>NC_135313.1:47176053-49921886 GCF_048772815.1 Callospermophilus lateralis | reverse complement strand
GTTACAGTTCTTTGCTCTATCATACCTCTCCACCTTTATCTGTTCTCTTCCGTACACTTCTCCCCAACATAAACTCATTTTAGAAGACTGAACTCTTTAATCTTTCCCAGCCTTATTCTTTTCTTATCCAGGCAGAAAGGACCCCACCCTCTGCCCATGCATGCCAGTGCATTTTGTTCATTTTGAGAATGCCATATGTGCTAATTTTATAATAAATTTAAAAAAAAGGTTAGAAATTATCTTAAATAGGCTCTTTTAAAAAGGGTTATTGTGGAAGAATTTGAAATTTGTTTTTCAAGTAAACTTACCCTTTTTTTTCTCAATTTTGTTTTCAATAGCCATGTATGCTTTCTTTGTTAGTTGGAAAAATTATTTGGCATGCTCAAAAGTCATTAATGGGAGCTTATAAAATCTACCTCACAGGTAATCAGAACTGAAAATCATTGACTATAGCCATGCCCATACTCTGAGTATACATCAGGGGGCCATGAACAGTCATTGTGCTCAGAGCACTCCAGGTCACCAGTATCCTAGGGCGTGTGCCACATGACTGGCAGAAGGCCTCTTGACCACACCGGGAGGCCACTGGCTGGGGCAGTTGTCATGGTGATTGTCAAGTCCAAATAAGGATATTCAACAGGAAGCCCTAATGAGCTCCAAGCACTTAGGGTCTGGAGATAGCCAGGACAACAGTGTAAGTAATCAAATTATATAATTACCTTGATATTATTGTGATGGGATAGTTATGGTTTTTTTTTTCTGAGATATGAGAGAGAACCTATAGGAGTTCTAACAGATTTTTGACACAAAAAGTTGTTTTCCATCTAGAATTTTGGAGGAGAGGCTACTTTCTCCTCCAAAGAAGTTGTTATTACAACATTCTGATCGGGCCAAAATGTAATTAGAATGATTTCCAGAGAGGTCAGTGAAGGGTCACTTTATATGGTTGCTGGGATGGTGACACTCTGCGCCTTATTAAAGAGCCTGGGGTAAGGACATGCATGTACATGAAGTAGGAGTTGCTTGTAAAAGCTGTGTTAATTAGGTTATGCTCCCAAAGAAATAGCATTTATATATTTTTAACTTATAAAAATTAAGAATTTTATTTTATTCTTTCTGGCAAATATTCATTATTTCTGGACAATATGGTTTTCCACTAGTCTCTGGGCATCTATTTCTGTAACATGATTTGTATTATATGTACTATGTATAATATTAAAATCATTGTATTTCACCACATAATCATCACCGATTTTATGCCATGTTTTTTTTTTCCTGCAAAAAAGTGGAGTGTGACCATTATATGATTAAAAAAAAAAAATAACAAGCACTCACTTAAAAAAAAAAAAAATTAGTGTTGCTAGGGTGAACCCAGGGCCTTGTGCATGCAAGGCAAGCACTCTACCAACTGAGCTATATCCCCAGCCCCCATTATATGAAATTTTCAAAAAAAACTGTCAGAATTACTTAATAATTATTTATTACTGAATCATTTTTTACTAAACTGAATATGGTGCAAGATTAAGATGCACAGAATACATGTGAATACATGTAAATATGACCATGATGATGAAAATAACGTAAGTTTCATCATAAGAAGTTTTGATAATAATCAATTACATAACTTTTATAGGCAGAGTTTTTAGAATGACCCTCAGTGGCCTTTGTCCTTTTGTAACCCCATCTCTTTTGAGTATGAATAGGACCTTTGGATATAACGAAACACACTCTGTTGAAATTATGTTAGGTTTTACAGTAATACTGACTTTGAAAGGGGGTGATAACATGAATAACTAGCCCAAATCTAATCATGAGTCCTTTAAATACAGAGGAGTTTGATTTGAACAGTAACATAAGAGAAAGGTAGAAAAAAAAATCAGAGAGATTCAAAGCAAGAGGAAGATTCATTGAGCAGTTTGAAGATGAGGGGATCCTGTGCAAGGACCAGGAGCAACCCAAGAACCTGAAGGGTGTTCCTTACCAATAACCAGCAAGGTAACAGGATATCAGTGTCACAGTCATGCAAGAAACTGAATTCTACTGACTTTAACAATGAGCTTAGAATAATTTTTTTTCAGAGCCACCAGATAAGAATCTAGCCTGGTCAACACCCTGATAACACTTTTGTGATACTCTACAAATAAAACAATTTCATGTGCTCAGATTTCTGACCTGCAGAATTTTGAGCAAATGTATGAGTGATACTATAAATCACTTTGCAGTAATTTGTTAGTTAAAAAAAGAGAACTAATATAGCATCTAAAACCAAGAGACATACTTCTTGGTTTACTATTTAGACCAAAAATAGTTAAACATGGGGACTATTTTATTTGGCAGCAAAATATTCCAATAACATATTATATTCATTCAACCTCTAAATGTTCTATCACTCTTATTTAGTCATTCCTAGCAGACCTAAATAGACATCTTCTAAACTATGAATTTATGCATTTTTTATAAGTCAATGATTAAAAGTCCGAAAAATACTAATATTTTGCAGAAAATATTCATGAAAGAATATTTACAATGAAAGGATGTACAAAATATTTATGAAACAATATTTAAAATGGAAGGATATTATTGGATAAACTCAGTTCTCATAGCTAAATTACTAAACCTCTCCAAAGCAATGATTAATAACTCCTCACAATCCAGTATGCTAAAATCCAGAAAAAAGATCTTCCTCATTCTGATTCCAAAATCGTCTTCCAGCCTTGCCTTATACTCTGAAAATTGCTTGGAGTTTCCCTCACTGTCTTCCTGCTGCCTTATTCCTCCCTGCCTGAGCTCACTTTCCCTCCTCGATTCCTATCTAGTATGCACCCATAATTAAAAACATACATAAAGTTCTTCCTGAAGTTGTTTCAACCTTCTCCTGCCCTCAGTATCTCATCTTTTTCTAAATCCTCAATAGTTCTTTTCTGTGCTGTTACTTTGTTGTTGTCTTTGTTGACTATTGTTCCCTGTTTCTGTGTTCTCAAATATTTACTTATCTCTGGACATGGATTGTCGTTTTCTGGGCGACAGAAATCATAACATACACATAGGAAATAATTAGTATATAACCGGTTACTTGGATTTTTGTAAACTTGAAAGAAAATTCAAAGGTAAAATTTAAATTGAACACAATGCAAATGTAAAGGAGAATTAAATTAAATGATGATTAACCTCAACTAGATAGAAAAGAAAAGATGCTGACCAAGTGTTCTCCAAAAGTTTGTAATGATCTAAAGAGTCTGTGTTTCTTTATAGCATCATTTAGGTGAACGATTTTTAAAACTTTTTCAAGAAGAGAACAAGCATCTAAATCACTTCACTGCATAGAAACTAAGACAATATCATTGGAAGACACAGTGTTACTTTTATACCACCAAGAAAGAGACAAAAAAAAGTCATGTATCAAGGGGCATTGAAATGCTTTTCCAATGTCCCTTCATGATATTGGTAGTCACATAGCATCTGATCAATTGGGCGTTTATTTTATCAGTTGTAGGTGACTCTGAAATTGCTCCTTAGATCTAGTGGTGTTGGCTGAGGAGTGAAAAGAGTGTACATGCATCTCAGGAATGGTACAGTTCAGCTCTACTTCTGGGCATTTCTCTTTTGAAGTCTCTGCAAGTACTTGCTTATTACTTCAACAAAATAAGATAATTGGATTCATTTATCCCATCCTTAATATCTGCTCCAATTCTCTGTTTCTGCACCCTTCTGCATGCACAATTATCTTTCATTTCAATGGCATAGCTAGAACATTTTAAAGGACATTTTGAGGGGAAGTGAGCTTAACATGTGTAGTAATAATAATTCCTCTAACACAACTGAGGTGTTGACAAGATAGACAGAAATGACAACATTTACAAAGGGGCAACCATCTCATAGGAGATTGCTGTTCCATAGGTCAAAAATAGTTGAGTATTGGCAATTCCCTATGTTGAACCTAACATATTATGGTTGCCCTATCCCCCAAAGTGATTTAAGATACCATTTATTTGAACACAACCTGATTTTAGAGACATTGTTCCTCAGGAGAAAAACAAATGTATAAATCAGAATAACAATTGCTATTTTTCCATTAACTCTTCCCTGAAGAAAATGCTTTATACAATTTTTTAAAGTACATGTATTTATGTCAGATGTAAGGAAATGTCTTTGGGATAAGAAAACAGTTTCATTGAATGTTTTGAAGGTCACTTATAAGAAACATCCTTGACTTGTTACAACAACACTGTGGTTTAATTTTCTTGTTTTCATCACTGCCACCACATCATGTCTCCTATTAGTCAAATATGTGACAAGATTTCTCTCTCTTACTGGATGGTGAATTCTTTAAGATCAGGGACCAGTTTTACGTCATTGCTGTGTTTCCCTCACCAGCTGGCATAGGGCCTTGAAGAGAAAAAATGCACAACGGATTTGTGACCAAATGGATGGATCTAGGAGAATGGGAATGGAACATGATATAATCTCTGCACTTAACATACTGGCAATTAAATTAGATATGAAATTAATGCATCTAAGAACTAAGAACATACATTATTCAAAGTACAATAAGATTCCAACAAATTAAAAGCATTATTTCAGAGGTATTTACCTAAAAGACATTGGATTCTAACCAAGTTCAGAAAGGATGGATATGGTTTAGACAGATGCAGCAGAAATGAAAGACAGCGTATGATACCAAAACAAGGAACAAGAACAAGAGAAAGAAGGAGGAGGGGGAGCAGAAAAGAGGGAGGAGAGGAAGAATAAGAAGAGGAAGAGGAAGAAAGGAAATAGGAAGAGAAAGAAGAAAGAGAAGAAAAAAGGAGGGGTGGGGAGTAGGAGAAGGAGAATGAAAAGGAGAAGACGGCACTAGTGGCTGGAGGTGAATGAAGTTGGTGCGGAAATTCCTATACTGTTCCTATTCTCCTCTTTTATAAATTATATTTAAAATGTGTTGTTTTGAATTATGATGACTTAAAAAGCAAACATTTAATATTCATACTAAAAAATAGCTATAAGCATGAATTATAGTACATACTGTCAAAATTAAAGATGCAACTCTGGTCTCATGCTGACCTGAAAACCCAGAGTGCAGCATTCTCAGAAGACGTGGATATGGTGCTACCAAACAGACGTCAAATTCATTATGCTTTTTTTCTACTATGACGTCGCCATGCTAAATCATTTGCCATGACTCTTTATCCCCTATTATTGCATTAAAAGCTCCTTTATAAGTGAAAAGGTCAAGCACTTTGCATAGTTTATTTAAGATTCCTAATGAAAATATTACCTTTCCCCAAAACATCCTGGATTGAGCTATACACTGATATGATTATGATGATTTGGGATCACTCTGTCCACTGAGTTCCTGGATAGGTGTAAGGCACAAGAGACTACTTATGTTTAGGACCTTTATTATGCTTACTCTACAGGAACATATTGCTAACTCAAATCTTACTAGTGTTGTTGTTGTTGTTGTTGTTACCATCTTATCATAGTTAATTCATACCAATGGTTTGTATCCTGTATATATTTTACTTTTTTCCCCAAAAGATTGAATTTCAATACAAAGACCTCTTAGATGTCTAGTTGTGGGTAAATTAGTAAATTCTCCTAGAGTTTAGTTTTGCTATAAACCAAGGTGAATAATAATACCTACTGACTTAACCTATTCCCTGATTGAGTTATTCTGTAGACTCTCAATGAATAAGTGAGCTGAAATTGGAAAATATCCCTAAAGCATTCAAAATTAAGCAGAGTTTTCTCTTGGAAAAAAAAATGTCTTTTAATTCAGTCTATAATTAGTAGGAATTGAGAAGACTGTTTTATACTTGTTGAGAGCCACAGTTTAGTCGAATGACGCCTGGCATTTTGCTAGAGGGAATGGTTGAAAGGTGACCCTGCTCCAGGATTAGGGCGGATCCTGCTGCCTTGGGCACCAGCTACTTTGGGGTTCCCATTGAGTTCTCTTGCAGGGGTTCCGGGAGAATTGGCGTACAGAGCCCGGTGGAGGGAGTGTGTTTCCGGGAAGTGTATGTAGAGTGCAGGTGAGAGTTTGGGAATAAAGAGTTGCTGTTTGAACCTACAAGGCTTTGTGGCGGCTCCATTATTTGTGCCCAGCCAGACTGCGGCATATACTACTCGTTCCTTAGTACTTGTTGCAAATTCAGTTCCTTTCATAGTGCATTTTAATTTTACAGAATAATGAGTTTGGTTGTAGCATATTCATACATAGAAATGACATACTCCAATCATACCCTCCCCTGCACTGCCCTTTGTTACCCTCCCCACATCTTCTCCAATCATGAGACCCTTTCTTCTTTGTCTCCCTGTTACTTCCATGTTGTCTTTTCTCCCTTAGATTCCACATATAAGGAGAAATAGACAATACTTGTTCTTCTTAATGCTATTTTGCTTAACATGGTCTCTGTTACCATTTTTCTGCAATTGATATGATTTCATTCTTTCTTATGGCTGAATAATACCCCATGGTGATATATGCACCATAGTTTCTTTGTCCACTCATCCATTGATGGGCACTTATGTTGATTCCACAACTTGGCTGTTGTGAATTGTGCTGTGATAAATATGGGTGTGCGGGAATCTTTATTGTTTAGTCAGCTTTTTCACTGCTGTGACTAACGGACCCAACCAGAACAACTGTAGAGGAGGAAAAGTTTATTTGAGACCTCGTGGTTTCAGAGGTCTTACTCTATAGGAGGCTGGCTCCACTCCTTAGGGCTCAAAGTGAGGCTGAACATCATGGTAGAAGAGTGTGGCAGAGGGAAGCAGCTCACATGGTGATCAGAAGGCAGAGAGAGAGAGTGAGTTTCTACTCTCCAGATACAATATATATATATATATATATATATATATATATATATATATATATATATATATATATATAGTGTGTGTGTGTGTGTGTGTGTGTATATATATATATATATATATATATATATATATATATCCCAAAGCAATGTCCCCAATTCTCACCACCTCCAGCTATACCCTACCCATTCAGTTACTACTCTGTTAATCCCTATCAGGGAATTAATTCACTGATTGAGTTAAGACTCTTATAATTCAATCATTTCTCCTCTGAACCATCTTGCATTGTCTCCCATGTGAGCTTTTGGGGAACACCTCACATCCAAACCATAACATCTATCATATGTTGACTTTCATTTTTTTTGCTTATACACAACGACTGTACTAATTCACATTCCCACTGATAGTGTATGAGGGTTCCTTTTCCCTTGCATCCTTACCAGCATTTATTGTTTTTTGTATTTTTGATGCTAGCCATTCTGACTGGGGTGAGATGGTATCCCAATGTAGTTTTGATTTGCATTTTCCTGATGGCTATTGCTGCTGAACATTTTTTTCTGATACTTATTGGCTATTCTTAAATCTTGTGTGAAGAGTTTGTTCAGTTCATTTTCCCATTTACTGGTTCAGTTGTTTATTAAGGTTTTTTTTGATACTAATCCTCTTTTGGAAAAGTAGATGGCAAAAATTTTCTCCCACTCTGGAGGTTGTCTCTTCTCTCTATAAACTGTATACTTTGCAGTACATAAACTTTTTAATTTGATATCATCCCATTTGTTGATATTTTGTTATTACTTTCTTAACTTTGGAGTCCTATTTAGGAAGACTTGCATGGGGCTTTGTCTTGAAGTGTTTCCCCTGTTTTCTTCTAGCAGATTCAGTTTCAGGTCTTATGTTTAAGCCTTTGATTCATTTTGTGTTGCCTATACAGGGTGATAGATTGTAATCTAGCTTCAATCTTCTACATATGGATTTCCAGTTTTCCCAGGCAGTTCAAGAGGCTGCCTTTTCTCGAACGTATGGTTTTGGCACCTTTGTCAAGAATCAGATGGCTGTAGCTGTGTAGAGTTGTCTTTTTTCCCTCTATTTTATTCCATGGATCATCTGTTTTCATGTCAGTACCATATTTTTTTGTTGTTGTTACTATGATTCTGTAGTATATTTTTAAATCAGGTGTTTTGATGATTCCATCATTGCTTCCCCTTCCCAGGATTGTTTTGGCTATTTGGGGTCTTTTTTTTTTCTATCTGAATTTTAGGATTTCTTTTCAAGTTCTTTGTAAATTTTATTGGCATTTTGATGGGAATTGCATTAAACCTGTACATTGTTTTTGGTAATATCTCCACTTTAAGATATTAATTCTGTCAGTCTGTGAATATGAGAGGTCTTTCCATCTTCTAATGCCTTCTTCAATTTCTTTCTTCAGTGTTTTATAATTTTTATTGTACAAGTCTTTCACCTCTTTGGTTATGCTTATCCCTAGGTATTTCATATTTTATTGAAGCTTTTTAAAATGTAATTATCCCCCTGATTTTTTCCTCAATTATTTTGGTATTAGTGCATTGAAAGTTATTGATTTTTCTAGGTAGATTTTGTATCCTGCAATTTGCTGAATTTTATTATCAGATGTAAAAGTCTTTAGGGTCTTCTAAGTATCATCTACAAATAGAGATAACTTTATTTCTTCCTTTCCTACTTCTATCTCTTGTATTTCTTTTTTCTTCCCTAATTACTCTTGCTAAAATTTCAAGTATTATATTGAAAAAGTAGTTGTAATAGTGAACACAATTGTCTCACCCTGATTTTAGAGGAAATGCTTTCTGCTTTTCCCCATTCAGTATGATGTAGGCTTTGGGGTTTTTTATATACAGTCTTTGTGAGGTTGAGGTAAGGACCTTCTATAACTAGTTTCTTATATCATGAAGAGATATTGAATTTCTGTCAAAGGCTTTTCCTGTGTCTGTTGAGATGATCGTGTGATTTTTACCTTGATTCCATTTATGCAGTGTTTTACATCTATAGATTAGCATATGTTGAACCAACCTTGCATTGTTGGAATGAAACCAATTGGATCATGTTATATCTTGTTAATCTGCTATTGAATTGGGTTTTCAAGTATTTTATTGAGGATTTTTGCATCTAAGCTCACCAAGGATATTAGTCTATAATGTTCTTTTTGGGGGGTAACCTTATCTAGTTTTGGCATCAGGGTGATATGCTTCGTAAAATAAGTTCAAAATCATTCTCTTCCTTTTTATTTCATTGACTAGTCTGAGAAGTTTTGGCATTAGTTCTTTAAAGGTCTGGTAAGTAAGCAGTGAATGAATCCATCCAGGCCTGTGCTTTCCACAGTTTTTTCTTCACTAGTATTTATACTTTGTTTTAAACATACATGTGATAAGTTATGCTTCTCCTTACTGTAAAGTTCTATGAATTTGACATATGCATCGACTTATGTATCATCATTCATCATTACACTGAGGATGTAGGATATGGCTCCATCAGCCAAAAAAATTTTTTGTGCTGCTGATTTAAGCTAAATCCTTCTCTGAACTCCTAATCTCTAGAAACAACTGATATCATCTCTATTTTATACATTTTAATGAAAAATTAATACATGATTATCAAAAGTTAAAAATACACATTAGAATATAAAATCAAAAGCTATTATATTCCCATTCCTCTTATCAATTGCATCCATTAATCAACATTAATAGTATGTTCTGTATCCTTCTACAGTTTTCTTAATAATCAATTTACAAAAGCTTTACCAAGTTAATAAACTTGTACAGAGAGTCCCATTTTTTTTAAGTGAAACTATTCTAGTATGAACTTTACAGTTCACTTTTATCAATACTAACATATTTGGGGATTGTTTCTAGATTACTGTAGAAATCCATTTCACACCCTGTAATCAAACTGCTCCATAGTTTGATTACAATAGCATTTATTAAACCAGTTTCCTATATTGGTAGACATTAAACTTATTTCAAAGTTAGGCAGTTACAAACAATCAGAAATCAAATACAGTGTTATGTGCTGGTGTTGTAATTCTGCATAAAGGAGTTCTAAAACAGGATTGTTTTAGAACAATTTTAGTGTGATAGTATTTGTTGAAATTAAAAATACATACTATCACATTATTTCTCCAAAAGAGAGTAAAAATCCATAACCTTTAATCAACCCAAAATGAATGTTATCAGTCTTTTTTAGCTTTACTTAGTTTAATAAGTAAAAAAAATGAATTTTTGTTTTGTCTCCCACTGACTACTATCCAAGATTAACATTTTTGCATGTTTATTGAACATTTAATTTTTTCTTTCTTAAATTCCTTGTTCATATCATTTAACATATTAAGATTACGTGCACTTCACAGCAGATATCAGAACACATAGTGGATAATGAACAAACCAAATTAAATTTATCCTTAGTTTTTTCTCAAGCACTGTCTCAAGTTCAAATTCTCTCTGACATGGTGAAATACATTTTCCTATTAGAGTAGTCTATTAAATGAGAAACATTTGCTGCATCTGTGTTACAATTTCAAGACAAACCCCTTATGGATACACCTCTATAACGATGGGCCTTTGCACATGGTTAAGACCTTTCAGCACACATGTGTTTGCTCTATCTCATCTCCATACATTTTTTACCCAAAGGACACAATGTCCCTGTGGATGCTACAACCTAAGTATCCTTCCAGAGGGCTCTCAAGATCAACCCTCAGGGGAGTATTACAATTCAATAACTAAAAGATCAAGAATAATAGTATGTTCATTCAAAAAAAATCACTTTCTTAAGGCAAGAGGAGAAATTGAAGTTTTATCTTTCAGGTTTAATACAATGAAAAGAGGAACAGGTTGGGGGAAATATAAGGAACTTGAGAGCAAAGAGGAGCAGGACAAAAGGAAGTATGCTTGCTGGAATGGCTAGTGTGGCAGCACTGTCTTGGTTGCCCTGCTCTAACCCAAAAAGTTAAGAAGAGAATACTACCTTTGTCAAAATATCAAAATGAGAGAGAATCTCTGACCCTCAGGTCTTATTGAAAAATATTAATGACTTCTCTCAGAACCAAGATGTTATTATTACTGGTGTTTTGTTTTGTTGTTATAAGTGAAGAAAACTAAATATCCTTCAAGGCATTTCTCCACAGAAGAAAATAAAAGGCCATTTTAATTTCGGGTATCAAATGTTAATAGACTAATTTTTTTTTTAAATGTCACATCTTACAAGAAGGGAGTGCTTTTAAAATGACCTTGGTAAGTATGAAATAAGCCAAGAAGAGGTTCCATGCTATGAATAGGCTAGAAATTTATCCAAGCCCCAACCTGGCAGCTCTACCTTAACCTCTCCTAGGTGTCCTTTGCCTAAGGTTCTAGGAGAGAAACAGAGAGGCAATCAGGATAGAAACTATATAAAATTCTTTAGCTTCCATAGGCCAAGTTCCAAGAGAGATAATTCATTCTTTGGCTTTCAAAAGACATCACCAGAAGACGCTTCTACATCTAAAAAGCAAACAAACAAACAAAAAAACACAATATTTTCTCTCATTGATGATTATTATTTAACTTTTTCCTAAAGTACACTTTATAGCCAAATTTTCAAGTCCCCTGCATATAAAAACATTTCAAATATAAAATAAAATGCATCAATTTTCTTGTGTGTGTTTTTTTTTGTTTTTTTTTTTACTGGAAATGACTAGTATTTTGAGAATCTTAATTAAATTCTGTATTTAAAAAGTCAATGCTTTTATTTATAGGGTGAAAGTAAAATCCCTTAAAATGGACTTTCTCCACAACTAGATTCCACCCTACATTTTTCTGGCCTGTCGTTCAACAGTTTTAGACCAAGGACATAGGGGAGGCCAAGAGTATGGCACAGATGAGGTGTTCAAGGTGAGGTGCTAAATGATGGACAAGAAGTAGACGCTCCTTGAGGGTTTTCACAAAGACAGCATTTGAGCACTAAAAGGAGAAGAATTCCACAGGAGTCAGACTAGTTCTGTAGAAGTGATCCAACAAAGTGATGAGGACGAAATGGGGAGTGAGATGACAATGCCAAATCCTTTAGATGTCAGAGACGGCATGAAGAGGCAAGCAAGCAGAAACTAGGACCTAAGCATCTTGAAACCATGGAAACACGGTGCTTAGGAAACTTGTAAAAAGAGTTTGAACTACTTCAAAGTCACTATAGACCAGTATTTATAAATAAGAACCGATGAATTCTAATGTCTCATCTATGCATAAATTCTAAGTAACTTTTCCAAGCTAAAATGCAAGGTGATGAGTTAAAGACTAATACCTTGCTAGTTAAACATGGTCCAGGCAGAACAGTAGGAACAAGAGCAATGCTTATCATGTGGCCCACCCTATACTTACCAATTCAAGATCTGCATTTTAACAAGCTCTCCAGGTGAGATGTATGTACATGACAATTTGAGACATACTATATACGGTCCAATTCAGCTAACCTTTAACTGCAGTCACAACAGCCAACTGTCATCCCTGATATACTTACTCTGACCTTTAAGAATACCCCCGGCCTGTTCTTCCCACCTGCAAAGACATTTTTCCTCTTGCAATATTTAGCTCCCATCCTCCTACAGTTTTTTTTTTCTACTTCTTACAAAGTCTTCCTTCACACTTTCACTCAAGAGTCTTTGATCCTTTCCTCTCAGTAAATTCACAGTATTCCTTAGGATCACTTCCTAGCAAAGACCTGACTGCTCACTTATGACAACTTCTGTGCTGCCATCTTGTACCACTGTTCAGGTATGTTTTAGACAAATTTTGGGAGATATCACATTAATGCTGCTAGAGAGTCATTTTTTCAACCAATGTCAGGAGTCTGTGTAATTCATTTACTAAATTAATTTAAGAAATAAAATTGAACTAAAGCCTTTCTGAAGTCTATAATCTATGTCTGAGAACACAATTCATGTGTGCATTACAAAATATGAAATCATGTACAGTTCCAGCCAGACAGCCTAATATGTGAAGAGTAGTCAATACAGAAATTTTTTTCAGCTTAAAAAATGATTTTATTTATGCTCTGTGTGCAATTGATTTGTAGCTAGAAACATGAAATTGGAAACATTTGGTGTCCATCCATTTTGGTCTTAAAGATACCTAATTTATCTTAATCTAGCTTCTGCTACATCTTTAGAAAAATTAAACATTTTAGGTTTAATATTCTTAATGCTAATGATCCAGGCAACAATTTTTTTTTTTTTTGGCTACAGCAATTCAACACAATATACATAATAAATTGAAGCTGGCAATCAGCCATATGTTAAAATAGATTATAAAATAATGCTTTGTTCAATCAGCCTTTTTCAATTCTTTGTTTAGATTCTATTTGAGTCCCCTTTCCCCAAGAAAAAGTACTCAATTAAGACTAATATAATTAAGGATTTGAATAGTATTTGGGCAAATGTTTAAATATCTACTATGTTTTCTAAATCTAAGGTTATAAATCTAATTATATGTGACAGTTTCAAATGCCATTCAGTCACTCAATTTCTTGTTTTACTTTTAGACATAGGATGATTGAAATACTATTTGCATTTTTCATTTCATGTTTGTTTCTCCACAGGCAAAAACTTGACATGTAAAATGTCAATCTAATTAATTTAGAGAATTTAAATTTAGGAGATAAAAATCAATGACTTGTATTCAATTCAAATCCCAAAATGTAACTACAACAATTAATAGAATATTATAAATTACAGGATTGAATCTGAAAGGAAAGTAAGAAAATGCAGACAAAATGAAACCAGATGATGTTTAAAAAGTTAATTTGGCTGACCATGAAAGAGCCTCTCCCTGAACATCATGTGTCCTAGGAAGGTGAATTTCCCATCAAGTAGTTTCTAGTATATTGCAAAATTAGTTACCCATAGCTAGAGGAGAAATAGAATCATTGAGTATTAGCTTTTGCTTTGTCCTCAGTTTCCAGGCCTGTGATTGAGGGGTGTGGATAGTTTGTTAGTCAGTGTTTTCATATCTGGGACCAAAAGAAATGACAAGAACAACTTTAGAGGAGGAAAAGTTTATTTGAGGGATCATGGTTTCAGAAGTCTCAGTCCACAGATGGTCAGCTCCATTGCTCTGTGCCTAAGGCAAGGTAGAACATCAGAGTACAAGAGTGTGGTGGAAGACAGTGGTTTAGGACATGAAATAGTATATTTCTTTCAACAAGGAAAAAATATACACTCCAAGGCACACCCTTCCTGCCTATAGTTACCACCCTGGTAAGTACTATCATGGGATTAATGCACTGATTAGGTTAAGACTCTCATAACCAGATCATTTACCCTCTAAACTTTCTTGCATTATTTTACACATGAGTTTTTTTAGGTGATGCCTAATATCTACACCATAATAGGTGCTAACCATTAGTCACCTTTCCAGTGGTACAACTAAGCCAGCTCCTACCAGCTCTTGAGAGTTCTTTCTTGTTATTGTTTCCCAACTCCAATTCCAGTGACAGGTGACAGGTTCCCCTGATCAGACCCGAACAATCGCAAGGGCACTCCTTCTAAGCCTGAAAACCACAAAAGGGATGTTCGGGGTGTCTGGCCAATGCAAGCAAGCCAGGTTACAGAAGCAGGGCAGTGCAGTCAAGCAGAGGGAAGCCTAACCAATCACAGTTAGCCCAGTCACCCCAGTTACAGAAACAGAGCCCCGTTTCCCTAGTTACAGAAACAATACCCCATTAGGTAGTTTTGTGTTCTTAAAGGTTTCTATAGCAAAAGGAAAAGAACATCTTGCCCCAGTCATGACTCTTCTACTTGGCATGGTTGTTTTACAGGATGAAGTCATAAAACAAAATGGAGTCACATTTGCTCCTACTATCACAATGGAAATGTTTACAACACAAAGACTGGTAAATGCAACAAATTGGGGTTTTTCAATTTTCTTTCATAGAGCTAAGTTACTATCACGCCACTGTTTCTAGCTCTATTTATATAAATTAACCAAGTTCTGTAAGTGACAAGAAATGGGGGAGTCTGAATTTCTGTTTACCACATAAATTAAGGAAGTTTAAATCACTTGAAATTTAAGCTAGTGTACATAGATGGATTCAATTTAAGAGGAAACAAATTAATTGGTGCAATCATTTTTTAAAACTGCACTGTTTTTTAATTCAATGGATGTTTTATTTTAAAAATGATTTGTTCTTTTTAGTTATACATGACAGTAGACTATATTTTCTTTCTCTTTCTCATTGCCCCTCCCTTCTCCCTACTCCTGCACCCCAGTGCAATACAATGAACCGCCATTCCTCTCTCTCCACGGCCTACTCAGAGTCAGCATCCACATATCAGAGAGAACTTTGGACTTTAATTTTTGGGGATTGGCTTATTTTGCTTAGCATGATAGCTTACAGTTCCATCCATTTGTCAGCAAATTTCATAATTTCATTCTTCTTTATGGCTGAGTAATATTATATTTTATATATGTACCACATTTTGTTTATCCATTTATTTGTTGAAGGGCACCTAGGTTGGCCATATAGCTTAGCTATTGTGAATTGAGCTGTATGAACACTAATGTGGCTGTGTCAGTATGACATGCTGATTTTAAATCCTTTGGGTATATGCGGAGGAGTGGGATAACTAAGTCAAATGGTGGTTCTATTCCTAGTTTTTTGAGGAATTTCTATACTGCTTTCCAAAGTGGTTGCTCCAATTTGCAGTCCTACCAGCAATGTATGAATGTACCTTTTCTCCCACATCATCACCAACATTTATTGTTACTTGTACTCTTGATAATACCCATTCTATCTGGAGAGAGATGAAATCTCAGTATGGTTTTGATTTGTATTTCTCTAATTGCTAGAGATGTTGAACATTTTTCCATATATTTGTTGAAAAATTGTATTTCTTCTTTGAAGAGTCTATTCTGTTCCTTTGTCCATGTATTGATCTCTCTCTCTCTCTCTCTCTCTCTCTCTCTCTCTCTGTGTGTGTGTGTGTGTGTGTGTGTGTGTGTTAAGTTTTTTGAGTTCTTTATATATCCTGGAGATTAATGCTCTATCTGAGGTGCAGATGGCAAAGATTTTCCTCCCATTCTGTAGGCTCTTTCTTTATGTTCTTGACTATTTCCTTTTCTGTGAACAAGCTTTTTATTTGATTCCATTCCATTTATTGGTTCTTGATTTTATTTCTTGTACTTTAGAAGTCTTATTGAGAAATTCATTTTTAAACCAACGTGATAGAGATTTGGGCCTACTTTTTCTTCCAGTAGGCACAGGATCTCTAGTCTAATGCCTAGGTCCTTGATCCACTTAGAGTTGAGTTTTGTGCAGGGTGATATGGGTCTAATTTCATTTTGTTACATATGGATTTTTAGTTTTCCCAGTACCAACTGTTGAAGACAGATATCTTTTCTCCAATATATGTTTATGGCCTCCAATGTATGTATGTTTATGGTCTAATATGAGATAACTGTGTTTATGTGAGTTTGTGTCTATGTATTGTATTCTGCACCATTAGTCTTCATGCCTATTGTGGTGCCAATACCATGCTGTTTTTGTTACTATAGCTCTGTAGTATAATTTAAGGCATGGTGTTGTGATGTCACCTGCTTTACTTTTCTCACTGATGATTGCTTTGGCTTTTCTGGGCCTCTTATTTTTCCAAATGAATTTTATAACTGCTTTTTCTATTTCTATAAAGAACATTATTGGAACTATATTGCATTAAATCTGTACAGCATCTTTGGTAGGATGGCCATTTTGACAATATTAATTCTGCTTATCCGAAAGCATGGGAGATCTTTCCATCTTCCAAAGGCTTCTTCAATTTCTTTCTTTACTGTTCTGTGGTTTTCATTGTAGAGCTTTTTCACCTCTTTTGTTAGATTTATTTCCAATTTTTTTTTTAGTCTACTGTGAATGGGATAATTTTCCTAATTTTTCTTTCAGTTAATTCAGCACTGATATTAGGAATGCAATTGATTTAAGGGCATTAATTTTATATCCTGCTCTTTTGCTGAATTCATTCATAGTTCTAGAAGTTTTCTGGTAGAGATTTTTAGATCTTCTAAATATAGAATGTCATCAACAAATAAAAATAATTTGAGTTCTTTTACTATTCATATCCCTTTAACTTCTTTCTTCTAATTGCTCTGCTAGAATTTCTGGGACTATATTGAATACAAGTGGTAAAAGAAGTCATCCCTGTCTTGTTCCAGTTTTGAGATGAAATGGTGCCACCATCTTCATATATGGAAATAACAGAAGACAGGCTGTCAAGATCTAAATTAGCCTCAAATAATACTGACTACTGCTTTTCTGATGGGCAACCTTTCCTCCACCCTCCAAATTATAGAAACACACAGTGATGGAAGTTGTACACCACAAAATTGTTCTTTCAGATTTACTTGAAAACAAACATAATTACTATTGTAATAACTATAAAACTTCTTCCTTCTTTTTATTTGTTTCATAGAAAATTCAAAAAGTAAATATGATCATCTAGCCTTGGTTTCAAAATAAAACACAATAACAATAAAACACTTTAAAATCTCAAATTTTATCTACTGTATATTTTAATTTTTCAACATAATGCTTTTTAGCCAGTATAATGCTTTTTAGCCAATATAATGCCTTTTTTTGCCACAAAGTTTTCTCAAATAGCAGAAAGTGTTCCAGACTACAAATGCAGAGGTCAGAACCTTACTGATTACTGTTATGGTTTGAATATGAGCTGTCGCCTGAAAATCTCATGTGGTAATGCAGAACATACACAGGTGAAAAGATTAGATTATGAGAGCTATAACCTAACAGAGGATTAATTCAGTGGGTGGATTAATAATTTGAATGGATTACTGGAGGGCAATTGTAGGCAGGTGGGACATGCCTGGAGGAAGCAGATCATTGGGAGCATGTTTTGGGAACAAAATTTTGTCCCTGGCTTCTAGAGGTATTCTTCTGCTTCTTGGCTCCCATGAGCTGAGAGCTTTCCCCTTTCATGTTCTTCCACCATGATGTTCTACCTCACTTGGTCCCAGGGCAGTATAGTCAGTCAGTCATAGACTGAACAAACTTCTGAAACCATGAACCCAAAGTAAACTTTTCTATCTCTAAGGTGTTGTTGTCAGGTATTTTGTTCAAAGCAATGTAAAGGTAATTTACTGTTGGCACCTGTGATGCTGTACTATCTCCAACCCAGCCACTTGAAACTCGGGTAAGAGTAATAAAAATGCTGCCTCCCCTCACCCAGGATTCTTGTTAGATTTTATAACAATAGATGAGGTATGTTATTAGCTATAGAAATACATTGGTAGTTTGTTTTGTTATTTCTGTAGTGATTCATAAGGAAAAACTGAGAAGGAACCATTGTTTTTGCTAAAACAAGTAGGTAATAAAAAATAAGGTCTATTATGAGTCAACAATATCCAAATGACAACAGACTGAATCATAAAATTCATGCACAATTTAGCAGCAGTCACACACAACACAACTATGTTGAGTAACGACATCAATGTGACGAGGAAGACACACATGTATGATTGCGTGGAAAAGCAATTCCCCAGGAAAATATGAGTACACAGGAAACTAAAGATTCAAGTAAATATTACTCTTCTACTTTTTCCATTATAATTTATATGAGGAAAACAAGACGACAGAACTGGAAAGGAAGCTTATTGCTGCATAATAGCACAATACCCCAGAGTCAGTGAAACTTTGCATTTCATGTCCTTCCGGATAGGATTTTGCTAAGTAGTTCTGACATAAACTTAACTTATTGAATATGTCTTCTCAGAAAATTTAATTCTTTTCTGCCACTATGGTATTTATTCGTTTCTAATTTTCACTAATGTGGCTTTCATTTATTCTGTCAAAATGACATCAAATCTTGTGTCCTAAAAAAATGTTGAAGAGTAAAATACTGGAGAAGAGGTGGAAAGATGTTGATCAAAATATACAAATTTTAATTAGACAGGAGGAATAAGTTTCTTGAGACCTATTGTTCAGCATATAATTATAGTTAATAATAATACATTTCAAAATTTCTGAAAATAAGTTTCAAATATACTTTCCAAATAAAGCATTTGAGGTGATAGATATGCAATAAGCTTGATTTAATTTTACCATATTATATAATGTAACATCACATTGTATCCCATTAATATCTGCATTTACAATTCATTGTTAATAATAAAAAGTAAGTTTTAAAATATAAAAAGTATTACGAATTTTAAACAACAAAATATTGCACTCAAATATTTTTTCTCAAGTTGAAAAATTATGGACCCATTTATTACATAAAATAATTTACCAAAATGTTTAAACTTTCTATGTTATAGTGATAGCTATTTTTTTTTTTTTTTTGGTACAGGGGATTGAACTCAGGGGTACTCAACCAATGAACCCATCCCCAGCCCTATTTTGTATTTTATTTAGGGACAGGGTCTCACTGAGTTGCTTAGCACCTCACCGATGCTGAGGATGGCTTTGAACCCATGATCCTCCTGCCTCAGCCTCCTGAGTCACTGGGATTACAGGCAAGTGCCACCATGCCTAATGTGATAGTTATTCTTTTTTAATTGCCTAGAATATTTTGAACATGGTATTGAGTTCTTTTTATATGTTATTTCATTTTGTTCTCATTTCAGCTCTATATGGTACTACTAGTATTCTCTTTATTTTAAAGTTGAACAAATTAAAGTTCAAACCTGGTCTAAATTCCAAAATCTTTTACAGAGTATTTCTCAGGGATCAAGCCTTAAATATTTTGAATTTATAGCATTTATTCCGTAGGCTTCATCTTTAGCATAAACCTGAGGGGACAGTTTTGATTAGCAGTCAAATTATTTTTAGATTTTTAGGCTGACAGTAAAAATGTAGATTTCCAGTAACTCTAGCAGACCAAACATGGCATATTTTAAGCATTTGTTTATTATTCATCATTTGTCCTTTCATTCAACAAGTATGTATTATCAATGGCTTTGCTCAAAATTCTGGACACCAAAAAGCTATTTCCTTCAGTCATCCAGGAATATTTTTAAAAATAGTCCTTAGTTTCAGTTCATTGCATGGTTGGCATGTTGAACATAAGAGCAGACCATTTTTTTAACATTCCTGATATATATGGAAAATTTGTCAAAAATTATCAGGAAATGAGAAAATAATAATAGAAAAAATGCAGAAAGAAAATAGTTTTAGTTTAACTTATGCCAATGTGCTGTTATAGAAAATATAGTTGATAGGTTAGTCTTTTAACTAAGTGAATGTATTTTATTTATAAAAAGGAAAAGTGGTTATATATCAGGACTATGTTCTGTCATAACAATTAAAATATTTCAATTTCTATTTTTGAGCCTTAATTTCTGCATATTTTTCAATAATGTTGTCAAAAATTGATCTTCAAGTTTTGCATTCAGAAGACAGTATAGGCAGATTTGTCACTTTGTCTTCACTGAGAGTTGTTCAAGACATTTTACTAATTTTAATTTAAAAATGTTTTCTTCACATGAAGCAATAGTTATAAAAATACGTGGGAAAAGTCTCAAAGATAAGTTTGGCAAAGATTTATGAAACCCCATTTCATAGTTAAGTACACTTTCTATGGTCCACTTCCCCTCTCCTTTTATTCTTGTCTTTGAAATTTAATCTTTGTCCCCCTTTTTAAATTAGCAAATGTCTTACAGTGTCTACTAAATCTGACTCCAGCTCCACTCCTAGATTTGTGAATAACATACTGGCAAATTTCTATCTGAATTGACTGATGGATTCAATGATTAACCTCAATTATTGTGTTCAAATTAGATAACTAGTTAAATAGGCCCTGAGCCTCTAAAAAAATTCACTGAGGTTAGCCATTCATTCAATAAGGACATATATAGCATCTACTACATAGGAGACACTGTGCAAGTCATAATAGAGAATGTGTATGAACAATTACCATTTCATGGATATAGAAGATAGATTATGGAGGAAAGGTAGATACTAAACAAATAAAGAAGTAATGTATAGCTGTAAACTATGATAAATAATTCAAACACAGTATTGAATGATAGACTGTGAAATAATCATGTTCTCATTGGGAGATAGATCTGTGGATACCCTTTGTTTACTCTCCCACCCATAGCAATGGATTGGATGGAAGGATCACTGGGTGTACCCCAGGGGTAAGAATCTAAGTCCATGTTAATGACTTGTCCTCGGTCTTGTTGATCTTACTAAACTGTGGTAGTCAGAAACATTAAAATTATACTTTCCATATGGTCAACAGGTAAAAATATCAATGTAAATTAAATGTTATGTTTCTTCCTTCATAATAGAGACATTTAAATCATATCATCAAATAGATAAATCAGAATCAATAGTAAAGATAATAATTTTCAATGTAGATGAAGGGTGAAAAAAAAGTGGCATGTTTTCCTGCTTTAATTCAACCTCAGAATAGATATTTCAAAACAGTTTATTTCATAATGTATATCTAAGGGAGTTGTTTCTAAATTTTTACTCTGTAAGAATGAATCTATGAAAAAGTTCTATAAGGAGCAATTCAGTTAATTTTACAATTTAAAATGCACTCACAATTTGAAACTATAAATAAATACTTAGTAGGGTATAATTTATTTTAAAAGAAGCATGTATATTTTAAGAATTGTTCCCAGCTATACCAATAAAACTAAGCAATCTAAATATGAATGTGGGAATATCTCTTTAATGAACACATAAAAATTCAGTACAGTAAATGGATGACTGTGTAATAGAATAATTCAGCTAGCTCCCATGACCTGTGTCATTCTAAGCAAAACATTTCCATTTCTCAAGCTCTACTTCATTATTATAGTATAATCACTTTTATTAAAAATGTAGAATAATAAAACTGTCATGATATGTAGGTAAACATAGAGGATTTAAAAATTCAACACATGCTCTTCAACTTCTAGCTGTCTTCCACATGTATTATTCCTTTGACATGTTTTCAGTGACAGGGCACAGAAAACAACCATGACATTGATTTCATGCCTATGCAGCCCCCTCAACACCACCCCACCCTGCACACAACACAACCATCAGGTGTTCCCTGAAGCTTCATCTGCAGTTGGTCATTTTGAAATGTTTGTGTCTTCCCTCAAACTGAAGCTTTTCCCTCTAACTTTTTACTAAAGTATAATGGCATTCTGAAAATTATATATGAACCATAAGTGGCAACTCAGTGAGTTTTCATAAATTAAACATACTTAGGTCATCAGAATCCAGATCAAAAACAAAACAACAAAAACCCAGAATATTTTCAAACCCAGAAACCTCAGGGTTACTTCCAGTATGGTTCCAGGAATATCCACTGTCCTGTGTAAGTATTGCTCTTTGTAGAATTTAGAGAAATGGAACCATAGAGTATGTAAGTCATGTGTCTGGCTTCTTGCATTCAGTATTATGTTTGTGATATTAGCATATATTGTAATATCAGCTGCATGTGTATTCGGTTCATCCTTCCTTGAGTTGTATCCCTTCTGCTGTTTGGACTTTTTTTGTTGTTGTTGTTGTTTGTTTTGAGTTGTTATGACTAATACTTTCTAAGATTATGCTTACATACAGGTCTCTGAGGACTATATGGTAATAGTATTCTCTGTTGGGTGTAGAATTTCTGGACATACATATATTTAACTGTGGCCAACAATACAAACCAGTTTTCCAAAGTTGAGCTTATTTTTAGCTCCACCAGACATGCATTAGAGTTTCAATTACTCCAAACCAGTGGTTCTTAATTAAGCATGATTTTGTAAATGTATAGAGGACACTTGATAATGCCTGGAGTCATTTTTTTTTCTTCACAACTACGGGATGCCACTGGAAATCTAGAAGTAGAGACCAAGGAAGCTGTTTAACAATTCACAAGTTATTCCCTATGATAAAGAATTATCTGTTTGAAAAGGTTAGTGGTGTTGAGATTGAGAAATTTTGCTCTAAAATCTCACCAGAGCTAGGTAAATATCCAGTTTTTGCATTAGCCATTCCAGAAGTCATATCACAGTGGTTATAACTTTTAATTCCCCAACAACTAAATATAGTCATTTTAAATCCTGAGACTTGGTTCTTGGGTGGCTATGCAAATCTTTAGGATCCTAAGATGATTGTTCCAAATGTCCACTGTAAACTGCATAGCCCTTTTTATTTATAGTCTTTGATTCTGGAAGCAAGTGGACTTGGCTTTAATTCTAAACTCCTCTACCTAGCCAAGTTACTCACCTCCCAGCATTTCAGTTTTTTAATCTGTGATATGGGAAGACTATTGCCCACACTCATATTGCTCTTTCAATTAGATGTAATGTAGGTAAAATCCTGGCATATACTGAATGTTCAGTGCTTATTCCTACCACAGGATAGAAGAGCAAAAAATGCAAATAAATTAAGCTAGAAAGACCAAAGGATTGTGTTCTAGTCTTGATCTAGAGCTAACAAGCTGTGAGAACTAGATAAGCAATCAATGTTTTAGAGCTCTTCACTTATCTGTGAAATAAGAGAGTTGTACGAGAAATAAGGTCTTTATAACTTGATTATTCTGTTATTGTATTGATTATGACAAGTTATCATTCATCAATATGTTCATAGTAAGAAGGGGAAATAGGGCACACATTCAATTAACACAAACTTTTTAGACAAATATTCTCAGAAATACACAGCTACACTTAAAGTACTATTGCCATTAAAGTCCAAAAATAAGGAGGAAAAAAAAAAAAGCTTATCTGGCTGGAAGAATTTCAGAACATTAGCATTTGAACTAAGACTTGTACAACAAAGATAGAAAATAGTTCAGACAGGAGTTGAGGAGCAGCACTGAAGCAGAGAAAGCAAAGTATACAAGGGGAAGCACAAACAGGTCCTAGGGAACAGCGAGTCATCCAGAATGACTTTAGCACAGGAATTGTGAAAGGAGAAAAGAGGTAAGGTAGATGGAGAGTAGATATAAAGGGTTAGGAATGCCAGAAAAATCAGCTTTATTTGGTAGAAATGAAGGGTCAGTGCAAATTACAGAAGTGACGAAACCATGGCTTGCTAATTCCAGGACCAAGGAACCATGGAAAGGAGGCTGGGGATTAGAAGCACAATTTGCAAAATGTGAGATTTTAGATGACAGGGTAAAAGGCTTTGATGTGAAGAGGCACAAAGAGAAGAACAGAGAAACAAGAAATTGTATATGAACATAATTGAAAGAACTGGACAATTGTTTTGTTACAGAAGACAAGAAGTGACAAGGCATCAAAACTGAGATTTCAAGTCTAAATGACAAGGGGATTAGAAGTACAGGAAAATGTTTTGTGCTTTCTTAAATAGCCATCAACAAAGAGGCTCAAAACAGCCATGTTAAGCTGTTTCTCTAAGCAATATTTCTCAAACAATAGTTTACTGAAGAATTTGCTATATTAGCAGAGATTTAGTGTAAAGGAAATTCCCTCATAATTAAGAGAACACTAAATATTATATCTTTCTGTCAGATATTTTCATTTAGCATAAACATACAATTCTGGGGAATCCCGTCATTTTACTGGGAATGTATAGGTTTGTGTGTTTATGTTTGAGTGTGTCATTGTGGGTGTGAACTGTTGAGTCTCAGGGAGCACTAGCATTTCAAGGGGCAAAGTTTGCAGGAATATTCACACATATGATTTGGAACTTATTCTTACAGAACATTAGGTATTAGTTATGAATCTCTTTGAATAGAATAGTATCATATATCAGGAGGTTATCAGTTGGTCCTAAGATATGGGAAGAAATGTAAAATGTTACTTAGGATAGAGTTGAGCCTCAAATGTTAATTTAGCAATCACTTAAGAGAAGATAGCTGAGATTATAAGCAGAGACATTTCTGTAAGGGACTAGAGAAGTTAATAAGAAATTGACATTTAAAAGACTAATGAGTAGAAAAGAGATTGAATTTTTACTTGGAGTCAAAAATCTAAGGGAAAATTATTTTGAAAGGACATGTCTGAGTAACTCAGGAAGTTACAGAAACGTCACCTAAGTGTTGTACACTTGAGTCTTCAATATGGAATTCCAGACCTTCCCTAAGAGTCCTATTCTTAAAGGGAAAAATCCAGAAGCAATACTCCTCCTGGGAGTTCTAAGGCTACTCTGCTCAGACTTAGACCCATTGTTTAAGTGCTCCAATATTTAACAGATGTAGGTAGAACAACAAACTAATTGGCATAATCATTAGTTTTCTGAGTATATAACAAATGGATCTCACATAGAAACACTAGACATTTTGATGTCTGGCAAAGGAAAGGATAAAGGAAAAAAAAACACCAGGGAATGGAAAGGAGCACATCATATTGTCACCTAGACATTTATATCAGAAAAAAAAATAGAAGGAGAAGGAAAAGGAGAAGAAAACTTATTAAATGTAAGTTAAGGCCCTTCACCAGCTCTGCATTGACATAGCTTCCATTGAATGGAGCAGGGAGGCTAAATAGCCCACTGAGCTAAATTAGCATAGAGGGGAATAATGTGTTGCTAGTTAGAAGAAAGATAAAGCAGAACAAATTATCCAGGTGATATGCACTGATCAAAATTATTCAACTTTAGCTGCTCAGCTTCCACAATCAATTTATCTAAAAGCTGATACAGATGAATCAGTAAGAATTTTTATATAATATTTAGCTTAAAGATCAATTTAGTAAGCTGTTTAGCTCTCAGAATGTGGTCAGAAAGTATTTCCATTTTTTCAATTAGCACTGATTTGGGGAAGGTTTTTATTAAAGCAAGCATCATGAACTAATGAGTACAATTTAAACAAATTGTGTCTCTATAACTATCCACCACATAAAATATTCTAAATATTTGATTCTTAAAAAAGAAAACAATAACCTTCTAAGGGCATTATATGATTTGCCTAACAGACTTAGGATTTTTCTTCTCAGAAAATAAATTCTTAGTATAATAGTTCAGAAAAAAAATTCCAATGAAGTTAAATATTTTATGTCCTTCAAGAATGGCCACAATTATGCTAAATTTTAAAAAGTGAATATTCAGGATTTTGGATATTGGAAAATTCATGAAAAGCAATGCCTAAATATAGATTAATAGGATGGCTACTCTTGGATTATTATTTTAGTCATTTCTACTAATGAAATCTAGCTCTAGTTTTTCACAACCTAGACGCCACATCCTTCACTATCTCAAGGGTCTTTCTGCTGCATAAGAAAATGTTGTTTATATTTTGAGAGCAACAAATCTCTTCTGTTTAGAAACACTTTCAAAGCAAAAGCCTGAATTTGATCTTTCTTTTCCCTCCTTTCTTTATTTTTTCTGGAGAGAGTACTTCATGTCCTAAAATTCCTAGCATGTGCATCATATGTGACGTGACAAATCAATGTTTGTGTACTCATCACAGTAAATCATATTGACAGTGATAATTTACTTTGGGTCAGTTTTTCCCCTTTCTCCACCTCTAGAAGAAAAATATCAAGTATTAAGCAATTCTAAATAGCAAAAAATATATATATATATATATATGGAAATTTAAATCATTTCCTTGGCTAGAACTAATGGACCAGGCCTCAAAGAGACTCATACTACTGGTCTGGCATATGCATTAAGGTTTCCTAACATTGTCTGTTATGAAGATAAAATCTGTAATGGCAATCCCTTTGTTCTTAAGGCTCTATACAATAACACTATCATTATTCAAAACATATTACTTGCAGATTTTGAATTGCACACTTTTCACTAATTGTAAATTTAAGGGTAAAGCTTTGAAAAAAAAATCTCTTCAGGATGAAATGTAGAGAAAGGCTCAAGAGCTAGGTATTAGGCTGCTAAGCTTGTGTGCAATGACACCTGGGTGTGATAATCCACACAGAACTTCCATCTGTTATTTCTTAATTTACCCTCAGCTGTTTCAATAATGTGACATTGTTCATTGTTTCTCAATCTTTTCAAAATATTTCTTCTTCCTTTTTTTAAACTCACACCATTACAGTTATGTAATAAAACATTACTCTCTCAACTAGGCAACTTTGTTTGGCTAGCTTCTCGAGAGGAGATGAAAAATGTTAACTGTGGAAAAATTTTGGGGGGCAGACTATCTTCAGATAATATAAATAAGAAATTATTAAAGGAAAAAAATATGAGCTGTAGGGAAATGAATTTCAGAAAAATTAAGGAGGTATATTTGGGGAAAATTTAGGGGAGGAAACTTAGTTTTTCTTTGAAATACTACTTTCTAGGGATATTAGTAAGGATTATGCATAATTGGAAAGTTTTGAGATGTTTTAAAGTAGATAAACTCAACTTTTGCTGAAAAACTTCTAATATGCTTTGTAAACTTCTAATATGCTTTGTAATTCCCTAAGAGATGAATGAACAGGACAAGCAGATTAACCAAACTTATGTGATGCTTTTGTTCAGATATCTCAGGGGGATGATGTTCTATGACAAAAGGGCATTTTAGAAATGCTGAGCTCAGGAGTTCAGCTCATTGGACTTATCATTTTTGACATTAGACCACACAGGTGACAGCACATATTTACAAGATTCATACAGCATAGCCCTTGACTGTCTTTCTTTAACAAAACTTTCAGTCACACATCTCTCCACTCAGAGATGAAAGGTTCTATGCTGGTCAGGAGTCTAGTCTCCCTATTCCCCAAATTTTTCCAAACATTCCAGTCACTTCCATATTCCCAAGCTTTATTCATGTTCTACCATCTTCCAGATGCCCTTATCCTTCTTCCCTTTGCCTCTCAAACTCCCATTTCCCCTTTGAAGGTCATCCTCAAGTATTCTACACTGCATATTCTACGTGCTTCTCTTTAAGGCTATAACTGTCAAACTTGTCTGTGTACTAGAAGATGAGGGAGTCTGAGAAAAACTGACTCCTGGATCTCACACAGCTCTTTTAATATAAGAGGTTAGAAATATCACCTGAACATTGGGATTTTAAAAATCCCCCAGTGATGACAAGACATAGCCAATGTTGAGAGTCACTGCTTTGGAGTTCATGGGAGTTTGCTTCTGTTCTTAATTGACCTATATCATTTTAAAATGGTGCTTAATACTTTTTAAAGGAGAAAATTAACCCTCTTTATGTTCACAAATCCCCTGAACCTAACAGAGTTTTTAATGGAAAATAGAAAGAAGGAAGGAAAGAAAGTTTAATTTCCAACAATGATGCTGATGTTATTAAAAGATTTTCCAGATTACTCTGTTCTTCCATTTCTAAGATTAATTACATATTATTTATACCATTAAGGAAAGTAGGTACCAAATCTCAGTTTGGATCAGCACAAAATGGAAATTCTCTAGAAATACGCCAAAGCTTTCTACCTCAGACCTAGTGAGTCAGAATCTCTGTGGCAAAAACTGCAGAAGCTTATTTTGATTTTGTTGGTAAGCTGCCATTCTAATGTCAATAGCAAACAAATTCATTTTGTTAATCACTAATTCAAAAGACAGGCTATATAATTTGTTGCTTTTTACAAAAATATTTACCTATTATAGTGGTTTGGGGAGGATTCAGTCACAGAAAACATTACCATACATCTATCCCATAAATAAATATTTTAAAGAAGATAATAAACCTCAATCTCAAGAGAATACACATTATGGATGTGACTCGAATCAAACTCAAGTGTACAAGGAGGCTTTATTTTATTATTACTATTTACAAAGCTTTCTTTCTGTGTCATAGTATTAGTTATAAATGGGATTGAATTGCCCAAAATTATGTAATAAATCACATTCAGCTTCTATTAAAATAACGAATTTCTTCAAGTGTGTTAGCATGACACTTGGTGAAAATCAGTTATCCAAAAGGAACCAGGAAATGTGGGCAGTCATTATCAGGGTAAGAGCTCATTTTTTAGGCAATTAAGTAAGACTTTTAACTTATTAAAACTTTTTAAACCAGGAATCTCAGGCATGCTGTGACCCTGAAGTCAGTTGAACCACATTTGACCCACAGCCCATGTGACAGTCATCTGGACCTTCTGCTCTGTTAATATGTTTCCTATCCTCACTAGTCACCCCGACCAATTTATAACATGAAAGAAAGTTTCAATTTATATGCTCTCTTCAGTGGCTGAATGAACAATAGATGAACTAAAGAAAAGAATAATCAGAAAAAGCACACACACCATCATAGAAGATTTACTGCATTAACTGCCATAATCGTATGTGCTTCTCTGTGTCTCTATCTTCTGATATTATGTTGTACAGTGTCCTCTTGCTCCCACTTTGGGTTGGGCCCTGTGACTTTACATTTCCAATGGGACAGCAGCAACTTAATCAGACTTGGAATCTTAAAAAGGTGTTTCTACTTCCCACAACTATAATGAGACCTGTCCAGGCTAGCCTACAGGATAGCCTCATTGAGAGACACAATGGAAGAAAGCTGTCAAGGAACCAAGGAACCCCCTTATCACCCAGCCCACAGCAAACCCACATCTGGCCCAGGTGCATGAGAAAGCCCCACTGAGATCACCCAAGCCTTTTTCACAGACCAGCAGAACCACTCATCCCACCCACCCGCCAAGGTACTTTTAAGCCATGATATTTGGGGAATATTTATTAATAGCAAAGCTGATACAATTGTCTTCATTGTTTGAAAACCAGTCCTTTGAAAGATTGTGGATCCTCCTTGTTCCAGTTCTACTAAGGAGAAAAAAGTTGTATTGGTAGGAAGACAAATTTCAATTTAAGGAAATATTCTCTAACAAGTCATAGTTGTTTGAAGGTGGAATGAGCTAATTTTCATTAGAATAAATCAAGTCAAGGTTAATACACATCCATATATTCATTCAAAAACTATGTATCATCTTTACTTTTAATGCTACAAAATTATATCTAAGTAATCAGTACATGTATGTGGTAGAGAATATTTGCTTTTTCATTATGGATAAATGTTAGAAATAAGAACCAAATACACATTTCCCCTGTAATCCTCTTGGACATAGCTGCCAGAATTCCCAGCAAATCTTTACTTAAAACTGCCATTCACCCTAGAAACAGAGAGATGATAACTATGTGAATCTAACAAAATAAATTATTTATCCTATCATTCATTCATGTCAAGGGTCACTAGCTAGCAGTGTGCAGCTGGATTTTGTTTAGTCTTTCAGTGTTTTTCTTTTTTTAAAAAAAAAAAGATAAAGTATATACTTTTTAATTCTGATCACCACTGTTCCTCACAAATCCTATTTCACATATTTATAATACCAAACTGAACCCTTTAGGTATTTAAGTTTAAAGACGTGGCTTAGTACTTACTTATGAAACACATGTCTCCTAAAAGTTATGAGAAATACAGATGAATGAAATGTTGATTTAGCCTTAGGAATGTTAGAGGTTGTCTGGAGAGAGTATAATTACTTCTATCAAGAAATTATGACAAAATGAAGGGGTCTGTGCCATAAAAAGATATAGATAAAATGCCACCGGATCTTCCAGTTAGAAACAACTGGATGGCACTAGAATAGACAGCAAAAGCACAATACGTGGGCCTAGACATGAGCAGGTCCCTTTTGTTCTTTGAATGTTGTTTCACATTGCTCTAACATAGCTACTGTTTTGGGTCTAAGCCTTTGCAACATAACATTTATTGGAGTTCTCTAACAAGTGGGCCCCATATCCCTGCTCTCATCCAAATTTTGATTAAATGATGTAATTTAGAAGTGACTTGGCCTAGTGGGATTTTCCTTTCCTTCCTCAATTAGGAATCCTGAGATTGTCACTTTCATGTGTTGCTGACATAGCCCTACTGTTTTTCATTACCTTTGATCTTTAACCAATTTGTTTTGAACTTTTTGATCCTGAAAAGTCAATATTGATATATTCAAAGCTGAAGTGATTTCCATAGTAAAAGCCCATAATTTTTAATGCCTACAAAACAGTTGGTTAATAAATATATAATTAATGATTGCATATCTGTTTAGTAAATTCTTCTAAAAATTACATCCTAAAACATCAAAGTCTGGAGTCATCAAAACACTAAAAGTGAACATCACTTTGACTCAGAACTAATGCTTCTTCTTCATAACCAAAGGCAGGGCTTCGATAGAGCAGGCATGGAGGCCACACAGATAACAAATATGAAGTATTATCATCATTTCCTTCAAATGAACTAACTTGCCCATCCACTTTCAGCAACTCCAATTCAGGAAATGTTGAATTTTCCTCAATTAGAGTTCATATCCAAGTGACTGTAATCAAATACATAAATAAACTGAAGCTTTCCCATGAGAACAAACTGTCAAAACTATGTATGTCCAGTCACAGAAATGAAGAGTCTGAGTTTACAAATGCTGCAGACTTCTTTAAAGCTACTCTCTCCCTTTGGACCTACAGGTCATCTTTCAAGTAAGTACCACAGTATGACTGACCCACCCTCCCTTCCTTCCTTCCTTCCTTCCTTCCTTCCTTCCTTCCTTCCTTCCTTCCTTCTGTGTATAAAAAGCTGATTACTCAAAATATAAAAATTTCCAGATGATATAAAACTATTAAATCATTGTACCTGAATATTTTGATTTTCCTCATTTCAGACATTCCAAATCTTTATATAAAAAGTCATTTGTAAATCACACCAGCACCCCAGATAAACACAACATCCCTACTCTACTTAGACACAATGAGGTTTGCATAGCTCCTAAAGAGAGACTTTTCCATGCTTCAAACTACTCCCTGCTCTTCCTACACCCCAAACCATGAATTGTCAATTTCATACCTCTTTCTGGAGTTTCCCTGAAGATTGTATGTATGTGACTTGTCTACAAATACAATAAGGGTTCAATGAAAGGTAGTTCTTAGGATTAATATTAATACCTGCAGCTACTGCTGCTGCTGCTGCTAATGATAGTGAGTTTATTGGAGAAATTTTAAATGTGTGTTGACTGTGGATGAAATAATACTGGAGGGAGTAAATTACTTACTGCATTACATTAAAATGTATAACAAATTAGTTTATCAATTGATGATGACCACTTAAAGGTACTTTTGCAACTAGAAAAATAAATAGGTATAGTAAGGTCTGATAATTTTTTTCATGATGAACATTACTTGCCTTATATTCAAATGTGTTTTTGTTTTGGTCTTTGAATTTATTTTAAAGACCAATTTGTGTCTGCTGCTTGTGCTATAAATCATAAAGGAGCTTTAACTCGCAGCACTATAACACCTGAGCTCAACAAAAAACATTAATTTTTAATAAACATGTCTGCTATAAAATAAATGTGTTCTTCTATTAATCAGTATCATGCCCTACAGTGTTATAAACTTTATATTCATTACCCTATGTTCATTTTATAAGTGTATTTTTTCACTCTAATAATAAGGAAAAATAACAAATATAATTGCTTTGTTCTGTCAGTTAATCATCACTTGTATAAAAATCATCACTCACATTTTTTTTTTAATCTCTAAAACTGAATTTCCAATGACCATGTTACCCTAACAGGTAAATTCATGTTCCTTATTTCTCTTTCTGTCTCTCTTTTCTTTAACTAAAAAAATTCCCAATCCATTTTATCTTACAGCCAAACACTGGTAAAAATATTTTTATAAAGAGAGAATTACATTTATTTCAGATTTGATTGGCAGAGCTTCCTATGAGAAAACTTGTTGCATAAAAAGAGGGGATATTTATGTATTATACCACTTCATCAGTACATTATTAATTATTTTTCTATGTACTTTCTTTTCACTTGGATGACTTTGTACCATTTTTTTCTCTGTCTAAAGCATGTACTTCTGATGAAAGAAAGGTGTTAGAGAGACGCTTAAATCAAAGAGAATCATAAAAACATAAATACAAAACAAAAATCCAAAAATGTATCATGATTTCTTTACATTTTGAAGTGAATTTTATGTTTTATATTATTTGTTCAGGTTTTTAAAAACTATCCTCAAAGCACTATGGAAGTTAGTCCAATGTTCCTCCTTATTCATGCATAAAAATATGAAATATGGTGTTGTCTTTTCATGTTAGCAATTTCAGCTTAGCTTTGATATTGAGCTAGTGAAGGAATAGACAGAAATGATTCCAGTCTGAAACGTTTATGATTTTAAATATATAATGGATATTTATGATAAATGTATAACATGGCTTATTCTATTCCTATATAAATAATAAATCTTGAACCTTGAAATTAGAATTCAGACACCACAACAGGCCACTAACCACTCCCAGGAAGCCCCAAAACAAAATTAAGGTCTTTTTCTAGTCTTTCTTATTGCATTCTACTGCTTTCTACATTTCAGTGTGAAAGGAATATGTCTGCCAAAAACACTCTCAGAATTCCACCACTAACAGATACTTGTAAAAATAAAACTTTTGAAAACACATAAAGAAAAGAAACGGCATGTACTAAATGATGCTAAGATCCCAATGTGATTTTCATTAGTCTTGGGCTCTGGCAGCATACCGCTTTAGTGTCTCAGATCCCAGATTAATAGACCAGTCCTCAATGCTAGGGCTGATGAAGAACCATTTGCACAGTTTGATATTACTTGTGACTTTTTAGTGTTACTTCTAACGAAAAATCACCACGAAAATAACTTTTGAACACTAAAAAAAGGTTAAAAAGTTGTTGGTTCCAAAGAACACTATATAAAGTTTAGCCTGTAAAAATAATTTCCATTTATTTTTCAAATTCTTTTTTTTTCACTCTTTACTTCTAGAAAGAATTTGAAACAACAAGTGCAAAGGTACACATAATAGAATTGAAAAAAAATGCAATGTCAAATCAAATTGGAGGAGATCATTCTAGTAAAATCCCAGATAACTCTTCATGGAAATAAAATTCAGATGAAAAGTCTTTATACAGGTACAATATTTTTTTGAGGAGAAATAGATTTTTCTTTATATCACAATCTAAGGTTGATTTACAGCATGTGTATATTGAAAACTTACTAAACAAAATGAGTATACAGTAAGATTGAAATGTTTTCATTTATAGTTCTACTGAAGTTACATTATGGTTCTTCACTTGAATGTGCTATGTAATATTAAAACATAAACTGATGACTTGTTTGCATAAAGATAAATTATTATAATTGCCAGAGATAAACTTCTCTAGTAATATAGAAAAGGAAGTTTTTAAAAGCCTGAAGTCATGTGTCCGTGAAAAACATTTAATATTAAATGTTGGTTTACACCTTGGATTTTAAGGATCTATTTAATTTGATTATGTAAGTGCTGAGGGTCAGAACTCAGTGTTGTTGGTTGAAACATATTAAAATACTTTTTGTGATGTGTTTTCTTCCTAGGAAATGATAAAACTTTAAGTGTTTCTCTTGCGTAAAAGGAGACTCATCTAGACAAGCCTAAAACTATAAGAGCATTTGCAGAAAGAGCTACAAAATATGTTCAAGAGTTACCACTTTTAAATGCTCAGGGCTGAGTAGTCTCATTGATCCCAAAGTTCTGCGTGATATGCTAAAGCAAGATGATAGATGCTCCTTGATTAATGATTAAAGGAACTATGCCTTTGCTCCTTGCTTTACAGACATGATATGAAAATATGAATCTAAAATGTCCAAGGAAGATGTTTTAAAAATAGACCGGTAACTAACTATGTGAGATGATCTGGGAATCTTTATTGTAGGAGGCCTAGACATTCTTAGATACTGTATCAGAATAATGTCAGATTCCTCCCAGCCTTCTTGGTATCTCATTCAGCCATGGAATTTAAATGAACACCATCTACTCCAAAACTCTCATCTTACTTTTTCCACTTGAGAGATGAGTTCTATTTTGTGAAATTTAGGGAAATTATGCTATTGGTTGATTTTTAATTACTTTTTAAAGAAATAAGTAAACATCTTGATCTCTTCTCTCTCAGGTAATTTAGATATGCAAATTAATTATTCTTCAGATCTGCTTTCCCAGGACACTATTATCTCTTTTGTGACACATCATCTGATTGTACCCTTGTTACTTAGGTAAGTACTAGATGGTACGTCTAGGGAGCTCAAAGTCCCTCAAAGAATACCAAATGAGTTGAATTAAATGCAAGGGTTTAATTAGAGGGGGGTGGGAACACAGCTTATATAGAGAAATTTGGAATGGTGTCAAAATTCAGATATTTCTAAACAAAAATCCCTGAGCTGATCTGTATCAATGATTGACATTTAAATGAATTGTTTATAAGCAACCAAGTTGTGGTTATTGTTTTTGTTTTGTTTTGTTTTTTTGAAAAATTTCTTTTAATTTTGTAATTGGTTTCTCTAGCACAAGTGAAACATTTGCTAATCAAGTGGATATCATAACCCATGTGCAAGTCCCTTAGGAAGTACAGCACAGACAAGGATATAATAAGAAGGAAAGGTCTGGTAAATGGATCTCTGACCAGAAAAGTCAAGCCTGAGAAAGATGTCTCAATGTGAGTCACTAGGCAGTTCAGGATAGCCAAGGGGACAAGATACCTGTCCAAGAAAGCCAACAAAGAAAATGAAATGTGGCAGGCGATGAAAGCAAATGTGCCAAAGGCAAGCCTAATCCACTTACCAGCTTGCCAAAGAGTACAACTAGCTATCAGGATGTCAAGGCTGTATTTTACTGAGTATCAGCCAAAATTCTCTCTGAGGAATTGTGCCTAATTATTTGAATTCAATTCTCTTTTCCTCATCCCCATCAAACCCTAATCAAAGCAATGCCAATTGTCAAGGTGCCAGCTGATCAATAAATTCCCAATTCCCACATCTAGCCTTGACCTTCTTTTATTAGTTTTGTTTTAAAACAATTTTTTCTGGTATAACCTTTCTGGTAGCTACCTTTTCTCTTTTAGATTAACTGTATCAAGAAGTCATCATTTTAATCTACTAAATTTCATTCTAGTTATCTGGGCAAAGAATATCAATTTTCACAAAGGATCTGTTCTTTCTATCAAAGTCAACCACCACATATAGTGCAGTTAGATTGCAATACACCTGCAAGTAGCACCTAAGTATACAGTTCATTAGGACTGAGTGTGGATTTGGCATGGAGACCACCTGCCTCAATCCCAAGCACTCCCCAGTGGGATAATACATCATCAGTAATGGCTAGGTGACCTGTTTTTGTTTTTTTTGTTTTTTTCCAGTACCTTGCTTTTCCAAACTACTATGAGTGGTCTGTTTGAGTGGTATCTTATTGGAGTTGAATTTGGAATCATCAGTGCAACTATCCTGCCTTTTTGAAATCACATGTGCACTTGGGAAAAAGTAGAGATTAATTACTTAGGATAAGGAGAAGTTTTGAGGAAATTTGGCAGGTGAATTCACATTTGGGAAGTCGTTCTGGATTTTTTATTATTATTATTTACTGCAGTTGCTCCATAGTATTTGCAAATACATATTTAAGTAGGTACAGATTGTGATATTAAATCCACTGTATGAATTTAGCATGATGCCCTGGTTTAAATCCCTAGTACTGAATAAAAAAAAAATCATAAAAAGCATATGTATAAACTTAAGTATAATTTAGGGTCAAAGAAGTATTTAAAAGAAATTTGCATTAGCCCTGTTTTAGCATTATGAAAGTATGTTGTTTTTATTAGTAATATTGTAGAAATCTTTAATACACAAAAAAATGGTCACACTTAACATAATTATAGTCTTTAAAGTCCACTATTATTCATTATGTAACAACCACAGAATGCCAGGAATTCCATCCATATACTTTATTATTCTGTATTTAATTCTAGATCAACAGCCAGTGGTTGCAACTTGACTTTAACACTTTCTATTGATAATGTTTAGAATATTGCCTTGGGAAAACCTAAAACTGATATATAATTCTTTCTTTTTTAAAAAAAAATCTGTTTTATGAGGAAGCAATTGTTGTGTTTATTTTCTAGCTACTTTAAATTTACTAAAAGTACATAAGCTGAGGAATCAGGAGTTAAAGAATCAATGGAGAAGTTTCTTCTCCCACAGAGAGTGTCCTTTCCTCCCAAATAAAACCTTAGCTCAATACTTTAATCTTTACCCACATTTTGCCTGGCCACAGATTTTTCCCACAGTGTACAATGTTTCCTATTGCCCCATTATTTCCTGAACTGTTGGTCTGATATTCCTAAATGAGCTATAAAACGGGAACTCTAGAACAGTAGCTCTCAAGTTCAAATTCACCTCACAAAACATCACTTCAGAAAGATCTAGCATTTGCAGCACTAAAATACTGCCCCTGAGTGTAATCAGTTGAAAGAACCAAGCACAATATTTCCTATTCGGAGGGCTGTGCCACAGCCCTCAGAAACAGTGAGGGATTGCATAATGTTTCAAAAGTTTTTTCCAGTGCAGTGTCACTCGTGTGCTTGAATAGTTAAGATTTTTTAAAATATATTTTGAGGAGTCGATAGGAGCTTCAGTACAGAGTTTCAGAAAATAGAAAATAAAAGGACTCCTTCAGCATGCACAAAGTTAACTTCAGGCATTCTTCATTGTTTTGCTGTATCTTACTGTGCAAATTCCCAAGTTAAGGATGAAGGAGAGAAAGGACTGTTCCTGAGAGCCCTTGAGCCACCTGGGACTAACATTACTCACCTAAAGATGGGTCTTTGGAGATGTTTCTTCCTGATTGTGACGTGGTCATCCATTTAAAGGTGAAAGTTGAACTTCTTCCTGGAAGCCACTCCAGAAAATCCAGGGAGGGAATGTGGAAGCTTATCCTGATCTATCGTGCTGCAAGGAGGCCAGAAGGAAAAAGTGGTTTCCTCTTTCTCTTTTTGGGTGCTGGGAGAAAACTTCCCTGCTCTCTGCCAGCTGAGCAGTGTGTCCATAGAGGCCACATAAGACAGGCACGTTGGGGCACTCCCCCACAGAGCAGGGTGTGCAAAAACCACCAAGAGTCACGTTGATATGGGCCAGAGGAGCCTACGGGGCCCTCGGAAACAGAACAAAACAAACAGAAAACTGCCTACCCCAAGTGTCACCCAGGTAGGAGCTCCCTAAGTTATTGCAGCAGCCATGAGAGCGCTCCTTCCACATGCTGGTCAAGCTCGGAAAGGATAAGTCCCTCCCTGTCTTTAAAACAGCCTGTTCTGAGGCTCAACTTTTTTTCTTCAAAATAAAAGTTGTACAGCTGGTTCAGCAGTCCCATGTGAGTACCCTCTGAAAAAAAAAGTTTGTCCTGTTAAAATAAGAACTGTATACAAATTAATGAAGAAAGATGGGCTCGGGTTTCAGGGCTGGCTCTGCTTCAAGAGATTATAATTATTTTACAATCTTGCTTTTATTCATGCTGGATGAAGTGTGGAGACGGCTCATCATTTTTGGCACTTGTAACCTAATAACCTGCACTTGGCTCAAGTTGAAGATGCCATTACACTGATAGAAGCCCATGTGAGGCTTGCCAGAGGTACAGAAGTTAGAAAAACAAAAATTGCTCAATTCTGTTGGTGACATTGTACCTAGTTGTCTATATCCAAAAGAGGCTTTCCAACTAAGAGGAAGCACTGCAGAAAAAGAAATGAAAACACATGCATGCATACACACACACACACACACACACACACACACACACACACACATAAATCCCCCAAACAGCCTGAGAGTCCAAGGTTTTATTATATGATGGAATTTGAATTTATAAAAATAAAAGGAAAGACAAGAAGGTATAAAAGATAGTGTGTGAACAGCTGAAAATAAATGACATTAAAAACTGTTTTATTTAGAAAACTTAGTCTTGCACTGCAGGAACTCTTATTCTAGCTCCAGATAATGTGAATTCTCATTTTTCAACAAATCCTGTTTTGGAGACTTTCCTGATGGCTAACAAAGTTCCTGCTCAATCAATAATGCCATAAGGTTCCAGGCCAGAGGTTTGGTATGTGATAAAACAATGATCTCAAAGCATGGTTAAAATATTTTAAAAATATACATTTAATGAAGGAGGAAAATGAGCCACACACATGCCTTTAGCTGAATGATCCATGAAAACAAGAATCAAGTGTCACAAAGAAGGACAGGACCTGTAGTCCTTTGCACTATCCAAATACTTCTGGAAGAGCAAGAATACCTTTTGATTGAGACAAGGAAGGAGAGGAGAATAACAGATCATTGTCTTTATCAAGAAGTTCTAATTCAGAATAGGAAATGTAGTCAGTCTGAGAGCACTAATAACAAAATGAATGGGTTCTAGTTCTAGTTGTATCATGAACATGCTGGATCACTGGCAAATTTCTTGACCTATCTGAGCCCTGGTTGACTTGTTCATAAAATGAAGTTATCATATTAATTAAATTATACAGTTCTTTTCTATCTGTTATGGTACTATCATTTTATTTACAAATATCATTAGTTTGCTTCTTGTAAATAAGTTAACATGGAAGTTCTGATGTCTGATACTGCAAAACCTATACACATAACCTGTAGACTCATAAATAAATTAATTTTATATTACATGTATTTATATAGATATTTATTTATATAGTGACATCTAAATCAGTGTTTCCACCATTATCACATATGTTCTATGCAGCAGTTAATTATGGAGACCACCTACATTCAAACTTGCTGTGGCTTTCTTTGTTATGTAGGAAGGTGCACAAGTAAAACATTGTGCAGTTTTCTTGAAAGTTTTTTTGCATTTGTGAATAGAATTTAACTTCTGTGGTCATGGTTTACCTATCTTACTATCATTTTAACATAAAAATTCCTCCTGAGGGACAATGCAAGAGAATTATCTCAAAAACTTTAAAAATTAATTTTGTCTACTTTTAAATTAAAAAATGTAAGATTTTTTTTCATAAATATGATAGAAGAAACTCAAAACAAATACCTATAAACAACTAGCCAAGGTGCAATTTGAATAGCAAGCCAAGTATGCTAACATGAAGCTAAAAGACTTGATTATCAACTGAAGAACCTGAAAGTTGATAAATTAATCATAGGGAAATCCATAAGATCTTCCTTATGATGGACATATATATTTTCTCTTAAGTGATTAAGAGAGATAAGTTAAAGTTACATATGCAATAAGCCATATTTAAACCCCAATCTCAATGCCAAAAATAAAAGTAAAAAATACCTACAAATATACATTTAGCACAAAGAAAAAAATATCTACTTAATATGTTTTTATTAGCTTTTTCTCAAAGAGTACTTAAATTGGATATTGGGAAGGAAAGTTTCCTTTGCTGACTTAGTCAGTTTTTCACATGATATTCAATAAGATGAAAAGACCTCACTATTATTGCTTAAGTTACAAAAATAATTTCCTATATTAACACAACTGTGCTGTACAAAATGCTAAAATTTATGGCATAAATAACCAGGCTAACTCTGTTATAAAGTGGACTAAGTGTAATTTATTATGAAAAGTTTTGTTTTTCTGGAGGCAGACATCAGAAATGGTGTTTATATTTTTCCTGGTAAAACAAATGCCTGTCTTAACACCTCTCTCTCCTCTCTCTCTCTCTCTCTCTCTCTCTCTCTCTCTCTCTCTCTCACACACACACACACACACACACACACACATATTCACACTCACACATACACACACACACATATACCTCAAACATATATAACACGCTCGCATACATCCCAAATCCCCTCAGCACTGTTAAATACAGTCATAATAGGCAATTCAGCAAATATTTAAACACTCAGCTGAAACCAATATACCCATCTTAACTACCACATTTTGTGTGATAAAATAGATGGATCAATTCATATGACTTCCAAACCAAAAGTATACTACAAGTGTCTCTCAATGATCATGGTAAACAGGTGAGTTTTTTCTTTTTCTTAATCATTACTGCTTGTTCTCTGGTTCTGTAATACTCAAGTGACAAAGCATTCAATGGCGGAAAGATCGTTTGATATTATGCACCCAAGTGACAGGAAATTAATATATCAGCAAGTTGTCTCTTTAACCATAGAAGTTTAGCCAAATCTGAGACCCAGCGTGTGTTTTTCTTGTTTTCAACATAGTTTAACACAATGTCACAAGTTACACATTTAAAGCGATTTTAAATTAAGTGGGATAGGGTAAAGGAAATGCAAGAAAGAAAGGATTAGATGGTATTTTAGGTTTTATCAATATATATACATAAATATTATCATTTTCATTTTTGAAAAAAAAATCTGCTTCTTTCCCTTTTGCCTCTCATCTTGCACCATGGTTAAAGCTAGCCTTCAGTATGATTAGCATATCATATACATTGAACTTCATTTCAGTCATTCCCAATTTTTTATTTTTTTGACATATCACATATGAAGGATGAAATAAGTGTACATGTGATACTGTACATTTGATACTGCCCCAGAAAAGCACCTAGACCTCAATGTAATTAAAATACATGTACATTAAATTCAGGCAATACCATAATTCTCACTTGCCTGGACTATAAATATTGTATCAGGAAAGGGAAACATTATTTGGTCAACTGAACCATAAGGTGAGTGGCAGTGCATGAATCATTCCTGGTGTACTCAACTCAGCTCTGCCTTCCCCCAGTGGCAAAAAGTTATAGCAGCAAGTAAGAGTTGCAACCTTTCAGAGAGAACTTAAACCTGATCTATCCTTTCCAGGTAAGTCATTCAGAGCTTTCAGCATTTCATTCATGTTTTATAATGAGCTTCTTGCTACAGCTTTCACAACTGATTAAGAAGTTAACATGGGTGTGGTAGAGCGATGAACTAGATAGTCCTACTACGTATATTGTTATGTAAGCAGGCACTCTGCTCCTGAAGTTGCTTGTGCTCTTTCTGGGCCATGTTTCACATTTCATGGAGAAAGAGGAGAATCAACTAATCACTCTAGGGAGTGTCTATTATCCTAACCCCCTACTCTACTTAACTACCATAGAATTGCCCATTACGTTCTCAATGCTCATAAGAACCAACTCTAGAAACTGGGCCTTCTGATATCAAGGTGAATGAAATAGGCTAATTGCAGAATATTTTCTATCAAGATCTCAACAGAAGATCTATTCTATTATCAAGAACCCTGGACTCATATTAAAGAACATATATTTGAACACCAGCTCTAGCATCGATTTTCTCTGCAATTCCCTATCTGATGTCAGTTTCCTCACTACTCAAACTAAGTTGGGCCAGATGAACTCCAAGGTCCTTTCCTGCTCTGAAATTCTGAGACTCCCTCACTGACTCTATGACAAAATGCAAGTTATTTAAATTTAATGTCCAACCAACAGAATACTTCTCATCCACATTGTTGTAGAATTTTATATATAATTTAATATAGTACATTATTCATATATGAAAATAAATTGCAGCATCTTTATTTTTCCTGATTTTACTCTTTGCTTTTTTATGACTTCAACTTTGAACTACCTTCACTAGAAGGTAAGCTCCACAGAGGCAGGGACCAGGGTCTGTTTATTTATTTATTTTTGGCGGCGGGGGGTGGGGGGGAGTACCAGGGATTGAACTCAGTGGCACTCAACTACTGAGCCACATCCCCAGAAATATTATTTTGTATTTTATTTAGAGACAGGGTCTCCCTGAGTTGCTTAGAACTCCTGCCTCAGCTTCCCAAGCCGCTAGGATTACAGGCATGTGCCACCATGCCCAGCTAGGGTCTATTTTATTCTGTGTGCATGGTATATAAGAGACACTTAGTGGTTATTTCCTAAATATGTTAACATATAAAAAAAGTAATCATAAAGCCATTTGTCATCTTCTTATATAAGTATTATTTTTCAAAAATTCAGTCATTTCTGGTAAAATGTTCAGTCTTTTGTATTTCCTCCTATCCACTGTTTTTGTTGTTGTTGTTGTTTGTTCTTTGTTTGTTTGTTTCCAAGGAGACAACTGAGTTTATAAGAAGATGAGGTAGCCTTGTGACTACACCTGCAGGTCCTTTCTCTCCTTGTGTACCCTGGTCTTCACAGTGTCCCTTGTCTGTCTACAGCCCAAATCCATGGCTGCTCTATTCATTTGACTCATTCAGGGAAGAGGAGTCATTTCCTGCTGGCAGAGCCACGCTGTCTTCCCTAATGCTGCCAGTTCCTCTAAATCTCACCCAGATCCCCTCTCTGGATGTCAAGTGAAACTATTAACCCTTTGGCATCTGTGTAGGATCCTCTGACCCCTTGCAGTGAGCATTGCAAGATCTTGACAGATACATTGTCCCATCTCAACTGAACTCTGGGATCCCTACAGGACTGGAAGGGTTTCTTTAGATCTCTATTCCACACAGGCACTGAGGAAGGTTTGGGATTGGCCACATTATAATTCATAGCTAACTCTGAGCCACAGCAACATCCTCTCTGCTTCAGGCTTTCACTGTCAAGTGAATATGTTCCTATGCTAAGATTTCATCTTACAGGTAAGATGTAAGATGACCACTTGTAGAAAATACTTTTTCTTTGAGTTCTCTTTTCTGTGCATCTGTGCATTTCCAGGGCAGAAGAGATGAGCTTTCCTATGCTTTATGGCAGAAAAATCTCTGGATTTGTCTCCTAAGTACCCATTGTCCATTGTATATAATAAACCTAGTGTACAAGTCTGTCAACTTTAGTGAGAACAAAGCCTAGATTGCAGGACTATTGTGTTACACAACTCATTAGTGAATACCCAAATGGTGAGGTATTCAAAGCTGAATTTCTTTCTTTCTTTTTTTTTTTTTTTTTTTTTTTTTGTCAGTGGACCTTTATTTGATTAATTTATTTATATATGATGCGGAGAATCAAACCCAGTGCCTCACAAATGCTAGGGGAGCACTCTACCACGGAACCAAAACCCCAGCCCTCAAAGCTGAATTTCTTATCTATCTTTGCTAACATCATTTCCACTCCCTACCCCTGCATGAGGCAGATGGAGGCCTCTGATGACAGGAAAAAAAAAAGGTAATGGCAATCAAAATGTAAAAAAGAAAAACAATGTCCCCCATTATATTATAAAGTTTTTTACTTGTTCATTTTAGTGGGCACACAGTGAATATACTGACCATACTGTCATGTCAACCTGCTACCTGATCTGGCCCTCACCTCCCTCTACTACATCTCAAAACTCTGATCTTTTGACCCATTCCCTATCAAGTGCATTGGCTTCTTTTCCCTCAAACACTCCATATATTTCCTGCCTCCTGTGTACATGCTCTTGCCTCTATTTGAAACTCTCTTAGTCCTACTCCTTTGGATTTCAGTGGCAGTGTTTCCTCTTCAAACAGGAATCTCATTTGACAACACCATCAGAAGTTCATAAGATATTGCATGTCTTTGTTTCCCTCATAATCTGTGTGTATCACAATCTATGTAATTATTTGTTCACAAATTCTTCACCTCAATAAATAAACTCATTCCACAAAATGTGCTGAGGAAAAGATTAGAACATTTAACTCTTCTTGATTACTGTAAAAATAAACCTACTCAAGTTGTACTTAAAATATATTTTTCCTCATATTTATGATTGTAAGAACCTAAAAATAGACTATTACTGATCCCTGGCAATGCTTCAAGTACTTTTATGTGTTTCATCTTGAAATATTAGTCATTACACTATTTCAGATCAGAAGCTTTACATATCTGAGAACAAATACAATGGTGTCTTAGTCCACTTCATGCTGCTATCATAAAAGGCCTGAGAGTCAGTAATTTATAAAGAAGAGAATTTTATTTTTTCACAGTTCTGGAGGCTGGGAAGTCCAAGATCAAGGTGCCAGTGTCTGGTCTACTGAGGGTCTTCTTGATGTGTGCCCTCATGACAGAAGACAGAAAGAACAAACTAACCCAATACTGCACAAAGCCACCTTTAGAGGGCCTTTAGTCCCTCCTACTGAGGATCTTTTTCTACCAGCTTGGTGACCCCTGAATTTTGGAGGTAACAAATTATACACATAGTAAATGGAAATACTAAAATTGATGATACAACTGAGAATCACTTTCATAATGGTTCCCAATTTCACCAAAAACATTGTCTTTTTTGAATGGATGGGGAGGGAAAGTACAGAGTCTATTCAGTGCATAGTTTTAAACTAGATTCTTTCAACTTTTTGAAGTTTGTGGTCTACATATTCAATAACAAAATATATTTTTTATTATTTTCTAAAATAAATCAGGAAGTCCAATTTATATCTTCTAGTGACAAGGAAAAGCTGTTCGCCTGATTGGCTAACTTCCCAGCCATTTATATCCGGCAGAACTGAGCCTTCTACTTCATAGAGTAGAAATTCCTTTGTCAGTGGAATGTGGAAGCAGGTCAGTTAACATTTGATTGGCTCCAATTAGCACTCCTACAGGTTCTGACAGCCTGTAGAGCTGGCAGGCAGACAACTTCCTTTGAGTAGGGTGACATTCTGTGAACACATCAACAACAACAACAGCGGAAATCATGGAAAACAGATTCTCATAGCCAAACACCCACCACTCAGTATGGAACCAAGCAATATACAAATCTACTGGAAAAGGAAATGACTGTGGTATATTGGGAGTTAAAGGAACATTACCAAAAAAAAAAAAAAAAAAAAAAAAAAAAAAAAAACCTCCTTGATATAAAATTCCCTTTGAGTCAGAAAAAATTCAGAAGAAGAAGGTACACAGGGGCCTGAAGGAATTAAAGATATTCATCAAGCAGACCAAGAGGACAGGCAGGCAGAGTTTCAAAAGCCCTGAGCACCGTGATGTAGAGGGCACATTACCCTAAAGAGTTCAAGATGGACCCACCATCACCTGAGAGGAAAGGTTGTCATCAGAGAAATAATTCATGTGATACCACAGTTTAAAAGCATACAATTCAGAGGTTTGCTTACTCTCCCAATATGGTGAATATATTCTTATCTGCAGTTCTCCAGTTAGCAGAAAGTTGTTTAAAAGTAGCTGCACAGTGAGGTTGGTTTGTTTCCTGCTCAGCTCCTAAGTCCATCGCTAGTTCATCAACAACGTAGCTTCAGGACTTAGTCATCATTAGCAGCTTTCCTCTGAATTTTGTTTTCAAACTGACCCTAAATTCAAATAGTAGTGTTTTATTTTAATCTTTCTTGAGCTTCCAGGAATGTCTATGAGCAAATGTGCAGAACTACCACCAAGAAATGAATTGAATCAATGTCACTAAATGGAAAATTCCTAAATGCTGACCTATTGACTTCTCCAGGCTTTAAGAATTAGACAGCAATAGAGATAATAATGACTCACACTGACTTTGAATAGAAGTAGTCACTGAATTAGCCAAACTTTCAGTAGTTTGTATAATAGGATCTGTGTGAATAACCCAGATGTATAGAAGTAGGTCACCATCCCTGTGCCTTTCTAAAACAAAAATGAGTTATCAGTAGGGAGCATAAGTATAGATGATATATTTTTATACCCTTATATCTATTCATGCCTCAAAAAATTCATTCCAGAATCAGGTTTGGTGGCACGCACCTGTAATCTCAGTGGCTCGGGAGGCTGAGACCAGAGAATGGTGAATTCAAAGCCAGCCTCAGCAATGGCGAGGTGCTAAGGAACTGAGTTAGACCCTGCCACTAAATAAAATATAAAATAGGGCTGGGGATGTGGCTCAGTGGTTGAGTGCCCCTGAGCTCAATCCCCAGTACCAAAAAAAAAAAAAACGAAAACAACAACAAAAAACTCATTCCAGCTTAGCTTTGCTCTTTGCTTCAACTGACTATTCTCCACACTCCAGCTCTATTGTAATGATTTATTCTTGCTAATCTCCTCTAAAATTATCTTATTTTTCATATCCATTTATCATTACTATCAGTTGTTCTATGACAAACTGTCACCATAATTTATTTGTACATTCATTTTATTAATTCTTTTTTAAAATTCTTTTTAATATTTAGTTTTTGGTTGTAACTGGACACAATATCTTTATTTTACTTATTTATTTTATGTGGTGCTGAGGATCAAACCCAGGGCCTCCCACCTGCTAGGCGAGCAGTCTACCACTGAACCACAATCCCAGCCCCTCATTTTATTAAGTCTAAATTCAAATTCCAAGCAAGATTAAAACTGATCAATCACATTTTCCCCAAGCCTGGCACTGGACACATTGGCCACTTGCATTATCTGATGCATGGCCCACTACTAGAAAAGAATACTAGAAATCAAGTTTAAGAAATTCTGCATCTTTTTTAACATTGTGAAACTTCATTTTTCTATGTATTCCTGAAAAATAACAATCTCCTCTCATCTGATCTTTTCTCCACCTAACACATCGGAAAGTGTGGAAGCAGGAGAGTTTGACGTGTGCTTACCAGTTGTCTACTGTGTGCCAGGCACTATATATGTGCTATTTCAGTTAGTTCCTCAGAATACACCTAAAAGGTAGATTCACAAATGTTCATTTCACACTCACGGAAACTACAGAGTTGAGAAAATTCCATAATTTGCCAAAGGCTGTGCAGTTGGTATGTTACCACAACAGGACTTGGATCCAATTCTGTCAGCTGCCAACAGCTTTGTTCTAGCTAACATATTGCACTGCCTCTCCTTGATCATATTCTTAGTTTTAATAGCAGTCCTAAAGAAAAACAGCATCTTAGCTAACCATACCTTTAAGAATATGATTCTTGGATAATCTGAATTTGGTTGAACCCTAATGGCAATTCAGTCTTGATTTCAAAGACATGTTAGTTTGATTTGGGTTATTCTCATGACATAAGCCTCTTACAAACATGAATCAGTGAACCAAGAAAAGCAGAAGACTAAATATTTAAAGGCTTTATAGTATAAATCTTATCATTTACTCTCTGTTTGATCTTCACCAAACAAAAGTGGATAAACACAACTTTTGGTGAAAACAGCACTGTGAAATTCCAGGAAAAAAAAATAAGGTCAGAATAAGCTTTAAAATGAGGTTGTGCAATGACTCTTCAGTACTAGAGCATGTGTTTGTGAGACAATTCTCTCTCTTAAAAGTGTGTCAAAAACAACTCAAATCATTAAAAAAAATAATAATTGATTGATTAAAATTCCCTACATCATAAGATATTTCACCTTCACTAAAATGAGATGGGCCCCATTCATAGACTTATAGAGCTCAGAATTACTTGAGATTATGTAGAGCCTACATTCTACTAAAAGAATCACTGTCATTTATGGAACATAAACTCTCTACCAAAAACTGCTGAATGCTCCACAAACCCAATCATACTGAATTTTTCTGAAGACAGTCTGGGTTATAAATTAGTATCTAGCATCTCTATTTTAGAGTTAGTTGAAATTGCACAGCTAGGACTGGCAAAGCGAAGGTTTGAACCCAGAACTTATCCAACTAGTGCCTCCCATGTTTTACCTTGTTTCCCTTTCTCAATTCCTTACAATCAGTTTGTAATTTAATCCTCACTCTCTTCTCTTACTCCTGTTTCATTAATGATCTTTTTCCAAAGATAAGCTCAAGTCAACAGATTAGATTCAATTGAATAGAATAGAACGATCAATTCTATCTTTCTTAAGGTTGTGGGGATTCCAAACACACTCTCAGTTGTGCAAATACAGAACACTCCTGCTATTTTGAAAGTATGTATTGATTCAGTATAAGAACTCTTGGATATCTACTTTTTGATCTTGAGATAATGAGTTGATATTAATAGAATAATAGATTCCTGGAATCTGAAGGGACCTCCAAGATCCAGTTATTCACCCTCCCATCAACTACAGAATTCCTCTCGCTTTTTTTCTCAGGCCAGCTCACCCTCAATTGTCTCTGAGGTAGAAGAAATGAATCTTCTGTTCTCCTGATCTCCAACCTTAAGAATTTCATCTCACTGAATACTATTTGTATTTAAAGATAAAACTTATCTTGCATCAACTTCTGTATCCAAAACTAAAGAAACAATACACTATCCCAACAATAGAGTAAAACTGGCTGTGTGAGACTTACTGAGGAGTCTATTTTGGTCTCCAACAGGGCCATATCTAAGGCATATTAAAAGGTAAACTGTGATTTTTTTTTTAGATAAATTTTAATCCTTTTTACTACCTTGGAAAGTAGCATGGTGAGCTCCTCTGCCAGTGAGATAAATGATGTGCCATGTGTTCAAAAGGATAAAGTTTAAAAATTATATAATCTGCTTTTTAAGGAATTTCAATATAATTCAGTAAGTGCATTCATAAAATAAAATGTATACAGAAAGCTCAGAAAGAACAGAAGATTTATAGAGGAAATTATGCTATTTTAGCAAATTTCAGCCAGTGATCAGAAACTCACCAGGGAAGGACTGATTATCAGAAACACTAAGTGGTGGAAAGATAGTTCTGTCAAAAATAGGTAAAACACACACACACACACACACACACACACACACACACACACACATACACACACACACAAGGTTCAATTACCATTATTCAGGAAGGGGCAGGTATCTTGCTTGGTATGAGTTGGGGTTAAGTGTGGAGGAGAGTGGCAATAGATGAAGCTGGAAAATAACAGACCAATGCATATATGCCATACTGTGGAGCTAAGGCTATATCAATAGGAAATGAGGAGACATGGGTGGGCTGCTCTCAGGGAAGTGGCACCTTCTGCTTTGCAGTTTTGGAAGATCTCACTTGTAAAAATATAGGATCTATAATTTGAGGATTACCAGTGTGGGTGCAGGGAGATCAGTATAAAAAAAAATGTGTTAGGGTAATCTAGGTAAGAGATAGTTATGGTTTGAAGTAAGACAAAGGCATTAATTTACATATTCAGGAGAAATCAAAGGGTACAAAGCATAGGGCTTTGTGAATAATTAGGTGTACTGAGAAAGAAAAGGATTCCTAGATGATGCTGATGTTTCTGGCTTATTATCTGTAGAATGATGTAAAACGACCCAGATTGGTAGTAAGAAGAAAAAAGATGGAAAGTTCACTGGAGAAGCATATTGAATATGCAGTAAGTACCAAAGGAAGGTCCAAGTGGAGAGGCGGTTGAAGTGGTGCTGGGTGAGAGTGGTTATGAAAAAGGAAAGTCAGCTATGGAGATTAAATGTGGTGTTGGGGGAAGGCTGCCTACTTATGAAACTATAAACATGAATGTTCTTGTTTAGAGAAAACATGAAGAAATTTTTACTAGGTTTACCAAACAAACACTGCAGTCAATTGCACCAAAGGAAATAAAAGAAAGATATGGGCTAACTGTACAAATATTTGAGGTGACAGAAAGAAGAAATATGACTGTTTACATGACAACATTTAGCTTCAAGGTAGTTTTGTTTTGTTTCTACTTTGATGTTTTGATTTACAGTTTTTGAGCAGTGTTTCCTTTTGTGAGGACGAGTATAGGAACTCAATAGAGGGATGAATCCAAGAGAAGAGCATGACAAAGTTGTCCTGATTTTGTCTTTGTCAGCTTGGCATTGACTTGGATGAATTTCTTTTGTGGTCATTCCATGTACGGAAAGAATGACACTGTGCAGACCCTGGGCATATAACTCAAGTATGAAGAGGTTGTCTCCTAAACCTTCATATTCCTTTCCAAAAATGAATCCCAGTGTTCCCATTTTGATATCTGGGAGATAAGTGCCAAACTACAGCAACATCTATAGTCAATATTTGACATAATTTCTTTCCATCCTGATTTCCATAAAAACTTAACTGCCCTGTGTTTCATTAGTTAAAAATGGTAGTGTGAGGCAACTGACCTAACAAGGAAATCAATTCTGCCAATGTATTTGCAGATAACAAATACCTGCTATTCCATTCACAGACATTATTATCAAGAACCTTCTGGTGAGTAATTATGGCAGATTGATGGAACACTATTTGGTAATAGGTGCCCTTTATATTATATGACATAGTTGTGTATATTTCCTAACTATACACAGGTGTTATATATTTCCACTCAATTATAGTAAATTTGTTTATGATCTTATTCATGAAAAATAAATACACATTTTCTATATCATTTAAAAATATGTATATTCCAATTAAAAATATTTCTATCTTGAAAAATGAATTACCACACCTAAAATTTAAGGCATACTTTAATATTATGATACAATTTCATTTTTCTAAATCGTTTATCTATCATGCCAATAGTTTAAAATACCCTTAATTTCTTCCCCTGTTTAAAATGTTACTTTCATCCTACATTAAGTTTCATGTTTATTTGGCTCTCTCTTTTGATTTTCTGTGCTATTACTGCCGAGGTTTAATTACTATAGCTTTAATACAAATTTTCCCTTAGTTTTCTTCCTTTTCTCAGAAAATTTTCCATGGATTCAAGAATGCATAAATTTATAAATACATAAATTTATACATAATCATTTTTATAAAAAAATTTCTTGAGCAAATAAGTATAAAAGATAAAGGGGATCAGGGTTAGGAAAGTTTTTATATGGGAAGGAGGAAGAATAGAATATACCTTATGGCATTGGACAGATATATTTGTGGGTAACAGTATGAACTGTAGGATGGATAGATAGATACATACATAGATAGATAGATAAACAGACATACGGATGGATGGTAAGTGATGTATTGCCTTCTGAATAAAATGAGAATCCATGAGTCATTACTGATATAAATAAATGAATGACTACAGTGGGAAGAAAGCACTTCCTTACAGGAAAACATGAACTAATAAATACCAAAGGAATGATGGAGTTAGAAAATCATAAATATTAAAACTAGGAGTGAAAATCTGATGGGGAAGAAACAGGATATTTGTAGTCTTGAGGTATCTTTCTTTGAACTTCTAATTAATTCAGAGTTTTTAAAAAGTGGAACATTACTGTTATTACAATCACTATTAGGACAACCAACATTATGTGCCTCTTGACAAAACATAAAAATAAACTACTCAATTCAGTAGGAAAAAAAATTTTAATTTTATATGTCTAGAAATACTAGAAAAAACCAAGGTGAAGAAGAGTCTACCAATAATTATCTTGTATTCTGAAAATGTCAAGGTCAAAAAACACAAGGAAGGTTGAAGAACTGTTCCATATTCAAAGACTAAAGATATGTGACAACTAAATGCAATATATTATTTTAGATTTGACCCTAAGAATGAAATATCTATAAGGATATTATGGCTTTAAAAGGATTTTAAATTATATTGAATTCTTAAGAGTTCAAAAATAAATCAAAGGAAATGTATGATTCAGAATTATCTTGAAATTTTGTATCTTACAATAAATTTTGTTACATCAACACTTTATAATACTACCATACTTCAGAAGCAGGTTTAAAAACTTTGAGATACTGACTTCTGTATATTGCTTATGTTCATAGTGATTAACAAATGAGTAAATTTTTAAAAAGAGTAATATCTGACCCTTTTGAGCCAAACCAAAATGTCCCACCTTTACTGAGGTTTATCAAACCTCTTCAAGTGGATCTTCCAAACTTTCACTTACATATCATTCTTCCTCTAATTTTCCTGGGACATGCAAAACTTCTATCTTGGATAATAATTCGTGTGTACATATTATCTTTGATAGTCAAATAAAACCTCTTAAAGGTAGAATTCCCATTTGCTTAAAATCTCTCAGTCATTTCCTGATACCATCAAAATGGTGAAAATAGCCAGGGCCTGGAGTGCACACCTGTAATCCCTGCCACTTAGGAGGCTGAGGCAGAAGGACCACAAGTTCAAAGCCAGCTTCAGCAATTCAGTGAGGCTCTAAGCAACTTAGTAAAATACTGTCTCAAAATAAAAAATAAAAAGAGATGGGGATGTGAATCTAACTCTCTCTCTCAAAATCTCCCCACCCATCCATCTACCCCACAAGTTTCAGCCTTTGACCATACTGAACTACTTTAAGTTTACCTAAATCATTATATTCTCTCTCCACAAATTTATCAGATTTCAAGTTCTATGCTTAGAACATGCTTCCTAAAGTTCTCCTCTCAGCCACTTTTGGCTTGTTGTGTACTCTCATTGTGGCTGTCTTTTGCTTCTAGAAGTCTTCTTTGAGAATCAGATCTGAGATGGATATCCCTTCTTTGTAGCTGCTGTGAATCTTTATTTCCACTTCCAAGGCATTGACAGTACAGTAGCAATAGCTCTTTTATTTTTTTGGTTCACTATTTACTGTAACATTTCTCTCTATTTTTATGCAGAGATAAGGGAATAACTCATTTTTGTATTCTGTACATTTCTTTAACACTGCTTTAAATAAAGTAGGCTGGCAATTAATAAATGCATATCTATATCATACTTTAGCAAGATATTACCTATCGATTTTGAGTCTACGAAGAAATCTTTTATATATATATACCTGTATATACCTGTATTTCCTGCTCTATCTACTAAGAAAGGTTAGAAGCAATGACAGTTTCATAGCAATTAGCATTATCTTCTCTACATGTGCCTCCTCAAATCACCAAGGCTTTAGTTTCTATATCCTGTTATCTAAGTAGAAGGAACTTCTATCAGTCTATCCACATGTACATGTTTGCATATGTAATTATATAACTATTTTTTCTAAGAAAATACCTTCAGTGCTTATTTTAGGACTTTTATTCTCCTTTTTGACTAGAACAAGGAAAAGGAGGGTGGAAAAGATAGCTAACCCTTTGGGGTTTAGTATGCTAAAACAGTCCTGAGATACACAAGTTAAACTTGGCATATTTTGGATCTGGGCCAGAAAACTGTTTTTATTGGCTGTGGAAAATGGAATTTTAGACTATGTTAGGCCATACTATAATTATGTTTGGAAATGCATAATGTGATGGTTGAATATTCAATGTGATTGAGTTTCTGCCTGCTGAAGAGTGATTGACTGTTTTTCTCAGCATTTAAGGCTAGTATAGACAAAAAGCAAAGGATTTTAACTTTTTAGTACCATTTACCAAAGATAGAGAAATATAAATACTTCCAGAAGACGATGAGGAAATATAAAGAAACTTCCTATAAAATGTAAATATTAAGGTCTCATAAGGTCGACTAAATAGTCTAAAGTCAGTGAATGGATTTAAAAACAACCTAAAACAAATTTCCTGAAGTAGTTTATGCCTTGAGCTATCTCCTCAAAATAAACATTCCATTTTCCCATCAAACATAAAATCAAATGACATTGTTTTGCCTCTAAACAGGATTATTTTTCCTAGGCTCCAATGAATGCTGGTGATTCCCTTTAGGAGAGTTAAAACTGATAAATATTATTGTAGAGAGCTGATCTGCGAGTTTAAAGGAAAATATTTTATGCCAATAAAAATCATATTAGCTTCAGTGTGAAAGCTATACTAAAGAGGAATATCTATAGTACAAGAATATAATTCAAGCATTTAGGCAATGTTAAGAGTTGAAATCTTGTATTACTTTTAATACCATTACTTGAATCAGTTTCTACCTAAGGCAATAACAATTTAAACATTTCCTGTTTCATTCCTGCCCAATATTGTTTTTTCCATTATTGAAGCTTAAAAATACTTGGACTGTTTTAAAGATTAGTGTGTTGGCACAAAACTGCACATGCCTCCTCAAAGCATTTTCTTTAACCCTCTATCAAGATTTGACATTTTAAATTTTTTTCAATATGGTCAAGGGCCTTTAGCATCAAAAGAGAATTTTACCAGAACCTCATTAGTCAATTAGTTATGATAGAAATGAGGCAACATGCTGAGCCATAAATATTCAGTATTTACCACTATTTAAAATTCTTACATGTCAGATAAAAAGTACAAGAAAATGTTTTAATTCATTTAAACTTAAATTGTGGTGATGGCATTGTGTTTACACCATCATCATCAGTTTTATTATTTTAAATGTAACCAGAATAAATTAAATAACAAGTAAAATGTTTAGAAATGATTTCCCAAGAATATGCTATAGTGTTTTCTTTTTTCTTTTGTGGGGCTGGGGATCATACCCAGGGCTTCAGTTATGCTAAATCTCAGCACACTACCACTGAGCTCTACCCCCCAACCCTATAAAGTATCATAAAATGCTTAGTAGATGACAGACAAGTGCAGTTACCAAGTGTCTAAGTGCTGAGAGGTAGACCACTCAGGTCTGTTAGAGCAGCATACCAGTGAAATCAAGACTCTCATAAGTTTCTGTTAACATAGAACATAAATTTGATGTTGATTATGATTATGCAAAGTCATGTTGTTTATCATAAGTAAAATTAGGTCAAAGAAAAGGAAGAATTTTTACTGCTATTAAATCTTTTTAAAATTAGGTCCAGTCTCTTTTTTATGTAAGGTGTGGTTATTATAAGAGACTTGGGGGCTAAGAACTCTCCATCTGAAATGTCAGATTTAAGAACTGATTACAAATATTCACTTATTTCAAAGCAAATAATAATTATTCAGATTGACAATTTGTTTGTTAATGGGAAAGTAAGGAGGGGAAAAAACCTAACAAAGTAGCTAATTTGTTGTTTGAACAAATTCTGAACTATATCACAGAGGTGAAATGTTCAATTCAAATTATTAACTACTAATTTTCTCTGCTTCTAAAAGATTGAACAGCTTTCTCTAATACAGGATACAAAGTGTGATCTCTGGAGTGGCCTATTTTGGTCTAGAATCCCAATTCCTCCTCTAACGAGGTGCATGATTTTTGGAAAGTAAAATAACTAAGCTTTGCAGTTTCCTTGTGTACAAAGAAGAAGTAATCATGACCTCATGGGATATGATTTTAAAATAAGATACTATATGTAGACAATGTATACAAACACTTGATACATAGTCCGCCTGGCCAGAATGCTTCCCCCACCACCATCTTAATCTATACATAAAATTTCAGACTTAAACTTAAATTTGGTTATTTTCAGAAGGATGACCATTAGGAATATGTTCACTTGGAGGACTTTTTTCATTTACACTCTCTCTCTCTCTCTCTCTCTCTCTCTCTCTCTCTCTCACACACACACACACACACACACACTTTATATTTTATTATGAGACATTTCCCCTCATAAATTTTAGTGGTCTGCATTATCCTTAGATAATGTCATACTTTATTTTGATGTCCGAATTTCTCATGTCATCTATGAGGGTGAAGAGAATGGCCTGGCCATATAAGTTCATATTAGAAACAGTTGGGAAAGTTTTCAGACTGCAAATATACATATGATCCCTACTTATTCTCATTCCCACCAAATTCTGATCTCTCCCACCTGCCCACCTCCACCACCAGTTCAGTTCATAAAGAGCTCTATTTGCTAATGGAAACATGTGTCACACATAAAAAAAAAAAAATAGAAGAAACATGCTGGAAACCACCACCAAATATATGTCCCTACACTTCCCAGAAAGGATGATGGTCGTGCAGAACTGGAGACCAAGAAATCCTTCCTATGAGGTACTCCTGTCTACCCTCTAATACTTTGCTCAAAGGCAATCTCTTTAACCATATTTTATCTTATGTGTCCTATTTACTCCCTCTGACCCAACGTAAGTCTTACTTATACTTTCTTATGGCACTCACATTCTTACTCTCAACTATATATTATAGTTTTTATGCCCATGACATGTTTCCCTTTAGACTTTTGTACATTATAGATGTAAGTGGTAAATGAAAAATCATCAAATGTCAACCTTGGAACTGTGTCAGAACTGCTCAACCGTGTTTTTCAGAGTTCCATCAATAATCTGTTATGTAGAAATTTGCTGATATGCATAAACACTGGACTACTCTTTGCCATCTTAGAGCTAGAACAGGAGTGTAACTATATTATCTTGCTCCACATCCCTGAGTGTCACCACTCTTTTCCCAGTCCCTAAAATGACACACAACCATAAGCTGCATTTATAAGCAATTGAATGCACATAATGAGCTTGGTGAACCTTCTTCTAATTATGCTGATCTTTGGTTTTCCTAATGTTTCAAGATCATAACTTTCATTCTCAGCACACTAAGTGTGCTTAATAATTTTATTTCCTTCCTTCCTTATTTTAAAGCATGTCAAAGCACATTTCAGATAAATAAATTCACATCATTTGCTTAGTATTATTATTTAGATTCCTTTTGTTTCTCATGTTGAAAGCAGATTTTTAAAGAAAGGCAATTTTAGAGCTACCTTTAAAGTATTCTTTTCAATTTCTGAGCTCCCTGGCTAAAGTATGATTTAACGTACCCTGACACTCCCCAATTGTAAAGCATAGGTGACATTTTGGGACCCAGCAGAAATTACAGACCATTCTGCTTTGAAAATTTTAAAGAATCTCAGATATTTAGAACTGAAAGAAAAAACTTCAAAGGAATTCCAGGGCAGCTCTCTGTTCTTTCCACATCACATCCAACAAAACTATCACCCACTGCTAATGACTGTGCATGCCAGCCAATTTTCATCTGCCAGCAAATGTATTCACTTACAGTTCTTTTCAGATGAGTTCTAAGTTGAATTATTTTGGTGTGATTTAATGACTAAAATGATTTTTTATCTAAAGCTCATATGTCCTAAAGTGATCATCATCTACTCTGATTCCTTTATTAAATGACAGGTACAAATATTAATTATGATATTGCCATGGAAAGGTACCATAGAGATCACTTGGTTTAGACCCTGTATTTTCCTCTAGGGAAACAGAGGCTACAAGACATACTAAAGCAGTGTCTTTTCCTTCTATTCCATAAATCCAAAGTTAATTCTTCTCTATATTTTCAAATATAAGTTTGGAAGCTTAAAATATTAATTATTGGAGGTTTATAGGATTGTACCATCTGCAGGAGTACAACACACACATATCAAAAAATGCTTTTGGCTCTTCTTAGGATTCTAGATTTGTTTAACTTTGTAATAAGTCTATGAATGAAACGCAATATAATGAACCCTAAGTACATATAGGCTGAGCCAGAAAAATCTCACAAAAAAAGAAAAGAAATTGAAAAGATAATCAACTGAGCTTTACCAAAAAGAAAACAACAATTAACACCTCAGTGGAAAATACTTTCTTTTTCATTAGTAGTGAGAAGAATGGGGAGAGGAACTTGCTCACCTCATTGCCTCTATCCTACCCTTTTAGCAACAGAGGGTCTTTAAGTTTCTAACACAGTCAACAACATTTCTAGCTGAAAGGAGAAAGTGTGTCTTTCTGATTTTTATCCCATTCAGTTTTGTTTCCCACATTCTCTAAGCATGCATTCTTTGCGTTTTTAATTCTATTTTTATTATTGATTATATTCCTATTATTTGCATAAAATGCAAATATTCCTTAAATCAGATGTGAAAAAGACCTGGGTTTGAAGATTGCTTCTTCTACTTACTAGTTATGTGACCTCTCCTGTCTATTCCCTCATTCGCCCATGTTAGTAAAGTTTTGTGGGTGCTAGTTTTTTGAAAATATGAAGTGCTTAAGGATGCTTTCTTGTGGGGGATGGGGAGAAGGGAGTTGGCAGAGGAGTCATTAATGTCTCTTCCTTAATGTCTCTATCTCAGTTTCCTTATTTGAAAGATAGGCTTGAAAATTAATAACTCCTTCTAAGGCTGCCCAAACAACTAAACAAAACCAGAGTAGTTTTTGAAACTCTACAGTGTATATGGCATTTTTTAAAAAGAATATTTAGACCTCAGCTATTATATCACACTAAATTAAACCAATGTAGATAACCCATGTAAATTAGAACTTGTAGTACTGACTACAACATAAAACATGTTAGATAAAATTGTTCTTACCTCATAGGGTTGTTGTCAAGATTAAAGAAGTTAAAATAAACATTCTGAGCACAGTACCTAGTACAGAGTGAGAACTCAATAAATATTGCCTTTTCAATTGTCAGCATCCTCATCATTGTCATCATCTTTAATGCCTCCTCTGCCAACTGCCTTTCCCCCCAACATAAAAAAGCATACTCAAGCACATGTCATATTTTCAAAAAAACTATGAGGGGCAGCAATATTGTGCAACACTGAGCATCTTTACAAAACTTTACTAACCCTGGGCAAATGAGGGAATTGACATAGGAAAGGAACAGAAAAAAAAAAAAAATGAGAACATAAAGTGCCCAGTTGGGTCAGAAAGTTTCCAACTGAAGAAATAAGCTGTAAAAATCTTGCCTGAGTGGAATTTAGGAACTGGCAAATTTATGACTTTACCTCACTTCATGTACCTACCTCTGTCAGCCTAGGGACCCAAACGTAAGCATTTGCCCATGAAAGCAAATTTATTGGCTCACAGCAGGAAACAATATTCCAATGACATCAAGCTAGTTCTCAAAATGTTTTTTTTTTTAATAAAGTAAACAACATTACCAGGGAAATGAAAATCCCCTGCAGTTTGATTAAATCAAGACTGGTTAAGATCAAATCAGGCTCATTCCTTTTAATGCTATTGCTTTTTCTATTTTCTAAGGAACCATGATATGGAAATTATAATTTCTTCATTGGGGAAATGTTATATTATTATTTCAGCGTATGAACTACTGGGTTTTCACTATGTATAAAAACATACAAAGCACAAAAAGAATTGTTTACATTTGCAAAAGTTCATGTATCACAGCTACGAAGAAGAAAAATTAGATATCTGTATACCAGTTTCTGAAAACAATAGAGAATGTTAAAGGCATATAAATAACTCTAGGTAAGTCTTTTCCTATGACAAATCTAGTTTACAAATAATTTCAGCCTAAATTCTATAATTTCTACCTAAGTTAATGAAGGTTGGGTTCTGAATTACTTTTGAATGGCCAAGGCTATAGAACTATGTGCTCTAAAGATAGTTTCCTCTTTATAGAAATATAAATGTGTAAGTATTTGGTAATATATTAGCATGTATATAGATAGAAAATCCATATATATATTATATATATATATATATATATATATATAATATATATAGGAAAATGTGAAAAGACATAGAAATAGATAATCCATGTGTGTGTGTGTGTGTGTGTGTGTGTGTGTGTGTGTGAAAAGGCATAGGCACACACTGTCTTCAAAATATATTTCTGGTATTAACTGGCAACATCAGAGAAGACTGAAATTTACTTAATTTAATTTAAGTAACTGAGATTTGACTTTTTAAGACTTTTTAACAATTTTAATCATTTTTAATAAAAATTGTCCTGAAATGAATCATGTACTCCTGACCTTATATGATAAATAATTAATTGGTGAGATTTTTGCTTTTATCTCAAGTCACAATCTGAGGTCACATGTTAGTGTGCACTTGCACAGTCACAGCCTGTTCTCTGAATGCTTAAACTCTTAATGGCACTAAGAACACCAAAAGAGAGGGTCGCCTGAAGTGCTCAGTATTGTGCAGTTCTGCTGCCCCTCTGCCAACTCAACGTTTACTTTCTTCTGCCCCCTGTATTGCTTTGCCTTTCTTACTACTTCTGCTCTCTGCTGCTTTCCTTCAAGCGACTCTGCTTTCCTCCCCTCTCCCACTTTTTCCCTTTTCATTCAACATTTTGTGCCAAGTGTGAGCTAAAATTTTGCTGAAGACTGGATAAAGAGCAGTGAACAAGACAGACATCTTCTTCTGCTCTGACAAAGTTTAACTCTCTCCTTTGTATATGTTCTAGAAGGGTTTTGTTTTGTTTTGTTTTGTTTAACTATGATTCTTCAATTTAACTTTTGGCAACTTGATTCTACAGTCAACAATAAAACCTTTTCCTTTCTGCTGAGTGAACCAAGTTATTATATTTTACTAGAACAGCATGTTACAATAAGATATTTTCCATCTCAAATTCTGCTGAAACCTCAAGCAAAAGAGGTGACAACTTGTCTCATGTTTGCAAATGAGTTGCATGCCTGTCAAGAACCTGCCAAGGAAGAGTTTAAAGGTCAGTGTGTGACCTTAAGCCATTCTTCTACTTCTGCTTACCAGGACCCCAGAGGCCACATGGAATGCAAATAACTAGAAGAAATATTTGGTAAGCATTGAATCCTCCACATCCACCTCAGCACAATGGGGAAAAGGGATAGCTTTGATTTTCTTTCTGCTGTAATCTAGAAAAAAAGGGCTTTATTGGGACCATTTGGAAAGATTAAAAGGTCTCTCCTGGAGTGATAGGTGTCACCTGGATGGAGGGATTGCTGCCTTAGGGTCAGTCTATCCTCCCTAGGTTGTTGGTAGGGAAAGATTTATGCAGGTTCCTCATAGACTAAAGCCAGCCCTGGAAGAGAATGAGCTGCTTTGGGATTTTCTTAGATTCTGCCAAAGAATGCCTTCTAGTTATGCAGAAAGACCTCAGAAGTCAGATGGTGGAGGACATCTGGATGTCTCAAACAGCAAATGGCTAGAGGAGACTCACTGCAATTCCTCACCTTGAGGTAGACCATGAAGAACCCTTGCAATAGTTTGGATGTTGAATGTCCCCAAAGGCACATGTGCTTGGTCCTTAGTGTGGTGCTAATAGGAGGTGGTGAAACCTTTGAGAGGTAGGGTCTTATGGGATCTCCTTAAGTTGTTGAGGGTGTGCACTTGAAGAGACTGTGAGACCCATCTTCCTCCTCCCTTTTTTCTCCTTTGGTCATGATCTAAGGGATTTGCTCTAACACTTTGTCCCTCCATAATGATGTGTTGCCTTGTCACAGGCTCAAAGCAACAGGGCCAACTGGTCACAGACTGGAACCTCCAAAGCTGTGCAACAAAATGACCCTTTTGTCTTTGTAAGTTAATTATCTACAGTATGTTTTTGTACTAATACAAATCTGACACATAACCCTCACACACTCTTGGAAATTCTAAACAAAACAAAGATATAATCTTCAATTTTCTGCCCATCTGTACAGGAATAGTATTCCCACAAAATTTAGTATATACTACAACTATGCCAAAAAACATGCATGAGTGTGTGCATTCCTGTGTGTGTTTATATGCAAAACTGAATGTGTTTCTAGGTTCTGATATAAATAAACAGGTTTTTTTTTTTTCTTACACAAATGCCTGGTGAAGAATTTGAAACTGGGCTGGGGTTGTGGCTCGGTGATACAGCACTTGTCTCGCAGACATGAGGCACTGGGTTCTATCCTCAGCACCATGTAAATAATGTGCCCATCTACAACTCAAAAAAAAAAAAAAAGTCTTTTAAAACAAACAAACAAAAAAGAATTTGAAACTTTTGTAGGACAAGAGACAATGTTTTATGCTGGGGGACCTCCATGAGCAGGAGCTGAGCACATACCCTTAGCCTTGAGCAATGAAGGTGTGGAACTGGCTTCCACTCACAGCAAAAAGCAGGCTGACCTCACCTTCACTGGGCAAGGAATTACAGCTCTGGGAGTGATAATCACCCAATGGGACTGGGCTACACCCTCCTGAAACCTAATCCCTTGCCTCATTTGGGTGGAACTTTCTAGAGTGTCTTTCCCCCAATAAGTAGGGTTTCAGGCATGTTCGTTCGTTCTCTCTCTCTCTCTCTCTCTCTCTCTCTCTCCTGCCTCTCTTGCCTCCCTTGTGGGAGCTGGGGCTGAGGAGTTGTCACTGAACCCAAAGAAAAAGGTACTTTCTGTGTCTATGTGATCATTTAGTGCCAGCTCAATTCACCTGGAGTGACCCTGACTTGGTCTCGTGTCGTGGCAGTTTCATATTGCAGAACTGCTAGCACCTCACACACTAAATGCCTATGACATCCTTTAATCATTGGGGCAAGAAAAAAATTATCTCCTAGTATTTTCAAACACTTCCTAACAGTCGTTGTTAATGCCTTTGAGAACCACTGACAATCAGTCCATCTGGACTTACTGGGTAGATATTCCCTGTCCTGTTAAGATATGGATACATACTTCCAGAGTAGATGAGCTCAAGATCAAGTGGTGATTCCACTTTCTCAGGTAGAGAAATTCATTGATTAAGACAATACAAATATTACTTTTCTGCCATGTTGAATATTTTGAAAAAAAAAATCACAATCTAAAATATTTCTAAATACTAACTGGGAGTCTCTAGTAATCTACCTGCAGATAATGTTGCAAACCAATGTTCTCAATTAGCATATGTTTATATTAAACTCTTAAGCAGGTAGAAAATGAAATAAGGTTTTCTTCAGTCATAAACATGCGGATAATTTAAATCTGATTACATTTGTATAAAAAAGACTAAATATCTCAGGAAAAACTGTTTGTACATGTTAATTGGGCATAGTATTAAAAAAATAAAAATAAAAAATGTAAGGCAGAGCAAGATGGCAACTGAGTAAGTTCATCTAGCGAGCTCTCCTCACAGATGCACCAAGTCGAACAGCTATTTATGCACAGAACTAAATTCAGTCGAGGTAAGGAAAATAGGTGAGAGACCACAGTGCCTGCTTTTAGTATATGAAGAAGGCAGGAAGGAAGGAGACACCTAGCTGACCCCTCCCTCAACTCCAAGAAGTCCAGCATACAGAAAGAGGCCAATTACTTGGAGGAGGGAAAAAGAATTAAGTCCAGGTCTCAGACTTGAAACCCAGCACTAGTCCCACCAGGGTGAGTTCCAGTGCTGGGAAAAGCCTCTTGATACCTACTGTCAGGCCAATGCCTACAGACTGAGCTGCTGGAACTGACCATCCCAGCAGTAATCTAAAGCAGCAGAGTGGGAAGCAGGTCTACCAGCTGGGGAGAAGGGAATGAAAACTAGCTCAGGGCTTTGGCTTGCAGCTCAATGGTAGGTCTGCCCATGGTAAGACAACATTCTTGGTAGAAACCGAAGGCACCTGTATCATTTCTAGCCTTGGAGTGGGCCTGGGGCCCACCTGTCCTCCTTCTGAGATGGAGAAGGCCCCTGTACCTCTGAGAATCAGATAACACCCAGTTTAGCCTAAGCCTTAACCTTGGTGACCAAGAGACTATCTCTATCACCAGTGCCCATCCTCAGGCATCCATCAGGCCAGGGCTCATAGATGGGGAACCAGACCTGCACCTTAGTGTGATGGATTCATATTTTTGCCTGCATAACTGCAAACTGTGGCACAGGCCTCAGTGCACCCCTGAGACTGTGCAGGTCCTTATGGCTGCAAGACTCGGGTGTCTCAGCTTAACATCAATCTTGGTGGCCAAGAGAGTGCCTTCATTAAAACTACCATCCACCAAACTTAGGCAGCAAGCATTGTGCAAGACTTTATTCACTGGGGCAGGACAAGGTATACTGTATAAGATTTTGCCTTGGAACTTATTGCTGGGCTGGTGAAACCTAACACTGGGCTGTCATCCCCAGGCCTGTATATAGACAGATGTCCCTGGTACATGTCAGGGACAGAGGGAGTCATGTGCCTCCAGTGGACTGGACTTCTGTTCCACCTACCATCACCTGTGGTTGGTTTTAGCCATTTGGGGCCACACATGACTCCACTTTAGCAATTGGAAGTCCACACCCGTTTGGACTTTGATCCAACCCTAATGTTGTGCTGGATTTGGCAAGCTGTGGGCTCAGCATATGACACAGCTCAACAGCACTGGTGGTCACAGGTCATGGTCTTGCAGTGCCTGACCCTAGAGTAGTAACTGAGAAAGAGGTCTCTGTGCCTGTACCAGCCCCAGAGACAGGCTTGTGGGGACAGGCTGCTCTTTCTTTCTAGGTACTCTCCTAGTTGTCTCTGTCTCTGAACACAGCAACAGTGTTTTGAATAAAAATCTGGTCTCCAATTGCCTTCCAATACTGAAACTGTGATACCTCTCCAATAGCAGACTCCTGACAAGTCTGAACCTGAGCCCCATCCAGTGCTAATGTAGTGGAAGTGACTACAGGTTCAGAAAAATATAAGTAGCTTCCTTAGAATTTCTATAAAGGCAGGAACAAACAAAGCCATATTGAAGACAGCAATTAATACTTCATCCTTCAATGCCCAGATGAGATCAGATGCCAACAAATATCAAAAGCTTTCAGGAGAACATGAGTTCACACAATAATCAAAGCAAGGTGCTGACCTTGATAATAATCAGCAGAGAGAACTATCAGAGAGAGACTTTAACACAGCTATTTTAAAGAAGTTCGATGAATTTGAAGAAAACATACAGAAATGTTTCGATGTACACTAATAGAAGAACTTAAAGAGAAGGAAACAATTTGAAAAAAAAATAAAACAGAAATTCTTGAACTGGAAAGTACACTCAGCAAAATGAAAAGCATGATAGAAGGCATCAATAGAAGGCATCAATCAGCAGAAAGAATCAGTGGGCTCAAAGACAGCTATTTGAAAATATACAAAGAGAAAAATATAAAGGAATGAAGATGAATTCAGAAAGTTCATGGGAACTTTGAGACAGTATAAAAAAATTGGGGTTATTGGGGTTTGTGATGGACTTGAGAAGGTCAAAATGGCATAAAGTTTATTCAATGAAATAACAGCAATTGTCCCAAACCTAGGGAAGGAACAAATATCCATCCAGGCATAGGAAAGTCAAAGCTTACCAGCACAATTTAACTCAAATAAGTCTACCCAAGACATCTTTTAATCAAACTCTCAAAGGTGAAAAATAAAAAGATTCTAGAGACTGCAGAAGGCGGGGGGTGGGGGGAAACTATTTGTAAGGGTGCCCCCATTTTCCTGACAGCAGACTTGTTCAGCAGAGACCTTACATGCCAGTAGACAGTGCTGTGAAATTTTCATAGTCCTAATAGAAAACAAACAAAAACTGTCAACTGAGAATACTGTACCCAGCAAAGCTATCCTTTTAAATAAAGAAGAGATTAAAAAATTAAAAAAAACAGTAGAAATGAAGGAGAGAGAAAGACATGCAGGCCCAAACAGAAGGTGAAAGAATATATTCCCACCAGACTTGTTCTACAAGAAATGCTACAGGAAGTTCTTCAACTGAAAAAAATAAACATGTTAATGAGTGAAAAGAAAATATGGGAAGGTACAAAACTCACTGGGAAGAGTAAGTATACAAATTCTGAATGCTCTAATATTGCAAGCATGATACATAAGCCATCATTCTTTAGGATAAAGATTAAAAAAAACAATTAAAAACTATACTAATATGTTAAGAGATGTTAATGGATATGCATATTAAAAAATTTTAAATGTAGGGAAGAATGGAGAGCATGTAAAGTTCTTTCTTCTTCCTTAACCATTCAGTCACTCTAGGTTTTTTTATCAGAGAATTTAATGAATTTACATTCAAAGTATTAGTATGACTTCTGCTTTACTTTGAATTCCATTTGCATGGATCTTATTTCATCCCTTTATTTTATTCCTGTGTGTGTCCTTAGAGGTGAAGTGAGTTTCTTGTAAGCAATACATAGTTGGGTCTATACATAAGGCCCTTATTCTTTCACTTGTGTGTTTGATTTTGTTCTTATTTTTATAATCCTTTGAAGTTATGGTCATTTCAAAATAGATTGTTATAATCAAAATATTTTTTTGTAATTCTCATGATGACCACAAAGCAAAATACATAATAGACTAACCAGAAATAATAAGCAAAGAATCAAAACACACTACTTGAGAAAATCACTTAACCACAAAAGAAGACTTTGTGGAAGGGAGAAGGAAACTAGAAAACAATGTGTATAATGGCTATAGTAAAATCTTACTTACCAATAATTACCTTGAATGTAAAGGACTAATGTATCCAATAAGTAACTGAATGGATTACAAAAAAAAAAAGAACCAACTATGTATTGCTTATAAGAAATTCACCTCTAAAGACACACACAGAAATAAAATAAAGGGATAAAGGGATCATTAAGATTCCTGCAAATGGAATTCGAAGTACAACAGGAGTAGTCATACTAATATCAGAAAAAAATAGGCTTTAAATTCAAAGAAGTAAAGAGACGAGGAAGGTCATTATATAGTAATAAAGAGGTCAATTTAGTAAAAAGAAATAACAGTCCTACAGATATGCACATCCAATATCAGCACCCAAATATATCAAGCAAATATTAATGAATCTGAAGGAGAGATGGACTCCAATACAATAATAGTAGGAGATTTTAACATCCCACTTTCAGCAATAACTAAAACTTTGGAAACTACAAATACATGAAATAAACAACTTATTCCTGAAAATGCAATGGATAAGAAAAATTGAGAAGTAAATTTTAAAATTTCTTGAAACAAATAAAAATGGAAATATGGCATACCTAAAGCTATGGGATACAGCAAAAGCAATTCTAAGAAGGAAGTTTATCGCAATCTGTGTCCACATTAAAAAAGTAAAAAAAAAAATAATTAAGTAAACAACTTATTACTGCATCTTGAGGAACTAGAAAAACAAGAACAAAGCAAGCCCAAAATAAATAATGGGAAAGAAATGATAAAAGTCAGTGCATAAATAAATAAGATGGAGACTAAAACAAACAAAAAATACAAAAGACCAATGAAACAAAGAGCTGTTTCTTCAAAAACAAACTAAATCAACAATTCCATGACTCAGAAAAAAGGAGAGAACCTTCACATAAGTAATATTAGGGATAAAAAGGGAGATATCGCCGTATATATTACTGAAATACAAAAAACCATTAGAGATTATTATGAACAATAGGTGAACAAATTTGATAACCTAGAAGAATAGACGAATTCCTAGACACACACACCTTACCAAGACTGAATCATGGAGAAATAGAAAACCTGCACTGATTGATCACAAGTAATGAGATATGTAATAAGTAATGAAAAGCTTCCCATCAAAGAAAAGCCCAAGACCAGATGGCTTCATTGCGGAATTTGACCAAACTTTAAAAAGCTAATACTAATTCTTCCTAACTTATTCTAAAAAATAGAAGATGACATTCTTCCAAATACATTCTAAAGACCAGGCATGGTGGTGCATGCCTGAAATCTCAGCAGCTCAGGAGGCTGAAGCAGAGGGATCAAGAGTTCAAATCAAGCCTCATCAACTTAGCAAGGGCCTGAGTGATTCAGCAAGATCCTGTCTCTAAACAAAATATAATAAAGGGCTGGGGGTGTGACTCCATGGTTAAGTGCCCCTGGGTTTAATCCCTGACACTACAGGCCAGTATCCATGATGAATATAGATACAAAAACCTGCAACAAAATAGTAGAACACTGAATTCATGATGCACTATATCAACACAATGAAAGATAAAACACATATATGGGCATCTCAGTACACACAGAGAAGTCCTTTGATAAAACTTAGCATCCCTTCATGATAAAAAAAAATGTGGTTTATATACACAGTGGAATATTACTCAGCAATAAAAGAGAATAAAATTATTAGATATGTAATAACTAATTTGCAGGTAAATGGATGGAGTTAAAGAAGATAATGCTAAATGAAGTTAGCCAATCCCAAAGCCAAATGCTGAATGTTTTCTTTTTTTTTTTAGTAAGGAGGATGATTTATAGTGGGATAAGGAAAGGGAGCATGGGAGAAGTAGATGAACTCTATATAGGACAGAGGGGTTGGAGGGGAAGAGAGGGGGCGTGGAGTTATTAATGATGGTAGAAGGTGATGATCATTGTTATCCAAATTAAAGATATGAAGACACAAATTGGTGTGAATATACTTTGAATACAACCAGAGATATGAAAAATTGTGTTCTATATGTGTAATAAGAATTGTAATGCATTCTGCTGTCATAAATAAATAAATAAATCTTTTATGGGGGGGGGGAACACCTAACAAATTGGTATATAAGGAATGTCCCTCAACATAACAAAGGCTACCAGTATATTATATGATGGAAGGCAGAAAATTTTCTCTAAGCTCTGGAACAAGACAAGGATGCCTACTCTTCCTACTTTTATTCAACATAGTTCTAGAAGTCCTAACCAGAGCAATCAGGCAAGAAAAAAGAACTAAAACACACCCAAATGGGAAAAGAAGTCAAATTGTCACTCTTTACATACAACATGATCTTATAGATAGAGAAACCCCCAAATCTACCAACCCATTATTAGTACTAATAAATCAACATAAAAAATCAATAACATTGCTATATTCCAATAGCAAATTATCTGAAATAGAAATTTTAAAATCTTACTTATAATAGCTACGAAATATTGAATGCCTAGGAATTAGAGTTAAAAGAACTCTCCAATGAAATTATAGAATATGAATGAAAGAAATTTTAAAAGACACAAAAATGTGGAAAGAAGTGTCACATTAATGGACTGGATCAACATTGTTAAAATGTCCATATTACCCAAAGTGATTTATAAATTCAGAGTAATCCCTATTGAAATAATAACAGCATTCTTCAAAAAACTAGGAAAAACAATTCTAAAATTCATATAGAAACACACACACACACACACACACACACACACACACACACACACCCCTGAACAGTCAAAGCCATCTAGAGCATAAAGAACAAACCAGGAAGCATTATACTGCCTGACTTCAAAACATACTAAAATGCTGTATTAATCAAAACAGCAGGTATTGGCAGGAAAAGACACAGACCAAAGGAATAGAGTAGGAAGCCCAGAAGTAAACCCATGCATCTACAGTCAATTGATTTTGATTGAAGTTGCTAAGAATAGGCATTGGAGAAAAAATAGTCTCTTCAATAAAGGTGTTGGTAACACTGGATATCCAAATGCAGAAAAATTAAATTAGACCTCTATCTCTCACCAGTTACAAAGATCACCTCAAAACGCAGTAAAGACTTAAATGTGAAACATAAAACTCATAGAAATAAACAGGGTAAATGCTTCAGGACAGTGGAATATGGAAGGATTTTTTTTTTCTGTAAAGCACAGGAAACAAAAAGAAAAAGTAGACAAATGGGAATGGCTGGGGATATAGCTCAGTTGGTAGATGCCTGCCTTGCATGCAGAAGGCCCTGGGTTCAATCCCCAGCACCCAAAACAAAAACAAACCAAAAAAAGGATTATACTTAAGTAAGAGTCTTCACACAGTAAAGTAGATAACTTGCAGAATGGGAGAAAATATTGCCAAGTTCTCAATCTGATAGGGACAGATATTCAGAATAGATAAACAATTTCAAATACTTAATAGCGAAGGAGAATAGAAGGAGGAGGAGATGGAGCTGGAGGAAGAGGAGGAGGAGGAGGAGGAGGAGGAGGAGGAGGAGGAGGAGGAGGAGGAGGAGAAAACAACAACGATGACGACCCCCAAATAATCCAATTTAAAAATGGCAATAGATCTAAATAGACATTTGTCAAAATAAGACAGATACATAAAAAGGGTTCAACAACACTAATCATCAGGGAAATGAAAGTCAAAACCACTATGAGATATTTTGTCACCCTAATAAGAAAACCAATATCAAAAAGACTAAACATAACATGTGCTGACAAGAATATGGAGAAAACAGAACATTTGAATGCTCTTGGTGGGAAGGTGAATTAGCACAGCAATTATGGGCAATAGTATGATTCACCAACAGGTTAAAACAACCACTACCATATGATTCAACACTACTGGTTCTATATCCAAAAGAATTGAAATCAGTATGTCAAAGATGCATCTGCACTCACATGTTAATTATAGAATTATTGGCAATAGTCATGAAATGGAAACAATGTAAGTATTCATCAGTTGATGAATATACAAAGAAAATATGGTACAGATGCACAGCGAAATACTATTCAGCCATAAAAAAGAATGAAATCCCATCTTTACAGCAATTTGTCTAGAACTGAAGATCACTATATTAAGTGAAATAAAACAGGTACAGAAAGACAAGTACTATATGATTTCACTTATATGTAGAATCAAAAACAAAGTTGGTCTTACAGAAGTTGAGAATAAGAATTGTGGTTACCAGAGTATGGAGAAAGGTTGATCAGTAAGTAGGTTCTAAGTTACATTCAGGAGCAAGAAGTTCTCACGCTATGACACAGTCGAGGAGACCATAGATAAAAATTATGTACCATACATTTCAAAGAGCTAGGAGAAATAATTTTGAAAGTTTTTACCGTAAGAGAGGGATAATTGTTTGAGGAAATAAATATGTTTAGCCTGATTTTAACATTGTATACTATATATATGTACTTAAACACTATATGGTAGCCATTGTTATGTACAATTTTATATATTTATCTATCAATTTAAAATAATAATTATTATATTTACTATTTTTATGGTACAGGAGGTCAAACCCAGGGGCTCAAGTATGCCAAATAAGTACACCACCACTGAGTTACACCCCTAACCCTTAAAAACTGCACACACACACACACATATACAAATATTTATATATATATATATAATGTGTGTGTGTATATATATATATACACATACACACACACCAGAGATTGAATCCAAGTGCAGTTAACCACTGAGCCAAATCCCCACCTCTTCTTATTTTTTATCTTGAGACAGAGGCTCACTAGGTTGTTTATAGCCTCACTCAGGTGGCTTTGAACTTTTGATCCTCCTGACTTGGCCTCCCAAGCCACTGGAATTATAGGCATGCACCACCACACACAGATAATAAATAAATATTTTAAAAAGAAGGTTTTTCAAGGTGATTTCCAACTCTGAAAGTTTATAGTTCTATGGATAGAACCATTTAGCTCCTATGGATAGTAAAATGCCAAAGTAGATTAGGGGCCACGAGTGGCTGGGTGTTAACAGTGGTAATAGTGTGACAACTGGGCAAACTTAAAATACAGCCTTCATTCTTATTTAAGTAAATGAAAGCATGCACAGGCAAGCAGTACTGAACAGAAGCAGCTCTAGGAGGTACTTTGGTTGTACACGTTGTTTTTGGTGTTGGGAGATAAACTTTTCTTTGCATAAAACAATTGGATAAATACATAGCTATGAGATGGGAGGAATTTTAACATGGTTATAAAAATAATAGGTTTGTTTTAGTGAAGGAGGGAAACATGGAACAATAAAGATGTAATAGAAGCTACTTAAGAGAAGTAATAGAAATTATTTATGATATATGAAGATGAAGTAAAAATTAGGCCCAAGCAAAAATATCCACACTGCTCTCTACTGATAAAGGAATATTGGCATATGAGAGATCAATATTGGCAGATGTACACAATCAAAGATGCATGTATTGGAAACAGTGACTTTTACAGCTTGCATGAAAATTTCAAGAGGGTACCATCGATCTTGTTTTGAGATAATGTAGAATAATGGTGGTACAAAGGAAAGCAGACAATGATAATTAATCAAATATGACGGGGCTTCCTTAGATCTAAGATTTTGGACCTATCCCCCAATCAGAGATAAGCTTCCTAAAAAGGCTTTTTCATTTAATTGAATTTTATTCTGTGGTTATTCTGTGTCAGATAATGAATGCTCTGTGCTTTATTTAGAGTGAAGCACTGAACAAAGTATAGAAAGTTCTTGTGTTCATGGAGTCTCCCTTCCAACTCAAGAGGGGAGTAAATAAATTTATCAGTTACTAAAAGCACTGAGTAGGTAGGCTGTGTAGGGAAAATAGAGAGTGATGGGGTGGCATTGTATAGCGGCTGCTAATTTAATATTCACAGCAATACCCTGAAGCAAATAAATAGTATTTATTAAGTCTTCTCTTAAAATAAAATGAGAGAACGTAAGCTCAGTGATGAGTACAGGAAGTAGTCGATCCAGGACTGAGTCCCAGAATTTCCAACTCAGACTTGTCCTCATTTTATTATATGACCTTCCTCTGATCTGGAGAAATTATGCTTGTTTGAGGAGCTTTTCTTAACAAAGCAAAATGTGGGGAAACCAGAAACATGTAGGCAACTACTTTTAAAACAGGCTAGATAGCAAAAACAAAATCAATTTAAGCCATCATAAATTCTCACTAATTAGAATCATGTTGAATATTATTCATAATTGTACAGATAACTGTGCCAATCCACTCTTCTATTCATTAGTGTTCCAACTTTTCATCTATAAAGATTACTCTTTATACTTAATAACATACTCTCTCTTTTTCCTTGTCCAATTTAATACAATAGAGCAAAAATGCTTCTCATTAACACAATAAACACATTTGCAATCTACTCTTTGAATTTATAAAATCTTTTATAAGTTTAATATCTTTCATTTCTTATCATTTTCATTCGTCCCTAAAATGAACAATACACATATCTGTTATTTCCTATTAATTGAATTTCAACAGGTAGATAGTAAATTATGTAGGTGCTGAAAGTTTGAAGCACATCACCAAAACAGTCCTTCAAGACTAAATCCTTAACATCTTCGGCATCACGGAGCCTATATAAGCTACGTTCTTAGAGGAAGGAATATTATAATCATCCTTCTTGAGAAGGTGCTTCCAAATGCATGTTGAGAAGTCTCCTTCAGTACTGAGATCATGCTTTAAAGGACTCTCCTTTTCCTGTTCTGCTCAGTTATGTTTTGTGTTCTATCATGTACATCCTAGTACCTGTGTTTATACTTGTCCTTTCAAACACAGTCAGAAAAGAAATTTACTGGAAGGACACTGGGTGGCTGTTCCCCCAGCCACAGCTGATCTCCTATGGCCCAATGCCTTTGCACCGCTAATTCCAAATCCCAAGTCTGGTCAGGAGCATCCAGTTGGCTGAGCCTGAGTGCTTAAAGCAACTCAGGAAGTGAGAAAGAAGAGGGACTATCTGACCAACTTAAGCTTCTATAACAAGAGGTACAACTGTAATTACCAACTCTCAATGGGAAATTCTACAAAGAAAAAAAATTTAAACTCTAGCAAATATCCACAGTAGCATGTATTCTTCTCAAAACTCTGAATTTGCAGAAAATAGTAATCCTCCCCGCTGTGCTTAGCATGATACTTGGCACAAATAGTTCAATAAATACTTAGTCTCATCACATTACTCAACTCTAAACTCTGTAAGGCCAAGGAGTCTGCGTCTTCACCATTCACTGACAAATACTAACTCATCTTTTGTTCCTTTCTTTCTCACTCCTGCAACCTACCTGGTGACCACATTCACTGATCCTGTCTCCTTTTACATCTTGCCTCTTGTTCCAGTCCATCTTCTCACGTAACCCCAGAATGGTTTTCCTAAAAAGTCCATCAGTAATTACCTATTGACTACTGTATGAGGCTGTGTCCCTCAGGGGCAAGAGAGTGTTTTGCACCCTGATGTGTCTTAACTCCAACCCCAGAAGCCTCTTGAGAGCAGTGTACACACATCCGTTGACTTCATCCTTCCTTCCCCAATGCCACCTCCTAACCCCTTTCTACCTCCTGTCCTAACAGCAAAGGCCCTGGCTTCCATAGCGTTTTGAAGTCTATATATGTACATTTAATATTGCACTTGCCTTGTTTCCATTGCTCCAGTTCAGAAAGATGACTTTTTAAAAATATATGAAACAGAGAATTATTGAAGAGTAGAAATTTGGATTAAGTATGTACCAAGAGGAATAACTAAAAAATAGAGTCCCCAGTGTCCACTCGTGTGGGGGAAAAAAAGCCATCTGCTGAATAATATATGACAGATGAGAAGAGAATGTCACTGTCCTTATGGTGTCATTCTTACCTCATCTGCTCTATTCCAGTTGGTATTACAGGGAAAAGAAAAGGTGGGTCCCAGCCAGAAGAGAGTTTGTGGTCAGACAAACTCAGCAAAGATAGACAAGTTCCTTTACTATGTGTTGAAGATTTTAATATACTAAAACACCCTATGAGTCATCAGAAGGTGACTTCATCTGCTGCATTTCACACATTTATTTGGCATTAAGTGATTTGTGGACCTGGAGTTCTGAGGTCTACTGTTGAGGCAGTGTTATTTTATGGCATAGAATTATAACAGCCTGAAAAGAATACCAAAAAAAAAAAGGTTAAAATCAATCACTCTTATCCTGACACCTACGATTTCATTATATGATATAATATGAAAACTGAGTATTTAAATATTATAAAGTATGTTCTGCCCATCAAAAAACTTTAAAAATAAATTAGACCTTGTATAAACTCTTCAGGTTGAGGAACAGGCTTTTGATCTTTTTCTACAGTGTTATAACCAAGAATGCTGAATCTGTCCTTCTATTTACTTTGACTCTCCCATCTCTCTCCCACAAATTAAATACCTGAAGTATTTAATGGTAAAGAAAGTTAGACATCATTATCAGTTGAGCCAGTAACCAAGACCCCTTCACTAGTCATCTCATAGCCTCTGGTGGAACGCATGGTCTAAACCCCTCACTCTCTCCTGTAAAAACACTTCCAGTCATGTGCGCTGCAAGTGACAGAAACCAAGCTCAACCTGCTTTAAAGAAAAAACAGGAAATGTGCAGGATGCTTACATGGACATTCCATGTTGGTGCTTCCTGTAGCTGTGGTTTGATTTAGAGTTTCAAAGTCACCACAATGTTTTATTTTTTTTTCTCTTACCAGCTGTGCTTTCCCTGTGAATAAGCATCATCTTCCTGAAGCTTCTTTCCAGCAAAAAGGCTGCTCTACCCCTTAGTATTGAATGTTGGATTAAGCTTTGTCTTGATTTTGGATGGGGAGACTGCCAGGCACTGTGCTCACTGTAGGTGTAACGTGGTCAACCTGGGCATGATGAAGGGGAAAGGAGAGAGCAGGGCATGGATCTGCAAGTCAGCAGGTAATGATCCTGACCAAATTTCATAGACACCGACTAGTCAGATTAGCAGTATCTGTACCTTTGATGGGGGGCAGGGATGTGGAGGAGGGGGAAAGAAGAAGCAGCAGGTATCTCATGGAGGCCCTATTAAAATGGAGAGGGGGCACACATTTCCCATCCTCTCCCTAAAATTTTGGATCATTTTCCTCCACCGATTTTTTTAAAAATTAAGAATAAAAACGTCAACACTTTGAAACATTTTTCTTTCATTTCTAAAAGTAAATATTTCAAGGGATTACATTTTATACATTGTGTCTTATATTTATGAGTTTCATAAAATCAGATATTAGCCATATTATTCCCGTTAAACATATTTTCCTATTAAATATAATTTACTACATGGAATTAACAGAATGACCAAAAAGCCAAGGGTCCCAATGTATTTAAAAATGTTAGTTATTTAAAATAAACACCTATGACAAAGCTAACCTCTCTCTCATCCCGATGAATGTCACAGCATTCGCAGCACAAAGAGTATACTTGGTCTTTAACCTTTACATATTGGAGGCAAAGCTGCTCTGATTTAATTGGTTTATATGAAATTAGAGAATATTGATGCTACATTGTACTTCAACAAGTCACCTGCCAGCATTCTGATAGCCTCAAGTAACACTGGTTATCGTAAGAATAGAGTTATAGGAACACACTTTTATTTTCTTCTGGCAAAGCAATCAGGAACAATTCAAATTCTTCCCACTCATGTATACTGCTTTATAAAAGCAAGAACATTCCACATGGCGAAAAATGTCATGTTTTTGTTAATATTGATGAACAAACTTACAGAAGATAATTAATGCTCAAGTCCCTAAAGCGTTAAGAGTAATATACAAAATATGTACCATTTATTTAAAAAAAAAAATTCAGGGCCAGTTTTCAAAATCACAGACACACATAGCTATAGAAAAGTCTAAGTTTGGAATCACATCCTATATTCACTCAGGGCTGCCAAAGAACACTTCTAGGAGCCCATGGAGAGTAAGCCAGGAGGGACAGGGAAAGAACTGCATCTTTGCCAGCCCAACCTCTCGATTTATCTGATAACTGAACAGGAATTCAGAGCCTAGACAGCTAGGCGGCCTCCGCCAAAGCTCTCTTCCCCACCCTTATCTTGCCACCTCTACCATATAACAATAAGGATCCAGCATTCCCTGAACTTTTGTTTTTTTGTTTTTTTTTTCCTCAGAGTACTAGTATCATGGAAAATTACAGAATTGCTAACCTTCTGAAATTTTGAGAAGTGTTAATGAAAAAAAATTATTCAGTGATACTTGTAAAAACATGATAAAAAAGACTTTATTCAGGATCATCATGATAGGTTAAGGGATTACTACAACTAGGTCTTGTAGTAGAGAGATGGGACTCAATCCCCGTGAAGGAATTCAAGGGGGATTTACAGTCAAAGAGCAGGGCAGGGGTACATTGATGGAAAATTGTCGGGGGGGGGGGGGCATCAGGGGCAAGATAATTCTGACTAAAAGGACCTAATAAGATTCTTGCTGAAGGCTGAAGATGTGCCAGAGTCATCAGACATCACTGGGGGTGACTGGGTGAGGAATCTGATCAGGCAATGAGCATGGGGAGTTCTTACTAAATTGATTTAGTAGGATTCTTGGCTAAAACTAGATTTACAAGTAAGTACATAGATGGATCTAGGAGAATATCCAAGAGACTTGCTTGGCTAAGCAAACAATCTTTGTTAGTAAACAATACAAAACTACCAGTATTATATAGGATTCTAGAGAAAGGCTCTAGTGACAGATGTGATCAGTCACAGAACTTAAAATGTTTAAGTTTTTTTTTTCCCAAATAAAAGATGATAATCACCTATTGGGAACAATTTAAGAACAATTTTACCTATGACTGAAGACTGCCATTTATTGGAAAACATAGAGTCACTTCTTTGAGCAGAGAGAACCTAGGAGATTCTGGAGAGGAGAGGAGAAAGGAGAGGGGGAGAATAGGGGGAGGGGAGGGAATGATTTTGGGAAGCAGATGGGTTATGACAAATCCTTTCGTTATTGTGAAGCCACTTTAGCTCTACCAGTGATAGAACTTCTTTCCTGTCATAGTCAGTTATAGAAACAATTTTCACCCAGTTCAAAAGAAATCTTTCCTTACTCATCACTAGGTTTGTGACTGAGGCACTTGTAATAAATGATAGATTAACAGGAGAAAGGAATATAAATGTATTGAATATAAATTTGGTCTACATGACATGTAGCCTTCACAAAGAATGAGGGGAACACATATGATTTTAATGCTTTGGTTGGATGAAGTGGGGACAGTTTTGCAGAGGTATCAATGGTAATAAACAGAGGCAAACAGCAAGTTTTGTTGGTTCAGATCCTTCTCTGAGCCCCTGTATCTTTGGACATAAAGATGTTCCTTCCCTTAAATAAAGGGTAGGTACCATTTACATGAGAATTTTAAGACTTTCTTTTGGGGACGGCAAGAAAATTGCTTTCTAGATTTTAATATCTGCTTCAGGGGAACGGGGTAGGAGAAGGTCAGAGAGTCCCTTCTACTTCTGCAGCTTTCTGAAGTGCTCAGGTCTTGTATTTGGGGGTGACATGTCCTAAACCACATCAGATGCACCAATGCTCAGAAAAACTAGGTTGGATATGAAGCAAAAGTAGTCCATTGTTTTAAAGACAAAGATCAAGAAAATTTAGTTATTTTTAAAAGATAGCATTCAGAATCATCCTTCAAATCCAAATTATAACAGGCTTTGAGCCGTAAAAATGATACCAGAGAGGAGAATTATGTAAAGACCAAACTTATTATTACCTCCAGAAATAACAAGCCCTTCATCATTTTTCTAGTTTGTTAATGTCACTTGCAAGTCTGTCAAACATGTAGGGGAAGTGTCAGAACTGAAATGGCATCCTGGATGTGTAGGGAAAGCTATTTCATTTCTTACCCTCTTATAAGGGGTTGATTTGTTTTGTGGAAGCTATAAAGCTAAACCTTTGCATGCAGTTTTGCGAATCAATCAAATCATTATTCTTCAATACTCAGCTCATATAATGTCTGTCCAGTAAGCTCTTTTCTGACCAACCCTATCTAAAGTAGACTACTTACCAGCTTCTTATTTCCTATTCCATAGCTTGTTTATTTCCTTTTGTCAAAGAAAAGTAAGAGCTAGATGGTAGCAAAAATGCTAAAAAAAAAAAAAGTCAGATTTTTTTTATGACTATTGCAATAGGGAGAAAAGATATCTCAATGTAGAACCAGGCTCATAGTCCAGGAGCCAGGGTAGGGATCAGTGGATATAAAATTACTGAGAGGAAACATCAAGGGTAAGGAGGGACACTGGCTAAATAGACCTAACAGGATTCTTGCTGAAGGCAGGCCAGAATAATTGGAGTACCCTTCATGTATGGGCCCTTCCACTTTGTCTCTGTCCACCTCAGACTGGGCCATAGACTGACACATAGGTCAAGGGAAGAAAAGAAATATCTAAGAGAGAGAAAGACTACTGCACAAGAATATTAGAAACACATACATTTCCCTGTCTTACTTGGTTAAGTTGATATTATTTCAGTTTCTTTATTTAACTTAGTTCTATGACAATGAAAAGGAACAAGTGGTGGTGGCTAGAGAAAGGGACAATGTCCTTGGTTCACAAGGACTCTAGCAACAATAATTTAACAGAAGAAAATATTGAACTATCAAATATTTCAAATCCAACCAAAAGTTTATTAGCCAAATCATAGGGAGTAGTTTTGCATTTATCCAATAATACTCTAAATGTCTACACCTAAGAATTTTTATGTTTCTTCCAATACATATAAATGAACTTGAATTTGAGACCCTAAGTGTATTTTGGTAAAAAAAAAATTAATATAGTCAGTATAACAAAAAATTTTTAAATGCTTTCCGTTAGAAATTTTATGATTCCTGCTGGACGCCATGACACTTGCCTGTAATCCCAACTACTCAGGAAGCTGAGGCAGGAGGATCTCAAGTTCAAGACTAGCCTGAGAAACTTAGCCCCTGTTTCAACATAAAAGGTAAACAGGGCTGGGAGTTAGCTCATTGGTAAGGTGCCCCTGGGTTCAATCTCTGATAAGAAAGAAGGAAGTCAATAAATTAAATAATTTCTAACAAATCACAGGAAATACAAGCATTTTTTTTAAGGAGGAAAAGTAGATCTTTAGTTGAGAAAACGTTTTGTTCATTCTATTCATTAACAAGTATAATGTATATAATAGCATCATCTAAATTACTATCTAAACTATTAGTTTTAAACCCTGTTTGATATAGGTTGAAATAATATTTTTTATCCATTTGACATAAATACATATATTCAGACTCCAGACCTGCTGAATGGAGTCATCCACTGATTAACTTGAAGACATTTCTAAATTTTCTAAAAATCAGGATTAATATTTCCCCTTAAAAAAAAACTATGTAGAATCCATTTTGTTCTAAAAGCCTTAACAGAATTTTAGCTTATGCATTTCGGTGGTGAATTCATGTTCATTCATGAAATCAATGTCTTACGCCTCTGTTTCTAGTGTGTCAAACAGACCCCGAAACAACAGTCAGAAATGTTTACATAAATAAAAAGACATTTATAATAACAAACATAATTTGATATGAAAATAATTTTAAGGAATTGCCCAAACTTTTTTTTTCTTTTTTTAACCTTCCAGATCTTCTCAATGCCTGGAATGTGTGGCCACATGTTTTCTTCATAGTGTCCATACCTTTCTGCCTGTTCCACATCCTCTGACCTGACCGGTATCCTTAGGGATACCTTAAGCATCTTGCCAGTGACAAGTTTCACCTTCTTTCATTTGTTCAAAGATCTCAGGTTTAACTTTCTCAAACCACATTTTCTTCTCAAGATTCATCTTCCCACAAACCTGTAGGTCACCCCACCTCACACCAAAGTCAATAAGTTTTTTAGTTTGGGGAAGAAAAACTCTAGATGTGGGTTCTGATTCCCATTGTCCTTTAAAGTGTTTGGTATTGATCAATTTGTGCCACCTCTCTGGGTTTGTTTCTCCAACGGAACTTGGGGAAATTAAAGAGTAGGACATTCCTACAGGTTTCTTTACAGGAGCAGAAATCCATCGGGTATGTCAACAAAACAGTCAGCAAACCATCTCACCTGGAGGGATAGAGGAGGATGAAAGTGTAATGAAATACAAAGTTGGAAAGCAGAAAGATCAAGAGAGAAGAGGGCCTAGGTTACTGAGCTGACAGCTGTATACTGTGTTCTATAAATAAGTAGAATTCATTGAAGGTTTCAGAAGAGATGTTATTCATATGCTTCACTTGGTTTTCAGAAAGGTGCTTTTGAACAAACTATCCAAAAAGCCCACACAGTGGGATCGTAACACAGAGGTGAACTTTTGATTAGAGTTGTGAAGTAAATCAAAGTTCTATTTTTCCTCCCAACTAGTTCAGACTTTCAGCTCATGGGAGCTCCAATTACCAAAACACCAAAAGGACATGGGCACAGTTCTGATGGATAGAAGCCTAGAGGAAAAATAGTCATATTGCAGAAGTTAGAAGACTTCTAACAGTTAGTTACCTTAAGCTATGAGGCCACCAGACTAATACAGCAACCAGAAATTAAAGTGCATGCATACCTCATATCTGTGGGAGGAGAAAGAAAGGAAAAGAAAACAAAACAGGAAAAGGAAAGAAAGAAGATGAAAGGGAGGAAGGAAAGCACATTGCCATTTCTGGAAAGAAAAAACTACCTCACTACAGAGTCTATGGATGTTAAAAGGATAATAAAAGATTTATAGTAAGGGTATATTATAAATAACTTCATGCCAACCAATTTGGCAACTTAAATGAAATGCAAAAATTCCTAGAATCACAATAAGGACATTAAAAAAACTAAATACCTGATATAAATTTAAAATTTTGTATTTTGTAATTAAAAATCTTCTCCAAAAGAAAGTTTTAGAACGGTTTCAATGGTGAATTTTATCAAATATTTAAGAAAAAAAAATGATGACTATAATTCACAAACTCTTTCAAAAAAAAAAAAAAAGAAGAAAACTTCCCAATTTATTTGATTAAGCCAAAATTACCCTGATTCCAAATCCAAACAAAAATACAAGAGAACTGTAGACTAGAGCATCAACATAAAAATCATGAGCATAAACATAAAAATTCTTTAAAAATAATAGAAATCAAATTGAGTGTTATGTAAAAAATCATATATCATAACCAAAGAGGTATTTATGCCAGGAATGCAAGGCTGAGTTAATATCTGAAAGTCATTAAATGCAATTCACCGTATTACTTGAAAAAAGAGAGGAACGTATAATTATTCCAGTAGATTCAGTGAAAGAATTTAATAAAACGGGTCCCTATTTCATGACTTAAAAAAACAACAAACCCTCAGGAAACTAAAACTAAAAGGGACTGTACTTAATCTGATTGTGCTCCTTCAAAGAAAGTACAGTTTACATGAAATTGAATGGTATAAGGTACAGTGCTTTCTAGCACTATAAGATGTTCAGTTTAATTCAATTCTCCAGGTGTTAAATGAGGAACTACTTTCTATCAGGCATTATTACAGGAATATGTATTTTACCATAAATAAGAAGATAATCCCTGCTCTTTAGGAACTTAGAATTTAGTTGAAGAGAGGAATAAAAAGTTTCAAAGAAAGCATGGTAAATGCTGTGCTATTGGTCAACACCAGGTGCTCTCTGTAAGTCATGGTGAATGAAAGGGCTCCTAACCTGGTCTTCTAATCCAAGAAAGCTTTATAAGTGGATTTCCATCAAGTGAGACCTAGGGATGGGAAGAAGTTGGCCTGGTGAAGTGAGGGGAGAGGCAGGAGAGAGTATGACTGCCCAGGGAACCACAAGTTGATAATGTAAATGGATCTATTTGCAGAATGAAGAGACTCTCTATTGTGTGATACAACACTCAAAATAAACAATTGTTCACATGGCACATTAGTCTCAATCCAGTGGGAGATGACATTTGACTTACATTTTTTACAGATACTAAGACTATTTTGATACGGTAATTTGTTTTTCATGAGTTACCTTGTCTGTGTTCTAAGTGACTTTCGTACTTGAGTGCTGCATGTAGGTGGAATAACATTTCAAATGGTTAAAATTATATACACTTATCTAAAAAACAGAGGGTAGGCAAATGACAATCTTCACAATTTAGTGAACTAAATTTTCTAAGTGGTAACATGGGACTCATCTTGCCCTACTGACCAATACATTTACATCCAGAGCAAAAGTACTCTCCAAACCAACAGCTACAATCCTTAGTCACATGGCTTTAGAACATTAAAAAAAAAATGATAAACATTTTGAGAACACTTATTTAACAAAAGAACTAACATATCACAAAGGTAATACATGTCAGGCAGAGGAAAGAATGCAAACAACAAGCTTTCCCTGTCCCTTTCACAGAATTGTTCTCACAAACGTCATAATTCCTGGGGACATTTTCATGCAAGGTCCCATCACGGACTGTTATCACAGGAAACCCAATTTTAATAAAGCAAAACAAAGAGCTCCCTTTATTCTGAATTATGATGTCTCAAATCCTTTCTAAAATGAGAAGCTTTAGAATGCAGGATGGAAAATAAGGCAAATGTGTACTAAGTGTTTCTTCTCCAAAATATGCCAGCACAATTCCCTATGTACATTAAGGTGCTGTGCACTGCTCATTATGTTATTATACTGCACCCCTAGAAGAGAACATTTTAGGTTGTCATTTGCTTCTTTAAAAAAAAATGTTGAAAACTTTTTCTAACAAGAAAGAAATTATCACACTATTCAGTGTTCCAACTCTTCAGTGAATGTCAACAAGAAAGTCAACGGCTCAGCAATGGTGGCAAAAAGAGTTTCATGAGACATTCTTCCTCTAAAACTTTCTTTTAAAATCCACTTAGGAACTGAGAAGGACTTCTTTAAATATAAAAGCCTATCTTTAGTATCCAGACCCCTAAGCTTCCCAATAGTAAAACACAACCATAAGAAATAAATTTGATAGCAACATCTGTTTAATGTGTTTATATTATGCACCTATTTTGTATTACCTGATAATAAACACAGTGAGTAAATATGTACTTGGGTTTAGGCTGTTTTATGATGATGGAAGTTTTACTTTCACTTTAGCTAAGAACGTTCTGAGTGAGGAAAATATCCTTGAAGTACACAGTTATCAAAAGAAAGGACCAATGTGAATGCCTCAGGCATAATTTCAGCACCAAGACAGGCTATTCAGTTCCTAAAGGGATGAGGAAGACAAAGGCTGCCCTAGGAAAGCTCAGAGCATGGACTTTGGGACAACCAAAATCTGATCTGCTAGGATTACACCTTGACTTCATTTCTAACTAGCCATTTGATCTTCAGCAAGCTACTTCACCTCTTTGAACCTTGGTTTCTTCATTTGTGCTTTCCTAATTTTAGGGATCTTATAAGAATGAAATGAGATTAGTGAGAACACATGTTAAGTGCTTTATTAGATTAGTTCTCTTGGTGATATTAAGAGGTTCTATAGAGTTATTAATTGTCCTCAGAAAAAGGAAAAAATAGAATATAAGGACAATTTTATTTACAGGCACACTCATGGGCCTCCTACTTTTCTCTTTTTTACACCATATTTTTTGGTGTATTATAACTACACAGAATGGTGGGATTCATTGTTACCTCTTTGTACATGCACATGATATTATAGCATAATTTGGCCAATGTCATTCCCTAGTAGTTCCCCTTCCCCTCCCCTCCTTCTTCTTTTTTTTTCCTCTCTACCTTTCACATATGAGGGAAAAAAAAACACATATGATTCTTGACTTTCTGAGTTTGGTTTCATAATGGTCTCAAGTTACATCCATTTTCCTACAGATGACACAATTTCTTCTTCATGGCTGAATAAAACTCCATTGTGTATATATGCTATATTTTCTTCATTCATTCATCTGTTGATGAACACCTAAACTGATTTCATAATTTGGCTATTGTAAATTGTGTTGCTGTATCACTGTATCACTGTAGCACAGTATGTCTGTACCACTGTAGTACAGTGACTTTATTTCTTTAGGATAAACCCCAAGGAGTGGTATAGCTGTGTCATATGGTGGCTCCCTGACTAGTCTTTTGAGGAACCTTCATACTGATTCCTACTGGGATTGTACTAATTTAGTCCCCCTAACAGTGTAAAAGTGTTCCTTATCCCCACATCCTCTCCATTTTATTTATTATTCTTTGAGGAACTCTCAATTGCCCAAGGTGATGTATAATGTCCTACTTACATGAAGACAACATAAATATATAAGATTATGTGAAAACCTGGGCTCAGACATACAGAAATTAAGACTGTCACAAGGGGGAGGACCAATAGCTCCACAATCTATCTCTCTCTCTTTCTCTCTCTCTCTCTCTCTCTCTCTCTCTCTCTCTCTCTCTCTCTCTCTGGAAATGGGGGATCTCTGGGAGGAGTCACAGCTGTTGCACATTGTTCTGGGGTGCCTCTTGGTACAGCACTTGTACATATGTGACTTAGTGGTTCCTGTAGGTAACTCCTCCAGCCTTGAGGACTTGTCTGTACCTTCTCAGGAAAGAAAACCAAAAGCTTAAACCCTTTGAGGAGCCAAACAAGAAGATAGTGTTGTCCCTCACTTCAAAAAGTGTGACACTATAGGCTGCAAGAGCAGGATGACTTCCACATCAGCAATGTCAAGGTAGGTCCCCAGGTGGACACAAGAAAGATCATTGCTATCAGAGATGGCAGCAACAGATGAGGCCATCAGGTGACAATAATGATAAGCAGCACTCCCAAGGGAGGAGAGGGAAGAGAAGTGAATAGAGATCTTAGCCTCCCCATTGCTCCCTATTGGAATCAGGCATGGTATCCTATGCAATGGATCTGGCTGAGGAAAACAGATGTGCAGACTGAGAGGAATTTATAATCCAAGTATCTCTAAAAGACCAGAACTCAGAGCTTTTCAATTTTCATTATTACCTTGATATTTTGTATTACTAATATATTTTGGAAAAGCTAGAGTTACATTTTTTGTGTGACTGAAATATATATTTCTTAAACAAAAAACACTGGCTCTATACACTTTGTTCCATCATTAAGCAACACAAAATACTTCTTAGACACACCAGATCTTTTTTTCAATTCCCTTGCTTTTAATGAAGGAACAACTCCATTTTATTTCAATCACTAAGACTGCTTTATCAGTTTCCTCAGGCCACTCAACAGAAAGTACTCTGAATGGAAGTGGAACCTTTCTTTACATCCTTAACTGCTTCCTTCAAAAACACTATATACAGTGATACTTCTGTTAATTTGGTTTTCCCTTAAGATAACAGCACAAATTTTGAGGAGGTAGGGTGCTAATTTTTAAAAAATGTGAGCATATATTAATATGTAACAATGAATCCTATTATTACCTCCAATTATAATTACCAGTAAAAATGTAGGAAAAATCTTGATGCATTAAGGATACAGTAGAACACATTTTCCTATTTTGCCTCCACCAAAAAGAACACAGTAAGAGTTTCCCCCATGAGCTCAAAAATAAACAGAATAATAACATTGAAAGGACTACTTTAACATTGTGCCCAATTTTCTTTTAAAGGCGAAATATTACGATTATAATTATGTATGTTCTATATACATAAGTTGGTTAACAGCATAAATTATGTTTTTGAAAATTAATGTTACCATTTTAAAGTCTGATTTCATAATGCATACATAATTTTGATTAATATACAGCACACATCTTTGCCTGACTAGAACATTTTAGTTAATTGAGTCTCAAATTTAACTCTGATTTAATAAAATTAATTCAGAACATTGCAGGACAGCAAAGATAGAATTAAAGCCTATCAGAATTGAATAGCTTTTTTTTCTTAGTTTTCTAATTTTCATTTAACCATATATTTAAGAAGGAACTTGGGCTAACTTACAAAAAACTGAAAATACAGAATTGGAATATATTAACAAGACCAATAATTGATTTGATCAGGAAGCAATAACTATGTAAGGAAGTTTCAATTCTTAATATAGCTAAAGCTTTTGTGGAAAAAAAAATTTCTCTGCACTTCCTGCCAGCCAAAATAATGAGAAAAATGCTATGCTTGATATACAACTCTTTTTATTTCCTAAAAGGAGATTACATCAGTAAATCAGATTAAAGGAAATATTTTTCTAATGCTTAAGTTTTGTTAGGAGTTTGTCATTAAGAGTTAAATTTCATACCAAATGGAATAAAGAAACAAATTAACAGCATAATAATTTATAATTCTGAGACCTTTATGTATTTCCAGCCCTTCAAAAGAACATCAATAAAAAGTCAATATTTAGAATGTTGAGCCTTTGTAGCAGTAATTGGACTACAGGATAATGAAAAATACTTCATGTATGAAGCTTTCTAACACCCTTCCTCATGTGGAGGGGAATAGAAGATGTACAGTGGTTAGCATGTCTCAGATTATGACTTTCACTAAGTCAATTGATCACAATAGCTGCATATAAACTGTTTTCTGGGTGCTGGTGACCATGTCAGTTGCTTTAAATGCTTGACAAGTTAATCCTCATAACAGTCCATTGTGCCCTAGACAGATAAAGGAAGTGGACTCAGAAAGGTCAAGAGATGTGCTCTGAGTCATACAGTATATGGGGAAATGGACATGATAATCCTAATGTACTTGGTTTCAAAGACAGAGCTTTCAAGGCCCATGTCATCTTGCCTCCACCTTTGATAACAGCTGTGCTCTTGAATGCATGGTATGCAGGGCTGAAAGCTGACTGACATTTGCTTGAAATTGTATAAGCATTTTCAAATATTTAATTTCATATCACAAAATAAATCTTAGAAGTAGAGAGCACTATCAGAGTGATATCCATTTTATAGATTAGAGAACTGAGGCCAAAGAAGCCTAAGATGCATAGTCTTTAAACTGGACAAACTCAGACTTGAAAATTCAAAGTCCTCCCATACTTTTGACTGGAGCTATGAGCTTACTTAAAAAGCACCATTAAGATGACATATGTCTCCTTGGTGAGGGACTGGAGGATCTTAATTCTTTAGGTACCAGGTGCAGAGGAAGAAAGGTGAGGTTTTGCTGCAGAAGCCTGCCTTGTATTCTTGCCATGACTAAGGATGGCTTCACTTCAACATGGCGGAGAGCAGACAGAGCCCCTGTGAGCAGGGTGAAACATTTCAAAAAGAAGCCGCTCAGCCAACATTAACTCAACCATAAAAATGAGCCACTATTAAATCTCCTTTGTTTTAATAAGAGTTTGTTTTGTTTTGACTCGAATTTTGAAAATAAATCTCTATATTGGTTATAATTCTCAAAACTTTTAAAAAATATAAATTCTGGACTATCTTATTTCATTCATTTATGAAAAAAGATCTATTAAGCATTTCTATGAGTAAAGCACTGAGCTGGTTATTCCTGTTACCCCCAAACCAAGTGCTTTCTAATTCTGACAGATTGGCAGTAGATTCCTGGAGTGCTGAGGGGAGGATTGTGTCCAGCCTCAGTGGTGTGATAAGTTAACAATGTATGACACAGACAGAGGATGGACAATTAAATATGCATGCCACATGTACACTACACTCTTTTCAGAGGTACCACTCAATATCTCGTATGTCCCTTTATCACTTACACTTACAAAGTATCTGTGTTCAAACCAAATTAGGACTGAAAAATTACAGCCTAAAAGTCAAATTGGTACCTGGACTGATTATACTGGACTTATTTACAGTGCATTTGTCATGTTGCCTGGAAATTTTTGTGTAAGCCCTTGGCTAGCAGAAACTCTTCTTAGTTTGGAAAGTGGGCTGTTTTCTTATATAATTTCTAGTGACTCAACACCCTTTTGGAGGCTAACACTATAAACACATCCTATCTTTCATCATGCAAGAAACAAAGGGGTTGTGAACTTAGCTTATCACTTTTAAAAGGTTACTAGCCCTTCTGAACTGGCCTTAGGTTACTTGACTATTATAACATTTCCTTCTCTACACTAGAATTATAATGTCATAATTTCTGAAAAAAATCACTCCTGGTCTGTTGCATTATTTTATAATGGAAGACACATGCCATCTTGCTACAAAATACAATACATATGATTGATGATGTTTCCTTGAACTTGAAGTTACTGAAACCACACATATATATTCCCTCCTACTGATGTCATTTAGTTAGAAACAAAGAAAAAGGATGAAAACCTTAGATACCCCAAACACAAAAGATTGTCAGTGTTAGTTCAAGTAATGGATACTTCTTTCAGATCAAATTTATAGGACAATCTACAGTTTTCTTAGGCAAATTCAAGGCATGAAAAGTGAATTTTACTTCTATTTGAAAAATTAGCCTTTTTGCAATCTTAAGGATACATAAAACAAAGTATCTGTCATTACATTTACTTCCACTTGAAAACTCATCCAAAAGGTAGACGTGTTGATGGCTTACAATGCTGACAATCAATAATTTTTACATAAATTTCAACATTACAAGTTATATAACTTTTACATATATAAATGTAAAAGTTCTCATTCAAACCCTAGTTGACAAAATCATTAGTGTCAATCTCTCAGATATAATTTTACCCTATTCTTCATAAGAAGGTAAAAGAAGGAAGAAAGGAAGAGAAGGAAGGAGGGAAGGAAGAAAAGTGAGAAGGAGGGAAGGAAGGAGGGAAGGAAGGAAAGAGGGAAGGAACGAGGGAAGGAAGGAATGAGTGGACACAGGTAGGTTTTAGACATATGACCAATTTAGCTCTGGTCCCAGAAGGATTAAAAAACATTTCTATGGCACTACCTGATACTCAGTAAATATGTGTTGAATTAATTTAATCAATAAATGAGAGCTACCATCTGTCAAACATTACCAAATATCAAGTACTGGCTTAAGCATTTGGTGATGTTATTTTATTTATTACTTATAACAACTTCTGTTATCATTAGCCCCACTTACAGATGAGAAAACTAAACCAGGAATGAACTATTTTCTGGTCATCCACCTGTTATTAGGCAAAGCTGATTCAAACCCAGGTCTACCTGACTGTAAAATCTATCATCTTATCCACCCAGATGCCTCTTACCATTAGTAGAAGACTAATGGTAAAATGTTAAAGTCAAAGTTAAAGCTATCCAAAATATGGATTGTACTGCACCACCATGCCAGTGAACTCTCCGTGAACAAAGAGAGGTAAACAGGGTTTGGAAAGGATAAGAGAATTCATCAATTTAGACATTTCTGTCTGAACTATAGAACTGAAGAGACAGGATACTTTTGTATCCTGAGGCTCCTAATTCTAGGAAATACTCTCTATCTTTTCCTGGCCTTCATGACCTGTTCACAAGAAAGTAGAATTGACAAATAGTTCCTACATTTTCGTGTCAATAGTCTATATACTTTTAGTTCCATGGTAAATCTTAAGAGTCTGGCAAAAGTGACAACTAAGCAAAATAACAAAATTAAAATCACTCTAATAACCATAATAAGTTAAATATACAGATTTCCAAACAACCCTAATATTTTATAAAAATGCATATATAGGTTTAACTTTAAGATTTTCAGCTAGAGACTGCAAAATAAGATCAAACAATGTATCGGTATTGAGGGAAAAAAAATAGTTCTGAAGAATTTTACCCCAACTTAAACAATTTATCAAAGTATAAAGGGAAAAAAGGATGAATGCAGCTTTTGAAGTTACCATGTTTTCATTTGCCAGAAAAAAAGAAAGCCTAAATGTTTTAACAAAATGTTATATCAAATCCAAAATATTAGAGATTTGGGGCTATGCAGGACTGAAAAGAGCACAAATACTCTCCATAAAAAGCAGCTATACAACTGGACAAAATTCTTAAAAAGATTCATTCAGAGCTGTAGAAATCAATCGAAGGCAAACAACAAACTGAGAAACATATTTATCAAATATTGCTGAAAAAATGGTTAACAGTGAGAGATTGAGGCAGTCTGGACTAAAACCACTCGCTTCCACACCATAACACCACCATTAACAGACTTTTTACCATGGTAGAGTATTTAAGTCAGCTTTTTCACTGCTGTGACTTAAAGACCCAACCAGAACAATTACTTATAGAGGAGGAAAAAGTTTATTTGGGGGCTCACAGTTTCAGAGGTCTTAATCCATTGACAACAGGCTCCATTCTTCGGGGCTCAAGGTAAGGCAGGACCTCATATTGGAAGAGTGTGGCAGAGGAAAGCAGCTCACACGATGATCAAGAAACAAAAAGAGACTCTATAATCTCCAGATACAAAACATATACCTCATAGCCACGCTCCCAATGAACCACTTTCTCCAGTCACACCCCACCTGCTTCCACTTACCAACTCAAGTTAATCTCATCAGGAATTAATCCACTGATTAATAACTCAATATTACTCAATCGTTTCTCCTCAGAACCTTCTTGCATTGTCTCACACGTGGGCTTTGAGGAGACACCTTACATCCAAACCATAACAGTAGAACTGATCTTGAAAATCAGCAGCTTTGGGGTTAAGGGTTTAGCTCAGTGGTAAAGAGTTGCCTAGAATGTGTGAGATCCTTGATTCAATCCTCAACGCTTGAGGTGGGGTGGGTGGGGGGAAAAAGAAGAAAGAAAGAAAAAAGAAAAGAAAATCAGCCACTTCATTTCTGAGGGTGGCTAACTTGATTTGAAATAAATCTTGGAATTCAGAAGGCATGTAACATAGAGAACATACATAGTAAAATGACACATATAAATCCAAAGACATTGACAATTCTATTAAATATAATTGATCTAAATGATGCAATCAAATGCAGAGATTTTTCAGCAGGGTTGGGGGGGTGGAAACATTAGATTCAATCATCTGCTGTCTGTAAAAGACACACTTTATACACAAAGATACAAATAAATTAAAAGAAAAAGGCAGGAAACTATATGCCATGCAAACCCAAAGGAGCTGAAGTGACTGTATTGGTATCATGCAAAAGAAACTATGTGACAAGAAATGCAACTAAATAAAAAAGACTCATTCATAATAATAAAATAGTCAACAGGTCAGGAAGATATAACAATTTAAAATGTATATCTAACAACAGTGGGTAAAAAACTCAAAGCAAAAACTGACTGAATAAAAGGATAAATAGGCAATCTAGCAACTATACTTGTAAATTTCAATACCACACTTGCAATATTTAAAAAAAAACTAGAAAGAAAATAGACAAGTATATAGAAGATATAAACAGGGTGATTAATCAATTAGACTTGACATTTGGAGAACATTCCACCCAACAATACTTCAAGTACAAACTTAAAATTCTCTATATAGACAATATGAGAAGACATAGATTAAGTATCAATATATTTAAAATGATTGAAATCATTCTAGAATTGTTTCCAGTCACAACAATATTAAGTTGAAATCAACAACCAAAGAAATTGGAGGACTGTACAAAAAATAAATAAAATAAATAACACATTCTAAATAATCCATGAATAGATATAATTACAATGAAAATTGTAATCTATTATGGACTTTAAAATGATAATACAACATATCAATATAGTTAATGCTTCTAAAGCAGTACTTTAAAATAAAATGTATAGTTTAAATGCCAATAATTTTTTAAAAGGCTTCAAATAAACAATGTGAGTTTCTACTTTAAAAGCCTAGAAAAAGAAAACTAAATCTCATGTAAGCAAAGGAAGGAAATAATAAAGATCCAGAAATATATTATATAGATAACATAAAATAGAGAAAAATCAATGAAATGAAAGATGTCTCGTTTTTTGTCTTTTGTTTTGTTTTGTTTTGTTTTGTTTTGTTTTCTTGTACTGGGGATTGAACTCAGGGGCACTCGTTCACTGAGCCACATCCCCAGCCCTATTTTGTATTTTATTTAGAGACAGGATCTTACTGAGTTGCTTAGCGCCTTGCTTTTGACAAGGATGACTTTGAACTCATGATCCTCCTGCCTCAGCCTCCAGAGCCGCTGGGATTACAGGCATGTGCCACTGCACTCAGCAAAAGTTGTCTCTTTGAAAAGGACAACAAAATTATCCTACCTTTAGTAAGGCTACCCAAGAGGAAAAAACAACCTGCCAAAGTCAGGAATGAAAAAACAGACAATAGTGCCAGCCCTTCAGAAATTAAAAGGACCATAAAGGATATATATTGATTAACCATATGTCAAAAATTAGATAATTTAAATGAAATGGAGCAATTCATAGAAAGATATAAATCACTATAACTGACTCATGAAGAAATGGAAAATCTGAGTAGATCTATAACAAGTACCATCTATAACAGTAGTTTAAAAATATTCCCTTAAAGGAAAATTCAGGCCCTGATTTCTTCCCTAGTGAATTATACAACACAAAATCTTAACAAAATAGTAACAAACCAAATACAACAATATATATAATATATCTCCGGGGGATTTATGTCCAGAATGAAAGATTGGTTTAAAATATAGAAATTAACATAATACAGCACATTAATACAACAAAGGACAAAAGCGTTTATCATCCCAATAAATGCAGAAAAAAGAATTTGACAAAATCTAATACATATTCATGGTTTAAAAAATTCAACAAAAAAGGAATAGAAAGGAAATTAATCAACTTAAAGGGCATCTAAGAGAAGCACTGAGTGCTCTCTACCCAAGATAGAACCAAGGCAAGGGTGTCTGCCCACATGATTCCTGTTCGTCATCATACTGAAGGATTTACCCAGTTAGTAGACAAATAAGAACATCTAGAGGCATATAAGTTGGGCAGGAAGAAATAAATCTCTCTTTATTCCCAGACTATATGATCTGCTATGTAGACAATTCCAAAAAAAAATCTATAAAAGAAAAATCTACGAGAAGCTAATAAATTTACCAAGTTTACAGAATACATGATCAATATAAAAAATTCAATCATATTTCTGGATTATAACAACTAAAAATTCAAAAATGATAATCTAAAAACAAATTCCATTCAAAATATCATCAAAAAGAGAAAAATACTTAGCATCAAAACACTTAGCATCAAAAAAAGAAATGACTGAAGACTAGATAATGTTAACATGGCAAACCCTTGGACGGAAGCTATAGAAATCTATAGAAATGATATTCTTATCAAAAGCACACCAGGATTTTTTGAAGCCTTTGGAAATCTGATTCTAAATTTGCTATGAGATTGGAAAGAATATAAATTAGCCAAAACAAATTTTTTAAAGAACAAAGTTGGAGTATTTACACTATATATTTTCAAACTTATTATGAAACTACAGTAATCAAGACAATTGGTTCTGGTGTAAATTGATGTATAAATAAATAGAACAAAATTAAAAGGCCAGAAATAAATACATACATTTTTGATCAGTTGATTTTTAAGAAAAGTACCAGTGGAAAATGGATGGGTTTTTTGACATATGTTACCAGGGTAATTGGATGCCCATATGCAAAAATAGGAACTTAGGTCCTACCTCAACCGATACACCCAAGGTAACTCAACTGTATTGTAAACCTACATGTAACAACTAAAATCATAATAATGTACAGTGGCAAGTAGATGAAAATATTTCTGATCTTGAATTAGTCAAAGATTAAAACACTAAGAGCTATTAGAGAAAATATATAAGAGAAAAAATGTCAAACTGAACTTCATTAAAATTAAAACTTGCTCATCAAAGATGTCATTAAAACAAAACACAAGTGGTAGACTTGGAGAAAAATATTTGTAAAATCATGTATTAGATAAAGGATTTATAACTAATTTATACAAAGAACTCTAAAAACTTAAACTGAGCTGAAAATGGAACTCAGTGATGGAGTATTTGCGTAGAGTATGTGAAGCTCTGGTTTGATCTTCAGTAACACACACACATATACACACACACACAAACTCAAAATAAGAAGCTAACTCATTTAAAATATATATATATTTAGTTGTAAATGGACACAATATCTTTATTTATTTGTTTTTATGTGGTGCTGAGGATTGAACCCAATGCCTCACACATGCTAGGTGAGTGCTCTACCACTGAGCCACAAGCCCAGCCCCAGAAGTTAACTGATTTTTAAAATGGACAAAATATTTGAGGAGACATGCTGTCACAAAAGCTATACAAATAACTGAAAATACATAAAAGTACATTAACAAGTTGCTAATCATCATCAGTAACTAGGAGAATAAAAATTAAATCACAATGTAATACAATTACACATGAACCAGAATGATTCCAGTTCTGAAAGCTGGCAGGCTGGGTGCTTGTGAGAAAGAGGAGAAACTAGGACCTTCATGCACTACCAATGAGGATGTAAAGATGACAGCCATTTTGGAAGGTTAGAAGTTTATTAAAGGATTAATATAGACTTGAGCTTGGATCTAACAATTCCACTCCTAGGAATCTACTCAGAAGAATTGAGAACTTGCTCACCAAATCCTGTACATGGATGTTCACAGCAGCAATATTCATAACAGTCAAAGTCTGTCCATCAACTGGGAAATGAAATAGTCAAAATGTGGATATCCAAAAAATTGAATACTCTTCAGCAATAAAAAGAAATGAACTTTCAGCATACATTACAAAAAAAATAAATTAAAGACTGCATGTTGTGTGATTTGACTTATGTAAAATTAAAAACAAATAAGGGAAACCTATATAGAGACAGGAAGCAGATCAACATTTGTCTGGGTTTGGGACCGTCGTGGGGAGGGGGCTGGAGTGGGCCATGATTGTCAAGTGACACAAAGGAACTTTTGGAGGTGATTAAAATTTGTTAGAACTAGTTCATGGTACAAATTACATAAGCCTATAAATTTACTGAAAATCATCAAATTATATATTTTAGATGAATGGATTTTATGATATGTAAATTATACCTTAATAAAGCTGTTTGAAACTGTCAGTTTCAAACCAAAAGGCTTTATTTGGAGCTAGCTTCCTAAGAAAGTTTATAATGAAAGACAATCTGCAGCAGAAAGACTCATGCATATGTTCAAAAGGAGTTCATTAAATTAATGTCAGAATAGAGCAAATAATTATTCATTTCATGTGCCAAGATCTGAGTACACCACTATTTGTAGTTTCTTTTATCACAAGTACATCTTATCAGAGTGGCTTAAAATATTAAACAAAAAAGTATATGTTCAATAGAATGCACATAATTTTGGATTTACATGTATGTAGCTTCATTGTTATTATTAACCCTATTTTTTCTGAAAAATTTGAAAAATTAGTTTCATCACATTCATCTGCTTTAATAAATCAGAAAGTTCAAATGAGGGAATAATTCATCTTTATCAATCTATCAATATTAAAATATGAAGAACCGGTTCAGTTTAGTTATGAAGATTACAATATTGGAATATATTTCAATATTTTCCTTTTGAACTTACCAAAGGCCACTCTAAATTCATCACCACTGTGACTTTTTAATACACTGACTCAGGGAAAAACAAAGAGCTGGTCACAAATAAACGAGATAATGATATCTAAGACACAAATGAAAAAGAAAATAATCAAGTAGAAGTCCAGACATCCACCTTATTTGGCAAATGTGATTTGCTACTTTTTATTCCAAAAAAAAAAAAAGGGCCTTGTTATGCTAGTTTCTGCTTAGGTTATTAACTCATTTAAAACATAGGTTGACATCACACAATTACTAAAAATGATGAAACTCCATTTCTATCTACTGTATATTCAAGCAAAATCAGTTTTTGAAAATTATAAATACATGAGATATGAAGATGAAAAGTAGACTATACAAACATTTAACTGTATTTTCCCTCTACATCATCAAAAATTTAAAATACCATGTAATGCCTGACAGCGTGCAATGAACCTAGCCTTCACAGAAATTATATAATATACAACTTATTAATTTGTTTCACAATTCAAATGTGTAAGGGCTATTCATTCATCTGTACAACAAAAATACACGTCAGCTAAGGCTTGAGGTATGATCCAGGTCCTGCACAGAATGTGATCAGAACAAAAATAAAATGCCTGCTTTGGTGACATTTGCATCTAATGGAAGTCAGACAATTGAGCAAATTAGAAGGATGTCAGAAGGTGGGAAGTGCTACAAATAAAACTAACGTAAAGAGCTATTGGGTGATATTGGGGGGGGCTATTTTAAGCCTTTCTGAGAGGTGACATCTGAGTCGAGCACTAAAGGAAGCTGGGGGTGCCCAATGTGTGGGTCGTGCGCATGCCTGCATCAGGCTGGGCAAATGGGCAGATGAAGACCCCAGAGCCTGAGGAAGCCAGCCAGGCAAAAATATGGGAAGATTTCTTCTAAAATGAAACTTTGAAATGTATGCATTTTTTTTAAATCCTAGTAAAATTGGTAGCTGTATAGACTAATGGTGACAGTGTGTATTGTGTCCTTCGTTTTCTAAATCAACTGGCATAGTTATCAAAAATGCTAAAATATTCCTACCTTTTAATTAAATAATCCTAATATGTTTAAATAATCAAAAGAGGGCAAGGAGGATATGGATATTTTATACTACTATTTACAACAATAAAAATAGAATACAATAAAAATTTCTGATAGTATAAAATAAAATAAATGTTTTACCATGCACTGAATAAATTATTCCATAACCAGTAAACTCAATACTTAAATAAGAATCACTCACAAGTAAACCTACAAAAATAAAGTCAAGCTCACTGACAAGAAAAGAAAATGGCAGTGTAATTCCAGGTTTTATTAATTTGTCAGATGTCAAAAGATATTGCTGAAATAATATCTCATTAAATTGCTTACAGCCTCCCTAAGCTGCTGAGGCTGGCTTTAAACTAGCTATCTTCCTGCCTCAGTCTCCTGAGCTGCTGGAATTACAGGTATGCACCACCATGCCTAGTATGTTTTTTCTTTTTTACCTGTATTTTCTGAATATCCAGTTGTGAGCCAGAATGTTTTACTTTTTAAAAAATATTTTGTAGACATTGATGGACCTTTATTTTATTCATTTACTTACATGTGGTGCTAAGAATCAATACCAGTGCCTCATACATACTAGGCAAATGCTCTACCACTGAGCCACAACCACAGCCCCCAGAATGTTTTACTTTTTTAGAAGGGTATAATAACAAATAAAATCTTAACAATATAATACTAAAGAAAAATTAAAAATTATGCAAAATTTACAATCACTTCTGGACAATAATACAAAGGAACATGAGAAAACCCATATTCCATGAACTTTGATTTGGATGCATTGTGAACAGGGGAGTTAATCCCATTTCAATTAACTAAAAGTAGTGCAACACTTTTTTAACACAGAACTTTCTTACAGAATGAAGTCAGATATGTCTTTCAAGATCATCTATGTTTAAGAGGCAAACTAGTGTGATGGTTAAGAGTCCAGGTTATGAAGCAAGTCTGTTCTACATTCCCTTACTCAAGATTTTATTTTATTTTATTTTATTTTTAATGTGTTCTAGTTAGTTATACATGACAGTATAATGCATTTTGACACACTGTACACAAATAGAGCACAAATTCTCATTCCTCTGGCTGTACATGGTGCAGAGTCAAGCAGGTAGGATAGTCATACCTTCAAATAGGGTAATAATGTCCATCTCATTCCACCATCCTTCCCACCCCCACATCTGCTCCCCTTCCCTCACTTTTCTCTGCCCAATCCAAATTTCCTTCATTCTTCCCTACCCCCATCCCCATTATGTATTCAGCATCCTCTTATCAGAGAAAATATTCAGCCTCTGTTTTTTTGGGTTTGGCTTATTTCACTTAGCATGATATTTTCCAGCTCCATCCATTTACCTGCAAATGCCATAATTTCATTCTTCTTTAAGGCTGAGTAATACTCCATTGTGTTTATACACCACATTTTCTTTATCCATTCATCTGTTAAAGGGATCTAGGTTGGTTCCATAGTTTAGCTATTGTGAATTGAGCTACTAGAAAAATCAATCATGAAATTCATTTGAAAAAATAAGAGACCCAGAATAGCCAAAGCAATCCTTAACAAGAAGAGTGAAGCAGGAGGCATCATAATACCACACCTTACTACAAAGCAATAGTAACAAAAATAGCTTGGTAATGGCACCAAATTAGACATGTAGACCAATGGTAGAAAATAGAAGACACAGAGAAAAACTAACATAAATACAGTTATCTCATACTAGACAAAAGTGCCCAAAGTACACATTGGAGAAAAGATAGCCTATTCAACAAATGGTGCTGAGAAAACTGGAAATCTATATGTAGCAAAATGAAACTAAACCTCTATATCTCAGCCTGCACAAAAATCAACTCAAAGTGGATCAAAGACTTAGGCATTAGACCAGAGACTCTGTGCCTAAGTAGAAAAAAATAGTAGACCCAAATCTTTATCATGGTCATGATTTTTTATTTACATAAGCCTCAATTTCCTTGTTTTTGAAATGAAGGTAATAATGTATACCATCACACACACAAACACCAGAGATTATTATTATTATCATATGTAATAATATGCATAAGGTATGTGGCATTATGCTTTAGTATGTATATTGATTATTAACATTCCCTTTTTTACCTTTCTAATGTTGTATCTCCCATTGCCACCAGAATAGTCAATACGCTGGTTTAATGAAAAAGAACGCTATTTTTTCCCAATTACTTTGCATTTTCCCACCACCTTACATATTCTCATGTTTCTCCTAGAATACCATTTTTCTTACTGCTACTTTTAAAAAATCCTGTAAGAAATAGGATGAATGCTACTTCTACAAGATGTTCATTTTTCTGTGCACTTGCAGAGGACACAACTTACCACTTACCTCATTCTGCATAGATAATCAAATGTTAGACAGCATCCTTACTGTCTTAAGAGCTAGCATGTATTCAGCCCATTAAACTCCATACCTCTCTGGAAATAACTGATCTGCTTTCTGATCTTTACCATTATTACCATGACCTGGTATTCAGCCTCACTTACAATGATCATTTTCGTGTCCAGTCTGCTCATTGCCTAGCAGTGATTTGTCTTATCAATACCAATATGGTTGTCCATTCCCAGTCCCATTACACATGTCCAATAGGAAAACTTCCAAGGTTGACTGTACAAAACCTCAGGTTTACTTGCACCACACTAGATCATACGTATCTTATAATTATTTGCAACAATATGTAATTATAAAGTTCCCCCCAAATCTACAATGATTTATCTTTTTATTCCTCTAGTAAAAGCAAGTATCAAGCTCTACATGTAGAAATCTAGTATATTTTATTCAATGAGTGAGTTTGTGAATGAGTAAATGGACAAAGATTTGTTTAAACTTTTTGATTTCCAAATCTAACCCTCACATAAAGTTTATAGTAATAGTAAGATTCTATCAAACTTTATAAAGTTCCGAGTTAAATTGTTTCATTTATATAAATGTTTAGGGTAATAGAATTATTATTAAATTAGAACTTTTGGCTATATGATCTTAATATTGACATGGATCAAGATCAATATATATCTTGGGCTTAAATTTTATTTAGGGGAGAATCAATTCTTCTGTTGTGTATTTTTAAAAACCATGAACTTATATTTATTGATATTTTTCAAAACAATGCAATTTTTTTGATTCAGTGAAGTATGTTTTAAAGTCTGATTCTCCAAGAAATTCTATGACAAGTGATAGTCACATGCCAAAATGTCTTTGGCATGGTCTGTTACTCACACACTGAATTATGTATGGAAATATGAAATTTCCCAGTTAGAATGGATAACAAACAGAGCAATGCCCATAAGCTCTAACAGGGGGACCCCCAAAGCACAGAGAACCAGTAGGCTTTTCCCACATCCTCCTTGTGTAAAACATCTACTTTCCAATAACCTCCTCCTGGACATTGCAGCAGCAGCCTACAAGAGTTCCAGTCAACAAAATACTTACAGAAACTTAAACACAACAAAAACGTGACCAACTAACTAAAAAATTTCTCGATGTACTTAACAAATATTCCTCCTTTACTGACACAAATTTTTAATCCATGAAGGGACTTTCTGGTCTGACTTTTGCAATACATTTTATAATATTATTTGAACAAATTTCAGTTTATGGCACATTAGCAGTTTAGAGAATGATAATGCTCCTTAACTTGGTGACTTGGTTAAGTCCTTGAAAAATGTACATTTAGAAAATCTGTTATATTAAGCTTTAAAGGACATAAAAAATATTAGTAGAGTCATGTACTGTCATTTGAAGAAAATCAAATGGTTTTTACTAGGTTGTCTCCTAAGCTGACATGACCCTTCATCACCTACACATCTAAAGGCATTAGAAGTATTAATTTTGTTCATTCACCAAAATGTACAGTAAGGGTCTTACAAAGTTATTTGGAATCTACAAAGGAAAATTTTAAAGACCAAACAGAATACAAACTATTTGTATAGAAAGCTTTGCCTCTTTTCTTACTTTTGATCATACTTTGTCCACCTGGCCCTCACCTCTTTTGCCTAACCATCATCCCCTATCCCAGAGATTGCAAGTGTAGTAGATATGTAAGTGTTTAAGAAACATTCTGGAGCCACAGGAGTGTTTTTTTTTTTATTCTTTCCCCCATTGTACCTTCACATTAACCTCTGAATTTCGTTGTTTCTATCAGCAGATAAAATCCAACTCCCACAGATATTCTATTCTTTTTCAATCATAAAAGCAGGCCTAGCTGGGCATGGTGGTGCATGTCTATGATCCCAGTGGCTCAGGAGGCTAAGGCAGGAGGAGGATTACAAATTCAGTTAGCCTTAGCAACTTAGTGAGGCCCTATCTCAAAATAAAAAGGGCTGAGGATGTGGCTCAGTGGTTAAGTGCCTCTGAATTTAAACCCTGGTACCAAAAAAAAGAAGAAGAAGACCCATCTCAGAAGTTAAAATGACCAGCATTCAGTGTAATGATCAGAACTTTATATTCTTTCAAACTGAGTATTTTCCAGACTTATCCTCTCCATTTCCAAGCTCAGATCTGTTTCAGGTTAGAATTTCTTTCCTCCCCAATTCTTTAAAGGAAATGACACCATTTTCTATAAAAGATAGAATTGGTTTCCTGGGTTGAGTCCTGATAGACCTTCATTTCTTTTCTGGCAGGGGTCCTTCCTTCCTGCAGGACTTTTGGAGCTCTTCCCTCTATAGTCCTTTGACTACAGTGTCCATAGGCAGGCAATGGCCGCTAAGGACTCCCTCCCTCATCCAGTGGTCCTCTCTGTGGGGTTGCCCTACAACTATAGGCAGTCATCTTAGGCAGAATCTTTTTTGAATTGGTGCAGGTTGGTCTGCAAGAAAACACATGCCCCTGATTTGGTGTCAAGTCTCATGGCTTCTTTATCCTTGCTGACAAACAAAGGTACCTCCATTCATAGTCTCTTATCTTTACACTGTTCTTTGAGGATGCTGAAGGTACCAAAACACAGACAACTGTCTCTCTCTTTCTCTCTTTTTTTCTCTCTCCAAATAAGTTCTGAAATCCCACCTTTCAATATTCCATTCATAGAGACCAAAGGAGGGATGACTTTAATGCCAGAGAATCCAGTTTCCACTCACTTAGTTTTCCTGTATGAGCAATTCAGCATGTAGGATCTGGATTTTTGGCACCTTTTACATTGGTCTTGGACTTCCATGCCTCAGCCAAAGCCAAATTGGAAAGAATCCCATTTTTAATATGCTGTAACATGTGGGTTACAAGGAAAAGAAGGTATTAAGATTCAAAAGAAACAATTCAATTTTTGGAAGTTTGGAATGTAGATGGAGGAGTAGAAATCTTAGCTAAGGATAACAACTAGAAGCAAAAGTCACACCCCAAAGAACCCCCTAAAAGATGCAGGAATTAGAAGCACCAGGTATTATAGAAGGCAGCAAGTCAGAGTGGGACTGGAAGGAGAGTCTGGCTGAAAGACTATAGAAAGAGGAGGTAAGCACTATCTCCCTCTCTAGGACCAGCTACTACTGCTCCCACATCATTATGGGAAACTGGATGTTTATTTTTTGGTGAAACTAAACCACAGAGGTAAGAGAGATATAAATTTTATATTTTAAAATTAAGTAAAGACTACATAGTGTATGGTATGAACCCCAACTTCATTCCTCGCTGATTTATAGAATGAATGTATCAGGACTGAAGCATCCTTAAGGAGATTCGATTATTTTCCTACATGAGAAATAAATAGCTCTGGAGAAAGGCCTGTGAATACAATTGGTGACCACCCAATTGATTGGTCAAGCCCTACTAAGGACTTCATCAAATATAGTCAATTCACAATGAACATCAATCACCTTTTTACTGTCTCTAATATCTCTCTTGAATGTGACAAGGCAATCAGGAATTATCAGATCTCTGAGGAAATCCTTGGGTTTTTGTTTGGTTTTTGATGAGGTCTTATTATGCTGCGCAGGCTGGTCTTGATCTTATGAACCTCCTGCCTCAGCCTCCTGAGTCACTGGGATTACAAGGGGAAATCCTTTAATATAAAAGATACACAATCAAAATTAATTTCATGGCTATAAAAATTGTTATATGCATAACAAAAGTAGGGTGTATTTTTTTGAGGGGAGTGTTTTTTGAAAAAAAAAACTTTACACAAAAATTAACAATAGGAGAACAAATACAAGAAAATTCAGGATTTAATCCTGGAAGCGCAACATAAAAACTCTTCTCTCCCACCCCCCATAAAAATAATAAAGAAAAAAAAAACAGAAGAAAGAAAATTATCAAATTAAAAGCATATAGAAGTTTCCCAAACCGGAAAGCTATGTTTTTCCAGATTGAAAAAAACCACCTAATTTCCCAGTATAAAAGTTTTCACACCAAGGCTATTATCATGAAATTAAAGAAAAAAAGAAATGATGAAAATTCTTGGATCATGGGAGTTGGAAGAATATCCTATAAAGAGATAAGAATCAATGCTATCTGACTTTTTGGTAGCAATACTGAAATCAAAAGATAGTGGATCACTATCTACGAAGTTCTAAAAGAAAATTACTTTAAACTTATTATTTTAAGTCAGATGAGTGATACCTAAAAAAAAAAAAATATTTTTTCATGTAAAAATTACATTAAAAATTTAATTTCCAAGTTCCTGTCTCAGGAGCTATTGGAGAAACCCTCTGACTAAATGAGAGTAAATCAAGAAAGAACAGGGTCCAGGAAACAGCAGACCAGACTCATGAGGGTTTTGAAGGGATTTCTTATGAGAGCAAAGGGCTGTCCCAGCCATGCCTCAGGCTTTGGAGAGTCCTGGAGAGACCTGGGAGGAAAAAAACTCAAAAAATGATATTTCGAACAAAAATAAGTGGGATAGGAAGAGCACATGATGTGTATGAAAGGGTGGGAAACACACTGAGGGGCATTTTTTAATTCTTTTGGAGAATTTGGAACGAGTGAGTGATAGGTTGTAGTCATTGAGGCCAACAACCTAACAATTAAGTGATTAACAATCTAATGATTAAATTAATTCAACAATCTAACGATTAAATTAATTCTAAGAAAAAAAAAGGAACTGCACTCTATAGGAAACATATGCACATATCACAGCTTGGCTCAGAAGTGTAGTCATAATATTATAAGGATTAGATATTGATTCACTAAAATGGTAATAGAACTGTATTGAAATGATAAGGAGAAGTTGAGACAAGAGGGGTTGGCCAGAGCTTGGTCTAAAATGCTAAATTTTCTTCCACAGATATATGAATTCAGTAAAAAATGTTCAAAATAGATAAACTAAGAGACTCATACATATAATTGTCATTTTAAAATATGGATGTAAATTTAGAAAGAAAAATCAAAAGATAAAAGTTGATGTCTCAGTAAGTGAACCTGGGAAACACCAAAAGGTGGGAAAGAAAACTCTTTTGTTTTTAATCTTATAGTACTATTTTATTTCTTTAATAAGAATGAGAATTAAAATTTGAAAGCAGAGATGCTCCATAATGTAAAGGATTGGTATCAAAGAAGTAAAATTTATTTATATTTCTTTAAAGACCTAGAAAAAGTGTGTGACTGGCAGTTTGGAACATTCAAGTACAGCTTTCATAACAGAGTAAATAGGAGTCATGCAGACCCAGATAACATTCAGTTCAATCCTCAACAGGAAGAAAAGCAGGAGAGAGGAACTTTAGGGAATGAGAAAAAGAAATTAATTTGCCAACCATAAAATGAACAGTATTACCAAAAGGGACTTCCCATAAAGGATCCAAGAATTTCAAGAATTATTTTGCACACCTTCAGTGACTTGACTGCAGGAAGCAGTTGGGTATCCATACCCAACCACCTCAGTCCCAGGAAGCCGCTGGTACACCCAAGAGATGCCTGCACTTACATGTTTATTGTAGCACTGTTCACAATAGCCAAGATACGGAGTCAACATTGTTGTCCATGGACAGATGAATGAATATATACAATGGGGTATTATTTGGACGTTAAAAAAAGAATAAAATTCTGTCGTTTGCTGCCACATGGATTAAAATCAGAGAACATTGCTAAGTAAAATAAGCCAGGCATAGAAAGACAAATACCACATATTGTCACTCATACATGAAAAGCTAAACAAGTGTATTTCCTAAAAGTAGAGAGTAAACCGTCGGCACAAGAGGCCTAGGAGAGGAGAAGGAAGCAAGAATAGAGAATTAGTTACAGTTTTAGATTAGAATACAGTTACTCAGGAGGAATAAGTTCTAATGTTCTATTGTACAGTAGGGTGACTATAGTTTACTTAATTGTATTTTTATAAAGAACTATAAGAGAGTGAATTAAAATTTCCCAACACACACACACACACACACACACACATAAATGATGTCTAAGGTGAGGAAAATGATATTACCTTGATTTGATCATCACATACCATATACATGTATTGAATTACCACACTGCACTCAATAAATATGTGCAATCATAATGTGTCAATTAAAAAAAGAGAGAGAGAATTCAGATTAAGGTTATTTCCAGCTTTCCTGGTTCCCACATAAACCCTAAGTTGTTAAATAAAAAACAAAGACAAATTTCTTTGCAATTAAAAATAACAATAATTACTACAGGAGGTAAGCAACCTGGAACTAAACTTTAAGAGCAACCCTGCCATGTCAAATAAGAAAAACGGCAAAAATTCCAAAAGGTTAATTTTTAAAATATCAACATAGTTGACATATTGTTATTCCTAAATTAGTCTAGTTCATAAAATAGAAGATCCAGTTTCCTAAACACCAAAAGTAGATGTAAAAATCTATCCATAAGTGACCTTTACATTGAAGTCTTACAATTCTTTGGTATCATGACCCACTAAATTCCACATATAATGACATTGTGATAAAAAAAAAAAATTAAACAATCAATGACTTTTACCTTTCTTCAAGTTTATCAACACAAAAGTATAGTTATTGAATGGCAATTGCATTTCCACCAAGGTACATAGTTATAGTTCATTATTTCATGTGAGTGTTTGTGTGTGTATGTATGTGTGTGTGTATACAAGTAATTTGTTAAAAAAACTTCAGCCCAAGTAAACTTTCCTCCTGGTAATAAAATCATCAGAGAATAGGATAGATAATTGCTTGCTTAGTGTGTGCAGGCTTACAAAGCAATTTGTCTCTCAGGAAGAAACTTTAAAAGTCTGGTTTAGGTCAGTTGAAGCTACTATGACTATAAAGAGAAACAGAAATTCTTGGGTAGTGAAGCAATCCCCACATCTCTGGTTCCAATGGTATTTTACAGGGTCCTTCATTGCCTATGTGCACTGTTGCTACTGATCCATAAATTAAAAATTACCATCCTCCACCATCAAAGCCACAAACTGTGAAACTTTAGTCATTGAAGAAAGGTGAGAGCCTTGTGTGTTCACAGCCAATGCAAGAAGTTCAAGTGTCAAAGAGGATTTAATTTTCTTGACCAAATGCGGTCTCATTAATTTCTGAAGCCAATTTTTATTGTTGCATAGGCAATGTTTAAAAGACTGTTGTCAAGGAAAAGCATCCTAAAATTAGATCTGCCAGCTTTGTTTTCTTTGCAGGAATGGCCATGCTTCCAACAGCCTCTTCTGTTTTGAAGCGAAAACCTAGTAACGAAATGCAAAGGAGCTCAAGAGGTTTTCAACAGAGGGGGAAAAAAATGAAATTGCCTATATATATATATATATTCATTTCACAAGTTGTATTTCTTGTGTAAGGTTGTCTACACATAATATGTGTATATTATGTAATCATGGGCCTCTGAGAAGAACAAAAGATCTGTGATTCCAGTGACCCATTCCAGAAAATGTTCACTCACTTTCTCCACCTCAAACCCATTGGCCTCACCCATTCTTTCACTGTCCATCATCCCCACAAGTTCCCATTCCTCTTCATACCCAACTTGGATCTCACATACAATCCAGGCTTAATGCCTTGAAAGAGACCCTCAAACTCTATTTTCCCCTCTCCTCCTTCGTTGCCCTGGTGTTTTCTAGCAAAATAGGACTCAATAAATCCATTTGCATCTGCTCTGATGATGCATGGAAGTAACAAAACTGAATACAACAAGAGGAAGGCACACAGGGAGACTGAGGTCACCCTAAATACATGCCAGTTGCACTGCCTGCCATTTCACCACGTTTCCTTGGTCACACTCATCTCTCAGGGGACTGTTTGCACCTCAAATGCCACTCCCCTTCCCTTCTGTTCAAGGTCTACAAATAGCCTATTTCTTTTCACTGAGAATATAAAAGTAATCAGAGGGCCTTATCACCAACTCCTCACATACCTGTTAGCAAATGCTCACATTCTGCCTTCCCTCTATCCTTTCTGTCTCTTTCTTCTGACTCTCTCTCTCCCCCATTGAGTTTTCACTTCCTGCAGAATCCCAGCAATCAGAATTCCCCACAGAAATCTCGACTACTATTTTCCACAGTTAACAAACACCTTTACCTCCCAATTCTCCTCTAGTTATCACCCAACTTGTGCCATTGTCTTTAAAGAAAAATGCTTTCAAAGGTCGGCTGTACATTCTTCCTATTTCACGTTCAATCCTCTTCCACCAGTCTTTGGTGGATATTTTTGTTTGTTTGCTTTCACCATTTCATTGAGAGTCTCTCCTCAAGATTGCTAAAGATGGCCACAATGTAAAAATCAATAGACAATGCTCTGTCCCTGTTACCTGACCTCTCAGCAACATTCAATATTTGACATTTTCATTTCTTGAAAGAGTCTTCTTTTTGACTTTCAGAATGCAATGTCAAACTGGCCATTCCTCAGTTTGCTTTACTGTAAGTGTTGGAGTGTCTCAGAGCGTAGCCCTTGATTCTCTTCTCATACCACTAGTGCTCTGAACTTTAAACACATGTACATATTCATTATTTTAAAACATATTCAGTTCTTCCCCTTCCATCTGACTACCTGCCTTTTACTTATTAAGGCCACTCTCTCTTGCCTGGGCTCCAGCCCCATTGGCCTTATTGTTTTTTCCTCAAACATGTCAAATGCAGCCTGGCTCGGGGTTTCTGTCCTTGCTTCCTTCTGCATAGACACCAATGTGTCAGTCCTTGTATAGCTCCCTTCTCACTTCTCTAAGGTCCCTCTTCACAAGTTGCTGTCACAGAAAGCTCTTCCCTGACTACTCTTCTAAAATAGCCATTTCTTAAATTCCCAAGACATCTGTTGCCTGTCTTGCCCTGGGTTCAATCCCCAGCACTACAAAAAAAATCAAACAAATAAAAAATCAGTAAAGAAATACAAAAAGAAAAGTAAGCAAGACATAATTTTAGCACTATTTTATCATGTTTTATTTAGCAAACAATTTACAGTGATGAATTTTAAAATGCATTGCCTTGCATAAAATAGAGGGAAATTACATCCTTAAGCTGAATCTTATTATTATTTTGGCTGTAACTTTCATTTTGAAACATTCTCAATCATTAAGCACACATGACATATGATCTTCTTCATCCATGATTCCAGTTTGGTTTAGATTTGGGTAATCTTTTAGAGGGAAGCATTTTTTTATATACTCTTTGAAAATATTTATCTGTAATTGAAATATGATTTGTATGACAGGATGAAGTCAGAGAACAAAAATATTTTAAATGTCAGTGTGAAGATGGCAACTTTAGTTCAAGCTTTGTCACACACCTTGAATATATTATATGTCTGGTAAAAATGAAATGTAAGAACTGTTAAAAGTGCCAAATTACTTTGGAAATTTTCAGATTACCTTGCTTTAAAAGTTTCTCTTTGATGAGAAACTTGCAAGGAGAGAATCACTCTTCGGCTCAGTAGTTGACAGGGAACTACAGCTGGAAAACTGATACTGAAGTATTTAGCCTGATGGTCTCCAAGTCATCTCCTGTTGTCTGACTCATCACAGTTTAGAAACTTCAGCAGGCAATTGACTTTGGCAGAAAACACAGCGGTCTGCACTCACCAAGAATTCCCCAGGCTTCAAGGCCACACGAGGTCAGATTTTTTTAATCACTAATCACAGAAAGATATTCCTAACATAATCCCAATTATTCAGATACATCACAGAAGAGCAATCTGAGTTTGCCTGGGATATGAGTGATAGAGAACTCAGGAAGTTAGAATCTGGAATAAGAATTTTTGTCATTTAGTCAATGTATGAATGTCCTTTGCATTTCTGCCAACTATAGAGTTAGGTAGGGGCAGCTTTACCTCAATCTTATAGTTGGCAAAGGAATGAGGAAAAAGCAAACACATTGTTTTGTACCATAGTTGTATCACAAAAGTAGTTCACAATAACAGCTGCTGTGTGTAGATGCTTATTCTGTGTCAGACACAAAATGCGGGCACCTGGATTACATTATTTTTATCTCTTACAACAATCCTTCTAAGACTAAGTTCCATTGAAAGCGGTTTTGTTTTCCTTTATATTATTGTTGTTTGGTCTGTGATACAATAATATTCCCAATGATCTCTACTGAAAGGTTTTTTTCCCATCCTTTATTCTCTTTATTTTTCCAGAAGCAGCTAAAAGATTCTCCATAAAACTTGCTTGACATTCCAGCCTGAACTAATGTTGCTGCTGAACAATTGTAACGTTTATCAGCCACACCACTCAATTGGAAGATGGTGGCATTGCCGTACTATTGTCCTTTGTAATACATGAACCATTTTTAAGCCACACACTGTTCTAGGCACTGAATATACAACAAGCAGAAGAAATCCACCTCTTCCCTCTTGTTACCTCAACAGATGAAAGATTATCTAGAAGGCAGAAAAATTAAATGAACAATAACAATAAAACATAAAAGTCAGTTAGAGAACCTGGAAGGGTCACCTAGTCTAGTTTCAGATAATCAGGAGTATTTATCTGATTTCAATGATACTCTGACTAAATCCCAACTTTTCTACTTGGTCTTTTGGAAATTCAGTTTTAATGTGATTGTATTCTCCCAGACACTTCCCCTTCACCAGTCTATACTTCTTTTATATTTAATTAAAGTCTTTTTTACCACAAATCTTTTTTGTTTGTTTGTTTGTTTTTTAAAAAGAAGACTTCCTCAATACTTTGTCTTCACCAAAAAGACTTCTGGTTTAATAGAGAATGTACAATTATTACTCTACTTTAAAACCAGAGGTATAAACTCATATTTTACTTTAATTCACAGGAAAATTGGGGAATTTAGTAACAGCAAAATTAATGGCATTTGTTCAGTTTTGAACAGACAGCTATTTTATGTAAACCACAAATTGACAAAGCAATATTTAAAACCAAAAATAAAAAGTTATAATTCTTTTATACAATCAAACCAATTGCATAAGGAACAAAGAGAGGCAAGGAAAAATTTTGATTATACTGCTTTCTTATCAATTCTACATGGTAAGAAACAATGAATGATAAAGGAAAATAATGCTAGATATAACTGAAAAATGGGAAAATTTATACTAAATCATGGATTAAGTTGTTAAAAAAATTGTTATAGCATAACATCATTTACTGATAGTTGGCTATGCATTGACTGCTCACAGAATAGAGCTGACCAAATAAGCTGCAGTCTCACAGATGTGACTCCTTCCAATTAAGTCTCTAAAAATTAACCAAGCTTAACCAATATGGTAAAGTGATACACACCCTAAATCAGCTCTGAGCTGTGAAGTTGTTGCTGTCCTACTTCTCAGATTTTCACAATTTTATAAATCCCCTCTCTCTTTTGTTCCTGCTATTTACTTCTTTAGGTCAACTGAAACTCATTAAATGCTTTTGAGTTCCTGAATACAAAACTTGAGGTTACTGTTTTCTTACCCTCTCCTACACCTAGAAAGATAATCTTGTAATGGAGTAGTTTGAACAATGGAAGAAATATGTAGGTGGGGAGGAATAAGATGCACACCACCACTTTGTCCTTTTTCTTTGTGATTGCAGAGAAGAGGCTTAGAAGACTGGGAACTGGGCCTTCCCATGCCCTCTGTGACCTGTTGTCAGGGCAACAGGATGTATGAAGAGCCCTGGTCTTTCTAGTGCCTGTTGCTAGGGTAACAGGATATGAACCATCTTCCTTTATGCAACTATGCAGCTTCCCTGCCTTACTCTATACTTCACTTTAATATTATGGGAAATTATTTTTGTTTATCAAAATCTATGAGCAATACAACTTCAGTGCACAAGCCACTGGAAAAACAGGTTTGGGAAGAAATACTATAAGTGAAGACATGTCATTGATATTTGTTACTAATGAAAATAATATGAAGAAAATTTTAATTGGACTGACTTTCTAAAAAGAAGGGCCTCAATTTTGTATTTTTATAATCTCTAAAATATTTATTCACATTTGATTAGGTCAAATAAAGAAATTTTAAATGACAAAAAAAGAAGGAGTGAGAGGTAGAAGAAACTGTTGAAACTAAAGAAGAATTATATTTAAAAAAATTTAGAGGCTAAGAGCAGATTGTGGGTATATATCAGTTAACTTTGTTGTATAATAATCTACACCACAATTTAGTGGCTCATAAAACAATAAACATCTATTATTTCCTCATAATTTAGGGGGAGTTGGGTGGTCCAGTCTGACTTTACTCACAAGTATGGTAATAGGTTATTTGGTTGATCTGTGGAAAACCAGAGAAATTAAAGAAGAGATCTGCTGAAGAATAAAGTATAAAGAGGGCCACACATACAGACACTTGTTCATACTGGAACCAGTAGGAGGTACTGGAAATTTTGTAAGTTCTAAAGTTAGAAAGGCATGCCCTGAACCATATACTGGCCATTTTCCATATGTGGTCAATATTCTCTTCAGGAATAATATGATAGAATAAAGTCCACTAAGTTGATTTTTCTGAAATAAAACTGAAGGAGTAAATACTGCTCACTTTTCTTCAGTGAACAACCTTCCTCTATGCTTAGAATCTTTTATAGTAACAGCATAAATGGTAGCATAAGCAAGTATAAAATGACTAATTTTAATCACTAGAATTCCTGGTTTTATTTGTATAGGCAAAGAAAATTTTTCAGGGATAGACACTTAGACTTTACTACTGGGCAGGGTTTTCTGCCTCTATGATTTGGGGTACCAAAGGACAAATAAATAGGAATGATTTTGCAAAGGTCCAGGCTTTGAGAAAGGCAAAATATTTCAGGAAAAGTCAAACTCTCTTTGGAACACTAGCTAGGATCTTTGTTCAGGTAAACAAATTGAAGAGGTAATGGTAGTACATGTCCTAGAAAAGGAGCAAAACACAACTGGCGAGTGTTTAACATCTAAAGCATATGCCAAGTGATAACTCCCTCTGGTATTCAGCTTTGAGTATGCAGAGCTAGGCAAACAGATGGCAGGGCTGTGGAAAAAATCAAAACAAGAGAATAGTCTTTACCTCCTGAAATGTCAGGTTTTATAGTGAATCTTGAGTGTTAAGTAGAATTATCTAACTCAAGGTTAAGTGGAACAACTAAGTAGGAGTCTAAGAATCTGGACTTTTCCCTACTAACAGTAAAACATTGGCCAAGTCATTTAGTGTCTTGGAGGTTCCGTTTTCTCATCAGAAAACTGAGGATAATTGTTCTGAGACATATGAACCAAAAGAAAAATCTTCTAGAAAATGTAGGCACAAAAATAAAGTATGAGGTATAATTAAAAATCATCAGGTGATTTTTAAATTGTCTAGACAAATCACAAATTGATTCCTAAGTTATAGAGTTTTTGAAAATCTTACTCCAATTACAGTTTTGAACCAACCCTTAGAAAGCCCAATTTTGAGTGGACCCAAATCAGCACACTGTTGCTTTTCTAAGTTTATTTTTATTTTCTTCTAAATTATCTAGGATCTATTTCAAAAGAACTCCTTGATCACTGTGCTGATGCAGAGTTTAGTTAAGGCTGACCTCTGTTGTCTTCTCCTAAAGAAGATTTTGACAATTTTTTTATGATCCATTATAAACTTGTTTGAGAAATTATTAATATCAAAATTTCAGCTAACAAAAATTATATGCATCCTTGAGCATTTGGGGGATCCTATTTAGTAAAAATTTATATTTTTACTATTTTATAAAATATAAAATAAAATATATCTTTAAGTACCTTCAGGAAAGTATACCTTAGGGGTTGGGGCAGGGGCTCAGCAGTAGTACTCTTGCCTGGCATGTGTGAGGCACTGGGTTAGTTTTTCAGCACTGCATATAAATAAACTAAGTAAAGGTCTATCAACAGCTAAAAAATAAAAATTAAAAAAAAAGAAAGGAAAAACCAAAATAGAGTGTTTTACTGCTTTGCCTCTGATGACCCATTATCATTGTTATGCCATTTTTATATCATTTTTATTCTTTAACTGTACTTAATTCATGCCCAGATCAGATATGTGGAATAGGTGGTTCTCAAGAGTCTGTAGCACTACCATCTGTTTAATGATATTAATGAACAGCTTCTTTCCTATCCAAAAAGCCTACAGCACAATCCTTCACTGTATGAAAATGACGCTTGCTCAAATACTTAAATTTGGTTAGCGGATTGAAATAAAATAAAGCTCAAAATCTAAAAACATAATGGTAATATGTCATTTTGTAAAATAGGCTGAAGGATGGATATGACACAGGACAGCAATTACCTAAAAGACAACTCCATTGTAAATCAGACTCAAATTTGGGTAATGACAGACTTAAGAAATGATTTTTAAGCCAGAGTCATTCAGGAAACCAGTCTAGTCCTAAGTCATACACAAACTCTATACCAAGACTGCCACAGGAAGTTGAAGTAAAGAGGCCATCAAGACAGTTCTACCAGGGAAACTCTCAAAGCCAGCTCATTCTCCTCCACTAGCCTTAAACCCTGCCCCAGAGAAAATAATTCCTCAATTTTAACAGTTTTGGTGAAGTGAGACCTGGGAGCCCTTGTGAGGCTACTTCCCTAAGAAAGCATCCTTTCCTCATCTAGCAGCTGCCCACTGACTGTAATAAGAAAAGCATCTGAGAAAAATACAGGATTCTGCTGCTGCATGTAGTATTAATAATAATAATAACAGCTAGAATTTACTGGATTCTAAACACCCTGTTAACCAATTTACAAACATTAATTTGTTCAATCCCCTAAATATCTGTGAAAAAGAGAATGTCATTATTTCCATTTATAGGTAACGTAAGTGAGGCATTGAAAAAAATCAAGCAACTAGGAGGTCATATAGCTAGTAAGTAGTGTGGTTGGAATATCCCCAAGAATGGGTAAAGTTATGGGAATATTAATAATTACCATAGCTTGCAGGCTTATTGTCTGCCGGGTACTACAGTGTATTTCTGACACACTTTATTTTATTTATTTTTATTATTTTGATCTGGGCAATGTGTGGAATCCCAGATTCTACTGCTTTCTAGTGGGAGAACCATCCACTGGAGAAGACTTCTGGGCCTGTCTTGGCTGTTTTCACATTCTTTCATTGGAGTACATGCAACTCATTTGACTGGTGAGTTGTGGAGAAAGAATTGGGCCTGATGATACAAGTTTTTCTTCTCTAGGGGCAGGGAAGGGATTCTGTGCTTGTAGAAAGTATAGTCTCATCTGCTCTAGGCTCTGATGCAGATTTAAGAGGAAGATTTGGCCCCCCGCTGAAGAGTCTACAGTTTGTGCAGTAAGTTGAATTCCGAGGAGTCCCAGCTTATTTAGCTGCACACTAAAGCATTATCTCCCAATGCAGGTTTCATCTGCCCAAAAGAGGCTGATGCAGGAGGCTCTCAAATTCAAGATCAACCAGGAAACTTGGCAAAACCCTGCCTCAAGATAAAATAAAAAGAGCCAGTGATATAGCTCAGTGATAGAGCATTTGCCTAGTATATGCTAGGCCCTGAATTCAATCCTCAATATCACTAAAAAGAAGGAAAAGAAAAAAAAAATAAGCTCCTGTGTCTAACCTGGTACCTGACAGTACAGAATCAGTGAATATTTATTAATGTGTAAAAGAACAATGTGTGAAGTAATTGGATTTTACAGATAAGGAGAGTATAGTTTAGAGAAATTAATGATTTCTCCATGGTCATTGGCTAAAAATACAGGTGGCATTAGAGAATAACTGATTGATTTTAAAGTTTAATTTCCCTTATCTTGTTTTATTTTGAGATGGTCTTACTAAGTTTCCTTAGGCTGGCCTCAAACTTAATGTATTTCTGCCTCTGCCTACCAAATAACTGAGATTCCAGATGTGCACCACCATGCCCAGCTCAGAGTTCAATTTTTTAATCTCTAGGGTATTCCACCTCAACCCTCTTCATTATATAAACCATCATACAATGTTATCTAAAGTTTGAGATTTATAGTAAATATATATATATATATATATATATATATATATATATATATATATGCCAAAATGAGTTTTGTTGAGGTGATTTTCTTCAAATCAAATTAGTTTATGAGTAAAGGATAGATTTTTAAACTATTATTCCATCAGAAGAGTCACATATTCAACCATGTAAGAAATGAGATTAAGATTGATATTTATCAGCAATTTCCAAGAAAGATAGTATAAGCATTCTTCTCTAACATTTGAAATAAATCCACTATATAACCTCAATGTCAGAGCTCGGTAAGGAAACTGATGGTTTGGGTACTCAAGCCAGGATTAGATGGAGGTATGCTGGTAAAGATCATAGAGTGATCATATGGGTCATAGTGTGACCTCGGGTGTTTTCCACCTGGAGGATTGGTGTGTATGTCTGAGTGTGTGTGCGTGTCTCTATGTGTGTGTTTGTATGTGATACAGCACGACAGGAGTGGTCTTCCTATTCTCTGGCAGAAGAGGTATGTTTTAGTTTCTTATTGCTGCTATAACACATTTACCACAAACTTAGTGACTTGAAGAAAACCACAAATTATCTTCAATTCTGTAGATCAGAAATCTGATGCAAGTTTTGCTTAGCTAAAATCAAGGATCAGCAGGACTGCATTCTTTTTGAACACCATGGAAGGAGACTCTCCTTTCTTGCCTTTTGTTTCTTCTAGAGGCTACCCATGTCCCTTGGCTCGTAGTCTACTTTCCCCATCTTCAGTGTTAGCAAAGATAATCCAGAATAATTCCATGTTTTAAAGTCAGTTTATTAGCAACTGTAATCCCATCTCCTACCATAATCCTTCTTTTCCTGGACATTAGGACATACACATCCCTGGGGTGCCAACTAGTCTACCTATTCTACAGGGCCCATGAACTACATTTTAGAAGTACCATTCTAAATCCTTTTCTGGTGATCTTTCTGGGTAATCATTCTGAAAATGTCATCTCTTTTTGTTGTTATTTTAAAATATTTTTTTAGCTAAACATGAACACAATATCTTTATTTCATTTTTTAAATTTTTACATGGTGCTGAGATCGAACCCAGTGCCTCACATGTGCAGGACAAGTGCTCTGCCACAGAGCCACAATCTATACAGATCTATATTCAAGTCCAAGTTTCATCAGTTACTACCTGGGTAACTAAATTAGGATACTTAGTCTTAAGATAATTGACAGGTTTAAATAAGAATACAAATATTTTATATCTTCATAGTGCTGACAACTGGTAGATGATAAGCAAACATTACTCTCTTCCATCTTCTTCATCCCTATTCTAGCTGTGAATCTATCTCCAATTCTCCAGTTGGAGCTTTAGGCCCCAATTTGGCAGCCTGGTTGACTTTCTAATTTTCTAGTTAGCATTAATATAAGATTCAGAATTTTATTGATTTGCAGTATTGATTGATTGATTGACTTAAAATATTTGTGACATTATCAGCTTTGTGCCAAGTACTGTGCTCAGTGGTGAAGATCTAAGACCAAACACAGTGAGGGGAAGTTGGCTCTTGCACTCAGAATCTGCGGTCCAGTAGGAAAGGTAGATTTTATTAAGAAAGGAAAGTTTGGGTTATTTTATGAACCAAAAAAAGGAAATAAGGAGTCAGGGAGGATTTTCTCTACATATGAAATTCAAGCAGAAATTTTTGAGCATTTCTTAATAGGGTCCCTTGTTGACATTTAAGTAGGACAGCTCTTCCTGATAAAGGCATGCCCTGAGCCTTTACCAGGACATTTGTCCTGCCTTAACCCTACTGCCCACTAAATGCAGAAACACCTTAAAGTCACAACAACACACTACGCAAAAGCCTCATGGGAGCAGGCATAACCTTGACTAAGAGAGAAAAAGAAACGTAAATAAAATGAGCAAAGATGGCATAGAGCATTTCTATGGGTAAACCTGGAGACTGGTTGGGCGGGGGCCACAAAAGCAAGGCATGAGAGGAGATGAGGAGACTCCAAAGCTTGAACAGGTACAGAGATCTTGTAAAGGATGCTAAACTGTGAAGTTAGGGCAATAGAAGCCTTTAAGAATTTTAAGCAGAAGATTTATAAGTATAAAGTTTGCTTAGTATCTATAATGCTGCTTTATCCTAAAATTTGATTCTAGTTCGTTCGGGAATACGGTGCTTTTACCTTGTGTCATTTACACGTTTGCCAATTTTTATTCTAAATAAGTGTTTGTGCTTACATATTCTTGGTAATGAGGGTCTAGGTAACAACATCTAAGAATTTTACAGCGTCTGTGCTCTTTAACAATATTGGAATTGAAAAGCTATTATACTGTTCTTTCTTTCTCCTTTACTTTCTGCTTCGCTACATTTTACCCTTCTTATTAATGATCATGTTTACCACCAATCAAAGAGAGAATAAGGAAAAAGAAAGGTCACTTAATGCTGTTCAACTGCAGAATTCACAAGTCCAGATGTTAACATCTGGGAATTCTTCAAGAGAGGAGAGACAACGTGGTATGCATCTACACATGTAAAATTAAAAATCAGATAGTAAGTTGATTCCTAACTTAAATTCCAACAGGTTCTAGTTCTTATAAAAAAAAAACCTGAAGGGACTGACAACAAGTACTATGAAGTAGTAAATGTTACATTTTTGTATAGAGATTATGCTTTTGAGCAGCTCGAAGTTTCCCATCTTCTATTGAATGTCTTTGATTTAGTTGTTCCTACAACTTCATGTAATTTTCACTGAAATTTCTACTTGATCAAGTTTTCTGGAAATACTGTCTCAGATTAAATTCCTAGAACAGTGATACTGACTGGAAAAAAAGCAGTACTAGTGTTATTAAATATGATCAAATTTTAAATCTACAATTATTAAGCTTTTGTATGTTGAAAGAAGAAAAAAACAGTACCATGACACAAAAAGGCATCATTCATAAAATTAAAAAAAAAACACTACACATGAATAAAAGATTATAAAATCATCAAATAGGGGAAGGGGAGGTAGCACAGTGGTAGAATGCTGGTTTAGAGAGCAAGAGGCCCTCAGTTCAACCCTCACCACCATAAAAATTGAATAAAATTTTCAAGCTGACTTTCCACATGGGAATTAGTAAATTAACAATCTTTGCAAAGACAAGCAATAGTTTACTTTCCTTAGCAGATAAAAAAGGTTGCAGAATCCCAAGAAACTCTGAATAAGAAATTTCATCCAAAGTTGAGATAGCATGAGATGTAGGAAGCATTTTTCAGTCCCTATACCATGGATAACTTATGGTCAAGTATATGATTTTTCAAAGTATACTTTGTGAAGGACCTGATGTCATAGTTATTTGCTAATATTTCCCCCATCGTGGATGATGAGTCATAGTGTAGAATCCAAACTGTCATACTGAGTGACAAATTAGTCATAGCAGATGGATTGAAGATAGCAAAAAAAAAAAAAAAAAAAAAAAGTTGTACCTATAAAAAGAAAATTAATAGAATAAAGCATAGAAGTCTTTATCAGAATGAGAGTAGGAAACTTTCACCTTTGTTCCCCAAAGGAATGGAACATCATTTTATATAATGGCTCAAATATTGTTTGAGGAGATTTAGAAGGAATTTAATCAACTAAATGATGAAGAAGAATTGATATTTAATTTAGTTTAACAATGTTTCCCACATGTCACAAAATTTTTAAATTATTTTCATGGACTCAAAAGAAAGTCTAAAATGTTACATGACAGTTCTTGTGAAAGATTTTCTCTAAAGAGTTTCCTGTAGTAGTCATGTTTTCCATACTTCAGGTATAATTGAAAAAAAAAACATCTTATTTCCATTTCTATTTTTATTTAGTCTCAAAATGCACATATTGTAAGCTCAGTTAAAAACAGAATATCTTGCTGAAATAAGTGAATGTATTTATAAAGATAGATGTAGTAAAAGATGTAACAAAGATGTAGTAAAATCTCATTTTCCAAACAAATGTGTAAAGTCCATCATTGGGTCTATTTTAGAAAAAATAAGAAAAACGATTGCACAATTGTTGATAGCTTTCAAGAGTAATATGATTTTAACCGTTGATATTTAAAAGTAGAATTTTAGGACTAGCAATTTATATGAGCTAAAATTATGTTTAAGTCAATATTGCATTTTAAATAGGCAAGGCATTTCAGCAATGGAATAGGGAGTCCCTCACATCACTGCTTTGAATGCAGATTACACAAAAGACCATAATTAAACAATTTGGTAGTCATTAGTAATGCAGATTTTAGATTTAGAGCTTCTTGTTTTGACATACCTAACCTGAAATACTGAAAATGTCTTAAGTCAAAGTACAAGTTAAATATTACCAGAATGCAAATTTCTTCCTTCTTTAATATAAAAGCAGTCATTTCACTTAGTTTAATAATAAAGACTAGAGAAAAAAAAAAGTTAATGGTCATTTACTAGCTCTATCTAGACATAGCCCAAAATTAAATTAGCCTATGCATATGTTGATGTACTCCGCTATCAATTCCAGAAGGTCTGCTGTTGAATGACTCTGTCAGCCTCTTCTGAAACAAAATGACAGGTTCATCTTTGAGATCAATTGATAAGTGAAAGATAACTTTGCTCTAAAGTGTTAGGTCAAAACAAAATCGCTTTTTAAATTTCTTATAGACTATACATAAATTTACCACCATACAGTTTCATACCTTCAGGTAACTACAGAAAAGCAGAACAAATACAAGCAAAATATCCTGCCCTGCTAATGAAAAAAAAAAAAAAAAATCTAAAAGATGTTCTAATCTGAGATAGAGGTTTTTCAGTGCAGATGTTCATCCACTCATTAGGTTAGAACACAAATCATCTGATGACTGGTAATGTTTAATTTGCATCTATGCTAATTAATTTTGTGAGCTTTTATTTGCTTCAACGGGATTTCTTGTTTCTCTAGAGAATCACCACACTGAAAAACTGTATCATCTATATCTTCAATAGTTCTTACAAACAGATTAGTTCATTCAAATGCTGTGAAGATGGCTTCCTTTTTAAAAAGTTATTCTTTGTTGTTTGCATTATTAGTGTGCTCTTATACATTGAAATGCCGTGTATTACTTGAAGTAGCAAGAAAATATAGAGAGCATTATTTAAATTTAGAAACAATATTCAAATGGAGAAAAGTGGAAAGTATGTTTTCTTCTAAAGTTTGATATAATTTTTGTTTTTCAAAAAGTATATATGAAAATGGTGACAACAAATTTATGCATTTTGTAAAATGGTATGTAAACATAGCATTAAAGACACAAATCTTTAAAGACAGACATCTTCACATGGTGTGTATTCCTTTAGCTGTTAATACAGAAAATATTCTATTTTCCTTTGGGATGTGCAAAGATATTATGCTATTTCAGTGGACTTTAAATATTCATATTACACATTTTTATCCAAGTATTAGATGTGATTTTTGAATTGTGACATTATTTTTAAAAAGCATACAAACATAATGCTGTACAAAAATACTAAACAGGAGTTAGCACACACAACTGAAAAAAACTTAAAGATGTAAATACCAAGATGATAGCACTACAATTAAAGTTTGACTCAGGTCATTACATTTCATATTTAACATAAATGTAAATCTCTTAATCCATTTTATTAAGGGCTTTTATATACTGTGGGCTATTCTTTACTGTCAGAAGAAGCAAAGAGGTTAATTTACAGCCAATACTCTAATAAGTTTGGTATACTGCTAACATTTTGACCATATAAACATTTTTTTCTCATAGAAATATTTTTATTTAAGGCATAAAGGATGAGCACAACAGGTAAAATTATTTTTATCATATTAATCCTGACCTTGTTTTTTCAAAACCTAATTACCAGTCTTATTTCTCTGTCTACTTACCTGAAAGAAATTTTATTTTAGCAAGTGCCTGGCAAGCAGCTTTCCTAGTTACTAGTTTGCAAACCTAAGCCACATATTTAAACAGCACATGCAAAAAGCATAAAAGAAGCCATGTAGTTTAACAGTGAAAGGACTTATCTGGGAGTTACCTTACTTTACACAAAATTTAGTGCAGGTGCAAAAGTCTATCCTGCTCTCAACAAGTTGTTAGCTGAGATGCACCGAGTTTAGAATTCAAGAGAAAATCTTTCCAAAGGAAACACTATTACATTCACAAAGGCAGATAGCACCCACAATTAGTCATATTAATGGTCAAATCTGTTGTGGGGGAAATAATACAGAAACAAGGGAAGAGCTTACTCACATTCCTTTCAGGCGTTGCCACATTTTTTCAGTCTGTTCTCCTATGAGATACTTGTAAGTGGTGTTTTCCAATTCTTCAATTTCTGTAGCAGTAGATCCCATGGTGATGCTCCTAGGGCAATACAGTTACAGTCAGTTTCAGCAGCTAGAACAAGCATTCCTCAGTCCACTACAAATCTCAAGCAGTTATACAGTAGCATCTCTTATGTATCACGAAAGTGCGGAGGTACAAAGCTGAGGGAAGCCTCTGCCAGATTTGCTATTGACTTTGACAGGCATATCCACAGCTCACCACATCACCCCCCTCAAGCAGACAGCAGAATAAACAGATGCTCTGACCTCACAGGAACAATCCGCACATGTGAGCTGCTACTGTACTACTGACCGACTAGTGCTCAAGCTCTCCCCACAAGCAGCTCATCTGTTCCTGTTCTGTGCACTGAAGCACATCAGAATTCCTACAGTTTACGAGCTCTATTATGCACGAAAGAAACGTGAATGACTTTCGCACTCCAGAAGAAGCTGAATTCCTCTCTACCAGCGGAAGGAGGGCAGGATGTAATAAGAAAACAGATGGTAGGAACCAGTACCAGCAGCACCACCCTGAGAAAAAAAGTGCGTGCTTAAATGCCAAGGTTTTTGTCTTTTAATTGATCTGGAACCGACAGTTAGAAATATATCATGCTCAAACAATAAATGCAACAAATATTAAGGACAACAAAGAAAAAATAGCACACAGAGCCATACAAAAGCAGATCACAGAGCTCCACAGGTTGTTATTGAGAGAATATGTACATCAACTGATGCTGTAATCACGCTATTCACCTTCTCCTAGCAACTCCACACAGTAGGTAACTGCCAATTTAACCAGAGGAAAACACGTCTGCTGCACACAGCCTGCTCTGTGAATCCTTTGGGGATTAGAAAATAAATAAAACGAAATGAGTGTGAATGTGTGTGTGTGTGTGTGTGTGTTAAAGGAAAAGGGAGTGATATGTGTATGGATGTGTGTGAGTGTGTGTTAAAGGAAAAGGGAGTGGTGTGTTTATGTGCATGTATATGAGTGCCTGCATATGTGTGTGTATAAGACAGAGGATAGGAGAGAAATTGATGCTGTACTGCTTGTGAATTTTAGAAGACAAATGAGAGCAAGTGGACATAAAAGGAATCAGAACTGAGTTGCCTGCCAAGCTCCCAACACATGGCGAGCTTTCTTTGAAACAAGCACAGACCTTGAGTATGAGCTTCACAATAGCTATTGCTATCTGTAAGCTGCTGAGAAAAATGTACATAAATCTCCTACCTCTTGTTCGTAGGAGAATGAATATAGTTTTATTCCTCCCTGCAAGAAAACTTGCCTGTAAACTTGAGATTTGTGGTACAGGCATTCAAATATCATAGATAGGTAATTATATTCATTATTTATTGGGTATTTCTATGACACATACTGTTCTGAGGAATTTTGTAAGAATTAAAAAGGTAACATTCATTACCTTTTTAATTCTTACAAAAATGCCCTAAAGTAAGTAATATTCACATTTAACAGTTGAGGAAACTGAGAAACAGAGACATTCTCCAGATATAAAACCAGTCCCTTAAAATAGGCAATATTATTTTATTATCAGGAGTTTTCCAATATAAAATTTTTTGTTCATTCAAATGACATTAATGGCATCTAGTAGTCAGAATCATAATATGTATATAAAAATACCTTTGAAAATATTATAGCAAATGCCTTCTCATTTAAAAATTAGAGGAGAGCAAAGCAATGGACCTTTAGTTTTCTTTTCTCAGACAAGATGCTTCCAGAACTCAATCTGAATTTAACGTCATTAGCTAGTAGACAGCTTTATACAGGCAAAAACTCACTTCTGTGAGCATCTAACAGAATTATCAGAAATAACTTCATCTTAGGTCTGAAAATACCAATTTTACCTTCACTGTGCCTTCATTTATAATCATAACTTCATTCATTTAATAAGCTCTTACCTGATTTTTCTTTATTGAGACAGTTCTGAATTCTACTCTCTAAGACAAATCATTAGCCAAAAATCTGCATAAAAAGCAAGCCTTCTATATTACCATATAGCTAAGATACCAAAGTCCTTGAAACCATAATCCTTTTCAGCCCACAAAATGATTTTCTAAATATGCCATGAAATTTCAAGCCCTTTCACAGGCCAGCCTACCAGTAATATTATAAGGTAAAGAATGAGGCCCACTCTGCTCAAGTATGTTCGTCAACTCTAACCCCACCATTACAACTCATTTACCCTTTTTTTTTACTTTCTTTACTGTCACTTCTACTGTATATTGATATTCAAGACCTGTGGATATAATAATTGAGTCACTTTCTATCAAAAAAAAAGCCTTGATTATTTCATTAAATGTTTCATAAAACAAAAATCTGACAAATACTAAACAGAACTGCTTATTATTTAAATCCTTTACCAAGACAATCTTCAGCCTCAGGATATCAAAAAATTACTTCAGTAAACGTAGAGAATTCAAAGCATTTTTTCTTTTCTAGTTTATAATTAATGTCTACAAAATGTGATAATAACAAATATAAAATAAATCACATTGAAAAAAAATATAATAGAACTCATGGAATCATGTACAACTTTAAAAAAAAAAAATGTGAGATGTTGCATTCACAAAGTTAAATCCCCCCAAAAGAATCTGACATGAAAAAGATATATCAAACAAGAATGGATTGTCAGAAATCAAAATATATGTCTCAAAATAAAGCATTCTGGAGTAGGAAAGAAAAGTTTAGAAAAATCATCCTGAATAAATAGTAAAAATTAATTATGTCTCTTATCTCCGCTGTTTTCCATCCCTTTGCTTTAACTCTATATTCTGTTACAATGGGTTCCTTCATTCCTGTTTACCTAATGATTAATTGGAAATGGTGACAAAAATCTGTAGAATGATGTTAATATTTACCAATGCTGAGATATAAAGAGAACAGCATACAGTATGAAACCACACTACCTGAGTTTGAATCCCAGTTACTATTCTATGTCTGTTTCTTTATGTATAAAATCAGCATAATAACCTCATCTTCCTCACAGGTTGTTATAGTAAATAAGTGAATGTATCTAATGAATATTAAACACTATCTGGCACACGTTGCTTTATAATTGTGTTTTAATTATTAGTGATATTATTTCATGATTTTTCTCCTTTACATTTTAATGTAATTATTTATTAAATAGATTTCTTGATAATGAACCATTTCCCAGATAACGTGTTATAAACCTTAATCATTTTTATGCAATGCTATTATTGTTGCTGTTGTTTGTTTAGGAACTGCATCCTTACGTGTAAGTGAGATTGTTCTAAGTGTTTGTGATACTAACTTCATTGGTCTCATAGCAAGGCTACACTGGCCTTACTAGTACAGGCTTTACATGGCATTATGTAATGAATGGTGAAATAAAGAATATTAAGCCTATAATTCCATTCCCTATAAACCATCGCTGAATGAAAAAGATTAATGACGACATATTCAAAAGCATCAAATTTAGAAAGCATATCAACTCACATACCCTTAAAATAATTTCATGAGTTATTATATCTTAATAATAGAAAAAGCAATTAGTGATTAAAATCAGAAATATGGCCTAGCAGAAGAAATTAAAAGCAAAATTTCAGTGAAGAACTAAGAAGAAATCAGTTCAAATTAGAACAAGAAATCACAAGGGATCAAAAAGATGGCCCAAGAAAAAGTGAAGTAAATCCATCAAGAATCTTAACAGACTAGAAATATTATGTTATTGATAAAAGCATATTATTTAAATAGTTGAAAAAAGTTCCAGAGAAATTAATCTTTGTCAATAATTAAGAATATTCCAGAATTGGTGTAAAAGAAGAAAATTCAGTTTCAAGAAGCAAAGCACATTATAAACTCTTAGTAAGAATAAATCTAGACTAATGCCCCTGGACAATAACAGTAATCACCTGAAATAACCAAAAAGCAGACAGAACTAATTGTTTTTAAACCATTTGACATCAGACAACAAAGGACATTATCCTTAAAAGATGGGAAACATGGGTTGGGGTTGTGGTAGAGCGCTTGCCTAGCATGTGTGAGACACTGGGTTCAATTCTCATCACCACATATAAATAAATGAATCAAATAAAGGTCCATCAACATCTAAAAAATTTTTTAAAATAATGAGAAACAAATAAGGTAAACTGTATAATTACCCTTCCTATCTTTGAGAGAGTTTCCAGACCAGAAGTGCAGGAAATGGGAACCCAGATAGAAAGCAGAAATAGAGAGAGCTCAAAGAAATACTGAATGAAATCTTCCCAAATGTGGCAAGAGACATTCATCTAAATATTCAGGAAGATGAGTGAATTTCAGAGTAAACAAAGAAATGCCAACAAAGATGACCTATGGTAGCCACTATTCTGAAAGCTTAAGACAATCTTAAAAACAATGAAAGAGAAACAACATTTTACCTACAGTGGAGAAACAACAAGAACAACAATGGATTTATCTTCAGAAATGGTAGAAGACAGGGGGAAGTGACAGGCTGTCAATCCAGGAAACTATATTCAGTGAAAATACCCTTCAAGAGTGAAGCTGGTATGTCTCAGTGGTAGAGCAAGCTGGAAGCCCTGAGTTCTATCTAGTACTACCACCACCACAACAAGAGTAAAGGTGAATTGAGATAAAGAAGAAAAAATACAAGAATTTATCACCAGAATATCTACTTTAAAAGAATGCTAGAAGAAATTCTCCAAACAGAAAGTAAGCAATAATGGAAAATTGAAATCTCATAAAAAGCACACTGAGCAAAAATATGAATAAATATCATGGCTTTTCTTATCCTCTTAGTTTGAATATGAAGCAGAAATTATAATATTATCCAATATGGTTCTAGGTGTCTATAAAGAAATATATAAGACTATTGTAAATAGGAGAGAGTAAAGGGATATAAATAAGGCTAAGATTGCTGTGTTTCAGTCAAACTACAAAAATGATGACAAATCAGCAGATCGTGATAAGTTATGTATAGATAATATGATATCTAAAGCAACCACTTAAAAAACTATTCAAGAATATACACTAAAAATGGAATTCTCAAAAAATGCTCAAATAACCCATGGGAAGGTTGGTAAAAGAAAACAAAGAAACAAAATACTGAGAGAAAACATATAAAGCACAAATTAACATGAGAGTTTATGCCGTAACATATTAGTAGTTATATTAAATGTTAATGATCTAATTAAAAGATGAGCAAACATGACTCAACTACATGGTTATCTATAAGAAATGCACATCCAATATAAAGACACAAGTGGATTTAAAGTCAAAGGATTGGGGAAAATATATCACAATAACACTAATTAAATGAAATCATGATAGTAATATCAGAAAATGTAAGATTATAAAGCAAAAATATATTCAAAGGAAAAAGAATATGTCCTAATTATGAGAAATTTGGTTCAGTAAGATGATATAAAAATCATAAATATTTCATGCATATAAAAATAGAGCTTTAAGATATATGAAGCAAAAATAATACAACTACAAGCTAAAGTAGACAAATTCACAGTTCAATCAGATATTTGGTGGTATTCATTTTATAATTTATACAACAAGTATAGAGAAAACTAGTAAGGATATAAAAGATCTGAACAACACTATGAATAGAATTGAACTAATTGACATTAATATTACATTCTGCCTGGTAACAACAAAACACACATCCTTTTAAAGATAATCACTGAAATAAATAATTGATTAAAAATCAATAAAATTAATGTCTCATTAATAGATATTATAATAAGTAATCAAGACCTGTGAAGTTTCTGAGATTGTTCTATTCTTATAAGCTATCCCATTAGCCTGCTTCATTTTCCTGAATACTAGTAGAAGGCACCTTTGGGAGGTAAAGAACCATACTTATTACTTGCAACAAAGCAGCAGTCAAGTATCAGCATTTTTGTACAGTGTCTTTGAGTCCCAATTCCCACAAGACAAGACAGTCAGTAACAAACACACAATGGAGTATGTGCTTTAGAAGAGAAATCTTGAACTTAAGAAACCATGATCTGTTCACAATAGCAAGACTGTGGAACCAACCTAGATGCCCTTCAATAGACGAATGGATAAAAAAAAATGTGGCATTTATACACAATGGAGCATTACTCTGCATTAAGAAATGACAAAATCATAGAATTTGGAGGGAAATGGATGGCATTAGAGCAGATTATGCTAAGTGAAGCTAGCCAATCCCTCAAAAACAAATGCCAAATGTCTTCTTTGATATAAGGAGAGTAACTAAGAACAGAGTAGGGACGAAAAGCATGAGAAGAAGATTAACATTAAACAGGGATGAGAGGTGGGAGGGAAAGGGAGAGAGAAGGGAAATTGCATGTAAATGGAAGGAGACCCTCAGGGGTATACAAAATTACATACAAGAGGAAGTGAGGGGAAAGGAGGAAAAATATAAGGGGGGAGAAATGAATTACAGTAGAGGGGGTAGAGAGAGAAGAGGGGAGGGGATGGGGGAGGGGGGATAGTAGAGGATAGGAAAGGCAGCAGAATACAACAGACACCAGAATGGCAATATGTAAATCAATGGTTGTGCAACTGATGTAATTCTGCAATCTGTATATGGGGTAAAATTGGGAGTTCATATCCCACTTGAATCAAAGTGTGAAATATAATATATCAAGAACTATGTAATGTTTTGAACAACCTACAATAAAAATTAATTAAAAAAAAAAAAAGAAACCATGATCTGTATAATGAGCTGCAAGCATGCCAGAGCTTTGCTCCAGAGGGAAATGTTATCTTTATTACACTAGATAGTAAAACAAGTTTATCATTTACTCCAGGGAGTTGCTAACATCACCAATATAGGATTCAGAAAATTATTTGCAATTTATATTACATAATCTATAAAGGTTTCACATTTAAAATAACTCCTAGAAATCTGTAACATAAACACAGCAATTTAGCAAAAACATAGATAAAATATGAAAAATAAAGTCACTAAGGCAAAAGTAAAAATGAAAAATATGCATAATAGAAGGTGTTCATGATTACTAGTATTCAGGGAAATTTTTAAGTGACTACAGATACCTAAACATATCCTTCCATACTAAATAACTTTTTTCTTCTCTTTTTTAAAAATTATAACTATTAGCACATTAACTGTACAAAACAATGTGTTTCTTGTGACATTTTCGTATATGCATATAATATACTTCAATTTCACCCACCTCCCTATTACCTTCTTTTATCTGTCATCCCCCTGTTCTTCTTCCCTTTGTTAATGGTCCTCCTCCGACTTTCATATCATCTTTTTCTTCCTGCTAAATTCTGCACAAGAAAAAAAAAAGTTATACATGTCTTTTTGAGTCTGGTCAGTTTCAACCAATTTTCTGCAAGTGACATGATTTTGTTCTTTATGGCTGAATGATACTCCTTTGTGTATATATACAACAATTTCTTTATTCATTCATCCATTATTCTAAGCTGATTCCATGATTTGGCTATTTTGAATAATTCCATAATAGACATGTGTAAGGTATCTCTATCATATCCTGATTTTTATTTCTTCAGGTGTATACCAAGTGGTATACCAAGTGGTATAGCTGGGTCCTCTATTCTTTGCACTGTTGCACTGGCATATATATATGTCAATATCATGCTTTTTTTTGTTACAATGACTCTGTAGTATATTTTGAAATAAGGTATTATGATGCTTCCAGTATTGTTCTTTTTACTATTATTGCTATGCTTTGGGATTTTTTTCTGCTTCCATATGAATTTTTTTTCTAGTCCTGTGAAGAATGTCATTGGTATTTTGGTGGGTCTGAGTTGAATGTGTAGATTGCTTTCAGTAATATAGCCATTTTGACAATATTATTTTAATCAATCTATGAGCATGAAATATATTTCCTTCTTCTAGGGTCTTCTTCCATGCTTGTAATATTCTTTGCAGAGGGTGGGGGGTGTTTGTTTGCTTCCTTGGTTAGGTTTACCCTAAGTTTTGTTTGTTTGTTTGAGGTTCTTATAAATGGGATTGCTTCCATGATTTCATTTTCAATTGAGCTCATTGTTGATATATGGAAAAGCTACTGATTTTCTATATAATGATTTTGAATCTTGCTATTTTATTGAATTGGTTTATCAGATATCAACGTCTTCTGTTAGAATTTTTAGGGTCTTCAAAGGATAGGATCATATTACCTGTAAATAGGATAATTTTACTTCTTTCTTATTTGTGTCCCTTTTATTTCTCTTGTCTCATTGCTCTAATTGAAGTTTCCAGTACTATGCGAAATAAGAGTGGTAGGAGTTGATGTCCTTGATTTGTTCCCGATTTTAGAGAAAATGCTTTCCATTTTCCCAATGGTGCCTGAGTGTTTTAGTGATATGTTGAGTGGGGTTAGAAAGTATTTCATGAAGGATTTTTGTCTCTGTGTTCATCAAGGACACTGGCCTATGGTTTTCTCTTTTTGTTGTATACTTATTAGGTTTTGGTAGCAAGGTAATACCAACTTTGTAGAATGAATTTGGAAGGGTCCCTCACCTTTCTATTTTATATGAGAATTTGAAGAGCATTGGTACTGGGTACTAGTTCTTCTTCAGAAGTCTTGCATACCCAATAATTTTGAGGGGAAAAAACTCGAAATTACAGAACTGGTAAAAAGGTGGAGCAAAGGGAACTTTATTTCTTCTTGTTATGAGTATTAGTAAGCAATTTACCAAAATCTAAAAACACATACACATACCCCAAAATATTTTCCTGCATATAGAAATGAAACTTAACACAGAATACGTATAGTGGTGTTTTTTCCCTCAAGGGAGAAACAAAACCCTTCTTAACTTCCCATTACCTGAAAAATGAATAAATGTTGACATAGTCATAAAAGAGGATATTATATGACAATGAACATATATGACCTACAGTTAAAAATGAAAACTATACACATGAATAACTCTCAAGAAAGTAACATTGAGCAAAAATCAAACCCTGCTAAGTATTTAGATACTAACGTTTATTTATTGTTTATTATTTATATAAGTTCATATTTATTTTATTTATTATTTATATAAGTACATATTCATTTCTTATTTCCTAAATAAGAAATGAATATGTACTTAGTAAAAGTTTAAGGAATGATAACACCAAACTCTATATAAGGATAACCTCTGGAAAGGAAGAGAAAGCTATTGAGGCGAGGCACATTAGATACTTCAGCTGTTTTGAAAGTATTTCATTCACTTCTTAAATGGGATATGAATATACAGGTAATATGCTTATATTTGTATTGATAACTAATTTAATTAGAATTGTATTTTAATCTGAACAAAAAAGCCATGGTTATAAAAAGGTAAACAAAAATAAGAAATTAATTTAATGCTCCAGATGTTCTTAATGGTTGGAATATTTTCCTGAGTAGACCAATTTTGCAAACAGAAAACTTCATAGTTATCTACCCAAGAGAAATAAAAACATATGTCTACATAAAGACACAGACATTTTTATGGCAGAATTATTCATAATAGCCAAGAAATAGTTTGTACGTCTGGATAACTTCTCCCCCTGCTATTCTTCTTAATGATTTTACTCCAGCCTCACTGGTCATTCCCCCCCCCCTATTGTTTTAACATCCATGGCAACTACTGCTTTCTCTCACAACGCCTGTATCCTCTATCTTCAAATATATGCTGTTACCAGAATCCTTGGTCTGTCCATTCAAACTGAAATACCAGACCACAACAAGTAGCCCTTCCAATCATGTTGCCCTGTGTTTACATAGCTGGTGTGTTGGTATGGTGATGTGTTACTCCTTCTCAAGTGTGAGCTCCAAGAAAATAGGAACTATATTTGTCTTGCTTGCTGATATATTCACAGCACCTAGAACAGTGTTTGGATAATAGTGTTCCACCAATATTTTTTAATTAACTGCATTAACAACCTTATCTTCCATAATCATTGTAAGGAGTAAGGTATAATATATGAAAAGATATCAGCATGTACTATTAATTCAGATAATTTGAAATTTTATTTTACTCTGATATTTTTATTTTTTTTAAATTGGACCCTATGTTTTTATCTACTTCAAAAAATATTTTAAGAAGTCTTCAGTTACTTGGCTTTTTCCAGGTGTTGTGCTTTTATATCAAAAGTTATCAAATTTATCTTAATAGACCCTAGAGAAGAGACCAGCTTCAACAACATGAACAAACATTTTAAACCTAATTATTCTCTTTAAATATTTTAAGACTAGTGCTCCTCTATTAACAGCACTTGTTAAAACTAGTTGAATCAAATATAAACAATATCATATTTTGGAACACTACGTGGTAAGTGGCAAAAGTACTTATTCGACATAATCAAACATTACCATACAAGCTAAGAATTGAGCCTATAATAGTAATGAGTTATGGCTACACCCAACATTCATGTCTCTACCCTTCAGGAACTCAATTTCACACCATGAATTATGTCAAAATCAATCTACAGCATTAACAATGACTAGAGCATCCTAACCATATTTAAAGGATCTCATTTGCAAGATCACCAAATACAGATAAGTCTCACAAAAAAATAGTATGTTTTATTTAGAGTGAATCCCTAAGTTATCTGAATCAAACTTAAATTCTATAAAATATAAATCACACAGAAGCAAAGGTGGCTCTGGTGCCATCACAAATACTTGGAAATTTCAAGATTTTCTTTGTGTTCCAACGAAGCTTCCAGGCCAAATAGCAGGCTTTCATTTGTTTTATTTTGAGTCTCCAGATTTAACAGTGAGCTTTCACAGGCAGTACAGGAGTCACATACCAAAGTCCTGAGAATTTCAACCCAAAAAGAAACATTTTTGAATCTAACTCTTCTCATTTTCAAAGCAACAAAATAAAAGCAAATAACATTCCCATCCTAACTTACAAGTTACCTGTGAGAATATTTGACCTTTGTTTGTTAGAAAAATCTATAATTTCTTTTGTTACATACATCATGGTTCATACTAATAGTATTCATTTGACCAGGAAAAAAAAAAAGTTGTGTTACCACTGAACACATGGTAGACTACGGTAGACTACACCATGCCAAACTATCATATAGTTTACCATGAATATCCCAACTATAGCTTCTTAACAATGGTCATTCAGTGACAGTGAAAGTATTCTTTTTTTTTTAGGATTTAATTTAATTTATTTATTTCTTACATACATGACAATAGTGGAATGCATTACATTCATAATTATCCATTCACAGCACAATTTTTTGTAACTCTGCATATGAAGTACGCTCACGCCAAATTAGGCCATTATACATGAGCTCTCTTTTTTGCATTACAATTCTTAATACACCTTTATAAAACAATTTATCATATTTCTGTTTGTATATAAGGTATGTTGACATCAAACTCACATCTTTATACATGTATTTTGTATAATGATGACCATCTCCTTCCACCATCCTTGCTATTCTCCTTCTCCCTCCCTTTCCCATAAGCACTTGCAAAAACACCTACAAATAATTTGTTGGTCTCATGGTTCATGTTATACAAATGTGGAGTGAAAGGTCACTCAGCTATGCTCATGATTTCATTTCCCTTTCTTCAAATATGTCCCCTCTTGCTTGATAATACCTAAAATTCTGTTGAGGAGAAAGTTGTTTATTAGAGGATCACTGAAAAATATTAAAATGCAAATAACTCTTAGAAAATTAAGAAATTTACCTAAAGTTTCACAAAGGCATAAATTATTGACATCAAATTAATTTTTGAAAGAAGCCAGTGAGTCAAAGAGGGCATAAGAGATGTGGCACCTAAAGAGGGAGACAGGGAGACAGAGAAGGGAGATCATTTTGCAAGGTACTAATCTCTCCCACTTCACAATCTTGCCAAATTATTAAATTGGCCACAATGTATTCTTCTTAAAATAAATAGTGTCTTCTAATCAAACTCTATATTTTTAAAATAAAAATGTTTCTTTTCAATTTAAGTAAAGCCATACTTTTCATATTTAAAAATAATTTTATGTGTTCTTGACTCATAAGTTTTAGGGTTTTTTTTCACATATACACAGCTTGTCAAAGATTGGTATAAGAAGTTTCATCCATCTAAGAAGTTTTAATAAATACAATGTACATAAATATTATATACTTATTTACTTTGTTCTTGTAAATTTAAATTGACAATACATGTGCAATACTTTGAAGATGTTAATGTATTTCCACAGGACCTCCCTCTCACCCCAATTTCCATGAAATACCAAGTACTCATTACCTAACTGTATGCTCATTTTTATTCCATACAAGAAAATCCAACTGTTTTCCCCTTGGCTATCAGCTAAAACATCAAATATAACTGCAGCAGTTATGTCATTGAGTGAGAGAAGATGGGAGGGAGGAAGGAAGGAAGGAAGGAAGGAGAGGAGGGAGGGTGGGAGGGAGGGAGGAAAAAAGAGAAACAGGGAAAGGAAAGGAGGGAGTGAGGGAGAAAGAGAAGGAGAGAGGAAGGAAGGAGTAAGGAAAGAAGGAGGGGTGGAATGCAAAAGGGAAAGAGGGAAAGAGAAGAGAAGGAAGGAGATTACTTGACTATAATATTGGAAACTACTGCTAATAAAATGTACTTACCTCTAAGAGGATATATATATAGTTCTAGTTCTATAATAACTTCTAGTCTAGACCTCCTGAAAGTCATTGCTAACCTCACATGATTTACATGGAAAAATTAGAGGCAGAAAGACTTTAAAATTATTTGGCACACTATGGTAGTTATATAGAATCAGTGCTGGATTTGGATTCAGAGTAACTGAGTTCAGATTTGGGCTCCACTTCTTGCTAGGAATCTGTGCTTTGTTTTTTTCACCCATAAATAAAAAATTCAAAAAGGTGAAGATTAGATTGGTTCTATTCCCAGTCTCACCATTGACTATCTCAATAACTTTGGAGAAACTGCTTAAATTTAATACTAATCACAGAGTTTACTACACTGAGTGGCCATTATGATTCAGAGAGGTATACTTGTAACCTGGTTGCCATGGTTCTTGGTTGAAGGAAATATTCAGCAAACAGGAGCTATTGGTAAGATGCTGAAATAATGAGAAAAGTTGCGTGCCAACCTTAGAGTGTGCTTGTGAGGCTCAATCTTTAATAATGCTTGTGAAAAATTGTTATAAATGTAAATTATTTTTAAAACCATTCCAGTCTTGCCATTAGGTCTATAATTGTTCATACTTAAACTAATTTAACTGATAATGGTTTGAACATAGAAGAAAATATGAATGTGTTGTGTTATTTAGTCATGAATGCTTACAGACAAATATGGTCCTGACTTAATTACCTGCACATGTTAGAAAGGAAAATATTAATTAAGTTTAATAATCTCAGATTAATTATAATAAATGAAGTTTTATATAACTTAAGCATGAAATGACTGACTCAAGGTTATAACTGGATAACTAATTCCTTTCCAACAATAAGCCTACCATTCCAAATCCAAAGCACCAAAATTAAGAACAATTTAGAAGTTTTGTGTCTAGAATTTAGAAATGTTTGCTGTAAATACCTTCACTAACTTAGTTTAACATTTTATGTAATTATATTTTAATATATTATAATTATATTGTTAAAATATATTTTTATTAGATTATTTTTAAATCAGGTATTGCATTTTCAAATTAGTTTATCATTTTATAACAGCTAAACATACATATTTTCAGGAAAGTAAATAATTTAAGGTAAAAAAATCCAACTTTAAATATTCCAAAATATATTATATACTCTGTGATATTTTTAAAACTATGCTAAATTTAACAAAAAAAATAGATTCATTTGCTCACTTATTTGACAGATATATCTGTTTATGTGCTTTAAGGCCAAATTACTTTTTTGGGGGGCGGGGGGATACAAATTGAACTCAGGGGCACTCAACACTGATCCACATCCCCAGCCCTATTTTGTATTATATTAAAGACAGGATCTCACTGGGTTGCTTAGCACCTTCTTAACTTGCTAGGCTGGCTTTGAATTCTCAATCCTCCTGCCTCTGCCTCCTAAACTGCTGGGATTATAGACATGTGCTACAAATCCTGGCCCCAAATTACTTTTTAGCATTACAGAAAATGCCAAAATTTTTTGAACTGCTGCCAAGTAGATTTTTCCAAATAAATTTGGGTAAAACAAATTACTGGAAATGCATGAAGATACATAACATTCTGCATAAATTAAACTGCTCTTTAAATTGATAAATAAATTGTATTACATGTAAGCATCTGATACATTACAAGACTTGAAGATCTTGAATTATACTTTTTTATATTTAAGATTCTTGGGGGACTGGGGATGTGGCTCAAGTGGTAGTGCGCTCGCCTGGCATGTGCATGGCTCTAATTCCATCCTCAGCACCACATACGACATACGAATAAAAAAATAAAGATGTTGTGTCCGCCGAAAACTGAAAAATAAATATTTAAAAATGCGTTCTCTCTCTCTCTCTCTCTCTCTCTCTCTCTCTCTCTCTCAAAATAAATAAATAAATAAAAGATTCTTGGGAATTTCATTATTTGTAGCATATTGTACTATTGTATCAGGCAATAAAATAACAATACCTATTTTGGGAATAGAAATCTCTTGGTTTCATGGCATATCTTTGGAATTTCTACACTATGGGTTTACGTCAATGGGATGATAAATCTTTGGTTCTTGAAGATGTCCAACTGGTGTATAAAAGCCAATTGTCAAGATAATAACTTGGATGATTCTCAATTTTCACATTTGTTTTGACTTCTCTGCCAAAGTCATATATTTATCTTTTGTGTGGGGGGCGGGGCGGGGGGGTCATGTTAATGAAAATAAGCATGTGTCTCCAGGTCCAATAGCCAGAACCCAAAGGGAAGTGATAAAGAGGTGGTACATTTGTGAGGGTTCTCCTTGGTGCATGTTGTTTTTGTATCTCTTTTTCCTTTGGCTTTTGTAGGAATTTGTGTTTTTGTGATTATGCTCTGAGTGAGTCTGCTCAAGGCAGCTGCTCTATTTCCCTTAAATTACAAATCCAGGAAACAGTGGGTGGTAGGAAGGAGAGCCATCAAAGGAGAGAGTGGCCCTCTTATATAGCCAGTGTGAATGTTGGGGACTATTCAAATCATAAAAGCTGAACCATATATAACTGTTGATAGTGCAAATAGCTTAAATACAAACATATCAATAAGAATATAGAAAATAAAGTCCAGTTCCTTTTAATTATATCTATTTTGTTTTCCCAAAATTTCCCTGAAAATTAAATAGAACTTACTGAGTGGTATGCATAGTTAACAATATAGCATAATACTGTGCTAATTCTAAGATTAAACCTTAATAGATCACTGACCATTGTTGTGGGCTACTACCACTTATTATGGTAGGTATATCTCTTCAGAAAATCCATAATAAAAAAATTCTTACATCAGGGACTGTTTTATTCTGTGTACTTTATTCCTAACATTTGAAATTAGGACTTAGACCTTTGTACATCAAGCTGCAAAAGGAAGAGGGTATACCTCAATTATGAGCAATAGAGGGTTGGGGGTGTTTATTTGTTATATTTTGGTTAATCTTATTTTGTTTACAATATTAAAAGGCATTTTAAAGTTATTTTAATCAAAGACATATAATCATTATGTCCTTGGCAAACCAAATAGTGGAAACGGTTCTTTTAGAAATACTTTTCATTAAAAAATAGATGTTCCAATTTGTCTTTCAAGGTCGGTCTATATAAAACTTGAAATACTCCTCCTGCAAAATTGTTGTGAGTTATGAGATTCATAATTTAACTGAAACACTCTTCTTAATAGAGTTTATTTTTAATGGGATGTAGACTAAAACTATATGGCAATTGAGCAGAGCATTATGAAGCACCATATGGGCTTCTAAACTGAGAAGATGATACACACAGGTCCTGCCAACTATTCCTCTCTGTCTCTCCTTCCCCACCTGCCAGTCTCCCACCATATCCTGAATCTGTCATGATATTGGGTGTCTTTGGTACAAATTACTTAAACGATGGTCTCTGTGTTCCTCAATAAATATCTCTTAATAATGAGAGGCATAAAATTAAAAGAACTCTAACCTTATTAAAATCAGTGACCTGTTTCAAGTTGCAAATGGGGATAAGAAGTGGCAAAACAATTACCTAACCATAATTGGAGACCAGGGCTGGGTGATGAACAGACAATCATGAAATTAAAGTAGAATGGCTTGTCTTGCTCAGAGCTGCTGCAGCACAACCTGACAGGTAGTAGCAAACAAAAATAACTAAAGCAAATCGAGCTGTCTGGTTTCTCTCCCCTGTTTTTGGTCAAATTTTAAGCATTTTCTCTTCTGGAGAAAGATTGCTATGTATGCTCCCTCTTGCTGTCCTAACTTAGACCCTTGAGTCTGATGACTTTAAGCCATAAGGAAAAAAATTTTATATAAAATATTATAAAAGCACAGGAATGGTGACATACCACCAGCTCAGATGACTAAACATCTGTGGCACCTGATCTGGTGGCAAGAAATCAAGACCAGTCTGAGGGAAAGTAATGCAGTGTGGTAGGATTTGTTTTTATAGTCTTTTCCACTCAGCCTCCCAAACCTTTCTACTTCCTCTAATTTAAATAAGGAAAATGTCCTTTTAAATGCAGCACAGATGGTATTGTTTCAAAATTTGAGCCCCAAATTGCAGATACTAGCCTTGCTCTTCTGCCTGTGTCTTCTTGATTCTCTCCCCATTTGTTTCTCTGATGATTCCCTTGTCTTCCCCTTGACCTCATCTCCTTTCTTTGGTTCTTTTCTCTCTTAACTTTTTCTCCTTTTTCTGTGATGAAAAAAAAAAAAAAAAGAAATGGAAATACAGTAAAAGGTGTGGTGAAGATCAAAAGGAATAAGTAATAAAATGGGCATCCTTCATTTTATCGGTTTTACTATTTGAGCAATATTTATTATTTTTATAATAATTGAGAAGACACAGAGACAAATCTACAGAAACACAGTCTTTGATCCTTGATAGGATCAAATATACATTGGAGAAGATAATCTTTTTAACAAATAGTGCTGGGAAAACTGACATTAATAAGTAGAAGAATGAGTCTACATCCCTATCTATACTCCTGCATAAAAGTCAACTCAAACTGGATTAACAATGTAGAAATTAGGCCAGAAACTTTGCAATTGCTAGAAGAAAACAAAGGGTCATCACTCCAACATATAGGCACAAGCAACAATTTCTTCAATAGGACTCCTGAAGCTCAGGAGATAATACTAAGAATTAATAAACAGGATGGCATCAAATTTAAAATCTTCTGCACAGCAAAGGAAACGAGAGATTGGGAGAAACTCTTTGCCATCTACTATTCTGAGAGGATTAATATCCAGAATATTATATAAAGAAATCAAAAAACTTATCACCACAAAACAGCCCAATCAATACATGGGCAAATGAACTAAACAGGCAGTCCTCAAAAAGAAAAAAAATGACCAATAAATTTATTTAAAAAAATGTTCAACATCCTTAGACAACAGAGATGTGCAAATCAAAACTACACTGAGACTTCATCTCACTCCAATTAGTATAGCAGCCATCAAGATTACAAATAATAATAAATTCTGATGAGGATGTGGAGGAAAGGGAATACATTTACATTGTTGGTTGGATTTTAAATTAGTGCAAACACTATGAAATCAGTATGGAGGTTCCTGAAAGGTCGAGGCTTGAAACTACCATATGACCCAGCTCTGCCACTCAGCATTTATCCAGAAGAATTGAAGTCAGCATATTATACTGATACATACATACTCATGTTTATAGCAACACAATTCACAATTGCCAAATTATTGAACCAGGTTTGGTTCTATAAGCAACAGATTAATAAACAAAGAAAATGTGGTATATATACACAATGGAGTTTAGCCATGAATAACTAAATTATTTGCAGAAAAATGGCTGAAACTTGAGAGCTTTATGTTAAGCAAAATAAACCAGACTCAGAAAGCCAAGAATAATGTTTTTATCTCATATGTGGAAGCTAGAGAGAAAAAAGGGGAAAAAAGTGGGGAGATCCTCATGAAAATAAAATGAAAACCCATAAAGTAGAGGAAGTGGACCAGTGAGAAAGAGGAGGAAAGGGAGAGTGGAGTTAAGGGCGAATGAAATTGACCAAATTATGCTATGTACATTTAAAAATATGTAAAAACAAATCCCTCTATTCCATGTAATTATAATGCAATGGTAAAAGAAAAGAAAAACTTGAACTACCAAACAATCCAATAATCTATTCATTAGTCTTATTTAAAATGTATCTCTTTTAATGAAATACTGGTTCCAAAATGATCATAAAGTTTTTTTTTGTTACGATTTAAAATACAAAAAGTAAATTAGAGATTATTATGAGTAAATAGATTTAAAAACAGGATTTAACAAAAAGCGTTTAGAGACAGCCCTAGTTAATAATTTCACTGCAAATACAGAAAGAGGCATTTGTATATTTTGAGTGCTGAATTTCCATCTCATCATAGGACTCCTTTCCTAAATGTTCAGCCTGCCCTTCCCAATGTGTTTCTTGCAGTCCACATCTATCCAGCAAAACTATCATCTCCTAAAATGAATCCCCTTCCCTCAAAAATAGATGACAAAATAAAAATCATAAGAAGCTGAGGTTGATATGATTTAAACTTCCATTTTATGCCTCCCTGTCTTTGATGATGAGAATAGGATGTTTTCTCAATAAAAAGATTCCAGGCAAGATGGTGACACATTCCTGTAATCCCAAGGATTAGGGAGACTGAGACAGGAGGATCACAAGTTCAAAGCCAGCCTCAGCAATTTAGCAAGATCCTCAGCACTTTAGCAAGTCCCTGTCTCAAAATAAAAAATAAAAAGGGCTATGGTGTAGCTCAGTGGTAAAGTACCCCTTGGCTTAATCCTCAGTACTACACAAATAAAATCAAATTTTATTTCCTATAAATTGCTATTATTAATCTGGTCCAGTTAACCAACAGGACTCAGTAAGTCTTAATTAAAACACACCCTCTAAACAGACATTTGATATACTTTTCATATTATATAGGAGATGTCCATAAGCAAAAATCCTGAAAAAGAAATAAGTCTAAAATTCATTTGTATATAGGCAGACAAAGTCATCGCCCATACAATGTAATTTTGTGATTTGGCAGCCACTAGAAGGCCCACTCTGGAAAAAAAAAAAAAAAATCTTAGAAATGTTCTGTGAACCAGAAATTTCTGTGACTAGAAAAAGAGAATCAAATGGAGCTTTTTTAAAAAAGAGATAGAGAGAGAAAATTTTTTTAATATTTATTTTTTAGTATTTGGTGGACACAACATCTTTATTTTATTTTTATGTGGTGCTGAGGATCAAACCCAGTGCCCCACGCATGCCAGGTGAGCGCACTACCGCTTGAGCCACATTCCGAACCCTAAATGGAGCTTTTTAAGTTAGAGGCTATAGAGAAGGAACAGGAGGAAGCATGGAGGTAGAAAGAAAGTAGAATGAGTCAGACATTATTACCCTATGTGCAAACATAATTACAGGACCGGTGTAATGCTATACCATGTACAACCAGAAGAATGAGAATTATACTCCATGTATATATGATGTGTAAAAATGCATTCTACTCTCATTTATAACTAGTTAAAACAAATTTAAAAAATGAATTAGAGGCTAACACATTTCTCAATTATTATTCAACATTTTCACATGAATTTGTTGAGCAACTAATTGCTTCCCAATTCTCTGAAAGCTGAGTAGATACAGCAAATAGGTTTTGAGGACGGAAATTAAACAGTGCTGTTTATTGTAGTGGTCTCTGAGAGTAAGAGAAGTGGGTTCTGAGATAAAGGTGCGGAAATGGGAACTGTTTCCCCAAAATCAAACATTATAATTTTTCCTAGGACCAGGTTTCTATACAATTTAATTCCTATCACAAACTTTAAATAAATGTCTTCTGTGTATATCCCTTTAATTTCTTTCCTCAGTCTAATTGCTCTATACCTAGAAGACCCTAAAAGTTCTGCCAGTAAATTAACTAGAACTAGTTAAAAAAAACTAGAACTAGTAAATTCAGAAAAGTAGCAAGATATAAATTAACACTCATAAATCAAAGGCATTTCTGCATACCAGTGACAAATCCTCTGAGAAGGAAATCAGGAAAACTATTCCATTTACAATAACCTCAAAAAAAAAAAAGATACTTGAGAATCAACTTAATAAAAAAGGTAAAAGATATATACAATGAAAACTACAGAACCCTAAAGAAAGAAATCAGAGAAGACCTTAGAAGATAGAAAGATCTACCTTGCTCTTGGATAGGCAGATTTAATATTATCAAAATGACCATACTTTCAAAAGCACTATACAGATTTAATGCAGTTCCAATCAAAATTCCAATGACATTCCTCATAGAAATAGAAAAAGTAGTCATGAAATTCATCTGGAAAAATAAAAGACCCAGAATAGCTAAAGCAATCCTTAGCAGGAAGATGGAAGCAGGTGGCATCACTATACCTCAAACTATACAACAGAGCAATAGTAGCAAAAACAGCATGGTATTGGCACCAAAACAGACTGGTAGACCAATGGTACAGAATAGAGGACACAGAGACTAACTCACAAGACTAAAATTATCTTATATTAGAAAAAGGTGCCAAAAACATGCATTGGAGAAAAGATAGCCTCTTCAACAAATGTTGCTGTGAAAACTGGAAATCCATATGCAACAAAATGAAATTAAACCCCTATCTCTCACCATGCACACAACTCAATTTAAAATGGATCAAGGACTTAGGACTACAACCAGAGACCCTATGTCTAATAGAAGAAAAAATAGGCCCTAATCTCCATCATGTGGGATTAGGCCCCAACTTCCTTAATAAGACTCCTGTGGTGCGAGAATTACAATCAAGAATCAATAAATGGAAATCGAGCTAAAAAGTTTCTTCTCAGCAAAAGCAACAATCTATGAGGTGAATAGGAGCCTACATCTTGGGAGCAAATCTTTATCCCTCACACATCAGATACAGCACTAATCTCTAGGGTATATAAAGAACTCAAAAAGCTAAACACCAAAAAAACAAATAACCCAATCAATAAATGGGCCAGGGACCTAAACAGATACTTCTTAGAAGATGATGTACAATCAATCAACAAATACATGAAAAAATATTCATCATCACTAGCAATCAAAGAAATGCAAACTAAAACCACTCTAAGATTTCATCTCACTCCAGTCAGAATGACAACTATTATGAAAACAAACAACAATAAATGTTGGTGACGATGTGGGGAAAAAGGTACACTCATTCACTGCTGGTGGGACTGAAAATTGGTACAGCCAATATGGAAAGCAATATGGATAATCCTTAGAAAACTAGGAATGGAACCATTTGACCAAGTCAGCCCTCACCTCAGTCTATACCAAAAGGACTTAAAAACAGTATACTACAGGGACACAGTCATATCAATGTTTGTAACACTTAATTCACAATAGCTAAACTGTGGAACCAACCTAGATGCCCTTCGATAAATAAATGGATAAAAAAATGTAGCATATATATATATACACAATGGAATATTACTCAGCAATAAAAGAGAATAAAATCATGGCATTTGCAGGTAAATGGATGGAGTTAGAGAAGATAATGCTAAGTGAAGTTAGTGAATACCAAAAAAAAATTGCCAAATGTTTTCTTTGATATAAGGAGGCTGATTTATAGTAGGATAGGGAGAGGGAGCATGGGAGGAATAGACAAACTCTAGATAGGGCAGAGGGGTTGGAGGGAAAGGGAAGGGGAAGGGGGTTATTAATGATGGTGGAATGTGATGATCATTATTATCCAAAGTACAGGTATAAAGACACAAATTGGTGTGAATATACTTTGTATACAACCAGAGATATGAAAAATTGTGCTCTATAGGTGTAATAAGAATTTTAATATATTCTACTGTCATATATAAATTGTAAAAAATAAATAAAAGTATGCAAATAAGACAGAAAATGTTTACCCCAAAGACATGCCCCCACCAGAGACCCACCTCCTCCAGCCACACTCTACCTGCCTAGAGTTACAACCAAATTAATCCCTATCAGTGCATTAATACATTGATTAGGTTAAGGCTCTCATAACGCAATCATTTTCTCTAAATGTCTTGCATTGTCTGGGGGACAACTCACATCTAAACCATAACAATAAATAAGTATTCTTTTTTAAAAAATAAATAAATAAATGTCTTCTGTCATGACCTTGTATTTATCACAAGGGACTGAAATTTAGAAAGGGAATTTGCTTTTGTTCTCATTTTAAATCAGAGGATATAGCATTTGCTCAGACACCAACAGAGAAAGAATGGAAAGGAGACCAAACCAGAGCCTGAGGAAGCCTGTGTTCCAGATTCGACTCTTATTGACAGGAAATGGTTGATTATGCCCTCGTTCTCAAGATGTGCTGAAGAGCTCCTTGCTTTTCAATTTCTGTTTTTAAAGTACCTGAGCCAAAACAACAGCAAGTTTGACTTTTAAAATAGGATCAGTGACAAATGCTGAAATGCCAAGTCAAAATGTACAGGATCCGAACAAGAAAAATGCAAGAGGGAATTTGGAAGGCAGATTAGGGGATGTGAGCCCAAACCTGTGCCTGCCAACTGCCCTCCATAAACTGTGCTGAGGTCAAAGGACACTTGGGAATTTATTCAAAAACACACACACCAAGAAGGCAGATGCTGCTTCCCTCAGATTTTTAGAGACTGTTTTATTGGTTGTGTTGTTGTTGTTTTTAAAAATAAGGGTACTGGAGAACCTTCCCGAATTGTGGATGCCCATCTTCCTTGGTGGGTGAGTTTCTGCCTGGAAGTGCCTGAGCTTCCTTGGGTAGGTTAGGCTCTGAGTGCTTCCCTATTCATTCAGCACTAGGGTAATTTCCCCACTGGAGCCAGATTCTACTTGTGGTTCTGCATTCTCTGAGACAGGTCACCCTAAGGTCAAACAGCAATTCCACAATGGAAAAAGTGACCAGTGTGTGTTCTCTAAATGTTTGCAGACCTCTTTCAAAAGAATGTTCCGTGTGGATAACTGAATAAGTATTTCCTATAATCAGTATCTACAAGACTAACAGAAAGCACAGATGTATTTAAGATTTTAACAGTTTATAATATATTGTGAAGGTAATGGTATCCTAGCATATGAGCACCCTAAGAGAAATTATTTAAAAACTACCTGAGGTTCTCAAATATACTTTGTATTATGTTTAGAATCCTTAAATCATCAATATTTCAGATTCCCATAAAAATTATTCTTATAGAAAAGATATTTCAATAAATGTTTGAAATATATTTGAATAAACTTTTCAAGAAAATCTTGAAAAAATTATAACAAACACCATATACAATCAATTTCTATTGGATCTTTTCATAAATAGTCTGCTATTTTGAATTGTAAACCAGCACTACATGTCTATTAATTTAGATTTTTGCCTCTTTCAAGCTACAAGTATTATTAAAGATGTAGAAAAGCACAAAACAGTTTTAAAAGAGCACAGGAGATTTAAAGTTACAAATTACACATCTATCAGGAATTGTGGCAATATAAACAACATGGTACTGCATTCTTCATTGAAGCTATAGTATACAGCAGAAAAAGATGAATTAGAAAATAAAAATACAATCTGCAGATATCTGGAAAATGTCTCCAAATGTGATCAAATTGTGTACTTATATAGAAAAAGCAAACACACTTTTTCAGTGTAGATTATGTTATTGTTCCAAATCGTTCACTATAAGCAAAAGCCAGGCTTAGGACCTCTGTTCCAATGTAAATAGATATATAAGATAGAGGAGACGAACAACAATATTATTGTTAGCACATATTATTTTCTTTCCTTCCCCTGAGTCATTAGTATTCTTCCAATGATATGGTGTTTTTTGACATATCTGTGTGTGTTTGTTCAATACACAGTTAAAAAAAATAGTTCACACTATCTGTATTATATAATTCCATCTGTGCAATAGTAACATTTGGTTAAAGTAAGTTGATACACACATAAAATCAGGTGCAAATCTGATTATTCTTAATGTATTTATTATCTTCACATCTTATCTTTTCCTTAGAAAAACTTTATTTGTGCATTCATTCGTTCAAAATTATCATTTTCTTTTACCTATCTTTGAAGAAAGAAAAGGAACATTTTATCTGAGAGATTCCTAGAAAAGCAGCAATAAATTCCTAACCCTAGATATCTAAGATAATCATATGATCAGTATTAGAATCTGGATTTTAACTCTGTTGAACCTACTATAGAACTCTTAGCATAATGAAAGTGAATTTGAGATTCACAACAAGTTTTAAATTTGTATACTAAGTATGTGGGGTGGCGGGGAGGCCTTAAACTCTAAACAAAGGTGTTAAAGACCATGAAATAATTAATTTGAAAACTTAATCTGGTAATTCACACAGTACTTCCCAAACCCTCCTATCTGTTGGGATACCTAGAGCAAGAGTTCTTTCTCCAGGGAAAATGTGCTCCAAATCCTTCTTTCTTGGCACAGATTACGACAGTCCAGAACAATTCCAGACAAGCTAGATCCTCTGTTAGCCTAATATATTACTAGCTCTAAAGCATTGGGGAGGAAGATACTGGTGATTTTCTGATCTTTAATTCCATTATATTGAAGGGGAAAAAAAGGAGCAAGCACCATGCTGCAGTCACAGTTTTTAGTGCTTGGAAGGTATCATTGTGTTATTCAGGATATGTCAACTGCTGAAAGCCATAGCCAAGTAGGAATGACGCATGGCATTTTGGGTTGAAAGGTGACCCTGCTCAGGGATTAGGGTGCCTCCGGGTTTAGGGTGGATCCTGTTGGGAATAGGGCGGTTCCAGGATTAGGGAGGATCCTGCTGGGATTAGGGTATATCCTGCTGCCTCAGGCACCTGCACCTTTGGAGTTCCCTTGGGTTCTGAGAGAATTGGTATGCAGAGCCCAGTGGAGGGAGTGTAATTCCCAAGAAGTGTGGGTAGAGTGTCCGTGAGAGTTCGGGAATAAAGAGTTGCTGTTTGAATCTACAAGGCTTTGTGGTGGCTCAGTTATTTTGTGCCCAACCAGACTGCAGCAGTCATCTACTATAGCAGACAACTCAATAACATCCACAGCTTAACACAATAGGGGTCTATTTCTGTTTCAGGTGAAAGATCAATGAATGGGCTTGGTGGACAGCCATCAGGAGGTGATTCAGGAATCCGTCTTGTGGCTGCAATATCCCACAGACAGCATGAGAGTTCTCTGTGGGATCTTCTCTGCAGATGAGGAAAGAGACAGTATATGTAGGCCATACATTCAAAATGGCACACATGGCTTCCACACATATTCCTCCAGCCATAAACCAGTCACATCGAGGGAAGCTGGAAATCATTCTGACTGTGTGTCTAAGGCGGGGGGGGGGGCAGATTTGAAGAACATTAGGCCAATATCACCTACAATCAGTGAATAGAAAAATTTTTTCTAACCTCAAGGAAACAAAAGGTTGAAAATAAACATGGCAAATTATGAATTATAAATTGCATGATCTATCATAAGGCAAAAAAATAACACAGTTGCATTGGGTAGAGTGCACAGTGAGAGGAAACAGGGTCTTCTGACCATGACTGTAGGTGGTTGAAGCAGGGTGGAAGAGAGATCCTTGGAGAAAAGATTTAAAATTGAGGTGACATTTAATGGAGGTATCCTCATTCCCAATAATGGATATAGAAGAGAGTAAGAGTGAACCAGGAATTAAAATCATAAGGAAATGAGGGTTAAGTGTATCCCATGAGTTAGTTAATTATAACAGTAAAAAAGAGAATCAGTGGCAATCTGATGTGGAATTTGAAGTTTTCAAGAGGAAGGGGAAAAGAATGATCTGAAATCCACAGTGCATAGCAAAGAGAATGCCTACCTCCACCTTCAGGTCTAGTTATGTAGACCTGGAGAATAAAAATCAATCACCACTTGAGAAGGCTGCACAGAAAGTATGCCCTCATGGGAGAGACCAGATTTTACTAGAGCATTCTAGTGGGAGGAATGTCAAGGATATCAGGATTTAGTTGAAGACCTGGTAGCCAGGAAATCTGTAGCTTTCTGTGATGACTGACAGGAACAGGGATAAGTGGCATATAGAGATTAGTCTTGGAGTCAAGGCAGAAGTGGTAGCAAGTCTATGAACATACAGGACAGGAAGGAGTGGGTGTTGGCAATTCTTTCTTGACCATTGCTAAAGAAGGCAGAGAGCCTGGGACTGGTTGCCTTAAGCCCAGGGAATGGTTTTGATCTTGACCCCCTTAAGAAGGGCTGAGTTTATGCCACATGCTCAGTGTCCACTTCTACAACTAGAGAAGACAGATTATTCTGGATGAAGAAGTAAAAGTCAAGGGAAAATGAGGTCTTAATTCAGAAGAATATGGCCACATCTTGATTCCAGAGGGTCACGTACAGCCAACTGCTACATAGAATCTATAAAGATATAATGAAAATACTTTTCTATTCATTTTACTGCTTCATTTAATAAACCCAAGTAGTCCCATTACTTCTCCAAAAAAATTATATTAGGCCTGAGTATCCCCTCACTCTCCTACACATAATAACTTTCAAGCCAACAGCATACCTTTCCAGGGCTCTCAAAAACAGGGACAAAAACAGACTGTAAAGAGAATGGCATGTCAATAAAAGCAAACTCTAAACTTTTAATTCTTCTTTGACATAGAGTTCACCTAATCATTTGACAGGGGTTTTTGAGCAGCTATTTCATACTAGGAGCTGGCCTAGGCAATTGCATATAAAATCATTTATATATATATCTTTCTAAAAAAAATGCTGTCTTGTCAAGGAACTCATAGTTAGGAGTACATGAAAATAAAATTATACTTCAAGGAACTCTGGAATTACAGTGAAAAAATATATATTAACTCTGCCTGGGAGCAGCTGGGAAGCTTGCTATGAAAGGTTTCATTTAAGCTGGAACAAAAAGGATGGGTAGGCATTTCCTAGTTGGAAAAGAGAAATAAAACCATTCAGAGAGTAAAAAAAAAAAAAAAAACAAACACATAGAGAAGAGCAGAAGCAAAAAGATGTACAACACCTTAAGGGAATATAATTCTCCTGTGGCTGGAGTACCTAAAGAGTGCAGGAGAGTAGATAGTTGTGGCCAAAATATAATTAGCCTTGAACACCAAGGTAAAAACCATCTGTTTCAGGGAAGTGGCTTATGTGACCATACACATGTTTTAGTAAATAACTTCACTTCATCAGAGAAAGCAGATGACAAGGGACAGAGTTCTAGGCAGGAAGACGAGTGCAGAAGGGTTGGTGATTTTTAAATGAGATAAAGACCTTGAAGCAAGGTCTTTCTCAAAGGAGTTGCACCATTTTCCTTTGACTAAATTTAACCCACAATTTGAAGAGATCATTTGTTTTTGGAACCAAATTTTCTAAACTATTTTATATTCCTTTTTAGTGTTTTAAATTAAAACTAATTTTAAATCCATCTTTGATGAAATTCCAGTCACGATTCCCTTTCTGAAATCTAAAGGTACATAAAAATACCCTTCTTACTGATATAAACATAGAATCACAGATTCTCAGGGCTCGAAAGTTTTAATTCTCTTGGGTAACCATTTTTCTGATGTTGGAAGCTTTCTAGGCTCTCTGTGCCAAGCCATCTTTTGGACTAGGCTTGATCATCTCCAGGAATGAAGTATCTGGTGAGGTGGTGAAGAGCGTGGGATCTGTAATTAAAGGACTCAGATTTATTCCTTTTCCATCACTTCCACTTGTGTGATTTTAAGCAAGGTATAAACTTCTTTTTCGGTGCTTCAAAATCTTCATCCATAAAGTGAAGATCCTATTGTTATTTAACCCACAGAATTATATACATGAGAAAATGCATGCACAGCGTTCAGCAAAACACCCAACATATAGTAATCCCTCAAAAATGTTTGATACTATTTGACTCCTGACAAAGGTTTTGCATGATCTCAAAGAAATCCTGGCAGGATTTCAAGATATCCTTTCAAAAGAGTGAGCAGAGAAATATTTGAAGTATTAAATCTATAAAGCCTTCTTAATTCTCTCTGGTTCATAACACTCATGTAAACTGAAGAGATAAGAATAAATATAATCTGTTACCTAACCTAACTCCTGGGCAATGACTCAAATGGCAAATTTAATTTCAGTAGCACTCACAGCAATCATTTCCTGATTTCAGAGCTTTCAATTGACACAAAGCACTCTATAGACAATAAACAGAATCTTAACCAAAGATGGTTCTACAAAGTTTCTCTAAAATTCACTGCAAATTTCTCTGCTACCCGAGTTCATTCCATCATTCAATTCACACTGCCAGTGAGTATTTCTGTCAAGATATTCAGAGCATCATTTGAAAATAGAAGGTAATAGAATGAAGATTCCAAAAACTAAACTAAAATAAATTACTTCTAATTCATGTGGTACCACCTGCCATAACTAGTAAATTCTTATACATGTAAATGAACTTCTTTTGTTATGCAAATTATTCAATTATTTCTTTTAAAACTCTTTTATGTAATAGTGCAGTAAAAAATATTAACTATTTTAAAAATTAATAACTCTTTCTTCACCATCTAAGAACATGTACTGACATGCATATACTTTGCACTGAGGAAATTTTGCAAAATATATTCTCAGGAAGTGTTTAAAATGTCGTTACTAATTATCAAGAATCATTTTAACATTCTATAAAATAGCATTCTTTAATACATTCTTATTAATAGGAATATTAATAGTATTTTTTAATATTAATTCTTTAAAATAGTCTTAGACATACTGATTCTATTTCCTTTGGCTCTGTACTCAGTAGTGAATTGTTGGATCATATGACAGTTCTATTTTTAATTTGGGGGGTAACTTGCTTAAACTTCCTTATGATGGCTGTTTTAATTTACATTTCCACCAACCCTGTGGAAGCATTCCCTTATCTCCACACCCTCACCAGCACTTGTTATTATTTACCATTTTTATCATGGCCATTTTTCCTGGAATCATGTTATGTTGTGGTTTTGATTTGTACTTCCCTGATGACTAATAATGTGGAACATTTTTTTTTAAGTTTTCCTATTGGTCATTTGTGTCTTCTGAGACATGCCTACTTAGAAAATTTACAATTATATAGGAATAAGGATTTCTGGTGTGCCACTATAAAGGAAAATGACTCTTGATAACAACTGGTGTGCTCTATATTTTTTCCAAAGCTATAAAAAAGGATTCTGAAGCTTTTCATCATAAAGAAATGATAAATGTTTGAGGAGACAGATACGTATAACCTGATTTAGACATTATATAAATATGCAAAAAACCTGATATGGTACCTTGTTAATATGTAAAATTTTATGTTTTTATGTATCAGTTAAAAATTATTTTTAAAAAAGAATGTTCTTCATACCTTTATAATAGGAATTCTATTCTCAAGTAAATAATTTGAATGTAGAGGCATTGATAAATTAAAGAGGGGAAAAATAAATACTAATTTACTGAAAGAAAACTAATAATAAAAATGAGGGGATTTATATAAATAAGCTCTAAAATCCTTTCCAACTATAAAATTCAGTCAGTCCTTTAAATAAAAGAAAATCCAAACTGACTAGAGTCATCCCTCAGTCTCTGTGCAGGATTGGTTCCAGGACTCCCCCACAGATACCCAAGTCTGCAGATGCTCAAGCCCCTTATGTAAAATGGCATAGTATTTGCATATAACCTACACACATCCTCCTATATACTTTAAATCAAATCTGTTGTTTAGGAAATAATGACATGGATAAAAATCTGAATCTGTACATACTGAGTACAGACATATTTTTTTTCCAAACTTTTTTTTAATCCATGGTTGGCTAAATTCACAGAGAAACTACAGATATGGAGGGCTGACTCTGTGATTTATTTCATTTATTTCATGCTATAAATATGGAGCAAGAGAAACCTTAGAAAAGAAGTATCTATTCAGACATATAAAATATGCCCACCCAAGATCATAACCACAGGGAACACAGAGGGGAGCCTGAGGTCTGCAAGACAATCTAGCTGTTGAGGTGGTGAGAGGAGCCGAGCCTCAAGCAACCAGGATATTGTGACAACCGGGATATTGTGACTCTGGTTAACTTGTAAGAAGTTGGATTGATTTGTAAATTATTATAGTGTTAACTAAACATATTCTCAGAAAACACATATGTCTTAAAAATCAGATTAAAGACAGCATAATAATGAAGGAAGTGCAAACTATAAGAAAAGGAGAAGCCCACCCTTCTGCTCTTCAAGAGCTGCATCAGGAATTGAAATCCATGACAATGGATTGAAATATTTGAAATTATGAAGATCATCTATAAGTAGATTCATATTAACCTTCATTTGTGATGAATGCATTATCCTAATTTAATCTTCTAAAATATTATCTAATTTTAGATTATCATGGATTTGGGATTACCATGGATTTTTATGATTGTGGATTGTCATGGACTCAAGGAGGTCAGGGTAATTAGCAAGATGCAACTTAAAATATTTTTATGCCATCTGTTTTTTAGCATTTCTCCTTTCCATTTCTCTTTTTACTTCACAAAATAATATATTTCATAATACATTTCACATTATAGGCCTAGTACTTAAGATACTAGGATCCCAGGAAGCACATAGCACCCATGAATAGACAAACAGTGGTGTGCAGTGAATACACATTTTTACTAACAGCTCCATGTTTAGAAATAATGTTTATCCAAACCTAAAAATCACCATCATGAAGAAAGCATTTGTTAATAAGAAAAAAGCAAAACTTTATTTAAAATATGTTTCAGATTATTAAAACTTCTAGACATTTATTTTCTAAACTTTTGTGTTATTGTTTGGGAATAATAATTTCTCAGCACCTGTCATCTCTAGAGTTTTTTTTTTACAGTTCCTGGACATGAATTTTTACTTCAATTGACCCACCTAATGATGTGACTAAACTTTTCTGTGCACAGACTATAATTCAGAAAACATTTTAGCACATATTTCCGAAATAGAATTTTATATTAACATCCACATCTAAGGCAAATCTTAGCAGTCCTCCACCAACTGAAAATGGTTGGCATCTATAACAATTATTTAAACAAGATTTCTGTTGAAATTCTTGAGTACAATGGCCACAAAATTTTAAGAGCTTCTCTGAAACCATTATAAATTTGTCGTTTTGAGGTTTGATTAGTGAGTACAAAAGGTGTTTGGGATGTCCCATTTTTCCCTTAACACATTTCTTCCTGTTTTTTATAATGGTTGGGTTGATGATCATTGGTGGATATAATTCTGCAAGGTTTTTTTCCTTGTATATTTTAAGGATACAAGATTGGTGTCTTCTTGATTCACTCTCACTAGTTGTAAAGGAGTCTCAAAGAAATATTAAATCATTTGAAAATTGTTGTTTTAATTTAATAAAGCAAATATATCAAATGAATCTAAAGGTTTGAATTGTGTAAAATCTAATATATGTTATTATGTTATGATTTAAGTTTTATTAACATTTGAAACTTCAAAGAGATTTACAGATTTTTCCAAATGTATCTGCTTAATATGCTTATTTAGTTTTCAGATCAATTGCCACTCTATTTTCCTATTTGATGCTTTGACAGTTCTTAATACAAACTAACAAACATTACAAAATAACAAAATCTTGAAGCTTTTATCAACATCATTAGTTATTATATTTTAGCAGACTAATACTACAGCTATACTTGCCTTAAATTAATATAAAAGCAGGACAGCTCTTAGAAGTGAGAGGTAAAAAATTATATAGGTCTTTTCCTATCAACAAATGCTATCAATTAAAATATTATCAATTATATTGTATAATATATAGTAACATTACAGGGGTAATATGCTAGCATAATAATATGTAATTGTATTTACATAATCAATTAATCAATTAAAATTTTATATCATCTGACACAGAAAATAATAAAAGTGAAACAGACCAAAGTCATTCTTTCATAGTACATGACAAGAATGATTTATAAAAATCATGCTGAAGAGAGAGAATACCTAAAAATGATAAATATGCATTACATTTCTCAATAAATCATAGTGTGAATCATTCAAACTGTTAGTGCTCAAACCATGAAGTCTTCCACAAAGGAAAATATACTCTTCCTCCAGAGTCTGTTTGGAAAACGCATTTCTGCAGATCAGAAAGTAGGCTGGAGTCAATATCAATATTTCTTTAACTTAAGTGACTTAAAAAAGCTATTGAAGAAATTTTTCTCTCTGATAAATCATGCTAAGAGCAAAGTCTAAGTCTAAGCCTAAATCCAGAGGGAAAAGGAAACTTATTTTAAGGTTCACTGTCCTCACTTTGATTCTAGACTCCAGGGAGACTGTGATACGAAATGGACCAGAGATGCCAGTGACCAGATCATGCAAAAGCTATAAACCTTGATAAGATACTTGGATTTTTATTCTAGGTGAAATTAGAAGGCATGAGAGGGCGCTTTTAAAAAGGAGGAGTATAATCTTTTGGTTTTAATACTGTGACTGCAAAACAGACATTAACACAGCTAAAATTACAAAATTATTAGACATGTAGATAAATAAGTCTAGGGATTAATACAACATAAAAATATAGTCAATAAAAGTACTGTATTTAGGATTCAGGCTAAATGAACAGAATTTAACTACCTTGGCACACACAAAAAATAAAATATTGGGAAATGATATATATGTCAATTTGTATCATTATAGTAATCTTTTTACTACCTATATGTATCCCATAGTAGCATGTTGTTTACCTTAAATATACACAATAATATGTATTTTTAAAATATACATACCAAACATTTTTAAATGCCAAATATTGACAATATTGAATGTTAACAAGGATATGGAGCAATCGGAATTCTCAGATATTGCTTTTGAAGTACTAACTAAAAGAACCACTTTAGAAAACTATTTACAATATCTGCTAAAGTTTCAAAATTCACTCCTAGGTAGATTTCCAGCAGAAATGCATGCATGTGTTTAAAAACAATAACAAAAGGGTTTTTTAATTATCTTATAGCATTATTCAAATAGCCTCAAATTAGAAACTAACCAAACTATCAATAGTTCTACAGATAAAATATTAGATAGTCACACACTGATACACTACATAGCAATTAGAATTAATCTATGACTACACAAAACAATGTGAATATCACAAGTATCATTAAGCAAAAGCTAGATACAAATGAATACTGTGGAGTGAATCTATATAGAGGTTTTTTTTAAAATGGACAATCTAATATATGTCTTTAGCAAATAGATATGTGTAGGGATGGTTTGTAACTGGAAAGGATGGCCAACAATGGAATGATAACATGCAAAAGAGAGCTGTGGCAAACACATTAGCATTGAGATCACAGCTTAGTGGCAAAGAGGGATGGATGAAGAAGTGATAGGGACGATCTGTGATATACATATAATTATTTATTTGTCTACCTATTATTTATTATACTCAAAACATGATTTATTGTTCAAGTTATTTTCTCTGAAACAAACATGAAACAATCCACTTGAGTTTCTTGTAAAATCCTTCAAAGATTTGAAGACAATTAACATTTCTCTATTAGTCTCTCCAGACAAAATGCCTCTCAGCTTCTGGTCCATTCTTCATAGAAAGTGTGTCCCAGACCCTGCCCTACCCAGCAACAACCTGTGATAGTTTCTCATTTGCAAATATCACTCACAAGAGGAGATGATGGGGAATAGGGTCAGCCATGGAAATGCAAGATACAAAAAAGGTAGGATTGTGAGTTCAGGCACTTCAGAGCTGAGTGATATGAGTGAGCTGCAAAAGATTGACAGTTGATTTAGGTTTCAGAACTTCTGCTTAATATTTTTAATTTATTGATTTGTTTTCAAGTGGGCTATTAATTCTCTCCCATCTAAAAACTTTTCTTAATTTCCTACTCCTACATTTTTTAAAATGAAGCATTAAAAAATTTTGATCAAGGGCTGGGGATGTGGCTCAAGCAGTAATGCACTCGCCTGGCATGCACAGGGCACTGGGTTCGATCCTCAGTACCACATAAAAATAAAATAAAGACGATGTGTCCACCGAAAACTGAAAAATAAATATTAAAACAATTCTCTCTCAAAAAAAAAAATCTTGATCAAAACCTTCTGTTAAATTTCTCCTGTTGTAAAGAAGGGAACTAAACATGAGCACACTGTCCCATCCATTTCTCTATGTATGGATTTTGTCCCTAAGTTCTGCAAGATATAAGCGTCTTGATGACAAGAACTTGGTCTTATTAATCCTGAAATATGTAGCCTTTTACCTTATTCTACATATGAAGTTATTAAATGCTTGTATAATTAATTGTGACATTAAATTTTAAAAATTTATTTCAAAAAATTCTCCTGTCTTAAATCAATTAATTTCCTTATTGTACATGTATGCTCCCTTAGGGGAAACAGATGCTGATACAAGAAGTATGAAGTAAATTTTGAATATTAAACTTTGAATATTTTTTCTATTTCCTCAAGGTATGAATCCTAACATGGAACTAGATAAGGCATCATCATTACCTATTCATCTTGATAATATCATTAAAGGTATGAAGTTTATAGCCCAGTAGAAACTTCTATAATACTAGAAACAGATCACAGTGATATATAATGAATTTGCCAAGTCTTGTAAACTTCCTTTCACAACAGTCTTAAGAATACATATGAGTCGTGGGTTGACTTTTCATCTTCTCTAAATAGCAAAACTACTGTGCAAATATTTTTTGTAAACTCAACTATGCATAACAACTTCAGTTGATTTTTTTTTTATTTCTTGGACTGGGGATATGGCTAAGTGGTAGAGAACTTACCTAGCACACTCAAGGTCTGGGGTTTGATCCCCAGCACTGGAAAAAAAGAAAAAGAAAAGAAAGAAAAGCTGTTTTATTTCTTTTTGTAAACACCTAGATTTAATTTACCATTTATTCTTGCTTTGCAACATAGAATAATTCATGATAACTGTATAAATTTTATATCTTATGTAATTATAATTTAGAATGAATAATTTGAAATGTTAAAAGCTTGGATGAGTTTGGCTTGGTTAATTAATTCGTTAGTAATTAGTTATAACATTCTTTTTTAAAGGCAGAAACATTCTTTTTTATTATAACCAAATTTAGCTGTGTGATATTTTGAATCACTCTCATTGGTGCCATTTAATAACAATTTGCTGCAACATTATGTGAGAAGTCAAGAATTAGGAAATATTACCTGATTGCCACAAAAGGTTTGGTTCCAATTGGATGACTAAGAAACCTCATTTTCTTGGCAGCCGATTCATACTTGTGCTTGATTTCTCTGCCAAATGGTAACCTGATGCTCTAAGGTAATTTTCAAGCAAGGAAAATGATTTTATGGTAGGATTATTCCTTACTTTTGTAGTACCTGATGAAGAACCTGGGAATGTGGTATACCTGGCTCCCAAACTAAGAATCAAATAGCAATGAAAGAGAAAGCCTTTAGTCATTTAGACATGAAATACTGCCAAATTGGGAGATTTCAAAAGTATGGATCTTCTCATGTTCCTGGCATTTTGCAATAAATAAAAATTTCTTAATAGGATTTCTAAAGCAAATACTATGATCTCCTATTTTGCAGAGAATTCGAGCATGCAAAGACACTCTTAGAGTGTTCTAAGAGGATAATTATAAATCTCAATTTGCAAAACTGGAAATTGAAAATAACATTTATCTTGACATTATATTCTTGGTAAAAAATAAAATCCAAAAATTTATAATGTTTTCAATATCTCTTACGTAATTAATAAATACTGCTTAATTTTGTTGACAACATTTCATTTAGCTAAAATTTGTAATGTTTCCTTTAGATGGATTTTAAGATCCAATAGTACTGCTAAGTGTTTACTGTTTTTTTTAAATATGTTTTTAGTTTTAGATGAACACACAGTATCTTTATTTATTTTTATGTGGTGATAAGGATCAAACCCAGTGCCTCACAAAGGTGAGGCAAGTGTTTTACCACTGAGCTACAGCCCCAGCCCATTTACTCTGTTTTAATACATTTTTTAATAAGTTAAAATGGCTAGTATTTATAAATTTAAAAAATTCTTTATTGAACTCATTGTTTTGATTTATTTAGCTGCTATGAAAATTTTGAACACAATCAAAATTGTTTTAAATTAATCTGCCCTTTTATAAAGTGTCCTATAGTAACAGTAAACACAAACCAGGCTTTTATTTCTATATTTGTCATAAATGTAAATGTGCTCAGTTGGTTTACAACATGTAATTGGACTTAAAAAATTAGTTCATATGAGTTTAATTAACTGAATAAAACAGCTTGGAAATTTGCTTTCAAAATCAGATACCATCAAACATATTTCCTACAGTAATAAAATAAGCCCCCCACACACACACTTTGGTTATTTTTTTTCTTTTTGCTTGACATTAGTTATTAGTTTTGACCTTCAAGTTTTTATTATGCAATATGTAAATTCTATACTCCAGATAAATTGATTTTGATCAGAAGGCATTGCATTCAGCCATGGCTGCTTCCTACTCTCTGCACCACCATTCTTCATATGTGGCCCTTATCCTTGGGATCTAAGATAGACGCCCACTTGAGCTCCTACTGTCCCTTGGCTTTAGGAGCAGCAATGATGGTAGAAGGAGAGAATAGCAAATGCATTCTTTTTTTAAGAGACTTTTTGAAGTCCCAGACAGTGGAACACAACACTTTATGCTTACATTTCACAATCAAAAAACTTACTTACTATCAGGTATAGAAGATGGCAGAATAGAGGAGGTTACTTTCCAAGCTGCTTCATGGCATGAGACCAGGAAAGCAGAAAAACAGCTTCTCAGTGAGGTGGGTGAAAGTCAGATTATACTGGGATTTAATACTGGACTCTCAGAACAGCTTAGGGACTTAGAAGTTTGAATAAAGTAAAAGAAGAAAAACCATCAATAGCACTGGCTGCAGGAGCACAGCCACCAGGGGCAAATGGAGACAGGGACTGAAAAATCCTGCATTTCAAATGGCACCATGACGTGTCTTGATGCAGAGAAATCAAAGATCAAGGACACTGTTGGACTGATCCAAAAGGGTGAGCTATAATATATATATCTTCATATGGGAAAGACACTGAAGGTCTCCCAGTTGTCCACATTGAGCTGAGGCAGACACCATTTTTCCCATCATGCTACTAGAGCCAGTGGCTGTGGAACCAAACCCTGGCACCCTGACCTGTGATATTTGTGCTGGGTCCAAAAACCAAATTGGACAGAGGTCCACTATGACTCAGAGTGTGATTAGAAAACCAGGAGAAATTCAGGTGTGGAGAGTGTTTTACCCAGGGGAATATGGGATATTCAGACTGGAGAAATTCCCCGTCCCTCCCACCCTTTGAGGCTGAAGGCTCACAGGACCAGCTGGAGCCAGAAATTTAATCAGGCAGATGGGAGTGAGTGTGCACTTGGGGACTGAGCCTAGGAGGCCAGGCAGGATGAGACCTTCTGATAGTGGAGGAGGTGAAGGATTGACTCCTCTGCCCCATGAGTGGATCCCAGGGGAGACTACTGGGATGCAGACTCTCTTTCTGGCTTGGCAGCTGCCAGGCTTTAAAGATGTGCTGATTCAACATCTTCAAACCAATTGCTATCAACAAAGTGCCACAGGACTACCTAGCTTCAGGAGCTCTGCTTCCAGAAACTCTCTCATAGAAATCTACAGCTACCTCACTCTGAAAGTGGAGCAGACAACGCTTTCCAACCTTCCCTCCATTTTTGAACTCCAACCAGCAATTTGATGAGCAATACAAAAAGAGGAAGGTCTTGACAGCCTGCAGCTACTACTCCTGTACACAATACTTACTTACCTCAAGAAAAAATGGAAATAAAGACACTTGGGAACAGACAACAAATATATATTATCATTGACAATTTTTGATCACTGCAATTGAAACAATTCCTTAATTTTTCATAAAAATCATTTTTTATCTCTCTTATTTCTCCTCTTTTTTTGTTTGTGTGCTTAATGGTTTATGAACATTTGTGTGTGTTTGTGTGTGTGTGTACAGCACTATTATCGCTATTTTCAATATTATATATTTTATCTTCATTTCCTGATACTCTATCTTCCATGTAGCCTACTCTCTTGGTGAGGCTTTGCATTGAGCTTCTAATTTGGTTTATTGCTTTCTTCACTTTGAGAATTTCCAAATGATTATTCAGAATTTCTCCTTATTGAAGTGATTTTTCACTTCTTGGGTTTTCTCTTATTTTACTCCTTACTTTGTATTTTAACTTGCAGATCAGTTTAACTATGAACAAATATATACATACTTGTCACAATTTTTCTCATTTCTAGCATTTTTGAAGGTAGTTATTTTTCATGACTGCCTTTTGAGATCTAGGGTTTTTAATTCATCTGTTTTTGTTTGGTTTTGTATTATTTTTCACTGTCTCTTTCTCTTGCTTCTCCTTCCCACTTTTCTTTTGGTAATAACCAAGTTCTATTGTTCTCTCCTTCACTCTTTCTTTAATTTTTTATTTCTAATCTCTTTCTTCCTTCCTCATAATTATCACATCCTGCATATCTTCTGCATTCTCCCTGTTCACCTTTACAAATAGCAAGCCCTTTTGCAAACTTACTATTTTTACTGTTGGCAACTGTCTACCATTTTGGTTTATCATGCCAATTAACATTGTAGATGTCATAATAGGAACTAAATATTCACTCTAATGCTATATATTGTTTGCATTGGTGGTTGTTATTATTTGTCTCTCCCTAAACCATGAATTACTAGAAACCTTAGGGATACTATGAGTTCATAGGGTAGAAGTACTGCTGCTACCTCAGATTCATACTGATAAATGAATAGGCACACAAAGGATATGAAAAAGCAAGGAAACAAACCAGCCCAAACAAAACAAAACACCTCAATAACAGAATCATTCATATCACAATGGAGGCAGTATCAGAAAAGAAATGTAGAAAGTTCATAGTTGAACTCTACAGAGGCTCAATGTTCAATATTATAACTTTCTTATTGTTTGAAATAGGGTAAAAATAAAACCTGAAATAATTGGAACAATTGCATAGCCTTCAAACAGTCATTAATAACGAACACTTTCATAACATGCTTCCAGCTAAGGTAGGTGATTGGGAGCATAAGGTTTATATGCCTGTATATTTGGCATGTAAATTTCTTGCGGTAAATTGGCACAGGTCAGAGATGCTACTTACTGCCTATAGAACAATGGGTAAGTTACTTAACCATCCCTTCTTCATCTATGAAATGAGAATGTGGAGAAGAGTACCTTTCTCACTGAGGTGATTTGGGCAATATAATAATTATGCCCACAGGATCATTGCAGGAAGAGCTGGCTTATAGAAACTGCTATTTAAAAAAGGTTGATGATTCAATTTAATGCTCAATATATGGAAACTGAAGAAGCTGACCAGGGTTTTTATTTTAATAGATAGCCACAATTTATTTATTTATTTATTCAATGCTTTTTGATTACAAGATAAAAAAGATAAAAAAAACTCAAAGTTTTACTTTGTAATTCAAAACTTTAGAATCATGTTTTTCATGTGCTTTCTTTTGAAATCTGCGTCGTTGAACTATCACCCAAAGGAAAAAAAAATAGAAAGGAGAAATGCAAATATTCTCAGCATTTTTTGCAAATCAAATGATAGAAGAGATGGCACAAATGGACAAAGAGTACTTTGAGAAAATGGCTTAAATGCTTTTCCACAAACAGCTTTTGGAGATTCATATGCCTCTTATTATTTCTGTTTCTTTATCCAACATGAGAATGGATGTGTGAAGGCAAATGTCACTAATTATAATAGTCCTCTCTTTTCTCTATGTCATGTTGAAATAAAAATCTTGGTAATATTCAAGAACTGTTTATTATGGGATTAAAGACAATATGCAATAGTATTTTCCTTTTGTGTTCAAACAAAAAATATGCTAACTATTAAATTCAATAGAAAATGTATATTTAATGAACAAAAATAATGTCAACCATAGAAGATGTTTTAAATGCCAGTGAATCCGATTTTTGAGAATGTTCACAAGAGTTCAAGTAACATTCACATCTCCAAGTTTATAGCAACAACGTTTTAGGGAGGGGACCATGACCCACAATGCCTGCAGGATTCTAAAGCTATAATACAGCCACCACTCAGCCATGTCTTATTATTCAGTAAAGGTCTTTTTCAAAATTGGCTGTATTTCATCTTCACTTCCTAAGAAAGGCCAACCATGAGGCAAAATTATCTTTATAATGACCTCATGACAGTCCATAGTTTTTCTTAGATCTAAAGTGTCAGCTGGCTCTCTCAGGAAAATGGTTCCAAAACGAGCCATCAGCTCCCCAGAGACATAGATGGTGGATTTTCTCTCTGTATAGATCTGGGAGCTGAAAAAGGGCCCAGCCTTGAGCAAGCAACTGTTCAGTATCAGTCTGTAAAAAAAAAATATGGAAATCAGTAGAATGGCTTCTTAAGTAGTATGTCTTACATGCATGTAAGCCCTTTTGCATGAAGAGATAAGGTAGGAGCAAAGGGAAGAAAGAACATTCACTAAGGAAAAGCAAGGGAAAGATTCTATAATAATCTCTCTTCTGGAAGACTAAGAAAAGACTTTTGTCATGTGACTCTGAAGGAAAGCTGGTAAGGAAGACAGCCTATCTGCTTCTTTTCTTAGTTCAGAGTTCATTACCTTAAATCATAATCACTACAAACCAGTTTGAAAAAAAAAATGGAACAATTACTATGCAACTCCATATCTGCCCTGAACTTGCTAAGAAGTATTTTAGCTTATCATAAACCTATTGCTAAACATTTATATAACCTACAGTATTTTAAAAGCGAAAACCAGATCTCATTTGCCACTATTAAAGGATATAATTGTATTCAATCCTTACACTGAACATTGATTATTAAAGATAAATAATTCAACATCTGTCTTCCCTTTTTGGAAGAAATTTTATTCATTTCCATTTAAAATATCAAATTAAATGATTGTTTAACCAAAGACCAAAGAATGCAAAGACCTTTCGGGGTAAAGCTGACAAGAAACAGGCTGTATCTGGCACTATCCCACGTATTGTTTGGCAATTATATGAAACCCTGTACGATGTAAATACATAACTGACCTTCACATAACCCAGGGATCTGTCTTGGCAAACTCATAAGAGGACAATCTGCATTTATATGACTGTAGGGATCTAATAAAAGGACATCACTGGTGCAGTATTCCTGTCAAAACTGTCTCATCTGAATTTCATCAGGGACTTAGAACAAATTTCTCAATTTACAGAAATAGAGGACATAGAAGAACAAGCGGAACCATGCAATGTGGGACACTTCTCACAACAGCTTTCTTGGTCTCTTCCAAAAACCAGTGTCATAAGGAAAAACAAGCATCAGGGGTTGTGATTGAATTTGAATAGTATCTAATGAGACATGAAGACCAAATGCAATGCAGGAATTTTTAATAGATTCAGCTTTGAAAAATTTACTTATTAAAGATATTTTGGGGACAACTGGAAACATATGCATGTTAATGTGAAAAATATGACATTACAGAATAGTTATTAATTTCTTAGTTACTAATGTAACATTGTGATTATTGAAAATTGTGTTCTTAAGAAATACATGCTGGGCTGGGGATGTGGCTCAAGCGGTAGCGCGCTTGCCTGGCATGCGTGCGGCCCAGGTTCGATCCTCAGCACCACATACAAACAAAGATGTTGTATCCACCGATTAAAAAAAATAATAAAAAAATATTAAAAGTTCTCTCTCCTCTCTCTCTCTCTCTCTCTCTCTCTCTCTCTCTCTCTCTCTCTCCTCTCTCACTTTTAAAAAAAAAATTTCTTAAAAAAAAAAAGAAATACATGCTAAAATACCTTGGAAAATTGTGATGATTTCTGTAATTTACTTTAAGTAATTCAACAAAAATATTGTATTGTCTATAAAATTCAAATAATATATAAATAAAACATATACAGGGGTTGGGTTGTAACTCAAAGGTAGAGCGCTCACCTAGCATACATGAAGCACTGGGTTCAATCTTGAGCACCCATAAAAATATTGTGTACACCTATAACTAAAAAAATAAATATTTTAAAATATACATACAAATTTATATATAAAATTTATATTATGTGTATATTAATATATACATACAGTATATATTAAATATTGCACAATGTTAATTCTGTGGCACCTTGACTAATATATACAGTTGTTCATTGTACTATTTTGCCCTTTCTGTTGTTTAAATTTTTTCATCATTAAAGGGTTTTTTCCCAAGTTAAAATAAAGTAAGCCAAAACAAAGGAACAGCCTAATGAGACTGAATATTATTACTATTGATGATCAATAGTAATCATTATTATTATTGATTTCTATTACTATAGTACTACTATAGTAATAGTATTACTATTATTATAGTAATAATAGTAATTGTTACTATTATTCTCTTTAGCTCCCTGATCATGAAGGGAATAGTTTTGCTTCCAACACAATGTACTGTCTCATCACAGTCCCAAAGCAGTGGGGGAATTGAATTTTGGACTTAAATCTCCAAAACTATGAGCCAAAACAAACTTACTTACTTTATTAGTTGATTATTTCAGGAATTTTGTTATTATAGTAACAGAAATATAACTAATACACTTATTATACATTAGGAACCATAGTAATTGTTACATATACATTACTTCACTCTTTTTAAAATTGTCGTAAAATACACAGAACATAAAACTTGTTAACAAATTTTAAGTATGCAATTTAGAACCTAAATACAGTCATATTGTAGGGCAACCATCACTATCATCCAACTCCAGAAATCTTTTCATCACACAAAATTGAAACTCTGTAACCTTTCAATAATAACCCTCCATTTCTCTCTTTCCCAGAACCTGAAAACTAGTGTTCCACTAATTTCTGTTAATTTAACCACTCTAGACAAAATGTTCTCAAGATTATCCATGTTGTAAAATATGTCAGAATTCTTTCTTTTTAAGGCTGTATAATATTGTGTGTGTGTGTGTGTGTGTGTGTGTGTGTGTGCACGCACGCACCAGATTTTGCCTACCCTACCCATTTATCCATCAACGGATACTTGGGTTGCTTCTACCTTTTGACATTGCTATGAAACATACATGTGCAAATTCTCTTCAAGATCCTGCTTTCAACACTTTGAGTATATATCCAGAAGTGGAATTGTTGGATCATATTGTGATCTAATTTTAAATTTTTTGAGATAAAAAAATCTTATTTCTCTGAATCTAGTCATCACTAGTTAGTTTCTGGTTTGTCTGTTTGGTATGAGGTATGATGTCAGTGTTTTTATGACTTTATATTTTTCTAATGCAGTGATTATGAATATCTTTTCATGTCTTTATTGATTATTTGAATACCTTATCTGACTAAATGTCCATTCCATTTCTTTGCCTATTTCTAATTGTCTCTTTGCTTTTTTTGTTCTTGAGTTGGAGGTGTTCTTTATATATTCTGAATCCTAACCATATCACAAATATGACTCACAAATATTCTCCCCCATGCCATGGAAGAAGTTTACCCTATATTGATTCCCTCCATCATTTGATGGACAATTGTTTTTAATTTTGATATAGTTAAATTTGCCTATTTTTTTCTCTTGTTGCTTCCTGATACACTTTTAATATATCTGAAAGACTAGAATTTTAATCCATTTTTCTACATTAAAAAGCTAAAGTTTAGAGGATGTAACTAACTTGGCCAAGTCTACACAAATCATTCTGAGGTGAAGCCGAGTTCCCAATTCAGTTCCATCTGACACATTTCTACTACACTCTGCTGCTGTACTGATTTAAATATTTATATTGTTACCATATTAAGAATAATTAATTAGAATAAACTTTCTGTCCCATCCTGAATGTGCAGATTTGTCAGTTCTACAAACATAGAGTCTGATTAAAATTGATTAAGAGAAACTCTTTCCTCCAGATGGTAAGGCTTGGACAGCCAAATGTCTTATATATTATCTTCTTTGACATGTGAAGCACTGAGAAACTGGGAAAGATAAACAGTCACACAAGACTTCTGGCAAACTGTCACTTTGGGGAATAACTAAAAGAAGAGTGGGATAGGTCAAATATTATGATAGGAAATGTATGCTTGCATGGGACAGCAAGTCCATTGTGCAGATATTTTTTAGTATTGCACTCAACCGCTTACAGAATTGCTAAAGAGAGTTGATAGAGTTTTTTCTCCATAGATAAGAGCAAGGACTAATTTAGTTCCAATTTAATAATTGAAAGTGCCTTTGTGCAGACCATAAAGAAGACTTCAACTTTTTCTATTTTTCTATACCATTGGCTTTAGTGTAGAAGGAGCCCACATTGTGAGACAACCTAAACCAGGGAACCCCCACAACAAAGTAGAACCTGTATCTCTTTTCTTCTAATCACCTCTGTACCTTTTGAAAGGAAACAGTAAGCAAGTTTTAGGTCCTATTTGCACCTCGTGTATCTATTAAACCTATCATATGAGTTTCTTACAAATTTTATTGTGGATATAGAAGACTTCTTGGTAGCAGAGATACTAAAGCTTCTAACATCAAAATGGCAAGGTTGACTGATTTCAAAAAGAAAGGTCTACATTATAAAGGCTTAAATTGGCTAACCTTTGGGTTATGTACTCTGGAAACATCGATTAAAAGTATATACATGTTTTTCCACCAACAGATTCATGTTTCATAAGTTTACAATTTAACAACAAAGAGGACAGGGGCCTGGGAACACCTGCATGCTCATCCGTAGGGACTGATTGAGTATGTGCATTTATACAATAGAAAATTACATTGCTATTTAAAAAGTAAATTAGTTCTTTTTCTATGAACTTCAAAGGATGATATTTCTATGAAAATAGCAAATTGTAGACATGTACATATTTTTGCCTAATGTGAGCCCAGAAAGGAGCATGGAAGATAGATAGCAGGGTGCTAATGATTGCCTCAGGTCTGGAGGGAGAGTTGAAAGGGATATCATCATATCTCAAGCTGTAACCGGTTGCAACAAAAATATACTGCTTTGAAATTTTTTAACATAGTAAACAAATTTTCAAGTTCTTTTCAGGCCTCAAAAAAATACAATTCCTCCAGTCAAATTTTAAGGAAATGGAATGCCTTTTCCTTCTTCTAACCTTAGTTACCATTCACACAGAAGGGGGAAAATGCTTTCATTTTGAATGAAGTAAGTAGCCTGAAAACAGTTTTGCAAGTTCACAGATGCCTAACTCTACCTTGATTGAGTCTGAGAGGAAAACAGTGAGCCTAATATATCCTGAAACAAACATCCTATCATGGATTTTTAAAATGTATACTGGTTGGCCAACTGTGTAGGAAGGTCAAGCTGCTGATTGGAGCTGACCCCACCCCTAGAGTCAGACTGTGTGGGTTCAAAACCTCCTGCCACTCACTTGCTACAGAGCAACTGACTTGTGATAGCTCAGGCAAAAAATTGAAGTTATGAAGCTACTGCAAGCCAGGGGATGCTAGATTGCCAGCAAACCACCAGTCGATAGGAAGAGGCAAGGGAGGATTTCCCTGCAGGTTTCAGAGGGAAAATGTCTCTCCTGCCTTCATTTTAAACTTCCAGCCTCCAGAACTGTGAGGCAGTAAATAAATTTATGTTCTTTTAAGCCACTCGTTTTGTTCCTTATGATTCTAGGAAACTAATAAGACATATTCATTTTGAATAAATGCCAGCTGTAGTGAATTACAATGTACTTAAAATGCTTAGTAACCTCCAATTTTACACTTGATATAAAATCTTTATTTCTTATAAATGATATGATAATATTAAGAAACCCTTTTTCCTATCTTGAAGTAAACAAGATTCCCCATTCAAATACTATTGAGTTCCAGTCTCAATGTTAGTTATTAGTTTTCTAGGGCTGCCATACCTAAGTGGCAGACAGAGTAGGTAGCTTAAACAATGGGAATTCGTTTTCTCACAGCTCTAAAGATTAGAAACTCTGAGATCAAGGTGTTGATAGTGCTATAATTCTCTGAGGCCTCTCTCCTGGGCTTATTAGGATAGCAGCCTTCTCTCTGTGTTTTGCATCCTCTTCTCTCTATGCCTGTCTGTGTCCAAATTCCCTTTTTTTATAAGGACACCATAATGTTGAATTAAGGCCTATCTTAATGACTCCATTTTAATTTAATTATCTCTTTTGACATCCCATTTCCAAATATAGTCACATTCTGAGGTACTGAGGGTTAGGGCTTCAATTTGATTTTGGGTGTGTCCAAGTCTGTTTCGTATTGCCATAACAAAATCGCTGAGCCTGGGTACTTTGCAAAGAGTTTTATTTGACTCATTATTCTGGTCACTGGAAAGTCCAGCCAGCATGGAGCCAGCATCAGGTGAGGGTACCCTGTCTGCATTGCAACATGGCGGATGACATCACAACACGAGCACATGCAAGAGGCAACCAGCACAAACCACATAGCAAGATGGGAAGTAAGAGACTGGGGAAGAGCCAGGCTTACTCTTTTATGATGACCCACTCCTTGGAGAGTTAATACAACCCTTGAGACCAGCACTGGTGGTCCTTTCACAAGGATGGTCATGACCCAATCACCTCCTACTAGGCCCCACCTTTTAAAGGTCTGAACACCATTACACTGGGGACTAAGTTTCCAGCATAAGAACCTTTGAGAGACAAACTATATACAAACCACAAGGATGGGCACAAAGCAGTCCATAAGAAGCTTGGAAAGGACTTTAGCCTATGTGGAAGACTGTGCTCTCTACCAGCCTGTGTTCAATGTACTTATTACCACTTTGGCTACCAGAAAATAATGTACAGTAAGGTGTTTTTTTAATAATAATGTACAGTAAGGTTTTTTAAATAAGAGAATATTACAAAGCACCAAGTGATATTTGACAAAGGTGTTCCTTTTTAACCTCCTTTGTAAACATTCTTTGTTTGACACCTGCTCAACAAAAGCCTTTGACTTCTACAACGTCACGGCTCATCTTTTTGGAGGGTGATTATTCACTGAACTTATTCAGAGAATATTTAAATTCGCCTTTTTTTCTATTGTTCCATATAAATGATATGCCTTGCAAAAAATGATCTCCCGGTTGTAAAATTTATGTGCCTCTCTTCTATACCTTGTCAATCTTACTTATACCATCTGAAGTTTCTCACCTTTCCTACTGCCTTCAGTATTGCTTAATATTAGATAATATCCAATAAGATAGTAAAGCATATTGGCCACAAGTGCAGTCACAATTTTTTATCACAAAAGAGTCTGATGACAATAAAACAAATGGCTGGAGAAAAATGAATCATGTAAAGCTGTACTTGTTGGCTGGTTTTAATTATACCAAAGTAAATTTTAGTCCCTAAAAATACTACTTTTCACAGTTGTTAAACAAACACAGTAACAGCCATCCTCTTCTCCCCCAAAAAAAATCCCTGATAAAGGAAAATTAAAATTATTTAAGTATTCTCATAAGTTTCATTTTTAAAGAGTAAACTTAGATAAGAGCATAATAGCCTCAGATGCCCTCATGCAGGCTCACTCTTGCCAAGGAAAGAGGCTGTGGACCCATTCCACATGAAAAACAGCTCAGCTCAGATTTCAAAAGATGCACAGCATCAGCTAAGCAAACACCTTCTTCCATAAAAAGCCTTTGTACAAAGAATTCCCTTATGTGTGAACACCTCCAGAAAGCCTATTTTTTACCCAAAGAAATGCCTGGTAGTCCTGCAACCATATCAGGAATCAAATCAATTGGTTATTTCTATCTTATAATTCCCTGTATCTTACACTAGTTAGCTTTCAATCTTCACTGCCATGTAGAAATTAAAAAAAAAAAAAAAAAAAAAAATGTCAGATTGAGAAATGGGAACCAGCTCAGTGTAGGACACCAGGAAGAAAAGCAGGTAGTGGGAGAACTTTGGACGGCTTTATTTGGAAAGAGTCAACTGGAGAAACAGAGGCTGAGGCTTTCTCACTCCTGTGTCTAGATGACCCAACCAGAACAATTTTAGAAAAAGAAAAGTTTATTTGAGAGCTCACGGTTTCAGAGGTCTTAGTCCTTAGAAGGCTGACTCCATTCCTTGGGGCTCAAGGTGAGGCTGAACATCATGGCAGAAGAGTGTAGCAGAGGGAAGCAGCTCACGTGATGATCAGAAAACAGAGAGAGCGCCTCCATTCTCCAGATACAAAACATGTACCCCTTAGCCACGCCCCAATGAAGCGCCTCTTCCAGCCACACCTCACCTGCCTTCAGTTACCACTCAATTAATCCCACAAGGGATTAATTCACTGATTAGGTGAAGGCTATAACCCAATTATTTCTCCTCCAAATCTTCTTACATTGTCTCACACATGAGCTTTTGGGGGACAGTACATCTAAACCATAATAGCAGGTGAAATAATAGTGGCTACAGTGATAGGCAGACTGAGCCAGAACCTGAATCAAACCTCCTAAACCCAGTCCTCAGAACTTCCCATGTCACCTCCCCTTTTATACCACCCAGGAAAGCAGTATGGTAGTTCTGTTATCTGATTTGCCATACTAAGAAAAATAGTATATGCATTTTGCAAATACAATACCAAAGCAAGATCTTCAACTTGTCCAGGAAAAAAATTAAAATGACTGTAAGGAAATATTATGAAGTAAGGTTCTAAAAGGTTTAGTCTAATACTAAAATAAATCAAATAATCTAACTGCCCCCTCCACACTAACCTACAACATGAACCTTGGGATTTCACTTTATAGGTTTCTTTGTCTTAAATAAAAATGTGAGAAGGATCAGAATGTCCACTTAAATAGATGCTTCCACAGAATTGAAAATACAAAGCAAGGAAATAGGCAGGAATCTTCAAAGTTATCTCAGTTGGCATGAAAATGTGGATGTCCTCTCCAAAGGACATAAAGACATTGATCACTGTAATTTAACAAAAAGCCACTGAGTACCTGTGATGTGCTTGTCACTATGCTAGATTCACATGCTCACTAACTCACAGTCTCTGCTTCCAAGAAACTCAGGTCTAATAAAGGAGATGGACATAGGATCATTAAATAACACGCAAGTGAAATGTTTAATTAATATTAAAAGCACCACAGAAAAAGGAAATTATTTAATTCTGTGGGATTCTAAGACAGTAAGAAGTGATAAAGAAGTGGGATCTCAAGAATGATAAGTATATGTGGACAAAATAGAGGTGGGGAGCCATTCCTGGCCAAGGGATCGGCACACAAGTATGCAGTTCAGACATCTAGGGAACGAGAGCCCAGGTGCGGTGAAGGTGGTATCAAAGGACACCGAAGTTAGAGAATGAGATGAGATCAGAGGGAGAGACCCATTTGTAGGAAGAATATCACTAGGCTAATGGACAAAGCCTCTGAGACTTGAGAAAGAACAAGTAACCTAGTGTCACCCCAGATTATTCTTATGTTTCACATGTCATTTTTGTACTTGCATCCCTATTGTGATGATTTTTGTGTTTGGTTAGTACTTGAAATTTTATTGCAATCATGATAATAGAACTAAAAGACGGGCTTATACCTTGTACTTGAACCAGACCTTGGAAAATTGCTAAAGAGGGCTGGGGATGTAGCTAGGTGGTAAAGTGCTTGCCTAGCAAGTGTGAGACCCTGGGTTCAATCCCCAGAGCTGCAAAAAAAAAAAAAAAAAAAAAAACAGTGAGAGAGTTTCCAATTTACAAATAAATGTAAATTGCTGAAGAGAATGGCTTGATGCTTGATGGTAATAGAAGTAACTGGAATGAGAGAACCCCAGGACAAAGACAAAACCAGAAAAACAAAGAAGCATTATTTCCTTCATCTACTCTTCCTAGTGATCTTCCAGGGGCAAAATAGTTCTGGGTTTTGTTGAAATGAAGAAGATTGTTCTTTTACCAGCTGACATTTTTTGATTCAACTCCTAGACATTTAATAAGGATTGATGGAAAACAGAAAATCTCTATATAGTCAAAGAAAATTCAGTAATTGAGGAAATTACTAGAATAATGTATGCTAACTGACTACTTAGAATTATTACAAAGATTTTGCAGAGATCTGGTTGACTGTTTATCGAAAACATCTGGGTTTCCTTTCTTCATCTGCAGATGTAAGAGTGATATGTCTTTCTCAAGGGATGATTCCTTTGAAATGTAATCACCCCCATCCTGGAGGTCTTGCTCCTCCTGTCATGCAGAAACAGAAAGTCCATTTTTCCTTGGGATAAGGCCAGTCAGCAAACACAAGAGACTTATCATCGGTCTCCCTCTACCACACATCCTCTGCTCTTGAAAACTCTCCAACCCTTTCTTTTGTTGACATGGAATTCAATCTCTCTCCCCTATTGAGGTAGTCTTGAATAAAGACTTCTTTGACATTATTCACATGAAAAGATCAGAGAATTACCGACACAGGATGGTTTGATTTAGGATTTTTCACCATTATGATGATATGAAAGCATAACCACACCAGCATTCTGTTTTTCACTTTCAATATTGTATTTAATAAATTATGTGAGATCTTCAACATTTTATTATAAAATGGACTTTATGTTGGATGATTTTGCCCAACTATAGGTAATGCATGTATTCCAAACACATTTAAGGAAGGCAAAACTAAGTAGATTGGTAGATTAGAAGTGATAAACACATTTGTTATGTACAATGTTTCCAAGTTAAGAAGGGCTTATTGGAATCTAGCCCTATCGTAAGTTAAGGAACACCTTCAGTGTTCACAATCATGGCAGGCCTTTGCCTTTGTTATGCAATGCTTCATATCAAGGATTTAAAGTTACCTGTTTCAGTGTTCCATAGAGCACCTGCATGAGGTAAGCATACCATTGTGATTACTTTTTGGCATACAAAAATTTGAAACTGAAATTATTTAAAGTTTAGACTTCAAAATTAAATCAAGATTCCAATTAAGAAGTTCTAGAATATTATTAAATCCTTCGACCTCTGATTTCCTGATTAGAAAACAGAAGTACTATGTGAGCCAACTTGGAAAGTTGGCCAATGATACTTCCTTTTATTGATTAGAAAAGCAGCTACAGGGTCTTGCAAAGAGCCAGAAGAAGTTGCAAAGAGAGAGGACAGCAGTGTTGGTGTTACGGAGACTTTGGTTCAAAGTATAGCTCTACCACTGATTATCTCTGTGATTTTCAACAAATTACTTAACCCAAAGGCTCAGTTTTGCGGGGAAGATGGATAATAATACACACTTGCCAGGATTTTATGAGTCATGTGAGATAATGTGTGTAAATTAGGCAAATGGTGGCTTCCACCACTTTCTCTGGCCATGGATATCCAAGACAAATGTGCATCGCTCACCATCTAAAATGGCATCTATAGAATGTGCCAGGCCAGAGTCAGAAACTTGAGAAAGTTTCTATCTTCCTGTGTCTTAAGGTGATGGTGTCTCCTACCAGCTCCACTCATCCTTACAGCTGGACCTCGCCTATCATGGGGAACCTCTCTTCCCCAGGAGAGCAAGTGCCTCCAAGTGTCTTAAGCATGGGGGGACACTCTTGCACAATCCCTCACAGCACAAGTAGATTCAGTATGCTTGCAAAAAGCAATATGAGAAAGATGTTGGTTTTGAACTGCTTCTACAGAAAACAAAAGCAGGCAAAATAAGATCAAACAAAAAAAATCTGAGGTAAGCAAATAGGAGGGTTCTTAACTTCATTTTTAAAAAAAGTATCAAAAAAAGATTCTAAAATGTTTAAACTTGATAGAGGAATTTGGCAGTGTTTTAATTTAAGTAGAGGGATAAGTGGATATGGAGTGGTAGACATTGCATTTCAGCTGTACCTCTCAGGCAAAAACCATTCCATTTTTAATACTGATAAAAAATCATCTGAAAAAAAAAAAGATGTCTTCCAGAAAAATCTCATCAAGCTAGAGATTCTGATAATATCAACATGGGTCATAGAACATCTCATTTAAATATTAATAGTTTATTATTTTTATGAAAGGTACTTAGGAAATCGCTTCCCTGTTTCATTAGGTTTTATTATGTTCTCAATCTTACAGATTTTCCATCAAAATTCACATATAAGACTGTACAGAAAGTGGCCAAAGTCATGAGTTGAATCACAGACTTGACTTAGAAACCATGAAGGTTTGAAAACTTTTATTTCCTAATTCAGAAAGCAATTCAGAACTTCCAATTAATTGATAGTATTCATCTTTCAGGCATCTTCATTCCATTTTCTTAATTTTCCATCTTCTGCTCTCCACCCACATGACTCTGCTTTTCTCCTGGCAATGCAGATAATAACACAAGGTTAACAAGGAGGTCAACATCTGTGCTGATTATTCACAGAAGAAAAATATTTCTCATCTTTGTACATTTGTTGCAGGCAGAGCAATTTTTTCTCTTCGTTTCCATAGATACAGTAAGTCTGATTATTAATCAGAATGATAGACCATAAATTACAAAGCCAGTTAATTATTATCTTTGTTAAACATTTTCTTGTTTACTAATTGGTCCCACTTTCGTTCTACTGAACATGATTTTGAAGTCTAATTAAATTTAGATCATTTACGTAGCAAACACTATTTTACTATGCTTGATGATGGGTGAACTATGATCAAAGAATGATATAATACAGATGATATGAAATAATGTATATTTGTTTCTGAAAAGACAGATCAGAAAGGTTGAATGTCTTATTCCCCATATGACAGGCACTTCAGTTTCTATCTTCCACAGCTTCCTTCTGCAAATTATGGAGATATTATTTTCAGTCTTACTCTCCAGTATACATCTAATACAGTATTATTTTTAAAAACTTCAAAATTTAGTGACAAATATTTCATGCACAGGAGACAGTTAAAGCTAATAACTAAGCCAGTAACTAGTGGGGATAAGAAAAGTGCAATAAATAAAACTAGAGAGCACATCCAAACCTGCCATTATTAAGCTATTCTGCACAGCCTACCTCACATGCCACCATGAACAGAGGAAGATTGGCTCCACTTGCCCTCCATCGCCTTCATTATGAGTCACTTTTCTTGTTCCTCATCTTAAAATGCTAACAAACCTCACATTTATTTACTGTCACTACCTATTTTGTTTTCTTCTGCTTTACTCTTTTCTATTAACCTCTTACATGTTACAGTGAGCATGGTATTATTTATACCTGGGCTTCTGGATCCTGGCACTACTGACAGTATTTTAGACCAGATAGCTCTTTGTTAAGGGGTGGGAGCTGAACTGCGAATCCCAGGAGATATACCTCTACCCACTAGATTCAGTAACACCACCCACCCCAAATCTTATCCATCAAAGATTTCATCAGACATTGCCAAATGTCTCCTGGTAAGCAAGATCAATCACCAGTTGAAAATCATGGGTTTACACTAACATTTACTAACTTATGTATTGATCCATGCAATAAATGTTTATTAGATGAATATTATGAATCAGGTGCTAGATCACAGCAATAAAAAGACATAATGCTTGACCTCTACTAACCTAAAATTTAATCATAAGTATGAATAAGTAATCTTCCAATTATAATTTAGTATATAAAGTATTTCCACAGAGGTGAGAACAAAGCATTACTAGAACAAAACAAAAGGAGACCTAACCCAGATTAGAGGTGAGAAGAAGGCAAAGCTTTTTACAAAGAAAGAGGCACTTAACTGCACACCCCCAAAAGATGAGTGCAAATTATCTCCGTGAAAAAATACAAAATGGAAGAGTGTTCCAGGCAAGGCGGAAAAGTGGGCAAAAGCACATAGATGAAAGATCAAGTCAGGCACTGTTTGGCAATGAGAGGTGTAGGCAGGAACCAGATCATACAGTGTCTTGCGTTTCACATCAGGGAGTTTTGAATTTATTCTAAGGATAGCAATGAAATATGATTTTGCTCCTCAGGACAATGACTCTACCTAGGCTCTCTTGCCCTGACCGTTGATCTCTAGATAAATGTCCTTCTGATATGTCAGTCCGTGGGTACTTCTAGAACTTGTTCTTGGGCAGCCTAAAATTTTACCAATGAAGTCCTCTTTGTAAGCTTTATCCACTCTTTTAACAGGAACAATATGGATACCATCAATCTTGCATCATAAAAGAATGAGGGAGTACTGCTGCAAGTAAAGACACAAAAAACAAACTCCACTGTGTTTTTCAATATTAGATAAGTATAAATTCTAATGGTATTTTGTGTGATCATAACAAAGTAGAGTCCAAGTTTTTGGTGCACTAATTAAATTAATGCTCAAAGCAGCCCTTAAGATTATAAAAAAAGTTAACTTGCCATTTACAGATAAAACTAAGAAAAAGGCAAATTGATGGCTTGTCAGCTTTGTACAGCCTAGATTTACCCTTTCCTAGCCTTGATGTTATATCTTGTCAGATTTGTCTAGAATTCAGTTGGGAATTCTGAGCCATAAGGGTTTGATTTTAATTAAGTATCTAACACATCTATTACATAAGGACTCGATTTGGTCTTTGTGTGAGGGAAAAACAGTAAATATGCAGGTGATGCTTGTTTAATATAATATATCACACACTAAGGAAGATATTTGGCAAGAGAGAGAAAACAACTTGATGTGACTTTGAACAGTATCTGAGTCACAAAGAAGAAAGTCAAATGAATGCTCAACATATTGGAAGAATTTTTTTTTTTTTTTTTTTTTTTTACCAAGCAATGACTGTGTTTAACAGAATGTGTTTTTGATAGAATCAGATTGGAATCTGAAGGATGAAAATTTGGTAGCACTGCTTTGCTATGAAATATCCTCACTCAAAGCAAAGCTTTGTAGAATATGTCCATTTGCAAGTAAATAAATTTGAATTTATTTCCTCCTTGTCATCTGTTCACTACAGAATAAAAGAGTGGGAGAAAGGGTTGTGCAGAAAATAAAGCTAGAGATTAACTTTTCTCTCCATTTCTGTAAAGGTTCATATTTTCTTCTGCAAAAGTAGTCAGGGACACCACCTGTGTCCTTTAGCACACTGGAAAGCAATTCTTGTTCACTGATATTTTCTCACAGGTCAGATAGTTCCTAAAGTTCCCATAAATTGTCTGTTTTACATTTTTAATTCTAAATGTTTAGAAGGACTTCTAAGTGCCAGAGAATCTAACCCTCCCCTGAAACTATTACTTTTGTTTTCTAAGGTTTCACATCAGAAATAAATTTTATTATCACTTCAGGGGCCTTACAAATGTGGGTTTAAAAGTATCTCATTCTTTCTATGTGGTCATTGGTATTTAATTCTTCCTAACAGTATTTAAATTTTCAAAGGTATTCAACAAAAATTAAGTAATTATAATTATTAATTATTAACAATTATTAACATTTATTATTATAAATAATATCATATAATATATTATATAATAGCATAATATCATATTACAATATGATTAATTATTATAATAGTATAATATATAATAGTATATTGATTATTAATAATAATTATTAATCATAATTACAATGATCTTTTGCCATACTTGTATTGTTATGATTTTTTTAATGTAGAAAAATTGGGCTTGATTTTGAAAAAAAAGCAAACAAAAGAGAGAGGGGGCTAAAGATAGGTATAGTTATGTTGTAATTCATAGTGGTCACTGTTTAATAGCCTCCATTGAGTCTCACAGTCAATGAGTAATACACTGAGATCTAAATATGCCCTAACGAAAAAGACAAAATTTAATCTGAATGAGTATAATAACATTCTTAAAGAAATAGTGTGTCCATCACAAATTGGTGGAGAATATGAAAAACCAGGGGTGTTCTGATATGAAATCTTCAAAAATGAAAATTTAAGGATTAATTTTTTGTTCCATCTTCCAGAGAAACAAAAGTAGTTTCGCTCATTGCACATAGAGTACCACAATCCCGTGAAAAATGTTCTCCCTTCCAGGAAGATTGCACTCTATCTAAATCTCACTACTCTGATTCTGATTCCAGATGAATCTGCCTACTGGTCAATCAACAGCCATGAGTGCTGGTAGAGTAATACTCTTATCCCATACACTCATCTCATGAGCCTGGTTAAGGAGAGTCCATCACACCAGTCGTTAGCACATCTACTCTCAGAGTAACTATACAGGACTTAGAATCGTAGACTTGCCAAGATAATAAATGCCCCATCATTCCTCTTGACGTGATTGTGGTACTGACTATTGGCTCTCACCATTTGAAAACACTATAACCCAAACTTACCCATTTCCTGTGAACATTAAACAATATGTAGAACCATAAATATAAACTATATGTATCCTGTATGAATAAGTGATGATATCAGTTATTCATTCATCTGTTCCATATACATCACTCGCTCTGTTTGCCAGGTTCTTTACTAAGTAGTGGAGATGTGCCATTCCCACCCTAGAACAGCTTGCAGCACAGCAGGGGAGGCAGAAATGTGCATAAACATGAGGTAAGATGAAATACACTGAAACAGTGGTTTGTACAAGTGAAACCAAAGCAAGTGGAGGGAGAAATTGATTCTGTGTGCAACTGAGTGAGGAGGGGTTAGTTCAATAATTTAAAATAAACAAATACCCATCATTTTCTGTCTCATGCAGTAATGACTACAGAATTTGTACTTTTTGTCTGACTTATAAAGACCAGCTCAGATATGTTATATGCAAAAATTTTCATAAAATGTATAGAAAATCTAGTTCTGAGAGTAAAGTTTATTTTTTGTATAAAATTGAGGATAAAAGGTGATTCCCATCCTCCATTTTATTTGTTCCCACTAACTTGCATTGGAAATGACTTGCTTACTAGCAAAAATACTCAGCTATATTCACAATTGGAACTCAGATTTACTCCTAAGGTAATCCACTGTGTCTTTTTGCTCACCATTATGTCCAAAAGATCCATAATGGTGCCTGGAATATAGAAAGTGCTATTGAATTTTACCCAGATATTTAAATATGTCAACAGCTCTTCAAGATACTAAGTGGCCAGTTTGATAGTACGTTAAAGCTATGACTTGTCTTTTGGAAGATAACCTATGCAAAACTGTTCATTCACAATCATTTGGTTGCTTTGACAAGTCTCTAATAATGAGAGGAAGGAAAGGACTATAGACCTTTGCTCTCAAAACATAATGATATTCCAGCTTCTAGTACATGCAATCTGTATCAGACTAAAAGCAGCAACACTTCAAACACATAATAGCAAGCAAGCACAAAAAAAGTCAAGTCCCAGATCTCTGACCTTTTAGAAACTCCAACTAGCACCTTCCATGAAAGTCTCACTTCAGGGAATTGCAGCAATATTCTGGCAGCTACATTTCTAGTCAAACGCACAGGTGACAGAATCTCAGTTAATGGTTACACATGGGACCAGAGGTCTAGACTTAAAGCACTACTCTCAATTGTCTGTGCTAGGATTACTCAACCCTACCACTATCGATATTTTGGACTGGATAATGCTTTGCTGAAGGGGAGTTCTGTGCATTGTAGAATTTTCAATAACACCTCTAGCATCAACACAGTGGCAGCCTTTTCCTCAAATTATGACAACTAAAAATGTCCCCAGACATTGCCAAATATTCTGGGATAGGTGGTGAGGATTGGGCAAATCATTCCTGGTTGAGAACCACTGGTCTCAGCAGCATGGCTCACTGGACATGGTCTCTTTCTATGTAAGTCAGTAGTGACTATGCAACATTTCTTACCAATCCATACATCTTGTACACTCATTTTACCAAGGAAAAATCATTTCTAGCGCTGCTTAGGCTATAATTAGGACACCTACTAGTACTAATCAGAGAGCAAGATACAAGCATGCTCTCATAACAGGTGCCTCTGAAGAGTGTACTCCTGATTAGATTCTTTCAAATGCTAACTGCTTGTGGTGGGTGTAAGCCTGATTAGAGTATTTCAGATGTTAACTAACCATACTTCTAACTTCAAATAAAATTAACACTTGTTCTCTAGTTTAGACCCCAGGCACCTCATAGAAGCAACTGGGACACTAAAAGACTAAATAAAGCTGATAGCAATAATGCAAATGTTTTAAACAGCATAAGCTCACATACTGTAATCATATTGGGGAAATAGCTGAGATGTAGCACACCTAGAAGTACATTTTCTCTCCCTGAGTCCTACCCAACTAAAACAATTTTGCTGGTGCACAAGCCTATTTGCAGCAGGTTTTCGGTACATGGTACATAGGAAAAATATTTAGGTAGTGACATCTGAATAGAGGAATACCTGTATATAGGATGCCTTTACCCACGAGGTCTGATAACCACTTTCCCATCTCCAGCTTTCACAAGTCAAAATTGAGAGATGTATTTATTTTATTTCAACTTAAGTGTTTGTTAGATGTTAGGGCTGAGCAATGATGATGATTACACTGAGGAAAGACAGCTACTCCCATCCAGGGCTGGGGGCTTTTCCTGTGTACAAAATATAGGCAAAAATAGAACAGACCAAATCAAGTGAATCCAATGAAATAATCACAGCCGCATGGAGTTGTTTCAGATACAATTATGCTCCTGGACAGGGTGGCAAAGGTTTTATGCCTGACTCATGGAGAAAAAGAAAAGGGGAATCAAGAATTGAATAAAGGATGGAAAAGAGGGCAATTCATACAATTTTCAAAGCACACATCTCTTCCATGTACACTGTTCTCCATCGCTGGACAGTGTACTTTAACTTGTAATCTACCCAGTGAGGAAACAAAGGTATAAAAAAAAATCAAGGTGACCCATAGGCCTATCCTTGAAGCTATGAATACCATGATAGTGCCTACCCAGAAGGAAATCCAGCTGAAAAACTCTTAAAAACAGGAACAAATTCTGCCCAATAGTTAAATATATTTACACTACTGCCATTAATGTCCACTCACTATTTACAATATAGACAGAGCAATGCCTCGGGGAGTACCCCAAGGCAAAGATTGGCCACCATTATATCTTCAAAGGGAAGATCTTTTGGAGAGAATGAAAATCTGAGAATTATCTATAAGAAATCTGCTCAGAGGAGATTATAACAAGGGAGTGAAGAATTGTGGTACCTCTGGCATGTGGAATAGGAAAGTCCCTCCCACATAGTTCTGACATCTATTTTTATTCAGTAACTTACAGGAGAGAATGGGAGGGAGAAACTTCGCTTCCAAGATTTGACTTCTCACCCTTGACTATGGGAACCTCATCACATAGGAAATATGCCATTTTCTTCAGTTGGCACAGATAAATAACATGAACCTATAAGTTGGTGGGGCAGGTGGTAGGGGCAGGGTAGGAGGTCCTTAGTCCTCTGCTCTCATTTCCCTGATGAGTCTCTCTGACTCATCAGAAGAAGAGGAATGACTGACCCACAAGTTTGCCCAACATACCATGTTTTGAGTTTTTCTTTGGGATCTTCCTGGGGAAATTCTAGGTGTTAGCGCAAAATGACCAAGGTGTGTATAAACTTCACCGATCAGCACAATCTTTATTCAGCAGTGGAGTCATCCCTCTGCTGAACCCACTTTCCTGATGGAAAATGAGTCACTGGCCAAATGGGGAGTCTGTGCTTATATATGTTACACTGAGAGGTGACAATTATTGACAGAGTATGTCAGTTTGGGCACTTAGGAAACAAGTTTGTAAAAATTTGAAATTTGTTTTTACTGGGCAATATTTTTACTTGGAGAAGAATGAAGGGTGTGGGGTCAGCATTCAGTGCTTAACTCTTTCCCGTCAGGGTCCTATTTTACTGTCACTGGGAAAGTATTTGTTTGGGGAAGGATTAATACTTTGGCTTCCTCTTAGAAACTGCTATTCTCAGTTGGATGGATATCTCCTTCCCAGGGATTGTCTTATTACTGCATGATGCTTGCTTCCTTTCTCAGGATTATCCCGTCACTGGGAAGGAATGTATTGGGAAAGGATCAATATTCAATGTGTTGCCTTCTTCCTCACACCCTCTTCCCAGGCCACACTCTTTTGGGGTTTGTCATTTTCCATATCTTACTCTAGGCTGCCCTCAACCCCATGGGGAAACCCAGAGTGTTAAGCTGCCATTTCCAGCTATATTACTTCCAAGATGGTTGAATCAGGGGTGAGGTGTTAGGAAGCCCATTATGGTAGTACGTAGTCTCTGATCCAGTTTTTCACCTATATGAAACAGATACCTTGATTTTACCTGTCAGTTCTCATGTCTGCTCAATTGGTCCTGAACTCAGAAGGATAAAAGAAAGGTTAAATATTGACCAAACATCCAGTAAAATAAAACACACGAAACCTTGAGCTATGTGAACAGGACTAGCATATGAAGTCTGAGCCAACATTTGGAGATCAATCCAACTTCTGGTGTGAATAGGGCAGATGGTTACCAAGTTGAACAGTTCAGAAAAAGTTAAGTGGGGTTTATACCCAGAGGCATCTAAGCAGCTATTGTAGCTTTATCCTCAAATGAAATACTATACTCTTATGTCTATTTAGTTTATCAAAAGGCTAGAAGACACCATACATACATATAAATATACACACACAAGCACATCCACATGCATATGAATATATACATACAAAATACTAATAGGCTATAATTTGTCACTTATATAATCTATGACTACGGGGACCTTATCACATAGGAAATATGCCATTTTCTTTAGTTGACACAGATAAATAACTCCAGAAAATTTTTGAAAATATGGCAACTATGTACACAATTAAAAGGAGTTGTGCTTGGAACATTCTGTCTCTAGAAATCATATCTGCTCAAAAAAATGAAGAAATTGAATTAACTATAAAAATCATGCTTTTACAAGAGCACGATAATGAAAGGGAGATGAAAGAAGGCAGGAAGAAAGCAAAGGAATTACCTTGGAAAAAGGGGTGAGATCTTTGAGATTATATTGGATGTAACCAAATGGGAAGGAGAGACAGACCCAGGTATATTTGTTCTTAACCATCTGAAATAGAAAGAAGTCAAGTCATACAGAAAGGTGATGTGTAATTGTTCAGACAAACAGACATATCAGCTGCCAGACATGCAAATGGACATGTCTTCAGTGGTTCTATCCCCCTGCCTCTGAGCCACCCCAGCTGATATTAGAACAGAGAAGCTATCAAATGCTGCCAAATGCTGCCAAAATGGCAGAATCATAAGTAAAATGACTGTAGTTGATGTTTTGGGTCACTAAGTTTTGGGATGGTTTGTCATGCAGCAATAGATCAATGAACCACCCTTTTAGGCATTCAGTCTCAGATATACAAGTTTGTTATACTCACATTGTGTGTGTGTGTGTGTGTGTGTGTGTGTGTGTGTGTGTGTTGTACTGGGATTGAACCCAGGGGCACTCTAACACTGAGCTACATCCCTTCTTAGTTTTCATTTTGAGACAAAATCTCACTAAGTCACACAGTTTGGCCTAGAGCTTGTCATCCTCCTGTCTCAGCCTCACAAGTAGCAGGCACTAAGGTCTGAGCCATCTCGGCCAGCACATGCAAGCTTTTACGTATTACTGTTTAATTATGCACATGCTTGTTCAATCAAAGAAGAGTTGAACAATTTCTAGATTTCCATTGAATGCTGAATTCGTTCAGATATAAAGGATTTTTTCTTTCAATTATTTCACGAGAATGTGTCAGCAGTGGTTCGATATTTGGGTCAATATTCTCAGGTACATGATATGCTCCTTCAAAATATAATGACAAATATATATTTTATAATTTCAAAAACTCTTTTTCAATTTTCCGTTTTGGTATTTATTTTCTTTCCTTGCTTGGGTTTTTCATCTAAAAGTCATGCTATTATTCCTATATTGGATTTACTTTGTCTTTACTACTTCACTTTCTCTCAAGTCTTTATGTTTTCTTCACTTGTTTTGATTTTTAAAATTTCACCCCTTTCTATTTATATTCTCATAAAGCATGATTTATTGCATCTATTCAGTCTTCTGTTACTATTAGTTGAGTCTTCATTTCTAAGGTGATTTTTATAATTTCTAGTTATTTCTTGCATTTGTTACTTTCTTTTAGAGAGTTTCTAATTTTTATTTATAGTATTTTTCATAACCTATATTATTTTCTCAACGCTTATAAAATTGTTTTGATGTTGTAAGTCATAACTTTTACCTATTTAATGGATATGTCTTTGGAATGGGTTTGTGTTGTCAATAAAGATGTTGTTCTCTTTTTATTGTCTCTTATTTATTTTTTTCAATTTTTTTGTAGTTGTAGATGGACAGAATGCCTTTATTTTATTTGTTTATTTTTATGTGGTACTGAGGCTCGAACCTAATGCCTCACACATGCTAGGCAAGCACTCTACCACTGAGCCACAACCCCAGCCCTGTCTTTTATTTTTGTAATAACTTTTTGTTGTTGTTTTGTTTTCTTCTTCTTTTTTTTTAAGAATAAACCTCAATAGTTTGTTAGCTTTTATGTAAAGTTGGTTTTTAATGACTTTTTAGATTTCAGAGCCCCCTATTTTGTGTGTTTTTGTAGAGTATTAAATAATAACTTGCTGAAATTTTCTGTCTCTTTTCATTTCCCTGGTCTTATCTAAATATTGTGTCTTGTTTCTCTGTGTTACCCTAGGTCAGTCAGTTTTTTAGTCACTCCAGTTTCCATCATGGGATCAGGTCTTGAAAGGAACTACTAGCTGGTCAACTTCAGGAGTTCAGAGGACCTAGACTTCTCTGGTCTTTCCAGGCCTTCCTAAAAGCCCTGCACTCACCACTTTTGTAGCAGGCAATCTCCTCCTCACCCCCACCAACTTACCCCCTCGATTTTGGCTGTTGTTCCCAAATGATCCCTACTATGGTTCCCAGTGTCATTATTGGTGATTTTAGGTTTCTCTTGTTCTCAGACTCCCCACTGTTTCCTGATGTTTTCTCCTTAACATACAACAAATACCCTGCAGATTCTGTAGTTCTATCCTATTTCTACTTTTGACATTCAAGAGAGTATCATACTACCTATTATAAATATTTCCATAATGTTCTTATTTTTGCTATCCAGTTACTGTGTTTACTTTTATGTGAGGATTTGGGAAGAGCCAAATACTATTCTTCCATTGCCACTTCTGTCTTCCCCAAATGGTGGTTTCAGCAATGGCATGTGTTATGGCACAATAGAGTCCAAAATGGAAGTGGTATTTCAGATTTCAAGTCAACATCACACATTTAATGCCAAATAGTCTATGTACCCACTATATGATTTGTAATAGTCAAAGGCAAGTTAACTGGATTCCCTAACATTATATTTTTAAATGATAAAAATTTTAGTTGAAAATGACTTCATAATTTTATTTGCTAGATATTTATTCCTATGTTGGTGATTCAACTTATTTTCAAGAATCATTTGAGAAACTCAAAGTCATAACCATTTTCATTACTTCATTGAAACAGAGTAGTGACCAAAATCAAGAAAATATATATTAACAGAAAAAAAGGTTAAAAAGAAATATTCTTTAGTTAAGGAATACACTGAAAGGGATGGATTAACTCAAATGCTTCCTTTAAAAATAGTTCTGAAATAAAAATGCTTTTTAAAAATAATATCTCTTAGAACAATTCATGGAGATATATGGCATGAAATATGTTTAAAATGGAAGCTTCTGGGCCTTATGTACTATGTAGAATCTAGACTGATGCTATGCTTCCAGTTAACCTTATTTTCCTTTACTCTTAATCATTGTATAGGCAGGTGCTTGCATAAAATTTCTGGCAATTAAAAAAAAAAGGCTACAGGTGTGTGATGTTTGTTCCTGCATTTCCATGTCACACAGGATGTTGATAGACCTCTCAGATGCTGGATGATAGACACCAAATGCAAATCAGTATCTTGAAGGATCTGTGGAGCACAATCCTATAAGTCCCATTTCATTTTAATTTGCAGAATAAGAAATGAAATAAAGAAAATAGATTATCTACACACTGAGATTTTTCTTGTTCAAGAAAGATGTCTTCCTAGTTGTTAATATATGAATTATATTTTCAGATTTTTCAATTGTATTCCTGATGAGTATAAAGACCGTGTTGATCTTAAGTAAGCTAAATTAATGTGTGCATGCACACACACACATACACACAGAGTTACACATGTATTCTGTAATAACTATAGTGCTGATGGTTAAAATTCTAAGAAACTAAAATGTGATTCAGAAAAAAAATACACAGATTTTACAAGTTGAATAAATAGAAGAACAATATCTACAAGTGTTGTTGTAAACATGGAAGTGTTATTTACCCAGAAGTGTCAAAATCATTATTATACTTGTAGAGTCAGCTCAAAACAATCATAAATAGGTCAGCTCCTGTGAGCTGACCTACCACCTGGTGATAAAATTTGGGATCAAACTTAGGGATTAAACTGGACAAGTCTGCACTTGAATCCAGTTATAGTTTTCTTTCATGCCTGAAGAATCAGAGAACAAATCTTGTTTATTGCAGGAATGTGATCAGAAAAGCATTATGGCTAGACCAGAAAAAAGTGGGAGAGTGGAAGAAACTAAGTGGAAGCTTGATCACTCCACTATTGTACAAATTAAGTACTCATGGAATTTAGACTACAAGATAGCATGATGTAGCTCCCTTAACATAAGGACAGAATAATCCCTCCTGATGAGTCAGACTCGTGGGAGAGAATCTGTGTTGCTTTTGAAAATTCCTTTGGAGCCTCTGCCAAGCAGCATTTTATACTATAAAGATATATAATTATATAGAGTGAATAATTCATCTCTGCAGATGTCTTATATGTTATCTGTTTACCTGCTTGTCTCCAACAGTGTCTTATGGAAAGGGGACTGTGTCCTCCCCATGGATTCATCTTGGTTGTAGAAGAGAATCCCCAGAATGTAAGCACCTCCCTATAAAGGTTTTTTGAGTGTTGAGTGCATAAGCAACTAGTTCATTCAGACAGGATAGTGGCATCTGCAAATCTGAGAATTCAAATTTCAGGCCATTTGTGAAACTTCAAATACAACTGTCTTGTAAATACACAGGAGTCATTTTTTTTTTCTATCCGGAAGAACCCTTTCCCTTGTTTCCTTTGTTATTTATTCTTATCTGTTTATAATAATTAAACTGATCAAAGGATCTTTGGATCTATAAATATAGTGTTAGCCCAGATTCTTTTTAGTTTACAAATGGAAATGCTTGATAAAATAATAAGGGGAGGCTATTTTGTTCAAAGGTCATTCTTTTTTCCCCCTTTCCAAAGGTTATGCTATGGTCTTTGTTCTAAAGTGAACTTATATGTTTTAATTGACAGTCCTAAATTCATTTTCCACTTATTTCAGCACTCATGTGAGTTAAATCCGACCCAAATGATTAATTCATTCCTGAATAGCCAAATTGTGCCCAAAATGCCATGAGCTTATAAACTCTCTAAATCTAATGTGAAGATCATCTCTAGACAGAGTCTAAGTTGGACACTCCTCACAATGTATTTGTCACTAAAGATTTAAGCAATATCTGTATATCAGTACTATCTCCTTTCTAGTCCTCCCAAGCAACTCCTACACAATGACTATTGAGTAGTACTTCTTTGTGTTAGCAGCTGGCTTTTTCTTTCAATATATTTTAAGAACCATCCTAGATGCAAACTAAAGCTCTATTAGGGTATTACTCAAATTCTTTTTGACTTATCTAAGATCTGGTTTCTACATTTCATGACTTTTCTTAGTCATATATAAACTAAGTATTAAATGGATACAAAATTATTCCCAAAAATAATTTTTGAAAGCTGGTTTATTTTATAGGATCATTTCTGGTGTAAAGACATTTTATTAAATGTGTGGTCACAAAAACTGGGAACTTTTGAAAAGTTGGTTTTAGGTAGGCATGATGTTTAATAACTCATCTAGCAGAGGCATTGACCTGTCGGAATGGATTCTGGTGGCCATAGCACTGGTCTAGAGGCCTGAATTTCTCCCTGCTGTACAAGATGTTAATTACTGGACCCAAGGGAGGTGACTGGGTTATGACAGCCTTAACCCAATCTCTGAATGAATTACTTGATGGGATTAACTGGGTGGTAACTGAAGACAGGTAGGGTGTGGCTGGAGGAGCTGAGCATTGGGAACTTGTCTTTGGGGTATATATTTGTATCTAGCAGGTGGAGATATCTTTCTCTGCTTCCTGGTCATCATGTGAGCTCCTTCCCTTCATCACACTCTTCTGCCATGATGTTCTGCCTCAACTTGAGCCCCAAGGAATGGAGCCAGCCTTCTCATTCAGAGGAATGAGACTTCTGAAACTATGAGGTCCCAAATAAAGTTATTCTCCTCTAAAATTGTTCTGGTCAGGTCTTTTAGTCATAGCAGTGAAAAAGCTGACTACAACAGGAGGTATGGCTGATCTGCAGAGATTGAGTACAATGGTAGTGGGGGGCATTCAGGGGTTTGAGCCAATGACTATTTATCAACAGGTAGAGTTATAATTCTTTAAGTAATATTAAATTAGTAGCACATATTACTATATAATAAGCCCTGTGTTAAGTCTTTTTATTTCAAAATAGAAAAGAAAATAGAAGTGCTGAGAGCCATAGCCAAGTAGGAATGACGCATGGCATTTGGGGTTGAAAGGTGAAGCCAGCAAGCCATTGAGATGATAATGATTATGTTAAGATGTGTGTTCAATTGGAGATTAGAGCCCTGCTGTCCACCTTGGCCTGCTACTTTGGAGCTCTGTGGGACTCCTGGAGAGTTCCCATTGGTTGGGGAAGTGTGGTAGGAGGGAATTCTGGAGGAGGGATTTGCTGTTGGTGTAGTGTGTCCCAGGAGAAGGCCGCGAGCATGGCATTCGCGGGAGTTTTGAAAATAAAGTTTGTTCCTGCTTGAGTGGCTTGTGATTTTGTGCCCAGCCAGACTGTGGCATAGAAGATAAAGACAAAGGAATTAAGAGTTATTTCACTTTGAGGAAGAAGGCTACTAACTCACCTCACAGCATCCTCATGGATTCTACACATAATCAGTGAGTGAGGTGAGATCTAAAGCCCCTACAGTTTGGGGAAGGGAAACTTTCCATAGGAAAATAAAACAGCTTTCTTGCACAAATTTTCCAAAAACATATTATTATATAAACACATTTCTAGAGCCCCTCCCAGAGGCCCCCAAGGTTCAACATCATTACCATCACTAAATCCATCTCTGTAATTTACTCAGTGGAAACTGATAATTGATGAGTCTTCAAAAGATTCTTTGTGCCCAATATAAATGGTTAACTCTGGAAAACTAAGAAATCTATTAAATCTATTAAGAAATCTATTAGTATTTTATGTAACATTAACTGTTTATAGACATGAAAATCTAATAAGTCAAAGAAGAAAATGTTAATATTTGCATATTTTCCTATCCTGCTCATACCTTCTCAAACCTTTGTTTTGATCTTATGAAGGGGAAGACTATTATGTTGACAGACACCTGGAATAAAGGCAAGGAGGATGGGAGACAAGAACAATGTCAGCCTCCTGTCAACCTCACCTTCTCAACCTCCACAAATCCCTTCTACAATGACGTGATGCTGGGGCCCACCCCAGATGGATTAAATCAAAATCTCTGGAGGTAGGGCATCAGCAATTGTAAAAGGGTGATTTCAAAGAGTGCTTTGAGGTTGAGAAACATTGCCATACACCTACAGCACAAGCAAATGAAGTCAAAAACCAAAAAAATTTGGAGCCCGATAGCACAAGAGTTAATAACAAGAATCAACAAATGGGACTTCATTAAACTAAAAAGTTTTTTCTCAGCAAGAGAAACAATAAGAGAGGTAAATAGGGAGCCTACATCCTGGGAACAAATCTTTACTCCCCACACTTCAGATAGAGCCCTAATATCCAGAGTATACAAAGAACTCCAAAAATTAAACAATAAGATAACAAATAACCCAATCAACAAATGGGCCAAGGACCTGAACAGACACTTCTCAGAGGAGGACATACAATCAATCAACAAGTACATGAAAAAATGCTCACCATCTCTAGCAGTCAGAGAAATGCAAATCAAAACCACCCTAAGATACCATCTCACTCCAGTAAGATTGGCAGCCATTATGAAGTCAAACAACAACAAGTGCTGGCGAGGATGTGGGGAAAAGGGTACACTTGTACATTGCTGGTGGGACTGCAAATTGGTGCGGCCAATTTGGAAAGCAGTATGGAGATTCCTTGGAAAGCTGGAAATGAAACCACCATTTGACCCAGCTATTCCCCTTCTTGGACTATTCCCTAAAGACCTTAAAAGAGCGTGCTATAGGGACACAGCTACAACAATGTTCATAGCAGCACAATTCACAATAGCTAGACTGTGGGACCAACCTAGATGCCCTTCAATAGATGAATGGATAAAAAAAATGTGGCATTTATACACAATGGAGTATTACTCAGCACTAAAAATTGACAAAATCATGGAATTTGCAGGGAAATGGATGGCACTAGAGCAGATTATGCTAAGTGAAGCTAGCCAATCCCTAAAAAATAAATGCCAAATGTCTTCTTTGATATAAGGAAAGCAACTAAGAACAGAATAGAGAGGAAGAGCATGGGAAGATCACAACTAAACAGGGATGAGAGGGGGGAGGGAAAGAGAGAAAGAAGGGAAATTGCATGGTAAAGGAAGGAGACCCTCATTGTTACACAAAACTACATATAAGACGAAGTGAGGGGAAAGGGGAAAAAAACGAGAGAGATGAATTATAGTAGATGGGGTAGGGAGAGAAGACTGGAAGGGGGGGATGGGAGGGGAGGGAAGGGGAGGGGAGGGGGGATAGTAGAGGTTAGGAAAGGCAGCAGAATACAACATACACTAGTATGGCAGTAGGTAAAAAAGTGGATGTGTAACCGATGTGAACCTGCATTATGTATACAGGGTAAAAATGGGAGTTCATAATCCACTTGAATCAAATGTATGAAATATGATATGTCAAGAACTTTGTAATGTTTTGAACAACTAATAAAAAAAAAACAAAAAAAGAAAAAGAAAAAAAAATCTGTTTCTGGAGGGGGAACATCTGAGACAAGACAGGCATGAGGGGTGTCTCCAAAACAAAGTCTAACTGAGGAACAGAGAGTACTTTCATTGGCACCTTGGGATTTGGCAGCTGTGAAAGGTCAAACAGAGGGAACACTTGGCAGGACTGAGGTGTTTTCACAGCAGGAAACTGCAGGTAGAGCCTGAACAAGCTGTCCCTCAGGCAAAGGGAGCTAGCAGCTCGTGGGCTGACAAAGGGAAACCAGGGTAGACATCATGCAGTGAATGCATCTGACAGATTCTGTGGTACTGTGACATCTCCCTTCCCAGAAGACTAAAGACTTATCAAGTGAGAATTTACAAAAGTTAAAGGTACTACATGGTGGGGCGGGGGGGCAGGGGAAGGGGAGTGAAATGTGACCTATTAGTGTATACTTCTATCTCTATCTCAAATACTGGTGATCATTTTTAACAATTGGTTTGAATGTTAAATAACTGTATTTCTTTAACATATGTATTCTGTGTGTCAGGTGACTAAACTGAGAAAGAAAACGGGCATCAAAGTTGAGAACAAGTAACTACAAGTTACCTTGTAATGTGAACTATCTACATGAAAAATAAAGTAGATGGATGAATGGATGGATGGAGAGATGGATGCATGGATGGATGGAGAAAAGTTCCAGAATTTGGAGCAAGAACAAAGAGTAAGGCAAGTGTCACTGTCTCCAATGAAATGCAGAATAATCAGAAAACTGATTTGTTTTTCCAAAAAATATACACAAAATGAGATATGTGGGATAAGATTCATGCAAGGAATGATCTTAAAAAAAAAAAAAAAAAAAAAAAAAAAAAAAAAACATGTTCTAAAACATGATCTAAAAAAACAATTTGGTGTCCCTCTCAGATTTAAGAGCAGTTATAAGAAATGTAGTTTGAAGTCAAAATTGGGATTTTCAAGACATTTTAATTTATGGAGACTTAGGAATATTGCAAGATAGGTATTACCTGTCCTTGAAGACCTGTGTAGTTTCTGTGCCTCACTCAGGAGAGGTGCATTTGAATGGTGCCTATGGAGGAGCTATCAACAGGTTCAAAGTATAAATCAGAGGAAACAGAGAAGTCAGGGCTGGCGGAATGCAGCAGAGGAATGGAGGAGACCACAGGCCAGGACACAGCCTGAGGGTCCTGAGACAGCCCTGAGAAATGTGAGAAAAATGAGAGTGAAGAGACTGAAGTATACCAATGAGAAAGCATTTTCAGCAATAGCTACCTCATCGTTTTACCCAAACTCACTCCTAAAATAAAAGCTGTACTCTTTCACATGTGCATAGAAATCTCTAGATCTTATCTTTATTTTGAGTAATGCATGTAATGCATTATCCTTTATATTATAAACATCTCATGACATTGCAAAGTCTTCAAGGAAAACGACTCAACCCTCAATATATTTCCCACAATTTCTGCATACTTTAGTGCACAGAAACCAAAAATCCTCCCACAATCACTACATATTTTCTTTTGCCTTTATCGTCTGTCATTCAGCAGTTTGGAGTCTTCTCCAAAGGCATTATAGCATAAAGAAAATACTCTTTTCACCAAGTTGCTTTGTTCTCCCATGAAATTTTTATGTTCTTTTAAAAGAACATTTTAGAATGTCCTTGTTTCAGAATTGCAAAGGAATATGAAATTTAAGTGACTAAGTCTGCCTGCTGGGTCACAAATGCAAAATTACTGCAATCTGTTTCTCAGTTTATCAGTCTCCCTAAAGGCCATTAAGTCCTATGCATAGTCCTAATAGCTTCATCTTTAAATGCTCCGAGGCATAGCCCAGAAATTAAGATGGGAGTTTAATTTATTCCTTCTTCCATTCAACCCTTAATCTTTTTCTAGTGCTTTGGAAGCTGATTTACCTTAAATTGCAATTATTCTATAAAAAGAATTTTAAAGGAAAAGGAACAAGACTTTTTGCCATTAATTCTCCTTTCACCTTTTCCTTTTCTTCAAGTGTGGAAGCAGGCAGAACAGGGGAGCTCTCCCCTTACTCAAGCCTTTGGTGACTGTTTTCTCCTCTTAGCTCCTTTAGTACTAATAATTTTAATCATTCACTGTGTACTTAATGTTTTACAGTTGTTGTTACTGCATAACAAGTGACCACAAAACTTGTGGCTTGAAACAGCCACTTTACTGCACTCCCAGATTCTGCCTAGAATTCAGACAGGACACAACAGGAATGGCTTGTCTCCATTACACAGTGCCTGGTGTTCACCTGGTGGCTGGGGCTGAATTCATCTGAGGTCACTTCACTCACAAACCTGGTGGTTGATGCTGGCTTTAAGCAGCTACTTTAGTGGGACATTGGCTGGGGCTGTCAAATGAAACACCCAATGGAGCCCCTCCATGTGTCCTGGACTTGCTTACAGCATGGTGAAGTCAGGGTAGTTAGTCTCAATGTGTGGCTCAATGTTCCAGAAGCAAGATCTGCACAAGTGAGGTAGAAACCGCATCGCCTTGCACCATCTAGGTTTTGTAGTCATAGTTAGGGATTTCCTCCACATTCTATTGGTTATAAGCAAATTACTAAATCCAATTAGATTGAAGGGAAGGGGACACATATCCCACCTCTCAATTAAGGACTGCCAAAGAATTTGTGCATACTGTTTGAAAACCCACAATTTGTTTCCTTGTGATTTTGCTTTCTGTGTATGTCCTGACTTTTAAGCTTCATGTTGCTCTAAGCTGATAGGGTTACCAAGAACAGCAAATAAAAATACAGAATGCCCCATGAAACTTGAATTTCAGATGAGTACAACATACTTACAATAAAAGATTATCCATTGTCTATATGAAATTCAGTTTTAACTGGAGGGTCCATACTTTATCAGACAACTCTACCAAAGCAAACAGTCCAGTGTGAAAGATGTTAGAGAGATTCACTTATGCCTGTCAGTGATCCAAATGTGATATCTGCTTAGATTACTGAATAACCACACATACCAGATCCTGAGACTTCATTTCCTCTATTGGTAATATCAAAGTGAAATCAGTGTTCTGCACCCAGATCTTCACGTTGCTACCTCAGCATGACAGGGAAGTCCTTGGAAACCCGACTAAGTGTACAATTCTACTTCACTCCAGGTTTAAAATCATCATTGAGTACATTTTTTGCAGGTTTTAGAGTGGTTATTAATGGTAATTAGACATAAAAACTCTGTAGCAAAATTCTCTTAGGTTTTAAAAATAAAATGTGGTACTTTCATAGACAATTTTTAAAGTAACTGTTTCAAAATGCTTATGGTTACCTTTTCATCATTCTCTCTGTGTACCAGTTTGTTCTGAAATGTCCATTTTCTTGAAGATTTTTTTTCCCAAATGTACTGCAAATTTTTCAACAACAGAGAACTTGTAAAGAGGTCTCAAAACTATTATAAGAGGTTTGTCAACCCCAAGCCTTATTGTACAATAAATATATAAAAATACTATTACCATTTTATGGAAATTTACAACATTTAATCTTCATATTTAGATAGCTGAGAAAAAAATATTGAGTAGTCTGCTGAATTTCTATCATGGAGGACAGTACTTTATTCATAAATAAATCTCATCTATAGGTTTGTTCACAAAATTTAGGTTATGGGAGATTAAATAATATAGGAGAAGAGTTTAAAAGAGTTAAAGTGCTTTTCATAAAGTAAATAAACAAAAGTAAATGTTGAGCACAGTTGAGTTTCTGCCTCAGGGTGGAAAAAGAAATAGAGAACGAAAAATTAACCCAGCAATGTAGTAAGAAATGAATACCCTATAAGAAAAGATGATTAATTAAGAAAAATACATTCATGTGGGAAACCATAGGTGAAGCTACTTGAGGGGTCTCTACTCCATACAGAACCATGGGGGTCTTAGGTCTTCCCTTGGGAAAGATCCCAGCTTTCCCGTGTGTATCAGACCCCCAAGGTGTGACATCTCTACCCCTGCTTTACTAGTGGGACACCTTGTGTAGCTCTGGAATTGGGTGTAACCTATTGGGAACTGGATAGCCCACCTCATATCTTATTTGGCAAAGAACATTACATGAAAAACCTTTGATGTTCCCCCATATAAATAAAGCAAGCATGGACTCCATCTCTTTATCTTTCCAGTGTGGAAGCTCAATCCCTAACATCAAAGAGCTGTTCTGCCCTCACATTTCAAAATTACTTCCTGTGTACTGTGGCTTTTTCACCTTTTTCTTCTTGTAGCTTTTATTCTGCAGCCAGCCTACCTCACACAGAGGAACCCGGATTTTGTCGCCTGGGTGGGACGCAGGTGAGACATACATACATACATACATACATACATACATACATATACACACATATATTCACATAAATTAAGATGCTAAATAATGTTTACTAGATTATTTGCAACTTGATTAGATAATTCTTCCTACATCTCTCGCCTTGATTATTTTCTTTTCCTACACTGAATATATCACAAGGGACACTAGGTTAGAAGTTTTAGCCAATTATATTAAGCTGGGCTCAGTGGTACACAACTGTAATCCTAGTGACTAAGGAGGATAGAACAGGCAGATCATGAGTTCAAAGACAGCCTCGAAAATTAACAAAGCCCTAAGCAACATGCAACTTAGCAAGACCCTGTCTCAAAATTTAAAAAAGGACTGGGAGTGTGGCTCAATGGTTCGATGCCCCTGGGTTCAATCCCAGGTATCAAAAACCAAACAAACGAACAAACAAAAGAAACAAAGTTTTAGGCAATTATATTAAATGTAAGAATGTAAAATTAACCCAGTAGACTTAGGGACCATCTAATACACTGGCACTTGGCTGTATTAAAATACATACATGGGAGCATGATGGACAGCTGGTATACATTCTTTCCTCAGTTTAGCTTTTTTTTAAATTAAATTTATCTGTTACTGATACATAAAACATAAAATTGTACATATAAGTGGGATAACATGATGTTTCAATGTATGTATTTGTTATGTAAAGTTTAAATCAGGTTAAACTCATGTATCTCCTCAAACACTTATCAGTTCCTTATAATGAAAACTTTCAAAATCCTTTTTTCTAGCTTTTTAAAATTATTTTTTAGTTGTAGATGGACACATATCTTTATTTCATTTTTATGTGGTGCTGAGGATTGAACTCAGTGCCTCTTGCATGCTAGGTGAGCACTCTATCACTGAGCCATAAATTTTTGAAGTGTACAATACATTGCTATTTATCTATAGTCTCTCTACTGTACAATAGCACACCAGAACTTCCTGCTCCCACCCAACCATAACTTAACACTTATTATTCAACCTTTCCCCTTCCTGCTGTCCCTTCCCCTTCTTTCTCCAGCCTGTGGTAACCACCATTCTATCTCTACCTCTATGCAATAGCTTTTTCAGATTCTATACATGAGTGAGATCATGCAGTACTTTCTGTGCCAGTTTCATCCATGTTGTTACAAATGACAGGATTTCATTCTTTTAACAGGTTAATAGTATTTCATGTGCCACCTTTTCTTTTTCCCCTCATCAGCTAATGGATGCTTAGGTTGTCTCTCTGTTCATCTTTCCCATCAATTCGAAAGAAAACATGTCCAGGACTAAGGATAAACAAAGTCCATAGAATGATGAAGAGCAGAACTGTAAGTGGAGAACATTATGGTTTTTTATTGCTTCCAGAAGTTCTCTCACCTTTCCCATAGGTAAGCAGTTGTTTAGGAATTTATCACTAATTTGCTGGTATGTACTCAGAAAATGGTATGAGCTATGACCATGGTGCTTGCCATAGGAGAGTGGAAGAAACCAGGAGTTGAAGTTCATTCACAGTTGCAGAGTGAAATAAGGGACAAGAGTGAAATGTACCACGAGAGCAGTCAGAAAGAAAGTTAACTCCCTGAAGGTTCACAATGAAGGGTTCGTTTACACAACATGATATGACATTAAGTTAAATTCATACCTAAAGATAAAACTCAGGTCAAAAAGAAGCATTATCTAAAAATATAAAACTTATACCAATAATCAGCCAGTATGTTAATAAATAATTTTAAAACTGCAGCCATTTAAACTCATATAATAGAGTAATGTCAGGATTCCTCTTTCACTCTGAAATATCTCAATGTACAAATACTTTACTAAGAGTAAACTCATAAAGTAAACATTTTACAGAATAAATCATATACTATTCCTAGAAATGCCATTTTTATTTAAAATTTTATTCTACACTTTTGTTAAAGTTCACATGCACAGAATTATACATTAGTCATTTAAAAAATATGAAAAACTTTGTAGGAATATAACAAAATAAGAATTTTATATTCATCATTGAAAATTTAAATTAAAATTTTATCCTACATCTTATTTGGAAAATTTTTGGTTAACTTGTGTTGTCTTTGCATTAAACATTCCACTAGCACATATCAGTGCTTGTATAATCAACTGAATTATTTCAAAGTGTTATCTGCTTTTTGAGTCAATACTAAATTAGTAATACAGATGGAGGACATTATAAGAGGAAATTGTTATTTCTTGAAAATTGCTCATAATACTAACTGAATAATCTTTATTTTAAACACGCTGTCAATCATTATCACTATCACAGATGACAGAATTATTTTTAAGAAAAAGAATAAAAGCATTTCCCACAGATAATCATTTCAAATGACAAAAGTAATCATTTGTTCAGTCCAAGAACACAGAGAACACCACAAGAAAGTTCATATTCAAAGACAACCAATGAGAGAAGTTGTTGTGATTTGGATCTAAAAATGTTCTGCAAAGGCTCTTGGGTTGAAGGCTTGCTCCCAAATGAAGCAAGCAGGGTTTAGAGGTAGGACTCTTGGGAAGTGATTGGATCAGGAGGAATCTGACCTCATCAGTGGGTTAATCCATTGATGGATTAGTAATTCAATGGCATATTGAGAGGTGGTGGAAACTATAGGAGGTAGGGCCTACTTCAAGAAAATAGAACACAGAGGGCATGCCCTGGGAAAGTATGTCTTATCCCTAGTCCCCTTTTCCCTCTTCCTCTGCTTCCTGGCCACAATAAGGTGAGCAGCATTCCTGCACCATACCTTTCTGCCATGATGTTCTGCTTACTTCAGGCCCCCCCAAAATAGATCTGGCTGACCATGGACTGAAACCATGAGCCAAAATAAATCTTTCCTCCTCTAATTTGTTTTCCCCCAACCTCAGGTATTTTGTCTCAGCAACAGTAAGCTGAGTAATAAAGAAGTTATAGGCTTTCAAAAAAAAAAAAAAAGATTTTTAAAAATCTTTTAAAAAAAGATATAAGTATTTACCATATCATTCCTAAGCATGCTATTTCTGCATAATATTTTTTTTCATTTCTTGCTAATTAATGAGTAACATTCATGTTATATGATAAAATAGCTGCTCCTGGTAAAAATTCCTGATTATGGGACAGACATTATCCCACAACAGTTTTGGGAAACAAGTTACATTGATTTTTAAGTGTTTCATGATATTTTCTCTTTTTTAATTCTTTGAAGATTTACTAAGTATTTGTCAGGAACTCTCACAGAGGTTTTTTCCCCCCTCTCCTTATACAAGTAAGTAATTGAAGATGCCTCCAATCTAATATTGCTGCTGGCAAACAGTCTTAAAGCAGAAAACTGTAATAATGCAAACCACAGGAGTGTAGCTGCACATATTGTTACATCACATTTAGATCATATGCAATTAATATCATATGTTAAAGCTGTTTCAGTAGGGTGGGTTGTGTGGTGGTATTTTAAGAATCCATTATCGAAAATGTATGCCTGTATCACAAAGACCTAGAAAATAGTTCTTATGTCATTCAATTTTCTGTTACTGTAACAAATACGGGAAGTGATCAATTTATAAGGAAGAGAGGTTTATTTAGGCTCCTTGTTTGGGCAGTTTCAGTTCATGGCTCAGTGACCCCTTTGCTTTGGGTCTATGGCAAAGCAACACTTCATAGCAAGAAAGTATAGAGAGCATATGTTCACCTCATAGCTGGGAAGTAAAGAGTGGGGATGGGGATGCTGGGGTCCCATCGTCCACTTGGAAATCATGACCCCAATCATCTAAAACCTCACACTAGATCCCATATCTTGAAGGTTCTACCACCTCCCAACAGCACCAAGCTGGGGACCAGGCCTTACACATGGCTTATAGTTTAAAGCATTCATTGTACTTCTCACAAAAAGAGATAAAGATGATCAGAACCTGAAATCCAGAACCCTCACCAATCACCCAACTCTATAGGTTGTTAGGGAAAATGACTTTAGGCCCCTAGGGGTTATTGCCATTGCATTTTATCTACATACCCAGATGTAGAACACCTGAGTTCCAGCTGTGAAGATTATTATGCCCCTCTAGGAACAACCCGAATTAAAAGTCCTCTGTGGGCAATTTTCCCTAGAAGGGTTTCAACTCTGATGAAGAGAATAGAAATATGAATCAAAGAGATTTTCTAATATTTCTTAAACTGTGGCCTGTACAGTTTATTAAAAATAAAAAAGTTAATGAGAATAGCGATTGGATTATAACGAATTAGTCTCTTAGTGATGGGTGGCAGTGAATACAGCGGTCTACTTTTACCATGATCACTAAGATTTTAAAACCACTCAACTTAAAACTGAAAATATTCATCCTTAACCATTAATTCCAAGCCATGTCTGGCCTGGGCTCTGCCCTGGTCCTATCAAGCCTACAGATGAAAGAAGCATCTCCAGTGCAAAAGGTGGCCCCAAACCCAACCCATCTGTGACATCCACCAGGCTGCCAACCAAGGGTTTATGGAGCTTCTCTCTTCCTGCACTACCTGCTCCCTCACACTTGCTGTGGCCCTGTGACTTACTGTTCCCAAATGAGATGTGATTGTGAGTGCTCGGGGTCATTCTAGGAGAGGTTTGAAAAGTTGAAGTATGGGAGCGGGGGTTGTGGCTCAGAGGTAAATCTCTCACCCAGCATGTATGGGGTACTGGATTCGATCCTTAGCACCACATAAAAAAATAAAATAAAGGTATTGTAACTTCCTACAACTAAAAAATAAATAAATATTTTTTTAAAGTTAAAGTATGGTTTCCCTAACCCTTTAAATTCCTTCATAACTGTGGAAATGGGATGAATTGTCCCTCAGCCAGTGTCCTGAACAAGAACAATGTGGAACAGTCTCCAGATGGTGGACTTGTGAAATGAGACAATGAAAATGAAGTGTTAAGAAGAAATAAACAGGGCTGGGGATGTGGCTCAAGCGGTAACGCACTTGCCTGGCATGTGCGGGGCGCTGGGTTTGATCCTCAGCATCACATAAAAAAAATAAAATAAAGATGTTGTATCCACCAAAAACTGAAAAATAAATACTAAAAAAATTCTCTCTCTCTCTCTCCCCTCTCTCTCTTTAAAAAACAAAAAAACAACGACAAAAAAAATCCCTTCTTTTAAGCCACCGAGACACTGAAGGTTGTTTCCACCAGCCTGAAACATTCATAACTCTCTATTATTCCCTATTAGATTCCACCCCAGCCCTACTGTCAAATTGAGTCCCTGAGTATTTCATAAAATCAGAGCCACTATCTTATTGGTAGAACAAAAAGAGAGGAAGGTAGCTTCAAAGTAATGTTAACTGTACTTGTGATGGGAATTATATTTAGAATTAAAACCCTAGTTAAACACACAAACAAAAATAAAATAAAATAAAAAATAACTAGAAGGTCTACTACCTCAAAGATGGCACATCTTCCATCTCTACCCCTCATACACTTTTGATCCTTTCCAGGTCTGTCTCCTCTGGCTCTCTCTATAGGTTAACGTATGCAGGACATTGCGACAACATCCTAGGAACAGCCCATCACTTAATGACATTTGACTTTATTACAGTTCTATGGAAGATAGGTATGAAACACAATTCCACATAGCTACTTTCAATCAATATCATTTTCTAGAAATTACCACCTACAATCAGTTTCATCACTAAGCAATCACCTATTTAAAGGCAGGGTCAAAGGTGTGAGCCAGGTTAGTTTTCATTGTATGACACACTTGTTTAGAACTCTGTGATATACAAAATGGGTTTTATCTTTTTAGATGGTTACCACAACTCTGCAGCATCAGAATGATTTTATTGTTTCCCTGTTGTGGCTTAAAAACTGTCTTGGAAAAGAGAAATTGCTCCTAAGTTATTTATACCATCAAAACTCAAACCCAGTTTCTTATTCATTCTATCATTCAACAAATAATTATAAGTACTGAGGATACATCGATGAACAAAACAAGACAAAAATTATTGCCCTTTGGAGGTCACAATATAGAAAAGGATGACAGAAAATAAACTAAATAAGTCATCATATGACATACTAGCAAGTGATAAACACCATGAAAACCACAAGGCAATAAGAATTTTTTATCTAAGTTTCCAGAGTGGAGGTGTCTTACGTTTTAAAATAGAGTAAGAAGGGAAAATATTTCATAAGAAAACAGCACTGAAGGAGTGGAGTGCGTGCATCACGCCGACAGCAGAGGAGAAGCCTTCCAGGAGGAAGGAAGATCAAGGGCAAAACAAGAGCCTGCCAGGCTTGTGGAGGAACAGACAGTCCAATAAAAACAAAGAATAAGGAGATTTTTAAATGTCAGACAAAACCAACAGCTCAAAGTTTACTAGTGTTGGATGAAACCAAATTATAACAAAGTTATACAATGCTTTTCTATAAAAGAGAGGGAAGACAAAAAAAATAAGCTTAAAAATAGTAAAATTAAGTATCTTAAAAACAAGAAAAAGGTAGGCAAAGATAAACTCCAGTAATTAAGAATACAAATTATTATTGATGTAAAGATTAGAAGAATAAATTATGTAACAGTTGGTTACAAAGCATTGCATACACAAAATGTAAAGAAAGCAAAATGCTTAGTGCAGAAGATATCAAGAATTTCTTCCTTTGTGACTATTTGTCTGAAAATTCAAAGTTCTTTGAAAGGATCTCCAAGGAAAGTCACTAAATGAAAAGCAGAAGCCCAGGTAACCAGGGCCCCTGGCCTCATGACCTTTGTCATCTCTGTGACTCAGACCCTCTTATTCACCCTCATCTGGGCCCATCCAGCACTCAAGCAGTAGCAGTGGAGACAGCCATACCACAGGGCCAAGTCTCCCCCGTGTATCCCTGGCCCTCTGTTTCTCCCAACCCCCAAATCTGCATGGTGCATTTGACTGATTTGGCTCACTTCCAGTTCTTTGTGCTTTGCCATTTAGAGGTACTATAAACGCAAAGCATTCATAGATGATACACACTGGATAGCAATAGAAAAAAAGTTGATTTTGAAGAAACATCTCCCTTCCTCAAAATGTGTATCTCAAATGTATCTGCCAAAAAATAGACTGATTATGAACAAAATAGCCCCAAAGCCCAATATTCCCTTTTCACTGTGTTTTTCACCAATCTACTATTCTGAACCAGTATCAAGAGTCAGTATTTTTAAATCTTAATTTACCATCATTTTGTTTGAAATGTCAGCAGATTTTAGAATGCTAGGGTTAGAAGATTCAGAAATTTTTGCAATTTTATCCCTCTGCTATAACCTATAGCCTAAAATAATTCCAGAAAATCTATCTTACTGTTAGAGATTTCCAAAGATGGTGATTTTACAGCTTTCCTTAGTAACCATTTTAACATTTAACAATTTACATTGCCAGAAAATACATATTGAGGAAGGAATGAAGAAAAACAACAACAAAAAAAATCAGTTCTACTTGAAAGCCAAAGAATTGCAAAGTCAAAAAGAAGCACATAAAGAATTATAATATTTGAGATGGATGTTTGACTTTAAATAATAAAGTTCAATATCAGTTAATGAAGATGTTTGGAGAAATCACTACTTTACTCAAAACAATAGAAGATAGGCCAGCTGCTGCATGTGACATAATCTCTGTCCCAACCCTGAACTCTGTGGGACCAACAATGCCTTTTCCTCCAGATGTTCCTAATGCCATGTCAAAGAGTCAACTCAAATATACTTTGCATCACAAAGAACTCCAGTCCAGGACTAATTTTACCAAACATGGATGTGCACAATATTTTAGTAGTTATAAGAATCAACAAATTAACTTGTCAATAACCTCATTTATAGGAATTCTATATGCTTAATGAACATGGTTAATATTTGACAATTTAGTCTTTATGAATTATATGTTAAAAGGCTAATCAGATCACTTAGACAGTTATTCATTTTACAGGTTTTCAAGATAGGAAAATGTCTCAGAGAAAACACTTAATGAATTGGAACAACTTTCCATAGTCTAATGTTCAGAAACAGATCAAGTCAAAAAAGAATAAGCTCTAATACTTAACTTTCATAAATCTAACATAGTTGTTCTTCCAGTATGTAAGTACCCATTACACAAATGCATCATTAGAAATTTATTTAGGTTTGGAGAACCCTAGACCATGAGAAGATCACATCCAAATATGGAAATAGAAAAAAAAATGAAAAAAAAAAAAGAAAAGTCTCACATCTTTCAGTGCAGTTTGTATAGAAATTAGTTTTCTTAGAAGGCAAGAATAAACATGACTTTCACTATGTGCTGTTTTTTCATTTCATTGATAACCCTGAAAATATTAAAGAAACAAAAAGGTAGGCATGTGTATTTTCTGTTTCTACTTGTCAAGATATTTATGAATTTTCACAAAAAGAAAGCAGAACCAATCTGAATCTTTATACAAAAGTTAAATTGGCACAAGCTGGAATATTTTATAAAATTTTCACCCAAGATGAATCATGTATCTCCATCAAGGGAGGAAAGAGGAATCACTCTCCTTCTTAAACCACCAATATTTTTCAGTTTTATACTTTCCGTTACCTATTTTAAAATGTACAACTATGTGCTTACAAAATTTTCACATAAAAATGCGACTTTTAAAATTTGTAGAAAATTGGATAATCCTGGTTTAAATGAAGTGTAAACGATTTAAACATTATATCCATTAACCAGAGATAATCACATATATGATGTTTTTATATTATCATGTGTTTTTAAAATTATATTATTTCAAATAAAGTCATTAATATTTTAATATACTTAGTTTTTAAATAAGATTTTAATGAATGGTACGGTGGTAAAGTCTTGGTCAATAAGACATCATCTTCATTGGTTACTAAGATATTCTGAATGTATAAACATACTATGGGTTCAGGTTGTAACTTCAACACATATCAATTACGTCATTTTTAGAAATTACTTAGGTCTTGAGTGTCTCAAACTATATACCAAGATATTCCCAGGAGCACTATGGGATATTTTAATTTTTCAATCATAACATAATGATGTTCCACATTTTTTCAGTACAGTGCAAATAATATCAACATTAGATCATGATACATTCTTTTCAATGGTAGCATGTCTTTGCAAAGCTGGGCTTTCAGAAACTCATGTGACAATAAGCAAATATCACTTGAAAATAAGAAATGAAGAGCAGCAGTCTTCACTCCAATGACAAGTTTAAGAGTTGTGCAGTGTTCAAGAGGAGTGTTCATCCTAGTGGTAATTGTGCTTATTTAAGAATGAGGTAGATATTCATTTTGCTTTTGACTAATGATATTTGACCTTCAATTGATTGCTATGTTGTTGAGAATTAAGCTCTTATGAAGGTTTTGGAAATAGCAACTTAAAAAGGAAACTTTGAGGTATGTGTTTAGGCCAAGGGGTATCTTAAAAATCAAAAGATACTAAGGAGTCCATAAACAGAGAAAGCTGGGGAATCTCTGACTTTATCCCCTTGAGATGGATTTTCTTTATCTGTAAAATAAATATACTACCTGTTTCATAGAGCTGTTGCAAGAGAATCAGAGTACTTATAAAAGTGTCTGACAAAATGACCTCAGAAATTCCATAAATTTTAATTCTTCCTCTTCCTGAATAATTGAAGTTTTCATTTTTGCAATATTATTATATGAAACATTTTCTTTGCTATCTTATTACATTGCTACTTTCTTACATAATATTTAAAACAATCTGTTTTATCTATTCAGTCACACCTGAAAAGATGCTCATAATTATAATCCCAAAACATAGCAAAAAATAAAAACATCTTATGAATTATCAAACTTAAGGTACAATATATTCTGTATATTTAAAAAAAATTGAGAGACTTTTTAAAATAAATAATTTCCCTGATGCATGTGTAGAAACTCAGTGTTAACCAGAATTTGGCTAATTTGAATGCCCTATTTTCCTGAAAGTGTTTGTAAATGAATTCAAAATCATGCCATTTTCACTATATCCTAAAACTAGATAGCTATGGCAGATGATTTGAGAATGTGTGAAATTGCCACATAAATTCTGTTTTCTGTGGGAGTAAGATCCAGTGAAAGCCTTCTGAATACAAAACAGCAGGTTGCAGCTCTATCCCACTTCAGTGAATAGCATCAAATCATTTGACCTCCCCAGGTATCAATTTAATTTCCTCTAAAATGACAGGATCAGTCCTGCTCTACGAGCAGTAAGAGAGACAAACAAAATATAAGTGCAGGTTACTTATACCTTATTAGGAGATACAATTATATTCTTAAAGTGAAAATAAAATTACAACACTTGGAAAATCTCAGAGGCAATGTAAGACCATATGTCATCAGATGATATATAAGCAAATTTTCCATTAAATGGATTAAATCTCATTATCCTAGTACATAAGTTTTATTAGTAGCATTATTAATGAACAATATTAAGCAAATTATGGAACTTCTAAAGTCTCAGTTTCTGAGTTTTCAAATGAAAATTATAATGACACTTATTTTATAGGACTGTGGTAAAAATTAATTGTGTTACTTTATGTGTTAAACCATTTTGCAGTGTCTATAACCAGGTTCCAATACCTAATTCATTGAGATACTGAGAATCATACTACTGGCATTTTTGGAGCCTGTGATAAAAGTTGAATACCAAAGTTCTTTTAATCCTAGAACAATTTGTAGAGTATCTACTATTCTCTCCTTTTTACCACTGAGGTAGCTGAGTTTCAAAGGATTAACCTGTCCCAGAAGGTGAGGGACAGAGACCAGAGTAATAGGTGAAATAATTCCAGTTGCACAGCACACAGTTTACCTCGGCAGGTAGATGTCCACTGTCAAAATAAAGATAAATACAGGAAAAAAAATGACAATAAGTCAGCAGTGCTCATGTCTCATGAGAGCTAATATGTCTGCCTGAATATCACAGCAATTCCAGTAGAAAACCAATATCTTGACTGAGCCTATGGTGCTTCTCCTAAACCTGCAGATTTATCTACACACATTGCCAGAGCAATTTTCTGTCTTAATCAGACTCCCCAAAAGAGGGTGCTATGCTCCTGACAGCATCTTCACTATGCAGAGTTCTCCCACCTACTCATATAGAGGTCTCCAATCTTGACCATAATTAGAAACAACAAGAAAGCATGTCAATTCTGGGGGGGAAAAAAAATTAACTATTTTTTTTAATTTAAATTTTTAACACTGTGCTAAATTGCTTAAAAATCAAAAACATGTCAATTCTGGAAAAATTAAATCAGAATCTCTGGGGACAGGGCACAGAGCTTCAAGCATCAGCAATGTTCACTTCCTCTATTTAAGCTTAATGTGCAGCCAAGGTAGAGATCTCTGAGCTCTCAATGGAAGAGATGTCTTGTGCAGGACTTCCTTTGAAGGAAATATGGCTGGAACTTAAGCATCTTGTGGTGTGCAATGAAGGATTCATGTTGCCTAAAGAGAGGCTTGGCCTTTTTCCTCAGTTCCTGAGAGTTAACTGCTATGCCCTTGGAATATTCCACTTAACAACAGTGGTTCTGTTTGCCTAACCATCACATACATGATATCAGCTTGACTCCTGGAGGGGCTGGAGACTACGGTCAGCCAGGTGGGGGTTCAATCAAGCCTCATACATACTCCAGATGACAAAGCCAGGGTGAGTCTCCTTAGCTGGTAATACTCTGAGCATGTTGTCACACTTTGATTCTAGGAAAAGTTTGTGCTGTTCTCCAGCTCGTGCTCCAATCCACTGGTGATATCTGAAGCTCATGCCCTGGACCCTGCTCTATGAGCTTCTTGTTTGAGCTGATTTTAATGTATATCCTTTGCTGCCATAAACACTAATCATGAATATAACAGTTTTGGTGAGTTCTGAGAGTCTTTCTAATGAGTTATTGAACATAAGGGTGTTCTGGGGGACCTCAGAACTTGCAGCTCATGTGGAAAATGTGATTATTTTAGGGACCCCCTGAACTTTGTGTGTGGCCTATTTAGTTCATCCAACTTGGATGGTCTCCTCTGTGAAGACCCTAACAACTACCACCCTGGGGAATTCTCTATCTGAGTCCTAGCAGCACCCTCTCTCACATCGGCATGACTGCACCGGCTTTTCCCTCCTCTAGCAATGTCTACTCATCTTCATCATCAAATCTTTCCTTCTCATTCAACATAACTTGTCACAGGTGTCACTTGCTTCTAGAAACCTCTACACCCCTTCTAGATTTTACCTTAGCCCTTCATGTTCTCATAGGACCTTATACTATATCTGACACCCATGAGTCTTAGTGTAGCACTCACACCAAAGCTTGTTATTTTTGTTTTCTTGATAAGACTTAGAACATGCTCCAATTTCAGCAGCAAAGAAACAGTGATATTTCATGCTCATCTCTTTTTCATTCTCATTTCTGCTATCTTGTCTGCTTGGTGTGGACATTGTTATGCCATGTGTTATGTTTGAGTTTTATTATTGGCAAGAAATTACTGTAAAACCAAAAATAATTGCAACCAAGAGAAGGAATTAGAACATAAGCAAAGGGAGAAGAAAGACTGCAAAATGTTACTTGTTCAAAGTCGAGGTAGAAGTAGTGAAAGAGTAACAAGCAAGGTGAGATATACAATGATAATCCAAAAGCAATGAAGGCCAAAGAACCTAGAATAACAATACAGTAAAAAGGACGATTCTGCCTACAAGAGAATGAGTAGATATAAATGAGACTTTCAGAAAGAAAGAATTTTCAGTTTTTCCACATTCTGACAACAGCTTTATTGCTGTGAAAGATGGCATGCATTGCATTTCTCTTTCATGTGTTTTTGATATACATGGTTATTTTCCAGTAACTTGAGCCAGTGACAACAGGATTGAACTGAAAAATTATCTGTTTATAGATTGTGAGTTTCAGAAGGCAGGGACTTTTATCTCTATGTCCCTGGCACACTGCACCAGTCTGGCTCATGTTTGTTAAATAAATGAACATCCTACCAATAGAAGACAAACCCCAAAGAAGACAATCTCTATTGTGACACCATATTAGAATTATGAGCATCATGGAAACTGGCCAAAACCAGGGAGCGTAATCTACAGCACTGACTCCAGAATTTCATTCCTTGGTCCGGTGTTAGTCAGAAATTATCAATGATCTCTCTGTGAAAAAAAAAGAACTATAACAGGTGTATTATATTGCCAAATTAATTCTATATTTTTGGTTATGTTTTCTTTATTTATCTTTAGTAAAAATGTCCATTTATTCATTGTGATAAGAAAGAGTAGTAATTGGTTTGTTTTATTAATATACTAACTCAGCCAAACAGAAAATTCACAACACTATGATAATTGAAAAAAGAAAGAGGGAAAATATTACTGATGTGTGAAATTTAAAACTATGAACATCATATGTGGAAGCTAAAAAAGTTCATCTCAAAGAAATAGAGAACATAATGGTTCAATAAAGGATAGGAAAGGGGCAAGGGTAGGAAGAGGTTAAATAGCAGGTACCAAAATATTATTAGAAAGGAAGAATACGTTTCAGTGTTCTATAACACAGTAGATTGACTATAGTTTACAACTTATTATATATTCCCAAAGAGCTTAAAACAGAGACTTTTGAATGGACCCAATACAGAGAAATAATAAATATTTGAGGTGATAGAAATGCTAATTAACCTAATTTGATCATTACATGTTGTATGCCTATAGCAAGTTCTCACATTGTACCCCTTAAATATGTACAATTCATATCTATAAATTTTTAAATTTTTAAATATTTTTTAAAAATTGGAGAATGTCCAGAAATCCTATGGATGCCTCAGAAAATGAGGAAAAAGCAAGCTGTGAAAAGACATTCATGCCTCACCGGAAAGAGCAGTCATATGAGCAAGCCAAGGTGGCAGAGGGAAATGCTGCAGGGCCACTTAGAGTCAGCATCTGTATGAAAGCATTCCTTATGCAGAGAGGTCTGCATGTGGGGAAATACTGTTTGTGAAACACTGAGATTCTAAGATTACATAAGATTTTACATCACTATAAATCACTTGTAATTAAAGATATTTCCCTTTATCAAAATTATGTTCTAATACATTAGAGTTATTATGCATGCATTTAGAAGAGTTTCGTATTACTAAGCTTTCACAAAATAAGATTTCCTAGGATTTATGGTGGAAATTAAGCCAAGGGTAGTCTCATAAAATTAAGAAGTTAATAACAAACCAAAAAGTATGTGTTTATTTAATAAATTATAATTAAATGAGTCTATTTGAGGTTCTGGGAACATGACAATTAACATATTTCTATATTAATATAAAATTTAACTATTTGATTTTTAAAATTTAAATTTTCTCAACTAGCTATTTAATCTGCCTTCACTGCTTTTAAACGTGATTGAGATGTGTTTTATGTAATGTTTTAATACAGAAAATATAAAATTTCAACTTACAGATCACAGCATCTATAAATTTATCAAAATATACACATTGAAAATATTATATAAGTTGGTATCTTCAATTAGGGGCAGTTATCACCTATTAGTTATCCCCCAACCAAATTAAGTCACTCTGAACTAAATAAATAGTAGTAAGACTTAAGATTTGAAATGTGAAAATGCACTTTACAAACTCTTAAAACAGGGAATAGAGGCTAGAATGCCTCTAATAAAAGTGATGCTTTTTTCAGCTACAAGATTGATAATACCCTTAGAAGAACATGAATGGTAATTAATCCTCATATTTTCCTTATCCATTGTATATTGTCTTATGTAATATTATGGATTTAATTTCACAAAGTCACACACAAAAATACACTTTTCTTCACTTTCCTGAAATTTTGTTTCTTTTTTGAACATCTTATCACTGAGATGTCAAGCCTTAATCTTAGCTAATTTTAATTCTCAATTGCTGTAGGATTAGGATAACACATTAATTCATATGGTCCTATATATATTCATTAAGCTGTCCATCATAACACTCAATCATCAGTCCAAAGAGAAATTGCTGACAGAACTCTTACTCCTGTCTGCATGGCCCTTTAAGGCCCGTTTCTGTCTGATTTCTACTTATTACTCTTAATGACCCAGGAATTATCTCTACAAGGTTCTCTGTACCCCTTCAGCCTCAAGATTGACTCTTCTGCATCAAGCAGCCATCCCCTCTCTGAAGCTTTGCCATATCCAAGACCTAAGCCAAAAGTTGGAAGTAGACTCCTTTCCATCTTGGGTTCTGCAAAACTCTCAGATCTTTCCTTCTCTCTAGAGTAACACCTCAGAAGCACAGCTACTCCTCCCTCTCTCTGTCTTTCCAAAACCACCATCACCTTCAAACCTGGGAGAATATTTTGCTATTTCCTGTTAAAACTCCCGCAACACTTTGCTTTGAGAGTAGAAGGATCACTTTTTCTATCAAATGTTTTTGTTTCAAAACATGACCTAATCTCCTCTGTAGGACTGAGCCTTTGGAAACACAAAAGACAGAAACTCCAAACCATTTTAACTCTCCAAAATAGAAAAAATATCAGGTAAGTTTTTTTAAAATTATAGTCTATCATATTCTATAGGCATCAAGTATTTCTAAATCATCTAAAACATTTTTTTTTTTTTTTTAGTTTTGGTCATCATTATACAAATAATATATAACTGTTCTGTCTCCCTTTGATCATTAACATTCTTATTGGTCTCCAACAGAAATTTTAAACTTTGAATTTTTTGTGTGAATACAGCTAGCTGGTGGCTGTTTATTCAAACATTTGTAAAAATCCTGAGTATTTCAAACTATTTAAGTTCTATATAATTAAGTTCATGATAGTAGGCAAGAAGAGGATGACAATAATACATCCTGAAGAAAAATGAGATTTCTGATTTAGTCTGAAATGTACAGGATGTGAATTATAGTTCATGCATATTCTTTGGCTTTGCTAATTTATAATACATTCACTTGATGAAAATAGCCCAAGAGAGAATTGCATATTTTTATGACTTTGAGGATGAGATTTGAAAATCGAACTAATGGTTTCATTAATCAACTACAGAATGTTAGAGGTTGGTTAAATCATTTCCAGATATACAAGTTATTCATTTTAGACTGGAATTGAGATATAAGCATGTTTTAAATACTTAAAGAGTGTTTTTTTTTGGGGGGGGAGGGGCGAGGGACATGTTTGTTTTGGTACCGGAGATTAAACCCAGAGGCGCTTAACCAATGCGCCACATCCCCAACCCTTTTTAAAAGTATTTTATTTAGAGACAGAGTTTTGCTGAGTTGCTTAGGGCCTTGCTAATTTGCTGAGGCTGACTTTGAACTCGAAATCCTTCTGCCACAGTTTACTGAGCTGCTGGGATTACAGGCATGTGCCACCATGCCTGGCTACTTTTAGTTTTTTAAAAAAATGGATTATAAAGGAAGGAGGCTATTTAGTATGAGACAGAACCACTACTTCAAATATTAAAAATCAAGTGATTGTCTTGATACCTTTCCCTAATCTCCATGGGGGTTCTAAGCCCTAACTACATATGAGAAACACCAGGAAAGAAACTTTGTCTGTGTCTTAGAACCACCTGTAGACATTGACTTTATCTGGGGTGAAACTTTAAAAAAAAAAAATGTAGCCAGTATCAAGCACTACTGGTCTGTCACATTAGGTCAGAGAGCAACTAAACATAAAAGGAAAATTATACAGTGATAATTTCCCATATCAATAAAATAAACAACCTGAAGTGAATTCTTACCAAGTCAGTCTTCCATGATGTAAACATATATATATATATATATATATATATATATATGTGTATGTGTGTGTATTTTATATATATATATATATATATATATATATATATATATATATATGTGAGCAGAAAGCAAAGGTGTTAACCTAAGCTGAGGTCACAGAAGGCTGAGCTGAGTTTGATAGAAGTCAAATTTGTCAAAGAAATTAGCAACTCTGAAAGCCTGATGAAGCAAGATATAAGCAGTTCCAAAATAGGAAGAAAACCAGGACCAGAAACAGAACATCAACAACAAGAGCAGAAGTTGTACAAAATGTTCTGGTGCTAAGACTTGACACAGGTACAGAGACTGAGAAATTAGGTAGTTAGCTTGACTCTTTTTGATTACTTCCTCCCAACATTTGTTGCCTTCTCTGAATTTATGACATGTGAGATTAAGTTTGGAACCCTTGCTTACATACGTGAATTCTGTCACCAAAAAGAGATCTGTTTGGGGGAGTAGGATACAAGTATCCCCAATTTATGTAAGCTCAGGGAAATAACTTTAGCCAGGATATGGATAGATAATGAGTCATCTCACACATGCTGAAAGAGTCTAATGTTCTTACAGCTTTCATGTGAGAACAGACTTGGTAACAGAAACACATGAAAAATGTGAATTCAGGTTACATTGCTTTTAACTTGTCAGTATGGTGATTTCCTAAAGCCAGTATGTACTTGTGAAAAGCACAGGGCTAAAAGGCCAAGCCACATATATTTCTAGTTCAAATGAAAAGAAACCTATAGGCTCATGTTTACCCATATAGCCATCCTTCCTCAGGCTCAACAACATGCACCTAGCACTGCATCCATGATTGTCTATGTGTGCAAAAAAAAAAAAAAAAAAAAAAAAAGAGAAGACAAGGAATTAGAAAGATTTACAAGTATAAAATTTAAGCAATGCCTAAGATCAAATTGTCTATGTGTGCAAAAAAAAACAAAAGAGAAGACAAGGAATTAGAAAGATTTACAAGTATAAAATTTAAGCAATGCCTAAGATCAAAAAAAAAAAGAGAAAGAGAAACAAAAGTCACCTCTGAAGATGATACTGAAAAAGCACAAAGAGGTGACAGGGACTGCCTGCTCACCTGCTGTTCCCCACTGCCTTTGACACTTGTAGAGCATCAGCACGCGGGAGCCATGGAAGGTGACTGAAAATCAGACTCTCTCCAATACCAAGCCATGTCTGATTGGTCCCATGGGTTTCCAAAACACAAAGCAAATTTCAACACCAGATAGCTATACCTTCAGTTCACTTTAAAAACTGTAAAGAGATTCTCAGAGTTATAGATAAAGTTCTTTACTGATGAAAATGAGCACAGCACTCATCAAATTCAATTTCAGAGGAAGATTAGAGAAAATTTTTAAAACCTACACAATATTCCACTAAGCAAAGAATACTCGATTTAAAAAAAAAAAAAACTTAAGGATATATAAAAATTGCTACCCATAATTTCTAAAAGGCAGTACTTCTAAAGCAGCAGCGTAAGCTGTTGCTTATGAAATTTCTAATTATTTCAAACAAAACACCTGTTGAATATTTTAAACTAACATTAGAGTTTTGATATTAATCCTTATACTGGAATGAAAGGAAAAGATAACCACATTCATTCTGAATCATGCCATATAGTTATGTAAAAATTTTAAAACAAGCTGTAGATATAAGGGAAGTGTTTTCTAATATATAGTTTGCCTTTAAGCAAAGACTAAGGGAACCAAACACTTCCATTTTTAAAACAATCTTTTTCAAGCAAATTATTGAGTTTTCTTCAGCACATTTGAGATAGCATTTTGTGTTTGAGTAGCATTCATTTAATCTACGGAGAAATATTGTTCATATGTGATATTATGTCTATTTGCTGTGCTTAGCTAAAATTCTTTCCAGACATCTGCAGCTAAAAGTTAAAAATTAATTCAAAATTTTTGTTATACTATTTTCAAGTCTAATAGTATTTCTTTCTCAACAAAGAAAAAGAAAGCAAGAATGAATGAATGCTGAAAACAAAAAGAAGAAAAGGAAAGGAAATATATATAGAGAGAGAGAGTTTGATTTTGCTGACCTGGAAGTAGAATTCTAGTGTCCTAGAAGTGACTTCAGAGAAGTTTGCTCTTAAAATGACTTTTGTTTGTTTGACCTAATCTGATTATTAGTATTCCTTATTTACATTTTAGGAAGTAAATGGATGTGAGGCAAGCAGTATCTGAGAGGAAGGAGATCATCCATTGAGCCTTAACAATATTTAGCAGGAAGCTAGATGGAGCCTTCTGGAGAAGAAAATTCCTCCAAGTAATTTTCATCAAGTCTAAGACTGATATATTTTCACATTGCAACATCTTTAAAACTAACATATATCTCATAATTGATTTGCTAACACAACCTAGGTGAACTAGAGTTCTTTGTTTTTCATTGTAGTATACACATAAAATAATGGTCCTCTGACAAATGATACCACAATTGAATGGATAAAATATTGAGGTAAAGTCTAAAGAAAAAAACAAACAAACATGGAGAGACATTCATCATACCAAGAAAATACATGGTGCAATCGTAATATATAGTTATTAATAATCTCAGAATAACCTGAGGAAATGCATAAAACTAAGTCTGAGATATGGAGGTAATTTTCTTTTTTACTAACATTCTTGGTTTTTAAAAATCATTTAACACAAACATGTAATTTTATATGATAGGATTATGTTGATGGTTTCTGTTTTCAATTTGGCCTTGGTCTTTTAAAAATATTCCTTCTCATTATGTGCTCAGCTATAACAGAGACAACATACTCTTAATCCCTACCCAGCAAGTTCTCATAATAATCTGCCCGTTGGTGGGTGGGGGGACCTGAAACTTTCTTCAAACCAATAGAATATAGCAAAAGTGATGGTGTGGAGTGACTCTCACATGATTATATTTCATTCTTATAAGACTCCACCTTAGTTGATAAAGCAGTAGTAGACTTGCCTACTGGCCTTGAAGAAGCAAACAGCCACATTGTGAACTGTCTATGGAAAGTGCCATGTGACCAGGTATTACAGGTGGCCTCCAGCCAATGGCCAGTGAGGAGCCAGGCCCTGCAGTCATGCAGTTGCAAGAAAATGAATCTCACCAACAATTATGTGAGCCTAGGAAAGGATCCTGAGCTCCAGAAGGAAATGCAGTTCTGCCAGCACCTTGTGTGCAGCTTTACAGGCCCCCTGCCAGCATTCAATTGTTGAACTGTGCTTAAACAGGACCAATGGGAACTATGAGAAAATAACTGTATGTGGTTTAAAACCTCTAAATTTGTACTAATTTGTTAAACAATAAGAGAAATCAATGCATTCTCTTTCTCCTTTTTCTTTCTTCCTCCTCTACCCACATTATCACCATTACTATTACCACCCAGGTAACACAGATGACAAAGTTTCTTTAGTTATAAATTATAAATATTTACAAAATGCATATACATTTATAGTGGAAGAATCGTATATTTTAAAACTGGGAATAGATATATATAAAATATATAATACAATATATAATATGTAATATATATGTATATGTATATTATATATGTATATATGTATATGTATATTACATGTATGATATATATGTATGTATTATATACATATATGTGTATATATTACATATTATATATTGTATTATATATTTTATGTATATTATATATTGTATTATATAATATATAATATAAATAACAACATATTATACATCAGCATCCTGTTTTTATCACTCAACAACCACTTCATGGAAATCCCTCCAATTCCTTTGTATGATTCTAATACAATCTTTTTTAATATCTACAAAATTATAAATGTGCTATGATAAATACTCACTTTTTTCCTAGCTCTTGCCACTGTGAATAATGTGACAACCAAGATTCTATGTACCATCTTCATTGGTGCTATTATTTTTATAGGTTAGATTCCTCAGAGTGGGACTGCTAATTCAGAGCTTGGTGTATTTTAGTTTCTTCTACTAGACATTACCAGATTACTTTCCAAAAGAGATGCAATAATAATTTACATTTTTGTTGTTACATCTTCAAACTCCCCTTGCCTATCCATGCCTCAGCAGAAAATGGTGTTTTCCTCCTTTTCAGTTTTCACCAGTCTAAAAGATTTACAAATGTTAGTTTAATTTGCATTTGCCTGCCTATAAGGAGTTTGCTCCTTTTTGGATTAGTGATTCTAAAATTTGCCTGTTTTATCCTTTGCTCATTTTTCTATTGGATTATCTTCTTGTTATTTTGTGAAGAACTGTCTGTGAATTGTAGATATTATCCTTCTGTGTTCTGCATACAAATCCTTTTCAAAATCTCTTGTTTTATCTATTCACTTTAAAAAACAATAAGGATTCTATTTTCTGCCTCATTTATACATGTGGTATTCCAGATTTTCTTGTAGGTGTTTATTATTACACTTAAATTTTTCCCATCCAAAATTCGTCTATATAGTATAAGGCACTGATACAATTTTATTTACTTCCTGATGGACAGCCAATTGGGTTAACACCATATGTTGTAAAACACACTATTTTGCCAATGATTTAGAATACTGTCTTAGCTGTATGTTAAATTTTTATCCATGCATCAAGGGATAGGGGTTGTTAAACCTGACTTCTTTGTATTTCTCACCAAACTTCCAGTTATTGTGGCCTGGAGCCAAAGCTGGTTGTAAGTTCAGATTCTGGATTCCTTTCCACTCATCTGTTCTGATACCAATGCCATATTGATTCAAATACAGTAAATTACAGCATGTTCTCATCTGGTAAAGCAGATACTACTTCTCTATTTTAAATATGCCTTGCCTTACCTCAGGCAGTTATTCCTTCATAAAAAAATTTTTTTAAACTTCATCAGATTAAAAAATATCTTATTGGAAACTATTAAAAATGAATTTACTTTATATTATCATTTAGAAGATTCATATTTTAATATTACTAACTCTTTTTTAGCCAAAAATTTATTCCAATCTTTTATTCATATCTCACATTATATTTTTCAATGCAAATTGATAGTTTTCTACATAGGGATGAGTCCAGCACCAATTCCTTCCTTGGGATTATAGACAATACAGAGACTCACTAGAACATGGACATTGTGAACTAAGCACATCTTTTCTTCTTTCCCCTCCTTCTCCTGATTTCTAATTAATATTTATTAATAAGACTTCAGGTCCTGTCTTAGAGTTCTACATAGAAACAGAACCAATAGAGACAGGATAGAGATAAAGGTGGAGATAAAGTATTGACTTACAAAATCATGGTAGTTAAAAAGTCCCACAATCTATTCCCTACAAGCTGATGATCCAGTAAAGCTGGTGGTGTAGTTGAAGACTTGACAGCTATAGAATCAATGTAATTGATTCAAGTCCACGTATGAAAGGTAGAAAACCAGGAGCACTAAAGGTTATAGAAGATCAGTTTTCCAGCTCAAGCATCAGGCAGGAGGGTAAATCCAACCTTTCTCTACCTTTTTGTTCTATTCAGGCCCTTATAGGATAGTATGATGCCAGCCCACATTGAAGAAGCCCAATCTATTTTACTCAATTAATCAATTCAAATGCATACCTTCATATGAATCCCTAAAATAAAGCTTAGCCAGCTACCTAGGCATCATGGAACTGGCCAATTTGACAAATTTAATCATCACAGGTGACTACTGTTTCAGAGCACTTGCACATGTGCATTACTTTGAATTTTGGGACTCACTTTAACAGAAGATATCTTAGGTAAAAGTTAATCCAAGATAAAAAATGACAGTTTAGAGAATGGGTGCATTTTCCAACTGTTGATCTTATATTCAAGCAGCAGGAGTATTGCTTCCCAGCAAGGTGGGTGATTGAAGGAATTCGCTGAAATTCAATATTGAAGAGTAAAATAATTATAGAGACATAAAATCAAAAGCTTGAACATAAAATTAAAAAATAATAATAATAAGTTAGAGGTGTGCCACCAGCCTACTGCAGAGGAGTGGGGCAACAAAAAAAAAAAAAAAAAAAAGATGACTATGCACCAAAGGACACACACAGCAAAGAGGAATAAGAATCCATCTTAACTGATGTGCAAATCCAAGATCTCTGAAAATATGAGAAAACAGGCAAGCAAGTCTCCCCCCACAAAAAAAAAAAACTGAAAATCCTCCAATAAAGTAAACAACAGATATCAAAGGGGATAAAATTCCACAGAAAGATTATAAAAATGTTCAATGATCTAAAAGATCTAAGGAATAAATTAAAACTATAAATACAGGAGGTAAAAGACCATTTCAATAAAGAAATGGAGACACTGACAAGAAACCTATCATAATTCCTGGAAATGAAAGAAACAATGAATCAAATTTAAATTTCATCTGAGAGTATCACAAACAGATTAGATTACACAGAAAATAGAACTTCAGGCCTCAAAGACAGAACTCTATGCCTTGAAGACAGGATATATAAACTTAACTACTACAGTATACAATAAAGAAAAAAAAAGGCCACCATCAAAATATACAAGAATTCTGGACAACAATAAGAGACCAAATCTGATAGGGCATAGAAAAGGATGTAGAAAGACAGACTAAAGAAAATATGAAACTTCCAAACAAAATAATAGCAGAAAAACTTCTTCTAACCTTAGAAATGAAATGGAAATTCATATATAGGAAGCATATAGAATCCCCAAATAGACAATATGAAAAAAGAAATTCTCAAAGACATATCGTAATCAAAATGTCTAACACAGAAAATAAGGAAAGAATATAAAAAGTTGGAAAGGAAAACTATCAGGACCCAATTAGAGGTAAACCAATAAGGCTCACTTTCTGACTCCTCACCTCAGACTTTAAAAATCAAAGAAGACTGAAATCAGATATCCAAGCTCTAAAAGAAAATTGCCAGCTAAGATTGTTATACCCAACAAAGCCACTTTTTTCAGAATTCATAAGGAATAAAAACTTTACATGATAAGGATAAACCAAGACAATTCATGACCATTAAAGCAACATTTCAAAAAATACTTAAAGATCTGCTACACACAAAAAAACTAAAAAACAAACAACAAATCTTCCAAATGGATGAGGTTCTCTAGAAGCATAACTAACAAAATGAAAATTATTACTGAATTAAATATAGCAAGTAAACCATAATGGCAAGAAATAACAAACATCTATCCATAATAACACTGAATGTAAATGGTCTCAACTCCACAATTCAAAAACATAGATTGGCAGAAAGGGTTTAAAAAATTAAAAATTAAAATAAATAAACAAGATCCAACTATATGAAATTTACAACAGACTCATAGGCAGACACCCACAGGCTCAAAGTAAAAAGATAAAAATATATATATATTTCATGCAAATGAAGCTGGAAATGGGCAGGAATAGCTATTCTCATATCTGACAAAGATATCAAGTAAAAATGAATCAGAAGAGACAAAGAAGGCCACTATGTCCTAGTAATGGAAACAGTCCAACAAGAAAATATAACAATAGTAAATATTTATGCCCCAAATGTCAGTACATCTAATTACAAATTACATTTTTTTTTAAAAAAATCCTTCTTTTTTAAATTTGTTCTAATTAGTTACACATGACAGTAGAAGGCATTTTGACACATCATACATTATTAGAGTACAACTTCTCACTCTTCTAGTTATATGCAATGTAGAATCACACCAGTCATGCAAACATATATACACATTGGGTAATACAGTCCAATTCATTCTGCTATCCTTCATAACCCAAATCCCTCCCCTCCCTTCACTCTCCTCTGTCTAACCCAAAGTACCTCTATTCTTCCCTAGCCCCCACCCACTTGTTATGAATTAGCATCCACATATCAGAGAAAACATTTGGCCTTTGTTTTTTGGGGATTGGCTTGTTTTACTTATATTCTCTAGCTCCATCCATTTACCTGTAAATGCCATCATTTTATTCTTCTTTAAGGCTGAATAATATTTCATTGTGTTTATATACCACATTTTCTTTATCCATTTATATGTTGAAGGGCATATAGTTTGGTTACACAGTTTGGTTATTGTGAATTGAGCTGCTATAAACATTTTTGTGGCTGCATCACTATAGTATGCTGATTTTAAGTCCTTTGGGTATAGACTGAGGAGTGGGATAGCTAGGTCAAATGGTAGATCTATTCCAAATTTTCTGAGGAATCTCCATACTGTTTTCCATAATGGTTGTACCAATGTGCAGTCCCCACCAGCAATGTATGATTGATTGTTCCCTTTTCCCCACATCCTCACCAACATTTATTGTTACTTGTATTCTTGATCATTGCCATTCTGACTGGAGTGAAATGAAATCTTAGAGTAGTTTTGATTTTGCATTTCTCTAATTGCTAGAGATATTGAACATTTTTTTTCATATATTTGTTGATCAATCATATTTCTTCTTCCCTGACATGCCTATTTGGTTCCTTTGCCAATTTATTGATTGGACTGTTTGTTTTTTTGGTGTTGAGTTTTTTTTTTTTGTTTTTTTTTTAGTTCTTTAGATATCCTAGAGATTAATGCTCTAAGGTGCATGTGGTGTGTTCCATAGGCTCTCTCTTCACATTATTGATTATTTTCTTTGATAAGAAGAAGCTTTTTAGTTTGAATCCATTGCATTTATTGATTCTTGATTTTGCTTCTTGTGCTTTAGGAATCTTGTTAAGGAAGTCAGTCCCTAAGCCAACATGGTAAAGATTTGGTCCTACTTTTCCTTCAATTAGGCACTGGGTCTCTGTTCCAGTTCTTAAGTCTTTGATCTACTTTGAGCTGAGTTTCATGCAGGGTGAGAAGTAGGTATTTAATTTCATTTTTCTACATGTGGATTTCCAGTTTTCTTTGCACCATTTGTAGAAGAGGCTATCTTTTCTCCAATGAAAGTTTTTGGTGCTGTTGTCTAGTATGAGATAACTATTCATGGGGGAAAATTCTACAAGACAACTTCTAGAACTAATAAACAAATTCAGAAAAGTAGCAGGATATAAAACTAACACCCATAAATCAAAGAAAGATGGAAAGATCTCCCATGCTCTTGGATAGGGAGAATTAATGTTGTCAAAATGGCCATACTTTCAAAAGCATTAGACTTAATGCAATTCCTATAAAAATTCCAATGACATTCTTTATAGCACTAGAAAACGTAATCATGAAATTGATTTGGAGAAATAAGAGAACCAGAATAGTCAAAGAAATCCTTAGCAAGAAGAGCAAAGCAGGAGGCATCACAATAAAACTAGACCTTAAACTATACTATAGAGCCACAGTAATAAAAATGGCATCAGCTCCAAAATAAAATAAAATAAAATACTTCTGACCTTAAGTCATAAGTAGACCTCAATACATTAATACTGAGTGATTTTAACATACCTTTTGACCAACATATAAGTCATTCAGACATAAAAACAATAAAGATATTTCCATCCTAAATAACACTTGAAATCAAATGGACCTGACAGACATGTACAAAGTATTTTACCTGAAAACAGCTGAATTCAATTTCATAGAACTTTTTTTTTAAGTAGAACATATTCTATGTCACAATGTAAGTCTTGGCAAATAAAAAAATTAATGTAATTCTGTGCATCTTATTAGATCATAATGGAATAAAATTAGAAATCAGCAACAAGATAAATTATAGCAACCACAAAAACACATAAAGATTGAACAATACTCTTCTAAAAGAGGAATGAAACAGAAGAAATAAAAGAAAAAAAGTCAAGAAATTCAAATGAGAGCATAGATACAACATATCAAATTCCCTGGGACAGTGTGAAGTACTAAGAGGAAAGTGTATACCATTGAGTGTCTACATTAAAAAAAAGAAAAATTCCAAATAAACAATTTAATGCTATGCCTCAATGTCCTAGAAAAGAAGCACAAACTCATTCCAAAATTATTAGAATACAGAAAATAATAATTATAATTAAAGATGAAATTGAGAATAAAAATATAATACAAAGATCAATGTAAAAAGCAGATTTTTTCTTGGATAAGATAAATAATGTTGATAAACCCTAAGCCAAACTAACCAACAGAAAGAGAAAGAAGACCCAATCAACAAAATTAGAGATAGAAAAAGAGCTATCACTACAGATACTCTTGAAATTCAGATAATTAGGAACTATTTTGAAAAATTGTATCCCAGTAAATTGGAAAATGTATAAGACATTGACAAATTTCTAGACACATATGACCTGTCCATATTGAACCAGAAACAAGCAGGTCAATATCAATGAAATGAAATTGCACTGCAGTGAAGTTGAAGCAGCAATTAAAAGCCTGCCAACAAAGTCCAGGACCAGATGGATTCTTAGCTGAGTTCTACCAGATCTTTAAAGAAGAATTTATACAAGTCTTCTTCAAATTGTTCCATAAAATAGGGTGGGAACACTCCCCAATATACTCTAAGAAGCCAATACAACTCTGATACCAAAACCAGAAAAAGACACATCCAGGAAAAAAATAGAGAGAGAATAATATCTCTGAGAATATAGATGTAAAAATCCTTAATATTAGCAAACCACATTCCAAAATATATCAAAAAGATAGTGCACCATAATCAAGTGGGTTCCATCCCAGGGACACAAGATTAGTTTAACATACTCAAATCAATAAATGAAGTTTACTGCGACAGAACCAGAATGCTTTTTTCAATATCTATTTTATTATTGCCCTTTCCCATATTTTTTTTTTTTTTTGAGCTCATACAGACCTAGGTTAATGTTTTGCTGATCAGTCCTATTTTTTGACTATAGAGTTTTTAAACATTGCAATGGAGATTTCACCTGTAAAAAGTTATAAGGCCTTTACTATTATGTTATGTGTCATATGTATTATGTGTGCACACTTGTGTTTTGTGTTTGAATGTACGTATGTCCATATGTCATATATGATGAGCGCTCATGAAAAAATGGATCCAAATAATTTTTTTTTATTCACGTGATTTAAATGGTTTAATTTAAATTGGGTAAACAGCTGTTGAAGATTGTTTTAAAATGTGAACAAATAAGGAGGTTAACAGATCTGTTTGTTTACTTTCACCTTTCCTTTTCATTATATTTAATAATTCTCTTAAAGATAATGTAAATTGATAAGAAAATTGTTTTCTTTTAATGCCTTCTGGAACGTTACATAATTTTTTCTTTAGCCATTATTGTCAGAATTCCTATCTTCATCCCAGTGCCGGTGAAGACAATGTAAATTGTTAAGAAAATTGTTTTCTTTTAGTGCTTTCTGGAATGTTACATAATTTTTTCTTTAGCCATTATTGCCAGAATTCCTATCTTCAGTGAAGACAATGTAAATTGTTAAGAAAATTGTTTTCTTTTAGTGCCTTCTGGAATGTTATATAATGTTATATAATTTTTCTTTAGCCATTATTGTCAGAATTCCTATCTTCATCCCAGTGCATGAAAACAAAGATAAAACCAATCTACAGCTTCTGCAATAGCCATCACTGAACTGCTTGCAGAACTTGCCTGGACTATGTATCACTTATATGCATTGTGAACTCACTTGTATGCATTGTGAACTATCTGTTGGTGCAGCAACTTCTGGTAGTGTTGGGGTATACATGCTGATGGTGTCATTGGTGGTACAATTTTTCCAAAAGGAGCCATCAACTGGCTTGGTGTATCTTCCTCCCTTCTGTTTGTCATGATCGTTCAGCTAAAATTTGGGGGCCAACAGAGGTGAGGCAAAGAACCTCACCCCCCCGCTGGTACGAAGACCTCTACACAGGTGTGGCTGTATACTGGACTGGTAGTCAATGACGGGTAAGATCCAATTACTATGGTACCAACCTAAGACAGGAGGCTGATGCCTTGAGGTCAGCTCATCCAATAACGGGTAAGGACCATATGTACTATTGGACAACCTAAGGCAGACACGGTCCCTAAGCCACATGCTTCTTGTTTAAACAGAGAGGGGGAGATGTTGAGAGCCACAGCCGAAGGGGCTCCAGCAAACTTTCAGACTGCCAGCTGATGATTGGCTCACAGCGGCCCCAGCAACACCTAGCTGATTGGCTCCTCTGTGGAGATGCTCATTGAGCTGTTTCCCTGCCCTTTCAGACTACCAGCTGATGATTGGCTCACAGCGGCCCCAGCAACAACTAGCTGATTGGCTCCTCTGCGGTGATGCTCATTGGGCTGTTTCCCTGGCCTTTCAGACCACGGAGCTGCTCATTGGGGGACTTTTTTGGCTCCGCCCATGCGACCCAGCCAATCGGCCTCAAGAGCAGGAGGATTGTGGGAGAAAGAGGTTGTGGGGGTGTGTGGCTTGTGGGAAGCCAGTGGTGGCAGTTGGGCTCTGAGGGTTTTTTCCTGAGGAGCTGTTTTGTTTATCTTGTGTGGTTCTAAAAATAAAGTTAGTTTCTTTTGACAAGTGGCTCCTGAATTGTGCCCAGCCAGACTGCGGCAGTTTACTATGTAAATAGAATTATGGATGAGAATCATGTTATAACTTTCATAGATGTATAAGAGGTCTTTGACAAAAGCCAGTATCCATGCACATTAAAAATGCTGTAGAAAATAAGAATAAAAGGAACCTGCCTCAACATTATAAAGGTTATCTCTGACAAACGCAAAGCCAACATCATCCTGAATGGAGGAAAACTGAAAGAAGCTGGGCGCGGTGGCAAACACTTGTAATCCCAGTGGCTTGGGAGGCTGAGTTCAAAGCCAGCCTCAGCAAAAGTTAGGTGCTAACAACTCAGTGAGACCCTGTCTCTAAATAAAATAGGGCTGGGAATACGGTTCAGTTGTGGAGCACCCCTAGATTCCATATCTGGTAACCACCCCCCCCCGACCCCCCCCCAAAAAAACTGTATATTTCCTCTAAAATCAGGAACAAGACAAGGATGCCACTCTCATCATCTTATTCAATGTAGTTTTTGAGACTCTATCCAGGGCAATCATACAAGAGAAGGAAATTAAAGGGACACAAATAGGAAAGGAGGAGCTCAAACGATCTCTGTTTGCTGATGACATGATGGACCAAAAAATCTCCACCAGAAGACTTCTAGAGGTGATAAACAAATTCAGCTAAGTAGTAGAATACAACATCAACTTTCATAAATCAGTAGTTTTCCTATACTTCAATAGTGAATATGTTAAAAAAAATCAGGAAAACTATCCCATTTACAATAACCACCCCCCCCAAAAAAAATCCCTAGATTGGATCTAACCAATGAGATTAAATATCTCTGTGAAGAAAACTATGGAACACTAAAGAAAGAAATTGGAGATGAACTTAGATGGAAAGACCTCCACTGTTCTCAGATAGACAGAAATAATATTATAAAATGGTCATACTACCAAAAGCATTATACAGATTCAATACAATCTATATCAAAATATCAATGGCATTCTTCACAGACTAGAAAGGATAGTCCTAAAATTTATTTGGAAAATAAAAAAATTCAGAATACTCAAAAGAAATACTGAACAAGAGTGATGCTAAAAGCATCATAATACCTGACCTCAAATGATAATACAGAGCTAGAGTAACAAAAACAGCCTGGTATTGGCACCCAAACAAACACAAAGACCAATGGAATAGAATAGAAGATGCAGAAAACCCACATAGTCTTAGTCATGTGATACTGGACAAAAGTGCCCCAAAATATATGTTGTATAAAAGATAACCTTATACACAAATGGTGCTGGAAAAACTGTATATCTGTTGTGGTTTAGATATGAGGTGTCCTCAAAAGCTCAAGACTTAGAAGTGGAATGATTAAGTTGCAGGAGCCTTAACCTAATCAGTACATTAACCCTTTGATTAAGTGAGTGGTAACTGGGCATGTGGGGTGTGGCTAGAGGATGTGAGTCATTGGGGGAGTGCCTTTGGGGTATATATTTTGTCCCTAGAGACTGAAGCTGTTTCCTGCTGCCATGTTCTAAGCCACTTTCCTCCATTCACCCTGTGCCATGATGTTCTGCCTCACCTTGGGCCTAGAGCAATGGAGTTGGCCAGGTATGGACTGAGACCTCTGGAACTGTGAGCCCTCAAATGAAATTTTTCTCCTCTTATTGTTCTTGTCAGGTCTTTATGTCTCAGTGATTAAAAAAAAAAAAAAAAAAAAAAACCTGACTGAAACAATATCTACATGTGAAAGAAAGAAATAATCCCTATCTCTCACCCTGCACAAAAGTCAAAAAAATAAAAAAATCCTATGGCATTTGCCAGTAAATGAATGGAGCTGGAGAATATCATGCTAAGTGAAATAAGCCAATCCCAAACAACCAAAGGCTTGATGTTTTCTCTGATATGCGGATGCTAATTCACAATTGGGGGTGGTGGCACTATGGAAGAATGGAGTTACTTTAGATTAGGTCGAGGGGGATGAAGAGAGGGGAGGGATTATGGGAGTGAGGAATATAGTAGAATGAATCAGACATTATTACCCTATATACATATGTAACTATATGACCAGTGTGATTCTACATCAAGTACAACCAGAAGAATGAGAAATTATACTCCATTATATATGATGTTTCAAAGTACATTCTACTGTCATGTACAACTCATTAAAAGAAATTTTAGGGGCTGGGGATGTGGCTCAAGCGGTAGCGAGCTCGCCTGGCATGCGTGCGGCCCGGGTTCGATCCTCAGCACCACATACAAACAAAGATGTTGTGTCCGCCAATAACTAAAAAACAAATAATAAACTTCTCTCTCTCTCTCTCTCTCTCTCTCTCTCTCTCTCTCTCTCTCTCCCTCTCTCACTCTCTCTTTAAAAAAAAAAAAAAAGAAAGAAAAAGAAATTTTAAAAAGTATTTTTAAAAGTGAATCTAAGATCTAGGAATTAGACCAGATACTTTGTGGCTGGTAGAAGAAAACTTAGGGTCAACACTCCAACACATTAGTACAGATACACTAACCCCTAAAGCTCAAGAAATAAGACCAAGAATCAATAAGTAGGATACCATCAAATTAAAAAGTTTCTGCACAGCAAAGAATATAATTAAGAATGTGAAGAGAGGGCCTGCAGAATGGGAGAAAATCTTTGCCAGCTACTCCTCCAATAGGGGATTAGTATCCAAATTTTAAAAAAAGAACTAAAAAGATTTAACACCAAAAAACAATAACAACATTTCTAAAAAGAAGAAATACAAATGACAAATATATAAAAAAAATACAAATGACAAATATATAAAAAATATTGAACATCCAAAACAACTACAAGCAGCATACTATAATGACACAGGCACATCAATGTTTATAATAACACAATTCACAATAATCAAGTTATGGAACCAGCCCAAGTACCTGTCAACATACGAATGGATTAAGAAAAGACAATGTACATACACAATGGAATTTTACTCCACTATAAAAAAAATAAAATTATGGCATTTGCTGGTAAGTAGATGGGACTGGCGGACATCCCACTAAGTGAGATAAGCCAGACCCAGAAAGTTGAGTGTCAAATGTTTACTGTCAAATGTGAAAGCTAGACCAAAGGGGAAAATGTGGTGAGGGGAGTAAATGTCATAAAAAGAGAGGAAAGATCAATGGAGTAGAGGAAGAAAATTAGGGGAAAGAAAGGGGAAAAGAAAAAGGAGGAACTATGAAGTGAGTCTGACAAAAATTATCCTAGGTACATACATGAATATACCACAGTGATTTCCACCTTTACATATATCTATAAAGTATCCATTCAAAAAATTAATAAATGGTAGGAAGACCAGTAGAGTAGAGGAAGGGAAAGAGAAGAAGGGGCAGGGAAAGGTAGCACTGGGGACTGGAAGGGAGCAAGTTAAGTTTCACACACTTATCCCACTATTGTTTATAACTATAACATACTCATAAAGGCATTTTTAAAAGCTAGTTGTCTAAAGAGGCAAAGAAAATATTTTATGACAGTTCACTTTTTTTCTTTTTTTCTCTAGCAAGATTTTCACATGGAATTATGATTTCTTTCCAGTATAATGTTGGTGAATTGTCAAATTATATAATATTTTGCTATTCTTAAAAACATAACAGGAACTCAGAGTCCAGCTAAAATAAAAACAGTCACCATTTGCTTTAGAAATTCCCATTTAATGAGAGCATTACTTATCAAATAAGTGAAATCAGAAAAGCTGATACAACATTATATGAGTGTTTTCTTCTTGCCATTTTCATGCCAATTTTAAACAATTTTTATTCTTTTTCAGACTGATATATATCAAGAATGAGAGAATGTTGAACAGATGTGTAGAAAAGGAAGAAAGACTTTAGGATGGATAATAATATGGAGGGTATTGATTTTTATTTCAATCAAGTATTTCATCAGATTTACAACCAAAAAATATATACACTTTCACTAACTGTGCCACCATTGAAAATACAATTTTAAGTTACCTATGGATTCTAGCCTTGAAAAAGAGTTTTGCAGGGAATCTTCAGCCTTAAAAATAGAAAAATAACTTTATAACTTAATGGTAAACTCAAGCCTTATAATTTGATATTGTTCGTATTATACTGTATCCATTTAGGTGTAGAGATTTATTTTCAAATCCTATAACATTACAAATAAAGATAAATTTCATGTTTGCTTCATTTTATTCCAATGTAAATAAAATAAAATAAGATGCATAAAAATAGAGTTTACTCAAATGTAGTTAAGACTGAAATGTCAGGGGACAGCAGGTCAGCATAAATGAGGAGAACATTCAACATGAAAAAGAGTGCATGGGTAGTTTTGAAAATCAAAAATATATTTGACTGTGTAGTTAAATAGATTTTTCTCATCCAATACGAGATTAAGAAGGTATACCCTGTCTCACTCTTCCAAGCTTGCTGTTTGTGCTTTTCTTCCTGTTCCCTACCCACATTATTCTCTAAGACTCCCGTCAGTCTCAGTCATTTACACTTAGCCTGAAAACTCATTCACTCTGAAATAGAAATATCTAGTGTTCTATCCGATTATTTCTTTTGGAATATCCTGAATATAGGCATGGAATACTTGTATCTTATTCATGGAAGTCATGGGGAAAAGAAAAGAGGTATTCACTGTGATCCACGTCATAAATTTCTTGCAGCAAGAATCAGAATGTAACTTCTGGACATGCAGCACTCACATTTGTTTCCCTTTTCCCTGCACCTATTTCAGAAATTCTCTCAAATATTTCAATTTGCCTATATCCTAAGAAAACATTATATTCTTCCAAGGACAAACCTCACAAAAATTATATTCAAATGGATTGATTGAAAGGCCAGACATTCAAATTTATGTTCTGTAGAAATTCTATCTGACACATTAGCAATGGTTCACTGGTCAATTAATCAAAAGCAGTTGGTGTGAAAAAGTCAGTCATTTAAAAAGTGTTACATACCTACTTTAAGCATCTTGTCTGGATTTGAAATACAAAAATGTAAATTTACTGTCTGATTTTTTATGCAGAGCCAAAACCTCTCTGATCATGAGTCCACACTGGGGCTCTGCTTAGTAGTTTTGCATGCAGTCTTGTGTGAACCACACCCATTATGTAACCCAGTGATTCTAGTTTCCATTTTTTAATGTTGGAGATATCACAGAGATATTCTTCAGAACAATCTGAACAAGAGATACTTTTATATTGTGTGATATTTTACTGTTGTTTTATTAATAAGACTCAATCTGATGGGATTTTTAAGTAACCTGTTCTTTTGAGTCTTTTCAAAGAGTAAGGTTTAGTTATAGAAACACCACCACTTTCTTTTAAATCATGACAGTTTATGGAATAGTCAGTTAAAATTACACTATTCTAATTCAAAAACCGTCACAAGAAAAAGTGTGGAGACAAAGTATGTAAATGTGCTAGGAGGAGCAGAATGCATAAGAAAGCAATCCTTAGCCAACCACACTCAGCTCACTCAACATTGAGATGTCTTGCTGAGGAAATGCAATTTGGATAAATTGAGACAGGCTGAAAGAGCCTTTACTAAGTACAATGTGACCTCATACACCAACATAACTCAATAGGGCTTGAGCCAGACACAGGAAAATTCAGAAAATATGGAGAGCCTTCTCATGTATATTTCTCTGCAGAAGAAATCAAAAGGGGAAAATATACTATCACAATCTTCAAAATGTTTATTATATTAAGATACTAAATATTAGAGAGAATGAAAATAACTTCAGAAACAAGGCAGAAAAAAGAGCAGAAGTTTTTGAAATAAGTCAAGCAATAGCAGGGAGAGTCTTACTTGTTGAAAAAGGTTTTAAACTGTCATTTTTGTAGTGTGAAGCTGGTTCTATTAACATTTTCTGAGACAGTAAGGATTGCAGGTGTCACTATTATTCACTGAATAATGTAACTCTTGCCTTGAAATGCAAAACTGTCATCTCACATAAGTAGCACTTTGTGGTACTCTGAGAGAAAAACAACTTTCTAATGTAAAGACTAAAGGAAGAAAGTCTACAAGAATACTTGATGAAATGCAAATGAATTGTTTTAACAGCAGTAGCAGATATTAGAGTGATCAAAATTCACACAGCATATATGGATGATGATTCATCTTTAGTCAAACCTTAATTACTACATTCAGTGTAACGATTGGAACCTGTTCCAGAAATATTGAAAACAGGTGCGAAATAAAAGATAGGATAAAATGTCATTCCCTGAGAAAATAATCTGCAGTTGCAATTATTATATGAAATACCTTACGATTTATAGGATCTCAATAGTATAATCTGTTTCAAAATTGCAGAACAACAATTCAATTGTAATAAAAACCTGTTCTCATATTCTGATCATGGGAAGGAATTGGATACATAGCTACATTGTGATTTTTTAAAGATCGTTTTTCAATTCAGTTCATACTAAGTTTCTCTATTTTTTCCTTAAGAAATTTTTGTTGTTGTTGATGTTGTTGGTTGTTTCTTTTTCTGTTTGTTTTACTTTGTGTTTGCAGTGTTGGGGACTGAACACAGGGCCTCACATACTGTTATGGTTTGAATGTGAGGTGTCCCCAAAAGCTCACATGTAAGACAATGCAAAAAGATTCAGAGGAGAAATTATTGGGTTGTGAGAATCTTAACCTAATCAGTGAATTAATCCCTGATGGGTAGCTGAAAGAGTAGGGGTTGGTTGGAGGAGGTGAGAATTGAGGCATGGCTTTGGGGTACATATTTGTATCTGGAGAGTGAACGCTCTTTCTCTCTTCTTGATGATGTGAATGGCTTCCCTCTGCCACCCTCTTCTGCCATGATGTTCAACCTCACCTCAAGCAAAAAGAATGGAGCTGGTCTTCTCTGAACTATGACCTCTGAAACTGTGAGCCCTCAAATAAACTTTTCCTCCTTACGGTTGTTCTGATCAGATCCTTTAGTCACAGCAGCAAAAAAGCTGACTAAAACACACAATAGGTAAGTGCTAGTATTGACCTATATCCCAGTGTTGTTTTTAATTAAATTCATTGAGTATGTAATAGATATTTTACACAGTCCAAATTACAAGGTTCCAAAGTCCTTTCAGGCCTGTCTCAACCTGCCCAGTTCCAACTGTCCTCTTCCCAGGAACAACTGACAAATATCTATATCAGAGCTCATGTATGTTATATGACCTTTCTGTATAATGGTGAAATGAACTTTTTGCCTATGGTATGGGTTTAAATTTTTCCCAAAGTTTGCGATTTTTATTTAACTTACCATGTGGAGATTTTGCCATAAAAAAAATTATCTTAGTATTTCTTAATTCATTAATCACTGATCTTTTTTTATTATGCCTTCTGGTTCATACTTAGAAAAACCTTCTCCACTGAAAAATGAATTTTCATCTATAATTTTAATGGCTTTATTATTATTACATGCAAATCCTTGATGCATTTGGAATTTGTCATGACATACAATGTATATTGTGGGCTCAGTTTTATTTCTCTAGAGAGCTATCCATCATCCCAGGACCATTTGTTGATAATTTATTTTTACCCTCTTGTTTTAAGTGTAAAATACTGGATAACTTCATATTGGATAATTTTAAATTTGTAAAATGCTAGATTTTGTGTCATTTACTTTCAGTCATTTATTTATTCACTTACCACTTGTTTGTTAAAATATTGAGAAATAAATATTGAGACATTCGCTCCCTAGTGAGAAAAGTCTCTGCTTCCTGGTTGCCATGTCCGGAGCTGCTTTCCTCCTCCATGCCCATCCGCCATGATATTCTGCCTCACCTCTGGCCCAGAGCAATGGAGTTGGCTGTCCCCAGTCTGCTACCTCTGAAACTGAATGCCAAATAAACTTTTTCTACTCTAAAATTGTTCTTGTCAGTTATTTTGATTACATTGGTGAAAAAAAATGACTAAAATAAGTTCCTGTCAGCATTTCTCATTTTTCCCTCAGATTTTCTCAATATCTTTGTTCATTTATTTTTTTCTACATAAAATCTGTAATTATTTCTCTAGTTTGAAAACATTTGATATTCTTATTGGATCATTTTAAATTTACATCACCTTATTTAGAACTGGTAGCTTTATGGCTTTGAATCTATAAAAATCTGGTTTTATCTTCTCATTAATTCAAATATTTTGTGTCCTTCAGGAGTCTTCTAAAATTTTCTACATATGAGTTCTATGTATTTCTTTTTGGGGGTAAGGGGTACCAGGGATTGAACTCAGGGGCACTTGACCACTGAGCCACATCTCCAGCCCTATTTTGTTATTTTACTTAGAGACAGGGTCTCATTAAGTTACTTAGTGCCTCACTTTTGCTAAAGCTGGCTTTGAACCCACAATCCTCCTGCCTCAGCCTCCTGAGCCACTGGAATTGCGGGTGTGTGCCACCATACCCAGCCCTAGGTATTTCTTGATTTCTTTATTTCTACATATTTTATGGAGTTAATTGTTCCAAATTTATAGTTGTTGCCTGTATGTTTATATATTAACAATTTCCATATATTCTGTGTCCAACTATTTTCCTGAATATTCTTATTTGGAATAAGTTTTTTTGACTACTTATCTTGGGATTCTTTTTTAATGTACAATCATATCATCTTCAAATAAGGTTTTTGTTTGTTCTCAAAAGTTACTTTAAAAAGAAAAAAAAGACAGGAAAACATTTCCTAGATTCTTTCAAATTCAAAACAGTTCATTTTAGCCTTTATTCCTAAAGAACCGTTTGACTGTTTAGAAAATTATTTGGTCATACATAATTTGAGGACCTTGTGTGAACTGTTCTCTTGTTGTCTTAAGTTGAATTTACTTGAAAACTGATATCAACCTGACTTACGTAGTACTTCCTTGTGTGTTCCTTGACCATTTGGTCTAGATACCCAGAAGATTTATTCTTTACCCATGAAGCCCCATATTTTCATGAGGAAATATTTCACTATGGCTCATTCTGGTTTAGATTTCTCTGGATCATGCTGTTTCTTTTTATTTCATCAGTTCAAATCTTTTGCTTCAAGAATGATGTCTTGAGTTACCCCGAAACCTCCAATTATGCATATCACATTTTATTTGCCTATCTTTTATTTTCACCTTCCTTCTCTGATCTTTTAGCTCATGATTCTTATTTCTATTTTCTCTGCCCCACCTACGGTTTCTGTGCCTATTCTCTTTTGTTTTCATTTTATTTTCATCTCTGTGATGGTTTTGGTTTTTATATCCACTTTCTCCTAAGCTTTTCCAATTGTAATTTTAACAACTCATTTTAACTTGCCATCTTCTTCCTTACTTCTTTTATTTCTACTTTTTGGTTTTCCTTTAAAGAAGTGATTGCCTTATTAAGCTTTTGATTTAAAATTCATGGCCAAATGTTTCAGTTCAGTTTTCATCTGCTCTGCGTTAATCTTTTTCTACAAAGTAGTTTGTGTGCCAATAAGTTTCAGTGATTTTTTTTCTCCTTTTAATCTCATAGTCTTTTACATTAATGTAGTACCAGTTTGTTTTCAATTTCTTATCATTGAAGGGGTTAAATTTTGCTTAATTAGCAATTTTTGCAAAGTTCCTATGAAGGGAGGATTGAAGAGTCAGGGTAGTTACTCAAGATCTCTGGATTTCAAGACCTGAAGGCACTATTCTTCTCTACTTCCTTCAAATATATTCTGTCTGGCTTATCTATTGTGGGCCTTTATGATGAACTGAACCAAACTGGGTTTAGGAGAGTTTCTACCACTAACTCAGTTTATGCCTACATCATTTGTTGTTTAAACTTTCATTAAATCATTTCTTTTTCTCTTCACTTTTTAAATTTATTTTAATTTATGTTATATATGATTGCAGAATGAATTTCAATTCATGGTACACATATAGAGCACAAATGTTCATATCTCTGGTTGTTCACAAAGTAGAGTCACACCATTTGTGTCTTCATACATGTTCTTGGGGTAATGGACATCCATGTCATTCCACAGTCTTTTCTACCCCCCATGTCCCCTCCCTTCTGCTCCCACCCCTTTGACCTTTCCAAAGTTCTTCCATTTCTCCCATGCTTCTCGCCCGCCATCCCCATTATGAATCAGAATATTCATATCAGAGAAAACATTCAGCATTTTGTTTTTTGGGATTGGCTAACTTCACTTAGCATATTATTCTCCAACTCCATCCATTTACTTGAAAATGCCATGATTTTATTCTCTTTTAATGCTGAATAGTATTCCAGTATGTGGTGTGTGTGTGTGTGTGTGTGTGTGTGTGTATCTGTGAACATATATAAAGAAACTGAAGGGCATCTAGGTTGGTTCCACAATTTAGCTCTTGTGAATTATGCTGCTATAAACATTGATGTGGCTGTGTCCCTATAGTATGCTGATTTTAAGTCCTGTAGGTATAGACCAAGGAATGTGATAGCTGGGTCAAGTGGGGTTTCCATTCCAAGTTTTCCAAGGAATCTCCATACTACTTTCCATAATGGTTGCACCAATTTGCAGTCCCAACAACTATGTATGAGTGTGCCTTTCTCTCCACATCCTCACCAACACTTATTGTTGTTTGTATTTTTCATAGCTGCCATTCTGACTGGAGTGAGATGAAATCTTAGGGTAGTTTTGATTTACATTTCTCTAATTGCTAGAGATGTTGAACATTTTTTCACATATTTGTTGATTGATTATATATCCTCTTCTGAGAAGAGGCCCATTTATTGATTGGGATATTTGTTTTTTTGGTGTTAAGATTTTTGAGTTTTTTATATATCCTAGAGATTAGTGCTCTATCTGATGTTCGTGTGGTAAAAATTTTCTCTCATCCTGTAGGCTCTCTATTCACCACACTGATTGTTTCTTCTGCTGAGAAAAAGCTTTTTAGTTTGAATCCATCCCTCTTATTGATTCTTGATTTTATTCCTTGCACTACAGGAGTCTTATTAAAGAAGTCAGGGCCTAATCCCACATGATGGATATTTGGGCCTATGTTTTCTTCTATTAAACGTTTAATTCCTAGGTCCTTGATCCATTTTGAGTTGAGTTTTGTGCATGGTGAGAGATAGGGGCTTAATTTCATCTTGTTGCATATGGATTTCCAGTTTTCCCAGCACCATTTGTTGAAGAGGCTATCTTTTCTCCAATATATGTTGTGGCACCTTTTTCTAATATGTGATAACTGTATTTATATGGTTTTGTCTCTGTGTCCTCTATTCTGTACCATTGGTGTACCAGTTTATTTTGGTGCCAATACCATGCTGTTTTTGTTACTATTGCTCTGTAGTATAGTTTAAGGTCTGGTGTAGTGGTGCCACCTGCTTCACTCTTCTTGCTAAGGATTGCTTTAGCCATTCTGGGTTTCTTATTTTTCCAGATAAATTTCATGACTGCTTTTTCTAGTGCTATGAAGAATAGCATTGGGATTTTGATTGGAATTGCATTAAATCTGTATAGTGCTTTTGGTAATATGGTCATTTTGACAATATTACTTCTGCCTATCCAAGAACAAGGGAGATCATTCCATCTTCTAAGGTCTTTTTTAATTTTTTTTAGCTTTCTGTAATTTTCATTGTAGAAGTTTTTCACTTTTTTCATTAATTCCCAAGTATTTTATTTTATTTTTTTTTTTTGAGGCTATTGTAAATGGGGTAGTTTTCCTGTAATCATATCTTTATCACTTAGTTTTAGAGATCTCCACTGTCCCTCTCTCTGCCCTCCCTTCCCATCCATTTTTATATATGAAATTTTCTTAAAATTTCAAATTGTCCTTCACTTAAGAAATGAATTTTGGTTGATGTTTTATGAGATCTGATGTCACTGAATTCTTTCAATTTTCTCAGTGAGAGAACTTTTTCTTATTTTTATTCACTTCTTCCATAAAGCTGCTGTTCAACTTCAACTGAGGTTTGCAGCTTTAATATAATTTTCTGTCTGCTAAAGTAACTCTATTCTATATCCAACAAAAATGGAATCAGGGATTTTTTTTTTAATTTTATCTTCTCCTTTGGATAATTTTTCAGAAGGAAAAGAACATAATCCTGCTCATATGAGATGTCAGAGTGGCTAATTTATAAAAATGCTAAATATAAATGTTGGGACCTTTGTATTGAACTCTGAATTTTTTTGTCAAAAACATATAACCTCACTCCAGCCATGAGTAAATATTGGGCAAAAATGAACTGATAAACTTTATGCAAAATAACTAATCAATACTATTCTGAAATGTCAAGGTCAGAAAGACAAGACCAACAAACTATCACAGAATGGAGGAAACTATGGAGAAATATAAAATAAATGCGACATGAAATCCTGCAGCAAATTCTGAAAGAAAAAAAGGAACATTAATGCAGAAATCAATGAATTTCTAATGGAGTTTGGTTTATATGATGCTATGATAATATTACACTAATATTAATTTCCTATTCTGATAATTATCCCATGGGTATGCAAGATGTTGAAATTAGAGAAAGCAGGATGAGGATACAAAAGGGCTTTTAAATGTTTTTCTGTAAATCTGAAAATAGATCAAATTGAAATTTGATGTTAAAATTAAAAATCAGGCATAGGAAAAAAAAATTTTTCTCCTTTCTCCCTGAAGGTTACACAAAGGAAAACCTAGAAACTATTTTCAGCATCCTCCTCAAGAAAAGGATCAGATATAATTCACAAAAAGAAATTTATAAAAAGCAGCTAAAATTCATAAAGAATGACCAAGTTACACAGGTGGGAGGACAGCAGGAGCAGCGTGGACAGAAGGGAATGGCAAGCCAGGCTGATGCTTCCTCCAGTGGTTACAGGATCACACTGAGACAACAGAACTCTCACCTCTCCATACACAAAGAGTTCCAATCAGGAGAGAACAAGGTAGGCACCAAATAAACAGAAGTCACTCCATGAAGTCAAGTACAGCAAAGATCCCCAGAACTCCTCTGGAGAGAGCACAGAAAATGACAGCAAAAACACCCGGAAGACACCTCTGTCCAACAGCAGAGGCAGGAAAATCTAACTTATCATTTTGAGGGATATAACATGGCACTGATTTAAAAAAAAAAAAAAAAGTATGGGAAACAGTAGAAGATAGCAGAAAAAAAATTGCCAAAAGAAGAACATATATCACAAATAGATAAAACATTTTGCCATGAATTTTAAGGGTGTAATAAAGCAATCTCATCTGTGAATATGAACCAGAAACTCGATGAGAAAACTTAAGCAATGCAAGTAACAGAACAGAAGAGAAATCATTATTCAGAAGAACTCAGGAAAGAAAGTGAAAATAAAAACAAGTCCATCATAGAAATGAAAACAAAATTGAAAATTAAGAATCAATTCTATGAAAAATATAATAAGAGACTTTTCAGCTCCAAAAGAGTAAATAACATGAAAATAAAATTTTTAAAGAACTAGAAAGAAGATATGATATCTAGAAGATGGACAAAGGAGATAAATCATACATATAACTAGAGGCTTGAGGGAATAAACTTGGAATAAAACAAGTATTTAAAGATATAATTCATAGAATATTTCATATAAGCAGGAAAAATTGAAGCAGAAAGCTCAACTATATGGTCTAATCTAGCTCTAGGGCATTTTAAAAAGAAAAATAAGGAGAAGGAGAAGAAGGGGGAAAAAAGAGGAGGAGTGGAGAGATAATTACTTATAAAGTTCAACAACAAATTTAAATATCTTCTCAGGGGGAAGAAACATCAGATTTGGATTGATGGATCTCCACAATGTCTCACAATACTAGAAGACAACAGAGCAGTATTTATAAGGTCTATCTTAGCATAAGCTAAGAAGTTTAAGTTCTGCCAAGGCATCATTCAAGTGGGAAGGTTTTGTACAACCAATTTTGAAAACAAATGAACTCAGGGAAGGTTGGCCTCATAGGTTTTCTTGATGAAAAGATGATCAGAATCCTCTGAAGACGTAGCAACAGTACAATCTATTTTTAAAAAGGTATAAAGAAAAAGGTAGAAAATGAATAATATGCTGGTTGTATTGTCTATGACATCTGGACATTTGAAAATATTATTTGAAGCTGAACAATTAATATGAACACAAAAAAATTTAACAATATTAGAGTAAAAACAAGAAAAATTATATTATTAAATCATCAGCTGATACATGAAAAAGAGTATGTCTGGAGAAACATGAAACATGTTAATCCTGTCATTCTCTTAGTAGAATTAATACTGTGGAACTAAGGACACAATATGCAATTATACTTATAAAGGCAACAACCAGGGGCGAAAACAGAAAACTTTTAAATTATCAGAACATTTACAAAACATGCAAAGCAAAGAAAGTAGAATCTATAGTAAGTTTTCAAATATCAAATGAGAGAAATTAATATTTTGCTTTCTGTAATTCCCTTGATTATGTAAAAAAAGAAACTTTAGAAGCATATAGCTCCCTTTAAAAATAAAATAAAAAGGTGGCTGCCTGTATGAGAGGAGGGTTGGGAGGAATAATGCAGAATGTGTGTTGGGTATATAGAGTAAATGAATGGGATTGAATTTCCACTGTATTTTTAGTTTTATTTTAGTATTGCCTAATCAAAATGAAATAATATAATATAAAACACATATTGAAGAACTTTTCAGTCTATCATTATAGTTAAGCTATTCCCTGTCCTCTCCCCCTTTTTTTTTTCTTTGGTACCAGGGATTGAATCCAGGGGCTTTTAACCCGTGAGCCACATCTCCAGCTCTATTTTATATTTTATTTAGAAACAGAGTCTCAGTGAATTGCTTAGGGCATCACTAAGTTGCTGAGGCTGGCTTTGAACTCATAATCCTTCTGCTTTAGCCTCCCTAGTTAGTCACTGGGATGATAGGCATGTACCACCATGCCCAACCTACATTCTATAACTACTACAAAAAGTGAGTTTTAGATATTTTTTAAAATTTTGGGCACCTCAATATTTCCCTCAAGAAAGCAGATATAAATTGAAATTTTTTAACTCAGAGCAATCACTAACTCAGATAAATTCATTGGGCTTTTATTCATCTCATATTTTAAAAATGAACCATTATGATAAACAAGAAGATAATAAAGTTATAATCAACAATTTAATATAATACTATGTTCTCAGAAAATCATTAGCCTTCTTTCACATCTTCATATAATCTATTAGTTTTACAACCTTGAATAATGACAAAAGAAGGTTGCCCAGTTTTTCTGAGGTAACAAAGCAATTTTGCCATTTCTGTAACAATTTTATTATTACTGTTCTTAGACATGATGATCATTTGGAAATTTTAGCACTTAAGTAAAGCTACTATTCAAGGTAAATGAGACAATATATGTCTTCACAGTTGACATTTTAAGCAATCTTTAATTGTCAACAGATATATCTAAGAAAGAATAACCGCACCCTTTTCTAATTTACTATGACATACCTCCTAAGGTCATCTGAGATCTATTATTTCAAGTCGCTACAGGAACTATTTATTTTCTTAAACAATTGCATTTAATCCACTCAGACAAAGACAGAGATCTGTATGAGAAAAGTTTTCATAATCGATTTTATGAGGCAGATTTACCTGTTATTTCTAAAAACAATATCAAACACTTCAGCAGCACCTACACTTGGTATGAGATCCTACAAATTAAATTAATTTTAGTCAAAAATATTTTTTTTTGCTTCACTAGATTATAAAGTATCGGACATAACATGAAATATTTGAAGCTGAACACGGTACATTCTGTGTGAGCCTAAGCACATTCAGAATCAAATGACAGGAAAATCGAAGAAATCAAAAGGGCACTTTTTCGGGGCACCCTGCGCACGCATGAGCTAAGCACCTCCACCCCAGCTTTGAGTAAAGAGGGTGTTGGACTGGCATCACGCGCCTCACTGTGCAAAACAAGTGGCCCTTACCTCTGCTCTACAAGGAAGCGCCTCAGCTTTGGGCTTGAGCGTTACCCAGTGGGGTTGGGCAACCCCCCTTTTGAAATACTATCCCCTGCTGTATTTGGGTGGAATATTCTATCAAATTTATTTTCCCTAATAAATAGAGGGGTGCCAGGTGCACTCACTCTCTTGCTTCCCAGCTTGGAAGAGGACCCTTGAGGTCACAGAAGAGTCCCACCCTCGACCTGAGAAACTCAGGTCCGTGTGTTGTGTGGTTTGTTCTCCATTTTCTTTCTTTTTTTAGATTTATATATAACAGCAGAATGCATTACAATTCTTGTTACATATATAGAACTCAATTTTTCATATCTCTGGTTGTATACATAGTATACTCACACCAATTCGTGTCTTCATACATGTACTTTGGATAATAATGATCATCACATTCAACCATCATTAATTACCCCATGGCCCCTCCTTTCCCCTCCCACCCCTCTGCCCTATCTAGAGTTCCTCTATTCCTCCCTATCTCACTATGAATCAGCCTCCTTATATCAAAGAAAACATTTTGCATTTGGTTTTTTGAGATTGGCTAACTTCACTTAGCATTATCTTTTATAATTTTATCCATTTACCTGAAAATGCCACACCGATTTCTTATTTTAATGTTGCAGCCAGCTCTTTTGAACCTAGCTCATCTCATCAGCACAGGCAGCTGGCAAGAGCATTTCTTGCTGAATCCAGGAATTCAAACAATATTTTCAGGACTCTGTTCTCTTCTTTGACTCTGGTTCTGCCTGCCTCTTCTTTCCTTTGAATCAGACAGGATTCACCAGTGTGGCATAAAAATGGTTGCAACGGTTCCAAAAACCATATGGACTATAGAAGTAACAAGCCTGGATGGAGACTGAATAGCCAGTGAGTCACTATCCCACCCCTGTATAGTCACTGATGTCTCCAGGATACAGTGCTGCTGAGGCCTGGAGCACACTATGGAGGATTAGGAACCATAAATACTCAGCCAGACCTAGTTGGTTGTTATGATAAAGGGGAAGAGGTGGCACTCCTAAAGAGAGATGCTGCAGAAATTTATCAATGTCTTTCTTTTCATTTACATCTAATGCTAAAATACCTTGCCTAGTGAATGAGATTTTTGATGTTCTTAAAAGGGCTTCTTAGAAGACTTATGATAATCATACTTTAGAACCCTGAGTTATTTTAGGTAGCATCCTGGGAGTTGGGTCTTCCAATGGTATTTTGGATTCCCTAGTGACTCCCATTTTCTCCCTTTAATTAGCACAAGAAATGCCTTCCACTTTTATAAACAGAGGACAAGCAACACAAATTGGCCTTCTTAAATTATCAAACAAAGGCACCCACCCAAACATGGAAGATCAGAAAAGTAAGAGAGGGTCTCATGCCTGCATTTCTCTCAGGTCAAATCCTTCATTTAGAGAATGTGCCTTTCACCAGCAGTCCTACATGTCAGACAGTCCTGACCTTTGCTTTACAACCAAGACCAACTACTACCAGGTGTTGGACCTCAGGATCCTCACTTCTCCTCAATTCCTGGCTCTTTGCCACTATGCCTCCAACTACTTCTCAATGACACTTTGTCTGTGATCCTCCTTACAATTGACCAAGCATGTTCATTTACTTTCAATCCCTAGTTGATATGGGTATAATTTTTTTAGAGAGATTATAAACTGCAGCTCAGAGAGGTTAACTAATTACCAAAAATGATACAAGTAAGTATTCAGCCAGTCCTTCTGCCAAGGTCTTGTGCTTTTCCCCCTGAATTCAACTTCCAGGTTCTCTTTGGGTCTGACTCATCTCGTCCCTGGACTTGGGTACTACTCTCAGTCTCACCTTATCTTGTCTAATCTTGCCTTCTCATCTCACTTTCCTCCCTAAACTCTCACATAGAGCATAACTTTATTTCCAATATTTTTACTGTACAACAAAAGTACTATTTTTGCAATGAGGTATGCTTTTATTTGTTTGTTTCCAAGAAGTAATTAAAGGCATATTGTTATGGTTTGGATCTAGAATGTCCCCCAAAAGCCCATATGTTAGGCAATGCAGCAATGGGAGGTGACAAGAATGGATCATGAGGGCTCTGACTTCATTGGTGGATTAATGAATGAATATAAATGAATGAAAGGATATAAACAATAGGCATGGCTAGAAGTAGGACACTGGAAACGTGGCCTTGGATACTATATCTGTCCCTGACACCTCTCTCTCTCTCTCCTCTCTCTCTTTCCACCCACTCCCCTGCTGCCATGAGCTGAGGAACTTTCCTTGTCATGCCCCTTCACCATGATATTTCTGCCCTGAAATCAGCCAGGGACTAAACCTCCAAAACTCTGAGCCAAAATAATGTTTTCCTCCTCTAGCTTGTTCTTGCCAAACATTTTGTGCACAAGAATGAAAAACTAACTGATACACATGTAAATGTGGAAAAGAGGAATAAAGAAAGAGAGAGCTCTTATACCAGAACCATTAATATTCTTCCTTCTCACAGAGCGAAAATGAAAATGGTAGTCTAGAAGCAACGGCTACCGTTAAAGAGAACATAACAAGAAAAGGAATGAGAGACTCTGTGTCAGATTAAATAAAAGTTGATATGAGGACACTGGCTTTGGCACAACTGGAAAAGTATGGGAAAACAAGATATGGGTTTTGTAACTTATTTGCAATGTACTTAAGCTGCTTATGTTGATTGCCTATTAAATCAGGCTGGGAATTCAGCTAACTCCCATAGACTTATAAACGAAAGTTCTGTTTAGATTATGACAGATGATAAATGCTGATGAGTGATCTGTTATAATTTCCCCCCATTTATTCAACCCCTCAGAAGCTATAGTTTGCCTCAAGCAAATTGATACTCCTCAGAAGCCTGATGGTCATATTTAATTCATAAGTCAGAAATACCTTCTCTAATCCGTAATTATGTACACACACACACACACACACACACACACACAAACACACACTGTAATGAGTTTAACACCTGAGTACTCACCAACCACCAAAAATCAGACTCAAATGTGGGATTTTTTAAAATATATATCTTAGTTGTTGATAGACTTTTTATTTTATTTATTTATATGCGGTGCTGAGAATCAAACCCAGTGCCTCACACACTCTAGGCGAGCATTCTACCACTGAGCCACAGCTTCAGCCCCTCAGATGTGGGTTTTTATTTCTGATATTCCAAGGTCAAAGGAATAAAGCCCTGTGTGTGTATACATATAAAAATCATTTATGATGAAACTCAAATGTTATTAGATACAACCCGTGGAGTTTGAGGTAATAGTTTCTAGAATTAATGGATCAAAAATTAAGTCCAAACATTTAATAGATTTGAAGTCAAATGTTATGCTATGCTCCTATTTAAAAAAAAAAAAATGTCATGGGAGACCATAGATTTAAAATGAGCACCTGCACTGGTCCCAACAGATCAGATCAATATCAAATTTGAACACAAACTAAGCCTTTGGTTGTTTGCAAGAGACCTACAGATAATTAACTAAGCTGTAAACAACTAAGTGGTTAAGCTGACTAGTTGATTAAGCTATAGTCAATTAAGTTGTTTTCTCCACCTCATGTCTGTTTTTCTGTCAGTGCTATCAGATCATATTGTTCTTTGGAGTTCTCACAACCTGCTCTGAATCTGGAAGCTGTCCGGTTCATGAATCATGTTTTGTTTTGCTCAAACTCTATCTACTAAATTCAAATGGTCTAAGGATTTTTCCTTTTAACAATTTTGGAGGAGGCAGCAGGATCCAAAACAGAACTCCAACAACACCTGGAGCATCAGGTAACCAGACATAGGTATCAGGGAGCTGATTGGGGTCATAGTTTTGTTTGGGTTTTTTAAAAATATTTAATTTTAGCTGTAGTTGGACACAGTACCTTTATTTTACTTATTTATTTTTGTGTGGTGCTGAGGATCAAACCCAGGTCCTCGCATGTGCTAGGCGAACACACTACCGCAGAGCCACAATCCACACCCCACCCCACCACCTTGTAGCATCTGGGGAACAGGGCAAGTTCATGCTTGGACTCTAAAGCTCCGTGGGTTTCTGTTTTGAACAATGAGTTTATGAGTCTGTTTGAGCTAACTTTTTGGTCCAGACTGTTTGGGGAAGTTGGGAAAGAAATAGGACTGGGTCCTGTACACAAGTCTTGGCGGTCTAACTCGATTAGACAAAAAGTATCCTGCTTTCTGTAGGAAGGAAAGGTTATGAGACAACAGGGAATCATGGATTCAGTTATTCTTAGTTATTCTGAGACTTATTTTTACAGGAGGACTTCTATATCTGTGGAAAAAGTCTTCATTTCTGAGTGTCTACTCCTGATCACCTGGAAGGAAATTAAGACACATTTTCAGTGGGTAAAGTTATAAGATATGAAAGATGTGAATTTTTAAGGAAAAAATAGTACATTTTTGGCCTAAACAAGAATATTTATTCCAAAATAATAAAAGTATAGGACAAATAACTGAAGGAATATAAGGTTTTAGAAAATGTGTAGAGGTTAATCTTGTAAAAAAATTATATCATCAAGCTGTCTAGAATTAGGAAGAAATTAAAAGTTTTTCTAGGAATTGAGCACTAATATAAAATTATAACTATGCAAAATAAGAATTTGTTTTCTATGTTAACCAAATTTCTGTAGGAGAATTAATCTGCCATTAATGAAAAACAGCGTTATTAAATCTTTTACTCAAGAAAACCAAATCTTCTCTGTTGAAAAGCTTGGGTCTTTCCTATTGCTATATGATTTTTGTATTTGCTTTTGAAGCGTTATCATAAACTTTGGTTAGATAAATGATTATTTTGCACTGATTTGTAATCTTATTTTTTCAAGAGTTTTGAACCTTTGACAGATAGGAAAACTCAAGGTCTAGATTGGGTCTTTTGACTTCAAACTTACTTTGGGACATTCCATGAGGGCCCCTGGAATGTCCAAAAGAGACATAAACTGATTAAACTTCTTTATTACATGACATCATTGTTGAATAGTAGGTCTTACTGGATCTTTGGATTGTGTTTACATAGTTGTGTTTATATAGATGAGTTATCATTTTGTTTCAAAAATTGAAATTCACAGATCTGACATAATGTTGCCAGTCATATAGTTATCTTAAAATGTTAAGTGCAATGGAAATAACTGAATTTCCTTTTCAGTTGTATTATTATTGTAACAAACTCTCATCAGATCTTTAATCATGGCCATTTTAAGTCTTGTCATTTCATAGATGGTTAATTGTTTACTCTGGCCTGAAGTGTTTCATTTTTAAAGAGTCTTATGGAAAGGACTCTGTCAAGTACAGGTTTTTGATAATTTTGTGGATCATATAATCTAAAATTCCTAGAACTCTAATGGAGAGACTATTATTCATAAAACTGATAATACAACATCAGGCAGAACAGGAATTTATTGAATATCAGAGAAATGCAGATTTTTTCATGCTGAATAAACCAGAGCTGAGATTATTGATGTACAACCTGAATGAACTTACTAAGTTTGATCCAAATCAAATAGCCTATGGTAGTCTGTTTAATGGACAATGTTATATGCCTCAGTTGGAGAAACAAAACTGATATTTGAAAAAAAAATCAATATTAAGCTTGGGCTCATAGATGGTCTGGCTGCCTGGTCTTTCCCAAGTCTTTACAGCTTTCATTGCCAAAGGCTCTATACTCTACTCCTCATGAAGTGAACAAGATAATACAAATTATGGGTAAATGTCAGAATGATAACTGTTCTAAGTTCTTCTCACCACTCACACTACAGTAAAGTGTCAGGATTTCAAACCTTGAGTCTACATATATCTTATACATTAGTTGCCCCTCTTTGCTCCTGGAGCTATTTACCTGCTAGAGACTTTAAAGAAAGACTGACTATGGAAAAGTTTCCTCTGAAGTATGGCATCTTAGATGTGAGCAGCTTTCCCGAAGACATAAGATCAAGCCTCCCCATCATAAGATGCTCACCCCTCATTTATTCTTGTGTATGCCCATCTCTTTCTCTTGCTGGGATTATATTGTAAGCAGACTTTTAGATAATACTTGTCCTCAGTCTATTTTCATTTAACCCAGTATAGAATATTAAATTACTTACTAACTGAACAGAGAGGAGTCTGTGCAGTTACTAACACTTTTTTTTTAATGTGTATAAATTGAATGGGTATTGCAGAGACTCACATTACAAGAGAATTAACAAATAGGCTACTTGGCTAACGTAGAGTCTGCATCTGGCTCATTTGTTTGATCATTCAGTTTCAATTAGCTTGGTGTATGTGGACTGTGGCTAAGAAGCATACTCCAAACTCTGAGTGTTATCCTCCTAATAGCCCTGTCATCTCACTACTGCGTTGTGTTCTTGAAGTCTCAACTGTCTCTGTGCAGCCATCTGTTGAATGCTAAATGGTCCCTCTTTGGCTGGAATGACAACTTTAAGAAATGTATGATTATGAGTATATTGTAAATTATCAATGATGTACTGAGACAAAATCCAGGATGATAATGACTAAGAGTAGTGCTGATGTCCTAAGTTTAACTTACACTCTCACTTAGGAGCTTGAGCCAAAGGGAAGAATTGCTAAGTAAAATTTTGTGGGAAGCCATAGAATTAGACTCAACCTGCACTGGTCCCAACAAATCAAAGCAATACAGAGTTTAATCAAAATAACTGAGTTTTGAACTGGGTGCAGTTGTGCACACTTGTAATGCCAGCGACTTGGAAGGCTGAGGCAGGAGGATTGCAGGTTCGAAGCCAGAAACTTAAGAAGGCTTCAAGAAACCTAGCAACACCCTGTCTCAAAATAAAAAATTTAAAAGGCTGGATATGTGGCTCAGTCATTAAGAGCCCTTGGGTTCAATCCTTGATACCAAAAAATTAAAAATAATGGAGTGTTGGTTGCATGAAGGAGGCATTGTAGACAATTAGCTAATTAAGCAGTAAACAACTAAGTTGTATTTATCTTTCAAACAAAAAATATACAGATAGTTTAAGCCCACTTTTTAAGCTCATTTTTAAAATCCTTTCTTTATTTAGTGGTATTATATGTATTTTATTGGATGTAGCCAATAAATGTTGTCAGATCACATTGTTGGTTGGAATTTTTAGAATCTGTTCTGGTTCTGGGATTATATTGTAAGCAGACTTTCAGATAATACTTGCCTGATTTGTGAATTGTGTTTTGCTCAAACTCTACTGAAATTAATTGGTATAAGGAATGACAGTAAAAGATTCTATCAGAACTCTATTATAAGGTAATAATTAAAATTCTTCCAAGTGCATGATTTATGGTTTACCAAGTATACTGCATGGTGTGGAATGAATTACTAAACCAGTGAGGTTCTAACATCAATTTTGCTGGAATTACTAAGGCTGTGACCTTCAGCAATGATTTAATCTCTCTGAGACTCATTTTCACGTCTCTGAGTGGGAAGGATACAACCCGATCAAAGGATGGTGGTGATGATTAACTGTGACAAGGAGGCAGTACAAGAGGTCAGAGTTGCTAGCACATGGTTCTCCTTCCCAATCTACTTAAAACCGCTGCAAGACCAATGAAACTCACCAAAATATCTGAACATACATGGATTCTAGACTAAGAAAAATAATAGGTACACATATTTGAAAGAGAAATAATAGTATTAAATTATCTCAATTTGGAAAAGTATAGTCATTTTAAATGGCATAAATCATTTCTGCTTCTTCAAGCACACCTATGACTTCATCTTTTTATAACTGCTTTCTGTTGTAGATTTTTGTTTTACTGTAAATATGCATTTTGCCTGATAAAATATTATTTCTTTGAGATTTTTTAAAAATAAAAATTGTCACTTATCATAAAATCATCACTGGTAATTGATTTCTTTTAATGTTTTCTTCATCTGTATAAAAGCATGCAAGCAGGTTGGCATTTCTTATTCAAAACACATCAATAATGTTGGAGGCCAGGGTACATTTATCTTTTTTCCTGTCAAATTGAAGCCAGCTGTTGTGCTATCTTGAATATTAATAAAGAGCTTGTCAGATAGTCAAATAATAGTGGAGCAATATTTATGCTCAAAAAACTCATTATGCTCAGAAAAAATAGATAAAATCTGAAATCTCAAGTAAATGAAAAGTTAATTTTTTTCAGATTACTATATTTAAGTGTTCAACTCTTAGTAAAAAGAAACAAATTCAGTACGCCAAATTCAAGTATAACCTAATCAAAATTGTCAACATGAAAGGGTAAAACATAGGTTATGTCAGCTTCTTATTCCATAATTAAAAGAAATTCATGTTTTAAATATTTTTCTCTCTAACAAGGCAAATTATTATTCATGTTAAATATGCAAAACTTGCCTAAAGTAACTTTTCTTTTTCTAAATATGCTGAATTAGTGATTCATATCTTCCAGATTTAAAAAATAAAATATATTTTGGTCAAAAATAACTTCTGATAGGCTCTGTGGAAACATAAGAAAAATGAAAGAAATAGTATAATAAAAAAAAGAAGCTTTCAGTCATTCTTTAATGTAGTGAAGTTGATAAAAATATATGTTAGATTTATCATGGAAAATTATTCCCTTGGAAATAATTCCCAAGTCCATGAAAAATAAGCATAGCTCATTAAAGTTCAAAATATAGCTGAAGAAATTGTGCCTTAAGCAGAAAGAAAATTGATAAGTTAAAAATTATAATAGATTCTTTTAAAAATTGGCAGTGCCTACACAGATTGTGTCAAGATAAAACAGAAAATTTAGCCATCAGTCTTTCAGGCAACAAAATTGGTTCCTAAGAAGATCAACATGCAGGAAAAAACAGATTCTGGTCAAGCTGCTAGGAGGATTCTAGTTTTTATCATAGATTACTGTTAGAGTAAAAGATTGACACTCTGATTTTATACAAAAGCTTTCAGAGCTTTGGCAGTTTTTAAATTTAATCCATCCCTGGAACTGACTGAATTAGGATTTTAAGCCTATCTAGCTAAGGGCCAGCCCTTCAGCCATGGCAAATCTGCTAGAATGATTCTATTCCATGAGGCCTCTTCTCTGAGGATGTAGCCTTGCCTTCCCATGACTCTGTTAGGATGATGCTCCCACAGACAAGGGCACATGACAAGACAGAATCCTTAAGGGGGATTCGGAACATTTAAGATCAGAATCTATTTCTGGTCTATTTCTAATAGAGCATGATGAGCCTTTTCAGAACATCTTATTTCTTGACACAAATAACCATTATGCAATTTTTAAGTTTTTCCTATGTGATCTTTATATGTGTGTTTTGTGTTTACAATATACCAAGGGCTTCATGGGATTTATCTCTGGAGTTATAGAGATAGTTTGATAGCTTCTGCAGGGGATGAAATCGGATCACTTAGGGAAAGAAATGTCATCTCCTTATAAGATTGGAAAAGAATCTGATTCCAAAACTCTTTCATTACTGGGTGGCTTTTAAACATACTATGCTATGTTAAAACTTAAATCATCTTAGGTGGGAAAAAATTTTTAATTTTAATTATTCCAATTCAATTTGGAATAAGGAATTTCTGTAGATCAATTGGCTTTCCAAACCCAAATTATATAGGGAATTGTTACTGAAGGAAGGAGCTAGCAGAGGAGACGAAAAAGTACAAAGATGCCTCTGTTAGTTTTCTATCTCTATGACAAATAGAGATAGAAAAACAACTTACAGTAGGAAAGATTTATTTTATTTCACTCTTTCATTAAGTTTCAGTTCATGATCATTTTGTTCTGTTGACTCTGAACCTCTGATGAGGCAGAATATCATGGCAGGGAGTACATGGCAGAACAGAGCTGCTCCTCTCAGGGTGGCCAGGAAGTAGGGTTGGGTGGAGGGGTTGCTGGGGACAACACAAACCATTCAAGGGCATATTCTTTGATGTTTTGTCACCTCCTAATAGTTCCATTAGCTGGGGACCCAGCCTTCACTACACAAACATTTAGGATACATCCCAGCTCCAAACTACAATACTGTCCAAATGCATTTACTCAGAAAAAAATGGTACAGAAAATCAAGTGAGCATGACCAGGTTAATTTCTCATTCTTCTGAACGACTCTGCTCTAAGAAGTTGATTTCTGAGTTTTCTGGAAGGTAGAACTGTCTAGAGCCCTTATTTTAAAATTGTCAGGCCTTGCTCAGACCTAAGAATTTAAAAAAAAAAAAAAAAAAAAGTGAAAACAGTGTGTCCAGGGAGGAAACCTAGTAATCTGGCAATTTGTGCATAAAACAAGAGGCCTGGGAATTTTGGTCAGATAAATTAGGGATGCATTGTTTTAAAAGAGTGTTAAGTTACTAGCCAAGAAGACGCCTCTATGTGTGTCTCCTGACATTCTGAGCTCTGGGATTAGTGAGCCTCATTCCTAATAAGGTAGCCCAGTTGTTGGAGTCAAAATAGGAGCTCTGATTCAGATGGACAGAACAAAAACATTGGGGCCACACAATGTGGGACAAGAGCTTAAGCAGATGCAGAAATAGCAAGAAGTCCAAACAAGGCAGTTAAAGCCTATTATGAATTGCAGTTGCTTTAAACAAAAAAGCACCCTGCTATCAACAATATGACTCTTTCAGTCACATTTATATCATCTATGCAAAAGAAGTGATGATATCCAATGATGGTTAATATCAGAGCCAATAGAAGTAAATGAAATAATGTGTTTTTAAGTACTAGGGGATTATAAGCTATCATTTACTAGGTAAAGAGTATGATTCCCCGGGTTGGTGGCAAGAGTCCAATAGGTGTGTCTTTATAGATAGGAAGAGAAGCACTGCAATGAGTATATGGAATGGAAGAAGTTTAAAATGTGAGTTAAGTGCCAACAGGTACCAGAGCCCCCTCTACTGGTTCTGGAGTTCAGCAGGACTCCATGTTTAGAAAGAGTGAAACAGGATTCACCTTACTTGAGGATTTGGATAACTAAGAGTTACCAAGATAAGATTCAGAAAAAAAAAAAAAAAAAGATAGTTGGTATCTACTTCCTGGTGATGGGGCACATGATGGGAGCTTTATGCAACACAAGTCATTACACTGAACACAAAGTTAGAACAGGAAAAGCACTAATGAGCTATTCCTGAGAGCTTTATTCCCTTTGGTCAGGTCTGGGAAAGTTGAACCCACACACAGGAATAAAATCCAAGCTATAAAGAGTGAAGAGACTCAAGAAGCTGAGAGATTTTAGACAGGGGCCCAGTAAACCAAACTAAAGAGAAAGGACTTCGCCAATCATAAAATGATGTTCAAGAGTGACATCTGCTGCCTACAGAAGATCCTAGTTCTATCCAGAGGTTTTTAAATACACATAACTCCAGTATCAGGCAGATGTGGGAATGTATAAAACAGCTAGGTATGAGACAATGGAGAAATGAGAGCATTGTTTGGAATTTAGAACACAATAGCTGAAATGTAGTCAATTTCAGATTTATAAAGCCTAACAGGCAAAACTGGTCTGTGGGCTAAATTAAATCCTACTTGACCTAGTTGTTACCTCTACCTAGCCTCTGAATGGCCTAGGAAAGAGGGTACAGATATAAATGTGATATGTTCATTAATATTAAATTTTTTGAACTTCAGATTCAGCCTTAAGGAACATTCAATTTGCACCTACTATAACCTAGGAACTTCATGAGGCAGCCCCATTCATGAGAAATGGGGAAGAGCCTGCCTACTTGAACCAAAGCATTTTGAAAATGGTAACTGCTCCCTCCCCACAAAAAAATCCCAAAGTGCTGACTTAGGATCAATAGTAATAGCAGTATTAGTATTAATGATCAAGGTAATTAAGAAAATGTTACTAAGGTAGGAAAACAAGTTATACCTATACACACTGTAATTTCAACTGTGTAAAAGTAGGGTATACTCTTGAAAATTTAATTGTATCCTGGGTATTAAAGAACTTAAATCATCCCACCTGATGCATTTAACATAGAACACAAAATTCCTGCTGGTAAACACTGCTATTTATATCTTAGCATAAGAATTCTAACCTTCTTAAAACTATTACAGAAAAAAGAATTTAAAATATCTGCATTCAAGAATTCCTCCAACTCTCAAAACACAATGGGAGTAGGGTGCCCTCTAGAGTCTTATTTGTATTGTTAATGACAAACTACAAAATCTCATTTTGAACATTTCTGGCTAGGCTCACTGAAATTTAGAAATGTAGCAAATTTGACTATTGCCATTACAAAAAAAAATGTATATATCTACAAAACTTAGTATAATTTTCCCCAAGAGAAACATCTTTGTTACTTATCTATGTGGTCAGAACAAAGAAAAGATTTTTATTTAAAATGTTAATTTTTATTATACTCTCTTTCTCTGTCCTACAAATTTGTTTGAAGTAAATCCAATATCAATACGACACTTTCATCATATACACACATATGTTTGTTTCACACATTCATTTCAGTCTGTAAGTTCCAAAAAGGAACTGTTAATCTAATATTCAAAGCTTCTCTACAACACTTAGATGACGCACAAAGATAACTGGTGAACTGGTGAATGCTTGTTCAACTAGGTGAATCAATATACACTGATTTAAGGCATAGCTAGAAAAGTCTTTGTACTGTTTTAGACACACATATCAACAGCAAGCTGTAATGAAAGGCATAATAGGAATATATTTATAAATAAATATGAAGCCTCAAGCTGTAAACTTGCAATCAGAAACCAAAAAGAACAGCTAGTTTCTGCAGTTTAACAAGAGACATGCTTTTAACATTCATCTATGCTACGCATTAATATGTATAATTTTTATGTTTTTATGCACAGTCAAAAATAAATTTAATTTACAAACAGTAAAAAAATCCATCTATGTACTCATTATCAATAAAGTCAGGGATCCAACTTTCTTACCTCTAAAATGGGAATAATATTAATAACTGAGTATTACATGATTATTATATTAAATGTGAACATTTACAAATTTATTAGTTACAAACTACTATGTGTTTAAGATTTTAAAAATTTTCCTTGTAAAATCAAGAGGGTGCAGAGAGAGACCTCCTTCAATAAAAGCACTAAGCATACTCAAGACTGGTCTTGACTATTCTTGTCAGGGTTTACTCCTAGCACTGGTTCCTCAAATGTAAATGTCTTACATATTCTTTGGGAGTCTTCCTTGTGATCTAATTTTATTCAGAATTCTCCAAGGGCAATCTCTTATGTCTTCAACACCTCTGCAATCTGGAAATACTTAAATTTACCTCCCCAGATCTACTCCCTAAAACCTGTATCCATACTTGTGTTAACACCTCCTCTGTCCACAGCATCAGAGGAGCCCTAGGCCTGAAATCATAAGCATACAACACAGACTTGAGGCAAGAAATCAGTGCAAATGAACCAAAACATACCTGGAACTGTCCCCCGCCCAGCCACAGCCATGAAGGTATGGCTGAGAGGATGTGAGGACAGCACCAAATTCATCTTGATACAGTCCACCTCCCATACCACTTAGATCCACTTGTGCCCTATATTAAATGCAATCTGTTGCTGAGTGTCCCAGGTGATGGCCTCTTCAAAATGCTCACCACACAAGGGTAAGAGACACAAGCCACAGATGCCTCATCTGATACCCAAACCATAATGCATATTTATCCTCTCACTTCCCTTTCCCTTCTCCCCTCCCCCTCCCCCCCCCCCCATTCACTGCTCTCTCTTCTATCTGTGCTGCATTGCTCAATCCCTCCTCAGCTGATCCAGGTTTCCAGGTTGCATGCCTAGTGAAGTCTCAGACTTTCAGCTCTTACTCTGTTTGTTCTTACTATGCTACAGTCCCTCTAATTGCTTCTTCATCACTTTCACCAGATATGATAACACTAGAGCAACTCCTGAGTTTTACTGTGTTGATCTTCATAATCATCAGGCTCATCACCTTTACAATATAGTAATTCCTTTCTTTGGTTGCCGCTCTGCTGGCATGAGGAGCCCTTAATAACACAGAAGTAATCTTGACTTTTGAAGTAGTCGCAACTTTGGACTCAAAGTTTATGTAATGCTGAGTAAAAATATCCCCCAATATAGTAGAGCTAATTTGACAAAAAAAAGAGAAAGTGTGAATTCCTCAGATGAACCTCAGAGAGTGATAGTGAGATGGACCGGTTCTGTTTCCACATATTGGTTCCTGGATCTGTATATTTTAGTCATGGAGGACATCTCATTGTATATCACTGGTGATTTGAGTCAATCTTGAAGGGCAATGGCTAAGCCACTTCATAACCTTAATCATCATCAAGTTGGTTCCAGGTGATGTGGATATCTTACCCCACACTCATTCACACAGGCTTTATGAAATGAATTCCTTGATCTCAGAAGATGTCATATGGTATCTCTTTTGTAAATCATGCATTCTGTAAGTGCTTAAGTGATGATGTTGAAACTGATGAACTCATGGAAACTCATATCTGGAGGATATATCAATTCAAGTAAGGCAAACTCACTGCTGTCTTCAGGATGAAAGGGGGATTGATGTAATCAGCCTGCCACCAAGTGACTTATTGATCTCCTTGATAGATGACTGTTTTAGTCAGTTTTTTCACTGCTGTGACCAAAAGACAGGAACAATTTTAGATGCGTAAGAGTTTATTCTGGGACTTGTGGTTTCAGAGTTCTCAGTCCATAGATGGCTGATCTATAGCTCTGGGTCAGAAGTAAGGCAGAACACCATGGCAGAAGGGTGTGGCAGAGGAAAGCAACTGGGAACATGGCACCAGGAAGCAGGGGCAGAGAAAGAAACAAAGAGAGAGGGGGGAATCTCTGCTTAACCAGGAGAAAATATTAACCCCATAGGCATACCCCCAATGACCCACCTCTATCAGCCACACCCTTCCAGCCTTTAGTCACCACTTAGTTAATCCCTATCAGGGGACTGACACACTGATGAGCTTTGGGGCAGGGAGGGGGACACTTCATATCTATACCAAAACAATAACATGTAAGAAATTTATCTAAGTCATCTTTGTTTCTGATAGGTCCAGTATTCAGCAGCAGCAGTAGATAGATCAGCCATGGTAAATGGAAATTCATGCTACTGAGCTTTTGTAAAGTCTCCATCTCTACTACCTCTGCTAGTCTATTTATCTGTTTATCTGTTGTGCAAGCTCTGAATGACTTAAGACAGAAGGTAACATCCACCAGATTATCCCGTCCTCCTACTGGCTGTGTCAGAGCCACACACTTTCATAAGTATAGCCCATGACTTTTTATCAGATCTTGTGGTCCTTGATCTTCTAATGTTGTCCATTTCAGTCACCTGACAAAGCCAAGCCATCTACCACCCTCCTGGGAGGCATATCCTTATATTAGCCCAGTTCTCTTTCATACAAAGTAAACAACATGCCTAATGCTCACACCCTGCTCATGGGGAGTATTCCCTGCTTCCCACTTCTAGGTAGGGCTATATTGAGAGCACAGTTCATATTTGGTCTCTCATATAAAGCCAATCAATCTGTGAAGTAGTCTCATAAGTGTGAAGTGAGAGAGAGATGTTAGTGCAATATAAGTAGATGACACAAAATCTTGACATAATTTAGTGTGTGCTCTTGAACTGTTTCAATTCAGTTTCAAGTTCAGTTGTCTTTGTGTTCATTAAAACTTTACAATTTAGCAATCTAACAACTCCTAGATTGTGGGGGGCAACTGGTCAGTACTGTCACTCAGTGGTGCATCAGTAACTGCTGCTGTTAAGTATTTCCTATGAAAGACATGACCTTGTTCCAAATCCTAGGAATAAGGATTGAGATCACAGATATCCAAAGTCCTTATCCACCCCCTGCATAATTGGATCTACCTGAGAGATAGGGCAGCTCACACCATAGCCTGAAAATTTGAAACTGGCAACCATCAAGTCACTCCATAAAAAGGTCTAAGCAGTGATTTTAAATGCAATATATATCTTGTAAATTAAAAGTGGCCCAGTAAGCACTGTGTAGTGAGTACAAATTCTTGGTTGTAGTGGGTAAAAAGTGCAATAGCTTATCCTTTCCTGTGAAGAAAATGTCTTGAAATATTCAAGGTGATTAAAACCCTAAAAAATGTCAACAATAAAGCAGCCCACTGAAACTTCATAGTATTTTTCTTCCACCATTTGATACATACGAATCTTCCTGAGGGAACTAGAGTGCTTTCTACTCTCTGCACATCAGATCTAGTTAGCACAATAGCATCATATAGTGAACCAGTATAATGATCTGTAAAATGTTAAGATGATTAAAGCCCCTGAAGGCTGTAATTTTATAAAACAGGAGAGTTAATAATGCCCTAGAGCAAGACAGTGAATATATATTGCTATTCACTTAACATAAAAGTGAATCTATTTTATAACTCTTGATTGATAGGGATTGAAAATGTTGTGTTTGTTAGATTAATACCAAGTATCAGAGGCTATATTGATGAATTTTAGTAGAGACAAAATACCTGGTTTGGCTGCAGTTGGCCCACCTACTGTTTAAGTTCATGGTAGTCCGCCATCATGTACCAAAATCCATATGGTTTTTCCATGGGTCAAAAAGGTGAATTGAAAGGATATATGTTGGAAACAACCCTGCATTAACCCCTGTAATTTTTCCTAGGTTGCAATTTCATTTTGGATTTTTTTCTTGGTATGGAAAGTTATAATCACTGTAAGACATATTTAGCTTAGGATTCCCTTTAGCATGTGCTCTTCCAAAGTCTTACTATAACCAGGGCTTATGATAATATTTCTGGTTCCCAATTTTGAGTGCCATCTATAAGTCACTTACTAAGACCCCTTAAAATATCTTTATCCAATGCATAATCTGATACCTGGTTTTAAGTCCTTTTGAGGGAGGATTGAAGAAATATTTATGGTATATACATGAAGGAGATTCTGTGGGTCCCTCCTCAAGTGAAACCAGCCTTTCTTTCAATCACTGGGCTCTGGATTTATGAACTAGATCAGATCTGGAATTTAGTTTCCATGGTCTTTTGTCCTATCTGACATCAATCTTAGGTTAATAACTCACTTTTTTTTTTTATTTGTTAACAAGCTACACCCTGATGGTCTTTCCATCTCTCTTCTCCTGTGAGCACCATGATGAGCTTCCCACAGATCCCAGTCAGTCAAGGCCTCCTTGTTGCCACTCTGGTCTTGATGCTCTAGTTATTTCTAAGGTGCCACTATTCAGCCTTAGAAATTTTGAATACTATTATTTCCATTTTCTCTAGGTAACCACAGATGCAATCTCAAGTTGTCAGCTGAAGACTATTGAGAACAGCCCTTAACAGAATTTTTCAGATTCCACAAAAGTGCAGTCCTATTTTTTTTTTTAATGAATGAATTGTCATTGTGGCTCTCCCAGGGAACAGGCAGGAGCTTTTCAATTTCACATAAAAAATTCATTCTAACATGCCCAATACTCAGAGCTTCTAATTCTAATCCTCAATGCTCTATCAAAGAAGTCTGGCTTCTCCACCAAGCTTCAAAGAGCTATGCAATTATGGCATTGCAATGGGCTCCCGGTGTCCTCACTAGAACATTAAATCTTGTGTCATGGAACTATGAACCCATGTCAATAGCTTTCTACTTACCAGCCTTATATTCTTGCACCAAGCCTCAGGCCAATGCCCTCAAGAGCTCTGCCCACACATATTCCCCCCAGCTCCTGTGTGTACTTTTTACCAAGAGCTTATAATTCTTTGGAAAGTAAACTGTTGCCCCCAGGCTTTATCCCTTACATTGCACTCAGATATGATTCATTTTTAGCCTCCAAGCACTGAAAGAAAAAAGAAGTGCATCATTAATTCTCCAGTGTTAAGGCTTTTCTTTTCAGACAAAGAGAAGCTACTCTTCTTTAGCTCATTGATGGGAGTCACTTTTGTTAATATACAAATAAAGGCTGCAAAATTCCCTGGTACAACTTATGTCCTCCTTCCAGTTCTATAGTTTCCACTATAATTTTAGGAGTAAGCAAGTTGGTGCTCACAGCTCTTCTTTGCACCTTAACCATCCTCATAATTAAATTCCAGTTCCATTCTCTGGCCACAGGAGATAAGATGACTTTAAATACTGTGAAAGCATCTGGTTCTCAGTGTCCACAGTTGATGTTTGGATGATCTGAGCCTGTGGTTCTCCTTCAACAGCCATATTTCCCTCACATCAGTCAGTTATTAGAGCAACCCAGTATTTCATCTTCTAACTGTTGCAAATTCAATCTACCACAAGTAAGGTAATACTACGTTACCCCAGGAGTTATCATTATTCCCTATCATCAACATATCGATTCTTCTAAAAGAACTAAATACATGATGTACAGAACTAGAAATGACAGTAATGAAAACAATCTTCATTATAATAAAAATCTCTGAACATCTAAGCAGTTTGACTGTTTCTTACTTTTATTAAACAGTCACCTTGTGGTTTACCTCTAATGTGCATTCTATAATTTCACTTTTAAATTATTTTAGTGGGATTGAACTGGGAAAAGCACAAGAAAATCATTACTTATTCTTACTGGATGCAGCTATATCAGACATACAAATTGACAACAAATACAGTAAATCAGATTCTTCTCTGTGCACTTGGCAAGCTCTGCAGAAAAAAAATGCAAATGAATCTTTTAAATGTTCTTTTTCTTAGTCTGCCTAATGGCACCTAAAATTTGAAAAGCTTATTAGCACAAATTTGAATAACCTTTAAACTGTATTAGGCATACCAAATATATATTTCTTCATCTCTCCTAAATTAAAAATTTCATCTTATTTAATATTTTTTTCAATATAGAAAAATGTATGTTAGAAAAAATATAGTGTCACATTAAGATCAGTCGTCATTTTCTTCTTTTATCTGTATTTTCTATGTTCTTCATAATGAAAATATATTCTATGAAGCTTAAAAAATATTAAAATTTTGTAACCATATTCAGAATATCAAACAGTTGCTTGAGTCAGATAATGTGTCAAACATGCATTATGTTGTTCTATATCTACCAAATATTTCAACTTAGTCCTCATATTTAACACTATTATAAATATAAACTTTGAGTGAAGACAGTGTCAGCTCAATTAATAAAAGTGATTAAGGACCAAGAACGTGTAAGATGTATTTGCCAGACCCCAACAAAATTATGAAGCGTGAAGGATGTATCTTACACTGCTATCCTTCCTCCTTTCCATCTCTTTTCACTCTCCACTCGCATTTCCATCACCATGTCAAATGTTCTTAAGCTGCAGAGCCTCTATGACATTAGGGGAAAAAAAACTCTCACATATCTGTGATTCAGCATATAATGTTATTTGTTCTAGGAATATTTACATTGTGAAAATAAATATTAATGATAGAAATAATGAAATTTCAGGCATTGGTGTGAAATGTAATTTTTGCTTCTCATCCTCCTGAAATCAATCATGTTAGCCCCACATAGCTAAAACCATTTCTCAATTTAGCAGCTCCTCTATAAAAGGGAGATCATCAGTAATAATGTGGTGTGATACCCTCTCTATTAGATAGAGACCATCTAAAATGTGATTTTGGAATAATTATCTAGGACTTTCTGAGCCTGACTTTTTGCATCTATAAAAGGGGTATCAAAATCTTCCTTGCAATGCTGTTGTGAGAACAGTAATGAGATCCTGTGTGTATGGCATAGTGCCTAACCAATAAGTTGCTCCTCAGTAATAAAAAAAGGTTTTCGCTCTGCCTTTCCTCCTGCATTAGTTTAGGGGCTGCCATAACCAATTACCACAATCTGTGTGGCTTTAAACAACAGCAGTTTTTGTCTCACATTTTTTGAGACTAGAGGTCCAAAGTCAAGGTGTCAGAAAAGTTGGTTCCTTCCAGAGGCTCTAAAGGAGAATCTACCCCATCTTTCTGTCCTAAATTCTGCTGGTTGCTGGCCATCTTTGTCATCCCTTGCCTCGCATTTGCATGACTCCACTCTCTGTTTCTGCCATCCCCTGGCATTCTCACTGTGTGCATCTGTGTCTTCACATGGTTTATAATAAGGATATTGGTCACTAGACTAGATTAGTCACTACCCCATCCAATACAACCTCATCTTAATTTGATTATTTCCTCAATGATGTTCTTTCCAAGTAAGATCACATTCACAAATTCCAGAGGTTTGGACTTCACCATATCTTTTGCAGGGGACACAACTGAACCCACAATACCTCCTGTTTATTTAATGACATAAGTGTCTTCCATACTATAACTTAGAGACTAGCCCAAGTAAAGGTAACTGGAGAAGTGATACCCTGTAAACAAGCTTAACAAGAACTGTATAGAAGCAGTTTGATATGTGATGATTGGGTGTCATCTTTTACTTAATAGAGCAAATGTGTACAGTGATATTTTCTCTCATTCAACATTATGTCAGTCCAAGGATATGACTCTTGAAATGGAACACCCAGAAATTTTCTGCATATGAATGTGTTTTACTGCTATTTCCCCACTCATTCTTAAATTCTTTTATACCTTCAAATGCTAAAATATCACTTTCCCATTTTGGAAAGAAATTAAACTTCACCAGATTCTCACTATAAGCCACCAAACTTCTAATACTGACTAGAATTTAGGATGAGAAAAACTCAATTCTTACCTATCATTCTTTGGACCTGTTTGAATCTACTGTGTGTCTATATTTCCTACTCAAAATAATTGAATGTTAAAAGTCAACTGTTTCACTATCTCTCATCATATTTGTGAAAGTATGTCTACTTGTTTTTTATGGTCCATCTACTTAATGAAAGCTGCTTACATAGAAGAATGTCTTCATAAATCTCCAAATCTCATAAATATTTCCATTCTGGACATTATTGTCATTGTTTCGTTAAAAAATTTGCCTCAAGATGATAAAATGTGATTAAGAAATAGTGTAAGTTGGAATAAAATGAAGCTCTTAAATAAATCTTCTAAGTGACATGCTTGCCATTTGTTCCCTCTTATAAGTAAGAAGATACACAGCCTCATAAAAATGAAAGGAAAACATGAGGCAGACAAGAAACACATGCCAAATTATAAATGATAGGAGACATAACATAAAATAAAGTTGATTCAAGAAAATTGCACATAAATCTATGGAAGAAGGACAGATTCATCCTTTGGAACCAGCTCAGAGTTGAACAAAATAAGATTGTGCTCTTCCAATGCTTCAAACTCTATTATTTTAATGCAAGTATGAAATGTATATATAAACTCTACTTGTGTGGTAGTGAGGCAGATAAAGAGCTCTATACTTGAAGTCAAAAGTCCTACATTAAATCCCAGTTCTGTCTAATTCAATTGCTATAATTTGGAGGGTCACCAATCTCAATAAGCTTTCCTCACCTATGGCTTCACTGGTAAGTTCATGATGTATGCATGCCGCAGTCTCTGGCTGGGCACAAATCACGAGTCTCCACACAGCTTGTAGATTCAAACAGCAATTCTTTATTCCCGAACTCACACCGGCCGTCTACAAACACGCTCTGGGGGAATCCACGTTCTCTGCCCAAATCCACTTTCTCCCAAAATCCACTCTCTGCCCAAATCCACTCCGCATGGGCTTCTGTCTCCCAAAATATACTGTCTGACCCTAAGCACTCAAGAGGAACTCAGCAGCAGGATACGCCCTATTCTAAAGGGGGAACACCCTAATCTCCTATTATGCTAAACTGCCCTATTCTAAAGGGGGAACACCCTAATCTCCTATTATGCTAAACCGCCCTATTCTAAAGGGGGAACACCCTAAACACGGATCCTGCCCTGGTCCTTGAGCAAGGTCACCTTTCAGAAGTCCTTCCACTAGACAGCATGGGAGTAAGCTGGCAAGGAATTTGTCATACCTACTTGGCTGATGGCTCCCAGCATATGCATGTGGTATGACACCTTGTGAAGTGTAAAAGGTACTGAAGTTTTGGTATTCCCAATAAGGAAAACATCTCCCAAAGGTAAAACAAAACACCATCAAAAGTTTTTTTTTTTCTTGTCACTTTAGGATTTCATCTTTGAGGTAAATTACCAAATATATCACAGGTCTGGTGTGTGTGTGTGTGTGTGTGTGTGTGTGTCCATGCATCTCTGAATATAGCCGAAACCCAGAGGTTCTTGGATTAAAAATCCATAAATTTTTCAACTTTCAAAGAGTATATGAAAAAGACTGCCCCCATGCCTACCTAAGAAATGGCACTGAATACAATCTATCAGTTTAAAGCAGATAGCATCTTAAGGTGCATTCATATTAGGAAAAGAAGTAGATTAAGTAATGCCTTCAAAAATTGATGCTGTGAGGACTAAGGATTGGTTCAGTGGTACACAGCATACCTGGTACGCATGAAACCCTGAGTTCAATCCGTCACACACACACACACACACACACACACACACACACACACACAAAGATGCTATTATACAAGAAAGAAAATGCTTCAAGAAAGGAAGAAAATCAATACTCTAGACAGAAAATCAATACTCTATAGAAAGTATTTGAGGTAGCCAAAATACTAAATTGAGCCCCCGTGGACCCTCAACTTGTATAATTCTTTCCATTTGCTTGTGATGACAGCCTGTGCATATGATATTTTACTCCAGTGGTTGTACATTACATGGCAAAAAGAATTTTTCAGAATTTTCAAGGTCCCAGTTAACTTTTAGTCATGAGTGGTCCTGACCTCATCAGGTGATCCCTTAAAAGCAAGAGTTTTCCCTGGTTAGCTTAGGAGACAGACGGAAATAGCCATGTTGCTAACTGTCTATAGAGAGAGATAATTTCTGATTGCTTAGAGTGCTTCCCAAGACAACTAGCAAGAGAACAAGGACTTTAAGAGATTCTCTTTGTACTAACAGGAAGCAAAAATATAAGGTACCTAATGCCGCAGTCCGGCTGTAGGAAAATAATCGGGGGTGGGGGGGGGGGTGACGAACAACTTGTGTACATTGATACAGCAGGATTGGGAGCCGTTTATTGTAGGACAACAGAGGTATTTATACATTCCACACAGCTTATCTTAATTTACATAAACTAGATAGAGCAGTCAACCAATAAGGAATCTCCACACTTAATGGCTTGCTGGGGTTACTTCACAAACCACTCCCTCCGGCAAAATGCCAGGTGCCATCCAGACTTGTTTACAGACTCTAACATTTGCCAGGCACCATCCTGACTTGTTTACAGACCTTAACACCTAAAAATAAAGTTAGCAAAGGATTATTGAAACATCATAAAACTTTATGAAAATACACTAAAAAGTACTAAACATACACACAAAAAATCACCTTTTGCCCAATTAGTCTATAAAATTGATGCAATTCCAGCCCAAAATCTAAAGAACATTTTATGAATTTGACAAACTGATTCTAAATTTTATATGAAAAATCAAAAGTCCACAAATAGCCAAAAACATTTTGAAAAAATATATATACAAAAAATAAGGTGGGGTGGGGATGCTTACTGGCCCAATACCAAGGTTTATTAAATAGTGGAAATGACTTCAGAAGGAGATAAAACAGAATAGAATAGAGAACCAGGGAATGGGAATGTTTTGAAAAACATAATATTTCACAGCAAGGAAATGTTTGGGGTTAAAGTATGTAAAACAATGTTGGTTATCCATATGGAAAAAAATCTACTCCAAAATAATTAAAACCATGCATACTAAAATCAAAATTTTGAAACTTGTTAGAAAATATAGGTAACCTGAAGAAAATATAAAACTTTCAATCAAACAAGATCTCCATGAAATAAAATAAACAATAAAGAAGACAACTCATTGTAATTTAAAACTTTTAAGCATTAAAGTTCCTCATTTGAAAAAGTGAAAAGACCAAATATAGTCAGAGAAAACTTATCTTCAGCACTCTTCAATGGCAAAGGATCATTATTGCAAATATACAAGGAAAAACAGCTCAACAGGAAAATGAGTAAAAATTTGAGAAAAGTACTTGATTTCACCAGTAATGATGGAAACACTAATGAAAGCTACATCTTTTCATATTTATCACATGAATATGAATAAAAATTTAGAAATTAGCAGGTGCAGGGGCATGCACCTGCAATCCCAGATACTTGGGAAGTTGAAGTTAGAGGATCACAAGTTTCAGCCCAGTCTGAGCAACAACATAGCAAGAACTCCATCTCAAAAAATAATAATAATAAAGACAAAGACATCAAGTAATTGTGTTGGTGCAAGAGCAATTGGGCAATATCTGAAAAAGTTGAAGAAGTACAGATTTTCTAACTCAGCAATTCTACTACAGAAATTTTTGCAAATATGCCCCAGGATTCAGATACAAGCACTACTTATAGAAGCAAAGATTTTGGATACAATCTAAATGACCATCAGTGACAAGATATGTAAACTGTGGCTTATTTGTACTTTGGAAAGCCACATGGCTATGAAATAACTAACATCAAACCACAGGTATTAATATTAAAAATTAAACCTCACAGTTGAAAAAGAATAGAAGAAGTCTACTAACATTTTTATGGGGTTTTAAAACACCACTGTATTGTTTAGGAATTAATACACATGTAAGAAGAGGGGTCAAGCTGGCAAAAGAGAGAAAGTCGATTTCCTGACTACCCCATGATGTGAAATCAAGAAAGCAGATAGGCAGCTTCTCAGTAAGGTGGGTGGGAAAAAAAGAAGAAACTTCACTGGGAATTAATCCTAGACATTCAAAAACAGTTGGAGACTTGGGAGATTGGATATAATAAAATAAGAAAGAAATCCCCCACGCCACTGCCATCACCACCATCGCCATCTGGAGTAGTTCTCCCATGAGATAAGTGGAGGGATAAGGGAATTAAAGGAATCTACATTTTTAGGAGGCCTGTGACTTGTGTGGGTATGGAGAGATAAGAGATCAAACATTGCTTGACTAACCTGAAAGGCATGCTGTATAATATCCTTGTGCAAGAAAGAAGCTGCATCTCTCCCAGCTGCCATGGAGGACAGAAGAAAGAGTGATTTTGCAGCCATGTTGTGGGAGCCAGCAGCTGTGAGATTCCTGGCAAACCTGAGCTGAGCTTGAAATACAGGCCTGGCAAACCCGCATGGTACAACATAGAGCATGCCTAAGTCACCAGGAGAAAATCAGACATGAGGAGGGGTTTATAGAAGGGAATAGAGGTCTTAGAAACATACCCAACTTCCTAAGTCCCTTGAGTCTGGCATCTCACAGGACCAGATGGGGAGAATGTGCCCAGTCTGGAATTTGACAGGGTCAGAGCAGGAATGGAGTAACTGAGTCTGGAGACTGAATCAGAAAGAACAAAAACATGAGGTCTGCAGATAACAGAAGGGACAAAGAATTGGCACCTCCATTGAACAAGTGTATCCCAGCAGAAATTTTTGGAGTGTAGTCCTCAGAGTGGACCAACAACTACTGGGTCCTGGAGGTGCCCTGATTTAATATCTTCAGATAAATGCCATTCAACAAAGTACCTAGAGCCTACCTAGGCCTAAACCCCACCTCCAGGAGCTCTACCAATAGGATCTCCTATCAGACTTTAGTGATCCCACCCTGAAGGTGGAGCAGACATGGCACTCCAATCCAACCCAATTAACACTGCTGAGAAAGGAAGCCAGGGAAATTTTTGAACTCCCAACAGAAACATTTCTTTAACTTTTCATGAAAAACTTATCTTTTTTTCTTTTCTATGTTTAATTGTGAGCTCAATGGTTCATGGACACTTACATATATATATATATATATATATATATATATATATATATATATATATTTGTTTTCTTTCTCATTTCTGTCATTTTTTGAAGGCAATTAATTTTCATGGCTCAGCCTTGAGGGCTAGGATGTTTGATCAGTATATTTCAGTTTTGTTCTTGCATTCATTTTTTTTTTAATTTTCTTATATATATTTTTCTCTCACTTATCTGTTTCCCTTGTTTCTCTTTCTTCTGCTAACAGCCAAACTGTTAATGTTCTTTCTTTCACCCTTCCTTTAATTTTTTACTTCTACTTTCTCTCCTTCTCCCTCATAATCATTACATCCTACATCTCTTTTGCTCTTTTTCTGTTCACCCTTCAGATTGTTAAACCACTTTGCAAACTTGCTATCTTTAGTGTAGGCAATAACTGATCACATCATTTCTGTTTATTTTGACAATTAACATTAGAGAGGTCAAAGTAGGAACTATTTGGTTTAATGCTGTATATTTTTTTGCATTAGTTATTGTTATTTTTGCCTCCTTCTAAACTGCAAGGTACTGGAAATCTTCAGAGACATTATAAGTCTACAGTGTAGAAAATCTACTGCTTCAGATTCATACTATTTGATGGGTAGACACACAAACAACGTGAAAAACCAAAGGGGGGAAAAAAACACCTAAACAAACCAAGATACTTCAATGAGAGATTCTATCAACACCACAGTGGAAGATATGTCAGAGAAGGAGTTTAGAAAGCTCATACATAAACTAATCTGTGACATGAAAGACAGTGTGAGGAGTAATATTAAAGATAAAATACAGGAAGTGAAATATCACTTCAATAAAGAGCAAGAGATTCTGAAAAAAGAAATCAAGCAGAAATCCTTGAAAGGAAGGTATCAATAAACTAAACTAAAAATTCAATGGAAAGCATCACCACCAGATTAGACCACTTGGAAGACAGAGTTTCCGGCAATAAAAACAAAATATATAATCTTGAAAATAGAGTTTACCATGGAGAAAAGTTGTTAAGAGACCACAAACAGAACTTCCAAGAAATAACATAAAAAGCCAAATTTAAGATTTATTGGGATAGATGAAGGCTTGAAGATACAAACCAAAGGAATTCAGAATCTGCTTAATGAAATAATATCATGAAATTTCCCAAACCCTAAGTACAAAATGGAAAATCAAATACAGGAGGCTTACAAGACTACAAATATACAAAATTACAACAGACCTATACGAAAGCACATTATTATGAAAGTGACCAACCTAAAGAATAAGGATAGACTTTTAAAGGCTGACAGAGAAAAATGACAGGTCACATTGGTTTAGAGAAATCAGTTCTCAGCTGATTTCTCCACCCAGACCCTCAAAGCTAGGAGTTATTGGAATAATATATACCAAGCTTTGAAAGACAATGGATGCCAGCCAAGAATACTACACTCAGGAAAACTAAGCTTCAGAATTGATAAGAAAACCCACTCATGATAAAAAAAAGTTAAAAGAATTCACAATTAGAAAGCCTACAATACAAAACATACTCAATAAAATATTTCATAAAGAAGAAATGAAAAATAATAGTGAAAAACAGAAAAGGGAGGAAGTATAAAGGAAGAATAGTCAATCAAAAGAGAAAGTAACCAAATTAAAAATCAGAAACAAATCAAAATGACAGAACATAAAAATCATTTCTCAATAATAAGATTTTGGATGTAAATGACCTAAACCCAAATCAATCAGAAGACATAGACTGGTGGATTGGATTAAAAAACAAGACTTAACAATATGCTGTCTCCAGGAGACTCACCTCATAGGCAAAGACACCCATAACCTGCAGATGAAAGAATAGGAAAAAAAAAACATATCATAAACATGGATCTCATAAACAAGCAGGGGTTTCCATCTTCATATCAGATAAAATGGATGTCAAGCCAAAGATAATCAGAAGAGACAAAGAAGTTTATTTTATATTGTTTAAAGGAATTAATTATACAAGAAATAACAATCATAAGTATTTATACCCCAAACAATGGCAAATCTATGTGCATCAAACAAACCTTTCTCAATTTCAAGAATCAAATAGGCCACAACACAGTAATGCTGGGTGACTCTAACATGCCTCTCTAATCACTGTATAGATCTTACATACAAAAACTAAATAAAAAATGTTATAGAACTAAAAAGTGCAATTAATAATTTGGACTTAACAGACATATATAGATTATTTCAACCATCAATGACTGAATACACTTTATTCTCAGCAGGGCACAGATCATTTTTTGTATCTTAGGCCACAAAGCAACTCTTGGCAAATAAAAAAAAATAGAGATAATACCTTGATTTCTATCAGATCATAATGAAATGAAATTAGAAATAAATGATAAAATAAAAAATAGAAGATACTCTAACATAGAAATTAAATAATACACTACTGATTGATGAATGCATAGCAGAAGAAATAAGGGAAAATATCCCATTCCCAATAGCTTCAAAAAAAATAAAATAAAACATTTGGAAATCAATCTAAAAAAAGAGGTGAAAGACCTCTACAGTGAAAACCACAGATCACGAAAGAAAGAAATTGAAGAACACTTTAGAAGATAGAAAGATCTCCCAAGTTCTTGGATAGGCAGAATTAATATTGTCAGAATGACCATATTACCAAAAGTGCTATACAGATTTAATGCAAATCCTATTAAAATCCAATGGCATTATTCATAGAAATAGAAAATGCAGTCATGAAATTCATTTGTAAAAATAAGAAACCCAAAATAACCAAAGCAATTCTCAGTGAGAAAAGTGAATCTGGAGGCATCTCAATACAAGACCTTAAGTTAGACTACAGAGGTATAGTGACAAAACCAACGCTGTATTGGCACCAAAACAGGCATGAAGACCAATTGAAAAGAATAGAAGACACAGAGACAAACCCACATAAATTCAGTTATCTCATACTAGGTAAAGGCACCATAAACATACATTAGAGAAAAGATAGCCTCTTCAACAAATTGTGCTAAAAAAAACTGGAAATCCATAAATAGCAGAATAAAATTTAATGCCTATATTTCTCCTTTTAGTCTTGGTAAGAACATGGTCATTTACCCAGTGATAAATTACTGCAGGTCAAAATATTCTGATTACCTTTATGATAGTCAGAACCTGCGACCCTTTATAGCAAAAATTTCATATCACCTTATTTTGGCAGTTAAGTATTGCCACTTGACCTCAAATCTTCCAAGGTTCCATTATCCCTACTAAGATCAGGGAACTCATCACTATATGGCTTACAGAGGAGACCCACTGTAGCACATTCAAGAATGTGAGTGTGCCCCCTCACTGAAGTATTTAATCAGTGGTTTCTACAGGAGTGTCCTTTAGGTCCTCTCAGAAAATAGAGTTGTGGGCTGATAACACAGAGACTCCATAACAAACCTAACCTGACATTCCTGCTCCAAGACTTTGGATCTCCAAATTTTTAAATTCTTTCATATACATTAGGAAGAGAATTGAGGCTATTCTGTCATAGGGAGGATTAGAAATGCTATATCTGGAAAAGAGATAACAATATCAATATTTAACTATTAAAGACTGCATATTATAATCTGCATATTTAATTATTAAAGACTACATATTATAATCCAACTGAGAGTTTTATAAAAAATCTCTTTCTTCCATATAAAAATTAAAGCCTGGGTGTCCAAAATAGGATTTTACGAGAAGCCATAGTATAAAGAAGACAAAGCAAATCCCACCAGAGAGAAAGTAAAATTTAGACTCTGCTGAGGGAAAAGAGTTGGGGATGTAGTCGCAGCAGTGAAAAGACCTGACCAACACATTATTGTGGAGAAAAAAAGTTTATTTGGGGGCTCACAGTTTCAGAGGTCTCAATTTATAGACAGCTGACTTCATTCCTCAGGGCTCAAGGTGAGGCTGAACATCACAGCAGAAGAGTGGAGCAGAGGGAAGTGGCTCACATGATGATCAGAAAGCAGAGAGAGAAAGACTTAACTTGCCAGATACAAAACATATAACCAAAGTCATGCCCCAGTGCCCACCTCCTCCAGCCACACCCTACCAGCCTTCAGTTACTGCTGTTAATTCCTATAAGGGGATTATTTCACTGATTGGGTTAAGACTCTCACAACCCAATCATTTCTCCTCTGAACCTTCTTGCATTGTCTCCCATGTGAACTTTTGAGGGGCACCTCACATCCAAACCATAACAGTAACTAAGAGTGACAGGAGTTAACCCCTGATTTGTTGCAAATGACTTGTGGTTACTGAGTGCCAAGAGATCTGGGGACTGCAGAGGTGCTGAAAGAATCCTTAACAACTAGAGGCCTTGAAGCAACACAGGAGACAGTAGAGGCACATCATAATTGGAGACGAAACGGAGGAGCCAGGGACTTACCCATCAGTCAAAAATCAAGGTAGTATAAACACATCTCAGCAGGTCTAGATCAGACCAATTGACTTAGCTTCAGTGGTGACCTGGTATGAGACAGAAAAGAGCAAAGTCCAGCTGAATAAGGAGGCACTATGAGAAATGTAAGGCACATACACAAAACTGGACCCTCTGGAAATGAACAAAGGAGAGTAGAAGTCTTTGATGAAGAGAGAGTCAGACTTTCAGGAAGTTTGAACTTTTTTTTTTTTTTAAGTTTGAACTTTTAATTAATTGATCATTTCCCCGAAAGAGGCACTCTAGACTAAAGAGACTAAATAGTATTTACCAAAGGTTAATGATTAAGATTAAGCATCCTGATCTTCTTTCCTCCCCATTCACATGGGACTAAAAAAAAAAATTATTTCACAAAACAGAAGAATATTGCTTGTCTTGGCCCTTTGTTTCTAAAATTGGTCTTGGGTTTTATTTTAAGCCATACCACCTTTTGACAAATATCACCAAATAGAAGTTCTTGAATTTTTTGTCTATATTTTACTGTACAAAAAAAAATTGAAGGTTTGTTTTCTATCTTTAATATCTTCACTGACTTCACCTAGTGTGTGGATCTTATTGTTATGGTTAGAAATGACGTGTCCCCAAAAAACTCATGTGTGAGGCAATGCAAGAATTTTCAGAGGTGAAATAATTGGGTTATGAGAGCCTTAACCTAGTAAATAGCTTACTCCACTGATGGATTAACTGGGTGGTAACAGTAGGTATGTAGGATATGGCTGGAGAAATCAGGCCACGGGGCATGCCTGTTTTATTTTGTCCTTGATGAATGAAGTTCCCTCTGCTTCCTTGTTGCCACCATGTCCTTGTGCCATGATGTTCAGCTTTATCTCAGGTCCAGAGCAATGGAGTTGGCCATCTATGGACTGAGACCTCTGAAACTATGAGTGGCAGATGAAGATTTCCTCCTACATTGTTCTTGTTAGCCCTTTTTGGAAATAGCAGTGAAAACACTTTCCTTAAAACAACAACCATCACTAGACTACATTTTTTCCTACTAAGCATGTTGTTTCTCTTTTGTCTTTGGTCAAGGATTTTGCATGAACTACCCCCACAGTCATATTTTCTTCCTTTATTCTTTGTATTTTAAATCCTTTGTATTTTAAATTCTGTTTCCACAGTTCTCAACTACATTATCACAGGTGGTTTCCACATTCCTCTTTTAATCCACCTCTTCCACCACAATGAAATTAATCATCCTAAAAGATCCATCTTACATCTAACTCTTCTATGTAATATATATATATATATATATATATATATATACACACACACACACACACACACACACACACACACACACACATCTGTACACACACAAAGTCTTTTTCAATTTTTCTCAGCTGAACTATTTAACAATATTTAAAGAGATGGTGTTTCTCAATCCTGGTCACCCATTAAAGTCAACTAGAAACCTTTAAAACAGATTCCTGAGTTCTACAATAAGTGCAGATAAACCAGAATCTCTCAGATGGGGCCCAGCTGTCAACATATTTTAGAATTTCACTGAGGATTGTAATGTGCAGCCAAAGTTGAGCATCACTGATCTAGAACTAGATGAAATCAAATTTGGGATAGATTGTCCTAAGCCTAGGGCAGTGTTGCATCACAATCCCTGGGTAGAATGAAGTGGGTAGCCTGCTAATTAATATTCCTGGGCTTGAGATCTAATGAATTAAAACCTCTGATGAAAGGTGTTGAGAATTTCTATTTTTAACAAGTTCTCCAGGCATTCTTATTTAGCTAAAATGGTTTTGGTTTGATAACTAGCACTTGTAAACAAACAATTTAGAAATCCCTGTTTCTAAATTTTTAGGTTCATATGAATCACCTGAGTAATCTTGTTGAAAGGCAGGTTTTAATTCAGTAGATTTGTGGTGAAACCTGAGATTCTAACAAGTCCCCAGGCGATGGATATGCTGCTGGTCTATTAGCCAGCATTCAAACTGTGCAGACCCCTTTTTTCAAGTAGCTACATTTTTGCAGTCTTCCTTACTACCATCATTTGATCTGGTTGTTGTGGCATTCTAGAATTCTCTTTGTATTTAGTGACATACACCACACAACCTCTGCCTACTAAATTTCTCCTCTAAATTGCTGTAATATAGAGGATCCAAGACGGAGGACAGGATGGAGGCAGCATTCTGTGTCGCTCTGTGACCTGGGGACTCAAGAATTGAGAATACTGCTCCTCTGCAAGCAATATTTCTGCTTCTGCACAGGAATCATGGCCTCTGTGCCCATGCAAGGTTCCAGGCCTCAGCATCAGAGTAGGTCTCCCAACTACTCACCCATGTAGTACTTACTGGGTAGCCAAGTGGAACCATCAACATCAGCACCCACTCAAGACTTTCAGCCACCCACCCAAGCAGAAATCCCAGACACAGCTCTCATGAAAGACACCTGGCAGCTACCCACATGCAGGATCTCCAGCTGCCACTTCTGTGTGGGCCCCCATCAAACAATGTGGGGCTCCCCTGGTCACCTCAATCTTGGGACTCTGCAGCAATGGAGATATTCCCCCATGCGCTGTAACCTGCCTGCACCAGGGAACCTCACACAGGCTCTGAACTCAGCCACAGCCACACACTGCACACCACAGACCCAGTCTCTGAACTCATTGGATCACCTTCATCAACATCTTTACTGGGAGCAACTCCCAGTTTGGAACTCCAGTCAGCCAGCCAGGTACCCAGTTTCTAACACCCCCTCTCCCCAACAGCCACTACCCTGGCACAGCGACTGCCCAATAAAAAAAAAACAGCTCTCAGCGGGGAAGGTGCGAAGCGTGCCCAAAACACCACACAGGAGCCCTGGAGAGAAAAGTCCCTCATTAGGAAGCAGTAAGGGAGAGGGTGCATGAGATACACTTTAGAGACTAACAGAGTCCAGGAACTGGGGGGAGGTTTAGACAAGATAAGAAGATAATACCAAATGCTCAGATCACAGGAATGGGCCCCAAAAGAGATCCTTGAGGTGCAGTTTCCCTTCAGGACTACAGGTGCCACACCCTGCTTCCAGACGCCCTCCACCCAGGACTAACCCACCCTCCCTGGTTACCTTCACTATCCTGAGGGCAGAGATACCGGTTAACAACAGACAATCCCACCTATTGGATGAGAGGGAAAGCAGGATAGATACTGATCTCCAACCAAAACAATCCTCATTTTTCCTTCAAGATTCTTTTCTTTTTTTTCTTTCTTCTCCCTATCTATTCTCCTACCCTCACATCCCCAACATATGTGAAAGCAAGGACTTTACATGAATTAGGATATTGAGGACGGAGACAAGTGAATAGTATACTACAGTTGTGTTGTAAATTCTTTTTTCATTTTTTTTTTGTATATTTCTTTTTCCTCCAATTTTTACTATTCTAATATTTTTTATTTTTCTTAAAATATGTGTTTGTTTCATGTACTCTACTGTCTTCTCACTTACTTGTCCACCCAAAATTACTTTCTATTCTACTGCTAATAACCTTCTTCTTTAGATTTCTCTTTCATACTTCCTAAGTTATAATAACTCTATATCCTTACCTCCTACCTCCTCAGCATATCTCCCTACCCTTCACCCCTGGTTCTTTGTGCAACATCAGAAACTTTTACAAACCTACTGATTATATTATAGATAATAATTGAATTCACCATTTCTGTACATTGTGGCCAAACTGTAAACGTCTATTAGCAACTATTTGTTTTTAGGCTGTATATTATTTATATTGGAATCTGTTAATATTGCCCTACTCCTCAAAGGAGAGGTATTGGAACCCTATATTACATTGGGGTCTGTTAACATTGCCCTACTCCTCAAAGGAGAGGTATTGGCACCATAAGCTTTTAGGGTAAAAACAGTAACACCTGGGGTCCACAGTGCTAGAAGGGAAACAAACAAGCAACATGAAAAGACAAGAGAAGAAAGTGCCCCCAAACAAATCAAGATACCACATTATTAGACTCCATGGCCAGCAGAGCAGATGAAATTACAGAGAAGGAGTTCAAGATGTACATAATTGAAATGTTCTGTGAATTAAAGGATGATATAAGGGAGCAAATACAGGCAGCAAAAGATCATTTCAACAAAGAGCTACATTAAACAAATACAGGAAGCAAAGGATTACTTTAATAGAGAGATAGAGGTTCTAAAGTATAATCTAACAGAAATCCTTGAAATGAAAAAAACAATAAACCAATTTAAAAGCCAATTTAAAGCATCACCAACAGATTACACCACTTGGAAGACAGGACCTCAGACAATAAACACAAAATATGTAATCTTGAAAAGAATTTAGACCACACAGTGAAAATGGAAAGAAATCATGAGCAGAACATTCAAGAAATGTGGGATAGCATTAAAAAGACCAAATTTAAGACTTATTGAGATAGAGGAAGGCACCAAGTTCCAAACCAAAGAAATGAACAATCTATTCAATGAAATAATATCAGAAAAACTTTCAAACATGAAGAACAAATTAGAAAACCAAATTCAAGAGGCTTACAGAACACCAAATGTACAAAACCACAACATATCCACACCAAGGCACATTATAAAGAAAATGCTTAACATACAGAATAAGGAGAGAATATTAAAAGCCACGAGATAAAGGAATCAGATTACATATAGTGGGAAACCAATGAGGTTATTTGCAGATTTTTCAACACAGATCCTGAAAGCTAGAAGATCCTAGAACAACATATACCAAGCTTTAAAAGAAAATGGATGCCAACCAAGAATTTTGTATCCAGCAAAATTAAGCTTTAGATTTGAGGATGAAATAAAAATTTTCCATTATAAACAAAAGTTAAAAGAATTTTCAGCTACAAAACCTGCACTATGGAACGTTCTTGGTAAAAATATTCTATAAAGAGGAAATAAAAAACAATAATGAAAATCAGCAGAGAGAGGTATTACACTAAAGGAAAAACTAATCAAAGAAACCAAGTCAAGTTAAATACCAAAAATGGCTAAGAATACAAATCATGTCTCAATAATAACTCTGAATGTTAATTGTCTAAACTCACCAATCAAAAGACATAGGCTATATGATTGGATAAAAAAAATAAGACCCAACAGTATACTACCTCCAAAAGAGTCATCTCATAGGAAAAGACATCCACAGACTGAAGGTGAAAGGTTGGGAAAAATTATACCACTCACATGAACTGCGGAAGCAAGCAGAGGTTTCCATCCTCACATCAGATAAAATAGTCTTTAAGCTAAAGGGAATCAAAAGGGACAAAGAAGGACATTTCATACTGCTCAAGAGAACCATACACCAACAAGACATAATAATTATAAATAAATAAATATATCAAACAATGGAGCATCTATGTTTATCAAACAAACTCTTCTCAAGTTCAGGAGTCAAATTGACCACAATACAATAATTCTGGGTGACTTTAACATACCTCTGTCACCACTGGATAGATCTTTCAAACAAGCTAAACAAAGAAACTATAGAACTCAAGAATACAATGAGTAAGTTATAATTAACTGACATACATAGAATGTTTCATCCTTCAATGAGGAAATACATTCTCAGAAGCACATGGATTCTTCTTTAAAATAGACCATATATTATGACACAAAGAGACTCTAAACAAATACAAAAAAGTAGAGACACTATGCTACATTCTATCAGATCACAATGCAATGAAATTAGAAATAAATAATAAAATAAAAAATAAAACCTACTCCAACACCTGGAGACTAAATATGCTACTGAATGAACAATGGCTTGCAAAAGACATCAAGGAGGAGATTTAAAAACTCTTAGAGGTAAATGAGAACACTGATAACAACATATCGAAATCTCTGAAACACTATGAAGGAACTACTAAGAGGAAAGTCCATTGCATGGAGCTTATTCCTTAAAAGAAGAAAAAGTCAACAAATAAATGAACTGTATTACATCTAAAAGCCCTTAAGAAAGAACAAATCAACACCAAAAGCAGTAGAAGACAGGAAATAATTAAAATCAGAGCTGAAATCAATGAAATTCAAATGAAAGACACAATTGAAAAAATTGACAAAACAAAAAGTCGGTTCTTCAAAAAGTAAATAAAATTGACAAACTCTTAGCCATGCTAACAAAGAGATAGAGAAAACTCAAATTACTAACATGCATGATGAAAAAGAAAATATCAAAACAGACACTACAGAAATACAGAAGATAATTAGAAATTATTTTGAAAGCTTGTACTCCAATAAAATAGAGAATATTGAAAGCATTGACAAATTTCTAGAGTCTTACAATTAGCCCAAATTGAATCAGAATGATATACACAATTTAAACAGATCAATTTCAAGCAATAAAATAGAAGATGCATCAGAACCATACCAACCAAAACAAGCCAAGTACAATATGGACACACAGCTGAGTTCTATAAGGCCTATAAAGAAGAACTAATACCTATACTCTTAAAATTATTTTATGAAACAAAATAATAGGGAGCACTTCCAAACTCATTCTATGAGGCAATAAAACCTGATTCCAAAACCAGGCAAAGACACACCAAAGACAGAAAACTTTAGACTAATATTTCTAATGCAAAAATTTTCAATAAAGTTCCAGCAAATCGAATACAAAAAACATATTAAAAAGATAGTGCACCACAATCAAGTGCGGTTTATCCCAGGGATGCAAGGTTGGTTCAACATACAGAAATCAATAAATGATCATCTCAATAGAGACAGAGAAAGCATTCAACAAAATATAGCACCCCTTCATGTTCAAAACAGTAGAAAAACTAGGGATAACAGGAACATATCTCAACATCATAAAATCTATCTATGTTAAGTCACAAGCCAACATCATTCTAAATGGAGAAAAATTGAAAGCATTCCCCCTAAAACCTGGAACAAGACAGGGATTCCCTCTTTCACCACTTCTATTTAACATAGTTCTTAAAACACTGGCCAGAGCGATTAGACAGACAAAAGAAATAAAGGGACATGAATAAGAAAAGAAGAACTCAAATTAGCACTATTTGTCAATGATATGATTCTATACCTAGAAGACCTAAAAAATTCCACCAGAAAACTTCTGGAACTGAGTTCAGCAAAGTAGCAAGATACAAAACCAACACCCATAAATAAAAGGCATTTCTGTATATCAGTGACAAATCCTCTGAAAGGGAAATGAGAAAAACCACACCATTTACAATAGCCTCAAAAAAATAAAATAAATAAAATACTTGAGAATCAACATAATTGAAGAGGTGCAAGACCTCTATTTGAAAACTATAGAAACACTGAAGAAATAAATTAAAGAAGACCTTAGAAGATGAAAAGAGCTCCATTGTTCTTGGATGGGCAGAATTAATATTGTCAAAATGACCACACTACAAAAGCACTATACAAATTTAATGCAATTCAAATCAAAATCCCAATGATATTCCTCATGGCACTAGATAAAGTAGTTGTGAAATTCATCTGGAAAAAATAAGAGACGCAGAATAGCTAAAGCAATCCTTAGCAAGAAGAGTCAAGCAGGTGGCATCAGTACATCAAACCTTAAACTATACTTCAGAGCAATAGTAACAAAAACAGCATGGTATTGGCACCAAAATAGACTGGTACTCCAATGGTACGGAATAGAGGACACAGAGACTAACCTACATAATTACAGTTATCTTATATTAGACAAAGGCGCCAAAAACGTACATTGGAGAAAAGATAGCCTCTTCAACAAATGGTGTTAGGAAAACTGGAAATCCAAATGCAATGAAATGAAATTAAACCCCTATCTCTCATAATGCACAAACTCAAAGTGAATCAAGGACCTAGGAATTAAACCAGAGACACTGCGTCTAATGGAAGAAAAAGTAGGCCCAAATCTCCGTCAAGTCGGATTAGGCCCCACTTCCTTAATAAGGCTCATAGAGCAAAAGTATTAAAATCAAGAATCGATAAATGGGATGTATTCAAACTACAAAGCTTCTTCTCAGCAAAAGAAACAGAATGGGAGCAAATTTTACCACACGAATATCAGATAGAGCACTAATCTCTAGGATATATAAAGAACTCAAAAAATCTAAACACCAAAAAAACAAATAGGCCAATTAATAATGGGCCAAAAAACTGAACAGACACTTCTCAGAAGATGATATACAATCAATCAACAAACATATAAAAAATGTTCAACATCTCTAGCAATTAGAGAAATGCAAATCCAAGCTGCTCTAAGATTTCATCTCATTCCAGCAGAATGGCAGCTATTCAGGAAGAGTGAATCAGGTGGTATAGCAATACCAGACTTCAAACTACACTACAGAGCAATAGTAACAAAAACAGCATGGTACTGGTACGAAAACAGGCGGGTGGACCAATGGTACAGAATAGAGGACACAGAGACCAATCAACAAAATTACAACTACCATATATTTGATAAAGGGACTAAAAGCATGCAATGGAGGAAGGATAACATCTTCAACAAATGGTGCTAGGAAAACTGAAAATCCATATGCAACAAAATGAATCTGAATCCCTTTCTCTCGCCATGCACAAAAGTTAACTCAAAATGGATCAAGGAGCTTGATATCAAAACAGAGACTCTGCGTCTGATAGAAGAAAAAGTTGGCTACCATCTACATACTGTGGGGTCGGGCTCCAAATTCCTCAATAGGACACCCATAGCACAAGAGTTAATAACCAGAATCAACAAATGGGACTTACTTAAACTAAAAAGGTTTTTCTCAGCAAGAGAAACAATTAGAGAGGTAAATAGGGAGTCTACATCCTGGGACAAATTTCTACTCCTCACACTTCAGATAGAGCCCTAATATCCAGAGTATACAAAGAACTCAAAAAATTAAACAATAAGAAAACAAATAACCCAATCAATAAATGGGTCAAGGACCTAAACAGACACTTCTCAGAGGAGGACATACAATCAATCAACAAATACACGAAAAAATGCTCACCATCTCTAGCAGTCAGAGAAATGCAAATTAAAACCACCCTAAGATACCATCTCACTCCAGTAAGATTGGCAGCCACTATGAAGTCAAACAACAAGTGCTGGCGAGGATGTGGGGAAAAGGGTACACTTGTACATTGCTGGTGGGACTGCAAATTGGTGCAGCCAATTTGGAAAGCAGTATGGAGATTCCTCGGAAAGCTGGGAATGGAACCACCATTTGACCCAGCTATTGCCCTTCTCGGACTATTCCCTGAAGACCTTAAAAGAGCATACTATAGGGATACTGCCACATCGATGTTCATAGCAGCACAATTCACAATAGCTAGACTGTGGAACCAACCTAGATGCCCTTCAATAGATGAATGGATAAAAAAAAAAGTGGCATTTATACACAATGGAGTATTACTCAGCACTAAAAAATGACAAAATCATGGCATTTGCAGGGAAATGGATGGCATTAGAGCAGATTATGCTAAGTGAAGCTAGCCAATCCCTAAAAAACAAATGCCAAATGTCTTCTTTGATATAAGGAGAGCAACTAAGAACAGAGCAGGGAGGAAGAGCATGAGAAGAAGATTAACATTAAACAGGGTTGAGAGGTGGGAGGGAAAGAGAGAGAGAAGGGAAATTGCATGGAAATGGAAGGAGACCCTCATTGTTATGCAAAATTACATATAAGAGGAAGTGAGGGGAAAGGGGAAAAAACACAAGGGAGAGAAATGAATTACAGTAGATGGAGTAGAGAGAGAGATTGGGAGGGGAGGGGAGGGGATGGGGGATAGTAGAGGATAGGAAAGGCAGCAGAATACAACAGACACTAGTATGGCAGTATGTAAAAACGTGGATGTGTAACCGATGTGATTCTGCAATCTGTATACGGGGTAAAAATGGGAGTTCATAACCCACTTGAATCAAATGTATGAAATATGATATGTCAAGAGCTATGTAATGTTTTGAATAACTAATAATAATAATAATAAAGGAATGGCAGCTATTAAGAATACAAACAACAATAAGTGTTGGCAAGGATGCAGGGAAAAGGCACACTCATACATTGCTGGTGGGACTGCAAATTGGTGCAACCAATATGGAAAGCAGTATGAAGATTCCTTGGAAAACTGGAAATGAAACCACCATTTGACCCAGATATCCCACTCCTAGGTCTATACCCAAAGGACTTAAAAACAGCACACTACAGGGACACAGCCACATGGATGTTTATAGCAGCACAATTCACAATAGCTAAATTGTGGAACCAACCTAGATACCCTTCAGTAGATGAATGGATAAAGAAAATGTGGTATATATACACAGTGGAATATTACTCAGCAATAAGAGAATAAAATCATGGCATTTGCAGATAAATGGATGGAGCTGGAGAGTATAGTGCTAAGTGAAGTTAGCCAATCCCAAAAAAAGCAAATGGCTGAATGTTTTCTCTGATATAAGGAAGCTGATTCGTAATGCGGTTGGGAGGGGGAACATGGGAAGATTAGACAAACTCTAGTTAGGGCAAAGGGATGGGAGAAGAAGGGAGGGGGCATGGGAGTAAAAAGGATGGTGAAATGAGATGATATTATTACCCTAAATACATGTATGAAGACACAAATGGTGTGAATATACTTTGTATACAACCAGAGATACGAAAAATTGTGCTCTATATGTGTAATATGAATTGTAATGCACTCTGCTGTCATGATAACAAATGAGAATTTAAAAAATAAATAAATAAATTGCTATAACATTTATTGTCCCTACTAATCACTTGCCAAGGCTAATAGCAAGCTTACCAATTAGTTACACATTTTGCATTTTTCTTGGATCCCTAACTCATTGTCTTCAGTAACTACATTAATAAAATTGTAGAGGGCTGGGGATATAGCTCAGTTGGTAGAGTGCTTGCCTAGCATGCACAAGACCCTGGGTTCAATCCCCAGCCCCACAAAAAAAAAAAAAAGAAAATTGTAGATATTTCATAATTGCTGGCTAATTGATGAATGATCATTGTGAGGTCATTATCCCCATTATTAGCTATTGATTGAGAAAATACACATTTGAAACTATTATAAGTGTATTAATTTTATATAAGCTTACATTTTATTTAACAAACAACATAAATACAGTAATATAGAAGTAATCTAGAAGTGCAAGAGATGCTGTGAATTTGGACTGTCAACAAATAACTCAAACAGTATTCCCACAAAATGTTACTCACAAAAGTCAGTCATTCAGTGGTTGTCAATAATCAATAATAAAAATAGGATTTATAAAAGAAAAAGAAGATCAAGTTAAAAACAAGAGTTTGTCTGAGAGAAATGGATTTTACTTTTGTTCGAGTAAGCCAAAAGGATGGAAGTCATTGAAAAGATCAGTATGTGCCCTTCCCCTGGAGCAGATCAACAAGACATTAATAAAATTATTCTAGTTACTTCTGAATTCTCTGAGAAAATTTGCATGTTAAACTAAGCAATGTTCATAAAAAGCTGCCTTGGCATGGCCACCAATGTTCTCCTATAACATTTCCACTTCAGGTAGCCTCAGTGGCAAGACTTGATCTTCTTCCTAATTTGTGATAAGACCATCAACTCCTGCTACATCCAGGCTGGGAATCTCTACTCTAAGATATCATTCTTCTCATCTTGTGTGAACATCCAGTTGTTTTCCACAGTCTTACAGACTTGTTTTGCTACTCACCTCAATTCAGGATTGACTTTTAGAAAACAGCAGAGTAGTTTACCTCACGTGAAAAAGAATGTCAATAAGACAAAAAAAAATCATAGCCACTCACATAATATTTTCACAATGCAACTGCTACCAAATGCTTGTAAAGATATACCATTATAAATTAGCCACCTGTCATTGTAGATAATATCATGATCCAGCTCAATATGGTAACTTCTGTAATTCAGATTATCCTAAATTGAAGACTTTGTAACTGTGCTAGTCTGAACTTGAAATTTCAAGTTTTGACATGTCCTCACTTCAACATGTGAGTTATTAAAAATTATGTCATCTGAGTTATCAAAATGTGCAAGTGTTGGGAGATAATTTTTCATGGGTTTCTCATATTACTGTGCCTCTTACTAGCTTAGGTAATGACTACATCTATTCTAGACTGTCTTTTCAAAAATAATAGTACAGCCTTGGTTAAAAAAAAAATTCTCTAGAGCAAAAGACATGTGTACTTATCATCCATTATAAATGATTCCATTCTCCTTAACTCAGAGTTTTTCTTCTGTAACATAGTCTACCATGTACACAGTATGTACCTAGACCTGGTCACATCATACTATGGGACTAGAGGCTGAGGGAACCAAACAAAAATGCTTGTACTCCAACTATTGCTATTGCAGTAAATTGTGATGACATCATTTGACTAACTTGTTAACTTGCAAATAGAGCAAAAACTTCAAACACTTCAAAATTCCTTATAGAAAGAACTAAAATGCTAAAGTTGCTACACTGATTCCTAACAGGTTACAATAGATAATCTACATTTTTCTAAAAATGAGAGTTACACTAGTTGCTACTAAATATATTATTGTAATGAAAGTAGTCTTTTCTATAAAGTAATTTTATAGTAGTTTTTCAAAGCATAGAACAGACAGAAGGCATATAGTTTCTAAGTAATAGAACTCAATTTAATATCCAATAGAACACTCCTCTAGTTATAAAGATAATATTTTATATTGATCAAATTGTTTACTTATATAACTCATCTTGAAGAAATCAATAATTTTCATTCAATTTCCTCATCATTTATTTTTTAAATAGACTAAGATTTCCTTCATGAGAAATTCATTAGATTTTCAAATTGGAAGGAATATAAAAGGTCATCTAATATAAATTTTTACTTCTTTAAGAAGGTCATGAAACAAGCAGGTAAGAAATGTGACCACACTTATTTTTACCAGCATACACCTTCTAGTTCAATGCATCCATATTGAGACAATAACGTACAAAGAAAAATTAAGCAATAAAAATTATAAGAACGGTTTTTCGGATAATATGTCACTTATAATGTATTTTTTGGCCTTTAGGAATTATCTATTTTATCTTAATAACACAATGGGACAGCATTTCAATATAATATCCTATATAAGATTTAACTTGAATTTTGCTGTATATATTCTATTTTATACATGACTTTCACAGATTTCTTTAAATAGAATTGTCTTAAAATATGTTGCTTATTCAACCCAATTCCTAGGACATATGCTCTGATATAATAAGAACCAAAGATACTATAATAGAAAATCTTAACTGTAATAAAAATATTCTAATTTCTCACTTAAAAAAAATAAATCACCTGTATTTTCTAGGTTGGCCATCCTATAAAGGTCATAAGTAGGAGTATCTAACCATAATACTAGGAATGACTTGCTATTTAATAAAACTCCTATCCTCACAGAGTACTTACTATGTTATATACAATATTTTAAGCTCTTTCATGTATAAATTGACTTAATCCTAATAATCATCTATTAGGTTAGGCATTGTCATCTGTTTTTATGGATGATAAAGCTACGGCACAGAAAGTGTACAGAATTTGATCATGATCACAATTAGTTAATTAAATGGAATATGTAGGAACTTTAAAAGTTTGATACCAAAACCTTTTAGACTAAAATACTATCCCACACTATGCACTTAATCACAATGCAACACAATTGAAGTTGTATTGCTTTTCAACTTGCCCTAAAACTCACCTCTTTCTTTATATAAATATAGCAAAGTGCTCACAGTGCCTTCCACTAAGTACCACAGACAAACACAACAGAGTCTGAATTTCCAAAAAATTTTTTCCACAATTATTCCCATTAAATTCTTATTTCCTGGGCTGGGGCTGTGGCTCATTGGCAGAGCACTTGCCTAGCATGTGTGAGACCCAGGGTTCAATCCTCAGCACCACATAAAAATAGTAAATAAAATAAAGATATTGTATCCAACTAAAAAATAAATAAATAAATAATATTTTTTAAAAATTCTTATTTCTTTAGTTTGATGTTCTTACCGTAAGTTAATAATAATCTATAACTATGTATGTAGAATTGTAGATCTCCACACAAATTTGTCCTTAATCTTTTCAGAATTACGATTTCTGATCATACTGAAGCAGGAAACAAATTCAGTGGTGGATTTGTACCCAAAGAAACATTTTCACCACTATTCACAAATAGGTCAAGAAGGTCATTTCTGTACATACTTGGCATCTCGTTTTATTAAATGGTGCTTAATAAGACCCAGGAATTCTTTCTAATGAGAAAACACTCAGTAAAATAATAATAATTAAAAAAAAAACTTCCTTAATATATCTCAGCACAAAATCCAGGGAGAATATCAGAAGTTTTCATTGTAAAAGCAAAAACAAGACAAAGAAATCATTGTCTTCACTACCATTTCACAGTGCATGGGAGTATTAACTGTAGCACCATTTAAAAAAAGGAAAGTCCAGGCATGGTGGTGCATGCCTATAATCCCAGCAGTTCCAGAGGCTGAAGCAGTAGGATCATAAATTAAAGCCAGGCTCAGTAACTTAGCAAGGCCTTAGGCAACTTAATAGGACCCTGTCTCAAAATTAAAAATGGGGCTGGGGATGTGGCTCAGTGGTTAAGCATCTACCAATATCTACCTTCTAGACTGAGAAGGTTAAGTCCCTGGTACCAAAAAAAAAAAAAGAAAGAAAGAAAGAAAAAGGCATTTAAGACACATGAACTGTAAAATACCTTAATTACTTTCTCTTGTTAATAACATAAAAATCATATTTTATGATATAATGTATCCCTGGACATCATAAGAAAATCAATTGAAAAACAACCACAAAATTTTTACTAAGGTAGAAGAATATAAAATTAGTATTTAGAAATTACAATTTTAAAACAATAACCAGTTAAATGATATAATGGCATATCATAGCAACAAAAAAATGTATAAAATGTTAGAAATATACCAAATAAGAACTATAAATACTTCTAAAATAATTAAAACTCTTCAGAAAAGCCCGTTTGTAGACTTGAGCAAATGGAAGGTCTTTTCTGAAGGCATTTTGTGAAGAGGAAGACTCCATATTATAAAAATGTCAGTTCTCTCTGTTAAGTTCTGACTTTAATGTGATTCCTTTCCATTAGCATCATTTTTCCTAGAATTAATGAAATTGACTCTGAAGACCATATGGAAAAATTAGTGAGCAAATTCAGGAGAGGAAACCTTAAAATGTAGCAACTGTGGTTAAGAAGGCAGTAAATGCAAGGAGAAGGAAGAGCCCAGGCCTCAAGACATTAAACCATTATCAGGCCTCAAAATCAAAATAACATGGGCTTTGGCACATGAGTAGCTACACCATGAAACAAAATTAAATGTCCAGAAATAGAAAGAGTACACATGGAAATTTAGCTTAAAATAAAAACAGCATTTCAAGTCAAGGGAAAATGTGAATTGTCAGTTCTGCTATAACAGCAAATAAACATTGCTAAAATTCACACCGTTCTGCAAAAATCACACACAAAAAAACTATAGGGCTTATGGAGAAAATGGGGCTAGGGTTCAGCACTCAAAAACTTCATACTGACACATAAGTTAGGAAACTGCCAGATGTGCATCCACATTTGTAACCTCAGAGACCCTGGAGGCTGAGGCAGGATAATCACAAGTTTGAAACCAAACTCAACAACTTAGGGAAAATCTGTCTCAAAATGAAAAAGGACTAACGATGTAGCTTAGTAGTAAACAAGAGCTCAATTCCCTATATGGAGGAGGGGAATAGATAGGAACCTTATAAAAACTGTAGCATAGTTTTATATGTATATGGTAAATGTTTAAGAAATACACAAATACTATTTTTGTAATAGCACATAACCTTGAAAAGACCTGAAGCGTGCTTACAGAGGTGCAAGGTGGAAACATTGCAGCTTGTAACTTAACTGTGAAATATGTAAAAGGAGGATTGTTATAGTCTGAGATGTTTCATGGTCATACATCCTTGGAACCATTTGTCTGCCTTTAATATGTAGCTCCTTCAAGGTATGCATCTCTGTTTTATCAAAACTGCAAGTAGATACAATATATAGCCCACTTCTTCAGTTAACATATGTTTCTCTGCTAGAATTTTTTTTGGGGGGTAGGGGTGTTCAAAAAAACCAAACTATAGTGACATTTAAAAATCATTAAACATAAATTATAAATAAACAGAAAGCTGCCTCTTCGGGATTTGACAAGGTTTGTTTAAGGCCTTTGTGTATAGATTACAATTTATGATCCTAAAAATATGTTGTTCTCAATGCAGTTTTTAGAGTATTTATCCATAATGTGAACTACTGCAATGCCCTTTACTTGAAAGATAACACAGACTTTCTCACTTCTTTCCAAACTTTTATTATTTCAAGGTTTTACCCTATATTTAGTTTTTCTTTTTTTTTCTTTTTTCCTTTTTCTAGTACCAGGAAATGAACCCAGGAGTACTTAACTGAACCACAGCCCCAGCCCGTTTCTTATTTTTTGTTTTGAGACAGGGTCTCAATAAATTGCTTAGGCTGGCTTTGAATTTCGGATCCTCCTGCCTCAGCCTCCCGAGTCTCTGGGATTACTGGTGTGTGCCACTATACCCAGCAATATTTAGTTTTACTTCCACATACATACACTGCTTCGCATTTTCGAACCAGGATGCTTAGACATGTTTGCAATGTTGAATGAGTGGTTGTTTTTCAACGCAGGAAAGTTTACAAATGTGCGAGTAATAGGAAACACAAACTTATAGGATTAGAGGTGGTAAATTGAGGTGGCAAGGTGATATTTGAAGTGGGTGTGTTTGCGTGTATGTGTGTATGTATGTGTTGTGTATTCCTACACAGTGTCACTCAGTCCTGTGTAGGTACAGTTTTCTGTATCCATAAAGTGTTTCTCTCAAGTTTGTTCAAACTGTACCCTAATACATCAATTTCATTGGAACAACCTATGTGAAAGGGAGGAAAGGAAGATAGAAAATCTTTTTCAAACCCAGCCAGGTTCAATGGCACACACTTGTAATCCCAGAGGCTTGGGAGGCTGAGACAGGAGAATCATGAGTTCAAAGCAGGCCTCAGCAACAGCGATATGCTAAGCAACTCAGTGAGACCCTGTCTCTAAATAAAATACAAAATAGTGCTGGGGGTGTGGCTCAGTGGTTGAGTGCCCCTGAGTTCAATCCCTAGTACCCCCTTTCCGAAAGAAAGAAAGAAAGAAAGAAAGAAAGAAAGAAAGAAAGAAAGAAAGAAAGGAAGGAAGGAAGGAAGGAAGGAAGGAAGGAAGGAGGAAAGGAAGGAAGGAAAGGAAGGAAGGAAAGGAAGGAAGGAAGAAGGAAAGGAAGGAAGGAAGGAAGGAAGGAAGGAAGGAAGGAAGGAAGGGAGAGAGAGAGAGAGAGAGAGAGAGAGAGAGAGAGAGAAAGAAAGAAAGAAAGAAAGAGAAATAAAGAAAAAGAAAGAAATCTTTTTCAGTCCCTCTGGAAAATGTCAGCAGGAGTGATTGTACTTCCTAAATATGGAAAATGATAACATTAGATCCACAGAGATAAACTTCAAATGGATCACATATTTAAATGTAAAAATCTGGAACTGTTCAAGTACTGGAAGAAGACCAGTACAAGACTAGAAGAATTTCTCTATATCCTAAAAGTGGATAAGGTTTCCTAACCCTGACTCAACAAGAAGCAATAAAAGATCGTCAAATTAGACTATATCAAATATTTTTAAATTGTGACAAAACTGAAAAGTCAATGAAAAATTAGCAAACAAGGATAAAAGCTTATAATTCTTCACTGGAAAAGAACTTATCTACTTTTTAGGTAAAGTCCTGAAGATCAAGAAGTATGACTACACCATCTGTTGGTAAAGCTGTGAGTGCAAAATGGATCAACAGACCACATTGCTACAGTTTCTTTAAAAATTATAAATATTGGGGTTGGAGATGTAGCTCAGTGACCAGGGACATATTTAGTACTTAGAAGGATACAATGTCCAACACTCAAAAATAATTATGAATATAAATGACACATCAAAACTACTCACTCCAAAAATACTAATACATCAAAACTGACTCCAAAAATACTAATGAAATGTATTTGAATATAATGTGAGTGTGTGTGTGTGTGTGTGTGTGTGTGTGTGTGTGTAAGTGTGTATTTGTAAAGCATTTCCTGGCCAATATTGCTAATTAAATATGTGAGGAAAAATAAGCTACAAAATAGATATTTTAGTTAATCAGTTCTCACCAAAAAAAAGAAAGAAGGAAAGAAAACACTAGTTTTTTCTTTTTTTTTTTTTTTTTTTTTTTTGCCCTGCTGTAAACTGAAGACTGAAAATCCAACCTGCAAATCTTGCATGAGTAATCACTTTAAAGAAAGATATTCCTGAAAAAGGGTCTAGCACAATTTTTTAAAGGATGTAAAAGATGTAGTACTTAATTGAATGCATAAGTGTAAAAATTGTGCTTTCTTAAATGTGATATTAGAGAGGATATATCTGTATTATTTATACTTTTAAAAAATATTTTTAGTTGTAGATGGACACAATAACTTTATTTAGTTATTTTTTATGTGGTGCTGAAGGTGGAACCCAGTACCTCATGCATGTGTGCTAGGCAAGTGCTCTACCACTGAACCACAATCCCAGCCCTCATACATACCCCGCCCCAAGAGAGAAGAAGGATATATGAATGTGTTCCTAGCCCCTTCGTGATCGATGGTCACTCGGCTACCTTGTCGTGGGGGGTAGAGACGTGGAATCAACACACAGACTCCGGGAGCTGGTGAGAGAACTGGCTGGAGACCCACCTCAGGTTGTCGTCCAGTATCTCAGTTTATTTTTGGAATGCACACAACTGTTACAGGGTTTGAGTGGGGTGTGCCTGTCAATCATACATAAGCAAACATAAGCAAGACAATATCCTTAAGCCAATCATCTTCTGCCTAATGTAACCGCACTATGAGGAAACTCTAAATATTGCTATGGTGGCAGAAAGCAATCTGTAAGGGTCTTTAGGCCTTACTGAGTCAGGGGTTTCATGCCCTGAAGCCCCTGACTCTCAGTTTCCTGGCTGGGCAGTTTGGCAATGCTAACCACAAGTGCTGAGGATGTGGTTTCACCCCATCCTGCAGGCGCCCCTGTCAGGCCTGAAGGAAGGTGGATATTTCAAGCACTTCTGAGCTGCTACTAGCTGCTAGCTGAGACTGAAACTTATTCCAACAGATATACATACATTAGCAGACAGTAAATACCTAAAACCCTGAGTATCAAATGGGAGTCAGATGACTTGCCTGGTTTTAATGCTTCATTAAATGGATATATACTAGAGAAATAAAATAATTCCCACTGGTTACTTTTCTTCCTTGTATTTAATAAAAAAGGTCATTTTCTGCTTTTGAATCTCACTGGAGGTTTAACAAATCAGTCAACGAAATATTTGTATGCTATGTATAACATGATGATATAATACTTATCTCATATTCTCATTATTGAAAAATAAGGTATAGCTGATTATTCTTTCCTTTAATTATTTAAGTGGAAAAAAACCTTGATCTTGGAGTCATGTGAACTTGGAATTAAAATTTAACATAGTATTGTAATAGTTGAATCACTTCAAGCAAATGATTTAATGTCTCTAAGAATTCAGTTTCTTCATCTATAAAATGTGGACAATCCTAGTACCATTATAAAATGTCTATCAAATGCTGAGACCATGGAAGGCTCTCCTGAATGCTAAACTCCTCTCCTGTCTGCTTTTATTTTTGATCTGCCCTTCTAATCTATGATTAGAGCAGACATTCAAGGCTCACCATAAACCAAAATGTTAGATAAGCGAAATTTATCTCCTGGAGTCTTTAGGTCTCATTGATGACTTACCTTTCTCCCCATGTTATGTATTCAATGAATTTTCCCTCCTTTCCACACCCCCCAACAAAGTTTCCTCTGGTAATTGACAAAAGAAGCTGAATGCATAATTTCTACAAAGATAATTTGCATTTTAATAAAACAAAATTTATTTCATTAGTCATTATAGCAATCTTAATCATCATATAATGATTCTGTATCACATAAATGACCTTGATTTGAACCAATTTGAACTTGATTTGAATGACCTTAGCAATCTGCTTTTCCAGGGAGACTGAAAAAAATATTTTCTATCTTTCTATTCTCCCTCTGCAATAGGTAAATGTATGAGTTAACTGATAACCCCCACAAAACTTCCCAATATAATTTCCCCTAACAATACCAAAATTGGAGAAATATCTATTAATATAATTACATGATTTTTCTTCTTTAATCTACTAAGGTAATGATTTATTTTAATGGTTTTTCAAATGTTAGTCTTTCAAACCTGTAAACCAAAAGCCCAAACACTACTTGTTTATAGTTTGTTTATTCTCTTAATACATTGCTCACTCTAATATTTTATGAATACTATTTGTATCTATTTTCATAAATATTTTTGTTTGAACTATCTTTACTAGTATTCAATATTAAGGTTATTTTTGAAAAATTAATTATGTCATTTTGCAACCTCCTCTACTCCCTTAATTTGTCTGTAATAGTAATAATAGAGAAATTGCATGTTCTTTGAAAGTTAGATTGAATCCAGGTAAATTAATTTGGATCTGGTGATCTTTATGGATACCCATAATAATGTCTGATACTTTTTATACAGAAATATGTATAAACATGTCTCTTCTCTTGGGTCATTTCAAGTAATTTATGTTTTATTATCCGTGATTGTATTTTACCTATTCAGAGATTGCCTAATTGGTTCCTCTTTTTTATAAATCCACTTCCATTTTAATTGTCCTAATTATTTGACAGAATTTTGGGGCTTAGAGCAATTTCCTCAAAGCCTACAAACCTTTGTTTCAAATTTCAAATATAAACAAAATAGTGAGGAGTGTAGTGAACTCCTACATATCTATTGTGCAACTTCAACTATCCATTTTGGTAACTTTTATTCACTGAATTTCTACCCAATGCTCTCCACCACACATTGTCAAATCACAAATACCATATGATTTCATCATAAATATTTATATTCCTTATCTATAGAAAGAAATCTTCTTAACATAATCATAATTCTATTATCACAATGAAAAGAGTTGGTAAGAATTTCTTAATAATATCAAATATCCATTGTTCAAATTTCCATTTTCTTCGTAAATGTCATTATTTTAAAATAGATCACTTTGTCCCAATAAGCCCACAGATTAAAATTGATTGACATGCCTTTTAAACTTTTTTAAAAATTTGTTCTTCTTAGATATCCATAACAGTAAAGTTTATACATGAAGTATAACTTCCCATTCTTAAAACGTTTTTAATCAATAGGTTACTACTTTTATCTCCTCCTCCCCATAAAATATTTTTTATTGAGAAAAGCATATCATCCTAAAGGGATGACCATTATTTGTAATTTGTTAATTGTATGTCAGGGCTACAGTTTAATATTGTCCTCGGTCCTTTATGATTACTGTAAATTGATGGTTACATCTGAGGTTGATGAAATTTGGCTTTTATATTTTGGGCAATAATTCGCTATAGCTGGACTTGTATTCTTCTATCAAGAGGTATGTGATATCTGGTGGCCTCTTTTTCGATGAAGTTAGGAGTAACATGCTAAATTAATTATCATTGAAATCAACAAAAAAGTAAGAACTATCATTATCTGTAATACTGAACAACCTCCTGAAAGTCCTAGATAATAATTTAGGCCACATACAGTTGCCCTTCAGCATCTATAGGGAATTGGTTCCAGGACCCCTGAGGATACCAAAATCCATGTATGCTCAAGTCCCTTATATAAAATGACATAGTATTTGAATATAACCTATTCTAATTCTCCCATATATGTAAAATCATGTCTATATTATATATAATGTCTAATACAACATAAATGTATATAAATGTTCTATTGTGTAGGGAATAAGGGCAAGAAAAATGTCTATACTTGTTCAGAACAGAGGCAATTTTTTCAAATTTTTTGATCTGTGGTAGATTGAATCTGAGGATGCAGAATCCATGGATATGAAGGACTAATTATAAATGGAATATTGAAGAAAAATAGTGTATTAAATAGGCATTTATTTCCATTTGTATATTTTTAAAATCCAAAATAACCCTTTAAAATCCATTATAAGAAAATTACATAAAATATCTAAGTATAAATGTGAATTTAGAATAGTTGATGTCCTTTCAATTATTATTATCAATAAAATAATTATTTCATATTATACATCTTCTGTCTTCAGAATGTTAAAAAAAAACTGAAAGGAACTCCCCCTCTTAATCTAACAATAAGAAAAATCTGGATAATCTATGAAAGTAAATATTTTCTTGAATCTACCAAAGATCAGATATCTTAGGGTAACAACTACGCTGCAATCTGAAGAAAAACAGATGCCTGCACATTTGACTCACCTTGAATAGAATACAAGAGGGCAAACAATGTGGTGGATAGATTTCAACAATGTATATATGTATTGAAACATCACATGGTACCACATAAATAGGTACAATGTTTATATCTTTATGTGTCAGTTAAAATCAATTTAAATTACAAATACATTTCCATTAAAGAAGGGAGGCCAGGTGCAGTGGTGCACTCCTGTAATCCCAGCTGCTTGAGAGGCTTAAACAGGAGGATCGCAAGTTCAAAGCCAGCCTCAGCAAAAGCAAGAAGCTAAGCAACTCGGTGAGACCCTATCTCTAAATAAAATACAAAATAGGGCTGGGAATATGGCTCAGTGATAGAGTACCACTGAGTTCAATCCCTGAAAGAAGGAGAAGGAAGAGGAGAAAAAGGAGGAGGAGGAGGAGGAGAAAGAGGAGGAGGAGAAAGAAAAAGAATAAGAAGAGAAGGAGGAGGGAGAGGGTAGGTGGAAACAATAGGGACATATTGGGTTAAACCAGTGCTTTTTTAAACAGATGAAATACATTTGAAATTTTCCAATAAAAATACCACTTAAGGTAACTACAGAGGTTCCCAGTGACCAGATATATCCTATGCAGCAGCTAAGATTCATATGGTATTTTTGCTACAGACATTTAGGACCCCAAAGACCACAGATATGAGATTTTTCACTCACACAAATAGTTTGAATTTCAGTTTGGATGTAGCCATCAATCAATTATATATCCACAAGAATATAAATCTCAAGACCCGGTTCGTGCTACCCAGAGTTGCACACCCCACCACATTCTCTAAGTGGAATGATGTAGCAGCACCCGACAAGCCTGCCAAGAGTTCAGGGGCTAGTTCTAGTATTTGATGTTTGTCAGAGACATATTTTTCAGGAAGGACACTGGCTTTCCTTCTCCTAGCCTGTGGTTACCAGGGGAAGTCAAAACCTTCACATCTTGGAGTATCCATCTCCTCTCCCACTTTCCCTTTTGGTTTTCAAAGATAAATGTAAAAACTAAAAGGCCTCAGTTTCAATTCCCACAAAAGAATTTGTGTACTATATCAAGCCACCATATATATATATTATATCATCAAAAGTAAATCTCTGTGTATTGATCTACCAGTCCTATCTAAGAGATTCCTGCTTTAGCTCTCTTTCAAAGTTCCTTTCCTATGGGGAAATAAAACTTGTGCGATGTTATTCCATTAATTCACTTCACCTGATTTTGGATTATGGCCCAGCAAAGTTTTCTTGTGTTTTGGCCTTTTGTGTCTGGCTTCTTTCACTTACAAGCTTCATCTGTGTGGTAGCAGGCATGAAAGCTTCATTCTGTTTTCTTGTTGTTGTTGTTGTTCTAATTAGTTATACATGATAGTGAATATATTTTGACATATTATACATATATGGAGTATAAATTCTCATTCTTCTGGTTGTACATGATGTAGAATTACATTGGTTGTATAAACATATATGCACATAGGATAGTAATGTCTGATTAATTCTACTATCTTTCCTATTCCCATTCCTTATCCCTTCCCTTCATTCCCCTTTTTCTAATCCAAAATACTTCCGTTCTTCCCTACTCCCTCCCCTTATTGTGAGTTAGCATCCATCCACATATTAGAAAGAACACTTGTTTTTTTTTGGATTGGCTTATTTCACTTAGCATGATATTCTCCAGTTCCATCCATTTGCTGGCAAATGCCATAATTTCATTTCTCTTTATGGCTGAAAAATATTCCACTGTGTATATAGACCACATTTTCTTTATCCTTCCATCTGTTGAAGAGCACCTGGGCTTGTTCCATATTCAACTATCATGAATTATGCTGCTATGAACATTGGTGTGGCTGTATCCCTATAGTATGCTGATTTTAAGTTCTTTGGTTATATATGTGGAGGAATGGGATAATTGGATCAAATGGTGGTTCCATTCCAAGTTTTCTGAGGAATCTCCATACTGCTTTCCAAAGTGGTTGCACCAATTTGCAGTCCTACCAGCAATATATGAATGTACCTTTTTCCCCACATCCTCGCCACCATTTATTTTACTTGTATTCTTGATAATGCCATTCTGACTGGAGAGAGATGAAATCTCAGTATAGTTTTAATTTGCCTTTTCTATAATTGCTAGAGATGTTGAATATTTTTTCATATATTTGTTGTCCAATGGTATGTCTTCTGTGAAGTGTCTGTTCAATTTCTTTGCCCATATATTGATTTGTGTGTGTATGTGTGTGTGTTAAGTTTTTTGAGTTCTTCATATATTCTGGAGATTAATGCTGTCTCTGGGGTACAGGTGACAAAGATTTTCTCTCATACTGTAGCTCTCTCTTTATGTTCTTGATTGTTTCCTTTGCTGTGAAGAAGCTTTGTAGTTTGATTCCATTGCATTCATTAATTCTTGATTTTACTTCTTGTGCTTTAAAAGTCTTGTTAAGGAAGTCAATTCCTAAGCTGATATGATGTAAATTTGGACCTACTTTTTCTTCTATTAGTTACAAGGTCTCTTTTCTAATGCCTAAGTACTTTATCCACTTTGAGTTGAGTTTTGTGCAGGGTGAGAAATAGGGGTTTAATTTCATTTTGCTACATATGTACTTCCAGTTTTCCCAGCACCATTTGTTGAAGAGGCTATCTTTTCCCCAACATATGTTTTCGGCACCTTTATCTAGTATGAGATAACTGTATTTATGAGGGTTTGTCTCTGTGTCTTCTATTTTGTACTATTGACCTATGTATCTGTTTTGGTGCCAAAACCATGCTGTTTTTGTTACTATAGCTCTGTAGTATAATTGAAGGTCTGGTATTATGATGCCTCTTGTTTCACTTTTCTTGCTAAGGACTGCTTTGGCTATTCTGGGTCTCTTATTTTTCCAAATGAATTTCATGACTGCTTTTTCTATTTCTACAATGATTGCCATTGGGATTTTAATAGGAATAACATTAAATCTGCATAGTGCTTTGCATAATATGGTCATTTTGACAATATTAATTCTGCCTATCCAAGAGCATGGGAGATCTTTCTATCTTCTACAATTTCTTTCTTTAGTGTTCTGTAATTTTCATTGTAGAGGTCTTTCACCTCTTTTGTTAGATTGATTCCCAAGTATATTTTTGAGGCTATTGTGAACGTAGTAGTTTTTATAATTTCTCTTTCAGTAGATTCATCACTGATGTATAGAAATGCATTTGATTATGGGTGTTAGTTTTATGTCCTGCTACTTTGCTGAATTTATTTATGAGTTCTAGAAGTTTCTTGTGGAAAGTTTTCAGGTCTTCTAAATATAAAAGCATGTCACCAGAAAACAGGGATAGTTTGTGTTCTTCTTTTTCTATTCCTATCCCTTTAATTTATTTCTTCTGTCTCCAACTAGAGTTTCTCTTTTTTAAATTTATTTTTTTTTAGTTGTAGTTGAACACAATACCTTTATTTCACTCATTTATTTTTATGTGGTTCTGAGTATTGAACCCAGGGTCTCGCACGTGTGAGGCAATTGCTCTACCACTGATCCACAACCCCAGCCTTCCAACTAGAGTTTCAAGGACAATGTTGAGTAAAAATGGTGAAAGAGGGCATCCTTGTCTTGTTCCTGTTTTTAGAGGGAATGCTTTTAATCTTTCTTCATTTAGAATGATGTTGGCCTTTGGGTTAGCATATATAGTTTTTATGATATTGAGGTACATTCCTACTATACCTAATTTTTTTAGTGCTGTGTTTTGTCAAATGCTTTTTCTCCATCTATTGAGATAATCATATGAGCTTCATTCTTTCATATGGCCAAATAATATTTCATTGTATTTGGACTGCATTGAAGAATGAAATTACGGGATCAAATGGTAACTCTTTTTAACATTTTGAAGAACTACTAGGCTGACTTTCAAAGCAACTAAATCATTTTACATTCCCACCAGCAATACCTGAGAATGCTAATTTCTCTACATTCATGCCAAAACTCATAAACTATATAGTTATTCTAATACATGTGAAGTTGGATTTTTATTTTATTTTCCTGATGAATAATAATGTTGAGCATATTTTCATGTACCTATAAGCACATTTGTAAGTCTTCTTTGGAGGGATTTTTTTTTGGTCATTTTTTAAAATTGTTCTACTTTTTAGTTGGGAGAATTCTTTATAAATTCTGGATGGTAGGCCTTTATCGAGTATGTTTTTTAAATATTTTCCCATTCTGAGTGTTGTGTGCTTACTTTCTTGACAGTATATTTGTAAGCACAAAACTTTAATTTTGATTTAGTTTAATGTGCTTTCCTTTCATTGTTTCTATTTTTAGTACTATATTTAAATATCTGAGACCATTGCCTAATCCAAGCTCATGCAGACTTATTTAGAAAACCTATAGTTTCTTCTAAGTTAAATATATAGATGGATATTTCTGGGTTAATTCTTAATATGGTACGAGTAGAGCTCCAACTACATTCTTTTGCATGTGGATAGCCATCTGTCCCAGCACCATTTGTTGAAAAGACTAGTTTCCTATTGAATTATTTTGGTACCTATGACAAAAATCAATGGTCCATAAACGTATGTGTTTATTTCTGAACTCTCGATTCTCTTACACTGATATTTTTATGCCAGTACCACAGAGCCTATGATACAATGAACTCAGGTGGCTGCAGCACATGCAGTGGTTCTGCATTGCACCTGAACGACTCTTGAGTTTATGGAATACACCACTTGTACAGAAAGCAGTAATCAAGCCTCTCTTTGTCTGAAAAAAATGGCTCAAGCATAAAAGCAATCAGGGCCTTACAATTTTAGCACATATGGCAGACAAAGAGGATCAAAAGAGACCCATGAAAAAGTAGTTTCTCCCAACAGGGGGAAGGGCTTAGAACTAGATAGGACAGAAATGTCTGCATTCAAACAAATGTTTACAGAAAGGCCTTGACTAATTCAGTGAATTCAATGCTGAAAAATAAAAATCAGAGAAGAATGTTTAAATATTCAGGATGAAGATGTGCTATTGATGGAAGAAGATACCTTAAAAAATGAATTATGGAATCTAGAGCTCTGGTTATTTTTTAAAAAAAAAATGAAATACTATTGGTATTGCCTAAAAAATGGCCAAAGGGATGTGTGTGTGTGTGTGTGTGTGTGTGTGTGTGTGTGTATTTATAAAGGATAAGAAATACAAAAGAGATACTTAAGTATTTGGGATTTTTGATGTTATTTTCATTTACTTTTCCTTTTTTTGGAAAGTAACCACTTATTTTTGAAATCTAAAAAGTGGCCATTTTTTAAATTAGAAAAAATATTATAAGATTAAAGAATTTGGGTGGGGGTTGTGGCTCAGCGGTAGAGCATTCATTTAGCACATGCAAGGCCCTGAGTTTAATCCTCAGCATCACATAAAAATAAATAAATATTTTAAAATAAGGGTATTGTGTCCAACTACAACTGAAAAATAGATTTTAAAAAAAGATTAAAGAATTTAGTAGCTATAACTGATAAAGTATCTCTGTTTCTTTCTTTGAAAGATATCTTTTAATTTTTTTTTTTCACATCATTTTAAAAACAAGCATGGCCAGTGTAGCATCTAAGGAGCTTGGACATCACCAAATCTGAACAAACTGAAAAATCTACAATTCTTCTTGGATCTTAAGACAAGTGCGGTCATAAGGCAAACCACTACCCCAAAAACTTGGGAGACAGGCAAATACAGAGAATCACAACTTAACAGACTTGAAAACCACAAGCAGAAACCTCCACGGGGACCACTGTCAGGGTAGGAAAAATCTAAACTATAATTGCTAATTGCTAAGGATTCAGTGTGAACAAGTCTGAAGTTTAAAAACTTATTGAAACTAAAAACTTCTACTATGAGAAGACACTAGTAAAATATTTAAAAGATAAGCCAGAACTGTGAGAAAATATTTGCAAAAGACATAAAGAATGATTATCAAAATTTATAAAGAACTCTTAATCTCAACAATAAGGAAAGCAACTACCCGATTTAAAATCAGGCCAAAGACCTTAAAACACCCCTCACTGAAGAGGTATGAATGGCAATAAGCACATGAAAAAAGGTTTCATATAAAATGTCATCTGGAAAATCCAAATTAAACAATGAGATATCATCCTATATCTATTAGAATGGCCAAAATCCAAAACAGTGACAGCACTAAATGCTTGCGAGGATGCAGAGCAACAGGAACATGGGTTCATTGTTAGTGAGATGCAAAATGGGATAGACACTTTGGGAGACAATTTGGCAGTTTCTTACAAAACTAAACATACTCTTGCCATACAATCTAGTAATTGTGCTCCTTAGCATTTACTCAAGGGATTTGAAAATGTACACCCACACAAAAACCTGCCCATGAATTTTTATTAGCACCTTTATTCATGATTGCCAAAATGTGGAAACAATGAAGATACCTTCAATAGGTGAATGAATAGATAAACTCTGGCACATTCCGGTAAGAGAATTATTGAACACTAAAAAGAAATGAGATATCAAGTGATGAAATAATATGGAAGAAAAATGTTATTACCATGTGAAAGAAGTCAATCTGAAAAGGCTACCTATTGTATGATACTATCATGGTGGCTGCATGTTTTATCCATTTGTTCAAACCCAATAATGTGCAACATCAAGAGTGAGCCCTAATGTGAACTATGGACTCTGGGTGAAGATGATGTATCAATGCTGGTTCATCAAGTTGTAAGGAATGCTCTACTCTGAGATGGGTATTGATAATAGGCAAGACTGTGCATGTGTTGGAGAAGGTAGCATATGGGAAATTTCTGTAGCTTCCATGAAGTCTTGCTGTAAACCTAAAACTGATCTACAAAATGAAGTGTATTTTTGCCGGGTTTCTGTTCTCGCGACTAAAAGGCTCAGGAGTTACTCCAGTTGATCTGGGCTAACTGGGCTGTACAAAGTAACCACACAAGAGACACAAATACCTTTTTGGATTGGCTTATTTCACTTAGCATGATATTCTCCAGTTCCATCCATTTTTTTCATATACTTGTTGACCAATGGCATTTGTTCTTCTGTGAAGTGTCTGTTCAGTTCCTTAGCCAATTTATTGTTTGGTTTATTTGGGTTTTGGGTGTCAATTTTTTGAGTTCTTTATGTATCCTGGAGATTAATGCTCTATTTAAAGGTGCACATGGCAAAGAATTTCTCCCATTCTATAGGCAATAAAGTATATTTTTAAATGTCTATAAAATGAAGTATGAAAAAATAAAATTCTTACAGATCATTATGTTATAAAGTCGTGTTTTAAGTTTAAATAATATAACTACATAACAGTCGAAGTCTCATTTTAAAAGTTATTTCTCATAGCAAAATGTTGTCTTATATCTAGGCATTTTTCTTTCATATTTTTCCATCTAGAATTTAAGCTATTCCTAATAATAATAGATGTGTTCATCATTTGAGAAATGTCTGAATTCAAATTTGCCCCAAATCTCAACCCTTATGGTCAATCAGGAGATCAAAAATTCCTACCATGTGAGTCAGTCCCACCCCTATAGATGTCATTGTACAGAAAGCCTGTGTTAAAATACAAACATACTAGAGGGAGGTAGAGTTCAGGAAAGCAGAAGCATTTGAAACACTATGGAAAGAACTCCCATCTGGGGTCTTAAACACCTGGGTCTGAATGTTGGCTTAACCACTTGCCACTTAGCTATGTGACCTCAAGAAGTTGCTTGACATATCTGAACCTCAGGTTCTTTACTACAAATAACATTCCAGTTCTCGTGATATTCTTTTAAAGACTATGTATGGCAATTTGGTGAAGTGAGAAATCTGAATGCTGGCTCCCTTCCTACTGTCTCCTTGAGGGCACTTATCCTCTGCTCCATTCCCTTCTGGAATGACAAACCTGACCTGATGGAGAGGCAGCTACCCATAGGGCAAGATGTGACACTGCCAGGCAGATTCCTGTTTCTCTCTTGTCCTCTTTGGTGGGTCTGCTCCCTTACTCAGTGGGCACCTATGTTTTTAATTTTTACATGATAAGCTGACCAAGGTGAACCTACTTTCTCAAGTCCAGCTTCTCACCTGTAAGCAGCAGACATGTCAGAGACAGGTAGGTGCCAAAGTCTAGGCTTGGAGGGAACTAGGAGGCATTTCTCATACCTTAGTCTAGTTTTACCAGGAACAGGGCAAGATCTCAAGCCGTGTTTGACTCAGGTCTCTGCTGTATTGATCAGGCCCCAAGGGATGGGGAAGGAGAAGAGGCAACAAACTCTACTCTGAGACTCCAACAATAACAAATGTGAAATAATTATCACTGCATCTGGAGCCAAACAGGCTTTCAGTACATGGTAGTTTCTCTCCCCTCTCTGAGGAATTCATCAAGTTGAAAGTGTGTTGTTTCTGTTAAACTCTCAGACATCAGAAGAATAGCACTGAAGGCCACCATTTTCTCCTGGTAGTACTGCTGCTGAGACGATGATCAGGAATAGAAGGCAACTCCCATATAGAAGTCACCATTCCTAATATATGACTCCTCAAGACAACCTTCACCCAACAGGTGTTAGAGAGCTGGTTATGTTTTCATAAGGAGAAAGTGGTTCTTTACCTCCTATTCAAAAGGTCTTGCAAGAAGGTACCTTAGACTCTTGGCCCCTGAACTTTTGGGAATCTACCCTAAGATAAGAAATCTGAAACAGCAAAGGCCTTCTTACAACAGCAGAATAACATTTACAGCAGCATTATTTATAGTAAAGGAAAATCTGAAAACAACTTCAAAAACTGGAAATGACAATGGGTGACTGGTTGAATTATGTAAATCCTTCAGTTGAAAAACATAGGTGCTATAGCATTGTTAAGTATTTTCATAAAGATTATAGCCTGGATGATATTGGTTATGATTTTAAATAGAGCAGAATAAAATACGTTCATTTTTTTTTAATTTTAAAAACCAAATGATAGAAAATGCTAATAGTAATTATTGATGATGTACAGGAACTCTTTTTTCCTTTTTCTACTTTTTTTAAAAAAAAAAAATACCTATTCTTATCATGAACAAATCTTTCCTTTTAAGACCCAGAGAAATTTGCCTACAGTGAGCACATCGCATCCCCATCACCAAAGCAAAGGAAAAAACTACAACTTTGTTCCCCCTTTAAGGCTGTTCTTAATGTTCATTTCAAGCTGATTTCATCTCTAAATATACTCATGTGGGAGAACATGAGAACATAGTGTATTTGGCCCTGAAACCTTGAGTTCCCAAGGAAAACAGGCGCTTGGTAATGCTTGTCAACTAACAGGAAGATCAGACAGTAATATATTTATTATTCCTAAGTATTAAAGACTGCATTTCTATCTCTAACATAGTTCTTTATTCATAATAATAAATTATATCTTGACCCCTATTTGACGCAAATCTCTTCTGATCATAATGAAGGAAAAAAAGGAATATGTGGTAATATTCAGCCGCAGCCTTCAACCTGAAACTTTATAAAGGAGAGTAGAGTAGTTACCTTCATCAGGAAAATCAAGGCTTCTAGGCAGAGCACTGACTAGTAATTGACTGTTCAATGGAGGCAGTTCACTCTAGTCCTTTTCCCAGTCAAGAGATGGGTGAGCTATACTGATTGTTTCAGGTCCACAAGTTGTCCATTCTAGTAAATACAACAAATTTCAGATCTGAATTTTTTCTTATTGTTGGGTTTTCAAAAGTATATTTTATCAAGTCACTGAAGGGATAGTAAAGCACTGGTGATTTTGAAGCAAATAATGTATTTTATAAGATACTAATGGAAAATCGGGATTGCCAATGTATTTACTATGTTCTACCATATCTTCTGATTTAATTCCTCTTCAAAACAAAAATAGGATACAGGAGGTTACTTTGAGTCTGTAGAATTTTAGATGACTGTTGCAGGCTCTTAGGAAATACTTTTCTCAACCTAAAATAGCATGATGAAATACCATTCTCTGCTGTAAGAATATTTTTTTGTAGAAGGAACAAGTTTGTTTTTCTTTATTGTTACTATTTGATAAATGCTTATTATGTACCAGGCTTTTTAAAAACATAGTGTTTTAAAATTATTAAAGCAATCATGTGAGATAAGGAAGAATTATAACTGTTTTACAGATAAGGAGAAAAGAGGTTAACCAATTTGTGCAGTGCTAAGATGGCAGAGCTGGCATCCAAACCCTGTCTGCCTCATACTCCTGTAATTCCTGCTCTTCACCACAAGACTCAGCCTGCTGTCAGCCACTATTGTGTCCAACCATTCTCTTTTCCTGGAAAAAATTAGCAAGACTATTCTCCAACTTTTTCCTTCTTAAGGAACAATACTCTCAGGAGACAAACCACTATCTCAACCTTACTGTCATTATGCCACTCTTCTTAAAGTGAACACAAATACCTTTGTAAACCACATTTCCTAAAAATAAAAACTAGCAACTTACTCTCAAGTTGACTGCATTATGAGGATACCTTACTCCAGAGAATTTACCATCTCCAAAATACAACGTACAGCCAATATTTCTGGGAAAATTTTGCATTTAAAAATAATTAACCTGTGGACTTCATATCCTAATTCACTTTCATTAAAGAAAATACTTTTCCTAACAATAGTATTATATTTGCTTCCTGACCTTCTGTTCTAGTAATATTTTTATTTCAGCCTAAATGTTAATATTTATCTTTTAAAATTGTGTCTGATAACTAGAGTACTAGATTTATCCCAAACCAGTTATTCACTGTCCCTATCCTTATTCTAAGCAGCCTTCAAAGACCAGATAAAGATGGGGTCTCCAGAGTCTATAATCTAAGAACACAGCTTTTATTCCAACAAAACTAACTGATCCAGATAACACTAACGAGAGGAATCCTATTTATTATTTAGGTGATTTCTGCATTTTATGTTAACACTTATTTAAAGAATACAAATAAATATTTTTAAAAAGTAAGGAAGACAGTTAAATTTGGGGTTCTAAGTTCTAGGTTCTTCTTTTCAAAAACATCCACATAGAATGAAAATTTAAATCTTGAGAAAAACTTCTGCATGTTGCATGAATAATTTATTTCCATCAATATTTATTTGGTATACATAATCTACAAAGTATTGTGCTGCTTTTAGTGAAGGAATCAAAGATAAATAATCAATTCTCTGCCCTTACCAGCTTACATTCAAGTGAGGGAGAAGAAAACTATAGAGAAAAAGTGGTATGTAATGCACATCATAAAATGTGTGCAATAAATTAATATGGGGCAGAGGAAATAGGGACATGTCTTCTTTTTCATAACTACAAAAGCTATGAAAAAAGACTTTGCTTAAAGTAATATATAAATAATATTACAGTAAATCAAATAAATATTTTTAACACTATTTTCTAGTTATTTAGAATTCTCTTAGCTATTATCATATGCCATCTTAATAAGCATTTGCTCTGAGTTGATCTAAACTATTAGAAAAGTGGCTAGGGTTGCTCCCCCACTCCATTAATGTGACTGAGTTAAATTCAAGTATTTTCCTATTACAAATAAAATAAGTAAGCTGGTGACAGTTAAAATGCGTTACTTTTGACTTGTGTGAATTATTCATTATCTTTCCTGTGATCTTTCACAGAGAAAAATTACACAGAGTACTTTCTGAAAGAATAACTATTATTTTTAAGACCTATGTTATAATGGCAAATAGAGATGAAAGTTAATAATATGAACTCATTCATGCATTTAAGCTGATTACCAAAGTGGAACTGAGCTAGCCAAATTGGTCCAGATAGCCTAATAAAAGCAAGACAGAATTTCTTTTCAGGAGGGAATATGGGGGTGTGAATGAATATGTATATTTCATGTTACATAAAAATTCTACTTGTGATTTCCTTCTCATAACTCAATATTGAGAATTTACTTTTAAGTTCCTGTTAGACTAATTTCAATCTCTCTTATAAAAGAAATTCTGAGTCTGATCAGGGATGTAATGAAATGAGAGAAAAGAAAAAATATTCCAACAGCTAATCAGGATTCAGCCTAAATTTTGTCAAATTTATACCTTCATTCTACAAGAAAGAATTTATTAATGTGTTATGGTCAAGACCTAGCAATGTAAAATCCAAAGAAGAAAAAGGTCTGTCTATCTCATTAATTCTCACAGCTCTTGAAATTTCCATGACTCTCCATTTTTTTATTACCATAAAATAGTTTTGACCTCATACATTCCTAAAAGAGGTTGGGGGGCTCCCAAAAGTCTCGAGGTCACAATTCATGAATCCTTGTATCCTAATGGTTGAAATCTTTAAAAAAGACAGATTTTTTAAATTCTTAGGTATATCTTGGAGAATATGGCAAACTGCAACCTGTAGGTTTCCTTCCTTCTGCAACTGTCAAATTGATTTAAAAAAAAAATTTAAAGTTTAGTGTTTATGAATAGACCAATGTAAAAAATGTCCAGGTACCCTGGAAGGCCAAATATTGTGTATGATAATTTTTAACCAAAAATCCTGTAGGAAATGAAGACTTTCTCATGAGAAAGTCACTTTTCTCATGAAAAGGATGACACCTTTTGCTGCCTCAGTACCATTTTTACAAACTGAACTAAAACAAATAGTAGGGACAATATGTTTGTTGTCATCAATGTGGTGGCAATCTGCCCTTTAGCATTTTAATAACAAAATAATTTTTAAAGTAATTAACATTGTTAATTAATCAAGGAAAAGGCATTGATGAGAACATTTTTATAAGAAATAGATTAGGTATTTGAGATAAATTTCACTGCAGAGAATAGTATTGATTTCATGTTTTTCAAATGGAATAATTGCTTAAAAGAATCTGCTGTTGGATCTTGTGGTCATTTACTCCAAGAGAATTGTTAAATCTAAATCTGTTCAGGAACTAAAGCCTCTAAAAGGAGAACAGGATAGAAGTTTATAGCAAGATGTGAAAAGTTGGCTGTTAGGTGTTGCCAACCCAGAAGCAGCCATTTCCAGTCATTTGCATCCAGACTAGAACAGTGGTTCAGGGTTTAAAGGCTGAAAAAGACTTTCCACCTCTGCTCCTTTCTCCTCTCGTCTCCTTCCCTTTAGGGACAGAGAACTCCTACTTATTTACCGCCTCCATTGAATAGAATTCTCAGGATATTAGTCTACACTTGAAATTTAAAATTTTTATTCAATCTTGGTTTCTATTATATTAACTTGGGCAACAGCACACTCAGTTGTTTGTTGTTTTTAAATGTTGAGGAGAGAAAAGCCCCTGGGAATGAAAAGAAGTGCCTTCAGGTTCAGAATAGGTTCCTCAAGAAGAAGGAATCATATAACTTGGAGACGGTTGAAATAAGTACTATACTCCAAGTTGGCCAAAGTAAACTTTTCTGAATGAACAAGACAATCACAGAGCAGCAAGATGTTTGTTTTGTTTTAATTTTAGTACTCATGTTCTTTCTTTGTTTTCTCATTCTGGCCACACAATACTAAAAGGCTGGCAGCAGCCTCTGCAGTTTACTGCTTAATTGGTTGGGGGCAGGGATGGAAGTTAGAGTGTAAAGGGACTGTGAAGAAAAGAGGTAACATAGAAAGCCTGGGATTGCTATCTTAGGAAGTTGTACTTAGAAGGTTGGCCCTTGACGGCATCCAGGCACTTGGCTAGTAAACAATTTCCTGTACTGATGTAAAACTTTTCTTCATATAAGGATGACTCACTGTGCCTGAACTCTAAAAACAAGGTGATTTGAACTGAACACCTACTTTTCCTTCTGAGAGTTTAGAATTTTGGTACCTGCTAAGCAGAGGGTGTCTATGTGTGCAGCTCCCAATGAAAACATTAGGCATTTAGTATCTAATAAACCTCCCTCATAGACAATCCTTTGCATGTGTTGTCACAACTTATTGTTAGAATTGTGTATTCTGCAAGCTCCACTGCAAAAGGATTTGGAAGCCTGTACAGTGTTTCCTCTATACTTTGCCCAGGCACCATTGTCCTCTGCTATTTTGCCTTGTGATTTATCTCTATAATAACCATAGGCATGAGAACAACTATGTCCTATGAGTCATTTTAGTCAATCATCAAAGCTAGGGGTGTTCTGGAGACACCCCACATGGGGACCAATCACAAATGCTACCCTAGATGTGGTACTATACTAGCCATCATCTTCAAGTTCCCTCATTCCTTGTCAGTCTCTCCTTCCCAACTCCAGAGCCATCTCACAGTTTGCAGCATTCTTCTTCTTGATATATTGCTCAGTAGTTACTTCTGTCAATTCAACTCTTTGTCTTTCGCATTTCAAGAATTCTTCAAATTTTCTGGTTCATTCAGTGTGTTTCTTTTCCTATAGCCATGATGTAAAATTATCTTTAAAAAATAACCATCTCAGCCAGGTATGGTGGTGCATGCCTGTAATCCCAGCAGCTGAGGAGGCTGAGGCAGGAGGATCCAGAGTTCAAAGCCAACCTCAGCAACAGCAAGGTACTAAGCAGCTCAGTGAGACCCTGTAACTAAATAAAATACAAAATAGGACTGGGGATGTGACTAAGTGGCCAAGTGCCCCTGAATTCAATCCCCAGTGCACCTCACCCTCCCATTCCCCCTCCCCGCAAAAAACTGCTCAATCATTTCTAAAGATTTGGGATATATATATGTAGACAAATTTTGTCAGCCTGTTAACAGATATTCCACCACTCAGTCTCTGTTTAGCAAAAAGGAAAGAAAATAAATTTAACTAGGACTATTAACTTGTATTTGTCTTTAAGTCTTTGGGAGGTTCAATTTAGCAAGAATTGATTTATGGATTAGTGCTAAGAAAAGCCAAGGAATACAAGATATATGTACTTATATATGTATATAGACATATGTGTGTATATGTTCCTATGTCTGCTTGACTTTAACTTTTGTTAGATTAAGTGTTTATTTGCCAACAAATCATTTTAACATAAAAACTGTAGTGTCAAAATAATTGGTATGTAGAGAAATAAGCATAAAAGCAAGGTTAGTTATAACTAAAGGGAAAGCCATTGATTGGAGGTAGAAATATGAAATTGCAATTGCAGTAACTCTGCAAATTCAACTGAATGCCAACTGCATTAGCAAATGCTATTGGTGATTTCAAGACATCGACAAATGATTTTTAATATCCATAAAGGATTACTAAACCTCTCAAATCAAGCTCACGATATTATGAACATTTTAATGAAAAGAACACCTCCTCTAGCTTAAATAAATGCTATTAAAAATATTTCAGTTAACCCATCACGATGTCCTTTATGGACTCCCAGTCCAGACAACTCATGTTGGAATCCATATTCCACTAGTCACTGTGTGACGTGGAGCAAGTGGCCTACTCTTTCTTTGCCTCATCACTCATCAGTGAAAGTGACAATAACAGCACTACCTTTAGGATCATTGTGACAATTGAGTGTATAATTGCTTAAAAGAGTTCCTGAAACATATAAACATGTATGTTTTAGTTATCATTTTAAACTGGCCAAGAAATCAGGAAATGTAAGTTATATTACCATTTACATTTGAGTGTCAATGGGTAAGGCACTCAAATTTCTCAGCTTCCATGTCCTATATTGTGAAGGAATGGAATTTATTTTTTTATTTTATTTTTTATTTTCTTTCTTTCTTTCTTTCTTTTGATCTTGACATATCATTCATTTGAATCAGATGGGATATAATTTCTCTTTTTTCTGAGTGTACAGGTTGCAGAATTACGTTGGTCATGTAGTCACGTATATACCCACAGCAATAATAATGTCTATTTTATTCTTCTGTCCTTCCATTCCTCCCTTCCCCTCCCCTCCCTTCCCATCACTTCTCTCTACCCAATCTTATGTGGCCCACTTCTTTTTTTTTCCCTCATCATACCTGTATTCTGTATAATGAAGGGGGTCTCCTTCCCTCTTCCATGCAATTCCCATTCCCCCTCCCTTTCCCTTCCACCTCTCTTCCCTATCTAGAGGTAATTTTCTTCTCATGTTCTTCCTCCCTACCCTTTTTTGAGTCACCTCCCTTATATCAGAGAAGACATTCGGCATTCGTTTTTTGGGGATTGGCTAACTTCACTTAGCATAATCTGCTCTAATGCCATCCATTTCCCTGCAAATGCCATGATATTGTTACTTTTTAGTGCTGAGTAATATTCCATTGTGTATAAATGCCACTTTTTTATCCAAGGAATGGAATTTATGATCTCAAAGATTTTATCTGGGTGCTGGGATTGTGGCTTAGTGGTAAAGCACTTGCTTTTCATGTGTAAGACCATGGGTTCAATCCTTAGCACCACATACAAATAAATAAAATAAAGGCATTGTGTCCAACTACAACTAAAAAATAAATATTTTTAAAAAGATTCTACCTGGTTCAAAATTTCCAAATATTTTAAAGAATTATTTTGTCTTTTAAATTTATCTAGGAATACCCATAGTTTCCCCTAATTGTCCTCTGAGCAATTCACTCAAAACTTAAGTCCCTATATACCATTTTGTTTATATCACTCTTTTAACATTTATTTTGTGTCTATGTGTGAATGTGTTTAACCAATCCCCACCATATCAGACAATGATAAATTTAGGAACAAAGGGACATTCTTTTCTCTTTGCCCATAATAAATATTGATTCTTCATTAACATTAGTGTTAATACTACACTAATGCAGTATTAACTATAATCATGTATTGAATGGATGTATTGAATGGATGCCAAACATTGTTAAAATAAGGCATTGAGAAAATATGAAACCAAATTTCTGATTTCTGATTTCAAAGAATTTACTTTAGTAAACCAACCAATAAAGTTTAAGTTCACTGTGTTGTGACAGATGCAATAATAATGGATGGAGAGATCAAATATCCTTGAATGGTTCACAATAAATGATTTCAGAAGCAACATATATTGGATCTTGAAAGGTAATTCCCCTGATAGAATTAAAAGGTGAAATGGCGAAATGATCTTGTGTATACATGATGGAGTTATTGTATTGAGTTGATTTATTATATCGGAGTTGACAAGGTCTTGGACCCCTTGAACCAGACATCCTGTTGTTAATTCTCTGCAGAGATGGATGTTCCTATATCTTTCTCTACTCCATACTGATGAATTCATTACCAAATCCTCTATATTATCTTCTACTTTCTCTCTTCTATTTAAAAACGTTTAACAACTGAATATATTTAAGATGTACAACATGATTTGATATATGTATACACAGTACACTAATTGCCATAGTTAAATTAACATGTTCATCACCACTCAAGTTACCTCTGTGTATGGGCATCATATGTAGTAAGGACACTCAAAATCTGCTCTCATCAAATTTTAGGTAGACAATGCAGTATTAACTATAATCACTGTGCTGTACACTAGACCTAGAATCTATTCATTAAACTGAAAAACTTTATTTTATTTGACCAACATTTCCCCATATCCCCTATGCCTGCTCCTGGAAATCACTATTCTTCTCTCTGCTTCTATTAGTTCAACATTTTAAGATTCCACAGATAAATGAGATTGTACAGTATTTGCATTTAATTTTCTGGATTATTCCACTTAGCACAAAGTCTTTCTCATTCTTCATGTTATCACAAAGGCAGTATTTCCTTCTTTCCTATTGTTAAATAAATTTCCTTGTATATATGCCACATTTTCCTTACCCATTTATCTGTCAATAGATACTTAGGTTGTCTCCGCATCTTGGCAATTATGAATAGTGCTGCAATGAACTTGAGTTATGCTTTCTTCTTGAATCTGTTCATCTAACTCCACAAGAACTCTACCCACGAGAGCAATGGAGGTGGTGGACCATGAACTAAGACCTCTAAAACCATTAGCCAAAGTAAACTTTTCTTCCTCTAAGTTGCTCCTCTCATGTATTTTTGTCACAGCAATGAAAGATAACTAACACAAGGGGAATTGAACAAATGAGAATATCAAGGATAATGAAGACCAGTTTTCAAAGAAAGGAACTACACATGTAAAAAGAAATAAAATTAAAATGGATGAATTCTGAGTTCTGTGTTATTGCCTTGCAAGGAGAAGTATCACTGTAAACTGATAGTTGTATGCATGTAAATGTGAATATTGTGTGTGTATATGTATCTATATAGGAGCATATGTTCCCTACCTTTGTCTACAGAGAAGCAATAGTCCCAACAGCATGGAGCATGCCTAGCTCCCTGATCTCACTATCAAATTACTGTTCTTCAAAAGAACCAAGACTTTTTAAAGAATTTGCTGTCAGGTCTGAGACAGTGAAAGTCCTACAGGAGCCTATAACTTCATACTGTGCACAAAACAACATATTCAAAGTCTGGAACCACTTAAACATCTAAATAAGTGATAGTAATAGATGTCCATTTAATGAAATGGAAATCCATGAATCTACAAAAATATTAATTAATGAATAATTGAAAGTTTAGTGATAATTAGGAAATTTGCAGAGGATCAAAGTAACTCTTTCACAAAGTACTTATTTTAAAAAGGAAAAATGTAACTTTATAGGGGAAAAGTGTCACAAAAAGTTTATAATCAAGCAATCTAAGTGAATACTATGAACAATGAGACAAATCAAACTCTGGGCTACCTAATAACAAGATACAACGAAAAGAATATAGTGCCATTTCTATTGTGTCCCTGTCATAACTGCATAATTTATTCATGAGAAAATGTGAGACACACCAAACAGAAAGTTATGTATGAAATAACTGGCATGTGTCATTTACAATTGCCAAGGCCTTAAAAGTCAAGAAAAAACTGGGAAACTGACTGAAGGAGTCTAAAATGTTATGACACTGAATGAAGAAAGTAGTTCCTTACTAGATCCTTTTACTGAAAAGACATTATTGGGACAATTGGCAAAATATGAATAGGGTCTTTGGATTAGACAATAATAATGTAGTAGTTTAATTTCCTGGTTTTGATGACTGTGTTGTGGTTATGTTCTTATATGTGAAAAGAAAAAGCAGGCAGGCAGACAGACCACAGGTTGGGAAGATAATGAGACAAATTAGCAATTACTCCCATATGGTTGAGAAAAATAAAGTATTTGTACTATAAATTTAATGTTTTATAGCTTTGAGATTATCTCCAAGTTTAAGTAATAAACATACAATGGCATTCCATTACATGAAACTGTTCTGTAGCTTCCTGTTGCTCTTAGGAAAAAAGACAAAAATCCTTAAAATGAGGATTTTTATGAACAAGACTGCATAATCTTGTTCCTACATTTCAGTTTTGTTCTGCTAACTCTCTCCTTTTGGCATGTTGCATTCTGTTGTTCTTTTTGTTCCCTAAACATTCTTGAAGTACAGGGCTATCCACTTGTTGTGCCCTCTGCCCAGAACATTCTCCATTTCCTGGCCTCATATTATATTAAATTTCTTCTATGATTTTCTTCCTTTCTTTTTTTAAATTTGGTATGACCTTTTCCAAACCTTTGTCTCCAGGAGTAGTTCGTCTTCCCATTATTTGTCCTCACAGCACTAAGTATTACAGACTTGTCTGAATAATTGATATAAACTCTATTATACTGCTTTCTGAGAGCAGAACCATATCTTTACTCAGTACAAGATCCCAAAGGATCTAGCCCAGAGAACAATAAACAGTTTTAATAAACTGCTTTAAATTGCTACATTTGGCCTAATATTCTCCAAACTACTCTCCCTTTTCCAGCTTTCTCCCCTTTGTATCATCTTGCCAATTTCTGAGATAGTTATGTAAAATACTCAGTCCTTTACTTAAAAGCTTTAAAAAGCTTCTTCAGCATCTAAAATATCTAAGTCTTCATCCGTTATGGCATTTATAAAAAGATGACCTGGGCCCAGCTTAATTCTCCAGTTTTCAGTTTGTTTTTCAAGCTATCCCATTCCTCAGTTTATACCCACAAGACTTAAAATCAGCAGCTACAGCAATGTTTATAGCAGCTCAATTCACAACATCCAAACTATGGAACCAACCTAGATGCCCTTCAACAGATGAATGGAAAAAGAAAATATGTTATACATACACAATACTCAGCCTTAAAGAATAAAGAAACTATAGCATTTGCAGGTAAAAGGATGGAGCTGGAGAATATCATGCTAAGTGAAATAAGCCAATCCCCAAAGGCAGAATGTTCTGATATGTGGATGCTAACTTCACAATAAGGGGGTGCTGGGGAAAAACAGATATACTTTGGATTAGGCAGAGGGGAGTGAAGGGAGGGAGGGGTTGGGGGTAGAAAGGATAGTGGAATGAATGTACATATATGATTATACAACCAGTGTGATTCTACATCATGAACAACCAGAAGAATGAGAAGTTATACTCCATTTATGTATGATGTGTCAAAATGCATTCTACTGTCATGTATAACTAATTAGAACAATTTTTAAAAAGAAAAAATGGTGGTTTACAGTGTGGCATAATAATTAACATCATAGTCCCTGGAGCCAGGTTGCTTAGGCGTGAATCTCAGCTCAAACACATATTAATCACAATTTCAGCAACTGTGTAATGCGTATAATAATAGCCATTATCTAATAGGAGGTCTGAGTTAATACATGTATATATATATTCTTAGACCATTTCCTGGTACATGTTGACAATTATCACATCAGGCTGCTTCTAATATTTCTTCCTTTGTTCATTCTACTTCTTCTGGTTTCCTGCAATATTAGCCATAGATCCCATGTATTCATAAAATTTTTATAAGCTGATATTTGGCATACTACCAATGAAGTTGCTACCCACTACAACTTATTTCGTGTTGGGCATAATGTCATAAATAGGTATCAGCTTCGTTGTGTTGTTCTCTTTTGATGGTCCTAAGTGTAGCTACTTCCGTTGTTATATTGCTCCAGGTTCAAAATGCATTCTGTACTAGATCATGTAGATACAAAGTGAAAGAAAGGAGTATGGATAACGCCCTAGTATCTGGTTTGAACGACTCAGAAGCCAGGAACTACTGGAGAACGCTCAAAGGTTTGTTGGTACACTCACATTTTTATTTCTTGCAAGTTTCCCTTTGCCTGTTTAGTTCTCTAGGGTCACCCTGAAGTGTCAGGACGGGGAAGCTCCCCTTTTCCTGCCAAATTTCCCTTTTGGGGGTGTCTCCCATCCATCAACCAGACAAAACTTGCACGTCCTCGACTTCTTATTAAAACCGGGGATTTAAGGAAATCTCACGCCCAAACCCTCCCTCAGGGTTTCGCCGTCACCCAGGCAACCGGACCAGGAAGGGGCGGGCTTCCCCATCCTTTCTTCCGCCGGCGGCCGGCGCCTGCCTCATTTAATGCGGGGGCGTTGGCTGCGCAATCTTCCCGCGTCCCTCAGCTCCGGGATGGACCCGGAGCTGGAGCCGGATCCCGGACAGACAGCCACGTCAACTTAAACCTACACCACCCTCCCCACCGCGCCGCTGCGGCGGGTCTCCGGCCGCGTCCTCCACGCCTTTCCCACAATGCCCCGCAGTAGGCTCCGCCCCGGCTCGCCGTGGAGAGCGGCGCGCGAGGAACGAGGAGCGGACCGGAGCTGTCCGCGCGCTCTCGCTGCCGGTGCGGCGCGTGCTCCCCCATCCCGAGCTCGGCGGCCTGGCGGTCGGAGAGTGCGTGCTTTCCTTCTCCGCGCACAGTTTGGGTTCGACTGGACAGGATCCGCCGGGGATTGAGGATGGGGGAGTAGCCGCTGGAGGCTTCACAGAGGTGGGCATGGGCCGGGGGCTGGGGCTGTCCCGGAGCCGGCGGCGGCCTGGGCCCTCCCGGGAGGGAGGGTCGGCGTGCTGGTGCTCCTGAACCCCCGCCTTTTTAGCTCGGACGACCGGCGTGAGGTGTTCTTGTTCAGCTCTTCCTCCCATCTACCCGCTCCGCCCTCTGTTTGTGGGTTCCCGGCTTCCTGCTCCCATTTCTCACTTTAGCTTCGGTCAACTCGGGTAGCCTTGTCTCTTGATCAGACCTGACACTTGGGACTCGCGCTAGACAGCCCTGTTTCCGCGTCTCCACTCTCTCCCCATTTCACTCCGGGGAGATGTCTGCGGGAGGCTTTCGCATTTCGAGAAACGCTTTTAGCGTTTACCTGCAGCTTCCACCTGTCCCAGAGCTCCAGCTTGGGCAGTTCAACCACACCCACGCTGACAGAACAACCCCTAGGGGAGGAACACCTCATCCCAAAGTGATGTTTGAGATGTTCTCTTTTTCTGAAGGTTGTTTTCAGCCTGGGTATTTCTTCTTCATCAGTATGTTTCCCAAAGGTATAGTTTTGGGGCATGAAAAGGTGGGATTAGAAACGAGACGAAGATCATTCACAGGTAAGGAGGAATTTTTAAAACAAGGCATTTGGGATTAAAGGAAGAAAGGCAGAACTGGCTGAGGATGCTCGGAAAGTTAAGTTTTTCAAAGCATTTTGAAATCTTGGGTACTAAAGTATACTAGTTTGTGATATGATGAAATAATGATTCTGTTTACCCTTCAGAGGTGAACTTGTCTAAATAACTGATTCTCCTTTTCTTATTGTTTCTATTTTTATTCATATTGAACGTGAACTTTGTGGTATAAATACATTAACTATTATTCTATTTTTGTAAAACAGCCTCTACTCAAATTTAGTATAAGCACCTTAGAAAACTCGGGAAAGATGGCCTGCCATCTAAGTTACATATTGTAACAGGGTAATTAACTGATGTATTTTAAAAGGTTATGTGAAAAGTAGAGACCCTGTGGAAAAACACTGTGCTTCCTCCCAGTCCCCTGAAAAGATATTTCCTACAAATGAGATCTAATAAAAAGAAAACCACACAGCTTTAAGGAGTGTAAAAATAGCTGAAAAAGAAAAAGGTATTACAAAAGGACAACACCTATGCTAGGTAGAAAAAAGAAAATACATCCTTTTCTTGCCCTTGTGTTCTGATGCTGATCAGAGGTTTTTCCCCATTGTATAAATTGCTCTTTGTGTGTGTGTGCTCCCAATTGAGTGTTCTAGCTAGTTACCACCAGTCAATACCTTTATCTGCTGTCTTGAGATTGACACAAAATTGGCCACCAAAATATGGAAGCTGTGAGGAAAGGCCATGAAGACTAGATCTTGCATCATTCATACAGATTTGCCATTTGATGGACATTTTATGGCTTGACCATGCTATTTGAAATAATTTATGTTATTGCTGTTTCATTTGAAATGTGTTTTAACTGCCTGGTTTTCTCTGTTTAGATTAACATTTTTGGAGACAATCCGTTGATACTTGATTCACCCTTGAAGTAATGCGGACAGAAGTTCTCAAATTTGCGTATTACATCAGCTGGACCCAGCAGTCTGTCTTAATGTTCACTTAAACCAGAGCTTGTATAAGAAAGAGAATGGGAGTCTGGTTAAATAAGGATGACTATATCAGAGACTTAAAAAGAATCAGTCTCTGTCTTCTCATAGTGTATATGGCTGTTTTAGTGGGCACAGATCAGGATTTTTACAGTTTACTTGGAGTATCCAAAACTGCAAGCAGTAGAGAAATAAGACAAGCTTTTAAGAAATTAGCATTGAAGTTACATCCTGATAAAAACCCAGTAAGTAAAGTTTTGCTTTTGAAAATATCTGATTATTTTAGTACATTTTGATATTTAAAATATTTTGAAGAAGAGTTTAAAGTGCTGAGGAACAGTCACATGCCAGAAGTGACAATTCAGTTAAAAACAGAAGAAGAAAAATATTCTCGTCAGGAATGCTGGGAAGGAATGTCATTCCAAATAGGCAGTTCCCTCTTAATTTGAAAATTATTTTCATCACATATATTAAAGATAATAATTCTCAAATTATCATGTCTGTAAAGGAGTTTTTAGTGTAGACTAGGTTATGATAAACTGTTTTAGAGAAGAAAATAATTTTCAGAACTCAGTGTCTTGCCAAAAATGACAATAATAACTGATAATTATGTGCTTTAACTTCCCTTTTTTTTTCACACATAAGACCAGTTAGAAAGTTTTATATATTAAAACTTGAGAGTATTCAGATGTACTTCCATTTATAAATATTTGATTGTGTATCCAATAATGTGATCTTTAAAATTACTTTTAATTTTTATGGTCTGTTTGTAATTTGTGTAATGAACTCAATAATAGCTTTCATCATTATTAAGAATCAAATGATCAAGTTTTTTTTTTTTTCAAGGTAGAATTTTTTTTAAAAGGATTTTATTTCTGAAACATAAAGCTGAGCAATAGAAACAGTATTTCTTTAGAACTCTCGTTAATTATCTTTGTGATCTATATTTAGGATTTTCACTTTTTTTCAGTTTTTCTTTTAAATTTTCAGAATATGAAAGATGGTAGACCTACATTCGTATATTATTTAAATGAAAGCATCCTTCAAAAACCAAAATATAATAAAAGAGAAACTGCCAATCCAGTTTGAATCATTGCTTATATTAGTTCTTATGTAATTATCTGAGGGATTGGAGCACATACTTTTTTAAGTTTATGTTGATCTGCCTCAGAAAAATATTCTACAATCTATGATTGTTTCAAAAATAATATTTTAAAAATTAAGGATTTCAGTCTTGTTTTTATTCAATTGCATTTGTAATTAGAAAATATTTCTTGATTTTTATCCCATGATTACTCATATCGCTTTGTACTAACCCCCATCATGTTGGTATATAGTATTCGAGAAATCTTTGTTTTAATTAATCTACACATAGGTTCTGAAAGGACTTGGATTATGTATCTTAAATAACTGTCGTTTGTAATATTTTTTAACAGAATAACCCAAATGCACATGGTGATTTTTTAAAAATAAATAGAGCATATGAAGTACTTAAAGATGAAGATCTTCGGAAGAAGTATGACAAATATGGAGAAAAAGGACTTGAAGATAATCAAGGAGGCCAGTATGAAAGCTGGAACTATTATCGTTATGATTTTGGTAAGGTCATATATTGTGAATTTTATTATCTGATTTTTAAAAAAAAGTTAATTTTGTTTCACCACTTAGCTTGTGAATTTAATATGTATCATCTTGATTTGCTTTTTTGAATTTACTCTGGGAGTGGAATTCTAAAGGCAGGTCACTTGGTATACAGAGGTTATCTGTACAGATATGAAAGTGTATTGGCCAAAAATTCCTACTTAAAAAAAAGTGTGTGTGTGTGTGTGTGTGTGTGTGTGTGTATACATTTACATATGTTTGCATTAAAATTAATTTCTAGAACATCTGTTTTCCAAAAAGGGTAAATAGTCTTTTAAGTTTAATAGTGGTTACTTCAGTAGAAATGCCATCCTTCTCCTGTGTAACAAAAAATAAGGTAAGAACAGAGGGAGGAAACAAAGGAACCAAGGGAGACAGAAAACAAACACTGATATGAAGGCAGAATAACCAGTATTTCTCAGTCATTAATTAACCTCAAATGCAGTTTAACAACTGAAATATGCTTTTATATTAAACTGACAAAAATATTTTAAATTTGTTTTTAGAAAAGGTTTCTCAAGACTGATTTTGTTTTCAAAATCATATTTTCAAGTATATTTTCTGCAACTCCATAACTGTGTCAGCTGTTGGCAAACTATATTTTACTGACCATTTAAATCTGGCTCACCACCTGTTTATATAAAATGTTTTATTGGAGTGCAGTTATGCTTAATTGTTTTCATATTGGCTATACGTTCACATTTTGAAGGCAGAGTTTAGTATTTGTGATTAAAAATCATAGGTCTTCAAAAGCCCCAAATGTTTACTAATGGCCTATATAGAAAAAGGTTGCTGACTCCTGGTTTTATATCCATTGTTAGTACTATTTGGATATTTTATATAGTAATGAGAAATTTTCTCACATTGATTTTAATTATGGTAAGTAAAATTCATATTTACTGCTAAATGTTAGAAAATAGAAATTTTCTGTGGAGATGAAATTTTCTGTGGAGATGTAAATATTAGGAACTTTCTCTACCCCCCAAAATACTCACATTCTTGACAGTCCAGATCAGAAAACTAATGTCTTTTTTTTGTTGTTTTATTTTTGTTTTTAGTAGTTGTAGATGGACAGCAAGCCTTTATTTTATTTGTTTATTTTTATGTGGTGCTGAGGATCAAACCCAGTGCCTCACACATGGGCAGTAACTGCACTCTGCCACTGAGCTACAGCCCCAGCCTGAGAAAACTAATATTTTTATATCACTTTGCAGATGTATCACCAATAGTATTATTTCCTGTTGGTTTTTCTGTTAGTTTACTACACATTATGCAAGTTTGAGAATTTATATAAAAATTTTATTTTTTCATGTTTAAAACAAAAATGAATATTACATGGTAATTTACTTTTATGGAGAAGTGTTTATAATTTTTGTATATTTTTAAAATTAGGTATTTATGATGATGATCCTGAAATCATAACATTGGAAAGAAGAGAATTTGGTAAGTTTGTAGACATGATTTTCTAAAACTAGTTCAATCTCAATGTCATCTCTTGGATCTAAATGTGTTCAGAAGTTAGAAACATTTTGGATTTTAGAAAGGTAATAATGGAATATTGTTTATATCTTAAACAGTGTTTCCAGAAGAATGTGAGGTAGTATGCCATTAATGAAGACACTAGTATTTCTGTAGCAAAATGCATATGTATGAAAAAAATGCATATATATGTATACATATGTGTGTGTGTGTGTGTGTGTGTGTATATATATATATTTGTAATATATATATATATATTTATATATTTGTAAGTAAATCAAACAAAAGAAATAAAAATAATATGTAGCTCTGTGTCCTTTCAGGCCAGATTTGGATGCCAAATTAGCTTGCTGCATATTTGTAAAACAAAAAAATTTCCATAAATAGAAGAAAGATCAGTAGAGGGAGGGAGGGAAGGAACTGGGAAATACTTGGGACTGAATTAAAGCAAATTATATTCCATGCTTTTATAATTGTGTCAAAATGAATCCTAATGTTTTGTATAACTAAAAAGAACCAGAAAGGGGAAAAAAGGAAAAAGAAAAACTTCCAGTGTCTGAGCTTTTTTATTTTAAAATTTTGGATTAGTATATGGTTATTTTAGAATCAGTTTTAATTTGATCTGTGATTTGTGTGAAAATGAGTATTAAGAATATAGTTATGCATATTTCATTTCAGAAACTAACAAAAACTGGATTCAATTCTTACATTTTCAGTCTTTATACAATAATAATAGGTTTATTCATTCTTTTGTATTTCAAAGCAGTAAATTGAACCTCAAATTAAATTCTCATTTTATTCTTCTGTATTATAATCAGATTTAATTTAGAAAACTTAAATAGCATACCAGTTGCAAAAAGTATATATTTTATGTTTTTTATGTATTATCATCATAAAAGATGTATTACAGTCACTTGATTTTGTACCATTTATTACTTCTAAGCAAGTATTACCTTTTATTCTGATTTTTTATATCAGTGAATTCAGGCATAAAAAATAACTATACTCTGTTATAAGTTTTGTATGTGAATACAAGTTCTGAGTAAAGAGAAAATATATCTTCCCTACAAAGGAAGTAGGAAAATTTTGAATCGTTTGGATTATTGGTAGGATAAATTAACACCCATGTGATGAACTGGTGGACATAACTTTACAGCATGTTCACTATATAAATCTGTAGCTTTTCCTGTGTGGTTGTTATTGTCACTCATCTTCTACTATTTTAGTGAGTGTTGTGTGGACCAAGAAGGCAGAAAACATTGGAATTACAGATAGAATAAAAGGAACTGAACAAAACCTGCAAATGAACTAGTTTATGAGTCCACCTAGAATGAGACTTTACTGATATTGCACATTAGTTCAAGCTTTTTCAGCTGTGTCACTATGTGGAAAAGGCTGAGAACCACTAACAGTTCACGTAGAACTCCAAATAGTAGTTTTAAATTATTACAGCCACAAAATGTAAGACTAGATTACTAGCTAATATTGATAGTTCATTACATATTTGCCATTATTCCACTTGATATCTAATACTACTCTTCATATTACTAGACTTAGACAAGATAATTCTGAAGTTGTAGTTGAAGAAGCAGAAGTAAGATGTCAAACAGATGGTAGAATCAATTTGTACTTATGTAAATATCACACTACCCTCAATTGTATGTCTATTACCAGTTGTTTTCTTTTGCTTTGAGTTGTTTAGTCTTATGTTTTCATAAATATAGAATTATTTTAGTTTTGTTTTCTTCCTCTAGGAAAGATAATGTATTTTCTTCCAGTTAGGATCACCAGCAGTTTCAAATAAAGTAATTCAAAAGCTGTGCTTTGAATTTTGAGAGGATTCGTCACTTTCCAGTTGTTCTTTATATACAGAAACCTTCTTGAGATGTGCCCTGAATGCCCTTTTGTCCTTCTGGCCCAATAAATCATTTGAAATCTCTGCTCATTTCTTCCTTGTCAGCTGCTACATTTTCTCAAAGTGACAAACACTGACTCTTTAATTTTTACCTTTTTCATACCATTAGCCCCTGATTCTTCACTGTTTGGTAACTCTCTAATACTTTTAACAAAGGTCTTTTATATTTTGTCCAGTTTTCCAATTGTTAATAGTGGCAGAATTAGTCCAAATTACATAGTTAAATTTTACCAGGAGGGAAAGCCCAAAATGTTCAAGTTTTGTTTAGAAGGAAAAATCTGATTACACTTTCACGGCTTTTAAATGTTCTCATCTTTCTCAGTAAATATTCATTTTATCTTTTTATATGTTATAGCACAGTAGTGTTTCAGTCTTTATAATCAAGTTCTGGATGGTATTTGCAAAAGTGGAGAATGTCTCACATGTGTACTGGTCATTCTTAGTAGTACCATATAATATAGGCATCCTTTAGAAAATAGTATAAGAAAGAGGATCTCAAAGCACTTCTGCCTTTTGTTGCATTTTTCTGTGTTTAAAGAAACTATTAGTTATAGTTGTCTAATTATTAACAGATACCAGTTTTAGTTGGATAATTCAGAGACCAAAAATTGGATTTTGAAATATACTGAAGTCTTTTAGGTCACTGAGTTATGTAAAAGCATTTCTTTGTGCTCTGAAAATGTAGTATTAAAAAAAAATTGTAGCTGGGCACAGTGGAACATACCTCTGATCCCAGGAGGATCATGAGTTCAAGCCCAACCTAGACAACATCAAGACTGTCTCAAAAAAGAAAAAAAAATTAATGAAAATACTTATTAATCTTATTACTCTTAATCATCCAGAACTGGGTAGATGTGTTAGAAGTGTCCATAAAAACAAAGTACCAAAATTACACATTTTCACAGTTATAACTAATAAGGTAATCACTTTTTCTAGTAAAGCTTATATTCTACTGAGATTTTTAATTAAATTAGCATCCATTAGTCATCAGAGCCAACATGGGAATTGTTTTAACCTAGACAGAGTTGTCTGTCACTTTCTAAGCATTGCTAAAAACAGTTGATAAAGTTATAAATTATTTTGCCTATAGTGTACAATTAACTGTTTTTCCATAAATCTATCTTATTGAAACACAGGTGAATATTGACTCATACATATATCAAATTAACTTGAGTTAATCATGCATAGTTAATATAATATGCTTGTTTTGATGTCTCACTATAATTTATGAAAATTTTATTTTAAAATTACAAATAGATTGTGGGGGGGAAAAGTAAAAAAATAAAATTACCAATAACTGATTTTGATGTAGAATTGTATGAAAACCCTTAACCAAAAGCAAATTGCCTGTGCCTTTGAATGTACATATACACCCTTACAATGTTAAAATTATAAAACGAATTAAGTTTCTTTACCCTCATCAAGTCATTTACAGATTATATAACATATATTGTTGGTTAGACATGTTCAAATCTATTTTAGCAAATATGTATTTGTCTTTAAATAATAAGAACCTTTATCTAGTACTTCTTGAACAACATGATTTTCCAAGGTAAATGTCTTATCTATGGCAAAGATTAAATTTAATTCTACAATCCTTGCTATATTGTGTAGGTTTCTCATTCTTTTAAAATAGGCATCAGAATTGATTTGACCACATACTTAAACTATGCAATAGATAGTAGGGGAACCTCACTCTGAATCTTTCTCACTGGTTCTCTATTTCTCTTATCCACACAAGCTCTTACATAAGGTTGGCTGTTATTTCCATGTGTCTTTTTTATTTAAGTTTCAGAGCCATATTTTTCTTGCAGTTCATGCATGCTTCTTACCAAATATGGGTTTAAGAAAGTTTTTTTAAAAAGTTATTGTTCGTTTGACATTTGAAATATTTTCATATAAAAAGTTTTTATAGAAAATGATAAAGGTAGTTATGAAAGATTTGACTGTTTTTTTCTATTAATCTCAAAGTTTTTTAACTAAAATAAACAGTAACGTTTAGTAAATTGTTTTATGTACTTTTAGATGCTGCTGTTAATTCTGGAGAAGTGTGGTTTGTAAACTTTTACTCCTCAGGATGTTCACACTGCCATGATTTAGCTCCCACTGTATGTATTTTTTACCTTCTGATTTTGTTGCATTTTTATTTTTTAATATGTTGGGATTTTTCTATTTGTAATAATTATGACTATTAAATAATTATCAAATACTTTCACATATGTATAGTTTTATTTGATAAAATTTTTTTCCTTTAAGGCTTCATAGCTTGAGATGTTTTTAAGGAGAAAAAATGAATAGAGATATACTTTTTCTGTCATAGTGGAGAGACTTTGCTAGAGAAGTGGATGGATTACTTCGAATTGGAGCTGTGAATTGTGGTGATGATAGAATGCTTTGCCGAATGAAAGGAGTCAACAGTTATCCTAGCCTCCTCATTTTTAGATCTGGAATGGTAAGAGATGATTAGCAATTTTCAAATCTGTTGAACTTTATAATAAGTGAAATGGCTAGATAAAGTACAGTATACATATATATAGGTTTTTAAGTGTTACTTTAGGTGCCATCTAAATAATAATAATGCATACTCATAGTAATATCCATAGAACTCATAGTAATATTCTTTAGATCTGTCTTGTTGAAATATAGGTGATCATTGACTCCTACACTTTTCACTTTGGGATTATTTTATGAATACTTTTAAATGCCATTACTTTAACTTTGGTGTATTCCAAAATTAAAAGTTTTCCAGTTTCAGTTTCTGTCTTAATTTATTCAACATGCATATTGTGGTTTGTTGTTCACAGAGTATTTTGTAGATGTTAACTTGTTGAATATTAAGCTCCAATCTCCTTTTTCCAAGTTTCCTGTGATAGAACTAAAACTATTAGTATTAATCAGATTCTTTCTGAAGAATCTGTACTATCCATTTTCTCAGAATCTCATTGGAAATGATACTACACTGTTGAGAGATACCTGTTTAAAATAATGTAAAATCAAAGTGTTTGATACTCTCATAGTGAGTTTTAAAAAGAAAAGGTAAATATTTCTCTTTTTATAAAATTCAATAGGCTGCAGTGAAATATTATGGAGACAGATCAAAGGAAAGTTTAGTGAGTTTTGCCATGCAGCATATTAGAAGCACAGTGTCGGAATTATCAACAGGTAATTTTAATTTCTTAATGTGCTTGATGTTCAAGGATACTTTTAAATGGGAATTTTAAGTTTTACAATGGCAGTATTAATATTTTGGTCATAATACTGAAATTTTGAAGTATCTTTTCCATATTTCTTAAAGAGGAATTGTGTCATTGCTCTGACTTCAACTGAATAGTAAATATTTAACAACCTAGTTAAAGAGAGAGAGATAATTTTTTTTAATATTTATTTTTTAGTTTTTGGTGGACACAACATTTTTTTATTTTATTTTTATGTGGTGCTGAGGATCGAACCCAGCGCCCCGCGCATGCCAGGCAAGCACATTACCTCTTGAGCCACATCCCCAGCCCCATACCTAGTTATTTTTACAGAAACTTAACAAGGTATGAGAAATGGATCTAAGATGGATATAGGTGACAAGGTGGTTTTTAAAATGCAGCTAAATGTTTAGTAATGTATGTTTTATTGCTTTTATAAGCATAGGAAGTAATAAGTTCATGCCTATCCAGATTTAAGTTCAAAAACATTTCTTAGGCTTTTAATTCATCAAGTGATTTTAGGCTTATTTCTCTGAACTATTCTTGAAATGACAGTATTTATGGTTAAAGGGATATTTATTTAATTCTTTGGGTACCACTTATATATCAGAAACTGTTTATTACTAGGGCTGCAGAAATGAAATATATAATTCCTGCCATCAACAACCTCATTATTTTAATGAGGAAAATACTAATGAAAAATTAAAATACAGTACAGTAACTCTTATGATAGACATAAGCTTAGAGAGGCATAAAATATATGAAATAACCCCGGCTGGAGTTGTGGCTCAGTGACAGAGTGCTTACCTAGCATGTTCAAGGCCCTGGGTTCAATCCTCAGCACCACATAAAAATAAATAAATAAAATAAAGGTATTGTGTCCAACTATAACTAAAAAATAAATACTTTTAAAAAAAGATGAAATAACCTAGTTGAGGAAAGGTTAGAAAATACTTCTTGGAAGATGTCATATCCAGTCTCCAATGGAAATGAATAGGAAGTCTTCAGAGAGCACTGTGCATTTGGGAATTGGCAATAGCTTCTGTTTCTGACAAAAAGATGTAATGTGTTAAGAGTGGTGTGGGGAGACACAGGAGTTTTGTCTACATATTTAGATAAAACTCAGATTACAAGAGGCCTTTCTTGCCATCTTGAATATTCTTCTTAAGGAAATAATGAATTTAGATTTATGTGATGAAAAATTGGAGAGCCAGTAAAGGATTTTGACAAACTTAGAGGATTTTTAGAAAGATAACTTAATAATACAGTGAATTAGAAGAGGATAAGATTAGAAAGACAAATTCATTTGGAAGACTGTTGCAATATTGAGTAATAGGTGATCAGAAATTTGCTTTTATTTTCTTTAAAGGAAATTTTGTTAACTCCATACAAACTGCTTTTGCTGCTGGTATTGGCTGGCTGATCACCTTTTGTTCCAAAGGAGGAGGTAATTTTATTATTTTGTCATCCTAAAATGAAGACTGTAACATTTAAATTTTAGGTGGCAGTTCTAAATATGCTACTGTAATTACCTTTTCATTAAATAATTGATGATTTGAAACCATGATTTAGACACAAGATTATAATTTTTTACTTACTGAATATGTACCATTTTTGTTACATAAGATGTTATCACATTGTTAATTTGTTAATGTGACATATATTTGTTGGACAAGTTTTTCAGCTTACTTGTATTCATGATAAATTGTAGCTTAGGTAACCACTAGTATATTTGGCATATTGCAAAAATAATTATTGTTAACAACTATAATTCCTCCCAAATAATAGTAGTTGGAAGTGTGAATTTTTCCTTGTTAGATATTAAAATGAATATGTTTGGCTCATAAAGTTGTGTATATGAAAATGATACCTTTTCATTTCTAGGACCTTTCCCTCCGTGAACTAAGTTGAAATTCAGTACCCTACATGCCAAACTATAACATAAACTGCATTCAATGAGATTGATTAAAATTGGTCCCAATGTTACAAAATATCCTAATTCATTAATTTAATAGATTTTTATATGTTAATCCCAACATGAATCTTTTCCCCAAACTTTACCTCTCAACCATAATGCCCCTTTGTTAGGAATGTATTATAATATATAACTAAAATTAACCATTCAACCCCTCCTATAAGACCAATATCAGGAAGATACTGCTTTTGAACAAAAATCAGCCTTAAACTTTTTTGCAAAGGGATTTTGTTTCATTTTGACCTAATGCCCAGATTGTTGTCCATCCACAAAACATTTTAAACTTTTTAACATTCTTTTGTCTTGTTTTTGAACCCAAGTAATTTGATTTTACCTATCTCTGTAGGCTGTATGATACTACAGCTCCAAATCTAAACTCAAATGTATCCTACCATTCATATTTACAGAACTTTCATAAAACTAGTGAAGAACATATTTTCAGATTTGTGAAGACCCTAAGAAACGCTTACTTTTCTGTAGCTAGAAATCCTGAAAAATTAATGAGAAGGAGTGAGAATTTGTGTATATAAAATGAGACTACTAAGTAATGTTTCATTATTTATTTCAGTTAATGGTCTTAGAATCAACATGGTAATTTGAGGAAAAGGCATGAAAGGATAGGCTTTAAGCTTAAATAGCCTCATAAAGTTTTTTTTTTCCCCTCAGATTGTTTGACTTCACAGACACGACTTAGGCTTAGCGGCATGTTGGTAAGCATCCATCCTTTTTGTAAAACTACATCATTATAAGTTGACTTCAAATTTTTTTAATATTTTCTTGAACACTTAACTCATATTTTTGTAATTTTTCTTATTTTCTGAATGATGTATTCATAGATAAAACTTTCTAAATAATTATTTGTGTTAAGTACCTTTTCATGTGGTGCTTTCATTTGTGTAAGTATTCTACATTTATTATGAATTCCTCTAGTTATATATTAGTGTTCTTATCGTTTCCAAAATTTGTTTCCTGTTGTTTTGATTTTACTTTGTTATTTCTTATTCTCATATCATGTTAAGAGTTGAAGAATGTCGTCTATTTGTTGATTATTTAATGTTATGATAGCATGCATTGGCTTGGGAGTTTTTCAGTTGTAAAAGTTGGGAAACTTCTATGTGAGCTCAAATAATAAGTCTATGTATATGTATGTTGGGTATAATTTTTGTATCAGATCACATTTAATCATGTTATTCATATCAGTATCATTTAGTTTTTTTCTACTTGATATAGAACCGTAATTTCTGAGCAGGCATATTAAAACTTCCAACTGAATGGTTGATGTGTTTCTCTCTGTCCTATTCATTTTTATATAGAGTCCTGCAGGAGGAATATGTCCTAAGAAATTGACATTATATAATTTCTTCATCAGATGAATATCAGAGTATACTTACACAAACCTAGAAGGTGTAGCCTGCTTCACACCTAATCTATATGTAGCCTATTGCTTCTAGACTAAAACTTGCTATAAATGTTGCTATAGGGGTTGTTGTAGCACAGTGGTTAAGTATTAATGTATCTAGCCATAGAAAAAGTACAATAAAAGTATATTGGGCTGGGGTTGTGGCTCAGCGGCAGAGCACTCGCCTAGCACATGCTAGGCCCTGGGTTTGATCCTAAGCACCACATAAAAATAAAATAAAGATGTGTCCACTGAAAACTAAAAATAAATATTAAAAAATTCTCTCTAAAAAAAAAAAGGTATATTATAAAAGATGGTACACTTTATATCAATTATTATTAATGTCCCATTCTTTGTTTTTTGGAATTGTACTTGAATGCATGTTACTCTTCTGTTTGTTTACTAACTTGAGTAGTCCAGAAAATTTTTTCAGTAACTTGAGGTTCCGAGAAATGTACTTTTCATATAGGACATTAGAGCACATTAAAGTAACTTAGACACCAATAGGTGAACACTGGGAAGGTACTAATTTAAATGTATGCTGTAGACAGAATGTCTGATAAACTATGATACGTATTGAAAGTGCAGTTAATAATGACGACTCTTAAACAAGTCACATTTGATTTTAACCTAAAAGATTATTGAGCAGCCTGTTTTCTATTTTTTAAAAAATGATAAATTTAGTTTTTTTGTAGATTTGTACAAATTCTAAAAAGTAGATGTTTAACATCAGGGGAAAATGGAAAACTATTATCTCAGGTTATTGAGTACTATTTAAAAAGTTGTAATTTTATAATAGAAATGTTGGGTTTTAACTTTTTCTTAATTTACAACATAGTATGTTTTTTGTTTAACATTTTTAGGATGGCCTTGTTAACGTAGGATGGATGGACTGTGCCACCCAGGACAACCTTTGTAAAAGTTTGGATATTACAACAAGTACTACTGCTTATTTTCCTCCTGGAGCCACTTTAAATAGCAAGGAGAAAAACAGTATTTTGGTATGAATAACTTTAAGGAAATTTCTTTACTTATAAATGTGTACATGCACACACATTTAAAAATGTATCCTTTTATAAGCAGTTAGCAAGGAAATGAAACAGTTTATATGGAGCATTTCATTAATTAGAATATGTAAATTCTTGGGATTTTGTTTATTATATACTTTAGTTTAAAAATAATCCTTATAAAATTCTTTACAAACTGGCATTTGTATTATTACATTTAAAACCATTATAGTTTTAAACTTCAAAGATATGAAATACATTGTTATGGTAAAAATACTCTTTCATTTAACCTAAGTTTTTATTTTTGTATTTTCTAATGGTAAAAATAGATCCCTATTAGGTTTGGCTAGGACCCAGTTATGTTTTTAAGTACCCTATGGGATTCTGATGTAAACTCAGAAATCTAGAAATTTGGAAATCTGATACAGTTCACCTCCCTGTGTTTCTGAACCAGGAAACTTGAGACTCAAGCTAGTTGTCAAGGAAGTGAGCTAAATAATGGGATTTCCTGGGGACTCCCCAAAAAATATAAAGAATAATAAAGACAAATTTCTTTCAGTTTTCTTTATTTTAATTCTGCTTTTTAAATGTTGATAATTATAACACATACTCATTTCAGAAATTCATGCACAGTACAGAAATATATAAAGATCCAACATTTCCTAAAATTCAATCACTTGTGAACAACCACCATCAAGTCTTGGTAAATACCCTGCAGATCCTTTACATATACACTCTATAATGACTGTCCATAGTTTATGGCTCAGACCTTTGCCCTGCACTCCAGAAATATTATATACATGCATGGATATGTACACATATATACACTGCCTTTCAGCATCTCCCGAGATACTAGTCAATATGATTTAAATGCCTATAATTATCTTGCTAATAATCCCATATATAAATCTGCTTCTCCCCAATTTTCTCCATTTTAGTTTATGAAAACTCTGTCCTTTCTCTTTCAGGCCAAATATCTTGCAGTCAATTTTGATTGCTCTTTTTCTTGTACCCTATAACCAGTTTGTCAGTAAAATCTGACTATCTTTAAGATGTTTTATAATTTGCCTCTATGGCTACAGAGTACTTATCACTTTATAACATACGCTGTTATTTATTTACTTTTCCATTATTTTTCTCCTGCATTGAACTTTAAGTTTATATTTGTTCACTGGTGTATACCAAATGCCTAGAAGTATTCTGGTGATTATTGTGTGTTTGTATGGCATCTCTATGTGTATGTATGAGTTTGTATTGTATATATATACTCTAGGTATATATTTTCAACAGTGTTGTGTGTGTGTATATATACACACATATATACTTCAGTAACTCATTTACTTTATTAAAGTGTATACACTTTCAATAATTAACAATTTCTTAGCATAATTCACTAAGTAAATATGATATACTTAGAAATAAGTATCAAGAGAGGACTGATAAAATCTATTTTTGAAGGCTATAAGCAGTGCTATAATAAGTAATGTTGTATGTTCATCTTAATTCACTTATTCAAGTTTTAAAACTGTAAAGTATTATCTCAGCTAAATATATCTGAAAGGTGAGGTTCAAACAGTCCTTTAAAAGTGTAACCAGCAAATTCTATAAGACAAACACGGTTTATAATGAGTTTATAATATACTAATCATACACGTATATAAAGCTGTTATGAGTATTTTTAGTGTGATCTTTATAATGACTGATTAAAGTATGAAACTATAAGCTATAAAATTGAGACATTAAGGGCTGGAATTGTGGCTCAGTAGTAGAGTGCTTGTTTAGCATGAGTGAGGCACTGGGTTTGATCCCCAGTACCAAATTAAAAAAACACTAAACAAAATAAAGATATTGTGTCCATCTACAACCAAAATTTTTTTAATTGAAGCATTAAAGATTTATTTTTATATTAAGCTATTTTCAAGTAGTATTTCTTAATTATTAAACAGATGATTCATGATTAAAGATATAAAATTGTTTTTTCAACTTTCATATAGATCTACTTGATGTAAAACATTGCTGCATTCTTTATTGTAACAGCTGCTTCATGGAGAATTGGACCAGCAGAGGGGGTTCTGTGAGACAGAAATAAAGGAGATTTGTTAGAAGGGAGATGTGCCTTTTTTCAGTTTTTGTCTTAAATAGACATGGCTCTAAAACATGCTTAAGATCTATGTATATTTTAGTATAAATACTCCTATATTGTTTGGTTTGTGAACAGTATTCTGAAAACCATTTCAGTTTTGTGGTTATAAGTTTTTCTTACCTTACCACTATTAATTAGTTGGGGTGTAAAATGTCTTAGATCATCAAAATTCGATTTAAAAATTCTAGGCTAGGGTTGTGGCTCAGTGGTAGAATGCTTGCACTGGCTGGGTTCAATCGTCAGCACCACATAAAAATAAATAAGTAAATGTCTAAAAACAAAAAATTTTTTAAAAATCTAAAAGAATACATAAGACATGTAAACATAGTTAGCATTAAAATTAAACTGAACATAGTATATTTCTGTGGTGATTTAGCAAATTACTATAAGGATTCCATAGAAAATTTCATATACTAAAACACCTAATAATGGAATTTCTTTTTCAGTATTTTTTTAAAAGCCTGGTCATATGATTATTCAGTATTTTAAATAATTGCCCAAATGTGATACTTTTTTAAAAATTAAAAGACATTTTGAAATATTTTGAAAAACTTCAGATTTCTTCTTGTTTACTCAAAGATTACAACATGATTCTCTTATTCTAGTTTCTTAATTCATTGGATGCTAAAGAAATATATTTGGAAATAATACGTAATCTTCCAGATTTTGAACTACTTTCGGCAAGCACATTAGAGGTAATGATTTTATTAATAGTGGCATATAGTAATAAATATTAGTAACTTTTCAAGTCCTTAAATATTAAAGTCAGCATTGTTTTATTCATCACTAAAGAGAACTAAATGTAACAGTTTCCAAGAATTCTGTATTAAGCAGTTCTAGGTTACATTTGGATTCCTGGAACTGAGATATTGGTAATTCAAAGTAAATCTATAATTTAAGAACCTACCCAACTTGAAGGTTGAAAAGGCAAGATTTTGATCACAAAGGAACTTTGGATCTGAATTGGAACTTAATGTTCTTGCTTATAGTACTCTTTCTGTTGTTCACTGAAAACTAAGCATTATTTGTGATTAGAATTCTTAGAAATATTCAGTTAGAATCACGTATTCTACTTTCTGATTCCAGAGCTATCCAAGTATATATTTCTACCAAATATAAGTTTTATTAAACCTGCAAAACTTACTTCTTCAACCCCTCCCCAAAATTTTAGCTGTATATTAGTTAAACTATATTTTTTTCTTGGCACAGTCATCTGCTTGAACATTTTATGACCCAATGATTTAGCCACCTATAATATTATAAAATTGATTTACATAGCATTATTCCCAGTAAGCTATAAAATAAGAGCATGAATGGTCTGGATTTTAGATTTTAGATTATATTTGAAACTGAGCAGGATAGCTAAAACTAACCTCAAAGTCAAAGAAATAAAGATTAGATCTACCTTAGAATTTCCCATCTGATGTTTCTTTACCACTTTCAAGGATCGTTTGGCACATCATCGGTGGCTCTTATTTTTTTATTTTGGAAAAAATGAAAATTCAGATGATCCTGAGTTGAAAAAACTGAAAACTCTACTTAAAAATGATCATATTCAGGTAAGAAAAATGTATTTTGCCTTGTCTTCTGATGGTGTGCTTCCTTGTTAGTCCAATACATATGATTAAATTTTAAATAACAAAAATGTTTATTGACTTGGTAGATTAAGAAGCCCTTAAGTATTTTGGTTTTGGTTGTGTTGGTTTTCATTTGTTTTTTTATTTATGTTTTTTCTATTAAACATGGACATGATATTTAAAAGTGTGAATTTTCATCTTTTCTAGCATTTGACAAATTTGTATCTTACAGATTTTCTGAAAGATGTTATAGAAGAGTATCTTTTCCTTTTTTTTAGTACATGTTTTATTTAACCTCTTGATCCAAAATATTTCAATATGAATTTTTTTTTAAAACTGGCACATTATTTGTATATACTTAATAGGGTACACTATGATAACTCAATACATGTATATAGTATAATGATCGTATCAGGGTTGTTAGCATTTTCACCTCAAACATTTATCATTTCTATGTATTAGAAACCTTCAGACTCTTTAGTTATTTTGAAATATATTGTGGTAGAGCATGATGCTCTACCATGCTATATATAACACCACTATTAATTCCTCCTGTTTAACTGTTTTATTACTCATTATCCAGCCTCTCCCCCCTTTTCCTCACTCCTTTTCCCAGTCCTACTCATTGTCTGTGAGACCACTTTTTTTTTTTTTTTTTAGCTTTCACAGTGAATGAAAACATGTCTCTTAACATGAGGTTCTCGATTTCATTCATGTTGCTGTGACATTTTTTAACATCTAATTTTCTATTGTGTATGTGTATATATATATCTATATACACACACACACACACACACATCACATTTTCTTTATCATTGATCGATCAGTACACACTTTGGTTGATTGCATTGCTTAGCTTTTGTGATTAGTACTTATGATAAACTTGGGAATTGTAAGAATATCTTTGATCCAGTGGTTTCATTTGCTCTGGATATGTGCCTTGTGCTGGGATAACTGGACCATAAGATAGTTCTTAGGTTTTTTTGTTTTTGTTTTTGTTTTTAAGGAACCTCAATATTATTTTTCTTAATGGCTGTACCAATTTACATTTTCACCAGCAGTGTTTAAGAGTTCCTCTTTCTCCACATCCTCATCAGGATTGATTTTTCTTTTGATAATGTCCATTCTACTGGATTGGAGTGGTAATCTTGTTGTTTGCACTTGAATTATTCTGATAGTGATATTGAGCATTTTTCCATATGCCAGTTGACCATTTATTTTTGTCATCCTTTGATGTCTATTTAGATCTTTTCTGCAGGTTATCTTTTCCTATTTTAACATTTTTCTTTAATAGAAATAATAGAAGCTTCTTAGTTTGATTTAAGCCCATTTGCCTTTTTGGTGCCTGAGACTTTTGGGTCCTATCCAAAAATAATTGCGTGCACCAATATTTTGAAAGATTTCCCCTGTTTTCTTATAGTAACTTCATAATTCCAGGTTTAACATTCAGGTCTTTAATTCATTTTGAGTTGATTTTTGTGTGCAGTGAGAAAGAGATCCAGTTTTATTCTGCATGTGTTTGTCCATTTTTGCCAACACATTTCCTGAAGACACTCTTGTTTCTCCACTATGTCTTCTTGGTACTTTGGTAAAATATCAGTTGACAGTGTAAATGTATATTAGTTTCTGAGCTATTTTATTCCATTGGTGTGCATAATGATTTTTATCTTAGTACTAGGCTTTTTCCTTACTATAGTTCAATATTCTATTTTGAAATCAGGAATTGAATACTGTGATGCTTCCATCTTTGTTTTTTGAGATGTGTTTCACTATGTTAAGCTGTCCTTGACCTCCAGGGCTCAAGCAATCCTGCCATAGCCCCCTGAGTAAATTGACACAAGTGTACGCCACCACACCTAGTCCAGCTTTGTTCTTTTTACATAGATTATCTTGTTTATTTTTGGTCTTTGTGGTTCTATATGAATTTTAGGGTTTGTTTATTTCTCATATGAAGAATATCATTGGTATTCAATCGGAAATGCATTGAAAATGTAGATTGCTTTGGATAGTGTGGGCATTTTGATTCTTCTGATTAATGAACATGGATGTCCTATTGTTTGTGTGTTCTGGTAAAGTTTCTTTCATCGGTGTTTTAGAAATGTCATTGTAGAGATTTTTCACCTCCTTGATTTAAATATTTCTAGATTTTTTTCCTAGCTATTATAGGTGGGATTGCTTTCTTGATTTCATTTTAGTTTAATCATATAAAAATGCTCCTAATTTGTTGGTTTTGTATGCTGTACCCTTTACTAACTTAAGAGTTCAGTTTTTTGGTGGAATGTTTGGATTTTTCTATATATAAAATCATATCATCTGCAAACAAGCATAATATGACTTCCTTCTTTCCACTTTGGATAACCTCTTGGCTATTTACTTCTGCTAAGGCTTCCAATATTCTGTGAAATAAGACTCGTGAAAATGAACATCCTTGTCTTATTCTAGATCCTTTAGAGGAAATGCTTTCAGCATTTTCCCATCCACCATAGAATGGTAGATATAAGTTTGTCACATATGTTGAGATGTTTCTTCTGTACGTAATTTGTTAATTTTTAGCAAGAAGAAATGTTGAGTCTTACAGAATTTTTTTCTTCATTTATTGAGATAATCATATCTTTTGTCCTTCATTCTGTTGATACATTTATTGATTTATATATGTTGAAATCAGCCTTGCACTAAATCTCACCTGATCATGGTATGTAATCTCCATAATGAGCTGTTGGATTCGGTTTACTAGTATTTTGTTAATTTTGGCATCTGTGTTCATCAGGAATATTGGTATATAGTTTTATTTATTGTGTTCTTGTCTGGTTTGGGTCATAGTTTCATGTAGTGAATTAGGCAGTGTTTACCTTTTCAGTCTTTTGGAATAGTTTGAGAATTAGAGTTAGTTATTTGTTGATGTTTTAACATTCAGTTGTGAAGTCCTCAGCTGTTTATCTTTGATGGTAGATTACTGCTTCATTTATTTGTGCTCTGATCTTTTTGTCTTCTAATTTGGGATTTGATTTTTTCTTCTCTAGGTCATTGAGGTATATCATTAGGTTTTATAATTTAGTGCATTATTTATTGCTATAAATCTCTTATTACTGCTTTTGTGTATCCCAGTTTTTGATGTTTTTCATTTTTCTATCAAGAGATTTTTTCTTATTTTTCTTTAGTTGACACATTGGTTATTCAAGAACACAGAGTCCAGGTGCCTGTATGTTTTGCATCATATTTTATTGAATTCTAGTTTTATTTCATTGTGGTCAGAGAAGATGCATGATTTTCACTTTTTAAAAATATATTGAAGTTTGATGTATGATTTGTGGTCTATCCTGGAGAATGTTTTGTATGCTGATAAGAATGTGTGTTCTGCAACTGTTGCATGAAATGTCCTGTAAATGGTAGGTCCACTTGCTCTATAGTATAATTCAACTCTGATGTATCCTTGTTTGATATTTTGTATGTTAATCTGTCCATTGATTAAAGTGAAGTATTGTTTTGGAGTCTGTCTTTACATAAAGCAAATACTAGATATATTTGAGTGGTCTGATGTTAGGTTCATATATATTTACAACTGTTACATACTCTTGCTGAGTTGACCCTTTAATCAATATGTAATGTTCTGTTTTTTGGGTTTTTAATTAAAATTTGTTTCACCTGATATAAATTCTCCTGCCCCCTTTGGTTGTTTGCATAGAATTGTCTTTTTTCAGTTGTTCGCTTTCAATCTGTATAGCTCTTTATCAGCAAAGTAAGCTTCTTATAGGCAGCAAATAGTTGGATCTTGTTTGTTTTACATATGTAACCAATAGTCAATCCTTTGATTGGAGAATTTAATCAATTTATGGTAATAACCCTGAGGTTTTTATTGATACATAAGAACTTAATTCCTGTGTTTTGTTAATTATTCTCTGTATATTCTTTGTTCCTTTCTACCAGTTATTGTCTTTGCGGCCTAGTGCTTTTCTTTAGAAATAACTTTTTTTTTTTTTTCATTTGCGTTTCTCTTTTACTCTTTGCACGTTTTCACAATGGTAGTTATTATTCTTTCATTTGCAGATGCAAAATTCTGTTTAGCATGTTTATAAGGCTAGTCTAGTGGTGATTAATTTCCTCATTTTTTGCTAGTCTAGGAAAGACTTCACCTTCATTTTTTAAGAATAGCTTTGCTGGATATAATATTCTTGATTTACTTTTTGCAGAGGGGAGTTCTTTATCCAAGTCTTCAAGTTCAGAAATTCTTTTTTTACTTGCTTTAGCCTATTTTTGAAATTTTGTTTTGTTTTTTTACCTCGCCAGTTGAATTATTTAGTTTTGGGGTTTCTCTTTGGGTTTTTTATGTTTTTATTTCTTCTCAAGTTGCATTTAGTTCATTGTTGCCCTTGTTCTTCTCTGTGATGCTAACAGGATAGTGCACTTCTATTCATTCATTTTGGATCCTCTTCCATCCCAAGATTAGATAAACAGCCCCTACATTTTTTGGAGGATATATTTCTTGCTTCACATTTTCTCAGATTTTTGAACTCTTTAAGAAGTATTCTTTAAATTGAGTTTCAGTATTGTCAATGAACTATTTCTTTGTTTAATAACTATTAGCTTCTGTTGAGAAGCAGTGTCATTAAAATGGGGTCATTTTGAGGTTGTCTTTATGGATATTTAAAAGTGGAATGGATAAGAATTTTGTTTCCATCAAATTCAACCTTCACTTTCTACTGTAGGTCGGAAGGTTTGACTGCTCCTCTGCACCAGACATCTGTAGCAATCTCTATGTTTTTCAACCTTGTCTAGCAGTATTTAAAGGACAAGGAACCAAAGAATATGAAATTCATCATGGTAAGAATGGGAAAAAATGATAACTATCTTCTAATACAAATGTTCCATTTGTGCTTTTTACTTTGTTTTGTGTGGACATAATGTTTGTTCTCATTTCTTAGTAAATATGGGGAAAATCTTTTTAAATTAACATATTCTTTTTACCCTTCTTTTTAAAGTAAAACTTTTCAGTATTTTGATCACTGTTTCATCAAAAGTAACATGGTAACATGTCACAGTAGTGAGGAATTTATTGGCTTGTTGGCAGAACAGTGTGCCACAGATAGCATCTTAGCCATCATAGACAATTTCTAGACATTGTTTTTGGATTTATCTGCTATTAGACTATCATACTTCTCCATTAACTGCTTTGTTATTTCTCTTGAATTTATAATCGCATCTCTATATTTCAGCTTATTTGGGACTTTAGTTTTCCTAGAGTTTGGAAGACATCAGAGTCCCTTCCCTGAAAGAGGACAAATGTAGCGAAAGATACAAACCATCAACTGTAATACAGTTAAATGAATAACAGGTATTTATGAAATGCCTAATAGGTAACAAGCACTCCCTTATTTGTTAGGGCTACAAACTTGTAAGACATAAACTTTGCTCTCAAGAAGATTAAAATACAGTCTGGTAGGATCAGGAGAAGGGAGATGTATAATGAAACAAAAAATATTTTAATGGCCATTATTCATAAATTACAATAAAAGTGCTATTTGAATTGAGTATAAAATGCTCAATTTCCCAAAACAAATATAGAGGTAAAAGAAGTTAAGCCCTCTGGGCTGAAGGAACTATATCAAAAAGGCTTGGCAAGATAACCCTTACAGTTACTACTAAGTTGCAATAACTTCATTACAACTTAAGATTTATTTTCATTTTCACAACCACTAGTAAATGAGAAAACAGCCTCAGAAAAATAAGCATCTTGCCCTATGAGAAAGAACTAGAAATGAGTCTAGGTAGATTTTGAATGCATTGTGTCTATTACAAAATCCTACAGTATAGGTGCTTATAAACTATATCAGATCCTCAAAGTGCTAGAAATTACTAAATTTTTACAAAAGAGATTTATTCTTTTTCACCTCTGAAACTTCCTCAGACCCCACTCTTGTCAGTTTTCTGTCTTGTTTCAGGTTCATCACCTCCTTCATCTATTGTAAATATTTTCCTGTAGGACTATAGTTGTCTTAATCCTTCCTCCTGCAGTTGGTTCCTTGTCTTGTTTGCAGAGTTGGTACCCAGAACACCATTTTCACATCACTTTTCTGCCTTGACTACAATTTCTTTTAGATTCAGTTTCAGATTTCTCAGCATAGGAGCAATGACTTTGTTTTGCTCACTATTCTTTTTCTGGCACTTAGAATGGTACATAGTAACTCAGTAAATAGTTGTAGTAAATGGAGTAATTTCATGGTCTGCCCAGTAATCATAGCTCCTACTGCTTTTGGATCCTTTCACTCCTTTATGTTTTCACATGTGATTCTTTTTTTTTCTGCACTGTAACTCTTCTAGCTCCTCAAAATATTTTGTAAGTTCCAAATAATTCTTATAACAACTATAACTTAACATAGTTTCTCCCCCAGGAAGTATACTGAGCATCATTAAGCTCTTTCATTTGCTATTTACTGATATACCTTTATAATATACCTTGTATTGTCCCCCCGCTTTTTTTTTTAATAGCAATGCTAGAGATTAAAATTGAACCTGGGAGGTGTTTTGCCACTGAGCTACATCTCTGGCCCTTTTAATTTATTTTGAAAGAATCTGAGTTGCTGAGGCTAGCATCAGACTTGCAATTCTCGTGCCTCAGTTTTTAGGATTATAGGTGTGCACTACCACATATGACTCTAGCTTTAAATAGGAATTGAGTATCTTTGTGTCCCAAGTACAGTATGGTAAATAGGACAGTATGTGAACTATACTTAATCTCTGCCTTAAGGAACATAATAGACTAGAAAGAAAAACAGACAAGTAAATGAACACATTTTTTAAATGTCTAAGGCAAGTAGTTTTATGTGTCTACTGCCGAGTAGCAAGTTATTCCAAATCTTAACAGCTCAAAATAAATAATTCAATTTTGGGTGGTCAAGAATATAATAGCTTAGTCAGGTAGTTTTGAACTCACGTTTTCTCATGATGTTGCAGTCACAGTAGGCAAGGGCCACAGTTCCTGGATCTGGATTCAAGCTGACGCATGGAATATCAGGAAGTCTCATATGGCAGGAGACTTAAATTCTTCACACCACGTATAGCTTCCTATAGGTCTGCTCACAATATAGTAGCTGACCTCTTCCATAATGAGTAATCTAAGAGAAGAGTCACCAAGACAGAAGCAATAATATTTTTATGACCTAATTTCAGACAAGATAAACTATTACATGCCTGTATTATGTTGATGGGATGCACCAACCCATTACATACAAATTTGTGAAATGGTATGAGATCTTTGGGGTCATCTTGGAAACCAGCAATCACAAGGGATAAGTATAGTTTGTATTTAGGAACAAATTAAGGAGAAACAATCTGTGTTGTAAGTTACCCAAAGAAGTGATAGACATTCCAGGCACAAGACCCAGCAGATGTATTTATGGGTTCTAAGGTGAGGGATCCAATATAGACCTTAGACAAGCGAGAATTTTAGGATAGCTAGATAGTGTAGTGTTGAAAGGAATAAGACTTGAAAATGCAGAGGGCAGTAGGAGTCCAAAATTGTGTCTAATCTGAGGGCAAAGCAGAGATCATGGGTTTTAAGTAGAGAAATGATTTAAATGGGTTTACATTTTAGGTGGCTATTCATTACTAGTATAGGTGGGAACAAGATTAGAGGGAGAACAGGCAGAAGCCTGATGTAAGTCATATAAGTAAGAGAAAATGTCTCTTCTGTATTCATGCTTTTTACTTTGTGAGTTCACCATTGAATAATTGTTGTTATTTCTCATTGAGGGGAGAAATATTAGCTGAGGAGTTTACAAGAAACAGACACATCCATTTCACTTTTGAATATAGAGACTTGGGCTTCAGGAAAAATTTGGGCTGAAAGCGTAGATTTAAATTATCTTGTTAATTAAAACCTGAGTAAGGTTGAGTTGTTTAAGAGTGAATAGAGAAGTAAAAGATCAGAATTGGAGTGAACTAGATCACGTTTAAGGATGGTCAGAGAGAGAAATCTGTAAAGCAATTGAAGCATAAGAAAAAGGCAGGAGAATGTGGTACCATTATTTTCATATTTGAATAATAATGTAAGTGTCTTGCATCTCTTCTGCTGGACCATGAACCCCATAAGGAGTTCCCTCCCCTCCTCATTTGTACTGAACTTATATTGCCTTTTAAACAGGTTCTGACACATAAAAGAAGTAATTTTGACTGTGGAGCAAATGAGTCAAAAGGCTCTTGGGGAAATATTCTCTAGTTGAGAAAGATTATTTGCCAAATCAAAAGAGTGTATTCTTTAGGCACTGGCAAATAATTAGAGGCATTTAAGCAAGGAGAAATACAGTTCTTTAAAAACTGTGGTTGTAATGTAGAAAGTGAATTGGTTAAGGGCTGGGACAAATAGCAGCATGGCTACTGCTGTAGGTAAATTGAATTCAGGTGGTGGCATTGGTGCTGAAGCTATGGTAAGAGAAAATAGATGAAGTTATGATACAAAGACAGAGAAGGCAAAAATCACTCTGGAGAATCTTATTTAGCCATGTGGTTGATGATAAAAAAAAAAAAAAAAAAAAGGTGGGAAAAGGAACAAAATTAGAAGGAAATGTGTTTGAAGTGTTTATGGGGTAGTTAATAATACAGGTTTTGATTCCTAAGACTAGTTTAGGTTGAAGAAACAGATGTAGTAGTTAGAGTGTGGTAAATAAAGAATTCAAAGAACACCATAAAGATTATTCTACCTCTGATGAAGAAATATTTCACAGAGGTCTTGACATTTTAACTAGTCCAAAAACCAGAAGAGCATGCAAGGAAGGGATACTCCTAGGAGAGCCAATTTGTGTGCAGTATACAGAACACTAAAACCTTTCCAAAATCAACATGTTGATAAAATATTAAAACAAGACAAACTTGAGTGTAAAACTCTTGAATGTTTTTATGAATGTAAAAGACATAATGCAGATTTTAAGTTTTCTCTTACTCAATTTTAAAGGAAAGAAGATTTTATATGACATACTTGCCTTTGCCAAAGAAAGTGTTAATTCTCATGTTACCACACTTGGACCTCAAAATTTTCCTTCCAATGACAAAGAACCATGGCTTGTTGACTTTTTTGCCCCGGTAAGTTATTTTTAATCAGTCAGATTTCGGTATTGTCATATTTTCTCTCGTCATGACAAAAGGATATGATATATAAGATGATTTGACTGTTAATACTAGAACTACTACTTCATGCTTCTAAATGAGTGCCAATGTAATTACTCCTCTGAATATTAAATATATACCCAGAACAGATGCCACTAAGTATAGTTTGTCTTACTTATTAGCATGTTGCTTGTTACAAGACTGGAGAGATTTGTTTCATTTGGCTCAGTGCTTATACTTTCTTCCTAGTGGTGTCCACCATGTCGAGCTTTATTGCCAGAGCTTCGAAAAGCATCAACACTTCTTTATGGTCAACTTAAATTTGGTACACTAGACTGTACAGTTCATGGACAACTCTGTAACATGGTAAGGCAAAGCGTAAAAGATTTATTCTAATATTTTTATAAAATAGAGACTTTGGGCAGTTTAATATTAAAACAAAGTACTTTTTCAAGAATACATTTTCTATTTGTAGTAGTAACCATTCCAACAAATTGATAAAATTATGATTGGATTAAATCATGAGTAGAAAACGTGGTTGAATATAGATAAGGTCTTATTTATCACAGTTAAGCAAATACTTTGACTAGATGATATGCTTGCAATTTTCCATTAAAGATCTTTTTAATACTACTTTTTTTGGTAGTTCAGTTTTTTTCCTTTGGCTTTCCCCATATTTGTTCTAAGTGTAGGTCACAGAAGGAAATTTTTGAAACTTTTGTTTTCATGAAAATATTTTCTTAGGGTAAATATTCACTCCTCAGTTTCAACAAACACCAGACATGTTACACCTCATGATGGAGGTATATAATACCATCTGTAAAATAATAATGGGGATGTGGGGATGGAAATTGATCCTTAAGCAAATCAAATTTCCAGATCTGTGACTGCAGAGGAAATCCAATTGATACCATGAACACACAACATACGAATCCTAGCATGTAGAGAACTTTTCAGGATACTCTATGCAACAAATTCAATTGAAGAGGGTATAGGAGGAAAAATGAAAAAGACATAAAAGATTAACTAGAATGCAGTGGATTTTTGTTTTTGGTGGGTGGGGGTGGTTATATTTCTTTTTAGTTATACATGACAGAGGTATTATACAAACATGTAATGTATATTACTCCAAGACCCCATTCTTATGGTTGTACACAATGGTGGGATTCACTATGGTGTATTCATATATGTACATAGGAAAATTATTTTGGATTCATTCCACTTTTTTCCTATCCCTCTGTCCTTTATTCCCCTTTGTCTAATCTACTAAATGTCTGTTCTTACCCTCTCCCCCCTTATTATGGGTTTGCTTCCACATTCCACGGGTGTGAAAACATTCCACCTTTGGCTTTGGGGGCCTGGCTTATTTGACTTAGCGTAAAAGTCTTCAATCCATGGCAAATGTCATAAATTCATTCTTCTTTATAGCTTAGTATACATATTCCACGTTTTCTTTATCCATTCATCCATGAGGGGCAACTAGGTTGACTCCATAGCTTAGCTGTTGTGAATTCTGCTACTTTAAATATCGATGTGGCAATGTCACTTGAAGTGTGCCGATTTAAAATTCTTTGGATATATAATGAGAAATGGGATAACTGCATCAAATGAGGGTTCCATTCCAAGCTTTCTAAAGAATCTCCATATTGCTTTTCAGAGAGGTTGCACCTATTTGCCACCTCACCATCAATATATCATCCTCACCAACATTTATTGTTACTTGTATTCTTGATTATTGCCATTCTGACTAGAGTGAGATGAAATTTCAGTGCGTTTTTCAGTGTAGTTTTAATTTGCATTCTCTAGTTGCTAAAAATGTTGAACATTTTTTCATATATTCTTTGACCATCTTTATTTCTGAGAAGTGTCAATTCAGTTTCTAGCACAGGGTATCTGATTATTCAAAGACTTGCTAATTTTTAGATGTGAAATTAATACAATGGTTATATTACTTGGGAAAATCTTTGTTTTAAATATATTGTTGATGGATAGTATATGAATATGATAGATCTGAAATTTGCTTTAAAATAATTTTGATAGGAATAGAAAGAAGGTATAGATGATATAAGAGAAGCCATTCTATAGATTATCATAACTACATGAGTACATGAAAGTATTTCCTTTCTATTTTTGTGATGTTTTGACTCAAACTAAAATGCTGAATGATGGAAAGAAGGGAAACAAAAAAAATATATTGTGTTTTAAAAACAGAAGTAAATGTAGTAGAAAATCTTTATAGTATCTGTGTGGGGAAATAATTTCTTGCCTCCATACTTAAAGTACAAACTATAAGGATAAAAAAACTAATGAATTTGACTACGTGTTTGAACTGTTGCCAAAGTGACATTATGACTTTAGTAGTGATTGAGAATGCAAATTATATCAAAAATTAGCTAACTTCACCAAATGAACAAAAATTTAGAAATCTAACAAGAGCAGATAGATGAATAGTCACACTCTGGGATTGCAGAATATTTAAAAAAAGGTATATTGGGCTGAGAATATATGTAGCTTAGTGGTGGAGCACCTGGCTATCATGCACAAGGTCATGGTTTTGATCCCTGACACTACAAAAAGAATATATACATACATATGAATGTATTTACCAGAATGGGTAAATCTCAAAAATATAAGGACCAAGTACAGTGGTCCACGCCTATAATCCCAGTGGCTCAGAAGGCTTAGGCAAGAGGATTCCAAGTTCAAAGCCAGCCTCAGCAAGAATGAGGCACTAAGCAACTCAGAACTGTCTCTAAATAAAATACAAAATAGGGCTAGGGATGTGGCACAATGGTCAAGTGTCCCCGAGTTCAATCCCCAGTACCAGCCCTCCCCCCCAATTTTTTTGTTACATATTTTGCATATGTGTGTGTGTGTGTGTGTGTGTGTGTGTGTAAGAAAAGCAGGTTAAAGAATAGCATAAAGTATGATAAAAATTTATATATATTCAGACATTACCACATACTGCTTAAGAGTATATACATATTAGCAAAAATATAAAAACATCAGTAGATACACACTAATTTCAGGATATTGATGTACCTTGTAAGGGGGAAGGAAGTGAATGAAATCAAGAAAGAGAACATCAACAATCTGCAAGTATGGTCAAAGTTCATTCTTGTTAAATATAGGTGAGGGATATATAGGTTTGTTATCTAATCTTTGTTATTTTTTATCTAATGTTTATTAGAAGGGAGAAAGATGTAGATGTTTATTAATTATTCTCTTATTTTCAGTAAGTTTGAATTTTTATTAAACTATGCTTTTGGGGGGTTTTAAGAAGTAAATAGGTCCTTCAGTTTCTAAAGTCATGTGGGACTTAGAAAATAAATGCCAACAAAAAATGTAAAATTATTGTGAAAAAAAATTATTTTCTTTGAGTTCCTGTAGTTTTTCTACTTTTACACCTATGATGTGATATTTAATGACTTGAGATAAAGAGTCTAAAATATGGGGTATCCAATTCACTTGAAAAAGAAGTGAGTTGCTACTCACTAGTTGATTCATCTTGACCATGTCATTAGCCTCTCAATAACTCAGTTTCCTCATCTTTTAAGGAGATTTTGAAATTTTAACTGCTAAGCAGAACTGAGGAATAAATGAGAAACCACATGTTTAGTGCTTGACACAAAACTTGTTAATCCAATCAATTATTTGAATTTGTACATTTTTCAAAACTTTGATAAATGTTGCGTTGTTGTTTTTTTTTTTTTTTTTCCCTGAAATTAAGCTTCTAATTTGCTAGTGAGTGTTTATCACCTTGAAGCCTGCAAAGATCAGATATAGCAAATCTGCAGATAGGGGTCCCTAACTTCTTCAAAAATGAAAACTGGCACCCATATTAATTCTGAGCAAGAAATAAAGCATTTTTTAATCATGAAGATTATCTTGCATATAGAATAAAAAGTGACCACATTCTTAGGGCATGATTTATAATTCTTTAACTGAAAATAGTTATATGTAGCCAGGCATGGTGGCACATGCCTGTAATCCCAGTGGCTTGGAAGGCTGAGGCAGGATTTGTTGAAGCCATGCTCAACAACTTAGACTATAAGCAATCTGTTGAGGCACTTTCTCAAAAAGGACTGGTGATGTGGTTCAGTGGTTAAGTGCCTCTGGGTTCAATCCCTAGTACCAAAAGAAAGTTATGTACACAGTAATTTTTTATTTCTTTATACTTGCTGTTTTGTTCACATGGTCATTAGCTACCTCTAGAAAAATGAGGAGTTCATAACTATGATTTCAAAAAGAAACTGAAATTAGAAATATAATCTACTTTTTATAGCTTCTTCCCATCTTTGTTTAGTAGGACAAAAAGAAACAAATCACATAATTACCCATGCTCACTTAATGTTTCAGTGCCTTTGATTTTTAAGGCTCAGAGTAGCTATAAAGAAGAAATCAGTTATTTCTTTGCTAAATTTGACTAGGTTAAAATTTTTCAGCCACCAGAAATTCAGTGGGTTTTTTTTAAATCTTGTTATTGTCTCTTAAAGGAAAACTAGTTATAAATTTAAAATAAATTGGTAAGATATATAACATCTTTGTTCAATTTTTATTCTCCTTCCTAACAGTATAACATTCAGGCTTATCCAACAACAGTGGTGTTCAACCAGTCCAGTATCCATGAGTATGAAGGACATCACTCTGCTAAACAGATCTTGGAGTTCATAGAGGTATTTTACATTACAGCCTCTGACTAGAAATCCTTCTCTGTATATGTACATTGTGAATGAATAATAATGTTTAATAATGGGACTTACTCTTTTTTTATGCTACCATATTTTCTGACAAGGAAATTTTTTGTCTATGTTGTGTTTTTTTTGCCTAGAATACCTTGTGCATAACAGATGCAGCTATTTATTAAATACATGAAATCATACTTTCACATAGAATTTTACCCATCCCCTTGACTTGTTCTCTCTGAGCACAGCAATTCCAAGACTGCTACTTAGTAAAAGTACCCTGCAACTGCAGCATCTAATTCCCTTCGTATAGTCTTAACTAAAATTGTTATTGGGACCTCCGAAGAAGGGATAAATTCTGGCTTATTATTTTCCATTTAATGACCATCCTACTCTATTCTACTTATCTAATCCCTTCTCCTTCAAAGTAATGTTTTGTGTTTTTTCAGTGAAGCTGACCACTTTTGTTAGTATTACCTGATCATTATATACTGAAGGTTTATTGAAATAGCATTTAAATACTTGCTCTCTAAATAGGTTGTGCAATCTCCAGTCAAAATGAAAAATAAAAAATAAAATTATGAATGGCAAATTTATTAAAAGGTCATTTCCAAACCAGTTTTTCTTGTTTCCTCAACAGAACTATATATGGCCTAGAGTTAATTCTTAGAACTCTATTATATTATCTACTCATAATAAATAAAGTTGCCCCTTTTCCCAGCCCAAGAAATAAGAGAAAACCATACCCTGATTTAAGAAAACTGAAAATCCTAAATTTGGATTTTGCTTAGTTATCATTTTCATATTAAAAACAATTTACTATAGATTTTACTTAAATTTCCTTTAGCATTTTTTTATTTCTCTACAGCAGGAACTTTTTTTGGTTTTTGGTTTTTTATTAGTTCTTTTTAGTTATGTATGATGTTAGAATTTATCTTGACATAATTATAAAAGCATGGGATATAACTTGTTCTAATTCAGTCCCCAGCACTTCCCCTTCACCACTCTTCATTCCACTTCCCATTCCCTTCCCTGTATTCTACTGCTCTTTCTAAACCAAGAACTTTCTGAATGACACCTACCAGCAATTTTTTAAAGAATATATCAACAACTCTTCTTGTATGTCTAACGTAATAGCATATATTTTCTTTAGGATCTTAGGAATCCTTCAGTGATCACTCTTACACCGACCACTTTCAGTGAACTAGTTAAACAAAGAAAACATGACGAAGTCTGGATGGTAGATTTCTATTCTCCGTGGTGCCATCCATGTCAAGTCTTAATGCCAGAGTGGAAAAGAATGGCCCGGGTATAGTAAAATAGTTTATTTAAAGTCTTACCACTTAACAAAGAATGTTTATTTAACAGTTATTCTGAAAATAGCTCTGATCCTACCATTAAGATTCTACCTCTATTTCTATTATGCGAACTGTACAAAATAGTCTACCTTTTTTGGTGTGGTATGTGGTACATTTTTGACCAAATTCTTGCCAGTGTCCCCTTCTGTTTAAATTTTTCTACCATTTTATTTTTAGAGCTTAAAAATTAGTAAAAATAGCCTTGAGCAAAAAAAATTAGAAAATTTTCTACAAATAGGCACGGTGTGGCAAATTACAAAAGATTGGAAGCAAATGTTTAAATACCAGAAAAGAAAGTGCAATTGAAGTTATTTTTAATATCTTCATATTGAATATTATGTTTTTATGCTCTTTTCAATAAATTTTAATTTGGGTGAGACCTTTGAGTCAAAAGATACCTGTAATGATTGCCTCCATTAGAAAAAGTAATTCTTTGAAATACATTGCATTGAGATTCCTTTAGTGTTGAGTTTTTAAACACTAAATTTTAGAAATACATTTTTCTTACGTAATTAATGGATGAATTTAATTATTTAACCTGCAGTAGTTGTGGAAAGTGATTATTAGATTTCAAATCCCTAGTATAAATGGTCTGTGTTGAGTCCTTAGTTGTTGTTGTTTGGCGATAATCACTGGCAAATAATAATTACATAGTAGGGCTGGGGAAGTAACTCAATGGTCGAATGCATTCTTAACATTCATGAAGCCCTGGGTTCAATATAGAAAAGGAGGTAATTTTATTCTAATCATTGATATATGTATACCATTTTCTTTTATAGACATTAACTGGACTGATCAATGTAGGCAGTGTAGACTGCCAACAGTATCATTCTTTTTGTGCCCAAGAAAATGTTCAAAGATACCCTGAGATAAGATTTTTTCCTAAAAAATCAAATAAAGATTATCAGTATCAGTAAGTATTCTCTCAAATTTGAAAACATTTATTATAAACATTTAATTATACAAGTAACATCTAAGTTATCCTAACTAAATAGAAATTAGCCTAACAAATATTTATTGGGAACCCACCATGTTTAAGATAGTGTATTAGTGAGCACTTCAGAAGACCAAGAATTGAATAGTAAGACATTTGAAGAATCTTAATAGTCTGGTTTCAGGCACTGTACTCATATTATTTCCAATAATCCTCACATATGCTCTGAGGAAGGAATTACTACCCTTCCTACCATTTCAGAGAAGAAAACAGATTCTTAGCCTTTAGAAAACTTTCCGAAGTCACATTCCTACTAAGGTTTGAAGCTGAGTTTTGAACCCAGGCCTAACTTGAACCCAGGCTGTCTCCAACCACAACATAGTATTTCATATAAAAAACTCAAATGTAGAATATGATGAATGTTATTTTTAAAAGTCAAAATGAGCCATGTGTTTCAAAGGAGGAAAGAATCACAGCTGTAGGGAAAGTGCATTTTTGAGATAGCTTTTGACATGCATCCTAAAGCAGATGGGAATTTTATAGATAATAACTTGAATAAAATTTAGAAACTCCTAAAGGTTTGGACATTTTTAATTTTGAACTTCCTGTAGGGCTGCAGAGATGTTCAACATTCTGGTTTATCTGAAGCAAAAAAAGATAGTAGGGCTGGGGATGTAACTCAATGGTAGAATGCATTCTTAACATTCATGAAGCCCTGGGTTCAATCGCCAGCACCTCTCCTCTTCCCTAAAAAAAATAAACCAAGAAAAATAATATTTTGGAAGCCATGTAATCAGTATTTGTAGTTAGGTATTTCTTAGAAGAAAGATGTTAACTAAATGTATTTTTAAAATTGCTAAAAATAAGATTACTTTCTGAATATATATCTAATAACAAAAAATACCATTTGCATCTTACCTTTTTTTCCTCTTTTTTTAGTAGTTACAATGGTTGGAATAGAGATGCTTATTCCCTAAGAATCTGGGCTCTAGGGTGAGTAATCAAAGTTCATTGTATAAAATAGTCAAATCAATTTACCTTCCTCATAGGTGTATAGTTAAATTTCTGTGGATTAAGATTCTAGCAATTAAAATTACTTAGAAAAGGATTATATTTACCACAATAAAGCTGAACTTTATTACATTACTCTTCTTTGGAATAATTTTTAACCTAGCCTTACAATATTATTAGTGTTTGCTTTGGCTTTATTTAATGAAAAGTTATTTTGATCCCTTTTCACAGATTTTTACCTCAAGTATCCATAGATTTAACACCTCAGACTTTCAGTGAAAAAGTTTTACAAGGGAAAAATCATTGGGTGGTTGATTTCTATGCTCCTTGGTGTGGGCCTTGCCAAAATTTTGCTCCAGAATTTGAGCTCTTGGCTAGGGTAAGTCTTGTCTATATTCTTAAGTTGTAATTATATGCATGTTTTAGTAATTGGTCAAAACAAATATAATTCGTAATTTAGTTGTAAAGTTTCTTCTGAGTTTTAGAAAACTATTCCATTTCTGTGATGCTAATCTTTGCAGTTGATTTCTTTTTAATTGAAGCTTTCAGCCAGTATTTTCTATTTTGGCTGATAAAATCGTCCTCTACCTAGCCATAAACGTCAGAAACAAACACAAGATCCTATCAGTTCTGTCTCCTAAATGTCTTTCAGATCTGTCATCTATCCATCTCCACTGCTGGCTTCATTTGTGTAAGCCTTCATCTCTCACCTAGTCTTGTCATACTTGCCATTGTTCCCTGTACAGTGTTGCCCTGGTGATCTTTCTAAAACAGTGCCTTCTCTGGCATGTTAACCAGGTTCTTTCATGTGTATTTTACTTCAGGTCTCTGGTCTGATTCTTCCTGCCTCTCAGCTTTACCTCTGCCCTATAGCTCACACTATAGGTTCTCTGAACATGTTTCTTTATGTGCTCCTCTGTTTCTGAAATGTCCCATCTTTACCTTAGTTCCCTGAATTGTCTTTTCCTCATCCTGTGAAACCCACCTCCAGTGCCACTGGTTCTGTGTCCTCTGCCTATCTCATTAAATCAATGTTACCTAGATATCATATATTCCAACAGTGTATTTATACAGTGCACACTATTTGTGTATTTATCTATCTCTTACAGAAGACTGAGGTTCTTGTCTTATCCTTGTATTCCTAGTGCCTGACTCAGTAAATGCTTATAAAATTGAACTGGAATATGTAACTCAATGCAGTCTGAGTTCTTGATGTTTCTGTCATAACAGTCATATTGATGACCTATTCCAAATTCATAGCTTTCTTGCCTACGTAACTCAAGGAACTCAGAGTTGCTGGTTCATAACACTCAGAATGAAAATTTTAAAATCAACAACAGTTCCACCAAACTGAAATAAAAATATTTGTGTCCCATGCCACAGGAATATTTTTTAACAAAGGGATTGTTTTTGAAAGGTTCTTTAAACTGTAAAAGATTAATGACTGGTTCTTCAAATAAGAGGTTTTCTTTCTTTCCACCTAATCAAATGTTTTCCTCATGATTCCTTTTCTCACAGAATTTACCAGTGTTTTACTCCCTCATCCCTTATGTACTGAAAACAGCTTTGTTATAAATTTTGTGATGCAATTATTCCTGGAACATAGCAGAAAACTATTAAACATGAGGAGGATTACTCATTCAACAAATCCTGAGCATCAAGTAAAAAGCATACTAGATACTATGGCTACAATGATGAAAAGCCATATTAAAGGAGGTTAAGCTAGTGGGAAGATTAAATACAAATAAATATAGATGACACAACAGGGTAATTGCCATAATAAGATTAGAATGAAATTATACCATGAGCAAATATATACTAGGAGGAAACAAAAATCTATACAGGAAAGTTAGTATTTGAGGTAAGAATTACATGACTTAGCGCTTGAAAGAATTGGCTAGAGAATACTCGTATAGAGACAGTATTTTCTTATGTACCAAGAAGTGAGAAAAGCAGTTCTGGAATATTTATTGATAGTGTAGTATTAACAGAGTCCAAACATGGAAGGTGAATAGTAAAACTTGAAGCTCAAAAAAACAGGCAGGAACCAGGAGTTTAGTCCTTTTTCCCATACTATCAGAATGCACATTCTACCTCAGTGATTACATACCATTTAGAATATCTTCCTTATTAATAGTTTATGGCAAGAACCCATTTTACGTTTTAGAAAGGTTACCTTGATGGACAAACAAGAGCCAACAGAAAGATTTTTAGAGCACCAAAAATAATATGGGGCCCTCCCATGAGTTATTTTAAAAATACAGGTAAACTGAAACATTTTGCGAATGACAGAAATTTTTTTAAATCACACTTTTAGATTTCTCAAACCTTCAATATGAGATTGGGGTGTGTGTATGTGCACGCGCGCATGTGAGCCATATACATTCTAATTCTTGCAACTTTGCTGGTATCCTAATACAAATTTGTGTGCACCAATAGGTTTGAAGATCAAAGTGGAGGTCCCCAATAGGTTTGAAGATCAAAGTGGAGGTAGCAGAGATATTTTAATCTTCCCTAAGTGAGAGATAACTTGAACCAGTATTAGGACAGTGGTGATAGAAAGAAGGGGAAAAATATGAGAGAGATAAGAATAAACAGAATTTAATGTTTGCTGTAGATGAGAAATAGAAAAGTCTAGGATAACCCTAGTTTCTGGCTTGAACTGAGTGAATGGTAGGATAGGAAAAGTAATATGTCAAGGGCAAAGGATCAATTTTAGGCAAGTTGTATCTTGAGGTACCTATGAGACATTCATGTAAAGTAAGCAGATTCACAGTTGAATATGAAGTCAAGGGGAGAAATTGGGGTTCATAAGCACAGTCATACATAAAATCACCCTGAAACACTGTTTATAAAGAAAAGATTGTTGGCCAAAGATGGAACTCTGATCAGATATTACAACTTGAGGGTAAAGGAGCTTACCATGCTTAAAAAAGAAAGAAGAGCACAAGGAGCAGTGACAAATGCCAAGAGGAGAAGGAGTAGTTAGCAGCGTCCTAAAATGACCAAATAGTGTTAGGTAGAGGTCACTGATAATCTTAGAACAGTTTTGAGTAAATGGAGTAATAAGACCAGAAACCAGACTGAAATGGTGAAAGAATAGACTGCTGCTTAGGAAAAAAAATGAGATGGATGCTGGTAGCTTCAGGAATCATTGCCATCCTTGTGTGATCACATGTGTATATACTGAAAGGAATGAGAGACCTGATAGGAAGGACTAAGAAATTTTAAATATATAAAGGATGAAGTAATGTCATATTGTTTTATGGTTGCCAGAAGAGTTTATGCCAAAGAGGAAAAAAAATGGCAAAACATATTTTTGGTTTTTTCAGATGGTTAAAGGAAAAGTGAAAGCTGGGAAAGTAGACTGTCAGGCTTATGCCCAAACATGTCAAAATGCTGGTATTAAAGCCTATCCAACTGTTAAATTTTATTCCTACGAAAAAACAAAGGTATGTATAGGCTTTCTGTTTTCCTTTTTTAGCATGACAGTCTCCAAAGGGAATTTGTTCAGTCTGAGTACTGCTTTCTTCCACTTTCTTCTCCATTTGTCATTTTTTAATATTAAAAGAAGCTTTTTATTTAGGGGATCTTAAAAAAGATTTCTGTCTTATTGATAGGACCTCAGTAGCCTTGAAATTTTTATGCTCATGCATAAAAAGAGACCTAACAAAATATTAACATGGTTAGGTGGTAGAATTCAAGGTACTTATTTTCTGTGAAGTTTTTTTTAATTCATTTTTTAATTTTTTTTTATTTGTTTATGGACCGTTTATTTTACTTTTTATTTTATTTATATGCAGTGCTGAGAATTGAACCCAGGGCCTCACACATGCTAGGCAAGTGCTCTACCACTGAGCCACAACCCACAGCCCTTCTGTGAAGTTTTGTATTTTGTATTCCTATCTTTTTTTTTGGGGGGGGGGTTGTATTAAGGATTGCTTAAACATTGAACCATATCCCCAGCCCTTTTTCATATTTTATTTAGAGCCAAGTTCTCACCAAGTTGCTTAGACCCTTGCTAAATTGCTTAAGCTGGCTTTGAACTTATAGTCCTTCTGCCTCAGCCACCAGAGCAGATTACAGGCATGCACCACCACACCTGGCTGTATTTCTATATTTTTATAGAATGAATATGTATTTTTAAGTTCTATGAAAACTTAAAAGAATACTTTTATTGTACTTTTGAAATAGCCTTAGTAATGAGCATATATCTTCAGGAATATTCATCAGGGACTTAGATTACAAAATAAAAATTTGGGTCCCTTGTTTAAGTCATAATTACTTGTGGGCACGACTAACAGTATACTTTTTTGTTTTTTCATTTGTTATTACTTAAAAGCAAAACTAAGGTTCTACTAGTGAGGTGCTTTTTACAAAATGCAAGTGAGTGATCACTGATACAGAAGCTGTCTTTTAGCCAGTGTAACTTGTTAACTGAAAGTACTTATGACTTTTGTTTTCCAGAGTAAAAAAGTTTCTTGACAAGCTATGATATTATTTTAATAAGAATTTATTCTTTCAGACAGTAGAAGACTAAATTTCTTATACTAAATTAATTTGTAAGTAAATGAAGGAATATAATTCAGTGGTAGAACACTTGTCTGACATACACAGGTTCTAGATTTAGATTCCCGGCACTGAAGAAAAAAAAAAGTAATGAAAGCATGATGAGAATGATGAATAAGTATAAAAACAACCAGGTTTTTTTGGTTTTTGTTTTTTTTTTTTAAACCCAACAAGTAAAAGGAGGAAGACTAAGGAGATTATATAATGTGGTGAAAAATAAAATGTATTCTCTTGTAGGATCCTAGAAAAAGAAAGAAAATAATGTACCTTTGAATATCACTTAGCTACCAAAAGAAGAAAAAATATTTTCTATTCCAAAAATAGAAAGAGGATTCTAATTATAATAGGTAAAGCTAAAATTTAAAAAAAAAAAAAAAAAAAAAGGTGTGGAAGAACTAAATAAATGACACTGATGTCCAGTAAAATTCAAATTAAGGAAGGCAGATTTGAGTGGTCTTCTTAAGTAAATGGGTGGTATTCTACCCAGAATGCAGCTAATGACAAAGTTATTAATCTTGATGATGTGGCCAGTTGAACAACAAAAAAAAGAACAATTGTGTCTCAAAAGGTTGTTATATAGTGACTTAAGAACACCTGTAATACATACTATACTTCAAATATTTACTTTCAGAATTTCTATTCAAAATGTTCTATGCTGCTTGAATTCATTTTCAAGTAATGAGCTTACTTCCTTTGGAAGAAAAAAACTGATAAAACAAGTATTTGCCATGTACTATTTTCTGGCAAACCATTCAAAGTAAATAATTCCAGATGTTTTTATGCTTTTTAGGGAGACTAACCAGGTTAACACCTGATATTATTTGTTGATAGTTATAATACATTTGAAATAACTAAAGAAATTAAGTAACAAATTTTAGAAACCTAGAATTATCACAAATCTAGGTTTTTCAGTGAAAGATTTATCAAGAATTGATCTCTGGGGCGGGGATATAGCTCAGTAGTAGACAACTTGCCTAGCATATTTGCAAGGTAAACGGCACCATGGAGGTAAGATACCTGAATATTCTTTTGGAATCAATTGTTCCATCTTAAGTTTTCACAATAACTTAGAAATGGGTGACATAAGTCAGTGTATTATTCAGGTAGAATGATCCTAGCAAAATATTTATACAATGAGAAGTCAGACTGAACCAGGACATAAAGGTATTTGAAAAGATGATATTACTATGTATCCAGAGGACAAAGTTGTCCATACTGAAAGATGGGTAATCCAGAAGTTCAGGCCAGAGAGGAAAACCAAAGAAGAATAATGATTGAAGTAAATGAATGCAAACCAACTCACAACAGCAAAATGGTAGCATACAGTTTGGGATTAACAAAGTATAAGAAACCAGTGGCTTAAGATCTAAACTAAGCAGGTCGGGATACAGTAACCTACTCCTGCCCCTGATTTTTAGCCATCCTTCTGGCGTGGGCTGATGAAAACTAGGAGCTACTGCTTGCTTTCCCTTATTATAGTTTAGAATGATTTCATCCCTAGGGATATCTTTTCTTATTCAGTTAATGTTTTTTGAGGTCAGCAATACATTTTTCCCATATGTTCCCACTATGACCTCAAAGAAATCTGAATTTCAAACACTTAAAATTTTAGAACAAAAGAACTTCAAGGCATATTTAACCTAGTTTCTTAGACAGAAGTATTGTATTTTGATTAAGTATTTAATGATAATGTTTTTAATTTTAGAAAAATATTTGGGAAGAGCAAGTAAATGCCAGAGATGCAAAAACAATTGCTGCCTTTATTCATGGAAAATTGGAAACTCTTCAAAATCAAGAAAAGAGAAATAAGGTGAGAACTGAACCTAGAACTAACTGGCAAAAGTTACCAAAATGTATTCTCAGTATGCAGTTCATGTAAAGTGAAGCTTAAAAAATATATAAAAATGATATATTTCCCAAAGTAGAAATTTCCAATCAAAACATAGCCTTTAGACACTGAAATGCTTAGAAATTTGTACAAGTAACACCAGTTAGCAGAAAATAATGACTAAGATCCATACAAAAACTTGTATGTGAATGCTTAAACATTCGCAATAGGAAAAAATGTCCATCAATATTTTATTCATAATGAATAAAATATGGTGTTTATCTATGCAATGGAGTAATTTTTAGCGCTAAAAGGAGTGATGCTTGCTACTTAAGTAACTTTGAAAACCTATGTTTAGTCAAGGAAGCCAGCCATAGAATCATATATGTGGCCTTTTATCTATATACAATGTTCAGAATAGGTCAATTCATAGAGACAGAATGTAGACTAGTGATTGCCTGGGATAGAGTGGAAAAGAGGAGAAATTGGGGGTGACTGCTAATGGGTGAAAGTTTCTTTTGGAGTATGGACTGTTCTAAAATTAGTTGCTCAACTGTAGATATTATTAAAAACACTGGACTCCTTTAATTGTGGGAATTTTATGGCATGTTAAATGTATAATAAAGCTGTAAAAAAAAAATGAGTTGGCCATTAACTATTTAAATTTTATTCAAATATAATTGTTAGGAATAAATATATAAAGCCCCAACACATTTTGGATAGCAAATTTTCTTTTGTTCTTGGTATAATGAAAATGTACGTTTAAACCCATTATTCATCTTGGTTCCTCCTTGAATTTTTAATGTATTAAGCAGCATTATAAACTTTGCTTTTATTCATCAAAAGGCAGTTCATTTCTTTCCTCCTAATTCAGTGTCATTCTAGGGAGTACTTAGAAACAGACCAAAGAGTTGTGAATATTAGAGTAGTTTTTGAATGGAATTTAAAACAATCACATGAATTATCTTGGGTTCTTTCTTTTTTTTTAATATTTATTTTTAGTTGTAGTTAAACATAAATAAGTGAAATAAAGGTATTGTGTCTGTGTGGTGCTGAGGATCGAACCCACGGTCTCACAAGTGCGAGGCAAGCACTCTCCCACTGAGCCACAACTCCAGCCCCGGGTTCTTTCTTTATAAGGTTAAAGACAACAGCAAAATCTCTGGAGAACTCTAAAGAAATCTAGCTTTTTACAACCCATTAGAATACAGGTTCTTTTTGCCTGGCCTGGTGGACATACCTGTAATCTCAGCAACACTGGAGGCTAACGTGGGAATTTGTAAGTTCAAGGCCATCCTCAGCAACTTGGTGAGACCCTGTCTCAAAGTAAAAAGGGATAGGGATGTAACCCAGTGGTAAAGTACTCCTGGTTCAGTCAAGAGTACGAAAAATAAAGGATATAGGTTCTGTTATAATCCAGTTAAAAATTGTTAGATAGACCCCAGTAGAGAAAGCCTTACAGCCTGCTTCCCAAGTATTTTATCCAAATCTAGAGGTTAGGGAAAAAAATTCTACAAAAATAGTTCTATATTTTCTTGTTTTATTGAAGTGTTTTGAATATTAGTTTCTCAGGTTATTTTTAAATTTGTGACATATCTGAAATTATAAATATTCAAAATAAAAAAGTTTAGTCTTAAAGAATATCATAACTGAAGTTAACTTTAAAAGCATGCCAGATGTGATTTAATGTATCTGTTGGTGTCAGGTGCAAACTAGTAGATATTCTGTTTTTGTTTTTTTCCCTTCCCATTGTTACAATTAAGAAAGGTATGTTTCATGGTTATTCATTAAGAATAATGAGTACATTTAAAAAGGTAAAATGTTTGTTAGTTTATATTTCACCTTATTGTAAACATTACAGTCATACTTTTCAATCACCTTTACATTATTAACACAGGATGAACTTTGATGTTGAAAAATGGAAGAAAAATTGAAAAGAAAAAAAAAGTCTGAAAATAGCATCAGAAGACACCTTTTAAGAAAGAATGCTAACTATGTTCCTGGTGGAAATTAATGAACATTACCTTGGACGTGTAATTGCACTGCCTGAATTCTGAACAACATTGGTATAAAATGAAAGGTCTGCAAACTTCCTGTAAAGGGCCAGATCATAAATGTTTTAAGTTTTGCAGACCATATATGGTTTTTTGTTAAATTTTCTTTGTTGTCTGTAATGATCCTTTTAAAAAATAGAAAAACCCATTCTTAGCTCAGGGCCATACAAAGTATAAACCACAGGCCAAATTCAGTCTTTGGGCCTACAGTGCTAACTCCTAGAAATGGTGTTTTGAATGTCTGGCTCTAATGAGTCTACTCTGCTGTTATCTACATACTGTACAAAGTGGATTTTTTTTTTTTTTTTTTTCCTCCCTACTTGCAGTATTTTGGCTGACCTGGAAAGAGGCAAATTGGTTTCTGGTCACCTCCTAAAAACCATGTGACCATATATTTTGTTTTTAAAAAACACCCATGCAATAGAAAAATACACAGATACCTGTTTTCATGCTGTATCTCCATTTCATCTTTTAAAGGTTGAAGAAATGCTTTAAATTTTTCATAATTGAAAAAACTTTTTGCAACACTTGTAAGTGCAAAAAAAATGCTATAGACTGCCCTATCATCTGGAAAAAAAAAAAAAATCCAAGGGGGAAAAAATTACAACAATTAAATGGGCATTATAGAGTACCTACCCCCAAATATATCAAGTATTTAGAGCTCTATATTTTAAAGATTTGTTTATTTTTCTGAAATTGTTTTCATAAAAATTTTGCCACTGATAGATACCTCCAATATTTACGTAATTTGCCTTTTGAGTTTTCTTTTGACCTGTATCATTTATTTACACTAATTTCCCCCATAGTTATGGTTTTCAATCTATTCATTATTCAAATAGGAAAGATAATTTTAAAGACTTTACTGTAGATCACATAGATACTGTGTGGTTATTTATTCCAGTTATTCGTTTACTATCAGGGGCTGCTTTTTCAGATATTGGCATAATAACTGAAGTTATTTTTTTAAGAAAATCAAGTATATAATTCTAGAATGGGCTCTTTTAGTTTCAGAGTTGTTGAGATTCAAAGTTTTTTCCTTCCATTTTAACAAAACTGAGTAACCTGTAGTTGTTTAGTTATAATTCAAAATATATGGAGTGGTACAAATTTAAATTGATCAGAAGTCAATAAAAGAATCTTTTTCATTTTCTAAAAACCTATTCATATTATGGTTTATTGTGTTGGAAGAATTTTGCTTATCACTTTATGACAAAATATTGGGGAGCAGGATAGACTATTCTAGTTATACAAAAAATAATAGACCTATTCATTTTCAACTCTAACCCTTTTCATATTCTCTCCATATTTTTGTTTATATTTTTAACTCCCTACCTTGGATTCTGCTTTTTCTACATATCAGCTCATGGAACAGTAACCACTTCTAACCTTAAATTTACCAGCAAATTTTTAAATTACAATTGATAATGTAAGAGTCTTTTACTCATTAATTAAAGCCTTCAATTCTTCAGAATTGACTTATTTCTACAAGGATCCCAAAAAGAAAGGACTGGAAAGTATGTACTGAACACACCAGTGCATGCATACTACTACTTTTGCACACTGAGGAATGTGCAGAAGGAATGTAAGTCTTGTTCCTGGTCTTCCAGGTATCTGATTCAGAGTTCTGTTCGTGAATTCAAATGTGTAAGGACTTACATTGTTACCTATAAAATTATTTCCTATACCAGCTGAGAAACATTTTTAGGCAGTAAAAAAGTCAATAATAATTTGGCTTACATCATGTGCCTATGGAATCTGCTACAAAGCCAGGAACCCCCAGGAGTCAGATTAGGTAACCTGTATCATACATACATACATCAGGAAGTTTTCTATAGTCATATCAATGTCATTTGGATCTCTCAAAACAGCTGGAAGATTTGAGGGTTTTTTGTTTGTTTAGCTACTAGAGATTAAACAAAGGACTTACACATGCTAAACATGTGCCCTACCATTTAACTTTTTTTGTTTTATTTTTTGGCAACTTTTTTCGTTTTATTTTTTGGCGAGTTTCCTAGGCCGACCTCAAACTTGGAATCCTCTGCCTCAGCCTACCAGGAAGCTAGAATTATAGATGTGCACCACTACACCCAGTGGACTTAGGTTTTTAACAGCTTCATTCATTCAGTAGACTATCTTCAAGGAGTGCCAGGCATAAGTTGCCATTTCTTCCAACACATCATTTTTGTGAGTCTGTTCTTATGTAACACGGTACTAATTCTTAAAGTATATGACTACTTGGAGCTGGTGTTTTGGACACTAATGATGTTTGCTTATTCTAGTTTTCCCAATTTTAAAGTATATGATTAAGGGCCTGTTGTGGTGGCACAGCATATAATTGCATCTACTTGAGAGGATTAGGCAAGAGGATTGGAAGTATGAGACCATCCTGGGCTACTTAACAAGACCCTATCTCAAAATATTTTAACAAAGGCTACAGAAGTATTCAGTATTAGAATACTTGCCTAGCATGTCTGAAGCACTAGGTTCAATCCCTAGTATTGCCAAGAATAAAAGTATAATTAAAATAAAGCAAAAATGAAGTAGTTGTTGTATAATTTACCTTTTTTATTCTAAAGTTTTCTTTAAATTGTTCTTTGTTTTCCTGTAGTGATCAAAGTGGAAATTTTCTTGGAAGTAGTTCAAGAAAAAAGTAACATTGTTTCTCACAACAATTTGCAAAGATCTTTAGTATAATAAAAATTTTAATGAAGGAGTAGCATTTTAAGCCAAATATTTAATACAATTTTGGTATAATTTTAGTCTAGTTTTAATCCTTTGAGTCTGCCCACAAAACCAAATGTTTCAAATTGGGCACATTGATTCCATCATGACTGTTAAATAGTACAAAGGTTAGATTAACAAAATCTTCAATTTTCTAAAATGATACCTACATAAAATTGTCTGACAAAAAGTAAACCTTATTATCTTTGATAATATTCTACCTTACACATGTGAAAAATTTTAAATACATCTAAATTCTAATAGTGAATAAGCTTGTTTTTAGTAATAATAAAACTGAGGCCAAACACCAACCTAGGTTATAAACATAGTTTTGATAGTCCATAAGAATATTATCAATTCATTGACTTGAGTCATTTTTCTACTTAACATTGGATTTCAATTCTTTGACTATTCTAGTAGTTCCTCCTTCTGTTGGTTTTTATTTTTATTTTTTTATTTCTTCTTTATGAAATATTGAGTACGCTTTGTAGTGCAGGCTTTCTAGTTGTGAATTTGATTCTCTAAAAGAATTCAATTTAAAACACCAGAGCAAAAAATCAAAATGAGAGGAAATACTCATCTCTCAGTAATGGTTTAAATGAATGTAAATGGTCTAAACTCTAAAATCAAAAGACATAATTGAGATATTGGGTTTATTTTGGTTTTTAGCAGTTTTATAGAATTTTCATTATTTACCCCCTTTAATACACCTGGATACCAACAACCTAATTCATACAGTTGGGAAAAGAAGTATGTCTAAAATGATTGCCTCAAACTTTATTTTTCATGTAATTTTTTATTTGTTCTTTTTATATATACATGACAGTAGAGTGTATTTTGACTTATACATACATGGATTATGACTTATTCTAATTAGGATCTCCTTCAGAATGGAAGATTGTATTTAAAACAAGACCCAACCCTATATGTCTCCAAGAGATACCTTATCAGCAAAGACATCCACAGACTAAACGTGAAAGGTTGGGGAAAAACATACTATTCACGTGGGTCTTATAAACATGTACGGGTTACTATTCTAATGTCAGATAAAGTGAACTTCAAACCAAAATTAATCAGAAGAGACAGGTCATTTCATACTGCTTACGGGAATTGTACAACAAGGAATAATGATTGTAAATATTTATGCCACAAACATTGGGGCATCTACATACAAACAGACCCTTCTCAATATTTTTTAAGACTCAAATTACAACACAGTAATACTGGGTGACTAACATCTCTCATCTGGATACATCTAAACTAAAATTAAGATACTACAGAACTAAAACATGCAATTAATAATTTGGACATAATAGACATGTACAGATTATTTTGTTCATCAATGACTACATTCTCTTCTCAGCAACACATGGAACATTTTCTAAAATAGACCATATTTTAGTCCACAAAGCAAATCTTAGCAAATACAAAAAAAAAAAAAAAATGCATTCTATCAGATCATAATGGAATGAAACTAGAAATCAACAAAAAGAAAAAATAGAAACCACTCTAATACCTGGAGATTAAATAATACACCTTTGAATGATGAGGGCAGAAGAAACTGGGGAGAAATAAAAATATTTAGAGGTAATTTAGAGGTATATGAGACTAGTGATACATCAAAATCTCTGGGACACTATGAAGGTGGTTTTAAGAAGAAAGTTCATGGCATTGAGCTCATACATTAAAAGAATAAATACCAAGTGAAGAATGCGGGGGAGTGGCGGGAGGGAATCAAGTTATTAAATTCATGATGAAATAGGAAATATAACCACAGACACTACAGAAATCCAGGCAATTAACAGAATCTTTGGAAGATATGTATTTCAACAAGCTAGAAAGTCTTGAAGACAAATTCCTACAGACATATGACTTGGCCAATTAACCAGGAGAATATAGAAAATTTAAACAGCTCAATTTCAAGTAATGAAACTGAAGACATCAAAACCTATCAACAAAAAAGCCCAGGAACAGATGGATTCTCAGCAGAGTTCTACCAGACCTTTACAGAACTTATACCAATCCTCCTCAAATTATTTCATGAAAGAGAAAAGGTGACTCTTACAAACTCATTCTATGAGGCCAGTATCAGTGTAATACCAAAACTAGACAAAGACAGATCAAGGGAAGAAAACTTCAGCCAATATCCTTAAGGAACATTGATGCAAAAATTCTTAATACTGGAAAATTGCATATAAACATGTTTAAAAATCGAGTACCATGATCAAGTGGGTTTCATCCCAGGTTTTAAGATTGGTTCAACATAAAAATTCAATGAACAATTTGCCACATAAACTGACTTAAGGAACCATGTTTATCTCAGAAATACAGAAAAAGCATTTGACAAATATAGTGTTCATTCATGCTTAAAACACTAGAAAAGATAGGGATAGGAGGAACATACCTAAACATTGTATATACAACAAACCCAAGGCCAACATTCTAAACAGAGAAAAACTGAAAGCATTCCCTCTAAAAACAGGAACAAGACAGGGATGCCACTTCTATTCAACATAGTCCTTGAAACTCTAGCCAGAGAAGGGAATTTAAGGGATATGAAAGGGAAAGAAGAGCTCAAATTATTCTGATTTGCCGATGACATGATCCTATATTTAAGACCCAGAAAAGATTTTATTTGAGGAGGTGAAATATTTTCAAAAGTGATTACTACATGTTGGTTTGGGGAGGGGGATGAAATAAGAAACTTATCCTATTAAGTTATCCTATTACCAATAAATTACTATGATGACTTGCATACTATTCAAGTAAAAGAAAAAATAAGAACTTAAATTCTATTTTGCAGGGGAGGATACTGGGGATTGAACTCACTGTCACTTGGGGGCACTCAAGCCATATATCCCCAGCCCTATTTTGTATTTTATTTAGACACAGGGTCTCACTGAGTTGCTTAGCACCTTTGCTTTTTTTTTTTTTTTTTTTTTTTTTTTTTTTTTTGGTTATGAACTTGAATCCTTCTACCTCAGCCTCCCAAACCACTGGAATTACAGGCATGTGCTACTGTACCCAATCAACATTTTTTTTAATGGTATGTAAAGATGATGTTTAAGTTTATATACTTTTCAGACTTGTAACAGCAATATCTCATTTGGTAGAGAAATGGAGTTATTATGTGAAGATCAACTATATTTTTGTGATTTTTTTAAATTAAAACCTTAGCAGTTCATTGTTTCAAATAATAAAGAATTCAAGACTCAACATGATATAATCAAAAAACCTATAATCCAAGTCACCATATTAGCACTTTGGAAAGTTAATTCAATCTTTGTCAATTTAAATACAAAATGAGAAAAAATAACTTATTATAAGCATTATGTAAATTTGAGAATTCATTTTGTTGTGTTTTATATGACTTAAAAATATCTTAAGTCCCCACACCACCCTTATGTACAGTTATCTTTGAAAAAAACAGATGCCTTTCTTCCCTTCTGAGTTCAGAGAATAACACATGGCTTTAATCACAGATATATGACATATTTTAACTGTTAACCAGAAATATACTAAATTTTAAGTAAATTTAAATTTTTAGATTATATCTGTGACAAATTGTTGAAAACCAATTATAATTTCATTATTTCATATCTTAAGAATTACAACTGCCCCATCAAAATAACAACTTTCTCCACAGAACTAGAGGGGACAACTGCTAAAATTAGCTGGGTGCAGTCCTGTAATCCCAGCAGTTTGGGAGACTGAGGCAGGAGGATTCAAGTTCATAACCAGCCTCAGCAACATAGCAAGGTCCTAAGCAACTCAGCAAGACCCTGTCTCAAATTTAAAAAGTAAAAAAGGTCTGGGGATGTGGCTCAGTGGTAAAGAACCTCTGGGTTCAATCTTCAGTACAAAAAAAAAATTAATAAAATCCTAAAATTCTTATGAAACCACACGAGACCCAGAATAGCCAAAATAACTGAGGAATTTAAAAAGAAGAAAAAAAGAAACCGTACTACAAAGTTATAGGAAACAAAACAGCATGGCACTGGCATAAAAACTGATAGACTAATGAAACAAATTAGAGAATCTAGAAATTAACCACATTCTTTGCAGCCAACTGATTTTTTTAAAAAATAAAGGCACCAAGAACACCAATGGAGAAGGGACAATCTTGTCAATAAATGGTGGTGGTAAAATTGGATATACATATATAGAAGAATGAAATTGGATCTCTTCCTCTCACTGTACACACACACACACACACACACACACACACACACACACACACAATGTAATTTGGATCAAATACCTAATGTTAAACCTGAAACTGTGAAGCTACTAGAAAAAAAACAAGGGGAGAACTTCAAGATATTGGTATAGGCATTTTTTTTTGGATAGGACTCCAAATGCACAGGCAAAAAAAAAAAAATAGACAAATGGGATTATGTCAAACTATTTCTTTGCTGTGCAGAAGATCAATGAAGTCTTAATTCTTTAAATCTTTTTATTTGGCCAACAAAACCAAATAAATTCTCAGTCGCTCTAATCATCAGGGAAATGCAAATCCAAACCATACATTCCATCTCAATTAGAATGGCTATCATAACTAAAAACAAATAACAAAACTGCCCCACTGGTGAAAGGGGAACCCATACACTATTTTGGTGGAAATGTAAAATTTTACAGCCATTTTATAGAAGCTAGTATGCAGGTTCCTCAAAGAAACTAAAAATAGAACTACCACACAATCCATCCATCAATTCCACTACTGCAATATCTTATCCAAAGGAGATGAAATCGTTGGACGAAAAAGGTACTTGCACTCTTTTCTTACAGCTCTATTTACAATAGCTAAAACATGGAATCAACCCAGATACCCATCAGTGGATGAAGAGGCAAAGAAAATGGGAGATATAATGTCTGTATATAATTTTGTGTATGTGTATAATTGTGTTATGTCTGTGTTTTATATATATTTGTGTGTGTGTGTGTTTGTATAAAACATGCACACACAGAGTGGAATATTATTTAGCCATTTTCAGCAACAGTCTGGAAGTAAAGCTCATTTTATTAGACAAAATCAGATAAATATCCCACATTCTCGTTTTTAAAAAAAAAAATAAGGTAATCTTATAGAAAAATAGAATGCAATAGTAATCACTAGAGACTGGGAAGAATAAGCGGAAAGGGAGATGGAAAGAAGTTAAATAGTGGAAGAATTCCGATTCTTTAGCACATTAGGGTAACTATTGGTTAAAACAACCTACAATATATTTCAAAATGACTAGAAGAGTATGAAATTCCCAGCATAAAAATGATGAACATTTGAACATATGGAAGTGTTTCTTCCTTGTTTGATTACTCCACATGTTATACATGTGTTGAGCAACCACCACATGACCTACAAAGATGTACAAATATTATGCCTCAAAAAATTATAGCTAATAGTTTTAAGCTTAATTAGCAGCCCTTAAAAAGTTTTAGGGTATTATAATAGATATTATAGTAACTTTTTAAGATGTTAGAGATTTCTATTGTAATATTTAAGGTAGCTCCGCCTATCAAGGTTGCATCTATTCTTTTGAAAGGAACTTTGATTTTTTTATGACTTCATAATTCAGTTTTTCTCCTCTAGAAGTTTTTCTGACAAGTTTCTCTGGGGGTTTTAGTTAGAAACATCAACACCAGTAGGTGGCAGTGAGAAATAAGCAGAGACATTTCATGACTCAGAAAATACCATTTCTACCTCAGTGTGGAACAAGAATCACAGTGGAGTTCAGATTGCCTTTGTTTTTTCACCAAAACAATTCTGAACTCCACTTATTGATCATGAAAAATCATAATATTTTGCATTCAAAAGTTCATAATCTAATGTAATAAGACAAGTATGTGAAAAGTATGAAAGTAAATTTAAGAAATTCAGGTGCGTGCACATACTATTATAGACATATAAAGATATACACATACGTTGAGCCTGAACAGACCCATGAAGAATGGTGCCTACATTACAGCTCCATGGGTCACTTTTAAGAAATAATAAAGTGCTTATAAAATTGTTCTGATAATTGCTTGATTTTTTTAAAATTCAAAATGCTCAAAGTTTTCTAGTGCTTTTAAGTACTCCTTCAGTTTATGAAATAAGAGTTCTAATACACTCTACTGTCACATATAACTAAAAAATTTTTTTAAAAATTAGTAATCTAAAAATGAAATAAAGAAAGTCTTGCCATTTAGGTTTAAAAAAAAAAAAGCACTTGCTTTAAGAAACAGATTTTGACTTGATTACCAAGTTTAGAAAACTTGCTTACTTTCTGTACCATGATTAACTTATTTGCCTCATAGAAAAAGATGTCTCTTCTACCTGCTGCATCAAGAAATCATGAATTTTAAAAACAAAATGTGTTTTAATAAAAAACATGCAGGCACCAAGAATCAAGAGTGTGGAAAATTCTGTAGACAAAAAAAAAAAAAAAAAAAAAATAGGGGAAAGGTAACCTATGGATTAAAAGAGAAATTCCACAAAAAGAAAGTTTTGTGTCATATCAGCCAAATACACTATGTGAACTATTTGGATCTTGATTTTAACAACAAAAATTAAGAAATAGGAAAATTAATATTAGATATTAAAAATAGAACACCTCACGTTCATGCTTAAGTATGCTTATTGTATTTTTGAAATTATAGCATGGTCTGGGATATACATTAAAATAATTCAATGACCAGAAATGTGTGGGTTTGGGGGTGTCAGGAGTAATAATCCAGGGTCTGGAGATGGTCTTCAATAAAACATAAAACAAGGCTGGCTGTGTTTTATCAAGTACTGAACTTGAGTAATGGATAGATTGGGAGGCAGGGGGAACAGTATAATCCCCATTTTCTGTTTGATAAAGTTTTAAAAATAAATTTTAGTTTTTAAAAAAGGTCTTTTATAACTGAGATAATACTTGAATGTATGCAGAATGCCAAATGAAAAATGTATAGTCATCTGTTAGACAGTAAACCAGTTTACTGAGTTAGAGGAAAGTTACATGATGGAAATGGGATTGGTTGGCACTAAGTAGGACCACTTTGGAAGACAGTGGGTATAATTCATTTTCCTTTCATTACTTCTCAGCTTGGAATCTGAAAGCCATTTCACTACCTAAAGCTTATGTAATTGGCTTAAGCTCTGAAATTGATGGAAAATTGTATCCTGTTTCCCTCATTGAGGCAGTAAGACTCAATTCTCAAATGAAAAGAATTGACTAGAGATTGTCCAGTCAAACTAGATTGTCAGAGATCTCACCATCTTCTGAAGATCAGCAGACTTTGCCTGAAGCACAGGGTAGAGCACCTTCCTAATTCGACTTCTGCTTTTCCCAAGGGAGTGGCCCAAGGTGGCTGGCAGTGCCAGGTACCCAGCTTCCAACAGCCAACCAGCAGCTGCTCCTCTTGCACTGCTCTTTCCTTCTGTACTGAACCTTTCCTTCTCTCTCTCAGACTCAACAGCTTGATGTTATTCTCTCAATACTGCTTCTGTATAAAATCTTCTTGTGCATACTAGAAACTAGACCTTTCCCCCCAAAGCTCTTTATGAGTTTCATTCATTGTGCAGCATCTATCTCAGGTTATTCTAGAAAATTTTAAATACTACTATTCATATAAACATCTATGGTCCACCTAAGGCACTGTAGATACATCGGTAAATAGTTATGTAATTAATATGAATGGATTCACACAGATTCTATGGTAGCATGTATGCACGCATACACCCCTTTCTTTTTTGTCCTAAGGCAGAGCACAGACTTTGACTTAACTTCCATGTTTCTCAGGGTGCAGTTCCTCACCCTTGCCCTGTGTTATGGAGTGGAAATCATCATTCCTCTTGACATTACCTAAATCCAGACATATGGGGAACCTAGGAACTGCTCAAGATTCTTTGCATACCCTAACCAAGAGGTGTGAAGGTATATAGAAATTGGACCAAGAAACATTCTTAGGTAAGCCACATGCCCCAAGCTAGAGGCACACATTCAGTCTCCATAAATTTAGTAGATTTTAAGGAGGAAATTTCTTTGGCAAGAGAGAAGAAAATTGAGGATTCAGTGACCTAAATTTTTATTTTTATTTTGTTTTACAATAATCCTTGGATAATTATTTTTAGAGGCTATTACTAGGGATTGAATGCTTGTCCCAACCCAAGTTTTTTTTAATATTTATTTTTTAGCTTTAGGTGGACACAAGATCTTTATTTTATTTTTATGTGGTGCTGAGGATTGAACCCAGTGCCTCACACATGCCAGGCGAGCTCGCTACCACTTGAGCCATATCCCCAGCCCCCCACCCAAGTTTTTACAATGAAATCCTAACCCCCGAGGTGATGGTACTGGGAGGTACAGCTTTGGAGAGGTGATTAGGTCAATGACATGATGGCAGAGTCAGAGAGCTAACTAATCCCTTCACCATGAGAGGACTCAGTGAGAAGATGCCATCTATGAACCAGAAAACAGAACCTCACCAGATAGACACTCAGCCTACCCGCACATAGATTGGGACTTCCAGCTCCAGAATTCAGGAAAATAAATTTTTGTTGTTTGTAAACCAACTAGTTTTTTTTTTTGTTACAGCACCCTGAATAAACTAAGACAACTATTATGAGAAACGTCTGCTTAAATCAGGAGGCCAAACCTCTTAGTGGAAATAGTAGGGGTGAAGAGATCAGGATGTATAGGGGCCATGCAACAGAAACCAGTTATTTGCAGGTCTACTTGGTAATTTGATACTGATCACTTGTCCCCTTTTGCAAAACAAAACACTAATCTGGAGTCATAGTTCATACATGTGTTAAAAATCATCTTTTTTTCAATTTTAAAATATTTAAATTCTATTTTTCTGGTATTCTATGGTTTTTGTTTTTATTTTTAGTTGTAGATGGACACAATACCTTTATTTTATTTATTTATGTGGTGCTGAGTATCAAACCCAGTGGTCCATGCATGCAAGGCAAGCACTCTACCACTGAGCCACAACCCCAGCCCTGGTCTTCCATATTTCTATGTTCTGTTTTTAATTTCTTAAGTCCAGAGATAACACATGAATACAGCCCAGTTGTGAAATAAAAACACAAGTTATAAAGTAAAATCTGAGCTCTCTTTGATATTCACCCACAAACTGTAGATACTACTATAAAGAAATAAATATTTACATATGCAAATATATAGTCTAAGAGCCTTAAAATTACACGATGTATTTTGCAACTTGAATCTTCATCTAATATGTCTTGGAGATGGTCCCAAGTCGCCACTATCTATCCTATGTTATTGTTTTTAATAGCTCTAATATTTTAATGATATAATATGAAGCTTACAATTTAAGTATTCCTTTCTGAACATTTAGTTTGCTTTATCACTATTACAAAGCTCCTGTTGATATATAGCATATACATTTCAAATGTGAACTATGCCTTATATTCATGAAAGTCAAATTTGATATTGTCAAATTATCCTCCAAAAAAGGCTATGTGTGTACCTGAGCTAATCTCCAATATGTGACAGCACTCATCTCCTCATTCAGTGCCACACAAGTATCATCATCTTCCAAGTTGGCCAATATAAATATTGTAAAATATTTCATTGTTTATTTAATTTGCCTTTCATTTTATGTTTATTGATCATTTGTTTTCCTTCCACTGTGAGTTAGCTGTTTGTACTCCTTCCCATTTTTCTATTGATCTATTAACCAGAATAGACTATACATGCTTCAGCAGCAAATTAGTTCTAAAATCCCAAAGGCACAACACAGTAAGACTGTTTCTCCCTCCCACTTTAGGTCCACAGTGAGTCATTAAAGCGCTCTATCATAGGAGATCAAAGTGATAGAGCTTGACTTAGCAAATCCAAATCCTACAGCCTCTTTAGCAAGGAAAGACTGGAGAATTGCTTATGGCATGCCATTGCCCTAAACCAGAAACAAAACATATTGCTTAAATTCATAATTATTCAGAAAGAATGCATGTGTTCAAACTAACACCTGGGGGTGGGAAATGTAAGTTTTCCTATGGAATATTTGGGGAGCATGACTGCCATAATTTGAAATATTTGTCATTTTATTGACTTTTTGAAATTCTTGTTTAGATATCACTTTATCTTAGATGTTTATAAAATGTCTACTATTAAAATTGTCAAGGTTTGTTCATTTTGTAGCATGTGTTAGGATGTCCTTTCTTTTCTAAGGCTGAGCAATATCCAATTGTGTGCATGTGCGTGTGCCTATCACTATTTATTCATTCGTTTGTTGATGGATCCTTGGGTTTCTTTCATCTTTTGGCCACTGAGAACAATGTTGCTAGGAACATGGTAGTACAAATTCTGTGAGACCCTGATTTCAATTCTTTTGGATGTAGACCTAGAACTGGAATTGTTAAATCAGATAGTCACTATTTTTGGTTTGGGGAAGGATGACTATACAGTTTCCATAGGAGTAGCACCACCTTACATTCCCATCAACGGTGCACAAGAGTTCTGGCTTTTTCACATTCTGACAACACTTATTTTTTATTTTTTTAATATAGCTCTCCCACTAAGTGTGAAGTGATGTGTCATTGTTTGGAACTTTTAGGCTTTTAAAGAACTACTTTTTCCATATCAAAATCTTTTACGGAAAATTGGTTCATTTACATGTCCATTCCTTGTGTGGTGTTATTTTCCTACCTACATACATTTTCCATCCTTTACCTTATCCCTTAAGCCCACTTCCACAGTGAAGTCTTTGGTATTCTTACTCTATACCGATTGATTTCTGAATTTCTCAAAGTAGGTCCGTCACTCTCTCCCTAGAGCTTAGTATTGTCTCTGAGAAAATATAGTTTCTCTTCAGCCCAGCATCATTCCCTGCTTTCCCCACGTTCTGTTATCATCTTACACACTACATAGCTAGGTCTTCAAGAACACAAGCAACTCGCTTTTTACTTACAAACTTCAAGAGTTGCTGAAGAATTTCACACTACTAAATATTTGGTAGCCTATTCATTTAGTTTACATGACTGTGAAGCTTGAGAAGTTTACAAATTCAACACTTGTGTCTTATAGGACCGCCCAATACTTAGATTTGTTTAAATCTGCTATATAAAATGTCAGAAGTAAAAGCCATTATCTACTAAAGCATCTTTCCCTAAGTCCCACTAGTACTAATCATGCCTTTCAGCATCACTCTCGCCTTAGTGACTTCATTTGTTTTCTGACTTTACCTTTGCTTTATTCTCTGTCTCTAACCCCCACACACTTTTTTTTTTTTAAACCCAGGATTGAACCCAGGGACACCTAACCACTGAGCCACATTCCCAGCCCCTTTTTATTTTGAGACAGGGTCTTGTAAAATTGCTCAGGCCCTCACTAAGCTTTCAGTCTGGCTTTGAATTTGTGATCCTCCTGCCTCCTGAGCAGCTGGAATTACAGGTGAGCACCACCACAACCAGCTCTGTCTTATTCACTGCAGCTAACCCCCTTCTCTTCTCCCCTCCTGTTCAACTATCCTTACTCTTTCTCCCTTTGTTCATTCCTCTGGTATTGAAACTTTAAGGCATATTTTCAAGTAAATATTTTTAATAGTTTTTCATTTGGAATAAAAAGTATACACTCTTTAAATTCAGTGAATAAACACCCATACACAGATTTACCCTCTATTAAATGTGTTGCCTCAGAAGTAGGGCAATTCATCCATTATGGGATCAAGCCATAAAAGTTGAATCCAAGCAGTAATTCTCCAATTAAAGAAACTTTAGAGCCTAGTTTTTGGGCCTCCTAAATCATTACTAGCCTGCCTTGGTGTGAATAAACCTTAACATAAAAACTCCTCACCCAGCCTCAAAAATTAGAATTAAGGAAGAAATATATTCAGGTGGCCATTTACACAGTATGTTTGAATACCATTTTGGCCAAATTAGTAAAAAATGAGCTCCTGTAAAGTTTAGAAAAAATACATAAATATCTTGAACTTTAAAAGCTTAGCCCAGCTAAAAGCCAGTGTCTAGTCTGGAGAAAATAGATTTGCCCACCATGATTATGGCTATTAACAAATACTGGCCCAACCTGCTCTAATTCCATGTCTTGTCTTCAATATGTTCTTCTATGAAACCCTTGACAAGTGGGGCCTAGCTTTAATAATGACTGCTTTATTCTGCCTCTCACTTTTTTTTTTTTTAAATACAGCATTCAGCCATACAAATTGCATACAACATTTTAAGTTTGAACTCCAAAAAAATATTCAAGGGAATCAGAGAATGGAATCCTAAAACTTACCCTGTAAATTCACACCTACTTATTTACCCATTTCCCTGCCCTAGACTGCACAAACTTTGATACAGGATACTATCCTGTTCACCTTATAGCCCACAGTCTCAATTCTCAATACAAATTTAGAGAATGGGTACATAAGGTCAAGTGAGCTTCACAAATGCTAGTATGGCACCAATGAACAATTATTCTTCTCTCTATATACTATGATATTTCATGGTTTTCCTTATAAGCTGAAGCAACTGTTCTATTGAATTAGCCAAGATTACACTAATGTAGTTGCTGGGAGGGATTCTGGGTGTGGAATAGAATAATATTTTGAAGTCTAAGAATAATGTAAAGGGCGTATTCAATCTTTTTCCTCTTCTAAAGCCTTTCGTTACAGTTGTTTCAAATCCTAGTATAAGTGATTTGATTTCACTTTAGCTTCCTACATGAGATCAATATGAACCTGGTATTGTCCAACAAAAATTGAGCACTACAGTGTGTTAGGCTATGTTCTAGGCATTTAAGACAGTGAATTATACAAATGTCTTAATGTCATGAAGATTTGATTTTAATGAAGTGATAATTACAGTATGTTAGTAGATGCATTCAGGTATAAAGAGAAAAGCAGAGCAGGATGAGAGGGTTTGTGAGTGTGAGGCAGCAGCAGAGGGATAACAGTTTTAAGTGGTGCGGGCTGGGTAGTGTGCTGGAGAAGATGTCATTGAAAGAGTTGAAAAAACTAGCCACAGGTTATCTAACAGTAGAGCACAAGGGTAGAGGACAGGCTCCAAGGGAAGTTGGCAATTTCAAGGCACAGTAGGGAGGCTAATGTGGCTGGAATAGATTGACCCAGAGGAAGACTGCTAGGAGTTAGGGGGTAGAGGGAGGGACAGGAAGCCAGATTTAAAAGGGCTTTGAAAGTCATTGCAAGGACTTAAACTTTTACTCAAAGTGAAATTGCAAAACTCCAGAGCCGAAAATAAGATCCTATTAAAAGAAAAACTTTGGAAAAAGTAAATTTAACAGTTTATTTGATCAAAGAAAAACTCCTCAGTCAGGCAACACTCAGAACAAGAAGAGATTTAAAGAACTCCACTCTGCAACATGGGCAGTGAGCATTTATAGACGGAAAACAAAGTAAGATCCAGACAGCTTGACTACAATGAGGCGTTTGGCTTTTTTGGACAGGTCTGATCAGTTGACTACCTATGATTGGCAGAAGGTCATCTATTTGTGATTGGCTGAGACCTAGCTACCTGTTACAAAAATTATACTCCTAAATTGGGTTTCTGTTGGTTTAAGTACGAAATTAGGGCAGTTTGTTACATAGAACTCAAAATCCAGAGAGAGCCTTAGGCCAATGTCCTTATTTAATTTAGCAATCTTAAAACTTTCCAGAGGGAAAAAAAAAAAACACCACACACAGGTTACCTACAAAGGAAGAATCAGATTATAATTGGAATTCTAGACATGCTGGAAGGCTGCAAATTAAATTCTAAGTTCACATATACCCTGACTAACAAGTACCAGGCAAATTATAAGGAAATATTTCTTAAGTTGTTAACTGAGGGGATGTCTCCATTAAATGAAGGCATAAAGAGAACTACATTCAATTTAGGAAACAAGGGTTCCAACCCAAAAGAGCAGTGCACGCACACGCGCGTGCGCGCACACACACACACACACACACACACACACAAACACATACACAGATGACAACAGCAAAGCAGGAAGACTAAAGATGACCTAGATTAGAGTGGGGCTCTTGAGCAGAGACCTTGGGAAAGTATCTGTGAAGGGAGGAAGGAAGAGGTCAGATCCATGTCTGTGGACTTGGGAAAAATTTGATCACACAGGAAACAACTAGTAGAACATGAAAATGAAGACTATTCAGACTCCCTCCACTGAGCGACCATAGCATTAAACCTACGGAAGAAGAAATATAATTCAACTTGGCTTTGAATTGGCCTTTTTTTTTTTTTTTTAATAAAACAGAAATGACTGACTCCCTTCTCCTATCTCCTCCTCCCTTTCTCTTGGTATGATCAGTATGGCCTTAAAGAGTCTTCTTTTATTCAATGGTATATAATTCATTGCTCTTCTTATATTGATGTATCAGATTTAGACAGAGAACAACCACCATTTCAAGCTGTCTCATGTCCTTATGATGTGCCCTTATCATTTTTCTTAGACATCTTTGCTTTTAGTCATGAAAAGACTTGATAGCCCCACTTGTTCCTTTCCTGCTACAGTCTGAAATTAGTCATCTTTCCAAATGGGAGTGGAATTTAGAAATTAAAAACTAAACATGTGATAATTTATATGGGGTGTAATTGCTTCTAGGTCTTTTTAGAAGATAGAGCGTGGAAAACTAAACATCCAGTGGTGAGTTGGAAAGTTTGCCTGGTGATCATATTACCAATGAGGAATAAAGGAATAAATGTGATTAGATGTGATATTCTGAGAAGAAATGATACTTTTTTATGGTGTTCTAGCTGGACACACATAACCTAAATCTAATAAAGAGGCAACAAAAGAACAACCCTAATTGACAAACATTAATAAATGTTTTTATTCTGCAGTGTGCTCAGGATCAAGCCCAGGACCTTGCATATGCCACGTGAGTATTATACCACTCACCCAGAAAATTCTTAAAAAGATAGCTCACCACAGGACATAAACAGATGACAACAAATAAACAAATTATGTTTAAATCATTTGTCACTAGGGAAATGCAAAAAAAAAAAAAAATCACACTGAGATACCACTACACAATTACTAGAATCACAAAAATTAAAAGCACTGAGCAGTCTAAGTGCTGGCTAAAACCTGGAGGATATGGAAATCTCATACAATGCTATTAGAATATAAAATAGTACAACTACTTTGGAAAAGTTTGGCAGTCTTTCCTGAGAAACATACACCTAACATATAATTCAGGTATATCCATGTAGGTCTTTACCTAGAAGGTAAATATGTCCATACAAAGACTGGTACACAAATTTTCATGGCTTAATATTTGATAGAGAAAGAAACACCTATGTGTCTATCAACAGGTGAATGGGTAAACAATCTGGTATAGCCACACACAGGAGTGTTTCGCCATACAAAAAAAAAATTGAAATATTGATATATCCACCAACATGGATGGCTCTCAAAATAATCATGCTGAAAGACAAAGTAAATATCATTCCATTTTACATGATATTCTAAAAACAAATTAGTTTAGTGGTTGTATATAGAATGGGAAAGCAGTGGGTGGTTGGAGAACAACATTACAAAGGGACAGGAGGGAGCATTTGGTGGTGAAAGATGTTCCTTTTCTTAATTATGCTGTTTCATAGATGTATACATATTTAATACTTATAGAATAGCATGAATTACATACAGTTTATTTTGTGACAATTTTATATCAATAAAACTAGAATGATTGCTAGTGTTATAAAAGAAAGGCTAAAAAGCCATTCCAGAATAAAGGAGATTAAAAAGAATGACAAATAAATGGTATACTCAATCCTGAAATGGATTTTGCACTAAAGGAGAACACATGCTTAAAGGACACTATAGGGACAATTGACAAACCTGGAATATGAACTATAGATTAAATATTGAACCAATCTTTAGTTTCCTGTATTTTGTGTACTGATATTATAATAAAAAATAGTCAACTTGGGCTTAGGAAATAAACACTTCCTTAAATATTTAAGGAGATTCAACCAAAATTAATTTGTCTTAAACCAACCTCTGTACACTTAAGTTTGGCTCAAAATGACTTCTATACATAGTGAACTCTACTTTACCTTTATGTAAAAAAAATTAAAGCCTAAGACTATATCCATGTAACCAAACTACTGAGTCTCAGCCAAACACAGCAGCTGAACTTCCAGCCAATCAGAGACTGAAAGCTGCCAAAACATGACCACTTAAGGTAAATGATAACCATAGCCAATTGCATTGTCAAAATGTCACTTTCTTTCTTCTATCTATAAAATACAACCAGTACATGTGGTGGAATGGGGCATTTGGAACCATCTTTGCTCTGAAATGTTGCCCAATTTTCTGGATTGGTTTGTTTTGTTTGGGGATTTTTTTTTTTTTTCTTTTTGTAGTACGGGAAATTGAACCCAGATCTTCTCTCATGCTAGGAAAGTGCTCTCCGCTACCCAGTTTTAAAACCTTTTTCTTGCTCAAACATTGTAAAATTTAACTACTTTTTTTTTCTTTTAACAAGGGTAAAAAAACATGCTGTATGCAAACTAGTCTCATATGGTTCAAATAATCATATGGATCTCACTTAATATGTAAATAGAGTAAGAATGATAATGAAATTGTGGAAAAATATTAAAAACTGGTGAATCTGTGTAAAAAGTAAAAATAAAAATTTTAAGTTGTGACCTCTCAGTTAAACGGGAAAGAAGAAGGTTGGCACAAAGTACCGTTATTTTTGCTTAGCTTTTTCATACTATTTTTAAAATCATGTTTATATGTTTATGACTGTGGTTTTATCCTTCAGTTTAAAAATTCTCAGGGTTCTGTCTTGAAAGCTTTTAAAAAAAAAAAAAAAAAAAACAAACAAATCACCAAGCCAGGTATTTGGTTGGCCTGCTTTAGAATGAAACACTCCATGGGGAACTTCTGGATCCCCCTAGAGTCATCTGGGCTGCATATATTTTGGGGGTGGTCAAGGCCTCAGGTTCTGCTTCACTCAGTGTAGTCTTATACAGAGAGGGAGGCCCTTCACTCAAACAGCATCCCTGTTAGTGCTCAGCTTCTACAAGAAAATTAGCCCTCAGAAGAATTCACGATGGCGAAACAGAGGTGTCCTGTGCACTACTCTGCCACAGAGAACCCGATAGCAAAGGAAAGAACTATTTTGAGGGAAAACTCTGGATGTTGGTAAGAATGTGGTGAGAACCCCAAATAGTACTATATCAGAAAGGCAGCCCAGAAGAAAGAACAAAACAAATTACCAATTACCCCTGGCTGGGGGTAAGCACAGGTGGACGCCACACTGGGGGAGTGAACAAGAAAGTATCAGAACCCCATCATAATGGCAGACCAGAAGTCCTAACTGTAGGAGAATCCCAGAGTTCTCACAGGCTTTAAGTCCAGTATGGGGAGCTGGATATTCTAGGTGACTGCTCTTTCACAAAGCAGGAACTCACATTGGAGCTCCCTCAACCCCCAGACCTAAAATGTTACAGTAGCCACTGTTAGATGCCATCTTGCCTCAGGAGTCATCAACTGGCCCCTGATGCTGCCTTGGCCTATGCATGCCTCACAGGGTGGAGAATAGCCCCTTTAGTATTCTGTAGCTTCAGGACCAGTGGCTACCTCAGCCACAAGCCAGCACTCCCTACCTGCACTTGCCTCATAGGAACTAGGGGAGGTATCCTCCCCAGCCCACAGCTTGGGACTGCAGCTGCTGGAGCAGGTCCTGGACACTTCCTGCAGCTCCAGGAACATAGCTATCAGTGCCCCAATTACCAGTACCATCTGCACTTACCCCACAGGAACTTTGGAAGATTTCCTCCCCATCTCACAGGGTTGGAACTGTAGCTACTGGTATCCAAAGACCCATCATCATACACATCTGCCCATGAGGTCCCGTTAAAAGTCTCATCTGCATCCTGCAGTTCCAGAAACACAGCTACCAGCACCCACCCTATCACTCCTGGCACTTGCCGCACAAGAACTAAGAAAGTTCTCCTCCCCAGTCCACAGCCTTGGGACTGCAGCAACTGGTACACAAAGAAACAGCATAACCCAGGCTTTATCCCTTGGGACTAGGGACAGGTCCCATCCATATCCTGCAGCTCCAGGACCATGGCTACCTATGCCACAAGTCTTGGCCCCACTAGAATTTACCCATATGACGTAAGGGTGTTCCCATCCATGTCCAGCTCTAGGACAGATCCCAAAGCCATGGCCTCCAGCATAACTTATGCTCAATACATGGGACTTAGGGAAGGTCTCCTTCATATCCTACACCCCTCAGAGAATGGATACTAGTGCTATAAGCCTAAATGTTACCTTCACCTGCCTAGTAGACCTACAGAAAATTTCCTCTGCAACCAATGGACCTTGGGCCAGGCTGCTGATCCAAAAGCCCTGGTCCCACTTGTGCTTGTCCTTTGGGACCTGGAGAGATATTATCTGTGATCTACAGTTCCATGAATATGACTAACAGCATTTAAAGTCCCAGCGAAAGCTACAATTGTACTCGCAGGACTTAAGAAAGGTCCCCTTTTAATTTCAAAACTCGAGTCCACGTCACCAGTACCATAGACTCCAGCATCACCTATGTTCATCCATGGGCTCAGGTACCATGGCTGTTGGCTCCACAATCCTTGATACACCTGAGATAACTGGGACAGTCTTTTCCACATTCAGATCCACCAAGACTGTGGTGACTGCTTCCACAAGGCCCTGTGTTATCAGACCTCAACACTTGCAGGAACTAAGAACATACTTCTTTGTAAGTCTTCATCCACTTTAAAGCAATACAACTACATTCAGGAACTGCTGCAGTCTAGACTATTGAGGCACCTACAGATACTGCTGGCATGCATTGAAGATGAAGAAATCACACAAAGAGTATGCTTTTGGACTTTCCTATAACCAAACTCAAAACACTATTCAACTGACATACCATATCCCATCTAAGTGAAAAACATTTTCCTCCAAAGCTACTTTAAAAATTGGAAAAACATCAAATGTTACACCAGATACACAGACATAATATAAAGATATAAGAAATATGAAATATGATGCCTCCAAAGGAGAACAATTCTTCAGAAATAGATACCAATTTGAAGGAAATATATGAAATGCCTGAAAAAGATTTTAAAATAATGGTCCCAAGGAAACTCTATAAACTTTATGGGTCCTGAGGACACAAGCATATGCTGCCTACAAAAAACTTGACTTATTGAAGATATACATAGACTACACGTGAAAGGTTGGGAAAAGATATTCCACAAGCCAAAACCAAAAGCAAGCAGGAATAGCTGTAGTGATTTCAGATAAAGTGGACTTTACATCAAAACTATAAAAAAAATAAAGAAGGTCATTTATATTTTGATAATTAATTCAACAAGATCTAAAAATTGCAAATATACAATGCAATCGACATGGGACCACCCAAATACATAAAGCAAATATGATTAGATACAAAGAGAGAGAGACAGAGTTAATAGTTGTGGACTTTAACACCCCAATTCCTTTACAGAAAGTTCATACAGACAGAAAATGAAGGAACACATGAATTGAAATAGAAAATGGACACAACAGACATTTAAAGAACATTTCATCCAATAGCAACAGAATGCATCTTCATTTCATCAATACATGGAACATTCTTTAAGATAGATGATCTATTAAAACACACATCAAATCTCAATAAACTTTCAAAAATCAAAATCATATCTCTCATCCTCTCAGACAATAGAAAACAACAAACCAACAACAAGAATAGTGGAAAAAATACAAATGCTTCTACATGACCAATGGCTAACTGAAGAATTTAAAAGGGAAATAAAGTTTCTTGAAACCAAGGAAAATAACACAATATCAAAATCTGTGGAATACAGCAAAAGTAGTACTGAGAGGGAAGTTTATATCAATAAATGTACAGATAAAAAAATAGATCTCAAGTAAACAACTTAACAATGCACCTCAAGGACTTGTAAGAGGGAGAAAACCAAACCCAAACTTAGAATAAAGATAATAAATAAAATGGAATCTAAAAAACAATACCAAAAATCAATGAAACAGTTGGTTTCTTGAAAGAACAAACAAAATTGGCAAAACTTTTGCTAGACTAACCAAGAAAAAAGAGAAGGTCCAAATAAATAAAATCAGAGATGAAAATGGAGAGATTATAACTGATGCCACAGAAATTCAACAGATAACAATTATATGCTAAAAAAACTGGAAAACAAAGAATGAATAAATTCCTGAATACAACCTTCCAAAATTGAACCACTGATAAACCAATAATGAGTAATGATATTAAAACACTAATTAAAAGTCTCCAGTATTTGGGGATGGGGGTTTAGTTCAGTAGGGGACAGCTTGCTTAGCATGAGTGAGGCCCAGAGTTTGATTCTCACCACCACAAGGGAAAAAAAAAGTCTCCAGTCTAAAAAAAAATCCAGAACCTGATTGTTTTACTGCTGCATGCTACAAGACATTTAAAGAACTAATTGCAATTCACTGAGTTATTTCTGAAGTCCTTTGTATCTTTATTTAGAGATAAGATTTTGCTAAGATACCCAGGCTGGCCTTGAACTTGCTGCCAGTCCTCATGCCTCAGCCTCCCACTATGTCCAGTTTACAATTTTCTTCTTAAACTATTCCAAAAAATTGAAATTAAAAAAAAACTTGACTTTTCTTACTCCGTTCCAGTGGGGAATTAGGAAGGCGCAGGAAGCTGGGGAAGATACTAGCAAATTTCAGTTCTCCCCAGTTTTTGAACAGGTTAATGATCAAGACCAGCGTGTTTGCATCCACGCGGTAATTCCTTTTAAAACTATTAAAGAGTTAAAAAATGAAAAAGAAAAAAAAAAAAGAAAAAGAACTCTGCCAAAATTTTTACAAGGCCAGCATTACCTAATGCCAAAACAAAAAACTATAGACACATACCTCTAATGAAATAGGTACAAAAACTTTTAAAACACAGCAAATCAAATTTTCCAGCACATCAAAAAAAAAAAAAAATCATAAGATGATCAAGTCGGATTCATCGCAGGTATGTACTAATTATTCAACATTTGCAAATCAATAAACATGACTTTTTTTTAAAACAAAAACCATATCATCAGCACAATACATGCAGAAAAAGCATTTGAGAAGATTCAACATTCCTTCAGGATTAACACTCAACAAAGTCACACATGGTGACCTACACCTATAGTCTCAACTACCTGGGAGGTTGAAGTGGGAGGATCACTGGAACCCATGAATTCAAGACCAGACCTCCCCACACGTACGTGTGTGTGTGTGTGTGTGTGTGTGTGTGTGTGTGTACACCCAGAGCCTTGTACATGTGAGGCAAACACTCAACCAACTGAGCTATAATCCCCAGCCCCCAGACCCCTTCTTGCAAAAAAAAAAAAAAAAAACTTATCAACAAACTAGGTATAGAAGGAACATTTCACAATACTGAGAGCTGAATTTGAAAAACACACAGTCAATATCATGTTGAATTAGAAAAAGCTGAAAGCATTTCCTCTAAGATCTGGAATAAGAGAAAGATGTTTAGTATCACCACTCTTGTGTAGTATGCTTCTGGAAATCTTAGCAAGTGCAGTTAGGCAAGAGAAAGAAAGAAAGGGCATCCAAGTTGGAAAAGAAGTTGTTAAATTACCCATGTTTGCAGATGATATGATCCTTTACATAGAAAAAACTAAATATTCCATCAGAAAGTGTTAGGACTGATAATTCAGTAGAGTTGTAAGATCAAAAAAAAAAAGCAATAGTTTTTGTTTGTTTGCTTTTGGGCAGTGCTGGGGATCTAACCTATGGCTTCACCATACTTGGCAGGCATTCTATTACTGAGTTATAGCCCAACCCTAAAAACAGCACCATGTTAAAAAACTGATAATGAACTTGCTGAAAAAGAAATTGAGAACACAATTCCATTGAACCATAAAATATTTAGTAATAAATTTTACTAAGGAAGTGAAAGACTTGTACAGTAAAAAAAAGTACAAAACTCTGATGAGGGGTTGGGGTTATAGCTCAGCGGTAGAGTGCTTGCTTCTCACATGTGAGGCACTGGGTTCAATCCTCAGCACCACATAAAAATAAAGATATAATTTTTAAAATGATGAAATAAATTATAGAGGAAACAAAAAAATATATTCCTATTTGTAGATGAGAGGAATTAATAGTTAAAATCACCATACTACTCAAAGTGATCTACATATTCAATGCAATTCTCAAACTGCCAATGACTTTCTTCACAGAAATAGACCAAAAAAACCAAAGCAACCTTCAGTTAAAAAGCAACAAACCGCAACTGTAGACATCACAATAACAGACTTCAAAATCTACTACCACAAAGCTATAACTAACAGAATAGCTAAGTGCTCACATAAAAACTAGCACATAGACCAAGGAATCAGGAGAACCCAGAAATTAATCCACATTCATACAACCAACTGATTTGACAATACAGTGGAGAGAGGACAATTTCCAGTGAGGACAATTTCTTCACTGAATGGCAAAATTAGATGTACATAGGCAAAAGAATGAAACTAGATCCCTTCTTCTCAGTGTTCACAATTAACTCCAAATGGATCAAAGATCTAAATGTTAAAACCGAAACTATGAAGTTACTACCAAAAAAAAAGTGGGCAGGGGGAATACTTAAAAACATTGGTATAGGCAATGATTTTTGGATAGGATCCCAAAGTCACTGGCAACAAAACAAATATAGGTAAATAAGATTATGTCAAACTAACAAGATTCTGCACAGCAAAGGGAATAATCAATAGAGTGAAGAGATGACCTTCATATTGTGGGAAAATGTTTGCAAACTATGCATCTTAGTAGGGAGTAATCTGCAGAACATAAAAAGAACTTGAAACACAGAACACCAAAAGCACAAACAATCCAATTTAAAACTGGGCTAAAGATCAGAATTGACATTTCTCAAAAGAAGACACAGCCAAGCATGGCAGCTCACACCTGTAATCTCAGCTTCTCAGAGAAAAAAAAAACTCGAGACCAGTCCAAGAAACTTAGTGAGATGTTTTCTCGAAATAAAAATAAACAGTGCTCAGGCTGGGGATGTGGCTCAAGCGGTAGCGCACTCGCCTGGTATGCGTGCGGCCCGGGTTCGATCCTCAGCACCACATACAAACAAAGATGTTGTGTCTGCCAAAAGCTAAAAAATAAATATTAAAATATTCTCTCTCTCTCTCTCTCTCTCTCTCTCTAAAAATAAATAAATAAACAGTGCTCAGTGGTAGAGTACCCCTGGGTTCAATCCCCAGTACTGAAGAAAAAAAATACAAATGGCCCAAAAGAATATGAAAAAATTTTTTCAGTTTCACTAATTATTAAGGAAATGCAAATCAAAACCATAATGAGATAGCATTCCACTCCAGTTAGAATGGCTATCATCAAGATAAAAATAAGTGTGAGGAGGATAAGGAGAAAGGGGAACTCATACTCTGTTGGTGGGAAGGTAAATTAGTTCAGCCTTTATGTAAAACCTAATGATCTAGCAATGAGCAATTCCACTACGGGTTATATATCCAAAGAAGATGAAATCATTGTTATCAAAAAGATCCCTGCACTGCCATGATTATTACAGCACTATTTGCAATAGCTAAAGTATGTAATCAACCCCAATGCCCATCAGTGGATGAATGGGTGAAGAAAATAGGGTACCTATACACAATGGAGTATTATTAAGCAATAAAAAAGTAAATTCTGTCATTTACAGCAACAGGAATAGAACTGCAGGTCATTATGTTAAGCAAAATAAGCCAAGCCAGACAGAGAAAGGCAATACCATATGTTCTCACTCATTTGTGGAAACCAAAAACTCGGTCTCACTGAAGAATAGAGAAGCATGGTGATCACTAGAAACTGGGAAGGGAATTGGTGGTGGTGTGAAGAGGGATGGAAAAGTTAAAAGTAGGGGCACAAAAACACAGAGAGGAGGAATTTGATTTTATATAGCACAGTGGGGTAATCATTGGTTTAAACAACATATGCTATACTTAAAATGACTAGAAGAGAACAAAATTCCCAACACATAAAAATAATTAACATTGGATGATGTAAAAGTGCTCATTATCCTATTATACATTATATATGTACCAGATCACCATAAAATACCCTATAAAGATGTACAAATAGTATGTCTGAATTTTTAAAAAAGTAAAAAATAAAAGCATTCCTTCCTCCATTCCAGTTGACTAGTACAGCTGAAACTCCATACTTAACATAGAACTACACCCGAGGTACTGGTCAAGAAATAACCACAAATTCACTACCACTCAAATTTTAACAAAAGCTCAGTTGAGAGTAATAATTATGGACAGTGGCCTGCAGAATCTATAGCCCATTTTCCCCTCTAAATAGCCTAAAATGTTTTCCTAAAACAAGCCAGACCAACAAAGATCCACAAACCTGACCACATCTTCTGAAATCCCCATCTCTCCTGAATTGCCTTTTACCGAACTTGGCTTCAGCGTTCATTATACCTTATGACACAGTGGGGATGTTTTCAGAAACAGCCCTATGAAAATCTGTCAGACTTATTGGAGAAGAGTGTCTACTTTATCACATAGTGACTTCTTTGTGAGAATTTACAAGAGAAATTTCTTCCTGGTCTCTCAACCAGAAATAATTAGGCTACTCTTGAGCAACTGACTTGTTTTTATCTCCTAAACACTGTGCATTATATTACGGATCGTTTTTCCTTCTCTACTTTGTCTGCCAAAAAAATCTTAGGGGCAAATATGTGGTCAGTCCCTAGCAGGATCATAGGAACCAACAATTTCTACTTTGTGTCTCAGCTTTATTTCTAGCTTCATTGTTGAGTCAGTAAAGATCATGGAGCCAGAGGACCTGGGTATTGAGCCCCTGAGTTTGACCACTTAAAATTCGTATGGTCTTCATCATCATCCATGCCTTAGTTATCTCTTCTATAAAATGGAGAAAATAGTTCTCATCTCAAGGTATTATTGTCAGAACTAAACAACCCCATGTGTGCAAAGTGCTCAACAGTGTGTACCACATAGCAAATAGTTCATGTTTAGATACTATTCTCACCTCACCTTTTCTACTACTTTTTGGTGATATTGATCTCTTCCAATTTTTAGTGTAATCTGTTTTGTTTTTTTTTCCTTTTTGTGCGTATTTATTAAGCCATCTTAAATGTTCCCTGGAAGAAGACTGACTGGAAACAAAAGCAAATGAGTGTAAAAATGCCAAAATGTGTGCAGCATCAAGTTAGAAGTAATCAATATGATCTCTTTGATAAAAACACACTAACAGAATAACCACGATATGGGTTATCATCTAGATAGATCTTAAAGTGACATTTACATTTTTCAGAAGTTCCAGAGGTCTAATCATGTCCTGATTTGATCCCAATTACAATTTGTTCTAATGATGGATTCTGTGAGGAAAAAAAAAAAAAACCACATAACAGTTCAAAGATTGCCACTCAAGACCACCTGGGAAGTGTTCCTCAGTAGACAAGGAAAGCCCCTAGGCAAGGCATCTTGCTGCTTTATTGTTGATTCTATGAAGGTCAAGATCTCTAAAAGAAGCTTTCCTTCAGTTGCTTGGCTAACAACGCCTCCTTTGCTTGTGGGTGTTAAAAGCAGTTCAGATAAAGGTTGGAGAGCTGGGCATGGTAACACACACCCGTAATCCCAGCTACTGGGGAGGCTGAGACAGGAGAATCACAAATTCAAGGCCAGCCAGGAGAAATTATTAAAACCCTGTCTCAAAATAAAATTCTTAATAAGGGATGAGGTTGTAGCTCAGTAGTAGAACACTTGCCTAGCTTATGCAAGGTCCTGGGTCCAATTCTCACTAGAGCCCATCAATAAATGTCAGATAATCCCACATAAAGAAAAGTGTAAAAAAGAAAATGATGTTATTAAAAAGCATGGAAAGATTTTACTCCTAAGCATGGACTATACTTTGGTTAAAGTAAAACCTTTTATTTGTTTTACTTCTCTGCAATTTAACCAGCACTGCTGATATACACTGGTTAAAGTCTATTTCTTACCTACTTTTCTTCTTTTTCTCCCACTCTGGTCATAACTATTACAAGAGCTGGTGTTGGTCTTAGATCAGAGATCATCCAGGGAACCCCTTGCTATTCAAAAATGACTTTCTTCAAATATTACTTACTTGCTATGAATTAAAGCTTATTCCTTGGGTTTTGAACACAACAAGCTCTCTCCTGTTATAATTAAAGTAACCTCCAGAAGCTGTCTCATATTAGCCTCCTCAGACCCTTGAGATAACTATTTAATTCCCTACTACAAGTATGTTTGCATAAAGGAAAGGAGTTTTACTATATTTTACTATTAATATTAAGAAATATTTACTTATCATACACCATGGGCTCAATAGTCATTGGAGATGCAACAAACATTCACTCAAGGAGCATCCTAATGGGAGGAAACCAGGAGCAAACAACAAAGCTATAAAAGGGGAAAGAAGGGTAGGGAAGGGTCAGGGGCTGGAGTTGGAGAGGCACTGCTCCAACGGGGAGGTCAGGGAAGCTCTCACTTAGGGGAGAAGAGGATCACAAGAGGCTTGTGACAAGGGAATGAGTTGCACTTAGGTGCAAGTGGAAACCACCCAAGAAGGGAGAGAAAGTCCTGAAGTTAATTTGGCTGGTTGCTGAGCAGAGAAGTCCAGTTCTGAGTCGAAGTCCTGGCTCTGTCAGCTCCCTGCCCTGCTTGACCTCTTCTCTCAGATGCAGGCAACAATACCTGCCCTGTCTGTACCTTGGAGCTACTGAAGTTTGAGTTTATGTTTAGAGAATATTTTGAGCCCTACAGGCAAAAAACTTTAGGAAAGCACAAGGTACGATTATGTTATTTTCCCCGTATTTTTCTCCTGTCTCTTTCGATTTGGGCTGTTACTTTATTAAAAAATAAACAGAGCCAGTGGCCTATTCCTCCCTCTCGGTAAGCTGTCAGTTTAAACATGCCTCATCTATCAAGGGCAGTCCTGAGACCATCCTTCACACTCAAGAGTCAAGGTCAACATGCAACTAAAAAACAAAATGCTCTACTATTAAGGCAAACTGTTTCCAGGCTGGGCTTACCTGGAGGACCCCTCACCAACGTTATTCTCGGAAGAGCAAATGAATGCAGCATATCTCTGCATCCTTGAGGCAGGAAGCAGAGTTGTATAGATAAAGCTCTGACAGTGAGGGGAACAGAATCTTCTAAGACATAGAAATTACTTTTTCTAGGTCTGCATACTTCATCTAGGCTCCTTTCATAGCCCTCAGATTTTATTCTAACTTCCTTCCATTATCATTTAGCTACATTAGAAATAGAATGATCCAGGAAGAAAAAAAAAAGTCATTAAGGAAAAATCTAGTACTAGAATATATTGAAACAACAAAAAGGTTTGAAGTTGAAGTCTCTAACTAATTAGAATGACATTTTGAAAAGATAACTATCATGGAAAATGTCAAACATATTTGTAAAAATAGAGGAAATAGGTTTGGTTGGTTGGTTGGTTTTCTGTTTGGCTGGTCTTCAGATTTGTTTTGGAGATGATTTTTTTGGTGGGAAGGGATCAGTGCTAAGGATCCAAGGCCTTGGGCATGTTAAGTGTGTGTTCTACCATTAAACTACATCCCCCAGCACTGAGAAGACAATTTAATGAGTTTCAGATACTCATAATGCAACTTTAACAATTTTCAACCCTTTGCCAATTTGTCTCATCTATGCCTGGTCCCAATTCTGTATGCCTCTCTGAATAATTTTTTAGGCAAACCTCAGATATCACATCACCAGTAAATACAGCTTATTGATTCTCATTATTCTTAGAAGTTATGTTCTGTAAAGTCATCCTAAACACTGAAATATGCATTGCTAAATCACTACTCCTAGGAAAAATCAGGGTTAGATTTCTACAAGCCTCTGGTCACAATGTGTCAACCAGTCAAGACATAGTATTGTTTCTTGTATGTTTCTGTTTAAAGACAGCAGATTTAATATGCACTATTAACTTGCCAACATTGATCTCATGGCCAACAGCACTATATTGCATGCTTAAATGAAGCTTATCCGACACCTACATATTTTGATACAGTCCATCCATCTTATACTTAGAAACATTAGCCAGCACCTCAGCATTCTGCTTGGTGATCATGTTAAGCAGCAAAGTGACCAACACAAAGTGCAAAAACATGAAAAATCAAGACACTAAATAGACTCTGAGAAGGACAACAACTCAAATTTTTTTGCCACTCTGTACATGTCAAGCAATGACAGCAAAAGCTCTGTGAGTATTGGTTTAGGACTTATGAATACATTTTAGTGAGAAGACAGAACCTCAAACATGAATCCACAATGTCCATCAACAGTATTTTGATATAAGCATATTTTTAATAACAATTTTTCACCAAAGATTAGGAATTAAAAATAGGAAATTTTAAATGGCACTTGGCATTCAGACAGTAATTCAAAAATTTATTAAGTGTCTACTGAATGTTTTAAGATTGGTTGTGACCCAAGTTTGTTGACTAAAGATAGGATGGTATTATATAAAGTCCTATTCCAAATATTATAGGAATTGCAAATATATCAAGTTTGAAAAAGTTTAATGTGTTGGAGGATGAGATTCCCTGTCATCATAAGGTTCCATTCAATATTAATATGAAAGTACTGTGGAAAGTACTCTACTTTCTCACATCCTTTAAGTTGTTAGCTATTCAGTCATGTACTGATCAGTTTTATGTTTCTCTTGTATTGTTATATTAAAAACACACATTTAATGCAACTTTTTGGCTGCTTACTGTTTGCTTTGTAAATATCTATTTGTAACATAACTGAGATCCTCACTCGCATTACATTAGCAATTTTTTTTTTTTTTTTTTTTTTTTTTTTTTTTTTTTTTTGTGGCAGTGCCGAGAGTCAAACCCAGGGCCTTGAGCATGCTAGGCAAGCACTCCACCACTGAGCTCACTTTCAGCAATTCTATTTTTCAAAGGTGACAAAATATAAGCCTTCCAGCAATGTGATTTATCCAGAGGTTTTCTCTCCACAATGTCAGTAAGTTACTTTCAGATGTGTAGAAAGATTTTTTTTGTTGTTGTTGTTTGTTTTTTAGTGCAGGAGATGGAACCCAGGGCCTTATACATGGTAGTAAGTGCTCTGTCACTGAGCTACATCCCCCTGTCTGTCTCCCTACTGGAAATATTTATGGCACCCCTCTTAAAGCTCACTGGCTCGAATTTTAGTTAATTGGTGAATGCACAGCTAGACCTATACAATGGGAAAACTGTTAAATGGAATACATACCAAGACTATTTTGCTCTGGAGCCCCAAAAAATTCTCTTCCTGCCCATCATTCCCACAGACACCTCAATGGTATTATGGGACATTTATCCTTTTATTGATAAGTCTAGTATTACAAAAAGCATTCTTTTCTGAACAGTGAAGTTACAAACCTCATTCTAAATCTCACAATTAGCAATGTCTATTGTAACAAAAACTACATAATTTTAAGTAAATGAATTTGGTCTATTATTTCTATTTTGGTCATAGAAAATCACACTGTGGCACTGCCACATTTGAACATGTGAGTACTTTGGTGTCCTAGACTCAAAAATACTAGAGATTTAAAAAGTCAGGAAATTTGTGTTCCTATGTGAATAGTTCTCCAAGCTAAAAACAAAATGGCTATAAGGATGCTAGTAGAAGTAATTTAATGACATTTCCCCAACATGAACAACAAATTCTTCCTTGAATCTTTGACTGCAATGTAATATTTCAGAAGAACCATTTCAGCAGGCTTAAGATATAAAAACCATGATTAAGTCCTGCATTAAGTTCTACTCTTTACCTTTATTTCAAAATACTAAATGATAGACCATGCTGACATCAAGACAGCAATGGTGTTTGTGTGTGGGTATTAAACAGCAGCTCATTTGTAGGATTATTCCCAGGATGGTACACAAATTTAATCTTACACAAGTTTCTAAAATGATCTAACATTACCAGGTAAATAGAAAGATATTAAAACCTAAACATTGCTTTATAGTACTTAATAAAATAGGAAGGTAGATTAATACACTTGGGCCTTTATTAAAAAATTGAAGCAATTAAAGATAATGGTCCAATACTCAGTACTGCTGCTCTAGTAACTCCCTTTCCTGTCATATGCAATTCACTCACTTCAATCCCTCATGAATCCTTAACCCCTCTTTAGATACCCTGATAGTGTCCTTATGCAAAATCCTTCAATTTCCTAAACCTTTATTTTTAGCCAGTTTTTCCTCCTTAATTCTGCCAAAATTATGCTTCTGAAATACCATGATTTGCATTTAAGCTTTTAACAGCTCCCTCAGTATCCACAGAATGTAAATAATCTGTATAGTTTATCATACAAGGGACTTTTATATCTACCCTACCTTTCCAACTTCACCCTTTTTGACCTACCTCATCTATCTGTACAATTTCATTTTTACCTTTGACCCCTATCTACGTGTCCAACTTAACCCTCACCATTTTTTTGATCCTCTTCCACCTTCAATCTCCTCCTCACACCATGTATTCTGGTCATATTCAACTAATGCCAGTTCCTGAAAGGTCATTCCATTTCTTTATGTCTCTATGTCTTCGTACACACTATTCTCAATAATAGTGACCATTTTTAGCCATAATAAAGAGCCATAGCAATGTCAATACAGTCATTTTAGTTTTTTGGTTTTATTGTTGTTGTTTGTGATGCTGGGGATTAAACAGGGCCTTATGCATGCTGGGCAGGAGCTCTACCACTGAGCTACGTCCCCTGCTAATACAATAATTCTAAACTTAATGAAGAATAATACAAGAAATTGAGTATGTTAGGGCAAAGAGAAGTGCTCCCTCCAAGTCTAGACCACCTCCATTCTAAAACTGTCCTCATCACAACTATTGACAACTTCCACCCTAGGGTCCCTTTTCTGCCCTCCCCTTATGTTACTAGAGACTTATCATTCCCTAATAAAGCAAGACCCTCTCTCAGCTTTGATGGTATTATACTCTCCTGGTCTTTACCCCACTGTCCACACCTGATTAGTCTGCTTGCTTATCTCCTTCTTGACCTTTTGTTGTTAGAGTAACTCAGGAATCCATCCTCAGCCTTCCCTCTGGTCTTTATCTACATTCACTTGTTAGACAACTCACTCATTCCAATGGCTTCAGATACCATCTGTTGTCAATGACTCCCACATTTAGGTCTCGTCCCAACTTCTCTGCCAGGCTCCACAGTCACTTATCCATCTGCCTTTTTGACATCTTTTGGGGAATGTACTACCTATTTCAAATTTAATATAATCAAACAGAACTTTCTGTCCCTCTTCCTCTTTCAAAAAAATTCTGTATTCATTTCCCAACCTTTATCATCTAAGTAAAATGGCTCTACAGTTGCTCATGTCAAAACCTAGGTGTAATCTTAGATGCCTTTATTTCTCTCCCTCTACATCTTTTCAGACTTATTGATGCTAAACTCCAAAATATACCCCAACTTCCGTCTCCAGCTCCCCAGTACTGCCCGTTTGTCCTGTTCACTGCATGTGCTACTTAACAGCCTCCTCGCTGAACAACACATTTTCCACTTGCTTTTCCACAATTTGTTATGGAAATTTGTTATTCATGGAATAAACAGGAGTGATCTTCTAAAGTAAAATGTTAATTCCTGACTGAGGAATTCTCAGTGGCATCCCATTTTAATTAGAATAAAATTAAACCCTCTCCATAGTAGACAGCAATCTTGGTGATATAAGTTCTGTTAATTCTCTACCTATTTGACATTGTCTTTCCCTCTTCCCAATATCCTCCAACCACACTCGTCTCCCTCTTCTGCGGCATCCTCATAATCTGTTCTCCACCTCCGGGTCCTTATTTTCTGATCTTTCTACCTACAATACATCCCCAAATGTGACTGACTTCTTGTCATTTAAATTTCAACTCAAATCTTACCCATACCAGCCAGTTCTTAAATATTGCTGCTCTTATTTACAATAGCCTAGTTTAAGAAATTCTCAAAAATAAGACAGCAAACAAGTGAGGAGGAATCAGCTTTAAAGAAAATAAGTTCAATTTAGGACTTGTTGTGTTTCATGTAGACTAGACACCCCGCAACCCAGGCAGTTAAATAAAAGGAACTGAGCCCAAGAAAAAGTTATGATTAGATATGTAGCTGAATGCATGCGAGTAGTTCATTTGCCTCAGGAAATCAAAGAAAAAATACAAAAAAGAACTGAGGATAGAACATTATGAAATGCTTTTACATTGATGGATGCAGGAAAAGGAACCCAGACCAGAAGAAAAAAATGGAGTAAGAAAACCAGCAAAGCCTAGAGGAACAAACCCTGGAGAAAGAAACTTACAGAAAAATGAAATGATAAAACACTAAAAATGGTTTATTGCTTTGGAGCTCAAAGGTCATGATAGCCTAGACTAGAGCTCAAATCCAATCTCAGTGGATTGAGGGTAAAAAGTGGAAGCTATGACAATGACTGCCTATTTAGGAAATTTCTGTCTTCATCAAATTATAAACCTCAGGAAGGCAGACCCCAAATTTTCCAGTATACTTACATTTGCTAGAACTCAGTGCAGTGTGCAACACAGAGTTAGTGTTATGGTTTGGATGTGAGGGTGTCCCCCAAAAGCTCACGTGTGAGACAATGTAAGAAGGTTCAGAGGAGAGATGATTGGGTTGTGAGGCTTTTAGCCCAGTGAATCAATCCCCTGACAGAGATTAACTGAGTGGTAATTGAAGTGGTAGGGGTGGCTGGAGGAGGTAAGAATTGATGTATATACTTGTATCTGGAGAGTAGAATCTCTGCTTCCTGTTGTGAGTTACTTCCCTCTGCCACCCTCTGCTGCCATGATGTTCAGCCTCACTTGAGCCCTGAGGAATGGAGCCAGCCTTCTCTGAACTAGGATGTCTGAGACTATCAGCTCTCAAACTTTTCCTCCTCTATAACTGTGCTGGTCAGATCCTTTAGTCACACAGCAGCAAAAAAAGCTGAATAAAAAAGTTTGGTATCTCTTCCACAAAGCATTTGACCAATGAATGAATGAAAGGGTGAGGCTGGGGAGGAGAAAAAGAACAGAAGAATAGGGGAAAAGGACAAGGAAATAAAGAGAAATGTGGAAAGAAAAAAAAGATACACAAGAAAAGATACAGCCGTGTGCAGATAAGAATGTAATCATTTTCAGAATGAGAACATCTTGAGGATATTTTTTTCATGGAAGCAAAAGTAATCCAAAAGTAGGGCTGGGATTGTGGCTCAGTGGCAGAGCACTTGCCTCTCACATATTGGCCACTGGGTTCAATCCTCAGCGACTCACAAAAATAAATAAATGTATTATGTCAATCTACAACTAAAAATATATATATAAGGCAATCCAAAAGCAAGAAAAGAGAACACAGAAAGAAAGCTCTGTGGGAGGGAATCAAGAACTAGTATAAAGATAATTTTCATTGATTATCAATATTAATCAAGATTTAGTAAGAGAATGTCACAAATGCTCTATTGCTGTAATTTTCTTATCAATTGGTATACTAATGCAATTATGTGAAATAGCTAATATTTTATCAATAATTTTGTTGCATCCTTAACAGTTCAATTATAATTTATGATTGTTTCATATAATTTTTTTTTTTTTTTGGTACCAGGGATTGAACTCAGGGGCACTAAACCACTGATTCACATCCCCAGCCCTTTTTTAAATTTTATTTAGAGACAGGGTCTCACTGAGTTGCTTAGCGTCTCCCTAAGTTGCTGAGGCTGGCTTTGAACTTGCAGTGTTCCTTCCTCAGCCTCCCAAGCCGATGGGATTACAGGCATGGGCCACCACACCTGGCTGAATTTTCATTCTTTAGAAAAACTTTCTAATTTAGCCATAAAACATGACCTCTGAAGATGATGTAAAAATAGAACAAAGAATGAGGAACAAATATAATCTTCAAATAAGATAAATGACTGAGTATCTTTTAAAAAGTCATTCTGCTTTACCAGTATCAGAACTAATAAAGAGCAGTAGAAGAAAGAGAAATAAGAGCTAAATATTCTAGTGTAACTCTCACCTATTAGTCTATGTCCACTGAGGAATGCAAACTTCTTCCTACCTCCAAAAAGGTAGGGGGGCTTCATTAGTCATTCAACTCTATGCAGTATTATACTAATGTTGCCAAATTTCTTGTTTACCAAAATTGAACTGTTATAACAACTGTATATTCCTACCTTGAGGACAAGGTTCTACTGATTTCTTTGTGCTATTTTAAAAATTTACCTTGGCCTCATCCCCAAACCCAAGGGTACAACTCTGAGCTTTACCCAATTTGAATCTCAGCTGAAGATTAAAAAAAAAAAAAAAATCTCAGTTGCTTCAAAAACTAAGTTCCTAAGAAGAAGCCAACATCAGATTCTTCATCTGTTTCATAGGATATTTGTAGCTAAATCCTCAGTGATAATCATTTTTCAAGAGAACAGTGAAATTCAGGAAGCTGAAGAAGTTTGACAGTGCAGCTAGTTAATGAAAAAAGTAGGACTAGATGTCAGGTTTTCTAATTCCTAGGCCAGTTCAATGGGGTGCTCTTTTAAGATGTTGGCAAATGTTCTACATGACTAAAATATTAATTATGTAGTTCTGTCAGTTGCTTCATTGGTGAAATGGCCCCTTTCCCTCTTTACAGGTCAATCTAACTTTGGTGTTTGCTTTGATGTCACGCACTGAAGCTTATAGTGTGAAGTTAATGTCTGCTCTCCATCAGGTTATGTGAGGTACATGTGTGGACTTGAAGCATGCACATTTAGCCCATAATCACTGTATTTAAACACATCTGCATGGTTTTCAGTTGGAAAAAGAAACAATGGTGCTGAGAAAACTGGAAATCTATATGCAACAAAAAGAAATTAAACTCCTCTATCTCACCATGCACAAGGACCTAGGAATTAAACCAGAGACATGGGTCTATTAGAAGAAAAAGTAGGCACAAATCTCCATCATGTCGGATTAGGCCCACACTTCCTTAATAAGACTCCTGTAGCACAAGAGTTAAAAATTAAGCATCAACAAATGAGACAGATTCAAATTAAAAAGCTTCTTCTCGAAGAAATAATCAGTGAGGTGAATAGAGAGCCTACAGAATGGAAGCAAATTTTTACCACATGCACATCAGAGCACTAATCTCTAGGATATATAAAGAACTCAAAAATCTTTTTTTAAAGATAGATGAGAGAGAGAGAATTTTTAAATATTTATTTTTCAGTTTTCGGTGGACACAACATCTTTATTTTTTTATATGGTGCTGAGGATCGAACCCAGCACCCTGCACATGCCAGGCTAGCACGTTACTGCTTGAGCCACATCCCTAGCCCCGAGAACTCAAAAATCTTAACGCCAAAAAACAAATAACCCAATTGGTAACTGGATCAAAAAACTGAACAGACACTTCTCAGAAAATGATATACAATCAATCAACAAATACATGATAAAAATGTTCAACTCTCTAGCAATTAGAGAAATGCAAACCAAAACTACTCTAAGATTCCATCTCACTCCAGTCAGAATGGCAGCTATTATGAACACAAACAACAATATGTGTTGGCAAGGATGTGGAGAGAAAGGTACACTCGTACATTGCTGGTGGGACTGCAAATTGGTGCAGCCAATATGGAAAGCAATATGAAGATTCCTTGGAAAACTTGGAATGGAACCACCATTTGACACAGCTATCTCACTCCTCGATCTATACCCAAAGGACTTAAAAAGAGCATACTAGAGGGACACAGCCACATCAGTGTTTATAGCAGCACAATTCACAACAGCTAAACTGTGGAACCAACCTAGATGCCCTTCAGTAGATTAATGGATTAAAAAAATGTGGTATATATACACAATCCATTTTTCTGATATAAGGATGCTGATTCATAATGGGGTTAGGGAGACTATGGGAGTATTAGATGAATTCTAGATAGAGAAAAGGGGAGGGAGGGAAAGGAAAGGGGTATGAGGATAGGAAAGATGGTGGAATGAGATGGACATTATTACCCTAAGTACACGTATGAAGACATGAATGGTGTGACTCTACTTTGTGTAAACCAGAGGTATGAACAATTGTGCTTTATATGTGTAATATGAATTGTAATGCATTCTGCTGTCATATATAACAAATTAATAATTTTTTTAAAAAAAGAAAGTAGTGTCATGACCTAAAACAAAAGCTTCTAAAAGTCATAGGGAGACCACCTGAGGAGTAAAGCTGACCAAGTGACTGGACTGTGCTTCTTTGCTGCTTCTAGCCCTTCTCTAGTTGCTTTGAAGGTTCAGCAAGGCCTTCGAGAGAAGAAATGGTTAGAAAGACATAAGCACTTTCTCTTTTTTCAAATTGGTGAAAATGGATTCATCTAGGGAGTTTTAACTTCTTAAGTATCATTCACTCTAGGAAGCCTTGTTTTCTTATGTTTTAGAACATTCAGGGTCCCATTTGACTCTTCAAAAACAAATTTAAATGCCACTTTTCTGTTTCAGTTGTAGTACTCACCTTCACCAATTCAGAAAACAGCTATCTTGTCTATTGATGGTTAGAACCCCTGTTCCACTTAACTCTGAGGTTTTTAAATTCTAATTTGTTAACTCTGGTTGTATATAAAGTATATTTACACCATTTGTGTCCTCATACATGTGCTTGGGGTAATGATATCCATCTCATTCCACCATCTGTTTTACCCCCTGCCCACTCCCTTACTCTCCCACCCTTGTGCTCTATGTAGAGTTTATCTAATCCTCCCATGCTCCCCCTACTAACCCCACTATGAATCACCCTCCTTATATCAGAGAAAACATTAGGCATTTGGTTTGGGGGCATTGGCTAACTTCACTTAGCATTATATTCTCCAACTCCATCCATTTACCTGCAAATGCCATGATTTTACTCTGTTATTGCTGAGTAATATTCCATTGGGTATATATGCCACATTTTCTTTACTCTGAGGTCTTTTTAAGGCTCATTAGTGTCCCTTGCCATGAGGATAGGCACTACAAAAGTAAAGTTGTTTTGGTATAGTTAATTTATCAGAGCTAATAAGCATTATATGGTGTCTAGAGAGAACACTGAAATGACTTACATAGGATTTTGTTCTCTTTTTAATGGGTAGTCTCCTGTCACTTGAACCCTTGGCCGTCTGTAAGAAACAGTACTGGGCACTCCTCCAGCACCCACACTCTCCCCTCTGCAGGTCACCCACCTCTCTGCATCACCTCAGAGCTTCACAGCCCAAACTGGATTTTGTCCCAGCACCGTGTGGACACCGATAGCTCTACATGAAGGGGCAGCTTGCCTGGGCCTCCATCTGAGACAGCCTGGCCCTCCCATCCTCCCTCTTTACCCCAACACAACTGAACTACAGGGGGGCTCCACATTCCAGGGTTTCAACCAATGAGAGAAGAGTCACTGGATACACTTTTCCAGCGTAGCCCCTAACACAACCTCTCCTAGACTTTTATTTTCCCCTCAAACTCTAAGAATTCAGTCTTTTGAATCTTTGCAAACCTCATTTCTTCCAACTCTCATTTCTTTAAGGAATTGTCCAACTTAGGTTGTTGTGGAAGAGAAAGATGAAGGGAAAAAAAAAAGTAGGGTATTTTATGGATATAGAAGCAAAATACACATGGTTCTTTCCAGACAGGCTTGCCACTGCAGGGTGCCAACAGAGTGATCCTTTACCCATATTTCTTGGCACATGGAAGACACAGACACCCCAAAAAACACACCTTTAAATTTTTCTTCAGATTCTCTTATGCCCATTGCAATCCCCCCTAGTCTTTTCTCCTCAAACTTCTCTACTTTTAAAATCCAAAGCTTCCTCTCCTCAATCTTTATAACATTCTCACCTTATTTTTTCTTAAAGTCCCTTTCTCACTGAAGAGCCTGCCTCTTTGGCACTGGCTCAATGCCCCTTCTTCAAATCTGAACCATAAACAAGGATAACACTTCTGGAAGTTTTCTAGGGGTGACAATACCTTAGGAGGTGCAGAATGGCTCAGGGTTCATATCACAGCAGTGGCTCTCAACATGTGGTCCCCAGAGTGGCCACAAGCAGTGGAACTTGGAAATGAAAATCCTCCACCTCATTCTGGACTGCTGAGTTGGAAACGCCCAGAGTGGGGCCTATAAATCTGTTTTCACAAGTCCTTCAGGTGATTCTGATGTAAGTTAAAGCCAGAGAGTATGGTAGTAACTAACCATTGCCACATGGTTCTCATCCAACCCTCATTACATATCAGAATCACCTTCAGAACCCTGGGGAGCATTTACACTTATAGATTCTTGGGACCTACCCCCAGAGATTCAGCTTCAGTTGGACAGGATGAGGCCCAGGATTTCTAAATGATTTTAGTGTCTTTGCATAGTGCTAAAACATTGCACTGTCCTCAAATAAGAATTACATGGGAAAAGATATTTTTCTATTCCAGAGGGTTCGACTGAGGAGGGGAGGGGACAGCATGGTTTTCCTAATTGATCTGAAATATTTAAATATCTTTTTTTGTTGGTGGGGGGATCCTGGGGATTGAACTCAGGGGCACTTGACCATTGAGCCACATCTCCAGCCCTGTTCTGTATTTTATTTAGAGACTTGGGCTCACTGAGTTGCTTAGCCCCTTGCTTTTACTGAGCCTGGCTTTGAACTCAGGAACCTCCTGCCTCAGCTTCCAGAGCCACTGGGATTGCAGACTTACATTTAGATATTCTTATAACCTAACTCTAAGTTAGTCATTTACATATGTAGACAGCAAGACTGCATGTTCAATGTTTTTAAAATTTGCTTTATTAAAGTATATAGTTTTTAGAGTTTCAGAGGAGCACATGTGGTAGAACTGCTCAAAGTAAGCCCAACTATTCCCAGCATCATAGACACCCAGATTGGCTACAGAGCACTGTGGTTCACTGATGGCTGGCTGGGTGCCTTCCCCCTTAACAAATTTAGCAATCCATTAGGATGGTGCCCTGGACAACTGGCCTTCTCACACCCTCCTCACCACCCCCAATCCTTTGGAACTCAGCTACAATTCTGCTAATGTCTTCAGACAAAGGCATCATTTTACTCAGCTTTTATTAATAGCAGCGAGTGTTAGAGACTTTGAACACTGAATCTCGTGGGGAGAAACGTTAGTGGCGGGGTGTGGATTTAGGCATTACTGTCACCTCATCAGGCCGTGTTTCCACTTTCCTTTCAAAAGAACCAAAATAGACAATGGAAAAAAACACCAATTGCAATTTTCCAAATGGAAATGAAATACTGCTCTGGGGGTTTACTAGTGAACTTTATGTTTAGATAAAGTAACATAAACAATTACACAAATCTATTCTTTTGTGTGACTTAATCTGCCTTCATTTACTGCCAGCTGATTTGATTTAGGGATATTTCTTTCAACTTCAATAATCATATAGCATGTAGTTATAAATCATAGAGTCTTTCAAGAAAATTAAAGGTTGACCCAGCATATTCAAGTTTCAGTATTTTTATCTTCTTTGCATGAATTACCTTGATTTTCTCTTAACAATAAAATAACCCTCAAATCCAGAAAGTTATCTGGTTACTGCAGAAACAATTGCCCAGCTGTAGTTCAGGGAAAATCACCAAAAGTCATGTGGTATTTATAAGGAACTTGAGTGCCAGCCTGTCTCCATGCCCAGCAACAATAAAATGTTTTTAATATCTATTCCGTGCTCACAGTGTGGTGAGTGAGTATAAAAGAACGACAGAGAGAGGCACTGTGGTTGTCCAAGTGAAAATGCCTCTGGTCTTTTGCTAAGGATAATCTAAACAGTTCCGGGAATGCACATCCACGGCAAATACTACCTGCTGAGAATTCCATAAAATCTGGAATCTTGTCTTGAAAGTCATCTGCGAAACCCAGTCAAAACAAAATTGAAGGAAATACTACAGAGATGATTTGAGAACTGGTCCAAGTCAGAAACATCGCTGATGTATAGGTCGTCAATGCCATGAGACATGTAGAGAAGTGCTCAGAGACATGAAACTTGAATTTCTCCTCCCACAAACTACAAGTGTATAGAGCCTAAAGGAAATTGGGGAGGAAGTAGACAAGTTTGCATATGGAGAGATCCCAATCCCTTCTGAACTTCCAAGTGATTGGAAGTTCCTATCTGAGGACCTAAGAAGACTTGGCCAAAGACACAGTGAAAGGGAAAGACAAAGCCCCCCAAATAAAAACAGGCATTGTGGTGACAAAGCAGACAAGGCACCTAGCCAACTCACCAAAGGGAAACAGAGCTTCTGGGCTCTGGTGGTAGCAGATTCAAAGCCTTGATGACCCAGAGGTGTAACCTTTGTGAGGAGCCTTCTTGGCTCAGTTAAACCAAAGTGGAGGTTTTAGCCCTCACATACAAAAGAGCCAGTAGAGTTAGGGCAGTGTTCTTCATTAGACCTGGTAAGAGCACATGCAACAGGACATGCAAACTCTAAGATTATGCCTCTTCAACTTCCAGGGACCCTCTGGAATACTCCACCCCTGCATGGGAGTACAAGTGGCAATTCCTAAACTATGGAAGAAATTCATATGGTGAACCCAAAGCTACCTAGACTGGACAGACCCTTCAGATTGGAGTAAACATCGTGTGTGAGGAGCAGGTGCTGAGCACATTGAGGGTTTGATGTACTTAATTGAGTATTAAAATGAATCACTGTGCTAACTTGTCTAGTTATGCCCAAGGTTGTGGGTTCAATCCACAACAGGGCAAAAAGATAAGATAAAACAGAGTCCTTAGTAAGCAACATATTTTGTAATTTTTTTTTTTTTTTTTCCAGACAGGCCACAGTTACCCAGGGACTCAAAGATTTGTGCCTCTCTGCTCCCCTTTTAAGTCGTTACAAATGAAAGTACAGCTTTGAGGAGTGATTACATAGTAAAAAAATAATAATAATAAAATAAAATATAACAGACTTTTAAAGTGTCTCTATTGGAAATAGATGATAATATTATCCCCCAGAACAAGGACATAATCTTCAGCCTTAGCTCGTGGCCATTTTCTGATTAGTCTGCAGATCAGTCGAATCTATAGAGCCAAAGTTGACATCGGACCATTTATGCCTCAATAGTAAATGACTATTCAATACAACAAAATGACAATATTAATTTTGGTAGACTTTAAATGCAAATAGCAGAATAAGGAGGTGGCAATATTTGAGTCAATCTTGAAGGACGTGTGTAAGTCAGTCAGTTTAAGAAAAGCTACAATTGCTGAACTCTGAGCGTTGCAAAAGTTAATACATTGAAACTTTCTTCATAGGGAATTTAAAATATTTTGGGCCCACAAAAAAAATGTATTTAAAATGCTGATTGCATATTGTATTAGGAAAATAAAGCTTACAGAATTATAGTTGATAATTTGAAAAATTAGAAATTTTAAGACTCATAAAAATCAGTAATACCTGTGAACAGGTAATACCTATTGTACCAGAAGTAGGCAGAGTGCTGAGGGCTCTCTGTGCATGGTCACACTTGGTTGTCTAGTAGGTAGGTTATATTAGGTAGGTATGTTGTTATTCCACCTCTATAGATTGGATGTCAGGTTTATGACTAGCTCCTGAGTTTACCCTCCTCACCATGAAGTGATTAAATGTCTTGTCTTTATTACCCTCTCCAAATATAATGAGCATATTGAGATCCTCAGAAATGTTTATCACCAAAGTACAGGTATGTTGGGAATTACTTTGTTGGCACAAGTTGTGAAAGTGAATGCCTGGGCTCTCAGATGTTATATTTTTCAATTTTTCAGTGGTTTTCTTTGACTTTTGCTTCTTAACTATTTTTGATGGTTTTACTATATTTTCCCCTCTACATCTTTCCCAAATTATATGCAGACTGCCAAATACAATCTTTGAATGAAACATTTTGGTTTAACAGAAATGAGAACCAGGGGGGGAATAAAAAGATGTTTTGATTTTCTAGCATTTTTAAACCTACTTTTTCTTATGTAACTGGAATCATTATAACTTTGAGTCCTACTTTATTCATTTATATTCCTCCATAAGCATTTCTTACTTTATTAAACACTACTCCCCAAACATTTAACAGTTGATACTATTTTATCAAGTGGCTAAAAAAAAAAAAAAAAAAAAAAAAAAAAACAGGTCTCTTGACCTGTGCAGTGATATAAAGCTAAATTTGAAACTCTTACTTTAGTCCTTGAGATCTAGAAACTAATCAGTGGATATTGCTCTGAAATGATACCTAAAAGGCTATTGCAATCAGTAAATTACATAGCATGTCACACTTGATCAATTTTTACTATATTAACAGTGTTTACACGTTTCTCGAGTTTCACAGGGAAATCAAATAATTGACCACAGCTGGCAATATTTTATTTTACATGGAACACCGCAGCTGGAGGAATTCCAGCCTAACCTTGAACAGGGCTCTAATTGACTGCAAACATTTAGGGGCAATGTCTTGAATGCTGGCTGATTTTCTCTCCTTTCATTTTGTGTCTGAATGTTTTTTCAGAAATATTCATGGCCTTCACTAATATCCAGGGAGAACCCAGGTGCCCAACAAGCTTTGTTCTAACAATGAAAAGCAGCTACCCAGCCATGCAAGATATAACATAGGAATATTCTACTTTGTGAAATATTGAAACTCATTTGAATCCTTCAAACTTAATAGATGTTTCAAATCATTAAGCAAGGATAGTACCTTCAGAAGACTTATTTTTCACAGGGTTTTTGTAAACAAGAATGAAATAAAAATGAGACAATCAAAAGAGAAATAAAACATTTTTTCTGTTTCATGAGTTTTCAACCTCTGACTGATATGTCATATTTTACCTGAATCAATTGATTTAAAGCAGAAGTAGTGTGTGTTGCAGCTTTGTTCATATCATGTTTATTCTGTGGGAATGTTAAAATACCATTGCAATAATTTGGTATTAGAAATGTCAAGTCTATTCTACTGGCATAATCCACAAACTTTGAATCAACATGTTGTATGATTTAGAATTTAATTTTCCTAAAGATGATTAGTTTTCACTTGGCACTGCAAGACAAAGGTGGGTGGGGGGGGGAGAAATGGCCAAAAGAAGCATTTTCTGAGACATTTCCTTGACTTACTAAAAATAGAGACTCAGAATCAAAGAACCCAAACTTATTACAGCTGCTTTTTCTTGACAGAACAAAGCATGCTGCTGTCCACAGTAAAGGCACTTAAGGTCCACACTTGAAATAACAAAAATAATCCTTAAAAAATCAAATAACTACAATATGTCATTCCCGAATCTTAAAATACAATTAAGAGCCAATTGGAATCAGCTGAATAAAACATTTTCTAATAAATAATTGTGTGTATGTACATATGTAATTCCCACAAACTCTAGTCTCCTACAGAATAATGTTAATGTTAAAACTTTGATAAAACAACTTGTTTCAATTTGGGCATACTTTATGTATACAGCAACATAAGAATAAATATAAATTGCTTTCAATTTTAAAATGTAGGTTTAAAATATCTGCTTTCCCAGTGAGCAGCTTTTAAGCCATTCTATTTTTAGCAGACTTCAAGCTTTTACTTTCAGTGTTTTCAAAAATCTCACTTTTAAGAAAACATTGGCTGGCAACTTTAAACATGCCCCCAGTTTCTACGGGCCATTTTCCCTGGCCTTTCCTAGGTTACCATAGACACTGCTGTTATACACCCTACCACCAGGCATCAGCTTTAGGGGTATAAGAAATCTCGTGGGTACATTGTCCTGCAAATTACTTGAATAACACCCCAAAACTTGTGTCATCTAGCACTTAAAACAATTAGTAGTTTTTTTAAGTGGTAAAGACATGTCAAAATTGTTAGTAAGATGACAATAATGTCACACAATTTTAAAAACTGGTAACTTCAGTTTATGTGACCCTAACATGTAATTGCCAGCAAATGCAGGCTTTATTATTATTATTATTATTATTATTATTATTATTATTATTATTATTTTTAACCCTAACCCATAATAAATGCCTGCAATCCTTCCCTTCCACGGGTGTCAAATAGAGCTGATGTGTTGGCAGAGTGTCTTTTGTGACATCATGTGTGGGAATTTAGTAACCTTTTCATGACCACAATTAGAAATAACAAAGAGGTATGTATTCATTCAGTATAAATTCTTAGCATTACTAGTTGGCCTAGGCTGGTGAAGTTATTAGACTATTTCCTATCTGGTTCATTGTGTTTACACCTGGATAAAATAAGCTTGTGGTGAGAGGGTTCTCATGCTTAAGGCTAGACACCCGTTTATAGGGCAAAAGGCAACAGGACCATTTAACTTTTAGCAAAGTGTTTTTCCATTAATTGGGCCACACATTCTAACAAGCACCATTGCACACGGTTTGGTCCTGAGAAGATTTGCAAGTGTTTTGTGTGTCTTTTGTTAGTTCCACCATACAGTTTACCCTTGATTTAGCAGACTACAGTTATACAAGACCTTTCTTAATTGCTTTTCATGCATAGTTGGGAGACACAGCAGGCAGTCTTTAAGCAAAGGTTTTGTGGTCCCTAAATGGTAGCTTTAAGTGCCTGCTTTCCTGTGTTTATTGTTGACAATTCAATTAGCATGCCAAAGCAGCTGTGTGCTGTCCAAGGCAGGGTCAACCAGACTGCACATGCAACTAATTTTATTAACAGAAAGCAAAATTAGCTGCGGTGCATTTATCTTACATATTTACTAAAAAGCATCACGGGAAAATTGAGCTGCTTTTTCCAAATTTAAATTCATCTTGTGTAAAGTCAGAAACTTGAGCTTTTTTTTTTTTTTTTTTTTTTTTTTTTTTTTTTTTTTTTTCCATTTGGTAGCTAGTGAAAAGTTATTCCTTTACTCTCTGTTCAAGCTTTAACAAAAGCGACACTTGGCAACAAGGAGATGAAGACCTCATGTCTCTTGAAGGTTTTCTTTTCATAAAAGGTGACTTCTTTAACCAAAAAAAGGCCCGCAGAATGCTGAATTATTTAGCCGCTTGCAGTAGTTTAAATGTAACTGGTGAGAGACAGCAACAGTGCAGTTACGTGTAATAAAGCTGAGGAGAGTAGAGGGGTGGATGGGAGAAGCTCCTAGGGTAGAATCTGGCTCTGTCAGAGGATTCTGGAACAATCTGCTGGTATGGTTACCTTCTGGAATTGCATGCCACCGTTCCCCTGGGTGCGTTAGAGCTCGGGGGTGAAGGCAGATCTCATTTGGTAATGAGATTGGCTACAAAAGCCATGTATGACTGTCAGACAGTTAACTTGTCCAGCCAAAAGCAGAATTGGAGTTATTTTTCAGATTCCACATTTTTGGTACTGTTGACTTCAATTGTGCTAACATGTACTTTTTAATTGGTTTGACTTTAGACAATGAAGTTGGAGGACAGCTGAAGAAAGTCTGAGTTGGAGGCAGAAATGATAAAAGATGTAACCCCATGAGGAAATAGCATGGAGTGGCTATCTGCCCTATTTAGTTTACATACCTAAAATTCTACAAATAGGCAGAATTTGAAAACTGCATTACTTTTCTTTCCAGCACTGCTGGCAATGTCGCCTGAATCATCTTAGTTTAACCCTATCATAATCTTTGCATCTTTTCCCACTTATCTCTAAAACATTATCTTACCATTAATTTGTAATCTTTTTTTCAAGCACTTTATTCTCTGAGCTACATCTCCCGTCATTTTTATTTTTTATTTTGAGAAAGGGTCTTGATAAATTGAATTGTAATCCTCCTGCTTCAACTTCCTTGTAGCTGGGATTACAAGTGTGTGCCACCATGCCTGGCTTACTTCACACTTCTGTAGAGTTTAATACTTGAATGCCAAGCACCTCAAAAAGTGTTTTTACTCCTAAAGCTCTTGTGTTGGCTTGCTTCTTGTGCTTGCATCTTTTATCATTTTTCGCTACATTCCTCACTCCTGCTCTTTTTTGTTGTTGTTAAGCTTTGAACTAAATATTGCAGAAATTGTGTGTGAAGGGTCAGAGGACAGAAGTCCAACAAATATGGGGTATAAAAATCCATAGGTCACCAACTGTCATCAAAAAATAGAGAAGAATCAGAAGGAAGGGGTTCTGAAGATAAGATGCAAACTAATTCGTACTAAATCTACTGATGGAAAACTTCATATGGAGTTGAATGCTGATTGCCTCTTGCATTCTTCATGTTGCAGTAACAGATGGTACCCACCAAGAGATTAGTTCTTTGCAGGCTCATGATCTCCTTCCTTATCCCAAAGTTTTTTTCAATACCAACATATTCTCTAAAAGCTTAAATGAAAACATTGCTTTAAAATAATACTTTAACTGCATTTGCAACTACTGATTTTGTATACTGGTCTATATTGTCTAAGGAAAAGGTAAGTTTTTGTTGTTGTTGTTGTTAATACCAGCATAAAAAATTACTCCCCTCTTACAATATACCTTTATTTCCCAAACTTTTTTAAAATTAAATTTTATTTTTTAATTGTAGATGGACACAATACCTTTATTTTATTTATTTCTTTTTAAGTGGTGCTGGGGATCAAACCCAGTGCCTTACATATGCCAGGCAAGAGCTCTACTACTCAGCTACAACCTCAGCCCCCATTTCCCAACCTTTTGAAAAATCTCTAACGCTATAGACACTACACACAAATATAGATATGTCAGGATCCCATACCACCAGATCACATTTAATTGCAGTGACACTTTGAACTTTCAGTTAGACTCAAAAGAAATTCCAAAGACAGATTAGCTGATATTTTTCTTACTTGCTTATCTGCAAAAATAAGTTTTTAGCTCCAGGAAAAATATCTCCGAACTGAAACCTTCTAAAGGCAAAGTTTTAACCCACAGATGCAATGTTGGCTACATTTCACGTATCCTTTAAGAACCTGATCTCTTCATTGATTGAAATGATTCAGTGATGGTCATATAATTGTTTCTCACAGGCCACAAAGAAATGTAAACTAACTCAGATAACAGAGTTAAAGTCTGATTTATTGAGATGGCACTGTATACATATTTCACATGCCTAATTCATTCCTGCACACTCCAGTGGGATTAAATGATACAGATCATGTCTAAATCCATAATCCTGCTTTTAGATCACCTTCAAAGAGATGTTGACATTGACATAGTTACACATATAAAGCCAGATCCATTATAATATTAACAAATGCCTTCCTAGATATTCCTGATACAAATTTTTGTGATTATTTCAACCCCTGGCAGTACTTCTACCTAACTCCCAAAATCTTTTACTAAGAATCCTGCAGTTCCAACTGAAAGCAGCTCTTCAATGTATTCCAGTTTTGAAACTTTGTCTTATGTCAAATTATGAAATGAAAGACCAATAGTAAGAACAGAAGTAAAAACTGTAATTATTTTAGAAATACATTATATTTGCCAAATAATACTAGTTCTTAAAGTTTTCTTCTAAGTTGCAAGTTCGTGTATCTGACTACTTGCCAACTCAACACCTCCCTACTGAGCAGCTCATCTGTATCTCAAACACGTCACAACCACATCAGAATTCTCAATCACCCCCACTCAGCATCTGCCTTCCCCTGGATCTTTCTGTCTAGCCAGGAGCAACACTATCATCAACCCACGGGCTCAAGTCTGAAGATTGCTCAGGTCATCTTTGGCTCTTTTCCCAACTCTATCCATCCACCAGCTAGTCCTGTGATCAAAATCTAATATATACCTTTAATCTGTCCACTTTCTTCCATGGCCTATGGTAGAAACCAGCCTAATCCAAATATGTCACTTCTCACCTGGAATACTTCAACAAGCTCCTTTCTCTGCTCAAACCCTAAACCCACATCAGTTCCAGGAGATCTTTTAAAAACATAGATCTGATCATGTCCTTCTCCTGCTTAAAACCAATGATTTCACCCATCACTTTCATGCAAACCAACTCCTTAGAATGGCTCCCGTGATCCTATGAATCACCCCTGCCACTTTCTTCAGTATATCTCCTACCTTTCTCCCAATTTCCCATCAACTCCATCCACAGCCTCTCTAGTTCATTAGGCAATTATCAACTTCAGAGTTTTCCAGTGGCCCCTCAGACCTCCAGAACTGCTGCCACCACGTGGATTAAGCATGGAGAGCTTCCTCTTGTCCTATTGGAATTAATTGAAATGTGCTTTCCTCAGAGAAGTCTTATTTAACCACCAAATGTGAACCCAAGCTGTGTAAAGCCTGAAGTGTAGATGATTTGAGAGAAAGATTTTTATGGGAAAATATTTTTTAAAAAATCTTAAATTTGCAAATTATGCAAAAACCCATGGTCACAGAAAAACCCAGGGTCTCTGAAGGGGCCAGAACAAGTGAAGGACCCTAAGCTTATACATATGAATTTCACATTTTTAATTTAGTGACCACCCTTGTTAAGCTGGTTTTCTCCCCGCTCTTCCTCCACCCTCTCTGTGACTGCCTCCTGTTTATCCTTCCTAGCACATCCCAGTTTGTTACTTGCATGTGGTCTGCCTCTTCCATTAGCCTGTGCATTCCAGCAGGGCAGATACTGCAGGACCACCCATCACTAACCATAGTGTCTGGCACAGTAGCATTTGGTAAATATTTACCATAGAATTACTGAATGCTGAAGCATCCTTTGAAATTAGCCGTGCCAGAAAAATGTAAAGAACTGTTTTAAAATTTGAAATTCGTACATCATTGAAGCAGTTTTGCTTTCTTTTTCTTTCTCTCATGGTGAGAAGCAACCTATATAGTATGACAAAATTCCAGGTGCAGAGAAAACAATCATTATTCCCTCTCTATCTATCCCAAGGCTCAGGAATTTTAAGGCTACACCTATTTTCTGAGATTAAAAAAAAAAAAAAAAAAAGGCAGTTATCCAACAGTGTTGGGCCTAGTTACCTGGCTCAAAATCACCATCCTCTGATTCAGGGGTAGAGCTCTTCTTCAGCATGGTTCCTGGCTGTGGTGACACCAGACTGGGCCAGCATCCTCTGTGAAGTTCTGGACATTCCCCTGCTCAGGTCTAACCTTTCCTGCGTGTTTATGCACCTGTTCCCTTGTTTATTCGTATGTTTGTAAATCAGCTTGGTCTCATCACTGTGAGACATTTCCCACTCTCTGGCAAAAAGCCCACCCCCTCTCCAAGGAGAGCTGGCACCTTCACTTCAGCACATTTGGAGCTAACTTGCTTCTTCCTGAATGTGAAGAAGAAAACTAGGTCTTGAAATTTTAGTAGAACTTACTAAGATAATATTCAAGCTAAGTGTGAAATACTTTCAAATTGGTTATTGAAGAGTAAAGTGTTGAAAAAATGACTTTAGAAGATAACCTTTATATCATAGGTAAGTATTTTTTGTAATTTGACATATTATGCTAAAACCTGCAGTGTAGTTTCATAGCAGGAATTGTTATTAAACCCTAGAATTATCTACAAATGGAGAACATTAGATGTCTTCTAGTGTACTCTTTTTGAATGGATAAACCACTATATTACACGGTTTGTATTTGTCTTTACCTGAAATAGGTAAGAATTAGTACAATTTCAGATCTAGAATGCCACAAAAAATTTTGTTTGCCTTCCATTAAAAATTCATCAAAGCAATAATAATAATAATAATAATAAAGAAAAGCTGCACAAATTCAGGAATGAACTCCAGTTTCTTTTGCATTTGTATGAACAAACTTCATTTCATTTGTTAAGTGGTTCAGAGTCTACGCCATTCATTTATTTGTGCAGGTTAAACAGTTAGCTTAAATGAATATTTTACAGTTAAAGTAACCTGAGCTAGGTTAATTATGACAGCAATTGAACTTCAATCCCATCCCTTGCAGACTGAACCTTGGTATGAGCATATTCAACTCTAAGCTACAATACCTCAAACTTCTGATTGGGAGCAGTTTCAGAATCAATTCACATTCAAATAAAAAGGCACTCCAGTGAGAGCACATTAAGATGTTTAAATTACAGGGCATATGGGATTCATCAAGCAAGAAAAGCAGTTGTAAATCAAGCTCATGGTGAATGGGTTAAACACACAAGAAGGTTTCAGTGCTCAAGCAACACTTCCCAAAGTTTTTGGTGTTTTTTTGTTTTGTTTTGTTTTAGTAACTTAAGTGAAAAATTTAAGAAAATAGCAAAAAGTAAAAAAAAAAGGTTTTTTAAAATAAAAACTTCCAATTCAATTGATAATTTTTTACCACCGCTCAAATGCCCACTTTAAAAAATAAATGATAATGAGCACAAGGGCCTCATTTCAATACATACGACTAGAATAATGGGAGAGAGGGAAAGTCAGAAATGAGACCAGACTTTCAAAGAATTTTCTCCTTTGTCTTTGTTTCTTCTTAGATTCTATCATATGTGGATTGTGTGTGTGTGTGTGTGTGTGTGTGTGTGTGTGTGTGTGTGTGCTGATGGAGCCTCCTATTCCACTTCTTTCCTTCAATTTTTGTAACAAAATAGGTGTTTCTTGAATGCACATGTAGGAACCAAGATAATGAAAAAAAGACATAGTATTCCTAAGGAATATGCCTTTGCAGGAAAAAAAGATGATTGGTTGACCAGCGGATCCTCAGGATAACTGTTCAAGTTGGGGGTCGTAATCTCAACTTTTATCCTTTCTCCCTTTTTAATCCCTTTTTCTCTGATTTACATAACTGGTAACCCTCATGAAGATTCCAGGCTTCCTTTCAGCTCCAGTTTCTTAATAAGCTAATCAATACTAAGGAAATCATGACTCAATAAATTTCATACGAACTTAATTTTAAGCAAACTTGTGAAATGAACGATGTTTTGGTTACAAAGACTGAATCTCTAATGGTAAGACTTCAAAGTCCTATATCAGCACAAACCCAACCTTTTGTTTATTAGTCAAGTTTCTATGCCACCAAAACCAACAATTTCATTAAGTCCAAAAAATAAAATCATTCAAAAAATAAGCATTCAATTAGACTTCAGGAAGGAAATCTACAGTTCATCTGCCAAATCCAGCCCACCACCTGTTTCTGTAAGTTTTATTGTAACTCAGCCAAGCTCAGTCATGCACATATCATCAATGTCAATTTTTGAGTCTCATCTACTCAGAGGTGAGTAGTTGCAACAGACTGTATGACCTACAAAACCTTGAATATTTACTAGGGGACCCTTTAGAACAGTTTGCCAACCCCTGGATTATATTATTCCTTGGTTATTGCCTATTTTTCTAATAAAAACTAGTTCAAGCCCTTTATGAGTTAACCTTATTTCCTAGTTTCAGTAAAATCTGCCTCTGTTTTGAGAAGCCTCAGTGTATAGCCTGGAATGCGGGGCCTGCACTTTTGAAACATAAACACTTTGTCTCAATGAATTTTAGTACTTCAGCAACTCCCTAGGAAATGAAAAACGCCAAGAAGCTCCTCTGACAAAAATTCAACCCTTATTGAGAACTCACATCTTTCCAAGTGGCCTGTCCTTGCTACCAATGACAACCTTTCTGGCGAGCCAAACGTTTACAAATAAAATTAAGAGAAAATTATTTAACATAAAAGAGCAAAGTAAGCAAAACAATCTATGGCTTACAATGAATAATAGTAAAATATTAAAACTCCATCCACCTAAATCAAGGATCAATTAAATTAACCTGGAAGTGGACATCTCTATAGAAATAACCAACGTGAAGTATTAAACTTCCTATAGGTTTACCATCTTCTGTTTTTTAAAGTGGATGGAGAAGTCTTTTGGTTTTTTTGGTTACCAAGATAATTCAAAACATTTAGAATAAAACATCAATTTGCATCAGTGATAGAAATATTTGTAGAATTGAATACTATGTCGTTTTTCATCATCTTATCTCTTTAAAAATTGAATACGTATTCATCCAGTCTCCTGGTCATGCAACTTTCTAAGCACACTTCTCTCACTAAAGGAAAAGTATGAAATTCGGGCTGGGGAGATAGCTCAGCTCAGGTGGTGGATTGCTTGCCTCGCATGCACATGGCCCTGGATTCAATCCCCAGCTCTGCCAAAAAAAAAAAAAAAAAAAGTATGAAATTCAATTTTCAGCTTGAATTTAAGTTAGTTGAGTCTGGCCTCTTATACATGGAAGGAAGAGAACAGGGTAGGGAGTAGGATTTCTTGGAAGCCACATTTCCTTCCAGGCTTGGTAAGCATCTGTAGAGCATTGTTGAGGAATGGTGTACCTCATAGAGAGTGTTCTGGAGTAACAGGAAGGATAATCCTGATACTAAGCATCGATCATGCTCCAAGTTCTGCTCAACAGCCTCCACTCCGGTCATCTCTCGTACTGAAACTCAGAGAGGAGACTAAACATCCAGTGAGACAGATAGTGGAAATTTGAATCCAGGTGTCTCACTTCTGAAGTCCTTCTCAACGTGAAGTAAGAGGGTCTTCATGATTGAATGTCTCAAAGTGCCATTCCAAGGAAAAAGGAATATGGGCAATTGGAGTTCTAGGTGTTGAGACGTGAGATGAGACTCACGGTGAGACTGCCTGAGCTGGGAATCTAAAGGAAATCAGGATGAGCTTCATGATGTTGATCCATGGATTTAAAGAACGTTAGACAGTTTCTTCTATTTGCTTCATACTTGACTTTCTAATAATACTGTATATACTTACTGCAGGCAAGTGTTTGATTTAATTTGCAGAATAGGCGTGAATAGCCAGGGAAGAAAAAAATGAATGCATGAAGCCAGGACAGTATCATCTTTGTAGGTATGTTATCTGAGTTTCTTGTTCCTCTTTAAAGCTTTGATATATGACTTAAGTTATAGGTCATGGGGTAAGTTTTTCAGTAAGAATTCTGTTCATCTTGATCTCTTCTTTTGCCAAGTTCTCCTAGGCTTATAATTACTCACTTCAAATCCTACTCTTTGAAGATTTCCCCCAAAACTACCAAATAATGTAGAAATAAAGACATTAGAGAAAATCCAATCAACTTTACTTATTAGCTTTGTCATTCAGTATGAACAAGAAATACTTTGTTCCCTGTTTCATAGAGTTCATAGAGCTATCCTGTGCTTCACACATCACCCCTGACCTGCATTTGCTGATGCCTCAAGTCCAGCCCTGCCCTCCTAACATCAATCCCAATTCATGTGGCTGAGCATGCAGGGGGCATGGTGATGGCTACTTGGAAGTGTGGTCATGCCTTTCACATTCCTGTGGTTAGAGGAAAGCTCTTTTATTTTCTTTCATTTCTGCATCAGCATCCTCTACAGTCCACAGATCCTTTCCTCCTGGACAAACTTCTTTAAGCACATCACATCCTTTCCTCCTTCATGGGCCATCTGAGTTCTCAACACCCACCAAAGTAGACAAAGGATGACATTTGTACTTTACCCAAAGGAGAATACCTTTAGTTATCTTGCAACAACATGTTGAATTCCTGTCATAAAAAAAAAAAATACTTAATGAAAGAAAAGCAAGGGGAATTAGGTCATGTAGAATAGCTCTCTTTCTGGATTGTGGGATCCATGGGGGACTCTGGTAGGGAGAGATAAAGAAAATGATCTGAAAGAAAGAAATGGGAGTTCCCAATGGAAAGCGCCATTCTGGTTTTATTTATAGCAACCATCAACTTTTAATTTCAATTTTCCTCCAGGCCTTGTTGAGCACTGTTAACTTCATACTTTTCTCCAACTTCAAGGGAAAAAAGAAATTAGAACATACCTTTTTTTTTTTTTTTTTGGCTGAAAATCACATATCTCCAAACTATTAATATTAAAAGAATTTGTTTGCTCATCTGAACACCTGTTCTGGAATAATTCCATGGAAAATTTGATTTTGTCGGGGAGGACAACTGAAGAAGTGAAGTGACAGTATTTGGGATTAAGAGTTGTAACTCTGTCATGTAGACTTTCTGACATACAGTCAATAGATATCAGCTTAAGAAATAAACATAAGTAGCTGCTACATGACTTATACGTTGTTTCAGTGTTAGAACACATTTCCTTTTGTTGTTGTTGTTTATTTGGTTATTGTTTTGTGGTGCCCAGGACCTCGGGCATGCTAAATAAGGGCTCTTCCACTGTGCTATGTCGCCAGCCCACTGCATTCACCTTTTCATAGGCAACTGCAATGCTGGGAGCCATATAACTTGGGAAATAAGATTAAGAGTTTAAGGCCCAGATCAGCTACTTACATATCTCTGAAGTTCTGAATCCTCAATTTTCTCATCTATAAAATGGGAATAATAATATCTACTTCACAAACATTCAAGGAATAAATAACACATGTGCAAGTGTTTTATGTAGAGTGGCCACTGTTAGATGTTATTACCCCTAAGAAATCACTATGGAAGGTATGACTATATTGCTTTTGTTATATTGATACAGTTGGGAACAATACTTTTAATTCTATAGGGCAGGTTTCAGTAGCACAGTATTAGAAATCTCTGATTTAGTTCATTTTTATTATCTTCTTGAATGCTTGTGTGTACTAAAATATTAAAATTCATAGAGCTAAATAAATATCAGTCTTGAAATACTTTTAAAAATAATTTTGCTTGTTGAAATCTAATATCAAGTAATTTCTTGGAGAAGGCAATAACTAGTGCTATTTACTCACAGTGGTTGTAAGTTTTGTATTTGCCTTATTAATAGATAACAGATGTGGAAGGACATGGGTTTGTCCCACCCCATCCCCAAATGCTCAGTGAAACAAGTCAGATTACACTGTATGTGACACAGTCAAATACTCACAACGGAGGAAAAGAGAATCCGTGTTTGCTCCCAATTTGTATCAGTTTATTCAGCATGCATCTGACTTTATTGTTGTTGTTGCTATTTGACTAAAGAAAAACAAATTTTTCCTAAAGAAAAACAAAATTTTCTAAGAAATTGTAATTGATTTTATAGATCTCAAGATTACTGAGAAGGATGTATGTATATTAAACCTTTAATGACTTTCTTGCAGTGAGTATCTGAAAGAGAAGCCTGTAGAGAGGCACTAATGAGATGTCTCTGCACTACAGAAACTTCAGAGTAGACCCGACTCTGCAGTCTGAGAGAAATGTATCAGGATAAAATCACGCTATCTCCCAAAGCGATCTGTATGTAGTTCATTACTGAAGATACTGTATCTATCAAACTGAAAAACCACATGGACTTTATTCAAACTGCAGCAAAACCAAATATCTCCAATACAGAATATGAAAATGGATATGGCAAAAACACTGCTAAGAATCTGGCCCTCTTTTGTTTATACTTATCATAACTATATATGCATTAAGCACCAATTGTGTCAAATTCCTATACAGAAGCTAATTATAACCCTCCCTTATCAAAAAAAAAAAAAAAAAGACTGCAGTTGCTGGAAATGTCTCCAATATTCATTGCACATTAAACTGCTTCATCATTGGGCTGTGGGTGTAGGTCTACTTGCCTAGTATGTTCAAGGCCCTCAGTTCCATCCCCAGCACAAAGAGAAAAAAAAAAAAAAAAAGAATGAAAGAAGGAAGGAAAAAAGGAAAGGGGAAAGGAAGAAAGAATTCTTCAGTCCTAGAAGCTCAAGTTGAGGCACAAATACCAGGAAGAGCAATTCTGAGGTTCAGTTCCCCACTTTGGATTTCATCACCACCCTGTGACACCCAAACATACCTTAAGGTTATGACAGCAACATCTAGAAAGAGATGCCCCTGCCCTAGCATCAGAGAATACAGTCCAAAGAGCAGATAGCAAAATTAGCTGAAAGCAACCATTTGATAGCCAAAAAGCCTACTCAGTCTCCTACAGGCAATGGTAAGAACTCTTTCTTTTGGGGTTAGAGAAGTTGTTGTTGGTTGGAGTCTATCAAAAATGAAAAGACAGCACCATTTGCTTCATAAGTTTTATTTTCAGCACACCATAGCTTAGAAATTTGGTTCTACTAATATCACACATGTAAACTGCAAGCAAAGAGACTTTCAAGTGATGGCACATGCTCTAAGGAACCCTGATGGAGGAAGTTAAAAACATCATTTGTTTCCCATGGTCCCTGGGGGTCTCACTGCAGCTTGGGTAATGAGAATGTAGACGTGGTTCCAATGTCAGAATAATCTTTCCTGACAACTATAATTCCTTTATTAAACTTTTTCAATTGAGCATTAAACAGCACAAATCTAAGTGATAATGTCAGGCCTGTGCACAGTCCTATACTTTAGATCAGCTTAGGTATGTGAGTGCATAGACACACACATACACACAGATACACACACACCAAGAAAAATAAAGAAAGAAATTTTTGCACATTTCACTGTCCTGTAAACTACAGCATTTTATAGAGCAACATGCCTTTTTAAAGGAAAATCCTGGTGTGAATGTGTACATACTTTCTTTTCCTGGTCAATACATTAAATCCAATTTATTATGAAAGAAGGGTGGGGACACTTCCACCAACGGGCTTATTTAGAAGGAAGCAAATTAAACAAAACTATGGTGATAACAAGCAGATGCCTAGTTATAATCCACTTCCCTAATGCTGATTAATGTATTCATGAACAAATCAAATATATTGCCAAAAGAAGAATGCTACTATTAACGCCCCAATGGCTACTGGTTTCAATTGTGCTTCTTAATCAGGCAAAATGTTCTTTCCTGGGCTCCTGGCACTATTTTTTTTTTTTTTTTTTTTTTTTTGCTTCCTGCCAATCTTGGAAATAATTCATCTGTGTGTCATTTCCTCATAAATGCTTCCTGGTGCTTGATTGGTTTGCCTGTACTTGTGTGGCATTTGATTTCAAACTGTCATTTTACCTTTATAAACCTTTAGAACTTCCTAAGCATGAGAAAAATGCCCAAATGGCAGACAAAAATAAGGCTGTAATTACATCAGCAGAGAACATTTTAAGCATATCTAGCTTTCTGCATTATAGCAGAAATCGCTCCTTACAGTCAATTTTGTTTTTCCAGTCTGGGTGCAGAACATGAAATTAACATCTGGGGACTCCAGCAAAGGGGCCCTAGTATCAACATGTTTAATTTATTGTTATTACCCCCCAAAAAAGTTTCTTCATGATTACTAAAATAGGAAATGTAATATATTTAAGGATCTAACCCCAGGCCATTAAAAAGGTGAGTGGGGGAGAAAAACAGAAAATAAAAGTAATATCAGTTACCACATTATTTTTGTAGTAAACAATAGAATGTGACGTGCAATAGTGCAATTTTCCTTTGCTAGTCCAGCAATGCGAGTCTCAATAGGAAGTCCACTGATGTTACTCTTCATATTTCAGGATTTAGTTGCGAGCTTGCCGGGGGTTAGAGTTCCTGCCAGACTTCTGATTCTGAGTGGAATCACTAATGCTAGAGTCACTTTTACTCAGTCCAAGATGACGGAGCTTCATATCCCAGCGCTGTGAAATTTAAAAGCGAAAATAAGTCATATGCACCTATCACCAGGGTCACTATTTCTATGACTTTTAACAATGAGATAAGAATGCCAGGTCAGATCTCTAAAGCACTTTGCTACTTTCCCAAAAGTATAAAATTCATATCCCAGGGTAATAATGGAACTGTACTCTATGAACATAGTTCTCAGATTTTAAAAAGCATAAAGTTGGGCATTGATAATATGTTTAATAATATTTTCATATCAAAGCTTAAAATTAAAATTTCCATATTTATAAATGGTGATGCAAATATCTACCATTATCTGTGAGTATTTCTTGAGGTGACATACAAATGGAAGATTTATACACAGAATTTTAGGAGGGGTTATTTTTCATCTTCTTCTCTAAAGAAAACATAACAGTATAGACTTTTAAAACCTGTTTGAACCGGGCATGGTGGCACACATCTGTAATCCCAGTGACTCAGGAAGTTGAGACAGGAGGATCTCAGGTTCAAAGCCTGCCTCAGCAACTTAGGGATGCCCTAAATAATTTAGCAAGACCCTGCCTCAAAATAAGAAATAAAAAGGACAGGGGGTGGGGACTAAGATCGTGGCTTAGTGGTAGAGTGCTCACCTAGCAGATGCAAGGTCCTGGGTTCGATCCTCAGCACCACATAAAAATAAATAAATAAAATAAAGGTAATGTGTCCAACTACAACTAAAAAATATATTTAAATAAAAAGGACTGGGGATGTTGTTCAGTGGTTAAGCAATCCTAGGTTTAATCCCTGGTACCAAAAATAAATAAATAAGTAAAACCTGTTTGATGTGAGCAATTAAAAATATGGAGGGATGGTGTCTCTAAAATATTTTTCTAAGCAATGTCTATCAACTGCAACAAATAAAACAGACAAGATCCTGCCCTTGTTTTAATTTCTTTGGTCTGTTTTGTGGTTCTAGGGATTGAACTTGGTGTACTCTACCACTGAAATACATCCCTAGTTCTTTTAATTATTTTTTATTTTGAGACAGTTGCCCAGACTGCCCTTGAACTTGTGATCCCCTGGCTTCAGCCTCCCAAGTAACTGGGATTACTGTGAGTTATTGTGCCAGACTTCATTCTGTTTTATAAAGCAAGAATTGCAATTTTTTAATAACCACTTTCACATTTACTAACAGTACATATTAACAATGCCAAAAATATTTACATATAATGTAAGAAATTAAATGGAAGTTATGTTTGAGAATGTAGGTAGTGAATAAGGACTACAGATACATTTCTCAAACTTTGATGAACATAGAAATCACCTCAGGATCTTGGGCTAGGGATGTAGCTCAGCAGTAGAGCTCTTGCCTAGCATGAGTGAGGCCCTGAGTTCAATCTTCAGCGTGCGCATGTGCGCGCGCACACACACACACACACACACACACACACATACACATACACACAAAAAGGTACATTCTTATTTAGTAGGTCTGAGATGGGGCTCAAGGTCATCATATCTAATACTCTCTGAGGTGATGCCTATGTTGCTGGTCTAAGGAGCACACATTAAGTAGCAAGAAGCTAATGATCAGATGGCTCAAGTTCAAATCCTTACTCCCCCACTTACTTACAATGCAAAGTTTTTTTTTAATTTAATGAACCTCATTTCCATCATTTCTACACTGAAATTAATAATAGAACCTACTTATGATTGTTCTGAAAATTGACTAAAAATATCTAGTGATAGCACATACTTAGTTAGCTATTAAAATTTTTCTATTACTGAAAATAAGTCTTCTTTTCAGCATACTTTACTCCCCTATCTTATAGTTTCCATATTAAAAAAGAAATTCTGATCACAACTCCCCAAGGCAATTCAAATATCTTAATTTAAACAATCTGCTATAACAAAGACTTAGGCAAACCAATCATTTGTATGGAAAAACCCTAAAAACTTCTTTTAAAAATACTTAATCCACCCACCTATAGAGAAAACATCAGCTGAAAAGGGCAACTTTGATTAAATAAAAAACTAATATCCTCCATAAGATTATTTTGTATAGTCTCAAGTTGACTGGTCAACTAAGATAGGGATCTTAATAATTCTGGTTAAAGAGACTTTCCACTCAAACACTTTGGCCCCTACTAAGTACATACAAATAAAAAATGGTTCAAGTTATTGTTTATTTCTTCCATTAGTCTGTTTAAATCCAGACTGTGAACATAAATGATCTCACAATAACTCTGTGAGTTCCCCATGGCAAGCAAGGTAAACACGTTGTCCCCTTACTAAGAGAAGGGACAGACAAGCTAGGCATCCTGTGGACAAGAGCAGCAGTGAGGCTCCTTACATGCCCTGCAGCGGAGATGTCGAAAGCCCTTCCAACCAGTACAGGAATTCAGGACAAATTCCTGTTCTGCATTAGCAGGCAGAAAACCAAATTAAAAGGACAGAAAGAAATTCCAACATGCTGAAGAAGAGCCACTTCTTTAGTAAACACCAAACTAACTGAAGAGAGACATAATAAGTCTAGAACGGTGATAAGTCTGCACTTGGAGTGCACCTCTCTTTGACAAATATGTGGAGAAAAGGGAACTTAACCAGTGATAGTTTCTCCCTGCAAAAGAGTGCCCTCTACATTTTTTGTAGGTCACTTAAATTCAAATGTGTCTGCTATGCTGAGTGCCAGATGTATAAGATCAACTGCCCAGGGGTGTTTAACTTACTCTGTAAATGTTTCCCAAGCCTTCAGACTTGCAGAAGGAAGAGGATGTATTATGTTTGGTACAGTTCCCACCCCCCACCCCCACTCTAACACATATCCTTTGAGATTCTTTGACCCCCTATGTATCACCCCCCACATTCCTTTCTTTGAAACAGATCTGCTTAGTACAGTAAGAAGAAATGAAACCTTCTATAATGAAGTAATTTCCTACTTCATTTTTCTTTATATCAATTTCAGAATCTAAGAATCCTTGGATTAAAAATAAAGCTACAATACTGTTGTAAAGACCTACTTTGGTCAGGCAGGCAGATGATTCAGGCTAAACCTTGTGTATAGGAATTATTGTCTGTGCATTGGACAACTTTGGTGTTTTCCTATCACCATTTATTTTCCCTTCTTATAGAATCATAATTTGTTCAAGGAAGCCTTACCCCTAAAGGGGGAAAAAATCCTAGCCTCTCTTGAAGCTAGGAAATGGATATATATATCCACTTCTGACCAAAAGTCCTAAGAAAAAGTTGCTGAAGCTCTTGGAAATCCCTTTTTACCTCTCCTTTCTTTCTACCTGAAATGTAACGTGATGCTGGAGGCACAGAAGCCATCTTGTAACCCCCAGATAACTGTGAGGATGAAAGCAACACCCTAAAAACATGGCAAAGCATTAAGCAATCAGGTGCCTGGGGCCCTAATGATAGATAATGTGGAGCCTCCCTACCAGAAATGGACTAACTAAAGCTTGACTTACGAGACGTTGTGGCAACTATAGTTTGATCTCTGATATACAAGGAGCTCATTCCTTAAATGAAAGAGATATTAAAGACAAGCTAGCAAACTCAGTTCTTACAAATTATATATACACACACACATTTTCATATATTATATTTTAAAGTTTTAATATTCTCATGTGGTTGTAAGTGACAGGTGGCTGGTTTTCTACTTTTATTTTCTGTACACTCTATTACTTTGAACATGAAATATAGGCTTACCTTAACTTTTTTGCCAAGTCGATCCTTCCATTTCTCAGCTATAGAGCCTTCCACCAAAAGTAACCTGTGTTTTTTTTAAACAAGCAACCATTTTTGAAAAAGTAAAGCATGTTTTTAAAAAAACATAAGGAATCTAGTGCCAAAAATGACTTCATATGTTTATTCTAGAATAGGAGAACCCAGTTTGAGAACAGTAATTTTTAACCTTTTGGGAGTCATGGTTAAAAACAAAGCTAGGACTCCTGTCTCAAAAAAAAAAAAAAAAATGCCCACCCATAAATTGCGTGCACAAACTTTGGTATCCAATATATGAAATTCAGGGATCCAGTTACAACCTATCTGTAATATCCAAGAAGACAAAAAGTCCTAAGGTAAGGGTGTCACAGTAAGGTCTCTAAAAAGAAACTCAGAGGGTAGGGTAAGCAAAGACATTATTCTGAACCCCAAAGTGTGAGTTACCTGGAGCGCTCCTCATCTTCGTAGCCCATGATGATGTACTCCTCATTGACAGTAAGTGGAGGACACAGGCAGCCAGAGCTGGTGTGAAGGTTAATGGTGTCCCTTGGGATGTTCACCAGAGACGACTTGAGAACCTCCTTCACCTCCACCACTGCAGTCACATCATGGCACTTGGTCTTGACCTCTTTGACCTTAGCCCGGATGACTGTGATAGAGGAAACAAAGCTGATGTGCTGTTTCCTAACACACAAGCGCCCTATTCAAAACAGACAATGAGGTTTCTTTCCAGCCAATTCTTATCCAATTGATGCTCAGTGTTTGGAGAGAGATTTTGCCTGAGCCTACAGTGAGTGATAAACTAAATAACATGCCTATCCTCCAAGTGCTCAGCCCCATCCCCTTCTAATTTGTGTGTATGTGTATATTTGCATGTATAATGCATATATGTGTGTGTTTCATTTTGAAAAATCCAATTAGATAATCAAAGGTTGAGTGAATAATCTGGTACAATTTTCCCCGAAAGTTTAATTTTAGATATGTGTGTATACATATGTGCAATCCCAAATGCTGCCAACAAGAATCTGGACTATATTAATTTCACCACATGTAAAGACCTCTATTCACCATGCTTTGTTTCTGCCGCTGGGCCTATCAATAGGTTTCTCGTTGAGAGTCTTTTTAGTGTTATAAACTGTCTTGTTTAATAGTGTTCCCAAATTCGTTCATCAATCTTTTCATCCTCTCATCTTAGCTCACTCTTCCTTTGTTTCAGTGCATATTATCTTTTATGCTCCCCTTTAAGCATACTAAATTTTCTTCTTGAATAAAAAGTTGTCATGGCTAGACCTTGTTTCCTGCATCTATCTACTCAGAATTCAGATGCTCTAGTACTCCTCCCCATGGTGTATTGTGGGGTCCATTCTAATATGCCAATTGCATCAATCTACCTCTCACAATAGAGGCACGGGCACTGGACCTCAACTTTCAAGAGTCAGCTTCACTGCTCAATGTGAAGACAAATTGCCTTCAGATGTAAAATCAAAGTAGTTGACTTAGAACCTAGAAAGCACAGGAGCTGGGGATGAAGCTCAGTGGTAGAACACTTGCCTGACATGTAGGAGGCTCTGAATTACATCCCCAGCACCAATAATAATAATAATAATAATAAAGCACAGTTCTGCTAGTTTTCAGTAGTTCTCCTTGAAAGAGCCAAATTCTTTAGATTCCTACTTCTGGTAAATAAGTTTTTTAACAAAAAGTTTTTTTAAAAAGGCAAGAAAAGTCAGGCACAGTGGCACATGCTTATAATCCCAGCAACTCAGGAGGCTGAGGCAAGAGGTTCACAAGTTCAAAGCCAGCCTCCACAACTTAGCAGGACCCTAAGTAACTTAGCAAGACCCTGTCTCAACATGAAAATAAAAAGTGGGCTGGGGATTTAGCTCAAAGGTTAAGCACCTTTGGGTTCAATTCCTGGTACCAAAATAAATAAATAAAGCAAGTAGGAGGTAAAAAAAATGTCAATTAGTAAGAGGTCAGTAGCGTTTGCTCAGGGGTCCTCATTGCTCTACTTCAATGTCCACGGATGTTTTATAGTGGAGAGCAGAATCTATCCAAATGAATATACATTTTGAAAGCTTCTTGGTCTGCAATCAATCTGCAAACTTCTTTCATCTGAGGACCATCCCATGAGTTTTAAGTGCTCAAGACGATAAGGGATTGGAAAAAGTAATCCACACAGATATAAAGCCAGCTAATATACCATTTCTCCATCAATGTTCCAACTCCATCACAGAAACTTAATATTCTACCAATACAACCTACATCTGATAGAAATTAAGGTACTGAAAATTTTCTAAAATACTTTAGAACAAAATCTTATTTCAACCTTCAGAGAATGAGTTGCCTCAGTATGAGAATTTAAAGCAAACAAAATAAAACTGCCTAACTGCCCCTGCCTGGTTTGATTTGCAAGTAACCTTTCTATTTGTGTCCTCTTGATTCTGAATTTTAACGGGAGATAAGATTGCCCTTTTTGAAATGTTGTTTGAGAGAATCAGACAATAAATTCTTAACCCCAGCTCGCAGACATGTTTTTGTGTCCTAGCTTATCCGAATGTGCTTCATAGCATCCATCAACCATTAGAGATTAGTGAACTGTGCAAATGTTCTCAAGCTAATGATTTATTTACCCAGTGTGTCTACTATTTTCATTAGAAATTTTTAGCACATGTACCCGCTCCAAAATAAATATCTCTCTACAAGACCTACTTTATTATTCAAGTAATTTTGTTAAAACTCAAGAGTTTGTAACTGAATTAATCTGAATGAAGCGGCAGTTTTGTCTGAGTTACCAATTGCTCCTATGCCTATTTGGACAGAAGCAAATATACAAAATAAAAATCAACATATTTTGAAAGTAAAAATATATTTCCTTTTCAGAGTTTTTTCCTTCTATTCAATCATTGGAGCACCTGCCTTGCCCCCCAAATTTGTAAGTCTCAGGCAAATGATAATCCTTACACTATGGACGGTCTGGTTATTGATTGATTCTGAAAAAAGTTATTTCCTCTTTTAAAATCACGATCCATATCCCATTTCATTTTATGACATTCATACGGCTAACTTGTCCAGAATCTTCTCTTTCCAGGGATTTGTAACAACTAGTATTTTAACTTTTAACAAAGATAGTAGCATCAAACATTTCACACCAAGAAGTTGGATAAAGTAAAAAATTATAAGTAAAATGGAACTGATGATATTTCCCTGATATAAAATTATATTTTTTGTAACTATACTTAAAGGTTCATATAGCATTTTTTAATCTTAAAAAGCTAATCTAAAAATTAAGATCTCCCTTTTCCTTGAGGCTTTTCACATCAATTCACACAGGGAAAGGTCTTCAGATAAGCAGTCAGGCATTCGACTTCTTAGATAAACATAACCTTTCAACCTTGGAAAGTGTCCATCATCAGCTAGGAAAAGCCATCCACTTAAGATGAGTAATAAACCAAAAAAGTAAAATTGATTTCACTGAAGGAAACTTTCAGAAACTAAGTGCATTTATTTTAAAGAGATTTAACTAGACTGAGAATTTTCAGCTTTATTCTTCTTAATACATAGTATTTCTGAAGATATCAAAGATTACTTTAGAGTCTTACCCATTTCCCTCTTTCCAAGTTGCAAAAGTATAGAAGTAAATCTGCTCTATATATCCTATGTCCTTGAAAATAGAACACATAAACACAAGAAGACTCTCATTTTAAAAATAATGTTCGTGTTAAGAGTCTGTTTAATTACCGTGTTTACCCATTGACTTAGCATCAATAGTTGACTGTAGACAGATTAAGTAACTTGACCTTTATTGGTTTTAAGATACAGACTGAGTGAGCATTCCTAATCCAAAAATCTAACCCCCCAAACTTTTTGAGAACCAATGCAACACTAGTAGTTCAAAAGTGCACACCTGACCTCATGTGACAAGTCACAGTCAAAATGCAGCTACATTAAAAATATATAAAGTTACCTTTAGGCAGTGAATATAGGTACATATAAAATATAAATGAATTTTGTGTTTAGATTTGGGTCCCATTCCCAAGATATCTCATTAAACATATGCAAGTACTCTAAAATCTCAAAAAATCTATAACCTAAAATATTTCTAGTCCTAGGTATTTGGGATAAGGGATATTCTCAATCTGTTCTAGGAAAAAAAAAAAAAAAGAAAAACAATGCCAATGGAATTCGGTAAACATTAATTAGTCCTATACTTTATCAACTGGAAAACTCTAGTAATTTCTCCTTGTAAATATGTTGGTAATATTTATGACACCAGAGCATGTCAGTACAAAAAACACGTTCAAAAATACCTTATGAGAACACAAAAATCCATTACAAATAATTGATGAAGGAAAAACTTAAGTGTACTAGTCATTGATAAAATGAGAACAGTATTATTTTTCATTTGGAGTTGAGAAAAACAAACAAGTGAGTATTTGGAAACCATCTAGCACAGTCCCTGATACAGAGACAAAAGGTTTCTTCAACCTTCAAAGGTACTCAGATACATTTGTGTTGGTAGCTCTTTGATTGATATTAGTTTACCTGAATGTCACATTTTTAGGTCAAGCTAGATAACAAAACATAAAATTTACTGAATATCAACAACACCTAGTAAGTGTTATTTCCAAGTGTTATTTCCACTGGTCTATCCCAATGTTTTCCACGAGACAGACCGAAGAACCACGTTTGACCTTAACCCTTCCTGGTGCATCAAAGTGCTCTTCTGTTCACCCCTGTGGAGCACAACTGACGGCCCATGCAGCTCCAAACAGGAGCTAAGATCCTCCTCTACTTCCCAGGTACAGAAAAACCCATCCATTTTAAAACTTCTGCAAGATTCCAGCAACACTGCCTGATATGCTCAAAATTGAGCATTTGTCAAGAACTTTGCCCATGTGAGACATTGGTTGAAGCAGGGAGACTATGTTCTTAAAGTTGTCCTTCTTAATTTGCTTTTAACTCTTTTTCTTTAAACCACTCTACTTATTTTCATGTGTGTAAGCATTCACACCACACACACACACACACACACACACACACAAACACACACACAAACACAGACCTAGAAAGTAGCTTATGAGTCATCCATGAAGTTAGCCTTACCATAGTTGTAATTGTTCCGGAAATAGGTCTTCTGTGTAGCTCTAATAGGCTTACATTTGCAGCGTTCTGAAAAATACATTTTAATTATAAGCAAATGTTCCATATTAGTTTTATTTACTCATATTTTTTGGTAAGACTACATATGACTTCAGTGGTAAAAAGGTTTTTTGCAACTCTGTCTCTCTTTTTCCTGGAAATATGCACCTGTTACTTCTATCAATATAGCCTCTTATTCAATGTCTGTATATTCTTAAATTACCACTCTCTAACCAACTATCCAAATCCTGAGAAAACACTGTTCATCCCCATGCATGAGAAAAGCAGGACCCCCAAATCCTGAAAAAGGCATGTTCAAAGCTTATGCAAGTAGAATGGATACCCGCTGAGAGCAATTCTCTACATATACTCAGGTTGCTGGCCTATGCCTGTGGAATATTACCTGATGTTTATACATATTTTACAGGTTACACAGCACTCTTCCAAATATTACATCCCAGATCTGAAACCTACTTGGCAAGATAAGCAGGTATTGCTACAACCCAGTGAACTTAATGAGCCCCTCGCACAGGTAGGACAGCTGCCATTACATGCAATGATATCTTCACACTTTTTGGAGGAAATCGCTATATACATATTTTGAAAACAGAAATTCCATGTTTTAAAAATATCTGGCACATAATGACCCGAAAACACTTTATGTTGGACAGATAAATGTAAGAAAAGTTCTAATTATCTCAAAATGTTTTATCTATAGATCATTTAACATCATGCAGAGTAGATTTTTATACATTTTTATAGAAGAGATTACTTAGCTAAGAAATATACCCCATAAGCATGGTAAATTATTAGTAATAGCAATATAAAATGGAAAATAATACATAGACCTAGAAACATAAAAAAAAATGGAAAATAACACACAGACCTAGAAAGTATGAGTCACCATGAAGTTAGCCTTACCATGGTTGTAATTAACTCAGAAAATATTTGATTATATATAGTCTTTTATAAATAGCACCACAGAGAAAGATCCATTAAAAATTAAATGCTATGAATTTCCTCTATTTTAACACAGAAAAGGGGGAAAAAAAGAACACATGAATCAGAGAAAAGAACCTAATAAAATAGTTTAATTTAAAACGTGTTTTATGATCAGGTGTGGTGATGCACACCTGTAATCCCAGTGACTCGGGAGCTGAGGCAGGAAGATTGCAAATTCGAGGCCAACCTCAGCAACTTCGCAAGACCCTGTCTCAAAATAAAAAATAAAAAGTTCTGAGGATATAGCTCAGGGGTAAAGTGCCCCTGGGTTCAATCCCCAGTTCCAAAAATTAATTAATTATTTTATTTAATAAAAAAATTAAAAGTATGTATGTTAGATGAGAACAATGAAAGGCTGACACTTTTGTTGACTGCTAGCTATTGTATTTTCTAATCCAAACAAATTTTATGTCCTTTGAATCGTAAATAAGTGACAGTAGTCCCAAGAGGAGTAGCATGATTTCTGTCAGTTTCAAGTCCTAGAAATAAGTTTCTCCTCTAGAGACAGGTCACAGCAGCAAACTAGTGTTCCTCCATAAGAGAACTGGGAATTTCTCAGTGTTACACAAGGCACCTTCCTGCCTTGTTCCGTAGGGAATTTTTAATGCGAGATTTCTGTCATTAACAATCTCAGCTAAATAAACAATGGGTGATATCAGTGCTTGTTGCTATTTTGAGGAAGACTACTGTAAAAATAACTCTTATTAACAAACTATTTGTATTCCCATTTAAAAGAAAATGGAAGGCTATGTAGCTCTTGGCTTCTTATACAGTTGATTTATTTTATATAAAATGTTATGCTGTTATACATTTTTAAAGAGAGAGATCCTTAATGCTAGAACATTTCTGAAGAAATAAATGCTCTTGTCTTTGATTTATCCTCATACTGATATGAACTTTTATTTTAAAAAAATAAATAAATATCTATTAAAAATAATACCTACAGGAGCTGGGGGTATAACTCAGTAACAGAGCACTTGCCTAACAAGTGCAAGGCCCTGAGTGCAATCCTCAGCACACAAAAATATGTTAACATAATAATAATAATAATAATAATATATGTAGATAAATTATCTACACATTTGTAATTCTTCAGAAATTTGCTGTTTGTACTAGAATAATAATAAAAAACATTTGGAAAAAAATAGCAACTGTCACTGAATTGAATTTAATTTGATGTTATCCATATAACTTTGCTTAAAGCATAAACAAACGTATTCCATAAAGCTTCCCAGGCAGATAAAGAATTTTAATTATATTATAATTAAATCTGATTTAAGAAGGTTTCAAGAAACTATGTATGTAATCGCATATACATAATTAGACTATTACCTAATAGCTGATGAACTAAGCAACTTATTCTTGGGACCACAATTTGCTCATCTGCAATGCACTTTTTACCCCAGTTGGTCTCTGAGGAAAAAGTGGCATAGTCATGTAGATATGCCCCAATTCCTAGCTATTGCTATAAGCAAATATCTGCCTAGTCAAAAGTAACTAATAACTCAATAAATTAACAGAGTAATAAGGAGAAGTAGAATTTTATATTCACAAGCTTCACATGTGAAAGAACTTCCTTTCATTATTTATGCTTACTCAACACAAACATATTCATGAAAAGTGTATCTTAGGTCAATGAATAGGAAACATTATCCCTCTTTTAAATTGTGTTTACAAACATCCATACTATTTACAAAAGCCTTAAAACTAGGAAATTGCAAAGTCATGGAAGGAGACATTGCATGAAATATTTATTATATTTTTTGTGCCCACCACCCTAAATCAAAGCAATGGTTTCTTTTCTTTGCTACCAACAGATGATTTCCTGATAGTTGGACATTTTATTGGGCCCTAGAATCACTCTTGTCACTAGTTTAATTGCTTGTAATCTTCCTCTGCCAGCTTCCCAATGGCATAAGGTTTTCAAGTTTGGGTTTCTATACTGGCAAAATAAAATCTAATATTTACTGAACTTTGCACAAAACCATTAGACATGATTTTCTTATGGTTCACTGTTGAAAAGAAAAGCATATGAAGAAAATGAGAGTCTGCCTTGGTGTTTTATCTAAGAGAAAAAAATATATTTAAAAAGTTGAAGGAGCAACTTTGATAAAAAATAGACAAAGATCCCCAAATTGGAGTAAAGTTTTAATATCAGCAGTTCACTTACCTCGAAGCCTTGAATTAAGTGCAATATCCTGAATCATGGGACAGTGTGCAGAGCTACATCCCAATAGCAACCATGGGCTATGATGGGCCATTGTCCTGGGCAGTGCTTTCTCACATTCTTACACTTCTCTCATTCAATTCTTTCAGTCACTCTCCTAGAATTAATGCTCTGCTATTTCTCTATTACTGAACCTGAGACCTGCTTATTATTCTAGTACAAACATGACTTTATTCCCCTAGTACAAACTTGAGAAGTTAACATGCCCTGCACCTCCTAGAACTTGGTTTGCAACTTGGGAAGCGCCCCCCAGCATCCTGCAGTGTGAGAGCAATGAGCAACTTCCCTCTCCAAAGTGAGTTTCTAATAATTAAGTTATTAGTTCAGAGAAGAAAATGAACATATCCTTTATTTTTTGGTTTGATATATAATAGAATTATTTATTGAAAAACGTATGAAAATAGTAGTATTTTTGACACAGTTTTATGAGCTCTAAGGAATTCCAAGTACCAGAAGAAATTATGAAGTTCGATATTTACTGGATTTTCACTATTTAACACAAACTTGTTTGAGTTAGTGCTTAAGTATAATATAATTTTCCAATAAGCCCTGACCTTTGTTTGGATTGAACTATTTTGGGTCTCATCCAAAGTTGTAAGACTATAATTAACTTCACCAGATTCCAAAAGTCCTATGATCTTTCATGTACCATGACTTCAGAAAACTATCTTTGAGTGAATATTTTTTTTTCCTGATTTTTCTAGAAAATGATCTGAAATCCGAACTAAGGATTTGTTTTCAAAAAGCAGGAGGTGGATACTATTCTATTTGTGTTAAATTTCCACTTTAACTCCCAAGACTAAACTTTCTAATCAGATCAGAGTTCAAATAATATTAATTTGTGCCAAATACACTGTATGCTTTATATCCTGACACCTGACTCCTGAGACCCACTTGTCCTCTCTCCCTTCATTTTAAGAAACGTAGGGGCAGACAGCAGAAAATTTTAAATGATATAGAAAATAAATTTTTCATGATTTGAAGATCTATATCCTTAACTCTGACCTAGTTGAGATTCAGATTTATGTTTTTTACCTGGCTACAAGAAGTGGCTATGAGTATGTACATAGGTAATTTTAAACATCTATTAATATCATCAACCATGAAATTGTCTTCCCTCTATAGAAATGTCCTCGAGCTGGGGCTGTAGCTCAGTGGCAGAGCACTTGCCTAGCATGTGTGGGGCACTGGGTTCGATCCTTCACACTTCATTTAAAAAAATAATAATAATAAAGGCATGCTGTCCATCTACAACTACAAAACAATAAAATATAAAAAGAAATGTTCTCTGACTCTGTCACCTTGAGATATTCAACATTCTGTAAATGTGAGATGGTAAAGAGAAAGAGCACTCACATTTTTTGAACCCTCTTAGTCAACTGCACATTCATTCATGCCCTCTACCAATATTGATTGGGGATCTGCTATATTCCAGACTCTATAATAGTCCTGTGGAACACCTGATGGGCAATGCAGACAATCCAGAAGAGGATACAAACATGGAACAAGTAATTACACACAAAACAACTTACTGTCGTGGATGACATGTGCTATGAAGAAAAGTACAATGTATACGTGTAATGAGAACAAACGACTTAACCTAAACTGGCTTCGGAGGAAATTATATTTAAGCTTAAAAAATGAGTTATATTCACCCAGGCAGAAAGTACTTCTTGATATATACATAAGATAGAGAAGGAAAAGTCCAAAAAGGAGACTGAGGAGGAGCATCCAGTGATGTGGGAGGAAACAAGGGAGGCTGTGGAGTCAGGAAAGCTGAAAAAAGAGAGAGTTCTAAGGAAAAAGGAGGGCAGTCCTCCGTGTTAAATGATCCTCAAAGCTCAAATTAGTTCAGAAATAAAAGGGCCCATTGAGTTTAATTGGCAAGGAGATGACAGGATTCTCAGCAAAAGGGACAATAAGACTTTGAAAGCCAGGACACTTCATCCACTACATGAGAAAAAGGAGACAGGGGCACTGATAGTGACAGGGCTATAAATTTGTTGGTGGAGGATAAGAGAGTTTCTCCCAACAGCTCTTACCTTCTCGTTGCAAGATGAAGTGAAGTCATCAGCCAGGAGGAATGTGAGACTGAGAAGCAGGAGGTGGTGATGTGACGGGACAAAATATGAAGCAGTTATTTGGAAAGACCAGTTTTCCAGTAGATAGAATTACTGGGCAATGTTGGTTGTCAGTCATCCCAGATGAGTGATTTCCAGCAACTAGAGTTGGGAATTTGCCAGGTAAGTATAACAGAGGAAGAGAAGAAAGGGAGTTGACGGTATTTTCAAAAAGAAAATTATTACCATAGATAGTGAAATCTCAAGCAGACAGGAGGCCAGGAATTGAACAGATAGTAAGTGGTTGTTGATGGATAAGTCGTCTTAATGGAGCTGGGAGAAAAATAGTAGTGATGGTATCAGAGTCAATGAGCTGGAATAAAAAGAGGTCGTAGGCAAAGAGTGGGATGCCTGAAATTAGGATTACGAAGTTAGCATAAGACTAAATGGAAAAGTTCAGGATGTTCTGATAGACCTTAAATGGAGCATGGAATTACCAACTGGCCTCCTAGAAGGTTAGTTCCACCATCCTTCTAGAAAGAAGGAGATGAAAAACATCTCTAGATTACACCCCTAGAAACAATCACATTCTCTTCTCCCAGAATTAGAAGTCATCAAATGGACAGTTTATGGAAAACCTATAGGGGTTTGTTGCTCCTGGATATTAAAAAACAAAATACCAGTGTCCTGATCACAATGAGGAAGTGGAGATGGGGAATAAAACATTGCCATTTCTACAGAACAAGAAAACAAGAACTGTATTAAACCAGGAACAAGACTTAAAAGACTAGAATTTAAAATCACATTGGCATTATGCTCAGAAAAGCCTGTATCATTATGCAATAAACATAATGAAGTTAAGAACAGAACTAAATGGATAAATCTCAAGAACACTATAGTAAGCAAAAGAAGCCAATCAAAAAAGATATATCATATTATTCCATTTACTTGAAGCTGAAAATCAGATAACACTAACCTATAGTAATAAAAATTAGAACTGTGCTTGCCTAAAGTGGGCACAAGGAAATTTCAAAGGGCAATGTGTATGTTCTCTATCTTGTTCTGGGTCTATATATTTGTCAAAATTCATTGTAGCATACACTTGAGATTTATGCATTTTACAGTAAGTTAATTAAACCTTCATGAACACCACTAATATAAAAATTCATATAAGATACTCCTTTCATTTTTCTATAAAATGAAGTGTGCCATGACTTAGCAGCCATTCATTACCTGTTTAAAATAATATTTATTTCCTAAACATCTACATAAGGCAAAAAATATCATATTAAATTTTATTTTGGGTTAAAGCAGTATATGGAAAATGTGATGAAGTTGGCTGGTGAACCTGTTCAATATAATAAGGCTTTAAAAAGCATAAGTAACATTTGTTCAACTGAGCTATAAAAACAAACCTCAAATATTGTAATAAAGAACTCAATTCAGAGTAATTTGCATTTTGTAAAAGGGAATTGCTTAAGATTGAAAGGACTACCGCTGTATTAATAAGAAAAGAAATTTTAATTTATTCCTTTAGGATTCACATTTTTTTGGAAATTTTAAAATAAACTACCTAACATAAGGTTTCTATATCTAAGAGACATTCAGAATATTCAAAATATAGTAAGAATCAATGCAATTCTGATCGTTTTCCATTATGGCATCTAAAATGTTGCATTTTGTGATATACTCTAAAGAGATCAATCAGCAAAAAGACAAAATGAGTTCCGCAGCCTTTAGAATGTCCTATGTCTAATCAATGCTAGGCACAGAAAAAGGAGGTAGAGGAAAACGAAGTGCCAGTCACCTGTCTACTCCTTCATTTCATGGTCTTGGTATATAATGTGTCTGGTACAAGCATTCATTACATTTTTGATGAATGGTAGAATAATGGACTGAAACAAGCTATGAAACTTCAGAATCGGGATCTATAAAATGACAGTGGCACATAATACTTAAGAGAGCTGAATGAAGAAATTTTATTTATTTATTTATTTATTTATTTATTTATTTATTTATTTATTTATTTTGTACCAGGGATTGAACTCAGGGGCACTCGACCACTGAGCCACATCCCCAGCCCTATTTTGTATTTCATTTAGAGACAGGGTCTCACTGAGTTGCTTAGTGCCTCACTTTTGCTGAGGCTGGAACTCGAGATGCTCCTGCCTCAGTCTCCAGAGACACTGGGATTACAGGCATGCGCCACCATGCCCAGCAGGAAAAAAAATTTTAATGAAAACCTTACTCTAGCTATTAAATATATTATATTTAAAGTACAAGTAGGATAGCTGGAGAGAAGTTTTTATTGGAGGAAAAATGTGGTATTCTACCTGGGAGTTTGATTCAGAACTACCTTCACAAAAGTGACAATGATCTGTGTAGCTGGATGAACTCTGATAGCAAAAAAATCATCAAGAGGAGAGAGGGAAAGAGGCCAAGCACAGGAGCCTCTGGATGTGCCCACAGATGTGGGGCTCTGGGGAAAGAACTGGGAAAGAGAGGACTGCTGAGGAAAGAGTATCACTGGCTGCAAAGTCATAAAGAAAATCCTGCAGTTACAAGCTACTGTACTATTACAAAAATACTGTTTATCTATCCTAATTCTTTTCCAGTAAAGCATGGAAGCCACCCCAGGTTAATTTGACCTCTAGAATTAGTAAGCATTTGCAGAAGGGAACTCAGGGGTCAGGACAATCTGATTTTATGTTGGGAAACAGACTCAGAAAAATAATTTTGTCATGATTGGGTAGTTAATAAGTGTCAGAAATTAACTACATCTCCTCTAGAGAAATTTGTTCATTTTTAAATGTAAACGCTCAGAAATTGATTGTCATACCAAAAAATTCCTGGGGAAATTTTTTAAAAATTCTTTTAATAAACATACCTTTTCATCCAATCATGTCAATGTCTGCCTAAATTTTCTGTGCTGCTTTAACAAAGAGACTCAAGGGGAATGAACTATTTTTTCCCCCATATTTCATGCCATACAAATAGAGAGGGTCTATTCCTTATTATGACAGCGAATTTACAACAGTAAAACCCTCACAAATTGGAAGCTGCTCACAGTCATTATCTCCAAAAGAAAAAAAAATTGTTAAGCTTTGAGGCAAAGAATAAATTAATTGGAGTGAAAGAATTTCTTTCCCAAATTCCAGACACAAACAGCTTGACACTTTGGAAAGAGGTCAGTATGTGGGTTACAGTGTTTTTGTGCCTTCTTCACTTCCTGCTTTATCATGATCCATCTCAGCTGTTACATTTCTCCAAAGTATAAAATTCTGTGTGTGAACAAATTATATTTTCTTTTCAGAAATATGTCTCCATTAGTGTTTTTTTACAAACAGAATGAGCTTTGGTTTTGCCTGTTGTTTGTTTTCCTCACCCCCATTATACCAGGGAACAGGAAAACAGTTTTAAAAACAGAACAGTAAACACTGAACCTAGGAACACTGCACTCATTCTAGGTAGCTTTACATGTTGTACTATTTTTATATATTGTTTATAGTGTTGCTAATGTCTTCTAACTTTCACAGTGTGATATAAAAAGTGGGCATTTGAAAAAATAATTCTTTAACACTTCATAAATTTGGCAAAAATTATAAATTTGTAAATTCAGAAATCTCAGTTCATCCTAAAAAGGAAAAACTCAAACAAATCAATGGCCAAGCATGTCATAATCTGACTGTTAAAAACTAAAGACAAAGAAAAAATCTTTAAAGCAACTAGAGAAAACAGATGCATTCCTTGCAGACGAACAATGATTCATTCATTGGCAGTTTCTCATAAGAAACATTGAAACCAGAAGTGAGCAGAATATTTTAAAGTGCGAAATGGATTGCCAGATCAGAATTCTACATCCAGTGAAAATATCCTTCAGAGATAAAGGTGAGATGAAGTCATTTTCAGGTGAAGGAAAACAGAGAGCTTATTGCCACCAGAATGCTTCTAAAAGTACTAAGGGAAGTGCCTCAGACAGGAGAGAAAAGATACCAGAAAGAAGCCTGGAACATTGGGAAATAAGAGATAGTAAGCTCTTAAGTTGTTGAAAGTTCTTTTAATGGTCAAAAGAAAAAATATAAGACATTATCTTCTGAGGATATATATTCCCATGCAATTTTATAAACGAACACACTCCCAAGAGTGTGTGTGGAAGAGAAGAGGGAAATACATTAAAATAACCCCAAAGAAAGAATGAAACGGGAATGAAAAAGAAAACAAACAAATAGAAAACAAGTAAAATGATAGTCCTGAATACAAACATATTAATAATTACATTAGGTTAAGTGGTCAAATTACACCAATCAAAAGACAAAGACTAACAGAATGGACTAAAAAAAAAAATCAACAACAAAAAAACACAATCCAACTATATGATGTCTACGAGAAATTTATTTTTAAAATAATGATAAAAATAAATTCATCAAAAAACAATATGTAGGTATGTTAAAAGTAGAATGATAGAGAAACACATTGAAAACACTAATTAAAAGAAAACTGGAGTGTTTATATTATTATCAAACAAAAATAGGCTTTAAAGCAGAGACAATTATCAGAGGTGGGAGACCCTATGTTTCAAAAATATCAATTCACCATAAGACATAAGAAATACTAAATATGTGCATACCAAATAACAGGAGTTCAAAGTACATGAAGCAAACCTGACAGAACTGAAAAGAAAATCAAAATGCACACAAAAATGTTTGAGATATAAATCTCTCTCAGTGATCAATAAATCTAGCAGACAGGAGACTAGCAATAAAAAAAGAATTAAACAAAGGTATTAATCAACTGAATGGAATTGACATTCAAAGAATATTTTACCAAACATCAAAATATACTTTTTTTCAAGTACACATTCATCAAGATAGATCACATCCTCATTCTTAGAATAAACTTTAACAAATTTAGAAGAATCTAAATCATATAAAGTATGTTCTCTGACCATAATAGAATTTTAAAGTAACACAAAAAAATTTTTATAGTAAAATATTTAAAACAGGAAAATCCCCAAATATTATTAAGTTAATCAGCACAATCCTAGATAATGCATGAGTCAGAGGAAGTCTCAAGGAATTATAAAACATTTTGAACTGAAGAAAAGTAGAAAAAAACCTATTAACATTTATAGGCTACAACTAATGCCATTCTTAGATACTTATAGCATTATATTATACTAGAAAAATAAAGAAGAAATGGGTCAAATAATATTAAATATAAGCTTCTACCTTAAAACCAAAGCAAGTAGAAGAAAAAAATAGAAATCAATAAAACTGAAAATAGAAAAACAGTAGAGAAAATGAAGAAACCAAAAGAGGTCTTTGGATGCATAAAAATAATAACCACTCAAAATTTGATGTTTAGGGGCTGGAAATGTGGCTCAAGTGGTAACGCGCCAGGCACTGGGTTCGATCCTCAGCACCACATAAAATAAAATAAAGATGTTGTATCCACCAAAAACTGAAAAATAATTATTAAAAAATTCTCTCTCTCTGTCTCTCTTTAAAAAAATTTTTTTTGATGTTTAGAAAACTCAATTTAAAATGGGTAAAACAATTAAACAGACACTTCACCAGAAAAAAAAAAAAAAAAAACAGATGTGGACAGAACACTAGCCCATGAAAAGATATTCAATATCATCAACCATTAGGGAATTGCAAATTGAACACTGAGCTATATTACACACTTATTAAAATGGCTTACAATACCAAGTGCTAATGAGGATACAGAGTAACTGGAATCTTACAGTGCAAAATTTAACAGTCATTTTGGAAACAGTTTAGCAGTTTATTATTAAGTTAAACGTATACTTACCATATAACACAGATATCCTATTCCTAGATACTTACCCTAAAGAAATGAAAATGTATACTCACACAAAAACCTATACAAGAATGCATATAGCAGCTCTATTAATGATTGCTAAGAGCTGGAAACATCTAAATACCCTTCAAGGAATGACTGGATTAAAAAAAATGGTAATACATCCAAGGTAATAAAATATTCAGCAATAAAATGGAATGGATTATTGATACGTGGAACAAGATGAATGATTCTCAAAGGCATTAGGCTGAGTGAAAAAATCCAATTTCAAAAAGTCACACAGTCTATCATACCATTTATATGACAAGCTCAAAAATACATTACCAAAATGATAGTGAATGTATCACTGATTGACAGTGGTTAGGGGAAAACCGAATTATACAGGGAGATTAAAAAAAGGAGTCTTGGACTGGGGTTGTGGCTTATCGGAACCAGTGTACTTGCCTAGCATGTGTGAGGCACTGGGTTTGATTCTCAGCACTACATATAAATAAATTTCAAAAAAAAAGTTCCATCAACAACTAAAAAATATTAAAAAAAAAATAAAATAAAGGAAAATAAAGGAGTATTTTAGGGAGTGATGGAGTTGTTTTGTATTCTGATTGTACTGTTGGTTCATGAATCTATACATTCATTAAAATTGCTGTATATCAAGTTCTATACCAAAAATTCAATATTATTATTTATTAACACTAAAAATAAAATTAATATAAATAAATTTTTTTTACTTTTAAAAACTGTTAAAATGTTAGGGCACAAACTTCCATAAATTTGAGTATTGAGATTACATCAAAGACTAGCTTGACCACAAATGACACCCAGGAAGATCCTGATGTACTCACCGCTGCTTGCACCTCGACAGTTGCCATTACTAGAATCCATAGGAAAATCTGAAAGTGACAGAATAAAGAAAGAGCCATAACATATTTGTTATTACTTCAAGAATTCCTATATCAAAATCTAATTCAGTGGCAAGTTTGATTTGCATAACAGCCAGATTTTTTGAGGAAATGGAACCTTATTAGTGTTGTAAGGCTGATTTTTTATTTGTGAATTGAATATGGATGAGATCTATTCCATGATGTGATTGAAAGGTGATACTCTTGAATCCTCAATTGTTCATAAAATTTCAGGATTCAATGAGTAACTTGTGGTTGAACTTCACAAAAGTTGTAAATGACGACGAGCATCCTATCACCATAAAGGCTTTGCAGACATTAGGCGTTCACCAAACACTGTAACTTGATGACAAAAAGAACTGAACACTCCTGATCAACAACGGTGTGTGTCACACTATGCTGGCACACAGTGAGCTCTTTAGTGCCTAAGGAAAAGATTCAGAAAGTGTGCTAGGCATTTCTATTAACAGAAGACCAAATAATTATTCAGCAGAAAGGAAATCTACTGCCTAGGACCTGTTCAAAGCCAGTGCAATGTGACATTAGAAATTGCCATTAATTTTTTTTATGATATCATAATCCTAAAAAATGGTAAGGATGAAGGTCTTTGAATTAAGATAAAGGTCTTCCAATTAATGATAAAGGTGTTCTAATTAAGAAAGCAGCCTCTGATAAATTCCACTGCCAGCAGAGCACCTGCTGAGAGATGTGTACCTAGCCATGGATTCTCACTGACACTGCAACTCATACCTGTATACAAGAGAGTCACACCTGTGTTAACACCATGCTACGTGAGATCAATGCTTCTATTTATTCTAACAGAAAATAGCATTCTTTCTCTGTCATTTTTCTTCATAGGTCACATCATAAATTAAACAAGGAAAGGTTTATACTATCTTGGGACAATGACAATCACAATTACAATTAATGACTTATTTTCTCAGGTTTAGTAATTATTAGCTGTTTTTTGTTTCCTTTGATACTGGAGAGCTGGTTTTGCTTCTTTGTTTTTCTGGTGCTGGAGAATGAACCCAGGGCCTGTTATATGCTAAGCATATGCTCTACTGCTGAGCTCCATCTCCACCTCTCTGCTGGTATTTAAAAAGCTATATCCAAGAAAAGATAGAGGTCTGCAAATAAATAAATAGATAGATAAACAGTCAACAAACACTAGTTCTAAAACATTTGGCTCAACTTGGGCATAAATTACTAACTTAATGACTTATTCTATTTAAACTTCATTCAGTAAATATATGCAAGCTTTAGGATAATGTGCTGATAGTTTTTCTACTCCTGAACAATAATATGATAAAATAAATATGGTTTACATAAAAATAATCTTCATAAAAATTATTGTATAGATTAAAATGATATTGGTCCACATTTAAAATGGTTAGTGTTCAAAGATTTATATAAAAATGAAAAATAACTCTTTCCTTGGAAAAAGAAGAATCTTTTGAAACAATTGAGTCAAGGAGAATGTTTTTCTTCTTTCATAGTCATAGTCACAATGAAATATTTCTACACTTTTAATTATACCTAGAGTGTGGTAGTGCAGTTGTCTAGCACGTAAGAGGGCCTGGGTTCTAATCCCCCATACCACAAATAAATAAATAGATAAATAAAAATGCTTACAAGTCAATTGTTAAAATTGCAAAGAGAAATTGAGCATTTTTCTGATCATAAATTTTAGACATTGCTTTTAGGAAGTTAAATTTAGGAAGTCTAGCATTAAAATTATCCTGAGTTAAAATAGTAAATTCTGTATCATTAGTAGATTTTATGGCCCATGGATTTCTAATGGAGGTCACAGAGTTCTCCAGAGTGTCCTTAGGAACTGGAGAAGGTAGAGAGAGTTTTTCCAGATAAAGGATACAACTGCAAAAGTACTGAGGTAGGACACTACAGTGCTCTTCAGGAGCCCTGAACTCCTCTGGTATGGCTAAAGCAAAGAGTAGCATAAGCAGAGAGAAATGAAGCTGAAGGGATCAGATCATGAAGGCTACAGGTGGGCCAAAGAACTTCAAACAACACATTTTCATTTCAGAAAGATAAGTCCTGTTGGAATAGGGAGGAGGAATATTGGAGATAAGGGAGCCAATTACCATCCTATGGCCATAATCCACATGAGAAATGATGAGGTCCAAACTAAGAAAATGACATTAGAGAGGAAGGGAAGGAAATTGGGCTCAGAGTAGATCCAACCACACTTCATACTCAATATATGTGGGGGATGAGGAAAAGAATAGAATCAAGGCTGATTCCCAAGCTAGATAACGAGGTGCAGTGGTACTCTCAATGATACCAGGAAAATTCTGGGAAAGAACCAATGTGGGAGGGTGAGGAAAGGATGAGTTCACTCTGATGCAAGCTGAGATGGAGGGACTCAGGTTTGGGGAGAGAACCTGAAATGCATATTCTGCTATCTCAACAAGGCAGCAAGGTGATAATCTCCTATGTGTTGACATCTGTTGTCCCCTGGGCTTTCTTCTCACAAGCCACACACAAATAGGCTTTCAAAATACAAAGAAAAAACTTTATTCCTTTAACTGCAACCTGATGGGTAAAAGCACAAGTTTTCTGTAAAGTTAGCAACTGCATTTCTTTCTTTTTTAAAAATATTTTTTAATTGTTGATGTACCTTTATTTTATTCATTTATTCATATGCAGTGCCTCACACATGCTAGGCAAGTGCTCTACCACTAGGCTACAACCTAGAGAAAGTACAGTATAGGACATGCTCTGGCTTGAATCCTCTTTTTCTTAACAGCTAACCTAACTTGATAGGTCACTTGACTTCTCTATATGCCTTGGCTTTCTTTTCTGTAAAATAGGAGTAGTAGTTATGAAAATTTAGGGAACATTGCCACTTAATTGCCACTCAATTAAGGATAGGGCCTAGAACATGTTAAGAGTTGCTGCTAATGATCCCTCTCTTGAGATGGCCCAACTTCTCCCACTGATGATGTTGTAAAACATTTATAGTGTGCATTACCATTTACCAATCACATCACATAAATATTTCTATTCTTCTTCATAATCCCCAATCAATGATAATGTCAAGGGACTTGTTCAAAGTACAAAATGAATGGCAAATCTGAAATTCCAACTAAGTGGCTGAAACTCTAGATTGAAGAAATACAGCCAATTCTTAATTATTTAAAACTATATGTCTATATGGTTCCTCTTGCTCTCCTCTTTGTAGACACCTAGTAGAAAGAGAAATACTAAATATAATATAACATAGTCAGTTTTGCTCTTTGAATAATTTTTTAAAATTTGTTGGGAAGGAGATTGTTAAAAAGCCAATTAAAATATGATTTAGGAGGGTTGGAGATATAGCTCACTCAGTTGGTAGATTGCTTGCCTCGCATGGACAAGGCCCTGGGTTCAATCCCCAGCACCACTATACACATACACACACACACACACACACACACACACACACACACACATGATTTAGGTACTATGTAACATTTCATATCACTGCTAATAGAAAGTTAACTCTAAATAAAGCACATGCGGTAAAACTGAGATACTTTTCCACCCAGGGTGCCTTGGCATGTTTCACATGTTGAAGGATCTTTAGAATCATTATTTTTTTATTCTAGTCCTAATCTAAAATTTCCATTTCTCCTTTCCATTCCATATTCCTCCTCATATCCTTCCTTCTTGGTATTTGGTCCCTCAAATATTTGTAGACTAGAGCTAAAGAAAAGGCTGACTGTTCCTCAGAGAGTGGAGAAATGATTAAACAGCAATTCCCACATGCAAAAGCTGGCGCGGCTCTACCAGGCAAGAGGGCCTGCAGAATGTGTTGAGCAAGAGCTAGGGGACAAGTTAGCACTACACAGAATCCAGCAATAACTGAGGGCTGATTATAAAAACCTTGGCATGACCAACTGTAGGTGCTGTAGAAAAAGCTGTGAAATATCATACCATAAATTTTCTTAAATACTTGATTTCTGAGATAATTATAATTTACAGATACTCATCAGACTCATTCTTCTTTCTTGTTACTCCCAAAGGGATTTGCTCTTGAGCCTGAGGTCCAAGTCCCTTTGTAAAAAGTGAATTATTCACTTCATATACACAGAAGAAATAAGATCTTCTCCAGTTAGGTCCCAGTATAATGTTTGCTCGCTAGAGATAATTGTTAAAAGTCCTAGGCAATATCTGTGTTTACCAACATTAACATTTCAAAAACAATGAAAGAAAAAAATCAGTCAATTTGATATAACAGTGATAATAATAGAAAAATTGTAACAGCGGCAACAGTTAATTCTGGGTATACTATGTACCAACTACTGGCTCAATGCTTTACATGCTGTTTAAATCAATCTTCACCATTTTCTTTGGGTGTGGGCAATTTTTTTCCCCAACTATAGATAAGAAAACTAAATCAGAGAGGTCATATAATTTTCCTATAGCAACAGTAGATATGAGGCAGAGTTGATATACAATTCCTGGTTGGCATGACTCTAAGCCCATATTCTTTACTCACTGTGCAATAGTAAAGATTTGACTAAACAGTGTACTAAACTAACTGAATGGCTAAATTGAACTGAGTTCTCAAAGGATAAAAAGAAGCATATTCAGCCATACTCTACCACAAATATAAAATACTTAGAAAGAATAAACAATATGAATTTATTAGTAATGGCCAACATGTAATCTATTCCTTCTAAATTAAGTATGTTTGCCCTTAGTGTTTTGAAAGCAAAGAAGCATTATTTTATTTCAGTAAGGCTTTGCTTTGTAAAGTACCCTAAGATTATTTGTGGAGTCACAATATACTATGGGGGAACAGATCTCTATGACTGGCAGGATCTGAAAATCCTCAGTGTTAAAGGAATGTTAAAGGTGGTCCCACTGTATTCAGGGAGACCTCGTTTTTATATATGACTGGATAGACTCTAGTCATAAGACACAGGGCTCTATTTATATCTGCAGGGAAAAAAATCTGCTTCTTGAACTATCATATCCCACTAAACCAAGGAGTATATTGCATTGTAGATAAAACCAGCCACATGTGGTGGTTCCTAAGTAATTCCAGGTGTCTGACAGTTTGACCCAATGTGGGGAATGTAATTTTCAACATACTGGCTCTGGAAGCTAGGGGACCCTTCAGGCTAGAATCTACCCCTCTACTCCCAGACTTTACTCCCCTGTAGCTTCCTCCTGCCACCACAGTCTTTGATTCACACTGAAGGTTGGGCAGAGAGAATATCATTACTAAAATATGATTCCAGCTATCACCTACCCCTACTTATTTTTCTAGCAAGCATGCTGACAGCAAAACTAATATTATGGCATTTTAAAGCAGCTCAGAAATCAGGTCCCCTGGATTGACAAATTGTTTCCATGCATGTCCTATTTGAGTGCTTCAATGAGGCAATTGTTCCACATTTGGTCCATAGTGATAGGTAACTCAGGGACATTTAATGAAACTGCTTCCCATCCATATTGACCATGCTTTTTGAGAGCCATTAACCTTGCCAAACCTCACTCCTTCCAGGTCCATCTCTAAGACAGCTTTTAGAGCAAGTCTTGTCCTTTAAGGAGAGGACACATGTCAATGTGAATCATTGCCACCTCATTCCTAGTCCTTGGCCTGAGGGGAGCACCAGTATTTAACTGATTCTAAGTGCCTGGCAAACCACAGGCAGCAACTGCAGTGAGTTCTTCCAGAGTCTGTAGAGCCCCTAACTTTACTGAGTGTAAAGGCTCAAGGGTGCTCTTTTACCCCAAAGAGATTAAGAAATGTTTCTTCTTATTATTTTATACAACCAGTTCTTGGTTCTTAATTAACATTAGAATACAATATGTATATTCAAAGAGTGATAAACTAAGTAAGGTTCAATAAGTTCTTGAAATCTTTCTATTCAGTTTCAATTTTTTACTGTTCATACAAGCATTTTCCATTCCCCTCTGACTTTATGTTAATGTGTATAGAATCAGTTCCCTGATAACTAAGAACTACTAACCAAAAATGGACTGGGGACAATGAACCCAAGCTGAGCAAGTTAAAAGACATAAGAAGGAAACGTTGATACCCATTGAACAAATGTGGATGGGACAACTGAGTCAACTAAAAGGTTAATCTGGGGAGGATATAAAAGAGGACCACTAGTATGATAAATTTTTTTTTTCATTCCTAAAGCATATGAAGAGTAAAATTTGAGTTTTGGGTTACCCAGAGGGAGTAATATTGAATTAGAATTAAATGGACCCTAATGTACGAGGCTTAGTTGGGGGACTTAAGAGTTATGAAAATCATAATTAGGCCAAAAACTAGTGAGAAACCAACTTGTGGTTATTCCATTAAATGGAGAAATACAATAAAGTTTTATGGTGGAGAAAGAGTGAAATAAATGTGTGGATGATGCACACACAAAGCATGAGTAAGGTATTAAAGACAAACCATTTGCAGAGCATAAGAGCAGGATAAGAGGTGAGATTAAATAACATCACATGAGTATATGAAGATAACACTCTTAAAATATAACTCCTTTAATCCATATGCCATTTACAGAATAACTTGAAATCGTGTGGGCCTGTGAAAAAGAGTCCAGTAATTTCAGTCTGCCAACTCTATGGCTGGAGCAAGCCACAGGAGCTAATTAGCAGTGCATAGCAATGTTTCACAACTGTTTTAGTCTGGAATGGAATTACAATTCATCTCATTGAAGGAAGGGGAAATTTAAGGTGAAGGTAATTGCTCAAATTGGATTTTGAGCAAACACACACCACTAACATCTGCAGATTGGAGCAAGGTTACTGAAATTATCTTGTATTTTCAATGGTCAGATACACATGAGGTTTTCAGTTTTCTGTTTTCTCCATACAATCTTAATCAGCTAAAACACTAGACATAGAAATCTGATGACTGAGACTGCAAGAGAATCAGGCAAGAAAACTCAATGATTATAAACAAGCAAGTAAGAAAAGAGCATTAGTAAACAAAATGTGGCTGCTTCCACATGGAAAGAGTAGAAAATAAACGGTAGTGTGGAGCAGAAGTGTGATGAGAGTGGAATGAATAGAGTGCTTTAGAAAGACAAATAAGCTATTAAAAGAGAGTGCAACAGTTTGGAAGAGTGATGAGGTGAAACTTGAAAAGAAGAATGGTGCTCACTAGGGAAGTGATTAAGGGAGAGATTAAAAGATCCCAAGAGAAAAAAACGGAGTTAGAAGATAAAGGCGAATAACAAGGAGTGTCAGGGCAGGGGCAGGGTGGGCATTGTCCAAACTCACCTGCTCCATCCGCTGTGACGATGGCCTCCGGAGAGATGCACACGCCGCGGTCGTACACTGGTAATTCCTCGCAGGCCAAGCTCTCCGGCCATGAGTGGCGGTACTTGATAAGGATGGGCTCACAGCCCTGCCTGGCCCTCTCGCACACAGACTTGCAGGGCTTGATGGGCTCGTGCTGGAAGTCAATGGTGCAGATAGGTGCGTACATGGCGCAGAGGAAGAAGAGCAGATCTGGGCTGCAATGTGTGCCCAGCAGACCTTCGAATTGCTCGATGGCCAGTATGGCATTGGCCTGGGTGCTATGGTGCAGGTGATTGGGCATCTTGGTCATGTTCCAGGGCAGGGACTTGCACATGGGGATGCGGACGGGCTCACAGGCTGCTGCCCGAGCTCCGGGCACCTGGAGCAGACAGAATGCAGCCAGAGTGAGCAGCCCAGCTCGCAGCAGCAGCATCCTTCTTGGGCTGCCGCAGACCATGATCCCAGCCGAACGGGACAGGGAGCAGCACTACCGTGGACGCTGAGAGGTCCGCGCCGCCGTCTCCTCCTGTTGCCTGGAAGTGGACACAATGATCTGGGAGCTTCTCCTCCCCCGGCAATCTCACAGCTTCCTTGGATCAAATTCCCCCAATGGGGTCCAACGAGCTTCACCGAGCTCCGCTCCTGCCGCTTTGGCTGCTCTTTCCAAACGTCTAAGCCTTCGGGCGCAGCAGCATCTATTTATTCCTCTCCCTCTGGCAGAAGCATCAGAATTTGCACATCAATCAGATGAGAGGAACACAAGAGGAAGAAATAAAAAGTACATTCAGCTAAGGTAGTTGGAGCTCTGGGGTATCGCGTCCGCTGGATACCAAAAAGGTGCCAGCAAGAAGCATTAAATTCTCTAAAGCGAGGATAAAAGACGGAGGACCGGGTAGGGAGGAAGGCGGAAAACTGGGGGAAACTAATGGGAGAGGAGGGTACAGTAGGAGGTTGCTACGTCCTGTAGTCTGAGAAAGATCAATTTTCGGCGTGCGCTGCGAAGAGCCTAGCCCCGAGGTCTGTGGCTGGGACCTACAGCTCTTCACTCTCCCACCTCCAAGCGGGTGGGGGAGCTCCGCCCCCGGGGCCGTCCCAGCCTCCAACGCCTGCTCCTCTTCACTGGAAGGGAAAGGGTGTGCGGGGGAGAAGTCTCTAAGTTGCGGGCGATGGGGAGGGAAGTCTTGCCAAGCGGTGAAGATGCGGTAACCCCAAGCAGTGCCCACTAGAGCCCGGCATCTCTTCCCCATTCCCGCAATGGGAAGCCGGTCTTTGACCCCAAAGATGAGCCCCTGCCCCTGACTGAAGAGCCCACTCCAATGCCCCAGGGAGGAGTCCACTAATTTCCGCACCCCCACCGGGGCCCCTCACTCCCTGGAGTATTTCCTTTCAGCAAACTACAACGCAGCTTTTCTTCTAAGATCAGACCTGAGGAAGGAAGGCTTAAACAGTCACTAAATGTCGACATCACAGAGAACAGCACCCCCCTCACCCCCCTAGTGAGCAGCAACAAGCTTTATCAACCCAGAGCTAAAGACCACAGAGGTCTGCGTTCTGAATAACTAAAGGAAATTGCCTTTCATAAAGAGCAGAAATGCTGTGGGTGATGATAAGTAGATCACCAGGAGCAAAGAACCGGTGTCTGTATTCTTATTTATTTGCTCTGTAGAATTAGAACTTTAGGGTTTTGTTTTTTAGGAGTGGAAACTAACATCTTCAAACAGTTTCTCTCTCTCTCTCTCTCTCTCTCTCTCTCCCTCCCTCCCTCTCTCTCTCTCTCTCTCTCTCTCTCTCTCTCTCTCTCTTATTCCTTCCTTCCTTCCCTCCCTTCCTTCCCTGAAATAAGACGGCCTTTACTACCTAACTCTTAACAACAATTTCGCCTAACACTTGAAAGAAATGTCTAGGAAAACTACTCCACATAGGTAATGACGGTGGTAATGACCCTTTCCATCCCATCCAGATGAGTTTTAATCCAGGAGGAGAAAATAGAAAACAGATCTCTCCTGATCTGCTCCTAGCACTAACAAGTCTCCTCTTTCCCTCCTTGTCCCACCACCCACTTCCTTTCAGCACATTCTACATGGAAGGACCTGCGGAGACCCCGGCGCTATGCCCTTTCAATGGGAAATCACAGAGAGAAAGGATTGCAGAATGTCAGAAAACACAGACTCCATTAAGAAAGGAAGGTAACAAAACCTAAAACAAAACAGGAAGTCACCTTTGCTCTGCATCATTGAAATATTTCTCTGCTTTAATTCATCCACTTCTGTCAATAACATGCATAGAAAATAAGTCCCCACTTCCCAGCATAGAGTGAGATGTCAGTTTCCATCCCCCAGCACTGCCTTAACAGCACTGATAAAATGTCACTGCTAACTTAAGTTTATGGAATTTTTATCTCTAAAATGACCATTAACAGCAGTTTGTGACTGCAGTGAATGTGTTAAAAGGAAGTTTATTCCACTTGAGAGGAAAACAACAACAACAGAGAGTAGATAGGGAGTCATTTAGTTAATATAAAAAAGCTTTCCCTGGCCTACCATTATTGTCACATAAGAAAACAAGGTCAAATAATATAGATGAATTAGAGGGAAAATTACTGAGCACATAAAATTTAGTGGAAAAAAAACAAAATTTAAAAAATCAATATTAGAATATTTGGGAGTTAATCCAGATTTTTAAAAATATGGCACTGATTTGTGATAAATTAAAAGGAAGAAGTGAAACATAAATATAATATTGCCAAATATGTTTTCCTGTTCATCTTAAAATTTACAGTGTAAGAAGAAATGAGCCCATTGTTTTAGTGGTTCTACCACTATCTGAAATAAAGTCTGGTTTCCTTACCCTGAGCAAAAGTCAACTCTCCCTTTTATCTAACATTTCCTTTGCAACTTTTCTTTAATCCAAGTTTGTCTTTATCAAAACCTAAAATAAACTACATTGTAGCAAGTACCCTTTCTGAGTACTCTGAGTCTCTTCATTTTTCTCTTTCTCCTTGAATATTGTTCATGTTTACAAAAGCTTAATACCTGCCAATGTGTTACTTTGAAAAATTATCTTTCATTATTTTATCCAGATGTGCTCTGCCTTCCCTAAAGGGCATGTACAATTTTTGAAAGAAGACAATTCATCTTCTGTTTCTTTTGAAAAAGTCATTTAAAAAATGAGGGATGATAGAATTTGAAATGCAACATCATAAATATTTTTTTTAAATGTCTTATAGATATAATATGCAATTGGGGATAATAGTTACACCTAAGTTTGAAAAGCACACTATATGATCATGAAGGAAACACAAGCTAGATATGGCATGGAGTTTCCAGAAACAGATGACCTTCATCCCAGAAGTAAGTGCCTTCAAGAGGCCCCAATTTAGAGAAAATCAAGAGAACACTGAAACCTTGTACTTTGGAGAAATGGGTTGTAGGTAATTTGTTTCTCTCATGCTTTATTTTATACAACCAGAATTTAACTGATAGTGCACTGATCACTAAATAAACTGCACCTGGACTACAGAAAAGACAGCCAACTGCTTTAGATTTCTCCTTATAACTACTGATATTTTCAACTAGATAAATCTGCAGGTAATATGCAAGGGGCTAGAAAATTAGAGTTTAAAATTATATATTTCATGGGCAGAGCAATTAGTAGTCTTTTAGAACTCAGGTTTTGAAATTAAGGATGCAAATTAGACTTTTGAAAAAGGTGGCAAGAGCAAATTATTGATGTACTAATACTATGCTGCAAAAAAAAAAAAAAAAAAAAACATCTCCTGGATACCAGATTCCAAGACTCTGCAAAAGACTCCACAAGACATATCCATGTCTTTTCCAGGGCTGAGTACTCCTAGATCTCTGAGAGCTGCAACATAAGGCCCCCTAGAACCTAGTTGGAACTATAGGTCAATTTGGGCTGTATAGAAGCTTAGGAAGTATACCCAGACCCAATCATGGCCAGTCTTCTTAGACTGAGTCATGCCCATGGCCACTAGCATTTCATCTACATTCCTAACAAGGATTTCTGTGCCAATGTCTAGAAAAGATACTGCTAGGTGTTATTGAAATAGCCACACCGTATTACCAAAATTTAAATTTGACTGATTTACACTTCCCCTTCAAAATGTCAATATTTTATTTTGTCAATAATGTAAACCTTTAATGTTAAATAACTTAACATTTCTTCATCTGTTTAAGTAAAGTTTAAACTTACCCTAAGATTTTGTTTATAAGACTGCCCACATCTTTCCTATAAGGAAATGTGCTAGACCGGAAGGTATAGCCCAGTGGTAGATCACATGTTTAGCATGCAAGAGGCCTTGGGTTTGACCCCCAACATGGCGCGCGCGCGCACGCACACACACACACACACACACACACACACTGTGTTTACAATATATATTTATTAGTTTTCAATTAAAAATAAAAAAAATAAATGTGCTTATATTCCTGCAAACAGGGCTTATATGTAAAATAACAAATGATAGAGCGTGAATGTGTTAGTTGGTTTCCAATCACTGACAGAATACCTGAAGATATTAGACTTTGGGCTGGGGAAGCGGCTCAAGCGGTAGCGCGCTCGCCTGGCATGCGTGCGGCCCGGGTTCGATTCTCAGCACCACATACAGACAAAGATGTTGTGTCCGCCAAATACTAAAAAATAAATCTTAAAATTCTCTTTCTCACTCTCTCTCACTCTTTCTTTAAAAAAAAAAAATATATTAGACTTTAAAAAAGGAAATGTTTATTTTGGCTCACCATTCAGTTTCCAGTCCATGGTCGCTTGGCCCTGTTGCTCTGGGCCTATGACAACACAGTGCATCATGGCAGTAGCATGTGGCAGAGGAGGCCTGTTCACTTTATGTCAACCCAGAAGCAAAGAGAGAAGAGGAGGAGGGACCAAGACATTCCCTTCAGGGGAATGCCCTAACAGTATGCACCTAAGGACCTAACTTCCTTCTGGTAGACCTTATCCTTTAAAAATTTCTGTCACCTCCCAATAGCTCCACAGGTTGGGGGCCAAGCTTCACATGGGGCTTTGGAGGACATTCTAGATCCAAACTATAGCAATGGACATCCACCAATTAGAAGGTCTGAATCCAGTGTCATTCTATAGTAAGTAGCAGTCCGAGGTATCCAGGGAGCAAGGAGACTTGTGTTACTGAATACACACCTCCTGTGAGGCACATAAACAAATTTGCAGACTATATTAGTTCCAAAGTTGAAGAAACAGGCTCTGAGGAAGAAACTGAGGAAGGAGGTTCCCCAAAGTTCTCACAAATAGATAAGGGCATGTCAGAGTGATACTTGAATCCATGCTCTCTTCACAGTTCCAATAATCATGCTGTTTCATGGGCAGGAGGGAGCTGTGAAAGGGAAGCACTGGATTATCTCTGAACCTGGGTCTCAGCCTGCACCCTAACCATCCCACTGGCCTGGTGTTGGCTCTGCCCTGCCAAGAATACAAAGTTGTCAAGGTGTCAAGCCCAATGTGAAGCTTTAGACTTCAAGTGGGAAGACTTCCCTGCCTGGGGCCTCTCCCTCAGATGCTCTGTAGATCTAGTAATTCCCTAGATCCACTAGTTCCACTTTAGGAAGATCTTATCCTTTCCAGTCTTGAAGCAATTCCATGAAAGCATCCCACCTGCTGGCTGCTGCAGCATTAGGGCAGTGGTTCTCAAACATGTGTGCAGCAGAATCTTCTGGAGGGCTTCTGGAAAAATAGATTGACAGGCCCTATCCAGAGTTTCTGAACGGTGGGTTGGGGTAAGGCCTAAGAATTTACATTTCTAACATTTCCCAGGTGAACCTTATACTGATGTCCAAGGACAATGCTTTAATAAATCACCCCTTTGAACTAGATGATAAGCTTTGATTTATCCTTATAAACTCTTCCTGTGCAGTAAAGATTTCATGATTTTGATCTTCTTTTCTCTTTATCGGAATCAAAATTTCTAATAACGTAACCTAACAGTTAAACAACACTTGGGGGTGGGGAGCGGTCTAGATATCGTTATCATTTATTCAAAGTTTGTACTAATGGCCTCAATAACACTCACCATGCAATCATCTAGCCCTCTGACCTTAATGTACTTTCCTAATGGGTCCCAACCCCACTCTATCCCCATGGTAACAAAAGAATAGATCCAGCTTGAAAGAAGTTCCAGAAGGGGCCTTAATACCTTAATGATGGAATGAACCTCCACCAAATAGTTGACCTATGCCCCTCCTCAGTCTCCCAGTCTTTATATCTTAATTCAAAGAAAAAAGATAAAGAAAAAGATAAAAGAACCACTTACCCAAAGTCAGGAAGTCAGTCAATGGCAACTATATTGATTATTAAATTCAGGAGATTTTAAAAAATATTTATTTATTTTTAGTTTTAGGTGGACACAGTATCTTTATTTTATTTTTTTATGTGGTGCTGAGGATCGCGAACCCAGTTCCTCGCGCATGCCAGGCAAGCGCGCCACCATTTGAGCCACATCCCCAGCCCCAGGAGATGTTTTTTTAATCTAAGATTTTTTTTCCTCGGTTTTGAAGAATAAAAGCTAATGATGTTAGAAATGGATATTGAAAAATTTCTAGGTTCAAAATGAGATGTTTCAAAATAAAATAGCCAATGTAAAGGGATTAAATTGTAATATGGATCCTCCCATTGCTAACAGAACCTTTTCTAGGAATAGCGTTAATACTCCTATATCACCAATCAACTAATTGTCCCCATCTGTGAATCCTGACCAGCTGACCTTTTTGCTAACCCAAGAGTATTAATCATCCTATGCAGTGTTTTCCCCAGGGTCCTTCTAATTGAGGCCCTGATCCTCAAGGTGGCCCTCAACCATATCATTTTCCCAATCACTGGATAATAACTTCGCCTCTGAATAATACTCTTTTTCAATCTTTCTCTTCATTCTTCTATCGCAAAGAACTGGATCATTATAATGAAGCTCAGGTCAGAAGAGTGGATTTCTCTCTGTGCTAACAACTTTAGTAACCGAGAATTTCCTAATCATAAGTCTCAAAAGGTGAATGCAGATATCTTGCCTCTCTCTTAAGGTATATTTAATCATATTTTACACTCATATTTTACAGATATATGACTGATGCATTATTACTATTATTATTATTATTAGGTACTGGGGACTGAAACAAGGGATGTTCTATCACTGAGCTATACCCCATAACCTTTTTATTTTTTGCATTTTTGAAATATATACATGCATGCTGCACACATACATATTTTTGGCACTGGGGATTGAACCCAGAGGTGTTTTACTAAGAGCCACATCCCATCCCATTTTTAATTTATTTTATTCTGAGGTAGGATCTCACTAAGTTGCCCAGGCTGGTCTTGAACTTGTGATCCTCCTGTTTCAATCTCCTGAGTTGCTGGGATTACAGGCATTCACCACTACACCGGACATGAAATATTATTAAGTGAACACAAAAATAAATAATTTCTGGAGCCTAAAGTAAAAAGATCTAGTCAAGCCCCATAATTACCATAACTTTATAATACACACAAATTTCTGGAATACATCAAGGGGAGAACTGTACTATTGCTTTAACCTACTTTTACTTATTTCTTTTATAAGAGATAGGTTCCAAGGCTCTTTAGAAAATTATAATTCATAATAAATGATATTTGTTTGGATCCCAGAGAAAGAACCAGGAAAGGGAGTCACATGGACAGATATCACTCATTCATTCTACCTGAGATGGGAAGGGAGATGGAGACAGAAAATTAGCCTGACAAATACAAAACCAGCCAAATTTTGAAAACAAAACATGAGATTCATGCTAAGTACAGAATCTTAACAGAAATTCACATGTTGACACTTCTTTAGTAAATGACAACAAAAATAATTAGAATCCCTTAAATATTTTGTAGGAGTAAAGAATATATTAGATTTCCTTTCTTTCCAGTTTTGAAACTAAAACACTTTTAATTTGTATGTAAAATATAATCGGCTTGTAGGAGTACAGATCTTTCTAGAAGAACTTGATGTGGAATGTCCATTAGAGTCTATTTATATGATTCTATGTTAATGTTTGTGGTTATGATGTTAACAGTAGTGACTGACGCATGACCATATAGTTATTCACGTCCAGAATGCTGTCGATAATAGGACCAAACAAACTGGACAGGATCTGGAAGAAACAATGAAATTTCTTCTGGGTAGTGGTGGAACATAATTTCTGAAGGCTTTAAAAATATTTTTATCCTGGAAAAGATAATTCATGCATTCCTACATTCACTGAACACTGCTCACCTTCTAAAAACCAGACAATTTTAGGTTTTGGAAAAAATGCAATAAGCAAAGCGGGGTCTGGACCATCTTAAAACTTAAATTCTAATAAGTTTTCTCTACAAGATGAAAAAAACTGTACAATGATTGGTCCTATGTCTTAGTGGAGGGAAGACTAACTTACTAAGCTTTTATTTATATTGCAGCAAGAATATTTGAATGAATCCAAAGAATTTTCTAGTGTAGATCTTGGTAAAGCCTTAACTGAGTCCCTTAAAAATTTAGTTATAGGGGCTGGGGTTGTGGCTCAGCGGTAGAGCACTCACCTAGCATGTACGACGTGCTGGGTTCAATCCTCAGCACCACATAACAATAAATAAAATAAAGATATTTTTAAAATTAGTTATACAGAAAGAATAAACACCTTTTTTTCCTTTCCAAAGGGTTTAGATGTCACGGCCCTACCCAGGCCACATATCTCCCTGTTTTCTTCAGACAGTATCTATATATAATGTGGAAAGTAAGGTTTCTAAAGAACTGGCAGGTGAAAAATGATTAACTTGGCATTCTTGATGGTGCATATAAACTGCTTTTGAAAAACTGTTTACATTTCACTGACGTATTTCAATGTTAGTGAACATTTATTTAGTCAGTCTTAGGAAGAGCCTAACTGTGTACATTTGAAGTAATGATTTGTCCTGCAGGTGACACATTCGATATTTCATTTCAACAAATTAGAGTCCATGTTTTCATTTTATTTTTGTTTCTCCACCCACATCATCCATGGACATGCTTTTTTCAGAAAATTGCATTTCCTCCTCTAGGTATAAGCAGTTTTAACTAGAAGTACGTGTAAGACCATAATTGCCAGGTTTGTGCAGGACTCACAGAACTCTCTGTCACTCCGTGCCACATCAACAATTCAGTAGGGAGAGCCTAGTGTTAAAAATATCACGTAAGGTGAAAAGATAGGCGGGGAACTTTGCAAAGCTTTACATCTGTTGTGCATTTTGTTTTCAAGCCTATTTCTCTCTAAAGAATGTGGTCAAGCCCACAATGGTCTAAGATTTTCCCTAAAGTATTTAAGAAGAACCAAACAGAAAAACCATAAAATTGTAATGCTCAATTCATAGTAAGACTATGAAAAAGGCAATCAAGTAACTATAAAGAAAAGAGTTCAATCACATTTAGAGAAGAAATAATTATCCAAATAGCCAATTGATTGCTCCTAACTATTAGGACTTCTTGAGAAAACAAAGTTCTAGGTTCTGTTGATAAATGAACTCATTCTGCTTTTTGTTGTTTTTGTTATTGTTGTTTAAGAAATATAATATTCCTTAGGTATTCATACATTTCAAGTTCTCAACCTAAATGCAAAATACTTTTTCTTTCCTAAATATAGAGAAATAAAATTTGTGTTGTTTCATATCTAAATCTCAAAATATATAAATCACATAGTTCCATTTGTAAATTATTGCAACTAATATTCCTATTATATTACTAACGTTATTAGATATGATTGCAATAAATTATGAGGACAAAGTACAGAGAAAACTCATGACTTCCCCTGATCAATACAACATGAGGCCCCCCAGCAGGGAGAGAGAGATATAGAAAGAACAAAGAAAATAAAAGGAGGTGAAGGGTGGGGGGAAGGCAGGAAGGATGCTGGGGATGAACTTTATGCCAATGGGGGAATAAGAATATATTTCCATTCTTTCCTCATGACTAACAACATGGGAGGAGCCTGGGCAAAGGAGCAATTTTTCTGACCTGAGATTTTGAGTGTAGAAAGTTCTCTGGACTTTGCCTTCTCCTTTAGAATGCCAAGACTTCTCAGGTGCCTCATATGTTCATGTCTAGGAGTAGTCCAGCCTGCAGGGGAGGTCCACAGTGGTCCAGCACTCCCCTGCCTACATACTTAATTCTTATTAAGCCTGAGGTCAAAAGCTAGCAAAACCTGTTAGCCATATATCTACAGCCACAGTCTCCAATGAACTTATATTAGTAATGATATCCATCAGCTTGTCAGCTGTGACTTATTTTTCAATTAGTTTCTCATTCAGATTGGTAAATTTCTTTATTGGGTTCTTTCAAGATTTCCCAGGAATCTAATTTTTTTTTCCCATTGGCCTCAGGGACCACTGTATAACCCTAGAGTCTAGTTCCTCTATGACACAGATAGTAGTGAGACCTCTGTGCAGGGCCTCTTGCAATTTATCACCAGAAAGGATACAATTCCAAAATGATAGGTGGATCCTAAAGTACTATTTTTTTCTCTCTCTTTCCTTCTTTCTTTTTCTCCCTCTCTCCCCCCCTGCCTCCCTCCCTCCTTCTCTTTTATTTTTTCCAGAACTGGCATTGAACCCATGAGCACTCTTCCCACTGAGCTACATTCTCAGCCTTTTCCTTTCTTTATTTATTTTTTCTTTTTTTCTCCCTTTTCTTAAATTAAATGAAATCTTAAAAATTTTTTGACATGTGTCTTGTTAAATTGCCCAAGTTAGCCTCAAACTTGCAATTCTCCTGCCTCAACCTCTGGAGTTGCTGGGATTACAGACATGTGCCACTGTGCCTGGCCCAACATGCTGCTCTTAACAATATTATTGATTATTTTTATCAATAGAATCACAAAGAATAATAAGTCACAGAATGACAGAATATATACATTGTTTATAAGGGCTTCAACTCTCAAAATTTTTATTTTTCTCATATGTGCCATAACCCAATTTCCCCTTCAAATTGCATGTTCTTTGCCTGTCTATAAATAAAAATGCCCTGGAGATTAAACACTACATGAATATAAGATGGAACAGATATGTGCTGGATAACCCCCTGCCCCCTAGAAAATCCAGGTCTGAAGATGCTTTTGGAATACTGTATGGTTTTCATACAGTATTGTTTTTCATAAGGCCAAAGTTGTGTTACATGCTTTATAATATGAGTATTCTTCAGGAACCTAATCTGTACTGTGGCTAATTCTATAAAATAGTATAATATTCTGCGGCAAGATCCATGGAAACTGCTAAGCTCCTGTGTGAATCTGCTTGTAATTCAATGTGTGTCTTACCAGGTTATCATTTGCTGCCACCTAGACCCTCCTGCTTGCTTTATTTGCAACTCCCCACTGATAAAATTAATGAATTTGGATCATGTTCACATGGGCTTGTGAACCAACATCAAATCAAGGCATAAATATGTTTCTCAATGACATGGTACGGTCACAAAATAGTGACACTTTCAAGAGTCAAATTTTTTATACATTTTCATTAATTAGTTTATAAAAGTTCTTTATTATATATATAATAAAGTTATATAGTTATTTGTTATATATAATAAAGTTTATTTTATATATATAATTAATTGTATATATAATAAAGCTCTTTATTATATATATGATGAGTCCTTAATTGATCTCTTGAAATTTCTTTTATTTAAAAACATATGTATTTATTAGAAAAAATAAAATAAAAATAAAAACTCCAAAGAAGGTTGTCATTAGCATTAATGCATTTTAAAATCCTTTATTATTAGGAGGATTATTTGCTTGTCTAATTATTGACATTAGACTATTAGGTTAAATGTGTCCTTTAAATTTCATTTATTTTATGTTCTGTACTTATTCTTAGGTCAATGCTATATATGTATATTAAATCATTAAAAGACAGAAACAATTTACCCAATTTTATTACTGAGTCAATATGCTCATAAAGACATTAGACTAGTTAAGAACAAAAAGCTGAATTTTGTTGCATGGTTGTTTTGCTGGTAATGTTAGGGTTTTCCAAAACTATTTTCAATGATAATAGAAAATATCATGAAATATTTGTAGCTTAAATCACTCTATTTGATCAGAAGTATGTGTTAATTACATCACTGATAATAATAAGTTAAAGAGGAAGGAGAAAAAAAGCAGGACATGGAGATATGTATAGAAACTACCTAAGGCAGGGAATCAGTTTGCAGTAGTAGCAGGGAGAAGAAAACAGCCTTCCCAGGCCCCTTTCATCAGCTAAATATCAACATGACCTCTATCCTTCCTTCTAGCTCTTGATGAGATGGTCCTGATTTGACAATTACATCACCATAAGATTCAAATTAGACTCCTAGTCTCATTAACATAGACTCTAGGAGAGAGAATAATGCAATCAACTCTAGCTAAGATGTGATGACCACGGCCTTCATCTATGTGGCACAGCTTGCCGAGAAGGAAGAAGGCTTTGCAACTGACTTTCGATTAAAACATGAACAAAAGACCAATTCTTTAGTAAGGCATTTGATTCTAAGTAAAAAGGTCCAGCAACAAATTTCAAATCTAATTGACTGGTATAAAGTAAGCTAAGAAAAACTTTAAAGAATTAGGCTTTTCTTTGCAATTTGATACTTTTCTAATTTAAAATTGATGACTCTATAATAACTGACTCACATGAAATATTGCCCAGAAATCCAAAAAATATACATTGACTTTAAAATTCTCCTAGATACCATTTTGTTTCAACAGGCATATGGAGCCACAAATTTAGTTTGTTTTGTGTATTTGATGATTTTTGATAAAAGTATGCTAGGCAGTGTTGTTTTTTTTTCCCAAATATTAAAAATCAAATGCCTACACTCAAAACCTAATGACTACCAAAATTAAAGATTTCTTAGTGTAGGGGCTGGGGATATATCTCAGAGGCAGAGCAGTTGCCCAGCACACATAAGGCCCAGGGTCTAATTCTCCAGCACTGGGCGGGGGGGGGGGGGGGGGGGGGGGAGAGAGAGAGAGAGAGAGAGAGAGAGAGAGAGAGAGAGATATGATTCCTTAGTATGAAGTTTTGAAATGTTCTAGAAATTTCAACGTATTCCTAAAATAAGTGAGGTTTTTTTTTTTTAAACAAATTTAATGTTGTTGTACTTACCCAACATGAAATTGATAATTTAGGGATTATATCTCTAAACATTAAGAAAACAAACAAATAAAAAATTTAGACAAATTATAGCAATAGTTTTGGAAGTCATTCATTTCATTTTGGCTTTGTGGGGCAGCAAAGACATGAAGTAAACATTGAAATGTGTATAAACAGGGTTTATCTGTTTTATTAGAGCAATCATAACACTTCAGATACATTCTGATGTTCGACTTTTGCAAAGAAAATCTAATGTTGTTAACAGTGGAATAAAAAATGTCTTGACCAGAAAAGTCATAAAACTACCTATCCCAACGAATGCCTTATGCTTCTTTCCTGTCCAGTGCAAACCATCACTTGTTATTAGAATAAAATTATAAAACTAAATCACTTTAGCACTAGTCTTCTCTGTAAGCCACTCACTATCTGTGAGGATGAGCACATGGACAATTTCAGCCCCATGACTGATTGCAACCAGAACAGTTTGACCTTATTTAACAAAGTGTTTGGACATTCCTTTCTGCTCTGAGGCACACCGGTGCAAGGGAACAGCTAAATAAAGTTAAACCCACGCTTTGAGGTTATAAAGAGTGCATGTGATGAGACACACACTTAAGTGACATTTTCCTGCCAGAAGGTGTTCCAATCATAGCATAACATGATGTAAGCACAAACCAAAGACCTCTGGAGAAGGCAAGAACCAAGTTCCATCCATCCTGTGTCCTCAGTATGGAGACTTTGAGTAACTGCACATATTTATTGGATCCAGTGTGATATTTCTATACATGTATGCAATGTTTAACTAAATCAGAATGAGCAACATTTCCTTCTCTTTCTTATTTCTTTGTGTTCCTAGACTTTGAGGTTTTCTCTTCTAGATCTTCTTAAAATACATATTAGGTTAGTGTGAACTATGGTATCCCAACTGTGCCGTAGTCCAGCAGAACTTGTTCCTTATATTTAACTGCATTTTGGTCCTCATTCCAGTTAGAATAGCTATTATCAAAGAAACATAAAATAACAAATACTGGGGAAGTTGTGGGAAAAAGGGAACTCTTACACACTGGTGGCAGATGTAAATTAATACACCCATTAATGGAGAACACTATGGAGGTTCCTCAAAAACTTAAAAATAAGCCAGGCAATGTGGTGCACACCTATAATCCCAGTGATTTGGGAAGCTGAAGCAAGAGGATCACATGTCTGAGAACAGCCTGGGCAACTTAGCAAGACCCTGTCTCGAAATAAAAGGAACTGGGGTTGTAGTTGAATGGTAGAATGCACCCACGTTCAACCCCCAGTATTGAAGAAAAAAAAGTTCTACCATATGATCCACCTACCCCACTTCTGAGTGCACATATTCAAAGGAAATGAAATCAGCATACTAGACTGGAGATCCCTGCACTCCCAAGTTTGTTGCAGTACTATTCACAATAGCCAAGATATAGAATCAATCTAGGTGCTGACAGACGAATGGATAAAGAAAATGCAGTGAATATTCATAATGGGATATTATTCTGTCATTTAAAAATAATAAAATCCTGTCATCTGTGGTAAAGTGGATAGATGTGGAGGATATTATAAGTGAAATAAATCAGACACAGGAAGAGGGAGGCTGAGTAATGGGCAGCATGGGACCATATATACTTGATGTTTGAAAATGTGGATTATGGGAATTAATCAATTAGTGAGTAAATGAAAAATTAAATAGAATATTTATCCTTTTTATTTTAGTGTTACAACTTTTCTTTAAGAATATTTCGAAGACTGGGGTTGTGGCTCAGTGGTAGAGTGCTTGCCAAGCACTTAGGAGGCACTGGGTTTGATCCTCAGCACCGCATAAGAATAAAGAAGTTATTTTTAAAAAGACTATTTTGATATAAAATTTAAAATTTCACTTTTCCCTAGTGAGATTAAATTCAACTCCAATGGAATGAAAGGAAAAAAGAAGTTAGACCTTGGAAGTAACCCGCCATGTCCCTCATATCCAAAGCTTCATGGAGGTTCTGGAAGGTCAGGGGGGTTGCTCAATCATAATCTTCAGCATGAGAAGGTTCTCAGAGGTCTGGTGCCCAGCCTTCGCCACACACATTTCTTGAAAGATGCACAAGAAGTGGGTTCTACCCTTTGAAGTTTTAGTAACAGCCCTTTGTCAATAGGTCCCAGGACCACTAGACCCCTGATATTGTCCCACCACTTAGGCCATGCTTCCCTCCCTAACTACCATAGCTTCCCCTGGTCTTGGGCTGACCACTCCCCTCCACTGAGCCCACCATTCTTCTGTCCAAGGCAACAGGAGGTTGTTTCCCAATACATAGCCTCTGTTCCAACCACCTTGACACGTAAGAATGAACTTCAGGACTCTTTCCTAGCCTTGGCTTCCTGCAGTGTCTACACCTCTTTAGTACTTTAATCAACCTGGGTAGATTTCTGATGCCTCACATCAAAGGAACATGTAATTTTTTTTTTTTTTTTTTTTTTTTTTTTGGTGTTAGAGGTTGAACCCAGGGATGCTTTTGCCACTGAGCCACATTCCCAGATCTTCTTATTTTTTTAATTTTGGGACAGAGTCTCCCTAAGTTGCTTAGGACCTAAGTTGCTGAGGTTGGCCTTGAACTGAGATCCTCCTGACTCAGAGGATATTTTGTATGCCCCTCACCATTCTTCTCCCTACTCCTCCTTCTTATTATTTTCCCCAGCACTGGGGATGAAACCCAGGGCATTGTACATGCCAGACAAGTGCTCTACCACCAAGCTACATTCCCAGCCTCTTTAAATTAAAAAAAAAAAAAAAATTCTTCTTCTTTTGTTTTTTAATTTAGAGACAAGTTCTCACTAAGTTGCTGAAGTCGTCCTCAAATTCACAACCCTCCTGCCCCAGCCCCCTAAGCAGCTGGGATTACAGGCACACACCTCCACATCAACCCAGCTGTCTCATTCTTTACAGTATACTGTTCTTATAGTAAATTATTAGTATTTGTAATCTAAATGAGAATTGATAATTCTCTATTCTGTAAAATCTGCTACAAGCCAGCATGCCAAGGTTGGCAGTGACTGGCATAAAATCTTTTGGGTGAGTGGCAATGCATCAGGAAACCATCCCCTTTTTGTGGTAGCATAAAAACAGATCTAGAAAACAAAGCTTAGGAAATTCCAAAATCTAAACACCTTCAGAAAAGAATATCCCATAACTTCCATCAGCAAAGACTTGAGTCAGTTTCCTCAATTTACAATTTATGTATTCTGCCTTTCCTGGAATATTCTGATCATTACTAAGACCTCTGTGCATGCCCAAACCTGTGTCTTCCTTTTTTGCAACAGATCAGTGTTTCCCTGACCTATTTCTTGGTCACAAACTCAATTTCATCCACCATCTTTGCAGATAAGTATCCAAATGATTTTTATCTAACATGTTATAAGGAGAATCTTTACAGGAAAATTAAGAGAAACAACCTGGATAGCCAACATGGAGAGATTACAAAGTTGAAAAACTGCTCAGACTTGTTCTCTTGAGATCTGCACCTCTGACTCACCTCTGGAATGGCCTCCTAGGATTTTAGTCTTCCGTTTGTCTGCTGTTGTCCCTCCCCATCATTAGAGAAGGCACCTATTCTCTATGTAACCTTGAGCAAGGGTCTTACCCTTTATCAGCCTGGATTTCCTCACCCCCAAATGTCAATAATAACAATACTTGACCTTCACGGATATTGTGAAGAATAAATAAGTTAATATGTATAAACCCTTAAAACAGTGGCTGGCACTTAGTAAAGCATAACAAATGTTAGCTACTATTTTTATTTGTTCTTGAAAGCATTTCTTCCCATGCTAAAGAAAAATCCTACATTCCTTTGTCACATGGGCATGTGGCCTATCTAAGCATCCCAGGTTTCATGGTACTCAATGCACAAGGCCTCTGCTCTACCCAGACACAACCTAAGCATTTCTCCCATATTACTTATATTTTCTCATCAAAGATATATTTGCCATCTTCCTCTGTAGAAGAGCTTCTTGCCTCCTCTTGAAATCCAGAGAATCACCTACAGGTTTTTCCCATATAATAATAGTTGTGGTGGCTGTCAGTGAGGCAATTCTGACTTTGAATGAGACAGCTTGCCTGGTGGTACCCTTCTTTCCTGATAAGCCCATCATCATAGTTTCTACCTATGGTGTATAGAAGAATTTTCACATCTACATTAGAAATTTTCACCCCTGACTTTTCATTGTTTACTTCTTCTGAACTAGAAGGTGCAGGCAGATCCATGACCTATGCTCCATCTAAGTGGGGGTCAAGTTGGTTCTGGTTATCCACCTTGGTATGAGATTCTTGAAAAGCCCTGTTAACTCAGCCCTTTCAGTCACATGTTACCATTCTGGATGGAGAGAATTTTGCTTCTGGTTTAAAATACGAAAAACACAAATTTATCTGTCTTTATGAAAATAATGAAAAGCAGAAGAGACGTTGACTCCATAGGATCTAGCAATAATGAAGATTGATCTTTGAGGGTTAAGAATTCTATAATGCCCTCTTTCATATGAAATGCCCTAAGCTGCAGTATGCTCAAGGATGGACATGTACAAGTTTGTTTAGAATCCCAAATGTGCTGAGCATGGTGGTGCATGCCTATAATCCCAGGGGCTGGGAAGGCTGAGACAGGATGATTCCTCAGCAACTTGATGAGACCCTGTCTCAAGATAAAAACTAAAAAGGACTAGGGATGTATCATCCCTGAGTTCATTCCCCAGCATTAATCATAAAAATAATAAACCAAATGCACCCAACCCTACAGAAAATGGCTCAAGTAGACACAAGAAAGACAAAGAGCATGCCACCTCTGCCTCTGTGACACACAAGAACCCCTCCTGCTGTACAGGTGCACATTCCATGCACACACGCGCACACACACACACACACACACACACACACACACACACACTAGCATGCCTTCCAGACCTCATACTCCCACAGTGGTCTCTTTGGCATTTGAAGTGCTGCTTGCTGAACCTCAGTGAATCATTCCCAGAATGCCCCTTCCAGTGGAATAAATTGGAACAACAGGTGGTCTCCATGTAACCATTTTCACTTCTTCCAACACACACACACACACACACACACACACACACACATACATGTGTATATATACACACACACACATACATGCATATATATATATATATATATATATACATATACATATACGCATATGTATATATATACAAAATATATATCTTCCTAGGAACTGAATATACTAATATTGTTCAATCTATTCAATTGTTTTTCTTCCAAACAAAGTGATCTAACATAATTATTACTAGAACAACCTAATAGTGAAGAAGAATGAGGACAATTATTTTCCTGATAAAACAGATCAATTGTCCTAATAGTGGCAACTTTTTCAACTTAATAGGATAAAGTCAAGGGACCTTGATACAGCACAAATATATGTGCCATCATATGTACAATTTCTTATAAACGCCCCCTTCTCCATTGTCTCTTCTTGAGTTGTATCTGATTTTATTACCAGTTTTTATTTGAATCCACCAGAGTGTGGGATGTTTATTGGCCAGAACTCATTTGCTTCTGAGAGTCTCATAAGAAGAGACATGGCAAGTAAAGAACTCGACCACACAAGCTACGATGGTGGAGAATGGAAGAGGGTCAATCAGTTATTACTTATTTAATGCATTTACATGCAAGTATCTTTGTCAAAACAAAATGTATTAGACACAGCCTTGTCACTAAGGAGTCTATCTATGCTTTTGTAATAAAGATAAGAAGCATACTACTTGGCCAGCAAGCAAACTGGGTAGAAGCAAGCAGGGATAGAATGTCTGGGACATAGGGCTGAAAACTGAGCCCTATTCAGGATATGTATACGCAACTTACTTTCTTAAATAAATTTACCAAATGAGCTTGAAATATATAAACAGTGGGACAACAAGATGTTTTTTCTTAACAGCTGGCACCATAATTCTTGGAAAGGAAACTTTCTGTTTCGGAAATGTTTTCATAAACGCCTCAGATGGATACAGAGCTAAAGGTGTGTGGCAGAAGATAAAGAAAAGACAAGCAAGAGAGGAGGGCCAAGCCACCCAGTGACAGGCCAGAGAACAGAAGTAAGTGTGAGGGAGTAAGAGTAATGGCTAGTCATTTCTTGCTAGGCATTGTTAAATGCTTTTCATGGTTTATCTCATTTAACCCTCACAACAACCCCATGAACTAAGTATTATTATTCAGTACCATTTTACAAAAACTAGCATCCACTTTTCACCATGGCACTTTCAACATTGGAAATACAGGATATTTGATTTTTACACTGACATGTCTATGACATAAATCCTGCCATTTTCCTAAAACTCCTGTCAAATTCCCACATACAAATAAATGTCTTTTTACAAGTAAATTTTTGTAATGTATGGAAATTAAACAAAAATTACTGAGTGGACATGACAGGGCTGAAGTAGCACACTATCCCTTTTTGCTGATGACATGATTGTATATTTAGAAGATCCCCCCCAAAAAAAAAACTCCACCAGAAAACTTCTAGAACTCAGAAATGAATTAGCAAAGTAGCAAGATATAAAATTAACACCCATAAATTAATTGCATACCTATACATCAGTGATGAATCAACTGAAAGAGAAATTAAGGAAAAGTATTCCATTCACAATAGCCTCAAAAAATAAAATATTTGGGAATTAATTTAACAAAAGGGGAGGAAGACCTCTACAATGAAAGCTACTGAACACTAAAGAAAGGAATTGAAGAAGACCTTAAAAGATGGAAAGATCTCCCATGTTCTTGGATAGGCAGGATTAATATTGTCAAAATGGCCATATTACCAAAAGTGATATACAGATTTAATGCAATTCTATTAAGTTTCTGATGATGATCTTCATAGAAATAGAAAAGCAATCATGAAATTCATTTGGAAAAATAAGAGACTCAGAATAGCCAAAACAATCTTCAGCAAGAAAAGGCATCACAATACCAGACCTTAAATTAGCTACAGTAACAAAACAGAATGATATTGGCACCAAAACAGACATGAAGATCAAAGGTACAGAATAGAAAACACAGAGACAAATCCACATACATACAGTTATCTCATACTAGACAAAAGTACTATAAACATACATTGGAGAAAAGATAGCCTCTTCAACAAATTGTACTGAGAAAACTAGAAGAAATACATGCGTAATAAAATGAAATCAGACCCCTATCTTTCACTCTGCACAAAACTCAACTTTAAGTGGATCAAAGACCTAGGCATTAGACCAGAGATCCTGCACCTGCTAGAAAGAAAAACAGGCCCAAATCTCCATCATGTTGGCTTAGGAACTGACTTCCTCAACAAGACTCCTAAAGTGCAAGAAGTAAAATCAAGAATCAATAAATGGGATGGAACCAAACTAAAAAGCTTCTTCACAGCAAAGGAAACAATCAAGAACATAAAGAGAGAACCTACATAATAGGATGAAATCTTTGTCACTTGCACTTCAGATACAGCACTAATCTCCAGGATATATAAAGAATTCAAAAAATGGGCTGGGGCTGGGACTCAGCAGTAGCGCACTTTCCTGGCATGTGTGAGGCACTGGGCTCGATCCTCAGCACCACATATAAATAAATAAATAAATAAAATAAAGGTCTATCAACAACTAAAAAAAAAAAAAATTAAAAAAGAACTCAAAAAACTAACACAAAATAAAACAAATCAACAAATGGTAATGGCATTGAACAGACACTTCAGAAGTAATACAAATGGTCAACAAATATATGAAAAACTGTTCAACATCTCTAGCAATTAAAGAAATGCAAATGAAAACTACACTGAGATTTCTTCTCACTACAGTCAGATTGGCAATAATCAAGAATACAAGTAACAATAAACATTGGCAAGGATGATTCATTGCTAGTAAGACTGCAAATTGGTACAACTACTCTGGAAAGTAGTATCGAGGTTCCTCCAAAAACTTGAAATGGTATATACAGTTGTCCCACTCCTCTGTATATACCCAAAGAACTTAAAATCAGTATACTATAGTGATGCAGCCACATCAATGTTTAAGGCAGCTCAATTCATAATAGCTAAGCTATGGAACCAGTCCAGGTGCCCTTCAATGATGAATGCATAAAGAAAAAGTGGCATATATACATAATGGAATATTACTCAATCATAAAGAAGGATGAAATTATGGCATTTTCCAGTAAATGGATGGAACTGGAGGCTATCATGCTAAGTGAAAAAAGCCAATCCCAAAAATCCAAAGGCCAAATGTTCTCTCTGATATATCGATGCTGATTCACAATAGGCTAGGGGCAAGGAAGGAGTGGAGGTTCACCAGATTGGACAGGGGAGAATGGGGGAAAGGAAGAGAGGATGGGAATGGGAAAAACAATAGAATGAATAGGACATAACTTTCCTATGTTCATATATGAATACATGACCAATGTAACTCCACATCATGTACAACCACAAGAATGGGATGTATGTATGATATGTCAAAATACATTCTACTGTCATATATAACTAAAAAAATTTTTTTTAAATCTCTTAACAAATACAATTTGGCAGAAGTGAGAGACTGGAACCATAGGTGATCCCAATCTTAAGCTCCTCGGGAATTCATAACATTGATCAGAAAGGCATTGAATTAGCACAGTTGGTAGAATAGTGTTTGACTTTTTTTTTTCTTTTCAGTATTAGGGATTGAACCGAAGGCCACATGCATGCTATGCAAGCACTCCACCACTGAGCTATATTCCAGCCCTTTTCACTTTTTATTGTGAGACAGAGTCTCACTAAGTTTCCAGGCTGGACTTAAGATTTGCAATCTTCCTGCTTCAGCCTCCTTTGTCAGTAGCTAGGATCACAGCCTGTGCTGATGTGCCCCACCTGATATTTTACTCTTAAGGGTGCAAAGTAACCTCCAGTAACTCCTAGCAGAATCAACATACTTAATGGAGTCCCAAATAATCTCCTATTACAGCACCATATTAAAAACAGCTTTTTTTTTCAGTATCATAAACTGTGTCAAGTGCTTGAGATACATTGTCTTTAATACTCATGAAAACACTTAATTTTAAGTCAGCAATAACAAAAAGCTGGTAAACAGTGGAGCTGCATATGAGTCCAGGGTCTCAGACCCCTGACCCAGTTCATTCAATAGCACCCACTCTAGGGGCAGCATTCCCTTTCACCACCTAAAGCTGAAGGCCAACCTGACCTAAGGTTCCCCTCCATTATATCTTTACCTGTTCATAGCAACATTTCACTGGAGATCAAGTGAGTCAATATAAGAAATCATACTTAGAATAGATTGTTTCTCCCCCATTGGACCAGGATATGGAAATTTCCATGGGCCAAACCAAAAGGAGAAGAGAAAAAAGAGCAAGTAAGTATTAAAATTTATATAAGAGAGAACATAAAAGAAGGAACACAGAGGAGAATGTTAAAGAAGACAGTGAACAGAGAAAGTGCATATGAAAACAGTGGCAGGCATCTGGTAGGTAAGCCTATCCTATTCTAAATGCTCTCTTTACATTCTGTATTTCCATATGCCCTTGGTATTCTACATCAGTCCAATGCAGATTATTCCATTTCACAGTAATTCCTGGAGCAAATCTATCTTTAAACCTGTAGCATTGGTATCACATAGTTTATATAGCAAACCCTTTTGTGCTAGTTCCTCTTAGATGCAGACAGTTTGTTTTAAGAGGCTATTAAATACCACAGGTTAAGGGTTGTGACTCAGAGGAAAAGTGCTTGCCTAGCATGCATGAGGCACTGAATTCAATTCCCAGCACCACATAAAAACTAAATAAAGGTGTTGTGTCCACAATTTAAAGCTATTTTTTTCCAGTATTTTGTGTTTAGAAGAATCCATTTTGTAACTATTCTCAGAAATTTTAATCTACATTTTTATTAGTTAATTCTATTTTAAAGGATAGTTTTATGTTGAAGAATTTATTTTAGTTTCTTTGGGGGGGAGTACCGGGGAATGAATTCAGGGGCACTCGACCACTGAGCCACATCCCCAGTCCTATTTTGTATTTTATTTACAGACAGGGTCTCACTGAGTTGCTTAGTGCCTCCCTTTTGAGGAGGCTGGCTTTGAACTTGCCATCCTCCTGCCTCAGCCTCCCGAGCCCCTGGGATTATAAACGTATACCACCGCACCAGGCCTTATTTCGGTTTCTTTTTACAAGTTTCTTCTAAAACCCATTTTCTCCTGGTAACAAGAAGTTGTCCTGCACTAAACTCTCACATATTAGAATTTGTTTTGAAACCCTGAACTGATGAAATTCCTGAAGAATGGGATAAAATTAACCATGCCACCCTTAACTAAAATAACAGCTTTTCCTGATTATATAGTTAAGTGAAATGTTGGTGATATAGCTAAAGGAAAGAAACCTAACTGGGTACTCTTCTGACCAAAGAGTCTATTCTTGTTCTTCACTCAACTAATCTTCGTTTCCTATTTCAGCCAAATATTGAGGATCCTACAATAAACCAAGCATAAATGACCCTTTTCACTCCCCTTCCTAATATAGAAGACATGGTTAAGTGCCTGTCTGTGGAGCACTTTGAACTCTTCAGATAAAAAACAGTCCATTAAAAACTAAAAGCAATGTTTGGCATGAGGCAGGGAAGCAGGCCCTGTGACACCCTGCTGGAGGAGGTGGAAACAGGAACAGACTGTCTGGAGAACAAAGTGTCACTGACTGCGAAAAGCTTGCAGTCTTAACTCATGACTCCACTTCCGAGAACTTGCCCTGATAAACAGCAGGGGTTTGGGATACAGTATATGGGCTACTATGCATTAAAGCATTAAAAATGACTAAATAGAGCACACAGTAGGAAAAGGAATGACATGAGAAAATGTTCGTGATTTATTAAATTTTTTTAAAAAGCCATCAAGCCGTGGGTACTATATGATCTCATGTAAATACATATGGATATAGCTCTGAGACAGATGAGAGAGGATATAGGTGTAGGAGTAGATGTAGATATAATTGTAGATATAAATGTAGATACAGACCTACATAGAACTCTATAGTATATGTATTAATACAAACACACACACATATGTATATGGTTAAATGTATAACATCCCATATAGCATGCTATCACATACAGATGTGGAAAGTAAACTTTAAAAAGATTTGGGATAATTTTAACATTTTTATTGTTTTGTTTTTCTGTATTTTTCCTGAATAAACATGGATTTTCCTCAATAAGATAAAATATAAAAACAAGTAATGCTTGTTTTTTTCCAATATGCAAGTATTACTTTATTAGATGAAAAAAATCATTTAAGTGACTATCTCTAGGGGAAAAAATAACATATACAAACCAATTAGTAGACTATAGAAAAAAAGCAAATTATTATGGATATTTTTCTGTGCTTATGCTTTTCAGTCCCCAATTTTACAAATGTGCCCTTTGGGTTTGTTGCAGGCAGAGCTAAATCTCCAGTGCCACAAGAGCTGATGATTACAGTCTTGGCCTGAAAATTACTTGGGGACAATTGCACTAGCTGTTTTGCTCTCCTAGGACTTCTTGAGGTGTATCTGTCTTTTCACACCAATTCTAGGGCATGAAACCCCCCATCATCAGAAACATGATTGAAAAGTCACTTAATAATGGTCACTTTAATATATTCTTTTGGGAAACATCTTTAATTTTTCAAATTTTCAAAGTAAACAGGAATCTAATTTTAGACAGTACCTTTATATGGCAAGCAAAATGGGATGAAGTGTTATCAGGCCAAGGACTGGGTAGCACAGGGAACAGGAAAATTTGTTTTGGCATCCAATTGCTTCTTGCTTTATCCATCTGGGACTGTCTTCTCCGTTTAATAACAAAGAAGGAAATATGGTTGCCTCCTCTAGGGAATATCACCTTAGAGCTGAATGTTTCTGGTAAAATTGTCTCTGTAGAAAGTCAGCACTTATGTAAAATGTTTTAAAGAAATAAATATGGAAACTTTCTTTTTCAGCTCTTATGTAAAATGTTTTAAAGAAATAAATATGGAAACTTTCTTTTTCAGCTCTAGAAGAGTGGGATTCAACCAGATACATGATACAAGACATAGATGCTGTACCTGAAACATACAGACAGAAGCAATTACTGAGTCCTTGTTTTCCATTCTCACTCAAACCACATGAGTCTTTAGAAAACAGCACGTGGATTAGAAATGCATATAGCTGAGAATTTCAACATGAGGCCTCACGGGAGGAGATCCTTCTTTGTTCTTTAATTTTCTTGAATTTGGCTTATGGCCCAGAAAATAAGACTGTTTCTTCTTTCTGTTCTTTTTTAAAAGTTAGCTTTCTGGTGACTGTATTCAAAAGGTAACTCTGATGACATTCTCTTGCAAGGATTACAAGACAGAAGAGGGCATTATTTAGGCCAGTTGATGTCCCTCTCCTCTCCCTAATGTCCAACTCCCTGGATTAGAGACTTCTTGAAAGACTGCTAGACTAATAAACCATATTTCTGGAAGATTTTCTAGTTTTTAGGTCACCAAACTTTTTTCTTTCCAAACTAATAAAATATAAAATGTCCTTGTTGTCTAATCTGCTCACTAGGACACCCTATTGCATATAACCTTTCACATATTCAGGGTCAGATGCCTCTTTTCTCCTCATTTCAATATCACAGTGATTAACTGCTACTTAGAGTGCAGACACAAGCTACTATTACAAGGGGGGGGGTTAAATGCAAAAAACAGGTTATTATTCAGCAGAGGCTATTTAGTAATACATAATTTACAATTTAATTTACTTATTTTCTCCACAAAATTATGTGACTATTGCAAACACCATAAAACATATCCACTTACAGTAATAAAAGTGGGATTTATTGTACATTTCCTGTTTCCGCTGAATTATTGTTATAGTTCCCACAGGTAGACAAAACACAGGAGAATTTTGATGTCCTTTAATAATTGCTTGAACTGAATTTAGACAGTAGAAAGGAAAGGGGAATAGTATTTTTCAGCTTGGGATATTTTATTGTTGCTTTACTTGGTTTTGCTCATTATTATTGTTACCCTCTGTATGTTGTGGAATCTCTGGTTTGTATTTCTGAGTTGACATTTAATTGTTTTGTCTTAAAAAAAAAAATGACTGTGAGCTTTCTCAAGGAAAAAAGTACCCAGCTCACTTGTTAAATTTTACATTATCTAAAACTATAACATCAAAGTTAGATCTCCCCGTTAGGTTTTAGGCCATTTCCTTAGCAATGTACACTTGCTTCTTAAAAAATAACAAATAATAATAATAAAATCATTTTCCCAAGCACCTCGGCCTAAAGTTACAGCTGTATTTGGTTACACTTTGGATGGGAAATAGGCCGGTTGCTTTTCTTCTTGGCCTTCAAGCCTTGCTCCTGAATCCTTTCCACACACACAACTCTTATTTCAAAGCAAAGCCCCACCAGGAGACTGGAAGACAAGACTGTGAGAGAAGGAAGTTATGTTAATTTCCCACCCCCAAAGACACCAGTGAGTATTTCAAATACTTGGGGGCGGGGGGGATGTCAAAATAGAGGCTACAGCTAGATGGATTTCAAGTTTTGTTATTTTGAACAATTCTGCAGGCTCTCCCTCCTCCCAGATCACCAGTAACTTACTTAGTCAAAGAAACAGTATAGCTGCTTAAGGAGCACATCCAGGCTCCGTGTGGCAGCCTGGACCATGCTAACTAATGACATTGTCGGCTGCCGTTTCTGGCTGCAGTGCAGCTAGGATTTTATGTTTGAGGGGATCTGTGTCCCGGCAATTCACCCATGTATTTTCTCAAACTCTGGAAGAACATTGCCTCTTAAACATGAATGATTGCAGAAAAAGGAAACAGGGAACTCTAGAAAAAGAAGCAATCTTTTAAAATGTTTACACATTTGCAGATGATAAAATACAGACTCTGGCCTTTCTTAATTGGGAGTTACTAATGGAGAAAACTTTGAAGAAGAAAGGGTACACATTGAATGAAATCCAGTCCACGGCAAACATTTTATTAAACAAACATTTTACACAGATCCTACAATTCAATAATTCTTAAGCTTTCCCACATCCCCTTTTCAAATATAATGAGCAACATGAATTTTTAAAATCTAATGAACAATATGGACTATTTCCCCCAGGAAAAATCACATGTATATAAATATAAAACCTAATCTCAAACTTGCTTAAAAGGAGACCTGACCCCTCATCCACGCCAGGTTAGCAGTCCTGGTTTCAATCCCAGGTTGAATATCAGTGGTCTGGGCTCCTTGCCACCCTGCCTCCAGCCTGTGTGTGTGAAAGGAGCACAGTCCTAAGTCACCCAGTAAGGGACATAGGTCCTGGCAGTACAATTACCAAGCAGCACTGTCAGAAATGTCTTGCACATCCCTTTGTATTGACTCAAGAAAGTGTGAGAATGAAATTTTTGGAAGAAAAGAAAAGAAAAAAAAAAAAAAAAACATATGCTGGCTGGGAGCCAAGAGTTCAGACAGATTTTAAAATTTGCTTCTCCTGTTTGTGTAACCTCTCCAGAGCCAGTTCTTGTGTAAAATGAAGGAATTGACAGACTATGAAGGCTAAGGTTCCCTCTGGTCATAAATTCTGTGAACAGATTAGCTATTCAGACCTTTGCCACGTTTCTCTAGCCTGGACCCGGTCTTTACCAACTGCCAGTTGTATTACAGGGCAAATGACTGGAACTTTCTGAACTCAATTTTTCACCCTTTTTTCAGGTGGATATAATTATAATGGATACAATTATATATAAATATATATGGATATAATTATAATGAATGGAAGGCAATTAGCAGAGTACTTGACAAAGTGTTTGAGGAATAACTATAATTTTTGTAAAAAGCCAAGTGTCTTCCCCTCCATTCTTACACCCCAAATAATAAGCAATGATTTAAAAGCAAAGAATAAAGTATCAAAGTTCTTGAAATGACACGAAAAGCTTATTAATCTTAGAAAACTGAGTACAGTTTGTCTACATAACTATTTAAAAGTTCTGTATGGCTACAATAATGTATAAAACCAGGCATGGCCAGGCGCAGTGGGGAACACCTATAATCCCAGCGACTCAGAAGGCTGAAAAAGAAGGATCACAAGTTCAAAGCCAGCCTCAGCAAGTGAGGCGCTAAGCAAATCAGCGAGACCCTGTCTCTAAATAAAATATAAAATAGAGCTGGGGATGTAGCTCAGTAGTCAAGTGCTCCTGAGTTCAATACCCAGTACCCACCCCCGCCAAAAAAAAACAGGCGTGGTGGTAAAATCCCCGTTACTCAGGTGGATGAGGTAGTAGGAATGCAAGTTCAAGTATGGCCTCAGCAACTTATCAAGACACTATCTCAAAAAAAAAAAAAAAGAAAAGAAAAAGCAGGGGATATAGTTCAGAGGTAGAGTACCACTAGGTTCAAACCCCAGTGCCACAAAAGTTTTAATTAAATTTAAAAAAAAACATTAAAGTACAAAGACAAATGGTAAATTAAGAAAATATTTCCCAAATGTTTGATAGACAAAACTAATTTTGATGTAGACCTAAAATTCTTACAAATCAAACATAAAGACAATGCTCAACTTCATTCAATTCATCCATCAAACTGAAAAAGGTTAAAAAAATTGATAATATCCATTGCTGAGAAGTGGGGAAATAGTTTTCATACACTGTAGGTGGAGTATCAGTTGGTATATAGTATTAAATTAAAAATAATGAGTCCAAGACAGAATAAGAAAGAAAGCTGCCTACAGAACTTTGTTAACACACATATACAGACACATTTTTAATGTTCACATACATGCATATATGCACAGGGAAATGCCTGGAGAAACACACAAGAAAAATGATAGTGCTCACTTCTAGAGAGAATTTTTTATTCTGGTAAAATACATATGATATAAATTTGCCATTTAACTATTTTTAAGTGTGGAGTTCTGTGATATTAAGTACATTTAGACTGCTAAGCAAACATTTCCACCCTCCATTTTGAGAACTTTTTCATGTTCTCCGACTGAAACTCTGTCCTCATTGCCACTTCCCATTCCCCTTACCCTGTCAGCCCCAGGTAACCACTATGAATTTGATTGCTCTAAAGACCTCATCTAAGAGAAATCATAAGTGTCTATCCTTTTGTGAATAGCTTATTTCATTTAGCATAATATCTTCCAGATTCATTTATGTTATCACATATATCAAAATTTCTTTCTTTTTTAAGATGAGTAATCATCCACTGTATGTGTATACATTTTGTTATCCATTCATCTGTTAATGGACACTTGGGTTTACTGTTTTGTTTTATTTAAGTGAACAATCACTTTTAAAGCCAAATTTTTCCTGGACACAGAGATCAGAGTGCAGAGCACCAAAACACAAATAATTTAATAGAAATAGAGTTTTCTGTGCTCCTTTTAGAGTTTGATTTGCGGTGCTCAGAATGGAGCAAGGTATCTAACATGGGCTGAAGGTCAAAATAAGCATTGTGGGTAGTGCTAAGAAAACCTTTTCTGGAGTCCATTTCTAACAATTGATTTAACAAGTGTCAAACAGTTTTCTGGTGAAAAACCACAAATTCTGATGAATTTGGTGTTCAGACACGTGTAACCATGTCCGCTCAATCAAATGGAGTGGGGGATTCAGAGAAAACCAAAACACAAAAGGAAATGACAGGATCCTGTATTTGTCTACTTTGTATTAACTATAACAAAACAGAGGTCCGAGAGCTTGGCACAAGCATCTGCTTGGCTTCTAGTGAGGGTCTCAAGGTAGATGACATTACATGGTAGCAATATATATGAGAGTAGTAAGTGGGCTCATGTGGAAGATCATGTGTGCAAGAGAGACCAAGGGGAGGTGCCACACTCACTTGGCAATAATCCACTCTCACAATAACCAGTCACATTCCAGAGCAAGAATTCACTCCCTCAGGAAAACATTAACTGCTTAAAGGCTTCAATACTATACATTGGAGACCAATCCTCAACCTGAGCTTTGGAAGAGATAAACCATACTCAAACCAGAGTATGAACAAAAGAAAAAAATGTATTCTAAGGAGTTCAGCAGCTGGACCCTAGAGTTGAAGAGAATTAGTAATTTCTGCAAAGGTGTAGTAGCTGGTTCTTTAACCTGTTTATACTCAACTACCCCAGTGACCTGTAGGTGCTCTGAGTACAAACTCAAAGAGCTGCTTTCCATTCATTATTTGGGGACACAAATAAATCTGCTCATGAACAACCCTTTCCATTCCACCACCATCAGCTGAGTACCACCTATAGGAAGGGTGAAGTGTCCCTACCTCCCCATTACACAGGAGCCTGAGCAGCTGTCTCAGCATGGTGGTACAGGCCTGCAGCTCTGGAGGAGGGGCAAAGAGCTCAGAGCAGCCCACAGAAGATAGTTTTTAAGTAGGAAATCCAGAATGATTTGTAAGTTTGTGTTTCCAGGTCAATTCCAATTCTTTGGGAGGTAGAAGGAATATTTTTCAGAGGCTTGGAGGTCTGAGTGAGCATGGGGGATTCATGATTGTAACTCAGGTTTTTGGAGATCCAGTGATTCCCTTTCCACTTATTAGCCAGGCAGCTTCCTCTCACTGATCCCACTATACCAAGTACACAACTTTGTTACAACACTATGATGGCATAACTTGTAAAAATGGGTCCAGTGTAGTGAACAGACTCTCATGCATTAAAAATGTGCAAAGACAGTCTATTTTACCAATATATATGTTTATCTGTCACAATCCTCAAGGGTGCAAAAACAAAAAACATACAATTTAAGAAAAGGGAAATTTTCATGAAATAGTAACAATCATGTCACTGAATAGTCAAGAAAGTTGGCAACCCAGACTTGGACACTGGGCCACCAGAAGTAGTCAAATTAAGCCATAGAAATTGTCCAGAGAGGACTTCACTGTCACTCCCGAGAACATTATACAACACAGCTTGCCAGAGCTGGACAGGGCTGCTGCTCTTCGGAATAGGATGAGGCTACCACCTCCTCTGCCACAAACAACGACTAGTTGTATCATTAGTCTCCAATTCACATCTCAAGTAGTGATGTGTGACTGAATTGGCCTGAGACACATGTCCTACAAAAGTGCAGGGGCAGCTTGGGAAGTGGATCCCTAGAGTAGCAGATTCTATACCTCACCAAGCTCAATGCAATGGAGAATTCAAGTACATGGAAAGGGATAATTCATAGCCCAGCCTAAAATGTGTGAATAAAACAAAAATGGCAATAAACTATGGTTTTATTAACTTACATAGTTAATATCTTTTATACACTGTTTTAGATAGACTATATGAAAAATATGAAATATAAAATTTCAAGCCATGAAAATATGTTGATATTGTCATGTCAAACTTCCAGTATTTAGTCACTGAAATTAGCAAAGTCATCAGTTAGTTTTGCAATATCTTTTCTGTTGCCCTAAGCTATTTGAACCTTTACACTGAACAGCACCTGCTTTTTTACTTTGTGAAAAAATTCTGCAGTTGATATAACTTAAAAACAAAACAAAACAAAAAAACCAGTGTGGTGGCACACGCCTAATCCCAGCTACCTGGGAACTTGGGAGGCAGGAGGATCATACATTCAAGACTAGCCTGAGCAATTTAGAGAGACCCTGACTTGTAATAACAATTTAAAAGGAGCTGGGGATATAGCTAAGTGGTAAAGTGCCTGAGTTCAATCTCCAGCATCTCAAAAACAACAACAAAAATCAATCAACCAAACAAATTTCTTTAAAAATCCACCATATTTTAGGAGAAACTGTCCTCTTACAACTGCCTCAACAAATTTGAGATGGGTACAGTTTTTTCAGTTTTTTCCCCAAACTCATTAGAAAGTGGTACCTGCATTGGTACCTTTTCTGATAGAACACTTGAGAATAATTTTTGCATTACTCATCCATTTTTCACAATGGACACTTCTTGTCTTTGAATAGAAACAATTCAGCAAATGGATTTAGCCTTTGAAAGTGTGTGTCCAACTAACTGGATGTGGTATCAATTACATCATAAAAAATTCCTTTTACCTAAAAATGTTCAGAAGGTTCCTGTTTCTCAGCCTATGAAAGGCTGAATAAGAAAATGCAGACCCTTTTATATAACTTTGAATGTTAGCAAAAATTTGGGGAATTTTTGATAAGAGAAAAATTTGCTTTTTGCCTTTAAGACAACATTGCCAATTATGTACTAATAAATTGGCTTCAGCAAAGACTTTCTTATCCATTGCTAAAAATTGACCGAGTATAAACAGCTACTACAGTTCGACAGTTCTGTTTTTACCAGTGCCAAAAGGATTTCCAAAACCTTTCAGTTAAAAAGTCCCCAAAGATCAAAGAGGTTTCACTTGAGCCCTCTACAAGTCAATCAGATACAAGTGCCATCTTTTAGTACATTGTAATAATCCTGTTGTGCAGTTTTCTTTTCCTACAACCTGTAAAATGTAAAAATTAGACATTCAGGTAAGACATTTTTATCAACAGAAAGGAGAAAGTATGAATTAGGGAAAATACATTTATCAAGTTCAATGATCCACTGTGATAAGTTAATGTACTTTTTGTCTCATTTTGTAGAGAATTGAAATGCTTTGCTACTTATTCATAGTAAGGATAGAACTTAAATGTTAGATTGCAACTTGACAATATGATTTATTACTCTTCAGCCATTGGAATAAATATATGCTCCAACATTTATAGCTGTCACTTATTCTGTCAAGCATGCCTTGCACCAAATTAAAATTTGTGAACTAGGACAATATTGCATGTGGAAGGCAGGGAAGAGAAAGGAAGTCCAACCATTGTTGAATTTTGGCTAAGTATAATTAATTTTGTTTGCTAATGATATCATACTAATTTTATAATGCATTCACCTTTTAAGTGGCCATGATTACTAACACTGAAATTTTCACAAGCCCCTGTTCAATTTTGACACAAACATGTTGAATAGTTGTTGTTTTACTGCCCATTATCATTCATCAAGTGATGAGTATTAACATCAGTGTCATGGTCATGATCAAATATGTAAAATCTGTCTCTTCCACTAACAGTAACTTCCACAACATCAGGTACCATGTCTGGTTTGTATACATACCAAACATTTAGGACACAATGTGCGTGCATTCATTGAATCAACAAATATTTATTGAGGACTTTTCTTGCACGGGACCTTTTAGTTGCAAGAAATTTAGATCCAGACAAATGCATTCAAATTTAAAAAAAGAATATGGGTGTTTTCTTACCCTCATTCTCTTATGTCTCTTTTTGTGCATTTGCTCCATTCTTTTTTCTCTGCTGCTCTCTGCTCTCATAACCTGGGAGTACAGGAAACCTTCCAATTTCTGCCCATGAGATTCAGCCTCTACTCCATGAGATTTTCAGCTTAAGAAACCACCACAACCCTGGACTTCTGATGTATGTGAGAGAAGCCTGATAAAAAAACATCCCACTATTTTTTATTTTTTTCCTTTTTAATGTCTTTATTAGTGCATTAGTATATATTATAGTGGGGTTCATTTTGATAATTCATGAATGCATATAATTTGCTCCATTTCAATCCCTAGTTCTTCTGTTTTTTCTTCCCTCCTCCCCCTGATCAAACTCCATTGGATCAATTTCCCTCCCTCATTTAATCAGTTATAGCCAGGGAAAGGTCACATATTGGTATCGGACTATGCAATCATAGAAATGCCCCCTTCAGTAGTATCTCCCTTAAATAAAACTGTGGGTAGGATAGGTAGTGGCAGAGAAGACTAGTTACACTGTGTTTTTAATTATTTAACTTTGTTTTGTATTTTACCATTCTGTTTCCAATATCTAGCACACAGTAGGTATTAAAAATCTATCTTTGTTGAACTAATAATAGGATATGTCATAATATATTACTTGTAAGTTTTATGATATTTTGTGTGATGGAGAAAGAAAGTGGAGGGAAATGAAATTAGAGTTGCTGAGTTTTTAGACTCTGGAAAGACACATAGCTGCTGGCAAGATAAATAGATTTAAAGCTGGACATTAATATTTCTTTAACTTTCCTGCATCAAGCATTATTTTTAAATGAAAACTTTTAGCAAGTCAATCTTTTAAAATAGTTAAAATAGTAAACTGAAAGACTCTAAAATATAATTTCTCAAAAACCAGTTGCACAAGAGAAAAGAGATCAGTGAACTAGAGGAAGGGAACTGAAGGGGAGGGAGAGGGATGGGAAAAAGGAAGACTGGTGGAATGAAACTACCAAACTACCCTGTGTACATATGTGAATATACCACAGTGAATTTACCTTTATGTAGATCTATAAAGCACTAACTAAAAATACTATAAGTAAATAGAAGAAAGACCAATAGAATAGGGGAGGGAAGAGAGGAGGGAAAGTGGAAGTACTGGGGACTTAAATGAAGCAAATTACATTCCATGCTTGTCTAATCATGTCAAAATGAACCCCAATACTATGTATAACTATAATGCAATAATTTAAAAAAAACACCAATTACACCATAACCATCTTCGAGGAAGCTCCACATTTTAAAAGTGCCACAATAATATGTTCTGACTTCCTTTAGAACTTCAACCACTTAGAATGGCATAAGGGGTTTTATTATTAATTTGGAGATTCAAAAACAAGAAAATAATCCTTTCTAATAATCCAACTCTCCACAGAAAATATTCTGAGAGTTGAGAAAGACTAATGGCTAGACAGATGCTGTAGAATTTCATTGATTAGGGTATCTTTTGCATAATGTTGCAAGCAAGTAATGATTTTTTTCTTAGTTATTGTGGAGAGACACTTCTGGTGCCCAGAAGAAATTTTATGAAGGGTGATAAAATCAAGACCAGAAGTGACCATTTAAGCTGGGAATCCAGCCAAAAGTGTGTCAGAGCACATGGTGAGCACCTCTACCTGGGAGTTCGAGTTAGGTATTCTCAAGGTCCTTCTCTCACACAGGGAGACTCATTTTGAGGACTCACCTTCCATGCACATTTTTAGAAAGCTCTTCTTCAAAAGGTAAAATAAGTTTGACATGAGGCAAAGCAGAATTTCTATAATAATTTTTGTATAGGATGGCTTTGAGTTTCCTCAATACACGTCAATTTCCCAACTATAGTTAAGATTTGTATGATCTATCCTTCAGACTGGAGGCATATTAGTTCATTTGCCAGTAGCTATTGGATCTGTGCTCTACATGACAGAAATAGCAGAACTCACTGGAGAGGTCATCAGCTGCTTCCTCTAGTCACTTCTGGGTGCTGTGACCTCCAGCAGCAGAGGCATTTGTTCTCCAAGGGTGTTCCGCTGTCTTGAAAGCCTATGAGTTTCTGTGGTCCTCACTGTGTGATCAGCTGCCAAAGGAATTGCCAGTGCAATCTTGAGAAGAGATGAGGAATTATACTGATAGGATAAAATTTCAAGGTTAACTAATCCCATGTGCCTGGCAAGATGAGATCATCAGACCAGCCTGAGTGCTATCTGATGATTTTGCAAAGGGATTAGATTACTCTTAAGTGTCCAAAGCCCCTGCCTTTTTAAATGAAGACTTTGGTTAGATCCAGAACGAAAGGATCATTTCTTTATTTCAGGACAATAATCTAAGTAGTCACTTTGTGATTTCTCTGTTGGTCCCCCATTCACTTATACTTCAAATTAAAAAAAAAAAATTTCTATGCAGTGTAGAAACCTCCTTCCTCTCACCAGGGATTGCACCCAGAGGTTTAATCATTGAGAGCTATATCTCCAGTCCCTTTTATAATTTTTTTTTATACTGAGGATTAAACCCAGGGACATTTTTATCACTGTGTCACTGTGCTACATCCCCATCCTTTTAAAAAATTTGTTTGTTTGTTTGTTTGTTTGTTTGTTTTAGTTGTAGATGGACACAGTATCTTTGTTTTATTTATTTATTTTATGTGGTGCTGAGGATTGAACCCAGTGCCTCAAGCATGCAAGGCAAGCGCTCAACCACTAAACTACAACCCCAGCCCCGCATACTCATCCCTTTTTTAAAATATTTTGAGGCATGATCTTTTTAACTTGATAAAGGCTCTATTAAATTGCTGAGGCTGGCCTAGCAAAGCTGCAGAGGCTAGCCTCAGACTTGCCTTCCTCCTGCCTCAGTCCCTCAGGTAGCTGGGATTATAGGGAAATGCAACCATGCCTGGCTTGGAACACCTTTCTGATGTATTGCTGATGCTCTCCATCATTATGCCTATTTATACAAGAGGCTCAGATTCTTCTCTCTTTCTCCCAATTCCCCAGACAATTGAATTATCTCATTGGACGAAATCTCAGAAACAGCTTATTTGTACCATCATTAAGCTCCCTTTATTCTAGGTGCTGGAAACCTATACCTACCTTCCATTTACGATGCCCTATCCTCCACAAAAACAAAGAAATATAATCACTTGAATACTCATGTTTCCCAGTACATATTCATTCCGTAACAATAACCCTAATCAACCTAATTTTTAATACTCTCCATGACTTTACCCGTATATCTAAAACTAATTTTACGTAAAAGCATATATAAAGATATGAATATTTTTTGTATTTTGACTTATTTGTTCACTTATCAATGGGATACTTGCATACATATTAGTATGTATACATATATATTATTTAACCCATTCATACCCAAATTAAAAAAGTATATTCATATGATGCACATTAAACCATTCCCTTTCTTAAAATATACATATGTAAATGTTTTCATACATATATTCATGCATACATTTGTATAAATATTAATGTTTCCTGATATACATATTCATTCCCTAATGCTAACCCCAACAACCCAAAGTTAGTACTAACCCTAACTTTACCCTATACTTAAGTCAGTTTTACATAAAGCATATGTAAAAATATGAATATTCATTTGTATTTTGATTATATATTCAAATATCAATGGGATATTTATGTATATATATATATATGTTTATATTTATATGTATAATTTATCCATACATTCCCCAAATTTTAAAAAAGTGTACTCATAAAACTCACATTAAATCCTCCCTATTTGAAAACATATATACTCATTTGTTTTCACACTTATTTTCACACTACATTATTTTGAGTATATGTTTACAGATATACATATGCATTCCCTTACCCTAAACTTACCCAAAATTTAATACTAACTCTGATCTTACCCCATACCTAAACCTAATTTCACATAAAAGCATATATACTAATATTTATATTCATATGTATTTGACATATATTCAATTATTGATGATATACTTCTGTATATTAGTACATATTCATATATATAATTTATCCATGCATGTCCAAAATTTTTTAAAAGTAAAATTCATATGAATCACATTAAAACCTTCTATCCAAGGAGAGGAATAGCTGGGTCAATGGTGGTTCCATTCCCAGATGTCCAAGGAATCTCCATACTGCTTTCCATATTGGCTGCACCAATTTGCAGTCCCACTAGCAATGTATGAGTGTACCTTTTCCCCCCACATCTTCACCTACACTTATTGTTGTTTGTCTTCATAGTAGTTGCCATTCTGACTGGAGTGAGATGAAATCTTAGAGTAGTTTTGATTTGCATTTCTATGATTGCTAGAGATGATGAGCATTTTTTCATATATTGTTGATTGATTGTATATCTTCTTCTGAGAAGTGTCTGTTCAGGTCCTTGACCCATTTGTTGATTGGGTTATTTGTTTTCTCAGTGCTTATCTTTTTGAGTTCTTTAAATACTCTAGATATTAGTGCTCTATCTGATGTATGAGGGTTAAAGGTTTGCTCCCAGGATGTAGGTTCTCTGTTTACCTCACATATGGTTTCTTTTGCTGAGAAAAAACTTTTTAGTTTGATTCCATCCCATTTATTGATTCTTGGTTTTAATTCTTACACTATAGGAGTCTTTAAGGAAGTTGGGGCCTAATCCCACATGATGAAGATTAGGGCCTACTTTTTCTTCTATTAGATGCAGAGTCTCTTGTTTGATTCCTAGGTCCTTGATCCATTTTGAGTTAAGTCTTGTGCATGGGGAGAGATATAGATTTAATTTCATTTTGTTGCATATGGATTTCCAGTTTTCCCAGCACCATTTATTGAAGATGCTATCTCTTCTCCAGTGCATGTTTTTGGCACCTTTGTCTAATATAAGATAATTGTAATTTTGTGGGTTAGTCTCTGTGTCCTTTATTCTGTACCATTGGTCTACCAGTCTGTTTTGGTGCCAATACCATCCCATTTTTGTTACTACTGCTCTGTAGTATAGTTTAAGGTCTGGTATAGCAATGCCACCTGCTTGGCTCTTCCTGCTAAGGATTTCTTTAGCATTCTGGGTCTCTTATTTTTTCCAAATGAATTTCATGATTGCTCTCTCTATTTCTGTGAGGAATGCCATTGGGATTTTGATTGGAATTGCATTAAATCTGTACAGTGCTTTTGGTAGTTTGGACATTTTGATAATATTAATTCTGTCTATCCAAGAGCAAGATATATCTTTTCATCTTCTAAGGTCTTCTTTGATGTCTCTCTTTAGGGTTCTGTAGTTTTCATTATACAGATCTTTCACCTCTTTTGTTAAGTTGATTCCTAAGTATCTTTTTTTTTTCCTTTTTTGAGGTTATTGTGAATGGGGTAGTTTTCCCCATTTCCTTCTCAGAGGATTTGTCACTGATATACAGAAATGCCTTTGCTTTATGGGTGTTGATTTTATATCCTGCTACTTTGCTGAATTCATTTACTAGTTCTAGAAGTTTTCTAGTAGAGTTTTTTAAGTCTTCTAGGTATAGAATCACATTGTCAGCAAATAGTGCTAATTTAAGTTCTTCTTTTCCTATACATATCCCTTTGATTTTTTTCATCTAATTGCTCTTGCCAGTGTTTCAAGAACTATGTTGAATAGAAATGGTGAAAGAGGGCATCCCTGTCTTATTCCAGTTTTTAGAGGGAATGCCTTCAATTTTTCTCTGTTTATAATGATGTTGGCCTGAGGCTTAGCATAGATAGCCTTTACAATGTTGAGATATGTTCCTGTTAGCCCTAGTTTTTCTAGTGTTTTGAACATAAAGGAGTGCTGTATTTTGTGAAATGCTTTTTCTGTGTCTATTGAGATGATCATATGATTCTTATCTTTAAGTCTGTTGATGTGATGAATTACATTTATTGATTTCCGTATGTTGCTTCCCTGGGATGAATCCCACTTGATCATGGTGCACAATCTTTTTGATATGTTTTTATATTCAATTTGCCAGAATTTTTTTGAGAATTTTTGTATTTATGTTCATTAGACATATTGGTCTGAAGTTTTCTGTCTTTGATGTGTCTTTGCATGGTTTTGGAATCAGAGTGATATTGGCCTGGTAGAATGAGTTTGGAATTAACTGCCTCTTTCTCTATTTCCTGAAATAAATAGAAGAGTATTGGTATTAGTTCTTCTTTAAAGGTCTTGTAGAACTTGGCTGTGTATCCATTCAGTCTTGGGCTTTTCTAGGTTGGTAAGCTTTTGATGGCTTCTTCTATTTCCTCACTTGATGTTGGTCTGTTTAAATTGTGTATATCTTCCTGACTCAATCTGGGTAAATCATATGACTTAAGAAATTTGTCGATGCCTTCAATGTCTTCTATTTTATTGGAGTATAAGATTTCAAAATAATTTCTAATTATCCTCTGTATTCTGTAGTGTCTATTGTGATATTACCTTTTTCATCACGTATGCTGGTAATTTGAGTTCTCTTTCCTTCTCTTCATTAGCATGGCTAAGGGTCTGTCAATTTTATTGATTTTTTCAAAGAACCAACTTTTTGTTTTGTCAATTTTTTCAATTGTTTCTTTTGTTTCGATTTCATTGATTTCAGCTCTAATTTTAATTATTTCTTGCCTTCTACTGCTTTTGCTGCTGGTTTGTTCTTCTTTTTCTAGGGCTTTGAGATGTAGTGTGAGGTCATTTATTTGTTGACTTTTTCTTCTTTTAAGGAATGAACTCCATGCAATGAATTTTCCTCTTAGTATTGCTTTTATAGTGTCCCAGAGATCTCGATATGTTGTGTCTATGTTCTCATTTATCTCTACGAATTTTTAATCTCCTCCTTGATGTCTTCTGTGACCCACTGTTCATTCAATATTGTTTAGTCTCCAGGTGATGGAGAATTTTTTTTTTTTATTTTGTCATTGATTTCCAGTTTCATTCCATTATGATCTGATAAAATGCTACTTTTTTGTATTTGCTAAGAGTTGCTTTGTGGCATAGTATATGGTCTACTTTAGAGAAGGATCCACGTACTGCTGAGAAGAAAGTGTGTTCGTTTGATGCAGGTTGAAATATTCTATATATGTCAGTTAAGTCTAAGTAATTGATTGTGTTATTGAGTTCTATAAGTTTCTTTATTCAACTTTTGTTTGGAAGATCTATCCAGTGGTGAGAGACTTTATGTTAAAGTCACCCAGGATTATTGTGTTGTGGTCAGTTTGACTCTGGAACTTGAGAAGAGTTTGTTTGATGAACATAGCTGCACCATTGTTTGGGGCATATATATTTATGATTGTTATGTCTTGTTAGTCTTGTTCCCTTGAACAGTATGTAATATCCATCTTTATCCCTTTTTATTAAACTTGGTTTGAAGTCTACTTTATTTGATATGAGTATGGAAACCCCTGCTTGCTTCCACAGTCCATGTGAGTGGTGGTATGATTTTTCCCAACCTTTTACCTTCAGTCTGTATATGTATTTTCCTATTTGATGAGTCTCCTGAAGACAACATATTGTTGGATCTTTTTTTTTTTTTTTTTAAAGCCAATCTGCTAGCTTATGTCTTTTGATTGGTAAGTTTAAGCCATTACCAGTTAGGGTTACTATTGAGACATGGTTTGTATTTCCATCCATATTTGTTATTTTTGTTATTTTACTTGAATTGGTTCTCCTCTTTGATTAGTTTTTCCTTTAGTGTATTACTCCCCTCTGCTAATTTTCATTTCCTCTTCATGAAATATTTTGCCAAGGATGTTGTGTAGTGCCTGTTTTCTAGCTATAAATTCTTTTAATTTTTGTCTATCATGGAAGATTTTTATTTCATCTTCAAATCTAAAGCTTAATTTTGCTGGATACAAGATTCTTGGTTGTACCCATTATTTTTCAGAGTTTGATATATGTTGTTCTAGGATCTTCTAGTTTTCAGGGTCTGTGTTGAAAAATCTTTCATTATCCTAATTGGTTTTCCCTTATATGTAATCTGATTCCTTTCTCTTGTGGCTTTTAAAATTCTCTCCTTATTCTGTATGTTGGGCTTTTTCATTATAATGTGCCTTGGTGTGGGTCTGTTGTGATTTTGTACATTTGGCATCCTGTAGGCTTCTTGAATTTAGATTTTCAATTCATTCTTCATGTTTGGAAAGTTTTCTGATATTATTTCATCGATTAGATTGTTCATTCTTTTGATTTGGACCTCTATGCCTTCCTCTATCCCAATAAATTTGGTCTTTTTATGCTATTCCATATTTCTTGAATGTTCTGCTTGTGGTTTCTTACCATTTTCGCTGTGTGGTCCATGTTCTTGTCAAGATCACTTATTTGATATTCATTATCTGATGTCCTATCTTCTAAGTGGTCTACTCTGTTGGTGATGTTTTCATTTGAGTTTTTAATTTTATTTATTATTTCTTTCATTTCAAGGATTTCTGTTTGGTCTTTTTGTAGAACCTCTATCTCCCTGTTGAGGTGATCTTTTGCTTCTTGGATTAGTTTATGGAGCTCATTCTGGAAGTGATCTTTACTGCCTGTATTTGTTCACTTATATCTTCTTTGAGATCCCAAAGTATTTTAACCATGTATATCCTGAATTCTTTTTCTGTCATTTTTTTCTGCTATAGCTGCCAATGCTTCTAATGATGTGTTGTCTTGATTTGTTTGTGGTACTTTCTTCCCTTGTCTTTTCAAATTGCTCATGTGTCTTACTTTCTAGCTCTATGGATCTGGTGTGTTATTGTTTTTACCCTATAGATTTTTAGTGCTCTTGTAGGGTTCCAAGATCTCTCCTTTGTGGGGAAGAACAGTGTTAATAGATCCCAATATCAACAATACATGACCTATGAACAAATTGTTGTTATTAAGACATTTACAGTATAGTCTCAATGTCCAGAAATGTTGGGTTCAATTATTATTTAAAATATAATCAGTAGTTTCATAAAAAGATTTATAGTTTCTGGCAGTGGACAATGAACTGGGGGTCAGGCATAGGATTAAATGTTGAGGGGAGAAGATGTGAGGGTATAGAGTTAATATATCTTAGGAAATGTAAGGAGCAATCTAGTGAAGACAGTTAGTAGTAGGAGAATAGATAGGAGGTAATTTGGGGTAGATAATTACATGGAAAGCCAGTAGAGTACATAAAACAAACACACATATGATTTTAGAAAAATACAGGATTTTAAAATAGTACAATTTGGAGGGTGATGGAAGAAGAGAAGAAATAGGAAAAGAAAAAAAGAAAAAAGGGAAGAAAAAGGAAAAGGGGGGGCTTATACAATTCCTCTATATTATATTATTCAGGTGACTCAGTCCTCAAAGTCCTACTTCATGCAAAGTTCTTGGTTTTACATATGTTGGGGATGTGAGGGCCCGAGTATAGAAGAGAAAGAGAAAAAAAAGTACTCTTAGAGATCTGTTTCTTTCTCTTCTCATCCAGTAGGTGGGGTTGTCTCATCCAGCAGGTGTCTCTGACCTCAGGATGGTGTAGGTAACCAGACTGGGAAGACTGGACCTGATGTGGAGTGTCTGGAAGCAGGGAGTGCTGCCCATCAGTCCCAGCAGGGAAATAGTGCCTGAAGTCTTTTTTTTTGCCTGAAGATTTCCCAAATCCTGATCTCTCTGTTATGCTCCAGACTTTAGTCCCCTCCCCTCTCTTATTTATCAGGGCCCAACTGCAGGACCTCTCACTCCCAGGCTCACACCAGGTAGGCAGCACCCTGTTCGCACTGCACTCCTGTCCAACTGAGAGCTGATCTTGCGTTGGGTGGTCACTGTGTCAAGTTAATGCCATTGGGGAGGGGAGAGGATTGGAAATCAGGTACCTGCTCAAATGGTGATCCAATCTGATAGCCATGCCCACCACAAAATAGAGAGGAAGGTTTTCCAAGATGGAGTCGGTCTGCTTCCAGTGCCAGGGTATCTGGTGATGTGGGAGGAGCTGGGCAATGGCCTTGTGCTGTGAATAGGTAGCATCCCAGTGACCTGTGTGGGAGCGGAGTGCAGTTTGGAGTTTTGCAGAGGTGCTGATAGATGTTTCTGCTAAGCTGCTTGTGAGCCATGCGTGAGCTAGAACTGTGGGCTTTGGGTCGAGAGTCCAGAGACTTACTTGAGCCCAGAGGCTCTGATTTTTGCATGGGTTGTTGAAGTGCTGGTGGCACCAGTAGCAGCACTGGTGATTTCTGAGAAAATCCACTGGCCCTTGTAGATCCGATCTGGAAACTGCCCTCTCCTAATATGGTGAGAATGTTGAGCCAAGATAGCGGTGGTCTGCTTTCAGCACAGGGGTGTCTGGTGAGGTTGGGGGAGCCGGGTGATGGCATTGTGCTGTGGGTAGATAATAGCTGAGTGACCTCCATGGGAGCAGAGCGAAGTCTTGGTGATCTGCAGATGTGTTGATAGGTGATTCTGCTAATCACCTATCAACACAGTCCACTACAAGTCTTGTGTGGACTGGAAATTTGGGCTTTGGGTGCTGCTCAAACGCCGGCATCCTACTCGAACACTGAGGCCCAGAGCCCTGCGTGTGGTCACAGTGCTGGTAATTTCTGCAAAGAGAAGCTGTATAGGGGTCCTCAAAAACTCTCAGAGATGCAGTATTTCGACTAGGTGAGATCTGGATTGCAGAGAAACCCAGAATGCTGCTTCCCTCTGGTCTGCCATCTTGAAGTCCTTAATCTTTTCTTATGTAAATATTCATTCCCTATTTTTAACACTAACCCTACAAACTATTTAATGCTATTCCTAAAATTACTCCTTTATTTAACTAAATATATATTTACATAAAAGCGTATTGAGTATTCATGAGTATTTTGACTTATGTGTACAATTATCAATGTTATATTTACACATATATTATTATACATTTATATACATGATTTATCCATGCCTCCCCACATTAAAAAGAAGTATATTCATACAACACACTTTAAACAAGTCTGTATTTCAAAACATAAATATTTATAAATGTTTTCATATAGGTTTTCAAGTGTACATTTTTATAAATATTCATGTTTCCCAATATACATATTCATTCCTGAGCACTAACGTCAACCATGCACAAAATTTAATATTAACTCTAAATTTAATAATTTAAATAACTAAATCAAATATAACATAAAAAGGATTATAGCAATATGAATATTTATGTGTATTTGACATATTTAAATATCAGTTGTATTTTTTCATATATTTGTATAGAGAATTTATACATGCATCCTCAAATTTAAAAAGTCACTTCACACTATTCCCTATTTCAAAACATGTTTTCATACATACTTTCAGTCATACATTCTTATGAATATTCATGTTTCCCAATATACATATTCATTTCCTAACCATAGCCTCAACTAAAACCAAAATTTGTTACCAACCTTAAATTTAGTTTGATACTAAAAGCTAACATAACATAAAAGCATATACATTAATTTAATATTTATGTATATTTTGATTATATATTTAATTATCAATGGTATTTTGTATATGTCATTATATATATATATATAATTTATCCATACATCCCATGATTAGAAAAAAATTATATTCATATGACTCATTTTAAACCCTTCCCTATTTCAAAACATATGTACTTATATATATTTTCATACATATTTACAAATGTACATTCTTATGAATATTCCTATTTCCCAATATACACATTCATTCCTTAATTCTAACCCTCTTCTAACCCAAAATTTAATATTAACCCTATCTGTACCTCTATAATTGAACCTAATTAAACATAAAAGCATATATATTTATGTGAATATTTATGTGTATTTTGGCTTATATATTTAATTATCAATGGTATATTTCTATATATATCATTATATATTTATATGTATCATTTATGCATGCATTTCCCCTCAAAAAATTGTACATTCACATGACTCACTTTAAAACTTTCACTATTTCAAAACAAATATGTTTCATACATATTTGCAGGCATATATTCTTATGAATATTCATATTTGCCACTATACTTCCCAAATCCTAACCCTAACCCCAATCCAACCCAAATTTAATAATAACCAACTCTAATCTTAATTCTAACCTAATCCTAATTTAACATAAAGCATATATATTAATATGAATATTTTTTAATATTTATTTTTTAGATGTAGTTGGACACAATATCTTTTATTTTTATTTATTTATTTATTTTCATGTGGTGCTGAGGCTCAAACCCAGGGCCTCACATGTGCTAGGCGAGAGATCTACCACTGAGCCACAATCCCAGTTCTGATTAGGGAATGACTATGTATGATGGGAAACATGAATGTTCATTAAAATGTACATCTAAATATATTATGAAAGTATATATTTTATTCATGCATTCCCAAATTAGAAGTATTGTATTCAAATGTCTCACTTCACTCTTCCCTATGTCAAAATATATATACATGATATTTATGCTTTCATACATATATTCAGATGTACATTTTTATGAACATTCATGCTTCCCATCATACATAGTCATTCCCTAATCATAACCATAATCCAACCAAAATTGTAATACTAACTAATATTACCCCATACCTAAACCTAATTTAACATTAAAGCATATATATTAATATGAATATTTATGTGTATCTGATACACATATTTAAATATCAATGGTATATTTTATATATTATATATTCATATATATGATTTATCCATGCATCCTCAAATTAGAAAAAAAAATATATTTATAGGGCTTGCTTTAAATCCTTCCCTATTTCAAAACATATATATTTATGTTTTTATACATATTTTGCCTAAACTCTTATGAATATTTGTTTCCTGATGAACATATTATTTCCCTAAAACTATCCCTTAATTCACCTATAATTTAATATTTAACCCTAACTCTATACCTAAACCGAATTTCACATAAAAGGATATGTCTTTATAAATATTTGTGTATTTTGACTTATGAGTTTAATTATCAATAATATATTTGCATATATAATTATATATTTATATATATGGTTTCTCCATGCATTCCCAAATTTTAAAATGTGTATTCATATTACATTAAACCCTTCCCAATTCAAAAGATATATATGTTTTAGCATACTACAGGACACATCAATGTTTACAGCAGCACAATTCACAATATCTAAACTGTGGAGCCAACCTAAATACCCTTCAGTGGATGAATGGGTAAAAAAAATTGTGGCATATATACACAATGGAATTTTACTCAGCATTAAAAGAGAATAAAACCATGGCATTTGCAGGTAAATGGATGGCATTGGAAAAGATAATGCTAAGTGAAATTAGTCAATCCCCAAAAAACAAATGCCAAATGTTTTCTCTGATATAAGGAGGCTGATTCATAGTGGGGTAGGGAGCGGGAGCATGGGAGGATTAGATGGATTCTAGATAGGGAAGAGGGGTGGGAAGGAAAGGGAGGGGGCAGGGGATTAACAAGGTGGAATGTGATGGATATGATTATCCAAAATACATGTATAAAGACATGAATTGGGTGTCAATACACTTTATATATAAACAGAGGTATGAAAAATTGTGGTATATATGTGTTATAAAAATTGTATGCAAAAAGAGTACATGTATAAAGGCATGAATTGGTGTGAACATACTCTATATACAAAGATATGAAAAATTGTACTCTATATGTGTAATAAGAATTTTAATGCATTCTGCTGTCATGTATTAAAAAAATCAATAAAACTAAAAAAAGTTTATATATATATTTTGTGTATACATTCTTATGAATATTAATGTTTCTGATACACATATTCATTCCCTAACCCTAAACATAAAACTACACAAAATTTCATACTAACCCTAAATTTACTCCAAGATCTAAACCCAATTTAACATAAAAGCATGTACATTAACATGAATATTTACATGTGTATTGACTTATATATTCAATTACCAGTGGTAACATTTGCATATATATTATTATACATTCACTTATGTTTCATCCTTGCATTTCCATATTATAATAATTGTACTGATATGACTAACTTCACACCCTTCCCTATTTCAAAACATGTAATTTATGTTTTTATACATATTTTATATGTACATTCTTATGAATATTCATATTTCCCAATTACTTATTCATCCCCTAACCTTAACAGTACCCAATACAAAGTTTAATACTAACCCTAAACGTACCCCTTTAACTAAACATATTTAACATAAAAGCATGCATATTAATATGAGTATTTATGTATATTTGACATATATATTCAATTATCAATGGTATGTTTGCATATATATCATTATATATTCATGTTTATCCATGTGTCCCCAAATTACAAAGATTATATTTGTACAATTCACTTTAAACTCTTCTCTATTTCAAAACTTACATATTTATATGAATTTTCATGCCTATATTTTTATGAGTATTCATGTTTTCAAATATACACATTTATTCTCTAACCTAACCCTAACCCAACATAAAATTGAATATTAAATTTAACTTTCACCCTATACCTAAATTAATTTAACATTAAAACACATATTAATTTGAATAGTCATGTATATTTTGACTTATATATTTAATTACCAATGATATTTTCATATGTTATTATATACTCATGTTTGTAATTTATCCCATGCATCCCCAAATTTTCAAAGGTGTATTAACATGACTCACTTTAAACCCTTCCCTATTTCAAAACATATTTCTATAGATATTCATATAAATTTTAATGTGTACATTCATATGAATATTTAATTTCTGATATACATTCATTCCCCAACCCTAAACCTATCCCTACACAAAATTTAATACCAATCCTAAATTTATTTCTCTACATAAATCTAATTTAACATAAGATCATATATATTAATGTAATATTTGTGTGTATTTTTTCTTAAATATTCAATTCTCAATGGTATATTTTTATATATTATTACATATTCATATGTGTGATTTATCCATGCATCCACAAATTTAAAGAGTCTATTCATATGATTCACCTTAATCCCTTCTCTATTTCAAATCACATATATTTATATGTTTTTATAAGATTTTCATACATACATTCTTTTTTGTAGTTGTAGATGGACAGCATGCCTTTTGTATGTGTTCCTAGTCACTAATGTGATAGATGGTCACTCTGCTACCTCAGTTGCGGGAGGGAGAGATGCAGTGTCAAATCAACACAGACACTAGGAGCTGGTGAGAGAGCTGGCAGATGAAAAAACGGGAGTGAACAAACAAGCTCAGTGGATGTTCAGCAAGCTCAAGCTCATTTACTTTTGGAATGCATACAGCTGTTGTTCAGGTAGGTCGTGCCCACCAATCACACATGAGCTCCTTAACATCTATAAGCCAATCACCTTATGCTTAATGTAACCGCACTATGAGGAAGCACTAAATATTGCTGTCCTGATGGAGGGCAGCCTGGAAGGGTCTTTTAGGGTTAGGGTTTGGGAATAAATATGTATAGTAGGAAACAAATATTCATAAGAATGTGTGCTAATATGTTTGAAAACATATATGTTTTGAAATAACAAAGGGTTTATTCTGAAGTCACTTTTTTAACTTTGGGATGCATGGGTAAATTTTATATATGAATATTTAATAACATATACAAATATACCTTGAATGATTGAATATCAATGTCAAAATACACATAAATATTCATATTATTATATATGCTATTATGGAAAATTATGTTTAGGTATAGGATGAAGATAGAATTAGTATTAAATTTTGGGTAGGATTAGGGCTAGGGAATAATATGTATATCAAAAAATATGAATATTCATGAGAATATATATATGAAAATACGTATGAAACATGATTTGAAATAGGGAAGTGTTTAATGTAAATACAATGGAGTAACTTTTCTTAATTTGGGGATGCATTGATGAAATATATATATGAATATATCATTATATATACAAATATACTATTGATTATTGAATATCTGAGTCAAAATATACATATATTCATATTATTATATATGCTTTTATGTAAAATTATGTTTAGGTACAGAGGTAAGGTTAGGGTTAGTATTAAATTTGGGGTTGGCTTAGGTTAGGATTAGGGAATGAATATGTATATGGGGAAATTGCAACATAATGATTTGCCCATTCAAGGATCAGCTATTATCCTGAAATAAGCATATCTTTTTTAATGGCAAAGTCAATCTCTTTCAATCAATTGCAAATAGAGAGCTCCTTACACTAATCAAATACTAGGAAAGTTATATGTTCCAAAGTGGGGTATCACTTCAGCAGCTAGATTAGCTTCACAGAATTGCCAAAATATCATTTTCGTTAACATAGAACACAATTATTTTGTGAGTTTTAGACTTTTTACAAGAGTGTTTTTCTTTGTTTTCTTTTTCCGGTTTTTGATACTGGGGCTTGAACCCAGGGATGCTTTATCACTGAGCTACATCCACAGTCCTTTTTATTTTTAGACAGGGTCTTGCTATGTTGCTAAGGCTGACCTCAAACTTGCGATCCTCCTGCCTTAGCCTTCTGAGTTGTTGGGATTACAGGAGTGTACCACCACACCTTGCCTAAAAGGAGTATTTTCAAAATTGTTAAATATGTGACATAACTATCTGTGGAATGAAGATAAACTAGGAAAGAATTTGAGTCAGTAGATTAAGTTGAAGAGGACCATAGAGAAAAAGAAAAGAAACAAAGAGGCAAATTACAACTAGGATGGATAGAAAGTGAGCACAGTGTCCTCACATCCACTGTCATTTAACCAGGACATTTTCAGTGCTTAGATAAAGAGCATGTTACAGCAAGAAAAATATGGGCTAGAAATCCAACAGCCATAAATTTTAAATCTCAGCTCTGTCATTAAAAAATTTTGTGACACTGGATAATCTAACGTTTTGAATCAGTTTCTTCATTTATGAAAACTGGGGAAAACTCCCACTGAGCAATTTGGTTGTAAAGATTAAATGAAGTAATGGGCATGCACCTGTCTAGTATTCAAAGTGGCATAACATAAACACTCGTTGCTACTTTCTGCTCCCTCAGCTGTAGTTAAGTTAGTGTAAAGCAGCTTTAAATGCTATTAGACAGAAAAAAACATATGTGAGAGTTCTGAGGCTATGTAGTAAGAATTCAATTCTGGTACCAGATTTAATTCTTGGCCTCTGCAACTTCCTTGCAATGTGAATTGTATAAAGGACTTTATCTTTTCGTAGCTTTGGTTTCCATATTAGTAGATGGGACTACTCATCATATAGTGTCAGAACTAAATGAACAATATCGAGAGGATTAAATTAGATAAAACTTAGCACACAGTGTGGTACATAGTGAGCTCTCAATAAATACTAGCCAGAATTTTTGGCTTAGACAAAACCTCTAGCATCATTGAAGGTCAAACTTTTCCCTCCTTACCATCACAAGTCCTGCCCACTGGACCTTGCATCAGACTGCACTCAAAGACTTGTATATTTTGGCTAATGGTTAAGAATTAGGAAAGAAGGGATGCTCAGATTTAATGTGGGAAATTATGATTATTTGCTCCCCAGCTTCAGCCTTGGCAAAGTCTCAAACACCTACTTCACTGTACTTCCTGACATACAGCACTTGTGTGTAATCAATGACCATGTGATTAAAGGATATGGCTATACCTAATTGCTATAGTACTCTAGTTCATTATTAATAATTGATTAATAAAAACATTGTACATATAATGTGGAATGAAAATCGTTTTTATATGCTGAATTCTATCCAATCAGCTGGTGTAAATGTACCTTCAGAATGCAAGCCCTTCTTATATACTTGCTGAAGATTCTTTCTACTCAAGACAAAGACACTGAAATTGTTGTGAATACAGCTAAAGTTGATATGTAAATACAAATTCAAAAGCAATATTTTCATCTTGGGATTTGTATTTGCAACATTACTCTATTGCCACATTTCTAGAACCAAGATGTTAGTCCATTTGGGCTGCTGTAACAAATGTCTTAGACTGTTTTGCTTATAAACAAGAGTAATGTATTTCTCACAGTACTGAAATCTGAAAAGCTCAAGATCAGGTGCTGGCAGATTTGGTATTTGTCAAGGGCTTTTTGGCAAAGATGGCAACTTCTGTGTCTTCATATGGGGGAAGGGGCAAGGAGGTCTCTGGAACCTCTTATGTAAGGTTAGCCCAGTTTATGAGAGTTCCACATTCTGACATAATCACCTCCCAAAGGCCCATATCATTAATACCATCATAAGGTGATCAGGTTTCAACCTGTGAATTGAGGGGGGGGGGGCGAGACACAAAAATTCAGAGCATAGCACATGGTTTAGGAACAATATTTTTTCCTCAACCACATGATGCAGTAAATACTAGAAAAACATACTAGAAATAAAAAGGGGAGATGCTTTTACTCTGGTCAATTACAAATGGAGAAAAAGCAAATTCTAATTTGGTAGCCTTCATCATGGGTTGCTCCTTACTCTCTACTCCATTCTTCAAAGTAACTATTTAATATCTTAAGTGAGTAATTTGATGAGTTTGGGGGGTAATTTAACTGCTGGTAATGCTGAAAAACTAATGATTCTAAACTGTTAGATTTTTTGTTTAATGATCAATGTTCTAATAAAGTTAATTTTTTTAAAAAATCATTTATTCATGTATTCTAAAAGCTTATCCTATGATAAAGTTCTGTTTGGGCCTGGGCCAATATTAACTTCAAGATTCATGTAGTACTTGATAAATATGTGTATTTAAGTGCACTGTGAATGTGACTCAGCCATATACCACAGGAGAGGCATGGTTATCAGCAAAGCCACACACCCTGTACAGCCCTGTCTCCAGGTCATCTGTCTGCCAGGTTCATGGACCTCATGTCAGAGGTTGACCAGGACACTACTATACCAATAGTTATGTCCATCTATCTCACTCCTCAATTAGGAGAAAGAAGATAAGGGAGTGGGTTGCACATTTAGATGAAAAATAAGACATGGCCCTCTGTGGCTAGGTTCTAGACTTCAGATTGCCAATTTATCCCATTTTGTTATTTTCAGGCCAGAATAATAGGCTGAAAACTTGTCTTAAAAATGAAATATTCCAGAGTTCAATATGCTTGATGTGTGGACTGTTAATAACAGTAATATGTATGGAAAGTTTGGCTCATGCAAGAATGGATAAAATATTAGGATACTTAAAGCAACTTTCCATTTTGAAAATTAACAAAGAGTCACAAATATTTAATTTTCCTTTCAGTTCAACAGCATCATAATCACCCCCCACAAAAAAAACAGCATTTTTGTATTAAAGATTAAGACATGAAAGCTTTCAAACAAATCTTCTTCCCCAAAGACAGAGATCATGGCAAATCTTCACAAAAGAGGGCATTTTGTCTATTTAGAAATGCAGGCTAATGCCACCCAATGAATTGAGGGTTTATGCTGTCATTTCAAGTAACTATAAAGAAGTAATCAAAGATGTAAGGAGTTACTACTTTAAGGATTATTCACAAAAATCTTACAAATAGGTAGCTGAAATCTCACCTAAACAAGTCATTAAAATAGAATGAACATGATTACATACTACATTAACTATTAGGTAACAGTTCACTGGCAAAATTTCAGCTTGGTTCAGAAGACCTCATAGCATACACCAGACTTTACCATTTTCAGATTAATGCCAGAGCATATCAGTGAATTAATGTTCATTTATTTATTTTTTTATTAACCAACCAGGGTTAGACTGGATGTGCACTGATTAAACAAGCAAGGAAAGAAAGAAGGCTGACTGGGAAAGTAAAAGAGCTGGTCAGCCAAATGGGAGGCTAATAGAAAGTCCCTGACCACTCCTTGTGCCAGAGATATTAACAGGTACACTGTTCACTAACTTCTCATACATGTCAAGTTTGTGATTGCCTCCTGGGCCTTTACCTACACTGCTCAGCCTCAGTCCTGTTGTGGTTCATGCTGATCCTTCATGTATTAGTTTAAGCATGTCCTCTTCAGGTCTTTCTGATGACACTTTCTACAGTAGTGCCCCCACAGACTCCCTTACTGCCTCCCAGCATATCATCATAGACACTTTGCTATCATCAGCAGAAGGCTGCTCCCTTTACTGTCCACCAGCACTAAAATGCAACTAGGAAAGGGGAAAAGGGAAACTATTTTGCTCACCATTATATCCAAGCATCCAAAACTATTTGCTAAATATTTATCATTTGCTTAGTGAATGAATGGAAAAGTGGTAAAAAGCAAGCAATTTGACTTCTCAGAAATTTCCTAAGGAAATAACAGGTCAAGTTCACCAAGATATAGATACAAGATACTTATAATAATGAAAAACAAGAAATTGTCTACATGTTCATCCAAATAAAAATTTTTAAATTAGTCATGGTATATATGAATGCACTAAAAAGAATACCAAAAAATTTCTATTTTTGAGTGAAATAAGCAGATTACAGGTCAGTATTATGGTATGATCATATTACTGTAGAGAAAACAATGGAAAAAGCGTAAGTTTAAAGGAAAATAACAAAGGGTAAAACAAGACATGAAAAATGATAGTTATCAATTTATTTTTAACTTTTTCCTCCAAGTTGCCTTTGGGCCTCCAACCCCATGGGGGGTGGGGTAATCAAATAAAATATAAGTCATTAAGGATGTTTGTATATATGAGAAAGAAATTTTGGAAAAGAGAAACAAACTTCAGATGACTATGAAAGCGTGATCTTTTCTTGTTATTAACAGTGGTAGAAAATGCCTATTTTGTAACCTTATTGTCTTGCAGATATTCCAAAGTACACATATTCAAATACCTATTTTACTTCTCAAGATAGTATTGCCAACAAAATTATTGCCTATCTAATATTTTGAAGTCAACTGCATTAAATCTTAGCCTGACTACACAGTGAACAGTTGAGACTACTTTAAGTCTGAAACTATTTCTTTTTAAAATTTCTTTTCAAAAAATCCCATGGGAACTACTAAAATTTTTCAACAGTGACAACCATTCCCTGCCTTAAATATAAACTGAATAAATTGTACATAAAATCACAGTATGATAATCTTATGGCACAGTAATTTCATTCCACTCAGTTAGAAACATTCTAACTGAGTTCACATCAGCTTTCTTTTATCTCCACACAAGCTACTAGTATATACACAGGAAGCTGTGAACAACAGCTCTTTATTATATCCAGACACAAAGCTGTTGAGTAACAGCCTTTACAATGCCAATCAAAGAGCAAAACATCTGGTGAGTTTTCAAACTAAATGACTTGCTTTGCTCTACGTGCCAACCACCAAGCAAAAGGCCCTTTATGTATTTCCCATTCATTATTCACTGATGTTACAGTTCTGAACAACATTCACACTAGTTCCATGATCATTCAATGTCCCCCTATTCTTTTAAATAACTCCATTTGTTAACAGATATAATTAGCGAGCTAATGGCACACAAATTTTCTTTTAGTTCTTCATTTTAAAATAATGTCATGTAATTTTATTTTCTAATTGAAATATTTTTTCCAATGGAATATTTTTCAAAACATTTAAACAAAGGGCTGGGGATGCAACTCAGAGGTAGAATGCTTTTCTAGCATGGGCAAGGCCCTATGTTCAATCCCTAGCAATGCAAAAAAAAAAAAAACCAAAAAAACGACTTTTAATAGCTGACGTGGTATCAAATGCTATACTTCAGATTCTCCTAAACTAAGTTTATACTGGAACTTTCACATTGTGGGATAAATTTCCAAAGATCTTAATTAAAGAAATCATTCAAACTGTGATACAGTCTATTGTTTATTTTATGTTATGGCAGGTACACTTGAATTTCAAAAATTTAAAACATATAAAAAGTGGTTAGGGACTAACATTTGTATCAATAGTTGATAAATGTCTAAGATTGTTTATTATACAGCAGGATACAATGGTAGTGCTAATGCCAACAGGGCACCATGAAATTATTCTAAAATTATCACTAGGCTTTATACAAGCAACAATATATGCTGCTGTTTTAGAATTTTGGGACATGACCTGCTTCTAACACTAAGCAGTTCTTTAACATTTTCAATGTTATACAGTGTTAGAGTATTTAGTTTGGCAATTGTTTCAAAATAAAGTAGAAATGTATTCATAACATCACAGAAATGCACATCCAATTTTGTTTTCAATAAGAACATAGGTACAGATCAGAACTCTTCCCTATATGAAATAATTTACACACAGATGAATGCTATAATATCACTATCTAAAATAATCACTAAATACAATTTTTTTTCAGAAATAAACAAGCAAAGGTTTTTTTCCCATTATCAAATATCAAAAACATATAGATAATATATGTCTTTCAAACAAATGATACTCTAAAATTATAGGAATAATTTCAGTGAATTCAGTAATGTGCAAACTAAATTAACCTACTGTAGTACAATTATATTAAGAAACGAATGATCAGAAAATACAACCATATGAAAGAAATCTATAATCCACAAAACTGTTTTTCAGGCCTTAAGGTAAAATAGTTCCACAGTTTACAGATAAAACCGAGGCAACAAAATGCGTGCTTGTCTTGAATAAGTAGATATTTTATGCAGAAGATGTAACACTTTGTTTGTAGACAGCATGGTATGCATTTCTCAGCAACACATAAGGAAAACAAGATTCCAAAAGATCCATTGTCAGGAATGGTGATTCCTGTACAATCTGAAAAATTCCAAAAATGCAAAAAAATTCAGGTTATTTGCAATAGGAACATTTACTGCTCTAATTAGAAATAAACACAAATTATTTTCCCTTTACTTTAAAATCTACAATGTAAATGTGTCATAGTGAATTCTATCAAAATGTTTTAAAATGATAATTTCCAATGAAATCAATCAGTAGAAAAATATTGAGCATTTTCATTGTCTTCAACAATATACTAGACATAAAAAAGAATATAAAAATATTTAAAATATGGTCCATACCATTAAGTTTAACTAGAGACTCAAGACTAAATTAGAAATCAAGATCAAACCTAAGACCAACTATAATTAAGTGAGAAGCTATAAATATTAAGAGTTCAAAAGAGCAGAAAGATTAATGTATGCCAGAGTAAGATTACCTGGAAAGACTACCTGGAAACACTACCTGGAAAAAGATTTCAACTGTGGGGTATGTTAAGTCTTTAAGACAGACACAGAACTCTGCAGGTAAAGTAAATGACTCTTAAGTAAAGGAAGAGCCAGGCAGGAGAAACAAGCATAGCTGGATCAGAGACACTGCAGGGAAGGAACTGACAAGGCAGAGAGAATTATAGGAAACTATAGTATATGGGCAAAATAGTCAGAATGGAGAAAAATCAGTAAACTGGAAGAGAACTGAAACTCATAAACTGGGAAAAAATAAGGCCCAAGTATTTCCCAACAGGTTGAAAAGCCCTTCATAAAAGAATACCCTCTTAGTTAATGCTAACTTTGATTTTACTATTTTCTGATATTAGCTTAATGATAAAATGAGTGATGCCAGTCTTTTCACAATTTCTACAAAGTAATATGGCTTGGGTTGAGCGAATACAAGAAATGAAGACATTCAGATGGGGATTGAAATGGGGTAAATTAAATTTCATGCATACATGATTATGTAAAAATGAACCCAGCTATTACATACTATAATCCACCAATAAAAGCAAAACATAATAATTCAGCACCAAGAAAAAGACATTCAAATTACTTTCATTATTAATGAAAATTAAAATAAAACTTACCATATCTAACAGTAAATAAACAGATTCCCTGTTTCTTGTTGTAGTTTTATCTGTTTCCTGGCCAATTTTCAGTAGACTGGAGGATGCAAGCTTAAAAGTACATGTACATATTGAGTTTTTAACAAAATGTTCATCAATTACTAATTTATTTTCAGTATGCTTCACCTTCCAACACATTTCAATCATTCAGTACTACATATAAAGTAATGATAAACTTAGATATCTTCATTCAAGCAATAATTTAGAGAGCTATTAAGGTATAAATGTAATCAAATATTCTTACTGATCTTGAAAACACACTTTTCAAAATGATTCACATTATTTTCTCTCTTACCAGTACCTGTATTAAATATTCAGTGGTTTCTCTACCACCACCACCACCACCCCCACTCCTGGTTTCACTTTTCAGGGTCAGAAAATACGAACTGGAAAATTACAGAAATAAACGTTTCCTAAGTTTTAGATTCCATGCCATTCTAAGCAGTGTGATGAAATCTCATACCATACCCTTCCATACAGCCAGGGAGATGAATCATCCCTTTGTCCAGCATATCCATACTGTATATATTACCTACCCAACAGCCATTCAGTTAACTGTCTTAGTTATCAGATTGACTGTGGCACTAATGTAGTACTTGTGTTCCAATAACCCTTAATTTACTGTGTAATAGCCCTAAAGCACAATAGCAGTGATGCTGGCAGTTTTAAAGAAAAGAAAAGCAATTAACTGCTTCCTGTAAGTAAAAAGGTCAAAGCTGTCAACTTAGAGAAAGAAAAAAGTCACATGCTAAGACTGCTAAGATTTACAGTAAGAACAAATCTTTTATCTTAAAATTATGTAGGAAGAAAAAATTTGTGCTAGTTTGCTGTCACATCTCAAAATAGTAAGGTTATAGCCATACTACATATCAAGTGCTTGCTTAAGATGAGAAAGGCATTGAATTTGGGATAGAAGACACAAACAGAAAAGGTATTCCAAATTATGGCAACATGTGCAAGAAAGAACTAAAACTATATATAAAGACTTTTCAGCAAAGGATTCCCTAAAATGAATGTCTCCACGCAATTTATTCCAAATAAGGGATGATTGCAGAGATTCACAAACAGGTTTGGTTTGAAAACTATAATAATTACCGGAGAGGCTGCATTTGCTAATGAAGAAACTGCTGCTACATTTTCGGTAGAGTCAAAGATACTGATGAAGGAGAAAGGATACCTTCTCCAAGTCTTCAATTATGATGAAACCAGGCTCTTCTAGAAGAAGATGCCAAATAGAATTTAAAGGACAGATTAACTCTGATACTATGTATCAACACTGCAGGGACTATGATACAGCCAGTCACACAAGGTACAGGGTGAAGAACCCAAGAGTTCTCAAAAATAAAAATCATCTACCCATGTTCTGGCAACATAATCAGAAATTGTACAGGTACCAATTGCTTGTTTATGGAATGGTTCTTCCAATGCTTCATCTCAGAAGTGAAAAAATATGTGGAAGAGGAAGAACAGTTGGAATCCGAAAGTCTATTAACAGGTAATGTACCTAGCACTCCAGAATCTGTCCACTATGAAAATGAAAAAGCAGAGGCTGTATTTTTACCTCCAAATACAATCTCTGCATCAGTCCCTTGTCCATGCATTGTTCAATTTGTCAAGGCCACATACACCCACTTGGTATTTGACTGCGTTCAATCAGCAATTGATACAGATCTAATCTGGACATAATACAGTGGTGGGAATCATTCACTATTGCTAATGCACTAACGTTCATCAAAGTTGCAATGGATGAAAACCAGAAACTGTATGAAGAACTTATGGAGTGACTGTTCCTTGATTTTAATGCCTTGCTTTCACATGTTCCTCCCTCCAAAATAAAACACCCAATAAACACTAAAAGGAAAACGTACTTTATATACTTGAGAAAATAATGTGAAAACAAATATGCCATTAAAAAATGCTCAATAAAATGTCAGAGAAAGAGAGACAGAGAGACAGAGAGAAAGTTTACTCTATTTACATCTCACACTTATAATTTTTAGTTTTCTTTATGAGTTTTGTTTTCTGATTGTACATACCGCCAGAAATTCTTTAAGACGGTCTTCAATGCTTCCTTTGTGAATTGTAAATAAAGCTGCTGCGATCTGGTTGATGGCTTTAGCCAAGCAATGTATGTTGTTGCAGTGCCCTTTTAGAAAAGTACAAATAAGGTTATGTTGATCCCAAAATATCTGTGCAACCCTCAACTATCAAGAAATAGAAGGCAAGTCTTTGATGACTTCACAATCTCTATAAATAAATAATGATTAAAAGAGTTGGGGCACAAACTGATTTGTTCTCCTTTTACTTTCATAAAGACTAGTGTTCTTAAAAGTAATATATCACTGGGTGTGGTGGTGCACGCCTGTAATTCCAGCGACTTAGGAGGCTGAGATAGGAGGATCGCAAATTCAAAACTATCCTCAATAACTTAGCAAGGCACTTGTAAATCAGTGAGACCCTGTCTCTAAATAAAATATAAAGAAGGGATGGGGATGTGGCTCAATGGTTAAGCACCCCTGAGTTCAATTCCCGGTGCCAAAAAAAAAAAAAAAAAAAAAGGCAATATAGCAAGGTAACAAAAAATGTTCAGGTCTGTATTATATTAAACATACATACACTTTAAAAAAATCCTTAAAAGAAATCATGCATTGACTTTATACTATCACTGAAACATAAGATGATAAGATCCTTTACAATCATTTTATCATTCAATCTTAAAATAATCTTATGATCTAGATACTCCCTCACCATACTCTAACATGCACACGTTCAGCCATGTGTGAACTCACTTACATACATTTTAGATATCAGAAACTAGGGCTTCAAAAAAGAAATACACTACCCCAGGTTACATAGCTAGTTAAGTGGCAGAACTTAAGTCATATAAAGGAGCATCAATTACCTGAAGAGAAAAATAGCTACTATACCAAAACCAATGATTTTTTTTCATTGCCCAAACAATTTTAAACCATGATTACCTTCTATAGCAGGGCTGTACTGAGACATTACGTTACTAGCTAGTGTTGGCAAAGAAACTGCTACAAAGACCATGAGGAGGCAGGCAATTTTATATTCTTCTTCTGGACTAATGTTTTCTATTGGAGAAAAATTAAGAATAAAATCAAGCAATTTCTTCAAGATTAGTTAAGAGTTGATAATTTAAACTTTTTAAATGTAAAAATTTATATTTATTTAGATAATTATTTTAAAATTGACTATTTTACTAAAAAATTAAAGTATTTTAACAGAACTCTTTAAACCTGGTCACAATTTTGTTATAAGAAACACAGAAAAAAATAGAAAGAAGACCAGTAAAGTAGAGAAAGGGGAATAGGGAGCAAGGAAGGAACAGAAAGAGGAAGTAGTAGGAACTAAAAAGGAACAAATTATATTCTCTGAATGTATGATTATATCAAAATGAACCCCCAATATTACACATAACTATATTACACTAATAATAAAAATATTTAAAAAATATTTATTACTATTGGCTCTTATCAGTACTCAGGCATATATATATATATATATGTATATGCCTGAGTAGCTGATATATATATTTACATATATATATTTTTTTAAACAATATCTTTATTTGTTTATTTTTATGTGGTGCTGGGGATCAAACCCAGGGTCTCACGCATGCAAGGCAAGCGCTCTACCACTGAGCTAAAGCCCCAGCCCTACTCAGGCATTATTTTGGGGGACTTTTAATGAAACAGTTAAGGCAAGATTTTATTTTTAAAATTTTATTTAGTTAGAGTAACTGAATCCTAAAATCTCCCAAATGAAAACTGATGATAAATTACTATAATTCTATATACTACAATTTAGAAAATTTACCTCATAAATTATTATAATCACCCCCCAAATCCTTGATTTTTCCTGAAGTAAATATGACTATGATTTGAAATTTACTATTTAAAAGATATATACATGGAGCTGAGGTTTGGCTCAGTGGTAGAGCGCTTGCCTAGTATGTGTGAGGCATGGGTTCGATTCTCAGTACCACATAAAAAAAAATAAAAATAAGGGCTCATTCACAACTAAATATATATATACACACACACACACACATATATATGTGTATATATATATATATTTTTTTTAAAAAGATATATATGGAAAGTAAACTGGATTTCTAGTCTCTATTTCAGAAGACAGAAGGAACCGCCATGAATGAAGATATCTGTAACTACCTTAAATCATTTAAGACAGTAACTTTCTATAAAATATTTATTGTAACATATACTCGAATTGTGAGTTACATAGACATCTGGCCTCTTATCAGATACCTGAGAACTTCCAGGACCCTACTATTTACCATCACATATAATTAAGAATTGAACACAAGAAAAAAGCCACAATGTTTGCAAAAACTTGATTATTTAAAAAAATAGCTATAGCAAATCAAGTAATAATTACCCACATGATTATAATTAACATACTATATGAATGAAGAAACAAAAAAAATCATTAAATGAGAAAGGAACTGATAAACCTAACAAAACACCATACTACTACTGCCTCAAAGGGTTGGGGGAAAGCATTTCAGTACCAGAAACAGAAGAAATGCTATTTAAATTATAGACAAATCCAGAGTCATCAGAGCTTCTGGGTACTACATATCAAAAGGTTTGCCTTAAAGTTATTTGAAATGTTTAACATTATTTAATGATGCACAAATTCTTTATGGTAAATAACTCTAGTCCAATTAAAATAGCACACCATTTTCTAGACACCAATTTTTTGCTATCAAATGGACTGACCGTCTCCCACCAGCATACAAAAACTGTTACCTTTTCTATCTTAAAAAAAAAAAAAAAAATACTTCTCATGGGCTGAGAATATAGCTCAGAACTAGAACACTTGCTTAACATGTGGGAGGCCCTGAGTCTAATCCCCAGCAGCATGCGCACATGCAGCCTTCCATTGATTTTTCTCCTGTCTATAGCTACTATAATTTTGTTTCCCTTTACAAAAAAACTATTTGAGTTGCTTTATACTTACTATAAAACAACTAATTCCAAATTCCTTTCCTCTATTCATCATTAAGGGCTCTCTAGTTTGTCTTTTGCCCCTAAAACTCGATTGACATTGATCTTGTCAGCATAACTCTTTAACTCTACATAGTTAATCATTCTTTCTGGAAAGATGCTCTTCTCTAGTGTTCTTCAAATTCACTGATACTTTCTTCTCTGTTGGATTTTTGGTGGTTCTTCCTCTTTTCCTGGAGCTCTGAAGGAAAGACTCAATTTATACTTTGATCCTCTCCACTGCTGCATATATATACACTAAGCCACTTTAGTAACCTCATCCAGTCCTATAGTTAAGAGATCATCTACGTGAAAACTATGCTACTGTATGAACTCCAGATGGCAGGGATCTTTTGTTTTTTTTTCTACTGATATAGTACCAACACCAAAAATTATAAACACAGTTTGAACATAAAGCAAGTATTTGAATAAATGGATAACTATCACACTTAAATATCTATGTTGCCTGGATAATTTTAACTACATGTGTACTAATGCATTTTACCTGATTTTTGTGAGGACAGAGCTACAACCAAGGCAGGATCAATCTCACAAGGTAATCCAGCAGCTGATGATAATTCATACACATTCATTGCAACCTGACAAAAATACAAGAATTACAGAATAAGAAATATGTTAAGAAATTTCTGAGTTTACTCTAGTAAGAAAAAATTTACTGTTCAAATCAGAGTCTGCTTATTAAGAATACAAGAGAATTTCTGAAACTTGGCGTAAGCAGAAACTATAGCTATACCGTAATTAGCCTACACTGAACAATTGCTTTATTACTTTGATTCACTGCTGGCTATCACCTCCTACTGTTAGGCCAAACAAAACTTGTATATTTTCTGTGGCAAATTTCAGAAGAGTCATTCTAAAGTTACTATTTTTCTCAGAAGCATAATTATAAAATTCTAAGTCAAAAGAGATATAAGGGCTGGGAATGTGGATCAAGTGGTAGCACGTTCGCCTGGCATACGCGGGGTGCTGGGTTCGATCCTCAGCACCACATAAAAATAAAGATGTTGTGTCCACCAAAAACTAAAAAATAAATATTAAAAAATTCTCTCTCTCTCTTAAAAAAAAAAGATATAAAATATCAAGTCAAAAGTAATACTAGGGGGGCTGGGGTTGTGGCTTGACGGTAGAGTACTTGTCTAGCATGTGCAACCCTGGGTTCAATCCTCAGCACCACAAAAAAATAAATAAATAATAATTATAAAAGTTCTCGGGATTAATTAAAAAAAAAAGTAATACTAGGGGAGAGCCCGCCTGCTCTGCCACACCGAGAACCGTATATCCAGAGAGAGGCCCAGCTCGCCCGCCACACTTCTGCACAGAGAGATACCTACCCCAGCACACCATATGGAGAGTCACCCCGTGCTGGGATCCCTAATTCACCAAAGCTTGGGTCCACAGCTCAACATCAGGATATATAGAGGCTTGAGGCTGCCACCACCACAAAACTGGGATATTGCTACTTCTATCGAGGGACAACAATAAGGACCTGGTAAGACATCACCAAGGTACCCGTGGGTCTGGCTGCACCAGAGGTTTCTCTACTAGGAGTGCTAACAGTTATTCTATTGCTGAGGTAACAGGGAGTCTTGAATGGGGTTGCCTATCTCTTGTTTCTCCTACTAACAGCCAACTTCTCATGATTACCCTCTCACTAGTCAAATTATCTAATATCTCCATATTTTCACATTCTACCTCATAAACATCTCAGCCAAGCCCCCATGCTCCCTTCTACCATTAGAAACTGTAAACCATTACACAAATCTATTGACTCTATGGTAGAAGATAATCGATCTCATCATTTCTGATTATAGTGACAAGACTGTAAATGTAAAACTAAAAGCTGATATATGGCTGCACATTGGGTACACTGAGTGCTGTAATATTGATCTCCCCCTTAAAAATGAGGTATTGGTAACCTATTGGGACACTTTATAAGACAATAGGGCAAAAGCTGTCATAACTTGGATCTACACTGCAAGAGAGGAAAACACACAGACATTATGAAAAAACAAGGGAGGAAAGTGCTCCAAACAAATCAAGATACTACAACAATAGAATCCATAGATAGTACAGTAGGTGAAATGTCAGCGAAGGAGTTCACAATATACATAACTAAAATGATTTGGGAATTAAAAAAAAAACCTAAGTGAGCAGATACAGGCAAAAATTGAACATTCCAACAAAGAGATAAGAGAAAAAACAGGCGACCATTGATCACACCAACAAGAGGATGAGAGTAAATACAAGTTGCAAGAGATTACTTCAAGAAAGAACTAGAGATGATGAAAAAAAAAAAAAAAAAACACAGAAATCCTTGAAATGAAAGAAACAATAAGCCAGTTAAAAAACAACAGGTAGTACCACCAACAGACTAGATCACTTGGAAGACAGGACCTCAGACAAAGACAAAAGATACAATCTTGAAAATAAAGTTGTCCTCACAGTGAAGATGGTAAGAAACCACGAACAGAAAGAATATCAAAGAATTATGGGATACCATTAAAAGACCAAATCTCTTCACAATCTCTTCAATGAAATAATACCAGAAAATGTCCCAAGCATGAAGAATGAATTGGAAAATCAAATACAAGAGGCCTATAGGACACCAAATGTACAAAATTACAAGAGACATTATAATGAAATGCCTAGCATACAGAATAAGGATAGAATTTTAAAGGCTGCAAGAGAGAAAAATCAGATTACCTATAAGGGAAGACCAATTTGGATCTCAGCAAAATTTTCAACCCAGATTCTCAAAGCCAGGAGATTGTGGAACAACTTATACCAAACTCTAAAATATAATGGATGCCAACCAAGAATCCTCTATCTAGCAAATTAAGCTTCAAATTTGACAATGAAATAAAAACTTTCCATGATAAACAAAAACCAAAAGAATTTACAGCAATAAAGCCTGCACTATAGAATATTCTTGGCAAAATATTCCACAAAGAGGAAATGAAAAACAACAATGAAAATCTGCAAAGGGAAGAACTACAATAATGGAAAAGCCAACCAAAGGAAAAACCAAGTCAAGCTAAATACCAAAAACTAAACAAAAGAACCGGTAATACAAATCATGTCTCAATAATAACCCTAAATGTTAATGGCCTAAACTCACCAATCAAAAGACACAGGCTGGTAGATTGGATTAAAAAAAAAAAAAACAATATGCTACCTTCAAGAGACTCATTTCATAGGAAAAGACGCCCACAGACTGAAAGCGAAAGGTTGGGATAAAATATAATATTCACATGGTCTACGTAAATAAGCAGAGGTTTCCATCCTCATATCAAATAAAGTAGTCTTTGACCAAACTAAATCAAAAGAGATAAAGATGGACATTTCATATTGCTGAAGGGAACCATACATTAATAAGACATAACAGTTATAAATATATATGCCCCAAACAATGGAGCATCTATATTCATGAATAAAACTCTTTTCAAGTGCAAGAGTCAAATAGAGCATAGCACAATAATAGCAAACCTCTTTCATCACTGGATAGATCATCCAAACAAAAGCTAAAGAAAGAACCTATAGAACTAAATAATATAATCAATAAATTAGACTTAACTGACCTATATATATATTATCCATCAATGAGCGAATACAGTTTCTTCTCAGTAGCACATGGATCCTTCTCTGAAACAGACCATATATTATGCCACAAAGCAAATCTTAGTAAATACAAAAAAGTAGAGATACTACCCTGTATTCTATCAGACTACAACAGAATGAAATTAGAAATCAATGATAAAATAAAAAATAAAAGATACTCTAATACCTGGAGACTAAATAATATGCTAGTGAATGAACAATGGGTTGCAAAAGACATCAAGGAGGAGATTAAAAAATTCTTAGAGGTAAATGAGAACACTGATACAACATATCATAATCTCTGGGACACTATGAAGGCAGTTCTAAGAGGAAAGTTCATTGCAGGGAGTTCATTTCTTCAAAGAAGAAAAAGTAAACAAATAAATAATCTAACATTACATATCAAAGCCCTAAAGAACAAATCAACCACAAAAGCAGAAGATGAAACAACTGAAAAAATTGACAATACAAAAAGTTGGTTCTTTGAAAAAGTAAATAAAAATGATAAACCATTAGCCATGCTAATGAAGAGAAGGAGAGAGAAAACTCAAATTACTAACATCTATAATGAAAAAGGAAATATTATGACGGACACTACAGAAACACAGAAGATAATTAGAAATTATTTTGAAAATTATACTCCAATAAAAAAGAAAATATCGAAGGCATCAACAAATTTGATATGCCCAAACAAAATCAGAATGATATAGAGGACACCATCAGAAGCCTACCAACCAAGAAAAGCCCAGGACTAGATGGATACACAGCTGTATTTTATAAGACATTCAAAGAAGAACTAACACCAATACTTCTCAAACTATTTCATAAAATAGAAAAAGAGGGAATACTTCCAAACACATTCTATGAGGCTAATATCACCCTGATTCTAAAACCGGACAAAGAAACTTCAAAGAAAGAAAACTTCAGACCAATATCTCTAATAAATATAGATGCAAAAATTCTCAATAAAATTCTGGCAACTCAAATACAAAAACATATCAAAAAGATAGTGCCCCATGATCATTGGAGTTCATCCCAGGGATGCAAGGATGGTTTAACATATGGAAATCAATAAATGTAATTCATCACATCAATAGACTCACAGATAAAAATCATATGATCATCTGAATAGATGCAGAGAAAGCATTCGACAAAATACAGCACCCATTCATGTTCAAAACAGTAGAAAAACTAGGGATATCAGGAACATACTTCAACATTATACAGGCTATCTATACTAAGCCCCAGGCCAACATCATTCTAAATGGAGAAAAATTGAAAGCATTCCCTCTAAAAACTGGAATAAGACAGGGATGCCCTCTTTCACCATGTCTACTTAAAATAGTTCTTGAAACTCTAGCCAGAGCAATCAGAGGACTCAAACTATCACTGTTTGCATACAACATGATTTATATCTAGAGGACCCAAAACATTGCACAAGAAATCACCTAGAATTAATAAATGAATTCAGCAAATAGCTAGATATAAAATCAATACCCATAAATCAAAGGCATTTCTGTATATCAGTGACAAATCCTCTGAAAGAGAAATGAGAAAAACCACCACATTTACAATAGCCTCGAAAATAAATAAACAAACAAACAAACAAATAAATAAATAAAATACTTTGGAATAAAGTTAACAAAAGAGGTCAAAGTCCTCTATAATGAAAACTACAGCACACTAAAGAAAGAAATTAAAGAAGACTTTGGACGATTGAAAAAATTTACCTTGTTCTTGGATAGGCAGAATTAATATTGTCAAAATGATCATACTTCCAAAAACACTATACAGATTCAGTGCAATCCCAATCAAAATTCCAATGACATTACTCATAGAAATAGGAAAAGCAATCATAAAATTCATTTGGAAAAATAAGAGACCCAGAATAGCCAAAGCAATCCTTAGCAAGAAGAGTGAAGCTGGTGGCATTACTATTCTAGACCTTAAACTATACTACAGAGCAATAGTAACAAAAAGCATGGTATTGGCACCAAAACAGACCTGTAGACCAATAGTACAAAATAGAGGATTCAGAAAAAATAAGTAAAATTTATTTACCGAACTACAGTTATATTAGGCAAAGGCGCCAAAAACACACATTGGAGAAAAGATAGCCTCTTCAATAAATGGTGCTGAGAAAATTGGAAATCCACATGTAACAAAATGAAATTAAACCTCTATCTCTCACCATGCACAAAACTCAACTCAAAATGGATCAAGAACTTAGGAATAAAACCAGAGATTCTGTGTCTATTAGAAGAAAAAGTAGGGCCAAATATCCAACATGTTAGATTAGGCTCGAACTTCCTTAATAAGACTCTTAGAGTGCAAGAATTAAAACCAAGAATCAATAAATGGGATGGTTTCAAACTAAAAAGCTGCTTCTCAACAAAAGAAACAATCAATGAGGTGAATAGAGAGCCTACAGAATGGGAGCAAATCTTTACCACAAACATATCAGATACAGCCTGATCTCTAGGATATATAAAGCACTCAAAAACCTTAACACCAAAAAACAAATAACCCGATCAATAAATGGGCCAAGGAACTGAACAGACACTTCTCAGAAGAGAATATACAAATGATGGACAAACATAGGAAAAATGTTCAATATCTATAGCAATTAGAGAAATGCAAATCAAAACTAAGATTTCATCTTACTCCAGTCAGAATGGCAGCTGTCAAGAACACAAACAACAGTAAGGATTGGCGAGGATGTGGGGAAAAAGACACACTCATACATTTCTGGGTGGGACTTCAAATTGGTGCAGCCAATATAGAAAGCAGTATGGAAATTCCTTGGAAAACCTGGAATAAAACCTCCATTTGACCTATCTATCCCACTCCTCAGTTTTTACTGAAAGGATTTAAAAACAGCATACCACAGGAACAGAGCCATGTCAATGTTTGTAACAGCATAATTCACAATAGCATAATTCACAATAACTAAATTATGAAACCAATCTAGATGCCCTTCAGTAGATGAATTTGGATAAGGAAACTTTGGTACACACACACACACAAAATGGAACATTACTCAGCATTAAAAGAGATTAAAGTCATGACATTTGCAGGTAAACAGATGGAGTTGGAGAACATAATGCTAAGTGATGTAAGCCAATCCCAAAAAACCAAAGGCCGAATGTTTTCTTTGATATGAGGATGCTGACTCATAATGGCGATGGTGGGGAGGGGAGCATGGGAGGAATGGAGGAACTTTAGATAGGGCAAAGGGGAGGGAGTGGAAGGCAGGGGATACGGGGGTAGGAATGATGATGGAATGAGTTAGACAACATTACCCTAAGTACATATGTGAAGACATAAATGGTGTGAAAATACTTTGTGTACAATCAGTGACTTGAAAAATTGTGCTGGGCTGGGGATGTGGCTCAAGTGGTAGCGCGCTCGCCTGTCATGCGTGCGGCCTGGGTTTGATCCTCAGCACCACATACAGACAAAGATGTTGTGTCCGCCAATAGCTAAATAAATAAATAAATATTAAAAAAAAAAAAAAAGAAAAATTGTGCTAAATTACAGCCAGTGATAAAAGACTATAAGGTGTATGATTATACGAAACATTAAAAAAATGCAAATCTATAGACAGATTGCCTAGGGCTGGGGACTTCCTGGAAAAGTGGGGATTAACAGCCACTGGGTACTGAAGTTCTTTGTGGGATAACGAAAATGTTCAAAAATTGTTCATAGTGACAGTTTTGCAATTTTGTTACTGTACTAAAAATCACTGAATTGTACACTATAAATGAGTAAATTTTTTAAGATAGACTTATCATAAGTCAATAAAACTTAAAATATCTGGTTTTTCAAAACAGAAATTCTACTGAAAGCTTGCTGGAAACTTAAGATATTTATGACATGGTATAATATAAGTGGAAAAATACAAGGTAGAATAGAATATGTTCAACCGTACAATATATAAACAAAACATCCATTCTTTGATGACACTAAGAAAAAATTCTTTATCACTGGAAAATCATTTGCCATTTTCCAGTGATAAAGAATTTTTTCTTAGACAGGATTTTAAAAGGCAGAAAAGGGCAGTATTTTCAAATAGAATACATTAAGAGGATAAAATGGATACATGTGACATGTATACAGATATAATTAACTTACAGTATACATAGGAAGAGAAAAGTAAATAAAGGGAAGAGCATACTAAAGGAAACAATTAGAAATGTGAAGACAGAACCCAAAGAAAGGGAGAAAATCTTTGCTAGCTACTCTTCTAACAGAAGATGAATATCTAGAATATACATAGGGCTCAACAAACTTTACACCAAAAAAAGAAAAAAAAATCAAATAACCCAATTAATAAATGGGCAAATGAATTAAACAGACACTTCTCAAAAGAAAAATACAAATGGCCAACAAATACATGAAAAAAATGTTCAACATCATTAGCAATTAGAGAAATGTCAATAAAAACTACACTGAGATTTCACCTCACACCAGTCAGAATGGCAGTCATCAAGAATACAATAACAAATATGGGAAAGGATATGGAGAAAAAGTCCTACACTATTGGTAGGATTGTAAATTAGTGCAACCTCTATGGTAATTAGGGTGGAGATTGTTCAAAAGACTAGGCATAGAACTACCATATGACCCAGCTATACCACTTCTCAGTATTTACCCTGAAGAACTGAAGTCATCTTACTATAATGATACATGCATACCCAAGTTTACAGCAACACAATTCACTACAGCAAAACTGTGGAACCAGTAGGTGTCCATCAGTGGATGAATGAATAAAGAAAATGTGGCATATATACACATAATGGAGTTTTATTCAACCGTAAAGAAAAATGAAATGATGACATTTGCAAGAAAATAGATGGTACTACAGACCATCAAGTTAAGTGAAATAAGTCTAACCCAGAAGGTTAAGGGTCATTTTTTCTCTCATATGCAGAAGCTATGGAGGTAGCTGAAAACAAAAGTGGGGGTAAATCTCCTAAAAATCAAAAGGAAGTTACAGAGGTAGCTTCAAACAAAGGTGGGGGTATACCTCCCCCAAATCAAAGGAAGATCAGTGGGGGAAAGGGACCAAGGGGTGGGAGGTGCAGAGAGTAGGGGAAAGCTGAGGCGTGATATTGGCCAAATTATATTGTTATATGGTGTGCATGTGTGAGTATGTAAAGCAAATGCCATCAACATATACAACTACAATGTACTAATAAAAAGAGGGAAAAAAAATAAAGGGAAGAGAATGATGAAAAGGAAGAAACAAAAGGTGAAAGCATCAGAAAGGTTAAAAAGCACCAATTTGAGACTCAAGTGTCACACAGAAGAGTTTAGACATTATTATTTTTAGCCAGTGTTCTTCAAGATATGCAAAAATAACCTCTCCAACTGCTAGAGATGGTGAGCATTTTTTCATGTATTTGTTGATTAACTGTATATCCTTCTCTGAGAAGTGTCTGTTCAGGTCCTTGGCCCATTTGTTGATTGGGTTATTCGTTTTCTTATTTAATTTTTTGAGTTCTTTGTATACTCTGGATATTAGGGCTCTATCTGAAGTGTGAGGAGTAAAAAATTGGTTCCCAGAATGTAGGCTCCCTATTTACCTCTTACTGTTTCTCTTGCTGAGAAAAAACTTTTTAGTTGAGTAAATCCTATTTGTTGATTCTTGATTTTAACTCTTATGCTATAGGTGTCCTATAAAGGAATTTGGAGCCCGACCACACGAGATGGAGATTAGAGCCAACTTTTTCTTCTATCAGACGCAGAGTTTCTGGTTTGATCCCTAGCTCCTTGATCCATTTTTGTACATGGCGAGAGAAAGGGATTCAGTTTCATTTTGTTGCATATGGATTTCCAGTTTTCCCAGCACCATTTGTTGAAGATGATATTTTTTTCTCCATTGCATGCGTTTAGCACCTTTGTCTAATATAAGGTAGTTGTAATTTTGTGGATTGGTCTCTGTGTCCTCTATTCTGTACCATTGGTCCATCCGCCTGTTTTGGTACCAGTACCATGCTGTTTTTGTTACTATTGCTCTGTAGTACAGTTTAAAGTCTGGTATCGCTATACAGCCTGTTTCACTCTTCCTGCTTAGAATTGCTTTTGCTATTCTGGGTCTTTTATTTTTCCAGATGAATTTCATGATTGCTTTATCTATTTCTACAAGAAATGCCGTTGGAATTTTGATTGGCATTGCATTAAACCTACAGAGTACTTTTGATAACAGCGCCATTTTGATGATGTTAGTTCTGCCTATCCATGAGCAGAGTATATATTTCCATCTTCTAAGATCTTCTTCTATTTCTCTCTTTGGTAGGGTTCTGTAGTTTTCATTGTATAAGTCTTTCACCTCTTTTGTTAGGTTGATTCCCAGGTATTTTATTTTTTTTGAGGATATTGTGAATGGGGTGGTTGTCCTCATTTCCATTTCAGAGGATTTGTCGCTGATAAACAGGAATGCCTTTGATTTATGCGTATTGATAAATACATGAAAAAATGCTCACCATCTCTAGCAATCAGAGAAATGCAAATTAAAACCACTCTAAGATACCATCTCACTCCAGTAAGAATGGCAGCCATTATGAAGTCAAACAACAAGAAGTGCTGGCAAGGATGTGGGGAAAAGGGTACACTTGTACATTGTTGGTGGGACTGCAAATTGGTGCAGCCAATCTGGAAAGCAGTATGGAGATTCCTTGGAAAGCTGGGAATGGAACCACCATTCGACCCAGCTATTCCCCTTCTTGGACTATTCCCCAAAGACCTAAAAAGAGCATACTATAGGGATACAGCTACATCAATGTTCATAGCAGCACAATTCACAATAGCCAGAATGTGGAACCAACCTAGATGCCCGTCGATTGATGAATGGATAAAAAAAATGTGGCATTTATACACAATGGAGTATTACTCAGCACTAAAAAATGACAAAATCATGGCATTTGCAGGGAAATGGATGGCATTAGAGCAGATTATGCTTAGTGAAGCTAGCCAATCCCTAAAAAACAAATGCCGAATGTCTTCTTTGATATAAGGAGGGCAATTCAAAACAGAGCAGGGAGGAAGAGCATGAGAAGAAGATTAACATTAAACAGGGACCAGAGGTAGGAGGGATGGGAAAGAGAAGGGGAATTGCATGGAAATGGAAGGAGACCCTCATTGTTATACAAAATTACATATAAGAGGATGTGAGGGGAAAGCGAAAAAAAAAAAGAGAGAGAGAGAGAGAAATGAATTACAGTAGACAGGGTAGAGAGAGAAGATGGGAGGGGAGGGGAGAGGAGGAGGGATGGGAAGGGGATAGGAAAGGCAGCAGAATACAACAGACACTAGTATGGCAGTATGTATAAATGTGGATGTATAACCAATGTGATCCTGCAATTTGTACACGTGGTAAAAATAAGAATTCATAACCCACTTGAATCAAATGTATGACATATGATATGTCAAGAGCATTGTAATGTTTTGAGCAACCAATAAAAAAAAAAGAAAAAAAACCTCTCCAGGAAACATGAAAGCTTAGAATACACACATATGAGAAGTACTGATAAGTCATATATTAGATGTATAACCACTGGAAAATTGCTGAGATTAGATGAGTGGTTGGATTTCATGGCTCAATAAATTTCAAAATAAAAACCGTGGGCTCACATAAGGTTACCAACCTCCTACCTTATATTTACTAATTAAAAACAAGAAACTAAAATAACTTTTTATTACCACCTATAATAAACATCCTTTTATAAGATTTTTTAACATGTATTTTAAAAAACTGAGTCTATTTAAAACAACTCATTTTATTGGGTTTTCTCATTCCACTTGAAGACCCTACACAAATGACCATCAGGACAAAGGACAGGTTTTTAACCAATTTTACATTTCTATGGATGATCAAAGATGACTAACTTTGAAAATGACTAGGTAGGATTTTGCTGCTGAGAAGTTGAGGATGCAACTTCAAAGGCAAGTATGCTAACTCTAAAACAGAAACTTTTCAGTAGTTTAGAATTTATTACATTTTATTTCATATACAACTTGAATATTTCAGTTTAGAAACTGTAAAATCCAAACAGAAGTTATATTACTACCTTCATATCGGTTTCCCTTGGAATGTGATCCTTAAAATCTTCAATTGAACTTACAAGAAAAGGAATGTGGTAGGACAACACCTAGTCAGAACAACAAATAAGAACATAGAATTAGTTTTAAGTGGACGTCTCTAAATTTATGAAATAGTTCCATTTCATTAATTCTCGTCTTCATAAAAATTATTTTCCATGTGACTTTTGTAAAGTACCAACATATATGGAAAGGAGTATGTTCAATGTTAAACTGGATATAATCAAAATGGAAAATGTTTTAATGAATAGCAAAGTTGAAAGTGTCATAATAGCCAGACAAATTATATCCTAAAATTTTTAATACTAAAACAAAAAAAAATGAGTTTAAATAACTTTCTATATAATTTATTTTCCATAACTATGAAAACTGGAACTTTAATCATATCATTACCAGCTGTGAATTTAAAGAGTAACTTTCCGGAAAACCAAAAGGAATTATTTGGATACAGGGTATATACTTGTAATGGATTCTTACATCTCTAAGTGCTTCTTGTGCCAAGGATCGGAAGGATAAAATTACACCAATTATTGTCATCCTCTTCAAGACGCTGTCAACAGCTAAATTTTAAGGATGGGGAGAAGAGAAGAAAAAAGTATGAATTTAATTCTTTCTTAACCTTAGATGATAAAAGGCACAATTAATAGTAATTTGATTACAATAAATGATTAATAGGAAAAGGTATTGAGAGCTAATATTTAAACTTTGCAAACTTTCAATTAATTAGTTTCTTATTTCAAATATATAGAGAGCACTGTCTTTTGCTATTGGTTAGAAGGGTCACCAGAATCTTCAATCTTCTATGTAGCCATTTATATAAAAAGGGTGGAGATAGGAGTCAAGAACCAGTGACTAGGGGCGAAAGATGATGATCAGAGTACATAGAAGTTAAACCTCAAATGACTGAGGAACTTTGAAAAATTATATTCTTAAGCTGTTGTGGTCTTGAGTCAAGAAACAAAAAATGTCTACTGAAATCATAAGTCATTTTGGCAGGACCAGGTTGTTGAAGCCCATCAATGAATTTGATCACTTATATCTTGGTTAGCAAACAATATTCAGAAATTACATATACTAATATTCAAGCTAGGTTAACAAAATCAAGGGAGATTAGAATTGGAAGTGTCAATACAATTACATTTTATAAAACTAACAGATATTTACTATGAAAAGAAACACACACACAAACCCCATGTAAGTCAGTATAGTATGAGATTGAAAATAGAATAATTATCTAGAACCTAATTATCAAAAAATCTAAATCGACTGCTAAGATGACTAACAAAATATGATCACATTTATGTGAGAGAAGAAAGATATATACACATATGTTTATTTGTATTTACATAACAAATTTCTGGAAGTAGTATACAGAAAACTGCTATCCATAGTTACTAGTTGAAAAGCAGGAATGGAGGGAAGTGTTTTGTTTTGACTGTCTATTTTCTGTGTAGCTTGTTTAAATTCTGATCATAAGCATGTTTTATTAAACCACATAAACAGGTATAATAAAATAAAATATGATGAAAATTTTAAAAACAGCAAAATGATGTAAGGCATAATGCTTTATGCATTCCATAAACAAGCATCAATCTTAGAGATCTTTTTATCGAGCTGCAGTACTTAAAAGAGTGCCCAATAACCAGACTAGTAGATAGATATTCAATGAAATGGTGATGCAAAACTGGGCATGGTGGCACATGCCTATAATTTCAGTGTCCTTGGGAGGCTAAGGTAGGAGAACCACAAGTTGAAGGACAGCCTGGGTAACTCAGCAAGACCTTGTCTCAAAACATAAACTGAAAAGGGCTGGAGGTGCTGGGATTGTGGCTCAGTGGCAGAGCACTCATCTAGCAAGTATGAAGCACTGGGTTCGATCCTCAGCACCACATAAAAATAAATAAATAAAAATAAAGGTATTGTATCCATCTACGACTACAAAAAAATTTTTTTTTAAATTCTACTAGAAAAAATGGGAGAGCGGTTTGGTGATATAAGATAAAACTAGGAAATTGTTACTAACCAGAAAAGGAAAGAAATTAGGAGAGGGGGCATCCAAGTTGGTAAAAAAGGAGGCACAGGAAGATAAAGACATTGCAGGTCAAAACACAAAACAATAACAAAACCATAAAAAGGATAAATTGAGAATAAAGTGAAGAATTAGAATAAGTGTGATAATCTCATAAATACTTTTCAGAGGATGTTCTCCAAAATTTTAGCAAACAAGTTTGTGAAAACGATATCCTACAACCTCCCCTTGAATACGTAAATGCCTACTAAAAGTTCCAATAAACTTCACAGTATAAATTTAATTTATTGCTTAATGGACTATTTGCCTCCTTTAGTCTCCAAAATTTCCATTAACTTCCCAAGGAAGTATTGCTAGAACAGCAGCTTTGAGCCCTGAGCCAGGCAAGTCATGGGTAGTAGAGGAAAGAAAAGAAAAAGAATAGTTAAGTGTAGGGTTAATCCAAATAATGATTTCTGAATGCCATCCTAAGGAGTTTATACTGTCCTTTAAATGAGGAGGATGTTCAGGGTTTTTGAAATAGAGTTGGAAGGTGACCAAATTATATTGCTTTATTGTGTGTATGTATGAAAATGTAACAATGGATTCCACTATTATGTATAATTATAATGCACCAATCAAAATATAAAAAGAAATAGTTATATGAAAACTTATGTTTAGAAATATGACTCTGAATATGACAGGTAGAATGGGGAAAAATGGGTACATACTAGGAAGGTATGACTAGAGTTCAAAAAGATTATGAAGCTATAAATAGGAATACAAAGCACCAGATTTGGGGCTTTACATTTAAGAGGTAGGATGTGCAGGAGGAATTACAAGTTCAAATACCTTTAGGCAGGTAACATAAAATAGTGAAGTAAACTGAGTGAAAGAGAATAGTGGCTGCAAAAGACTGAAAGAAACATTATAAACATTCTAAAGGGAGCAATTACTAATTAGCTACAGCCTCGCCATGTGGAAAAGTACTGCCTAGGTTTTAAGGGAAGAAGCCAAGAGTCTGGATTATTATATGAAATTTTCTATTTTAAAAATAAAGTCCAAAGAAAAACGTTTTTAAAAATTTAATGAAGTATAGGGCCAAAGCATGTCTTTGGGTCAAATGCAACCCACCTGTTTATATATTCTAATCTACAAAATATAGCTATTGTGCTGGGTGTGTGGCGCATGCCTATAATTCCACAAACTCTGAAGGCTGAGGCAGGAGGATTTCAAGTTTGAGGCCAGCCTCAGCAAGATCCTATCTCAAAATAAGAAAAATAAAAAGGACTGGGCATATGGGGTCAGTGGTAAAGCAACCCAGGTTTAATCCCCAACACCAAAATAAACAAATAAAATCTATAGCTATTATATGTGGAATGTGAGGAGAGAAAGACAAAGAAGGAAAAAATGGTCAATAAAAAATATCAGGCTTTTCCTCTCCACCTATTTGTACCTCCCAAAAGAGGGAAATACTCCACTATTGTAGAGATGTGAACTATCTGTGGGTCATATGGCTGAATGTGTCTAACTCAACATTTCTCAAAGTGACTTGTTAAAATACAGGTTCTGGGTCCCATCCCCACAGTTTTTAATTCAGTAGGTCTGGGGTGAGGCCCAATAATTTATATTCTAAATAAGTTCCTAGGTGGTGATGCTGCTTGCTGCAAATGGCCTAAGGATCAGACTTTGAGAAGCACTGATCAAACTATCATTTGTTATTTCAATGTCTATTGCTCAACAGAAAAATTAAGGCTGAGGATAAATATTTAAGACTCCCTGGTAAATACAAATGAAAAAAATTTTCCCAATAGGGTTGTACAGCAAGAATGGAAGAACAGGATATCAAACACTGATAAAATGTAAAAGATGAGCCATTAAAAATGAATAAGAAAGTGTAGAGATAAACATTTTGGCAAATGAAGAAAACAGAGTTTCACTTACCAAATTTTATAGTCCATAATGGATATAAGTCAAGTCAAGAAGAGAATGATCAAGAAAGCAGAGAGGCATTAAAGTTTCAGTGAGCTAGACAAAAGAAGTTCAATAAGAGCAAAGGAGTAGAGACCTGGAAAACATGGCTATGGTCTGAGAACAGTTTCAAAGTTCAACACCTGTACCAGTGAAGTATGCTTAGGCAATAACAACTTCCAAAGTACTACTAAAGAAAAGGTCTCTGGAGAAACTTGTAGATTTGTAGATGGTAGGAATAGGGCAAAAGTAAACGGAATGATTTTTAAAATGAAGAATTACACCATGTATAGTGGTGCATACCTACAACCCCAGTGGCTTGGGAGGCTGAGGCAGAAGGATCCCAAGTTCAAAGCCAGCTTCAGTCACTTAGTGAGGCCCTAAGCAACTTAGACCCAGTCTCGAAAAATAAAGTTGGAGGGGAGAAACTGAGGGTTTAGCCGTGGTAAATCACTTGCCTAGCATAGGTGACGTCCCCGGTTTGATTCTCAATACCACGTTTAAAAAATAAAATAAAGATTAAATTATTAAATAAATAAATAAATATAAATAAAACAAATAAATAAATAAGGGGTGGGCTCAGTGGTTAAGCACCCTTGAGTTCAATCCCTGGTAGAAAGAAAAGAAAAGAAAGAAAGAAAGAAATGCTGAAGAAAATAATGGCCTGGGATTAAGGAGCTCCAATGAAATGTGTTAGAACAGAAAGTCCGAAATAGGGACATGATGAGATTCATTTCCTAAAAATAAAAAATTCAAGAATGCTTCTTGATTCAGAGTTACTTTTGTAAATCCTAATGCTTTATCTTTGTAAAAGAATGTGTTTGTTGATTATGAAATCAAATTTCTATGAAAATAACAGACTTCTGGATATGTGATGAAGGAAGCACAAGAAAGACAGCAAAGACTAAAGAGAGTATTTTCAAAACTGTTCAACTCAAGCATAGTCTTCTCTACATAAGCCTCTTTTAAGTGAAGCTTTTCTTTTTCCAAATAACAAAAAGGCTTAATAAATTCTACTTAAAGACAAATTTAATGAATATAGGTGATAGAAAGTCAATGGTTTAGATTTGGGTTTGGACAAATCTAAAAGTTATAGAATCACTACTATTTATACACAGAATCCAAGTAAACAGAGTCTAGACAAAGCACTATGAATTATATTTTGAAAACTTGCAAAATCTCCTTGGAACTTCAATGAATTTTTGTTTAAATTCCACAAGGAGGATGGTTAAGTAAACAAAGTATTTAATATTTCAGTTCATTATGTGTTTCTAACCAGAAGGTATAGTCAAAAGACTGCTTACTATTAGGAAAGTTATGTAGTGTTAAAAGCTAATAAAGGTGTCAACTGAGTATTAAAAACGAGAGGAATGTGGAAAAGAAAACCAATATGAATAAAGAACAAATAAAAAATATAAATAGATAGTAAAACAATGAACAATAAAAAAGAACATATGTAGAATTTTTAAAATTTTTCCTATTTCCTATTCATAATTCTCTTCCCTACGATATTGTCAAGTCAATCATTTCCTTTTCACTTTATTTTTTAAAATATCATAATAAACCTGCTATTTTTCCGTTTGATACAGTTCTATAAATTTTAATATGTATAAATTTGTTATCACCATCACTGCTATTACAAACAGTTCCATTTTCCCCAAAAAACTCCCTCATTGCTTTTCCTTTATAGTCCTGACAACTACAGATCTGTTGTATAAGACAATCTTTAGTGTATTTAAACTTTGTGCTAATTCTTTTTTTTTTTTAATATTTTTTAGTTGTAAATGGATATTTTATTTGTTTGTTTGTTTGTTTGTGGTGCTGAAGATCGAACCCAGGGCCTCATACATGCCAGGCAAGTGCTCTACCACTGAGCCACAACTCCAGCCCCACTTTGTGCTAATTCTTATTGAACAAGTTTTTATTTTTTAAAGCAAGATAAGTGATTCTCTAAAGCATTTAAAAGAAAAATATCAAATGGGAAAGTAAGTAAAATATATGCTTAGTTTTAATTTTCTTTAGATTATCATCATCCGCAGAAACAGCAGCATTAGTGCTGGAGACAGAACCCAGGACCTAGTGCATACACTCAGTGAATAATTTCCCCCTGCCTCCAGAATTATTTTTATTTGGGAAAAAAAACTTTCTCCAGTTTTCCTTAATATAAGGATTTTATTCAGGTTTTTGGGAGATTTATAATAAAGTGTGAATTTGCAAAATTTTAATTATAACCTTAAAGATTCAAGTACTAAAAAGCTAAATAAAATTAATTCCAGTGTACCTAAATAGTTATCCAGATAAATACTCTTCAATAATATTCATCACTCTATATCATTTCACACTGTACCTCCGACAATCAATGTCAAGAAGACATTTAAACAAAACTTTACAGGCTCAAGTTTTCATGCAATATAATACTATTTAGCAACCAAAAGGAACAAATTATTCATTCACTTAACAGAGATGGATGAATCTCAAAAAATATGCTAGTGAAAGGAACCAGATATAAAATTTAATTTATAATGAAAGAAATCAGATTACTGGTTAGCTGGGTTGGGGCCAGAGATAGGACAGACTACAAAAGGACAGGAGGCAACTTTCTGAGGTAATGGAACTGTTCTGTATCTTGATTCTGACAATGGTTATATAGATGTATAAACTTGTCGATATCTACCACATTATTCACTTAACTGTGTATATTTTATTACATGTAAATTATATATCAATAAAGTTGATTTTTAAAAAATCACAGACTTGGAAATTAATACTTTTAACCTAAACTAATGCAGACTTACTGTATTAAACTTAATAGGTTTAAGAGCTGCTATTTATACACAGAATCCAAGTAAACGGAGTCTAGACAATATCTGTTAAATAATTGATAATGACAATATCTGTTAAATAATTGATACACTTAAAAGTATGTTTAAAAAAAGTCTAAAACAGATAAGTCATATACTAAAAAGATCCTTTCACTATAAAAGTTTTCTAGTTCAGTTCATAAATTAGGGAGTACTTTTCATAATTTACTCCTTTATGTTAGAAATTTCGGCCAAAATTTAAATACTGAGTATAAAGATTTTTTTAATGTTTATAAAAAGTATCATGAGTTACCTACATGACAATCTTTTAAAAAGTGCAGCCATCTGGTCTGGTTTGTCAAAGCTGGTCCTCATTTGTGTTAGCACATCAACATTCTCCACTACAAGTTTCTAAAAAAATAAAAATGAAAGAGCCTAGGTCAGACCTCTTTGTGCTAATAAGATAAAAAGCATGCTTGCAAATTATAATCCATCAAGTAGAAAACAACATTCATGAACTCCAGATGCTCTATACTACACATTTTTGTTGTTTTAATAAAAGAATCTTAAATTTATTTACATAGGATTAATGTTTTTCTTCAGTTTGCAAATTCAAGATAAGTTCAGGGAAAAGCAACAAAGGTAAGCAGTAGAATAAAGAATCATTTTATGCTTAGATACAGAACAGTATCAATAATAAAAAGTAGACACTAAAGTGAATACAGAAAGCAGTAAGTTCTAACTAAAACAAAAACTTTCTGAAATCAAAGCTGGTCAAAGTACATCTTTAGACAATGAGTATGTGGCTGGATATATATAATAAGAAGGAGAATAACTTGTTAGCATATAATACCTTTTAATGACAATTATATTACAACAATATTTCCCAGCACAAATTATATACTTAAAATGTTTTATTATATATAAAGTGGAAATGTAATCTATCTACTTTTCTTTCAGGAACCACTGAGAAAAGGGAAGAGAAAATTAAAAAAAAAAAAAGAAGCAATGGAAGAGTATAACTCATTATAGGATGTTTTTTTCTAAAAGCACTAGAAAAGCAATTGAGTTTAAAAATTAAAACTAAAACAAGGTCTGGGGTTGTAGTTCAATGGTGGAGTGCTTGCCTAGCATGTGTGAGGCACTGGGTTCGATTCTCAGCACCACATATAAATAAATAAAGGCCCATCAACAACTAAAAAAATTAATTTTTTAAAAATTATAACTACAGCAATTAAATTAATTTCATTCTTGCAGAGAAAAGCCTATACAACAATAAGCTGAGTTTCCAAAATAATGGGGGGAAAAGAGTAAGATATTCTACTCTTTGTTGCATTGTTATGTATACCAAATGCCTTTACAACTAGGTCTGACACTATCACACTTCCTTAGTTCGTTACAATTCTAAAGAATTTGATTCTATTTCTGATCTCTGTATCTCTATGAAGTTCTCATAAGTCAAAACTATCTTTACTTTTGGTTCTCTATAGTGAGTCTCAACCTTAATTACACATTACAATCACCTGTGGAGCTCTTTCCAAATATATATACCCAGGCTTCATGCCACGACATTTCAATTCTGTGAAGTGGGAAAGATGTAGCAAGTATGTGGTTAGAGGGCTCTGATGGTTTTGCTATAAACAAAAGGTCAATGACAAGTGATTTAAGAGGAACATGAAAAACTCCAGAGGAAAAAAAACCTATAAAAAATCATTTTTACTAAAACAATAGTATAAATTTTCTCATCAAATTAATTGCTAGTTTCAATTGCTATAGTGTTTGAAAAGATTGCTTACTTTCTCTGGGCTACTTTGATACTGTTCCTTCCATCCTGAAACTTGATTAAATACACACGCAATGGGCTGGGGATAAAGTTTAGTGATAAAGCACAGGTCTAGAATGTGCAAGGTTCCCAAGATCATCCTAGATAGTGTTCATGCACTTTGAACTTAATATTATATATTAGCAAATCAAAAATATCAAATTTAAAATATATCTTATTTTATATATGCAAAAGACTATAAATTATATAATAATATACGTAAAATTTCAGGATATTAATAAGATAAATATGCCTTTGAATCAATAAATTACAGTGTATACTTAATAGTAAGAATAATTATAATCATTTGTTATGTTCCTGTATGAGACAGTGTATAAACAATTTTTGCATTTATTCTAAACCAAATGAAAGGTGCTACTCCAATTTGACAGCTGAGGAACCTCAGAGAAGCTGGAAAACTTACCCCAAATCATCAAGATATTAACTAAGGGAATTTGGAATTTGAATTCAGGTATGTCTGTTTTAAAATCCATGTTGCTTATCTCCAAAGAAATGGCCCCAATCTTTAGTGTGTGTTATGGTTTGGATGTGAGATGTCCCCCAAAAGCTCATGTGTAAGAGAGTGCAAGGTTTAGAGGAGAAATGATTGGGTTATGAGAGCCATACCCAATCAGTGAATTAATCTCTTTATGGGATTAACTGAGTAGCTGAGTGGTAATTAAAGACAGATAGGGAATGGCTAGAATAAGTGGGTCACTGGGGGCATGTCTTTGGCATATAGATTTTGTATCTGGCAAGTGGAGTCTCTCACTTTGCTTCCTGATCTTCACGTGAGCCACTTCTCTCTGCTACTCTTACACCATGATGTTCAGCCTCACCTTGAGCCACAAGGAATGGAGCCAACCTCCTATGAACTAAGACGTCTAAAATCGTGAGCTCCTAAATAAACTTTTCCTTCTCTACAATTAATCTGGTTAGATCTTCTAGTCACAGCAGCAAAAAAAAAAAAAAAAAAAAAAAAAAGCTGACTAAAACAGTGTATATCAGAATGCTCTGACAGATTTATTAAAACACACTGTTAAGTCCCAATCCCACCATTTCTGACTCAGCAGGTATGAGACAGAGTTTTAAAAATTTGCATTTTTTAACAAGCTCTAAGGTGATGCTGCTGGTGGTGGTCAGGGAACCATTAATCTAAAGTATTTGTGAAAGAAAAGGAAAAAAACGATAGACCAACAAAAACCGATATGCGATGTTCTCTCTTGAAAGTATAGTCTATGTACTTAGTATTTGTCATTTCTTCCTCGATTGCATTCTGAAATAGGGCTCTCTATGCATTTAAATTCAGCAATTAATTCTGATAACTAATACATTGAAAGCTGGGATTTAATAACAGGAACTACAAATGAAATGGTTTGTAATAAACTTAGGGAAACCAAATAAAACAAAGAGAGTTTTTTTAATTATTTATTTTAAATTTATTTGATAGTGTGTTAAAAACAAAGTATTAATTTTTTGGCATAATTTAAATCTAAATTTCCTATCTTTTGGATCCCATGAAGAATTGAAACTAATCAGTAAAATGCCAAAATAATTCTTTTCTCAAGACTAGAAGGAGAAATTGACTTGGTAAACACTGAAAAAGACTAGTTGTTCTTCCTCCAGAAAGGAACAAACACGTTTCACCACAAATCCATCCATATGATATTGACTAAGTTTGATACACAAATTATTCACAACCATACAATGTAAAAGAAGCTCTGCTTAGTTCTTTTTTTGCCACAAATTTACTCTTTCAAACAAAAGGTTTGCATCTAAAACAGGAACTAAAATAATTAAGATCTTCTTTAGGATAAAAAGATACAGCCACATGATATTCAGTTTATGTCAGTTTGAATCAAATATATTTTTTAAAATAGAAATAAAAGCAAAGGGGGCTAGGATTGTGGCTCAGCGGTAGAGGGATCACCTAGCACGTACGAGGCCCTGGGTTTGATCCTAAGCACCACATAAAAATAAATAAATAAAGGTATTGTGTCCAAGTACAATTAAAATATAAATATTTTTTTAAAAAAGAAAGAAAAGCAAAGGTATGACAGAATAATCTTATATAATTCCCCCAAAACATTTTCTGCAATAATTTCAAAAGACTTAAGTGCTCTTAGAGGCATGATAATGCTCTGCTGGGGAGACTGTGAAATACACTCTCTTCAAGGGACTATTTGACAATATCAAAAAATTTTTAAAAAGTAGATCATATCTTTTGATCCACTTTTAGAAATTTTTCCTATAGAAATGCTCAAACAAGTATGTGCACTCACTCTGTGGAAGTGCTGGTTAATTGCAGGGAATTCTATACATATTTCTAAAATTCTGCTCCTTTCAGAAACCCATTAAAATGAGAGGAAAGAATTTAAAAACACATAAACCTACAATAACAAGAAAATGGTAGAGAAAACAAGGTCAAATGCAGACGTCAACAAATCTGGAAGTAAAAAAAAAAAACTGCAGCAAAGAATAAGAGGTAAGAAATTTGATTAGCAAGTTCCTATAGATCCCATACACTGTAATAGTTAATTCCTCACGTTGTAGGAAGGGATCTAAAATTGAAGGAAGCAACACAGAAAGGAAGGCTTAAGAAGGCTTGAGGCCAAAATAAGAGGATTACTACAAGTTTCTGTTGGCAGTAGTTACTCTCCAAACTCCTCACCATCTTAAAGTCAACAAGCCCACTGGTAAAGTGTCCCTGGGTTTAATCTCCAGTACCCAAAAAAAGACCCATATTACCCAAAGCTTTTTACAGAGCAACTTCTATCAAAATATCAATGACATTCTTCATAGAACTAGAAAAAACAAGACTGAAATTTATATGGAACCACAGAAAACAAAACAAAAAACACTCAAATAAGCAAAGCAATCTTGAGCAAAAAGAGACAGTGATAAAATCTAACTAGAAATATGCAGTAATTGGTAAGATTGTTTCATTTTCAAAAAGACCAGATCATTCACCTAGAAAAATAAAGCATATTTCTGTTTCAGGTAAGTGTGGGTCAGGTAACTGCTGAGATCCTTCTTGATACCAGAGGGTATAAAGCATGGTACTAGCATAAATTCTGGAATTAGACTAAGACTACATGGGTTCAAGTTTTGATTTCTCTATTAATCATATTAGCCTGGGTAAGTTACCTAGGCTAATTTCTAAAATAGGAAAAATGTCTGTTTTAAGGATTTAAGTTAACAATACATGTAAAAAGCTTAGAAAAATCGTGGAACAAAGTAAAGAATCAAGACAGCTGGCTAGTCATTGATATTTTTGTACCCAATAACTATTTACTAAATGCCTACTCTTGTCTTAAATACTATTTGAGCACCTAGATAAAGAGTGTATAACTGTATAATTCCAGTCAAAGAGAATAAACACAGCATGAGAGTTCACAAGTAAAATATACATACATATGAATAGAGAGAATAAAAAGTGATATTTGCTATTTTAGGAAGTAAGATTCAGATAAAAAATATGCATCAATACTGTGACAAGGCAAGCTAGGACAATTTCTCAGTACAGCTAAGACATATGAAGAATTTAGGGACTGGGGTTGTGACTCACTGGTAGAGTGCTTGCCTAGCACATGTGAGGCACTGGGTTTAATCCTCAGCACCACAAAAAATAAATAAATAAAATAAAGGTATTGTGTTTATCTACAAATTAAAAAAATACTTAAAAAAGAAAAAAAAATGTAGCATTTACTTTATATATTTGCTGAGTTCTAAGTAAATAAGGTTTTGCTGAGTTCTAAGTAAATAAGGTTATCACATTTAGAAATACATTACATCTGAAATGCAAATTAACACTACTATATACAATTGTTTATAGGAATTAAAAATGCAAGGCACAAATAACTACCAGAAATCTTTCACAAAGAAAAAGGCATATTTTAAAACATTCTTTTCTAATCTGTTTGTAAGTCCCCAAAATTTTAGCGGCCCAAGTTCAAATTCTCTGGAAAATTATAGTTATATAAAGTTTTATATATCTACATATATATATATGTAGATATATAAACTTTTTCAATATAGATCATCTCAGAATTAAGATATTTCTAAAAGTTATTTAAAATGTTGATGCCCTTTATATGTTTATTTAATAAACAATAAGCATTCTAAATAAACATTTCTATCCAAGTTTAAAGGGTTTATGAAAAGAAAAAAAAGGGCTGGAGATATGGCTCAGTGGTAGAGTGCTTGTCTAGCATGAGCAAGACCCTGGATTCAATACCTATCACCACAGGGAAAAAAAAAAAAAAAAAAAAAAACACAAAGAAGTAGAAAGAAGGAAAAGGAAAGTGATGAAGCCTAACAATGTTTACGTTTATATCTCAATTTGTGAAAAGCAGTACATCTGAATATAAATCTGAACAAACAGCTTTGGCTGGAATTTTAAACCTAATCATTCATAGACATCACCATGATACAAGAGAATGAAGGCTTGACTGAAAACAGTAAGATATCTGAGTTTCAGTCTCCTCTGGCAAGTCAATTCACCTCTTTAGACTTCCTGTTTTCTCAACTATAAAACAAATAACTACATTAAGGTGCCACTGAAAAGTTCTGCCCACTCTTTAATTTCATTTACATGCTAGTATTTTCATGTCATATTAAAGGAATTAACATTCTAGGCTTACTGTTCACATTCTTCAAAAATGTTTTATAAGAAAAGGTAAAACTGATAAAAGACTGTATTACCTTAAGTTCAGCAACTTGTGATGAAATGTGCCACATAAGGCTTTCACTGAGGAACTTCATACCATATGGGCCTAGTAGTTCTGATAATGACCTCATTTCTGAAAGGAAATATAATTAATTTTATACTTTTGACACAGCAAATACATTAAGAAAATGAACATTACACCTTGGAATATACAATATAGAAACAAATTATTAATATAATATCCTTCAAAAAAGTTTGCAATAAAAAGATAACATAAGATGCAGAAGTAACTCTAAGATACAATGTACATTTATACATAAAATTGAATGAAAATAGTTGCAACAGAATGGAAAGCCAAAACAAGAGAAACCAAGTTTTCAAGCAAAACAAATTTTCTTCATTCTCTACACCATGTTATGGTATTATTCACCTGATATGTCAGAATATTCCTCTGCATTGAATGTTAGTTCATTTTCTGTAGGTAAGTTCACAAATGCTTTCATTGCAGGGAAATAAGCTATATGGCCATTGCTGACTTGTCTCAACAAAGTTTCCAAATACCTAAAGAGAAAAGTAAATTTATAACTGATAGAAATAATTTAATTCAAAAATTTATCATGGTATACATCCTTCATATAATTTTAAGTCAAGTGATAATATGAATACTTATCCATAAAAATTAATTTTCTAAGCAGTTCATTACTAAAAAACTTCTATCACTCCAAATTTCTAAATGTGTTCCTTACCAATTTGTATATAGACTTGTAATGGTTGGCTCTCCATGACTGTCTAAATGTTGTGTTTGTTGAAGAAGAACATTATTAAATACTCTCGTAATATCAATTTGCACATAGTTTTCTATGGACTGGAGTACGGTCATGTATGCTCTTACACTTGTTAGAAGCTCTGATGGTTTTGCAATTTCCTGTGTGGCTTGATTGTACATAGTCATCCCAACAATTGATCTGGGTGGAGGAGAGAATAATAAAAGAGATATAACTTTTTAATTTATGTGTATATATAATCCAGTCAACTTACTGATGTGTAATATTAAATTAGCAATAAAAATAAGTTTAAAAATAACTTTTATACAGCAATGAAATTACTATTGTCATTATCATCCCAAGGAAAAAGCTAACAAAGAATATATAAAACTATAATGAAATAGAAATATAAATGATTAATAACATTCTAAGAACATTAGTTACAAAAATGATTTAAGTATGAAGGGTTTTTGAAATTGTTCAACACATGTTGATTCTAACAAGGACCACAGGCTATAAGTCCACAGTTTGAATTCATTTACCATTGCTGCCAGGATTTTTAAAGGTTTTACATAAATTAACTACAGCCCATATATCTAATAAATAAACATTAAAATGCAGCTATGCAGCTTTGTTTATGTCCCAAGAAACTGTATGAGGGTAAAATGAAATCCAAATTTTAAAACACTTCCCTACACCAATCTTTTACTACAAGGCTATCTTTATTTCACTTTCTTTTAAAAGCTCCACTGGACATTAGATCTATAAAGATTTTAGTTTGTTTATAAAGACAGATCCTTGAAGATAACTGTCCTATTTTGTTCTTTAAGTCTTACCTTAACTTTATACTATTTTCTTATTACTTACAGTACACATGCTTAGCTAATGGCAAATACACATATTACTTGTTAGTGACCAGAGAAATTTTTGAAAATCTTTGGCAATTTTTTTTTATAAACTAAGGATTTTAAGGGGGAGGGGGGGAACCCTGTCAAATAAATTAACATTTTCTTTAGTAAAATGTGTAACTTCACAAAAAAGATGCAGCAACATTTATAAAGTCAAGGGGTGTCTGACTTACTACATGCAATGTCATTTCAAAACATACGTCCACAATTTAAAAAATTCTACTTGAAATCCAGTCCTCAAGATAGTGAACTTCAATCCATTTAACAGCATACACTTGAATTCAGAATATATTTGAGTTCACCTAGTCGTGAGGTTTTCAAACATTTGACTCTTACCTACATTACTGCAAGATACATCTCCAATAGCACAACTCAGCATGTACATAATTGAAAAGTTTACACAATGCATTAGTGTCTCTCTTTTTTTTTCTTTTCTTATTTCTTCTTCCTTCTTTTCCTCCCAAATCTTCTTTATTTAAATATTGACTGCAGCCTACTAAACTAATTTCAGGACCTTACTGGGTTGGCACTTCTAACCTATAATGTACTCGTTTGCTACAATCATCTCATTTTGCTTATAAAGAAGCTAAAATACAGAGATGAAATGGATTGCCTAGTGTTACCAATTAATAACAACAGGTACGGAATAAAAATCTGGGTAATTCATGCAATTCTCAGCTCACTATTCTTTATACTTCCCAATTCATTACTCTTTATACTATACCAGTTCTACTGATGCTTTTTCTCATAAAATCAAACACTGTAGATACTGACAATTAATATAACAAACACATTAACAAGCAAAAATAGTTTATATTCTTTTCTTACTTAGTAAAGCGGATTTCCAGGTGAGAAGTCAAATATTCTCGTGGTGTAAAGGTATGTTCCCATACCACCATATTTGGTACATAATTTATAGAGAAACATAACTCAGAAAGTGCAGTGTGCAATTTATCAAGGCTGAAAAAAATATTAATAAACACTAAGTAAAGTGTATGACATTTCCTCATAGGTGGTACAAAACTATTTTATAAACATAACGAGTTTGTTTCAGAATTTGATTTTTTTCTTAAACTTACAAGTTAAAAATATTTATATGTATAACTAAATATACATAAGTTATTTATAACTTAAAAGAGTGATTTTTAAAAGACAGCATCACTCATCATTTGTTCTACAGTCAGCTAATAATGATTATACTGAGTTAATAAATAGTAATAGCTCATTATGCACTCAAAAACAATCATTTCCAAATACTATTATAGTCTTTTATAAAAGACTTCTCTTATAAGAGAAGGAACACTGTTTAATAATCAATCAAACAAATAAACAAAGAGCCCTGAATGCTACCTGGTCTGATATTTGTTTCAAAAAATGACCTCAGGTATATTCTAATTACAACTACATGACAAAATAAAGTCTCAGTTACCTGGCTTTAAATAAATTAAAAAATTACAGGTTGCTTATAGTATACCTCAGAAAAATTTTCGACAGATTCTTGGCCTTCAATAGTCAATATATTAAGACAACTACCACCTATTAAATATATTATCTTCTAAAATCCAAAAATCTGTACTTTAGAATGATATTACCACTAACAGGTAAATCAGGCTCACAAAGATTTTTCTTTAAAGGCTGAAAAATAAAGAATACACAATTCCTACCATTTTCTCAGCACTAATGCCACAGCAGGGAAAGGTCTCTACCAGAACAAAAAGACACAATAGAAGTAGACGGCTTACTTGGTCACTACAAGCCTGTTTTTCCTCATGCTCTCAACGCCTGGTTTTTCCCGTTCAGGTTCCCCTTTCTTACCAGTCTGTTTTTTCGACTTTTTATTCACTGCTTGACTGATGGTTTTGGCACAATGCTTAGGCAGCAACTAAATTAAATAGGAATGAAATCTTACATTACACAAATGGGAAATAATTCATTCAGTTTGAGAAACAAGAAAATGAGCATAATTCATAGGCAGAAGGAAAGTTGCACTACACAATAACTGTAGCCATGTGCCACATGTGGTTACTGTAGACTTGAAATATGCTTGGTCCAAATTTTGTTGTCCTTTAAATGTAAAATACACACCAAATTTCAAAGAATTAATAGAAAAAATGTAAAATATTTCATTAGTAATATGATAACATTCTAAAACTCTGTGTGTGTGTGTTTGTGTGTGTGTGTATGTGTGTGTTACTGGAGATCAAACCCAAGGCCTTGCACATGAGAGGCAAGCACTCTACCAATTGAGCTATATCTCCAGCCCCTTCTAAAACTCTTTTTTTTAAATTGTATACATTGAGTTAAAGCAAATATATTTTTTTAAATTGGACTCTCCTATTTCTTTTTATACTTTAAACATGGCTACTAGAAATTTTAAAATTACATATGTGACTCACATAATATTTCTACTGGACAGTGCCGAGCCAGAGAAATAAATTTAGTCATTCTATAGTGTCTGTGTGAAATACGGGGAGAAACAAAAGGGAAATTGATGATACTGGGAAAAGCAAATTCCACAAGTCTATAGAATTAAGTTGAAAGCAAGTAAGTGCAAGAGGCCTACAATATGTTTTGATGAGGCTAAAACAGTTCAATCCCCATTAACTGTCAAAATGACCAGCCAGATCTCTCTTTGAGTGCCCCACACTGAGGAGAAACTCCTAGAAGTGAAATCAAAATTAGGACAAGATAAGGACAACAGAGATGAATGAAAGAGAAGATGCAGACGTGAAGTAGAAAAAAGACTTAGGAAATTTGAAACAGCAAGCAGTTATTTTTGTTAATACTTTATGGAAACCACAGGGAAAAAAGTGTTCTGGGCAGTAAGAAAAATTATTCTGAACAACTACTCCTTCCAAGACTAGGAAAACTAATGTCATATAAATCTTACAACCATCTAGTCAAAAACTGATTTGGAACAGAAAGAATTACATCATCATGAGACTCTCAAAGGAAAACTTTAAAACAGAAGAAAATGAATATTTAAAATACTCAGAGAAAGGCAATGTGAAACAAGTTTATAAGTATAGCCAAGAACTTTCTGTTACAAAGTGCATAAACTATCAGGAACATTCAAAAATGTAAGAAGTACTAATCCCTATGAGTCTTTCCTAAAACACTAAATGATAAATTGGCAAATTATACCTGGTCACTAAGAGTACACTGTTCTGTGCAAATATCAGTAATGAGATTTCGAGCTTGTTTGGCCATTTCATCCAGGAACATATTACATAAGGAAAGACTGCGATCTCCAATATGATGTCTCTGTTGAGATAAAATGACAACAATAATAATAGTTACAAGAAAGTAATCTGAATTAAAACACTAACATGGAAAATTAGGCTAAAGTCTTATTCTGCAATAAGGAGTGAATGATGTTATAGATTTCTTTGACCTCTTTTTAACAATTAACCTACTATATTGTATTTGCACAGAGTTAACATGAAATAACAAGTACTTGTTGATTATACAAATGTATGATTAGGAAGAATCTTCAAAGATCAGTATTTCCTTAACATAAAAAACTATGCATTTAATTTTCACATCCACAGTCTTTAATCCAGTTATGTAACATTAAAATATTAAACACATGTGTAAGAACAAATTTTAATAGTTTTTCAATCTTATCTCATTTTAAATTTACATGTAAACAGAAAAAGAAAACTATTTAAATAAAAGCATTAGAAATCAAGTTGGTAAACTCATAGGACATTAAAAATTTCTAAAACCAGTCATCCCTTACCAGGGGGAATAGAAGAAAGAGGAAGAGGAAGAAGTGAGGAAAGAGGGAGAGAAAAAGAAGAAAAGTCTAATAAGCAAGTATTCTTTGAACAAAAAGAAAATTTTAAGTTTTATCATACTATATATGTATATGTAAAGATACACACAACTTCTCTCTCAAATACACCATCTCTATAGGAATCTGTATTTTTATTTTTGGCAGTGCTGGGGATTAAAACCAGGGCTTGTGAATGCTAGCAAGGGCTCTACCACTAAGTCATACCCCACCCCCTGTATTTTCTCCAATTCTGGTGAGTTATAACAGTTTGATTGTTTTTTTCTTTTCAACAGCAACTAGGATGTTGAAGATATAATGCCATAATTTTTTTTTGCACAATACATTTGTGATGCTTTACAAAAAAAACAAATTTATTAAAAGTTTCCCTTCCTTCCATAATTATAAATGTAGAGATTATGTACAGTATTCCTATTTTGCTGAAATATAAGAAAATTTTAAAATACTTGACATAAAAATTAACTTTCCTAGATTCATCATGAGACTTTACAATGTACTTTACTTAAAATGCCCTTTAAAACTAATACAACAGGAAGCCAAACCAAAAGGGATCTGCAGCCAGATACAATTAAATATTGTTTACCTGCTAGAGAGTAAAAAACAACTGTTCTCAACATGCTATACCAGTCTACTATCCTCCCTCTGCCTCTTACTGCAGTGCTGAACATAGACTTTTAGAGGACAATGGCTAAGGAGTCCACAACAATCATCCAGGTGAAAGATGGAATCCATTTACTGTATAATAGCCCTCGATATCCACAGGTTCCTCAACCACAGACTCAACCAACCATGGATTGGAAATATTTGAGGGAAATAATTGCATCAATACTGGATAAGTATAGACTTTATTCCTTGTCAATATTCTCTATATTTGTCATACTTAACTATTTAAACAGGACTTACATTGTATTAGGTATTATAAGCCGTCAAGGGATGACTTAAAGTATATGAGAGGATGTGCATAGCTTACATGTGAATACTAGAGTATCCAGACTGTGGTATCTATAGGGCATGACGGCGAGTAAGAATTAATAGCATGTCTTAAGTATCAAGCTTGGGATGAAAAAAATATCCATTCCATCTAAGAAAAATCTATAAATCTATTAAAATTGTTGCACAGTATTAATTCTAAATGTATTTCCCCCAAACCTTCCTTCAAGCTATTATGTCTCAAAGTCCTCTTTCCATGGAATATTGGCATACAATGTACAATAGATATTACCTAATGCTTAAAGATTCTAACAATGTTATTCTAGTCTCAAGTTTCTTTTCTACAAGTTTTGCAGATCTAAGTTATAGAACAAAACACTAAGTTTAAAAGAAATACATTAATTTTAATATACATTCTTATTACCACACTTAGAAAATGGTATTACTTCTTTAAAGACTAGAAGAAACATTGAATAATTCTTATTACCACACTTAGAAAATGGTATTTCTTCTTTAAAGACTAGAAGAAACATTTCCCTCTTTTGACAAATAGTAAGAGAGAGAGAGAGAGAGAGAGAGAGAGAGAGAGAGAGAGAGTGTGTGTGTGTGTGTGTGTGTGTGTGTGTGTGTGTAGGATAGAATGTGATGAGAATCAAACCCAGGGACTTGCACGTGAGGCAAGCACTCTACCACTGATCTATACATCCAGCGCCCTAATGTTTTGAACTATATGAGAATTGTACAAAGATCCAATCAATGCCAGGCATGGGGGTGCAAGCCTATAATCCCTGCAATTTAGGACGCTGAGGCAGGAGGATCAAGAATTCAAAGCTAGCCTCAGCAACTTATTGAGGCCCTAAGCAACTCAGTAAGACCTTGTCTCAAAATATAAAAAAAATAAGGGCTTGGAATGTAGCTCAGTTAGGTTAAGCTCCCTGGGTTCAATCCTGGTACCAAAAAAAGAAAAAAGATTCACTCAAGCTAATTAATGTATCTATCACTTCACCAACTCACTTTTTTTTGTGGTGAGAACATTTAAAAGGTAGTCCAACAATTTAAAAACACACCTTATTATTATCTATGCCACCATGAAGTACCATAGATCACTACCCCATGATACTGGGTACATTTTGGAACTTTATGCTTGATACTTCGGCTCAATAAAACTGATTAGTTCAATTGTTATAAAACTGATTAGTTAAATTGTTATTATTTTCTTTGCCACCATGAAGTACCATAGATCACTACCCCGTGATACTGGGTACATTTTGGAACTTTGTGCTTGATACTTTGGGCTCAATAAAACTGATTAGTTCAATTGTTCAGCAATTGTGTATATGTGTGTGTGTGTGTGTGTACACCTCACAAACATCAGCAAATATGGATTTTGTTTAATGTATCTATTAACATAAGTCAGAAAAGTCTTTTTTATTTTGTTTACTCAGTAATCCATTATCTAAATTTTCAAGTGCTTTCACTAATAGTTTAAGATGAAAAGCAAGCAAGTATACAAACTTATCTTTACCATAAATATTACCTGACCCACCTTTTTTTTCATAAATATTTTATTTTTGCATATGGCTATTAAGAAAGGCATCCACGATGAATACAGACTAAATACAAAGTGCTATTCTAGTCCAGTTTCTTCTTGTTTCCAGCAGTGCTATATCAACCCCAATGTACAGTATGTACAGTGGAAGATATAGCAGTTAAGTCTCATCCTAACACAATAGTAAGAACTATATGTAACATCTCCATATCCAGAACATTATGTAACCAAAAAAAAACATTGTTTAATAACTGTTAAAGTTTATATAGCAAAAAATACTTTAAATAGGGCAAGTCAGGCAAAATATACAAAGATACAATGTACACTATGAAGTGTTAGGAAACACAAAATTTATACATTTTGGTTTCATTCTGTAAACTAAATTCAAAGTATAACTACTCCATATGACTTTTTTGTAAAGTACGAGATGAAGGAAAATTTAGATATTATCAACTTTGCATTTTGCTTGTTTAAAGTTGCAGCAGGGACATAATATATGACACTTATATAGTGTCATAATTCCTCCAGCTGGGGTTAGATGAATACACATCACCATGCTGTGTTCAGTAGGAAACTGTCTTAACATTTATTTTAATAAAGGCAATTACAAGTGGCTTTATTAAATGTTCTAACATATACATACATATATTTATTCATCCACATATATATTTTAGCTATTACACCTTAATCAAATTATCTATGCAAGATTTTTTTTTATTCTGCATAAACATGCTTTAAGTGTGAAGTAACCCACTTTGAAAACATTAGTTGGCTATAAGTTTGATCTAGTTAACTCTGCAGACCACATAAATCACAGTACTTCACTAAAATTACCTCTTCTGGACACAGTTCATGTGTGCAACTCATAAAATGAGTGCAAAGTAGCGGAAATGCAATTGAGTATCTTGACTGAGAGGGTAACTCCAAACATTGTTGAAACATCTTCTCAAAAGCTCGACTATAAAAACTATATTAAGAAACAAATTGAAAATTAGAATTGTAATTTTTATAGTTACAGACACTTATAAATAGTAATATATTAAAAGTTAAAACAAAAATTTTCTAACACGATACTGCACAATTAATTCAGTTTGATTCAAGTGAATGAAAGTTGCCAACTACTGAGATTTATTCCCTTAGGAATAGTTATTTTACAGGAAAAAAAAAAGCTTCTTTTACATGCTAATAATAATTTTGGAGCAATACAAATGTTATTTGTATATCATTAAGAAATATTTAAAATAAAAAATTAAAGAGAAAATAAGCCACATCTATGGAATAAGTCTATATATATTCAAGTGTTACATTATTAATTTCATCAAAGTTGAGTCATCAATTTTAAGAGACACCATTAATTTAAGTACCAATGAAAAAAGAAAACACTGCCGAATATATAATCACATGCCATCAATTTTAAACTACACCCAAATTTAACATGTTAAATCTAAATGTAAAAGAGTATACGTGAATACAATGCAGTATGTCTCAGAGTAATGAGAAAAACAGAAACAGTAAACGTGTTTCTATGCTGGATATGACATGTAAATTAGAATGCAACTGTGAAAGGATATGGATAAAATTTAATGAAGTATGACTAAAAATTACAAATTTAAACATTATTCAAAGTGCTTTTAGTTTAAGAAAATGAGAGGAATATCTAATTCTTGTACCTTTCTTTTGTCATAGAAATCTTTCTGTGGCTAAAAGTATCTGAATACCTAAAATGTCCAATTTTTTTTCTAGGATAGCCTTTGGGTCAGAAAGTAATATACGTCTCCAAATAACCTTTAAAATTCTTATAAATCTGACATGTGATATATCTCAAGCTAAAAAGTGTACATACTGATGTGTTCATGAGTTCCTTTAAGAAGCTGGCCTTTTCTACCGGATGAGTTAGATTTCGTCTATAATACTGCTAACACTATTTTCAACAAAGTGCACAAATGATCATGGATTAGGTTATTTTCCAAAATAAAAGAAAGGAAGAGTTTTTCACAGTGATCTCTGTTCAATAGCTAGAAATTACTACCATTATTCACTCAGGTTACCTCAACATTTTAGAAATAAAGAGACAGACTTGGTTATTATAATTCACTTCCCTAATATTAAAAAATAAAAGAAGGAAAAAAAGGCCAAATATCAGGAAATATAGCTAATATTATACAGCTGTGAGCCAGAATACTTGAGGTTTGAATCCTAACTCTACTGTTTATTAGTCTGATCACAAACAAGTTCATTTATGCATTCAAACATTTATTAAATACCAAAAACATAACCTTTCTTCCAAGGTTTCTAGGAAGGAAGAAAAGGGGCAAAAAGTAAACTCCAGTTCTAAGTACTAATAAAGAGGCTATGACTGAAACAAAGGACAGTAAAGCACAATATAGGGAATCATCATTATAATACTAATATTTAACTTAGCACAATGGAAGTGAAATTACCAGGTAAGTGTAATAACTTCTAATATTTATTTATTCTACTTGACCCTGATGCACAACTTTTGGCCCCTTGGTCAAACTATGCAAAGGAGGGGATGTTTTTCATGCCCTCAAACAAAACCTAAGAAACAAAATTCACATCAAAAGGATTATTCTTATAGAGAATTAAACCTAGATATTAAACCCCAACCCCATCTTGGTACATTTTGTTGGCAAGTTTTAAAGTAATTCTACTATTTCCTTTGTTTTTTTTTTTTGTTGTTGTTGTTGTTGTTGTTTTGAGGTGGGGGGGAGGGAACTGGAGAGTGAATCCAGGGGCACTTAACCACTGAGCCACATCTCCAGCCCTTTTTTGTTGTTTTGTATTAATTTAGAAACAGGGTCTCACTGAGTTACTTAGAGTTTTGTTAAGTTGCTGAGGCTCGGTTTGAACTTGCAATTCTCCTGCCTCAGTCTTCCAAGCAGCGGGGATTATAGGCATGCAAACCACACCTGGCCTCCTATTTTCTTTATTCTTAAGAGTCTTACTGAATTATCTTAAAAACCAGACTAACATAGGAACAGTCAAGAAACTTATATTTGGCTACTAAAAACTCCAAATCCAGATTTGAGGAAAATTACAACATACCAAAATATGGACAGATCTGATGTTTCCACCAACATTTCCACCAAGGAATCTACCATTTTTGTATGAAAGATTATTGTATTCATCATCTTTCCAAGCTCTCGGTGATCAGCAAGGCCAAGTGAAGCCTTAGAGACACTAGTATATGCCTGTAAAAGCACAACAAAAAATAAAAGTAGTTTATGTAGAGACCAAAGACTGACCTATCTTTTATAGGAGGGAAACATCCATTACTGAAAAATATTTAAACCATTTATTGTGATACTGTTCATCTTTTTATTTTGTTTGTAGTGATCCTAACTTGAGATTCCTATCAAAAATATTTTTAAATAAATTAATGTCCATAAAATAGAATTTAAGTTATGGGTCATCTTAAATCACAAAGTACAAAAGTTAATAATATTAAAAGGAAAAAGCAATTTGTTTTTATGTTAACCTTACCTAAAGAAATTTTCACTCTTAAGAAAATGATACAGCAAACATCAGATGAAACTAAGTATTGTATATGTTGACTCAGTGATATATTAGATTATATTGAATCACTAAAAAAACTGGATACTATACACTGCACTGATTTGAAGGATTCTATAAAATCTGGAAGATAGTAAAAAAATTAGGGTAAGCCAGCCAAAAAGTTAATAGAACTTAACTCAAATCATCGAGACAGGTTGTAAGAAAAGAAATTCCATGACTAGGATACCAAATCACAAAAGAACAGAATCATGCCTGTGGTTAGAGGACATTTCAGAGGACAGAGAATAATAAGGGAAGTGCCTATGGAACAAATATTGCTTACTATGCCCAGAGTTCATAAACAAAAGAAGAAAAATGGTGAAAATGAGTTTTAACTAGATCATTTACAGCATTATATATCATGCTAAAGAATTTGAATTTTTGGTGAACCAGAAAGGGTTCTGTGTAATTGCCAGTTTTTGTCTCAGAAAGATTGTTCTGCATGGAGGGAGTGGAGAAATGGTCAAGTGCAGGTAGGATGAGAAAATGAGGCAGAAATCTATTTGAAAGCCATGGTGACAATAAATCAGACAAAGACTATGATGATCTGGTCTAGGATAGAAGCCTATCATTAATCCTATCATTAAGCATATCCTATTAATCTGGGAAATTACTAGATATGATGGGGAAAGGGAAGAATTACAGATGTTGGCCAGAGTTCTGGGTGTTGAGGGACGTCCTTCATGGATCTCATGCACTCCCATACATGTGGTGGGTATGCAAGAAATGTAAGCTCTGTATTACTTATTCCCCAGGATACTTCTCAGAGTTGTTTTGCAGATACCAAACTTGAGAGGTGAAGTAATGTTTTCCTTGGATCAAACAGCAAGCATACAATACTGTTGATGACAGAATGCAAGGCTCCTCAAACTCAGTGTTCCTTAGCTACGACACAAATCCACAGCATGTTACACAGCTCCCCCTGGCCACCACTGCAGGACTTATTAGATATGGACAAATCAAAACATATATGCTAATCCTCACACTGTTTCCTGTACTGTGAATAATAAAGTACTTGGTCTCTGCCCAAGGAGGCCCAGGTCTTTTGCCAAAATCCATGAAACATTAAGAACTTGCCCTCTAAGTCTATGATAAAAATCAAATTTCAAACTCTACCATGGCAAGAGGCCGTTGGGTGGATGATGTTACCATTCACTAAGATAGCAACACCATAGAGAAAGCAGAGTTTTGCATTTTATTGACTTAGTCTGTCAGGAAAGGGGTGGGAATGAAGAATAATGAAGACAATACTCTGAGGTCAAAATATACTCTTGATATTTATAACAAACTAAGCCTTATTAGATTTATTTACCTTTAATCAGCTTTAGAGTATAAAGAGGAATCAGTTGTGGCCATGAGTTCAATAAAGACTTCCACTAACTAATGTCATTTTAACGACTCAGTATTTAAATAACATTACAAAAAAAAATTTAGAAGAAACTAACAAAATGAGATAACATGATATAAAACACTCCTGCGAAGGACTGACAATAATGGAAAGAGAAATATATGCTATTAAATGCTTTTAAATAAAAGTCTAAGATAGGACTTTGGTACCTCAGTGGCAGAGTGTCTGCCTAGCATGTGCGAGGGTTCAATCCTCAGCACCACATAAAATATATATATATATGTACTGTGTCCATCTACAATTAAGAAAAAAGTCTAAGATAAGAGCAAACCAAATAATTTAGAATACAAAAAGGAATGAGATATATGAAAAGGAACTAAAGATGACTAAGGGACTGATGGAAAACAAGGGAATGAGACCCTTTAGAATGTAGGAGAAAAAATGACAAAGAATAAATGAAGACTAAATTCTTCTTTTAAGAGCAGGAAAAAACAGAAAACATTAAAGTAACCTATTGAAGAACATTAGGATCAAATTTGAACTTTAGGATCAAAATTGGATGGGACTCTAGTGAAGGCACAAAGCACACTACTAATATTCTCCCAAAAACTTCCATTGGCCCTGTTCTACCAAAGGAGCTACTGATATTTATCTACAGAACTCTTTCTGTCTCTTACGCCAGGTTCCTTTTCCAAGAACTCTTCTAACTGAAACCAATTATCAGTAGTCAAAGTCAAATCATTCATTTATTTTGTGAATATCTGCTCCTTCTTATAGTAAAACTTCATACTAAAAGTCTCTTTATTTGCCCTTTATTCATTGTTTGCCTTTTTCCTGGACAAGCTATTTTCTAATTCAAATTCTACCCATCTTTCAATTTCCAGGTAAAATCTGGCTTTCTCTCTAAAGTCATTATTAGCAATTCCTACTTCACAAAAGCTTTCTCCCTTCTGAGAAGACTATATTTAATGAATAATTATATTCTATCCAAAATCTCTCAATCTTTTAGGTTTACAACTGCCTTTTTTTAAAAAATATTTTTTTGTTGTTGTTGTTGTAAATGGACACAATATCTTTATTTTTGTTTATTTATTTTTATGTGGTGCTGAGGATCGAACCCAGGGCCTCGTGCATGCAAGGCAAGCGCTCTACCACTGAGCTATAACCCCAGCCCTACAACTGCCTTTTAATTGTTTACATCTTTTATGCCTTCTTTCCATAGCTAGATTATAAAATCCGCAAAGAAGAGAATCATTCCTCTCTTCCTTTTCTCCTAAGTACTAGAATCATTTAAAGGGCAACAAAATTCTATTGTTAAATTGACAGTATATAGAAAGATGTTAGTTTCAACTTTAAAGCCCTTTAAAACCATGTGAGAGATCTATATAACTGAACACTGTTGAAATCTAAAACTATTTCTGCATTTCAGAAAATTAAAGCTTACAGTACTAGATCAGTTGATGATGATAGACAATGGCCTCTGACCTAGTTATTTGTTTTTATAAATAAAGTTTTATTTGAACACAGCCATGACCCCACATTTATATATTGTTTATAGTTGCTCTAAGAACAATAACAGAGACTGGATGGTTCGCAAGCCTAAAATTTTTACTAACTGGTTCTTTATTTTAAAACAGTCAATAACTAGATTATATATATATTTTTATGATTTTACTTTTTTATGCTTTTTTTTTTAAGATTTTATGCTTTTACTTTAAATATCTGAATCAGGATAATCAAAAGAGATTGGTATTTAAGTTTTAAATTTTTATAATTTTGCTTTAAATTATAAAATTATAATCTACTTTATTGAAAAGCACTGTTATATTGTCTTAAAGTAAACTTAATAACTATTACCCTGTGTTTCTTTTATAGTTAATATGCAAAGAAAGTTTTTCTAATAAATAAAGTCTTTCCCCATATATATCTTCTATAAATACATATTATATAGATCTTCTATAAAATTTTTTATGTTAACTAAAATGAAAAACAAAACAGAACAATAATAAAAATTGTTATTCATACCTGTAATCTAAACCAATCTAATCTCATTCCTCTGAAATCAAATACTTCTCCATCTTCAACTGCAAAAATGGAGGAAAAAGATTACAAAGCAAATTAATGTTTTCACAAATCTATAATTACATCATACAATTTAAGAGTTAAAACATTTTCATTTCTGAGTATATAACCAAAAGAATTAAATCCAGAGTCTGAAAGACATGTGTAAACCCATGTTTACAACAGTACTATTCATAATAGCCAATGGTGGAAGCAACTTAAACATTCTTAACAGATACATGGATGAACAAAACGTAACACATAATTATTAATGGAATATTATTCTGTCTTAAAAAGAAAGAAAACTCTGATACATGGTTGCAATATGACTGAACCTTGGGGACACTACATTCAGTGAAATAAAACAGAGCTGAATGCAATGGCATGCATGTGAAGTCCCAGCTACATGGAAGGCTAAAGAGGATCACCTGAGTTCAAAGAGTTCAAGGACAGCCCGGGCAACAAACTGAGACCCCATCACCACATACTCATATAAACAAAAGAATCCTATCTCAAAGAATCAAAACTATATAGTTTATTTATATGAGGAATATAGAGAAGTCAAACTCATAGGAATAGAGAATAGAACAGTTTTGCTAGGTGTCGTTAAGAGAAGAAAATGGAATGTTGCTTAATGGCCAGAGTTTCAGTTTTTAAAGATGTAAAATTTCTGGAGCTTTGTTGTACAAGAATCTGAACATTCTAACACCATTGAACTACATGGGCAAAAGTGGTTAAATGGTAAAATTTTCATTATGTGTATAATTAAAAAACAAAAATAAAAGCTTTTAATTTAAGAACTAAGATAGTGAAACACTTCTCAAATACTATAAAGATAAAGGAGGCAGTTATGCTAGAAGAAGTAAACTTCTCTCCTAAGCTCTCTGACACTTCATTAGAATACTCCGTATCCTTTCTTATTTTATTTTTGTTACAGAATATTTCTTTTTCCCACAAATAAGAAATATCAAGACACCATTCTTATGACCACAAACCCATTTTGAAAATATTTGCTTTAGAGAGAACAAAGTTTAAAAAAAAAAGGCCACATATGTTCAAAGATGAGATAATTCTATAAAAATTAACTGTTAAATTTTCTCCTTAATAATCAAACTTTAAAATCAATTGAGAAAAGAAAAAAAATGCCTTTACTAAAAAGACTTACCTTGTTTCACGCTTAGTGAAGTCATAGTGTTAACAAAAGAAGACATGATGATTGATTCATCCTCAGGGCAAACAGAAAGATTCTATAAAATGAACAAAAAGTAATATTAAGAAAGATCTAATTAAGAAAAAACTCACAGGTCCATCAACTAGCAAGATAGATAAAGTGGTACAGTCATACTACGGAACATTTTTCAGAAATAAAAAGGAATAAATACTGATATACAACAACAAGAATCTCAAAAACATTCTGCTAGGTAAAAGAAATAAAAAAAATAAGATTACAAAGTGTATGATTCCACTTATATGATCATTTTGTAACAGGCAAAATTATATTGCCAGCAAATCAGTTGTTGTTGGGGATCTGTGAGGGAATCTATCATAAAGGTGTTACCAAAAAACTTTTATAGGTGTTGGAAATGTTCTACATCTTAAATGTGGTAGCAGTTAAATGGATATATACACTGCCAAAATTCAAAACACACAATAAAAATGGATAATTTTTAATAACATATAAATTATACTTCAAGAAAATTAGGATTATAAAAAAGTTCCCTTTCAAAATAGTTGAGATGATGAATATTTGGGGGCTCCGAGCATAGCTCAATGGTAAGGTGCTTTCCTACCATGCACAAGTCTCTAAGTTCAACACTCAGCACTGCAAAAAAAAAAAAAAAACTATATATATATGTATATATTTTTTAAAAAAAGCAAATGCTTAGCTAACAAATATATAGACCAACACAATAATTTTAAGTGTACATTATGTCACTGAACTACACATTTAAAAATAACTAAATGATGGGGCTGCAGTTGTGGCTCAGTAGTAGAGCACCTGCCTCACACATGTAAGGCACTGGGTATAATCCTCAGTACCACATAAAAATAAATAAACAAAATAAAGGGATTGCATCCATCTACAACTAAAATATATATATTAAAAATAAATAACTAAATGGTATATTTTATTATACATGCTTTACCACAATAAGAATTTAATACTATTACAATAAAATACATTAAAAGGTTTACAATCTTGGCTATAAATTTACATCGTTACGAGTTATATCTCAATAGTAGAATGCTTGACTAGCATGCATTAATTCCCAGAACAGCAAAAAATAAAAATGAAAAACAAAATTTACATTCTAGCAAGAGGTTAAAAGAACTACGAATGTACTTTACAACAGAAGAGAGAAGTAAAAAGCTGAGACTTTGGAGTTCAGAGTTAAGTTTGAATGGCTCTATTCCTTACGATCCATGTGATACTGAGCAAGTTACATTAGGTCTTTTTCCTTCAGTCAATAATGATTACTATATGTACCCTCACAGAGTTATTATATAGATTTAATAAACTGTTACCAATAAATCTAACAACCTTTAACATCAGTATTATTCTTGCTGCTATATCAGTATTATTCCTACTGATACTATAATCCCAAAAGAAATGCTAGGAATTAAATTTTCTCACTGTTGGTAAACTCCACTTTATATAAAAGACACCAAGAGATTTGAAGTAACTTAAACATTAACACTGTATCAAAAATCTATAAACAAATATTCAAATAGCCACAGCAAAGATTAAAAAATTAAAAACATTAGTACCTTAAAAAAAAAAATCACATGAGGGCTGGGGTTGTGGCTCAGTGGAAGAGCACTTGCCTTGCATGTGTGAGGCACTGGGTTCAATCCTCAGCACCACATAAAATAAATAAACAAAGGTATTATATTCATCTACAACAACAACAAAAAAAATAGCTATTAAAAAAGTCACATGAAACCAGAATTTTGGTTTCCTTTTTAGACTGCATGCTGATATGAATAAAAAATGAACAGTAACCATAACCTCTGGTTTATCTGGCTAGTAATAACTATTCACAAATAAAATTACAACAAAGCAATGATACTCTAAATTTCAGTTCTTTTCTTAATGGCCATTCTAGAAAGGAAGCATCTGAGCTCCATCTAGTGGGTGAAAGAAGAAATATATTAGTATAGAAAGACCAGTAGCTATGTAAAGAGAATTTTTACAGCTCTTTCTCTGAACTGTAGTTCAGAGTAGTTTACAGTAGTTTCGGATATCTATGATTCCCAAAATAAAGGAAAATAAAATACTATTTTCCTTTTGGTCACTTTTTTGGAATAAAGAAAACTTACATTAAGGTGAAAACGATTGAAGAAATAATGGAAATTATAAAAGATAAAACTAAAAACAGGGTTGGGGATGTGGCTCATGTGGTAGAGCGCTCATCTGGCATGCGAGCACACAGCGCTGGGTTTGATCCTCAGCACCACATACAAATAAAGATGTTGTGTCCACCGAAAACTAAAAAATAAATATTAAAAAATTCTCTCTCTCTCTTTAAAAAAAAAAAAAAAAAAAAAAAACTTTAAAAATTTGAGGAAAATTCAAAATGAAAATAATACTAAGACATTTTCATATCCAGAATAAATAATTGTTCTCTTATGGTGTTCATCCTGAGCTTTATACACACTTACGCATAACACCTACCATACTACACTACAACTAATTTTTCTTTGCCTTTATAAAATGTTCTTTTAACAAGATACAACCATGATTTATTTACATCTATATTTCCACTGCTGAGCACATGATTACACTTTATAAATGTTTGTGAACAAACCAATTACCAAATTATTAGGAAGGAAAGAACAAAGGGGGAAATAATATGAAACAGTTTTTACCTGCACAAGTTCATTGAGGACAACAGCATCAAAGCCAGAAAGGTATTGCACATAATACCTCTGCATTACAGGTCCATATTTCCTTACATGTGCTCTAAGTTCTTCCATGTAAAATATTAATTCAGCAATGTGCCTTTTTAAAAATTCAAAAAAAATATCAAAGAATAAATGCATTGTTATCAAAGAAAATATTAAATGCTTTTGATATTATTTCCAGAACTCCTTCTGAGAAAGGTCATTTCTTTTTTTTCTTTTTCTTTTTCTTTTATTCTGTAGTGCTGGGGATTGAACTCATGGCGTTGTGCATGGGAGGCAAGCACTCTACCAACTGAGCTATATTCCCAGCCCAAGAAAGGGCATTTTTAATATTTAATGTCATACTTATTTTCAAAATTATTTCATATGAATAAAGAAATTAGAGAAACTAAAAAGAAAAATGAAAAACTACTAATACTCAAACTGATAGAAAGGAAATGAAAATGAAATTTGGACATCTGATAAATACATCATTTTTAAATATCACAAGCGAAAGAGGATGAGTAAGAAATAAGTAATTTTTTGTATGCTCTTATTTCTCTGCTTCATATGTCTACGAAGTCATGTTGAAAGAATACAGATTAAAAAATGAAAGATATTCCAAATGACACACTGGGTTGCAATGCTACTCTGTAAGGATTATTATTTAAATATTTTGTATAATAAATGACTTAGAAAAACAAATTCATAGGAAATATTACTGGGCATAGGAAAAGAATAAACAATAACTTAAACAATAACTTTATTATTAGTATTTAATTAGAGAAAACACATAAGCCCTAATTTCAAATCAGGTGATTTTTCTAATTTATATCATTAATGATATGCTACAAATATTCCTATCTTGACAAAAATCCCCTTAATGTTTTTCAAAATAACTTTGCTTCAAATGTAAGACCTTACATTCTATAGCCCATGAATCAAAATAAACAGAAAATAGTTTTTCTAATGTCACTAACTTACTTATCTATAAAGTCATCTGCACTCTTCTTTGGCATGTTATCTGCATGACGAAGTAGCCAGATAATCTCATCACGGGCAAAAGATAATGCCATAAAAACAAAAAGTGCCTATTAAAAACAACAACAAAATGATTTACTCTCATTCAAAGATTAAAAACAAAATATTCATAACAGTTTTCAAAGTGAAAAGTCATTGGCAAGAAACAATATTAAACTCAAAAGGGAAGACACTAACATGAAAGGACGAAAGAAAACTTATAGGTATGTAGGACGAGCATGCATATAACAACAGAGGAAAATGCAGGCAAGTTTGATATATGAGTGTCAAGTCAGCAAATTCATTCTTGGCCAAATGCAAAAGTCCTTTTATGGAGTCCCTGACTCATACTTCAGTAAAATTTCATACTGAAGAAACGCTTTTAAATTTTTTCATATGGTATACACATTGAAGTAAGAATTAAATCAATTACCTTGGGACCAAGCAAGCCAGGTTGATCAGAAAGAACAGTAGCCAATTCCTTCAGAGCAGATCGTAAAAACTTGCGTCTTTCCCTGTGCATTGAACCACTATAGGAAAAGATATCATTATAGTTTATCTGTTTCTATTAAAATTATCATCAGCAACTTAAAGTAACATAGCATGTCAGGGTTAACTTCCAAAGTTCTTTTAGGAAACAGAGGGCCTAATAAAAATAATCTTCTATATGTTTATCATTAAATGACTTCCTAAACTTATGTTGTCTTTCTTGTGTTATTTTTGTAGCAATGTTTATTCTGCTGTTCTCCATCAATAAAAATCCTACCCATCAAAACTAATACTTCAAGAAACATTTCCCAATATCCGGCTTCTACTTCTAAACAAATTCTACAATTTTAATACTATGTAAGCTAAGCACTTCATAAACTTGACTGTGAGATTCTTGAAAGCAAACTCTATCTTGTTATATACATTTTTGTCAATTACAGTTAGAAATAAACATATCTTAACAGATATCAAGTTACTGACACCCATATTTGTTAAGTATATTCCCATTAAATAGTATATTCCCATTAAACTGTTGAAACAAGTCAGTTCAAAAACAGATATGGAAAGGCATAATCATAAATATTCATACCCTAGGCATTTTTTAAAATATTATTTTAGTTGTAGATGGACACAATACCTTTATTTTATTTATTTATTTATTTATTTATTTATTTATTTATTTATGTAGTACTGAGTATTGAACCCAGTACCTCACAAGTGCTAGGCAAGTACTGTACCACTGAGCTACAAACAACCCCAGCAACTACACAAGGTATTTTAAAATAAAAATGCAAATTAGGTCTTATTCTCACATATTAACAGAAGGAAAAAAAAAAGTCCTACATTTTCCAACACCTCATACTATGCAAAATGTATACTGTTTCAAGAAAGTTTTAGATAGTTACATAATGGTATGTATGTGTATATATATATATATATATATATATATATATATATATATATATATGAATGAACATACCAAAAACCCAAGTATAAATAATATCTGAGTTAAAACACAAGTATAAAGGATATCTGAATTATTTTTCTATGACATAGTACATTAAAGTCATCTGGTGTCATTTCTGAGAAAATGGACACATGTTATTTTGACTATTTCACTTCATAGGGTTGCTATGAGGAGTGTATATTAACCCTGAGAGAAAATGTTTATAAAGAACTTAGGTCTGGCACAAGGTAACAAGTTAGAGAACTTAATACTGCTTAGTATTTTATAATTATTTATATTTTTAAAAAGCATAAAAGGAATAAAAATATATTATGTGTAAAAATGCTTATAAAAGGTAACCATGACAATATTTCTATCCATGAAGACTTCTACAGGTCTAGAAAGAAATTCTAATAATCTCCACAAAGTATGTTATTTTAACGAGAGAATCATTTTTTATTCTTTTTTTTGGGGGGGAGGAGGGCTTAAACCCAGGGTGCTTAACCACCAAGCTATAGCCCTACCCCTTTTTATGTATTTATTTATTTACTTTTAATTAATTTATTTATTTATTCTAATTAGGTATATATGACAGCAGAATGCATTTTAAAATTTATTTATTTTTTGAGACAGGGTATTGCTAAGTTCTTCAGGGGTTCGATAAGTTGCTATGGCTGGCTTTGAACTTGCAATCCTCCTACTCAGTCTCCCAAGCCATTGGGATTATAGGCATGCAACAAAGCACCAAGCAGAGAATCATTTTTGAATTACAAAATGTGCCTCATTCAGGTGAAAACAGTAGGCACAATGAATGATAGGATAGATATAATGAATAAAGATGGTTTAAAATCCCAATATCTATCCTACAGCCTAATTTAAATTCTAAAACTTCTTATGGTTTTCTTTTTTCTTTTATGGAATGGTACTACTTGTCTTCTCTCCACCTTATAGAAATACTGATGAATCAGATAGTATTTTCTCTCCATGATCTAAAGCTCATTGAAGAAAACATTCTACATAAATATATCACATACACAACAATTAAGGTGAAATATCAAATTATGTAGAATTATTTCATGAGGTAACGTGAAAGTCATTCAAAGGTCTTAAGTACACTAGTTTCTAATTTAGGGTATCTATGTATTTACTAATATAAGAAACAAAATTGGGAAAAGGTATGGAGTATGCATACTTTCAAACATATACACTATTGGGACAGCATGATATTGAATCAATTTTCATGAGGTAATACAAAAATGAGCACAATTTATTGGTGTGGGAACCATAGCAGCAGTAAGAGATGATATCTTAAACAAAAGTCCTTTGTATGGTACTTTGGAGAATTTTATCAATAGTTCGAAAATGTTTAAAATCTGTCTACACAAACGGATGGAGTTTATATACTTATTATTTTTCCTTGAGTAAAATTCTTCCTCTTCTACTGCCACATCTTGCACATCACTAATCTATATTAACTTCACAAAAACAATGCTTTAAGAAATTCCTCTTGATTAAAAGTATGACAAAAAAAAGAGAAATACTTACGCATGTGACACAGCTGCCTCCTTGCATTCTCTTATGTCATTAATACGTTTATTGTAACTATGTGTAAAAAGAAAAATTGAATTATGTCAATCTTAATTTGATGATTAACAGACAAAGGAGTCAGTGAAATACTAAAAGTCAATCTAAATGACTTATTATCAACTGCTCCTCAAACAAAATGAATGGAAGAAGTCTGTCCACATCTTTTCCTAGATTATTAGATGCCCCATGAAAGTCTTCCTAGAAAAATAAATCCAACAATAAGATTAAACTTTACAATGCAGATTTTTATTCATTTATTCATTTGTTTCTTTTGCATTTTGATAGCCTGTTTCTTTTTTTTATTATAATTTTTATTGGTTGTTCAAAATATTACAAAGCTCTTGACATATCATATTTCATACATTAGATTCAAGTAGATTATGAACTCCCATTTTTACCCCAAATACAGATTGAAGAATCACATCGGTTACACATCCACATTTTTACATAATGCCCTATTAGTAACTGTTGTATTCTGCTACCTTTCCTATCCTCTACTATCCTCCCTCCCCTCCCCAACCCTCCCCTCCCATCTTCTCTCTCTACCCCATCTACTGTAATTCATTTAAGGATTGAACCCAGGGCTTCACAAATGCTAGGCAAGTGCTCTGCCACTGAGCTACATCTACAGCCCTATTTATTTTGACACAAGATCTTACTGAGTTGCCCAAAATGGCCTTCAACTTGTGATCCTCTCGCCTCAGCCTTCTGATTACCTGTGATTATAGGCATGTCAGCACACCCATAGAAGATTTTTATTTTATTAAATCTTTTTGCTTCCATAAGCCCAACAGAGATACTAAAATAAAGCCAGATTATGCCATAAACAGAAAAATTCTGAAAAGACATATATAAGGGATAAACAGTAGTAGTAACTCTCTGGGCATAGGGGTCCTGTGATGGAAAAAAAATGAGGCAGAAAATCACTTGCTTACTTTTAATAGGAAGAATGATGGGTGATTTTTTTTACCTACTATTAAAAACACACATACACACACACATGCTCACTTTTATTTTCCAAACCATAACAGATTCTTTAACAGAAATCTTTCTATTTACTTCAGTTTTTCATAGTCTTTTTATCTTTCAGCCTTTTGATGTGGTTTTCTTCTCATCATCCAATTTAAAAGTGTCATTGGAAAAACAAATACTGATGAATACTAACTATAAATACTCAAAGGCCCTAAAATGTTAGATAAAATATATCTTCCTGACAACTGGTAAAGCCACTTACATCAAAATGAACTCCAACTTCTGCATACCTTTGTGTTCTTTGAGCAAATGTCAAAACACATTAATCCTATAATCTTCTACCTCTATATTTATTAATAAGCTTTTATACTTATCATTTAACCACCACAATTCAAATTTTAAATTGGTCACTCTTAATTAAAATCACTTGCTTTTGTACTGTCATTATATTTACTTGTACCATACATAAGTTCACTCAATGAACACGGACTACTTGGTTTTAAATGTTAAACATATTTAATATGGGGGCTGGGATTGTGGCTCAGCTGTAAAGCGCTTGCCTAGCACATGCGAGGCCCGAGGCCCTGGGTTCGATCCTCAACACCACTGCAATCTGTATACGGGGTAAAAATGGGAGTTCATAACCCACTTAAATCAAATGTATGAAATATGATATGTCAAGAACTATGTAATGTTTTGAACAACTAATAATAAAAATTTTAAAAAATTCATCAATAAAAATAAATAAATTTTATATGTATATGTGTGTGTGTGTGTATATATATATATAAAAAATATGATTCCATACAGAGGTGATCAATATGCTAAGACATATTACAAGTTTCCTGATTTTCAATTTTCATCAATTAGAAAATGACAAGGCCCATATAACACAGAATATTTAGGCTATTCCACCATCTAAAACAAGAGCTGAAAAGTACAGAGGGCCCTACTTCTCACTTTATGACTGACAGATCACTTCATAAAGAATCTTAGAATCACTTATGGTGACAGAAGCCAGAAAGTGGTCACTTGAGAATGGAGCAAGGAGAGGGAAGACTAGGAGCTGCAGTATGGATCAGAAAGAGGCACAAAATTATCTAGGAATATAAGAAATGTTCGACTTCCTGGTCTTGGTGGTGGACACACAAGAGCAATCACATGTAAAATCACTGAGCAATGTACCTAAGATGTATTTATTTTTCTGTTTCTAGTTTTTAACCTTAATAAAGTCCTAAGGAGGAAAGAGCAAATTTCTTTAACATCTCCAAGGTACAAAGATAAAAGGTCAAATAAAATGCCCAAGGACCTAGATTTTCATTTGTTTTCCAGGGTAATTCTTATGCACACTAAAATTTGAGATATACAGTTACTTAAACTACTAATACTAAACACATCTTTACTATTCAATAATTACTAGAATCTTTATACAAGTTTTATACAATGCTAGACACATCTTTATTTTAAAATAACTAGCAGAAGTTTTATTTTATCTCTATTTCATTGAGACATTATTAAATTGGATATGAAATAATTGCAGACAAATTTCATTTTTATCTGGAGTTAGCAAGCCCAATACAATTATTCAAAATAAGTAAAGGGGATCCAGGATTTTTCAGAAACTCCATAGTTCAAAAGATTCTATAATTATTACAAAGTATGGCTCAACTTGACTTTTTATAATACTGGCTATAGAACTCAAATGGAAAGAAATGAAGGCATTAAAAATTTTCATGACATAAACTTCAGAGGATTATTGACTTTACAGGAACTAAATGAAAATAAATCACTTGGGATAACTTCTACTATAAGGAAACATGACTTCCTATTACAGTAGTCTAACTTTTATGATTATTATAATCTAGTGAAATCCTTTTGTATTGCTTCCACTACTTTTATAAATATGTTCTATTCTCAAATAACACTTCTAAAAATTTCAAACTTTTAAAAACATATATGATGCTTTCAGTAATATGATATATGTATGATTTACAAGAAGACACCTCTTTCCTTCTCTAGAATACAAGTTTTTTTAAAGGGCAGGAATGCTAGATTTCTTTTCTTTTTTTTTTTTAATTTTTAATCTATGGAGGTACCTGTCAAAATATGATCAATACCATATCAGCATAGTTTTTATAAAACAACTGGCTGGGACTACATCCTGCAGGAAGTTGTAGCCTCTACCATCTTATTCTGCCCTCAGCAAGTTGTTTTTAAAATTTATGCTAACATGATACAGGCTACATCTTACTTAGGAAAGATAATCCATTCACAACCCTTTTCCAAAAAAGACAAATTAATTGAAAGTGCCATACCCTCGAATGTTTACAAATAAATCTTCTGCAGCTTTGTGAATGTGGAAAACTTCATCCCGGAAGAGAGAGAGGCAAGAGCTACTTTGAAGAGCTAGCTTCCAAAGGTTCAGTGCTGTAGCATCAGTATTTAGGATCCCATGACACAAAATAAAGCCAACTTTAAATAAAAAGAAAAGCAAATACAAAATGTAAAACATTCCAAAGTTCTTTCAGTCAAGTGTAACTTTTTAAAGACCCTGCAACATAACCACAATCACCTGAGGCTTTTAAGATGACGTGTGTGTGTTTGTGTTTGTGTGTGTGTGTGTGTGTGTGTGTGTATGAATGAAACAATATTTTTCTTTCCCAATTATAATTTTCTGTATTTTGCAAAATCAGTTCTTCAGACCCACACTAATAAACAAGAGAAAAAAAATGTCATTTCTGGAATTATAAATGAAGTCATTTTAATAAAACATTTTTCAGGGACAAATATTCTTTCAATGTACTAAGCTACTCTCTATTATCTAAATTTGAATTATCTTTTACCTTCTATTACCTAATCCTAAAATCCTACACAAACGTATAGTTCTATTATGCTTATTGATGTCCTATCTATAGTAAGACATAAGACCTCATCTTTTAATCATTCAACATTTACTTAGTACCTACTATACATGTTCAAGGTTTTATGCTGGGCCAGTTACAAACCAGTCCCATTTTCTGTGAGATTTCCTCGTGATTTTCAAGTCACTCCCATTTTATAAACTATCAAATTGTGTTGTAGCTATACAAACATTAACACACTTTAACACAAAATCAGCAACTTATCTTTTTTCTCCGTAGCTCAGCTTTCCTAAAGGGCAATTATGCAAGCAAGTTAACATATTTAAGTAGGTATATATAATGGTGTTATAAATATTGAAATATTTTTAGCTCCATTAAATTTTTTAAAATATAAAAATTTTTTTTCATACATTGGGTCCCTAAAAGCAAGCCAATTACTTGGTCTGATATGCAACTAAATAAAACAAATATGTGTATAGAAATGTAAAATATTTTTACTTTATATACTGAATTTTTACCTTAATCCCTCATACCAATATCTTATACCTGTTTCTATAGAGTCATTCCTTATTATATACAGAGGAACAGTTCCAGGATCCCTCCAGAATACCAAAATCCAAACACTCAAATGCCTTATGTAAAACGGTACAGTATTTACATATACCTACAAACATTCTCTGTATAGTTTAAATCAGTTTACTTATAATTATCTAATGCAATGTAAATCCTAAATTAATACATTTTATTTTTTAGGGAATGATAAGAAAAAGCTCTATACATGTTCAGTACAGATGCAACTTTTTAAAAATGCTATCAATCAGTGGTTGGTTCAATCTAAGGATATAGAATCCATGGAAGGATGCCATACTCAGATTTATAAAATATTTGCTACTGACAAAAAAAAAATTATCACTTATACGTAAGTAACAGGGTTCTGTTTTGGTTTTTTTTTTTTTTAAAGATATGGGTTATAAATTTAAGTATGTGCATTTATCTAAAATAAAATCAAAAAGGGCAAATGAATCTAAATTAGACTGCCTAAAATGAGAAGGATAATTAAACCAAAAACTAATCTTCTTTCCCTACCAATATCCTAATAAAGAAGATATATATATCCATAAAAAATGTGAACAAAACAGAAGGCCAAGACTAGACAAGAAAGTTGGAGAAAATCTTTGAACATAAAAGAGATGAAAATGGATTATCAATTAAATAAAAAGAGACAGGAATTAATAATCCCAGACTCTACAGATTAAAAGGAGATCAATCCCAAAGAGTTTCCCAAGTTCAACCAATATAGCAAGAGTAGACTCTGTAAAGAACATTAGCATAATTTTTTTACATTTCAAATAGTTTGAGATCTTCCATAACTCTTGGGCCCAAGCTATAATCCAAAATAGTGATTCCTGAACTTCAGCTTACACTAGAATCACTTAGAGAAGTTTATTAAATCACAAGATTGTTGGTTCCTACTCAGTGAGTTTCTGATTCAGGAGGTCTTAGATGGAGATCAAGATTCTGCACATATAAGAAGTTCCTAAGTAATGTTGACACTGCCGGTTTAGGAACCACACTTTGAATTTATCTACTGCAAAGCTATAAAGAAAGTGGAGTATTAAAAGAAAATCAAAATTAAAAGTGGGTATTCGTACTAAGTTTGAGGTAACTCTTAAGCTTTGCAGTAGTTCCGTTCAAGGTTAAAATATATAAAAACAGCAAAACACAGAGCTGGGGTTGTGGCTCAGCGGTAGAACACTTGCCTAGCCTATGTGAGGCACTGGTTTTGATTCTCAGCACCCCATATAAATAAATAAATAATAAAGATTCATCCACAACTAAAACTATCTCTCTCTCTCTCTCTCTATATATATATATATATACATAAAATATATTTTAAAAAAGCAAAACACAGAGTGACTGTTCTTTGCTTTGACAACTGTGGTTACTGCGCATTTCCTGACCCACTTCCCTGTTCATTACAATGAGTCAAAGGTCAGCCATGATAGCTAACTCTACTTATCAACACCATTCTTTAGTCAGATATCCATAAACAGAAAACAACTAAGAACCACTACACATTTGAGCAAAAGAAATATTTCAAAAGCTGATTTTCAGTACCCAATTCTATAGATATTAAGTTCTGAAACCTCAGATCAAAGCAACAGATTTAGTCCAATTACCTGTAAGAAACTAGAGAAAGAACAGTAACTTAATGTAACAACTACTGGAAACTGACTTTTTGTCATAAAACATATTTTCTGGCAAATAAAAACATTCTTGTCCTCAGTACTGCATAAACAATCTCTCTGGATAGATATGTGTATAAATTAGTGACACAGTAAGAACCAGTGAGGTATCTTGCCCATCCATTTTTCTTTTCCCCTTGATTTCGGGGATTAAACTCAATGGTACTTAACCACTGTTTTATTTTTTAAGTTGAATGACAGACAAAACATGGAAATCTCAATTATATTTATAGAAGAAAATATATCATAAGCCCATAAAAAATACAATTAACTAAAAAATGGCTAAGAACAGGTAGTATGTGTTAAATTCTTCCTTTTATATACTCAAAAATATTGCTATTCAAAGTGCCAGTCCATTATAAAAAGCATACAAATTATGAGAATTTAAATTTTTCATAAAATTTGACAATGATTTCTAAATAGAAACCCACTAATCTAATTGTCAGAGTAAACAGAATCTAATAATCAAAACTATGTTTTTCTATTTCATTTTTCTAGAAATACCACCAATTTTGTATCTATTATTTTATTAAAGTATCAATCCAGGCCTGGGGATGTGGCTCAAGCAGTAACGCGCTCGCCTGGCATGCACAGGGCGCTGGGTTCGATCCTCAGCACCACATAAAAATAAAATAAAGATGTTGTGTCCACCGAAAACTGAAAAATATTAAAAAATTCTCTCTCTCTCTCCTTAAAAAAAAAAAAAAAAAAAAGTATCAATCCAAAAAGTTAAAGACAGACAGGGGCTGGGGATGTGGCTCAAGCGGTAGCACGCTGGCCTGGCATGCGTGCGGCCTGGGTTCGATCCTCAGCACCACATACAAAGATGTTGTGTCTGCCGTAAAAAAAAAATAAAAAATAAATATTAAAAAATTCTCTCTCTCTCTCTCTCTTTCTCTCTCTCTCTATATATATATATATAAAAAGTTAAAGACAAATACAGAGAATAAAAAACTATAAAAAATATAGCAACTATAAAGAACTATAGAAAATTAAAAAGTCAACAAAATCTATCTAAAAGTTAATAAATCAAGAAACAAAGTGCTATAAGAAATAAAATAAAAACTGCTCAAAATTATTCCCCTTTGGCAGTAAGCCTGAGGAGTGGGAAGATGAAATTTAACCATATTATAGCAATTCCCACTCTGTGCCACACTGTCCATTCTCCTCATAGTTTGCAAGCTTTCTATAGCAAAAATTAATAATTTTACCCCTCATTCATCAAACTGTCAAATAGATAAGCAATATTTATATTTATGAAAGTAAATGAAAACCAAAAACATTAACTGAATAGATGCCATCCAAAAAAACTCACTAAAGGCAAAGGCAAAACAAAGGGCTGGGGATATAGCTCAGTTGGTAGAATGCTTGCCTTGAATGTATAAGGTCCTGAGTTCAATCCCAGCACACACACAAAAAAAAAAAATGCTAAACAGACATTTAGTGTTGAAAATCACATTGAAAAGGCAACATAAAGTAGATCATGAGCCTTGGTGTCAGCCTGGACTCTTACTTTGTCTTTGCCACTCACCAGCTATGTAGCCTATGATTTGGGTGCCTCACCTATAATATAGGCTATCTACATTATGACAGGATCAATATTAGGACTGAAAGAGATAAAGTACATGTAAGTGGTTTGGCATAGTGGAAAGCACAGAGGTAAGACATGTTACCTCTTTTCTCTAAAACTTAAAACCTAGTGGGTAATCCCCCAAACTAACTTTTTTACTTACAGATGATCCATTTCTCCATTGCATCCAAAGAAAGATATTCACAAGGCATCTTAAGAAGAAAATATATGTTTGTGGTTAAAAGAAATTCTTCAAAAATTTTCATACTGAGTTACTCTCCTCTCTTCCTCAATTCTTGCATCAAGTACCACAACAAATTTGAAAAACTGAATAAAGCTATGTAATCTACATGTAGATTTGCAGTCAATAACGGGAGAAGTGTGCCCCTTTTATATATGCACACGCTCAACTCTCTTGTTAAAAATACTGTTCCTAAATTTTCTTCAGTCTAGTAGATAACAACTCCCCAATTTTTCAAGCCTATTTCAGAGTTTATATTATTCCAAAAGAAAATTTTAGTCAATTGAAAAGAGATTTGTGCTTGGATGCTCTATGTTCATATATACAGATAAATGATTGAAAAGAAATAGAATATTGATTTTATCTACTTAGTAAAATTTGAGCTGATTTTTTTTCTATATCTTCCAATTTTTCACCATGATATCATAGGACAAAACAAATTTCAAAAGACAAATACATAAACTATTAGTCATATTAAATTTACATCAGTTTTTGTTGAAATCTAGAATCAAAAAAAATAAAAAATAAAAAATAAAATCAAAAGAGTAGGATTTAATGAGCAATTTATAATAAACTTTGCTGATAGTCTAATTCTAACTTTAAAAGTTTCAACAACATTGTTAAATATTTTTTAAAAAAACACTTATTTTCACTCAAAAAGAGAAAAATTGAACCATACAGTGTCAGACTGTGCAGGATTAAGCATTGTACTAGGTGCACTGATGAGACTTAATAATTGGGCATTTCTCCATTGATCAGCTGAAAGATTCCTTCTAGGATATACCATCTGAAGAGAAATTAGTGCATCTGAAAGAGACTAATTAAAAGAGGAAAAAGTTAGTTGAGGAATAATTCTTTTTCTTTTTCAATTAAATTTCAGCTACAATTTGCTGTGCCTTTCCAACTCTACCTTTATAAAACAACAGAACATAATTACGAAGCTTTCTATGAGTTGGGTTAGGACGTCCCTCCATTACATTTTTTTTTTTAATTCTACAAAAGCTACATAGATTTTGCATTTCTGAGCAAGAGCTTCACTCAGGAAATACTGTTACTTTCTTTGAGGTTAAAATCTATGTAAACTTTGGGATCTTTATTTCAAGAGACAGAGATCAACTGAAATTCTTTCACAAAGTGAAAGTTTCTAGTCTGATAATTCCCACTAAAAAAGAAAAAGACTTTAAAGGTTATATGCCTAAGTATTAAGAAAGCTTAACATGTTCTGTATTTCTTCAAATAATGCCTTATAAAAATAATCTACTGTACTCTATCTTAATAAATTACTTAATGTCTACTTTGTTAACTATAGCTTTATCATCAAGATATTTAATGTTTATCTCATTTGTTTCTTATTTGCTTTTCTAACTATCCTTGTTATTCATCTTTGCTTCCTAAAAATTCCGTACAATGATTCTTTAATTTGTTCACAAATAAACTGCAAGGTGAATTTGTTCAGAGAATCCACACCTCCATCTAAAATTTAACAAACTAAATTTTAGGAGTAGAATCCCAGAATCAATCATTTTGCTAAGATCCACATGGTGATTCTGATGTAGCCAACAAAAATATTTTTTAAATTCATTTATGTGATTTTAATTTTTTAAAATCCTGGCAGATGTATAATAGTCTATCAAAATTCTGAGTATCATGGAACATCAGGAAAATCATAGTTATGAAATAACTGATCTGATTCAAATGAACAATTCTAAATGTTTATTGATAATATACTACATGCTGAATACAATTTACTGGCTACAGAGAATTTTAAAAGACTGCAAAATAACATTTAAGGAAATTTGAATCACCCAGCAAAAGAAATAATGAAATTTGAAATGGCCAAATAAAAACAGGCTGTGCATGATTAGGGAAAAATCAGAAATGGATGGACACAGAAAAAAGAGGGGTAAGGAAAAGAGTTTTAGGTAAGAAAAAGTACCACCAAAATTAGAGTGGTGTGAGCTGACCATGACACACTGAGCATTTCAATTTATCTGACACCTCAATCCATAATGCTGATGGTTTTTACTTTAAAAGTTATGCCATTCACCAGCCTCTTTCAAACTAATTAGTCAACTAACTCCTAGACATAAAACATATATAAATTTTTAAGTACAGGCTTCCTATTCTTTTTCAAAAATGCTTGGGTTTGGAAGTGTCTCAGATTTGGGACAAAGAGGTTGTAACATGTACATGTACATAATGAGATATCTTCAGGATGGACACAAAATTCATTTTATGTTTCACATATACCAAGTTTGAAAGTAACTTGTGATCTCATTTCTTTTGCTTACCTTGTTTTTGGTAATAGAATTATGCAAACATTAAGAAGAAAGAAAGAGAAGGAAGAGACGGAAGAGAAGGAAGAGAAGGAAGGAAGGAAAAAAGGAAGGAAGGAAGGAAGGAAGGAAGGAAGGAAGGAAGGAAGGAAGGAAGGAATTTTGTACAATACTGTTAGAGTGCCTGCACTTTCAATACTACCCATTATATGAGATCAGGAGTGGAATTTTTCCACTGTGGTGTAAAAATTCCAGACCTGATGTCAGCACTCAAAAAAGTTGGATTTTCAACATTCTGGATTTTTAGATTAGGGATGTTAAACTTTATAGCATAGCTCTGCAAAAAGATTAAACTGAGAAAACGTTTTCAGAATTTTAATGGGAAAAAGAAAATCCTTGGGGCTGGGGATACAGCTCAGTTGGTATAGTGCTTGCCTCGCGTGCACAAGGCTCTGGCTTCAATCCCCAATACCACAAAAAGAAAAGAAAATCCTTGGTAATAACTGTATGTCAAGGAAAAATATTGATACAAATATTATATTACTAAAAAGCTTAATTAATCCTTATCATTCAAAGAGAATAATAAACCAAGATTCTAATCATCTAGATTTCAATTCTGGTTTTGACATTATTGCTGCCAAATGGTTTTACCTTATCATAATACTTCTCTAGCCCTCAATCCTTATTTAAAAATGATGAGAGTAGATGAGATACCTAAAAATTTCCTTGAAGCACTTAGAAACTATAGGTATATGATTTAGCTCAACTGCAGACAAGGCATAATGGCAAGATTCTTTAAAAGCAAAATTATTCCAATATCAGCTATTTTTTAATACACATTTCAAATTATTTCAACAAAACTTATTTTTCTCATTAAAAAATTATAATATAATAAGCTAAAATTTATCAAATACTATATATCTAAACACTATTTATGAAGTAATTCATTTTATTCTCATAACAATCATATAAGGTAATGTATTTACCAAAATTCACTCTGTATTACCAAAAAAAAAAAAAAGCTTAGGTACAGTGAGGTTGATGAAGTAACTTATCCCATATTATAGAGTCAGTAGCTGGCAGAACTGAGATTACAACCTATGGAGACTGGTATGATAGTATTCTCAAGTACAATAACATATACTCTGCTAACTATCTGTACTATTCTGAACCTAAAAACTATAATGAATCAATATATTCCTGAGTCTCTAGGCAATATTGTGAACTTAACCAAATATTTCTCTGGTTCACAATTGGATAAAAATATATATAGTTATTTTTCATATCCCATGGAGTTTAATCCCCTTTTGCTAATTCTCCATGCTTACATCATCTCTTATGACTATGACAGTGTAAAAATAAAACAAAACAGTTTTTACCTTGCTGTGGGGTACAAATTCTTCCATCATCTTTTTTAAAGGGTTTTCATAATCTACAATCATCTGACCAAGCCGTGGATATTCTCGGTCACTTAAAATAGATATATCAAATTATTGATGAGTTGTAAGCCATCAAACTGAGAATTTTAGAAAAATTTTTATAATATATTAATTTTAAAATATATAATAATATAATATTAAAATATATTCTATATTTCAGTCCTACCTTGCTCCGTGGGTCATTTCATGAGCATAGTTATATAATCCAATGATTGCCTTCCTTTCTTCAATTCGAGACAGCAGTATCATTAATGTTGTATAGGTAATAATCAAATCTAAGTAGTTCTTTGTTAAATCAAAGTTCACAGTCTAGAAAAGGAATCAAGTTCATCTTTATCCTATCTGCCAAACTTAAACACATACAAAATATTCCTAGCAGCTACTGGAAGTTAGTAATTTTTTGTAGTTATTTTATCCCTATTCCTATAAATCAATCAAATTACTTTTACTAAAAACATCTAAAATTTAACAGTTACAGGTAATAGTTTTGTAACTGTTACATAATTTTATGGCTGAAAGCAAAGGGCTTTCAGTGAATTCAAATTAGTAAAACTTTTAAAAAACATGAAAACCAGAATAAAAAACACTGTTAACAAACTCACCAAAGTAAAAGAAGTATTTTTTAACAAATTTCATCACTAACTTAACATTAAGAAAAATTCTTTTATAGGAAAAAATATTTCTACTTTTTATAATTGGGCATGCTAAAATTAACTAATACTAAAATTAACAACTATTTCCCAATATGTACCAGACTTAGGAATACAAAATACATTAAAAATTTTATTTCTTAAAAAATCTAATGAAAAAGCCAAATTAACAATACTAAAATTTAATAAGCTAGTTACATAAACTTTCTCTAAAGAAAAGAAATTGGTCACCTGAGTTCTGGAAACAGAAAGAAAAATTAAGAAATTTTTCTGAAAAATGATACTTACAATATCAAAGAAGACTTGGCAAACATCAATAGTATTCAGCAACTCACAAACATGATCCTGAAAAGAAAAGTTTGTTTTCATCTTATATGTGTTTAATATTGTGTGTGTGTGTGTGTGTGTGTGTGCATGTAGTATCAGGGATTATATTCAGTGCCTCACACATAGTAGGCCAAGCCCTCTCCCCGAGTCTTATCATCAGCCCTGTAAAAATAATGTTAAATTCTAAATAAACAAAATATATTCTAGATTTCAGTTCCAGAAGACTTCCAATCTCATTATCTATAAGTATCAAAGAATTTATAAAATTAACAATTATAAGTCTACTTCCAAAATATTAAACTTTATATTAAAATACATACCTTAAATTCCATAACATCTACAAATGTGAAGTAATATAATGCCAGATTTTTCAGAATTTCTGATTTTTCTTTCTGTAGTTGTGCAAGCTGTTGCTGTGAAAACAAAATTAGAATGTGTTTTTACATAGAACAGAAGTATTTAATTGTACTATGAACTATCTTCTTTTATGATTGCTACATGGAAGCACAAGCTTTTAGAATATTTCTAAATGATTAAGGCATTTTTAAAAAAAAAAAAACCAAAGTACTCGAGACAGCAACTGCTAATAGTGATCAGCAACTGATAGTGTGAAGCTATAAAACAAATCAAAGCAGATTAGTACCAAATTGCGTTACTATTAAGGAAAACTGGAAAATGTGTTACTATTAAGAAAATTGGGAAATGTTAGGAAAAAACAATTATCAAATGAACTCTTTAAAAAAATTAAAAACAAATCATGAACATGACCACATTCTTGAAGTGGAAGAAAAGAAGGTGAAAAACATTATAACTTACACTACAAAAAAACAATATGCTATATAGATTTGGAACTTACCAAAAAGAACATCCAGGCAAAGCCACGTTACGCATGCAAAATAAAATGTAGATACAAACATAAAATACAGTAACGGTTCCCTGACCAGATCCACAAAACACAATAATATATTAAACAAAAGCAAAAACCACAACAATGAAAAAGAAATGAGAAAGAAGCAAAACTAGAGTTAAGACATGGAAGAGGAAAATGTGAAAGACAAATATTATTTCATCAACTATATTATGAAATTTGCAAGACCCAATAATTCTTTTAAAACCAACTATATTGAAATAATTCAGACATATTTATCCTTGATATTCTGAGAGTGGTCTATTGAGTAGCAGCTTCCAACCATTTTGGACCTAGTTAAAAAAGGGCTCACTCACCTCAGACCTATTGAATAAGAATCTGCCTTCTTAACAAGATATACTCAGGTAATCTAAATACACATAAAATGCCTGAGAGTACTTACCTAAAGCATAAAAAAAAAAAAACTAGAAAATATCAAAAAGTAGTTCAAAGCATTAAAGTTACTACAAAGCCCACATGGTTTTGAGGTTCTCATATTGTAACTTATACATACATGGGAGTATTGGGGAAGAGATGCCTTCATATATAATTGTACTAGTCAGAAATGTTATGGCAGTGAACCTAACATAAGAAAAATATTCTTTAAAAAACTACATAAAAGCCAATTTAAAACAATAAGCACAGCAGTCTGGTAAACTCAATTACTACAGGGTTTAAAATATCATAAATACTATATACACACTCTGAAGACATTTAAAGTATTAATGCCTATAAAATATCTCACTCTTCCCCATATATGCCAGAGGAATTAAGGTATATACTTGTAGTGATGTGCAACTATCTTTAGCTTCATCTATGAAAGTAGCTGAGTCTATTTTGTACAACATATTTGTTTCAAAACAATTCCATCATTATTTTATGCACATCTTTAACCATTATTGCTCCAGCATTCTGAAGTGAATATTTATCTAAATGATACCATTTCCTCAGATTATATCATCTTTACCTTGTTCAGAAACATTAAACATGTGATTGATATCTTAGTCTTTTTTTCTGCTTTTCAGTCCTTTAAATTTGAGTTTCAAAATACAAAATGTAATTTGGTTCCTACTGGGTTTAATAATTCCAATTTATTTCAGTTGCCTATAGTAATTATTAATAATGCTCTCTTTCAACTTCGGTGTCCTAGTCTGAGCAATTAATGACAGTCATCATAAAATAGGTCATAGGCCTTAATGATCTTTTATACAACCTCCATTTTACATATTAAGAAAGTAATACTCAATTTGGGAGGCTGAAGCAGGAGGACTGCAAGTTTAAAGCCAGCCTCAGCAAGTTAGTAAAGTTCTATCTTCTAAAAAAAATAAAAAGGGCTAGGGATTTAGTGAGACCCTGTCTCAATATAAAAAAGAGAAGGGGCTAGGGATGTAACTCAGTGGTGGAGCACCTCTGGGTTCAACTCTCAGTACCAAAAAAAAGAAAATATCCTAAAACATCTGTGAAAGCTAAACAACTAGTAGAAACCTCATCTACTTTTTTTTTTTTTAAAGTTATCTTTCTACTCTTCTACATGCCCATCATCTTTCCTCTTTTAATAATACAATCTCAATATAGTCTAAATTTCTCATTGAATTTTATTTTCCCCAAAACCACATATTACTAGGCTCTACATTGGCTACTACTGAATAATTTCTAGGTAACTCAATTCAAAACAATTAATCAAGCTTTTAAGACCATCTATATTCTGGCCCTAACTTACCTTACAATCAAAATTTCTCCTGCATCCATTCATATACTCACTATTTGCCATATACATCTCATGTTTTCTTACTCTGCTCCCCTACTGAAATGTTAAAATCCCACTACTTACACATATCCAAAACCCGCTACTGTTAAATAACTCAGTTTACAAGAAGAAAAAATACAGTTTAAATACTAATCCCATTTTTAAGAAGCCATGCCTGACTAAACTTCTTTCCCAAAACATGTATAACATTTCACTCCTCTAAAAGTGTATAATTTCTAATAAATCTTATCATAGCTATCTCCAACACTATAAGATGTGTATCAGACACAAGTTTTTAATTTCCCCAGTCCATACCATCTGATAGAGTATCAAATAAGGATTATAATGCAAACATAAAACACACTTTTGTATCAGTGTCCGATGACATGTTTGGGTAGGTAATATTAGAAAGCCTATCTCATATTATACAATCATGACTAAGTGACTTGACACCTGAAAGCCTGGTACACTCATCATCAAATGGGAGCTAATGTGGACAATTAACCAAGGTAACATACATGAAAACATCTATAAATGCCTGGCACCCAGAAATATGCATTACATGTTAGGCAAATAATAAAGAAAAAGAAGATGTATAGACCACTTCTTCAAAATATGCAAAAATAAAACTTTTAAATAATCCTAACACTGTGCCCAGTACTTCTAATAAGAACAGATATTTAGTGAGCATGCTTTATGTGAAAGGCACTGTTTCAAACATAATACTATCTCATACAATCCTCAACACCTTTTTTCAATTACATTCCCTATTTTAGTGAAAATAAATTCCACAAAACCCTCACTGAAAGAGGCCAATATAACAATTTGCAGACTTCAACTATAAGTAAAAAAAAAAAAAAAAAAAAAAAAAAAGCCCTACATTTTAGTTCTTGGGTGAAAATCAGTAGATACTAACAAAAAATACTTTTTGGTTATACTCAAGAACAAATTCATCTTAATTTAACAGCTCAAGTTTTTTTTTTTTAGTAAACAAAAAGTAGAAAATGGTCTAAAAATGCAGATCAGTAACACAACAGAACATTAGAAAAGTATATTTTGGAAAGACTGATTCTATTCACTCATACTTTAAAATCATATTCATGTGATACATGCAAATATTTTGGCCAAATATCTGCATGATGCTTTCATTAAGATTCTTAGCTAATGATCATTATTCTAACATTCAAATAAAATGTTTAACGACTAGAAATAAAGAAGGTAAACATGAGATATGCAAACTGCAAAGATCATATCTCTGTACTGAAAAATCTTGATAATTAATCTTTGTTCTGGTAAGGAGCATTTTCCACAGAAAAATAAGTTTCTAAAACATTGAAATTTATTACTCATCAGTTTTCATTCTTTCAAAGTAAAGGTACTGGCAAATTAACATAAGGAACTAATGAATAACAGAGCTGACTAACATATTTTGATTTTGTTTTTCTTTTTTGTTTGGATATCAAGAATTGAACTCAGGGGCACTCAACCACTGAGCCACATCCCCAACCCTATTTTGTATTTTATTTAGAGATAGGGTCTCACTGAGTTGCTTAGCACCTCACTGTTGCTGAGGCTGGTTTTGAACTCTGGATCCTCCTGCCTCAGCCTTCCAAGCCACAGGAATTACAGGTGTATACTAGCACTCCTGGCCACATATTTTCAACAAAGGAATATGGCTAGAGTTTTTTTTATTTGCCTATTTCAATTATTACCATCCTTCATACTGAAATTGCTTTTGCCTAATAAATTATTTTCCTTGATCTAATTATGCTACTATTTTGTTCCTCTTAAAAACAAAACAAAACAACAAAAACAAAAATATACCAAAACACACAAATTTGGCTTCAAAGAAAACTTTTGTCCATTTTCTTAGAACGCTACAACAATCCTGGCTTTTCTTAAATAAGAGATTATGGAGAGATTTAAAACTGTCCCAGTTATCATACCGTTAGCAACTCTCATCTGGACTACTATCATATCCTCTTAACTGGTCTATACTACTGCTCTTGCCTCTTCAGTCTTATTCACATAGCAGCAGGAGAATGGTTTCCTAAAGACATCCACCACTCTACCATGAAAAAAGTGATTCCCATGATGATTATGTAAAATGCTAACACCAGGTGGAGAGAATTAGGAAACACTACATTTTTTGCAAATTTTCTTTTAAGTCTGATATGATTTCAAAATAAAAGGGTTTTTGTTTGTTTTTAATTCTACTGGCTTCCTGTCACAGAATAAAATATAAAAAGTCCTGACCAGTGCCTCAGAATAGAATGTAAATAAGAACCCTTGCCTATCTCTAAAACCTCATCTCCTTTCATGATCCTCTGCCCTCACTCAGTAGTCCTTACGCTGTTTCTTCCTGCTTGTTCCCAACTCAAAACCTTTGCCATTTTCTCATTCTCGTGTCTGTGATGCTGCTGCCACTGCTTAGCATACCTCACCCAGCCCCACTTCTCTTCAGTGAAGGCCACACTATTGAGCACTCTTTTATCTAAAATAATCTACTCTCCCACATTATTCTTTAACTCCTTATCTTGTTTCCCATTTCTTCCTACCACTTACCTCCAAATCAAAGTATATATTTATTCACTTTAGTTGTTTGCTAACATTACAACTTAAAATTTTTAATGAGGGCAAGCAGTTTATATTATTTCCTACTGTATCTCCAGCATAACACATGGTGGATGTATTATAAACAAATAACAAATAATTCTTATGTTTCAACAAAACAATTAAGAATGGAGACCTTAATATTAAAATTTCATTGCTGATAAATGTTTTCAATATCAGATATAAACTCCTACCTCAATCGAGTTTCTGCATACTAATACATACAGAGTAGTGATTTAATCCCTTGAATAAATTTCCAAAGTTAGGTAAATTATTTCATTGTGTCATTCCAGAATAGGAAAGGATAAAGAAAAGAAATGAGGATCAACTAAAAGTATATAACATGTATATCAAATATAGTAAGTCACCCAAGATTACCTGAAAATCCAAATCAACACAAAGATTAGTCATTTTTAAAAAAAAGGATTATAGAATTTTATTTAAAATTCTTTGTAGGATTTTTTCTTTTATCATATACACAATGATTATGTTAGCAGTAAATATTTCAGAAGTGCATTTTTCTGAGCAAATTAGTAAATTAATTTGAGGGAAAATTATCCCAAGACTAACTTAGGTAATAAGTACTTGTTATTTAAGATGTGCTACTAAATTCGGTCCTCATAATTACTTTTCAAGGTATATTTATTTATTTTTATTGTGCTAAAATATACATGACAAAGAATTTACCATTTTAACCTATTTTTAAGTGTGCAGTTCTGGAGCATTAAGTACATTTGTACTGTTGTACAACCATCACCACCATTCATCTCCACAACTCTTTTCATCTTCCCAATCAAGATACGTTTTTTTAAAATATTTATTTTTCAGTTGTAGTTGGACACAATACCTTTATTTCATTTATTTATTTTTATGTGGTGTTGAGGATAGAAACCAGGGTCTCGCATGCGCGTGGCGAGCGCTCTATCGCTGAGCCACAACCCCAGCCCTCAAGATACTTTTTTTAAAATATTTTTTTAGTTATAGATGAACACAATACCTTTATTTTATTTGTTTTTTGTTCGTTTGTTTATTTGCTTTGTCTTGTTTTGTTTAAATGTGGTGCCAGGGATCGAACCCAGTGCCTCAAACATACTAGGCAAGTGCTCTACCACTGAGCCACAACCCCACCCCCAATCAAGATAACATTTTTAACCTAATTGATCAGGTATAGAAACGAACAGGCAAAAAGTAAGATGACAGTCTAAGTCTATCAGATTCAGGCTCTAAACAAATTTTCAACACAATAAGACAAAAATAATATAAGGAAAAAACTAAAGCTCTGTTTTCTTTTATTTAAAATATAAACATATTTTATATGTATATATATGTATGTATATGCTTTTGTTTAGTTTTGTTTGCAGCACTGGAAATCAAACGCAGGGTCTAGTGCATGCTAGACAAGTGCTCTACCACAGTTTTTTCCACAGCCCTTCTGATTTTTTTAATATTTATTTTTTAGTTGTAGTTGAACATAATATTTTTATTTTTTATTTGTTTTTATGTGGTGCTGAGGATTGAACCCAGGGCCTCGCACTTGCTAGGCGAGAACTCTACCACTGAGCCACAACCCTAGCCCCTTCTGATTTCTTTTTAGAAAATATTTGCATTTAATTAATCAATCACAACAGACTAAGACTTCTCAGAAGTCCTCTAATTCAGTCCCTTTATTTTATATTTTAAAGTGATTTTTTTCCAAGTTTACATTGTTAGTCATTTGTTTAAATTAATTCTCAAAAATCAATTACTTATGAAAATAACTAAAAATCAAAAAAATTAAACAGAGAAACAAAAGTTTTGTCTATGTCTCTTAGAAATAAAACTTCATTACCTATTAAGTAATCCTAGCGACTTGGGAGGCTGAGGCAGGAGGGCCATAAATTGAAAGCGAGTCTCAACAATTTAGTGAGGCCCTAAGTAACTTAGCAAGACCTGCCTCAAAATAAAAAATTAAAAGTGCTGGGAATGTAGCTCAGAGGTAAAGTACCAGGTTTCAATCCACATTACAAAAAAAAAAAAAAAGTAAGAGTTCTACATTTTCCCACCTTTCAGTTTCAACTGGCCTTCTGACTAACAGAAGTGCAATGTGTTGCTTATAAAGTTGGGACTTAAATTATTAGGCCTTACACCTTCTAATTCTGTTCTTTTGAAATACTGTCCTTAAGTACTATGTATGAGGAAGCCGGAAATATCATTTCACAGAGATAGAGAGAAGTTCAGTATCTCCGCTAATCCAGCTGGGCCATTTCAATAACACACAGGCCAAATGGATATACCTATAATCTAGAGCTCTTGAGGCCAACAAAGAAACTCTCAGTCAACCCACAGAATTAAGAAATAACAAACTGTTATTGTTTTTCAGCCAATAAGTATGGAGTGGTCTGCAAAGGTAACCATAGTAATGATTAATATCAAATTCAGTAATAAAATGATCTGTATTTCACTACCTAAGCACATCAATTTGTCTCAGCCAAAATTTTGAAAATTTAAGATTCTGGTAACAAAATGGTTAAATTAAAGCAAACTGGTAAAATTAATTTTATCATAAATACTAGAAAATCACTAATTACATGCCTCACTATAGTGGAGTTGGTTTACATTTAACATTTTTACATAAAAGACATCACACTGTATTAGAGATAACACAACTTATTTAATGGCACCATTGTCTATTACAAAGTTAATATAAATACAAATAAGCAAGTCCCTTTACATTTAATAATTTTTAAAGATCTATTATGTGATTACCCTATACACCAGACATAATACAAACTTTTCTAACTGACTAGATGCCATCTTTGCAATCAATAAATGTATCAAGCTATTTATGCTGAGATGGCAACAGGTGCTACTGACATGTGCAAGGTAATCTGACAACTTAAACATTCCTTGACTGCTATACTTTTCAAAATTTTTATTTCTTTTTCCTGTCAATTATCATTTGCTCCTGAGGAAAGTACCCTTTAATGTAGGGTGTTACAAAATATACTTGTTACAATTTTGCCTCAATAAATTCAACGGGCGTAGTCATAGGAGAACCAAAAAGCCTTTTTCTAAATAAACTTCATTTATTTTTATAGAATATCATTTCTTATTGCTCAAAATCATCTGTTTTTAAAATAATTTTTATAAAGTTATAGTTGTGAAACCATCAACCCTAACCAGCTTTAGAACTTCTCCATTAGCCCAGAAAGTTCTCTTGTACCCATTTACAAATTAATCCTATTCTCACCCTCAATCCTAGGCAAATTCTGATCTATTTCCTGTCTCAATAACTTGCATTCTAGACATTTCCTATAAAACAGAATCACACAATATGCAGAGCTTTTTTATATTTGGCTTCTGTCACTTAGCCTAATGTTTCTGATGTCCAATTATAGCATGTATCAGTAGTTTGTTCCTTTTAATTGCTGAATAGTATTCAGTTAAATGTATATAACAAGTTTTGTCTATTCATTCATCAGTCAATGGACATTTGAACTCCTTCCAGTTTGAGGCTATTATGAATAATGAATGCTGCTATGAACATGTTTTGGACAGATGTATTTTCGTTTCTCTTGGGAAGATTTCCCAGGAGTAGAACTGTTTCCTTTCCTAGTTCTCAGCTGTTTTCAGATATGACTCAGGCAAATGAATGAAAAGAGACCTTTAAACTAAAGAGTTACTGTAATAATATATTATTCATTTATTTGTGAATACTGCAATCATATTTTCAGGCTTTAGGAAGAAGTTGAGGAAAAAAGCACTAAGTCTACCCTACATAAGCTTATAATGTAGCAAGGGATACATAGATACACAGGAATTCTCACTTCTGTTTTTTAAGGTAAATATCCAGTTTTGGAAGCTGGTTCCTTACACCACAACTAACATCCAGGTACGAAGTTCAAAGATGATAGAAAAAGTACAATGATGAATTCTCACATCCCTCAAGACAAAAGACCTCATAAAGTGGTAATAATAGGAATGAGGGAAAAAAATCCCTGTATAGTGGTATGAAAAAGAACAATGAGAAAGATCAGAGCTTCTAAGAGCAATGAGGATGGTAAGCAAGATAGGGAAAATTAAAGAGGACCTAGAACTAGAGGGTACCCAAGGGTTATTTTTGGTACATGAGTACAAGTTGAAAGAGTGAATGACAGATGCTACTGTTTCCTCAATTGGAAAGCCTGTAAACAGGAATAAAGATTATCTTTAAGTTGTCTTGGCTCCTTTTAGTTCTTTTTGGACATCTATTGTTCTTGGGAGATATGGGTGACAAGGTCAGGTGGCAACAGTGGGAGAATAAATCCCCACTTAAAATTTCTAATACACTGCTTCCACCAATTCTTTGAACTTAAGAGGGATCTCCTAACTATTCATCTGTCTTTTTACTGTCACTCACCATCTCATGTCCTACTTCATTTCTTATCCATTTTAATTTTAAATGATCCATCACTTTAATTATTTCCTGTCTCTTTTATTATAACTACCTTATAAGATCTACAGCAGAAGAAAGTAAATACCTACACTAACTTAATCTCAACCTGATTTCATGATCATTAACTATAACTGAATGACTAGAACACTACCTTCTCCATTTTTACTGTCAATTAAGGATTACTGCACTCCTTCTTTTCTGTCTTAAAACCCTCAAGGGTTCTTCAGTTTAACTCTCACCTGAACCCTAGCCTGAGTTCCAGATTCATATACAGAATTGGCTAATCAACATCTACACTCAGATTTCAATTAGGCCTCTCAAATCTAAAACACTCAATCCCGAATCATTGGATATTACCTACACTACACCTCCACCCCACACCTATTCTGTTTGCTTCCTCACTAGTAAATCTTAACATTTTTTCAACCTCAAAATGTTGAGGTCGTTGTCTTTTAAAAAGAACACTGACATTTCAAGTTTCCATTAGTGTCTTTTTAAATGTAGATATATTTACTCAAAATGAAGTACACTGTCCCAACTCTCAGTTACATTACTGTATAGTAAGATGATTCCTTTTAAATCAAAGTCTTATTTGTCACTCTACCACCTCCGAGTCAACAGGAATTCAAAGATAATTGCATGATTCAAGAAGACAGATATGTGGGGTACCAAAGAGAAATACTATTTTTATTTTGTTCTACTTCCCCTGGTGAAAGAGTAGGAGGACAAGAACTGGAAAAACTGTGTTGAGTCCAGAATCCCTCCGTAATTCTTGTGACACTCCACTCACCAATAATGTCCTTTTTTTAGAGACATTCTAATTCTACATACATAGGGTAGTAATTTATATTATTTTCTCATTAATTTGTTAATCAAACTCAAATTATATATTAAAATGCACAATAGGCAAATTCCATAATGCCATTTTTATGCCAAGTAATTTTTTTAAATTTAAAAACGCATAAGCTAGCTTTTAAAAGTAAATACAAACAGAGGAAGAAAGAGAAAAAAATTTAAGTCTAAAAATTTTTGGAAAAAAGTTAGCACAAAAAGTTTAAACATACACCTTAAGATTTGCTTAAACGGGGCTGGAGATGTGGCTCAAGAGGTAGCACGCTCGCCTGGTATGCACGCGGCACTGGGTTCGATCCTCAGCACCACATACAAATAAAATAAAGATGTTGTGTTTGCCAAAAACTAAAAAATAAATATTAAAAAAAATTCTCTCTCTCCCCCTCTCTGTCTCTTTAATTAAAAAAAAAAAAAAAAAAAGATTTGCTTAAAGGACCTTTTAAAATTTTCCTGTGCAATCGGGTGTCAACATACTTTATATACAAACAGAGATATGAAAAATTGTGGTATATGTGTATTAAGAATTGTAATGCAAAAAAGTACATATATAAAGGAATTAATTGGCATGAACATACTTTATATAGAGATATGAAAAATTGTGCTCTATTGTATAATAAAAATTGAACTTTGAATGCAATTCCAGCAGTGGAATATTGCTGTTATTTAAAAAAAATAAAATCAATAAAAGATTTTTAAAAAAATTTCCTGTACAAATATTTTCTCTATGTACTAATAAGGCATACCTAAGAAAAAAATCAGAAACCTATGAGAAACAAATTCCATCTGACAGTTATATTTTCAAGATAATAGAAGGTATCATGTTATAGATAAATAATTTCTCAGCTCAGAAATGCTTTGCTTAATCTGAAATTAAACGGAAATCTATTAAGGCCCATAGCCTGGCACATAATCACCACATAATAAGTGACGGCTATAATAATAAAACTGGTATTGCTTTTATTCATCTTGAATTTTATATCATCAAGCTACTCTGAAGCATATGAGGCATTTAGTTGAACATCATAACCAAGGAAAAATCCTTGGTACCAAGTTTTCCCTAAATCCAGAATTAGGGATACAGAAGATTAAATGGTTACAGAGACAGTAAAAATGACTCAATAGACTCCAACATCACCACTGTTAAAGTCATGTTATATACCAATCCTGCTGCTATGTGCTCACAGCTTTTAGTAGAATTTTTTAAAATGGAGTTACTAAAGAAACAAACACCAACATTTCTTTTGGCTGCAAAAAATAAGATGAACCTTTTTGTTAAGACTCTATCTTAAAAACTTTAAAAAAAAAAAAAAAAAAAGCACTTTTGTTGAATTCACCAAAACAATTTTTATGAGTACTTTTTCTGAAAATAGGGATGAGTAGTACATGAATCAGCATAGAACCAGTGCTAACTTTGATCCCTGAAAAAAAATAAGCATGTTCTATAGCATATATAAAGACTATTGTGTACTTAGTAGCCAGAATCTACACATTTATCAATCCCAGATGCTACTTGTCATTCCAAGTCTTGAAACCTCCAGTAACTAATTCTATGGAGTTATAAAAAACTGAACTCCTCACTTCTTATTTCCAAACCCAAGTTGGCAAGGAATCTCTCACTAATATTTCAGGAGGTCCAGATTAAAACTGAAATCACTAGACTTTACAAATATCTAGCAGGTAAAAAAAATCGTATTATATGGGATATTTGCAAAAATATGATATGAAAAATTCGGGCTTCACAAACAATAAGAGTAAAGTCTATATGAGTAGTCACAACATTCAGCAATACTATGTAACCAATTTTGAAAGTTAAACACAGAATTAACACATAGCCCCATAATTTTACTCCTGGTGGATATATATGTACACACACATACATATAGGGGTATGTGTGTGTGTGTGTGTGTGTTTGTGTGTATACATATGCCTAGAAATTAAAATATATAAACATATATAAACTTTTATATGAATGTTCATAGCACCATTATTCACAACAGCCAAAGTAGTAAAAACAACCCATGAATAAAATGATAATCCACATAATGGATTATCATTTTTCAATAAAAAGAAACGAAGTACTAATACATGCTATCATGTAGATAAACCTTGAAAACATTAAGCTAAATGACAGAAACCAGTCACAAATGATCACATATTATATAATTACATTTTTATGACGTCTCTAGAAGAGAGAAGGATGGAAAATGAATCAATGTTTTCCTAGGACTGAAGTGTTGGCAAGAAATAAGGAATAAATGCTAATGTGTAAAGTCAAAATACATTCTATTGTCATGTATATCTAAAAAGGGTTACACCTAAAAAGGAGTTATAGATAAAATGTTGTATAACTGACTGGGATGTTGAACATAATAAAATCAATGAAAGCATACTTCAAATGGGTAAACTGTTTTGTGATCATTTATCTCAATACAAGATGTTATTAAAAATATTAATTTTGTGCTTTGAAAGTTCAACTACTAAAGAATGAAAAGCAACAGAATTGTTATTACAAACAGTTTGCGGAGCATATCTAGAAGAGATGCTTAATTAACAATTTAACAAGAAATTTTACTGTTTAATATTAAACCAAATATAGCAGAGGTTGTAGCTCAGTGGTAAAATGTCTACCTCACGTGTGTGAGGCACTGGGTTCAATTCTCAGTACCACATATAAATAAATAATATAAAGGTCCATGAACAACTAAAAAAATAATTTAAAAAAAGAATAAGAATATATATTTAAGGAGCTCTTTGTAATTTTCTAAGATCTCATTTTCAGAAACTATGCTACATGAAAATTTATACTATCAATCTGAAATTAAATGAACACATTAAATTAAAAATATTTTCTTAAAGAATTCATGTTGCAGATATGTAAAGATTTAAATAAGACATATTCATAATAAAATTTCTCTCTTAGAATGTATAATCTCAGATGGGCTAGGCAATTAATGTCAGTAACTAAAAGATTAGTTCTCCACACAAATAATCATATTTTTAAGAAGTGTATACTTTGAATTACCCATTTTATAACCAGGAATAAATTGTGATGCATAAAATACAAATTATAAAACATGATCTATAAAACCAAGATCTCTACTAGCCTGTACTTCCAAAAACACACTTAAAAATTTTTCTTTAAAAAGCACTTAATCTTTTTTATTTAATTCTGACTAGAATTTTCTTCTATATTCAAGGGTTTTAAATAAAAGCGGTATCAACAGGTTAAATAAAAATCTTCAATGAACACATGTGATTCAACAAAACAAAAAGATAACACTATGTTTTCTAACACAATAAAGAGGGGGAAGGAAGAATAGATGTTCCTTTGATTAGACAAAGGGGAATGAAGGGAAAAGAAGGGTATGGGAATAGGAAAGATAGTAGAATGGATCAGACATAAATTTCCCATTTCATATATGAATACATGACCAGTATAAGGCAACATCATGTACAATCACAAGAATGGGAAGTTATACTCTATGTACATACAATATGTCAAAATACACTCTATTGTCATGTATATCTAAAAAGAACAAATAAAAAACGATGTATCTTTTAAACAGAAATTCTCAAAATAGGGAAGTCATATAATAGGAAAGTTCTAGACCAAACTTGAACCTAAAGCAAAAGAAATAGCATGGATTATAACATGGGAAAATCAAAGAAAACATATAAAACTAAAAAAGAGATGAAGAACGATACTAAGTCAATAAAACTTAATAAAAATACTATGAGGCAAAAAGAAACTCTTAAATTTTCTAAAATTTGCTATTTTAAAATGTTGTTATAAAGAACTACCAAAAGTTGACATACCAGGAAGAGTTGATGAAGAAAAAACTTTCCCACATGATGAGGTATTATGGGAATGATAAAGATTCACCATAATTTTATTGTATTACTTTTCAGAAATGCCTTTGTCAATGATGAAAACCTTAGAAAAGCAAGTATGTATTTTAAAACTAAACACAGCTAATTACCAAAACCAACAAAGCTCTATGCAAAAGTAGTTGTCATTTTTTTGTCTTCAGAGATAAGAATACTGCCTCTAAAAACCCTTAATCAACATATATAATCTGCATATTAAAATAAGAACAAATAAATAAATAAGAGATACTATAAGCACAACTTACAGATGGTTAAAATTAAATAACAGAAATATCAAGATACTTACATTGTTGTTGCGGGTTTCTACAGCAGGGAATTTTCTGACTATGAATTTCACAGCAGATTCTAGGTTTTTGTCAATAAGGTAAGATGGTTTGGCCTTGGGATCTCCACATGCCTGTAAAACAACAGTAATAAAGAAAAGTGAAATGCATCCTCCTCTTAAAATCAAGGAAGAATAGCAAATCTGCAATCAGGAATTAGAGAGATATTTATTGTTTTTGGTGAGCAGGTGATAAAATGAATAGGCAAAGTGCAGGGATTGTCATAGCTGAAATATGCAATGGGAGACAGTACAGAGATGTTCTTCTACTGAAAAAAAAATGCATGGAAAGTTTCAAAGCAGTCAGCGCAGAACAGCAGTGAAGGAAAAAGCTCAAACCTAAAGAAAAAAAAAGGAAAAGAAAAGGAAAAAAGAAAAGAAAAAGAAAAAATTTTGGTTTGAGGTAGGATTGTATTCATCTGAAGCTAATAAAATATCACAAATTAAATATTAAGTAGAGTACTGGATATGTTTCTTTCTAGGTGTTTTAAAATAAAAGCTTATGTTTAAATGTCTTCTCCAAAATGTTTTCCTTATTCATTTTTAAAATTTTAATACAAAATCCCTAGTTCAAAAGAACTGGAAGCTGCTAAAATTATCTTTACAGTGCTAAAGAGTGTTGCCTGTTCCTCTGAACATCTGAGTTACAACACTGTTTTCCATCATACCAGCAGCACTTCAAACAATGAATCTACATCTGGTCTATATCTACAAGTACACAACAAATGGAAATGTTTACATTTGACCACATCAGCAGTACAGCATTCTCTGTAGTGAACTATAAAGCACTATACAAGTGTACGATATTATTAGCACTTTTACCTAAACTATTAGCAAAACAGAATATAATCTTGAGTACTGTTCACTGTTTCATTATGTGACATTTAATTAAATGCTTACTAGTCATACATTATTTCTTAGGGAATTACTAAAATTATAACATTCTATTTAATTTAATTTTATTCCATTTTTAAAAGGATGCATTCTATGAAAAGTTATTTCTGCCTGCCATGTGTGAGAAAATATAGTATTTTTTGACTATGGCTATGTTGTGGATTACAGAAAGAGAAGTTATGAAACATGAAACTGATCTGAAAGCGGGCAAGCAGGCAGAGGGAAGGTGAAAAGCTTTGCAAACCTTCCAAACTTGTCCTTGCTGGGGAAGCATTGTAATAAAAAGAGAGAAAATTATGGGTAAACAATGATTGCGAAACTATGACATACTTTTCAGTAGAAAACTTATGCACTGTAGACTATGAATAACAAAACAAAATTAGAACTATATTGGTGCTACAACTTTAAGCTATTATAAGTAGCAAGTTTTAGTATACAATAAATTTATAGAGTTTATACTATTCATATATATCTAAATACTACTGTGTAAGTGTATAACCATGTCAGTCAGTCTCTTGGTGTTCTTCCTAAACCAACTTAAATAATGTTAGAAAGAATGGAAAAATAAAGACTACATGCAGCTATAAAAATAGGGATAAAATCATTAGTGAAATTTTACATACCTTAAAAAGAAACGGTAGCCAAGAATAAAAATAAATTGTTATTGGATGACTTTTGCACTTCAGCTCAAAATTGAAACTATTTTAAAAATATTACCTAACTTCCTTCTAAGCCAAAGTATAAAAAAAAAATCAATGTAAACATTCCTATACTTTATAAGCAGAAATAGGAATGCAGTTTAAAATATTCCCTTAATTCTTAAATATAATTAGATAAACCAAAAATTTTTTAAAAATTTAGAACTCCATAATCTTTAACCAGATTGACATAAGGTTGCATATAAATTCACTCCCAAAATCATAATATTAGCATGTATCAGACTTTTCCTCAGAATAAACTATCATTCCTTTAAAATATTGTTTATTGTAAATTAATCTTGCAATTTATCTTCTTCTTCCCAAGATATTATAAAATAAAATAACTAAGAATTTGCCAAAAAAAGAAATAGCTACTGATTAGCACTTCCTTACATGAATAGCATAATGAAAATCAAGGTTTAAAAACACTTTAACATAGTATGGAATCCTAAAACACCCAAATAATGCTCAGTTTTCTTCTGATATGTATTACTTTCATACTCTACTCAAAATTTCATCCATCCATTCTAACAGTATTAGTGATTACCAAATAATGAAAATACGGTTGACTATAATGCCCATTTCCCAGGATCACAAATTTTACTGTAGCCAATCAACTAAAGAAGTGTGTGTGTGGATAGATGCATGTGCAGCTTTCTTAAACTGAAAACAAAAAGAATGGAATTTCATTTCTCTTTCCTTGGAAGTAGTTTACCTTTTTCCATACTGCTTAGTAATTCTATCTAAACATACTATATTGGGAAGCAGTACACCACAAAGATTAAAAACACAGATTCTAGAATAAAACTAGCAGGGTTTCAATTTTCACTACTTATCAGCCATGGGACCTTGAATATATAATATCTCCTAGCCTCAGTTTCTTCATCTGTAAAATGGGGGCAATTAATACTTACCTCATAGGGTCATTATGAGGCTTTCAAGAGGACAATCCATTTAAGGCATTTAGCAAAATGAATGGCACATAAGTGCTCTAAAAATGGCAGCTGTGGTTTATAATAATGATGATAATAATTATCCAAAAGTCTAATATAAACAGTAATACTAACAGTCTTTATTATACTTTATCATAGAGTATAGAACTAGCAATTTAGTGTTAATTTCCTTATGACCATGATTCCCTCTCTCAATCACATATTTCCTTCATTCACCCTAAGCTTAAACATACTGTATTTGTTTGACTTATATAAATTAGTTTAGCCTTATAGGTACAAACATAGAGTTTTACTGATTTGGTTTGGTTTGCTGGTGCCAAGGATTGAACCCAGGGCCTCATTCACATTAAGCGCATACTCCATCAATGAACTACACCTCTAGTCCCAAGAACAAGAGCTTTTAGGATAGGCTATCCTAAAATTCTGCTTTATCACTTAATAGCTATGTAACTAGCCATATGGTTCATGCCTGTCATCTCAGCAGCTCCAGAGGCTGAAGCAGGAGGACCTCAAGTTCAAAGCCAGATTCAACAACTTATCAAGGCGGTAAGCAACTTAGCGAGACCCTGCCATAAAATGAAAAATAAAAAACAGATTGGCAACGTGGCTCAATGGTTGAATACCCCCAATCCTGGGAACCAAACAAAAAAAAAAAAAAAAAAAAGCTGTGGAACTATGAGCAACAAATTTTACTTCTCTGTACCAGAGACTTTATCTATTAAAGTGGAGATTATAATTCCAAACTTCTCCTAAAAAGTTTTGTACTCACCACATTAGAATGTGTGTGTGTGTGTAACTTAAAAGAGTGTTTGACAGACCATGAAACACCAATAAAAAAATACAAGGTTCATAGAAATACTGGGCTCTATTTTATTTATTTCTGAAGTCAACTTACTTGATTTGTTTACAAGAGAGACATTTGTATGATTAATTCTTGGCAAAAAAGAAAAAGTACAAGGAAAAAGTAAACTATGATGTTACTAATAGTTATCATCTAGGTACATATATCCCAGCATAAAACTGCAACTATAACTCAGTTAAGCTACACTATACTAAAGCAGTAGAGCAAAATTCTATCTAACCAGAAGTCTATTTATAAAAATAGACTTCCTCACTCTAACAAAAAATTCATTTTGAAAAGAAAGAAATTATAAGATGACAACTTGGATTTTCTAGAATATAGCCTCACTTAAGAACATATCTCATTCCACTATAGCTACAATATTATGCAAAATGAATCCTTTACTATTATCATCCTGAAGTACCAACATTTTTAAAACTATATATACCAATATATTTTAGACTAATACATATCAGAAAGACTTATAACAGAGAATGAATCAAAATCTTTAACAAATTACCAACTAAATTAATTTTGAGCACTTCTATTTCCTCCCTACACTCCAAAAGAGAAAAAAATAAGATGAATACAGTACAAAATTACATCTAAATCCCCCAATTTTATAACCCTACCAAATTGTGTCATAGAACTGAATAAAAAAGGCTATTTCACTATACAGAAACTATATGTAAACTATAAATTTTTTAAAAAGAACTCCTCCAACAACCAACAAGGTATTGTGTTTTGCTTTATCTTACTTTCTTTGTTTTCATAATATAGGAAATATAATTTCAATTTCCAAGAGATGTCAAATGAATTTAAATATATAAATTTATAGTTCTCAGAATTAAACCTTTATTCTCAATAAGTATTCTAGTTATAACCTTCAAATTCAAAAAGGCTAGGACTACTTAATGTGGCACATTAAATTATAGTACTGTTTAAGAAAGTACTTAAATGTAATAAATAAGAACCTAGCCTCCTGTGTTAAGTGGATCACAGAATAAAGGTGTTTGGCTACAAACACCAAGACTAGGCTAGGCTTGACAGAATTTTAAAATAGAATTTTGAATGAAGTATGTCTGCCACCCTACAACTTAAATCCTTTCTTGAATCCTTTTCTCAAGCTATTACACTTAAGATTAAATACCCTGGCTTAACTTTACATGGTTAATGCTACATATTCTTTCAAGAGCTAAATAGCAAACATCGATTTAAAAAATTCTATCTATTCATAAGAGATTAAACAACAATCAAGAAACAAGAAAAGAACCAAGATTCAACTCTTGTTTGCAAAAACACCCATGCTTTAGAATTGCCTAAACTACCAATTTATAGAAGAATGAAGTTTCAGAGAAACTGATTTTGTTCAAGGTTCTACATCTACTATGTGACAAGACCTCAATACAAATTTACATTTGACTCCAAAACAATAAAAAAGTTCAATCTGTAACTATATGCTTCCAAAAAATTATGTAAAAAATTTTTTTTACATTCTTTCCATGCCTCAGCTACTCAAAATATTCATGGAGTAATCACTATCAAAGTAAAATATCTAATTGATTTGACTAGTTTAATGCTTTAAATTCTAATCTAATTCATCAGTAAAATACATTACTTTGTAAAAATATTAAAGAACAGAATGATTTATTTTTAATTCAATAAATTAATTGAAATTTTTCAATAAATTCTTAGAGGTCAGACCAAGAATGCTCTTTTGTGAGGTCTTGGAACAGAAACCAGCCCCATCTTTGAATCATTTTCAGGAAGAGAACAAAAATATAAAATGTGACCAATTCATGCTAGAAAAAGGACTGTCATTTTTCACTCAGTAACCAAGAAACACCCTAGTTTTTAAAGCAGGTTTAGCAAAATGAAGACACAAAGGAACCAAGATTCTCCCCTTAGTTTTTTGTTCGTTTTGTTTTTTAAATATTTTCAGTTGTCAATGGACCTTTATTTTATTTATTTATATACGGTGCTGAGAATGAAACCCTGGGCCTCACACATGCTAGGCAAGTACTCTACCACTGAGCCACCACCCCAATCCCTCTCCTCTTAGTTTTTAACAAACTAAAACTAATACCTAGAATAGATATCACCTATATTATTGACTGCAAGAGCAATTTACTGGTCATTCTTTTGTTTTGCAGGGTATTGAGGATAGAGGACATTTTACCCCTGTACTATATCTCCAGCCTTTTTTATTTGAGAGAGTCTAAATTGCCCAGGCTGGTCTTGAACTTCTGATGATCCTCCTGCCTTAGCCTTCTAAGTTGTTGGGATTATAGGCCTACGCTATTAGGCCCAGTCTACTGGTTTTTTGGTTTTATTTTTTTTTTATTTTTTTTTTTTTTTGGTTTTTTTTGTTTTGTTTTGTTTTGTTTTGTTTGGTACTGGGGATTAGACCCAGGGATGCTTAACCACTACCACATTACCAGCCCTTTTTATTTCTTATTTTGAGACAGGATCTCTCAAAAAATTGTTGAGAGACTCAATAAACTGGTAAGGCTGGCCTAAAACTTGCACTCCTCCTGTTTCGGTCTTTCCTAGTCATTGTGTAATACCACATTGGCCTCTACTGGTTATTTTTTATGATAAATTTTTTAAGTAATGGAAATAATACAACAAATATGAAAACTGTACATAAGTATTTAAAAACCAATCAACAGCTAATCAAACCTGGAATTCTGGTATCAGTGGTTAGTCTCCCAATTTTTTCTCTTGTATATCACCTATATTTTGGTCAATCTGTTTTAAATTAGTGCTTCCCTTGTACTTGGAAAGGTGAAAAAAGAAAAAAGAAATCAATCCACTTGTAACAGTTGAGATTAAAAGGCTTGAAAGGACAGTATACTGAAATTACTGGAAATGTTTTCAAATTAATTTACTTTTTTAATATTTATCCTTAAGTTTTAGGTGGACACAATATCTTTATTTTACATTTATATGGAGCTGAGGATTGAACCCAGTGCCTTGTGCATGCTAGGTGAGCACTCTACCACTGAGCCACAACCCTAGCCCCTCAAATTAATTTAATTTTATTAATAACTATACTTCCTAATTAAAACCAATAACAAATTCAAAGATACAGAAATTATGGTTATTGTTCTCTAGACACAAGTTTAAAGATAATCATGACTTAAGATCATGAACCACTACATCCTTCAAAATTCTTAATAAAGAATAATTTTAATGATTCAAATAAGATACAAATTACTATTCAATTCAGAAGATGTCTGTTACTATTGCCCCAAAACATTTCTCAGCTTCCAATATACAGAACATTTCAGTTTACAAAACAAAGACATTAGTTTAAGTGTTTTGGGTTTTTTTGTATTGAAAGCAGCAATTTTATTTGAGTTAAAATTATTTACAAAAACCCAAAGACATACTTCATAAAACTGGTACAAACTATTTTTTCCTGCCGTTGGCTTTTTGCTCCAAAGTTTAAGTGTTATAAACTGTCAACACTTTTGTTATTATATTAAGAATTAGATTTTGGGCTGGGGTTGTAGCTCAGTAGTAGAGTGCTTGCCTACCAAATGTGAGGCACTGGATTCAATACTCAGCAACACATAAAAATAAATAAATAAAATAAAGGTATTATGTCCATCTACATCTAAAAAATATATATTTTTAATTTTTTATTAGTTGCTCAAAACATTACAATGATCTTGACATATTATACATTTGAATCAAATGGGGTACGTAATCTTAATCTTATTTTTCCACGTGTACAGATTGCAGGATCACATTGGTTATACAGCCACATTTATACATAGGGCCATACTAGTGTCTATTGTATTGTGCTGCCCTTCCTATCCCCCCCTACCCTCCCCTCCCCTCTTTCTACCCAATCTACTGTGACATGTTTCTCTCTCTCTCTTTTCTTTCCCCTCACACCATCTTATATGTAATTTTGCATAACAATGAGGGTCTCCTACCATCTTCTGTGCAATTCCCCTTCTCTCTCCCATTCCCGCACTTCACCTCTCACCTCACCTCTCGTCCCTATTTAATGGTAATCTTCTTCTCATGCTCTTCCTCCCTGCTGTTTTGAGTCACCTCCCTTATATCAAAGAAGACATTCTGCATTTGTTTTTCAGGGAGTGGCTAGCTTCACTTAGCATAATCTGCTCTAATGCCATCCATTTCCCTGCAAATGCCATGATTTTGTTGTTTTTTAGTGCTGAGTAATATTCCATTGTGTATAAATGCCACATTTTTTTTATCCATTCATCTGTTGAAGGGCATCTGGGTTGGTTCCATAGTCTAGGTATCGTGAATTGTGCTGCTATGAACATTGATGTAGCTTTGTCCCTGTTGTATGCTCTTTTTAGGTCTTTTGGGTATAGTCCGAGAAGGGGAATAGCTGGGTCAAATGGTGGTTCCATTCCCAGCTTTCCAAGGAATCTCCATACTGCTTTCCAAATTGGCTGCACCAATTTGCAGTCCCACCAGCAATGTACAAGTGTACCCTTTTCCCCACATCCTCGCCAGCACTTGTTATTGACTTCATAATGGCTGCCATTCTTACAGGAGTGAGATGGTATCTTAGAGTAGTTTTAATTTGCATTTCTCTGATTGCTAGAGATGGTGAGCATTTTTTTTTTTTTTTCGTGTATTTGTTGACTGTTTGTATGTCCTCCTCTGAGAAGTATCTGTTCAGATCCTTGGCCCATTTGTTGATTGAGTTATTTGTTTTCTTGTTGTTTAATTTTTTGAGTTCTTTGTATATTCTGAAGATTAGAGCTCTATCTGAAGTGTGAGGGGTAAATATTTGTTCACAGGATGTAGGCTCCCTATTTACCTCTCTTATTGTTTCTCTTGCTGAGAAAAATTTTTTTAATTTGAGTATGTCCCATTTGTTGATTCTTGATTTTAACTCTTGTGCTACAGGTGTCCTATTAAGGAATTTGGAGCCCGACCCCACGAGATGGAGATTAGGGCCAACTTTTTCTTCTATTAGACGCAAAGTTTCTGGTTTGATTCCTAGCTCCTTGATCCATTTTGAGTTAACTTTTGTGCAAGGTGAGAGGAAGGAATTCAATCTCATTTTGTTGCATATGGATTTCCAGTTCTCCCAGCACCATTTGTTGAAGATGTTATCCTTTCTCCATTGCATGCTTTTGGCACCTTTGTCTAATATAAGGTAGTTGTAATTTTGTGGATTGGTCTCTGTGTCCTCTATTCTGTACCACTGGTCTACCTGCCTGTTTTGGTACCAGTACCATGCTGTTTTTGTTACTATTGCTCTGTAGTATAGTTTAAAATCCGGTATTGCTATACCGCCAGTTTCACTCTTCCTGTTTAGAATTGCTTTTGCTATTCTGGGTCTTTTATTTTTCCAGATGAATTTCATGATTGCTTTTTCTATTTCTGCGAGGAATGCCATTGGGATTTTGATTGGCATTGCATTAAACCTATAAAGTACTTTTGGTAATATGGCCATTTTAATGATATTAGTTCTGCCTATCCATGAACAAGGTATCTTTCTCCACCTTCTAAGGTCTTCTTCTATTTCTCTCTGTAGGGTTCTGTAGTTTTCATTGTATGGTTCTTTCACCTCTTTTGTTAGGTTGATTCCCAAGTATTTTATTTTATTTATTTATTTATTTTTTTTTTTTTTTTGAGGATATTGTGAATGGGGTGGTTGTTCTCATTACCATTTCAGAGGATTTGTCACTGATATACAGGAATGCCTTTGTGGCCATGAACTTTATTTAATGAGGGGAAAAAATTAACATGAAAGGCTAGGATTGTAGGTCAGTGATAGAATTTTGCCTAGCATGTGTGAGACTCTGCATTCTACCCAGGATAGAATAACAACACCCAACATTTATCCAACATTCATTTACTTCTTACTCATAATCAGTCACTGTACTAGTACTTCTGACAAATTAAGTCATTTAATTCTCAACTTATGAGGTTAATTTTTAAAAATTCCTAATTATGGGAGAATTAGAATATCTACTGGAGATTATAAGAATTAGAATCAGTAAGATTAGCATGACTTAAAAAGCCAAAAAACAGCTTGGAGTATAAAGGACCTGTAAGCATATTAAGTACTATGAAGCCAGTTTCACTACAATAAAGAACTTATGAGCAGCCATCCAGAAATTTAAGTATAACAAAACTAAATCATGACAGTGAATAATTATCAGGGAAAGAAATCTCAGGTATTAATAAATTTACATTTTACTTATTTCAGTGGTTCTTAACATCAGAAGTACTTCAGGGCTTTTTGTGATTCAGTAGGTTCAGATAAGGATCCAGATATGTGAAGATTTTTAAAAACCTTCCAAGATAATTCTATTGTAGCTAAGAACCACTCATCTCCTCATTTTATAAATAACTATAACCCAGAAAGGCTAAATAATTTGCCCAAGTTTTAAAAACATTAGTATCAGAGCTTTATAATGTAGCTATCAACCCACAGAAATATACTACAAGTATGGAAAAAGTTCAGAAAAGGAAGTATAGAAAAGTTTATAAATGTATGCCTGTAAGAAGTGCATTACTACGGTATTTTTTAATCTTATATATTTTACATCTCTATTCTACTGAACAAATGTTCCAAAATCTGAAATAATGATGATTGGTCTTTATCAATGCAAGGCTGAAGTTCCTCATACTTCAAAACCAAGCACAAGTGTCACGACCTCTCCTTCCCATCTCTCTCAGACTGAAATCCTTAATTTCCTTCTCAAGACTCCCTTGGAATCCTATTCACACACTGGATTTTATTTAAATATCTATGCATCTCTCTCCCACTTAGATACAAATGTGTTGGCAATAGAGACTTCATCTTAATTTACCTGTTTCTCCAATGCCAGGATAGAATAAATGAATAAAAATGAATAACATTTGGGACCACCTGAAAGACCAGCTCTTATGAGTTATAAAATAGTTTTAAAGATGCAGTTTTATCATAAGCAAATATCTAAAATACTCAAATATGTAGTAAGAAACTATTTTCTAGTACAGCTTTATGAAAATAAGAGATTCCTTTGAAATTGGCATCTATACAAATCTATTTACAAACTATATAAAGAACTTATAAGGTCTGGTAATGTAAATAAAACACTCCAGTACTATGTTTTTAAAGAGATTTTCTCATCATTGTCAGATTAAGTAAACAATTTACCAAAGTCTAATAATATAAATTTTTAAATAACAGAATCAAAATTAAGATTTACTATATTTACTAATAAATGCAATGTTAAAAATAGCAGACCAAAAAAAAAAAAAACCACACACATTTAAGGCATATAATTAAGTACAATTAATTTTGTAAAGTCCGAACAGTGAAAAAAATAGACTTGTCATTTTTTCTTAATTGCATTTCCTACATTTCCAGTTACAGGCTTTTTTCAATGTAAAAACATAACCATTTGACTTTAAAAATAAAACATCTTCAAGTGAGGAAATAATTGCATGTATTCCTAAAATTATGGAAGAAAAATGCTTGTTGTTTCTTTTCCTTCACACTTAACATTCTGTTTTATACATACTTTGCTTCCCCCAGTTTAAGCAAAATTTCCTATTTACTTTCTTTAGCATTACTACTCTGGTTAGTCCTCTCATTTTGCACATTTCAAAATGCATCTGCAGCCAAGCACAGTGGTACAGGCCTGTAATCCCAGAGGCTCAGGAGGCTAAGGCAGGAAGATCACAGGTTTGAAGCCAGTCTCAGCAACTTAGCAAGACTAAGCAACCTAGTGAGACCCTCTCTCAAAATAAAAAATAAAAAGGGCTGAGGATGTGACTGAATCTCAGAAGTAATCATAAGGAAAAAAAAAAAACATTTAACATGCAAAGTAAACACAAAATATATTTCCCAAAAAAAGTTTGAACTGAATTTTTAGATTCATAATTCTAAATTATTTCTCATTTTAACACTTTAAAAAATCAAGTAAAAATCTCTTGTAATAAGCATCTTAGCAAGTCCCAATCTCAACAAAATGGACTGGGGATGCAGCTCAAAGGTAAAGTGTTCTGGGTTGAATACCTAGTACCAATAATAAATAAATAAACAAAACTCACTCTGGTACACTGACATTGATAACATGATGTAAATGGTCTTTTCATACAAATTCATATAACTTTTATACAGAAGTAGTTCACAGTAAAAAAGGAAAATTTCTGTAACATAACCATTATGCATATTTTAAAGGTTACTGCATGTTCAAATACTGAATTCTATTTTTCCTCAGAAAGATTTCAGAAGAAATCTCTCCTACAAAAATTTCAGGGGCTGGGGTTGTAACTCAGTGGTAGAGCACTTGCCTATCATGTGATGTGCGAGGCAGTGAGTTCAATTCTCAGGACCACATATAAATAAATAAAGTTCCATTAACGGCTAATTTTTTTTTTTCTTAATTTCACTAATGACTGTAAATCTGATGGCAAAATAATTAAATTTAGGGCCCAGGATTAGGGGTCAAGGAAAGAAGGTACTAATCCAATTTTTCTGCAATCTTAGGCAAGTGTAACTTCTCAATAATTCAATTTCTTTATAACATAGATCTCAATAATTCAAGTTCTTTATAACATACATCTACATTATAGATCTAAGGAGAATGAAAGAAAATGCAAAGCAGCATATGGTAAAGTCTCAATAAATGGCAGGTAGCATTACTTTTATTATGTACTATTATTATTGGACAGTTGGTCCAAGAAATCTGAAGGCCTAAAACTGCTTAACTTTACTAACATAAAATGTCACTTGGCCCAATTACTGTTGGATTTTACTAAATACTAATAACATTGTTGGCACATGATCAAAGAAGATTGTAAATTAGACTTTCAAACATCCTAGCCAGAAAGGACAAGAACTTTCAACACTGACATACTTTTTCATCTTGATCTCCTCATTTTTAACATATTGGATATAGTTAGCCAAATGTCCAGCCTTTAATTTTCTTTAAATGTAAATATTTCATTTATATGAAAATTGTACCATGATGCTTCTCCAATTTGATTTTTGTAAAGAATCTACCTAATTTAATCATAATATAATAAAATATGCATGCACATATGTTAGCATTTGTACAGAGAAGGGTGTGAATATATATAGCTTATTTTTAAAAGAGATGAACAGACAGGGAATTTTTGAAGTCACACATTTCTGTTCTGTTTGAGGTTCTTATAATAAACATACACAACTTTTGTAATGATTAAAATTTGTTTTAATATTTAAGATACTTAACAATTCCACAAAGGAAACACAATATGGATAATTCATCGTTACCACTTAAAAAACTAAAAATAATAATTTTTCCTCAGCATTATCCAGTGATCCAGTGAGGTTTCTGTTGTTGTTTGCAGTCCTGGGGATTGAACCCAAGGACTAGGCAAGTAAGTGCTCTATCACACAGCTACACACAAGCTCAATCTTTATCCTCTCGGCCTACCTCCAACATAAAAAATAAATTACCAATCCTCATTTTACATGCAGCTTCCTTAAAAATAAAGCAAGATATGACAGATTTACTTAAATAAGTACAAGCAGATATAACAGGATTTATTTAAATAAATACATATCATTTAAATTCAAATTTATTATTAACCTGTTTAAGGCTCTCAATAATGAAGCCCAAATGGAAAGAAAAAATTTTTGATATTAACAACATTTAATAGCATAGATTTCCATCTTGAAACAAGACTAACCTGATTTCTCTGCCCCTGTCTGACAAACAAAAAAGGAATGCCCTAATTCTGAAAGGGAAGACTAAAGCCAATTCTCCTCTCCTCACCCTGCACTGCTCCTTTTACAAACATCTTTTTTTCCCTGCCATTAAGCACATGATCAGCTAAAGACTTTTGATTTTACCGTTGTTCTGGTAATTTTTGTCCTCAAGAATCAAAACTATCCAAAACCATGAGAAGGACTGGAGGACAGAGAATTCATCCAATTAAAAAAAAAAAAAAAAAAAAGGTGTTTGAAACCTTGAAAATACTCCATTAAAGAAACTATTTCTGATAGCTGCAAGGGTTTTTTTTTTTTCTTTCTCCTTTTCTAACCTTCAGAATTGAGGCAATAATTTAACAATAGGAAAAATGAGCAAGTATTAACAGATCTTTTTTTTAATTTTTTTTTTTTAGTTGTAGATAGACATAATACCTTTATTTTTATTTTTATGGGGTTCTCAGGATCGAACCCGGTGCCTTCCACATGTGAGGTGAGCACTCTACCACTGAGCTACAACCCCAGCCCAACAGATCTTTTTTGATAGAGATCAATCTTATGTTGGTGATAGTGTAGCAAAAGAATAAATGATTTTAAAAAAAAAAGAAAGAAACATGCTTTCAACTCAACAAAATCTTTCTTTTGGGGTTTGGGAGTATGTTTGTTAAACAGCAGTAAATTTTCAGAAAAACAAATATTAAAATAAATTCCTCAGATTTATAAATTACCAAACATGTATAAAAACATAAACTATTTTTAAAAAGAAAAGAAAGAAAGAAATCTTAACCTATTTTCACATATTATTATCCTTTATCTTCACAATTCTATGAAGTAAATAGGAGTCATTACAATCCCTATATAATAAACCAGGAGCAGTGGTGCATGCCTGTAATCCCAGTGGCTTGGGAGGCTGAGGCAGGAGGAGCACTAGTTCAAAGCTAGCCTCATCAACTTAGTGAGGCCCTAAGCAACCCAATGAGACCCTGTCTCTAAATAAAATACAAAATAGGGCTGGGATGTGGCTCAGTGGTCAAGTGCCCCAGAATTCAATCCCCAGTATCCCACCTCCATAAAAAATCCCTGTATTATAGAAAACGAAAGCAAATTGTTCATTACTATTTAAAATGAACCTTATTATTTAAAATGAACCAGTACAAGAATAATTGTACTCTACTACTTCTCAATGAACTAATAAATATAAACATAATCAAAGTTAGAATAGTGTTCCTCTTAATTTTCCCTATTTCACCCATCAAGAAAAGGGAAATTTAGGGAAGTCAAGTAACCTCCTCATAGTTAATGAACTCTCAGTTGCCTTGGCCTGTAACTCAGCAGCAGAGAGCTTGCCTAGCATGCATGAGGCACTGGGTTCAATCCCCAGCACTACATAAAAATAAACAAATAAAATAAAGGCATGTGTCCACCTACAACTACAAAAAATAAAAATTTAAAAATTTAAAAAAAAAAAAGAACTCTCCGGGACAGAATGAAGAATGGAATGCAGATCTCCTAAACTTTGGCCCAAAGCTCTTAATTCTACCAACATACTCTCTGCCATGCTATAGCAATTGACAGAAAAGTGGCCTACAAAAACGTTGTCACTATGTGATTGACTGAATAGCATTATTAGGTTTGGAAAAGGAAGATATGTATTTTTTTAATAAAAATTAAAACTTTAAGGAATTAAGGAATAAATTTAAACATAAAACTACCTATCACCTTCACATCTTTTACTTCCTAATTCCCCTTTGTGTTCTTACAACCCCTATTAAACTACAAGTTTCCCCTAATTTTTGAAACTTGTAAATATTCAAATCTCAAAAAATTTTTTGACTGATGAATTTAAAAAATTTTCAGTAACCATGTTATACTTCCCTCATAAATGTTCAAGCATATTATAATAACCTATTTTATTTAGATCACTAAAGTATATTTCTTTGCATATCTTCACTACCATCTCTTCCACTGTATACACCTCTAATATGAAAATCTGAAATGTGAAATACTCCAAAATCTGAAGAGGTTTTTTTGGCATCTACATGATGCCATAAGTGGAAAATTCCACACTTGACATAATGTGGCATGTCACAGTCAAAATGCAGATATCCAAAAAAATATTGATTAAGATTACTTTCAGGCTATGTGTATAAGACACATATGAATCATTCATGTTGACTTGGGTCCCACCCCCAAGATATCTCATTATATATATTCCAAAATCTGAAAAAATCCAGCACACTTCTGATCCCAAGCATTTCAAATAAGGAATACTCAACCTATACTTTCAACTGAAATGGAGCAGAAAACCACATTTGGTAGACAATCTAATATGCACATGCATTAATAAAAATGTGATAATTGGCTGGCAGACACATACTATAAGGTGGAAGATTTTTTGGAGGGCTCTGAGATTGAGATTGAAAAGATGATGTAGCTTATACTGCCATAAGAATGCAGACAAGCATGAAACTTATAAACACATGGTGAACAGCTCTTACTTCTTTGGCAAGATATTTGAACAAATGTTTCAATCCCTTGGCCAGCTGGGAAGATATGACAGTCTTATAGACAATTCCATAGGCTAAAAATCCAAAATCTATCCAATGCTTTATATGCAAAATTATACAAGGGGAACAAAACAGAAGTCATTATCATTAAACACATATTTCTCTGTGTGTATATATATAAAATTTCAACAAGCTCTAACCATGGCCTCATGTCCAAGTAATGCCCTAAAACACAAGTACTTTAAAAATACACTGCATAGAAGGAATTCATCATCAGGCAAGGTAGGAAAAATATTTCTCAAAAAACTATAAATATATATCAAATGATAAAATATAGTATTTCAATAACTCAAAATACTTGACACTTGGATATGACAACAATCACATTCAGCTTACTTTACATTTCAGTAGTTAATGAAATGAGAGCCTGGGGCTGAGGTTGTGGCTCAGCACCTAGTACATCTAAGGCCCTGGGTTTGATCCTCAGCACCACATAAAAAAATAAATAAAATGAAGGTATTGTGTCCGACTACAACTAAAAACTAAATATTTTTTTTTAAAAAAAGAGAGCCTTAAGTTCCTCAAAACAGGAAGTGAAAAAAAATAGTGCTTTGAGAAAAGGCAATGAACTAGAATTATAAGAGTTTAAATACTTATCATTTAATCGTATCTATGAAAGTGTATATTAAAAGCTGACTGTATGCACACTATAAAATGTTTAATGACTACTTAAAAAATAGGTATTCTGCCCAAATACCAAAATCACTTTTGATGTTACTCTCACTTCCTCTTCTAGAAACCATCAGAACCATTTCCTTTAACCACAATACCACAGGTCTAGTAACTTTCAGAAATGTTTGTCTTGTTCATGTTTGGGGCTCAGTTTTCATATAGGCACCAATTTCCAAATTTCTTAAACAGCATAAACTCACCCAAAGCTCAGGTCAGTGTAAACTAAAGTAATTCTATCTAAAATTAAATTATTTCTAAACTACATAAATTTGTAATCAAGGCTCCTTGGTAAATGCAGATGGCTTCTTTGTAATGACAGTGAGCTACAGTCACATAACATGTAACAAACTAAATAGGCATGTTGCAGTTACTCTTCCAGATTGCACTGGGTTTAGAGTCAATTAATCCTTGCAATTAAGGTGAGTAGCCCAAGAAGATAGCTATCCTTTCCCAAAGTTTTGTTTTTTGGTGCTTTGTTTGTTTTGGTGGTACTGGCAATGGAACCCAGGGCCTGAGCACACTAGGCAACCACTCTACTACTGAACTATATCCCCTGCCCCAAATGTATCATTATTACTCAGGACGGTCTTCTTTATAATTAGTGTGTAAATCATCTGCAGAAATAATCAATTTTACACTCTAACCCTTTGATGTGAAAATCTCCACAGGCCTAACTCAGAACCTACAATCTACTGCTATGATTAAACTAAAGAGGTAACATTTATGATACCATAAAAAACTAACAAAAAAAATATGAAGATACGACATCAAATACACATTGAAAACTCATAAGGATCTAAACCAAAAAAAAAAACACCCCGCCCCGCCAAAAAAAAAAAAAAAAAAAAAACCCTTTTTCTCTTCATCAGATTTTTTAAAACTTCTCAACTTTGTTCTAAAAGCAAAAGAATTCAGGTTGTTTTCTCCTAAAAAGAATTAACGTAACTTTTTTTTTCTATCTTTTCATCCACTTTTCTGCCTTCCTCTCAATCTTTAGACACGTACATTTTCAATGGACCTGTTTTAGTTACTCAAATTGTGAGACTATGCTCTATCCCAGCGTAGTGCCAACATATTAACTTTGTACAGACACTCACTGTACTTTCAAGAAATAGTGTTTTGGTATTATCAGATAAGAATTAGAAAAACTAAAATGAGGAGGAGTACAGAGGGAAGAGAAAAGGTTGTTATTCCTGTTCTAGTGACTCACAGCCCAGAAGTATTTCAGAAGAAAATTGGTTCCACCCTCACTTTCCCCTCCTCTCCACCTTCAAAATGAAATAATCTTAAATCGTCAACACTCTCTCAAAGGGCTTTTATTTAGCAACCTAAAATAAAGTGAAGAGGAAAGGATGTGAGGTCCATCCGATTAGCCATTCCTGCCCACATTCCCACACTTGCACACCAGAAAATTGAGAGGAGGGCCGTAAACCCTGTTCGCTGTTGCCATCTCCGCAGAGCCCCTCGATCTCAGTCCCGGAGCCCCAAGTTTTCCCAGCCCACCTACAACCCCCGCCCCCAGCGCTTCCTGAGAACGCGGGCCCGCGGCGAGGGCACCCAGGGGCGAACACGGTGGACGCGGCGCCCCTCTCCCGGCGCGGGCCCGGGTTCCCATCGGCCGCCAGGAGCCGGGAAATGGCTTCTCCCTGCCTCCGGCCGCTCCGCGAGCCAGCGGGGGAGGCGCTCAGGACTCTGCATTAGGCCGCGTCGCATCCCGGCGACCTGGGGTCGGGCCTGACGCGACGAGGCCGAGATTTCTGCCCTCTGCGCTGCCCACTGCCCCCACCCTCCAGGCCTCCCCTGCCCTCCATCCCTCCAGGGCCCGCCGCCCCCGCCGCGGCCTCGCCGGCCCGTGCGCACCTTCTTGATGTTGTAGAGGCGGGTGAGCATGCCGACGCCCCGGTCGTTGAGGATGGTGAGCTTCTCCGCCAGCTTCTGCTGACTGGGCTGCAGCACGGAGCGCGACATGGTGGTGCCGGTGCCGCCGCCGGCCGCCTGGCGCCCAGTCACCGGCCCGCGGCCTCCGCAGCAACCTCTCTCGGGCCTCCTCCCCTCCCGCCCGCGACCTCCGCCTCAGGGGAGCGCGCCCATAGCCCTCGAGCCCCAAGCCCGCGCCGGTGACAGAGCAAACCGCGGCGGACGCCTCGGGGCCCCTTCCCGGGCAGCAGCCAGCGCCCCGGCAGCCTCTTGCCTTCCGCCTGCCGCCCTTCCGTCCCCTCCCCCGGCGCTCTCCACCCCAGCCCCCACAGAGCCGCCTTCCCCGGCTCCTCCACTAGGTGTGGCGGCGGCGGCGGCGGCGGCGGCGGCGGCGGCGGCGGCGTCTCCGGCGGCTGAGAACGAGGCCGCTTCCCGCAGCCCCGGACAAGCGCTCGGTCACCTGATCGGTCCCGCTGGCGCCCCCGCGAGGCCAGTCCGGGGACTGCGCCCCGCCGGCCCTCGCCCTCCCTGCCCGGCCCTGGCTCTGCTGGCCCACTGCGCCGGATGCCGGGATGCGAACGTCCCGTGCTGGATGCACAAGGGGTCTCGTCTTCTGTTCGTCCCGCTAATCCCCGCACCCTTCGGCTTCTAGTTCCCCAAAGTTGCTTTTCCTCACCACCCCCGTAAAGAGGCCCGCAGGAACACTGGGAAGAAGGGGTGTTTTGAGGGCGAGTTTCGCCTAAGAGTGGGCTGGTGGCTCCGAGCGCTTTTCCTCCCACTGCTTAACAGACGCTCCCCACGGAACACAGCAGCTGTTGTGCTTAGCGAGACCGGCATCGCCTCTCCCAACCTCCCTACCCATCCTAACTCCCCCGCCTCAAGCCTGTTTGCAAGGAAGGAGGTCGGAAGTGAAGACTACTCAAGTTCCTGAGATAATTCGAATCTGAAATTTGTCGACAAGGAGCACCCACCCGGAGGGGACCCTAATAGGCTCTGATGTGGTAGCCAAAAAATGAGGGAACGTTCCCTTTTTTTTTTTTTTTTTTTACCAGATTCCACTTTTTCTTGGAAACTTTCATCACAGCTTTTTCCTCCTGATCAATTTCTTCTCGTCGACACTCCGACTGTAATCCCTCTGGTCAAATACATTAGACGTTCCAAACTGAATAAATCAAGGATTTAATGCGATTGATTGGGGTGACAAATTCCAGGCAAGAGGATTCACGTCACTTTGAAATTTGGGACTTTACCTTCTTCCTATGTGTTAACCTTTTATATTATATTTTTTAAGTCAATGACAAAATGTCACCTTCAATGAGACATTCTTTTTTTTTTTTTTTCCCTTGGAGGTGGGACAAGGTACTGGGAGGTTGAACTCAGGGGTACTCAACCACTAAGCCACATCCCCAGCCCTATTTTGTATTTAGAGACAGTGACTCACTGGGTTGCTTAGTACCTTGCCTTTGCTGAGGCTGGCTTTGAACTCCGGATCCTTCTGTCTCAGCCTCCCCAACCGCTGGGTTTACAGGCATGCACCACCGCGCCCAGCTCAATGAGACATTCTCAAGAGTAAATAAGCCATCAATTTATTGATAAAAACACTCTATGAAAAGGAAATTGTAATGAATAGCTTTTAAAACTATTGCATCTTCTATTCGTATGGAAATCTTCATTTTACTATCCCTAAAAGAAGGAATAGACTAAATTGGATTTGATTCAAAGGATATTAAAAAGAGCCCTGTTCCTTTCAAAAAAAAAAAAAGTCAAAAGCATAGCTGCAGTTATTCTTGAAAGTTTATACATAAGAGTTGCATTACCTTCAATGAATACTTTGTATATAGTCTCGTTTGTTTAATACAAACACATTTTTTAGTTATTTACTATAGTCATTAACTGGTTGAGGAATTTAATGTATCCAGTTACTTTTCAAGCTGATAGCTAACATCTTAATTTACAGGAGGCAAGGGTCTGGTGCCTAAGATAGTAAGAGCAAACCTGGGAATTGAAGGCACCCAGGTTTGGGGCACCCAGGTAAGAAACTTTGAAGATGCTGGACATAGAGGAAAATATGTGTTCTTTGGGGAAAACCACAAATAAGCCAGTTCTAGAGGACGAATTATAGAATCTTACCAATGAAAGCTTATCTCATTTTCTACTTTTTTAGAAAATGCTGCATAGCCAGAACAAGAAAATGACACCATAGTATAAATTTGAACACAATTCTTACTGAAGAAAAGCTACTATAAGTCTCCATATGAACTTGAATATTTGTGAACTGAGAGTATTCAATAGAAGGACTCCTATATAGATCCTATTTTTTAATTTAATTTTATTTTATTGTGGCACTGAGAATTGAATCCAGGGGCTCTCTACCACTGAGTTTTATCCCCAGCCCTTTTTATTTATTTATTTTTATTTTGAAACAGAGTTTCCACTAAGTTGCCCAGGCTGGTCTCAAAGTTGCCACCCTCCTGCTTCAGGGGCCTGAATCTCTGAAATTCCAGGGGTACACCACCATTTCTGGCTGTAGATCCTAGTCTTATTATTCAATTTGTATTGTAACTAATTTTTAGACAGACTAGGCATAGTGTATTATATCTATCTTTTTTGAATAAAAGATTAAATTTTAATGAACTATTCATAATTTTTTCATTTCTCTATATTTTGCATCAAGAAGAATTTTGATATTTAGATCAAGCGCATGTGTATGCAGTGTCTTTCCTCCTTAAAAGCAGAATAAAGACTACATCTCCAAACCTCCCTCACAGCTTAGTGTAACCATATGACTAAATTTCTGGTTATTAGAAAACATGCTTTCAAGAACCTTCCTTAAGAGACTGCTATGGCTCACCTTTTGCCCACTTCTTTCATTTGGCCACCTGTGTCAAGAATGCAACATCCACTCTCTTAGACCATAACAGCCAGAATAGCAGAACATGGAAATGTAAGGTATGTATGGGCTTCTCAGAGCAGAACTGCCATATCAACCCTGGCCCATTTAGATCTGGATTTTAGGTGAAAGAGAAATAAACTTTTAACTCAGTTTTTCTTTTTGGTTGGGGGGTGAGAGGGACATCTATTACTTACAGCCTAACTTGATTCTAACTGATAACAGTTTCTGCTGCCAACATTATAATATCTCTATTAGGAATAAAATAAGCAATAGTAATTATATTTAATATGTATTAAATATTTTTGCACTATGTCAGGTGCTTATATTTGAGTTTTATTTCCTCATCTACTTTTCTCAAAATTATTTCAAGATATTATCTTTCATTTTACAGATAAGGAAATGAAATGCAGAAAGGTGTCTTAAATTACCAATGGTCATACCTGTAGAAATTGGAAAAGCTGGTATTGGATCTGACTATAAAGGTCATGTGTGCCCTTTACTGTGATTCCATTAATGTCTAGTTAGATGGCGTTACATTTGTCATGCATCTGATGAACCTACTTCTACCCTTTCCTCTAGCATTTCTTAAACCTAATTAATTCTTCATAAATAGTCATTTCACTTTCTTTTGCAGCTCAAGTCTGCCATATTTTCCCTCATTGATGATTCACCAGCTCTTTCAAATGACTTTCTTCAGCTTTGCTTTCTCTAGTAGCTAGAATGAGAATTATTTCTGCAATGCTTTTTGCAAATTGTGAGGGATATTTTAGTTTGCTTTAAAAAAAAACACTTAGCTGACAATCCCCTATGTAAGGCAAAAAAAAAAATGATGAAGGGTCTTTCCATGAGTTTTTAGGTGAAAACCATTTTATTAGTATGTCTCTGTCAAAGGTAATGTTCCTGTGTTCTTCAAGACAAATTCAACATTTTTCCTCCCATCAGATTTCAAATCAGGTAGTAGTAATTAGGTGTAACTAGAAATATGTGAACAAATTTATCTTTAAAACATTCTAAGAATAGAATAGTAGACATATATTAGACATATCTATCTTCCCTCCCTCTCTTTAGAGAACTGCTACATTCTGACAAAACTGATTTCAGAGAGTAAAAGGTAGGTCAATTCCATAAATGTTGGTGAGGATGTGGGGGAAAAGGTACACTCATATATTGCTGGTGGAGATGCAAATTGGTGCAACCATTATGGAAAACGGTATAGGATTCCTCAGAAAACCTGGAATGGAACCACCACTTTACCCAGCTATCCCACTTCTCGGTGTATACACAAAAGACTTAAAATCAGTATATTAAACTGATACAGCCACATCAATGTTTATAGCAGCTCAATTCACAATAGCTAAACTATGGAACCAGCTTAGGTGCCATTCAGCAGATGAATGGATTAAAAAAAATGTGGTATGTATATTTGACGGAGTATTACTCAGCCTTAAAGAAGAATGAAATCATGGCATTTGCCAGTAAATAAATGGAGCTGGAGAATATCATGTTAAACAAAATAAGCCCAAAAAACAAAGATCAAATGTTTTGTCTGATATGTGGATGCTAATTCACAATGAGGGGGTGGCTAGAGAGAATAGAGTTACTTTTGGTAGAAGGGAGTGAAGGGAGGGGAAGGAGTATGGGAGTAGGAAGGATATCAGACATTATTACCCTATGTGCATATGTAACTATATAACTGCTGGGATTCCACATCATATATAACCAGAAAAATGAGAAATTTAACTTCATTATATATAATGTATCAAAGTACATTCTACTGTTATGAATAACTAATTTAAAAATTTTTTAAAAGGTAGGTCAAACTGTGGGAAGAGGCAGGTATCAAATAACAAATTAATGGGATTTTTCAAGGAATCATCATTCTTTTTAAGTATTTACTTTTTACTTGTAGGTGGACACAATATCTTTATTTCATTTTTATGTGGTGCTGAGGATAGAACTCAGTGCCTCATGTGTGCTAGGCGAGCACTCTATCACTGAGCCACAACCCCAGCCCCAAGGAATTGTCATTTTTAAAGTATTTTTTTAAGAACAAAGTATTTTATCAAACAAGTCAGCAATCAAATATAACATTTTGCTGCTTGGCATCTAGACTCCTCTGTGCCCTCAGTGTGCCAGCAGCAACTGTAGATCATAGTCAAGGGATCTGTGAAGTTTGGGCTTGTACCCTAGATGAAGAAAATCTGCCAAGTTATCCAAAAATATAATTAAATGGCTATGGGCACTGAGGTTCCAGGTATGGTATTTTAAAAGTGTTTTAAAGACCGTAGTCAGAATGTTATATAAATAGAGAAACTCCATCTGGATGAAGATCTGTGGAAAAACATGATAGATTTCACTGTAGTTGAGCAGTGGTTATAGAAAAGCTAGATAATAAAGTATATGCTAACTCAATACCTCAAGCTCTGTCCTCCTACATGGCAAAGTCCATGAGGCATGAAATTTGCTCCACTAAAAATGACTAAGAAAGAGAATAGAGAAAAGATGGAGCAACAGTATCCCAATATCTGTAGGAAATGAAGTAAGTAGTAAAGATAGGCGGAGACTGCAACTTGGTATGGCAGAAGAATAACAAATACAGGCCTAAATGACATGTAAGAGTCCCCACTAGCCAGCAGCAAAAAAAAAAAAAAAAATACCAGAAATAGAACTGATCCAACAAGTTCAAACATAAAACAATGAAAAATTACTGATAGGCTAGATCTTGACCATTCATATCCAATTAGATTTATCTCGTAGCCTGACAAATGTTTGGTAATACAACTTGCACATGTTTATTTGCTTTTGCTCTACAAAACTAACAATAGATTCGGCTTTCCTTTAAAGTCCTTTTCCTTTAAAGTCATTCAAAGAACTTCAGTTTTCTCTATGGAAAAAATTGAATTGAATGAACAGTGTAAGTAAGTATATGATTGGTTTTAGTTGGCTAAAACTAAAACTAAGTGAGTTTGTATCAGTACCTAAAAAACTAAGGGAAGGGTTTTTATTTTCAACAGCAATTTCTAGGTTATTCATCAGAGAGGGAAAACTATGTTTAAGTAGAGAATGAAATAATCAAAGGAGCAGAGGCATGGACAGAACAAGAGGGAAAGAGATGGAGAGGAAGCAATGGTATAAAGCCAGGTTAATTTTTTTTTTTTTATGGTGGTGAAGGTAAGATAAGGGTAGAGAAAATAAGATGATATTAACTCTCATTGAGCACTTGCAATGTGTCATGACCTGTTCCACCTATTTTACATGTATTAATGTGTTTCACCTTCAGAGCAAACTCTTGAAGTAGCTTATACTACTTTATGATAGTACTTCATCATTCCTATTAAATAGATGAGGATGTTGTGCCTAAAATCACAATTAATAAGGGATGATGTTCCCACCCTTCACCACTTGCTGTGTGCACTGATGTTGGTCAGCAGAATTGATTTGGAGAAAATGAGAAAACTTTCTCATCTTTTCTAATTTCTCAATGAAATGGAAATATTTCATCATCCTAAAAGGGAAGACTGGTGTCCAAAAATATTAAAATGTTCACTTGAGCTTTATGTTATATATTTAGGTTAGCAGGGGGTGCGGGGGGTGGCAAGGTGGTGGGGAAGGCTAAGCTCTGAGGTTGGGCTCACAGAGTTGGAATTCTGGCTTTGTTTCTTACAGCAGTGTGACCTAGGGCATGTGGCTATAGTTCTCTAATCCTCTCCATTTTTTACCTCAAATAAAGATAATTGGACCTAACATAATTTACTAGGTTGTTGTGAGGAAGCTATGAAATCATTTATAGCACTTGTATCTTATACATTTACATGTAAGTGTTGCCTGTTGTAACTATTCTATGGTTATTATTATTGTTGTTGCCCCCGGCTGCCCAGTTGTGATTTCCTACATTGGTAAGTTGTTTCAGATGAAGAAAAAAGGGGGGTTGTGAGTTGTTTTTTTTTTGTTGTTGCTGTTGTTGTTATTTATTTATTTATTTTAGGTGAGGGCAATGAAAGAAGAGAGCAGAATAAGAATAGAATACTGGCTATGGAATAATAGCCTCCTTTAGATAGTTAATGCATTGTGTTATAACATTCAATTTTTAAAAAATATTTATTCTTAAGTTTTAGGTCGACACAATATCCTTATTTTACATTTATGTGGTGCTGAGGATCAAACCCAGTGCCTCGTGCATGCTAGGCGAGCACTTTACCACTGAGCCACAACCCCAGCCCATAATATTCAATTTTTTAAAAATAAAACCTACCTAATTACATTAAAATGTTTTGCTTGACAAACTCCTATTTCCAAGTAATAATTTCTAAAAGTGACATTTTCAGTTTTATTTTAGGCATATACCATACCCATTATACTTCTAAGTGTGGATTATGTACAAATGTTAAGGACATTAAATTTTTCCTTATTATAAGGCACATACTGTGCTAAAATATTACAAACTCTTTATAAGATTATTTTTCCCATTAAAACTTCATTGAAGTCTAAATGTTTACAATAAGTCAGGTGCTCACTGGTGCTTAAATTTAACTTTTGTATTCCCACTTAAATTAAAATTCATTATTATTTAACCACTATCTTACAAATTAAGTGACCACTATCAAATCCTGTTTTACTGTTTTGAAGCCATGAACATATACATCCCCACCTAGACTGTTCGTGGATTAAAGTTTTACCATTCCTTCCATCATTTTTAATTGCTTCAGTGTGAACATTTAGAATCAGAATTTAGTCACATTTTCCACAATTACTTTTTGTATTTATCCTATTCCATGATCTTCTTTTGTGCTATATTTGAAATGAAAGGATGAACAATTTATTTTTAGCTTTTGAAGAGAGCAAAGTGACATTTCCTGAACTACTATTCAATTTATTTGTTTATTTCATATAGTTTATTCTAGAGTTAGAATATCAGGAACGTATTAAAGCAAACTGTAGCATATACATATGTATGTGTAAATACTTTGTGTCATATTTTAATTATAAAATTGTATGACTTGAGCAGTAAACATTTATTGTCTACTTAAGTGGAAAATAGCTGTTATTTAACATATTAGATTTCAAAAAGCTAGTAGTTTTATTATCTACTATGTTAGCTAAAAGTGCAACTACTAGATTGCAAACTATAGAAATTACAAACATTAGAAGAGAATTTTAACTAAGCAAATGATTCTAGAAACAACAAAGTTGTCTTGTTTTAAAAGACGGTGAGATAGATTTAAAGTCTATGATTTAAATCAGAAGAAAGGAATGAAGTGAATAGTTCATCTTTACTCATTGTCCTCAAGGAGTCAAAGCAGAAATAAAACAAAGCTGTAATCACTTTTTTTTCTTTACATGATGGTGCAGATTTATAGACTAAATTAATTCTTAGTTCTAAGATTTCTATTTAGATATGGGTAATGAACCCCACCCCTGCCCCATTTTTTAAAAAATGAAACTATTCATTTTACCCAGAAAAATGGACAAGGATGGGAATGTAGTTCAGAGGTAGAGCACCAACCTCATGCAAGGCTCTGGGTTTGATCTCCAACACTGCAACAAAAATAAAAATTTTTTAAAGAGTTTTTGGGTTCACTAAGTCCATATAAAGCTCCAAAGCTAGATTCAGAACAACTCTGCATTGTAATGTTTGTCAAAGAAAACAGAATAGGAGGAATGTTATACCCAAGTCATCACATGCCAAGTGTCCAGGTTTAAACCAACATTAAAGTTAGAAAACAAACTTTTTAAAACATCATCCAGAGCTGTGAAAGTGCCTCTTTCCTGATAAGTTCAGTGCATTAGCCTATGGTAACAGGGTGGCTGTAATTGACATTTTTATCAGGATTAAATAGCCCACTATACCTCAATTACTCGAGTTCATTCTTTATGTGCCTCCCTCTGGCATCTCCAACAGAAGGTGTGAAGGACAACTGAAAACATGAAACAACTTGGGTTGTTCTGTTTTTGCTTTCAACTGAACACCTTGTCTAAACAGTTTAGTGTAAAGTAAGACAGGGAAACTGCTGTTTAGCACAAAATGTTTGGATGGACTGCAAATTATCACTTTTTTCCATATCCCTTTCTCTTATTTCTATAGGTAATACAGGGTTGGCTGCTTCCTTAATGAAACTTACAGTGTTTTAAAGAGAGCCGGTGGGTCCTACACATTACATAAGCCATAGTTAATCTGCCTCAAAATGATTGCGGAATTATTGTAAATGTAGTCTCAGAAGCCTGCTGCTAAAGTAGACCCAGCCAGCTTTTCAACTTTCAAAGCTGCTCTGTGTAAAGCAGCACATTTGGAAATCTGTTGCTGGTACACTCTCTTCATACCCTATTTCTAAGAAGTAAAATTTAACACAAGGGAGAAAGATACATGAAATGGGTGAAAGGATTGCAAAAATAGAAGAAGCAGTTCTAAGCAAATTCATTATGTTAGGTTATCAAATATTTAGATGTTCGGATGTTTTAGAATGTCGATGTTATTTTCTTATTAGGAAAATACCTCCTCTCTAGATTTCCATGCCAGGTGGCAAACTCCTACACCACCAGACAATCAGTTCTTTGTCTCATACTGTGACTGCTTTTTCAGGTAGGGAAAAGTAAATATAAAATAAATATCACCACCCCTATCATCATTTAACATTAAATAAGTTTGACACCATAGACTTGACTACAATTATCAAAGTTAGGTAAGCTGCCTCAATTCTTATCTCTTGTAGAAAGATAATCAAATACTAAGAATAAGGGTTTTCTTTTTCTTCTCTCTGTGGGAGACATATTAGCTTAATTCATGTGAAAGATTTATTTTTCTTCTACGTCCTTTTCATTTCAAGAGGTATTCCTACTTTCATTGGAAAGGTTGTGAGTTTGGGGGGCTTCGGTTTTTGTGGGTTTTTTTCTCAGTAAAATCTTTTTTTTTTAAATTTCACTTGGCTATAATTTTGAACTTACTCATTTAACACAAGATTTTTTCACAGGTATTATTTCTTGAATGCCTTTTATTGTTATGTGTGGACACATTATTTAATCTCCATGTGCCTCAGTTTCCTCATCTGTGAAAAACTAAAACCGTGATAGAAATTTTTGAGGATTAAATGAAATGATACATGTAGAAAATGTCAGCAGAGGCCAGCCTGTGATAAGCATTATAGAAGTTAGTTATTATTTTCCATGCAGTTAGCACAAACCATCATCCTCTCAATCGTGACACAAAATTTGTATATGGCAGGAGCCACAGATTTCATTCTTCTGTTTTTTGTGATATTGAGTGGTGCTGAACTCAAGAGCAGGCTTAAAAAGTGATTTCCTTTCTGAATCTCCAAACTTTATGAACCTCAACTCCCTTCCCAAGTTTCATACTGTGCAGGCATACCCTTCTAATTTTTCCAGAATAAATATTCATTCTTAAGTACATGAGATGCCCAGTTCTAAGAATATTTTCTGATTTCTTCATATTTTTCATCTTCAAAGTGATTGCATAAACATCATCTCATGTAAACCTTACAGCAATTAGATGAAGAAGCAGAATCTTTATTTTCTTGAGATGTTTCTCAGGCTGGTCTGGAACTCCCTAGTAGCAGGCCTGAAGGTATGTGATACAGTGCCACACCTGTATCACATCATAGGTTTTCATTGTATTAATAGAGAAACTGAGACTCTCTGAAATAAAGTAATTCTCTCAAGATTATACTGATGAATAAAAATAGTTATTACTATTAATATTTTAAAGACTTAGTATTAGGTTAAACACGTGAAATTGCTGATAATCTACCATTTTTAACCTACCAAGAAAAGTAATTTCATATTGTTTAACCTAAATGCTAAGTACATGTTATTTAATCCTCTTATCAACCCATTCACTTTATTTTTTATTTGTTTCTTCTAGATATACATATCATTAGAGTGTATTTTGACATATTATACATACATAGAATAGGTATAACTTGTTCCAATTTGGATCCCATTATTGTGGTTGTACATGATGTAGAGTTACACTGGCTGTGTATTCATATATGAGCATAGAAAGGTTATGTCTGATTCATTCTCCTGTCTTTCCTATTCTCATCCCTGTTCCTTTCCCTTATTCCATTTTATCTAGTCTAAGGAACTTCTTTTCTTCCCCTCCCTTATTGTGAATTAGCATCCACATATCAAAGAGAACATTCTGCCTTTGGTGTTTTGGGAACCGGCTAATTTTACACTGCATGATGTTCTCTAGTTCCATCCATTTACTGGCAAATTTCAAAATTTCATTCTTCTTTATGGTTGAATAAGATTCCATTGTGTGTAATACAACATCTGTTGTAGGGCAGCTAGGTTGGTTCCTTAGCTTGGCTATTGTGAACTGAGCTGCTATAAACATTGAAGTGGCTGTGTCACTGTAGTATGCTGATTTTAAGTCCTTTGGGTATATACCCAGGAGTAGTTCCATTGCAAGTTTTCTGAGGAATCTACTTTCCAGAGTAGTTGCATCAGTTTGCAGTCCCACCAGTAATGCATAAGTGAACCTTTTCCCCCACATCCTCACTAACGTTTATTGTTACTTGTATTCTTGATAGTTGCCATTCTGACTAGAGTGAGATGGAATCTCGGTGTAGTTTTGATTTGCGTTTCTCTAACTGCTAGAGATGTTGGACATTTTTTTTCCATATATTGTTTGACCATTGTATTTCTTCTGTGAAGTACCTGTTCTGTTCCTTGGCCCATTTATTGACTGGCTTGTACAGAGGATTGAACCTAGGGGCACTTAACCACTAAGCCACATATCTAGCCCTTTTTATATTTTATTTAGAGGCAGGGTCTTGCTATGTTGCTTAGGACCTCACTAAAGTGCTAAGGCTAGCTTTGAACTTGTGATCCTCCTACCTCAGCCTCCAGAGGTGCTGGGATATAGACTGGTGCTGGTGCCACTGTGCTTGACTAGATTGTGAGTTTTTAAAAACTTTTTATTACAAATATTTTAAACATAAAAAAGTAGAAAGAAGAGCATGATAACTATCACCCAACTTTGAATCTTAATGATCTTTTCCCAAACTTGAACATAAAGGGTTTTAGCTTATCTGTAATCAAAACCAGAATTCTTTATTTATGTGATGCTAATAGTAGAATATAAATAATGTAAATATTATTCTCTGAAACTCTTGAAAATAATATCTGAATCATTTCTTCAAAGGCAACTATTTCTAGTTTGCTCAGAAAAACATTGGCATTATAGAGTATGCTCAACATGGGCTTAATTTTATTTTCACATTTGGTAATTTTTAACATTTTTAAAAGAGGAGACTGTAAGAAAGAATGTCAGTATTGGTAGTAGTCAAACCAAGGGGTACAACTCATTAAGATCAGTTAAATACATATCTCTCTATCAATCGGAACCTAAGCTAACAGCATGTGATGAGTAGCTTCCTAAATCTTTTTTTTTTTTTTTTTTGAGAAGCAGATTAAGAATACACCCAGTGATTTCATTGCACTGAGTCACTGAATTGAAAGAGAGACAGATAAACCACACCCCAAATAATCACATTCTTTTTCTTCTAGGGACTCACAGGCATAAAGCCATAAAGAATTGTGCTACCTGTTTTGTCTACAATAATTCTCATCCACTGCTTGTTTCATTTATTTTGATATTAGGCAACTACTTGGTAAGCTGGGAATTTGGTTAGGTAAAAAGCTTTCTGGCTGCTATGTAGGTATAAACAAAAACAATTTTAGAAACTCAGATAATATTCAAAATCATAGGGAAGTATTTTATTGATTAATTTTTTTCAACATTAAATATTTGCTAGGTATTTATATCAAATAACAACCAAAAAAAGTTTGCAGAATCATTTTGATTGACCCCCCTTCCCTCAAGAATCATCAAACAGCATTTTTTTGTGGAAATATTGACCATATCTCTCAAAATTTACTTTATCTAAAAGCTTGATTAACATACTCTTTTCTGTTTTTTTAAATGAATATACTCTTCATTTAATTTTCAATTAGTAAGTTTTAAGATAAGCTTAAAAGTCATTGTCAGAACTATAATAAAATTTTGTAGTGTTCATGAAATCATCTTTCTTCTTCTCTATAACACACAAAATATCCAAATTCTATTTTCTTCATTTGTTTACAGCATGAGAGAAAATAAAAGGTGTTCAATATTCAGAATAGCAAGACTCTATAAAAGAGGAAAAATTAAATTTAAAAACAAACTGCTTTTGAGTAAAAATAGTTCTCCCATACAGCGTTGTAACCCATTGGGCATCAACTTGGACATACTTATCAAGAGCATTCAAATTATTCATCACTTCTAAATATGATTATGCACTTGTACATTTGATTAATTCCACTCCTGGAAATAGTTCTTAAGAAAAAAACTAAAAAATTATATTATTTAGAATAACAGACACAATCTAAATTCTCACAGTAGGGAACAGTTACAGGAGTTATAGTACACACACACTAAGACATTTCTAAACAATTCCATGTGGATGAAAGAAAACAGGGATATCATGCCTTACAAAAACCTGATGTATATTTTCCTTAATAAAGGTTCTAACATCATAATTAAAGTTTCAGACCAATGATCCTTCCAAAAGGAGTGCCTATACTTGGTGGTCTGACAAGGGGTCATGACCAGAAAAAAAACAATTATCTCAAGCTCCACTTAATCTATGGATAATGACTGATTGAGTTGGGTTTCTAAGGTTCTACTGAATTCAGCTGATTTCTAACAAAAGAGTTTCCAACCAAAGATCCAACAAAATCTAAAATAATTAATAGGCACCAAATGAAATTTTATATGTGGGTGACTTTATGTCCTCGTGGCACCTTAATAGAAACCACGGATCAATCCTAAGAGATAGATTCCATTGCTTTCATAAGCATTCTGTGATGCTGCTCTATCCTTTCAAGTTCCCAATATCCTTTAGCCAAAATATGTAAATGCACTGACTGCAAGGAGCTGCTTTTTAAATGTACCTGTATCTGAAAGATAGATGTGAATTCTCCAGGCCCTTCTTTAACACCAACCAGCCCCGCAATAACTCAATTAATGGGCAAATGAGTTAAGACACTTTTCAAAAAGAAGAAATACAACTAGCCAACAAATATGTTTAATACCATTAACAACTAGGGAAAAGCAAATCAAAACTTTACTGAGATATCATCTCACACAAGTCAGAATAGCAGTCATCAAGAATACAAACAATTGCTGGGCGCAGTGCTGCACGCCTGTAATACCAGCAGCTTGGGAGGCTGAGGTAGGAGAATTTCGAGTTCAAAACCAGCCTCAGCAACATAGGGAGGCCCTAAGCAACTCAGCAAGACCCTGTCTCTAAATAAAATATAAAAAAGGGTGGGGATGTGGCTCAGTGGTTAAGTGCCCCTGGGTTGAATCCCCGGTACCCAAAAAAAAAAAAAAAAAAAAAAAAAACAGAATACAAACAATAAAAGTTCCCCTCTCTCACATTGCTGAGAAACTGCATGTCTGAATTCTTGGCTTCAAGCCACTGAGTGACAAGGAAAGTGACCTTCTCTAATCCACTTCAATGTTTATAGCAGCTCAACTTACAATAACCAAGCTATGGAACCAACCTAGCTGCCCCGCAACAGATGAATTAACAACAACAAAAATGTGGTATATATACACAATGGAATATGACTCTGCCCTAAAGAAGAATGAATTATGACATTTCTCAACAAATGGATGGAACTGGAGAATATCAGGCTAAGTGAAATAAGCCAGTCCCCACTCCCCCCCAAAAAGGCAGAATGTTCTCTCTGATATGTGGGTGCTAATCTACAATAATCTACAAAAACATTATCATTAGACTAGACAAAGGGGAACAAAGTGAAGGTGGGGTGGGAATAGAAAAGACAGTAGAATGAATTGGACATATCTTTCCTCTTCTTATATATAAATACATGACCAAGGTAACTCCATATCATATACAACCACAATAATAGCATCCTAATTGGAACAAGTTATACTTATTCTATGTATGTATAATATGTCAAAATACATTCTACTATCATGTATGTCTAGAAGAACAAATAATTTTTTTTAAAAAAAGAAACTTACCATTACAAGAATATACAATTATTCTGATAAGTTCTTTATTCAAAGAACCATTCTTTCTCTACCACTCTGCAGTTTCCTCCTTTAATCTTAACCAAGTACATTTTCTTATTGTCTGATTTTTTCCTGGGATTTCCACTGATCTATTCATATCACTTAATATTTATATCTTTCATAATCATAACACATCTGAATGTGCATATCATTCTGTGTTGTATACTGAATTTTGACATATGGGAAAATACCCTATGTTAACTCAGCTATCCGGCTAATTCATGTTCATGTGATTGATTAAAACTTGTATTATTGTTATTGTGGAAAAAAAGAAAACAAACAATAATAAATGCTGGAGAAGATATGGAGAAAAAGGAACACTTTTCCACTGTTGTTGGGATTGTAAGTTAGTACAACCACTATTGAAATCTGTATGGAGGTTTCTGAAAAGTCTAAGAATAGAACAACACCATTTGACCCAGCCAAACTACTCTTTGCTATTTAGCCTCCCTTTCCTTTCTTAGCACAGATGAGGTCATTTGGGAGCCTTATACTGCTCATGAAGACACAGAGGGATTAATATATTTGGGAGTAGGTCAAGAATTGGGAGGAGAAAAACAGCAATAGTCTCAGGTTGGCCAGAGTATGCTGTAAGGAGTCCCTATACCCTAAGAAGAGAAGGAGGAGGTCTTCCTCCATTGAGGAGAGGGAGAAGTTAGCAGCATTCAGGAATGCCACAAAAGACGTGACTCTCCTGGGGTTGGAAACTATTTAAAAGGAATTTACTTACAGTTGGGCCTGAAGTAAGGTCTACCCTCAAAGAAAATATGATAACATCAAAATTATGTCAAAAGCTGCTCTAAATAAAAGTTTACTTTTTATAAATAAAAGACCTATCTCCTCACTATCTCTCTAAATCTTAGAGTACAGAGAATTAATCACACTGGACGTTGTAGCGAAAGAGGGAACAGTAGATCAAAAAAAGCAAGAAGTCAGCTTTCTACTTCCTAGGAGCTGAAAGGGTTGGGCAGACTCAGCCCTGCTTCTCACCAATCTCTCTATAGATGTTTATCAGGCCAGGGCCCCTTAAGAGTCATAGAGACTTTCCTGCACCTAGGACTTTGACATTGAAACCCCAGCAAAAGGATATGGAAGGGTATGTGTAGAATGAACATCTCTAAAACTACAGACACAGGTTCCCCCACTGTAAAAACCCTTATCAATCTGCCCTCATTTTGGATAATTAAGATATCCTGAACTTTAAGGAAATGTAACCAACTTTAGTAGGAAAAAACTAAAATATAAGAACATTATCCGCTATTATAGTAGTTTAAACTCCCAATACCTAACCTAGCAAAAGGAAAAGATTGACTTAAGTTTCAATTACTTTTATTTCCCCTGCTCATATTCTCAAATAATCCACTTGAATGGAGAAATCATAAGATCATACAATTTTAGAGCTAAAAGAGGCCTGGGGGGTCATTTCTTTCCCTTGTTTTAGGGATGAGAAAGCATAGAAAAGTTAATAGCTCAATGTAGGAAGCCAAAAAGTTGCAGAAGTATGGATAATCTATAAAATGAAAATCAGAGCCCATGAAATCTTGAGTTTATTGCAGAAAATGTCATTACACTTAACTGTATTTTCTCTGCAGGTTTGGATATGTGTTTGTTCTGCCTATTTTCATTTATTAAGGAATGGATCAATGTTTTCACAATCGCTCTTTGCTGTCACAATGGAAATCTACAAAAATGGGTACTAGACTATTTTGGGACCATTGTTCAGGAGTGCATTTATCTTAGAAATGGTTACCATGGAGATGAGCACATGTCGTGTGACTCTACAGCTGGCAAGTTAGCGTCATCTATGCTACTTAGACATAAATAGCTATATATACACAGAGATACACAAGGGCCCATGCATACATGCACACTCAAGTTTTGTTGTTCTTTTCATATAATAATAATAATAAAACTTCATCCAGTGCTGACCTCTGGTGGTAGAAGGGTCTGCAAACTCTAGACATTTTAAAGCGTAATACTTTACAATGATATCAAAACCACTTTTTAAAAAAACATCATCAGTCTGCATCAACTTAAAAGGATAACTTACTTAATATGTAAAATAAATGAGAACATACTTTTTAGATATCATTTTTTAAAGTACAAATACAAAATTAAGATGGCAAATTTATGATTGCTGTATGTATATAGGTGACTCTATGACCAGTGTGATTCTGCAATCTGTACAATCAGAAAAATGAGAAATTACACCCCAATTGATTCAAATGTATGAATTGCCAAGATCATTGTAATGTCATGTGTAGCTAATAAAAAAAATTTTAAAAATTAAGATGGCAAAAAACAAACTCAAAATATATTACAAAAACTTCAGTTATTTTCCCCCTAGCATTCAATAATATTAAATACTTCTATTTGCTTAGTCTCTCTTTTTCCCTCCCTGAATATATTTATGTAGCTAGTTAATTTATTTCTTGGTAATTTTGTTTCCTTTCCTGTGCATTGCCTTTTATTTTCCTTCAATAAATACGTTTTTGTAGTGCATTTTAATTATAAAAACAATATAAGCATATTCTTATATACATATAAAATACTTAGATCATACCCATCCTTCCATTACCCTCTGTTACCTTTCTCTCTCCTCTTTTTCCCCATCCTTTTTTTTTTTTTTGGTTGGGGATTGAATCCAGGGTTGCACATCCCCAGTCCTTTTTAGTTTTATTTTTTTAAATTTTGAACTAAGAGTTTTACTAAGTTGCTGAGACTGGCCTCAAACTTTTAATCCTCCTGCCTTAGCCTGCTGAGTTTCTTGGATTATAGCTGGGCACCACTACGTCCAGCTCCTTCTCCTCTTCTTTCTTCTTCTCTAGTAGCCTCCTTTCTATTTTCATGAGGTCTTCCCCCACAGATTCCACATATGAGGGAAAACATGCATCACTTGTTTTTCTGAATTTGATTTATTTTGTTTAACTTAATGATCTCTGTTCCATCTATTTTACTACGAATTATGCAATTTCTTTTTTTATGGCTGAATAATATTCACACCACATTTTCTTTATCCATTCATCCATTGACATTGACAGGGACCAAAGCTTATTCTATTGTCAGGAGCAGCGACTGAATTATGGGTCTTGAACTGTCCTACTGCAGAGGCAATTTCTCTTTTGAGAACTCTCAGTTGGAAGCTTCAATTTGAGACTGCCCAATTACTATGGTGACACCCTGTTCAATAGGAGGGTCTATGCTTAGCCACAAGCTATTCAGTTCTTGACCTTGAGGTTCAGATGCCAACTGCTGGAGGTAGAAAATTATGGGCTCAAGGTGATAATCATAATCGGGCTGCTCCTACTCATGACCTTGGTTCTTACTTACTTTGAAGAAACTTTCTTACAATAAATCCTTTGATGTTTATACTTGTATAATAAACTTGCTGAGCTTGTTGTGTGTCACTACATCCCTACCCGGGTTGTAGTCAGCCCCCAAGAGCCAGCTTTTTCTCTATTTGTATGTCTGACTTTTCTCCCTTCTCTCACCACCAGGTCCAGGATCCTGAAATAACCTCTGTGCTGGTCACAGCATTTCATAGTTTGGCTATTGGGAATTGTGCTATGATAAATATGGGCATACAAGTATTTATATAGCACCCTGACCATAATTCCTTCAGCTATATGTTAAGGAGTGGTAACTGGATCATATGGTAATTCTATTTTTAATTTATTTGAGGAAACGCCATACTGATTTTCATAGGAACTGTACTAATTTACATTCCCACCAATAGTGTAAAATGGTTCCTTTTCTCCCAAATCGTCACCAGCATTTATTGTTTTTGTATTCTTTTTTTTTTCTTTTGATACTGGGGATTGAACTCAGGGGCACATCCACTGAGCAATATCCCCAGCCCTATTTTGTATTTTATTTAGAGACAGGGTCTCTCTGAGTTGCTTAGCACCTCGCTGTTGCTGAGGCTAGCTTTGAACTCACGATCCTCCGGCCTCAGTCTCCTGAGCTGCTGATATTACAGGCCTGGGCCATGTCACCGGCTGTTCTTTGTATTCTTGATAGGCATTCTGACAGTTGAGATAGCATCTCAATGTGGTTTTGCATTTCCCTGATGGATAATGATGTGGCCTTTCATGCTTCTTTTGAGAAGTCTCTGTTAGGTTATTTTTTATATTTATTGATTGGGTTATTTGGTTTTGGAGGGTGTTAAGGTTTTTTAAAATATATTTTTTTTTAGTTGTAGATGGACACAATACCTTTATTTTATTTGCTTATTTTTATGTGGTGTGGGGGATCTACCCAGTGCCTCAGGCCTGCTAGGCAAGCGCTCTACCACGGAGCCACAGCTCCATCCCCTTGGATGTTAAGGTTTTTGAGATCTTTATGTATTTTGGATATTAATCCTCTTTTGGAAGAGTAGCTGGTAAAGATTTTCTCCCATTTTGTAGACTGTCTTTTTACTCAATTGTTTCTTTTGGTGTGCAGAAATTTCTTTTTTTTTATTATATTTTATTTTTTTATTGGTTATTCAAAACATTACAAAGATTTCAGAATCACATCGGTTACACATCCACATTTTTACATAATACCATAATAGTAACTGTTGTATTCTGCTACCTTTCCTATCCTCTACTATCCCCCCTCCAGAAATTTCTTTAAAAAAAAATTTATTTTTTAGTTGTGGTTGGACACAATACCTTTTATTTTTTTATTTTTATGTGGTGCTGATAATCAAACCCAGGGCCCTGCACGTGCTAGGTGAGCACTCTACTGCTGAGCCACAACCCCAAGCCCATGTACAGAAACTTTTTAATTTGATGCTGTCCTAATTGTCAATACTTACCATTATTTCCTGAACTATTGGAGTCCTGTTCTAGAAGTTGTTGCCTGTGCCCATGTCATAAAATATTTCCCCTATGTTTGCTAGCAGTTTCAAAGTTTCAGGTCTTACATTTAGGTCTTTGATCCACTTTGAGATTATTTTTATATAGGATGAGAGATTGATATCTAGTATCAGTCTTCCACATAGGGATATCCAGATTTCTCAGAACCACTTGTTAAAGAGGCTGTTTTCTTCTATATGTTGGCTCTTTGTGAAGAATCAGATAGCTATAGCTGCAAGAGTTTGCCTCTATGCCTTCTATTATATTTCATTGATCTGTGTCTGTTTTTCTGCCTGTACCATGCTATTTTTGTTACTACAACTGTGTAATATTTTGAAATCAGGTATTGCAATATCTCTAGAATTGTTCTTTAATTTTTTTGGCTGTCTAGGGTCTTTTTTTCTTCCATCTGAATTGTTTTTTCTAGTTCTGTGAAGAATGTTGTTGGTAAAATAAATCTTTTTTTTTTTTTTAAAAAAAGCTTAAATCTCCAATAGACTAGCCACTTTCAGGAGATCACAAAGGCATATATTCTGATAAAAGTTAATTTGCATTTGTTAATTTTGACTTTTTTCTTTTCTTTTTTTTTTTTTTTTTTTTTTTTTACTTTTTGTAGTGGATATTTTCAAATTTTCTAACAAAAAGAGAAAGTATAGTAAAAGTAACTCCCTTCCATTTATCCATCATCTAACTTGAATACTTATTGACATATGGCTAATTCTGTTTAATTTAGAAGGCTCCTTCCCATTATTTTAAATTAAATACAAAATAGCATGGTAAATATTCATTTGAATAATTACACTAGCCAATAAGAAATTTTTTTTCTCTATAATTTGGAGGTTTTTCTACACTCTTATAAACCTTAAAGGCTTCATTGAATATAGGGTGCAGCATGAAGTACTAAATTCAGTAAAATAATAATGACTAGAACTATAATAATGATAATAATAATACTTCTTGAAACATGAAATAATTTAATACCCCAATGGTTTTGCAGGATTAATTTATGCATACCTATTTGAAAGTATAGTTAAAGGAAACCAAATAACTTGACATACTTCATACAATCATAAGAAAGCATATCAAATAAACATAACAATTATGTTTCTTCATATTTTTACAGATACCTATTTTAATATGTGATTGGCATACAAACACCCTAAAATTGTTAAAAGAGCACATAAAAAGTAAAACTATGAAACAACACATCTTTCACAGTCTGTTTTACTTTAAAAAAAGTCGTTCAGTATCTTAAATGTTTGCTGCCATTTTCACACTGAAGCACCATGCAGTCTTAGAGCTGGGATAAATTCTTCAGCTGAAAATCAACAAAATACAAAACTATGTCAGCAAAAATCTTTATTCTCTTCCATTTCAGTACTGTTGTCACTGCTTTCTAGAATTTTAACACTGAAAATTTTGTGACATCTGCATTTTTTGCCCAAAATTGTCAATCTAATGTTTTACTCCATTTATGTTAAGTACTCATTTATTGCTAGCCATGCTTGTGTATGCCTAGCAGCTTTGGAGGCTGAGGCAGGAGGATTGCAAGTTCAAGACCAGCTTCAGAAATTTAGTGAAGCTCTAAACAACTTAGTGAGACCCTGCTTCAAAATAAAAAATAAAAAGGGCTGGGGATGTTGCTCAGTGATGAAGTGCCCCTGTATTCAATCCCCAGTACCAAAAGAAAAGATAACACACTATAGCTTTCTGACTTATCAGTCAAAAATCCAGAAATATGAATGGTTTCCTAATTGAACTGAGTCAGTTAAGCATGATCCAAACATTCCCTAAGCTTCTTGATCATCATTATGTTGTTTGCCCAGATCAGGTAAGATAACATACACAGTTAATCCTACAACCTACATGTCCTTTTAGTTCACATAAAAGTAATTTTAAATTTCAGGTCACACATTCTCTAGTAGTTTTCCTATCACAGGATTTTATTGTTAGTTTATGTTATTCATGTTATTCCTCATTCTTTTAAATATAATTTGAGCATATTTATTCTCTGCTTTTTATTTTAAAATAAAATGTAACCTTTATGTTATATAAATATTTTAAAATAATTAATACAATTACAGGTGTTTAGAAAAACCCATATTCCTGGAGGGAGATGAGGAGGTCAAAATTCTTTGAGGGCAACACTGTGGCAGTGAATTTTCTGTCATGGACAATATAGTACTTTCTGAACATAGCCTACATCTGTCTCTACTTTCAATCCATCAAATCCCTCAACCTCTCTAATTTGACAGCCATTCCTAGTACTCTACTAAGCTATTCTATAAAAAATGACCAGGTGACTTTGTTTATTTTATCAAGTTACCTCTTCTTGGTTCTCTCTTTTAGTGGCCTTTCTGTAACTTTTTTCATTTCTGGACAACTTTTTTTCCACTCACTCCATTTTACCTTTGATCACATGGTCCAAGTTTTCTACTGGCTTGTATAGCTTGGTATTTTTACATGTTCCTTGTTTTCAGGTCTCCAACGTTTGTCTCCCAGGGTGTCGTCCTTTGCTGGGCTTTCTCCAAACTAGCTCATTTGAGAAATTCCTGTCTTCTCTTTCAACCACTGCCTCTATATGAATGACTTCAATTTATCTTAAATGTCCTGGCTTCACTCACTCAAACATCCACCCATGAAATATTTACTGGATGCTTACAATATGTCAGTCACTCAATAAATACATGGGATCCTCCCTAAAAAAAGCACTAACTCATAGCTCTTGTAACACTAGTTTTCAAGTTGCCCTAAGTAGGAGCTGTCATCTTTGATGAATCTCTTTCTCAATCCCTATGATACTTGTTTCAATAAGCTTTTGTTAGTATTTTTTTTTTAAATGACTTTTGAGTCATCAGTTCTTTTTATGGGCTTCAACATAATCCACTTTGCCATGCCCCTTCTAGCTGGATTACTATCTTTGCTTCTAATATGTTCTCAGACTTATTAAGCTTGTATAGTAATATTTGATCATGTCATTCCTAATGTTCATAAACACTGTAAGTCCAAACATCTCTACCTGTTTTTTTTAATTTAATTTTTATTTTTTGGTGTAGATGGACACAACACAATGCCTTTATTTTTATGTGGTGCTGAGGATCAAACCCGGGTCCCACCCATGCTAGGCATGTGTTCTACCGCTGAGCCACAATCCACCTGGTTTTTAAGGCTTACATAATCTAGATCTACCATACCATGTAAGTATTACTATCAACATTTACCCTTCTTTGTAAGTAGAAAGTGTCCCCACAAACATATTATTTATATTTTACTTCTATACTTTTGCTAATAGTGTTTTGTGGGTTGATTTTTACCCCTTCCACATAGAACTGTAGACTCTTGGAAATAAGAATTTATTTTTTTATTTTTAGTTCTTGAATTTTATACTTGTATCAATTGAATCATCAATTTGGAAGGAAATGCAAAAGGTTTCTACTTTTGTATTTATTGCTTCTTTTAAAAAAAAATATTGAAATTGGGGCTGGGATTGTGGCTCAGCAGTAGAGCGCTCACCTAGCACATGCAAGGCCCTGGGTTCGATCCTCAGTACCACGTAACAATAAATAAAATAAAGGTACTGTATCCAACTACAACTAAAAATAAATATTTAAAAAAATATTAAAATTGTAGATGGACAGAATAACTTTATTTTATTTATTTTTTGTGTAGTGCTGAGGATCAAACCCAGTGCCTCACACCTGCTAGGTAAGCACTCTACCAGGGAGCCACTATCCCAGTCCTTTATTGCTTCTTTTTATGTTATCATTAGAACATTAATAAGTAAAACCAAGGATATATAATCAAAAACATGTTGGGAAACAAAATTACGCCATTAAAAAATTCATAGATGGGGCATTGTATTCATAAAAAAATTTGCATCTAAACTTGTTCTAATTGAACTAATTTTTTGAAAATGTCTTTAAAAAGATCACATAGGAAGCAGGTGCCATAATCACAACAGGAATTTTCTCTACTGTGTTCACTTCAGGCTCTGTCTGCATGTTCCTAGGGAATTGCAGAATTGAGATTACTAACTCAAAACAAAATTATAATGCAAAGTGGTAAATGCTTGATTACAATATTCATAAAAGTTTTTACCCACATCAGTCATATCTGAATTAATTAAGGTTGTATATTCCCTTGGCAATATTATTATATAATATGTGAGAGCATGTAATGTAGTAGATTGAAAAAAAATTGGTCTTAGAATCAAACAGACCTGACATTGGATACAATACCTACTGCTTATTAGTTCTTTACATTTTAGTTGCTTTATTTAAAAGTGACATTTTTATGAACTTTAGAGGCAAAACTTGGAAAATGCCTAGCATAGCACTTGGCAGACATTCTAAATATGTTAGGAAAGAGAAATTAAACAAATGGTACAAGAACATATTCTGAGGTGTATTCACATATTCCCCTTCTCAGACCCAGGCCCTTCTATCTTTGTCAGGAAGTACATCTTCTTCCAAAACAATCTCTTACCAATCATGTTCAAGCTTAGAGAATACCTCCTTCATGGGTCAGGAGATCCTCAGGCCTGGATATCATAATATTTTGCCTCTTTTTTCTCACCTAACAGCACTCCAGGCCTGAGAGTTGTGCTTCTCCTAACATCTCTGCACTCTAGTTAGCTTCGTGAAAAGGTGTTTTGCCCTTAAAGGACTTTTGGGAAAGTCATGCAGTGCAGTAGAATTAGTATTACATATTGAATCAAGGGAACTGGAGTAGCAAGTGATGTGGCATTGGGCAAATCTGTTTATTTCTCAGGAACTTGGCTCTTCTTCTGTAAAATGTCACATAGAGTTTAAAAATCAATGTATTAACATCCACTATTACTGATGTCCTGTTAGTATCCCAGCATTATCAGTAGGGAATATAGCTATAAAATGCAAACAATGCTACCCATCCTCTGTAGAATAACGTGTTGCAAAGAATATGGACTCTTGAATTGTGTTCAACCAACCTTGTTACTAGAACCTAACACAGAAATCTGAATTGTGGCCAAAGGGTAGGCCTTAAACTTATTCGTAAACATGGAGTTGAGCTGGGCACAGTGGTGCACACCTGTAATACCAGAGATTGGGGAGGCTGAGGCAGGAGGATCACAAGTTTGAAAACAGCCTCTGCAATTTAGTGAGGCTCTATGCAACTTAGTGAGAACCTGTCTCAAAATAAAAAATTTTTAAAAGGCTGGGGGTGTATCTCAGTGGTAAAGTGCCACTGGGTTCAATCCCCAGTACCAAACAAACAAACAAACAAACAAAAACATAGAATAGATAATACTACCTCACTGGATTGTCATATGTATGAAATCAGGTAGCATTTGTATACTTCAGGGACATACCATCTGTTTTTATTGAGAGGGCTTTTAAATCTAGCATTAGTATTCAATCTTCACCTTATTCAACACTCAGTAGCATGTGACACAGTTGATCATACCATCTGCTTTGAAACACATTCTTGTACTCTTGGAACTATCTTTCTCCTTTTCTTCTACCTCCTGGACCTCTCCTTCTTTGTCTTCTTGGCTGAATCCTCCTCATTGCCTCATCTCAACCCCTGAATGAGTCATTTGTGGGGCTTTGCTAGCAACCCTCAGTAGCACATCATCTCATTCAGTTCCACAGTTTTGAGTGCCGTCTTTGAGCTGATTATTCCTCTAGAGGATACTTTTCTTTTTTGGTACCAGGGATTGAACTCAGGGGCACTTAACCACTGAGCCACATTCCCAGCCCATTTTATTATTTTACTTTGAGACAGGATCTCACTAAGTTGCTGAGGGCCTAACTGAGTTGCTAAGGCTGGCTTTGAACTTGCAATCCTCCTGCTTCTGCCTCCCAAACTGCTGGGATTATAGGCATGAGTCACTGTGCCTAGCTCAAAAGATGCCTTTTTTATTTGCAATTCAGATTCACAGTGTGCAACTGTCCACTTGACATCTACAATTGGCTGAATAATAGGCATGTAAATCCTAGCATATCTGAAACTGCTTTTCATTTCTGCATTATCTCTTTCTTGGAAAATAACAAGTTTGTTATTCAGTTTCTCAGGCCAAAAACTTTGGAATCATCCAAATCTCCTTACATTGATCTACTAACAAATCCTTATATCTAGACAGCCCTGATTATGATGGTTTGATTATGATTTTTTATTTTACAATGGTATGAAAGTGATACTCATCCAATGGAAAACATATTTTGAATTTTTATCTTTTCCTAGGCTAGCAATATGAAGTATGATATTGTGTCATGGTGGTGGGCAAAAAGACAGTGAGTGAGCTGTAAGCCTCCAGTCAGCCACACCATCACAAGGGTAAACAACTGGTGCTCTACAGGTGCTGTGTTACCAAGCTATGCTGTTCAGTAGGTAAGGTGCGTTATATGTACTTCTGACACAAATATTTCAATTTATGATTAGTTTATTGGGGTGTAACTCCATCCTAAGTCAAACCTCTGTATCTAGAATATACCTACTTGCTTTCTTCTTCTCTGCTGCTGTTCTAGCCTAAGCATCTGTCCTCTTCCATCTGGATCATGGCAGAAGCCTCTTAGCAAATCTCCCTGCTTCTGTCTTGCCTCCTCTCCTGACAGCAGCCAGAAGAAACCCTTTACAGAAAAAGCAATATCAGATCACTTGTCACAGATTAAATTTCCTTGGAAGCAAACTGAGTCAGAGTTTAGCAGTGGAAGAAAACAATGAAGCACAATTGGGCAGACAGAGAATCAAGTGGTTATGCAGACCTGATGACAGTCTCAGCTAACAATATGTTGGCTCTCCGAGCCACAGTGGTCCTTTAGAGTTGTCCCAAGTTGGGCCAAACATGCCCAGGCCTCTATGCTTCTTCATGGATTAGTCATGGTTGGAGTCTATTCTGTGAAAAACATATCCTTAGAAAGCAGCCTTTTGTAGCTGAGGCAGGCCCCAAAGGGACTCTCACCAGTCAGTCAGTAGTTCTCCCAGCTGGGGAAACAAGGGGGATCTTGTTAGTGCAGCACATCACTGTTCTTCCTCACTCCCTCCAGTGGCTTCCCATGTCACTCAGAATACAATCCAAAGGGATTAAAGGGATTACCATTTCTCTCTGGACCTCATCTCCTCTAAATTCACTCTCTTAAAGCCACATTAACCACCTGGCTATTTCTTGAACCTTTACCCACTACCCCAATACCTCCCACTAGGGTACTATCTTAGCACTTGGCAAAGCACATGATATAGACACTAGATGTGTTACGTTTAGACACTTCCTATTAAATTCTCCCCCAGATATCTACAGGCTGGCTTTTGCACTTTATTCAAGTGTCTGTTCAAAATTCACTTTATTAAAGCTGAGCACATGTCTGTAATCCTAGCTACTCAGGAGCTGAGAGAGATGATTGGCCAGCCTGTGCACCATAGTGAGATCCCATCTAAAAAAACAAAAACAAATTCTATTTTATCAGAGGTGATTTCTTTCATCAACTTTTAGCAAACAGCACACTGCCATTTCACTCTGTTCCCTTATTTGACTTGATTTTTCCTTTTAACATTTAAATGATGACACAACATGGTTTTATACACACACACTTTTGTTTTTTATCTGTTCATTCACTCCATTTGAATATAAGCTCCATAAGACAGGAAAGGCTTTAATTCACTGCTATATCCCCAGTGACTGTAACAGTCTTAGTACAAGGTTGGTGTTTAATAAATATTTGTTAAGTACAATTCTTTTTGGGGAAGGGCAGTATTCCATAGTAAATAAAAATAAGATACAGGACTAAAACAATATTAGGTTTTATTTACAGTCTTGAACTCATTAGCTACAGAAGGTAGAATAAATATGTGATATATGCTTTCTGCATCTAAATTTCCTCAGCTGCAAAACATAGGTGATTGTAAGAGGATGTATCTAACAGGCTTGTGGTAAAATCAAATGGGATAATATGACTAAAGCATTGTTAGGTGCCTAATGTATAACATAAAAATCTAAAAATTATTTGTAAGGACAGTGTCTAGCATATAATAAGTGCTCAATGACTGATGGTTACTTTTTTGATCATTGATCTGACAAATATATGGATTTATTTCTGGTTAGAGTTGTTTTAGGGAGCCCAAGATTGTTTAAGTGATGCAAATAATTTCTCCATTTTGGAGTGCCCCATAGATAACCTGGGCTGATAACTTCTTTTCTAGAGGAAAGATTTTTGTTTATCTCTCAGTCAGCTCAGACTGCCAGAATGAAATACCATAACCTGTGTGGCTTAAGCAACAGAAATTTATTTCTCATGATCTGGACACTAGAAGTTTAACATCAAGTTGCTGGGTTATTCAAGGTTCTTGTGAGGACTCTGTTCCTGGTTTGCAGACAGCTGACTTCTCCCTCTGTCCTTACATGGCCTTTCCCTGCCACTCTGGAAGGAGAGGGAGGAGATCCCTTCTGGTTCTCGCTAAACCACTTATCTCACTCAACGTGAGGGCCCTACCCTCATGACATAATCTGACTCTAAATACCTCCCAAAGGTCCCACCTCTAAATATCATCACATCTGGAATTACAGATTAATGGCACACACTTTGAAGGGACACAAACATTCAGTTCATAGAAGTTTGCCAGAAAGTTTAAATAATAAAAAATTTTAATGTGTGGTATTGGAGCACAGATTTTTATAAGTACAATATCTTCATTTTATACATGTATTTACACATTGTGCCTGAATTTATCTAAAAATCTATCTATTCATTTATTTATTTTTGGTACCAGGAATTGAACCCAGGGTCGCTTACCCACTGAGCCACGTTCCCAGCACCCCCTCCTTTTTTTAAAAAAAAAATTATTTTGGTGACAGGGTCTCCTTAAGTTGCTCAAGACCTCTATAAATTGCTAAGACTGGCTTTGAACTCAGGATCCTCCTACCTCAACTTCCCAACGTGCTGGGATTACAGCCATGCATCACAGCACCAGGTTTCAGTCTATTTTTTAAGGGTCAGGAAAATTCTTGTTGAAGAAATTTTGTTGTTTCTTTAGTAAAACAAATCATCCTTTTGTCATCAAAACCATCACTCTACTGTTTATCTCTTTTAAATTTGGATGTTTGCACACTTAATTTTTCTCAACTATATATAGATGGACTTGGTGCAATGCTTTTTATAAACAGAGCACATATTTATCACATTATGCCTTCTACAGTTCTTCAGCAGGTGAAAATGTTGGCGCAAAGTCAGAAAATTCATAAGTTTTAAGTTTTGTTAATTTATATAGGAATGTAACTTAAAATTTTCTCAATACCTTTTTTTAATTTTTATTTTTTCGGATTTCATTTAAATTGATGCCTCACAAATACAGGCAGCAGTTTTGTTTAGTAAACATTCCAGCATAAAGAAAGGGTGAGAAGGACGCAGGAAAAGAGAAATAACTTCATCACATCTGCTCTAGCCCACCCCTGACAGATCTAACATCAGGAGGGCAAGGCGGGCCAGGCAAAGTAGGACGATTTGCACTGTGACTTCCGCGGCCTCGCTAAAGAGGAGCTACACACGGTAGCTGGCATCATTCAGTCGCTAACGTGACTAAACCAACCGAACGTATCCATAAAGTCACTGCCTTTAAAGAGCTGGAAGATGGCATCCCTCTCTCTAATTCAGTCTTATATTTTAGCATTCTACGTATATAGTGAAGCTAGATTTTGACGACTCTCCAGCCGATCTCTTATCCCTTGCAGGAAAAACGCAGGTTTCGAGCCAAACAGGAAAAAGAATCAGCATCCAATCGGCGCCCGTTTCTCAGTGGCCAATCAAATGTCGCCTTACATCGCGGCTGTGGGAAAAAGACTGTCGGACTGTTCAGGTCTCCTGGGGTGTGGTGGCTACCTAACGCCTCACCTGGGGAGGCAAGCGCCCCGCGGCTGTATTTATTACCTGAGCAATAAGGGACGAGCAGTTCAGCCCTTCTCTGTGCTTGCTGGATTTGCTTGCATTTGTTCCCAGCCACTGCTCATGTAATGCACTCCCTTAGCCAGGAAATTAAAGCATTCTCCCGGAATAATCTCAGGAAGCAATGCACCAGGGTGACAACGCTAACTGGAAAGAAAATTATAGAAACATGGAAAGATGCCAGAATTCATGTTGTGGAAGAAGTACAGCCAAGCGAGGGGGTTGGTTGTGGTTATGTGCAGGACCTTAGCTTGGACCTGCAAGTTGGCGTTATTAAGCCATGGTTGCTTCTGGGTAAGTCACTGAGTTAAAACTAAATTACTTTCTCAGGAAACCTCACCTCCTTATGTGCCTGTACTATCAGCTATGCTATCAAAACGTTGAAATGTTTCTTTTTTTGAATATGGAACTTCCATTATGCACATAGAGAAGTTTCTGTACCCACGTTATGCCCATAAGAAGCATGGATTCTAGTAGCCCTTAGCACCTTGAATTTTTTTTAAAAGCTTCCCCCGCCCTATTTTTTCTAACTTATCTGGAGCAAAACAGACAGATATTGTGTTTTCTAGAATTACAAAAGGCTATCTTTTGAAAGAATAAATTTAAAAGTGTTTTATTAGACAAAACAAGTAAGAAGCGATAAAGGTATAGAAAAGTTGTTTCAAACCTTATGGAATGCATCCCTCTGTGGCCACATCTCTTCAAGGTGTCTTGTTGGAGTTTTTAGGAGGAGTGCTTTTATTTTATAGCTGTAAGTCTGATGGTTTTATGATTTCTTGTTATTTAGAAATACTGAACTCTGCCGTACTCTGAAATACATGTAGGCGCAATTTTTCAGTTATTTGGCTGACATTGTAGCAATACAAGTTTAAAACAATTGTGGTTACTTTTTATTATTTGCCAATTCAGAGTCTTCATGAACTTTGCTTATTTTTTTAATGTGACTTTATCCAAATGGAGTTGATCAAGCTACTGTTCTTAGATTGGAGTTGGAATCCTCCCCAAGATCTTGGGAGAGTTTGGGGAGGGGTTTTTGAAACCAGTCTCCTCTCTGGACTAGGAAATAGAACACTTTGATCAGGCACAACCTTCTTTCTTTTGAAAGACAGAGGGACCTTTTTGTCTAGTTACAAGTGCCTTATTCCTAAGGGATCCATGATATGTGCATATAAAGTTCTTCCACATGAATGATGCAGGGGTTGTTTCTTCCTGGACTTGGTTTCTATCAGGGAGACTGGGGTTGTTTCCAGGTTAGTTTTAAAAGCTTCTTTCACCTCTCCAAAGACCCACAGTTTCTTCTCAGCAATGCATACCAAACAACTTTTATTTTTGGTGCTATGCAGAAAATGGAGAGCTTTAAAAATGTAATCTGTCTTTTTCAGTTAGTTTATAGACAGAGTCTAACAATTACTGTATTTTAAAAAATCTCACATTGGCCCTTGAACCATCCAACAGGTGGATAAAAGATCTTAGTAAGCATTTTTGTCCTAAGTTTTGCAAATTATTGTTTTAAGACAAAAACCACTGGGACTTTTCATAAATCTAACTTGATTTGAAAATGTAGAAATTTCCGTTTCTTCTGGGTAGTATAAAGGCACACTAATTACTTCCTATATCCATTCTGCTAAGGTGTATAAACTGGTGACATTTTAGAGATTTTCTCTTCCATTCCCCATAAAAAGCATGAGGTACTTTATGTGGTTTATATATCTGAGATACAGGAAACACAGGATTCTTGGGAGGCAGATAATATTTTAAATTTGTATAAATTTGTGTAGCACTTTATTAGATAAAATCTTTCATAAATATCCTGTTATCTAATCCTCATAGAATTTAAGTTCCTATTTTAATTCACTAATGAATGTTTACTACTATGAATTTTTTCAAATAAAATGTTTCTTTAGAATATCATTTATTTTCTTCTGTGGTAATATAATAACTTTTTGGTTTTGTTTTGTGATTATGAAAATAGTGATTTGTAAATTTAAGATACGTTATCAGAGTATATACATTGTTTGATATTTTCATTAAAATGATTTCTTTGAAAAATAGAAATGGTCTCTAGAGATCTTGCATAGCCTGTGTCTTATGATTTCTACACTTTGATTGCCAAACATCTAACTTATTAGAAGCTTCTGTATCAATAGTCTATAATATATACTCTTTCTAAATTAGTATGTCATCTGTAATATTTAAATAATAATCCTTACCTATGCTAATGAATATTGGAGTGGTTGTGTCAATGTAAAATATAACTAGCTTTTTACTAGTTATATTGTTCAGTTGTATTCCCATTCATTAATTCTTTTAAAAAAATTATACAATAAAATTGATTTGGTATAGTTCTATGAATCTTTTTTGGGAGGTGCTATGGATCAAACCCAAGGCCTCACACATATGCAGGCAATCACTCTATCACTGAGTTACATCCTAACCCAGTTTATACATCATAACACAAGTATAGATTTATGTAACCACTGTTAAAATAGAATGTTTTTATTTCACTTAAATTAATTTGCAAAAGGATGATATTTTGCTTTTCCAAAACAATTGTTTTTTAAATAACTCATTTTAGAATATATGATTTTCAGTATTTATTACTAAAATTCTAACACAAAGGTGGGTGCAGTGGTGCATGCCTGTAATCCTATTGATATGGGAGGCTAATGGAGGAGGATTGAAAGTTCATCACTAGCCTCAGCAATTTGGTGAGACCTTGTCTCAAAATAAAAAATAAAAAGGGCTTGAGATGCGACTCAGTGATTATGCACCCCTGGATTCAACCCCTCTTACTGTACCCTCCCCCCAAAATTTAACACAAGACTGCAACACAAAGCATCCTTTTAAAATAGGAGAAAAGCTGATGTTTGTATCTAAAATTTAGAGAGAATGAACTTGCACTGAATATTATCAAGTATCATATGAAAAACACAAATTGATTGCCTGAAGTCATTTCTGTTGGCTTCAATGGTTTCCTCATGCTACTAACAGTCATTTAATTTTCTTTTTGTTTGGAAAGACAGAACATACAAGTTACATATTTTTTTTTGCCTCAGGAATATTAGTTTATATCAATATAGCCAGCTCTGAAATATAATCTATTTGCTCTGTATTTGGTGTATGTGCATGTTTAATTGAAAGTATTAAAGCATGCAATGTCAAAAATATGTATAATAATGACAGTATAGAGTAAAAAGAAAGAATTTTATTTAAGTCGTGTTTCAGTTTGTACTATTTTAAGAAATGGAGAATTATTATTTAAAAGATGACTTGCATATTAAACTGCCAAATTTAAGTTAAATTTATTTGAATCCCCCCCCCAAGATGATTAGGACTTTCTGCAGTGGAAAACTAAGAATTTCTTTTAAATTATGAAATATTTCAAATGTATAGAAAATTATGGAAAATAATATTACAATTAGGTATCTACTATCCAGCTTTAATAAACATTTATAGTTTGATAGGCCAACTTTTAAGTAGAATAAAGCTGAATGTTTGGCTCAATAAAGAGCCTGTGAGTTTAATTATCATTAAGAGAATATTAGCCAAATAGTATACTTGCTGGGCCCTTGGCTACCTGAGATCATTTAATAAAAGCTGGCTGATTTCCCAGGCAACTAAGGTGAGAAAAACACTGTTTATGGAAATAGAACCTAATTCAGGAAAGTAAATGTTTGAAACTCTTAAATTCAATGCCCTATTCTTTCAATATAAAATTTGCTTTATTTTAACAAGTTATTCTCATGTAAGATTTGCTAATTAACTAGAGCCAGTTTCCAAGTGTGGGAGAACTGGAAAGCCCACTTGGATAGAAAGATTCTATAAAAAGAGAACAGCCCTAGTGGTAGGTGGATTGTGTGGGTGGAATCCTATAGATGCCTAAGCTACTGGGTGTTCCCAAACCAGCTGGCACTAAGTCATTTTGTGGTTTTGATTTTCATAATATCTTTTATAAATTATAAAAAAGAGGTGTTTATTGTAAAAAATTCAAATGAGGGCTGGGGTTGCGGCTCATTGGTAGAGTGTTTGCCTAGCATGCATGAGGCACTGAGTTAGATCCTTAGCACCACATAAAAATAAAATAAAGGGAGCTGGGATTGTGGCTCAGCAGTAGAGCACTCGCCTAGCACAGGCGGAACTCAGGTTCGATTCTCAGAACCATATAAAAATAAAGGCATTGTGTTGTGTCCATCTTCAAAAAGAAGATTCTCTCTCTCTTAAAAAAAAATAATAAAATAAAATAAAGGTATTGTGTCTACCTACAACTAAAAGAAATAAAAAAATAAAGATATTGTGTCCACCTAAAACTAAAAAATAAATATGAAAAAAATACAAATGAACATAAAGAAAAATATCACCTATTACCACCACTATTAATATTATGTTTTATATACTTCCTATTTTCAAAGCATAAGTTTTTGGTCTTTATAAAAATGTGTGATGATATTTTTTAGGCTGCTTTTAATTACTTTAAATATTGAGAACTTGGTAAGTGTGGTGGCATACACCTGTAATCCCAGCAATTTGCAAGGCTGAGACAGTAGGATCTCAAGTTTGAGTTCAGCCTGATCAGTTTAGCAAGACTTTGCCTAAGGATAAATAAGTAAATATAAAGGGCTGGGGATGTAGTTCAGTGGTAGAGCACCTGGGGTTTAATAATAATAAAATAAAATGTATTGAGAACTTGTTTCCACACTGTAGATATTCTTTATTTCTTATGTATGTTTCCTTACATAATTATGCATTTTTATTTAACTGAGCTTCTTTATTGGACCTTCAGTTGTTTTTTTTTTTTTTTTTTTGCATTATAAACAATACTATGATGAGCATCCTTATAGATAATTATTGCAACATGTATAACTTTTAGGACAAATTCTTAGAATTGGGAAAGTCTCAGGGTATAAACAAGTTTAATCTTTTTGATGATATTAGCAAATTGCTATTCAGAAAATTAAACTGAATTGGTGTTGGAGTTGTGGCTCAGTGGTAGAGTGCTCGCCTAGCATGAACGAGCTGCTGGGTTCGATCTTCAGCACCACATAAAAATAAATAAAATAAAGGTATTATGTCCAACTACAACTAAAACAATATTAAAAGAAAATTAAACTGAAGTCCTCCCAAGTTGTTGTTGTTAAAGAGTTAACTAATGGATTTGTTGTACAAGTTTATATAAAAAGTCAGGATGGTTATGTTGAAGGTGATATGATTTATTTCTTATAGGGTCACAAGATGCTGCTCATGACCTGGATGTACTGAAAAAGCACAAGGTAAAAAAATGCTTCAAGTCTGGCACCACATATAGGAAGTGTTTTAATTGTTATATTTATTTAGGAAAATTGTATTGGCCCATATTTGGTATATTTCAGTTTAATTGTTAACATTTTGGCTGTCATTTTAATAAAATTCCATATAACATAATTGCATCTAATTAAAATATGTGAATCTGTAATCTCTTTTCAATTTTATATTCTGTCTCCCTCACATATCCCCATGAACCTGATCTTGGGGACATATCTTTCTTGCCTCTGCTTAAGCAGTTCCTCTGTGTAGGATGATAGATTTGATTTCATCTCAGCTTGTCAAAGACCTACTTATGCTTTGAGTCCAACTCACATGCTGCCTCTTCCAATCCCATTTTTTATCACACAAGTGATGTGATTTATTACTTATTTTCAGTATTTACTTCAATTTTTTTTTTAGCCATCTACCATTGTGTCAAGCACTGTTTCAGATCATAGAATTGCTATGGTTTGAGGAGTGCAGGAGATTCCTGCTCACATGAAGCTTATGCTCTGACTGGCAGAGAAGGAAAAGAAAACTGCTGTAACGTGTTGTGTGCTTTGATGGGGGTAGTGCAGGCTGTCATAGGAATGTTTAGGAGATGATGCCCTCAACCGGTGCTTGTCTTGTTTGCAGACAGGAGAGTCGACGAGGAAGTAGTATTGAAATTTTGCTTTGAATGGGGGACAGGGACAGTCAGAACAGTATCTGGATAGAAGAATTAGTACAAGTGAAGCTCCAGAAGCAGGAGGAAAGCTGATGCTTTCAGGGACAGAAAAGAACTGGAGAGTGTGAGAAAGAAACCAGTATCCTGTCTTATTTTCCAGAATGTTCAAAAAATATCAAGCACCTTCTTTGTGCTAGTCCCCTTTCTAGCTACAGGAAATATGGAAATGAATAAGCACTAGGGTGTCTGCTCTTAAAATATGATATTTTCAGATGTGAATGTGTTCTTTAAAATAAGTAAAATAAAGCAATGAGGTAGTGGCAGGGGGTAACTTGGGTTCACCTAGAACTATCTGAGGGTGGGACATTTCATTTGAGACCTTATGATAGTCAGCCATAGCCTCAGTGGGAAATGGCACTTCAGGCTGAGAGAAGAGCAAATGTGAAGGATCTTGGGAGCAAGTTCTGTAATCTCTTCTTCCCCTTTAACCCCGTGACAATTGGTTATAGCTCTTAACACCTTCTGCCTTATTTTATTATCACTGATAAACATGTTTCCCCCTCCTCTATTAGTAAGCAGACTTGTCAAGAATAAAGACCTGGGGCTGTGCTCACACTGGGTTCGATCCTCAGCACCACATAAATGTAAAATAAAGATGTTGTGTCCACCTATAACTAAAAAATAAATATTAAAAAAAGAACCTTGTGTTTAACCTGGCTCTCCTTAGTTTGTTATACTTACTACCACCCAACAAAGAGAAATAATGACCTTCAATTACATAAGAATATGAGAATCACTGCAGTTCCTAACAGGAAATATTGTATAACAATATTTTAACAAAGGTAGAACACGTTTCAAAGTCTTACATCCACTGACAGATTGTTGTTGAAATGACAAATGGAATTTGATAATTTTTGTGTTGGCAAGTGCTTTTCTTCTTTCTCCTCTTATGTTGCACTAGTTCATTCATCCTAGAGATGTGAAACAAGAGGCTGTTTAAAAGATAACTGCTATGTCTGTTCATAGTGACAGTGTTAATAGTGCTTGGAGAAAACAAAGTTAAACTAAGTTGCTGAATAGAGTGTTCTAGAAAAATTTAAGGGTGCTGCCAAACAAAATTATAGATTTAAAGAATGGCACATTTCAAAGTGACATCGTAGAATTTAAGTAAAATGGTATAACCAGTGGAAGTTCTCTTGTGGAGGACCACTTCAGAAATTTCTATAGGAATTTAATTTTAATGTTTAGAAATGGTAATAATGGTTGCATTATTAATGTGCTCTTTGAGTGCCCTGGTGTGTGCCTAATAAAGTACTTTGGAAGATGAAAAACTAAGTGTAACATAAAGAATGTTCCAAGTAAAAATTGCAGCAATGGTCATAATAACAAATTGCTGAAAACAACCTTCCTGTCCATCAATAGGGCTTGTTAAATAAACAATAGTACACTCATGACATAGAATATATAATAGCTATAAAACAGAAGAAAAAATAACTCTGCAAATACTGAGATGAACAGGAATTACAGTTCCAACAGAGAACACATGGAATGTATGTTTTGAATCACCTCTTTAAAAGCCCTCTGTTCCTAGCTGGTTGTGGTGGTGCCTGTTTATAATCCCAGCAGCTTGGAAGGCTAAGCAGGAAGATCATGAGTTCAAAGCCAGCCTCAGCAATTTAGTAACTCAGCGAGACACTGTCTTTAAATAAAATACGAAAAAGGGCTAGGGATGGGGCTCAGTGGTTAAGCACCCCTGGATTCACTCCCCAGTATCAAAGACAAACAAAAAACACCTATTCCTGCTGATGGGCAGAATAACAGCCTTTGGGACAGGAGTCCCTGTGTTTTTCCTTTGATAGCAAAGCAAAACCATAGTTTTCCTTTTTTTTTTTTTTTTTTCTGAAAAACATGTCCTCGTTATTGGATTGGCATCAGGGACAAGGACTAAGCTTTTGGCAACACAGCCAGCTTTTTATTTTGAGAAGATGAAGCCATAGAGAATCCCCTGAGAACAGAGTAAAAGTCCCCCTTTTACAAAGGATAACATCTATAAAGGAAGTTTCAACATTTAAGGCTCTTTCTCTTTGTTCAAGAAAGAGAAAGTAAATTCATCTTTTTCTTTCTCTTTAAGGTGACTCATATTCTTAATGTTGCATATGGAGTTGAGAATGCTTTCTTCAGTGAGTTTACATATAAAAGCATTTCTATATTGGACCTTCCTGAAACCAATATCCTGTCTTATTTTCCAGAATGTTTTGAATTCATTGAACAAGCAAAAATGAAGGTAAGTTTTGTTTTTATCCATAGTTCTTCCAAAGCAGACATTTGAAAGTATGGGTCCATTATCTAATCTTTATTCTTTTTTCAATTTATTTGTGAAGAACCATTATGAAATTTTCAGTTCTCTAATGGCTCATTCCTCAATAAGACTTTTACTTCTCACATTGAGTTTCTTACTTTCTTATGCCTAACTGAGAAAATAGGAATTAGAAAATTCTGCTGAATTTTCCTGAAAATATAGATCTAATTCAAACTACTAAGTAGGTAGTTAGATTTCTTTTCAGTGTTTATAACCATTTGACTTCTAAGTAATTGGCAAAATAACCATAGCTACTGGATAGAAATTAGTCTCATTAGTATATTTATAATGATTAATCTGCATTTATTTGACTGATTTTTAACAATGGAATTTTAAAGCAATCTAAAAGGACTAAATATGCATTGCTTCACTGAGATTGTATGAAAAAGGCAATCAGAAGCTCTCCTTTGGTTTTGTGACTTCACAAGATCAACAGACAATATAACATTTTAATCTTGGTATTGGATCCAAGTCAACACTCTAACAGGCTGGACTTCTAGGTTGGCTATTACCAATAATTATACCTTGAGATGATATTATTTTTAGTCAGTAAATATTTCTTACAAAATTTATGTAGAATAAGTGGATAGGAAGGTAGGCATACTTACAGAAAGAAGAAGCACTTCTGGAGCACCCAACGATGACAGTTGGGGTTAGAATCCTGTTTAATTGAATCTGGTCTAATGATTTTCCTGCTATTTCCTCTTCTCCCCTTTTCTCTCCATTTCTCCTTTCCTCTCTTTCACATAGTAATATTTATTGGGTGGTTTATGTGCCTAGCACTATTTTAGATCCCCTACAACTAGATTACCCAGAAAATGTAAAACTCAACAACTATTCATTAGCCTTATTTAATAGCAGATATTTGGATGGAAACAAAGGAATAGGCTTTCTGATTCAAAGACTAATATTTGTCATTTTGTTTTCTTGCTAAAAAATTATTTATATTGTAATATTTCAGTGTACCAGTTAATAGTGTTAAAAATCAAAATGATCCCATTGACTCAGGAGAGTGAGGCAGGAGGATCTCAAGTTCAAGGCCAGTCTCTGCAACTTAACAAGACTTTGTCTTAATTTAAAAAATAGAAAGGGCTAGGGATGTAGCTAAGTGGTAGAGTAGCCCTGGATTCAGTCCCTAGGACCACAAAAAAAGATAAGTTTCTCTGTTAGCTGCATCTCAAAGGGGATATAGAATATGTCTTAGATGGACAAGTGTATGTATCATCCATACTCATATTAAAATTGGAAGAGATTTATGATTTGTAAGTAAATATTGGAGAAGGTAATATTATCTTTAAAAAAGCAAGAAATTGAGTATTCTAAGTTTAGGAATTTAAAATTTTTTAAATTTTAAATTTAAAAAAGTTTGCTTTAATTTTGACTGAAGTTTATTAAATGGTTTTTAGCTTGAATTTCTTAAAAACAGAGCCTGAGGACTGGGGTTATGGCTTAGTGGTAGAGTGCTCGCCTAGCATATGCAGAGCCCTGTGTTCGCTCCTCAGCACCACATAAAAATAAATAAAATAAAGGAATTGTGTCCAACTACAACTAAAAAATAAATATTAAAAAAAAACAACAACAGAGCCTGAGGCAAGGATTATGAGCTGATGCTTAATTTGAGTAGTATCATCCCATAGGCAGTGAGAGTGAGAGGAAAGGGAAGTGATTTCAGGTAGGATTAGAAGTTGTGTAAGATGATCAAGACCTTGCCGAGCATAATTTTACAATAAGCTGACAGGGAAATAATTGGTTATTCCATAGGCATGGCTTCTCTACCACTCAAGATATCTTCGTATAGGCAATATCAAGAAATTGCATTTTACTACAGACTTTGGAAAGGAAGAGAAAGCATTTTTATCCCCTTTGCTCTGTCAGCTCATTTCCTGTTAGAGTTTGCCAATAAGGAAGTAAATAACACTTCAATCCCAGGTTACAGTGTTCTACTGTTTTAGCAGCCACCTCAAAGCCTGATGCAGTACCTCCTGGTATGTCTTCTCATCCAAGGCCAGAGGTGACAAGAAAATCCAGAAATTGGAGTATGCCTATTTATGTCGTGGGCACCAGTGGGGAATAGCATGGCCTTCCTTCTTAGACAAGCTAAACTGAATGGCACTAAGGGGAGGAGTCAACCATGGAGGTGGCAACCAAGGCAGATGGTCCATGAGATGACAGTGCCAAAGGAGTCTGAGAAGTTGATGTTTCTGATACAAATATGTTAGAATTCTACAGTATGTTCTGATTTCTCAAGTCTATGTTTTATACTGGGATCCTAATTTCACCCATTATTTCCTTGCCTTGAACACTTTGTGTATTTTAGACTAATACATATTTAGCTTTATCAATAGAAATCTCCTCGTGGCTTTTTCTATTGTATACTGAAGTATTGTTGAATCTACTTCGTGACTTGCATATTTCAAAACTAACTTTCTAGGACCTAGTGTCTTGTTTTCATCTTTTTACATACAAACCAAATATCTTCCATTTTCCCATGCTTTTTTCATTTTCCTCTGTACTAACCCTGTTTGGTTTGGTTTCTGTAGCCTTTTTCTCTCTCTACCTCATCCACAATCTGTCAAGCGTATACCTTAAAGGGTATAGAACAGAAATACATGTGACAGAGAAGCAGTTACGGTAACCTCTATAACCTTAAGAGTTCTGTTAGGAAATAAATCTACTTGGCCTCTCTTTTTAAAAATTTTTGTGCAAAAGGTTTGGCTTGTTAGTATTCAAATGTGTATTTGATATTCCATATTTACTTTATTATTTATTTTATAATTATTTTTAAAACATTACATAAGCTATCTTAGAAAAATGGAAAATACAAATAAAATTTCAGATTACCTTACTCCCTTTCTTAGACATAACCACTGATAACATTTTGATATATTTCTCTAGGCTTTTATAATTCATTCATTTCTTTTGTCATGTACAACTGTACTTTTAGTAAAACTGTATTAAACAATTCATACTTTTTATAGCTTATTATTTATAATTAACATTATCAAATAAATTTTAATTTCTGCATAGTATTTTAGTGATTGGTGATTCTATAAGTTACTTACCTAATTTTCTTCTATGAGATATACGTATGAGCTGTTTTCAATTTTTTGTTCATTGTAAGAAAAGGCTCATTAGAGAAGCATTGCAAGTCTAAATAAATACCTAAATTCACTGAGTTTTTACATGCATTCTCTAGTTTGTTGCTCACTACTGTTTTCTGTTTTCCATGTGTGTTAATCCATTTTCCATTACTGTAACAAAATGTTTGAATTTGAGTCACTTGTAAAGAAGACAGTTTTGGAGGTGGGAATATTGTTGAAATCTGGGTTCTTGTCCCTAGTGCCAATCCAATAACAAGGACACGGTTTAGAGAAGAAAGGAAAAAGATGATTTATTGCTTTGCTAGCAAAGGAAAAACATAGGAACTTCTGTCCCAAAGACTGTGATTCTGCCCATTAGCAGGAACAGGGGGCTTTAAAGAGGTGGCTCAAAGGCTACATTCCACACATTCTCTGTCTGGAGTTCTAAGGGAGATAGTCATTTCTGAGAACTTCTGGTACCATCCACAAAGTCTGGATTACTTCATTCCTATGGTCAGTGTGTACTCAGGGACAGATAACTGCTTAGGTTGGAGAAGAAAGGTTATCTGTTTCCTCTGAGATTAGAGGGGGAGAGATTAGGGAGGAGCAGGAAGAGAAAGAAGCATGTGGTTTTAAAAATGAGTTGCATCCCCTGGGTGCAGTGGCTCAGGAGGCTGAGACAGGAAGATATCAAGTTCAAAGCCAGCCTCAGCAATTTAGCAAGGCGCTAAGCAACTTAGTGAGACCCTGTCTCTAAATAAAATACAAAATAGGGCTGGGAATGTGGCTCAGTGGTTGAATGCCCCTGAGTTCAATCCCCAGTACCAAAAAACAAAACAAAACAAAACTAATACTAATAATTTTCAGTGGCAGAGCAACAAGGGCTTTATTTAAAGGATAAAGTGGACCACTATTACAAGAAGTCCAAACAGTGCCGGTACTGGGTCTGGCATGAACCTCGTAATGGATGGCATCATTATAATGGGAACATTAGTTAAGAACTAATCAGGATTCCCAGGAAAACTACTTTAATCTCCTCAAGGCACATCCCCAGTGACCTAAATACCTCCCACAAAGCCTCTCCTCTTTTTTTTTTTTTTTTTGTTTGTTTGTTTGTAGTGCTGGGGGTTGAACCAAGAGTTGATCTACTACTGAGCTACATCCCCCAGATCTTTTTTGTGTATTTATTTTTATTTTGAGACAGGGTTTTCCCAAGTTGCTAAGGCTGGGCCTTGAACTGGTGATTCTTCTCTCTCAGCCTCCTAAGACTCTGGGATCACAGACATGCATCACCATATTTAGCTAAGGACCTACCTCTTAAAAGTTCACTGCCCCACAGCATTGCAACACTGGGGGCCAAACTTCCAACACAAAAAACCTTGTGGGACACACTCAAACCATATCGAAACCAAAGCACCATGTTTGTATTGCCCAGTGTTAGCACTCATAGTTATGAGTGCTTTCAAAGTGACTTGACCTGGGCTACTAAAAGTATGGTACAGTTCATTACTCAACTTCAGTGAGATAAGAGGGTTGCACCTCAGCTTTTCTTCATTCTTTGACACACTCTATCAAAGTGAGAGAAAGAGGGAGGGAGGGACAGAGCTACACACTATACACTCTAAAAAACAGTTGATTTTCATTCTACCACAGAATTTTATCTAATCATAGGCTGTTGTCAAGTACTTAAAGAACATATTATGCCCAAGTTTTATTGGAAATTATGTAAGGAAAAACTGGTTCAGTTAATCTATCAACAAAGATCAATTATTTATTCTAGGAAGATGTGGGGGATCCAGCTTGTGGTTCTCATGGAGCTGAAAAGCTATTTGTGGAATTATGAGAACAAAGTATACTGGAAATAGAAAAAAATGTAAATAACATAGCGTAATTATTATCTGTATATAGTAAAATGATGGCTTGGATTTTTGAGAGAACCAAATTTCCTTACAGAAATGCAGAATGAATCAATGTATTCACTTTGCATATATTTATGGAATATTTACTATGCACTAAAAACTGGGCATACAAGTATAGACAGAACATTCCTCCTGCCCTCATCGCACTTGGAGAAGGGCAATCTTTTTGATACAGAAGTCAGAGGTAATGGTATCAAGAAGAATAGAGGTCTTCCAGATAGAGGACAATAGCAATTGCAAAGAAAAAATTGGGTTTATAAATTAGGGGTCTTTTGTTTTTTTTGAGTTCAGAAAAAAGAACATAAAGCCAATAATTTTTCTGGAAATACTTTTCCAAGACAATATGATACCTAAAGAATAATAAAAAGGTAGGAAATAGGTAAATAAAAACTGCAGGAAATCAGCTGTTATATGAAAAAAGTAGTAAGGGGGAAGATAATTATACTAACATTTCAAAACATTAACTAAAATTGGATGCACAGTTTATAACACTCAAGATAAATGTGGTTTCAAGTCTTGTGAACTTATAAAATAGAGATGACTAAGGAAATAATAAAAATGACATTGAAGGGTATCTCTTCCTTATTGAGCGTATGATTATAAGCTTCTTTGTACTATCTAATTAATTTATTTTGAGCCAAATGATCATTAATAATTTTTAAGTTACTGTAATATAATTTTTAAACATCAAGTCACAAAAATGAGCTATTGCTATATAGCAAGCAAACTTCCAGAGTATATAATGAATATTTTTATTTTGCTTTCCATGTGCAGATACAGTTAAACTTTGAAAATGAATCATAGTTATCTATGAAACAACTTAAATTGCATTTTTTGATATTAGAATTTTTAAAAAATTAACTAAGTTTTTGCTAGTCATTCTTGAAAGGAGATGCAGTTGCAAATTATTGCAACAGTTATGGAAATAATTATGCATTGGATATGTAAATGTGAGAAAATTGCCATACTAAAGTAAAATAATCCAATGATCCATAATAACAATATTATTAATGTATGCTTTTGGTAGAGGATTTTCAGTAAGTTTTTCCCCTCCCCACCTTTCCTTCTTGTACTAAATAAAGAATCAGGAAATGAAATAACTGAAATGTTGAATTCTTTAGGGTGTGCTCACAGTTCACTACATTTCATCTAGATCATTAACTTTTTAAAAGCCTGAGATAGGCCAAGCTGTATCAAAGCTGTTTCATCAGATCTATCACATTCATTATTGATACAATATTGCCCCCATCAGCATTGGTCTTGCACTGTGTCCCTTTTCACCTGGAAAGTATCATTTTCAAGTTACCTGAAACGTTTTTCATTGATTGACCTCATGCTGGTGCCCGATTACCTTTTCCAGTTGCATTGGTGAAAGCTATTTGTGTCATTGTTTTATTACCTCGTAAGTTTAAATATTTTGACCTACTTTCTTCCACAATAAAATAATATCCAAGAGTAGAAAAAAACTTGCTTTGGTGATCATTTTATATAAAGATTTCCAAGCCAATGACACTAGTTTTTGTATGGGAATATGATGGTTACTTGGAATGTCTCTTTGTTTAGTTTATGAATGTGGTTTTATTTATGTTTCTATGTGTATTCTCTGTGATTTTTCTTCTTTTTATGTATATATGAGTAGTACTACATTACTAGATTACGTAATAAAAGATATTGTTTCAATACCGGGGCAGAGAGGTGGGTGGAGGTTGGTTGATTGATTACTTGGTTGATTTTGATAAATCAAAGTAGGGTGCTTACTTTATAATTTTATGTACCATAGGAACATAAAATCAACTTAATAGTCTTTCTCAAATGAATAACGGATATTTTATTTTATTGCAGGATGGTGTGGTTCTTGTTCATTGTAATGCAGGGGTTTCCAGGGCTGCTGCAATTGTAATAGGCTTCCTGATGAATTCTGAAGAAATTTCATTTACCAGTGCTTTTGCTTTGGTGAAAAATGCAAGACCTTCCGTATGTCCAAATTCTGGCTTCATGGAGCAACTTCGTACATATCAAGAAAGCAAAGAAAGCAATAAGTATGACAAAATACCACAATTGGAAAGTGACAACAGTTCATGAGTTACATTCTAAATGCAGATGATACACTAATGTAATATCTGAATTGGCCTCTGTAGCTGTCCTTTCCTCTTTAGGAGAGTAGACTACTAAATTTCCTTTTCTCTTACTTTTTACAAGTGGAAATGGAAATCAATTTGATTGTCCTGAGCTAGTATATGAATAAATTTTTAAATTATATTACTTTCTGTTATTATAATGTTTGGTAAAGTTAATTACTAAGAGAAAATAACAGTGAATTATGAATCATTGATTTTTACAGAAGAAAAATTTTAAATTTAAATTCTATATTATAGCATGGAAAGAATAGATCAGTTAATGAAGCCTTTAGTATTTTTCTATTCTAACACCTGTTTTCATGAGTGAAAAAACATGAATGCTACTTGACATACTGTTTTAGAGAAAGGTAGATTTTTTGAAAAGAATATTTTAAAGATTAAAAAATGAATACCTTCAACCTCCCAAAAGAATCCCAGAATCTAAAAGTTTATACAACATTTATGTACTAGTAACTAGGCATGGTGGCATGTGCCTATAATTCCAGCAATTCAGGAGGCTGAGGCAGGAAGATTGCAAATTTGAGGCCAGCCTGGCCAATTTAGACCCTGTCTAACAAATAAATAAATAAATAAACAAACAAACAAATAAATAAAACAAGGGCTGGGTTTGTAGTTTAGTGGTAAAGAAGTGTCCCTGTGTTCATTCCCGATTACCAAATAACAACAGCAACAACAATTATATAGTGGTTGCAATATAGATAAAATTTTAAAATTCTTCCATGAAAATTAATAACCACTTTTTGGTTTTCAATTCTATTACCTGCATTTTTCATTTTGAATGCTTTCTCTTACATAATTATAATGTTACAATTCTTTAACTAGATAACATAGTCTCTTACATTTTGTTTTTTTATCTTAGATACCTAGCATTCTGTTTAGGGATCTTATGTCATAATTTTTTTTTTATCTTCTTGGATGTGTGGGAAAATGTTTTATACTAAAAGTTTACTTTTTAGGTGTGATTTGGGTAAGAGCTGTTTTCTAGCTTAGTATTTTGCAGGACAAAATGTTTTAAGGAAAGAAAAGTTAGGTTTTGGTAAGAAATTTTAAATACAGTTTTAGGAGACCTAAAATCATTTACAATTTTATCTCTGGCCAGAGGCTTGAATTGGTTCTTTTTGTTTTTCTTTAATGTTTCCATATTAACAAGAGTGAACATTATAAATTTGCTTTCAGATTTTTATTTTAGGTGCTGGGGTTGTGGCTCAATGGTAGTATGCTTGCCTACCATGTGTGAGGGACTGGGTTCAATTCTCAGCACCACATATAAATAAATAAAATAAAGTTCATTGACAAACTACTGGTATAGATGATATAAAAAAGGAGATTTTGAATTTATTTTCAGCATAAGTTATACTTAAAATTAGAGTTATTAGGGGCTGGAATTGTGGCTCAGAGGTGGAGGAGTGCTCACCTGGCATGCGTGAGGCACTGGGTTTGATCCTCGGCACCACCTAAAAATAAAATAAAGATATTGTGTCCACCTATAACTAAAAAATAAAAAATTAAAATTAGAGTAATTAAGACAATTTATTGGGTAGATTTGAAGTATTTATTTATGACTTAGAAAATGATTGCCTTGTAGATTTTATTTTAAAAAGTCATGAGCTTGTCTTAAATACTGTATACCTTAGTTGGAAAGTACACATTGAACCCAACTGTGCATTTGGAAAGGCTTTCTTATACTGTCATGAGCAAAAGCTAAAAGTAATAAATGCAAGCTGTGTCTTGATATTGCTTAGAGTCTGACAAGTTGCCATCATGTGTAATGCTTTGAACTCCTTTCTGTGAAGAAGCAGCTCAAATGTAATTAACCTTCCTTGAGCTGTTTGAAGCCCACCAACCCAGGGAGAAATTACCCTAAATAGGAGATTGATGTATAATGCTGTCTCTGTGAACAGTATTGCTGAAAGTTCGCTGGCCGAGACTTCTTGATTGACATGAAAGCATTCATTTAAATATATTTTCTTTTGCTGAGTGCTGCTTGATTTTTAGCTATTGAATCTTGTCACATGAGGCTTGGATATACTTTGTTTGTAGTGGATAATATGGTATTTCTGTCTGTAGTTAGGCCAAATTGTTGTCTGTAGTGATCTGGTTATGGTTCAAACATGTCTGTTCTATTTTACCTACTGAAGTTCTTTGAGCATCAATTTTATTTTAATCTTCAGTGATAGAAGCTTGTTGTATCTGAAATATATCAGTAGATGTGTTTAGTGCTTTAAATTGGGGGTGCTGTGTCACGCAATGATTTGTCACAGAAATGGTATGTTTACTGTACAAGGCAATAAGTCATGCTGAGATACCATACTATTCTGTAAGAAGGAATGTTATCATTATGATTTTCTATCACATATATTACAAATTAAATCAAACATTTATACCATATATAGGTACACTTTGAGGGAAGTGAAAAAATTTCACAGAGTAATTTTTTAACTCTATTTGTTTTAAAATAGATTTTCCTACCTTTTTTTAAAAAGAAAAAAAAATGAAGGTATAATTTCTTTTTGAAAATTGAAAAGCAATAGCCTTCTTAGTAAACTGAAAAGGTTGAGTAGAACAAAGGCACTGGAACATATAATAAAATTCTATTTACTTTAGATTAATACTTTAAGAACTGTTTTGCTAACTTCATGTTTTAACATAAGTTATTGATTAAATGTAATTGGAGTTGAAAACCCAGGAAATATTTAGATTTTTTAAATTTTGAGGATAAAATTTAAAAATATACTGATTCAAAAATAAAGATTTCAGAGGAAATATAGTGTGTAGTATTTTTATTGAAATTATACTTTGTCTTCCCTTATTCCCTATTCCTGATTAAAGTGTATGAACACAGTACTTGAATTTGTGTTTGTGAGTGTGTGTGTGTGTGTGTGTGTATGTGTGTGTAAAACCATGTGCACAGCCTTTAGAGTCTACCTTTATTCTGATAGGTAGTTTCAGTAGTGTGGGAAGCCTTTTCAACTTATCAGCATAATTATTAATAATTAGAATTATTCCAATGTGTATTAAAGGGCCTCCTCTAATGTTATTTCTGCAAATACTCTTAAATGTACTAAGCATAAATCAGAGTACCACCCTATAACTTTAAACAGTATGTTAAATCATTGAATTACTACCTGTATGCAAAAATACAATACATTAAAAGATAACAAATGTAGCACTATGATTTATTTGTTTTTTTCAAGGTGACCTAAATTGTTGATTTTCATGCCCAACGGATTCTGAATGTATTATTCATACTGTCATTATATAGCAATTTAAACCAGAAGATTTGAAGTTTTATTTTCTTGCACTACAAGTAAGAGCATTTAGTCAACAAATTTATGGTTTATTTCCATGGGTTTACTTTTGAAAAAAAAACTTATACTTAAACTTTTGTATTATAAGTAAAGCTTTGACTTATTTTATATTCATATTTGTAATGTAATCTTTATTGTTTCAAAGAGTTAATATACTTTAATAAAAATAATAAATGTTTTAATTATTATATTATTATCTCCCTGTTAATAACTTTATTTCTTTGAGGATATTTATTCAAAAAGACATCACTTATTTGTGTTCAAATTCTGGGTTAAAAATTTTGTTGGCAAGCTAAGCATAGTGCCACACACCTGTAATACCAGCTATTTGAGAGGAAGAAGGATCCAAATTTGAGGCTATACTGGACAACTTTGTGAGACCTTGTCTGGAAAAAAAAAAAAAGGCTGTGGTATGTAGGTCAGTTGTAGAACTCTTGCTTCATGTGTGCAAGGTCTGGGTTCAACCACAGTACTACACACACACACACACACACACACACAAATGCTGGCAAGATACAAAGTATATATTGTAGAGTAAAAGTTATTTTAGATGTATGGAGATTCGTTTTTCCATCCACTTTAATAAATGAAAAATAAAGTAAGGTCTTATAGGTGGTATAACTGTGGATAAATTTGCAATTAAAATTCACTAGAGCTTCTAAGCCATTTAAGTCAAAAGAAGATATGATTACTATCAGAATAAACTAATGAATATCTAACAGTTGACTCTCTGAACATAATCTGGCACCCACCCCCACATTCACACACCATTACCTCTTTGACTTCATTGTGGACTGCTTTTTCCCTCATTCTCTCTGCCTCAGTCACGTTGGGCTCTTTGCTATTATTTGAAAACATATAATCGTGACCACCCCCGCTTCATCACTGCTGTTCCCTCTGCTTGGAGCACATATTCCCCCAGTGAAATCACATCTTTGTTCAAATAGTATCTAAGCTTAGTTAAAGTTTCCTTGGCAATCTTATTTCAAGTTACCCATTTCTAACACTTTTATCCCCTTTTCTTGTTTTATTTGCTGCCTAGTATCCTATATGCTTCATTTTGCTGTTTTTTTCCCCCATTGAAGCTTAGACTCTCCAAGAATTTTACTACGTTGTTAGTTGTGTTTAGCGGGCATTAAAAAAAATGCATGTATCCTGAGTAGCTATTCAAAAATTGCTTGTTGAAAAAGAAAGAGGGATTTTTCCCTCAGATTTTTGGATTTGGATAAATGTAATGAGATATCTTGGGGATGAGATCGAGTCTAAACATAAAATTCCTTTGTTTCATATACATACAAGCCTGAAGGCAATTTTATACAGTATTTTTTAGTGTTCCTGAATTTGGCTATGACATGTCACATGGGGTTGGGTATGGAATTTTCCACTTATTGCATCATGTCAGCACTTAGAAAATTTAACTTTTTTTTAAAAAAATATCTTTTTTAGTTGTAGATGGACACAATATATTTATTTTTATGTGGTGCTGAGGATGGAACCCAGTGCCTCACACATGCAAGGCAGGTGCTCTACCACTGAGCTAAAACCCCAACCCCAGAAAATTTATATTTGAGGAATTTCAAGTTTTTAGAATTTTGTATTGGGGTACACATTTAACACATACAAATCTTCAAGAGCACAGGAAGAGAATAATTGATATTACCTGTGGAATAGAAATTTTGAGTAATTTCTAAAAGATAGCATGTGGGTTTAGGAATAGATAAAATGTAATAATGTAAAATTACAACTACAGGGCTGGGTTGTGCCTCAGTGGTAGAGTGCTTGCCAACATGTGTGAGGCACTTGGTTTAATCCCAGCACCACATAAAAATAAATAAATAAATAAACAAACAAACAAATAAATAAATAAATGTATTGTGTCCATCTACAACTAAAAAAAGAATTACAGTGGAAGTGGAGTTCTAGGATTGCTCAAATCTCAGAGGTTACATAGACACAGAGTGCAGGGAAGCAGCATGGCAGTGAGGGCTGAACATGCAGTACATCACAGAGAGTATTCCACAAGAACTAATGCTACTGCAAAGTTAAGTTAGCTGAGGACAGAAATCCTCCATTGGAAGTCATTTTTGAAAGATCATTTGATAGATAATGGGGAAATAAGTCAAATCAGTTTATTAAATGCTATGTAATAGGCTGAAATTAGCCTAAAATTTAGTAATAAATAGAATATGATAGTATCACTGTGTACAGATACATAAGTGTGTTCTTTATAAGGTTGGTACTATTATTCCCATAATTCAAATGAAACAACTAAGTCTTAGAGTTATTAATGTCACATAAATAACTATTAAGTATTTTAAGTCAAGATTTGAGCCTATCTTCAACAAAATACTGGTTCTCTAAATGACCACAATTGTGAAGAGTTTTTTTTTTTTTTTTTTTTTTTTTTTATGGCGGCAGGTAGTGGGTACCGAGGATTGAACTCAGGGGCACTTGGCCACTGAACCACATCCCAGCCCTATATTGTATTTTATTAAGAGACAGGGTGTCACTGAGTTGCTTAGTGCCTCACTTTGCTGAGGCTGGCTTTGAACTGATCCTCCCATGCTGCGTCCACACCCTGCATCGAGTCATTTAAATATATATATATATATTAGTCGTTGCTGGACTTTATTGTATTCATTTATTTATATGCGGTTCTGAGAATTGAACCCAGTGCCTCACACATGCTAGGCAAACACTCTATCACTAAGCCACATCCAGCCGAATCATTTTTAAAGTTAATTTTTCACCCTTAGTTTTCATATAAGTTGGGACAGAATATACCACTTTTGAACAGCCTGGAATTTAGGATTACTGTTGCTTTGAAAATATTATTTAGACTAGACGTCAAATATACTCAAAATTGTAGAGAATAGCATAATTACCTGTGATGTTGATTAACTCATGGATTTTCTTGTTTAATGTACACACTGAGCCATCATCTCCCTTCTCCCCTTTTGACCTCCCTACTCAGCAATGATTTCAAGGAAAATCCCAGACATTAACTCTTTCTAAAGTCCATAGCATTTCTTCCACAAAGGTATCCATCTTGCCTGCTCTACACTTCAAGGTTTTCAAATATCTTATTTAAAACACTGGGAAATAAAATTACAATTGAAAGTTTTGGAGTTATTCTTTCACTTCCCAAAGGCGTAAGGATCAATTTTTAATTAACTTAAAGACAACAGGTGAATCAGCTAAACATGTTTCTTTTGATGCTTGACTGCCTCTTTTCTGCCAGTTGTTTACTATAATGAAATTATGAGAAAAACCTCAGAAATATTCACTTGTAATCATTTGTTTAAAAAATTTTGAAGACATGTCTTTAGTTATTGTTTGGCGTAGTCAGATAATGCAAATAATAGCTAATGGATTTGCATTTTTCTATAGATGATCTCTGTACCTTAAAATCATTTGCCCTTGGACCAATGTCCTATGAAGTCATGATTCCTATGTGTGCTTTGTGTGACATCACAGTGTAGGTGAATAATACTCCATGTGATGCCATCTGCCAAAGGCAGAGATGATGACAGCATGAGCGATAAAATGCTCCCTCCCCTTGCTCTCTTTCTGAAGTCGACAAACTCCATCTTTTCTCAAAAGTCTTACTAAAGGTGCATATCATTCTTTCTTCATTTCAATTTTAAAGCTTTCTTTGCTTTTTATGGAATAGACTGAGTGTTTAAGAGCAGCAAGTTCATTTTATATTTATATACAATTAATAGACATTTATAAATAGGTTTATGAATATTCAGGATATACGAGTGATACACAAGCAGTTTGGCTGTGAATATATCAAAGGTATTGAAAATAAATTTTGAAATATTACATTTTACTTTTTCAAAATTTGAGTTTAGGAGAAAGTTGAAATATAAGTAGCTCAGAATTAATTTTCAAGTTGAGCTCTTTATAGCTTTAGGTTCTACATCTAAAAGTCAGGGGTTACCTTAATACGTGTTGGTCAGAAGACAGGTTAGGAGGCATGAATCCTGAGTTGGTGGGGTTTGTACACTTCCTATGTTTTTTTTTTTTTAACTAGAGGAATTCTATTTATATTTTGTAAGCATCTGCACTATATTTTTGAAGAAGTGCTTCCCTATCTACAGTTGAAAATCAATAGTCTACAAAAATAGCACTCTGATGGAATCTTATGCCCTGGGGAGGGAATTCAGAGAATTACTAATCCAGACTAGAAATGGGATAGGTTCCACTTTAGGTGATATTAGGCTTGTGACCAGAATAGAAAGGACAAAAGTGAAGTATTATAATTAAGATAATATTCGTGGTGAACATGAAAATATTTTTAAGGATTGTAGCTTAACAAAAAATACAAAAAAAATGTGTTTCTCATTCAGGATAATTCAAATTTTTAAAAATCATAAACTGGGTGAGGTGGTTCACACCTGTAATCCAGCAACTCAGGAGGTTCAGGCTGGAGAATTGCAAGTTGGAGGCCAGTCCGCACCACTTTGCAAGACTCTCTCTTAAAATAAAAAATAAGTAAAAGGATTGGTGATGTAGCTTAGCAGTAAAGTGCCCATTGCTTTAATCTCTGGTACCAAACAAACAAAAGCCAATAAACAATCCCCCCAAACAATTCTCAACTTCTTTCAGATTGTCATTAAAGTAAATTAAAAACAAAAAAAAATACAAAATTAAAATCTCATTATACAAAAAAACAATAAAAGAAGTATTAACAGGTCTTCATTTGTTATAATAAGCATTTTAATAGAAAGAATTAATGCACAGAGTTACAATTTAAAAGACTGCAAACATACCAAATTGTACCAAGTAAGTGATGTCAGAGAATTATATTTTAATATTTAGAGCTTTTATGAGTTTATTCATTCATTTCCCCCCACATGTATTTATTGAAAAATGATGAAAATCCAAGAAAAAAAGAGTAACAGTTCCCCTCTCAAGAAAATGGGGGATGAAATTGCTGGGTCAGGTTTCAAGGCAAGGATGGACTTGAACTTGTATTTGAAGGAAAAAAGGACTTCATAGAATGGAGGGAAATTAAGGGGTGTTAGGCAGAGCAAGATATCCAATGTGAAGATGCCTTAAACCCTAAATAAATCCCAACTTTATGTATTCATACCTGAAGTTAGGGTTTTTATTGTTATTATTTTTTTTTGTTGTTGTTGGTGCTGGGGCTTGAACCCAAGACCTCACACATGCTAAGCATGTGTTATACCACTGAGCTATACTCCCAGCACCCAATGAGGGTTTTTGAACATCCAGGTTAACAATCAAGGAAGTTTTGATTAATGGTGTGTTAGGCTCAGTGGAAGATATTGAAAGCAGGGAACTGTGAAGTGTTGGCTGTAATTGTCTAAAAATTGAGGAGGCAGAAAGAATAGGACTTTGTATCTCAAGGTCTGACAAAAGGAAAAGTGGACAACAGTAAAAGCAAAGCAGATAAGGCACTGTGCTAAGCATAATGTATGGTTTCTGTTTTATTAAAAGTTTAATTAGGGATTAAAATCCAAGTTATATGGGTTTTAGGTGGGAGTATTATGTTCTGAATTCAGATGCATTTGACTCTCAGTTCTGCTCTCTGTCAAAAATACTATGATTTAATTTGGAGTTTCTAAGGCACTAACAGAAAAAGTGACAACTGGAATAGAGGCTGGTTTTAGGGGTAAAATGAGATTGTTTTGAGGTCTGATATACTGATAGGTTTTACAACAAGTATCTGGAAAGTGGCATTTTGCTTTAAAGGTTGGTGCAGTATTGGAAGTTATTTGTATAGATGTGACGATTGATAAAGACTTCAAGGGATATGATTAAGAGTTGAAGAAGGAAAGAGATGACAAGGGCTTGACTAAAAATAAGATTTTCAGGTTAGAAAGAAATAGGATCAGTTATTGAAAAGTCAGGGAAGGAGTAGAAAGTCATCACTAAAAACAATGATAAAGTGAAGATAGGGAAACATCATCTGATAAGATCTATCTGTGAACTCTTCTGAGATCTTAAAACAAATTGATAGAAATTAGCACATGTTAGCTAGGGAAATTTTAAAGAGAGGGCAAACTGGACCTCACAGCTTGATAAAAAAGAGCCAGTGGAAAGGGTTAAGATTGAAATACATTAGAAGAAAGGGAAAATATTTTGTAGAGGAAAAACGTTCTTAATTTGAAAAATACTGAAAATAGTAAATAACATCCATAATTAACCACAAAAGTTATGTAAAGGGCTGGGGATGTGGCTCAAGTGGTAGCGCGTTTGCCTGGCATGCGTGCGGCCCGGTTCGATTCTCAGCACCACGTACAAACAAAAATGTTGTGTCCACCGATAACTAAAAAATAAATATTAAAAAATTCTCTCTCTCTCTCTCCTCTCTCACTCTCTCTTTAAAAAAAAGTTATGTAAAATATGTCAAACACTTAAATTTTTTTTAAAGAAAGAGTGAGAGAATTTTTTAATATTTATTTTCTTTTTTAGTTCTTGGCGGACACAACATCTTTGTTTGTATGTGGTGCTGAGGATCCAACCCGGCCGCACGCATGCCAGGCGAGCGCACCACCGCTTGAGCCACATCCCCAGCCCTCAAATTACTTCTTCATATAGTTCATACAGCTCTTTCTAGGTCAATATACACTCCCAATTACATATCACATGTGTCATTCTTTTAAACATGTATAGAGTTCTTTTCTTTGCCAAGTTCATATTTTTTTTAGAGAGAGAGAGAGAGAGAGAGAGAGAGAGAGAGAATTTTTAAATATTTATTGTTCAGTTTTTGGTGGACACAACATCTTTATTTTATTTTTATGTGGTGCTGAAAATGGAACCCAGCGCCCTGAGCGTTATGGCTTGAGCCACATCCCCAGCCCGAAGTTCATAATTTTTATAGAAATTCATTAATTGAGGAATCTTTCTTGGCATCTTAATTCTAAAAACGTACTGCTGTGTTTTATGGACTTAACAATGGTCCCCAAATATGTTCACATTTTAAACTCTGGAACCTGTGAACACTGTTTTATGTGGCAAAAAGTGCTTTACAGATGAGATTATTATTTTACTCACCTTGGATGGATACTGATATGGGATTATCCTGGATTATGTGGTGAGCACAGGCTCATATCCTTATAGAAGGAGGGAGAGGGAGATTTAATGATAAAGTTGGGGGAAGCAGTGTCAGAGAGACAAAAGATGGTATGCCACTTCCTAGGTAGGAAGATGACAGAAGCCTAAGGATAGAGGTAGCATTCAGAATCTAGTAAAATCAAGGAAACAGATTCTCCCTTGTGTCTCCAGAATAAGCTAGTTCTGTTGATCCCTTGATATTAGCTATAAAAAACTCATTTTGAATTTCTGTCCTTCAAAGTATGAAAAGATAAATCTTAGTTATTTCAGGTAACCAAGTTAGTGGTAATCTAGTAAGACCTTATCTGAATTTAATTATGTCTGCAAGTAACCATTTCCAAAACAGCTCACATTCACAGTTAGGACTTGAACATAACTTTACATTTTAATTTTTTAGGAGGTACACTGGGGGATTGAACCCAGCAGCTTTACCACTGAACTGCATCCCCAGTCCTTTTTATTTTTTTATTTTGAGACAGGGTCTCACGAAGTTGATGAGACTGACCTCAAATATGTAGTCCTCTTGCTTCATCATCCTGAGTTGTGAGGCTTATAGGTATGTGCCCCTGTGTCCAGTTGAATGTAACTTCTTTGGGGCCTATAATTCAATCCATACACTCATTAAAATGAATCAGTTCAACCCGCAAGTTCTTTTTGAAATTTGAACCCTGAAATTGCTATTGCTTTACTCCAATGACAAAATTCTGGATTTGGGTTTTAGAAGGCCTCAAAGGAAATAGAAAAAGATGGGTGGCTATTTGAGGCTAATGAGCTTTATGGGGATTAGACTACATAACATGATTACATAACATGCAGCACATTACTCTTATGGAGTTTATAAAATGCAAAACTAAACAATATACTTTTACACACACACTTAGGATGTGTGTGTGCGATATCAATACATGAATATGCCTAAACAAAAGCAACAGAGTGATGGGAGGAGTATGACAAGATTCCACCATGTGATGTGTTCCCAAGTGTTTTTTATTATCCATTACTTAATATTTATGTATGTGTTTGTCAGCTTTTTTGTTGTCGTTGGGCGGCGGTTTACTGAGGATTAAACTCAGAGGCACTCACCACTGAGCCTCAGCCCTATTCATATTTTATTTAGAGACAAGGTGTCACCGAGCTGTTTAGCGCCTCCCTGTTGCTGGGGCTGGTTTTGAACTAGCAATCCTCCACAATCTCAGTTTTCAGAGCCACTGGGATTAGAGGCATGCGCCACCGCGCCTGGCAACTGTTCTCTTGTATGTATTCTTATGCAATGAAACACAGTACTCGAGTTAGGCTTTAATGTATACTTGTGCCTACATACACACAGTTTAAAATAATCAATAGAGATGATATAAAATTCGTTTCAAGAAAGGAGCGTCTTGCATTCAGCGTAGAAACTGACCCCGTCTCATCAAGCTTACTTTTCCAGGTGTTACTGAGAAAATCTGACAGATGACAGAGCATTGGGGAAACTCGCATTAATTATGAAAATTAAGTAAAGGAATCTGTACTCCTATAAGCGTCGCGCACTAACAAGCCAAGAGGCTTCCAGTTTGACAAAAATCATTCCCAGATTCCCAGGTCCCACGCTGCTTCACCACCTTCCCAATGAAATCCTTTTCATGCAGACTCCCAGAACTAGCAAAAGTTACCATATTCCAAAATGGCTGCAGTGCGCACGACATCCGTATAGCGCATGTTCGGAAGTTACGCAAACCCATAAGGTAGCGCGCTCCAGGAGGCGGGGAGGGTTTCCGCCTTTTTTGAAAATTGGGAAGATCCCGGGATTCAAGTAATTGCCGCGGTCGCGATGGCAGCCTTTGCCGTGGAGCCCCAGGCGCCCACTCTGGGTGAGTGAAAAACTGCTTTTCTTTGCTGGCAGCGCCATCCATGCTATAGGTTTGGAAGCGGGCAACACTGGACAGCAGTAATCTACAGTCTGGTATGCTGGTTTCAATTGCGAAGGAGCAGCCTCTGGGTCTCCCCAAGTTCCTAGTCGGTACCCTATTCAAGGCGTCGCCCCCGTGAACCACTGGAAAGCAGGAGGTACCAGGAGGGTGAGGAAATAGCTGTGACTGAACTGTGAGTTTTGCCTCCGTACACCGGCTGCGTCAGACTGGCCAGTACCTGAGACTCACTCCCACCAGCGCTGGAGACTGACGGCTGGATTTCGGGTTTCCGGGATTCCCGGAAGCGTCCTGGGGAAGGGACTGAGTAGCGTACACGTGGGTGGGCGTTGTCCCTGAGTGTGCGGTTACAGTCTGCTAGTTTGTCGCTTGTAGTTCTGTTTTGAGTCTTTCCCTCTCTCCGGCTCTGCAAAAGGAATCCGTTATTAATGGAAACGTGAATCGTGTGAAATAAAATCATCCAAGTGGTGGTAATCATTAGGTTGGCCCTCATAGCTAGGAGTTCCTAAGGTTTTTCCCGCCTTTACCTTGGGAAAGTGGCTGTTTCAGGTTTTTTCCTCTAATTAATCATGATATGATTTTTAAAGATTCATTTCCTTTTTTTTTTATTGTGAAGCCTTGTTAAAATATGTCATCTTTGAAAAAATTTATCCAGTTAATATGTTGATTCCTTTTTTTCCTTCTTGAGTTTTGCGAGTTTTGACAACCGTGGAAAATTTTAGAAGGGCGGGGGAACCTTTCTACTATCATATAAACTTACCTTAATATTAGATTATAACTTTTTGAGCTTGAAAAAGGAAAAGAGAGAAAGCAGACATGATACATATTATGTAGAATTATTTTTTTCTTTTGTAGATCTGAAGGTCATGGGAGGCTTCCCACGTCTTGTGTAATATAAGTTCCTTCTAAGAATAGAGTAACTTGAACTGTTTTGGCATGTCATAAACAATGCATAATGTCAATAATGCAGATACTCTGCTACATTAAAACTTGTGTTCAGACGTTGGTTTAGGTGTTTGTTTTTTATATATCTTAGCAGAAATTTTATTTTCAGCTCAAGGTGTTCAGTTCAACAAAGAGTGTTTTTGTGATTTCTGGTGTTGGGAAATGAATCTAGACCTTGAGCTTGCTAGATTAATACTCCACCGTTGAGCTTCATCTCTAGTACTCAACAAACACATTCTGGAGGGTATATTTGTTGGGCTTAGAAATGTGAATAAATCTATTCTTGTTTATTGCCTAGCCAGAAATCTGATATTACCTGATATTAATTGTTCAAGTCCACCTATTGCAGATATTCCAAGTATCTATTGTTATAACATTCTCAGTACTATACTAGTGTATTAAACCAAAAGTTTACTTGAACAAATTGTGTCAATTGCAGTACTTAATATTTAGGAGCACAGACTTTAAAACGAAATTTAAGACATATAGGTTTCAGTGGTTATGGTTCTCTCTTTAAGTGAAATTTAGCCCTGAGGGATGATTAGTGACAGAGTCCAGATTAAGAGCCTGTTGTGTCCTCTTCGCTCTGGTGCTTTCTACTGTATCAGTACATATTTACATATATCAGAATTTTTCTTGATCTAATTTATATACTTGCCATAATTTTTTTCCTTTGGGGGATGGGTGAAGGTAGGCTGTGGTGTTACTAAAAACTTTGTATTTTGTTTTGGCTTTCTAAACATGTTCAGAATACCTTTTCTTTAGTCTTTTTGCTTGAGCTTAATGTATTTTCTTTGGAAGTATGTAGATACCACATAATAATTGCACTGCAGAGTAATTACAATGTAATTATATTTCTTCATACCTTATTTCAGTGTTTATCCTTTTCTTGAATTACTTTGCTGTTTTCTTTCTGCACTTGTATCATTAATACTTATATCTATTATAATGAGAAATAAGAGGAAGAATAAATAATTGACAGGTTTTGGCTAACAAGAAACAAATTTTTGAGCCTCTTTAGAAGTTCAGTAAAAGTTAATAAAAGCCATATAAGGAAGATATCAAACATTTGACCTTTCTGAGTGCTGTGAATCATAGGCTTGTTACCGAGTTGAAAGTTTTCTTTTCATAAATATAAATTGTAAGTTCTTCATTTATACATTAATCACTAAGTTAATTAATATGTATACTGTAAATTGGGACAATTAATTTTGAATTGATGATTATGAGATATTAGTTCTTTCTTTAAATTGGATTTATATTAGGGAAACTTTTATTGATTATAGTGGTCCTAACTTTAATGATTTGAAAAAATGATCCAAAAATGAAAATTTACAACTCTTTTCAATATATTTCTGAATTGCCATATTTCACTGCGTAATCATCACAGGTTTTATGCCAAAGTTTTTTGCAAAAAAGTGGAGTGTGACCATTATGTGAAGCTTTTTTTATTTTTCTTTAAAATTACTTATTACTAAACCATCTTTGGCTGGCCATGGTGGCCACTGACTCCAAAGATTGAGGAGGGTCACAAGTTCAAGTCTAACCTCAGCAACTTAGCAAGGCCCTAAGCAACTTAATGACAGCCTGTCTTAGAAAATAAATAATAAAAAGTGTCTTTAATGCAAGAGTAGTATGCATGGAATGCTTGTGAATATCTTTTTACATGGCAGTGATGATTATGGTGAAATGCTGTAGGATGCCAGTTATCACTGTTATTGTATTAGTGTTTTTATGTGTGCAGGATTATACTTTTATTACATGATTCACTATTTTTGTGTGAGGGGAAAAAGAAAAAAGCTGAATCCATTGTTCATGATTTACCAAGACTTAGTGTAAAAATGTAGTATACTTTGCTTGTTTTTAGTTGTTGAATAGTAGAAACTGACCCAGAAATTGAAGTTATTCTGTTCATATAGGGATTTTTTTTAGATAATATATTAATTTATAAGTAAGTGTTGATTTTAAGACAGTGAATTAATATAAACAGAAACATCTGTGAAAGATTAATATGTTGAACACAAGATAATTTTACATTTTTCTAAAAATTTTACTAGCTTTGAAAATAAATTCAATTATGCTTTGTAATACTTAAGAATTTTGATTAAATTCTCAAACTTGTGCTTGATTCTCATAGTTTTGTTAGGTACTGTAATGCAAAGTTGTTTAATTTTTTTTTTTATTTTTTTGATTAGGATCTGAACCAATGATGCTGGGTTCACCCACGTCTCCAAAGCCAGGAGTTAATGCCCAGTTCTTACCTGGATTTTTAATGGGGGATTTGCCAGCTCCAGTGACTCCACAGTCTCGACCAATTAGTGGGCCCTCAGTAGGAATAATGGAAATGAGGTCACCATTACTTGCTGGTAGGTGAATTGCTTAAAATAGTTTTATAGTATATCGAAACTTGGTCGAATATTTTAAAAGAGCAGTGGTGCAGCATTCATTCTCATCAACTCATTTATCGATTTAAACAGGTTAAACAGTACCTCTATTATAAAGCAATTCCCTTATTTTAAGACTCTTGGAATAGAGGTTTAAATATTATAAGCTATTATAATTTCAAGAACCACTCATTAAAAATATGTGTGCTGTATTTCATGTGATCTAAGGTGCTGTATTACCACTAAGAAATAAAAAACAGTAAATATGATACAATTTTTAAGATGTCATTGTTTAAGAGATATATTTAAAATTATGTGAAGGGGTGTGGTACCTTTTAGAATTAATGAAATATATTCAGCTGAATTCAATTTAAATAAATTCATGTTAGTATATAAGAATAACACATGTCAAAGAAGTTTAATTAGAAAATTTGTAGACATGAATTCTACAAATAGTCATAATGAGTATGTTAACTTTCCATCACTGTGATAAGAATAACTGAGAAAAACAACTTAAGGAAAGATTTGGATCCTGGTTTCTGAGGTCTCAGTCTCTGATCACTTGGCTGCCTTGATCCTGGATCTCCAGTGAGACAGAACATGATGGTGGGAGGGTGTGGTAGAACAGAACTGCATATCTGATGGCTGCCAGGAAGCAGAGAGGGAGAGAAAGGGTCTGGGGACAAGTCTCCAAGGATATGCTTCCAAGCACCCACTTTCTTCAACTGGGTCCTTCAACACTTTCTACCATCTTCTAATAGTCTAGTTAGCTATTAATCAGGGATTAGTACAGATAAAGTTAGAACCCTCATCCTCTAATCACTTTCCAAAAGCCCCACCTCTGAATATTGCTGTGTTGGGGACCAAACCTTCTAACACATGAGTCTTTGGGGACATTCCAAATCTTAACAGTGAGTTAAGATTCTCATTTATGTATAGTTTTGTTTTTATGCAAAATTTGTATTGTCAGCACAAAGTATTGTAACCCAAATTGAACCCAAATTTTTACAAGATTTCTTTAGTAAAGTATGTTTTAAAAGAGAACTTTGAAGTGTTAGTTATGAGTAGTGAGAATTTAGTATAGAAATGGTAGAATCCCAACTGTGAGCTAATACAGTTTTAATAGTTGTTTAAATGGAAACCTTTTTTAATAGTCTTTTAAAGTATTAATTGTTATAAAGTAGTTAATTACCCTTTTTTTGGGATTGATCAAGGAGAATCATCAATTATATTTGAAGTAATTTTCTTAATTATTTTCTGGACAGACTTTTTATTTTGAACGTATTATTTTATTGTAGCTACCATCTATTGAGTGCTGTGACTCAGGCAGTATACTAATACTAATCATTTTATGAGCATGCCCTTGGAGACTTGTCCCCAGACCCTTTCTTTTCTCCCTCTTTCCTCTTGCTTTCTCTGCTTCCTGGCCACCATGAGGTGAGCAGTTCTTTTCTACCACACCCTCCCACCATAATGTTCTGTCTCACTAGAGATCCAGAATAAAGGCAGCCAAGTGATCACAGACTGAAACCTCAGAAACCAGGATCCAAAATAAATCTTTCCTCAAGTTGTTTTTCTCAGTTATTCTTATCACAGCAATGGAAAGTTAACATACTCACTATGAGTATTTGTAGAATTCATGTCTACAAATTTTCTAATTAAACTTCTTTGAAATGTGTTATTCTTATACTAACATGTAAATTCAGTTTATTTAAATTGAATACACATGTTTTGATGTGGTGTTTCATTTTTAAGAAGTCAACTTTAAAGGGTAGGTTGTCTTATTATTTTTTTTTAAGAATCGGCTTTAAAGGGGGTAGTAGTATCTCCCTCCCTATTTTTTTGGGGGGGTGCTGGGAATTGAACTTGGGGGCACTTGACCACTAAGCCACATTCCCCACCCTATTTTGTATTTTTAGAGACAGGGTCTCACTGAGTTGCTTAGCACCTCACTTTTGCTGAGACTAGCTTTGAACTCATTGATCCTCCTGCTTCAGCCTCCTGAGCCTCTGGGATTAGAGGCGTGTGCCATACTTTAAAAAAAGTATCTCCATTTTCCAAAACAGGAAACTGAGGCTAAGTGTAATGAATAATTGGTTGAGGCTCACTTATTAGGGACAGAGTGTAATGTTAAAGCCCTGGTCAGTCTCATTCCATAGCTTATGCTATACTGTTTAGGCACAGATATCAATTAGTCTTACAGAGGGCCTGGGCTGCTTCACTGTAGCATTGCTAAAGATATTTTTATGTTTAAAAAATTTGTCCTTTTTTATGTCTTTATTATCTACTTAAATATATTTCTACTTTGAGAAAAATAAATGAGACCCCCTTTAATTGTGGTAGTTAAATTCCATATTGGGGGATTATAGTCATTCAGGTATACATGGAATGACTTTTTTTTTTTTTTTTTGAGAGAAAGAGAGAGAGAGAGAGAGAGAGAGAGAGAAAGAAGAAAGAAGAAAGAGGAAAGAGAGAAGAGAGAGAAAGAGAATTTATTTTTTAGTTTTCGGCAGACAGAACATCTTTGTATGTGGTGCTGAGGATCGAACCTGGGCCGCACGCATGCCAGGCGAGCATACTACCGCTTGAGCCACATCCCCAGCCCTGGAATGACTTTTAAGTGACAAATAGGAGCACATTTTGTTTTTTGAAATGGGGTCTCACTATATTGCCCAGGCTGGTCTCTAATTCAAGTGATTCTCCCACCTCGGCCTCCTGAGTAGTTGGGACTACATGCCTATCTGTGGGCACAGTTTGTATTGATATATAAAGCATTTTGTAGATAAAGCAAAATTTACATGTTTTTCTAAAACTAAAATTCCTATTAACTACTTTTTCTGAAACCTTTTATTTAAGTGGTCTGTGGAACAGCAACATTGGCATCACCTGGGAGCTTATTAGAACTGCATGACCTCAGACTCCACCCTACACTTTCTGAATCAGTCTGAGTTTTACCAAGATCCCCAGGTGACTATTATGCATATGAAAGTTTGAATAGTCCTAGGAGACAAAGAGTTTGTTAGTATTTCAAGAACACAAATTTAAAAAATCTTACTAGAAAGATGAAAAATTCCTTTGCTTTCTTACCTGTGTTTTTCGTACATCTTAGGTGGGTCACCACCACAACCAGTTTTACCAGCTCATAAGGATAAAAGTGGAGCTCCACCTGTTAGAAGTATATATGATGACATTTCTAGCCCTGGACTTGGATCAACACCTTTAACTTCAAGAAGACAGGTGATGTACATATCCTCTTGGTCCAGATATTCATTTTATGTTTTTATGTGGCTATACAGTGAGGGTCAGTAATTTGAAAATTTTCTCTGTGGTTTGTTCAAGTGTAACTATGTTGCACAGAATAAGAATTAAGTACTTTTGCCATGAATTGTACTTAAAATGTAGTAGAACTCTTAAGTTTTTCTTCATGTATGTAGTTCTGTGGTTTTTATAGGCATGCACTCATGACTCCAACCTACTTAATATATATGTAGAATATGATTATGGTTTAAGTCATTCCAGTTGTTTAAGAAGATCAATATTTATACATAATTTTCTGAAAGAACAAATGAAAATCCAGGGTTTTGTCTACATATAAAACACTTGGCAAAGAATTGAGATCTTTTTTTGTGCATGTTTTTATTAATGTAAGTCCAATACCCCTTTTTTTTTCTTGTTTTCCACCATGCGACCAGCGCACTGGTTTCATTAATGAGGTTCTTGGCATAAAAGTTAGCCAAGAGATTGAAATAAAACACACAGACTCAGTTACCTTTTTTCTATGACCAGGTCCGAGACGGCTCCCCTCTCTGGTTCTTACCTCTAACCGCCCGGTAGGGCAGTAAGGATTACTCAGGGCTAGCAGGAGAGAGAGAGAGTGAACACACCAGGGAGTAGCCTTTTATTGGGGAACAAGAAATTCAGGGGAGAATTCCATCCAATGAAGGTTGAGGGGGGCCGCACTCCAAGGTCAGGATCAGTGATTGGCCCCCGGGGTAAGTGGTCAGTCACACCCCCACACGGATGGGCTCTCTCATCTGGAGAGGGCCGGGAAAGCTCCGACACAGTTAGCCAGAGTGCCTCAGACCCAAACCGGGAGTCGCCCAGTCACATATGAGAATGGCTCCCCACACTTGTTTACTTATTTTACTAAAATTGCTTCCTGTATATTTATGAGTTGATTGTTTAGTATGTTCCTGGTGTAGGTGTTTTGATGGTAGTGCTAAGTTTTGGTTGGTATAGGTGTTCTGATGGTGTTCTTTTCATTTTTGCATTATATTCAAAGTAGAGATTCTCAGTTTTGATGGGACTAACAACAATAAAGTGTCCTAATACTTAGATAGTACTTGCTTGCCATGTGCAGGCCTTGATCTTACAATTTCTCTCTTTTTTTGGAGGGGGTGGGGACCAGGAATTGAACTCGGGGGCATTCCATTGAGCCACATCCCCAGGCCTATTTTGTATTTTTATTAAGAGACAGGGTCTTACTGAGTTGCGTAGTGCTGAGGCTGGCTTTGGACTCGTGATCCTCTTGCCTCAGACTCCAGAGCTGCTGAGATTACAGGCGAGCACCACTGCACTTGGCTTTTTTTTTTTTTTTTTTTTTTTTTTGAGAATAAGGAAAAAGAAGGTTTATTGCTTGGCTAACAAAGGAGAAACACAGGGACTCTAGTCCTAAAGGCTGCAATTCTGCCCATCAGCAGAAACAGGGAGCTTTTAAAGAGGTGAATCAAAGCTGTATGTCATGTGTTTTCTGACTGGAGTTGTAATTTACTTGTTCATATGGCAGATAGTCATTTCTGAGATCTTCTGGTACCATCCTCTAAGTTGTTCCTATGATGGATGTGTGCTCAGGGACAGATAAATCTGCTTAGGATGGGGAAGAAAGGTAATCCTGTGTTTCCCCTGAGATTAGGGAGGAGAGAGATTAGGAAGGAGCAGGGAGAGAGGAAGAGAAAGCAACAGGTCTATTTTAAAAATAAGTTGTAGTGGCAGAGCAGCAAGGGTTATATTCAGAGTATAAAGTGGACCACTGTTACATTTCCCCACTGTCAATTTCTTTCTTTTCTTTTTTTTTTAAATACTTTTTAAGTTATACATGGACACAGTAACTTTATTTTGTTTATTTTTATGTGGTGCTGAGGATTGAACCCAGCATCTCACATGTGTGAGGCAAATGCTCTGCCACTGAGCCACAATGTCAATTTCATTCCATTTTTATGGAAAAACGAGTGACAACGTCTCCCAATTGCTTCCTACTGAAAGGGGGTGAAGTTGGGGGAAGTAACCCAAAGTCCTTGTTCTATATCAGGTGAGTGTGGATATTTAAGGGCATTCAGCATTAGAGCAGTAGAAGATGGCAGGTGACTGGACAAGGCATACATAGGGCAGGGATCAAGCAAGACAACAATAAAGACAGCAAATCATTACATTTTTTGTAAATGATTAGCACAAAAACAATTAGTAATTCATCCAGTCTCTGAAAACCATGAGGATAGTAACTCATAATCTCATCAGCTAAAAACAGATCATGTTCATAGTGTAGGAGTTTAGGAAGATTTGTAGGTCTTGGAAATGAGACTCAATTCAGGACAAATTTGTGACTCTTGTGATCATTACTAGGGACTCACAAGAACCTTTCCTTTATAACCTCCAGGTTACTTGTGGTAGGACTGGCGCAAGTGTATGTCTTAAGTTACATTAAAGAAACCGTTATTTTCCTTTGAAATGTCCATGTAGGACTGTGCTTTTAGGCCATACTCTTCTGCCAGGTATTTAAGACCAAGTTGGTCAAAACTGACCTTATTCCTATCTACTCTTAAGTGTCAGCTGAGATTCCTCAGAGATCATTCTTGGGGACATATGCAAAGCCTTCTGGTTCCTTTAGCTTTCTTCTACTAGTGAGGCCACTTGCCAGGAGGGGTTGGGGTCTGGCTGACTATATGACTTCTCTTGGAAGCATCAGGGACATTTCTGTTTCTGATGACTCTTCTCTTTGCAGAATGTGCACTGATTGGCTTCCTGCTTTAGGGTTCTCTCAATGTCTCTGATTAGTAGATTGGGTGACTCACCAGAGTTGCAGGGCCCAGAGAGGTCCTGTTGTTCTCTGGGTCCTGGCTGACCGTAAAGGGCAAGGGCTAAAATGTTGGGTGCTTTTTCCTTGGCCCTTTTACTTCCTTGACTTTGGTCTCCAAGTTTTTTATTTTAAACACTCAGCAAGCCAGTTTTAAAGAGGGAGTAACAAGTTATAACTTCAATTTCTATAATTTTACAGATACCCCTTTCATTTAATTGGGGTTTAGTGTTAATACTGGAAGTCAGCATTTTATACGATGGCACTATCTCAAATTAACCCAGACTGCTATCTTTTTTTTTTTAAATAAGCAGTACCTCTGCAAAATACTAATAGGCAACAGTTATAAAGTTTATAAGGAAAATACAAATTGAGATTAACAGTACAAAAATATATGCACTTTGTGTAATAGTTATGAACCAAGAAAAATAACTTTTATAGTCTTGAACCTTTACTTAGTTATATATTATATTCTCTGAGATCACAGTAATCTTTACAACAAAAATCAATCTTTTGAACACAACTTTAAATGAGATGAAGTCTAGCTTATTTTGGAGCCATTCTAACATGGAGTAAGGTGGCAGGCAGAGCCTTATCTCAGGTAAGGCAGGGTTTTTCACAAATAACACAATATAGCATTACATCTGAAGCATGAATCAAAGAAAGGCTAAGAGAGCTTTTAACTTTGTTTTTGTGGAAAAAGTGGAAGAATACTTTCATGTTTTACAGTGTCACCTTTAAACAGGTTAGGCTCTCCTCATTATGTTCCAAAAATGCATTTAAAAACCAATTCCAGTGTGAAGAGTAACACAAAATTGTATATATAACTTATTGACAACAGGTTACTTTATCTAGCTATAAAATATCAAATGATATGAATAAATATCAACCAAATTTGTTATTTCTATACAAATCCAAGAATTTTGCTACAGATAATTTTAGTTTGTGTAACATCAACTTGGCAAAGTGATCTCCTAAGCTTTACACTTAAGTTTAATTTTTTTTTAAAAGAGAGAGAGAGAGAGATAGGGAGGGAGGGAAGGGGAGAGAGAGAGAGAGAGAGAGAGAGAGAGAGAGAGAGAGAGAATTTTTAATATTTATTTATTTAGTTTTCGGCAGATACAACATCTTTGTTTGTATGTGGTGCTGAGGATCGAACCTGGGCCACACCCATGCCAGGCGAGCGTGCTACCGCTTGAGCCATAACCCCAGCCCCAATTTTTTTTTTTTTAAACAAAAAATACCTTTTGTTTTCATTTTATGTGGTGCAGAGGATTGAACCCAGTGCCTCATGCATGCGAAGGAAGCGCTCTACCACTGAGCCACAACCCCAGCCCCTTATTTAGAATCCAAAGTGTATGGTGACAATAATCACAGGTCTGCATGGGTTAAAAAAAAAAAAAAATCAAAGAATAGCCTTAATTTTTTTATACATTTAGGAAACAGTGTTAACTATCAGAAATTGACTTGGTGGAAGTAAACATATATAAGGCAGATGACAGTGTGGCCCTTCTATGTCAGATACAGTGTATAAAAGAACATTTGTTGCTTACCTTGCAGGTAAACTTAAAAAACTTTCATTTTATAAACTTTTACATAACACTTAGACAAGGCTCAGACAAATATAGTTCTCAAATGCAGGCATATAGCTAGTCACATATATTTTGGGTGTCAACAATATTGTTATAACCAAAATAACAGTTGTTTGTTTAACCAGTTACAAAGTAATCATTTAGGACTTTAAACAAGTAAAACCCTAATTTCTTTTAGACTTAGTTTCCCCAAGTAATAAAACCTAACCAATATAAGAAAATTATCGATAGATAAGAGTAGATCAGTGTTTCAGACTTTGTTTCATATTAGGACTATATATATATATTTTTTTTTGAGTTAATTATTCTATTTATTTCTGTTTAAAATTTAGTATACTTAAGCATACAGAATCTGGGGCTAAAGAAAAAGTACAAAATACATACTTTATATGTTCTTAGTCCATTGTATGTAGATCATTGAATCATAAATATACTGAAAACTTACACAAATGGACGATTTATCTTTTTTTATTATTAGTTGTTCAAAACATTACAAATTTCTTGACATATCATAGGACTATAAGTTAAAATAACCTCAACTGACTGCTAATTATAGCCAGTTTAATCACAAACAAACTTTTTGAGATTTACCATCCACGGACCTTCTGCAACTTAGTACTTTACATTCTTAGTTTTGTCCTCTTTCATCTTGGACTTTATCCCAAGAATATTACTTTTCCAGACAAAATACCTTTTCATACAGAAACATTTCTTTTACTTTCTTCTTACTAAAATATATTTCCATACCTGTAACTTTCTTTTGTCTTTTCTAGTTTTAGACCCTTTATTAATATTCTGAAATAGTCTTTATGAATGTTATCTGTGCATTTAACTTATACAACATATTTCATCCCAGGAGATGGTTGTATAATCCAGCATATGAAAACACTGTTTCTTAATCTTTTTTTCTCCCAGATTCACTCAAGGGGTTGGAGCACAGGGTATTTTTGAGCCTGACCTGTCCCCGTTATCATTATCACAATGCCATCAACTTTTTTTTTCCCCCCAAGAGAAAATGATATTTAACTAAAAATCTAATACATAGCCAAACTTTCAACAAGTATAAGAACAAAATCAAATCATTTTCAGAAATGCAAAGATGTTAAATATATATTTCCCACGTTCTTTCACTCAAGAGAATATTTTTGTCAACAAAATAAGGGCAAATCCCAAGAGAAGCCACTAGTTATAACAAATAACGGTATTAACTTGGGCATCTACTAAAGTGAAACCCTAGAAAACACATCTAGTAAGCAACACAACAGAACACCACAAGAAAGTAAAAAATTCTATATAATAGTTACATTAATAGAAAAAAATACAAATATGGAGACATGACATTTTAATCAACTAATAAAGTTTAAGATATCATTTAACACCCTTAAGTAACATTTAAAGAATAAAAAATTAATTGACTGACAATGGACTGAGAAGGAAATGTATTATTTGCTTACTGCTTGGTCTTGGACTAACAAATAGGTAGACCGTTCCAAGGAATATAGTAGTAACATTTTGTTGGATTTTTACCTTTTAAAAAAACTTATAAAAATGCAAAGACTTATTCGACAGACTGCATATATATTCAGAAAACAGAAAAAGAAAAAAGACTTCTTCTGTCCAAAGTATGCCATAGATATAGTGAACAAATAAGGCAAATCACAGATGAAGGAAAGTATCTACAGCACGTATAACTGATATAGGTAATTAGAATGTGAAAATAACAAATCAGACAAAAAAGAGAGAGTTAAAAAAAGAAAGACTCTGCAATTCACAGAAAAGGTAATTTAAATTATCATTAAATATTTCACAAGATGCTTAACCTCACTAGGGAAAACATGTATTAAAGACAATGAGATGCCATTTTGCATACAGCCAAATTAAAAGTCTCCTAACACCAAGTATTGAGGAAAATGAGAGTAACAGTTTTTCTCATACTCCGCTGGTTCATTAGAGAGTAAACTATATCAGTTGTTTGAACAGCAAAGTGGCAACAACCCTTAGGTTGAATGGACAAATTTATGGTCCAGCAACTCTACTTTTCGATATATTTCCTAGAGTAATTTTTACACAAGTGGAGAAAGAAATGTGTACAAAACACGTTCAGTTACATCCTCTGTAACTGAAAAATTGAAAATGACCAACATATCCATCTTTTAGAGAGCAAATTATGATATAGTAACAAGGAAATGCCATAAAGCCATTAACTTGACTTAATTAGAACCACCCATATAAGGACCTGTACAGAAATGATAAGCACCAATTCAGGAAGTGGAAGAAGAAAAATAGTACACTGGAGTTCTAACATTGGTTGGCTGATGGATATGCAAGTGTGTTAATAATTTTCTCCACATTTTTGATGGCTAAACTATTTCATGATGAAGAGGTTCCTCTATAACTGATGTTACACTTTCCTGTCCAAAAAGTCCAAGGATCATCCTTGAATTTATCCCTTGGAAGCTGAGATGGTAAAAACTCTACATCTTTTTTCCTTGGGACTTCCAGGCTATATTAGCTTCATCTTCTTCCAAGTTTACAGCTGTACCAATATACACTGTAGGCTTTACAGCTTCCTGGAATTTAAGTGGGAAAGACTGGGACAAACTGTCTATTCTATCTTCCATTGGTTTAGTAGGAACAGAGGGATCTGGTGTTGGCATTTGTAACAAAGTAGTCACTCCTTCATCAATCACATCACATGGGTGAGGGCTAAGTGGGGGTGGTTGAGGTGAATTTGCCATTTCAGTGCCATACATCTGAGGAGCCTTTGCTACATCATTAGTTCGGATGTTTAAAAATGTCACTTGACTATCTGAAACAATGCCATCAACTTTAACTGTTTCCCACTGTCAGTTGTACTCAGAGGCTTCTTTTGGGCCTTTTTCTTTTTTTCTTTTTTTTTTTATTGATTGTTCAAAACATTACAGAGCTCATGATATATCATCTTTCATACATTTGACTCGATTGGGTTATGAATTCCCATTTTTTCCCCAAATACAAATTGCAGAATCACATCGGCTACACACTCACATTTTTACATAATGGCATATTAGTGACTGTTGTGTTTTGCTACCATTGCTATCCCCTACTGGGCCTTTTTCTTATACTAGGTATATTGATATGCAGTGGAAGAGGCCCTTTCGATTCTTTTCTTTAGGTTTCCTTGAGGTCCCTTTGCAGAGGCTGCCTACAAAACACAGGTTGGTCTTAGTTTCTGTCTTTTTTTTTTCCTGGGTTCAGTTATTTATTCTGTCATTCTCCCTAGGCATTTAGTTTGCTGAAATACTATTATAGCAAGAATTGCTTTGCCCCAGTAATGAATATTCCCTGGCCAAATGGGTTCTCCTGTCAGATTTTAAAAGACTATTCCTGTCCCCAGGTCATAAACTGACAGTGCTAGAACCTATCAACTGCCACATTCTTTGTGGCCAGCAGCCTCCACCCTCCATGGGCCAAAGGGGATGGAAGGCAGGATAGAGCCAGGTTCTCTTTGGTCATTTTTCTACAGCCTAGGCAGCTTTTCTGGGATTTTTTTCCCTTCCAGTTTAGGGCTAGTGCTAGACAGGCTTATCCCTATAGGGGCCCATGCAGCCAAGATCTCTCTGCTGAAGAGACTACTGGGAAGATCCACACAGCTTGGCCCATGTCTTAAAGGGCCAGTAACAGACCAAAAAACAGATGAGAGGATCACCAAAACCAGGGCTGATAGATGGGAATCTTTAAAACAGGTAAACACTTAGAGATTTCTTCCATCTACTTTACCTTTGACAGACCAACTCCAACTGCAAGATTGCACAATAATCTAGAACTCTATTTAAATAAAACATTACAATAAAACATCATCTTAGACGTATAGGTGGCCCTTTCTTCAACTCATTTTACCTCTGACAGACCAACTCCAATTGCAAGATTGTATAAAAAAGAAATGTGGAGAGACAACCAGGGAGGAGCCCCCAAACCATGGCTGACAGATGGGAACCTATAAATTGAGCAGCTGTTTCCCAAGAGACTACCTATATAGAACCAGTGCAGTACTGGCCATCTCTTAAAAGGGACAGTAGCAGATACAAACAAAACAAGACAACCAGAGGGAATTCCCAGGCCCAAGGCCTACAAACAGATGAGCACCTAGAACAGATCAGAAGGGAGTACATATCCTTAGGTTTTTGAGTCCCATTTAACCATGACTCCTACATCAGTGGTGCCACAGATGTCCCCAGAAAGAGGGATCAGGTGTTCCTACAAAGAGGAACCAGGTGTGTGGAATCAAGTGTACACACCCAGGAACTTGACAGATGGCCCAGGCTGTCACGACTTTCCTGATTTCAGTCTGCTTTTTCTCAACGTGAACCGTGATGGTGAAACCTGTATTGTTCAGAGAGAGAAGGAGTGAGTTCCCTGAAACAAAAGGAGCTTCAGCAGCTGTTGGGATGGTTCCTTAGTCCCTCCCTCTACTCACTGGAACTGCTCCTTTAATTAGACCTGAGGCAAATTCACCCTTCTCTTAACTCTCCTGCAGTTGGCTCTCAGCAAGTTTGCCAGTACCATGAATCCTCAGCATGGATGTGTGATTCCTTGAAGAGCCAGGCCTACCCAAGAAATCTGGTGCCAGGGGCTGCTCTTGGGTCTTATATGGGGTGTCAAATTTGTTTCCTAAAGCTTGGTCGCTGTCCCCAATGCCAATTCAGTAATGAGGACATGGTTTTGAGAAAAAGGAAAAAGAAGGTTTATTGTTTTGCTAGCAAAGGAGAAACAACAGGGTGCTCCATCCCAAAGGCTGTGATTCTTAATCTTACAATTTCTATTATGTTATCTTACTTATTCCTCACAGTGAATCTGTGATATAGGTGTTATGAGATTTATTTTAATCATTAATGAAACTAAGACAGAAATATTAGGTTATTTGTTGAGGATAAGATTATAGTAGAGCCAGACTTTGTGTCTAGAGCCATTGTGTTTATCACCCATGCTGTGCTAGTGCTATTCCTGATTATCAGTTTGAATGGTAGTATGGATTCTTCTTTAATGTAGCAAGTAATCTTGTAATCACAGGGTGCTTTCCTCTCACCAAATTCTTTGTATTAGGTATTTGTGCTGTTTGATTTAGAGACTAGTTTTATGTCTTTTCTAAATCCAAATTGGTGAAGTTGTTTGAGAATTTTGGCCATTTATAGGCTTGATATGTCTAACACACTAGGCTTCCTCCTTATTGAAAGCAAACTTATTTATTGTTCTAACCAAATTACCTTCTCTTTTCAACATTTCTAAGTCTGCTTTTCAGTCTCATCCAGTAGTTGCCGCTAGCCAAGTGTGGCAATTGATACTTGAATTGTGGCAAATCCTAATTCAGATATACTTTAAGTATAAAATACATATTTTTTTTGTAATGTGAAGACTTAGAAAGAATGTAAAATATCTGTTAATTTTTCATATTGGTTACACATTGAAGTGATAATATTTTAGATGTATTAGGCTAACTTATACTAAATTAATTTTTCCTGTTTGTACTTTTTTATGGTGCCTATTAGAAATTTAAAATTAAGTACATGGCATGTGTTATATTCCTAATAGACTGTGGTATTCTAAATCTCCTAAATCCAGAATATCCCGATCAAGGATGATTCTCCAGATTAAGTAAATCTGATGTTTAATTTGGTCTGAGACTCACTAGCTTCTAAATTTATACTAGTTTTTTCATTACTCTTCTGATACATAAAGAAAAAGGTAGTTTACCATTATTACTATATTCAAAATATTTTTAAAACTCCTGGATCATAATTTATAGTGAATGTTTTTATTTTTTTAACATACTTTTTTTTTTTTGAGAGAGAGAGAGAGAGAGTTTTTGTTTTTAATATTTATTTTTTAGTTTTTGGCGGACACATCTTTATTTGTATGTGGTGCTGAGGATCGAACCCGGGCCGCATGCATGCCAGGCGAGTGCGCTACTGCTTGAGCCACATCCCCAGTCCCTATAGTGAATGTTTTTAACTTGAAAGTTGTTAAAAATATTATAGCCAGATTAGTGCCAAAATAGTGATGCCCCTGACACTTTGTTTAAACCTCCCTAGTCATGAAAGAAGATGGCATTAAGAATTGAGCAATAAAATTTGTATCTCTCTTAAGATTCTTTTAACATTTGGTTTTGGTTGCTTGATATAGCTAGATTTCCTTAATCTAGAACCTGTTTTTAAAAATTAGGGAGAATCTATTCTCATTGCTTGATTAAACAGTGTTGTTTTATTTATAGAAAGATTTTTAATTACTCCTTAATTTTTCCATATTTCAAGGGGCTAGTAAGGATAATTCTCTAGCTTTGTAACTTTTTACTGTTGATAGTAGGGGTATGCTGTCTTCTGTTGTGTAGACTGATTTGAATATAGTTTTCATGATTTATATCTGTTAAAAATAAAATTCTTTAACCTTTTTTATTCTCTGATTTTGGTTATTTCAAGTATCACCATTCTCCATTATTTTAAATATTTTACCTTAGGAACTAAAATGCCTACCATGTTACTTTCTATTAAAAAAATAGTGTTTTTTTTTTTAAACCTAGTATAACTTTCTTATTTTAAACGAATAATATGCTAAATGATGTAGCATATTTTGGGTTATTATTGGTCAACTTAAAAAGGAGGGTACTTTTGGGACTGAGAGCTAATTAGAGATAACTATAGTACCTGATAGAAATTCAGTTATCTTTTGAACCAAGCTTTCTAATAATTACTCTGTTTATATTGTGGTTAGAACTTTGTGTTTTTACTTTAACATTTGTATTTTCTTGTAGATGAACATTTCAGTAATGCAGAGTCCTTTGGTTGGAGTTACTACTACTACACCTGGAACAGGTAAGTAGCTTGGGCCTTGTGTATGTGTGGTAAATACTGTACCAGCTGTGTTATATCCCCAGCGCTTAAGTAACTCCTTTTTTAACAACAAAGTCTATTTTTTATTTCTTCACTAAGGATAATATAAGACCTTTTCTGATAATTTCCAAAAGCTTTTCTTTTACGTTTCAAACTTGGAGACTTTCTCAAATGTTAGTAAGTTCCTTTAGGATGGAAATACTTTGTATATATTGATTTGTATATATATTGGTATAGCTAGATTTGATATAGCTATATATTTGTATATATATTGATTGTTTACTTAATGTTTTTTCGTTTTTTATTGGTGCATTATAATTGTACATAATATGTTGCTCTGTACACAATATAATTTCCTAGTATTTGATATGCTAATATCATTCTCCAGTATTTCCCTCTTTTTCTCCCCCACCCTGCTACTCTACAGATCTTCCTTTAGTTTTTATTAGATGTTTTTGCTCAGCTTTCACTTCAATTTTTTTTATATATATATTTTTTTAGTTGGACACAATATCATCTTTATTTTATTTATTTATTTTTATGTGGTGCTGAGGATCCAACCCGGGTGAGCTAGGTGAGCACTCTACTGCTGAGCCACAACCCCAGCCCCCACTTTAATTCTTTAGGATAAATACCAAAGAGTGGTATTTGGTGAGTTGTATGGTGGTTCCCTTCCTAGACTTTTTAGGAGCCTCCATACTGATTTCCATAGTGGTTGTACTTATTTACAACAGTATAAGAGTGTTCTTTTTTTTTTTTTTTCACACCCTCTTAGGCATTTATTATTGTTTATATTCTTGTTGTCAGCTGTTCTGACTGGTGTGAGATGAAATCTTAGTGTAGTTTTGATTTGCATTTCTGTAATTACTGTTGGTGTTAATCATTTTTTCATATATTTATTGGCCACTTGTATTTCTTTTGAGAAGTGTGTGTTTAGTTCATTTGCTCAATTATTATTGTTTTTTATGGTGTTAAGTCTTTTGAGTTCTTTGTATATTCTGGATATTAATCTTCTGTCAAAAGAGTAGCTAGCAAAGCTTTTCTCCCATTCTTTAGGCTCTCTCTTCACATTCTTGTTTTCTTTGCTGTGCAGAAGGTTTTTTTTTTTGGTTCTGGGGATTGAACTCAGGGGCACTCGACCAACGAGCCACATCCCCAGCCCTATTTTCTATTTAGAGACAGGGTCTCACTGAGTTGCTAAGTACCTTGTTGTTGCTGAGGCTGGCTCTGAACTTGTGATCCTCCTGTCTCAGCCTCCTGAGCTGCTGGGGTTACAGGCATGCGCCACTGTGCCAGGCCAGAAGCTTTTTAATTTGATGCCACCACATTTATTAACACGCAGCATTATTTCCTGAGCTCTAGGGGTTCTTTTGAGAAAGTTGTTTCTTGTGCCTATATTTTAGAATATTGACCTTACATTTTCTAGGAGTTGCAGTTTCATGTGTATTTCCTATGTCTTTGATCAATCTTGAGTTGACATTTGTGTAAGATGCAAGATAAGGATCTAATTTCATTCTTCTACATATGGATGGTTAGTTTTCTTAGTACCATTTGTTAGAAAGGCTGTTGTTTCTCCAGTGTATGTTTTTGGCACATTTGTGAAGTATCAGATGAATATATCTGTGTTGAGTTTGTCTCTGTCTTCTGGTCTGTACCATTGGTCTATGTATCTGTTTTTATGCTAGTACCATACAGTTTTTGTTACTGTAGCTCTGTAGGATAATTTGAAGTCAGGTATTGTGATGGAAGCACAGAAGTGCTTTGGTTATTTGGTATATTTTATTCCAAATGAATTTTAGGATTGTATTTCTAGTCATATGATTGAATTGAACGTATATATTACTTTGGTGCTATAACCATTTTAACAGTGTCATTTCTGCATATTCATGAACATGGGAGTCTTTGCGTCTTGTGTTTTCAGTGTCTTTCCTTAGTGTTCTGAGTTTTCATTGTAGAGGTCTTTTACCTGCTTGGTTAGATTTATTCATAGGTATTTTTTTTTTCAGTCTATTTTGAATGGAATTTCTCAGCAGATTCATTATTGGTACATAAGAAAGCTATTGAGATTTTCTCTGCATATATTGAAATAACTATGATTTTTTGTTCTTAATTCTATTTATGTGAGTTACATTTATTAATTTGCATATGATTAATTATCCTTCCATCTCTGGGATAAAACAAACTTGGACATGATGTAAAAATCTTAATATGTTGTTGAGTATGTTTTGCCTAATACTTTAAAGGGTGTTTTCAACTGAGTTCATCAGGGATATTGGTCTGTATTTTTTATCCTTGATGTTTTGGTATGAGTGTGATACTGGCTTCATAGAATGAATTTGGAAGTCACTTCATCCCTTTCTGTTTCATGGGATAATTTCAGGAGTGTTGGCATTAGTTCTTCTTTAAAGGTCTGGTAGAATTCAGCTGAGAATCCATCTGGTCCTGGGCTATTCTTTGTTGGGAGACTTTATTATCGCTTCTGTTTCTTTCCTAGTTGCTGGTCTGTTTAGGTTTTCTACTTCCTCTTGATTCACTATTGACAGGTCATATGTGTCAAATGTATGCATTTCTTCTAGGTTTTCCAATTTATTGAAGTATAAGTTTTCAAAGTAGTCCCTAATGATATGCTGGATTTCTGTGATATCTGTGGTGATTTCTCTATTTTATCACTAATTTTATTAATTTGAGTTTCACCATATTTCTTTTGGTTTATTTGGCTAAGGGTTTGTTTATCTGTCATTGCTTTCAGCTTTGATCTTATTTCATTCCTTTTACTGGTTTTGGAATTGGTTTATGCTTGTTTTTTTTTAAGGGCTTCAAGTTGTTTATTTGGAATCTTTTGGATTTTCTTGTGTAGGCACTCATTATCTATAAATGTTCCTTTTAGAATTGCCTTCAGAATATCCCAGGGTTCTGATATGTTGTATCATTATTCTTGTTTGATTCTAAGAATTTTGTAATTTCTTCTATTACTCAGTTATAATTCAAAAGTGATTGTTAAATCTTCATGTGTTTATATAGTTTCTGTAGGGTTTTTTTGGTGTTACTTTTTAGTTTCATTTCATTATGACCTGACACAATGCAAGGAATTTTATTTATTTATTTGTATTCCTAAGAATTGTGTTATGGTTTAGATATGAGGTGTCTCCCCAAATCTCTTTTTTGTCTCAATGCAAAAGGGTTTAGAGGTGAAATGAGTGGGTTATGAGAGCCTTAACATAATCAGTGAATTAATCCCCTGATAAGGATTAACTAAGTGGTAACTAATTGTAGGCAAGTAGGGTATGGCTGGAAGAGGTGGGCCATTTGGGGTGTGCGTTTGGGGTTTATGTTTTGTCCTTGTTGAGCAGAGCTCCCTCTCTGGCTCCTGGTGCTGTGTCCTAGTGGCTTCCTCTACCATACTCTTCTGCCATGATGTTCTACCTCTCTTCGAGCCCCAAGGAATGGAGCCGGCTATCTATGAACTGAGACTTCTGCTGCAACTGTGAGCTCCCAAATAAACTTTTTCTCCTTAAAATTGTTCTTTTCAGGTCTTTTGGTCATAGCAGTGAAAAAGCTGACTAAAACAAATTGCTTTGTGGTCTAAAATATGGTCTATTTTGGAGAAGGTTTCATGAAGCAGCTGAATTCAGCTGTTGTTGGATAAAATATTCTATAAATATTTAATACATTTGTGTTACAAACTTTTTTAGGTCTAAAGAGTCTTTACTGAATTTATGTGAAGATGAAGTATCCTGTTGGTGAGAGAGGTGTGTTGAAATCGCCCACTGTTTTATTGTACTGGATCTCTCTGCAGCTTTAATTTGAGTAATGTCTGCTTTATGTTATTAGGTGCACCAACATTTGAGGCATAGATATTTATAATTGTTAAATCTTCTTGTTGGATTGTTCTCTTACCAGAATGAAGTAATCTTCTTTTTCTTTTCTGATTAATTTTGTCTTGAAGTCTGCTTTGCTGGATATCACAATAGCTACTTCAGTGTGTTTTGGGGCTCCATTTGCAAGGTGTATAAATTTCCATCCTTTTACTTACAGCCTGTGACTTTTATTGTCTTTAAGGTGAGTTTCTTGCACACAATGTATGCTGGGTCTTGTTTTTTTTTTTTTTTTTTTTTGCGGGGGCAGGGTGTCTTGTTTTTAATCCTTTTTGTTAGCCTAAGTCTTTTAACTGGAAAGTTGGGACCATTTATAATCAGTATAATTAGGAAGAAGTGTTCATTATTTCCTGCCATTTTGGTTTATTTTTAATGTTCAATTTGAACCAGTTTCTCATTAGCTTAGTTACTCTTCAAATTGGATCTGTCCATTTGTGATCACTAGGGTTTTTGATTTGTTTTTATGAAGTATTTCTTTAAGTATATTCTGTAGTGCTGACTTAGTAGTATGAATTCTTTTAGTTTCTGCTTATTTTGGAAGTTTTTTTTTTTTGAATGATAGTTTTGTTGGGTGTAGCAAATTTTGGTTGACAATCATTTTTTTTTTCATGTCTTGGAATACATCCATCCAAAGCCTTCTTGGCTTTTAGAACTTGTGCTGAGAAATTGAAGTAATTGTGATTGACTTGCCTCTAAATATGACATTTCTTGTGACTTCTCTTGTGGCTTTTTCAATTGTATCTGTATTCTTTTTTTTTTTTTAATTTTTTTAAATTTATTTATTTACTTATTTATTTTTTTTTTTTGATTTTTTTTGTATCTGTATTCTTTATGTTAGGCATTTTAATTATAATGTGATGTGGAGAGGTTCTTTTCTGAACTTGTATATTTGAGGTTCTGAATGCCTCCTGTATCTTGGTGTCCATCTTATTCTCAAAGGTTGGAAATTTTTCTGTTATTTTCCTGAAATTATCTATGACATAAGCCTGTGTCTCACAGCCCTCTTCAGTCCCAATAATTCTTAACATTTTTTAATATTGTCCCAGATTTCTTGTATATTCTAGTCATGATTACTTACTTATTTTCTTGAATACTGTCTGAATGTTCAAGGCCTGACACTTTGGCTCCAGCTCTCAGATTCTGTCTTCAGCATGGTCTACTCTATCAGACTTTCAGCTGAATATTTTATTTTATTTGATTTTTTGTGTCTTTCATTTCTGAGATTTTTCTTTAATTCTTTATAAACATCTCTATCCCCTTATTAAATTTCTCATTCATATCTTATACTGACTTCTTTAATTCATCGTTGTTTTTCTGTTTTGTCTTAGAATTAATTGATCATTTTAAAATCATTCTTTTGATTTCTTTGTTTGATATTTAATCTACTTTAGTATCTTTGGAGTCAATTCTTGGTGTTTTACCTTGTTTTTACAATTTGAGTTCCTATGTTGGGATTTTATGCATGTTGGAATGGATTTCTCTTCTGCTTTTGTGTGTGAACCTTTTAAGGTATATCTTTGTCTTGATTGAGAACTTTAGTAGTGCGGTATCAATAGTCGTTGTGTTAATAGTCTGTTTTTGCTGAAGGAGTGGATGTCCATGTGTGAGACCTGAATACTCCCCCAGGTCTTCCTACTGGAGGCCCGGTCAATAGTTTGGGGATTTTCTTTTTTTCTTTTTTTTTTTTTTTAATATTTTTAGTTGTAGATAGACACAATACCTTTATTTTGTTTAGTATTTTTATGAGGTGCTGTGGATTGAACCCAGTGACTCACACATGCTAGGCAAGCACTGTACCACTGACCCACAATCCCAGCCCAGCTTGAAAGGATTTTCTCTCTTCTATTCTTTGTGTGTAGAGCAAGGTGTGCTGTCTCTTGGCTAGGTTTAGTTTGGCAGCAGAGTCTCTACTCTGTGAATTTGTAGTATCCCTGTAGATTCCCAGCACCTCACAGAAAAGAGGACACAAACAATAAGTGCTGCAAATAGTATACAGCATTAAAATAAATACCCTGTGCTTATTATGACATCTACAATGCTAATTACCACAAAATTTGGAATGGCATGGTCAATAGTTGCTAAAAGCAAAAACAATAAATTATTGTGAACCCTACATTTGGCATTGAAGTCAATAGCAAGAGTCAGCTGTGTAATCCACAACATGTATGATGGGGGTATAAACCAAATAATGTAATTTATTAAGAGAAAAGAAAATGTGATGATAAGGTACAAGATAGTTCAGAATGTCCAAAATATGAAGAATGCAAATGTAGTAAGTGATGGCTATAAAAAAGGAGAAAAAAATAGATAACAAAGGGCAAGAGGAGCAAGAGAATTTGGGTATTAGTGGGAGAACAAAGGAGAGAAGAAGAAACAAACAAAATAAAACCAAAATAAACACAAACTCTAATCCTAAAAAGAAAAGGCAAGAGAAAATAACTGTGGTAAAGAAAATGCTAAAAATAGAGAAAAGAAGAATTATGCATATGTATGTATATATCTAGGAACCAATCAGTAAGGCAAGAACACCAAAAAAAAAAAAAAAAAGAAGTTTTAAATAAAAAATGAATTACCTTACACTGAGATGGTCAAAGCTGTGGATGAGGGTGTGTTGTCACTATTTAGACCCAACTGTCCTTTTTATTTCTTCGGCTACGTACATAGAGAAAAAGTACATGAGCACGTTTTTGTGAGGGGTGGGGGTTATTAAGCTTTTCCTCTTTTTATGTTGCTCACCTTGTTGCTAGCTGGAGTGTCCTAAAACTGAAGCTGGTTGAAATAGCTCTCAGTTTCCCTTCTCACCAATATAAAGTAGGACAAAATGGAAAGTACTGTTATTTGCATTTTGTTTGGACAAATCAGATCAATATACTCCCAGTGTGGTGTAGCTCCAGAATTCTATGAGTGAGGTTAAGGTGGCTGGGACTTAAGTCTAATCAGGCCTTAGGAACTTTGTTGGACTGTTTCTGCTCTGGAGAGATTATATCAACATATCCCTACAGCCAGGCAGATTCTGATCTCTGCTGGGAGTGTGGATCTCTAAGAATTCTACTCTTGATGCAGGGGAGTCTTTGCCCACAAATACAACCTTCTTAGGCTTAGTCTCTGTATTCTTACCTGCCTGTTCGGCCTCTGCACCCTCTTCAGTTGGTCACGTGAGCCACCAGACAAAAAAGAGAGAGTGAGTTGCATTCTTCTTCATATTTCTGTCTTGAATCCCTCTGGGTATAATCTTCTCTGTGCGTTTCACCCACTTCTGCCAGGCACACCCTGGGCACTTGTAGGTGCTTGCCAGGACTCTATGGCAGTGTTTACTATGATCTCCCAGGATCCCACAGCAGCAAGCTGCAGCTTGGCTGCCTCAACATGACTCCTGACCTCAGCTTGCCACTTTGCATTTGAGAAATACAGAGCACTTTCAAACACTAATTCACTGTGCAGCTTCTGGATCAGCCAAGTTCAGGCTACTTTTCTGATCTACAGGTTTTCCATGCTAAATTTGTCAGGTATGTTTCTCTTTCTGTTTGTATTATCCCTCCCCTTCATGGTGAACCATTGCTACTTCTGCTGCTGCACTTGGCTCTAGTTTATCTTTCTTGTTCTTTTTTCAGTGCATCTGAATTTCTGAGTCTCAAAGAGACTCTCTGATATTGAATTTCAATGAATTCCGTCTTTCACCCATCTCGCTGAGAAGCCCTACTCCTGCTGTTCGAATCCTGAGCAATAAAGCAATTGGAAATGCAGACTTCCTTTAATATGCCATTTTGAATCTCTGCATACTTAATGTTTGAAGTGTTTCCTTAGATACTCAACATTGTGTAATCAAAAAATTGGGAAGAAAAGGAATACTCACCCTAAATAATAAAGGTGTTATGAGAGACTATTAATGCATAATAGCTATGAATCTAAATGCTGTTGAATACGAATAGCCACTGATTATAACTAGTTTTTCTTGAAGATCAGTGACATTTTTATCACCACTAGCATCATCGTTAGCACACAGTTCTTCATATATATATTCATTTGTTTATAATCCCATTGAATTTTTCCAGCAAGATTTGAACATCTAATCATGGATCAGGCTCCTGAAGATAGTGAACAGGATAATTTTTGCTTTTATGGAGCTTAAATTTATTTATAGGATTTACATGTATAAACAAAATAAGCAAATTATAAAGTTTATTAGAAGGAAATACATGTTATGAAGGAAAAAATTAAGCAGCAAAGGGGAGTGGGGACTTATAGTTTTAATTAGAGTAGCATATTAGCTTTCCATTGCTGCCTTAATAAATTGCATAAATTTAATAATGGCTTCAACAACACTGTATTATTTTAAGATTCTAGAAGTCAGAGTTTTGAAATAGGTTGTATTGGGCTAATCATGGTGTTGATAGTTCTTTGTTAATTTCTGGAGGTTCTTGGGGAACAATTCTTTTTTTTGACTTTTCTGTTTCTAGAGGCTCCTCACATTTCTTGGTTCATGATCCCTTTTCTTCACCTTCAGTCAGCAATTTCACATCTCTGGCCATTCTTTTGTAGTCACATCTCCCTCTTTCTCTTTTAAGGACTGCCGTGAATATTTTGGGTACTTTCTGGATGATCCAGGATAATTTCCCTCTTCTAAGCCAGCTAATTAATTAGCAGCCTTAATACCATCTGCAATTGTAATTCCCCTTTGCCTTATAATATAGCATAGTCATAGGTTCTTGGGATTAGGTTATGGACATTTTTGAGGGGCCATTATTCTGCCTGCCACAGGCAAAGTAACATTTGCTCAAAAACATGAACCAAGTGAGGAAGGTAGGGAAAGTATTCTAGACAGAGAGAATAGCTGGTACCTGAGTGCATTTGGAGTGTTCAAGGAAAATGAGGTAGGTATGACTGAAATGGAAATGAGTAGAGGAGAGGAGTAGAAAATGAGATGAGAGAGGTAATGGGGAAAGGTGTGTTACAGGTCCTGGAAGGTCATTGAAACATCTGATTTTTTACCCAGAAAAGTTGGACAACAATTAGAAGGAGATTGCTGCTGTGGGAAGAGTAGTTTGGGGACTGAGGGTTAAAGTCAAAACAGAGATAGTATCAGAAACTACAGCAGTAATTCAAGAGATGATGACATTAAAAAAAAAAAAAAAAGGAGAACATTATAACAAAACAGGTAGAATTTAAGAAACAGTAGTAAGACAATAGATTTAAAATCAAATCAACAGTTAACCTTGCATAAATGCTCCAATTAAATGGCAGATTGTCAGAATTGATAACCAAAATCATTTCCCACTATAATTTGTGTCTTTGGGTTGGTTCTCCAAGTCCAGGTTTCTTTAAATAGTCTGAGAGCCCTCACTGGAAATGTCCTTAAAGACTAGATTTCTTCTAATAGTGTACTGAAAGCTTGCTAATGTCTTTTTTTATTTTAAACATTCCTCTATCCAGTTCCTGATACTAAAGCCACATTTACATTTTTAGGTCCCTTTTAACAGCAGCACTTGGCTTGTGCTAAGATCTGTAGTCATTTTCTATTACTGCCGTAACAAATTACCAAGAACCTAGTGGCTTAAACCAACACAACTTTATTATTTCACAATTTCTATAGGTCAGATGTCCAGGTACTGCTTGGGTTTTGGCTTGTAGCTCAGGTGTCAGGATGGTGGTTATTTAGTTTAGAAGTTCTGGGGATGACTTTCTTAAAAAAACTCATTGAGGGTATTGGCAGAAATCAGTTCCATATGGTGACTGTACCTTCATTCCTTAACTTGTTCTCTTCTTCATCTTCAAAGGCAGCAGTTGTAGATCGTGTCCTTTTTTATGCTTCATATTTCTCTGACTTTTCTGCCTTCCATCACTGTTAAGGGCTCATTTGATTACACTGGACCAATGGAATAATCTAGGATAATTTTTTAGTGTAAGATCCACTGATATTAATATAATTCCATCTGTAAAGTCCCATACTACTGTTTAATTGAATTTCTTGTCAGCCAGATCCAGGGATACAATTTTGGAGCATCTTAATAAATCTGTCTACTGTGTACAGGTGGCCCTCTGTATTTGTATGTTCAACTAACCACAGATTGAAAATACTTGGGGCAAAAAATTGCATCTGTACTGAACATGTATGGATTTTTTTTGGTTATTATTCCCTCTTCAATACACTGTAATAACAATTTATGTAACATTTATATTGTATTAGTTATAAGAAATCTAGAGATGATTTAGAGTGTTATGGGAGATTGTGTTTAGTCTTTTTGTAAATACTACACCATTTTATATGAGGGTCTTGGCATTTTGGTATCCTTGGGAGTGTCATGGGACTAATTCTCCTCTGATACTGAAGGATTAGTATGTATTGTGATCAGAATTCTAGAATGTCATCTCAGCCTTTTCAGCTACATAATTGAGGTGGAATTAGTTCCAGTATTAACAACCTTAACAGCCTTAACTTGATAAAACTCCTGTAACAAGTAGGTAGGTAACAGTGTGTTATTATATACACAGATAGAGACTATTCAGTTGTTTAATGAATTCTTAAGTAATCCTAGGGCCATTGGAAATGGAAAAGCATTGTATCAGTTCATTTTTTTTTTATTGCCAATAATAATACTGCAAAGTAAATAAGTTAGAAAGAAGTTTATTTTGGCTCACAATTTTGGTCCAGTGTTATACATTTTATGTTTAAAGGCTCTGTTTACTGGAAAATAAGTTTTTTTATTGTTGTCAAGTAGAACACAGGATTAAAGTTAAATATCTTTTTGTTAACTTTTTTCCTAATGCTTCTGTGAGGTTTTTATAACTATAGAAATCATTTAGGAAAGTACAAAAACTGTGATAGGAAGAGTATACCTGTCATAAATTGGCCACTGGGAGCCACTGCTGCTTCTACTTTGAATTTAAGGAATTGGTGTACAGAAAATCTTAACAGGGCATAAATGAAAAAGTATTTTTGTAAAGATCTGACAGATGTGAGACTAAAGCTAGATATAGGAAAGGGGCATTGACTTGAGAAAATTGAGGGGAAAAACCTAGTGTTCACTTAGCTTTTTTTAGTTCCTAATATTTAGTGTTAAATAAGTGAGAGTTTCTTATATAATTTATAAATTTTAGCTTTCTGAGATTGGTAGCTTTTATGAAGATATTTCCTGGGATACAGCGGCATGAGTGTTACTTGTTTTTTTTGTATCCAATAAGGAATTTTTTTTTTTCCTTTAAAATCTGTAACTCATGTTAAGATCTCTTTTAGGATCTTAATTCTGGAAAACTTTTTGGCATTTGACAAAATAAGAAATTGGAATTAAAGAATATTGTAGATTCTTTTTACCATGGTCTTTTATTGCCCTTGGTAAAGAAGATTGAATATGTTTGCTCCATTTTCTCCATTCTCTCCCTTATTTTTCTTTTACTGCAATTAAATTTTCCTCTGCCACTGCCGCTGCCTCCTCAATTTTTTTATAAGTTCTTTTCCTTATTTATTAGCTCTGTCAACTGTCTTCCTAAATAATACACCATTTATTAATGAATTAAAATCTTTGTCTTAGCATATTGATAACAGGTTAAATATCTTATTAACTGATATAGCACTTTCTGGCAGCTTTCTTTCTTTCTTTTTCTTTTTTTTTTGCTGAATCTCGAGGTCTGATAGTGTTCCCAGAAGTGGGGAGAAAAGAGACTCTTTGATCTAGTTTAGCTGTCCTATGTTCTGGAAAGCTCTTTTTCTTTAGTTCTTAAATTTCTTCATTATTAGATTATCAATTCCTTCAGGACAGAAAATCTTTCTATATCCAGAGATGAGTATAAGGGGACTTTAATAAATGTTCATTGACTGAATATGTTGATGGATATAGCTTGTAGTGAATTGCATCGTGGCCCCCAAAACAATATGTCCAGGTCATAATCCCTGGAACCTGTGACTTACTATCTGCGCCCTCAAAATATGAGTAAGGATCTAGAGAGGAGGTGTGAACAAGAAGAGTTCAAGTGTTGAGATGGCTGTGGCCTGAGGATGGGGTTGGGGTGGTGATTGTTGATTACTTTGGGTAGTCCCTAAATCCAGTCCTTTAAAGATAGAGGCAGGGAGAAATTTGACACAAAGGAAGGAAGAAAATACAGAGAGAAAGGTGATTTGAAGGCTGAAGCAGAAATTAAAATATTGTCAAAGTATATAAGCAGTCACCAGAAACTAGACATGAGCAATGGATTTTCCCGTAGAATCTCCACAAGGTGGCCACCTTTGTATGCCCACTACTGATCTTGGACTTGTGGCTTCCAGAACTGTGAGAGGTAAATTAATGTTCTAAGCCATCCAGTTTGTGCTAACTTGTTAACAGCATCCTTAGGTAACTAATATATATAGTATTTGGAGGCAATTGTGTCCTAATACCAATATCTCTTACTGAATAAGAGGATTGGGATATTTGTGTCCAGTTTGACAAGGCACATTTTTTCTTTAATAATACCAAGTAAACACTGACTTTATTAGTTTTTTTTTTATTGCTGCTAAACCATATTGTCACAAATTTGTGACTTAAATAAAATTGATATTGTTAATGGTTGTGGAGGTCATATGCTCAAGATACATCTTGGTGGGCTAAATCAAGTCATTGGTAGGGATTTATTCTTTCCTGGGAAGATCTGGAAGAGAATCTGTGTATATGGGGGTGCGTGTGTGCGCGCATGCTTCTAGAGGCTGCCTATTTCTTCACAGCCAGCCTCAACTAGTGATCCTTTCCTCTTATATCATTCTTTCTCTTTCTTTCCCAATTAAGGACCCTTGTAATTTTATTGGGCCTACTCTGATAATCCAGGATAATCTCATTTTTAATTTATTTATTCTTATGCCATTAACTATGGTATCATTTAGTGGTCTCCATTTATCCTGGAAGGGATTATATTTATGTTTTAGTAAAAATGATAGTTTTTAAAAAATCACATAGTATTTAAATTCTTAAAATGAAATATAGCAATCTTTTTTTTAAAATTGTTGGTGGTACTATGGATTGAACTCAGGGCCTCACACATACTAAACAAGTGCTCTACCACTGAATCATGTTCCCAGTAAAATATTGCAATGTATCAGTCTTTTGACTTATTCATCAGGAATCTAAATGAGGTGCTGTATCAGTTTTCTGTTGCCTCTGTAACGAACTACTACAAATCTATTGGCTTTAAACAACTTAAATTTATTCTCTTATAGTTCTGAAAGTTAAAAGAACAAAATCAGTATCACTGGCCTAAATTAAAGGTGTGTGTAAGATTGGTTTCTTCTGGAATAGGGAAAATTGGCTTCCTTGGATTTTATCACCTTCCAGCTGTTTTCTTCAGTTTTTGATCCACTCGTCCATTTTGAAGGTATAGCATTCTAATCTCTGTTTCCATCATGACATTACCTTACACTATAGTAAAATCTACTTCTCTGTAGTAAAATCTACTTCTGCCTCCCTCTACTAAGGATACTTGTTAGAGTCTACCTGAACAATCCTGGGTAGTTTCTCTACCTCAAGATTTGTTGTCATATCTGCAAATTCATTTCTCCATAAAAAGTAGCATTCATAGGTTTCAGGGATTAGGGCACGGTCATTTTAGAGGGCTGTTGTTTAGTTAGCTACATAGGTTACATAGATAATTCTCGATCTTCACATTTGTTAAGTTTTTTGTTTTCAAACATAAATAATGATATTCTATTTTATGCCCCCATATGAATGTAGTTGTATATAACTATGTAAATAGAGTTCAGTGTGCTGAGCTAATTAATAAATTATGATTTGTCCTTTTTGTAAAACTTGATTTTCCAATAGTTAATTATCGACTTGTTTTCTCCATTAATCTAATTTTCTGTGTGCCATTTGCTCCCTTTAAGCAAACATTCTATTGCTATGATACATATCTATTTATAGAAGCCTCACACAGTTTCAAGTACGTTTTTCTTTGAGAACTTCTCTCAGCCTGTCTTTTGATGGCTTCCTGTTTCAGTATGGTGTACAACTATCATCATCCTAGGAAATGCCTCAGTTTCTAGTATTGAGCCTTTTCCTTGGTAGCATATCTTTTTCTTTTCTTGCATACTTGTGAAGAACATATTTGAGCAACTTTCCCAGAAAGCTTTCATCAGAAGTAAAATTTAATACTTCATAGTGGAAATGCATTTTTAATTTCTTCATATTTGGTTGGTTGGGTATAACATTTTAGATTGGAATTTCACAGGTGTTGTTCCATTTCTATCCCCCAGTGTTTCATGGAAGTCATTTGTGGTGACAGTTCTTGAGAATTTGTGGCCTGTTTTTAAATTTTTTTATCTTTAAAAATATGGAATGCTTCATGGATTTTCATATCATCCTTGTGCAGGGGCCATGCTAATCTTCTCTGTATTGCTCCAATTTTAGTGTATGTTCTGCTGAAGTGAGAACATGTGGCCTGTTTTGGGAAAAATTTATGATCTCTCTATGGTTTGTGTTCTCAATTTCACGAATGTGTACTGGTGTGGGACTTTTTCATTTGTTTTGCTAGACACATCAAGTTCTGGGAACTTTCCTGTATTATTTGTTTGATAATTGCTTTCTCTGTTCTTTCTTTCTGGAATTCCATTTGTTTATGTGTTAGATCACTGTAGAGATTTGTAATTTTCTACTTTTTCTCCCTTATATTGTCACTTATAGCTGTATTTTACTTTCTCAGATTTTCTGAGTAAGTTTTTTCTTTTGCCTGTCATTTCAATTCCAAGAACCTTTTTTGTTGTTGTTGTTGTTGTTGTTGTTTGTAGAATGCACTTAGAAATGTAGCATTCTCTTCTTCCTGTAAAATGTCTTAGCAATGAGGTTAATAGTGGTCTTTTTATTTCTGCTCTTATTATCTGTTTCCTTTTTTTCTTTGGTTTTTCTATTCTTCCTCCCCCTCAGTTGTTGTTGGACAATGCAATTTATTGAATGAGGCATAAAAAGCTACTTGGAATTTTTTTTTGTGTGTAGAGTTCAACATTGGCTGGGGTGGAGGGAAGAATTGATGGAGAGAAGCTGTTTTGCTTCTTATTTTGCTTCACTGTAAGAAAAATGGATAATAAGCTGATTTTTATTTTTAGTTGGGGGAACCTAATTCTACCCTGTATAATTATTTTTCCTCATACAATTTTCCGAAGAATTCTTTAAGAGCCTTAAAGCTGCTGTTCTTGGGGGATTGGGATGTGGCTCAAGTGGTAGCATGCTTGCCTGGCATGTGTGAGGCACTGGGTTCAAAATAAAGATATTGTGTCCATCTAAAACTAAAAAATAAATATATATTTAAAAAAGCTGCTGTCTTGAATACATACAGGGACAAGTCTCTTATTCCAGTGTGCAGATTTTTCACTTGATCTCCTTACAGTTGTTCTGTGTTTTTGAGCTGTGTTTTTTTTTGGGGGGGGGGGGAGGACGACGAAATCCTTGTTCTCTTGGGGATGGAGTGGAAGAGTGACGGTTATCTGGTTACCTAAGGATTAGGAGAGGTCTGGTATCTAATCTTTTATTGTGCACATTTTAATTTTCTTTGACTTTTAGCATTCTTTCACCTGTGGTCTCCAAAATTTGAGACTTCCTTGAATGATTATCATTAATGTCTGGAGGTACAAGTGGTGAATACAGGTGTTCAATTCATCATGCTTTTTTATTTGTTTGGTTTTGGGGATTGAACCCGGGGGCACTTTACTGCTGAGCTACCTCCATAGTCCTTTTTATTTTTTATTTTAAGGCAGGGTCTTGCTAAGTTGTTGAGGGTCCCTGAGTTGCTGAGGCTGTTCTCAAACTTGCTATCCTCCTCCTGCCTTAGATTCCCGAGTTGCTGGGATTACAGGCATGCACTACCACACCTGATTTCAATTCTCCATGCTTAGTTGGATGTTGTATCCGTTCTTCAGTTTACTCGGGTACAGTGAATTGTCAAATTGCAGAGTCTGAAGAAAGAGTCCCAACAAGATTATTCTTACTTCAGACATCAGTTGCAAGTTTGGGGGGAGGTCCCTAGGGCTACCCTCACTTCAGACTGACTATAAATTTGGGGGTCCCAAGACTACTGTAAAGTTTATATTTAATTATAAAGACTCAAAGAACCTATTGAAAGGTTCTGATAATCACAGTTCTATTACAACAAAAGGATACAGATTAGTACCAGCCAAAGGAACACATAGGGCATAGTCTGGGAAGGTTCCATATGTGAAGCTTCCCTCACATTGTCCTCAGGGAGATGTATTTTCCTAGCGTTCATGTATGGTAGTGTCTAGAATATAACTAAGTAGGGAAGTTTATTGGTACATCTGTGTCTAGAGATTCTATTAAAGTTTCATTACATGGACATGATTAAACCATTGATCAAATGGTTGAGCTCAATCTTCAGTCCCTTTCTTATTCTCAGAGGAGGAATGATATGTGACTCAAAGCTCTTTCTTGAGTGACCAACTCCTCCTACTCAGAGTCACCTGGTGAGCATAAACTATCAGGCCTAGCTTGAGAAGCTCATCATGAATTACAAAGAACCCTCCTAATGCTCGGGAAATTCCCAGGGTTCAGAGGTTACTTCTAAGGAACCAGAGGAATACCAGAGCTCACACTGGGCAGAGGCCAAATTCTTCATGATGAGAAGGTAACATAATTGCCAGAAAACTTTTTGTCCAACATTTGTTTGCCATGTCTGTTTAAAATTTACTATTCTTTTTATCTTTTGTTTTCATTTATGTTAGGTCTATTTTGGAACAATTGAATCTGTTCTTTAATTGAAGACATTTTCATAAAGGGTAATAAGGTCTTTTGCCCTCTGTTTTAATCTGATTTTATGACGAATGTTTGAATAGTGATTTACCAAGGGAGACAATTACAGTCCAATCTAATGTGGTTTGATAGGTGTACTTTATTTTCGTCTTATAAAGCATAGCATGTGGGTACCAGAAGCCTGATTTAAAGGAAGTGAAATCAGTGAAGCAATTAAACATTAACCAGGTGGGGGGCAATTATGCTAAACTTATGTAAATAACTTTAGATTAGGTATAAGTAATTATATTTTTTAGAGTAGTTGACAGGGCAAAAATTAGATTGCTTATTCATTTGAGACTTAATTTTGATTTGTCTTCCTTTTAAAGGTCATAATGGTTGTCTCAGTTTGAGCCTTTATTTAATTTCTTGCTTGAAGGTTATTACATGATGTAGCATAACTAAATTGTACCTTCTTCTGGTAATTCAGGACATTTAAAAATTGTATTGGCTTCATATTTTATACCAAAGTGTATCTTTGATTTGTTAAAGGCATATCTTTATAGTAAGAACTGAATTTAGTTAAGGGCAGCTTTTGTATAAGTATGTGCTTCTGCTTGGTTCCTAAAGAGATACTTGATTATTAATTGATAAGCACATATACTTATTTTAGAGCATTATAGTTATACTTAGTAGTGAGTTTATTTTGACAAAATCATACATGCATAGATTTTGATTTAATCCATTTCAGTCCCTGTTCTACCTCTTTTTCTTCCCTTCCCCATTCCTCCATTCTCCTTCCTCTACTTGACTGATCTTCCTTTTGTTCATTTATTTATTTTTGATTGGTGATAAGCAGATAGTCTTAAAACATAACATTTATCAAAGTGGGATGTTTCGTTTTAAATCAACCTATTTTAGAAATACGTTTTAGAAATATGCAACTATTAGAAACATTTGTGGTGATGAGGATGAATAATTGTTAAATATATTATTATAGCATTTATGTATTTTAGGATTTCTTCAAATTACTTGAAAAAAAACTTAAAAAAAATAAATGTATAAGCTCAGTTGTGAAAGTCAGTTAATTTTGTAAGACCTTTGTGTAATGTGTTGGGATTCTGTCCTCTTTTATATACCTTTTCTCTGGAGTTAGCATTTGTTGTATACCTTCAATTGCTTAAGTGCTCTTACAAAATATTTGAATGTTGACTTTTCAAACTTTCTGACTGATAAATTCTTTTTTTTTTTTTACTTTGTTACTTGACTACTGTTTGAACATGAACATGTAGGTAGTCTTGAGTGTCCTTCCTTTTCTGTAGGATCTAGACAATATTCATTGTCCACTATGGTCCAAAAACTTTAAATGGAAAATTTTAGAAATAAACAATTCACAAGTTTTAAGTTGCATGCCATTCTGAATAGTGTGATGAAATCTTGCACTGTCTTCCAGCATCCTTCCTGGAATCATCTCTTTGTTCAGCATATCCCATACTAACTTTGTCACTTTTCAGATCTTTTGTTATTATATGATAGTACTTGTATTCAGATAATCCCTAGATCCTTTACTAATGACTCCCAAAATGCTGGCAATATGGTTATCCCAAAGAGAAGGCAGAACATGCTTTCTTTAAGTGAAAAGGTCAAGTTCTTAATTTTGTAAAAAAGAAGAAGAAGAAAAAAAAGTTGCACTGAAGTTGCTAAGATCTACTCTTAGAATGAATCCTCTATTGAATAGAAATATGAAGAATTTGTGGTTGAAAGAAGACAAAGGAAACTTTTGTTAGTTTTGCTGTTATGTGTCAAACTTCATAATTACTACCACAGTTCAGAATAAGTGTTAAGATGGAAAAGAAAATAAAATTGAGGTTTGGTACTGTGCATGGTTTCAGGCATCCCCTTCGGGGAGGTGGGTGGGTGGGTCTTGGAACACATACCACAGATTATTTTGGTAGTTTCAGTTAGAGTAGTTCAGAATTCTAAATTTGAGACCAAAGTCTAGACACTTATCATATAGCATAAAGAGTTATGATTTTTGAAATTCTTAAAAAAATTTTTTTTGTAGTTGTAAATGGACAGCCTTCCTTTATTTTGTTTATTTTTATGTGATGCTAAGGATTGAACCCAGTGCCTCACATTTGCTAGGCAAGCACTCTGCCACTGACCCCCAGCCCCAGATTTTCAGAATTCTTAAATGACCAACAGTTAGAATCACATTATAGTTTTTGTTTGATAACTTTAAAAAATTTTTTTGACCAGATTATGGTTTTGTTTTGACATTGTTTGGAGGCAAGTAATGGACATCATTTCTAGAAGTCTTTTATATTTGCACTTTTAAAGCAAAATAATAATTTATATTCAGGCCATCTGTTGTTGAAACAGTTAATGTTCGTGAAGTTCCTGTCTATCTACTATCCCATTTTATTCTGGGTGTAATAGGAAAGTCTTATGTTATAGGTTTGTTATCGCTATAATGACTCATGGAAAGAAACAGTATATGAACCTTTTAAAAAATGTATGTTATATACACCTGTGCCTTGCGTTCTGTACATGCGAAGTGGAGATGTTAGGTTCTATTTTATAGAATTTGCTGTTGTAAAGAAATATGAGTATATGTAAATCACCTGAAGTGTGTATCACTTTGTATATAGCATGAGTGCTCAATACATGGTAGATTTCTTTATTGTTCATGTTTTTTATAATTGTTATGTTGTAATATTTGGTAAATGAGGCCCAATAACTTGATCTACATATGACATTTAAGTAATAGGATTGCAAGGTGAACTGATTACAAAATTTACTCATGTGAATCATGTTCCTGGCCCTGTAGAATTTACAGTCTTAAAAGTTGAATACCAGGCCTGGGGTTGTGACTTAGCAGTAGAGTGCTCACCTAGAATGTGTGAAGTGCTAGGTTCAATCTTTGGCACCACATGAAAATAAATAAATAAAATAAAGGTATTGTGTCTGACTACAACTATTTTTTTTTTTTAAGTTGGAATACCAAGAGCTTTTCTCCTTCCAAATTATAGCTATCAGTGTTTGCTGTGTTAAAAATTAAAATCGCAGGGCCAGGGTACCTATGGCCACCTTGCATACAGACTGAGAGAGATCCTAGAATACTTGATAGTCTGGGAGAAATCCAGCTTCAGCCATCATTACTGTTAATGGTATTTAATGGAAATGCACTGTCAACAATTACAAGGTTTGTGCTGTGCAGTGAAGAAAGATAATATGTTGCTCTGCTACCAAATTGGTCATGAATTTTATCACTGAATAAAGATGCAAGTTAAACTTCAAGATTGTTCATCTTAGTCTTCTGGCAGAAAAAATCATGAAACTAATTGTTTCCATTGATTTGGTGGATTTATCCTTTAACCTAGATTCTGAGAAGTGTAAAAGGATATTTTGTTCCATCAAAGAAAAGAAGCCATTGAATTCTTTTTTTTTTTTTGGCTTGTCATCTTCTGCATTTCTTACAGTAAAAGGGCTGTGTGTTCACTGAGGCATGTGTGATGATGACATTTCTCAGATCAGCACCCTTTTTAGCATTCTGCTCTGGACTTGCTGGACTTGGGGCCCACTTATGACTGCAGCTGGGCTTGTCATCCACCAAATAGCTTGCAGTTGATGTCTTTTCCATCAATACCAACATATGATGTGGGTTACTATATGGTGGAGTGGGCTGGGATAGCCAGGGACATTGGGTAAGATAGGTGCCATTATTCAGGCACATGAATGTAACTTTTTCAGATAATAATAAAAAGAAGTCCTTGTAACATAAAAAAAGAAGACAAAAATTTAAAATGTGTTAATTCACTTAAAAATAATAAATTTGTTTCACAGAAACAAATAATTTTTTTTCTTTAAAAAAAATCCTGGGGATTGAACCCAGGGGTGCTTAATAACTGAGTCACATCCCTAACCTTGTTAATTTTTTATTTTGAGACATGGTCTCACTAAGTTCCTTATGGCCTTGCTAAGTTGCTGAGGCTGGTTTAGAATATGTGATCCTTCTGCCCCTGCCTCCTGAGTTGCTGGGATTATAGGTGTGTGCTTCCAGGCCTGGCTCAGTTTTTTTTTTTTTTTTTAAGTGAAAACTGTTTCCTAAGAGAAAATTTTTTCATGACAACACATTGTTTCATGCTTCTAAAATCTTAATGTTTGGCTTCATAAAATATAATTGGATTCTTGTGAATCTGCCTCTGCATTCAACCTAAATCCATGCATACACATCAGTTACCTCTGGAAAAGTCCATTGAATACTTTTGAGAGTGAGTATGAAAAGGCAAAATTATATTATTAAAATAATTTTGACTTGGCTGATCTCATGATAGGGCTTGGGGGAGTCATGTGTATCTGTATCACACTTGTAAGTACTGCTGCTATAATAAATACAAGTATTAACTAGATTACTGCCTAAGATTAGTCTCATGCTTTAGATTGCCTAGATAACATATATTTAATATTACCGTATTTTCTAATAGCTTAAATACAACTCCTATTAGGACCTACTTTACAGGATTATTAGAATTAAATACAGTTTTAAAGAATGATATGATAATAAGTACTTAATAAAACACTGTTTGCTTACTTCAAAAATTTAGTCCTGTTATGTCATCCTTGTTCATAATTTTTCATTGATTTCCTTACAGTGACTTGTAAGGGTGTTTTTTTTTTTTTTTTTTTTTGTTATGGTCTGGTGTGTTGTTATGTTCTGCTCTCACCTACTCACCCTGATCCTAAATACCCCTGAATCTCTATGTGAATAGTGGCCTTCTTCCTATTTTTATCCAACTCAAGTGATGGCCTTTCTCAGGGCCTTTGCACTTTCTATTTTCTCCACCTCATATTCACTTTTTCAGATATTGATATATTTTGTTCCCTGTCTCCTTTAACTTTTTCCTTTAGTGTCATCTCCGTGAAGTTTCTCTCTCTCTCTCTCTCTCTCTCTCTGTCTCTCTCTGTCTCTGTCTCTCTCTGTGTGTGTGTGTGTGTGTGTGTGTGTGTGTGTATGTGGCCCTTCCACAGAGTTAATCCCTATCTCTTTGATGATAATGATAATGATATCTCTATAGGACTTTGTTTTCTAACACACTAGGTATTTTCTTATCTTTATTCCTCTAGAATTTAGGCTCCTTTAGAGATGGTTTTGTTTTGTTTGTATAACTTGTTCACTGCTGTATCCTTAATACCTAGAATAAAGCTTGGTATATATTAAGTGCTAAAAAATATTGCTGCTATAAAAATGAAAGAAAATAGTCTGCTTCTTAGAAATACATAGTCCTAACTGGACAGTACCTCTGAGATAAAATAAACATATAAAGTATTTGGCGTGGCATGTTGGACACATGGAAATACTCATTAAATGGTAGATGTTACTGAATAATAAGGAACATAAGATTAAATCTCTTAGGCATAGTTAATGGCTGTTGGACTAAATAAAAATGCATTTACATTTTAGGGATTGGGCAAATACTGTTGAGGGACACATTAGAAAAATAAACTTGGAAATATATTTTGGAGAGTAAGATATTTGGGTTTTGTTCTGTAGGAGCTGTTGAATATTTCTAAGGCAAAAGAACTGTAATGAAAGTGGTAGGTTTGGAGGTTAATTGAACAGAAGTTCTTGAGGTTGACTGAGTGATTTTTCTCAGTTTTAATTGGAGATTAATACAATATTTAACAAATTTTTATTAAATAATAAAGCATTTGCAAAATCATAAACTATGTTCAATTATTAATGACTTTGCCTTGTGTGGTAATATGAAATTACCATTTGATTATAGCTGTATGTTTTGGAAAGTTTATATAATTGTTGACTTTTAATATACTTTTTCATTTAAAATTAAGATGTTTACTTTAAAATAAATGAAAGTGTTTAAATTGGCAACTAATTTACTAAATATACTAATGTAGGGCAAAGTATGTTTAGTCCAGCAAATATTGGTCAACCACGGAAGACAACACTATCTCCTGCCCAGTTGGATCCTTTTTATACTCAAGGAGATTCTCTGACTTCAGAAGATCACCTCGATGACACTTGGGTGACAGTGTTTGGGTAAGCTTTTGTCTTTAAAAAACAAAAAACAAAACAAAACCCTTTTCAACATTTGACTATGAATATCATCAAATGGCAAAAAAATAGAACTACATAGCAAATATTCATTGTATAGCAAATATTTAGATTCTATAGTTGTTAACAGCTGTGTTTGCTTTATCTATTATCTATTTGTCAGTCATCTTTTTATGTTGATATATTTTATAGTAAGTTACAGATATCAGGTAATATCACCCTGACACTTCAGTTTGCATACATTAACTAGCAATTCAAGGTTTGTAGTTTTTAAAAATCATTTATCTGTGTATGTATCTCTTCCCAAATTGTTTTCTCTTAGGCATAGTTAATGGCTGTTGACTAGGGTTGCCCCTTTAGATCTAAGGAGGTCTCTTTCCATTTTTTAGTGTCTATCTCTCTGCTTCTAGTGGTCTTAGCAATTTTGAAATAATAATCTTGTGTACATTCAGTATGTCACAGAGATCATACTTTCTAGTTACAGAAGTTTGAATATTAGAGAGGATTATAGTTCTAGATGCATTTCTAATTGATTTTTATAGCCAAAAAATACTTTAAGGAACCTTAGAGATCATAATGTGTAATCCTTTATTTTATAGTTTAGGAAACTGAGGTATAGGTAGAAAAAAGTAGTTTGTTCAGAGGTTCTCATCTAGTTAATTGCAAAGCTTGGCTAAAAACTCAAGGTCTTTTGATTTTTAAGTTGATACATATACTATTAGGTAAGGTTTATTTCTGAACCCATGGTTTGTCATACCTGATGTTACTAAAGATATTTTGGGAGTAAAAAATATAAAAATAACACATGAGATCCTCAAGGAAGAACACTGCACAGAAAGTGTTTAGTGGATTCTATGTATTTAATTTAAAATTTTAAAAATTCAAAAGGCATATAAAAATGTATGAGGAATAGCTTTTCATCCAGCTTTTGTTCCCAGCTACAATTTTTTTTTAAGTTTTTTTTTTTTGTAGTTGTATATGGATAGAATGTCTTTATTTGTTTATTTTTATGTGGTGCTAAGGATTGAACCCAGTGCTTTGCATGTGCTAGGCAAATGCTCTGCCACTGAGCTACAGCCTCAACCCCTGCAATTTGTTTTTAAGGCATTGAATGTCACCTGTTTTTTTGGGTGTGTCTCTGTTTGTGTGTATACACACCTATCTGTCCATCTATCTGTCCTTTCAGTGTGATTCTATGTGGTACTGATTTTGTTTAGACAAAAAGCAGGGTCATTGGTTCTCCTGATAAATTATGCTTAGTTCTGTATCCGTAGCATTAGGGATGGCTTCTTGATTTTTTTTTTTAATGTTTAAAATTTTATATTCTCATAAAATAGCTGCAAATTTTTGAACATGGATGTCCACTTCTAAGTTTGTTTGTTTGTTTGTTTGTTTTTTGGACTCAATAGTAATTGTGTCTCTTTAAAATTCCCAGTAATTGGATACATTTTTGAAGTGCTTATATTCATTTTTATATAAGTAAACTAAAGTAAAATTCTAGTTCTTAAAAAAGTGAATATTTTCTCACATAAATTTTAATGTGTTTAATTTTTCATTTATTTTTGTGACGCATTTTTTTTTAGAGTTCTAATCCAAGCTCTAGACTAACTGAAGTTAGTGGGTAAAGAATCTGATAGATGTTTCTGTAGTACTGATAGCTATTTCTGTTTTGAATGATTACAGTTTTCAAATAGAAAACAACTTTATTGTTTGGAGTATAAAAGTAATAATATTTCATTGTAGAATATTCAGACCATAAATAAAGATAAAACACTTTATAAAGAAGAAAATAAAAATCAGTTTTCCCATACAAAGATATGACTATTAAGATTTTTTTCAATAAAAGTAACTTTTATTATTATGTTTTTATGCCTTTATACATATACTTTGTTTTGCATTATAATTCTTAATACACATATGTACTACAATTTTTCATATCTCTGTACACAAAGTATGTTGACGACTATTAAGATTTTGATTACCATCTTTTTAAATGATTCTGAATCACTGATATTAGTGCTGAATTTTATTTTTGTTTGGGGAGAATTTTTAGGTGGTACTAATTTCAGAAGATATGACTTTATAAAATACTTTTGCTTCTAATAACTGTAGTATACATAAATATTTATAAAGACACAAATGCCATAAAATAAATTGTATATAGAACTGCAGTTTTGTAACAGTTTTTGAAAAGTGTGATAATGCCTTTGAGAATGGGAATGTTAGGTTTGTCAGAGAATGTGGAGATGGAGACGAGCTAAGTTAAAAACTAACATTAAGGTGTTTGCTTTTGGGTGAGTGTTACTAGAGTTGTCCCATATAGGAGAAAACAGGCTGATTAGGGAGCTCTTGTTAATGTTGTATATAGTTGGAAGGATAATTTGTCCTGAGACACTTGTAATTCTGTAATTTGCATTTGTATTGATAGTGGAAGTTAACTGTTTTGTCTGGACAACTGTTTTTTCAGGTTTCCACAAGCATCTGCTTCCTATATATTATTACAGTTTGCACAGTATGGAAACATCTTAAAACATGTGGTAAGGCTTCCATTTTTTTTTCAATTCAAGATTTTGGCTAAGTAAAGAGAAACCATGAATTGAGGGAAAATGCTTCTGAATTTTAATTTGTCTAAATTAAAAATATTTATTTAAAGTTTTGAAAGAATGTGTCCTTTGGATACAGAGGACTCAAGGTGGCATAATGTTTGATTTTTAGGAACAAAGAAAAGGTAACCCAGCCTTCCTTTCTTAACTCACAGTCTTTAAAAAAGATGGATTATGATAGATATTATATTACTTTTTCTCAATTTGAGCTTGCTTTATTGGGAATAAAAGAAGAGGAAGTTCCCGAGGTACAGTTTTCAGAGCTCTTTATCTTGTAGAGGGCTTAAAAAAAAATTATACAAGTTATACCAATTCTTTTTTCTGTTACTATAGACTCAACTCCTACACAAAGTCATATTGATGAATACAGTTTAAAAAATTCATTGTAACTCTTGATATGAGCTTTTTGTGAGAAACAATTATCTTTTGAGAATTACTTTTAGAAAAAATTTGCCACATATTCTGGGAGAATTGAGAGCTGAGTAGAGATTGTTGAAAGTGTTTTCATGTGATTTTTGATAATTTAATATACAACTTTTTATAGGGCATCAAATAAAAAATGAAAGTATACATTATTCTCAGGTTTTAGTTTTCAAATAGAGTTCATTCATTGAGTATAGATTTTGTATTTTATAACTTAAGAGACACCTTCATTTTTTGCAGATGTCCAACACAGGAAATTGGATGCATATTCGTTATCAGTCTAAACTGCAAGCTCGGAAAGCCTTAAGCAAAGATGGGAGAATATTTGGAGAATCCATCATGATTGGTGTAAAACCATGTATAGATAAAGTAAGTTTTTGGTAATCTAAAAAAAATAGCCTAATTTATATGAAGAGATTAACATTGATGGTTATGTCACATGACTTTACTGTGCCTCTTATTCTGAGTTTTGTAAAATGTGATATTTATAGAACTTTTTGTTGCAAGCCAAAATTATTTAATCAAAAGACTTTAGAGATAATCTGTTGTAAACCCTTCATTTTTCAGAAAAAAGAGGATATAAGTGACTTTTACAGAGACATGACGCCTATATTGTAGGGCTCTTGATTACTAGTCCATTCTGTTTTTGTGCAAAAGTAACATCAGATTTTTTTAAGTACCTAAAGGTCTGATCTTATTTTAGGATGAAACCTGATAGTTTACTTTTAAATAGTTGAAGCCTTTTGTTACTCATTTCTGTTTCAAAATACTTAAAAATATATTCTGCATATACTTATTAAACAGTAGATTATGTATAATTTAATCTTTGTGGCTTGTAAAAATCATTGTGACCACACTTTTAAACATATTCAGATTTGTACATAAACTAGGCACTGTACTTGTTGCCAGTATATACACATAAGCAAACAAAGCACACTACTTCTTGTCCTTATAATTTACTGTATCCATGCAATCATATAATTATTGTGTTGTACAATTATTGTGTTGTATAATTATTGTATTGTATTATGCCATTGTATTGTAAGATGTTCACAAACAGTAGAGAACTGTTTGTGGTTACTTGGCACTAAATAGCTTTGGACTTTGTTTCTCCCTTCTGTTTCATGTTTCTTCAAGAAACAATTCTTGAATTGTGTTCTTGCAGATTTTTCATAGTATGTGTTAGGAGATTATTATTTTTTGTGATTTATAGTTGTATTGAGGTTATTTGAGGTAAATGAGTTGAGATTCCTGGCTGAGCATTAGATTTCAAATGCTAGCCATGAAGTATATCATCTTATCAAGCCTAAAATTATTTGAAAGGTTAATTGGGTCAAAGTATGCCTCTTTAAAAAATTTTTTCTTTGGATGTATTATGTAATATTAGTAGGTTATGTTTATAAGCAAGGAATTATTTGTTTCTCCAGAGCATTATGGAAAACAGCGACCGATGTGCTTTGTCATCTCCATCTCTAGCCTTTACACCACCCATCAAAACCTTAGGTACACCAACACAATCGGGAAGCACTCCTAGAATTTCTACCATGAGACCTCTTGCTACAGCATACAAAGCTTCTACTAGTGACTATCAGGTATTTAAGGATTACATGATTACATAAGAGATATACTTGAAGGCTGAGGGCATAGCTTGTTGAACTTTAATTGGGTTGATATATATGCCATTATATTGGTGTTCAGGTTTTTTTGCCTTGATGAAATCTTGAAACTTTTTAAATTTCCTATTTTAAAGTTAGAATCTTGGCAACTTACAAACTTACCTTGAATTTTTAAGAAATGTCTTTGTTGGGGTTGGGAATGGTAGAGCACTTGCCTAGCATGTGAAAAATACTATATTGACCCCTAGCGCTTAAAATAAACAAACAAAAACTTAAAACGTTTTGAAGGTTTTTTCAGCTTTTTTCCTAACTTATATTTGCATATGGACTAGATGTCTGCTTTGTATATCACTGCCACGAGGGAACATTAAAACTCAATTAAATTAGCCTGGTGTGGTGGCACGAGCCTGTAATCACAGTGGAAGGCCAAGAATAGAGGATCGAAAGTTCAGAGTCAGCCTCAGCAAAAGCAAGGTGCTAAGCAACTCAGTGAGACTCTGTCTGTGAGACCCTGTCTCTAAATAAAATACAAAAAATAGGGCTGAGGATGTAGCTCAGTGACCGAGTACCCCTGAGTTTGATCCCCAATACCCACTCCTTGCCAAAAAAAAAAAACCCAAACAAACAAATTGATGACTAAAATATGATGTGGTATCGCAAGTGAAAAAGTTCAAGTAGCTTTGGTTATCAAAAGCTAGCTCTTATTATTCAGAATAGAAAAATTTCTCATTCCAACGTGTTTAAACAAGTTTGCTGTATTTTTTGAATGGTGGAAGAATTGTAACTCTAATTTGGTATATTATTGGACCTCTCTAATTAGCCAAGAGTTTTGAACTTAGCCAGCTGCAGCCGCAGGTCTAAAACACAGCACATAAATTACTTGTGCTTTGTAGAGTGGGTAATAAGTTCAGTTTTTTGATTTCCCTGAAGATTTGGAGATAATTTTATAACTGGTTTTCTTTAAGTCTATATTTTAAATCCCCCACTTCTTAAAAGTTTGTATTATTTGTTCAGTTTTCTAGTTAGGAGCACATGGTATTTGCTTTGTCAAGAGAATGAGACTTTGTCATTCTTAAAAGCATAAAGATATTATGAGTTTATATTTTAATCTTTAAAGTATACAATTGAGTATTATAAACACATTTTAGTGTTTCCCTCATAATTTAGCTATTGCCTGTTGCCAAAGAAAACATAACCTAACATTTTTTTCCCCCCATGTATGTGTGTGTTTTTGTATGTTCTTTTAATAGGTTATTTCTGACAGACAAACGCCTAAAAAAGATGAAAGTCTTGTATCGAAAGCAATGGAGTACATGTTTGGCTGGTAGTACAATAAGAGCTAAGAACTCAATTACCAAGGAGGTTGCTACAATGAAACAGAACTAGCAAAGTACTGCCAGTTTTCTTCGGTTAGTTGTATAACCACTCTTGGCAGTGTTGGATACCCGTCTTAGACTTCTTTTAGAAGCCTTTTTTCTTTAACGATACAGCCTGTTTGTAGCTCGCACTTTAAAAGATGCTTGAGATACATTTTGAAGAAAACTGAAGATCTCTGTAGAAAGATTTTTGTGCTTTCTGTAATAGTGCATGCTTAAACATAAAATACTCAGCTTTGATTATAATTAAATAATTGAATCTGTGGCAAGGCTTTGTAGTCTTCATGACAAGGTGGGTGAATTTCTTGAAGGAGAACTACAGTTGCTTCTACCAAGACACAAAGATTATACTTAGTAATTTGAATTATGGTCTTTTAATTTAGATATTATTTAATATTTTAATTGTGTATGTCTTGTCATGGATTGTCATCTTTCAGTATTCAGAAACCCAAACATTCTTTTAAAAAACCTACTACTAAAATGTCTTGATAATAAACTTTGTCAATTAAATTGAATATTTTTTGAAAGGGTGATTTATTATTGATAGTTGCAAAAAGTTTTAGGTGTTCACTGAAATAGATAAATATATAATTAACTTTTATATACCTATAATTTATTACCATTAATTTTTGCCATGCTTTGTTCTTTTCTTCCTCTTTTATTTTGTTAAAAGCACATTTCAAATACGATGTAATTTTAATCTAAATATATATCAAAACATTTCTATAAATAAGTATAATACCAATATTTCATTTAATAGAGTTCATGATTTCTAAATACTTAATATTCAGTTAATTTCAAAATTTCCCAATTGTCTGCAAAATGAAATGTTTATGGTTGTTCTTTTTCAAATTATGATCAAACATATATACAGTATATCTTGTTATTTTGCCTATTAAGTTTCTAAATCTAAGTTGGTTTTCTATTTTGCTCCCTACCAACTAAATACCACGACTTGTTGAAGGAGTTCTATGTATTGCCTACAGTGTTTCACAGTCTGAATTTAGCCGGTTGCTTTCTTGTTCATCATTATTTCATATTCTAGAAGTTAGATCTAGGGTATATAGATTAGATTCTGATTTCACTTTTCTTGGCAAGAATACTTGATCATGCTATCAGGGTTGTGGCTCAGTAGTGGAGCGCTTGTCTAGCACATGTGAGGCGCACTGGGTTCAATCCTCAGCACTACATAAAAATAAATAATGTTATTAAAAAAACTTGATCATAATGTAGTGCACTTATAGTCATAAAAGGCATTTAATTTTACCTGTGTTACTTTTAATGATGCTTAGCTTGATCATTGGGTACATGGGCAAAGCCTGACACCATTATTGGAAAGTTTCCTGTAACTTTATAATGCTGTTTTAAAAAGCTTGCATTGATGATACTTGCCTGAATAAGTTATTTCATTAATGACTGCTAAATCTGTCATTCGAGCATGGGAGCATCAAATGAATCATTGCTTTGAACTCCATAGCCCTGGACAGTGAGATTGCTGCTTCTGGGAATATTTCAGTGCTACGGTGTTGAAAGACACGCCGATTTGCAGGTGGCCACTGTTAATGGGGCAGATTCCATGCTTAGCATAGGGAGCTGTGGTTGTGGCTCAGTGGTAGAGTGCTCGCCTCATACATGGAAGGCCCTGGGTTTGATCCTTAGCACCACATAAAAATAAATAAATAAAATAAATTTGTAAAAAAAAATTCTAGAGATAGATGGAATCTGAAGCAAATTTGACCTCCAGGCTTAGCATAGAATTTATGGGTTTTATAGAGTTGAATTCAGACGCCTACTGCCCATGGGTGGAAGAAATATGGATGTGCTCAGTAAGTAGCCTTGAGGCACCAGCTGTCCAGAACTAGAGTAGATAACTCCAATTAGCCTGTTCTTCTTGACTTCTCTTTTTGTTTACCTTGAAGTAGTTTTTCTCATAGTAAATCCTTTTGATGTTTTTTGCCTCTAAATAAACCACGTGGGCTCTCTTTGTTAGAACCAGATTCCATCAGAGCTGGATCATCTCACCAGGCCCCGATTTTCACTTCATATCTTTGACTGAATTTCTTAAATTTCTCTTACCTTTAACATTTCTATTCTGACTCACTGCCATAGTTTGGGGAAACTGCATTTATGAGGTGGAATTTTTGTATATAGAAGAATCTTGTTCCACTAGGGCTATTTAGTTACCATGGTACCATGCATACAAAACTGCAGAATAAGTACTTAATCTTTTTCCTTTTTCATTTCAGAGTAATGTTTTGATGCCTTGGCAACTGATGGTGGTAATCCTTTGAGTACAAAAAGATTTGTTTTTTTTTTTTTTTTTTTTTTGGTACTGTGAACTTGTGCCTCTTTAAAAAAAAAATCACTCTTTATCAATTGCAGTTATTCTTTTTTTTTTTTTTTAATTTTTAAATTTAAGACAGGGTCTTGCTTAGGTTGCCCAGGCTGCCTTTGAATTTGTGATTCTCCTCTCTCAGCCTCTGTGTAGTTGGAATTAAAGGTATGAAGCTTTGTGCCCCACTGCATTTGCGCTTTTGTTCAAATTATCCCCCGTGGCTAGTAATAATCTCATAAAAGTAGTTCTTATGAGAAAAGGAAGTTTTTAATTGAAGTAATATTTGATCCTGCTATGTTTATATAGGCTGCATCTTTAATACGTTTTTATAAAGAGTAACTAAAACAGCATAGCGTATGGGAGGTTTTGGTATGCTTTCAAGTCACAGCAAACTAAAATAGAAGATTTTAGTTTTCTGAGATGAATGATACTAAGGAATGTACTGGAATGAATAAAAATTTATTAGCTGGGCATAGTAGTGCATGCCTGTAATCCCAGCCACTTGGGAGGCTGAGGCAGGAGAAACACAATTTGGAGTCCAGCCTGGAAAATTTAGCAAGTTCCTCTCGAAAAATTCAAAAAAATATAAGAAGGTCTGGGGATTTAGCTGTGGCAGAGGGTCCTTGAGTTCATTTCCCATAGTTCCACACACCCCTTTGCCCACATATGTGCAAAATCCATTTACAATTACATTTATAGAGTATTTTTCTTCATAAAACTCTTAAAAACCTTTCATCTTAAATAGGATTATATTTTATATTCTGCTTCATTTCATGCAGATCTCAATTATTTAAGGAAGAACTGGCTACCAACTCCATTAAAAAAAAAAAACCTTGTATTAGAGTTAATAGATTTTTTTTTAAAAGGCCTCTTTTTTGTTGTTAATTTTGGAGGGTTATTTATTTGCATGAGCTTTCAGAAACTTTCTGGATAAAAATATTTCTTAAAAAATTTTTTTTAAAGATGTTGATGGACCTTTATCTTATTCATTTATTATATGTGGTGTTAAGAATTGAACCCAGTGCCTCACGCATACTAGGCAAGTGCTCTACCACCAAACCATAAATCCCAGCCCCTAAAAATATTTCTTTGATATTCTTGGGTTTATTTTTCCCCCTAATATCATCTTACCTATCATTGTATCTATTACATCATTTATTTAAAAGTTGCAGGGGAATCCCAGGAAGCAAAGCTGCTATGTTTTCTTTTTTTTTTAAACAGTATACAGAAGCTACTAAGATCCAGAACTAAACTTCCTCTTACAAGTTCGGAAAGGCTGATTAACAGAAAAGTAACTAAGAATTATAGTCACTTTAAGTTATTAAAAATAGAGGATAAAGGAGCAAAATAACATATCCATTGACATTCAAAACACATCAGAAAGGAATACCCATAAAATAGATAAAAACCATGGTCACCTGCTTAAGTTTATAAGATGTGTAGAAAATGATACAAAATATGGAAGAATACCAAAATCAAAATTTGTGAAAATATTAATAATAAAGGAAAAACATCACTCAGACATTAAAGCTATACTAGAATAAACAACATCAAGAATACTACAGATAATACCTTAAAGGAAATGGAAGATAAAAATGGAGGTTTGGTTGGTTGGAAGTATATAGTTCAGTGTTATAGCACTTAAGTAGCATATATGAGGCCCTGGGTTTGATCCCTAGCTCTGCAAAATAAATAAATACACATATTCAAACATATACATACATACATACATATATATTAAAAATGGAGATGGCTGTAGAAATTAGAATGAACTGAGATAAAAAGGATTCATGGAGGAAATGACAACGTTTAGAGAAAAGCAAAAGATGCATCATATATACAGAATGGAAGTGAAGAATACTTGGCTTAAAAAAAATAAAGATTTAAAGGTACGTACCTTAGAATATTATCCTGGAGAAAACAATAGCAAGACATAAACTTTGGATTTGGCCAACTAGACAAAACTTGTGCCTCATATATGCAAGTGACTTGTAAGAGCAAATTAGGCAATAGTACTATGTCCAAAGAAAAAGATTAACATATTTAAGGTATTTTTGGAAAGGATATGTGAACACTAATGGAGCAAAAGTGATTCTTAGGTATAAAAATCATTGCTCAGACATTAATCTATAGCCAGAATTCAGGGAAAATGTTTCTCGAGTGCTTCCTGAGCAGTGGCTTAGAGAATGTACCTCAAACATGGTGAAAAATTAGATGTTCAGTCTGTGGTGAGCATTTAATTTGACACTAAAACACATCACTATACAAAGCGCTGGCCAGGCTTATTGCTGGAATTTCATTCAACTGGGTAGAATTTCCTTCATCAATTTCAGAAGGCCAACTTAAAATCTAATATGACAGCAGTCAAATTTTGGTTTGCAATTAAAATATCAGACTGGCTTATCTTTGGACTAAGTCTGGGTTTTCTCTCTGCTATCCACTGATGGTAGTAAACTCCTCTGAAGTCATACATTGTGAGGTTAGGGAGAGGTAATGGTGCGTTGGAAGTAAATGATGTTGAATTCTGAGCCACATTTTTGTGAAATTTGGAATCTTGGAAACAACTTAGGTCCCATCCTGAATGTACTATGAGTTACTACTATGCTGATCATATGGTGTAGTGGGTCTGATAATTTCCAGTTTGTGGGTATTATTAGTTTATGTTCACATAATTGATGTGCTATGATGTAACTTGATGGTCAGGTGTTACATCTCTGAGCTGCTTTTAAAACAGTGAATAGGGGCTGGGGTTGTGGCTCAAGTTGTAGTGTGCTCACCTAGCATGCGTGAGGCATTGGGTTCGATCCTCAGCACCACGTAAATGTAAAATGAACATATCGTGTCCACTTAGAACTAAAAAATAAATACTTTTAAAAAAAAACAGTGAATAGATATTTGCTGCAGAAAGATTACCCTTGCTTTGGAAACCTAGAGGTTTGGGTTATGAATTCTTTAATCAGGGCTTATCAGGGACTCCTTGTAGCATCCTTGTCTATCATAGATGTCTCTAGCATCATGGACTATGCCAGGTCATATGACCCAAGTGGTAGAGTTATTTGTATTGTAACGTGTACTTGTTCCAGAGTCCTCTTACTCTGGGCCCTACTAAAATCTTGTAAGTCACCTGAGAAATGGATTAAAGGAATTCTTCCATCTATATTTTGTTTTTTCAAAATTCCATAAGCCTATTAAGTGCACACATGCCCTCACACCCCTCCCCCTCTCCTTCCCTTCCCACTCTGCCCTCCCCTTCTCTCTGCAGGAGGAACAAGGCGCAATTACTTATCTTCTAGGATGGGGCTGGCTCAGTGTGCCCCAGACCTCTGGACCTCTTATAACTTAAGCAAAATGTTAAAACTCTGAATTTTGTGGCTTTTCTCCTACTCTCTGGCATGCATGTGACTTAGCAAAATTGTCCAGAATACTTTTCATTTATTCCTTTAAATTTTTTTTTTTCCTAAGGGGCTAGGACTGTAGTTCAGTGATAAGAGTGCTTGTCTAGAATCTGGGTTCAATCTCCAGCAAAAAAAAAAAAAAAAAAAAAAAAAAAAAAAAGGGTGTGTGTGTAAATAAAACATACATGTATATTAAAACATATACACCTAATGAAACTTATCATCTTAACTTTTCTATTTGGCAGGGGGTAGGTACTAGGCATTGAACCCAGAAGGGCTTATTTTGAGTCAGGGCTTTGTTAATTTGCTTAGGGCCTTGCTGAGTTGCTGAGCCTGACTTTAAACTTGCAATCCTCCTTGCCTCAGCTTCTCCAGTTGCTGGAATTACAAGTGTGTGTCATCAATCCTCCCATTTTGCCCATTTTAAGTGTAAAGTTGAGTGGTATTAATTACACTTATGTACAATCATCACTATATATATCCATAATTCTTTTCATCTTGCAAAACAAACTCTACCCATTAAACAACTGTCCTATCCACCTAATTTTTGGCAACCACTTCTTTTAGAATATTCTACATGTAATAAGATATTACCTGCAAATGGATAATTTGATGTCTTCCTTTCCAGTTTGTATGCCTTCATTTCTTTTTCTTATCTAATTGCTTTTGCTAGAATTTCTATTACTATGTTAAATAGAAGCAACCAGACTGGAGATCTCTGTCTTCTCCGTTATATTAGAGAAAAAGCTTGTAGTTTTTTTTTTTTTTTTTTTTTTTTTTTACCAGAGACTATACTGTTTTTTTTTTCCTCCCTCCCTCCCTCCCTTTCTCTCTCTTTCTCTCTACCCCCCCTCCCCTCCCCCTCCCTTTCTCTCTCTCTCTGCCTGCGGGTATGTGCATGTGTATTTCTGTGCTGTGGATTGAATCCAGGGCCTGGCAAATATCTTTCCAATGACCTGTATTCCCAACTCTGCTGTGGGTTTTTCATATGTGGCTTTTAATTATTCTCAATAATGAAAATTATTTCTATTATTCTTGTTGAGTGTTTTTATCATGAGAATTGTTGAATTTTATCTTTTTCTGTATGAACTGAGATGATCATAACTGCCCCCCGCCCGCCACTCCCATTCATTGATTTTTTTTCTTGCATTCCAGGAATAATCCCATTTGACTATGGTATGTAGTGATCAGGATAATGGGCTTTAGTTTTCTTGTCATGTCTTTCCTGGCTTTGATAGTGAGGGTAATGCAACTTTATACAGAGAGTTTAGAGGTATTCCCTCTTCAACTTTTTGGGAAAGTTTGAGAAGATTGGTGTTAGTTTTTTATAAATGGTATAGTTCACCAGTGACATCATTATCTCCATCCAGGACTTTGCCAAGAAGTTTTTTGAGTAATGACACAGTCTTACTTGTTTTAGATCTATTTACATTTTCTCTTTCTTCATAATTTAGTTTTGGTAGGTTTTGAATTTGTAGGAATTTGTTCATTTTATCTAGGTTAGCCACTTGGTTTCATGAAAACTTTCTCATAGTAGTCTCATAATCCTTTTAATTTCTATAGAATTGGTGGTAAACATCCCCCCTTTCATTTGTGATTTTAAGTAATTTTAATATTCTCTTTTTTAAATTGGGTATCTGGCTAAAGATTAGTAAATTATGTTGGTCTTTAAGAACCAACTTTTGGTTTCATTGTTTTGCTGTATTGTGTTTCTATTCTCTCTTCACTCATCTCCGCTGAATATGTGTTATTTATCTTCTGTTAGTTTTGCTTTTCCCCTACCCTAGGGACTCGGATGTTTTTTTTTCCTCCTTATGTTGTAAAGCTAGATTGTTGGTTTGAGATCTTGTTTTTTTTTTTTTGTTAAAAATTTTTTTTATTAGTTATGATGGACCTTTATTTTATTTGTTTATATGTTGTGGTAGGAATCAAACCCAGTGCCTCCCACATGCTACGCAAGTGCTCTACCACTGAGCCACAACCCCAGCCCCATGAGATCTTGTTTTTTAATGTAAGTATTTGTATTTATTAAAATTGCTCTTAGTATTGCTTTTGCTGCATCTTGTAAGTTTTTTTTTTTATTCCAAATATTTTCTTATTTCCCTGGTGACTTATTATTTGATCCACTGGTTTTTAAAAAGAGTGTTTAGTTTCTACAACTTCATGAATTTTCTATTTTTTTTCTGTATTTTATTTCTAACTTCATATGTGGTTGGAGAAGCTTTGTCTGATGTCTTTTTAAATCCATTGAGACTACTTGTGGCCTAACATATAATCTCTCCTGGGAAATATCCCACGTGCATAGGAGAAGAACATGCGTACTGTCATTTGGCAGAGTGTTCTGTATGTTTCTTGCATATAGTTGATTTATTATGTTGTTTAAATTTTCTGTTTTCTTCTATTTGGCTGGTAGTTTTATCCAGTATTGAGAGTAGGATATTGACATCTCTAGTTAATATTGTAGGATTGTTTTTCATTAATTTCTGGTATATATTTTGATTATCATGTACAGAGAGGTTTATAATTGTTCTAAATTCTATATTGAACTTTTAATTAATATATAATGTCCTTTTAATTTTTAACCTCATAACCTTTTTTTAAAATAAATATTTATTTTTGTCTGACTGGGCATAGTGGCACTTACCTGTAATCCCAGAAACTGAGGAGGCTGAGGCAGGAAAACTACAACTTCAAGGCCAGCCTTAGCAATTTAAGTGAGACCCTGTCTCAAAATTTAAAAAAGTGAAAAAACTGGAGATATAATTTGGTGGTAAAGTACCCCTGGGTTCACTGTTCAGTATCAAACAAACAAAAACCACCAAAGATTTTATATTATTAGTATAGTAGCTATATACTAATAGCTATTAGTATAGCTATTCCTGTTCTTTTGTTTTCTACTTAAATGAAATAGCTGCTCCCCCCCATTTTTTCACTTCTGGTCTGTTTGTATCTTTGGGTCTAAATCAAGTAGTATATAGTTGAACAATGTTTTTCATCTATTTTACCAATTTGTTTTTTGGCTGGAGTCTTTAAATTCATTTACATTTGAAATATTTATAAGGAGTGACTTGCTTCTTTCATTTTGCTGGTTTTCTCTATGCCTTATAGGTTTTTTGCCCTAATTTCCTGCATTATTGTCTTTTGATTAGTTGGCTTATTTCTTTCAAAGATTAAATTCTCTTTTCATTTTATTTTATGTACATTCTATAGCTCTTTTTTCTTTTAAGTGACCATGTGGATTACATTTACTATCCTAAAGTAAAAGTCTAATATATGCCAGCCTAACTTCGATAGCATATAATAAACACTCTGCTCCTTTACAGATCTGTCATCACCTTTTCAATTGTTATCACTAAATTACATGTTTATTTATCATGCACCCCAAAATATAGACTAAGAATACTTTAAAATATATTGTTCTTGAATTATGTCAAAAACAAAATTTGGAATTATAAATAAAAGTTAACAATAATACTAGATTTTAGAATAAGTTTTAAAAAAATCTAGTAGTTTCTTAAATCATGTAGAAAACAAAAAGTGGAATTACAAACCATTATTACAGTGATACTAGGTTTTATAACTGCCTATGTACTTAACCTTTATTGAGATTTTTAATTGTTCTTATGACCTTGAGTAATTGCCTTATATTCTTTTAGTTTTACCCTGCAAGAGTTTCTTGAGTGTTTATATCTTGCAGAGTAGATCTAGTAATAAATTCCCTCAGTTTTTGTGATATCTGCCAATGTCTTAATTTCTCCCTTACTTTTTAGGACACTATTGTCAATAGGTATCTTGGTTTTTCAATTTTTTTTTCTTTGAGCAATTTAAATGTAACAGCCCACTTCCTTTTGTCCTCCAAAGTTTCTGTTGAAATATCTGCTGATTATTTTATTGAGGATCCCTTGTAAGAAATGAATTGCTGCTTTTTTGCTGCTTTCAAGATTCTATGTTGAGCTTCTAGTGTTGAACCACTGGGGTTGGGGCTCAGTGGTAGTGCACTTGCTTGGCATGTGTGAGCCACTGGGTTTGATTCCCAGCACTGCATATAAATAAATAAAAAATAAAATAACAGTCTATTAACAACTTAGAAAAAATTCTTTGTCTTTAGAAAGTTGATTATAATGTGTCCTCGTGTTTCTCTTATTTGGAGTTCGTTGAGCTGGTCCTCAACTTATCATGGGTTTAATGTCCCGATAAACTCATCATAAATTGAAAGTATAATAAGTTAAAAATGTTATTTAATACACTTTACCTACCAAACATCTAAGCTTAGCAGTACACTACACTGTAGAATGAATTGTGATTATGTGGCTGACTGGGAGCTAGTTCTACTGGTGCTGCCTAACTTTACAAGAATACCATACCTGGTGGAGAAAAATTCAACATTTAAAGTATGCTTTCTACTGTGTGTGTATTGCTTTCACACCATTGTAAAGTTGAAAAATTGTACATTGAACAATTATAAGTTGTGGGCCATCTATATTTATTTTTATGAAACTTGGGAAGTTTTTATCCATTATTTCTTCAAATAGTTTTCTGCCTCTTCTTTCCTTTTGGGACTTCCACAATGCACATGTTGTTTCCTTTGATGCTGCTCCACAGGTTCCTTAGGCTCTATTCATATTTCTTTAATAATTTTTCTTTCTGAGAAAATTACCTCAGAGTAGGTAATATTCTGTTGTCTGTAGTTAAGATCACCAAATCTTCTGCCTGCTTTCAGATACCTATAGTGAATTTTTGAAGTTGTACTTTTCTGGTTTTTAGATTTTTTTAAATCTCTTGATAGTTCCATTATTTATACATCATCTTCCACATCTTCTGCTTAGCTCTTACGAGACAATTGTTCTTAAGTGTAGTAGACATATCATCTACCAGTTAGGTCTTTTTCATGACGTTTCTGTTTATTTTCTTTGAATGGGTCATACTTTCCTGTTTCTTTCCATGGTTTGTGATTTTGTTTTTGTTGTTGTTATTTATTGAAAACTGGACACTTGACTTTAATAATGTGTTAACTATGGAAATTAGTTTTTTACCTTTCACCAGGCCTTGCTGCTCCCTGCCTCTCTTGCCACTGAGGTTGTAAACTTTTCAGGGTTTTTTTTTTTTTTTTTTGAGTTTGTGCTGTTTCTTGGGTCTGTGTGTTTACTTCCTAATTTGTGTTTTATACGCAGTTGTTTTTTGCATGTCTTACTTTTTTTTTATTGGGGGAGGGTACTGGGGATTGAACTCAGAGGCACTCAACCACTGAGCCACATCCCCAACCCTATTTTGTGTTTTATTTAGAAATACGGTCTCATTGAGTTCTGTCTTCCTGAGCCACTTGGATGTCCTACTTTTTAATGTTTAGCTCTCAGAAGAGGAAAGAGGAAGAAATTGAGGAAACAAGAATGGGTGCCAGCCTTTTATTTGCCTTCTCCCAAAATTCTCTTTATCTGGAGAAGAGGGGGGCCTCCAGCCATGAGGGGGGAGGCAAAACATCAGTGGCTGGGGCCTCTTTGAAACCTCTGTGATCAGAAGTAACAGTCAATACTCAGAACACAAATCCCTGACATTGAAGGACAACATCATTTTGCCCACCTTGGCCCCCTAAAACTATACAGCTGCTTCAGAAGGAAAATATATATATATATATATATATATATTTTTTTTTTTTTGCACAGCATAGGATAAGGGTGGGAATGGGGGAGGCTCTATTTTACTAGGAGTTCAAATTGACAAAAAATAACTGTGATTTACTTTTCCACCTTTCCCCTGGAAGTTGCAAGCCTTCAGTGGACTTCAGAGTTCCAAAATAATTGTATTGTAGGTTCACCCTTATATGTTGTGCCGCAGTCTATCTGGGCACAAAATAACCGAGCCGCCACAAAGCCTTGTAGGTTCAAACAGCAACTCTTTATTCCCGAACTCTCACCAGCACTCTACACACACTTCCCAGGAATACACTCCCTCCACCAGACTTCGCGCGCCAATTCTCCTGGAACCCCTGTGAGAACTCAACAGGAACTCCAAATTAGTGGCGCCTGAGGCAGCAGGATCCGCCCTAATCCCAGAGCCACCCTATTCCCGGAGCAGGGTCACCTTTCAATCATTCCCTCTAGCAAAATGCCAGGCGTCATTCCGACTAAAATGTCGCTCTCAACATCTCCCCCCTTCTGTTTAATTAAACAACAGGCATGTGGCTTAGGGACTGTGCCTGTCTTAGGTTGTCCATTACTACATATGGTCCTTACCCGTCATCGGATGAGCTGACCTCAAGGTGTCAGCCTCCTGTCTTGGGTTGGTACCATTGTAATTAGATCTTACCCGTCATTGGCTACTGGTCCAGCATACAGCCATACTTGTGGATAGGCCTTTGCACCAGTGTGGGTGTGAGGTTCTTTGCCTCACCTCTGTTGGCCCCCAAATTTTAGACTATCACAAGCAGAAGGGAGGAGGATGCAAAATGCCATGGCATCAAGCCAAATGACGGCTCTTTTTGGAAAAATTGTACCACGGATGACACCATCAGCAAAGATACCCCAGCACTACCACAATTCGCTGCACCAACAGATAGTTCACAATGCATGCAAGTGATACATAGTCCAGGCAAGTTCTGCAAACAGTCAAAGCAGAGGAATCTATTAATATGTCCATTTCCTCCCAAAGTAAATCGACTCCTTGATTGAGCATCACTTGTTGAGTTATTATTCGTTGATGCATCAGTTTATACAGTTTGTTGGGATAGCTATCGCAGAAGCTGTAGTTTGGTTTTATCTTTTTTGTCTTCACTGGCACTGGGATGAAGATAGGAATTCTGGCAATGATGGCTAAGAAAAATTATGTAACATTCCAGCAGTCACTAAAAGAAAGCAATTTTCTAAACAATTTACATTATCCTGAACAAAATTATTAAATATAATGAAAAGGAAAGGTGAAAGTAAACAAAAAGATCTGTTAACCTCCTTTTTTATTCACATATTAAAACAATCCTCAACAGCTGTTTACCCAATTTAAATTAAACCATTTAAATCACATGAATAAAAAAAATATTTGGATCCATTTTTTCATGAGCGCTCCTCATATTATATATGGACATACGCACATACAGACATACAACACAAAACAGAAGTGCGCACACATAACACAATACATACAACACATAATAGTAAAGGCCTTGTAGCTTTTCACAGGTGGAATCTCCATTGCAATGTTTAAAAACTCCACAGTCAAAAAATAGAACTGAGCAGAAAAACATTAACCTAGGTCTGTATGAGCTCAAAAAATAAAATAAAACTTCATGATGTGGGAAAAGGCAATAATAAAATAGATATTGAAAAAAAGCATCCTGGTTACCACCTATGTTTGACTCTTCTTTTGAAATTCCATCCTTCTTCCTGTAACTTGCATAATGGATCTGAAGGTATTCCCACAAGCAAGCCCCAAGGTTTCTTATATTTGAAATAGGCCTTAAATGGTGTTCATTATTCATTAGCCTCCAGGTGTGGGAGAATCACTTTCACAGTTGTAAGAATGGCTAAATAGGAGTTCTGAATATCAGCTGTTATGGATTTGAGTCAAATCATCTTCTTTTTGGTCTCTAGAAATCGCTTTAGTTAATCTCTCTGGAATCCAAATCGGCTGCTGTTCTCCCTGTGGAAACACACAAACAGACCCCCAATTCCAGACAATCACTGGGTCAGGGTCTTTCCATTGTCCTGTTAGAATATCCTTCCAAAGTACCTTGGGCTTATGTACATTTTTTGGACACATATGCCTTTCCGTAGCACTAAGCCCTGATAAATCCAAATTTAAAAAGTTTAGAGTAAAAAGGGTTATTTTAAGTTTATCTTTGGGGGATATATACCCCCTTCCAATTCCCTCTTTTTGCTTTAATAAGTACATTTTAATAGGTTGATGAGCTCTTTCAACTATGCCTTGTCCCTGTGGATTGTATGGGATTCCTGTTATATGAGTAATGCCAAATGATGAGCAAAATTGTTTAAAAGAGGTAGAAGTATAGCTAGGGGCATTATCTGTTTTTAACTGTTTTGGAACGCCCACAGTGGCAAAATTTTGTAAGCAATGAGCTATAATATCTTTAGTTTTTTCTCTGGCATGAAGGGAGCCCATCAAAAATCTGGAAGAAGTATCAACTGTAACATGCAAATATTTTAATTTTCTAAATTCTGGCAAGTGTGTGATGTCCATCTGCCAAATATGATTAGGTATCAGTCCTCTAGAATTGACTCCAGGATTAACTTGTGGTAAAAAGGTCACACAATTTTGACGTTGTTTTATTATTTGTCTAGCTTGTTCCTTAGTTATTTTAAAACGCTTTTGTAAAGTATTAGCATTGACATGGAACTGTTTATGAAAATTTGTAGCTTCTTCTAGCATAGAGAAAATATGTATGTCGTGTAATTTTATCTGCTAAATCATTGCCCAAACTAAGGGCTCCAGGCAATCCTGTATGTGCTCTGATATGTCCTATAAAGAATGGATCTTTTCTGTTCCAGATTAGACTTTGTATAGTGGAAAACAAAGAGAAAACAGTAGAGGAAGGGGAAATCCTACCAGCATATTCAAGGGATACTATAGCATTAACTATATACTGAATATCAGAAAATAAATTAAATACAGAATCTTTAAACATCACAAAAGCTTGTAATACTGCATTAAGCTCTACCTTTTGAGTTGATTGTTTGGGTACTAAAAATGTAAAAGTTTGATCAGGGATAACTACTGCTGCTGTACCATTATTTGACCCATCAGTGAATATATTTGGAGCATTCATGATAGGTGTTTTTCTTGTCATTTTTGGAAAAACTACAGGATGCGAAGACCAAAAAGACAACAAAGGATTAGATGGTAAGTGGTTATCAAATGAAACATTAGATTTGCACATGATTATTGCCCAAGTATTTAACTCATTATAGCTAACTCATCAATTTGATCCATAGTATATGGAGTAATAATTTTATTGGGAGAAATTCCAAACACTCCTTTGCCGCTTTTATTCCTTTGAGTATTAATTGTCCTACAGTCTCAGGATACCTAGTAAGAATAATGTTAGGAGAATAAGATAAATGTATCCACAATAATGGACCTTCTTGCCAAAATACTCCTGTAGGAATATTTTTTGTTGGTAGTACAATAAATAATAAAGGCAAACTTATATCAATTCTATCCAAATGCATATTTTCCAGATGTGTTTCAATGATTTTTAATGCCTTTCTTGCTTTAGGAGTTAACATGTGGGGTGAACTTGGATCTGATGGACCTTTTAGGATATCAAATAAATGTCCCAACTCTCCTGTTGGTATGCCTAGATAATGCCTTATCCAATTTATGTCTCCTAATAACTTTTGAAAGTCGTTAAGTGATTTGAGTTGATCTACTCGTATTTGAATTTTTAGTGGACGGACCATGGTTGAGGATAATAGAACTCCTAAATAATTAATTGGAAATTTTAATTGTACTTTATCTATTGCTATTTCTAGATTATAATTTTTTAAATAAGTTTGTAAGTGTGGCATCACATTCTAGCAATGTGTTTTTATCTTTGTGTGCTAATAATACATCATCCATATAGTGAAATATTTGTAGTTCAGGATTTTGATTTCTAAGTGGCTGGATTGCTTTGTTAACATAAATTTGACACATAGTTGGGCTGTTAGCCATCCCTTGAGGGAGTACTTTCCATTCATATCTCTGATCAGGACCTTCATGATTCAATGCAGGGACAGTAAATGCAAAACATGGCCTATCCTCAGGATGAATTGGTTGAAAGGTGACCCGGAGCAGGGTCACCTTTCAACCATTCCCTCTAGCAAAATGCCAGGCGTCATTCCGACTCAACTGTGGCTCTCAGCAATGTGGTTTTGATTTCCATGGTTTCAGTTACCTATGGTCAAACATGGTCTGAAAATATTAAATGGAGAATCTCAAAAATAGCTAATAAGTTTTAAAGAATTTTATTACAGTATATTGTTAAAGTTGTGCTTTTTTATTGTTCATCTTGCTGTGTTTAATTTGTAAATTAAGCTTTATCATGTAATGTAAATTAAGGAACTAATAATACTAAACATTGTGTATGCATGTAGTGTATGTATATATCATATATATGAATGTATAAAATATGTGTAGGGTTTGCTACAATCTGTTTCAAGCATTCACTAGGAATCTTTTTTTTTTTTAGAATTTTTTTTAATGTTTTTTTATTTTTTAGTTTTTGGCGGACACAACATCTTTATTTTGTATGTGGTGCTGAGGATCGAACCCGGGCCACACGTGTGCCAGGTGAGCGCACTACCGCGTGAGCCACATCCCCATCCCCACTAGGAATCTTAGAACACATTCTTCATATATAAAGGGAACTACTGTATCATACAGATTTTGCTAGGAAAATTGTTGCCTATTTGGTAAGAGAGATTCCTGCTCCTTCCTATTCTACTGTCTTCCCAGTTATTTCTTGTGGGTTTAGTTGAATATGGTATAGTTAATATAGTGGACCAGTACATTGTCCTGGGTAATATCTAAAATGATAAAGATTTCTTTCACTATGGTCACTATGAGACAGACACAGGCCAAGGCTACATTTATCATCTGGCTTCCTTGTAGCCCTACTTTGGACTCATGAACCATGAGAGCATTTTGCTTCATTAGTATTAGCTAAGCACCTGTATTTAGTACTTGAATATTGAAATTCCTGGTATTCATTTTTTGTAGTATTAAGTTACTTTGAATATTGAAGAAGATATGAGAAAACTGCTATTGTATCCTCAACTAAAACTGGCTTTCCAATTTAGTCTGAGTCCCAGAATTGACTCATTTCTGAAATTGTGCAAATTAGTATGATTTTCTGTGTGGCAGCTGACAGCAATCTTCTGTATTTTTACTTTTGATCTTTTAAAGTCATATCAAGCAATACTTTTTCTGGATGCCGTGCCTACTTCACAAAAGACATTCCAGTTGCAAAATAAACACACAAAATTAAAATATAGCTTGATAAACTCTATTAGGTGGGCAACTTTACAACTATTTATCCAGTTAAGAAATGGAATTTTATGAACTCTCTTCACGTGCCCCATCCAATCTCAGTTCTTTCTTTCCCCCACAAAATTAAACATTATTTAAAAAGTGCATTCCTAGACACTATAGTTTGTCTCCTTTAAGAAGAAAAGAATTGATCTTGCTGGGCTCTGTGGCTCACATCTCTAGTCCAGCAATTCAGGAAGCTGAGGCAGGAGGATTGCAAGTTCAAGACCAACCTCAGCACTTAATGACTACCTGCAGACTTAGCGAGACCCTGTCTCAAACATTAAGGAAAAAAAAAGGGAGAATTGGGTTTGGGTATGTGGCTTAGTGGTTAAGCCACAGTGAGTTCAATCCCTGCTGCCCCTCATCCCAAATCAGTCTTTTCCAGTCATTTTTAATTGAAAGGTTTTCCTAGAGTCCTTTTCCTTTTACAGTGATATTGCTTAGGATATTTCTGTCATTGATGAACCACATATATAAATAACATTGATTGCATAAGATTATGTTGCTTAGTGATATCATAAGTTCTCTAGTATTTGTTACCCAAAGGTATAATTTATAGAGAAAAATAATATGTACTTAACATTTTTAAAGTTACTGTCTAGAGGTGATTGATAAATTAATTTTTTATGAATTCTTGGATTTTAGTATTTTTGATGTTTTCAGTCTGTCACATAATAATAAATAATAAACATTGAAACTCAAATCATCCATCTTTGGGAGCCTCTTTCTTGGTCTGTGGTGGCTTCTGAGCCCTTTAACTTGACAAAGTAGTTTTTTTTAAAAAACATTTTGTTTTAATGAGTTGTATATGACAATAGAATGTACTTATGCACTTTGATATAGATAAATGAGGTTTAATTTCTCATTTTTTGGTTTTACATGTTGTAGAATCAGATTGGTTATGCAGTCATATATGTACAATAAGGTAATGTCTGTTTTATTCTACTATCTTTCCTATCCCCATATCCCCTTTCCGTCCTTCACTCTGCCTAATCTAAAGTAAGTCTATTCTTCCCTAAACCCCCCTTCCCAGATTGTGAATTAGCATCCGTAAATGAAAGAAAACATTTGGCCTTTGGTTTTTTGGCATTGGCTTCTTTCTCTTAGCATGATAGTCTCCAACTCCATTCATTTACCATAATTTCATTCTTCTTTAAGGCTGAGTTTTTAATAGCTTCTTTATTATCTTTCACACAGTGTTCTATAGTCAATCTTGTTACATTTTCTGCCCCTCGTCTAGAATTTGACATTTCTCCACTGTGACTTAGTGCTTTTTTCTTTTTTATAGGGAAAATTACTTACTACTTTTCAGTACCATAATCTGGTTGTTTGGAATTGCCTGTTGCTACTAAGTTGGTTATTATATATAATAAAATAACTCATGAGCTCAATCTGATAGAATTCAAATTCAAGACTACAATTTTTGTTTTTGCAAATTTGATTCCTTCTGTATTGTACTAGTATTTCCTAAAATATGTTTTTAAAATATATAAGTAATGACAGAATTAGAATCCTCATTATTAATCTTTTACTTTTCATGTTTCCACATCAATCTCAGAATAACAGTGGTAATACTGTTTTTATTGTTGAGAATCATTTAAAACTTTTTTTCCCCCATTGCTCTTCCATTTCTGCTCCTTCCTCATATTTTATTGTTGTACTATATCTATATTGTCTGAGCATTTGGCCATTACAGTTCACTATTCTCCCTTTTAACCTTTATCTTTCTGATTTGTACCATAACTATAACATTAATGCTCATTCCTCTGTAGATATATTCCTATTCATTTTGATTGTTGAAACTTATTCTCTAGTGCAGTCTTCAGTAAGTGTTTATGAAAACATGAACACTGATTTATTCCTGAATTATTGCATGTGGATGTTTTGCCCTTTATACTAGAAAATCAGTGGTGCTGGATGTGAAGTCCTTGTTTAGTATTTTCTTTGAGAGAGAGAGAGAAAGAGAGAGAGGGGGGGGGGGAGGGAGGGGGAGGGAGAATTTTTTTTTAATATTTATTTTTTAGTTTTTGGCGGACACATCTTTGTTTGTATGTGGTGCTGAGGATCGAACCCGGGCCGCACGCATGCCAGGCGAATGCGCTACCGCTTGAGCCACATCCCCCAGCCCCTTCTTTGAGTATCTTAAATTCATAATTTTATTTTCTTCTGGCACATGATGATACTGTTGAAGCATGATGGTAATATAATTTCCCTTACAAATCACTGGTTATTTTGCCTATAAAAGTAGTAAAGTATTTTTAAATTTAAAATTCAGTAAATTTTCTTGAATGTATCTTAGTGGTTGGTTATTATGGTCAGTATTCTCAAATACACAGTGTAGTAAAGAATTTTAAATTGGAACCTTTAATTTGTATCTTAAGAATAATGATCAAGGAACTTCCATATATAATTTCAAAAAAGTGTTTTGTTTTTGTTTTTATGGTTGCTGGGATTTGAACCCAGGGTGCTACATTCCCACTAAGCTACATCTTCCCCACAACACCCCCGTCTTTTTTTTTTTTTTTTCATTTTGGGACTGGGTCTTACTAAGTTGCTTAGGGTCTCACTAAGTTGCCGAGGCTGGCCTTAAACTTGTGATCCTCCTGTTTTCAGCTTCCCCAGTCCCTGGGATTATAGGCATGTGCCACTGTGCCCAGCTTTGCGTGTGTGCACGCTCTATGTCTCTCTCTGTCTTTCTCTGTCTTTCTCTCTCTAAGGCTGAATTTCTTGTATTTATTTAATTTTGTATTTCTTGTGGTTAGCGTTCATTTTTGAAATGATTTTTATCCTTTGACTCTTTTCTGGATTCTGTATCTCCTCTAGTTTTTAAAATGAAAATTTGCTTAAGCTTTTATTATTTTCTCGATGTCTGTTATCCCCACTTGAAATAGAGGGTTACAGTTTCATTCTTTTTTTTTTTAATTTGTTCTAGTTAGTTATACATGACAGCACAATTTATTTTGGTCCATTGTACACAAATGGAGCACAGCTTTTAATTTCTCTGGTAGTATACGATGTAGAGTTGGACCATATGTGCAATCATACATGTGCCTAGGGTAATTATGTCCATTTCATTGCACTGTCTTTCCTACCCCCATGTCCCCTTCCTTCTCTTCCTCCCCTTTGCCCAGTCAGAGTTCCTCCATTATTCTCATGCTCCCCACTCCCAACCCATTATGGATCAGCATCAGAGAAAAGGTTTGACCTTTGCTTATTTGGGATTGACTTATTTCACTTAGCATGATATTCTCCAACTCCATCCACTTACCTGTAAATGCCATGATTTTATTCTCTTATTGCTGAATAATATTTCACAATGTATATATACCACATTTTCTTTATCCATTCATCTATTAAAGGATATCTAGGTTGGTTCCACAGTTTAGCTATTGTGAATTAAGATTCTATAAACATTGATGTGGCTGTGTCACTATACTATGCTGATTTTAAGTTCTTGGGGTATAGACCGAGGAGTAGGATAGCTGGGTCAATATTTGGTGGTTCCATTGTTCAAACTTTTAAGGAATCTCCATATTGCTTTCCAGATTGGTTACACCAATTTGCGGTGCCACATTTAATGTCAAAAATTTGGTAGGTGATTTTTGGCTCTATTTCATCCCCCTCCCCCTTTAAAGGGTTCTTTATTTCCATTGTCATTCTCCTGCTCAATTTTAATTCATTCCCAGCCACATCAGAAATAGATCTTTGGTCAAAACAAAACAGTTTTTTCCTTCCTTATCATGCTTCAAGTGCTCCTCCTGCATTCTCTATTGGAAGAGCCCAATATCAAACTAGCTGAAATGGAGAAATGGGTTCTAACAGAACTCAGTTCCAGTATCACTAAGCAAGGAAATGAAGGGTGGAATTTGAATTGAGAGGAAATAAATATTGTGAGTAATATAATAGTGGAGAGTGTCTTCTGTTTTTGCTGCGGTCCATTCATTTTTACACTCTGTCTTAGTATCTACATATACACTTCCATATGCTTGCTTTATAGAAAGGTGTTAAAATTCTTTGGTGCTGATCCTCCTTTTATCTTTGATACTCTTTGTTTGTTTTGATATTTCCTACCATTATTTAGGTTGACTGTCAGGAAAGAGATGAAGCACAACTGTTTTTGGATAGTTGCCTTGAACTACAATTACTTTCATTTTTTTTAAGACTCATCCACTTCCACTTATATTACCACTCAAAAGTTCTTAGGATTCAGACCTTATTTCATGAGGGATGGAATTTGAATACAAATTTAAGTAGCAACGTCACATTGTATTCAGAATTGCTTTTGATAACAAACCAAATTTAGTTGATCTAATTTTTTTCTTTTTTAATATTTATTTTACAATACCTTTATTTTATTTACTTATTTTTATGTGGCGCTGACGATCGAACCAAGGGCCTCCCACATGCTAGGCAAGCGTTCTACCACTGAGCCACAACCCCAGCCCCAATCTTTCTTTAGTATAACTTATTTCTCAGGAAACTATCTTTGATATTTGAATATTATATGTACGTATATATATGAATATTGCATTGACTAGCATTTGTAGCTGTAATAGATTCTTAAGGGCATGATATGTAGTGAAACTTTGGTTTTAGGATCCTGTGTCCACTCTTCTCTGCTTCACCATGAGAGAGGATACCATAAGTGAGTGTGAACATCATGCATACATCTGTGTGCAGAGTTATTGGGTGCTTTTGCAGATAGAGAACTATAGTGTTTTGTTCCCAACTATATTTTTTAAGCTATTAGAATAAACAAATGTGGGGGTCATATTTAGGAACTCAAGTTCTGCAAAGAACTGTTCTTAGCTGAAAATAATTTGTAGCTTGAAAGTTTTAAATCCCCTTGTTTTCTGAAATGTTCTTTTTCCTTTCCTACAAAATGTCTTAATCAGGTGTTTATTTTGTCAATTTAAAGAGCCCTCTCTTGTCCATCCTTCCTTTTGTTGCTTGGTCTTAATCCTTAAAATTATTGATGATTCACTTGTCACATGTTTATTGAGCATTTATTATGTTATGCTAGGTGGTGGAGATTGAGCTGAAATAAAGTATGGGTATCTTTTTCCCTTCGAGACACAGCAAGATTCATTTAGTCATTTTTTTAACCCAGAGTTCACCATATTATTAATTTAGTCTCATAACCCTTCATGATTTTAATTTCTCATTGTTTCTCAGAGTTTGAACAAAGAATAGTACAAAAAAGAATAATGAACTTAAAAACTGTTGCCTATAAATTTTTTTGTGCATGTTTTTATTTCAAATTTTTTCCATATATTTATTGAGGTAAAATTGAAGTACAATAAAATGAAACATATTTGAAGTATGCAGTTTGATCAGTTTTGACATATATGTAACCAATACATTAAAAATAAAAAACATTCCATTACTTTTAAAAAATTTGAAATCATGCAGACTGTTTTCATCATGATTTATTACATTGAAAATCAGTCACCTCAAGATATATAGAACCCCACCCCCTCATGTCAACTATTTGAAAACTAAATGGCACCCTTATATCTCAGAGGTCAAAAAAGAAAGCACAAGAAAAGTAAATAAAAAGTGCTTTGAACTAAGTGATAATAAAAGCTTAAAATATCAGGATCTCTGGGATGAAACAGTACTCAGATGAACATTTATAAGTTAAAGCACTTGTATCAGAAGCTAGAATAACAAGTTATTTTCAAATTATATAGTAGGAAGGAAAAAATAAGAGGAACAGAAATATATGAAATAGGAAATAAATAATACAGCTAAAATTTGATAAAAATCAAACAAGTCTCATGAAGAAAAAAGCAAGAACACAAAATATCAATGGAAAGGGACTTATCAAAATAACCCTAAGATGCTACAAATATATTAAGATAACATTACAATTGTATTCCAACATATGTGATAGCTTACATAACATGGTCTATATTAGAGAAGGATCTGTGTGCTGCTGAGAAGAAAGTGTATTCAGTCATTTATGAGTAAAATATTCTCTATATATGTCTGTTAAGTTTAAATTATCAATTGTATGTTTTAGTTCTATAGCTGCTTTATTTAGTTTTTGTTTGGAGGATCTATCCAGTGGTGACAGAGGCATGTTAAAATTACCCAGTATTATTGTGTTGTGTGCTATATTATAATTCTTGAAATTGAGAGCGTTTGTTTGATGTACATAGATGCTCCATTGCTTGGGGCATAAATATTTATAATTGTTATATCTTGTTTATGTATAATTCCCTTAAGCAGTATGAAATGTCTAGAGTGAGAGTGGTAATCCAGTTGGTGGAATTCCTGGAGGCAGGATTTAGGCTTAGGCAAGCTCCACGCTCTTTGCTGAATGCTAATTGGTCTATAGGTTTTTAATCAGCATACTTACAGCACTCAGTACTTGCTGATCCACACTGGAAAACTTTAGCCCAGGAATTTCCCATGGGTTTCACTCATGTGGTGAGGGAGCCAATTCTTAGTTCCCTACATCACCTGCAGACCCTACATTTCCCAGTCTTGGATTCAGTCACCAAACAATTTCTCCTGCTCTTACCCTTCAGAGTTTCCAGACAGATGCATCTTTCTCAGCCAGCCCTGCAAGCTGTCAGATTGGAGGGGGATGGGTAGAGCCAGTGTTCTGTGACAAGTTCTCATGTAAACCTCTCTCTCTACATTTGATTTTCTTCTGGTCGATTACACTGTGTCTTGCAGTGTGTGTTTATTGGGCCTGTATTTAGGGTGTGCCAGGAATCCGCTTCCTTAGTTGCCCACTCTCGGTGCCCAGCTGCAAAATGGTTCCTTCTTGCAGTGAGGTTGGGCAATGCCATTGGTCTCTAAATACACTGTACCCAGACATACCTAGGGCCTCCCCAGAATGCATGTTCCTTTAATTCCCTTATCCCTCTACCATGCTCATGGAGGGACCTCCCTGGCTGGAGCTTCCAGCTGGCTATGGCAGTGGATGTGCTGCTGGGGATTTCATCCTTATTTTATTATATCCAACCTCTAGGTCTGCTTTGAATATCCAGTTTTAGGTTCCAGTAAAGTTTCACCCCCCGCTTTTTTTTGTTTCACCCCCTTTGTGGAGAAGCTTCATTTCAGCCATGGAGCCGCCAAGAAAGCAGCTTCCTTTATTCTGCCATCTTGGATCTCTGGTACCTACAATTTTTAAAACAAAATTTAACTTTTGAAATATAGCTTTCTTCATCTCCTAATTTGCAAAAGGGACGGTTCATGGTTATAAAAATTGAGTTAGATGGACACAATACTTTTATTTAATTTATTTTTTTTTGTGTGATGCTGATGATTGAACCCAGTGCCTCATACATGCTAGGTGAGCCCTGACCCTATGAGCCTCAATCCCAGTCCCGTATGGTGAATTTTACTGAATTTTTCATATATCTTCTTTGTGTTAACAGCATTTACTCCTCAGGCTGAGGCATAGGGACATTCTTAGGACAAAAGAGCCACCCATCAGAGGAAACGTCTGGGTTCTCCAGCTTCAAGTTTTTGCAAACTGGGAAAAATCCCATGGCAGAATGTACTGGGGACAGGCTAGGAAGAAGAACCAAAAGTTTTTCTAAGAGATGGTTCAGTGAAACAGGTTTTTTTTTTTTGGAGTCTTTGCATCACATCTTTAATAATCAGGTTATTTCTTGGTTAATCAGTGAAAGATGTTTTATAAATTTAAACTATTGATTCCTAGTTGTTTCTTCTGAGTGGTTGTTAAGGCTTGTAGAGGCAGGTTTGAAGCATAATTTTAAGTGAATTTAAATAATTCTGTTACTGAAAACAGCATTCATGTACCTAATACTTCAAAAAGTACCTTTCAAATACCTCCATCTTGTGGTGTACCTCCACCTTGTGGTGAATTGTCAGAAGTGTTCAAAGTGAAAGGTTTTATTAGAGTATACTAAAAGCAGAAGCTAGAAAAATCTGAGATAGAAAATTAATTGCTGTATTTAAACTTTTTAGAAATATTGATACCTTTTTCATACCTTTGTTCCTTTCTCTTTTTCTTGAGCTTGATTTTAGTCTTATTGTATATATTTTACTTAAAAGGATCCAAAATGTTTTTGGGGGCAGAGTAAGCAGGTATATATGTGAGTTATTTTTCAAAGTTTTGTTTTAAACAGGATTATCAGATGTTGCTGAACTGAAATGTAAACCATTGATATATGTCATTGATTTAAAAAGTAGAAATGAGTAAGTATTAAGGAACTAATACTTACTGTGTTTCAAGTGGCTCTACGTGATCTGCAAAAAGAGGATGGGTTAGTATACCTATAATTCCATCAGTCAGTCTTTGGAAAACTTTGTTCAACAATCAAGTCAAGTAGTATTTTATGAGTTCCTAAGATGTTCTAAGGTGTTGTGATATATCATAGAAATTAAGACAGTTTCTACTCCTATGGAAATGACATTCTAACAGGAAGAAATAACAGGAAATAATCATAGTGAATATAGTATAGAGTAAGTTAAAGAGTAATAGGTTCTGTGAGGAAAAAAGATGATCAGAAATGCCAGAGTATTATCGAGGTGCTTACAATAGGCCTCATTGAAGAGTTGAGATTTGAACAAAGACTTGCAAGGTGATGAGGTCGTTAGCAGAATGTAATTGGGAAAGAAGATTCCAGGCAGAGGGAGTATCAAGGCACAAAGGCAGAGATTTTTCTAGTACATTCAAGTAACCTACATGTAGAATTACTGGAGTTCAATGAACAAGGGAAATAGTAGGAAGAAGAGAGAGATAGCGGGAACACAGATCACATTAAATATTCTAGAGTTTTATAAGGATTTTGGCTTTTACTCTTTGTGGTGGACAGAATTACGACCTCAAGTATGTCAGTACCTGTAAATTGGTTACATGGGCGAGGGGGATTATGCAGATGGGATTGGTTTCTGTCCCCCTACTACTATCCTGATTGAATTTTGTCTAATAGGAGCAGTTTCTTCTGTGGATGCAGGTGATAGCCATTACAGAGTTTTGAGGGTACAGGGATTCCCTCATGGATGTTTATCTCACGACTTTGGTGAAAGGAATGTCTTTCGGGACACTCACAGAGAATATAGTTAGGGAGTAGATGAACAAATCCTGATGCATTTGTAAGGATGTCGATGTTGATTCCCAATAGTGTTGTCTAAAGGACATTTTGGGGGTTGCTGATAATCTTTCAGGGTATCCCTGAGGTGAATTTTTTTATAATGATAAGATATTATTTGTATACTTCCACTTTCACAGGAATGTATAGAAGAGTTCTTCAGAGACACTGTAATGTAATGATATATCTAGGATGGCTAATGGGATGTATGTTTCTGTATTCTTGTATTTTAAATTTGAAGGGGATGGGTCTCAATAATTTTTAAGAGTGTAAAGAGATTTTAAAAAACATTTGAGCACCAGTGTCCTGTAATGCCTTGAGGAAACTCTGACATTTCACCTACATTTTGCATGTTAATCTTTTGTTTCACAGATTTTTCTCATTTTGTTTCCAATTTCACTGATTTCTGTTCTGATATTTACTATTTGATTTATTCTGGTTTTTTTAGGTTTAATTTTTGCTCCTAGTTTCTTTTTTTCCACTTTAATTATAGCAATAACACTTAACATGAGTTGTATCATCTGTACTAATTTTAAGTGTACAATTCATTTTTGTTGACTGTAGGTACAAGGTTGTGCAGAGGATCTCTAGAGCTTATTCATTTTATTTTAAATGAAACTTTATAAATGTTGATCAATAAGTCTCCATTTTCCCCTCCCACCAGCCCTTGGAAACCATCACTCTGGTGTTTGATTTTATGACTTTGATTATTATAAATAAGTCATGTAAGTGGAATCATATAGTACCTGTCTACCTGTGTGTGACTTATTTCAGTTAGTATAGGGTCCTAAAGATCCATCATGTTATCACATATTGTAGAATTTTTTTTTTAAAATCTCAGTAGCATTCCATTGTTGTAGTATACAACATTTTCTGTAGTCATGTGTTCATAGACATTTATTTCAATTGTAGTTTAGTGAACAGTGCTACAAAAATGAGTGCTAGTATTTCTTTGATATCCTGATTTAAGTTCTTTTGGATATATACCCATAAGGAGGTTGCTGGATCATGTGGTAGTTCTATTTTTAATTTTTTGGGAGCTTCCATAATGTTTTCCATAGTGGCTGTACATTTTGTATTCCCAACAGTTTGCAAATGTCCTTCCTGATTTCACCACATCTTCACCAATACTTGTCTTTTTTTTTTTAATAATACTTATTCTGGCCGATAATCAGTTGAGCTGATGTCTTATTGTGGTTTTAATTTTTTTTTTAAATTATACTTGACAAGATAATTCATTCTGATAAAATCATACATGCCTGAAATATATTTTATTTTAATTAGAGCACTTATTGTGGTTTTTATTTGCATTTCTCGGATAATTAGTGATGAGTATTTTTCATGTATCTCTTGGACATTTGTATTTCTTCGTTGGAGAAATGTCTATTTGAGTTCTTAGCCCATTTTTATTGGGTTATTTATATTTTTTCATTTTTTATATTGAAATTTATTTCATTTCATTCATTTATTGAGGTATATGATTTCCTCATGTATTTTGGAAGATTAAGCCTTTATTAGATGAATGGTTTGCAGATACTTTCTGCCATTATGTACCTTGCCTTTTTCTTTGTTGATTGTTTGCTTTGCTGTGGAGAAAATTTTTTAAGTTTGATATAGTTTTTTTTTTTTTTAATTGTGGTTTTGGTGTCATATCCATGAAAACCTTGCCAGGACTAAGACTAATTTTAAGAAGCTTGCCCCTTTTGTTTTCCCCTAGAAATTTTACAGTTTTAGATTTTTAATTTGTTTTAATTAGTTATACATGACAGTAGAATGCATAAATGCATTTTGATATAAATAGATGGGGGTCTAATTTCTCATTTTTCTGATTGTACATGTTGTAGAATCATATTGGTCATACAATCATAAGTATACATAAATTAATAATGTCTTATTCTACTATCCTTGCTATCCCTACATCCCCTCCCCTCCCCTCCCTTCACTCCCCTCTACCTAATCTAAGGGAACTCTATTTTTCTCTAGAACTGCTACCCCCAGCCTTATTGTGAAATAGCATCGGCATATTAGAAAAAAACATTTGGCCTTTGTTTTGGGGGATTGGCTTATTTCTCTTAGCATGGTATTCTCCAACTCCATCTATTTACCAGCAAATGCCATAATTCATCCAGCTGAGTAATATTCCATTGAATATATATACCACATTTTCTTTATCCATTCATCTATTGAAGAACAACTAGGTTGGTTCCATAGTTTACCTATTGTGAATTGAGCTGCTATAAATATTGATATGGCTGCATCACTTTAGTATGCTAATTTTTAAGTCCTTTGGATATAAACGGAGAAGTGGGATGGCTGGGTCAAATGGCGGTTCCAATTGACCCATTTTCTGAGGAGTCTCCATACTGCTTTCCATAGTGGTTGTACCAATTGTAATCGGGCAATGTATGAGTGTATGTTTTTCCTCACATCCTCACCAACATTTATTGTTGCTTGTTTTTTTTTGATGAAATCTTAGTGTACTCTATATCAGCAAGACATAACAAGTTTTTGATTTAAAAAAGTCTCAAATCTATTTTAAGTTGATTTTTGTTTATGGTATAAGCATTCGATTTCATTCTTTTTTTTATTGGTTGTTCAAAACATTACATAGCTCTTGACATATCATATTTCATACTTTAGATTCAAGTGGGTTATGAACTCCCATTTTTACCCTGTATACAGATTGCAGAATCACATCGGTTACACATTCACATTTTTACATAATGCCATATTAGTAACTGTTGTATTCTCCTACCTTTCATATTCTCTACTATCCCCCCTCCCCTTCCCTCCCCTCCGGTCTTCTCTCTCTATCCCATCTGCTGTAATTTAATTCTCTCCCTTGTTTTTTTTTTTCCCTTTCCCCTCACAACCTCTTATATGTAATTTTGTATAACAACGAGGGTCTCCTTCCATTTCCATGCAATTTCCCTTTTCTCTCTCTTTCCCTCCCACCTCATGTCTCTGTTCAATATTAATCTTTTCCTCCTGCTCTTCCTCCCTGCTCTGTTCTTAGTTTGCTTTCATTATATCAAAGAAGACATTTGGCATTTGTTCTTTAGGGATTGGCTAGCTTCACTTAGCATAATCTGCTCTAATGCCATTCATTTCCCTGCAAATTCCATGATTTTGTCATTTTTTAGTGCCGCGTAATACTCCATGGTGTATAAATGCCACATTTTTTTTATCCATTCATCTATTGAAGGGCATCTGGGTTGGTTCCACAGTCTAGCTATTGTGAATTGTGCTGCTAAGAACATCGATGTGGCAGTATCCCTGTAGTACGCTCTTTTAAGGTCTTCAGGGATTAGTCCGAGAAGGGCAATAGCTGGGTCAAATGGTGGTTCCATTCCCAGCTTTCCCAGGAATCTCCATACTGCTTTCCAAATTGGCTGCACCAATTTGCAGTCCTACCAGCAATGTACAAGAGTACCCCTTTCCCCACATCCTCACCAGCACTTGTTGTTGTTTGACTTCCTAATGGCTGCCAATCTTACTGGAGTGAGATGGTATCTTAGGGTGGTTTTGATTTGCATTTTTCTGACTTCTAGAGATGGTGAGCATTTTTTCATGTACTTGTTGATTAATTGTATGTCCTCCTCTGAGAAGTGTCTGTTCAGGTCTTTGTCCCATTTGTTGATTGGGTTATTTGTTATCTTATTGTTTAATTTTTTGAGTTCTTTGTATACTCTGGATATTAGGGCTCTATCTGAAGTGTGAGGAGTAAAAATTTGTTCCCAGGATATAGGCTCCCTATTTACCTCTCTTATTGTTTCTCTTGCTGAGAAAAAGCGTTTTAGTTTGAGTAAGTCCCATTTGTTGATTCTAGTTATTAACTCTTGTGCTATGGGCGTCCTATTAAGGAATTTGGAGCCCGACCCCATAGTATGTAGATCGGAGCCAACCTTTTTCTTCTATCAGGCACAGAGTCTCTGATTTGATATCAAGCTTTTTGATCTATTTTGAGTTAACTTTTGTGCGTGGTGAGAGAAAGGGATTCAGTTTCATTTTGTTGCATATGGATTTCCAGTTTTCCCAGCACCATTTGTTGAAGTGCTATCCTTCCTTCATTGCATGTTTTTAGCCCCTTTATCAAATATAAGAAAGTTGTAGTTTTGTGGATTAGTCTCTGTGTCCTCTATTCTGTACCATTGGTCCACCCGCCTGTTTTGGTACCATTACCATGCTGTTTTTGTTACTATTGCTCTGTAATATAGTTTGAAATTTGGTATTGCTATACCGCCTGATTCACACTTCCTGCTTAGAATTGTTTTTGCTATTCTGGGTCTTTTGTTTTTCCATATGAATTTCATGATTGCTTTATCTATTTCTATAAGAAATGCTGTTGGGATTTTGATTGGCATTGCATTAAACCTGTAGAGAACTTTGGGTAATATCACCATTTTGATGATGTTAGTTCTTCCTATCCATGAACAGGGTATATTTTTCCATCTTCTAAGGTGGTCTTCTATTTCTCTCTTTAGGGTTCTATAGTTTTCATTATATAAATCTTTCACCTCTTTTGTTAGGTTGATTCCCAAGTATTTTATTTTTTTTTGAGGATATTGTGAATGGGGTGGTTGTCCTCATTTCCATTTCAGAAGATTTGTCACTGATATACAGGAATGCCTTTGATTTATGTGTGTTGATTTTATATTCTGCCACTTTGCTGAATTCATTTATTAGCTCTAATAGTTTCTTTGTAGACCCTTTTGGGTCTGTTAGATATAGTATCATGTCATCTGCAAATAGTGATAATTTAAGTTCTTCTTTTCCTATTTTTATGCCTTTAATTTCTTTTGTCTGTCTAATTGCTCTGGCTAGTATTTCAAGAACTAAATTGAATAGAAGTGGTGATAGAGGGCATCCCTGTCTTGTTCCAGATTTTAGAGGGAATGCCTTCAGGTTTTCTCCATTCAGGATGATGCTAGCCTGAGGCTTAGCATATATAGCTTTTACAGTGTTGAGGTAAGTTCCTGTTATCCCTAGTTTTTCTAGCGTTTTGAACATAAAGGGATGCTGTACTTTGTCGAATGCTTTTTCTGCATCTATTGAGATGATCATGTGGTTCTTGTCTTTAAGTCTATTGATGTGGTGACTAACATTTATTGATTTATGTATATTGAAACAGCCTTGCATCCCAGGGCTGAATCCTGCTTGATCATGGTGCACAATTTTTTTGATATGCTTTTCTATTTGATTCGCCATGATTTTATTGAGGATTTTTGCATCTAAGTTCATTAGAGATATTGGTCTGAGTTTTCTTTCTTTGAAGTGTCTTTGTCTGGTTTCGGGATCAGGGTGATGTTGGCCTCATAGGATGAATTTGGAAGAGCTCCTTATTTTTCTATTTCTTAAAATAACTTGAAAAGTATTGGTATTAATTATTCTTTGAAGGTTTTTTAAAACTCCGCTGTATATCCATCTGGTCCAGGGCTTTTCTTGGTTGGTAGTCTTTTGATGGCTTCTTCTATTTCCTCCCTTGTTATTGGTCTGTTTAAATTGTGTGTATCTTCCGGACTCAATCTGGGCAAATCATATGACTTAAGAAATCTATCGATATCTTCATTATCTTCTATTTTATTGGAATATAGGGTTTCAAAATAATTCCTAATTATCTTCTGTATTTCTGTAGTGTCCGTTGTGATATTGCCTTTTTCATCCCGTATGTTAGTAATTTGAGTTCTCTCTCTTCTTCTCTTCGTTAGCATGGCTAAGGGTCTGTCGATCTTATTTATTTTTTCAAAGAACCAACTTTTAGTTTTATCAATTTTTTCAATTTTTTTTGTTTTGATTTCATTGATTTCCGCTCTGATTTTAATTATTTCTTGCCTTCTACTACCTTTGCTGTTGTTTTGCTCTTCCTCTTCTAGGGTTTTGAGATAAAGTGTGAGTTCATTTATTGTTGGTTTTTTCTTTTTTTGAGGAATGAACTCTAGGCAAAGAATTTCCCTCTTAAAACTGCTTTCATTGTGTCCCATAGATTCCGATATATTGTGTCTGTATTTTCAGTTATCTCTAAGAATTTTTTGATTTCCTCCTTTATGTCTTCTGTAACCCATTGATCATTCAGTAACATATTGTTCCTTTTCCAGGTGACGCAGGATTTTTCCTTCCTTCTTTTATCATTGATTTCCAGTTTCATTCCATTATGATTAGATAAGATGCATGGTATAATCTCCACACCTTTATATTTACTAAGAGTTGCCCTATGGCATAATATATGGTCTATCTTTGAGAAGGATCCATGTGCTGCTGAGAAGAATGTGTATCCACTTGATGATGGTTGATATATTCTATATATGTCGGTTAAGTCTAGGTTATTGATTGTGTTATTGAGTTCTATAGTTTCTTTATCCAGCTTTTGTCTGGAGGATCTGTCCAATGGAGAGACCGGTGTGTTGAAGTCACCCATAATTATTGTGTTGTGGTCTATTTGACTCTTGAAGTTGAGGAGAGTTTGTTTTATGAACGTTGCAGCACCATTGTTTGGTGCATACATATTGATAATTGTTATGTCTTGTTGGTGGATGGTTCCCTTTAACAGTATATAGTGTCCTTCTTTATCCCTTTTGATTAACTTAGGTTTGAAGTTGATTTTATTCGATATGAATATGGCCACTCCTGCTTGCTTCCGAGGACCATGTGAGTGGTATGATTTTTCCCAACCTTTCACCTTCAGCCTGTGTATGTCTTTTCCTATCATATGAGTCTCCTGAAGGCAGCATATTGTTGGATTTGTTTTTTTAATCCAGGTTACTAGCCTTTGTCTCTTGATTGGTGAATTTAAGCCATTAACGTTTAAGGTTACTATTGAGATATGGTTTGTACTTCCAGTCCTGCTTATTTATTTATTTATTTTAATTATGCTAGTTTTTCCTTTTTGGTTATTTTTTTTCTTCCCTTTACTGAGTTACCTCCCACTGTTAGTTTTGAGTGCTGTTTTTCATTCCTCTTCTTGTAGTGTTTTGCTCAACATGCCTTGCAGTGCTGGTTTTCTGGCTGCGAATTCTTTTAACTTTTGTTTATCGTGAAATATTTTAATTTCATTGTCAAATCTGAAGCTTAATTTTGCTGGATACAGTATTCTTGGTTGGAATCCATTATTTTTCAGCATTTGAAATACGTTGTTCCAGGATCTTCTCGCTTTCAACGTCTGTGATGAAAAATCAGCCATTAACCTAACTGGTTTACCCCTGAATGTAATCTGCCGCCTTTCTCTCATAGCTTTTAATATTCTCTCCTTGTTCTGTATGTTGGATATCTTCATAATTATGTGTCTTGGAGTTGGTCTATTATGGTTTTGTATGTTTAGGTTCCTGTAGGCTTCCAGGGTTTGGCAATCCATTCCATCTTTCATATCTGGGAAGTTTTCTAAGATTATTTCATTCAATAGATTGTTCATTCCTTTGGTTTGAACCTCTACCTTCTTCTATCCTAATGACTCTCAAGTTTGGTTTTTTTAATGACATCCCATATCTCTTGGATGGATTGCTTGTGATTTCTTAGGATCCTTTCTGTGTTGACTATAGTCTTTTCAAGTTGATAAACTTTGTCTTCATTATCTGATGTTCTGACTTCTAATTGATCTAGTCTATTTGTAATATTCTCATTTGAGTTTTTAATTTGGTTTATGGTTTCCTGCATTTCTAGGATTACTGTTTGATTTTTTTTTTAAATCTCTATCTCCTGGTAGAGCTCATTCTTTGCCATTTGCATTTGCTTATATAATTCGTTTTCAAAGTATACTTTCATTGTTTGGACTTGCTGTCTAAAGTCTTCTCTAAGATTCTGTTCCATCTGAGTTAGGTATGGCTTGAGTTCTTTCTCTGTCCATTTTTCTGATGCCTCTAGGTTCTCCTGTGAATTTAAGTTGTCCTGCATTGTTTGTAATCCTTTTTTCCCTTGTTTTTTCATGGTGCTCACGTTACTTTCCAACTCTGTTTGACTGCTGTGTTTCTGTTTTCTTCTTTAAATTTGTTTTGGTTTTTATAGTTCCAATATCTATCCTTTGTGTTGGGAGACAATGTTTAGAGATGTTGGATTTAATTGTGATTTAAGGTAAATTCATTAGTTTCATTAAAGGCCTACAGATTTTGATGGTATATATAGAATTGGGGTTTGAACTTAGGATTTTATGTTGAGGTCAGGCGATTTGATGGTATGGAGGTTAGTATATGTTAGCTTCTTTGGGGGGTTGCTCAAATGCAGGCGGATATTAACAAGAGAATAGACAGGAGTACTTGGGGGTAGTTAAGGGCTTAGGCGGACTATAGACTGATTCGTAGTATTTATCTATTTGTATTTAGTAAGTTGTACGTAATCTGGGTGGTCATGCTTAGGAGGAAAGATGGGGAAAAGGTAAGGAAGCAAACCAAGAAAGAGAGAGGAAGAAAGGAAAGAAAGAGAAAAGAATAGAAAAGAAAAAGAAATAATAAAAAAATAAAAATAAAATGCAGGAAAATAAAAATTACAATTAAAAAATAATAATATAACTTGAAAAAAATTAAAATTAAAAAATTTAAAAATTTTTTAAAAAAGGGGGGGCACTGTTAGGCTTCTATTTTCTTCACTTCTAGTAGGTGGTGCTGTGCCTTCTGGGCCAAGATTTTGCCTTCTGGCTGTAGGAAACAATCCGTGTGAGGCCGCTCCCCTCCCCCCCGCTGGTGGGAGGGGGGAGTTTGAGGTCAGGTGCCTTTACCTCTCCCCACGCCTCTATTTACACTCACTCTGTTAATCAGGCCCCTGGAAAGCCGGGGAGAGATTTTATGCAATTTCCCCGCTGTATGGGAGATGGTCTAAATGACACACACCTGTTCTATCGCTAAATGTGCTGCAATCTGTTGAAAACTGGCAATCGAGACGTCAGCTCTCCAAGATGGTGGCCGCTGGCTTCCTCGGTGGGCTGTCCGGTGTGGAGGACAGAACTGGACCGCTTCCTTCCCCGTCTCAAACCCAGAATTCAGTCCAGAGCACAGTGAGGGCACAGCTGGCAGGAGCCCACAGAATCTGCAGCACCATTCCTCTGCTTTGCTAGCACGGCATTTCCCGGTGCGCCGCAGTCTCTAGCAGCGGGGCGGGCCACTGAACAAACAGCTTGAATCTCTGGGCGCACGGTTCACTTGGGTTTGAGCCCCAGTAACCGATCCTCGGGCAATGGAAATCCTACCTCTAGGTTTCAGAACACCCCAATTTTGCTGGAAATTCCTAACAAGATAGCTTTTGGCCGTTCTAACTCATTATTCACCTGCGCAGTGACGCGGTACACAGGGGTGATGCACTCTATTCGCCGCCATCTTCTCATTCTTTTTTTAAAAAAAATATTTTTATTTTGTAGTTGTAGTTGGACACAATACCTTCATTTTATTTATTTATTTTTATGTGGTGCTGAGGATTGAACCTGGGGCCTCGCACATGCTAGGCGAGTGTTATACCGCTGAGCCACAACCCCAGCCCCAATTTCATTCTTTTATGTGTGGATATCCAGTTTTCCCAATGATTGTTGAAGAAACTATTGTTTTGTTTTGTATATTCTTGGCATCCTTGTCAAAAATTATTTTCCTGTCTATGCTTGGGTTTATTTCTGGGCTCACTTTTGTTTTGCATTGGTTTACATGTGTGTATTTGCAGTACCATACTATTTAGATTACTGTAGATTCATAATGTATTTTGAAATCAGGAAATGTGATGCTTTTATCTTTATTCTTTCTCAGGATGAATTTGGCTGTTTGTAATCTTCTGTGGTTTAACATGAATTACAGTAATTTTTAGGGGTGTGTGGGTGGTTCTGGGGATTGAACCTAGGGCCTTGTGCATGCAACGCAAGCACTCTACCAACTGAGCTATATCCCTAGTACTTGTCTATTTTTGTAAAAGTGTTTATGAAACACTTTTAAGGAATTCTAAGGAATTGCATGGAATCTGTAGATTACTTTTGTAGGATGGATTTTTAACAGTAATTGTTTTTCCACATGAATGTAGGATGTCTTTCTATTTTTTGAATCTTACTTTATTTTTTATTTTTTTAAGTATTGGGGATTGAACTCAGGGGCACTCAACCATTGAGCCACATCCCCAGCCCTTTTTTTTTTTATATTTTATTTAGAGACAGGGTCTCACTGAGTTGCTTAGCACCTCACATTTTCTGAGCCTAGCTTTGAACTCGTGATCCTCTTGCCTCAACCTCCCAAGCCTCTGGGATTATAGGTGTGTAACACCGTACCCAGCCACATTTATTCTCTTTCATCAATGTTTTATAGTTTTCAGCACATAATCTTTCACTTCCTTTATTCCTAAGTATTTTATTCTTTTTGGTGCCATTATAAGTGTCATTTGCTTTCCTATTTTCCTTTTCAGATAGTTTGTTAGTATACAGAAACACAACTGAATTTTGCATTTTGATTTTGTATCCTGCTTCTTGACTTGAATTTATTAGTGCCTGACATGTAGTAAATATGCAGGTAAGTGTGTAAGTTATTTGTGATTTTGTTAAATGCAGACTTTCTGTTAGTGGGAAAGTTCAGAGTTTATATACTTTTAATAATTTGTTTCATAAAGAAAATTATTTTACAGGTACAGACTTTGAGACAGGACAGTTAAACAGCTTGCTTTCCTCTGTAGAATTAGTGTGGAAGTTCCATGTAACTCCAAAGCCCATGAATGCTTCTCCCCCTGGTGGCTTGCATGTTCGTTCTATAGGACCCTCTGAAGTCGCTATTCAATCAAAACATATCTGTTATGTGTTCATACACTAGGACTTTCACACAAGGTCATTTAGGAGTACAGCTTAAATGTTTTAAAAAGCTAGTTTATTATTTATATTAGGATGATTAAGCATTCAAATGAGAGTGTGTTTGATTTTTATTTAACTTTTAAACATGTCTCAGCTTCTCTGAATCTTAACCATAAACTTCTTGAGAACTGAAAGGAAATTTAAAACAAAACAAAAAACTCAATGTATTATTACTTGTTTTTAGTATCAGTTCATTAAATCTGCTTAAATTAAATAGCACTCAGGAGGTACAGGATGAGTTTTCATTGAGAAGGAATCATTGGTTCTAGGAAATTAGAAGTTGTGACTATATAAAGGTGAGGCCCATTAGTTATTTTTAAGTTCCCTAGAGCATTTGGGAGAAGATAGGAACTTAATAAATGAAAACAATTTTAACTGTCATATATTTATCATTTTGTTAGTGTGGTAAATGTTTTCCAAAATCTTTGTGTAAAATAAAGCAGAAAATATTAATAGAAAAATGAGAGTGATACAGTACAAGGTAAAACTACAACAGAATGTAAAATTTGGGGATTTATAGACTCAGTATCATTAAATTTCTCCTGCTACAGAAATTAAAACTTGTTTGTCTCTTATAGAGCACGAATAACACTATCTTAGCATTTTATTTAACCTGCAATATATTTGTAAGTTAAGCCCCCAAAACCCATGTTCTCATATTTATTTCTAATTAATTGACTTCTTCCTTCATAAGCAACTACAGAATTAAGGAATTAATCTAGACATTGAAGAATAATCAATAAAGTAAACATTTATGATTCATTAGGTATGATGTTAACTATCAAGCCTCATTGGTGAAGCCTTAGGCCCAGTGATTACTTAAGATGAAAATACAGTGGTTTAATAGTCCTAAGGTATTATTCCTTATTCACCAACAATTATAAGCATGATCAGTGCTTTCTTCTTGCTGTGTAGCCAGTGATGTAATATTTTCAGTGCACTGGCAAGAAGAAAAGTTCTCAGTAAGGTTGTGGTATGTTAAGTGTTAATAAACTTTGAAAGCCTAACAACATTGACTGTTTCTTTTTCCAAGAGGAAAACATGTTGTTACTAGTTAAACAATGATGAGCAAAAACACAGGCAATGCTGATTGACAGAAAGCCTTCAATTTAGAGGAGTGACCTTTAAAAGAGAATGCATAAATGGCCTCAGTATAATCAGTTGGTATTATATTTTGGGTTTGCAGTTTAGGTAGCAGTAAAACATATTTACTGATTGATTTTATTTTTTAAAAATTGTGCCTTTGGATAATCACCTCAGTACAGAATTAAAGTAAAAAGGTGGTAATGACAATAAAACATGAACAACTAAATCACAGGATGAAATATTTCTTTAAAAATCATACTTTTAGTACTATGCTATTGTGGAATAGTAGGTCTTTTCAACTCATCTCCAGATTATACACAAGTAGAAAACATTGATTATAATTGTTGGTGTGGAAAGGATAATACCTTTGGCCTATTAAGCTAATGTTTTTCATTTTAAATTAATCATTAATACCAGGTTGATCCAAGACTTATGTTGTTTATAATCATGCCAAGAATATTCAGGTCACATATTTCCTCCTATAATATAGCAAAATTATGCTTTTTACCATTCAGGCCAAGAAAGTTAGGTTTAGTACCCCCCCCCCCAAAAAAAAAAAAAGAAAAGAGAAGAATATGATACTCTGCAAGACTTTGCCAGAAGAAAGAGAAACAGCCTATTCCTTCTTGTCCCTGAATATGTGGGAAAGAGGTATGTAGACATAGGTTTCTGAATTCATTTCTTTAGGATGATAAACTTTCAAGAAAGCCAAAAGCAGAGTAGATTTTGTTCTCTTCCTTTTGAAACATTGATATAAGGCTTCCACTTAGGGTGATTCTGTATCAACTTGGGAGACAATAGTGTGGCAATGTTGGGAGCAGCTGGCTAGAAATAACAGTCTGAGGCAACAAGCCTGCCCTCCAGAGTCCAGTGGTGTCTGGAAAGGATCTTGTTAGAAATTTGCCCAAAGTAGCTTGATGCAGTAGTGGGTGAGGCTGGACAGTCAATGGGAATCACCCCTGGACTTCATTTGGTTATCTACAGAGCAAGAAAAGTCTGATTGGAGGTTGAGTCAATGAAGATTGGATGGGGTGGTGATGGAGTCTCAATAGGGACATGAGTGAGCAAAGGTTATATAGTCCATATCCTCAGAATTTTGTTTCTAGAACAATCTGGCACACCCAAGGGTCACATCTGCCACCTCACAGTGGAGAACAGCACAAGCAAGTTATATGGAATTCTGTAAGTTTCCTCTATACTCAGATATCAGCTTAAGAAGAGAAAGTTGATAAGGTCAGCTCTGATAGGTAAAATGTGAATTGATTGAATATTTTACATTAGAGAAGCTGTTTAAACTGGACCTATTAATTTGCAGTTTTAGGATAATCCCTGCCCTTCCAGTTCCTTCTGTATGGGGTAGAGTATTGAGAAGAATATTAAATGAGTTATATAAAATAGACTTTTCTTTGAACGTTTCAGGAGTAGTGTACGTTTAGAAATTTGTCAGTGAGTCATCTGTACTTCTCCCTGCTCCCTTTCCCACTCCTCACTCTCAGCTGAGCTGGCTTCCTTTTCCTATAAGGAAATTGAAATAATATGAAGAGAACTTTCAACTACTGTATTTACTCACCTGAAATTTTTTGTGATCTTACTGTTTTCTCTTCTATAACTATAGAGTTGTCTGATATCCCATCCAAGGGCAGTTCTTCTACAGGGGCACTATTCTTCCTGACAATCTTTAGTGAGTCATCAGTTTTTTCCTTGCTACTCATTCCATCATAAAACAGATGTAAATGTTTCTTCCTATTGTAACCAACAACAACTCCTTTTAACACCATTTCACTCTCTATTAGTCCCACAACTCTGCATATTCACAAGTCTTCATATTGTAACAAAACGTCTCAAATATTTCCAGTATTGCTTCCAGTGCTTTTTAAATTCACTGAAATAGGTTTTTCACTTAAGCCATTCTACTATAGCTCTTATGAGGGCAACCAGTGACTTCCATGTTGTTACAGAAATGATTAATTCTCTGACTTGATTCATCACTGACATTTGGCACAGCTGATGACTCTCTTCCTCTTTTACCTTACTGGCTGTCCTTTCTCAGTCACTCTTGGCATTTCCTCATCTTTCCAACTTCTCAGTGTTGGAGGTCCAAAGAGTAATCCCTTTGTGATTTCATCCACTTGTGGTTTTTATATTATACCTATGTTGACATCTTCTAGATTTTCACATCCATCATATACCTGTGATCTGAATTGACTATTCTACAGTCCCTACTCAACATCACCACTTGGGTATATCTCAGACTTACATGTTCAAATAAAATCTTCACCTCAGTTGATGGTAACTCTATTCTATGACTCTTAGGCCAGAGAATCATCCTTGACCCCTTTTCCCTCAGAATGTATGTCAAACTTGTCAGCAAATCCCAGAATCTGGTTTTATGTTAACTTCTCTGTCACGTCATTTTTCACTCACTTATTTCCATTTTTGTCTCTCTAGAGTCAATTATACAACTAGGGTGGGACTTTGGAATGTAAAGGAGGTCATGTCACACCTGCTCAAATCTCTCCAGTGGTTCCTTATGTCCCTCAGAGGAAAAAGTAAAGTTCTTAGCTTGAGTCACAAGCCCCTACAGTCTTCATGCCTACTGTCCCCTACCCCTTTACCCCCATCTTCTACTTTCTCTCTATGCTTACTCTGTTCAACTGCGTCGGTCTCCTGTTTTCTTCATATATCCTGGGCATATTCTGATCTCATGGTTTTGACATTTTTCTCTTCTCTCTGGAAAGCTTTTCCTCTAATGTCTCATGACTCAAATTCTCATCCTATTTATTTCTCAAATGTCACATTCTCAGTAGGGCTTTCTCTGATTATTTAAGGTCACAGTGTCAATCCCTAATTGGGTATTCCTTAGCCTTTTTTCTGCTTTGAATTTTTTCTCCATAGCTTTTATAATTTTCTGATATTATATGCTAATTATTTATTTTGTTCTAATAATGTTCTATGTTAATCTTGTGTGAATTAGAGGTAAAGGTTGGCTAATTTGTAAAGACAATAGTTGGTTCACAGACAGGAGCAGGACTAAAAGTCAAAACTCTAATCTGGGACAATGTGAAGAAACAGTTTGTTTGGGGGGCAGTTTATAGAGACATTTCTAGGGAATCTAATAATACTGTTGGTTTATATAGATATAAAACAAAATTTGAGAGCACTAGCAAAGAAACCAATGCCATCTTTATTCTTCCTAGATTATATTTACAGTAAACTTGTTTATTGTCCTGTTATAGGAGCAAATGAAGGTTCCAAAGAAGTCTTGTGTTCCATTTTATTGGTGATGTATGCTCTATCTAGGTTTTAGGGTACAGGAGATATGGTCATCCCTTGGTGTCATTTGGGGATTCATTACTGGACCCCATATGGATACTAAAATCTGCAAATCTTAAGGATCTTATATGAAATGATGAAATGTTTGCATATAACCTATGTACCTTCTTTCACATACTTTAAATTTTCCCTAGATTAATTATAATTATGAATACAATGTAATATAATGCTATGTAAGTAGTTATTATGCTGTATTGTTTAGCAAATAATGACAAGAAAAGTTTGTGTTCAGTACAGAGAAAAATATTTTCAGTTTAAGGTTGGTTGAATATATAGATGTGAACTCATGGGTACTGAGAGAGTTGAGTGTATTTCTTCACACTAATATCAAACTATCCCAATAAGAAATCAAGAGAATAATCTAATTTATAATAGCATCAAAAGTAGTTAGAGGCCATCTGTGGTGGTGCATGCCAGTAATCCCAGCGGCTTGGAAGGTGGAGGCAGGAGGATTGCGAGTACAAAGCCAGCCTCAGCAATTTATCAAGGCACTAAGCAACTCAGTGAGACCCTGTCTCTAAATACAAAATTAGGCTGGGGATGTGGCTCAGTGGTCGAGCCCTTGAGTTCAATTCCCAGTACCCCCCCCCAAAAAAAGTAGTTAGAAATAAATTTAAAGAAGTAAAAGATCTCTAAAATGAAAATTATTAATATTTTTAAACACTGATGAAAGAAATTGAAGAAGACATAAATAAATGGAAATATATTCTATGTTCATGGATGAGGAGTTTTAATTTTATTAACATGTCCATACTACTAGTGATCTATGGATTCAATTCAATCCCTATCAAAAGCCCAATGACACTTTTCACACACAAAAAGAAAACATTTTCTAAAATTCATATGGACCATACTAAAGATCCTGAATAGCCAAATCAATCCTGAACAAAAAGAACAAAGCTGGAGGCACCACATCAAAATAGAATAATACTGGCATAAAAATAGACACAGAATGCAAATGGAACAGAATATAGAGTTCAGAAATAAGCCCATTGACAGTCAACTAATTTTTTATGAGAAGGAGAGTTCAATAAGACAGCTTTAAGAAACCCTGGTCTTTTCAATAAATGGCACTGATGAAAACTGGGTATACATATGCACTAGAATGAAATTGGACCCTTACCCCATATACAAAACTAACTCAATTAGATTAAAAACCTAAATGTAATACCAAAACTATAAAACTAGAAGAGCTCCTTGGCAGTGGTTTTAGCAATGATGTTTTGGGATAGGACACCAAAACACAAGCAACAAAAGGAAAAATAAGTGAGTCTACATCAGACTAAAAAGCTGCACAGCAAAGGAAACTGACAACAAAATGAAAATGCAGCCTATGTGTTGGGAGAAAATATTTGTGAACCGTATAAAGGTTTAATATCTAACTTATACTAGGAACTCCTGTAACTCAATTGCAAAAAGTCAACAACCTGATTAGAAAATGGCAAAGGACCTTAGTACATTTTTAGAAAGACATAAAAATGGCCCAGCATATGAGAAGATACTCAACAATACTAATTTCTCCAGAGCTGTGATTTGAATCATGGTCTTTGTCCTGTCCTGGGAACTTCTGGTGCAAGGGTGCAGATTAAGACTGCCCAGTTGCTATGGTAATATTCTGCTTGAAGGAAGTTCTGTGACAGGCAGGTACTATCAGCCTTGACCCTGAGTTCAGACACCAGCTGCTGAGGGTAGAGAATTATGAGTGCAAAATGATAATTATAATTGGGCTTCATCCTTCAGCCTGCTTGCTTTGAAGAAACTTTCTCACTGAAAACCCTTTTGGTGATAATGCCTATATGGTAAATGTGCTGAGCTAGCTCTGGGTCATTCATCATCCATCAGGGAGTAATAATGTCCCACCTGGTCTCAACTTTCTCTCCATGTGTCTGTTTGTCTTTTCTAATCCCCCATCACCCCATGCTGTTTTCTGAATTAATGGCTGTGCAGATTGTGGCAACTAACCAGGAAATACAAATCAAAAGTACAGTCATTTGTCACCTCATTATCTGTTAGGGTGGCTATTATCCAGAACAAAGAGGCAGTGAGTGTTGGGAAAGGTATAAAAGAAAGCGAACCATTGCCTGCTCTTACTGGGAATGTAGATTGGCGCAGCCACTGTGAAAAACAGTATGGAAGCCCCTCAAAAAATTTAAAGTAGCTTTTTTGTTGCTGTGATTAAAACACCCAATAAGAACACCTTAGAAAAAGATAAATTTATTTGGGGTTCATGGATTCAGAGGTCTCGGTTCATAGATGTCCCACTCCATTTCTCTGGGCCCAAGATAAGGCAGCACACTACTGGCTATGTGTCCAGTGGAGGAAAGGTGCTCAGGTCGTGGTGGGGAGAAGATGTAGAGTTGGGGGAAAGGAGAGGCCACAGGACAGTTGCACCCTTCCAGACAAAGCCCCCAGTGACCCACCTCCTCCAAGAACATCCCACCTGGCTGCCCAGTTAACACCTAGTCAGTCCATTCAAACTAGGATGGGATGATTAGATTATAGCTCTTGTAATCTATTTCACCTCTGAAGATTCCTGCATTAACATAGGAACTTTTGGGTGGACACCTCACATCTAAACCGTAATGATAGGACTACCATATGAACCAGCAATACCACTTCTGGGTATACAACCAAAGGAAATGAAATTACCACTTTGTAAAGCAAGCCGCTGTCAGTGTTCATTAAAGCATTATTCATATTAGCCAAGAAATGGAAACAAATGTCCATCAGTGGATGAATGGGTAAGAAATTGTGATACACACATAGGACTATTAGTCTTTAAAAAAATATATCATGCTATTTGCAACAACATGGATGGACCTAGGGGGACATATGTAAGGTAAAAATAATCCTGATGCAGAAAGAAAAATAATGAATGATCACACTGGAATTAAAAAAAAAACAGGGCTTAGCGGTAGAACACTCATCTAGCATATGAGAGGTCCTGGGTTCGATCCTCAGCACCACATATAAATAAAGTTAAAAAAAAAAAAAGAAACTGATTAGAATATTGGTTCCCAGGAGCTTGGGTAAGAGGGTGAAGTTACAGAAATGGGAAGATGCTCTTCAGAGGATACATAATTGAAGTTATATAGGATGAATAAGTTCAAATTTCAGGTATACCAATAATCAAAAACGAGAAGTTTGCTAAATGAGGTGATAATATTAAGTTGCTAGAATAGAATTTACTATATGTATATTAAAATATATTACAATCCTCAAACATATACAATAAAATTTTTTAAAAACCCTGTGTTTTCTTTATTCTTCCTGGGGTAATTAAGTTTATATTGCAAATTTAAGTTTAATGTCGTGTTCTAGGAGCAGGTGAAGGATACCAAGAAGTCCTATGCTCCATTTTATTAGTGATACCATGTTCTGTCTAGACCGTAGTTTAGGAGGCAGTGAGGATCACATCTAAGACTTAGGACTCACAGAGGTTCTCAAAATCTTACTGTGAGTGAGAAGCACTTGGAACAGGCTAAATGAGTAAGAGACGCTTGTAAAAACTGCACATTTCCTGTTTTCACCACAAGATATTCTGAACCAATAAGTTTAGAGGTATATGTATAATCTATAGTTTTAACACGCTTCTCCGGTGATCCTAATGCAGGCGTTTCATTTCTCTTCTGCAAAAAACAAAAAACAAAAAACAAAAAAACTGTCTCAGTGATGATTATTGTGTGGTTGAATCACATAAAAGAAATATGGAAGAAATTTCAAGAGAATTTCATTTTTTTATAGAACAGTGAAGGGTTTAGGGATCCAAATAATGTTCTGATTTCTTCATTTTGTTGAAGATTATAAGAAAAAGTCAAATAGCAGGCAACATGGTGATGTTAGAAAGCTAGATTTCACTTCTATAAAGTAACATCAAAATGATGGAACTTTAGTAAGGGACTAAGTTTATTCTAAAATAAAACACAAAAAGAATGTGTTTGGAAACTACTAGCTGATTTTAGATTAATAAAAATATTGCAAAGATAACAATCTTATTCCTTATTGATTTCTTTGACAGTTGAATATATATGAATATATGATTTTTTTTATATATACATATATTATAAAATTATTCCTTTTATATTCCTCACCAGTTTTACCTAATGTTCACATCTTATAATATCATAGTACATTTTCTAAAACTAAGAAACCAATATTGGTACTTTATTATTAACTAAGTTCCATCCTTTATTTGGATATCATTTGTTTTGCCACTAATGTCCTTTTGATCTTCCAGGCTCCAATCCAGAATTCCACATAGTATTTATTGCACTAGCTTTATATATACATAATGGGATTCCAAGGCATAACTCTGAGGGTTCCATTTACATTGCTGTGCCAGGCACTGTTCACAGTGCTTCACATCTGTTAACCTATTTGATCATCACAGCAGTCCTAAGAAGTAGGCAAGGTAAGTTATTCCTATTTTGTAAACACAAGCACTGAGGACAAAGATATTAAGTAACCTCATAAAACAAAATAACATGGCTAATAAGTAGAAGAATTGAGATGCTAGGTAGAAAGCCTGTGTTCTTGGATATATTTCAAGTCTGGAGGCTTCCTATCACATCTAACCAGCTATGAAAAGCACACTTCTTATTTTGGTGAACTAGCTGATTGAGCTTAAGTCAATCTCTCTGGATCACTGTTTGCCCATCCATGAAATCATAGAAGTATATAATCTATATAAGGTTCCTACCTTAAAAACACATTTATGGAGCTAGGTGGGGTGTTGCATACCTGCAGTCCCAGGTACTCCACAGGCTAACACAGGACGATCACTTGAGCCCAGGAATTAAGATTGGCTTGGGCAACATAGCAAGATCCTGTGTCAAAAACTAAAAAACAAGCAATAACAAAAAACCAAATCTCTGAAATTGAAATGTATATCTTTAAATTATAGCTGAGACACCTAGCCTATATCTGTTTTCTTGTCAATTTCTTAAAAATAAAATGTTCATTAAAATGAGACTAGTGGACATTAAATATTCATTTTTATTTAAAATTTGTTTTAGTTGTATATAGACTCAATGCCTTTATTGGTTTTAAGTGGTGCTAGGATAGTACCCAGTGCCTCACACTTGTGTGGCAAGTGCTCTATCACTGAGCTACAACTCCAGCCCAATTTCAACTTTACTTTTAAGGAGACTCTATATATTGAGATATTTTTTTTATTTGCTTTAGGTTGTTATCTTGTTGATTTTGAATTTTCTATTATGTTTTTGAATACTACTCAATTCTACCCTTTGTATTCCAATAAAATTAAACCGAATGAATGTTGCTTCTCATGTAGGAATGTTCAAGCAAATAAACAGTATATAGGCACATATTTCAATAGATTAAACTGAGTTTAAATTATTCCTCATGCTGGTACTGTAATAGGCTATTGATCTCAGATTGCATTTTCTGTTTCTTTTATAATTGAATTTTGTTCCCAAATAAAAGAGCATGTTCATTTCAGATTGCATTTAGCGAAATAACTGCAACTGGGATCAGTGTTAACATGTGCTTAGTGGAGGACTAACCTCTTCATAGAAATAACTCTGGAATATTGTGCTGTGACTGTTTAAAAGAAAAGAGGAAGTGTACCATCTTGGTACTTTTTTCAAAAGTGCTAAATTTTAGATTTTTTAAAACTATTATAAAAATTATGCATGATTATATCCACTAATCAGAATATATGCAAAACTATAGAATTTCCCCTGAATGACAACTAATAGAAGATATTTGCATTTATATTTATATTTCTAAGGATGAAAAGAAATTCTGATTAAAGTATATAGGACAGAGGGCTTAAATAAAAAGGTCTTTAAATAGACAATGGGCTGCCCAAACAGATTTTTTTTATGTTATACTGTGTTTTGATTTCATTGCAATGAGATAGAAATTTGAGGATACTAAGAAAGGCAAATCACTCAAAGGCTTTTGCATGCTCTATAGTCTCTATCAAATATAATGCTCCTAATACTACTCAGATATTAAGCACACTGCTTTCAGTCCTCTACCTGAAGGTGACAGTATTTAGTTGTCCAAAAGGTCTTGAGTCCTAAAGCTCCAGTTATTTATTGGTGACTAGAAACAGGCAAGAGGGTCTGTTTTTTTTTTTTTATTCAAACAGCTTGTAGTGGGATATAGGGTTACTGTTGGAACAAAGCAGGACATACCTTAGCATTTTTATTACTCTCTTTTGAGAGGAGAGAGGAAAGAGGAGAGATAAAAGCGCTTCGGTGAAACTCAGTTCCAAACACTGATTCTTACGATTCAATTTTCAGACCTCAGGGAAGACTTCCCTATATTTCTTGCCCTAAGTCATTGAAACAAAATGAAACTTCATTCATATGTTGTGAAGATTGTGTGTCATGCTATTATTCCCACTGGTGAAGGATAGTGCTTCAAAGCATGGAAAAATGTTAAAGAGTAACTTACTAAACACTTCTGTCATCATGAATGCCATAGTACCTACAGCACCTTTTCTCACTTTTGTTTTCAATGTGTGATTTTGGACCATTATCATTTCTCAATGATTACATATGGTTAGGAATATTTGCAATGGTATATGATTCATCTTATTTTTAAATTTGCAAATATTTATGTTCAGATGAAATATGTTTTAAATATGATTCTACCTTGGCATCTTAGTCATTGAATATTAGATTAAAATGATTTTATTTTTAAAAAATAATAATATTAAATCCCCCCCCCCAAAATCAAACAAAAATTAACTTCAAATAATTTTGGTTTAAAAATTGATTCCATTATGTGCATTTTAATTTTTAGAAATAGTTTTGAATATTTCAGAGAGAAACTACAGTCATGCCTTGCTAAATAATGGAGAGACATTCTGAGAAATGCATTGTTAGATGACTTTATCATTGTGCAAACAGAGTATTACACAAACCTGTGTTGTATAGAGCAATCACTCAATGAGGCCTCTTGATGTAATCAATAGACATGTCAAAAGAGATGTATGAAGCTGCTGATGTATTACAGCATATCATTTTGCAGTAAATTTTTTTTTCTTAAGTAGAAAGAGTACATTCTAATGACAGAAAGTATAGGGTAGTTTTTATTATCATAATGAAGTATTGTGTACTATACATAATTGTCATATGTTTTACTTTCTTATGACTGGCGGTGGCACAGTAGATGTGTTTATACCAGCATCACCACAGACACACAAATAAAGTTGTATTATGAGGTTACAAGGGCTACAGTGTCATCACTGGGCATAGGGATTTTTTAGCAGCATTATAATTTTATGAGAATACCATAATTTATGTGGTTCATCATTGACCAAAACTTTGGTATGTGGTGCATAATTGTATTTGAAAACATAAGAGGAATAATTTTAATTATTCAGATTTCTATTGTTTCTATTAAAATTCACAATTTGAGTGCAACTATATCCATGTTGGAACACTTTGGAAACAATTTCATTTACTTGTTAATTCTTTAAGTCATTGTAGATGACTACCTGTTAAAATCGTAATAAAATATCCAAATAGATCAGATTAAATAGAAAAGTATGGGTTCTCATTTTTTGAGCATTCCCCTCAAACTTGCTCAGGAGAGCAGAAAGTTTGGGGAAAAAAGGAAATACAAAATTTACAAGACTTGCTTCTTGGCTGGGCAGGATTGTGCACTCCTGTAATCCCAGCAGCTCGGGAGACTGAGTCAGGAGAATCACAAATTCAAAGTCAGCCTCAGCAACTTAGCAAGGCCCTAAACAATTTAGTGAGACCCTGTCTCAAAATAAGAAAAAAAAAAAGGCTGGGCTGGGGATGTGGCTCAAGCGGTAGAGCGCTCGCCTGGCATGCATGCAGCCCAGGTTCGATCCTCAGCACCACATACAAACAAAGATGTTGTGTCCGCCGAAAACAAACAAACAAAATAAATATTAATTCTCTCTCTCTCACTCTCACTCTCTCTTAAAAAAATAAAAAAAGGCTGAGGATGCACCCCTGGGTTGAATCCCTGGTACCAAAAACAAAACAAAAACAAAACAAAACAAAACCCTCTTGCTTCTAATGAATAGAATGAGGCAAAAGTAACACTTCATCTTCTGGGGAATGGGCTATAAACAGCATTTTGTTTTAGCCTTCTTCTCCTGGATCACTTGCTCTGAGGAAAACTTGCTGTGAGGATAGCCAAGCAACCCTAGGGAGAAACCCACATGAACCCACAGAGAACCCACAGAGAACCAAAGCCTCTTGCTGACAACAGTGAGGATCACCTATCTCAGAAACCAAGTTTTTGTTCTCAATAGAGCCTTGAGATGACTGCAGACCCAGCTGACATTTCAACTATATTCTCAAAACAGACTGGAGCCAGAATGACCCATCTTAGTTACCCTGCTTCCAAATTCCTGACCCACAGGAACCAAGAAGTAATAAATACTTATTGTTCTTAGCTTCTATGCTTTTGAAAATTGGGTTATGTAGGAATAGATAACTAATATAGCTTCATTTATTCTCACAGCAACTACTTGGATACTTTAAAAGTATTTTAGCACATCTCATTCTACTTCCCACTGTCCAATGGCTCCGCATTTTCCTCAGAGCAAAATCCAAAGTCTTTTTTTTTTTTTTTTTAGTTGCCAATGGATTTTTTACTTTGTTTATCTATGTATGGTGCTGAGGATCGAACCCAGGGCCTTACACATGCTAGGCAAACACTCTACCACTGAGCCACAACCTCAATCTCAAAATCCAAATGTTTAATGGCCAGAAAAAGTCTGTATGATCTGGTCCCACTCCTGCTCCATTTCATCACCACCCTCACCTCCTCCTCTGCCCCTCACCTTTTCAGCTCCAGATACCCTGTTCTATTTGGTGTTCTAAAACATCCTAGGAGTGTTCCCAGCTTAGAGTCTTTATCCAGTGAAACGTGAGCACAAGTGTTGCATGTTACTTTTTGTCAGGAGGATTAAGAAGCAATACATGAGTCAGCTGATTCTTTTCTCCTTTGATGATTATAGAATTAATGTGTTGAGAAGGAGCCTCTGTCAGCCTGTTTCTTTAGAGACGTTAACAGTGAAGCCCCTCCAGACTTCTTGTGGACTTGCAGTGTGCGTGAAGGACACACACGTTCATGGGATTACAATAGTGAGTTTATTTGTTATCACAAATGATTCACGGAGAACCTTATGAAAAGGGGACTTTCAAGAAGATTAAAAAAGAATGGTGTGAGAAAATTCAGGAAGATGAAGATGTCAAATCCATTAGAAAAATAAAGATTTTAAAGTGTTTATTTGATTTGGCATTCAGTAAGTTATGCAATGTGAAAAATATATAGTTCCCTTCATATGGTTATCAATCAAAGATGGAAAATACAAGTCTGGACTATAGCAAAACTGAGGCTCTTGCTGTCACCATTTTCTTACTCCTCACTTCTTCAACATTAGCAATCTGGCTTCTGATTTGTTTCCCTGCTCATTTTGAATTTAAGAACCTCCTTACTCTTAATTTCATTCTTTTCCCTCCTCCTCACTTCAGTGGCTTCCCTTTAGGTTCTACCATATATTCCTCCATTCTTTCTCAGTGGAACTTAAAAGAGAAACATATAATTGCCATTTACCCTTCTTTACCACTTATTCACTCTTTAGCCTACTACAAATTGACTTTTGAATCCACCAATCTACTGAAATGGTTCATACCAAGGAGACTTTTTATAAAAGGCACATAAAACTTGTTTGTAAAACTTTCTTTAATTTTTATGTTATAATGTAGTAGGTAACTATTTGCTGCATCTTTCATTTTGTATCAGCTGAAGAGAAATTTGAAACTGTCAGTCAAATTGGATAATAAGAAATAATATTTTGATTACTAGTGAATAGAAACGCACAATAAAAATATTTTCATGCCACTTGAAATGTTACCATTGGTTGCAAGTTTTGAAGATACGCAATATGTTTTCTCTCATTTTTTTAAGTAGGGATTTTGATTGCAGACACAGCTTGCCTATCTTTTCTTCTCCCCCTGACCTCTATTTTTTTCTTTTTGGCTTATAGTTACCAATGCTTGAGCACAAATTTAATGAAGCCTTTTTCAATTTGGGACTTCCCAATAGTAATACAATAATATTACAAAGATTTTTCATAGATATTTTCTCATTTAATCTTCAAATAACTTTTGAAGGATATTTAATTTTCTTCCCATTTATGGATGAAGAAATTGAAATTCAAAGAGGAAGATAAATTGCCACTTTCACCTGGCCACAGGTGTGGGTGTATATATGATCAGATTTAGGTTTTCTCACTCAAAATTTAGAGCTTCTGTTTCTACTATGCTCCAGTTACATAGATGTAGTACATATGTACAAGTAGCAACATATATAGTGTGGCTTGTCATAGTAAATTTCCTTTTCTAATAGACATTTTTTCGAACATTATAATATCATTCATTTCCAACAGTTTTAACATATTCTGATACCTTGTCACAATGTTATATATTGAGTGAGCTTTGGTATTAAATGGATTTATATTAACAAAAAAGTCACTATATACTTCATAAATATTCTCTCACATCACTCTGCTCTGAAAAGACACATTTGCATCGTCTTTAACATAGATATGGTATTAATGCTTTTGCAATGAGAAGAGAAAAAGGAGTTTGAGTTAAATAGAAAAATAATTGGGTATAATTGTTACACACACACACACACACACACACACACACACACACACACACACCAGACTGTTGATTGAAACATTAGCCTTAAAATATTCATAATAGAATTTCTGGGGCATCCTTGAGATTGAGAAGGTTAATTGACTGATTCACCAAGAAAATGAGTTCAGGGAATTTGGTTCTAGAAGGTGACTACAACAAGCAAATAGGGTGAGCGACTACCTATTGGAATAAATAGAATTTTTAGTGCCAGGTATCTTTAAATCTGACAAAGAGTGATTTTTCCCCCAGAGATAAACACATGATCAAAAGCCAGGAGTTGAGGGGCTGGGGTTGTGGTTCAGTGGTAGAGCACTTGGTTAGCATGTGTGAAGCACTGGATTCGATCCTCAGCACTTCATAGAAATATATATATATATATATATATATATATATATATATATATATATATATATATTTTTTTTTTTTTTTTTTTTTTTTTTTTTTTTGAAAAGTCAGCAGTTGAAAGAATAGTACAAGTGAGGCACTTTGCCTAACTAGAGAGGGTGGACTGGCAAAATGAGGCCAGATTATCTGTGTCAGAATACACATTGAAAGCAATAAAGAGCTATTGAAGGTTCTTGAGCAATAGATTTGCCTGATCCTGGGTTTTAGGCAAAGCACCCTACAACTTTAACAAATGGTGACCATGGAAGGAAGTAACCAGGCTTAGGGAGATCAACTAAACTTCTTTGCAAAATTTTGGATTTTATAATCCAGTAAAGTTCCTCCTCAAATTCTTGAAGACTAAAATGTAATTGTTGACTATTTAATTTGTTCAGGGTGGATATTAAAACAACAACAAAATAAATTATTACATTCTATTCATACAGGAATGGAACTTTAACATCAAATTAGTAGGAAGGACCTAGTCCCAGAGTTAAGGACAGACTATTAAAAAATAAACTGCATGTTATTAAAGAATTACAGTATTGGCCTTATTTTTTCATTTTCTCCTTTAGTAAAACTGTCATACACCTATGTAGGTCCTCAGATTGGTATCTGAGAGTCACTGAGCTAAGAGAATATCATGATTATTCAGGCATAAGATAATGAGAACCTGGGATGGGAAAAGAAGAAATAAGAAAGGGAGATGATGATGGAAGAATGATAGCACTTAGATTGAGCACAGAAGAAGAAGTGAAGGAGAGATGCCTACAAAAGTTATATTGTGGCCTAGTATAGTTTTTAACAGTCAGTATTGCATGTAAGGTTATCCTAATTTATCTCTGAACAGAGTCTATGGGATGCCATGCCAACTGATTGATATCTTGATGTCTTATTTACCAGAATCAGAAATAAGAAATGCAATTTACCAAACATAAAAAGATAAAATTTTTATTAGTGATGAATGGGTTAAAATATTTCTCCATCTAAACCTGTGATAGACCCAACCTGATCTTTTCTTAAAATTGGGAGCCATCTCCCCACAAAGCCATGAAAAGATAATTTTGGCTTTACTATAAATTACTGCAAATTCTGAACCTGCTTGGAATGCCTGCCCGTGCCTTGAACTCACCCATGCCTAGCTCTCTGACCAGATAGCAGCCCTCTCTGAAACCTTAGTGATGCCTCACAAATCTTGGCCTCCCCTGACCAGATAACGACCTTCTCTGAGGCTCTAATGACCCTCATAAATTCTGATGTTGGGGCCAGCAAAAAATGTGAACTACCATCAGTGTTATGCTTGTCAGAGTTCTGTTATCTGTAACCCCCCTTTTGTGGAACTTTCTGGGCTATAAAGCTGGGCTGCAGGAAAGCTGGGGTGGCTGTCTTGTTCCCACTGTTTTGGGAGGGAGAGGCAGCTTTAATTTGATTTTAATTGGAGTCAGTGGTCTTTTCTTGCATCCTGGTCTAACACCTGCATGATCTTGGGGAAGACTTTAATTGGAGGTAAGAAAGTTCACTTTTACAAAGTGACATTATATAGTCACATCAAGCTTTCATAGATTTTTTTTTTCAGAAAAAGTTCTTAAAATTTAATATTCTTGACAATTGTCATTTAGCAATTGCAAGGCTTTGCTGTTGTGGTGTAGAGTTTCTTTTTTTTTTTTCTTTCCTTTTTCATTGAGGTGATAAAGTAGAGGTATGAAAGTTCGTCTACATGTAAAAAAGGGCAAAGATTATTTTTGACTTCAGAAATTGTATTTCAAGGTTATATAATAAAAATACATTACTTAGGAAAGACAGTGATTTTGTTTTTCATTCAAAACAGATATTCAAAATTAGTTCATGGCAAATATGTTCTTTGTTGAATGTTAATCTGTAGCATCATCTACAGGTATTCATAATATAAGTCTCTGATCTTTTAAAAGTGAAACTTTTAGAAAGGGTAAATTGACTATTACTTCTCTGGGTAATAGCTAGTACTGTCTTTGTTATAGAGCTTTTAAAATGAAATTTTGAGTTACAATGAAAAAAGTTACCAGTTCACTTACTATACAATAGCTTAGAATGTGAATGTCTTAAAGAAAAAAACTTCAATAAATGACTGGAGTTATTTGGTGGAATTTACAACATAATAACAAGAAAAGATTTTCAGCTTTGATTACAAAGGAAATTAGTCATTTAATTTTACCCTTAGTGCTGATACACAGTTTCAGTACCTATTAAGAATTCTATATATATTTAAATGACTTAAGCAATTATTAAAAGCAAGTTGCAAGAAATTATCAGCACTTTCACAAAAAGCATACTGTGTTCAGACTGCTGGTGCTTTAAAATTTTCATGAAAGCAAATTCAAGTGAAGAACAGGATTTAGGATTTAGTGACAAAGAGTTTTCAATCCCTTAATCCCTTTGTAATAACTAGATTCATCCTTTAACCATTAAAAAAGGGATAAAAATGTTAATATTGGGGCTGGGGTTCTGGCTCAGTAGGAGAGCACTTGCCTAGCATGTGTGAGGCACTGGGTTTGATTTGTAGCACTGCTTATAAATAAATAAAAAATAAAATAAAGGTCCACTGACAACTAAGTATTTTAAAAAATGTTACTATTGATTCCTAACCGCACTTGTGACTGAAAAATTAATTATATATGGTAAATTAATTATGTCTCCAAACAGCTACTTGATTTATAATTTAGGTATTGAAATATAATGAAATACTTTTTACTGTGTTTATAGTCACTGGAAGAGCAACATGAATCATACTTTAAATAAAATGTTTCCTTTTTTGACCTTTCCCAAATTGTGTTTCAAAATACAAGGATGCCTTTTCCTTGTCTCCTGTCTCTAGACCTTTACCCATCGTCTCATTATTATTTTCTAACTTGATCCTAACTTTACAAAGGAGCTATACCTAGAGAGTTATCTGTATTATTAAACTGTATTAAAACAAATTTCAAGCTATCCATGTTGTTTTACCTAGACTTATTACATTATTAAGAGTAAATATCTTATTAGACTCAATAGGGAGCCACAAAATGAATAAATAAAAATTTTTTAAAGGTGGCAACTGAGTGAATATAAAATAACTAATAAAATATAAAAGTTAATAAAATGGGGTAGCTGTATCATATAAATCAACAAAATTTATACTGAAAAGATTTAAATATTAACTTCAGTTTTCCTAGATTACCATAATGAATTGCTATTATTATTATTATTATTATTATTATTATTATTTTATTGGGGGTTATTTTGGGGGATTGAACTCAGGAGCATTAGACTACTGAGGCACATTCCCCAGCACTATGTTTTATTTTATTTAGAGACAGGGTCTCACTGAGTAGTTTAGCACCTTGCTTTTGTTGAGGCTGTCTTTGAACTTGAGATCCTCGTGCCTTAGCCTCCCCAGCCACTGGGATTATAGGCATGCACCATTGCACCCAGCTATGAATTGTTATTATTTAAAGACAAAACAAAACATGGGTATCTGACATCTTACTTACATTTGTTTAGATAAGATTCGTATGTGTTCTGAACTACCTAAAATATTTTAAGCACTATTCCAAGTGTTCATATATATTAGCTAACTTCTCACAAAGGTGAGGTGGAAATTCTTTGTTTCTTACCATTTTATAGATGAAGGAACTGAGGCAAGTACAATTTAGAGCTCCAAATAGACAAATACTGCTTAGTAACTCTGTGGGCTTGGGTCTGGGTCCTGTCAACATTGGAGACTTATACTTCATGATTTCTTCTCATATCCTATAGTCCTACCACCAAATGCTGTTATTTCATCATTTCCTTGTACTTTTTTCCTCTTTTCTTTTGATATCTATCATGTACTTGAATAACTATATATTTCAGACTCTCTTAGTTCAGTGAATCTCAGGCATCAATATGGGGTCTTGAATTGATCCATGATGAAATCTTAGCATCTATTCTGTTATTGATTTATTTTCTGGGTTTCAAAAAATGGCTCATATACAATGGCTATTATTAGATTGTGCAAGAAACACTATTTGCAACCATTTATTAGCATTTCCAGGACCACATTCTAATCTTTGCAATATTTTCCCTGCATGCACTCTTGTTCTATTTTATTCTTTAATAACAGTAGCTGGAACTCCTATTTTAGAATGTAATTTGGATGATATCACTTCTGTTCTAAAATTCTTTGAAGCTTTCCAGTGTATTTAGAATAAAATCTCATCTCCTAGTTAGGTCTACAAGATTAAAAGTAAACTTATTCCTGCCTACTTCTTTGGCTCCCTATTTTAGTGTCTGTCCTCTTGTTTTCTTTACTGTGTTTATGCAGTTATTCTTCTTTTTTCATGTTTAATTTCTTAACTTCTTTGCAGACTTTATATCTCAACTCTCTGAAAAGGCATTTCCTTTTGGCTAACATATTTCCTTCTGCTGTTCTCTTATGGCACTCAGTTATTTTCCTTTATAGTTCTCACTCCAGTTCATGTTTCTATATTTATTCATTTGTTTACTTTTTAAATTAGTTCTAATCAGTTATACAGGACAGTAGAAAGCTCTTCCATTCATTGTACACAAATGGAGCAGAATTTTTCACTTTTCTGGTTGTATATGAAGTAAAGTCACGCCATTTGTGCAATGGACTAGGGTAATGATGTCTGTCTCAATCCACCATCTTTCCTACCCTCTTGCCCCTCCCCAATGCCCCTTCCAAAGTTCCTCCACTCCCCCATTATGCCTCCCGCCCCCATTATGGATTAGCACCCACTTAATAGAGAAAACATTCGGCCCCTGTTTTTTTTTTTTTTTTTTTTGAGATTGGCTTATTTCACTTAGCATGATATTCTTCAACTACATCTATTTAACGGCAAATGCCACAATTTTATTCTCTTTTAATGCTGAGTAATATTCCATTGTGTATATGTAGCACAGTTCCTTTATCCATTCATTTGTTGAAAGGCATCTAGGTTCCTTCCACAGTTTAGCAATTGTGAAGTCTGATGCTATAAATATTAATGCGGCTTTGTCATTGTTATATGCTGTTTTTAAGTTCTTTGGGTATAGACCGAGGAGTGGGATAGCTGGCTCAAATGGTGGTTCCATTCCAAGTTTTCTGAGGAATCTCCATACTGCTTTCTAGATTGGTTGCACCAATTTTCAATGCCACCAGCAATGTATGAGTGGCCTTTCCCCCTACATCCTTGCCAACACTTATTATTGTTTGTATTCTTGATAACTGCCATTCTGACTGGCATGAGATGAAATCTTAGAGTTCTTTTGATTTGCATTTCTCTAATTATTAGAGAACATTTTTTTCATATAGTTATTGATCTATTGTATATCTTCTGAGAAGTGTCTGTTCAGTTCCTTAGCTCATTTATTGATTAGGTTGTCTGTTTTTTTAGTGTTAAGTTTTTTGTGTTCTTTATATATCCTGGGGATTAGTGCTTTATCTGACATGAATGTGGCAAAAATTTGCTCCTCAAATGTAGGCTCTGTCTTCACCTCATTTATCTTTTTTTTTCTCCTTTTCCTAAGAAGAAGCTTTTTAGTTTGAATCCATCCCATTTATTGATTCTTGATTTTATTTCTTGAGCTTTAGGAGTCTTGTTAAGGAAGTCATTTCCTAAGCAGACATGGTGAAGATTTGGGCCTACTTTTTCTTCTATTAGGTGTAGGGTCTCTGGTCTAATTCTTAGGTCCTTGAGCCACTTTGAATTGGTTTTTGCATGATGAGAGATAGGGGTATGTTTCCTTTTGCTGCATATGGATTTCCAGTTCTCCCAGCACCATTTGTTGAAGAGGCTATCTTTTCTCCTATGTATGTTTTTGGCACCTTTTTCTAGTATGAGATAACTGTATTTATGTGGGTTTGTCTCTGTGTCTTCTATTCTGTACCATTGGTCTACATGTCTCTTTTGGTGCCAATACCATGACATTTTTGTTATTATACTTTGTAGTATAGTTTAAGATCTGGTATTGTGATGTCTCCTGCTCACAATATCATTTGTTTACTTATTTATTTAAAAAAATATTGATTTTTTTAAAAAAAATAAATAATGGTGGGATGCATTACAATTCTTATTGCACATATACTGCACAATTTTTCATATCTCTGGTTGTATATAAAGTATGTGGACACCAATTCGTATCTTCATATATGTACTTTGGATAATGATGTCTATCACATTCCACCATTCTTGCTAATCTCCTGCCCCTTCCCTTTCCCTCCCACCCCCATTTGTTTACTTTTAATTTATCTTTCTTCTCTATAAAACTCATTCAGGTCAGGGACTCCTCTTTTTTATTCACTAAGGTATTTTCATCACCTAGCACTGTTTCATTTATATAGTGGAGTCTCAGTAAATATTTTCAATATGGTTACTTCTTAATGTGGGGCACATATTCATAATGTGTTTCAATGATTGTAGCCAGAGCACAGACCTAAACAAAAATTTATAGAGTCCAAATCTGAGATGATTAGAGATAGAGAATGAAATTTTTAAAATGGTGATGGTATGACTATGTACTTTAAGAGGCTGAACTTTATATATTTTTTATTTCTGTAAAAATTATTTTAAATGAGAAAGAAATTGAAAAGAAAATTGCAACAGAAGATGAGTTATTTCTGCTTATACAAAGATCAGTAGCAATAGTGAATGAGATCACAATATATCATCTCCAAATACACCACTTTTATATAAGGCTTGTTTTGAGCTAAAGACAATTAAGAAGCAGCAAATACAGAGAGAATTTTCTGACTTCCCCCTAGCTGCCTAAAAGCAGGACATAAATCTACCTTCATGAAGCGCCACCCCCAACCCCTTCTCTCGTACTAGGAAGAGGAAAACAACTCTTATCACTGAATAGAGTCAGTACTGAGATGGAGCTGCACAAAAAAACCTAACTAAAGTAACACTTTGTTATTAGTTTTCTCATATATTTACCTCCCCATAGTCTATGGAATCTACTCAGTCTGGAAGCCCAAACCTCTTTTCATTTTTCATGTCACTTGTATATCAATTTATTGCCTTTTGTTAAAATGGTATATAATTGCTGGATCAAACTGCCTCTTTGTGTTCTTGTTTATTTATTTATTTTTGAAGACCTGAGTGAATGTAAAAATGAAAATATTTAAATCAAGTAAAACATTTTCTTTTCTCCTGCTGTTCTATTTTTTTTTCACCTCAGTTTGATTTGCAGACCTCAGCTACTGAACCTGAGATGGTAGAGGAAAAGTTTTTTTCTGTTTTCCTCCTCTACGTTTGTACATTTCAGATGAAAGCCTCTGTATGAAAATCAGAGTGTTCCTCTTGTTTCTTGAGTGTTTGTGATGACTATAACTGTGAGGCTTGTGTTGCATTGTGTAAAGACCTAACTAAATTTCTTTGTAATGCTGACAGGGCTCATTTGCCAGTACCTCCCAAGTTTTTACTTTCTGCCTTCTACCTCTGCCGCTGCTGCTACTGCTTCTTCTACTTTTTTTTTCTTTTTAAACTTTTTTAGGTGTATATGAACACAATACATTTATTGTACTTATTTATTTTTATGTGGTGCTGAGGATTGAATCCCATGCCTCACACGTGCTAGGCAAACACTCTGCCACTGAGCTACAACTGCAGCCCCTGCTTCTTCTCCTATTTATTTATTCAGTTTAGTTTTAGTTACTGGAGATTGAATCCAGGGTGCTTTATCACTGACCTATATCCCCAGTCTTTTTTTATTTTGAGACAGGATCTTACTAAGTTGCTTAGGGCATTGTTAAGTTTCTGAGGCTGACCTTAAACGTATGATTTTCTTGTCTTAGCCTCCTGAGTCTCTTGGATTACACAACTGCATCACTGCACCTAGCTTCATCGTTGCTTAATAGGAAAATTTCTATTAACTTATTTTATGTTTAAGGTAATAGGTATTGGCTAATGGCTGCCACTTTAGACAGTGAAAATATAGAACATATCCATCATTGTAGAAACTCTGTTGCATAGCACCACCTTAGGTTTTTCCTAAAGCACTTGAATTGTAAATAGAATAATATAACTGCTCACACTTGAGTACAAGTGATCATATTGGTATTTTTGCCATCTACATGAAATTTACACACACACTGGATCAGCTAACAGAGCCATAAATTATATTTCATTGACACATGCTTCTGAAAGATACTAAGAATAGTAAACCATTTATTCTCTACATAAAACACCATGGAACAGGAGTTATTCAGCCTAGACAAAAAGAGGAGGAGGTAATATTAACATAGTGTTCAGAGGAAAAGACAATCAGTTGTGGATCTGTCACACCAGGGTTGGGTTGATAGTTCTTGGTTGGCTTGATAGATGTCCATTTCCTTCTGTGCCATTCTTGACCTTCATGATAAGAGGTCTTCCACATGAAACGGGACAATTGTTTTAGCAATGCTCTAGATCTATTAATTTTTTATTATTTGAGATTTATCTGGATATTGTGTGGTTGATAGTGAAATACTATTGTTTTGTTCAAAGAAATGAAGCTAAATTATAGCAAAGTGATAATACCTTTTGTTTTATAGTATTTTCCTAAAGGAAAGCAATAGTTGAGACTGAAGTGGTTAAGCCAATGACATTTCCTCTGAACAAAATTTCAATAAAGTTCTGTAATACCAAGGGTAAAATTACATGAGTAGTTCAACTTGCTTTAAGTGAGCATTTAAAAAAATTCTTATTGAGTAAATAAACTGTTTTATGCTTGCAATTATTCAGATTTACCTTCCATAATGACTATTTAAGGGAATTACTTTTTTCCATAATAACTTGCAAAGTGATACCATTTTGGACAATGACTTTTAAAATATAACAGCTTGTTAGCCAAAAAAATAAAAATGCTCTAAAAATGAGATCCCAACATTATGGTTTCAGGCAAAGACACCATTGACAATTTACTTGACATAACAATTTTTAGTCAGAGGTTATCATTTGTCTGACTGGTTTATTTCAGAAGAACAGTCATCAAGTTTAGAAATTATTTCTTTTTATTAATTTATTGTGTTGTTGAAGTTCTTGATTTTAGTTTTAATTTCATTCACTTAATTCTTTATCCCCAAGATTTCATTTATGTTCTTTTTATGATTTTAATCTCTGTTGAATTTTACATTCAGACCATGAATTATCTATTTATAGATTTCCTTTCCTTTGGAGTCTATTCTGGAGAATTATTGTGTTTCTTTGAAGATGTTATATTTCTTTGCTTTTTCATGTTTCTTGTGTCCCTATGTTGCCATCTATGTATCTGGTTGAATGCCTCTTCTCATTTTATAGAGTAGTTTTTATAGGGAAAGACTTTTTCCCGTAGGTGGGTCATTGGATATCAGTTGGGTAGGGTACTTAACTTTGATTCTGAGTGGACTCAGTAGTGTAGTCACTAGTGATTTTTTCACTTGTAATCAATGTTGTGCCTAAAATTGCCTCCGTGGGCTAGACTGCAGTTGCTTTTGGAGACAGTGTGGGTGATTTTGTTGAGGACTGGGGTCAGCGTGTGAGCTACTCCTCAGGCTTTGAGGGACGCATACTGAATGTCAAAAAACCATCTGGGGAAGATCCCCCAGGCCTTGAGGGTGCATGCACCAAATGTAGCAGAGATGCTGGTGTTGGGAACCATGTTGCTGAGTTGGAGGCTTCTGGGACTCACATTTGAATTGTCATGATTGGATTAATCCAATGCATTTTGCATATTTTAAGTGAGAAAGTTAAAGATAATAGTAGTTCTGTGAGTCTTCAGTCTGTTATGCCCTCCCATACTTAATCCATATTTTGTAGAAAAGTTGCTTTTCATGGGTATGATTTTTACTTTTAAGTGTATCTGAGAGCAAAATAATTGTGAGCCCCCAAATTTGGAAAATAAGAAAATGTTTCAGAAATACATGTACAATAACATTGTATTTTATTTATGAGTTGTATTTGCTTATTTTCCATTACTGTTTATTACTAATATAAACTAATAAACTTTTCTAGTTGTGAAATTGTTTGGGTGTCCTAGGTTGAGATAAAACACATCATAATTTTCCTATTACATACAATGGAAAGTTTTTTTTTTTTCATTTAGAAGCTCTTTGTACTTTGTTTTCAGGTACTAAATAACATCATTAAGCAAGGAGTAAATGTACTTGAGAAACACATTTTAATCAAAACACATAATGATTGCTAAGCGCCATGTAGAAGATCCTGCAGTTTGAGAAGCCATCTTTATAAATCAGAATTCTTGACAATTTTGTTATTGTTTCCTATCTAACTTTATTTAGGTTGAGTTCTTTTCCCGTACAGCTATCAAATTTTCTATTCTCCCTTTCTATCTGCCACTTCTCATGATCTTCAATAAGAAGTACATGTTAGTAACATCAGCCCACTTTGCTAACTTAACATTGTTTCTCTCTCCAGTTCACTAACATTTATGAAATAATTTCAATAATTAAGATCCTTCTATTTCCCTATTTAAAATTGTTCGCTATAAGTCTGTGTTTTCTACTATAGAACATGTATTTAATCAGTAACAGATTGAGCTTTAAAAAAATTTTTTTTTTAGTTGTTGATGGACCTTTATTTTATTCATGTATTTATATGTGGTGCTGGGAATTGAACTCAGTGCCTCACACACGGTGAGGCAAGCGTTCTACCACTGAGCCACAACCCTAGATCACAAATTTGGCTTTGAAGCTATTTTCTTTCTGAGGAAATCTTTAATAAGGAACCAAAGTTTGTCAACAAAGTCTGATGTCAGTTCTCAAACCACTTATTCTTTTTTGTTTTTAAAGATTTTTTTTCACATTACCTTTATTCTATTTTTGATGTGGTGCTGAGGATTGAACTCAGGGTCTCACATGGGCTAGGCAAGTGCTCTACCAGTGAGCTACAGCCTCAGCACAATGCACTTATTCTTAATATCTATTTCTCATAGAGAATAGGGAAAATGTAGATACTATATATATATCTATGTATCACCATATAAAATATATAGCTATAACTATATATGCATATGTATATAATTTTCTTTCTAAAAATTTTGAACCTTATTTAAAAAATTCCAATAAGAATTCCTATTAGTACTTCTGATGTATGCAAATATACCTCTGTATATCTGGTTTCCTGAAATAGATATTGGGAGCTTAATAACTTAAATGAGTTTTTATTGTGGGTGAATGTGAAATATACTTTGCTTCTCCATATGTAACTCTTCTTGTATGCAAAGGAACTTTTTATTAATCAGGACTAGTGACATCCTGGTTGAAGAGCAATTTTTAGTTCTAAAATGTTCTTATTAATTTCATCAAAATTATTTTAATCCATAATTATATCATTATTTTATACAAAATAGGCCTTCAAAATAAATATTGGTGTATCAACTCATACAGATTTATGTCATCTATTGTAATAGATATTTTACTGAATTTCTTTACATAATAATGTAGAAGGCATTAGTGATGTTTAAAGATTAATGCTCATTAAAAGTGTAAAGAATTTATTTAAGCATTTTAATTTTAGTAATTTTAGTAATTTTAGTAATTCATAATCAGACAGTAAAATATTTAGAAAACTATGTTGTAAGTAGATGTGCTGTCATCCAGGTTTAGGTGTTCCATTTATAGAACATAGGCAGAGTAGTTTAGTTTAATTCTTTTTTGAGGGTCAAGTACTGGGGATTGAACCAAGGGATACTTTAACCACTGAGCTATATCTCCAGTCCTTTTTACTTTTTATTTTGAGACAGGGTTTCACTGAGTTGCTTAGAACATTCCTAAGTTGCTGAAGCTGGCTTCAAAGTCCTTCTTGCCTCAGCCTCGCAAATCAATGAGATTACACCATTGTGTGCCAACCACACCTGGCTCATTTTTTAAAGCATTAGTCTAAAACTGCATTAGTAATTTGTTTTTTAAAGCATTAGTCTAAAACTGCAGCCTAAAGAGGCTTGCCAAAGTTTCCATAGCTACTTGTTTGATCCACCTTATTTCCCTTATGGAATCTCATTTAGTCTTGAGTATGGTTCTGTAAATTAGACTTTATTTCCCCTTTAGAAATTGGAAAATAGATGGAAAGATATAAAGTGACTTGCCAAGGTACAGACAAAAGGCACTCAGAACTCTAGTTGAGTTTTTTTGTGTGTGTGTCCTTATCTCTAAGGGCTTTTTTTTTTTTTTTTTTTTTTTTTCTCCTTGGTTCACTGAAGGGAAGACATTTGGAAAGAGACCAAGGCTTAGGGGAAGTTAGATCCTTAGAAATGCAAAACCCTAGACAAATTCTAGACAGTCTCGTGGATCCCACCTGTTTACCTGTTGCGCAGTAATAGGAATTCCATTTACTGAGATGCTCACTCTACTTCATATTTTTGTCATTATCTTTAATTTAGTCTTTACAATAAAACCATGAGTTTTCCTATTTCAGACATAAAGAAATTTAATCATTTAGAGATTAATTTACCAAAGTTCACAAAATTGGCGGCTCTGTTTTGAATAAAAAACACGTGACTGCAGTTCTTGCAAGCAATCACAAAGCATATTCTGTCTTTTTAGCTTCTAGTATTCCTCCTTCAAGGACCTCCTCAGATATTTCCTCATTGTCAGGCTTTTCTTTTTTATTTTTTAAATTAATTTTTATTGTAGGTTGTTCAAAACATTACATAGTTCTTGATATATCATATTTCACACTTTGATTCAAGTGGGATATGAACTCCCATTTTTACCCCATATACAGATTGCAGAATCACATCAGTTGCACAACCATTGATTTACATATTGCCATTCTGGTGTCTGTTGTATTCTGCTGCCTTTCCTATCCTCTACTATCCCCCCTCCCCCCTCCCCTCCCCTCTTCTCTCTCTACCCCCTCTACTGTAATTCATTTCTCCCCCTAGGCTTTTCTTAATGTTGCAACTGGATATGGCCCTTTTAAAACTATTTGACATCCGGGCTGTGGCTGTAGCTCAGTGGTGAAGCACTTGCCTTACAAGTGTAGGGCACTGGGTTCAACCCTCAGCACCACATAAAAATAAAGATATTGTGTACATCTATAACTAAAAAAATAAAAAATAAAAAACTATATAACATCAAAGTTTACATTTTTTAAAGGCAGCTCCTTTTCAGAAAATAGTTATTTGCACAATTAATTTGTCTCCCTCACTAGGCCTTAAATTTCACAGGAACTCGTCAGAGGCTTGAGCCAGCCAAGGGTCTTTTGTAAACAAAATCCTATCCCAGCTGGATGAGAGGACCAACTTCTATGCATGTTGAGATCCACAGGAGCTCACCCCTAGAGACTTGGGAACTTCTTTGAGCAAATGAGGATTTTATCAGAGTGCAACTGGATTGAAGAAGTATAAAAAGACTTGACAGGGGCTTAAGGAAATTCTTTTTTAAATACTACTGCATTTGCTCTGACAGTCCTATTAATTGAAAAATCTAAAGTAATGATAAGGGAACTAAGTCCTCTAAACTCTTTTTGATTCAGGCAAAGTCAATGAGAGTCCCTTTTATAAAAACCAATGAGAGAGTTAAAATGAGATGGGTGGCTAAAGGAAAAAGATAATCTAAAACCACTTTTAATTCCACTGTGACAATGCAACAGTAATGTTTAATGACTTCCCATCGCTCATAGGACTGTGAACAAAGTCCTTACTGGGACATTCAAGTCTATGTATTGTTTAGCCCTTTCTTATTTCTTCACTATGTTTTTAGTTCCCATAACTCCCTGTGTACTCTTCTACCACAACATTTTGCACACTCTTTTCCTTCTCTCTGAATGCAACATGATATTCTTTGTTATGAATGAAAAAAATCATGTTTTAGTTAGTTATAAATATTTAGTGAATGCCTGCTTTATTCAGGGCAATCAAAGAAATGGACATAACCAACATAGTTCTGTCTAAAGTTAGTTAAGATGTAGTTGTGGAAAAAATCATAAGCATCTTAAAAACGAATTAAAGAGACAAAACAGTGATTTAAGGAAATAATAGAAAGGGTGTCACAAGACACTTCATGATTAGATGTCAAATGAGTAGTACTATTAGACATATCACTTAATTTTTAGTCTCAAGTTTCTTGATCTTTCCATAAAGTGAAAGGTCTCAATAGCTCATCCCACAGTAAAGCACATTTGGATATAATACAATTGTTGCCTGGCCCTCATTCTTCTTTTTATTTTCTGCAGGTGGGAGAGTCTGAAGGTGTGACACCAGATGGGGAATGTAAGTGGGAAATTGTATGAGTATGGAGGTGTCTCCAAGTCCTCAGTTTTCTTCTGACCTAATTTTCTCCAATTTGGCCAATGAAGTGGGCATGAACTAGCTAGGAAATTTCTGTCATTGTCCTGGAAGTCCCAGATAGTCAGAATAATCCCCCATAATATTTAAACTGAAATTTACACCTTCCTGTCAGCTTGTGTAAAACATGTTGACACTAGATTTTGCCTTGCTATGAATAGACTGATTATACTGATATAGCACTTGGCTAGCTGGCTAGCTACTTATAAGTTTACACATTCCATTAATCTCACCATAATGTGATCCATATTTTATGTGATTAATAGTTATACCCCAGTAATTGTTATGATGGTAGAGTTTTACACTATAAATAGTCTTTCATATTTTGTCATTTTTTACTTAACATATATTTAAAATCCTCAATTTTCAGTATATATTAACTTTTCTACATCTTTTTTATAGCTGCACAATACTCCATTGTGTGGGTATTTCATGTTTGTTTTTTTTTTATATTATTATCTAATGTATGGGATGTTAGGTGGTTTCCAGTACTTTGTAACTGCAAACAAGTCTGGAAAGAATAACTTTTTGTACTTTCTCAATCTTTTTAAAGAAAAAATATACCCAGCTTCTAAACATTTTCTTATTTTAAAAATATTGCATAATGGTATATAAACATAAAATTTGGCAGATTCTTTTGGTAGCTCTAACACAACCATAAAGTCCTAACAAATATACAATTAAATACCAACCAAACCATTAAAGCAAGTAGAATTCACATTAGCAATATCAATTTATTGTTGTAGATAATAGTGTTTAATCTGAAACTAAATCATATTTTGTAGTAAGAATTTTTTGTAAAAATGGCTATAGTGTAAAAAAGATTTTTGGTAATAAAGACTAGATTGTCATATGTAGTCGATGATTCATTTTTTTTCCTATCATTTTTTCTGTTTGAGCACTGAGAAACTTTATTCATATAGTAACTCTATAGCTCCATTGGCTTTACTTGGTATTATTTTGATGTTAAGTTCAATTGTGTTCCTTTCTTTTTGGTTTATAGTGACTAATGCTGTACATTTTCTACTTTAATGCATATTATATATATATATATATATATATATATATATATATATAAACATATATTTCTATTATAATATATTTCACATTAAAACTAAGTTTTCTTATTAAATGCATAGAAAATCTATTCTTCTAAGAATATCTTTCAATTGTGAATTGTCAGTGTAAAGTGAATATTGTATATTATATCCAGTAAATGATTCAAAATGGATAGAGTTTAAAAACAGAATTGTTTTAATTTTCACACAAAAGCATGCCAACTTTATGACAGTCTGACAAGCATATGAACTTATTGTTAGTGTAAATTTCCCACTACAAATACCTGGAAATGTTTGAGGAAATACAGCAAAAAGTATTCATAGGTAAACTTTAAAAAGTTCAAGGGAAATTATCAGGTACTAGGTCAAGTTAGGAATGAGTATTAGATGAGTGTAGAAGTGGACACTGGGATAACCTTGCAAAGGTGTTGAACCAGGTAGCAATCAGAGGCTCGGGTTTTGACACTTAGATGAGTGTGTGAGGGCCTTCTTAGGGCCCTTGAGGTAAGAGTTGAAGGTGAGATCCATGAGTAAAGCTCTAAACTATCGAAAGGTCTATCTAAGAAGAGAAAGAGGACTAAAAACATCTATTCATTAGAGTAGAAGTTGAAGGAGGGAAAAAGAAAGTATTTTGCTTGTTTATTTAGGTAAAAGTTCTTGCCAGAAATTCAAACTCTAGTCTATTTGAATGGATTTAGAGTTCATATTACAGTACCAGGTTGGTTTAGGAATTTCTAAACTGAGAAATTAACATAAAATATATCCTAAACTGATGACATGTTGAAACACTGACCAAAGAAAATATAAAACTTCTCAGGAAGAATGATTTAGTTTACCATATTTTCATGGGAATTAGTATGGGGAGAGAGAGTTCTGCTGAAAAAAAAATGAGATTAGAAAGAAACCTCTAGAGAGCAGAAATTATTACCTGTTTTGTTCACTCCTTTATGGGCAGCATGTAGGATGGTGTCCAGTATGTAGGTGCCAAATGACTATTAAATAATGACCACAATACATTCACATACACTGATGATTGTCAGGTTGACATAATAAATAGAAGATTATTAAGAACTTGAGATAATAGTGCAATAAGGTATGAGAGATTATAAAATAAATATTTATAATAATCCATAATTTTCTCATCAAAAATTATTAGGAAACAACTAGAGAGTTGTGATGAAAGAGATAAAAATAAAAAAGGGTTTTTAGAGCAAAAATGTTGTCACTGAATTAAAAATTTAGTATGCGATTAAGCAGTTTAACTAGAGAAGATATTGAAGTGTGAGTAAATAAGCCAAATAATCTCAGAGGCAAGAAAATGGAAAATATAAAGGTGGTAGTAGCAGTCACTGAAGATAGAGATCGTATTACATATATGGGTAAGATTCCCAGAAGGAGCAAAAGAGAATGGGGTAGAGAAAGTATTTGAGGGTATAATGACTGAGGATTTACCAGAAAGATGAAAAATATTTAAAAACAATCATTTGCCTCAAATAGGAAAATAGAAGTAAAACTTTCAAACATAAAAGATGAAAATATGTTAAACTAGAAAGAAAAGGCAGATTACCTACCTACAAGGGAACAAGAACAAGAATTAGACTATCAACAAGTAAGACTTAGGCAATCAAAAACAGACTTTTAGCAGAAATAATAGATGACAGCAGACAAAGTGTCAATGAAACATAACCTCTGATCTAAAATTTAAAGAGCAATCATGAAATTCATCTGGTAAAATAAGAGACCCAGAATAGCAAAAGCAATCCTTAGCAGGAAGAGTGAAGCAGGTGGCATTGCTATAATAGGATAAATTATTATACATGACTAAGAATAAAATTTGTCTACAAAGATCCTTCACAGAGTCTTTGAAGGATTATGGAAGAATGCCCAAAGAAGAAGAAATCCAAACTGAGAAAGTTTAGAGTAGGTTGCAAAGAGTGCTGGTAAGCAATGAAACCAGGTAATAAGTTGGTAGACCAAATAATTAATGACTGTAAAAATCAGTAAAAATAAAAATGATAATAATCATTAATTTAAGGAGTTATTAAAATAAGGCAGAAAAATATGTCATCAAAACATATTGGATGAAAGGAGGTAATTAGAATAAAATGTTCTAATTGTGTTATGTTGCTTACAAAGAGCAATATATTAATTTTATATGCTTTTTCAATTATGCCAGTTAGAAATGTAAGGGTATCCACCAAAAGGTTAGGAATAGAATACATTTCATTCAAATCTATAGTAAAAAAGAAAGAAAGAAAGGGAAGTCAATCAGTTTAATGTTTGTCAGAAAAGGAAAAAAAAATGAAGCAAACGAAGCAAAGAAAAAGCCAAATAAAATCAAAGAACAAAACTTGATAGGAGAAATAATTACAAATAATTAATAACCATAATAACTATAAATAGATAATGTCTTCAGTGGAAACAGGTGAGCTATCAAATTAGATAAAAAATAAAATCTAGCCTGAGTTATTTATGAATAATACATAATAAAATACAAGAACATAGTTTAAAAGCAAGATAATAGAAAAAGATACATGTTAATCAGAAGAAAACTATCATATAGTATATTAATATCAGATAAGATGGACTTGAAGAAGCACTTTTTAGGGCTACAGTTGCCACTTACTTATAATAGAAACTATTCATCTTGAACCTGTAATCCATTTAACACTGTGGTCTCTTTATATATATTTAGCAAATAGTGACAGAAAAATGAAAATCCACAAATTCATAGTTACAGTAAGATGTTAGTAAGAACACCAAAAATGAACAAAGAATATAGAAAATTTGCAGAACACATTTATTAGTCTAATCTAATGGTTGCATATGTATAATTTTGTATCCCAAAATTATAGGCAATTCATGTTCTTCTCCAGTGTATACATACTATTTACTACTAAGCCAGAAACCAATTTCTCAACATTAGCAAAGACTCTATATTAAACTGATAATACCCCAGACTTCATTCAATACAATGGAATTAGAGATCAAAAAAAGGACATAACTAATCCTTCCTTATGTTTGGAAATTTAGAAGTATTTAGATAAGTACTAGAGAAGAAATCATAATACAGTTAAGAAATATTTATAATTGAAGAGCAATGGAAATACCGCACATTAAAAATTTTGGATGGAGGTAAAGTAGACATTAGAGAGAAACTTCTCTCTTAACTACTTATGATAGAAAAGAACAAAGATTGATACATAATTCAAGCATCCAAATTAAGAAATTAGAAATAGAATAATGGAGCAAACCCAAAGAGAAAGAAAGAAAGATAAATGTAAGAACATAATTGGTGAATTAAAAATACAGAGAAATTTAAAAAGCTAAAAGCTGATTATATTACAAGATGAACTAAATAGACACCCTCTGGCAGAGGTTTTCTGAGTCACTTTATGATGTGAATATATCTTGATTAAACTCTGCAAGAAACATACAAGAAAAAAATACTATAGGATAACTTCATTTATGTATTAGACTAAATTTCTAAATACAATATTGGTATAAGTAAATTTAGCAATGTATAAAAAAGTGATAAAAAGTGTTTCTTCCAGAAATACAAGAATTGGTTAACATAAAATCCTTAAATATAATTTATCACATGAATTGTATGTTAAATCCAATTACCAGGTTTTGATTAACTGAAATTTCAACTAGAGATACTACCTGGGTAAATTAAATATGCCGTTCTTATCTATAGATAGAGAAGGAAAGTCTTTCAAATTTGAGAAGTATACAATTCGGTTGTTACTTAAAGTTTGAATTTTAAACAATGTTAAGATTTCGGAAAATAAACTATAAAAATGATAGCTCTTCTTTGTTGCAGACACACTGTTCTTTGCATTTCCTTTGACCTTGTCTAAGAATATAAATTCTAATTATGATAGATATTATTTATTAATGTTGTGATGAATCTTGATATAGCTTTCAGAAGAAAGCTAAGTAAGCTTCAGGATGTGTCATATCTTATCCAAACTCACAGCTAGTATGTATTAGAGAAGCATCACTGTAAACCCAGTGAATTCACAGCTGTGCTTTCCATCCAGTTAATATTTTGAGTAAATACTATTATATACATCCCTATGTTCTCCATATTTTCCATAGTATTTCTCTGAGTTTGCTCACTTAAGTATTTCTAGTTGCTGAACTTTAAGTTATTTCCATATTTTGCTGTCATAAATACTTAGCTATGGCACATATATTTAAAAAAATTCTTTTGAACAATCTTTTCTTAGAATATAGATCAAGGAGTAAAATGACTAAATATAAATCTTTGAATATCTTAATATCTTGCCCTATACTACCATTATTCTCCAAAAAGAATGCAATGATTCTCGGTGATTATTTTTTCATCAATGCATTATACTTACATATAATAGTGGGATTCATTATGACATATTTGTCTATTCAGATAACATAATCCATTTCATTGCCATTACTTCCCGTTTCCTTCCCATACTCCCCACACATCCCCAATGATCCTTTTCAAAAGATACAATTTTTTAGAGTATCATAATTATACATAGATATAATACGTATAATTATAATAGGCATACACAAATATACATAAAAGTTAAATTCCCTTTGGTATCTTTATATATGAATATTACATGATTTTGTTAAATGCATTCCATTTTTCTTCCCCTTTCTTTCTCTTCCTTCCTCCCTCACTCTCATTCTCCTTCTTCTTTTTTTATGTCTTATTTAATTTTATGCACTTTTAATGACAACACAAATAGCTTAGAGCCATCCCAAGCAATTCTGGAGCCTTCAGCAAGCAGACATCTGCTCTTCCCTGTGTTTTTATGATATCCAATTCCCTCCCCCACTGCCTTCTTTCCTTTATTTTGCTCTAGCTTCCACATTTGAAAGAAAACATTTGACCTTTGATTTTCAGAGTCTGGCTTATTTCACTTAGCATGATTTTTCTCCATTTCCATTTATTTATCAGCAAATGCCATAATTTCATTCTTCTTTATGGCTGTGTAAAACTCACATTACAACACATTTTCTTATCTTTTTTCTTTTGTTACCAGGGATTGAACCCACAGGTGCTTAATTACTGAGTCACATCTTTAGCCCTTTTTATTTTTTAAGACAGGGTGTTGTTAAATTGCTTAGGACCTCACTAAATTGCTGAGATTGGCTTTGAACTTGCAATCTTCCTGCCTCAGCCTCCTGAGTTGCTGGGATTACAGGCATGTGCTATCCTGCCCCCTCGCCCCGCTGCTCCCAAAGCTTTACCACATTTTCTTAATCCATTCATCTATTGATGGTCTTCTGAGTTGATTCCATAATTTGGCTATTGTGAATTGTGTTTCTATAAACATTGTAGTGGCTTTATCCCTATTGGATGCTAATTTTAGATCTATTATATAAATATCGAGGATGGGATAAATGGGTCATATGATGATTCCATTCCTAGATTTTGAAGAATCTCCACACTACTTTCCAGAGTGGTTGTGTTAATTAGCATCCCATCAACAATGTAAGCGTATACCTTGTCCCCCACATTCTCACCAGCATTTATTATTATTTGTGTTTTGATAATTGCCATTCTGATGGGTGAGCCGAGATCTTAGTGTAATTTTGATTTGCATTTCCCTAATTGCTAGAGATGTTGAACATTTTTTTTCCCATATATTTTGTGGCCATTTGTGTTTCTTCTTCTTTTTTCGGCAGTACTGGGGATTGAACTCAAGGCCTTCTGAATGCTAGGCAAGCACTCTACCAACTGAACTATAACCCCAGCCTGTGGTATTGTCTTTTGAGAAGTTTCTGTTTGGTTCTTTTATCCATTTATTGATTGGGATATTTGTTTTTCTTTGGCATTGAGTTTTTTTAGATCTTTATTTATTCTGTTTATTAATCCTCTGTCAGAGGAGTAGTTGGCAGAGATTTTCTCCCATTCCATAGGCTCTCTCTTCATTCTCTTTCATTTCCTTTGCTGTGTAGAAGCTTTTTAATTTGATGATGCCATCAAATACCACTTATTGATCCTTAACTTTAAAAATAAGTATAATTTCTATATATGTTATATATAATAAATATAATTTCTATATTTATTCAAAATGTATTGTTCAAAAATATACAGATATTTATATTTTAGGAGTCTATATGTACTTGGCTATGTGACTCTGTAAAAAAATTCTAAATTGGCAAACTTTGTTTGCGTAGCTTATGATATGACTTTTTTCCTTAAAAAGTGATTTATGAACTGAGGATCCATTTTGAGCCCTTCTTTATTTTTATTATACTTTATTTATTATTAATCATAAATTGATAATAGATACATTTCATAAATAGTTAATGAAAAGATACCATATATAAATGCAAATTGTTTTTTACCTGTGGTGCACCATAAATACATGACAGCTTGTATCTATTACTGCATTCTCAATAGGCATAAATATTCTTTTTAATTGCCTTTTGCTAATATCATTTGTCCTAGAAAGGACATTTTCATACAAATTGCCTAATGAAGCTCTGATTAATGAATATTAAAATTATTATGGAAGCTTTCAAATGTGGAAAACCAGGAAAAATGGTTCAATAAACTCCTATGCTTATCACTTAGATTATCAGGATTTTACAATTGCTAAATCTACTTCCTTTTTTCTTTACTAATTTAGTTTAAGGCAAATTTCATACACAATATCAATTCATTTGTATAAACCAGTATGCATTTCTAAAAAGCTACTGTCTTATAGTGATACTATCACAATGAACATTAAAAATAATTACTTGATATAATCTAACACATATTTTATTTTTACATTTCATTAATTTGTAAGTCTCTTTATATGTAATTTTTTAGACTAAAGATTCAAACAAGTATATATATTTTGTAGGCTGTACTTCTTAAGTCTCTTTTCAGATAAAGAGGTCTGCTCATTATTTTTTTTTCTTATGCCATTGACTGGTGTCTGATAGAATGCCTATATCTGTATTTGCCTCTTTGCTTTCTTTTGTTATTATAATTGTTGAATGAAATGTAGCTTTAGGAGTCCGATTAGATCCTGGTTCATCTCTTTTGATGAAAATTATTTCTTAGGTAGTCCTATGCACCTTCAGTTCTGTCCCATCAGGAGGTACAATGTCAATTTGTCCCATTCGTTGTAATAGTGAACTTGATCAGTAGTTTTTGGTGGGAATAGTTTGATGCCTTCCATTGAAAAGTTTCCTATCATGCTATGACCTAATGATTTCAGTCATTATATATTGTGTTTCAATGATTTCATATGAGTTGCAAAATGGCAATATTCTAATGTCATCACTCCTTCAATATTTATTAGGTGGAATTCTCCCATAAGGAAAAAGCTTATTATGATTAAATAGAACTTTCATAAATGTTTTGATACAATATAGAGATATTGCATTGATATTTTTGATATGGTATTTGGATAATATATTTTATATTTTATGAATGTGCCTACATTTATCCTCTGATTCAACATTTAGACTAATGATGACTTTTATTGGAGGCTTACTTGATCATGAATTCAGCTACATACAGATACTATAATTTCAAAATACATTAAAAGAAATTCTAGTTTTGCCATTGGTGTATTGTTTCCCTATGATTTTATTTGTAGAACTGTTTGCATATCTATCACTTTTTCCTTCTTAGATGCAAGGTGAAGAGCAATCATCCTTAGCTTATTGCCATAATGCTTATTCAAAGGGATATGGAGACCAGATTAATTGGACATATTAGCATCTATCATTTTTCTGTTTTGCCTACCAGCTGTCTCTTTATGGAAGGAAATATCCAACATCTTTGCACCGCTGCTCCTAAAGCAGCTCTGCTAACAGATGGTGCCTTGAAGGAATCCCATAGTTCATCATTAAATGTGGGTGTCAAAATTTCTGAACATGTTGTGAGGAAAATTGTTTAATTTTTTCCATTCTTTGGTGCTAATGCAGTTAAAAAGAAAGTATTGTAGATTAGTTAGGAAAAAAACTGTGAAAAATATGCTGGATCTCTGGTCAGAGAGCTAAATTTTATGGTTCTAGCAAGTGTAGTTAGTTATCCCTTACCTCTTTAAAGTCAAACTTTGAAGAAAAACTGCTTTTCCTTGGTACCATCATTGTCCTTAAAAAAATGGGCGATTATATATTTGTTTGAAATCGTTGTAAGGTTATCACAGATAAATGATATTTGAGATAGAATAATGTTCTACAAAAGCTTTTTATTGAAGTTGTTGACAAAAGTAAGTTGACAAAAGTCAAATGGATGGCTTTTAGAAAAAGTTAAATGGTACCACATAAATAAAAGGGTTTAAAATGAAAGTGCATGGATATTAACTAAATTGTTTACTTTTTATGCCAATGTTTTATTCTTATGAATTTACTGGGCTTTCCATACTGGTCATTAGTGTACATATGAAATGTAGCAAACATTTTCTTCTCGTAGTCTCTGTACATGATATTTCCTCAGCTTGTGATATTTTTCTCCCAGTGGTGGTTTTGTTCCATATTTATTCAGGTCAAATGTCATTTCTGGAGAGAAAGTTTCCTTAGACAGGTCTATCACTCTCTGTTCCCTTACTTTACTTTATTGTTCTTCATAGTACTTAAAATTTTTTATTATTAAATGTCTTTTCTGTGAGAATGTGAGCTTCATGAGTCTACTGTACTTTCTGAAACATAGTCAGCATGTATATGAGTTAGAATTGTTTTTTTGGTTCTGTATTCCAGAAGTAGCAAAGAGACACTTTAAATATAGAATCTTTACTGATACTTTACAAGAATCCTAAGTGTCAATAGATACAGGGTTGGGATAGAGTCTCAAGACTTTAGTTTGCACTACCAGCTTTGGTGTGTTCTTGTTTTGACCTTTTATGTTTTAACTCATGCACATGAGATGGTTTCTGCAGTTCTAGGCATTATGTTTATGAGCTAAGCAGAAAGAGCAGGGAAAGGGTGATATTATCAACATTTGTCACTTTTATCATTTGGCATCAGAGATGTTTCCAGTAACTCTCTAGCAGACTCATGCTTATATCTCACTGAATAGCACTGTTATATAGCCACTGCTGGCTGAAAGGGAGTCCAGAAGGTGAATACTCACAATATCCAAATACAGCAGCAGACATAAGCAAAAGGAAGGGAGTTTGGCAGTAGTTGCTAGGAGAGCTAGCTACTAGAATCTATAATAGTAGTAAGAAAAAACAACAATAATCCATTGAATGCATAAGTGAATATTAGACAGCACAATTGCCTTAGCTCAGAATGCAAGAAATGGCTCAAGTTTTTGTTTATCAATATTAACATCTATTAGGAACTTGGAGTTTTGAGTATATTGTTAAGTAAACTTAAGGAGAGTATGGTTCACGGGAATCAAGAGCAATGAAATATATAAAAAAAGATATAACTAGAAATAAAATAATAAAATAAAAGGTGAAAAATAATAGTAGTACGTGGTCATTGTTTATAAAGGACAGATTCTTAGGGAGGTCCTATAAGTTTGTAATTAAATGACTCAGCAAACCTGGAATCTAGGCCATTTAGGTGAGTTATTTAATTTCTCTAAGCCTGAGGGGTTTTTTTTGTCTTTAAAATGATAATCAAATTCATTGGTAACTAAAAAACTTAGATTAGAAGATATAGGCAAAGTAGTATAGTCTAGTACCTAGCACGTTACTGAACAAAAAGCCCAAAATTTGTATATACAACTAAGTAAAAACATTACAGTTATCCAGATTTCTGTTTCATTATCTTACCTATTCTAAAATAATATTCTGATTGATGTGATACTTACCTTCTTAACCTCTCAATGAAAATCTAATCCTATTTCCATGATTCTTATATACTTATTTTCAAAACAGAAAAATACTTGAGTTTATTATCAGGCAATCTTAAGATAATATTGCCTAAAAGAACAAATGAGTTCAAAAAGAACAAATGTCTTCAGTAGTATAAATTATGAAATTTTATGAGACTAATACAAAACTGTGGTCTATTATTAGTTTTCTTTTTTTTTTTGTGTGTGTGTATGTGTGTGTGGTGTATTAGTTACAATGCTTAGAAGTTGAATGCCACCCGAACAAGGTGCATTACAGTCTCTTCTGCAGGCATGTCTATCTTGATATAGTGCTGACTCTGTTATTCTTGCATCTAATATATTCAAGTTGGCATGGAAGTGAAAGACATAATTCTCATTACATGAGCTAAGCCAGGCAGCAAGGGAAACAAGCCTGACTAAATGCTTGGATTTCACCCAGTGGTGCAGCAAACTAATGTTGTTTCTGAAAATGAAAACCGTGTCTGTATTTGTCAGCTGGAAATGTCCAGGGCTTTAGAGAAAGTATGCAATCAATGGAGAATACTGTTCACTAAGTTAACCCCTTTTCATTTGAGAGCACTGAGATGAGGTTTTCTGAATAATAAAGGTGCTTGTTGTTAATGACACAGAATGCTTTAGTGACTTTATGCTCAAGGACACATTGTATGACATTTTTGTTTTTAACTCAATGTATTTCTTGGCAGCAGCAGCTAATAAAATTACATAAAAAAACCCAAAAAACAAAAGACAAGTGCCAGAAACTGTTCAAATACCTCTTGTAGGTCAATCATATCATCTATAGCTAAAAAATTGGTGCATTTAAGAACTTTAGTTGTCTTTCCTAATTTACTATAAACTTTAAACATGATCTATTTTTTGTGATTAAAAAAATTATTCCACTATATTTGTGGTTAAAATTATTTGTATTTTAGCTGGTCATAGTGGCACATGCCTGTAACCCCAGCAGCACAGGAGGCTAAGGCAGGAGGATTGCAAGTTCAAAGCTAGCTCAGCAATTTAGTGAGACCCTGTCTCAAAATAAAAAAATAAAAAAAATTAAAATGGGCTTAGGACTTGTTTCAGTGGTTAAGCACTGCTGGGTTCAATCCCTAGTACTGGGGGTGGGGGTGATTACTCATATTTTAAGTACTGTTCTGACTTTGACATATCACATCACAATTACACATTTCTATTTTCTTCTCTGCTTAAAAGCTTTTCCATCTTGCTTCTCACCATCCTCCCCCATTATGTATGCATGGTTATTTATTAATATAAATGATAGCTCAAATGCCTCTTATCAATACTTATTAGAAAAGTAGCATTTATTCTTTATCACAGTAAAAGCTGGTCTTCACAGGAGGCATCACAATACCAGACCTTAAAGTAAAATACAAAGTTATAGTAACAAAAATGGCATGGTATTGGCACCAAAATAGACATGTAGACCAATGGTACAGAATAGAAGACACAGAGACAAACCCACATAAATACAGTTATCTCATACTAGACAAAGGTGCCAAAAACACTCATAGGAGAAAAGATAGCCTCTTCAACAAATGGTGCTGGGAGAACTGGAAATTCATATGCAACAAAAGGAAACTAAACCCCTTTCTCTCACCATGCACAAAACTGAACTCAAAGTGGATCAAGGACCTAAGAATTAGACCAGAGAACCTACACCAAATAGAAGAAAAAGTAGGTCCAAATCTTCACCATGTCTACTTAGGAACTGACTTCCTTAACAAGACTTCTAGAGGTCAAGAAATAAAATCAAGAATTAATAAATGAGGTAAATTCAAAGTAAAAAGCTTTCTTTTCAGCAAAAGAAAGGATCAATGAGGTGAAGAGAGAGCCTACATTTTCGGAGCAAATTTTTGCCACAAGCATGTCAGAGCACTAATCTCCAGGATATATAAAGAACTCAAAAAACTTAACAACAAAAAAGAAACCCCTAAACAACTCAATCAATAAATGAGCTAAGGAGCTGAACAGACACTTCTCAGAAGAAGATATATAATCAATCAACAACTATATGAAAAAATGTTCAACATCTCTAGTAATTAGAGAAATGCAAATCAAAAGAACTCTAAGATTTCATCTCATGACAGTCAGAATGACAGTTATAAAGAATACAAACAACAATAAGTGTTGGCAAGGATGTGGAGGGAAAGGCACACTCATACATTGCTGTTGGGACTGCAAATTGGTGCAACCAATCTAGAAAGCATTATGGAGATTCCTTAGAAAACTTGGAATGGAACCACCACTTGTCTCAGCTATCCCACTCCTCTGTCTACATCCAAAGGACTTAAAATCAGCATTCTATAGTAACTTAGCCACATCAATGTTTATAGCAGCTCAATTCACAATAGTTAAACTGTGGAAGCAACCTAGATGCCCTTCAATAAATGAAAGGATAAAGAAACTGTGGTAAATACACACAATGGAGTATTATTCAGCCTTAAAAGAGAATAAAGTCATGGCATTTGCAGGTAAGTGGATGGAGTTGGAGAATATCATCTTAAGCAAAGTAAGCCAATCCCCCAAAACCAAAGGGTGAATGTTCTCTCTAATAAGTAGATGCTGACCCATAATGGGGGGCAGGGCATGGGAAAAATGGAGGAACTTTGATTGGGCAAAGAGGATGGAGGGGAGGGGATGGGAGGGGCCATGGGGGCAGGAAAGATGGTGAAATGAGATGAACATCATTTTCCTTGGTACATGTATGACTGCACACATGGTGTGGCACTACATGGTGTACAACCAGAGAAATGAAAATTGTGCTGCAATTGTGCTGAATGAATCAAAATTCATTATGCTGTCATATATACCGTATTAAAATAAAAAACTGGTCTTCAAAATTCCTTGTGTTTTAAAAATATGGAACAATGCCACAAATGAATAGTGTGGGAGAATAATTAATTATGCATAAATTTCCAACACTGGCGGTAGGATTAAGACTTTACCTGTTTGGGCAGATTGCATCTCATATTACTTTAATAAATCTTTTCTCTTAATTTACTAAGAGAACATTGAAACTCTCTTTTCTAAATAAAGTCTTCTGGGGATGTCATGTATAATTAGTAACATAATGAGCATTTCTCTCTAGAAAATGGGAAAGACACAGATTTTTTTTGACATCTTTAAAAAGATCCCCTAATTTTTATCTTTTTGGAATATAAAGTGTTTGTGGAATTATCATGACAGGTCACCCATGCACCCTGGAAGTCTCAAAGTAATTGTATGATTCAATGGTTAAAAAGAACACTCTTACCAATTTGGGGGGATTACTGAAATAAAATATCAACATAATCCTAGCATGTCTGACTTTCATTTGAGTTCTGTGTTCTGAAGGGCAATATCCCTGGCTTTGTAGCAGTATCTCTACTGTGTTTAGTATTCAGAAATCTTTGGCTAGTTTTTCTAAAATTTATATTTTATGATGGAGCTTGGGAGTGGTTGGAAGGATGTAGTTTAGTTATGTACTTAGTCATCCTTATTTTTTTTTAAAGGAGAGAGAGGGAGAGAGAGAGAGAGAAAGAGAGAGAGAGAGAGAGAGAGAGAGAGAGAGAGAATATGAATCTTTTTTTTTTTTTTTTTTGGTAGACGGACACAACACAATGCCTTTATATTTTTATGTGGTGCTGAGATCGAATCCGGGTCCTGCCTGTGCTAGGTGAGCGCTCTACTGCTGAGCCACAATCCCAGCCCAAGTCATCCTTATTTTGATCCACAATCATTTATTGAGGATTACCTACACTAACCCTTGGGCTCTGTTGAGCCTGGCAATCTATTATTTCTCTCAATTATGCTTTCTCATTGTGAATTCATGAAGGGTTGACTTGAGAGCTTGTAGGAAGTTGTGCACAAGGTGGATGCTTTAGGACCTATTCCTGGCAATTCCAGCTGATGTGAAGATCATAGGAAGGAACAGGTATAAATTATTGTGTGTGGTATGAAAATGAGTCTTGAGATTGAATTATTTTGTGAGTTTGATATTGGAAGTTGTATTTCCAATTCTCACTTAAGATTCTGAGAGATATGCACGGGCATAGAACCTACTACATTTCAAGTACCTAAGAAAAAGATAAAGCCTAAAAAAATCAGAATGCTGGTATCCCTCATAGTTAAATATATATTTTTGGTTTGTTTTTTGTTTGTAGGCTCTCAGCAGTAACTATTAAAAAAGCTCTGTCCCATCCGATCTCGCCACTTGTGTCTATTTACCTTAGAGAATCTCTTTAGGCTTTGCCTTGGAGACCCAGTCATTCCCTTTGCCTGTACTTTGTAGACATTTTGCTTTAGATGTCGTTCTTTCTCTTTCTGAAACCTTTATTTCCTGAGAGTACCTTCACAGGAACTTATATTTCCTGTGTCCTGGAAACACTGATTTGAGACAAAGACCTGGGTCTATGCCTGTCCTTCTGGGCTCTAATTAGCCAAACAATAAGCCTATATTGATGGACATAAATGTAAAATAGACTAACTTCATATCTTCACAAAATCATTTTATTCAAATATTGAAATATTATTTCAATAATTGACATTCATGTTCTGGTGAAGAACTTTGGGTTTACCAGAGCATTTTTTTCCCTTTCTCATTATCTTACAGTTTTGAAAAGTTTTAAGACAAAATTTAATCTTAAAAGAATTATCTGAGATTTTAATATAACTGCATCAAATTATATCCCATGCTTTTGTGATTATGTCAAAACGTATCCTATAAAACTAAAAAGAATAAAATTTAAAAAAGAAAAAATATAACTACATCAATTCTGAAAAAAATAATCTTTTAGAAATTGGCCTACCTGTAGTTTGCCTGCATGTGCCAAAATCCATTAAAATGATATGAGGAATAAGTATGAAGAGCCAAGTTTCCAAGGGCTTATTATTGTGTAGTATGAGCCAAAACAAAGCTCTTTAAAATGAAACAGATTTATTTAATAATAGAATGACAAGAACAATAGGAGTCACAGCAAAAGATAAGCAGAGAACAGGTGGCAATAAACTCTAGTGTGCCAAATGGAGGTTGGTGATGTTAGTAAATCACAAATATCAATAAATATGGGAACCCTCATAACATATCATTCTCCTGGAGAAAAAAAAAAACAACCCTGATAGGACAACTTTCTGTAAGGGTTATTGTTATCTGCTGCACATCCTCTGTTCACAGAATATTGACTGAATTTATCAGCAAAAAATACTGAGTGCAAGTACTTGTTGATTTGCTTTATAATAATTTCATTCAGATATCACTTAAATATAAATTTTGCTTAAAGAAAGTATACAATTGTTATGGTTTGGATATGAGGTGTCTCCCAAAAGCTCACCTGTGGAAACAATGCAAGAGGTTTCAGAGGAGAAACGATCGAACCCTGAGTCTTAATCCAATCAACAAATTAATCCCAGATGGGATTAACTGAGTAGCAACTAGAGGCAGGTGAGGTGTGGGAGGAGAAAGTGGTTCATTGGGGGGTGTGGCTATGGGGTATATATTTTGTATCTGGAGCTGGAGTCTCTGTCTTCTTCTTGATCACCATGATGTAAGCTGCTTTCCTCTCCCACCCTCTCCACCATGATGTTCAGCCTCAGCTGGAATCCCAAGGAATGGAGCCAGCCTTCTCTGGACTATGACCTCTGAAACTGAGCCCTCAATAAACTTTTCCTCTCCTACAGTTGTGCCGGTCAGATCCTTTATTCACAGCAGCGAAAAAGCTGACTACAACAACAATTCAAAGATTTTTAGTATATTCAGTCATGCAACCATCATCATAATTGAGTTTTAAACATTTTCTTCATGTTATAACATTGTCTATGTCCATTTAGCAGACACCTACCATTTGCCCCCCAATTTTTTTCCAGAGTTAGGCAACCACAGTCTGCTTTCTGTCTCTGTAGATTTGCCTATTCTGGATGCTCCATGTAAGTGGAATTATAATATGTATTCTTCTGGGACTGTCTTCTTTCACTTGATGACATAATATTGTAGTGTATATAAAAAGCACTTCACTCCTCTTTATTATGGAATAATATTCTCTTGTATTGACATATCATTTTTTATTTAACAGTTGATGGATTTGGAGGAAAATGCTGGACAGAGATGCATTCTTTCTGAATAAAATGGAAGCAAAAATTTAAAGTTGAGCTCTAACTTATTTAGAGAGTGAGTGAAATAGTTGAGTAAAGGAGTGGAAAATTGAAACCTGAGTTGTAAAAAATCATTGTTTTTTTTAAAGAAAACAAATATCAAATACTTAATTTAAAAATTTCTGCAGTGTTGATAGGTTCTCTGCAATGTTATGTCTAAATCTCTTTTGAAGCCAATCACTGACAACTGACATGTTGTATTGACAGAGAAGGAAATCAAGGAGATAGTATTGTATTCAATTGTATTCCATGTTTGAGTTGACACCAGTAAAGCAAGACTTCAGGAATTATAGAAAGCAGAAAAGAGAACAACAACTCAGAAGAAGCAGGAAATTAGAGATACCTGGAAGATTTAGGAAGGTGCTGAAAATCCTACAGGCCATGGAGTTACGGTGATATTCATCTACAGCTTTAGATGCAGGGAAGCCCTGGTTGGAATGCAAGAGCCACCACAATATATGACTCTCTACTATGTAATGTAACTAAAACTAAAAAAGTATAGATAAGTGGGGTCATTAAAAAATTCTTCCATGTGTAAACACTGTAATCCCAATGACTAGGGAGGCTAAGGCAGAAGAATTGCAAGTTTGAGGCCAGTCTCAGAAACTTAGTGAGACCCTGCTTCAAAATAAAAAATAAAAAAAAGGACTGGAATTAGCTCAGTAGCAAAGAACCCTTGGGTTCAATACCCAGTACCAGAAACAAAACAAAACAAAACCACATTCTTTTTAGGTTATACAATTTCAGACATCACTAAGCATTCATTGACTTGTTTTTGGTTTTGGAAGAATAGGAAAATGAAGGGAGAAGAAAGGTAATATATAACTGCCCATGTTCAAAAGTAAGATTCTGCAGTTTAAAAACATATGCTACTATCATCAGAAAAGATTTTTTTAAGCTTCTTTTCAGTTTATCAAAGTCTAGGCATGGAAGGCCTCTCTACCCCTATCTAGATAGGAAGACGTCTAGGTAGGGAGACAGGTGGGGAGAGCCTACTCACTGACTCCAGGGACCAAATAGGGGAGAGGATGTTCATGGCCTGCCATGGATGTCTTAGAGGGGGAGGGGCTTTAGTGATATGGAGCAACATTAAGCATAGAGAATGCTCTCAGACCTGTATCCTCTTTTCCTCTCTTTGTTAGAGTTCTGAAAATAGTTGTTTCTTGGATTCTTCTATATAAAACTTGGGGCACAGCCACATGAAAATCACTTTGATAACAAAATAGGGTAAGACAGAATGGTGGTTTGAGTTTTAGAGTTTCCTATGTGATGTGGAACTGAGTGAAATTTCAGCCAGCCTGACAAGGGATCCTCCATAATGGGGTGACCCATGGGTCAGGAGCCTGATGGTAGATGAGACAAAGGATTAGTGACCCATAGCTGGCTAGAGCCAATGAGACCCAAAGCCAGTAAAAGGGATCTGGATCTGAGATCACATATTGTCAGAGCAGTTTGATGCAGTCCGTATGAATTGCTGTTAAGGAATTGTTTAATGAATTAAACTCTCTGCAAGATTGAGCATTTAGCAAATGTATTTATCTCTGTTCTATCTTTCATCTATCTGTCTAGCTATCTACCTACTTATCTGTCATCATCCATCTGCATATATTTTGTTTTGTTACTTACCAATAAGTAGAAATTAGGCCAGACTCTCTCTCTCTCTCTCCATATATATATATATATATATATATATATATATATATATATATAAAGTAAAAAAAAATCATTTTCTCTGCACAATAGTTCTGGTACTAACTAAATCTTCCTCACTATTTTTTTGTCAAGTGCTATGGGTAGAATTGAAGCCAGGGGTACTACTGAGCAATACCCCCAGCCCTTTTTAATTTTTTATTTTGAGACAGGGTCTTACTAAGTTGCTTAGGGCCTTGCTAAATTGGAGAGGCTGGCTTTGAACTTGTGATCCTCTTACCTCAGTCTCCCAAGCTGCTGGGATTATAGGTGGGTGCCACTGTGCCTGGCTTCCTCACTATTTTGAAAGTCTTAAGAGAATATAGCCAAGGAAAGCCTGTCTACCATGTTCTTAATTTTTGTCATCTTATCTTTCACTTACTAATTATTGTCTTGAACTGTCTGGAGCCTAAAGAAACAGGTGTCTGGCAGCACTAGTGTACTGATATGAAAAGGAAATTCCACATGAGATAGCTCTCTGTTCTCAGACTGACTTTTCACTGTAGAATAGATTGAAACACTCAGAATACTAATTAGATTTTCTTTTGCATCTCACCCATGCATAATTTTTAACCCACCCAAGGACAGTCATTCCATTTTACTTTATTTTTCTTAGATGTTTGTTGAATTTTTGTTAAGCAATTATATTTTTGAAATAAGGAGTGTGTTAGTTCATATAAATAGCTAGTATGAGATCTTCTCTGAAAAGGATCTTTCTGAAAGGGATGATTGACTACATGTAGACTTCCCTTTAGGCTTTGACTGTGAGGATTGGTAGGCTAGCTTAGAACTTTCACTATTTTCAAAGTAATGATGATTTTGCTGGAGTGATATTGTGATTGTATTAGTTTACTAGGGCTACCATAACAAAATACCACAGACTGAGTGACTTAAAAAACAACAATTTTTTTTAATATTTCTGGAGGCTGGAAGTCCATGACTAAGGTGTTAGAATATTTGATTCTTCTGAAGCTCCTGTTTCTTGGTTTGTAGATGGTTGTCTTCTCCCTTTGTCTTTACATGGTCTTCTTTCTGTGTGTGTCTGTGTCATAATCACTTCTTTTTTTTTATTATTAGTTGTTCAAAACATTACAAAGCTCTTGACATATCATATTTCATACATTTGATTCAAGTGGGTTATGAACTCCTATTTTTTCCCCGTATACAGATTGCAGAATCACATCGGTTACACAGCTACGTTTTTACGTACTGCCATACTAGTGTCTGTTGTGTTCTGCTGCCTTTCCTATCCTCTACTATCCCCCCTTCCCTCCCTTCCCCTCACATCTTCTCTCTCTACCCCATCTACTGTAATTCATTTCATTCATTCTGTAATTCATTTTCCCCCTTTCCCCTCACTTCCTCTTATATGTAATTTTGTATAACGATGAGGGTCTCCTTCCATTTCCATGCAATTTCCCTTCTCTCTCCCTTTCCCTCCCACCTCTCGTCCCTGTTTAATGTTAATCTTCTTCTCATGCTCTTCCTCCCTGCTCTGTTCTTAGTTGCTCTCCTTATATCAAAGAAGACATTTGGCATTTGTTTTTTAAGGATTGACTAGCTTCATTTAGCATAATCTGCTCTAGTGCCATCTATTTCCCTGCAAATGCCATGATTTTATCATTTTTTAGTGCTGAGTAATACTCCATTGTGTATAAATGCCACATTTTTTTAATCCATTCATCTATTGAAGGGCATCTAGATTGGTTCCACAGACTAGCTATTGTGAATTGTGCTGCTATGAATATCGATGTAGCAGTATCCCTATAGTACGATCTTTTAAGGTCTTTAGGGAATAGTCTGAGAAGGGGAATAGCTGGGTCAAATGGTTGTTCCATTCCCAGCTTTCCGAGGATTCTCCATACTGCTTTCCAAACTGGCCACACCAATTTGCAGTCCCACCAGCAATGTACAAGTGTACCCTTTTCCCCACATCCTTGCCAGCACTTGTTGTTGTTTGACTTCGTAATGGCTGCCAATCTTACTGGAGTGAGATGGTATCTTAGGGTGGTTTTGATTTGCATTTCTCTGACTGCTAGAGATGGTGAGCATTTTTTCATGTACTTGTTGATTGTTTGTATGTCCTCCTCTGAGAAGTGTCTGTTCAGGTCCTTGACCCATTTATTAATTGAGTTATTTGTTTTCTTATTGTTTAATTTTTTGAGTTCTTTGTATACTCTGGATATTAGGGCTCTATCTGAAGTGTGAGGAGTAAAAATTTGTTCCCAGGATGTAGGCTCCCTATTTACCTCTCTTATTGTTTCTCTTGCTGAGAAAAAACTTTTTAGTTTGAGTGAGTCCCATTTGTTGATTCTTGTTTTTAACTCTTGTATTATGGGTGTCCTATTAAGGAATTTGGAGCCCAACCCCACAGTATATAGATCAGTGCCAACTTTTTCTTCTATCAGATGCAGAGTCTCTATTTTGATATCAAGCTCCTTGATCCATTTTGAGTTAACTTTTGTGCATGGCGAGAGAAAGGGATTCAGATTCATCTTGTTGCATATGGATTTCCAGTTTTCCCAGCACCATTTGTTGAAGATGCTATCCTTCCTCCATTGCATGCTTTTAGCCCCTTTGTCAAAAATAAGATAGTTGTAATTTTGTGGATTGGTCTCTGTGTCCTCTATTCTGTACCATTGGTCCACCTGCCTGTTTTGGTACCAGTACCATTCTGTTTTTGTTACTATTGCTCTGTAGTATAGTTTGAAGTCTGGTATCGCTATACCGCCTGATTCACTCTTCCTGCTTAGAATTGCTTTTGCTATTCTGGGTCTTTTATTTTTTCATATGAATTTTATGATTGCTTTATCTATTTCTACAAGAAATGCCGTTGGGATTTGATTGGCATTACATTAAACCTATAGAGAACTTTTGGAAAATCGCCATTTTGATTATGTTAGTTCTGCCTATTCATGAACAGGGTATATTTTTCCAACTTCTAAGATGATCTTCTATTTCTCTCTTTAGGGTTCTGTTGTTTTGATTGTATAAATCTTTCACCTCTCTTGTGAGGTTGATTCCCAAGTACTTTATTTTTTTCTGAGGATATTGTGAATGGGGTGGTTGTCCTCATTTCCATTTCAGAAGATTTGTCGCTGATATACTCAGGAATGCCTTTGATTTATGCGTGTTGATTTTATATCCTACCACTTTGCTGAATTTATTTATTAGCTCTAATAGTTTCTTTGTAGACCCTTTTGGGTCTGCTAGATATAGAATCATTTCATTCACAAATAGTGATAATTTAAGTTCTTCTTTTCCTATTTTTATGCCTTTAATTTCTTTCATCTGTCTAATTGCTCTGGCCAGTATTTCAAGAACTATATTGAATAGAAGTGGTGAGAGAGGGCATCCCTGTCTTGTTCCAGATTTTAGAGGGAATGCCTTCAGTTTTTCTCCATTTAGAATGATGCTAGCCTGAGGCTTAGCATAGACAGCTTTTACAATGTTGAGGTAAGTTCCTGTTATCCCTATCATAATCACTTTTTACAAGGTGACCAATCATATTGGATTAGGATCCACCAAAATGAGTTCACTTAAATTCAACTGTCTCTTAATTTAATTTAAGTAATATTTTGTGGCATTGGGGTTTGACTCAGAGGTGCTCTACCACTGAGCTACATCCCCAGTCCTTTCATTTTTATTTTTTATTTTGAGATGGAGTCTTGCTAAATGCCCCAGGTTGTCCTCAAATTTGTGGTCCTTCTGCCTTAGACTCCAGAGAGGATTATAGGTGTGTGCCACCACGTCCATCTCAGTAATCTTTTTAAAGACTTTATTTCTAAATATCAGCATATTCTGAGCTTTTAAGGGTTAGAATTTTAACAAATGAATTTGAGGGGGACCCAATTCAGCCCCTGAAAGTGATTTTTAGTGAGGTTTACTTTTTGAAGGAAATCATTCCTGTTTGACTTTATAGGTCCATGGAAGTATTTTGGAGTTCTTGCAGAATTTCTCTGCCTTTGTCCCCTTGAATATACCAGTAGTCCTTCCCAAACAATATTTCACTGTTTTTAGAGGAAAGTTTGTGGGGCTTCAGCTGGAGGTGAATGATCCAGCCCTCCTGAATGTGCATCTGTTCCAAAAGGAGATGATTACATCCTCTATTACAGCCTTCCCATGTATGTAAGCTCAATTGTTTTCATTTTGTGAGTCTAGATTTGTAAATATATATTTATCATCTTTATCCCTTTTCCAAAAATTTGTAAAAATACCTGAATATTGTGTCTGTAGAATGCATAGTCTTTGACTTCACATTGCTGTGGATTTCTTCTTCTTCTTTTTTGCCTACATTTACTGTTATTTCAAAGAAACTTGGAAATTTTGGAAAGGAGAGAAATATGTGTGGTTTTTATGGTATATTGAACCAGAAGTTAGCCAAAAAAAAAAAAAAACTTAAACTATTTTTTTTTCAAAAAACTTAAACTCTTATGTTTGCATTTCTATATGTGGTTTATATTTATAAAACACTTTATATATGTTGTTTGAATTCTCAGAACCAAATTGAGACTTAACTGTGACTTGACCTGCCCTCTTGAATCATGGGCCTTTTTTTAGTTGCAGTTGGACACAATAACTTTATTTTATTTATTTATTTTTTATGTGGTGCTGAGGATTCAACCAGCGCCTTGCATATGCTAGGCAAGTGCTCTACCTCTGAGCCACAACCCTAGCCCCCTGTTTTTTTTTTTTTTTTTTTTTTTAGTTTCGGTGGACACAACATCTTTGTTTGTATGTGGTACTGAGGATCGAACCTGGGCTGCACGCATGCCAGGTGAGCGTGCTTGAGCCACATCCCCTGCACCCACCCCCCCCCACACCGTTTTTTTTTTTAAATGTTAATGCTGCTGCTGCTAATATTATAGAGGTTTTAGAATAAAAGGAGTTCCTACGTGTAATATGGCTACAGCACTTGGAACCTAGTGCATTCTTAAAATACTTGCTTATCTGTCCAGTGCTAAGTCCTATGCATTTTTAGGTCTCTGGCAACTGGGCCCAAATCATAGTTATGCTGTTACAGTAGACTGCAATGTGCATTCATTCTCCTTGAAGTGCTCTGTCTATAACTCCCTATGCTACTGGCTTATTTTCAGGTCACCAGTTTGTAAAATTCCTCTCCTAAGAATTTACTTTCATTAAAAAACAAGTTAATGACATTTCTGGGATTGGTTCCTACATAACAGTGTTTAATAGAATATGTTCAAAGAGTTTTCCTATATAACAGTTATTTCCCTTTCAGTCAAAGTAGTATGTATAGCTATTGAACATAAGGCAAAAATGCTTTATTTTAGTATTGTCTGTTAGGGTAATCAGGTTAATTAATATTATTTTACTGTGCAGGGATCTTGCAGTATGGATAATTGTTGACTCATTGTTGACTCATAAAATCGTCTCAGTGCTCTTGTGCCACTTTTGTTCCATTGGCCTCTTTTGCTACTTCCCCTATTGCTTTTCTCATTTGTCCCTTTGGGCTTGGATTACAAGTCTTAATATACAGTGTGGATTTGATGCATCAGATTTTTTTAATGTGCTCAAGTCACTGATCTGTTGCGATATGTGACTAGTGCTTCCAGACTGATTTGTAATCCTAGGTGAGGGAGAAATCTTCTGTGTTCTGGGTCATTGAACTTCACAAGAATGGAGAATTAGATGAAAGCTCAAAGCACATTATCTGTTAGATTTTAAAACCCTGAGAATTTCAAGGGAAGCATAAGCCATATGTATCTCATCTGTTTACAACTTTTCTTATCAAAATGTTATGCTGTTAAGCTCAGAGGTGCCTAGGACATCAGTTAAACCTTTTAAAGGACCCTCATTGGATTGTATAACAGGAAATTATGCGTTAGAAAGGAAAGCAGTCTCTGTCTCTCTTTTAAGTTCTCCATTCCTCACTATTAAGTTATTTTTATCAACCTCAAATTAAGAGATTTAAGACAGATTCATTTTCATATTATTATTAAAAATGGACTAATGCATTTAGTAAGCATATAAATAAAAAATAAGAGAGGAAGTAGTGGTGCCATTGTTTTGGCTTGGAAATTGTAATTGGAAAGAAGATTGTAGGAAAACAATTTTCTATTAGTTTACAAAATGAAGAGTCTGATTTCTTGGTTTGTAGGGATGCAGCTCTTCCTGAAGTTGAAGACTTTATTGAATAAGTGGAAACAGTGCTAAGAGGACCCTAAAAAATTTATGATAAAATCAATCAGAATCTGTATATTTCATATTTTAAATACTGATTTTTAATAATTTGAGTACTCTCCTTTGTGATGTTAAGTAAGAAATGAATTTAGATGAAAACTACCCTATATTATTGGGATTGCTTCCAAAAGAATTCTATTTTATATATTGCATCTGATTGCCCCATAAGTTAAGAAAATCAGATTTAAAATTACCGAAAACTACTGGTGAGCTTGTAAATTTTTACTATTAATTTAGTTTATTCTTGATATATTTCTTCTATATAAACTTTTAAAAATCATTGAAATTGTATGGTAATATATGTTAATGAGTTAAAGAAAATAAGAACTATTGATATGGATTGAAATATAGTAAAAAAAGATATATACCAGCATTCTCAAATATCAAGTACATACTGGTGTTGATTACTATTTATCAAATGACTCTTATAAAACCTTTAATATTTTTGTTTTATCCTCTGGAATATTCTTATGTATGGTTGTATTCACAATTTACGAAAACAAGGATTGTGTGTACTACTCTCACTTACTGTATTATCTTACAAAATATAGGCTCAGAAACTGCTCTAGCAGAATTGGTATGGTTTCAATAAAGTGAGATCTTTGTTTTCATTTTTTGTTTGTTTGTTTTTGGCAAAATCTTAGATTCCAAATGGCACAATGTCAAATACAGAATTAATTTGTCCGATTTTGCTCTTGTATCCTGGCTTTCCAGTTATCTGTGAGTGAATTTAGCTCTACTATGTGACATTCAGCATTAAGCAACCTCTCTGAGACTGTTACCTAGTGTATAAAAAAGGAAGATAAGAAATATATGCCTCACAGAGAATTTTGAAGATGATGTATGATCTCCAGTAAATGCTGTCCTAGATGATGTCAAGGTCTGAAGAAATGGTAGCTTTTGTTATTTTCAATTTTCACTGCTGCTTCTGCCAATGGTAACAACTAATTTCCCCATCCAGAAAGATTTCAGGAGTGTTTGTTGCATCATTGAAGGTACTTTTTTACTTGAAAAATTGCACCACTTCTTTGAGACCTGTTTCATTTTGGTCTTTCACTTTGGCCAGAATTTAAAAAAAAAAAAAATCTTTGATTGTTCTTACTTGGTAGGTCACTTAAAAGATGGACTAATCTATGAATGAAAGTTTTTCATTTTGATGAATAGATTTAAATATATATGAAAGGCAACTCTATTTTTAAGAGTATCTTTTTCACTTCTCTGAGTCATAACAAAAAAAAAAAAAAAAAAAAAAAGAGCAACAGCATTCATTGTCAATGTGTGAGTTCCAAGAAGTTAAGGCCCTTTTCTCTTCTCATAACCAAAGGACAATTTAACAGGAAGTATTAAAGTGAGGATTTTTCTTTTTACAAAAGTAAAGGAAAAGAAAAATCAAATAAAAAATTGCTGCCAAGGGAGAAAGAGAATTGGAGAACTGTGACAAATCCCTCTGGGGTCCAGATTGTTGGTGCAATAAGAAAGGTTAAAGTGAATGGAACAATGGGAAATCAGTCCTGAGCCTGAAGCTAGTCATTTGCTTCTTAACAAAAGGCGGATAGAACCAATATTTTAGAAAGGGAGGTAAGCCTAGGGAGCTGGTGCAAAAGCAAGTTTCTTTATCTAAGAACAAAATATCAAAGAGAATTAATAGACAATTTACTGGAACCTGAGTGGCATCTGAGAAAGATTTACATGTTCTAGAGAGGTTTCCTTTCCCAGATGGTTGAAATAATATTATAAAATATTGCTGGAAATAAGAATATTTGATAATATATTCTCATCCTTTTGAGCCTATTGATTTCTTTCTTTTTCTTCACAATTATAAACACAGGGGTCTCTTTAAGTCTGAGGATCTGACTGTGACTAAAGATATGTTGTTTTCAGGATCCAGATTGCCATTTCCTCCTCAATTGCATTAATACTACTAGAACTATGTGTGCATTTTTATTTTTTCCATTTCCCATAGTGTGTGAAAGTAAATATAATAATATCTTTACATGATTACATGATTATAAATAAATAGAACTGTTGTTTAAAAAACTGCACTGCTGTTAGCTAACTTAAAGCATTCATCTACACACTGTTAAAAATCTGGTTTCTATATGTGTGAGGTATTTTAGAGAGTTTTGAAAAAAATATAGAGAAGTGTAGGTTGAAGGAACGTTGTGGAATCTTTACAAATGGGTCCCTATGTATTGTATGATGCCTTTCTTACAGAATACTTGCATGAATTGCTTATTATATTTGGAAATTAGCATTATTCAACTGCTAATAAAGTTAAGTATTTCTATTATGTTAACATTTAAGTGAAATAGTGGAGAATGGGTGGGTAGATACAAAATTTGTCTTACTAGAGAACTCTAGGAAAAGTCAATGCTGAAAGCATCCAATTTATGAGCTGTCTTTCTTGTTGCTCAACATGGAGTATTCATTGTCTTTGGTACACAAATTCATGTCATCAGCAATATGGACTGTTGTCTTGTTTTATGGAATAGAACAGAGGGCATGCAAAAGCAAGAAGAAATAAAAAGTGAAACTCTTTTGTTTTGTTGTGCTGTGTTGTATCAGACATAATCATTAGACGTTTGGTTAAGTCATGGGGGAAAACAAATGTAGAACTGCTAATTTGACAATATTTGTCATTTTACTTATAAAGATTATTTGACCACTAGTTCCAAATAAGCACAACTTAGTATAGACATAGAGATAAGGGACATAGGATCCTGTATGGAGCCTGGAATATAGTCTTGATGGTACATTTAATTCATAGTGCATGGGAGTGTATTTCATAATGTAATTCAGCCTCAACTTTTCTGTTTGCAAAGTAGGTTTAATGAAGTGATCTTGTCAATCTATTTGAGTTATAAGATTCTGTGATTCTGTTTTTCACATTCAAATGTTAGAAAATGATTGTCATAAGTAAGTTATAATTAAAGTGTTGCAGAATTGCAGAAGAAATTGTTTCTTGGTTTGAGTTTTATGGAGGACCTTATATATTTGGATTTCACATGTGGAGATGAAAGAAAATGCATTTGGGTCAGAGAGAACTGTAAAGATATAGATATGGTGAGGCTTTAATAAAGAACAAGTAGTTAAGCTTTTTAACGCCCTTTATTGAAAAAACACCTATAATAGAATGTGTTAAGTAAATGAGATTCAAAGATTAAAGTGCAAGGAGATTTTACTTCTGATATCCAAAAAGTTATAAACTCAGAGAAGAAAATTTGTAGAGTGCAACAAGTTATAAGAAAGAAGACAAACTCACATATAATTCTAGCATGCAGAGATAATTAACTGACTATTTTGATATTTTGGTATACATCCTTCTAATCTTTATTTTGTGCATAAATGTACATGCATTTGTGTAATTTTGCTCCTATTGTACACATTATTTTATTGCCTGTTCTAGAACTTAATGTGTCATAGAGAATGAATCTTGCTTGGCTCCTTTTTTGGGAACATTTTATTCTATGTTCCCGTAGAACATAGATTAGTTTTGTTCTTAATGATACTTTAATGATCACAGGAGGAAGTGTATGATAATGTTAGGTCACAATATATTTGTTAAGATATGGTGAGTATTTTTTTCCCCAGATAATTTTTTCACTTGTCATTACATTCTTGGTTCCTAGAGGGCAGAAATGAGTCTTTGGTACCACCAAGGCACAGTGTTGGATTTGACATGGGCTGAGTGCTCATGTTTCTTAAACTGTACTTTTAGGATAAATGGTTCTTTTAGGGGAGGGCCAAATGCAGATCATCTTTCTTTCTGGAAGCTTGAGAAAATTTTGCACTTTAGGCAATTTCTAATCAAAGGCACTATTCCACTACATGCTGGGGTTTTTCCTATGTGTAGTGTATAGGTATATAACTAGAGGCATGTGTCCTGTTTCAAGCCTCAGCATGAACAAATTAAGACAAATTAATAGAAATGTATTTATTAATTTTTACTAGTAAAAAAATATAACTAATACATCAAACTTGGGATCCCAAGGATCTTATTACATAGAAAAGAGCTAAATTCAATTGAAAGAAAAATACTCAGTAAATATTAAAAGGATAAGCATTATTAGGAGATGGCAAAAATTGTGAAAATTGAAAGTAAATGACAAATGTTTGGAAACAACTCTGCCAGATTTCATTGACTAGGCAGAGGACAGGGTGAATACTTTTCTTTCTTTCTTATTTATTTTCATGTGGGAGGAAATTCTTTATTTCTTTTATTAAAATTAATTAATTTTATGTTTATTTTTAACCTACAAATAAAAATCATATATGTTTATGGTGTACAACATGATATTGTAACCTATGTGTGTTACAAATGACAAGTTTTCCTTTATTTTGTGACCAAATAGTAATTGAGTTTGTGGGTGTGTGTATGTGTAGACTATGTTCTCATTATCCTTTTATCCATATTTATTCATAATGGTACCTAAATACCATTATGGATACTTAGGTGGATTCCACATTCTGGCTATTAAGAATAGTGATGTAATAAACATGGGGTACTGAGTATTCTGACATACTGATTTAGTTTCCCTTGGATATATACTCAGTAGGGGACCAGGGCCTGCTTTCTGGTTAGGATGACTTCTTGCTGTTCCCTAACATGAAGGAAAGATGCGGGGAGCTCTCTTGGCTCTGTTTTACAAGGGCACAATCCTGTTCCTGAGGCTTTTTTTCACTTCTCAACAGCCCTACTTCCTAATGCCATCACATTGGAGGTTAGGATTTTGACATTTGAATCTTGTGAGGCACAAGTTCAGTCCATAGTGCTAGGCTTATCTATGACTAGACATTTATGTTTGCTTTTACCAGATTCTTGTTAGAGATCCTGATGAGAGAAACACATACTTGCACATTTGTAGCTGGAGAACCAGTGATTCAGTGATTCCAACAGGATGACCATATACCCACGCTGGATTTGAGTGTTACACATTGCTTAGTTCTTTGGTGTGTTAGAGAAGTTTATAAGCTCTAATCAGGATGACAACTTGACTGAGCTTACATTTCTTTGGCTTCTGCAATATGTACATATCTTTCCCTTCCAACTCTAAAACTTGAACTTAATGAGATCCTAAGATATAAAGGGTCTTTTCCAAATGAATTTAAAGATATTTGAACCTGTTAAGTTTGGAATCTTTATTTCAGTTTTCTTAATTTTAACTCCTTACAAATATTAAAATGATATTTGAAAATGGATATATTTCTCATGGGATTAACTTGCAGTGTCAACCTAAGAACCTAAGAGATCTATGAGAGAGAGAGAGAGAGAGAGAGAGAGAGAGAGAGAGAGAGAGAAAGAGAGAGAGAGAGAACCCCCAAAACCTATAGCTGAGTTTATGGATCTTCCTTCCTCCCCTGAATTAGTTAAATGGCCATTACTATGCTCTTACTCAAGGTCAAACAGGGTTGATACTGGATAGCAGTTCATCCTTATCATTGAGGAATCCAGGGACATTTACTTCTTCTGAGTGTAGTAGAATTCACTAGGACTAGAATGAATCCTGTGAATAAGAAAAGAGAGTGATTGGTTGGGAAAGACTTCAGGCTAATCAGATTTTTTTTCCTTCCTTTAAGCTGGGGCTGTGTAAGCACAACAACATTTCCTAGTTGAGCTATTGGTCCTACACCAGGGTAATTAGGCATTCACTTTCCCAATTTTTCTTTAGAATATACTAATTAGAAAAAAAAAAGGTGTCAAGGCTAGGGTTGTGGCTCAGTGGTAGAACTCTTGCCTAGCATGTATGGGGCACTGGGTTTGATTCTCAGCATCTCATACAAATAAATAAAATAAAGGTCCATTGACAACTAAAAACATTTTTTTAAGGTGTCAAAATAATAGGTAGTTTGTATATTACCCATACTCTTCTTGATGCTTAAATGATGAATGAAAGTATAAGACTTTATTTTGTTCCAACAATAATTAGCTATTATTTACACACTAAGATAGTGTCATGGGGCCTTGATGAGGGTTAAGTTTAATAGATTTTTGTTGACAGCATTGGGGTCTCACTCTCTTTTGGCACCCTTCCTTGTGTTTGGAAGATGGTTGTATAGTTTGGGATTTAGTGTGAAGATGTGCGGGGAATTGATTGATGTCTCAAGAGAGACATCCAGCCTTGGCCTATTAGCATCAAGGCCTATATAGCCATGCTCTGTAATACAACCATCTAGTCCTTCAGAACATATATCTTTGTTTAGATTGATTTTCTTCTTTCCTAGAGTTTTTTGTTTTTTTTTTTTAATGTCCTTATATTCTTTGATTTCTTTTAGCTTGACAAGAAATTATTTTCAGAAGTGAACTTGAAAATTCTCTCTTCTATTTTGGGCCTAATTCCATACTCTTAAGGGAAAATATTCTCTTTATTTTACTTAATGATTTTTGATGTCCTTGACTTACATTTCAAAAAAACAGGAAAAACAGGATAAATCTTTTAAAGCCTCAATTGCAATGTGTGCATGTTCAGCTTGTCTCTTAATGTGGATAACTTTTCATTCTAATAAAAGGTAAGGCTTCATTTCAAGGGCACTCTCTGGGTGATTCAGATTCTTGGATTCCTCTGTGTTTTGTTGAAACTCATTATGTGTCTGAATGACTAAAGGGAGCATGGATGTTTTTATATTCCTCAATGGATGTCAGTTGTAATCAAGTTCAAGTAGCAAACAAAGCTCAATGTGAGTGAATACAAGGGTGTCATCTATCAGTGGCATCTCCATATTTGAGCTATTGTGTCATTCACAATAAAGGCAACAGACAGACTGTTGTAAGTGAACATTGAATGTCTCAGTTTAGTTTGTTCAGATTATTGTTGATGTATCATTAACATAGGAGTGACCTGGAAGGGAGCCAATTTTTCTGCTCTCTGTCTAAAAATGGATCACTGTACTGCTGAGAATACTGTGAAACTAGTGTAGAAAATCTTTTATTAAGGAAGGATACAGTCTAAAAGACTGAAAAATTCTCAATTTAGATGTTAGACTTAAATGATTGAGTACTTGTTTGCAAAGTTTCCTTGACAAAAGGACTTGTTTTCTTTCACCAATCCCTTTAAACCAATGTTATTCTGCTTGTTTTCTGTCAGATATATTGTAATTGGCATGATCTGTCAGATACATTGTAATTGACATGATCTGTCTGATACATTGGAATTTACATGAATTATAAAGGTAACATAAACTTTATACATTATTATTATTATTTTTTTTTACTGTGAGAGGCTCTTAGGTATAAGAAAACCTGTTCAAATAGCTTGAGAAAAGGGCAGAAGGCTACTAAGAAAAATACTAAAATCTTATGGGATTTGAGAATGAATAAAACAGAATTGGACTTTTATACCTGAAGTCATGAACTGAACTTCTGCTGTGGTTTGAATATGGTTTGTCCCCTCTGAAAACTCCTGTTGAAGGTTAATACCATTGTGAGGTATTGAAGAGGGTGAAAACTTAGGCTATGGTGTTTCGAGATGGGCCTTTGAGAGGTGTTTAGAATGAAGTAATTCCATAGGCTGCAGATGTCTTGACTGAGCTCTGAAATAAAATAAACCTCTTTCCTTTATAACTTATCTAGTCTATGGTATTAGCAATACAAAAGCAGACTAATATGGTTTCCTTGATCTGTCTTTTTCTCTCTGGGTATTTTCTTTTTTCTCTCAGTCTTACCTTATTCACCTTACACTGGGACCTATATGGTCACCTGAACATTAAATTTACATGATCTTTTAGACCAATGCCTGTATTTGCCTCTGATGGGCTGACTTCCAGTGCCTGAATTCCAAATTTCTTACAGTTTAGTCTGATTGATTATGAGTGATCCATTGGCTGGACTTAGCTCAGGGACTTACCTGAATACTCATACAAGTAAGGTCATGTGTGGTAGGTTCTATTGAAGTGGGTGTGATGGGAGCAGGCATTAATTAGCATGTCTATTACAGCCTCCACCATATGTGTGAATCAATACCTCTCAAACTTTTCTACCAAACTGACTGGAATAAATACATGTTTTTTCCACTCTATCCCAGCATTCATCTATATGCTAGTTTTTGAAATACTACTTCCCCTTATTACAAGTGATAAACTCTAATATTCCCTTTTTATTTTTTTTATACCAATTCATTTCATTACATGAAAGCATGCTGGTCTTGCCTCACTAAACTGATTTTATCATCACTAATGAGTTGTAACTATAGCTTCAAAAACACCAATCTGTACTTTTCTTTACATTATTTTTCTCTGGTAGCACTTATTAGAATTGTAATTGGCTCTCCTGTTATATTTTGTAGTTTCCTTTATAGAAGATCTCGCAATTGTAATTGCCTCCCTGGTTAGACTGTAAACCACATTCAAGCAGAGACTGTGTCTGTCTTGTTTACTGCTGTATTCCCAGCACCTAACAGAGTTCCTGGCACATAGTAGATGCTCAATTGAGTAAATATTGATGAATGAGTAAACTGAGACCCAAACAGATGGCACTCTTGATGGGCTCACCTGGTTCTTTGCAAAGAGGAGATTCAGATACATATAAAACTGGCTGATTCAGAATAGACCTGCTGACAGAGAAAGCAGATGGAAAGACCCAGCAGGAGGCTCAGTAGAGCAAGGAGGGCAGGCCAAAGAGCTAGGTTTCCATACAGGTACCAAGAGCTGACTAAAATTCTTTCACCAGGGAAAACTGACTACAATAGGATAGTATCAGGTCTGATTCTTCATCTTAAATTTATTTCATAAAACTATAATGCTTTTTTAGTTGGACTTTCAAACTTTCATTTTTGGTATTTAAAATTTTTCCTTTATAGCTCATCACAGAGAAAGGTAGAGGAAAAAACCCACACGATTTCTAGACATAAAACACCACGGTACCGGTTTCCCCATCTGGCGGGGAGATTAATAGCATGCAGAGTCCTATTCCTTCTCTTCCTGCCGTCCTCCTCCTGTTGAAGCACAGACTCCCATCCCAGCAAGATGCATTTAACTCACGGCTGCAATTTATGGCTCCTACTTGTCTCTAACAGTTGCTTCAAAAACTAATTCTTCTAAGTGGCTATTTTAATGTTGTCACATACTTTCTTTTCCCATTTGTACAGATTTGGAATCTGTAGGACAATTAAACAGTTACAGTGGTTTCATCTAAGGCCTACTGAATGATCTGTGTGTATGAAGTTGCATTTGTATAAAAACAAGTCATGATAAGTTTCCTGTAATAGCTGCCTGGTATCCTTAAAGCAGGGCTGAAAGGATGTGCCACTTCAATACTTGGATAGTTCCATATGTTCCAAATATGAACTTATAAGGTATAAATGCTCCACTTCTCAAAAATAGCATTAATATTGAACTAAAATTGTCAAAGTTTACAAGTAAGTTAATTATATATAGGATAGGATATATAAATTTATTCTCTCTACATATTTATGACTCTTTTTCTTTTTTTTTTTTTTTGTGGTGCAGGGGATTGAATCCAGGACCTTGTGTATGGAAGGCAATACTCTACTAACTGAGCTATATCCCCAGCCCCTATAATTCTTTTTTTGGGCTGTGGTGGGGAGAATTTATATCTGAGGCCAACTTTTTTTTCAACCCTTTTCAATAAACTATATGGGATTGCAGGGTTCAGTAGAGAAGGGAGTTTCTTTATTTCATAAATATTCATTCCAGATTTTATTAAATAAATACAGAAATACCTATAGTACATATGAATTTGGTTCACAGTACTTAATGCAACCTTTGGGGAACAGTCTTGTTTTTCAGTTCCATTCCATTTGGTTCCATGAAAATTTTGTCTGTAAATTTTGTACTCCACTCAGTATGGGAATTCTTTTAATTCATTTATTCTTTTTAGATACACATGACAGTAGAGTATTTTTTGACATATTAAACGTACATGGAGTATAATTTCCATACTTGTGGTTGTACATGATGTGGAGTTACACTGGTCATGAATTCACATATAAATGTAGAAGAGTTATGTCTGATTCATTTTACTGTTTTTCCTATTCCCATTCCCCTCCTTTTCCTTTTGACTACTCCAATGAACTTCTATTCTTTCCTCCTCAACCCTTTTTATTGTGTGTTAGCATCCACATATCATAGAGAACATTTTGCCTTTGGTTTTTTGGGATTGGCTTATTTTACTGAGCTTGATAGTCTCTTTTTTTCATCCATTTACCAGCAAATGCTATAATTTTATTTCTCTTTAAGGCTGAGTAATATTCCATTATGTATATATTACAGATTTTATTTATCCATTCATCTGTTGAAAGGCACTTAGGTTGGTTCCATAGCTATTGTGAAATGAGCTGCTATAAACATTGATGTGATTACATCATTAAAGTATGCTGATTTAAGTCCATTGGGTATATACTGAGGAGTGAGATAACTTGGTCAAATGGTAGTTCCATTCCAAGTTTTCTGAGGAATTTCTATACTGTTTTCCATATTGGTTGCACCAATTTGTAGTCCCACCAGCAACGTACCTTTTCTCCCACCTCCTTACCAACATTTATTGTTATTTGTATTCTTGACACTTGCCTTTCTGACTGGAGTGAGATGAAATCTCAGTGTAGTTTTAATTTGCATTTCTCTAATTGCTAGAAATGTTGAACATTTTTTCATTGACCATTTGTATTTCTTCTTCTGTGAAGGTCCTGTCCAGTTCCTTTGCCCATTTATTGATTGAGTTATTTGTATTTTTGGTGTTAAGTTTCTTGAGTTCTTTATATATCCTGAGATTAATGCTCTATCTGAGGTGTAGGTAGCAAAGACTTTCTCCCACAGAATGGGAATTTTTGATGGGGCTGTGACTTAGAATTCTAGGGTTCTATCTTTCTAGAGTTATCATACAGCCACTTTTAACAGAGGTCTCTTGGCAGTTTGGAAGTGCAGTTCTGGTTTCTAATCTATGAATAATCAATGAAATAAAGTCACTGATAGGGTTACAGCTCTGCTATCCAGGCTGACTACAGATTACTTCTAGTACAATTGTATGGAGTAATCCATACAATTTTGCCAATCCATTTTAAGGCCCAGTAGAGGGAAATATATGTCATTGTTTGACATTCAGGACATATTTTAAGTAAAGAGGCAGTGAAAATATATAGCGCTCTCTCTCTCTCTCTCTCTCTCTCTCTCTCTCTATATATATATATATATATATATATATGAATTTTTTCTACACATGTACTACAAATACTTTGTTACTGAAGATATATTTAGCTAGCAAAAGTTTCTTTTCATTCATGGAAAAAGATATGCTATATAGAATTATTTAGTTATTATGCAACAAAAATAGATATAGCAGTCATATAAAGGTTGAGACTTTAAGAGAATCATTTGCTATAATATTGTATTTTCTTTTAAAAACTATCTTAAAGATATATGCTAATATATTCACAGTGAAAATGATCTGATGTCTGGAATTTGATTTGAAAATGATCTAGAGTAGGGATAATGAATGGAATTATATATGAAACAACTTGGCTGTATAGGTAATAATCTCTATTCTGTATGTGTTTTAAATTTTCCAAATAAAAATATATGTGTATATATATTTGAAATACATACACTTCTGTTCTCTGTTCCTACACTTACAGAGAAAATTGGTGGAAAATAGATGTAAATTTTACGCTCATGGAACGCTGCCAATGTATCTCATGCAGTATAAACATAGGGCCCTCATGCCCTAAGTTGTCAAATCTTCCAATCACTCAGTGGCACTAAAGTGCATGCATTTATTTGCAGGAGTGTTTAGGCCATGTTTCTTTTCATTTCCTCATCATTAAATCTCAATTGCAATAGCACAGGTGCCACAAGCTGAGAATCAGGTGAAACTTCCTATGAAAATAAATGCAGAAATTCCCAATCGTGTCCATTCTAATAAAAGAAAAAGGAACACCTAATTACCTATTTTCTTTTAGGAAATAAAGTCATTGACAGGGTTGCAGCTCTGCTATCCAGACTGACTACAGATTACTTCTAGTACAAAGCAAGGTGGTTTTATTGCCAGTTAATGTCATAAGAATTTGCCTCTACTGCTCTGTTTTTTTTAAACACAATAAACTTTACTTCATAGCTCCTAATTAATTATCTTTCAGGGACCCCCTTCTCCCAGACATATCATATTTAAAAGACATTTATAAAATGTAGTTGAATATATTTTGGTCATAAAACTTTTGCATTTGAAGACATGCTTACTAAGAAGTATTTTATTTATAAAGATTTAAACTTGCTTTAGTTTATATGGGGTTTTATTTTATATTTAACATATTACAAAGTCAGTTCTCCATGTAGAATTTTTATCTAAAATGTCATAGGAACTGGAAATTGGAAAAGAAGAAACTTTCACGTGCTTTCTCTTTGCCTGAAATCTCTCCCCTATCTGTCCTGTGCCAGGTGGTGTATTTCTGTCCATCCTTCAAGGACCAGCTTAGCTCAAATCACCTGCCATCTAATATCTTTCTCATGCTCTAGAGGATGCAACAGTAGCCTTTGTACTTTGTATGATTTTCCCATCATTTTTCTTACCACATTGTTTGGACTTTGTTTTGCGGGGGGAGATACTGGGGATAGAACTCAGGGGCACTCAATCACTGAGCCACATCCCTAGCTCTATTATTATTATTATTATTATTATTATTATATTTTATTAGAGACAGGGTCTCACTGAGTTGCTTAGCACCTTGCTAAATTGCTGAGGCTGGCTTTGAACTCAGGATCCTCATGCCTTCGCCTCTTGAGCTGCTGGGATTACATGCATATGCCACCAGGCCGGCCCCACATTGTGTTAACTTTTTTGCATTTCTCCCTATCATAACACCTAGAAAGCATATATTTGTAACTTTTATTAAATTATTGGGTTGAATTGATCATTCAAAGAACTGTCAAGATAATGTGGAGATTTGAATAATAAATACAAAAAAAAAAAAGAAAAAGAAAAAGAAAATGTCAGTGTAGAGGAAAACATTAAGTGAAAAAATTACCTTTCCCTTGAAATAATAACTAGGTTTTTTGGGAAAGATTGAATCATCTTGGAAATAATCATTGACAAGAACATTTGTCCTACATTGTCACATCCAGTTGGAGAACTGCTTATAATAGTTCACATTCAATATAAAACTTGGACTCTTTCAAAAGATAAGTTAATTTTCTTCTTTGCATCAAGATACAAGTTACTTTAGTACACCATAATAGAATAGAAAAATGATTCAGTTTTCGACATGAAAAATACGCTAGGAAAGAAAAAAGATTTTACAGATAAACCACAATTCGACTCTAAGCTAAAGCCTCACAAGAAGCTATTACTCTGTAAAGAGTAATGTGCTCCCTGTATTGAATGCAGCACAGTCGATGAGTTCCAGTGGCATCATAAACAACAAAAGCCAAGTTCAAATCACTCACATGAACTTGTAATTGAATTTTTTGAGACGTGATTTAATGTAGCAAATGGAACAGGGTAAAATGTTTCAAACATAACAGTGATTGAACAAGTTATAGAAATTAGTAGAGAGTGAATAGTAATACTGGATAGGTAATTTTCAAGCATCTTAAGGTAGCAAAACTCTTCACTCACTCAATTTAACTGTGAAAGAGAAAAGTTAATACTAGGCTTAGAAAGAGGGAGTACTCAGTATGGAGCATTTAGGACAACTTTTTACAGTTTGAATGATAAAGGATACTGCTTAGAGCTCTAGTATGTATCTTTATCAATATTTTTATTGGTACATTATATTTATACATAACAGTGAAATTCATTGTTGCATATTTGTACACGCACATGATATAACAATTTAATTTGATCAGTATTGTTCCTCAGTATTTTCCCTTCATCCCTGTGTCTCTCTCAGGGTTTGATTAAAGCTTGAGAAAAACCACTGTTCAATATGGCTGGTGGGAAGGACTGAGCAGGCATTCCTCTCCAGATTTAAAGGCTCTTGTCTCTTTTTAAAGTGGATTTTAATAGTGTCAGGTTGACCAGAAGATTTATAAATATATAGATGTGTAAACTTCTTTTACCTAAATATGAGCCCAGAATGCTGTGAGCCTGGCAAGTCTGTTTGAAACAAACTTTGGATTTTCCAGTGTCAAAGCTCAGTGTTTGTCTTGGGGTTAGGAACAGACACTGACATGACTTTCACTGTTGTCTCTCCATATGCCAGTACCAGGGCAGAGAAACACTTGATAAGACTGAGATGGCAATTGAACTCTGTTAGTTCTACAATATCAAGTGCTTTCTAGTGGACCCTCAAGGCCTTGAATGGGGGTGCGTTGACATTTGTCATTGTGTGCTAGATGTAGCTTTTTCTGTCATTTTGAGAGGTAGCTTTCAATTCTTACCTATTTTCCTTGGAGCTTAGAATTAGGGCCTATTTCCAAATATAGCCAGCAGATGGAGCAATTTACTTTATTTATACTCTTCATTTCAAATGAAAAGAATTTTGAGATCACCCCCCCATATATATATATATATATGTGTGTGTGTGTATAAAATACAAAGGTAAAATTTTAGTGTATGTTTCAAAACAACATATTAAACATAATTTATTTCATTTTCAAAAAGCAGTGTTGTGAGGTTTAAAATTCAGACTTGCATTTTATTAGCTTTACAGAACTAAAAGGAAGACATGAGTTTCATTAGTTTTCTTATGGAATTCATAATCACACATCCTATAAGGTGACAGTGAAGTTGGTTCTGATTTGCCATGGAATTCAGCAATTCTTAAGTAGCTTTGATAACAATTTAAAAATCCTGATTTGAATAACTGACTCTTAACAGAAATTTCAAGTTGAAAAATTTATTTATGGAATCATTTCAGCTATTAGACTATCCATCCTATCTCTTGTCAATAGAGGATGGTTTCCCATAGGAGATAACTAATAACTTCACAGAATTTTGGGATGTAATAGAATGTTATTGTCCCCTGGAGGTCATACTTGCCAACCAAAGGGTAATAACTTTTATTACAAGCTTGAAATAGTCTATAAATGTTTCATTAAACCCTTAAAAATGTGCAGTTATTAATTCTCCACCCTCTTTTTTTTATTTCTGGCTACCACACTGAGATGGATGAAGTGTTCCAGGAAACCTGGATAAAATGTGATTGTGCTCAATTTATCACCTGAAATATTTCCTAGTGGGATTATCTGAATGTATGTGGATATTAGTAAAAATCTACTCAGGAAATTTTATTATTATCTTAAATGCTGGGCTCAGCATATAAGTTCTGTCTTAATCATTCCCTTTTGTAACATGTTCCTGATTTTTGACCTGCTTTAGGCAGCAGGTGAAGTAGGGGGAGAGGAGATACTGCATTTTCTGGCTATTTTAGTCGATTCAAAAGCATTTATGAAGCATCTCTCTGTGCAGGGCTCTGGCATGGTGCTGAGTTGATTGAGTTTAAAAAGACATAGACCATGTCCTTGAGGCAGAGAAGCTGCCAATCGCTGACTCCAGGGAAAAGTGTATTTTTTTTCTTCAGTATGGGCAAAGTTGCCATGGAACAGGTTATGTGTAGGTTTGAACAGGTAGGGGGTGCCCCAATCCCTATAATCATAGGAAACTGACAAAAATTTTACTTACAAGGAAACAAGCGTTTAAATTCTTGGGAAATCAGAATTAGAGAATACTTAAAAACAAAATATAGTTTTGACTTTCAAGTTAACATTGTAACTAACGAAATATTGCAAAATCGAAGTCCCTTTAGGGCTCAATTTAATGGATAGAGAAGAGAATTTGAAAAGGTAATAAAACAGATTCTCACATAAAAAGTGCTTGGATTTTTGCATCTGAATAATACTCTGCATTACCATACACAGTATCTTTTCTCTTCTTTAACCAAGTAAAAGGAATTCAGCTCTTTACTTCTTCTTAGCATCATACCCATATGTCATCTGTAAGACACATGCATAAGCAATGAGAATAAGTATATTTTGTGAATGACCCATTAAATTGAAGGAATTGTTCTAGGTTCTTTGATTGTAAGGATCAGGGACCCATTCAACTGATTTAAGAAAAAAGAGATTATTTTAAAAAGAGGGAACTTCATGGATAGGAAATACAAGAACAATAGCTAGGTTTTATAACAAATGTCAGAATACTATTTTCTTTCTCTTTTTCTTATATAAGTTACTTTTAACAAGTGGTTCAAGGTGAACTTGAAGAGGTCAGGTGCTCTTGGCCAAAGCTGGATCAGTAAAGCCTTGAGGTCACGATATGGGATAATACTGTGGCCATATGTGAACAATATGACAAGAAGGAATAAAGCCCTCAATTGAACCAGGCTGATTGGATTCTCTCTCAAGAATCTGACCTGAGACACCAGTTAGTTTGTGGCTGGCTTTTGAAACACTCATAATAATATCTAATATTTGTGAACGGTTTGCTGTGTATCAGCTATTGTCCTAAACTTTCCTCATATTCTCACATGTTAAGTGTCACAGTGATATGATGTGGGTCAATGTCACCCTTGTTTTACAGAGAAAGAAATTAAAGTACTACTGAAAAGTAAAATAGCAAATGTAAGTCGACAAAGACCGCAGGAGAGCTGGTACTGGAACTCATGCAATCTGATTCTAAGGCCACCATGTGATGCTCCTTCACCGTGTCAGCCAAAGCCACACGAGATCAAAATTATAAGGGTAGGGGATGCCAAATTAGAGAGTGAGCAAAAGAAGCAAGTGTTCAGAGAGCAGCACAGAGCAGTTGTTCATAGCAGTTACTCCAGTACTCAAACTGAACAAGACCTAGTACTCAGCAGGTGCTCACTAAATAGGTCCTGAGTACTGAACAGATATTTTCAGCAGGATCTTTGGATAAGTCATATCCCCTGTGAGTGCCAGTCAGACAAAAGCCTCCAAATAATTTAATGAATCCATTTCATTAAAAATTTACTAAATTATACATATACGACATGGGTAAATTCTCTTTTTTAAAAATGTAAAACTCTACAGAGGATGAAGTTCCTTTGGGTCACCTTCTTCCCCTCTTTGTTTCTTCTTCTCTGCTCTCCAGGAAGTCTTCCAGACTCCATTGACATATCTACACATATAGATGCTGTTAAAAATGTAAGTATTGTTTTGTATATTTTATAAATAGTGTGTTTTAGAGTTTCAGCCATATTATCAAGATAAACTCACTATTATGAATTATTTTGTAATTCAGAATTGTGTGTGTATCTTCTCATACATGAATTTCTATTCTGAGAAGTAGAAATGGTTCAGTATTTGGCTATACACCTTTTACTGTTGTAATAAATAGTGCCACATTGCTTTTCACATTCTTGACATTATTATCAAACTTCTTAACTGTGGTGTGATGGATAAATAATTGAATCTCAATATCATTTTAACCGGCATTTCTCTAGTTATAGGTGAGGTCCATCATCTTTTCATGTATTTGTTGGTTATTATCTAAATCACCTATGGATCTTTTCTCCAAGTGCACCTTCCCTGTCTTCTGGAATAATCCTGATATGGTATCCATGTTATAATAGAAATGGGTGAAGGGGATGGACTATAGTGAGTAAATCACTTTACCAGGTTATTCTAATAGGTATCTCCCGCAGTAATCCCCCCAACATATAACTAGTTGAAGACAAAAACCAGCATTTGATGCAAAAACTACTGCCAATTTTAGTCCAAACTTTTAAAAATCACACTCAGCTATTTTGTTTTGCATTAATGATTCCTTTTCATGGATTCTCTAGAACACTGTTAATTCTTATTATAACATGAATATTTATTAGTTCTTTTTAGATAGAAACTATCTTCTTTTTTCATGTAAACTCTGTTCTGGGAGCTTTCTTCTTCTTCAATTAAAAACAAATAAATTGGGGCTGGGGATGTGGCTCAAGTGGTAGCGTGCTCGCCTGGCATGCATGCAGCCCGGGTTTGATCCTCAGCACCATGTACAAACAAAGATGTTGTGTCCGCTGAAAACTAAAAAATAAACATTAAAATTAAAAAAAAGAAAAAAAAGGACTCAGTGGTTGAGCACACCCCTGTGTTCAATCCCTAGTGCCAAAAAAGGGTGATTATATACATTAAAAAACAAATAAATTAATGGACTAATAATACAAACAAATTAAAAAGCTGGGAAGAGATGACCAATTTCTGACTAACTCATTTTCCCCTTTTCTGGTATGGGGTGGTTGTTGAGACAGCTTTTTAGCTAGGTATCACATTTCTTAAAACCCTTTTGCATCTGGTGTGGCCATCTGTTAATCAGTCATCAACCACTAGTCAAGCAACTCTCCTCTTTCCCATAGCTCATCAGACAGGAGGTGGTCATCTGTTACAAAAAGTATCCAATCATTGTTAAGGTGCTCCATATAAAAAACTCTGCTCAGATAGAGTTTTTCTGACCAACGTAATTCTACTGTACTGAGTGTTTGATTTGTAAGATATATACAGGAAATTGACATTTGGCTGTGGGGGCAGAAGTAATAAGAGACACATAGAGAGATCTAAGGTAGGAGACAAAGCTATGAATTAGCAGACACTATAAATGTAGAGGAAATTGTTGAGTAGTAAGTAGCAGAACAAGGACAAAGAGGACTGAGTCATCATAGCATATGTTCTACAACATCTTGCTGCTGAGGAGGCAGCAATTCAAGTCGGGAAATGTGTTGGAGTTCAGTGTCTGAGCAACATTCTGTCCCCTGTGAGGTACAGTTGAATGCTATGCAGTTTCTGTGTGATTCCTATTTCCTCCGCTTCCTTGTGTTTCCTTATGATAAATCCATTTTCCTTGAGGTAGCCTGAGTGATTTTCCACCAAGCTTGCAGTCAGAAAAGGCTGACATATCTGTCCTTTTAAGTTTTCATTAATTAGTACGTATTGTTTGGAATATAATTAAACATAAAAATATTAATTATAAAAAGTAGGCATTGCCATTATGATAGATTTTGGAAATATGATTATAAAATTAGGTATGCTTATTATTTTTTGGTCTCTAATTCTTTCAGCACACATTTATTATTTGCTATTTGACAGATTGTTTTTATTCACAGAAAAGACAATGGGAATCAAGATTACTTTTGAGTCATTCATTTTTCAAAGTTCAGTTAGTTTCTCAATATACTTCTTATTTATTATGTTTATGCTTGATTTTGGTTTATCCATAAATATGTCTAGATTTGTCTTAGGTTGGGTCCTCTAGAGGCTACAATTATAACATGCTCTCCTGTATTCTCCTGGTATGTATTAGCCATGTTATGCAGGTCTTTCAGTAAGTAATCCTTTCCTTTCTTTAGGGACATTCTGGCTTTGCTTCCAGCTATTACTGTTGACCAGAAGGGAAAAATTGGTCAACCCTTGAAGAGGGTATTGTTTTATGAAGCATCTTCCTCAGCTGAGGACTCTGCATGATCTTTAGGTAATTCAATGGGTCTGCCATCTCCTAACATAACTCTCCCATAGGCCCAGACGGTTATGGGGAATCAGAGAGTTCAGTGGATATTCCTACCCTTAGCCTCAGGGCTCTGCTGAACTCCTGACAACGTAGTAGACACTATGGGGCTACATATTCAGCCTTATATGAAGTTTTTTACTCTTACATTTAGGTTCCAGGCCTGATCGTCAGCATGGTCTGTCCTGTGACTGTTGGGGAGGAATGTCCCTGTAAACACTGCCCTGGGAGACTTCTGACTCTCACGTTTTGCCTTAAGAGTCTAATTGGCTGAATTGAGCCTGTCATTTTCTCTCTTCAGTGCATCAATAACCCTTAGCAACAACCAAACAAATCTCTCAGTCCTTGTAATTACTGTTTCTTCCATATTTCACAAATGCCAAAGACATCACAGAAGCCACTGAATCCCATCAACCTGTCATCCATTCCAAGTCACCACAGGTGAAATTCTTGGTAATTGCTGTGCTGCGGCATGCCAGAGACCCTCAATACCCACTGAACACCAGAGATGGAGTCCTTGTTGCCATCTGGCTGGGGAGCCATCCAACTTCAGGAACATATCCCAGGCACTGCTAGTTTCTCTTTCTCGCCCAACCACTAATTCTGGTGGGATGTGGAGTGAATAGGTGGTGAGAAGTTAGAATCAGCTTGGCCTTGAGAGGACAAAGCAGGAGTAGGGTGGGAGATAGAAGACAATAAGAAGCAGGGCTTGGGAGAGAACAAATCTCACCCTAATTAGCAGAGTGAGAACAGTCAGTGAGTAAAGAGGGGGAGGAAGGAAGGGCCTGAGTGGATGAAAGTAGGTAGAATACAAAATCAATTGGACTGCTGCTTTCCTGAGATGAGAGGGACAAAGGAAAGAAATAATACTTGGCAGTGGTAATAATATTTACCACTTGGCAATGGTAATAATATGAATAATAATAGCTAGTATTTATGGAGCCCTTTTTTGTGCTATGTACAGTTCTAAATGCAATGGGCGGAAATTAGTTTTTCATTTAATAACATCAGAAGACTGTTTTAAAAAGTTTTCTACCAGGACTTTGATATAATTCAGTATATTAAAATGGGAGAATAGGTCAAGTGTTAGAAAACATCATTTTCTTGCTATTAAGCCACATTTCCTTCTGTACTTTCTTAAAAGAGTTAGGATTTATATTTTTCATTTTTTTTATAACCAGAAATTACAGAAAATCACTTTTGTAAAGTTCTTATTGTTTCAACATTTTCTCTCTACTATTATCCCTTTACTTTAATTTAATGGGCAGTCCTAAAAATAAAAGTTATCTTGTATATGGCACATCAAATATAGAATGTGAATGAAGAACTGTGAACATTTCTTTTTTGCAAAGCTCCTGCATTCGATGGCCCAGCAGGCAACGATTTATTGCAATTGTTGCTGCAGAGATCTTAAAAAAAAGGTGAGGCTTCACCCTGAGCAAAAAGGGCAAATTTAACAAGAAGCTATATAGTGTCTCACTACTGCAAATAAAGGGAGAAGGGTGCAAGAAATAATGTAATGGGACATGTGCAGTTTGAGAGGTCTTGGCGTATTCTGTCATGATGGGAGACCAAGCAGTATCTTGTAATTATCTATATTTCTATGTAGCTTCTTTTCGCTAAAGCCTATTGTAGTTCCCTGCTATATATTCACTATTGAATGAATAATCTCATGATTGTTACAACTGAATTACTGCAAGTATGAAGCTGTTTTTTTTAATCAAAGCAGAGATTATAAGTAAGTTGTGGGCTTTGCTCCCAATCTTACCCAACAACATTATTCAGAAATTCTTGATTTTAGGGTGATAGAAGATTATAAAATTTTGCTGTGTAAAATGTTTTTCTCTGTAAACAGCTGTGGTGACCATTTTTGAGTCATTGAGAAGAGAGGCTCAGCAGTAGCACTGAATTCATTTCATGTTACTTTAACATTTAATTTCATAATATAGTCACAGTGGGTTACTCCTTTCCTCATTAATATCATTAATAATTTTTAAAATTAGCCCACCCTTTATACCAAAAACTTATCATAACTTAATATATAAGTCAACCAATATTGAATCATGTCTGAGGAGGTTATTACTGAATATTTTTTTAGAAAAATGTTTCAACTACAGAATTGACTCCAGGTTTGGCATTTAAGTAAGGTTTTACTTTATTTTCATTTTTTAAATTTGTTTTTTTTAGATATACATGACAGTGCAGTGTATTTTGACATACAAACATGGAGTATAGCTTATTTTAATTAGGATACTATTCTTTTAGTTGTATGTGATGTGGAGTTTCACTGGTCATATATTCATATATGAACATAGGAAAGTTATTCATTTATTAAATCCATACATGAAAAATTGCCATAAACAATTGTATGAGGGAAATAATTTAGCACAAAACTTGAATTTGTGATCTCAGATCTATTGATGAGCAGAACTTGGGCATGGACTATATTGTAAAGGAAACTTGCACATCTGCTGGTAGGCATGTTTTTTTTACAACAGGTAGGAACATTGACAAAAAGACTAGAGATCATGAAAATAATATAGATAACACCGAGTTATTTCCAAGTATGTTTGTTGTTCACTTTTAGACAACTATGTAGAGTTAATCAATGGGGATGTTACTTAACTATATACATTTAACATTATCATCATGCCATTTTCTATTTTTGCTATTTTCATGCTATTTCATCATGAATTTAATGGTTTGATGTTAGTATATGAAAGGCATCTTTTAATGAGCTAAATGATTGAGGATATTATATTATATTAGTCATTACTCTCTTGGTTACAAATGGCAAAAACTCAGTTAAAATAGTTCAAGTGATCCTAGGAATATGGCAACAGTGAAGACATTGTGAATTTGTCTAAATTCCTGCATAAAAATAGAGGATTTAGATAACAAAGTGAATTTATTGATAATATTTAATACAAAAATGGTAGACAAGCTATCTCCAGAAATACCAGTGACAGTATGTGAGAGTCAACTGCTCGATCCTAGGCCTGCAAAGTACCAATATCTTTATGGGAGAAAGCAATAGAGCATCTGGCAGTGAAGAACAGGGGAGCCAGAGTCCCACAGGGATTCACTATGACTTCATAGTGAGAACAAATAGAGATCAGCAAAAATGCTGAGGAGGATTGTGTTTAATCCAGTAAGGGTGAATGAACATGATTCATGGTATGTATTGAAGGATCTGGAATAGCTACCCCCTACATTCATTGCAAATATTCTCTTACAGGACAGGGCCCTACTTTGAGGACAAACTGTTTAGAATAGCATAAAAACAAGCCAAGCAGGATAGAAACAGTTGAAATAGGAAAAGAGGTCTATCAAGAGGTGGAAAAGAAGAACAGAACCAGGAAGGGAGAGAAAGGAAGGCACCATGTTTCTGAATATTGCAAAGAAATAACAGAAGGACCTCTGGGAGGCTGGAAGAGTACCCGAAACTTCCTTCTCCTAAACATTCAGGAAAAGTAGTTTCACATAAGAAGCAGTAGTCCAAGAGAATCGAGGTCAGATTTCAAGTAAAGTTAACCAGAAGAAAAAAGAATATCAGAGTAATTTTTTTTTCTTTTCCCAAAACAAAAGCACATCAGAATGATCTAGTCACAGAATAGAGTAAAACAGTGTTATGGCTTGAATATGGTTGGTGTCCCCTTAGGTTCCATTGTGATTGAACACTTGGTTCCCACAGTGGTGCTCTTGGGAGATAGTGGAAACTCTGGGAGGTGAGGCCTAGTAGGAGGTCCTTTGGTTTTTGAGGATGTGCCCTTGTAAGGAATAGTAGGGTCCCAGTCTCTCTCTTTCTCTCTGACTTCCTATTTGGCAAAGTAAGCTCTTCCACACATATGTGCCTCTGCATGCATGATATGATGCAGCCAAGAACTGAGCCAATGCCAGAATCATGCCCTTGAACCTCCCAAACTATGAGCTACTTCAATTTCTTCACTTTAAATATAGTAAACCACCTCAGATATTTCCCTGTACTAATGCAAAACTAATACAAACCGTTAACTGTCTATTTCAAAAGACAACATCAAGAAAAAGAAAGAAGACATGAAAGGATGAAAGAATCAAAATAAGAAAAACTCAGAAATGAAGTGGTGTGGTGACAAAACATGTAAAAATTAGAAATGAAAAATTTTAAAAAATCTCCATAAACTAACACTAAACTGGAAGGAACATAAAAGCAAGTAAACATAATGGATAATACCTTAAGGAAATGGGGTTTAAAGGAGGAAAATTTAAAAAATGTAAAAGAAACAAAGAAGTTGAAGTGACAGGTACTGAAAATGAGGAAAGGAGATCTGACATACAGATAAAAGGAGTCTCTAAGTAAGTAAAGTAAATGATCTTTAACATTATTAAAAACTATAATTGTAGGGCTGGGGTTGTGGCTCAGCTGTAGAGCATTCGTCTAGCACGTGTGAGGCTCTGGGTTCGATTCTCAATACCACATAAAAATAAATAAATAAAATAAAGGTATTGTGTCTGACTACAGCCAAGAAATACTAAAAGAACTATAATTCTAGAAAACTTCTGAAATAAAAAAGTTAAAAAATGTTTGATTCTACATATTGAAAGCAACTGTTATACCTGAGGATATTGACTCCCAAACAACAAATATCAAGACAGTAAAGTTAGGCGGCCCGGGCATGCCCAGTGCGGGCGCAGCGGCCCCGGCCCTGGGAGCGCCCCGGCGGAGCGGGCGGCCGGGCGCGGGAGGGGGGGGGGGCCGAGACGGTCCGCGGTGGGCGAGGGAGCTGCTGGTCTTTCATGATGAGAGATTTTGGGGTGCTTCTCTCTCTTCTGTGTAGTTGACAGTCTGGGTGATGAGGAGATGGCTGACAGTGTCAAAACCTTTCTCCAGGACCTTGGCAGGGGAATCAAAGACTCCATCTGGGGTATTTGTACCATCTCAAAGCTAGACGCTCGAATCCAGCAGAAAAGAGAGGAGCAACGTCGAAGAAGGGCAAGTAGTGTCCTGGCACAGAGGAGAGCCCAGAGTATAGAGCGGAAGCAAGAGAGTGAGCCACGTATTGTTAGTAGAATTTTCCAGTGCTGTGCTTGGAATGGTGGAGTATTCTGGTTCAGTCTCCTCTTGTTTTACCGTGTGTTTATTCCTGTGCTTCAGTCAGTAACAGCCCGAATTATTGGTGATCCATCACTACATGGAGATGTTTGGTCGTGGCTGGAATTCTTTCTCACATCAATTTTCAGTGCTCTTTGGGTGCTTCCCCTGTTTGTGCTTAGCAAAGTTGTGAATGCCATTTGGTTTCAAGATATTGCTGACCTAGCATTTGAGGTATCAGGGAGGAAGCCTCATCCATTCCCTAGTGTCAGCAAGATAATTGCTGACATGCTCTTCAACCTTTTGCTACAGGCTCTTTTCCTTATCCAGGGAATGTTTGTGAGTCTCTTTCCCATTCATCTTGTTGGTCAGCTGGTCAGTTTGCTGCATATGTCCCTTCTCTACTCTCTGTACTGCTTTGAATATCGTTGGTTCAATAAAGGAATTGAAATGCACCAGCGATTGTCAAACATAGAAAGGAATTGGCCTTACTACTTTGGATTTGGTTTGCCCTTGGCTTTCCTCACAGCAATGCAGTCCTCATACATTATCAGTGGCTGCCTCTTCTCTATTCTCTTTCCTTTATTCATTATCAGTGCTAATGAAGCAAAGACCCCTGGAAAAGCATACCTTTTCCAGTTGCGCCTCTTCTCTTTAGTGGTCTTCTTAAGCAACAGACTCTTCCACAAGACAGTCTATCTGCAGTCTGCCCTGAGTAGCTCAACGTCTGCAGAGAAGTTCCCTTCACCACATCCATTTCCTGCCAAACTGAAGGCTGCTGTGGGTCATTGAGTTGCCTGTCATCTAAAGGGGATGGGTGGATTGGAAAGAAGTTGTGGCAGCTCTTTTCTCTATCCTCTCCTGGCTAGGGAAGGCAGGACCCACTCTGCCAAGGGCCCTCTGTGTATTCCCTTCTCTTTGAGGAATTTTTGTCTCTGGTACATGGGAGGCAGGATCTTTCTGACACCAGTATGTGGATTTTTAATACCACCGTGAGTCTGAAAGGACCACAGGTTTTTCTGTAGCTATTTTCTAGCATTTGCCAGCCCCTGTGCCTGGACTGATTTAAATAGTTTGTTTTTCTCCCTGTGCCATTTACCCTCCCACCTCTCCTTCCTACCTTTTAGCAACCTTGGATGAATGGGTTTTGTAATTCTAGTTGTTGTATTTTGTGGGTTTGTTATTTTTGTTGATTTTCTGTGAAGCACATACATTGGATGTGGGAGGTAAAGGAGTATCTCAGTTGCTCCTTGTTTCCTCCCTTTATAGCCATCACTGTCTTGTTTCTTGTATCTCAGGTTAGGTTTTGGTCTCTCTTGCTCTACTGCAAAAAAGTAAAAGAAAAAGAAGCAAAGCAAAAAAAAAAAAAAAAAAAAAAAAAAGAGCCTGAAGAGATGGGACAGAATGAAAGACCTCACAGCCAAATTGGCTGAGTTTTGAGGAGTAATCTTTTTTTTTTTTCCTTCCCCTTGAAGGGGAAAAAACTTTTTTCACTGGTAAATTTAAAGCTCCCCAGCTATGGGGAGGTACCAGTTCTGGACAAGTGCCACTGTAACACAGAAATGCTCAGAGAAACTGAACTTTTCAACTCTGGAAGGTGGAAATTTACTGTTGGTCATTGTCGGGTCTTACTGGTATTTCAAAGGAATATTGGGTGCTGCAAATAGGAACTAAAGGGGTAAACTTATTAAACCCATTAAACTTGTGATCAGTGATGTTTTTCTGTCATTTTAAGAGACTAAATATGGGCTGGGAGGGTAGTGGTTAAAATACTTGTACAATTTTAAAATGTCACAATTAAATGTGAGCTGGTTTCCCAAAAAAAAAAAAAAAAAAAAAAAAAAAAAGACAGTAAAGTTATCTAGTAAAATTATTAGAAATTCAAAGAAAATTTTATGCTTTGAAGCCAAAACAACAGGAAAAAAGAGGAAAAACTTAGATTAGCATCATACTTTTCAATAGTAATGCTTTACATTACAGATAATGGAGTAACATATTTAAGATAGTCAAAGAAAAAAAATGTGAGTTAAGGATTTTATATTGAGAAAAACTGACTTTTAGTGAAAAGGTAAAAACTATAATTAACATGTAAGAACTCAGAGGATATATTTCCCATGAATCCTTCTTGAAGATTTTACTAGAGAATGAAATTTAGAAACCAAAAGGAGAAACACTGACATAAGAATGGTTGATGAGGATCAAATTTGTTTTTTTACTTGTAGAACTAATACAAATGAGAGTTAGAGGGAGAAAGTCCAAGTTGTATCAGGTGTATGCCCTCACACTATAGATATATCACACCCATGAAGATAAATGGAAGAGGGGGGAGAACATATACAGAAAAATTTTAATAGTCTTAGCAATTATCACAGTGGTTTTAGTATTTTAAGACTATTGTGTGTTTAACTTAGGAGAAAGTAAATGAGTAATTATGGTGTATTCTAATTCCATTATACTCAGTGTTCTTGAAAACCAGAATACTGTATGTGAAAGAGGGCATACATTTGTAGTCTAGAAAAGATTAAATTAAAAAAAACAAAAACTCTGTAGCCATGAATTTGAATTGAAGTTTCAGCCTAAATTCTTGAATATAGAGAAAGGTTACTTGATAAGATATAGAAACACTGGCTAGCTCAGTAGCAATTCACACTCCTAATGCTGAAGATGTCATCTTGAGTCCAGGGTTTCTCTAGAGAATGCTCTCAAGATGAGGCTGCTTGTATCACAATAGAGAAAGCTAGACATTGTTTACTTGATGTACGAAAACCCATACCACCTATGTCTTGCCAAAGGCATTGAAACTGAATCTAATCAGACCTTTAGATCCAGATACCAATTTGCTAGAAATTGGAAATACAGAGCAGGAAATATGAAGGACAGAGGAACATGCTGAACTGTACCACACATGTATAGTTAACAAATTCCAGACAGGAAACTAGACAGGTAAAGTATCTTGAGTTCTTTACAGATCAATTGTAAAGGAAGAAAATAAGGAAGTGGGCATAATACAAGACTTAAATTATGATAAAATGTAATGAACATGAATATAGTGGCTTTGGATGCACATTTGGATGCAAAACTACAAAGTATCATGAAGAATTTCCTTCTATAAAAGGATAGTGTTTACTTTCTTGGGCTTAGAAGGGAAGGTTTGAAATACAGGTAGGGTACATGGAGGGACTTCTGGGATCAGTGGCAATGTTTTGTTTCTTAAATGGTGATTTGAAAGTAGTATTTTCTGTATTGATATTGTACAGTAAATGGTTAAAATTTAAGGAAAAAGGATTTTCCCCCCTAATACAACTAAAAAATCCAAGGGTGGACTGCAGGCATGGCTGGATCTAAGGGCTCAAATGATTACACCAGGATGTATCTCTTGGCTTTCTTTACAGCTGCTCCTGCCATTAGGTTCCCTATTAGTCATTCAATTTGGCAGGATGGTAGACCCTAACAACTCTAAGCTTATGTGATCTCTAAAGCTGGCAGATCCAAAAAAGACATGGGTGTAATCAACCACACTTAAACTTCTGGATAAAAACAGGAGTGGGGGGGCCAGATTTGTGACTCAGTGGTAGAGCACTTGCCTAGCATGTGTGAGTCACTGGGTTCCATCCCAGAACCGTGTAAAAATAAACAAATAAAATAAAGGTATTTTGTCTATCCACAACTTACACACACACACACACACACACACATGCACACACACACACATGCACACACACACATACACACCCACATTTAATATACATATATTAAAAAAACAGGAGTGGGAGAGTGAAAATGAGAAAAATTAAGTTTATTGATAGATATGGTTAAAAAGCCTAGGTGTTATCAACATGAAATAATCGAGTCAAGTGCTAGAAAGCATTAGGAGTAATCACAACTTGGTGCCTACCACACTTAACCAGTTGAATGTATATTCAGCTGTGAAGGGAACACATAAAATTAACAGACAGTGTAACTTGAGATATAATTAGTACTTAGTTCTTTGGGAGTGCAACCCCTTGGAAAGGAAATCTATTTTTTGACTTTTGTATCTTTTCAGGAAATATGCATTGTGTGTAAAAGTAAGGTGATTTCTATTAAATAAAAAATGTTGGGGGAAAGTTTATGAGTGAGAAGTACATAAATTACTTCTAAATGGAATATTGTTAGATTTAAATATAATATTAGGTCAATCAACCTTGGGATCATTATTAATCCTTGGGTCTTCTGGTTATAAAAGTGCTAGCTTTGATAAATTAAATACATTCTACAATTTATGTAATAAAATGTTGTTCCTGAGAGTGTCTATTTAGCAAACAGAACTTCAGTTCATTTAGATATTTCAAAAATTTCCATTCTATTATAAAACATTCTTATTTTCTCCATTAAATGAGCAGTTCAACCATATACCAATATTTTAATTGCAGGAATTTTTCAAAGTATAAGAATAAATGTGTTGATTACTCAGTTGTACAGTTGTTATTCATACTATACCACAGTGTGTAGGACATTAAAATAATAAATATATAAAGTATAGCAATCATAATAATATATTATACATTAATAAGGTTAGAAAAAAAGTGTTTTTGAAAATTTTTGTTATAAAGAAATTATAGGGTTGGAGGCATAGCTCAGTAGTAGAACTCCTGCCTAGCATGTATAAGTCCCTGGGTCTTACCCAGCACTAAAACATAAGTAAATAAAAATAAGAAAGAAAAGAAATGATAAATGTTTGAGAAGATAAATATGTTTAACCTGATTTAAACATTATGCAATGTATACATGTATTGAAACATGAATATGTACAATTTTTATGGTTGTATATATCAGTTAAAAATAAATTTAAAAATAAAAAATAAATAATAGCTTTTTTAATATAGTATTATGGCACACCAGGTATTCTTATGCTTTACTGGGCACTATTATTTTTTCAAATCTATAATATACATATACACACATTAAATATATAAACACACATATAGGTAGTGTTTTTCTTTGTAATAATACAGTGCATCTTAACTGATGATATTGATTAAATAAAAATGGTCTGGTCATTATAACAAAAAACCACATATATATATATATATATATATATGCAAATAAAAATCATAATTTGTTGCAAACAACATGCTGTCATTATAGGCATGTGCCACCTTATCCTGTAATTGACATATCTTTTACCTCACATATTTATAATTATTTTTTTCTGTTGAGAACTCTTAAAATTTACTCTCATCTCATTTTAAAGGACTTAATACATTGTTATTATTTATAGTCACTGTGTTGTACAATAGATGTCTTTAACTTATTTCTCCTAATTGAAAATTTTGTATACTTTAAGAAAGTAACTTCTCCTTGATACTCTCCCTCACTCCCCAAATCCCCAGCCTATGGTAACCACCATTCTACTCTACTTCTATGAATTTGTGACTTTTAAAAATTCCACATATAAGTGAGATCATGTAATATTTGTCTCTCTCTGCCTCACTTATTTCATATAATGTCGTCTAGGTTTATTCAGGTTGTCACAAATGACTGGTTTCCTTTTTTCTTCAGGTTGAATAATATTCCATTATATGTACACACTACATTTTATTTATTCATTTATCCTTAGATGGACCCTTTGACTCCATAGTGAATATGCAGCAATGAACACAGGAACACATGTCTTTTTGACAGAGGAGGTACATTATTATCACCACTTCACAAGTGGTGAATCTGAAGCACAAGGAGGTGATTGTTCAAGGATATAGAGTTCAGAAATGGGAGAATCAGGGATTACATGCAGGCAGTCAAATTTAGAGAGTTTTTTAAAAAGTAACTATTTCACTATTTGTTTAAGACAATAATAGGCATCAGATGAACATATATGTATTTCATACTGACCTAAACTTTGGCCCCCCAAAATTCTGTCTTCATTATTCACAGGAAAATGCACTTTGATTTGTACTTTTGAACTTGTTTTGATGGAGACTTGATGCAAAGCCATGAGCAGAAGAGGAGCAGGAACAGAACCTCCATTGTATAAAGATATTTCAAGAAATAATAAATCCTATTCTGTTCATATCAACTGTGAAGTTTTTCAAAGGGTGGTTGTTAACATTTAAGTGCCAGCTTGATTATACAACTATGTATGTATTTGGTAAGATTCAGTATTTACAAATACACATTAAGGGAAACTAATTTCATGTGCATATCGAATACCCAATGAAACAAAACCTTCATAGGCAGTTAACTTATTTTGTTCATTCTGTTCATGACATTTAAGTGAATTTTGAGGAAAAAAGCTTTTGCATGAGAGCCCAACATTACAATATAAATATACTAATTTGGATGATGTACAAATAAGTACTCTTGGTTGCATGAGGCAGAAGCCTAATTAAGTTCATAGTTAAAGATGCTTTTTGAGAGAGGAAAGAGTCTGAGACATAGATAAAGAAGAATGAAAGATCAAGGAGGTGGATGCAACAAATCTTTAGGAAAAAATATCATTTAAATGGTCAGAACTTTTTTTTTTTTTTAACTCAGTACCATTCAGTTTATCTGCATCAGAATGTTTCCTTTCAGCAAAATGTATTATTTTCATCATTCTGGATCATAGGGCTATTGATAGCTTCCAAAGTAAAATATTAAAGGTTCTAGCACTACAAAGGCATAAGGCATATCTCTAGGAAAGGGACTGGTTGGTCCAATTTGTGTCAGCTGCCAGCTCCTGGGGTAATCCACAATGCAGTAGTTCCTTCGGAAATCCTGAAGTTGTACTTCTCTGTGAGCTGAGGGACAGTTACTAGAAGATGATGCTTGAAATAATCCTTTCAGAGGAATGGGGTAGTGCCAGATAATAAAGAATTAGTGTTTCACTATAGAAATGGAAAACAAACACCAATAAATAAGGTATACATTGATAAAAACAACACTACAAATCTAAATATGATTTTATGTTTTGTTATGGTATAAATTACATAAAATTCAACACTTAAATGTATAGTGTATAAATTTCACTTGTATAACAACCACTACAAACCAATATTCCAGCACTGCAAACAGTTCCTCTTTCCAATTAATCTTTTGCAATCCCACAACATTTTTGTGGACCCATTGAAAAAAATATATTTCTTGAGGAGAAAAATGGGTCATGGAATGATATCAATTCTCATGGGTGTTAGGTGGAAGTTTCCTGAAAGAAAGACAGTGTCAAAGACAGGAAGATTTTTTTCAGAGTAGCATAGCTATACAATAACAAAGCAAGAAGGAAAACTGGGGACTGTATGGTTCCATAGCATCTGTTTACCTTTGCCTTATACTATGTATGGCAGGAGTCACATTTAGCATTCACTATAAATGGCTTCCACACATGCATCTTTGTTTTCTTTAATTTATCCAAATCCAGTGAATTCTGAAATTATTCATTCCATTGTATGTAGTGAATTTTTATGTAGAGAATGAATGGATTGGTTCAAATGGAAGTATGAGCTGCCTTATAGGTAGGCAGAACTAGATTCATGTGGATAGAAAAGCAGCTCACAAGGAGGCTTTGTTCAGGAAATGCAGGAAATGGGCAAGTGAGCATTGGCTCCTGGCATTGCTGTATTCATAGGACACATAATTGACAGGACCAGCTTCAGAGTGGACAACTCATGATTATAAGAACCCCATCCTCAATAGTCCTCCCCTTTTAAGGAGTGGAGCTGTGGGATAGCAAAGGAGAAGAGAGGAAGCTTCACTCTTAACACACACACACCAAACCTGTGCTGGACTGTTTATCTTTTCTATTGGATTGTAAACACTTAAAGACAGAGCCTGCATCTTTTATATAATATTCAACATTTCATGTTATATTTATAATTAATATTTCATATAATTCTACATATTCTGAAGTATCTTAATATTTATTTACTGAGTAACTGCTCTTTATCATATTGGAGGAGCTACTTAGGTCATGTATCTTTTTTCCTCCCTCCCTCCCTTCCTATCCTTTTCTTTCTAAATTTTCTGTTTATAAGAGTTTTATGTTGTTTTAGGTCATGTTTTATAGAATTAACTTTGTACTTTTTTGAGTTCTAGTGAATTATAGCACTTTAAAAATCTTTTCCCCAGAGGTAGCAGTTATGTTATTTTTGAGTTCATCCTTTGATTCAAGTAAGTAGAATTGCCTTTAAGTAGGGCATTATTTCATATCTGCCAAAAGCATTGAAGTGTCTTAAAATTATAGCCCAGTAGACTCTCTTATCTGCTATTACACCAACGTTAATCCACGGAAAATCAGAGGGTTTCCATGTGTAAATTTGATTTTAAATGAAATTTTATTGAGCCCACCCCACCCAAAATTTATTGAACTATGAAACACCACATGAGCCTGCCTCTCCTGGAAAGAAAAGAAAAACAGTGTTCTATGATTGAAAAGTTTATTTTATTTTATTTTTTTTTTTTGGTATCTGATATATGTCCTATGTATTAGGGACCATGAACTACAGTATTTATTTATTTATTTATTCAGTAGAGATACAAGGCTTTATTATCCCCGTTACATTATATCCCTCTCCATCTCCTTGCTATTTATTAGGACCTTCTCATCCAGGTGAAAACTCAATATTTACCAAATGATTTTCCATAAATCAATAATATAAACAAAGAAAACAAGACAATCCAGTAAAAGAGGTTCAGGAAATTGACTCTCAGGGTATGTGTACAATATCATCTTGGAGAGGCAGGTTGATATAATGTTGCAGAATATTTAAATTTTTCAATATAAAAATAACTTGATCAATAATTTCTTTTCTAAAAAATAAGTAGGGTCTGCATGAGCACAAAGAAAAATGTAAAGAATTCTTATCTTGGCCCTGGATTTGTATCAGAGGATAAGGAGAAGGCAAAGACCCACTTTCAAGTTTGGGCCTTGCGAGTTATTTAAGTCTTCATCTCTGTTAAGGGGAATTTCAGTCCAAGGGACTATTGCCCAGAACCTGAATGTTGTGTAGCCACTATTTGGGTCATGGCCTGTGTTTGTGGTTTCAATATATGGGTATAAAAAAAAACTGGGAGAGATGGGAATGAGTCTTCTTATCAAACAATGAGACAAAGGGGAGAAATAAGGGAAGGTGCAATGGAAGAGGAATTTCTGTCCTGGAATACATTTCTCACTCTTATAATTAAGTTGTTAAAAAATAGTACACTATTGGAATACTCGTCCATCATGCAAATGCATTCACTCATCTATATCATCTATTCATTTTATCCATTTTTCTTTTTCATTCACTCATCCAAATTCAGGGAAATTGCATGAAGCCTTTTGATTGTTAATCCCTAGAATTAGTTGTCATCCCATATTGGTTATGCTCTGCTTTTCCCTTCTGGCAAATCTCAGGGACTTGGTTTCATTTCCCTTTCACATTTTGAAAATACATTTAAAAAAATTACAAGAGAAATACATGTTAACACCATAGAGATATAGGATAATTCGAAACATATTGAAAAGAAATTAGGAAGAAAAAGTTACTGCAGCTCCACTACCTAAACAAACAAATAAACAAACAAATAAACAAACACCACTGTGAACATTTTTCTAATATCACATTTTTAGTAAGTTAACAAATTACAATCATACTAATTTCAAAAGGGCACAAATAAAAAAAATTACTAGTACATCAGCTTCTGCCTTATGCTCTGTATTCTTAGGATTCCATGTAAGGACATATAGCTAAATTAAGCAGAAAAATAATTTATTAAAGACATTGCTGTGTAGCTCATGGAATGTCTTGGAGAGATGGTGAACCAGATTCGATGCTGCTCAGTTAGAAACAACACTCAATATGCTATAGTGCTGTTCTCTTAGAAATACTGCAACTGCCACCAGGTATAGGTGCTGCAAAATGTACCACTGAGATTTTCAGTATTAATTTTTTTGTTTTTTAATTTATAAATGTTTATTTTGCTTTACAGTTCCAAGATTGAATGACTACACCTGGCTAGGGCCTTGTACACATAGCAGAAAAGCAGAGGAAAGCAGCTGCATGTAGAAGAGGCAAACTATGAGGGGCAACTTGCTTTGTAACAACCTGCTCTCACAGTAACTAATCCAGTCCCATGAGAATTAACGCAGTCCCAAGAGAAGGGCATTTATAACTCTTAAAGACCTAATCAACTCTTTTTAAAATTTTAATTAGGTATATATGACAGCAGAATGCATTTTGATTCATTGTACACAATTGCAGTGCAACTTTCATTTCTATGGTTGTACACAATGAAGCTTCACACCTTGTGTATGTCAGTGCTAATTTTGGTTACTGAATGTGTCTACTCTCACTGAGACATATCCTGGGGGATGTTTGCATTTGAATTAGAGATTTGCAAGGGTCATTCTGAGTGCCATAGTAAAATCATATGCCTGTGCCCTAATTGTGGAGAACCCTGGAAAATGAATTTCTGGCTCCAAGAACTTTAAATAGTGCTAGAGGGGACAGGGGTGTAGCTCTGTGGGAGAGTGCTTGCCTAGAATATATGAGGCCCTGAGTTCCATTCCAACAAAACAAAACAAAACAACAAAACAAAAATGCTAATGACCCCAAAACATGAAAAGTGTCCACTGAAGTTTCCCTATGGCTGTTCAATGGTAATATACCTTTTCTCTTTTTTAAACTTCTAAACAAGATTAATGATAGCAAAATTCAAATGCTCCAACCCAACAATGCAATAAATTCCCTACAAAAGTAAGGCAATACAAAATCTCATTGGTTTTTGCATCCAATTCCATGTCCAGTGTTTTTAACTTTCTCCTCTACTTTCATCATGATTCTTCCCTAATATTCTATAACATATGGGCTAAATTGTAAAATAAAATCAACAATAAGCCTTATATAAAGGAATAGAAAAAATGAAGAAATTAATACTACAAGTATCACAAAGTATGCAAAGAAATTTGGGGGATTTCTACAAAAGATTGTGGCCATGCTTTAATATTCTATACTTCTTACTTATGTTTTATTTATTTTTTTATTAGCCACTAATAGGACTTATGCTTCTTTTTTTCCCCCGGTATTACCATGAAAATGCCTTTTTCATACTCAGAATCTGAAGATCATTCCGAATTGATTTTTTCATTTTGTATTTTTGTGATGCATGTAGATTTCTGCCTTTGAACATTCATATATATCAGAAGATTTTGAAATGTCTACTCCCTTAAATTGCTCTGGTGTGTGACTATCTTCTACATATAAAAAAAATAACTTTTAGTTTTTTGCTGCATCATGTAAATTCTTTGAAGGCAATTAGGGATCCAAGTTTAAGTTAAAATGAAATCTGTTGTAGTGCTACTAATACAAAAAAAAAAAAAAAACAATTGAGAGAGAGAATCAGAGAACAGATGTATTCTAGAACACATATTGGAGCTATTTAAACTTATTTCTTCTAGTGATAATAGGCAAAATTTTCTTTGGAATTAAATTATAAAATCCATGCCAATTTTAGACATGGGTAGCATGAATTTTATTAGAACACAAACCATACAACTGAGGAGTCATAGCTCTGAAATTAATGAATATGATGATGCCTCACCTGTCCTTACTTTTATTAAAACTTCCTTTCATAATAGAAAAATTCCTTTCATAATAGAAGAGCCTAAAGCTCATGTGTGCTAATTATTAAAATACAGACACTCTTCTCCCCATGAAAGTAAACTACTAAGGGCCACAAGGAAGATGAAAAGTCAAGAGCTTTTATATATAGACCTTGATCACTCCATGTTTATGAAGGGAACTTTCAGCAGTTGAACTAAGTAAGGGTTATGGAGTTATGTCATGGTGCAGTGAAAAGAGGGAGGGCTCTGCATTGGGAGACCTGAACCTCCTTCTTGCCTCACAGTTTTATAGCTGTATTACTCTGGGCATGGTCTTTGCACTGAGCCCTGGGTTCTTTATTTATAAGACCCAGTCTTTTTATTGGTGGGTCACAAACATGATACAAGGCAATCACGTAAAGTGCTAAGAAGAATGGAATGTTAGAAACCTAACACATACTTGGACAAAATAGTGGTGGAATAACATTACTGCCTGGATCTTCATGTCATCTGTGGGTCTTACATCTCTATCTTCCAGAGCTGTAATGATGATAAGAGAGAAATAATATCTGGACCATTGTATTTGGCTTTCAATTAACAGTAGCTATTACTGAGTTTTTATATTCCAGATAACCTTCAGGAGAAGGAAAAATAGGCCACTTCCAGTTGGTTTAAACTAGAAGAGATAATTATTTATTGTATATCAATGATGCAAAATTGACATCATCCCAGTTAGTTGGAATATAAGTGTAGTTCACTGAGGGAGATGAGGGTAAAATGGAGATAATGAAATATACAAGTGTGTTATCTTTGGGGGAAATATATTAACTTTGGAGAAAGAGCAATAAAATGTGAAGGAGAGTCAGCTTGGAAGAGTCAGGGAAGAATCATGTTGTGGGGCCAGAATGGGCAATGCATTTCTTGAAGAAATGCTGACTGAGTGATAGAATAAAACCAAGATTTCATTCAGTAGGTTCTGATGAAAGGGTGAATGACTTATACCTCAGTTTGGGGAAAAAGTTTAAGGCCTAAGGCAGATAATTGGGCCAATTTAGTCTACAGGGATTCTAGCCTGTCCCACAGCCTTATTTTCCCCAGGAGAGTAACAAAGAATTATAGGCTAACTTTCTTAGCTTGACTCAGATGGCTTGCTTGTTAGAAACTGATATTTCTGATGAGGAAATTCATGTGCTTCTCTAGGGTGCAAAGCATAATAGCATATTCACAATCTCCAGCTTCTGCTGGGACATTCATTATAAAGAAGAGAACACATTCCAAACCAGCAACAAAAAGTGATTTTTCCAAACACAGTCTCCTCCCTCGCCATACCTCGCCCAGCCCTTTGGAGTCTTAGTTGAAAGCATTTTCTCTGTGGAAGGGTCACTTATTTTATGTCAGGGATGATTTGGTGACAGGTGACAAACATCAATTTGAATTAAAAGGACTAACAGGTACATTTATTGCTTCATAGAACTAAGAAGGCCTCTAGTACAACTGGAGATGACCAGAAACAGAAGCTTTGTCACCAACTTTCTCTTTTAACATTTCTCTTTGTTTCTTTGTACATTGATTTCATTTCCTTTCTTTGCAAAGAAGTGAAAACCAAAAATCCCCTCCTCTTATTTTTTATTTGAAAAGTCCTTGGGATGAACTCTGATTGATGTTAAAAATCTACCCATTATTTAAGTGCTGTATGGCCACAGAGATGAAGTTTGTTCTTGCTGTGTTCTGAATGTTTGTGTTCTAACGACTTCTGATTCACATGTTGAAACCTGATCACCAAAACCATTGTATTAAAAACTTAGGATCGAATGTTTTGCCCAAGTGAATGGAATTAGTTCCTTTATGTAAAGCCCTGAAGTGACACCTTGCCTTTCTGACACGTGAGGAAATAGCAACAAGGTGTCGTCTATGAAGCAGAGAGCCCTCTTCTGACATTGAACCTGCTGGCACCAGACTTCTCAGAGTCTTGAATTGGGAGCGATAAATTTCTGTTTCTTTTTTTTTTTTTTTTTTAATTATCCAGTCTAAAGTATTTTGTTATAGCCATCAGAAAAGACTGAGAGTTCCTATGTAAATGGTATGAGGTATGATACAGTCTGGGAAGATGGTATTGCCCAAAAGGGAATGAGAAACTGGAAACCATTCCCTCAAGATGGCCTCTGCGAGATTACTGTGAGCTGGTGATCAGCCTCCACAATCTGTAATTGCCACCTTGTACCTAATACATCTTTCTAACTCCTCATTCCTTGTACATTCTGCTAGAGACAGGCCTTACTTAGAAGGCTATCTTTGTATACTTTGTTGGAGAAAGTATTTTTGGAGGACTTCCTGTGTGCCTGGTTTTGGGAGGGCTTTGGGAAAAGAAAAACGTTGGTCTGAAATGGTCTTTCCACTCAAGGGATTATACCTATCTATTTGTAACTGAGGAAGTTCAAGTCATTGTAGTACCATTACTGCAAGGTTTCAAGTAATGTTTTTAAGCTTAACTGTGTAATTAAACTATTGTAATCATAGTTTTTTCATTCCTTTTCTTCTCTAGTACTCTGAAGATCAGATGAACTCAACTGAGATTGGAGTTTTGAAAGCTGAGTATTTTGTCAAATTCTCTGCTTCCTTAATAGCCTTCAAGTAGCTATATAGTATATGCAACAGTTTTGGGCTAGTTGCCCTGGTTACACTTGTGCATTTTGCCAGACTCTCAGAAAGATGTGATCCCTAATTAACCTGAAAATTAACAGGCTAATGGCAAGGATTTCACAACAACTCAGAAAGAGAGGCAGAAAATATCCTAGAAAATGTAAATCTAAGGTGACACTTGTAAACTTGCTGAAATAGTATAATATTATGGGATTTCAAAGGCTGACAGATTACAAAGTACCAACATTAAAACAATAATTGAGTATATATATTTTTTTTCTCAGCTCAGTCCTCCCATTTAAAAGCTTTGAAGGAAATTAGAGAAAAATGGCTTGAAGATATATTTAGCCCCGCATCTTGTAGAGTATGTTAGGGAGTACATTAAAAATGGAGTCTACTCTTAAAAGAATTACTGACTGCATATTTTGGCCTGTTACCTTTTCTTGTCTTGTGAGTTCATTTGGTTAATTTTTTCAAACTATTTTATTCTCTAAAGTCAAATCAATACTTTTTTCAATTATGACTCATTCTTTGACTTGTAAAATTGGATGAATAAAGTACCTTTATCATATAGTCGGTATTGGGCATGATTTGTGCAGAAATGGGAATAACTCACAATTCACTGGGTCATTGACTCCAATACATAGACCCTCTATAGATAGATATAAGTATTGTATACTTTGTGACCAAAAGTAAGAATGGACAATGCAGCATTTGAAACCCAACAGAAAAGAAGGGAGGAACACTCCCCTGGTAAAGGAATACAGGGAAAGTTAACAGACTTAACTTAGGAATAGATGCTGAAAGAAATAAATTAATATACATAAAGATGGAAGAGGAAGACAAAAGAATTTCAGGCATTTTCTTATAGAAGTCAAACACTTTAGACTGTAATTAGCCCCAGCATCTCCCCCTTATCCCTGACTGACTTTCGTTTTACCTTTCATCTATCCTCCCTGTTCCTTTACTTGCTTCTCAGTAGCTCAGCATAAACACTCAGGAAGTGAAGTCCCTGAAGGGGTTATTCCTATGAAAAGACAAGATTAAAGCAGATTCTTTATGCTCTCAAATCAGTTGGCCTGTTTAATATGTTGCTAGTACAAAAAATTTATTCAGCTTCCACAAATTCTGCATGGTTTCCTCATTTCCCCTTCTTCCAACATAACTTCTGTTTCATGGTGAATGAAATAACGCTTTCAGCAATTTCAAAGTAACTTCACCTTATCCACATGATTTTAGGGATCAGAGAAGAGGCCAGATTAAATATTAACCTTCGGCTGCGTTGTTCATGCTGACACTCAAGCAAATGTGACTTTTCTGAGCTGATGTTTGGCAGGGGGTCCTATTTTCTCTAGCTCTAGGCTAGAAATTATGAAATTTATGCAAAGTTAAGGTCTGTTTTGTGTGAAATTAAATGATAAAATGAGCACTGGAAACTTGGCAAGGTATTCTTTTCCTTTTCTTTTCTTTTTATTAATCTGGTAAAGAAAACTCTCTCTGCTAAAAGCTTGGAGGTTTTCATTTTTTCTTTCCTTTCTTCTACCGTTGTGCCACTCTGTCTTTTATTTGCTTTTTCTTTTTAGTAGCGATAAGGAGAAGGAGCAGGTGTTTCTAATATTAAATCCTACATTCCCTGATGTGGTCTTTGGGTTCTCTAAGATTTTCTGACATCTTTGTGGATTGTCTTATAACTATATGCCTTTTTTTCTTTCCTCTGTGATATATGGATTGTGAAGTCACTGTGTTTCTTATACTCCATTCCTGAGGGTTCTTGTGGCTTGCAGATGACCATGTTATGGACACTGTGTCAAGAGCAGTACTGACTCAGATGCCACTCACAGGTAGAACTGCATATTATGTTTGATTAATAAGTGTAGATTTTTATGGTTAGAAGTTAAATTATTTTTTAATTTTCCCATTGTTAACTTATTTATGAGAGGAATACTAGATGTATTTGCTTACCTTTAAAAGCACTATGTTATTCTCCTTCCTGGATGTGAAATTCCTTTCTTTTACAGAACTCAAAGGTTATGCCATATTATCATCATTTATCCTGCCTTAGTAGAAGTATTATCTTTACCTGAATCACTGGTGGAGCTGGGAATCATAGCTTTGACATAATTTTTAGAATTTTCACATCTCTTGGATTTCTAGATAGGTTTTAATCTAGTTTATTTTTTCCCCTTTTAAAGTATTATAAGATATTTATTGTCTTTTAGAGAGAAAAAATGCCTTTTCATAGAGGAATGAGATGGTAAAAATTAAGTGTAATAATTTGAACTGACAATTATAAACCTCTATTAGGACTAGATAATCCCTTTTTATTGGCATTTTCTTTACTTTGAGAGACAGGCATTATGATATTTCTACTTTCCTAGGGTTCAGGTACTGTCACAATATTCTCTAGACTTTCAAAACCTTGCTAATGACTTAATTCAATTGTTTAATTATCCTAAATGTGAGTTGGGATTAAATAAGAGTAATCTGAAAATCTTTAACTAGGTATATCACAGTTTTATAATAATAGATCCTTGGTTCAGTTTTGGCTGCTATATGTTCAGAGAAATATATGACCTTTTGATGAAAATGGAAATTAATATAATATTTATAATGTTTAGCATTTAAAAATTTTTGGTACTACCTCCTGTTTAAAGCTTCTTTTTCTTTTCTTTTACTTCTTTTTTTTTTTTTTTAACCATACGATTTATTTAAAGCTTCTTTTTCTATTGTCATAATAAGGGGGTTGGGGGAGGTCTCTCCAGAGGCAAAAGAGACCTCTACTTTGATCTTTCAGGTGCTTGACATGACCCAGAAAAGAACTTAAGGATGCTTCAAGTTTTAGCAAAGAGAAAAAGCTTTATTTGATAGCGAAAGGTGAAGATATGCGTCCTCAGAGTAGAATTTGGGTAAGAACCAGCACTTTTGGGGTCTCAGGCTATTCTTTTAAGTAAACTTTGTGAGCAGTGGTATGGGAAGGCGTGTGGGAATGACATCAGCCCAGTGAACCCAGTTCTCTGATCTTGGATCAAAGGCATGACAGTGATCTGGTCTTCTTCTAGGATCTTCAGGTTGACATTATCTCTTTGCAATATGCCTTATACTTCCATTTGCTTTATCTAATCTGAAAATTGTGTAGTGTAACAGTGCACTTAAGTTTTATTCAAAATGAGACAATTTTCATAGATTTGTGAATTTACAGTAACTAAGATTTGTAGATTTCTCAGAAATTAGGGAGTGACCATCATGGAGGAAAGGACAGGTCTGGGAAGTAAGTCTGATCATGGGGCTTTTAGATTTACGGTTACAGCCTCTTTTTCTTTCCTTTTTTTCTATCTTTATTTCTTCTATCATACCTTTCTATAAAGAATGATATTTTTCTGAATTTTTTTTATATCTACAATCAAAGATCCTCTACCCCCCACAGAAGCTTCCTGCTGAGACCTCTTTCCATACACTATAGAGGGGTGTACGATAAACACAGTCTCTAATTCCTTATTTGTACCCCTGTCTCCTCTCTTGCCTTCCTTTTCACCTTTTTCTCTTCTCCTTGACCCTGAATTCTTTTCTTATCTGGCGGAACTGCTAGAATCCCTGCTGATAAGTCTCAGCTAGAGACACGTTTCCTGCAGAGGGGAGGAAATGTTGCAGCTTCCCCTTGATTGATAAGAGGTGCAGAGCCCTGCTGAGCAGCTGCAAAAAAGCAAATCCCTGCTTCAGCAGAAGAGGGTATTCTTAAGACATTGATCTCAACCTGGGAGCTTGCCTTACTTGTAGGTGTCAGGAAGAATGACTTGGTGAACTGAAATGGTCCTTGGTCAAGATGTGGTCAGATTCACTCTCTACTGATCATGCTAAGTTGGAAGGGGATACTAGATGCTGAGATTACACTACTGTTCTTGATTTATGTTGAAAATAAATAAATACAACTACATTGCCATGGTGGCCTTTATATTGAGTTGTTTTTGTTATGACTGTTATTGTTCGAAATTGCATTTTCCAATTAATGGAAGTACTTTAGGTACATTATCTATAATAATCACTTTTAATGATAACAACGGATATGGAAATTAGGCCAGAGCATAAATTAAAGATATTTGAATAATTATAGTGCAATCAAGTCAAAATTACTGATGCCTTTATTTGATGCTGGATTATGTGGAAAACAGCACAAGAATATACGTGCTTTGGAAGTTGAAAGTACATCAGATTTTGACAGCACAACTGCATAAATTACCAAGTAGTTTGGATGATTTTCTTTCTCCAAGCATCTTCATCAAATAAAAGTGATGGTTCCAAAGGTGAGTTTTGAACTAAATTGAAATGAATAAACCAATATTGCAAATAACTTCTTTGCTTTTTGAGAGCATACTTGTGAAACCTATGTTTGACATAGTGCCCTAAGTAACAGTGAAATGTTGTTCTTAATGTTTAAAGTGTACTAGCTGACTAGAGACTAGAACTGACCAGAGGGAATTATAATTAAGTCAATAACTAACCATATAAAATGTATTTGGTTGCAGGAATTAATAAGTATAGAAATATAGTTTTATGTCATTTTCATATTAGAAATATAATAACTCTGGATTTAGATGCCCATGACTAATATAAGATAAAGATGAAATAAGGAGAAGCTAGCTTATTAATATTCTACTTTCTGGAGAGCACAAACATGGAGTGGGTCAAGGACATAATTGGAATAAGACAAAATGTGAGAGAAGTCTAGGCTAAAGATACACTTCATGGGCTTATTTCTAGTTTCTTTGAGAAAGGTACCTGAATTTTCATCAAAAAATTGTTGGAGATAACTGTGGTTGTTCAAGTAATGATCTCCACCAAATGTTCACTCTAATGGGGATCCTGTGAATATGTTACATATTATAAAGGACTTTGTAGATATAATTTAGAATATGTACTTTAAAATAAGGGGATTATACTGGACTATCTGGGTGAGCCCGGTATGATCATATGAACCCTTAAAAGCAAAAAGAGAGGCCAACGAGTCAAAGATATGGTAGAAGAGGAGGATGGAGGAGATAGTGAAGGAAGGATTGTTAACAGTTTTTAAGAAGGAGTTAATACACTCTCATTTGCTCTGAGATGCAAGAGCCCAACTGTGAGGACAAGTAGAAGACCTCATGAGCTTGGGGTGACTATTGGCAAAAACCACAAGGAAATGGGGGCCTGAGTCCTACAAAGGCAAGGAAGATGATTCTATCAATAACCAGAATGAGCTTGGAAATGGATTTTTCCAGGAGACCTCCATGTGGAGTCTAGCTTGCCAGCATGTTGATTTTGGCCCTGTGACATCTAAATCAGAGAAACCAGTTGAGCCATTCTGGACTTATTATAGAACTGTGTGAAAGTTTTGTGTTTTTTAAGCTGTTAAATTTGTGGTGATTTATTAGGCCAATGATAGAAATCAATACAGTAACATACAATAAAATGTAGAAATCTTGAGTATACATCTTGATGAATTTTTCTATGTCTACAGTCTTATGTAACCACCACCCAAACCAAGAAATACACTCTTTGCAGAATCTTAGAAAGTTCTCTCTTGTTTCTTTCCTATGAACCCCCTCCTCAGTCTCCTAGAAGTCATCACTATTTTCACTTTATTGGCACAGGTTAGTTTTGCCTATTTTTTGTACTTCATGTAAAGAAATCATGTATATTCTCTTATGTGTGGCTTGTTTCATGCATCGTTATGTCTGTAAGGTTTCCATGTTGTATGCACCAATAGTTTGTTCCTTTTATTGCTATGCAGTAATATTATAAAACTTTAAACATTGTTGTTCATTGTATGAATATACCACAACGTATTTACACACTCTATTATTGATGATATTTGTGTCATTTCTGATTTTTTACTATTATTTTTGTTCATGTACTAATTTCTGCTGGCTATGAAGGGAGTAGAATTGCAGGGTGATATGATTTGTTTATCTGTAGTAGATTTTGCCAAACAGAATCAGCTCCTATTTTGTACCATTTTTGATTCTCTTCTATATCAGTGGAACCAGAGAGAGTCCAGAAACATAGACATATGATCACCTAACTTCTGGCAAGCAAATCACTAAAATTCAGTAGTATGAGAAAGTGTTTTTAAATAAGAGATGTCAAATAAATTAGACTTCTATATGGGATATAACAAACTTTGTTTCTCTAACTCATACCATGCACAAATTATGGTTAATTGAATGATGGAATTAAATCTAAGAGTAAATCTTAATAGAATTAAATCTAGAAGAAAATCTAGGAGAATGTGTTCATGAAGGCATGAATCAAGGAAGCAAACATTTCTTAAATGAACATAAAAAGCATAATTCAGAAAAGAAATAGTTGATAAATTAGACTTCATCAGTATTAAGAACATCTGCTAATTGAATTGTTGGGATTCAGCACACTCTACCCAAAATATGTCACGTAGACATTTGAGGCATTTAAGGAAATAGCAGAGGCAGTCCGTACAAACTAGAAAGAATTTTCCTTTCTCTTTGTCCCTTAAAGTGACCATAAAACCAAGCTGACTTTCCTCTGAAAACACATCATAAGACTTCTTTCCAGAGAGGTCCATTCTATGCCTAGTGGAAAGGAATGGCCTTGTTGCTCAGGACACAGAGATACAGAGAAGATCTGAGCAATCAGACCTTGCTGAGTTTATTACTGTTAGGGAGATCCCTTTTTGTTCAATCACATTTACCCACAGCTAATCACTTTTTCATCAGATAGCATAAAATACATAGTTTTCTTTTTTTGGATCCTCATTTCTGAAGGCTCCTGCATCACATAAAACTCATATTAAATGACTGTGTATTTTTCTCTTTTTAATCTGCCTTTTGGTTGGAATGCCTGTATTAAAAATAAGACTTGTATCTCTAATATATAATGTATTCCTTTAAATCTATAAGCAAAAGATAGGTAGTTCCATAATATATGGGTGAAACATTTGAATAAATATTTCATCAGGGTGGGTATCCCAAAAGCCAATAAGCAAATCGAAAGGTGCTCAGTATCATGAGTCAGCAGGGAGATGCCACAGCACAATGAGATGCCATGACTGAAATGGCTGAAATTATAATGACTGACCAGACTTTAAATAAGAATGTGGAGCAATTGTAACTCTCATAATGTTGCTAGAGGGTGTTAATTTGATGTAACCAGTTTGGAAAACTATTCAGAACAATCTATCAAAGTTGACTATATTAATATTTCAGGAGGTTAAAAATACCCCAAGAGTGGAGCTACATGAGGTTTTTAGAACTCTCTTAGGGCAATGATTGGGGCAGCAGTTGGGAGGTATTTAAAAAAGGATTTGAAAGGAAAATAAAGGGGTATTGGTTCTCTGTGTTGAAGAGAAACTCAGGCACTGTACAAGTTTGTTTCCTCTTATGAATAAATTGAACATTTGTGAAGCACTGGGGTTTCACTTTCCTGACTTTTCTCTTTGCTGACAGGCAAGAACCAGATTTGCAAGAAGGCCAACAGGTGCCTTTGTGAGTTGGCTGGGACTATCAGTATGGTGGCTGCCCCCATTCTTATTTATTTTTCTGCCTCTGCTCCTGCTAAAGACCTAAAGGTCCTGTATTATCATAAACGTTGCTAGCAAATGATGTTTTTCAACAGAAATATATAAAAGTCTTGCCACAGCAATCTCATATTCCTCTTAAATACTCCCTAAAATCACACTTTAGGATATTTTAAATTACTACACAATAAAACTGTCATTGTTGCCAATGTTAATATTTTCCTTGCAAAACCAAGCTTTAGGTGTTTTAATTTTTTAAGAAGACATTTCCAAAGCTACGGTTATTTGCATAACAAGATTCTTATCTTTTTTTGTGCCCTCTATTAAAAGGCAATTTTTTTTTTCTTTCTTAGGACTCTTCTTTCATCTAAGTTGACAACAACAGCAAAGGATCTTTTTGAATGACTAAAAGGATCACAGAGGTATGAAGGCAGTGTCTTTAGCTGCTATCAACCCATTCTCTTCCTCATCTTGATGCTGTTGATAGATAGTACCATTGTTCTAATTCTTTCTGGTTCATCATCACTTATCTTTGTCTTGTAATAGAAAAACTTGCAGGCATTTTAATGTTGAAGATAGTTTGTTTTTCTCTCCATGTCCATTTCCTCTATGTTATAGATGAATATAAGCTCTAATACTTTTTTGTTGTTTTTTTATTGGCCAGAGGAAAGTAAACAACTTGATTGTGCTCAGAGCCTGTCTCATGCCTCATTAGGTACTGGGTGTAAGCAGACGGTAGCAGCATTATACAGCTCTGTAGAAACATCTGATTTATTTTTATGAGCAAGTTATAGTCTTTAAGACACGAGCACCAAAGTCACAAGTGGTGCCATATACATCATAAAAATGAAAGGTTTTTTTTATATGTTATGAAATAATCCATGCATGTAATTCCTTTGAGGGTGAAAATATATAGTCTCTTAGAACAAATTGATTTTTTAAACCATGTTATTCCCTTGTCTTTCCAAAATTCAATGATTTGGTTGCATTGGCAGAAAGCACAAAGACACTGGCATCTATATCTCAGAAGAGGGAGGGAGTTCAGAATTCCCAGACTGTAAAGAAATATCTTTTCCTCTTATTCTGTTAGAAAACTTTCTCCATCTGGAAGACTGAACTTGCTCCTCCATCACAGCAAAGTTCTTGTGTTTAGAAATGTAGGTCTAAATGATTTCCCTGATGACAAACAAGTGCAGTCAGACATTCTCCCATGGCGGAAGGGCAGGCTGGGTGAAGTTAGCATTCGAGGACCTTACATCCAGTATAGAATGCCCTTGGATTTATGAAACAACAATAATTACTTCACATTGTGTAATATTTTATCATTTGCAGTTTGCTTTCTCTTAAGTATGACAGGCAGTTTTTGGTCACTATTTCTCAGACAAGAAGACCATATCAGAAGCTAATTTAAATGACTATTAAATGTCAGAAAATTAAGTTAAAATTCACTTTTTCTATACTAGAGTCCTTGTTATCTTAGTTCATGATCTGTTCTCTTTACTGAACATAAGATGTCTTTTTTTTGCTCTACCTCTCAAGGGTTTCTACTTAGATCTTACCCTCTCACCTGGAGAACAACACAGTCTTTCCTGTCTCCTCAGGTCTGGTTTCCTCTTCTGACTCTCTTTCCTACTCACAGTTATTTATATTTCATTGTTTTCCCTATAAAAACTTGAACTTGATTTTAGTTATTTATAACTGATTTCCAAAAGGCTTGTAGGAAATTGTCCCTTGATGGCTAGGTATGCTTACAGCATTAAACCCAGAGTTGAGCATCAAAGGCCAGAACTTATAATTTGGGCTCTTTAAATTCCAGAAATATGCTGCCTACAATAGGTTTGTTATTCAGCAATCAGAAAAATATTTCTCAGGGGTCTACATAATGTAATTTATGATATTAAGTATCATGTATCAAAAAGCAGGAATATTTGTCTCAATATTTACCCTTTGGTTTATTGAAAAGACTCAATTTACAATGAAGTTTGAATATTCTAAGACACTTGGGTGTCTTTTAAACAATTCCATCTTTTTTTTTTTTTCCACCTTCAGTGAGAACCCAAGGCTTGGAGAGGTAAAATGACTTGTAAGGGGACTTGTAAGCAACTTACTAGCAGCTTTGTGATTTGGTGCCTTGCTGAGTGTTTCTCTGGAGCTGCCCCAGTTAGGCACACTGTTAAGGCAGTAAATTTCAAGAAGTAGAAGTCACTGCATTCTGAGAAAAGATTCATGGAGGAGGAAAATCTGAGCTGACCCTTGAAATACAGACAGAATATCAGCAAAAAGCATGGGGAAAACTTTCTAATGGGACCATATAGGACAGATTAGCAGGTTAGGAATTGGATAGTTCTGAGCAAGGTATGTACTATTTTCTTCTCTTGGGAAGTATAGATTGGAAATCAAACTAAAGGGTAAAATCATTATGACATTTTTGTGAGATTCACTTTGTAGTGGAAAGTAAGATTAATTGTAGTATGGGAGAAACTAAAATAAAAGAGGTCAAGTTGGAAGCTATGAAAGAAGTTTAGGTATTAATAATGGACACCTATTGGATGTGGTAGTTGTATAAATTAAAAGAAAGATACAAATGGGAGGACTGATAGGAATTAATGAGAGCTTGACTTGAGGAGGAGAAAGAGAAGTTGTAGGCAAAGGAGACTCAAGTTGGAGCTTCCACAAAGAAAAGAGAGAAATGAAATTCCATGAGAAGAAAAGGGAAACTCAGAAGGAGAAGCCAGTTCTGAGGGGAAGGTGATGATGGTGTGTGAGCTTTAGGTAAGGATGTAAGTGGAAACCTTATAGTAAGGAAGACATTTTATGTTCTATAAAAAGATCACTAGCTCAAAAGCACAGGTTTGGAAATTGTTTGTATAAAAATGTAGTAGTTGAGATAAGACACTCGAATTCAACTTTGAGAACTGGAATGTAATGGGAGAGTTGTCTAGTAGGGAAGGAGGAAAGGAGTCCAACCCCAAAGGATCCTGTTGTCCTGGAAACAGGAAAATCAGAAAAGTGTGGGAGAAGAATTTGGTTTCAAAAAATAGGAGGTGATTAATTTTAACAAAAGGATCAAATGTTATATGTAATTTTTTTTTAAAGAAAAACAATATTAGGGAAAAATGTAATAACTCTAGTAGAACAGGCCCAAGAGATCTACTTACTAATCTTGTTCCCTGATCATATAGGAATGTGTGGATAGGAGAACATTCCTGGGTACAGATTCTAGTCAGAGCTTGATTTTCTAGATTTAGGAAATATTTCTGTTTTTTTTTTCCTATAAATACGGAAACTAATTCTAGCAAACACCCACAACTTGGACAAATAAATCATCTTATATAGATGTATAAAATCACTTTTTTATTCATGAATATATGAATTTTCCTTTGATTTTTTTCATCTTCATTTTTATTGTATTACATTTTCACTCTTATTTTGTAAAAAAAAATTCCTAGTAAGAGTTAAAAGAACTGATGAATGGTCTTCAGTTTCTCTCGAGAGTATAACCTCAAAGAAAAAAACAAATAGATTTTGACAAGTAGACAACTGAGGTTTATTTTCAGAGAAGACTGATTTAGTAATTTTAATTAAGATGATTTAAAACACAGGATTTTCATTTCCTAAAGTAGTTTATAAAAAGCAAAGAGGAATCTTTAATATAAGCATACTTTTTTTTTAATTGCTAAGAGTAGAGAGAGGTGTGAATTACATTATAGTTTTAGATGTGTGGAGATTTTAATAAGTTTAGTAGGTTTGATATGAACCCTTGACATTCAAAGTTAGCATAATTTTCATCTTATTTTTTTATATCTGTTATTAGACCATACTGGAAATTAATTTTTAAAACTTAGTTTGCCTTAGAGCTTCCTACTATAGCTTTTTACATGTCTTCATATCTACTGTCAAATGATAGAAAAATATTTTATACATGAATTTTCTTAACCATCATAATATAAGTCAACAGAAATGATGTTGATTTTCCACATATGTAAATAACTTCTTAAATTTTATGGAATATTTCAAGACTGAAAAAAAAAACCTGTTAAGATTTTTAAAGATAACATCTAAAACATTTGAAAGCCCAGGTACATTTATCAAATATTTGCAGCATTTTTTTGATTCCAATTAAAATTATTTTCACATTGTCAATTGTGGGCAAAGGGAACCTGAACTAAAGCAGTGGAAATGAAGGCTCGGTGAGTGAGAAGTTTTGATTCCAGGAGGTCAGGACTGCTTTTACTTCTGTTTTTCTCAATAGCAAATCATACACACATGTGCACACATGCACAAATTTGTTCAATATCTATTGAACAAAATATGGCTTAGGCAATCATAGATCTCTTTCTCTTGGTGATATGCACATATAGAGCCTCAATGACAGTTATCATCACATCAGTCACAACTGGCATGCTGTGTTCATCGGGTGGTACTGCTTAGGAAAGGTGAAAGTTCTCAGGATAAAATCAACTTTGAGTTCTGTCAATCATGGATCTGCTTTTGCTCCCCTTAAAATAGATGAATCATTTGTCTTAATTGCTGAAATTATAAAAAGTGCATACACATTCAGTTTGTAATTGCTGAGAAGTTGTGGCTTGGTGATATTAAGGTTTGTAGTTAAAATTTAAGTTTTAATAACATGTTCAAACCTAAGCATACATCTCTTAAGAGACATGAAAATGTAGGTACTCTGAGGCATTGTATTGGTCTAGGTTCTCTAGAGAAACAGAATCAATGGGATGGATATATCTATATCTATCTATCTATCTATCTATCTATACACACACACACATATATGTATATATCTTATATACTTATGTGTGTATATATGTATATATACATATATATATATATATATATATATGTATGTCTAGAAGGAGATTTATTATAATGTATTGACTTACAAAATTATGAAGTCTGAGAAGTCCTATGCTCTGTGGTCGGCAAGCCTAGGACCCAGGAATGTTGGTATGGCCCAAAGGCCCAGAGTCAGAAAGTTGATGGTACAGATTCCAGTTCAAGGCCTGAGAACCAGGGGCATGGAAGGCAGAAGATAAATGTCCCAACTCAAGACTCAGGCAGAGAGAAGGCCAATCCTGCCCTCCACCTTATTTAGTTCCATTCACGCCCTCAACAGGTTGGATGATGTCTACCCACATTGGGGAGGGACATCTGTTTTACTTTATTTAAGTTGCAGATTTCTGATGGAAATATCTTCACAGATGCGCCAAGAAATAGATGTCAAACCCGATAAGTGGGCATCCTGTGACCCAGTCAATTGACACTTAAAATTTTTTGTGATGGGAGTATATAGTAAATAACACAAAATGATTCCAATGCGGGATTTTTTTTTTTTTTTTTTTTTGCCTCAAAAATCTGTTTATCTCAAGGCATTCCAGGTCTAAAAGGAATTGGGTTAAAAGTCCAATATAATTCCTTTGTAGAGTATTTTAGTCAGATTTTTTGCTGCTCTGACCAAAAAGACCTGACTAGAACAACTTTAGTGGCGGAAGTTTATTAGGGGCTCATGGTTTTACAAGTTCTGTTTATAGATGGCTGGTTCCATTTCTCAGGGCCCAAGATGAAGCAGCACATCATGACAGGAGGGCCATGGCAGAGGAAAACAGCTTAGAACATTGCACCAGGAAGCTGAGAAAGACAGGCAGCTACTCTCACCACAGACAATATATATATATACACCCAAACATCCACCTCCCCAGGGACCCACCTCCTTCAGCCACATCCTACCTACCTATGGTTACCACCCAGTTAATCCTTATTTGTGGACTCATACACTGATTAGTTTAAGGCACTCATAACCCAGTCATCTCACCCCTGAACTGTCTTCCATGAATTTTGGGGAGAACATCTCATATCTGAACCATAACAAAGGGTAAGTTTTCTAACCAGTTCCCTCTTCCTCAACATTCTGCTTTTGTCCCACTTTACGTTGACACTTTTCTTTAAAAATCTGAGAAGGCCTGTTCTGAATTTCAATTGTGAAAAAGTTACACAAGGTTTAAAGGGTTAATGAGTAGTTAAGCCATTATTTTGAAATGGCAAAAAAAAAAGAACATTATGAAAGAAAAATAGGCTTGCACAGTAATTTCATGAAAACAAGTGCCTCTGTTTAATGATTTGTAAAAGAAGTAGGAAGCATTTTCAGTGAAAACTGCTAATTATTTTGGTTTTCCATAATGAAAACCTGTGATGTTGTTTAAATGTCTCTGTTCATTAGTTTACTTTGTGACACTGGCACATTTTCTTGCTTTATGTGTTTTCTCACTTCTCTGCATCAAAATGAGAGTGATATGACGATTGATGAATTTGAAGTTTTTTGGAGACTATGGCAATAATCTTTTGATTGTGAGAATTGATAACTGAAACTGTGCTACTTCAGGAAGAAATATTCCAATCACCTTTCAGGTCTTTTGTTTCATTTATCATAGTATATCTTGGGAGATGGTTCTTTATTCTGATTTGTCTGAAATATCTACAAATCAAATAATTATTGATATAGACTTGGTGACTTATGTCTAGAATAGATTTAAAGGTTACTAAAGATATTAACCTTGGTAACAATTGTTTTTGCCATGCTAATGGCTCTTAAGGAGTGATTTAATTGTGCATGTCTGTGGCAGGCTGTTCAATGACAGTGCTGTTCAAATCAGAAACTGGACAAGGTTCTAAGGTCAGATACCAGAAATAGCATGTCCTGTCACACTTAAACAAAATAAGTTTAAGAATATTTGGAGCCCCAATTTTTTTTTAAGTTTGATCAGAATAGGGGGTGTGAATTTATGAACCCTCTTATTTTTCTCCCTGGCTGCATCAGCTTTGACTTTTCTTGGTGCTGATTTATTGCTTCTTTTCTCCTCACAAGCCCTTTAGTATGTGGTGGAGGTATGCTGGAGAGGTTTATGGCTGGGCTCATAAACACTTCCTACCTGAGTCCCTGCTGCAGATTTAGATGTGCGGATCAATCTCCTATTTAGAGTGCAAGACCTCTGTACTTGCCGGATGAGTTCTGTCTGCCCTTCTTGGCTGTCTTCTTGCCCCTCACCCAAATGAAAGTCAGATATGATTCAGCAGACAGTGCACTGTATAGTCTCCCAGAGGGAAGACCCAGATCTGTCTTGGATGTCATATCAGCCTGCTGACCGCGAGATCCCAGGTGTCACACCTTGTTCCCAAGCTCTTTAAGCCACACTGACTCTTAGGAATGTACTCCAGAATTTATGGACAAAGAAAAGACCTTCTGCTCATGAAGTCCTTTCAGAAATGGCAATAAAATATTAGCAACTAGGGAAAAGTAAATGTAGACAGTAAATGAATGATACCCCGGAAGTTGGATGAACAAAGGAGAGATGGAATATTGGGCACCTTTCTGTGTGAGTCTCTGTGCTAGACATTTTCATAAAAGTCTTTTCAAGAAATTCTTTTACTTGTCTTTTCACTCTGCCACTCTGTCAGCTAGGCTGCTCACCTCTTGTATTTGCTAGACTGCTTGCTATTTTATGCATTTCGGTTTCATCCCAGTTTAGACTGTCTCTGGGAGGGCCTAAGATTATTTTGGGTACAATGGCAATGTAAATGATAAGGGAGGGAAAGAGAAGGTACTGGGGAATGAGATTGATCAAATTATGTTATGTGCATGTATTAATATGGCATAATAAATCCCCCTATTATATGTAATTAAAACACACAATAAAGTAGACCATAAAAGCAAATGAAAAAAAAAAATGACAAGGAGAGGGAATGACTGCAGGTTGTGATTTAGCTGATGCACACACACACACAAATACTTTAAGTAGGAAGTCTTTCTTGGATGAGGCCCTTTCTCTCAGCCTAGGAAGACATATATTTTTCCTCTCCTTACGTCTTTACATAGTCTTTACAATAGTTAATGTGATATTTTCCAGTTTTGGAACATATAAGGTTTTATTCTAACAAGAGGAGAAAACTTATTTTTTCTGTATTTCAACAAACCAAAGTTATACTTTTAAGATGATGTATCTGTTTGGCACTAGTTCTTATTGACTTAATGTTGAACATAGTATGCACTGTCTCTAGATCTGCATTTCTCTGTGTTGAGTGCTTTCTCAGGTACATACTCTTTATACTGTGAGACACATAGTCCCTGCAGTTCCAGGTTACAGGGCCCTTAATTTACAGATCTCATGGCAATCTGGAGTGCTTTGCAGCTGGCTTTGGCAAATGTTCCAGAGACAATTTGATTATTCTGGCTTGGGGAACATGCTATCCTGGGGTTGAGGCAGCCTTACACAAATCATATGAATAAAAGAGGATTATCATGGGGAAAGCTATTCCCTAAAGGAAAAGCATACTGGCTATACTGGCCAGGTCTGCTTCAATAAATATGCTAAAAATTTAGATAACTGGATGAGATGATAGGAACTAAATGAAGTAGGAAAACTTAATCCAATTTAGCACCTATTTGAGGGTGATCTTGCTTTCAGCTCTCTCTCTCTCTTTTGGTCCCACTGTAATAAGAAGACTCTTGGGCCTTAGTTTTATAGGATCTCCAGGAAACATCTTTGATTCGATCTGAAACACAGAAATAGTGTCGTTACCTATAATTACTGCATAGTTTTGTTTCTCTAAGATGGTGATCTTCAGATGGAAAAGTAATAGCTTAGTATAGCCCAAAGTGGCTGTGTTCTCATCTACTAAGGAAAGGAATAGAAAGGAAACAGATTTATGTTCAGTTCTCTCAGAGAGAGGTGACTGGGTCCAGAGGGTGAGGTCAGATTGCAACTGAGATATTCTGAGAGGGTGCTGGCGCTGTGACCAGATAGTTTGACTTTGCCACCCTCCAACAACATCTCCCAGAATCACAAGCACATTTTTTTTTTTGTTGTTGTTAATGGACCTTTATTTTATTCATTTATCTATATGCGGTGCTGAGAATTGAACCCAGTGCCTCACACATGCAAGGTAAGCGCTCCACCACTGAGCCACAAGCATACAGTTTGAAAAGCACTGATGGGCTACAGATTACTTCATGACATTGGTGGGCTACAGATTACTTCATGACATTACTTTTAACTAATTTTGTCAAATATATGCTTATCTGTGTTTTCTCATTTGTGTTTACACAGGGTGATATTAAAAATACAGATATATAGACACCCGAACAGCACACATCAATCAGAGCAGCTTCCAACTATAAACATTTAAAATATCTTACAGATATGATTTGGCTGGTTATCAGCCCTGTATGTCTATTATTGAAGCTAAGAACATTACTATTAATAATTTTTTTTAATCTGGCAAGATATATACTCAAGCTCTGCTTTAGTCTATTTCACTTTTTCAAAATTATTTCTGGTAAAAATTCAATTGGGAGTTTTATATTTCCCTACCCACTGAATGAAAAAAAAATAGAGATATCAAAAAATTTAGCACCAAAAATAATTAAATAAAAAACCCAACCAATAAATGGACAAATAAACTAAACAGGTATTTCTCAAAAGAAGAAATACAAATAGCCAACAAATATATGAGAAAAAATGTTCAACATCCTTAACAATCAGGGAAATGCAAATCAAAACTATACTAAGATTTCATCACATGCCAGTTAGAATGACAGTCATCAAGATTACAAATAACAATAAATGCTGGCAAGGATGTGGGAAAAAATGTTCACTTACACATTGTTGGTGGGACTACAAATTAGTACAACCAGTTTGGAAAGCAGTATGGAGATTCCTCAAAAGACTAGGAATGAAACCACCATATGATCCAGTCATCTTACTCCTTGGTGTTTATCCAAATGAGAATACTATAGTGATACATGCATACCAACATTCATAATAGCACAACTCATGATAGCCAAGTTATGGAACCAGCCTAGGTGCCTGTTGACAGATAAATGGGTAAGAAAATGCAATGTAACTACAAAATGTAGTTTTATTCAGATGTAAGAAAGAGTGAAGTTATGTTATTTGTTTTTAAGTGGAAGAAAGTGAAGAAATAAGACTCAAAGTAAAATAAGACTTTCACTCAAAAGTGAAATAAGACTGAAAGTCAAGGGTCAAATGTTTTCTCTTATATTCAAAACTAGAGAGAGAGGGAAAAAATAATTATATATAATGATAATGCACAAACTGAAAGACTACTACTACTAATCCTGCTACTACTATTAGAAGGAAGATCAGTTGAGTAGAGCAAATGTATTGGGAGAAGGAACAGGAGGAAAAGGGAAGGTACTGGGGAAGAAGATGGAGAAAATTATGTTGTGTGCATGTACAAGAATGGCATAGTGAATCCCACTATTATGTATAAGTAAAATGCACCAATAAAAATATACATGTATCACACATATATGCACATAAATAAAATGCATATAACTTGTCAATAAGTATTCAAAGGAATGTTTCTTGTAATTAATACATAGTAAATATTATTTAGCTAACTAACTCATTGCTTAATATTAAGCCTGTAAATATTTACTGGGCTGCTTCTGTGAGCCAAGCACTGTGTTGGTTTCTGGACATACAAAAGAAAGGTTATGGCCAGTGCACCATATAGCTTCATGATTGAGATGAAAAGAGAAAATTCCAAAGCAAAGTACTGAATTCTGACTTGAGAAAGTATAATGAACTATGAAATCAATGATGAGAGTCTTATAACACACTCCTGGGATCAAGGAAGACTTCCTGGGGGAGTTGATAACCAAACTGTGACTGAAGGATGCATTGAGAGGTGGGAAGCCTGCTGGAAAGGCAGATGAGATGACAGCAATTCAAGCATGAATTGAAAGTGAGAGAAATAGGTCTTAAGACCTTCAATAACCCAAAGTGGTTTAATGTTGCTTTGGCATCCTGTCTATTGACATGACATGAAAAAATGGAAAAATTACTATACTTCTTCCTACTTACTATCCCAATTGCCCATAATTAGTTATTTTCCACTCAAAATATGCATAACTTTATTGTTTGTTCTATAAACATATTTCCATCAGTTTGTCCTAGGTTCTTACATATAGGTGGAGTCAGTGTTCACCATTAGGGTGCAATAGTGAGTAGCATGTGAAGATAAGGAAAAACACTTTAATTTTTACCTGCTGATTAATGTCTTTCTATTTTTGCCCATACTGTCTTTAAATTTTTTTTAGTTGGACATGGACACAATACCTTTATTTTACTTATTTATTTACTTTATGTAGTGCTGAGGATCAAACCCAGTGCCTCATGTATGCAAAATAAGCACTCTACCACTGAGCCACAACCCAGCCCTCTCCATCCCAATACTGTCTTTTTAACTGGGGTTGCTGTTTCTCTTTTGATTTACCAGGACTATCTACTTATCTTTTAGGATTTGGATCAAATGTTCTCTCTCTTTCCAAAACATCATGGCCTCTCCAGGTACAGTCAATTACTATATCTAGTGCACAGTTTTCCCATATATGTCTCATAATGTCTATCACAGCATGAATGTGGGGGGTTCAAGGTACTTCTCACATTACCTTTGAGATTTGGTATATATACACAAGGTTTATTTACTGCACAAACCTGAATAAATATACTTATATACTTGTAAAATTTCAAAGAAGCTGGATTGGGGAGCCAAGCTTGGGTTAGGACATTTATGGGGGACTTTTACTCCCTACCCACTTAATAGATTCTGGACTTTGGGTCTCACTTCACTTCATCACTCAGTTCCAGGAAAACAGACAATGAACTACAGGCTTGGACACTGATAGTGGAAGAAAGTCCACAACACAATCAATGTGAGAGCCATCTTCCTGCTTTTCGGGAAAGGAAACAACAAAACAAGGGCCAACGATTGTCAGTTGCTGATCTCAGTTTTTGAAATTTATGTAAATGAAAATACACTGCATTTGTAACTATGTATACTCAGTAACCCTCAAAATCAGCAAGTTCCATAAAGGCTAAATGACTAACTGGAATATTGAGCAATGCTGGATAGATGATTTGACTTGATGACTTAAAGTGCCTTTTAGCCCCAAGAATCTGTTTTGTTTTGTATTGTTTTTCCTTTATCTTTGGTGTTCATTTCATTTGAAGTTATTTGGTGTCCTTGGATCTGATAGTTCTGGACCAGGGATTACTCTAGTTCATGGAAAAGAGACTGGTCCTATGAGGAATTACAGTTGCTGTTACTTGGGCTTTCTTCACTCAAGATTTGGTCTTGCTTCATGATGGGGTACTGATTGTAACTAAATACTGTAGGCACCAATATATATGTTTGAATACAAAGAAGCTTTCGCTTAAATAGAAGTGTTTGCTTAATTGATTAGTTGGCTGTGGTTTGGTGACTACCAAGCTACAGGCTTGAATTGTTAGTTAATTTCTATATTAGGTATGATTTCTATAAACTAGAACCACTGTATTTTATGTATCATGTTTTTAGACAGTAATCTAAAATAGACTCAAATAAAACTAGATATTTCACCTGAAAAATACAGAGAAGTACATTAATTTTTAAAATACAGAATGTTTAATGATGATTGATATGTGTGTACTTAGCAAATATTTTCAGATATAGTGGGACATGAATAGTATAGAAAAGAGCACTGAGTCTCTTGCCTTAAGCAGCGTATCAGGCATGCTTTTCCTCATTCTTTCATTAATTTTTAAACTCTTTTATTTAGGATAGATTGATTGGTACTGAGGGAAATAATGGAGGATCATGCAGGGCAAGCAAAAGTGCCCAAACCAACCTTTGATGTTTGCCTCTGTTCTTTACTGAGAAAAAAATATTTTCAGACCTGATGTTTCAAAGTTTATTTTGATGTTATTTCTTAAACAAGAGTTGATATTTTTGTGGAACCCATAATGCAGTTTTTTGTGGGTGTAATTTTAGTGATGTTGGTAGTATTATTGTGAGAAGAATGATGTGGCGTGCAGTGAGGGTGACAGAGATGCTACAAAAGTTGACTTAGGCCTGTACCAGCAGTGTTTCATAGGAGATGTGTGGTGTGTCACATGCTCCTTAGTAAATATTTTGTTTCAGAGGAGTTTCTGATCAGGAAATTGAAATTCAGCCATTTGGAGGTGATAGAGTTCAACAGAGGTTGACAAATTCATTGTTGAGAATTACATAATTTTGTAAAGTTTCAAGCTTTTGCTTCCTATTTTTTTGAAAAATGTTCATGCAGGAACTATTTTTCATAACAATGGAAAAAGCTTTGGCTCATTATCTTTTGTTGTATAGTGTCCCCTGTGGCTCTAATTTTTTTTCTGAATGACTTCATTGAAATTGTTCCAACGAACTTGCCAGTTAAGAATTTTTCAGTTAAGATTGTTATAATCTGTATGAAGAAATGTTAGTGCACTTATCTGTGCACTAACATTTGGCAACTAATCTTTGCTTGTCTAATTTGGCAACTAATCTTTGCTTTGTTTTTTAAATTTTTTAAATTAAGAACATCAAAACATCAAAGTATAGTATAATGAATTGTTATAAAGAAAACATCTGGGTAACGTATCCCAGGTCAAAAATTACGACACAACTGCTTTCAGAAAGCTCTTCCTCCCAGATATTCCTTCATTTTTGTGAAAGAATCTCCCTAAATTGATTTCTGTGATAAAAATACCTTTTCTTTTCTTTACTCTTTAGCCACCTGTGTGCATTTCTTGGCAATATGGTTTTTTAAAACTATTTACTTATGTAAATGGCATCATGCTACATGTAACTTGTTCTTTTCACCAACATCAGGTTTGAGATCCATTCATCTTTTACATAATTTTGATAAATTTTAATTGTCTTCCATGTGAAATAATTGTCAGAACTGCTTAGGATTTAATTAGGTAGCATTAGCAGTGATTTGCCTCACCTCTTCTCTTTTCCTCCAAATTTTTGTGTCTCTTTTTGATTATTGTAATGCACAATTACAGAGACCATGACCATGACCCTTTTACCTGTAGAAGATATCTGATGGCTGTTTTTTCCAGCTCTTGGATCATCATAAACAATTATAGAGTGCAAAGATTGTGAGCAGAGGCAAGAACTAAAACAACTTACTAGAAGTGTGTGGTCTGAAGTATGGTATGCAAAGAGCCAACTGGCGTCTGTCTACTGTTTCAAGAGGAAAATCAACAAAGGAAGAAAAAACAGTTGTCATCTTTGTGTTTAGTAGTCTTTTGATTCTGTTGCTTGGAAAATTAGCATTCTGAAAAAACAGTTGCAAACATAAGGCAGAGCTAGAGATGTAGTAATTTTGATTAAAGGATTCTTGTACCCAGAATCCTTTTTTATAAGGATGGAATTATATTTGGAACTTATATATATGTGTATTATAGAAAAAGAGAAGGTAAAATCAGTTTTTTTTAAATATTTCTTTTTAACTGGAACATTGTTATTGTTGACAGTACCTTGAGCCCACAAATCCACAAACATTTGACTCTGCATATTTCAAGATGCTTGTGATTGAGTCTCAGCATAGAGATTTGGCTGGTTTTATTCAATGAGGTCAGTGATAATAACATTGTTGGAAACTCAGTGGGAAAATTAAAGACAAAATTAAACATGAAGTTGGATTAAAGTATAGTTATTGTTAATTAAATTTCAACTTCATTTCTCCATTCCCTATTTTTGAAGATAGAATTACTAGTATTTTCTCAGTACTTGAAGGAATCATCTCAGACTCACCTTATTTGCACATAATTCGAACTATGAAAATCTATTGTTTCCCTTTCTTAAAATTTCTTCATTCTTGTATTTCCCTTCCCCCCTTTCCCCTTGCTTAGTAGCAAGCTTTCTCCATTTCTCATCTAGTTGATTGGAACATTATTATTATTTTGACCTCCTTTTAAAAACATACTTTATCCTAGACATTTCCAGAGGGAAAATTTGGCAACTAATCTTTGCTTGTCACTTCTTTGTTAAAATCAATTTCTCCTGTTTAAATTCCCTCTTCACCTTCAGGATAAAGTCCAATTTTCATCCTTTCGGCTGTACAAACAAGACTCAGGCCTTGTCACTTCCCCACATGGACCTAAGTGTCAGATGTATCAAAATTCGCACAGCATGGTTTTTCTTACCTTAGTCCCATTGTTCACCCCTTGAATATCTTTGGTCTTCTTTATCACCTTGCTAACTCTCACTTACTATTTAAGATTGGAATTCAGTGTCTTTAGGTGAACCTCATTTGAACGACTGAGATTGTCCTAGGAGAGCCCCCTTTGTATCCATATTTCTTGTACCTGTACCCATTATAGCACTTTCTGTAATGTCACTGTAATTTTGTTTTTTCCATGTCTGTCTCTGTCACTTGTCTGTGAGCTATTTGAATTCAGCCCAGAGTTAGGATTTCATCTGAGGTGTAATGGGTACACAGTATATGCATGAAGGAATCTGGTAAATGAATGAAAAAAAAAAATCCCAGGAAAGAGGAGTGTATCTTCCCAGTGAGAGGGCTGTGTGTCCTTGTGCTCCCTTACGGATTGGTGCTATCTTCTACCATCTTGATTCACAGAAATGTTATAATTGTTTTATTTATTTCTTCTTTCTATTACCATTGGTTTTCCCTTTGTAGCTCTATTAATTTACCTCAACTATATTACTTACTCAGGTAGTTGCAATTGAAATTCTTAATACATTTACAAGTGAACCATGCTTTATATATAACATGCTTATATTTCCATGGTCACATACGATAAATGATCTTTATTGTGGAAAATATTAGAAAATATTTTAATATGCCACATAAATTGCTATCACTTAGGATTTTGCCATCTCTTAAATCAATATCTAGAGCTATACAACATTTTAAAGATCTTCTTTTCATGTTTTCAATACTGTGCTATTATAAAGAATGAGGCTTATACTTTGATCTATAAGGGTCTAAAAACAGTTTCTATAAAAATTAATATTGGGATTAACTATATGGGTATATTCTCTTTTCCATTTATGTAAATGTTGTCCTTGTGATTTCTTTATATTTTATTGGATTGTTATTTGTTGCATATTCACATGTAGCTTGTTTGGATCTAGAAAAAATTATTTTCTCCAAAAATTAAAAAAGAAAATCCCATTATAAGTCAAATTTAGATTTATAAATCAACTTTTGCTGAAATTATTATTAACAAGCAAAGAGTCATACAAAGTATTGGGGAGAGCTCAAATTAAAATTATTTTTATTTTCTGTCAAAAACCATGATCTGTTCTTTATTTGATGGTCTTCTGTTTTGCTTAACTCTTCTAGTATATTTTACATCTTGCCTAAATTACACTGTTTTAATAACATCAGATGGAATCACCATAACACTAGTTGAAGGTTAAACTCACATATGTTTCTGCAAGATGTTTGCTCTTTGGTGAGGTCAAGAAAGTAGATAGACTCTGCAATGCTTGCAGGAATATTTTAAAGAAATTGTCATTAATATTATTTGTGATTGACAAGTCATAATTACATATATTTGTGGGGTACAGTGATATTTTGATACACAGATACAATGTGGAATAATTAAATCAAGCTAATTAACATATCTATCACCTCACTTGCCTATTATTTTTATGGTAAGATATTTGAAATTTACTTAGGTATTTTTGAAATATATAGAACATTCCTATTGACTGTTGTACAATAGATCTCAAAACCTATTCCTCCTGTCTATCTGGAACTTTTTATCCTTGATCAACAATACCCATTCCCTCCCTCTTCCCATTCTGTCTCTGGGAACCATGATGCTAGTCTCTGCTTCTATGAGTTCAATTTTATTAGGTTTCACATCTTAGTGAGATCATGCTGTGTTTGTTTTCATGTCTGACTTGTTTTACTTAGCATAACATTCTCTAGATTCATTAATGTTGTCACAAATGACAGGATTCCTCCCTTTTAAAGGTGAAATGGTATTTTAGTATTTCATTGTGTATATATGTATGCCACATTTCCACATTTTTAAATCCATTTATCCATTGACGGATACTTAGGTTCATTCTATAGGTTAGCTATTGTAAATCATGCTGCAACAAGCCTGAGATGGAGATAGCATTCAACATTCATTTCAGTTTCTTTGAATAGATAACCATAAGTAGAGTTATGGGAATCACATGTAGTGTGTGTGTGTGTGTGTGTGTGTGTGTGTGTGTGTGTGTGTATACAAGTATATAGACTCACAACCTATATATATATATATACATATATATATATATATATATATATATATATATATGTATATATATATATATAAATTTTGAGAAACCTCCATTCCCTCTTCCATAATGGCCCCACTAATTTGACATTCCCACCAACAAAATGTGAATACCCTTTTCTCTGTATTCTTTTCAACACTTACCTTTTATCTTTCTGATAAATGGAATTGTAATAGGTGTAAAGTGATATCTCATTGTAGCTTTAATTTGAATTTTTCTAATAATTAGTGATGCTGTCCATTTTTTATGTAGCTATTGGTCATTTTATGTCTTCTTTTGAGGAATGTCTGTTCAGGTTCTTTGCCCATTTAAAAAAACTGGGTTATTTGCTTTCTTTCTATTGAATTGCTTGAGTTCCTTTTGTATTTAAATATTAAACCCTTATCAAATACATGGCTTGTGAATAATTTCTCCCTCTGCTGACTTGCAGTTACTTCCTGGCTTGCAAAAGACTTAACAAGAACACCAGGCTTAGTTGGATCACCTCAATTTAAGTTGTGATTTGTTCTTTCTACAACAGGTGTAAAACTGAAAAGACTGAGTAATTCCAACTTCAAGGATGAGGTTATGGGAGAAACCATTCTTGATGAAGTCAATATGGGCTGTGTAGTCTCTAGAATATTAAAAAAAGAACAAAATGGGCTTAAAGTTAGTGTTCTTTTAATTGTCACCATACATTGGCAATTTTAATGTCAGTGATAAAATTCTTCTTTCTGAAAAAGAAAATCCTCTATGTATCTCAGTCCTAAACAATGGCTGTAGTTATTGTTGCACTTTAATAATATATATTGAAATTACCATGTTTATTGCTTATCATTTAATAACCATTGTGTTCTACATGGAAATTAATTTGTGAAATTTGCATTTACACATTTACACGGAAGGTCCCCAACATACTTATGGACTTAGCTACATGTGCCACTTTTGAGTATAATTTATTATTGGCATGGAACTTCTCAAGCTGCTCAGACTAGTCTTCCTCCCTCATTCTTCTTCTCCTTCTCTCTTATTAAAATTTGCTCTTAGAAATGATTCTAAAACTCATTCAAACTAAAGATAACATGACTGATAAAATACTGCAATATTCTCAGGGCTATTGACATTTTATCAAGTTACACCACTCTGAGTTTGCTTTTCAGAGTTTCAGGTGTCGTTTAGTTAGTAGTTTTTGTAGGAAGAAACAGGACCCTTCTTGATGCAACCTTGCAACAATAATGTATTTCATTGCTACCATGTTTCTATTTTCTTTTAAGTGTGCTTTTCTCTAACCTTTGTTTTTACTCTGTAGAAATCTTTTCACCTTTTATTTTTAAAGGCCATTCTGGTTTGAGCTTTAGTACAATTGGCATGAACACAGTTCAGGGAAATCTTGGTGATCTGAATCCTGCAATGGTAAGAAGCTAAACTGAAATTCCCAGTGAAAGTGCCCTAATGATTAAAGGCAATTATTTCTTTAATTAAAAAGGATGTTTTTATAGAATGGCATTAGAGAACATCTAAAATTCAATGAAGGGTGAGATTTATGTATAACATTTCTCCCATTTTCTGGAGATGAATTTTTCAAATTGTTAAAGTTACGTTAAACCCAAAGATATACATGTTTCATGTAGAAAAGTACAATAGAAGATAATCTCAGATTCATCCTTTTCATCTCTCAAAGATTTAAATATCATGGGGAGGCCTTGGAATGGAAACTGGGGATATGTTTATTTTATAATTTAAAAGAGGAAATGGGAGCACTTCAAGAATTTTTTACTTGGGATTGACAAATTACTATATAATTTTTTGATATCATAGCCTATAAGGTAACAAGTCATTCCTGGAATTATATAAAATGAACATGCGGCAGGAAGATAGTTAAGTTTTAGATTTTAAATAAAGGTATAATTTCTTATCTAGGAATATTGCTTCCTCTTCTGATTTCAGAGGCTAGTCACAAAAGCTCATTGTGTTCATTTTGAATAACTGGAAAATAATGAGCTACATCAGCTAGAAACTGGAAGCCAAACGACAAAGAAAGATCAAGAGTAAATACTTCAGAATAATGACATCTTTGATAAGTTTATTGCATTGGTACTGTTAGGCCATGGGACGTGTCCATGGGGACTTAATAAATGATGGTTAATAAAACTTTAAACAAAGAACCTTCTAAAGAGAATCTTTCATGGTAGTTGGAAACAGAGTAAAAGAGACCAAAGTTTAGTTCCTGTGCCAGGACAAAGTAATAAAAGGTCAAAAATAGGATCAAAAAGACAAGCTATGTGGGGCTCTCTGAGAAATTGGGGGAGAGAGGCAAATTCTACACGGGATGTATTTGCATTGTAAACTATAAAAATACTGAAAGATTCGTTTTGAAATGCATAGTGAAATATAAATATCTGAAGCTTATTTAACATAAGAAAAGAAGTAATTATACACAATAAATATTCTCCTTAATTTTAAATTTAAAGAACAAATTGGTTTTATCAGTGGTTTTCACAGACTAATATTTTTCCACATATATGTTATAAAAAATTTATACTAAAAACATGTTCTTAAATATATTTACATATTCTAAAATATTAAAGATCCTAAAGTATAAGATTCTAGGATGATGTTTTAAAATGTGTTCTGAAAAATTTAAAGCATTAGAGAAAAAAATTTTGTTAACAGTTATTCTATTTCAGCTCTTGAATGAATGTTTTCACAGAAATATATGAACCTAAGAAGTAATCTATTTTAATTGGTTAAAAATGTTTTCTAAATTAAGGACGCTAATCTGTTGGGTATCCTACATGGGTATCATACATTTTTTCATTAATTTTTTTTGTAATAATGACTACTGATGAGTTGAGTACCTTATCAAGTGCAATAAACTGTGTTTAATAATGAAAACCCAAAAATGAACAAGTATGAGTTCTATTAATCTCAAAGTTAGACTTACTAACTTCTTTCATATACACCATGCTTAAAAGTCCTCCTCCACTTTAAGAGTTGGTAATAGTTACATTTTTTCCCTTCTAGTATTCACATGATTTTCAGTTTTTATACTTAAAAACTTTGACCAATTGAGAATTTGTTTTGGCATGTGGATCATGGGACTTTCAATAATTTTAGTTGCTTAGGTTTTAGTAAAATATTATACATCTGTAGGTATAATATTAGAAATCTTTAGTGTGTTTTATTTTTGTTATTTATTTTATTTTTGTTATTTATTTATTAATAACATGTTAACATTATCCTTCCTGAACCCACTTCTTCATTTTGTGGGAATAAATGGTGGTGGGGTGATTGGGGAAAATAGACACTAGAACATTGAAAAGAGTGACCGTGAGCTTAAATGTACTATGGCTGAAAAAACCCAAATAGACAATGTCCATCTGAATTCAGAGATAGTGGGTATGCTAACTTATGAAGTTTAGCTAATGTAAATGATTTTATTAGACATGACACATGATTAAATTGGATTTTTTTCCTTGTCTTGATTTAGTAATCTCATGTGCAAGTTTACAATGCCCTTTAGTGTGATTAAAGATCTAAATTAAACTTAAGTGTTTATTATTTAATGAGACCGTTTTAACTGCTAATGTAGAGCTCTTTGCTGATCTCAGGGTCATGCAATCCAATTGTTGCCTTTCTAAGTGAAATTTTCTTTGATTTTAAAAGGAGACATGGATGGGCTTTACAGGATATGTGAACAAATGCACATGACTCCATATTATATAATATCTCACTGATTTGGTATAATGGAACAATGAGGAGGAAAGCACAAAGTCTGAACTGATTAAAAATCTAGATGTAATTAATGGAGAAAAATATTCGAAAACTTGTATCTGATAGACCCTTGACTTTGAACAGAAAACTAAACTCTGTCTCAGTTGCTACACGTGTAGGATGGTGATCATACTAGTTTCCTGGAACAACTGCTCTTTGAAAACGTAAGAAAATGCATATGAAAAATCTTTTCAAAGTCTAAGAAACTATATGCATATTTTGAATTGTTATTATTAAAGTTTTGCTCTGGGTCTGCTTTATAGAACAAACAACTCACTTAAAATGACTAAATGCATTTAAATACAGAAAGTTAGAGTCTTTACAAATCTAATTTTCTAAGCAGTCTAAAAATTCTCCTTTTAATTTAATTATTCTAAGATGTCTTTGAACTAAGCATCAGCTTTATGAGAAAGTAGTTTTCTGTATGAAACCAAGAAATACTAGCACGTTATTGCAGTCACTAAATGCACAGCAATTGACATAAAAATTCGTTTCTTTGATTTGTGTGTCTGATTATATTTAGTATCTTTGTTTCCATTCATTTTCTTATTGCTTACTTATTAAGTGGGATAATGAGCAATCTCTAATTTTTCTCTTGAATTGCTTTCCCATGAAATCTTGCTTCCACATATGTGTTATTCACCAAAATTAGGGGAAAATTCAGTTGTCAAATTTTGAATATCATATATCCTTTACAACTGGTTTTGCTGCATAATATCTATGTAATTGTAGGAAAGAGAGTTAACTACTTCCTGTCTTAGTTTCTTTACTTAAAATTAGCATAGTGGTAGGACCCCACTGCCCTGAGTTGTTTTGGGGGATGAAATAATTCATTTAGCACACAAAATGGGAACCAGCATTTAATTATTTTATCTTTCTCATTTTATCTTGATTTCCACAACTATGTTAGAAGTTTAAGAACTTCATAAATTGTTTTGTGTATGGCCTTCGTAATTTTGAATTTTTTAAAAAATTAGGTGTTAATCTCTAGATGAAGCTAATATAAAATTCCAACTTCTGTGTACACACACATAGGTTAAAGGGGTCTTTAATGAATTATGGATTATTGTTAATCAGATAAATAACTATAATTTCTGCTTATTTATTCAGCCAGCGAAAAGCAGATTTATTTTATTAGTTTATTTTTATTTATCCAAACCATCTTTCTGCTGATATGCATCTCAACCAGTGAATAAGAGTGGCATTTACTAATTTATACTAGGTATATACTGTTCACTTATAGGTGTTCAGATGAGGCAAGGATGAGTCTATTCACGGGTGTGTGCATGTGTGTGTGTGTGTGTGTGTGTGTGTGTGTGAGAGAGAGAGAGAGAGAGAGAGAGAGAGAGAGAGAGATTCCAAGAAAAAATAAGTAGTGACAAGTAGTGTGTAACTTATTTGTAGAGAAATTACTATTTCCAAATCATATTATGTGATGCTTTCATCATTGAAAGAAAGAAAGAAAGGTGGGTGTGACTGGGTTAGTAAGGAAAGAGCCTTGGAGGAGATGGAATAATATATAATAATATAATATTATTATGCAGACATGTGGCATCTTAGTTTCACAGGGCTACAATTATAGAGTACCTCAATCTGGGTAGGTTAAAACAACAGGAATTTATTATAATTCAGAAGGCCAGAAGTCATAAATAGAGGTGTCTGCAGGGTTGACCACTTCCTGCAGGCTCTGAGAACCTGTTCCATACCTCTCTTCTAGCAAGGCTGGCATTCTTCAGCTGTTAGCTACATTTACACCAACCTCTGCCTCCATCACCACGAAGGCCCTTTTCTCTGTGTGTGTGTCCACTCTTTTCTTCTTATAGCTCTACCCTGGATTTAGGCCCAACCTAGTCTAGAATGCCCTCTTCTTAACTTGATATCTAGAAAGACCTTATTTCCAAATAAGATCACAGAGGTACTAGAAGTAAGAACTTGAACATATGTCCTTTGGGTACACAGTCAATGAATTATATGTGGAGAGAAAAGGGGAGAATATTCTAGACTAGAAGACTGTGAGAGTCTTAACTTTCTCTAGATGATTCTGTTGTTATCTGAATTTTTCCTCTTTAATAAGGTGCCTGTGACATTAGCAGCTCTGAGGAGAGCTTTCAATAGTGAAATTTCATTTTAGATTTAAGTGCTAGCATTTTGTGTCTTTTTCTTTTTTGCTATCACCAGGATATGAACTTAGATGGGATTTTATTATTTTTGAATACTACAAAATTGTTGTGTAAAGAAAACAACACTAATGACAAGATCAAAACAAGGACAAAAAAGTTCCATTGTATTTTCTGGTCAGTTCTTCCTATTTTTCTATTAGCAGAGGTTTCTTGGTTTAAAAAAGCTCCTAAACATTAAGGATAAATTATCTAGTTTGAAGAATTAGGATTATACAATAGTCAACTTTATAAAAACTGTAGTGAAACTGACAGCTATTGTCTAGTCAAAATGAAAGCAGCACATACTGACCCTTTACACCTAGAATTGGAAAATCAATGACAAAATGGCTTTATTTTACTAGGTGTGTCAGTTATACTAGATAGTTCTTATTTCCAGTAGAAAAATGATACTGATGAATTATCGATTGAATTTCTTTCTATTGAGATTAGAGTTATAGAATACTTTGTCCAACTCCCCTTAGAAAACAATATAAAAATTGAAAGCAAGGAACATGGAAGGAAACAATAGTTGAATCAATGTATTATTTTTTCAGCTTTTCATATAAAACAAATGTTCGCCTCAGATAATTATGTATTTCATGAGCTTCTAAGATCACAGAAATTCACTTTTATTTTCTGAGCAGTTTAAACCTTTCTTACACCCTATAAAATCTTCAATCAATACATTTTAAGACCATATATGAGTAATAATCTAATTAAGAAAGAAAATGAGCAGTTAATAAGGGTCAATGAAACAATTAACTACCCAGCTTTTTCTACTGAAGAAATAATACAATTTTTGTTATAGATTATGTAGAAGATCATAGTAAAAATATTAATTATTACCAACTAGTTAAACAAAGGGTATTTGTGGGCTCTGACACATCAAGGGTATATTAGTATGCTGATCAGAATATACAGACCAAAATGCAATATTAAGTATAGAGAAAAAAGTTCAAAGGTATCATTAGACTGAGAAAATAGAATTTAAAAATGAAATCCCTTTTGTCTACAGAGTGAAAAAAAAATTGTAATTTTCTGTTCCAAGCAACACACCGTGTCAATGGAGAATATCTGCACCCCATGCTAGACGTTTTACTATTTTCAGGACCTTCTCCAACTTCACTTTATCTTATTCTCATATATCCATAATTTACATGGAAAGCACTTTGAAAAACAATCTGCAAAGAATGAGCTTCTCAGATGACTCTCCTGTCTCCCTGTGAAAAATGTAATCATCCATAGCAGAATCACTTCTATCTACAAATCAGTCATTAGAGCTGGAAGGTCTTAAGCCAAGGGCAAGCACTTAAAAAAAAAATCAACTCTTAAGTTATCATCATTTTTGATTAATATGATCTGTGCACATGGAAAAAATCTGTGGATATATTTAGATAGATAGTGACCTAAACCCTATTATGGCTTGTCTTCCCCATATAAAATCAAGGATTGACTTAGAGGCATGCATTTGATGCATCTGCAAGCCTGGGTTATATCAGAAGATCTCCAATAATGAGAAACTTCAGCAGAGAGTCATCAGTCCTTCACAGTCTTTTAAACACTGGCACAAATTACATCAAGTTTTTTCTGCTGTTGAAGTTTTCAGATTTTGAACAATACAAAGGTATCCAAAACAAAGCCAACTTCCAGTTTTTTTTTCCCCCTGTGACTGGCTCTAAGGGCCATCCCTGCTTAAAGCATAACTACTGTGAGATATTGCTAAAAAACAGTAGCTAATCATTCGAATCTTGGAATTTAACTTGCAACACAAACTTTAAAATTATAGAGATTGTGAGAGAGGAGAGAGAGACAGGGACAGAGATAGAGATAGGTAGTGGCGTGCTGATAAAATATTGCACAAAATCCTGACAAACCCATCATTGTTTTCCTTCCCCCAGACAGACTATATAGTTGAGAATCTTATAGGCCTTTGCCTTGGGTTTGATTCTGCTACTATTTATTCTATTTATTTTTATTTTTTTGATCCTGGGAGTCAGATCCAGGGTCTTGTACCTGCTAGGCAAGTACTCTAGCACTGAGCTGCATCCCAGCCCTCTGTCTATCTTTGCTTGTTCCTTAAATACTGTCTTATGTCCTTTCTTTTCTGTTTTCTAAATTTCAGGGCATATGAAATTCAGAGCATATAAAATATTGCACAAACATGTAATTGCTATTCATGTGATATACTTGATATACTCCTTGCACTCTGTATTTAAGAAGGGAATTATTGCCAGTGATTTCATTTGCAGGAGACAAAGTTCTTTGCTCATTGCTATTGATTTTATAAAACAAGACTAGAGACCTCTTATTACTTGTTAGAATTATTATTATTATTGTTTTAGCAAAACTCAATTATGACCTCATGTCACCATTCATACTGCCTCTTGGACAATGAATCAAAAAATGAGAAGGAAACAAATGTCTGCATATTTATTCAGAATAAAACCTTCCAGTGATTTTACTATAGAATACTTGAAATCTCTCTGTCTCTTTGATATCATTTATGTATATTAAAAATGATATCTGGTCAATTTGTAACCATCATGATTTCCAAAATTAGGTTTTCAGTGCTTACATTTCTTTGGATTTTCAGACTCATATGTTCAATTTATATATTAAATTGCCTGATTAATATTTCTGCCTGGATGTTTAGAAAGATATCAAATTGAGCAGGGCTAACTTTCTTACTTCCCCTCCCATTTCAATCCAGCAACCCATCCTCTCCCATTCTTTCCTCTGTCAGTAAATGGCACAACCAACTCCCTCCTTGTTTAAATCCCAGATCTGGGAACTCTCATAGATTCTCTTGACTCTAGCCACATACACCTATCAACAAGACCTACTTATCTGACCTTCCAGATACATCTGGAATCAATCTAATTCTTTTCACCTCTGTTACTATCTACCTTAATACAAACTATCACTGTCTCCTGCCTACACTATGGCAATACCTTTCTAACTGATTTTCATCCTTCCATTCTTGACTTCTTACTATCCACTTCTCATATTTAAAATATAGCATTTAAAAAATGGTAAATCCTTCCATATCCCTTCTGTGTTAAAAACCTCCAGGAGCTTCTCATTGCTGCTAGAATAGAACACTAAGTATTTACCCTAGTTTACATAATCTGGAATCTACCTAGCTCACTACAACACATATCCATTACTAGTTTTTAGTTACATGGGCTTAATTTCTTTTAAAAAAATATATTAATTGTGCTCTTTCCTTTGAGCCTTTGCATTAGCTAAACAGTGCTTCCCTGCAGTGATTGTCTCCCAGATCTTTCTGTAGCACTGACTCTGTCTTATCATTCAAATTTAGCTTAGATAATTGTGTTCTCCAAGAAGCACTACTTTGAAATAACCATTTAGCCACTAATTGTCTTGGTAAACTATTGCCACAGCGATGTCGTGCAGCAAAGTACCCAATGGCTTACAACAACAGTTATTTCAAATGGTTTAGCTGGGGCAGGTCTGCGTCAGGCTGCAGGTTGGTCAGGCTTGACTCCAATCTGCTGCTCAGGTTCAAGGGTACTTGGCATGTTACATTCTATCGCCCAATGAGTGCTTGGGACATTCTTCTCATGGAGGTCACAGGAGTTCAAGAGGCCCAAACAAACTGGGCAAATATGTTTAATATATATTTTCTGTCACATCTTTTATTTTTCATTAGCCAAAGAAAATCACATTACAAAGTACAACACCAATGGAGCAGGAGATACATTTCATCCAGACTTGTATAATCAGTTAAGAATGACAAAAATATTCCCAGAAACACTCAGAAGACTTTTCCTCACCTCTCATTAGCTAGGATGGTGTCCTCTACTCATACCTAAGCTAATCACTTCTAAAGGTTGTTGGTAGATCAATTATAATTTAGTATCAGCAAATGTAAATTAATAAAGAAGGGAATAAACTTTAAATATGTATTTTATTCCATAATAAGGTCTAGTCACTTTCACTCAATTCTTTGATGATATTCTGAATAACAAGAAAGAAAGCTGGATTGGGTCAATTCTGTATGACCATTATAATCCCAATCTGGCTCACAGAACATAAACAAGGTAAGCAACCTCTGCCAGAAAAAAAAAAAAAATTAACAAAGCTTATGCTGTCTGGATATGATCACTTTATATTTTGTTAAAGAATGATGACCTTCAACTTTGTTAATTTTTTTTAAGCACTGAGGCCTTAGGAGAAAACATATATAGTAGGCCAGTTATTTTCTAATACTGTTTTTCTGCTAAAAACTAGGATGAAGCAGATTGCTATTCTCCAAATTCCACATGCTGTTGGAGCTGATTATCAAGTAGGGCTTACAACTTTACCCATTTCATAGATGATCAGCCAAGGCTTATACCTTTCTGGCCAAGATTCCTGTTTCCCCAGATGAGACTTCTATTTCAGGCTTCAGAGGCTTGTGTGGAATGTGGCTGCCCTCTCTGACCTGTCTGATAAGATCTTGCCTTTTAGCAGTTACCTGTGGTCTTGATGACTTTATGATAGATTTATTTATTTTTTTGGTTATCACAGGTAACAAAGTCACAAATTTGATTTTCCCAGATTAACAAATGATTGCAGAGATTTTCATATGGTAAAAGCTTCATAATAGTCATTCTTTTTTTTTTTTCAAATCATTCTTTCAAAAATTAATGAGCACTCAGAATGATTCACTTTTCATAACTTCATCCATTGGAAATAACTGACAAAGTCAGGTTAAATTGAGATAATCTTTGAAAATGTGAGGTGAGGATACTAATTAACGGAATGAACAGTAGTGACCTTGAAGGAGGAAATTTACTTGCTAAGCTTCAAGGTTCCTGAAGGACGTTCTTAGAAGTAATTTTAACTACTCCCCTTCTCAAAGGATATAATTCAAACTTTGGAAATTATTGTGATTTTTTTGGGCTAATTTCTAAAATTTAAAAATCATGCTCATTTGCAGAGATGCTATAGATTTAATGATTAAGCTTGAGGAGAAAATTTGCCTGTAGTCACAGTTTCTGTCACAGTTAATCAGCATGCCTTTTGCCATTTTGTCATAAGTAAGCATGGTTTCATGCTAGTATACAGGGTATAAAACATTATTAACAAGCACATGGGGCCCCAGTGGATGGCAGTTAAAGACAAAGGGGGTTAGGTTTATAAATGACATCAATATTTTAAAATTCCAGGACATATGATCAGCATTATTCACATAAAGCCAGTTTACCCATTTAAAATGTTACCTGCTTAAAGCAAAAATGGATTCCAGTTTTACTTCTGCAATATATTATCTGGGTGACCTCGGTAAGCTTCATTCTTCACATCAATCAAATGGAGATGAGTTCAATTGTTCTTCTTGTACCATAGACTTATTAAAGAATCATAAAATGAAACAGAAGTGTGTTACATCTCTTTGAAAAATCAAATGTGATATACAAATTTAAGTTTTTAAAATTTATGATTATTGCCATAGATAGGATGTAAGAATTTCAAAGTGATATTTAAATATGAACTGTTTAAAGCAGTTGCATTTCAGTCAAGTGGAGATGTTATGTTTGAGTGACCATTTCAAAGTCCCTTTCCAAGCATTCAGGCAGAGCTCCCACACAGCTGCAGAGCCCCATTGACAAAAGAAAGGCTATTGTCTGGATTTGTTCCCCCTCTTCTCCTTGAAGCTACGCAGCTGTGAAGCTGCAGGTGTGTATGTGGTTAGTGTCTGCTCCCATGAATGGTCTAGATTTGGTGGTGGCAATTGTGATCCCCTCTTCTGTTGGGCATCATTGCTTGTCTGCCCATCTCCAGCTGTTCATTGGCTCTGTGTCCCTGCCATGTTAAAGGTGGCTGTCTTGTTCATCATGTTTTTTGGTTCTTCTGGAGAATCCTCCTCTTAGCTAGTTCCCCAGCTGGGATTTATTTATTTATTTATTTCAGCTGGAACCACTTTTTATCTTCTTGGTGGGAAGTCCTATAGCTGGGTTTTTCCTGCCCTTACTAGGATATTGACAGCTTAAGCTCCACATGCCTTTAGAGTTGGGAGAAAGGGGTCTTGTTTTGCTATAACATTCTTTTGAAATCTTACTACTTTGAAAATTTTATGGTGTAGGTATTTATCCTGCTTTTCTTTAAATTTAGAAGGTGAATCATATGTTTTACTCAAGGTGGAAACCCTAAAGGGGAGCAGAAATGTTCTTTATATCTGCAAGTTACACTTGCATAAATACTTGTTCCGTGCCCAATAACACTTGATCCATGCCTGTGTAAAGTTACTGGTCACATTGGATTATCAATCAGTTTCCTGATGGGTAGGTTCTTGGGTGAAGAGGTTGGCATATAGTCTGGACACAGTAATGTATATTGCATGAACAAATATAATAGATAAGAAGTCTTATCTATTATATATGAGAAATTCTGGAATTTCACATATAGCACCTTCTATTTAATTCCTACTGCCCCTGAGCAACTTTCTGAATAGCAATATTGTGCTATCCCTGGTGTAAGTTTGCTATCAATTATGTTTTTATCAATGATGATTATATAAGTTCACATCATTCAGTATACAGTTGTCATGTACTGAGGGAAAGACAATAGAGGAGCCAGAAAATAGTTTTCTTTCCATATAGAAATGTCTTATCTCATTTCTTCCCAGAGACAAATAGCAAGAACGAGAGCATCAGCAACTAAGTGGTGAATTAAGCTTGTCTCCTGGTAACCTACTCACATGCCTGAATTAATATGAACTTTATTTATTTATTTTTAACACTAAAATGTAGAGGTAGTTTTCAGTTGCTAAGATCTCTGTTTGAAGTGAGAACCTTTAAAATTCCCTTCCCCTGAGGCTGTGGCAGAACTCTTTCCTATTAAATAATCTCTGTCATGACCTTTTAGCATGTCTTATTTTTATAATTTCATCCTTTGAAAGATGATCATTTTTTTTTGCTCATTTTTCTATTACCTTTGTATATATTTGTATTTCCATTTTGGATTTTAAAGCTAACATTAACTTTTTGGGTCTCTTAAAAATTTGAGCTTAAGAGAAACTGCAGTAAGTTGTTCAGTTATCCTTGACATTTCATAGCAGTGAAGTGTAAACTCTTTTCACAGGATTCACAGCGTGTCCTCACCTTACTAGCTCAGCTGCTCAGTTCATGTCAATAAGCTTGTCAGCTCTTGTGTGCCCCTCAGCAGATGCACTTCGTTTGAGAAGTTTCTGAATCCATATCTGTGTCCTCTAATATGTAAAGTTTTCCATTCTGTTTATTTTATTCTAGAAAGTTTTTGTAATCTTTACTCTTGGTACATCATGAAGCCCTAATTGTTTTCAGCCCTTTGGGTTCAAATCTTGCTTTTAATTTTCATTCAGCATACAACTATTGTGGGGTCCTTAAGCCATGTAGAAATTCAGAGATGGCTTGATACCCCTAACTGCTATTTTATAGAAAGGATTATAACAGAAATTTAGAGCAAAAGCTCTAGAAATGAACTGACCTGGGGTTGAAACCAGAATTCATCATTACTTACTTGTGACCTTGGCTAAGATTTTCAAATAAGTGATCCTATTTTCTTCACTGTAAAATGAGAACAACAATATTTATATCATAGGTTTGTTAAAATTAAACAGGATCGCATAGACATGCAAGTTCTAAGAACAATCAGTGCCTGGCATATAGTAAGTATTCAATAAATGTTCCTCTTATTATCATCAAGTGTAATATCAGAATAATAACATCATTACTCTGAGGGTGAATTAGGTGGTATTTGTAAAGTGCTAAATGAGGTGCCAGCTACAAATTGTAGCTACAATTCTTCTCCCCTGTGCTTATCCACCTACCTGTCCTTATGGCTGCCTTCCTGATTTAAGGTCTGTTTCCAGTCACTGCATGTTCACATTCTACCCATTTTCAAATGTCATTTCAAATACCACCTCCTCCAGAGAGTGGTCATTCACTCATCAAAAAATATTTATTGAGAACCCTCTTCTGAACCCATATCATTTTATCTCAGCAATTTCACTTTTATACTTGTAATATATTGACTTTTTTATAAAAATGTCAGGTTTTGGGAGGCAGAATATATTTTTATTAATCTTTATATCTCCAACCTCATCTAACACGAGGGTATACACATAGTAGGCAGTAATATATGTTTTTTTCCAAAAAGGAAATGAGCCTTTATGGAAATTCTCCTGCTCAGACTGAGGAATCTAATTACAGTGGCAGAGGGGCTTTCAGCCAGACACAGGAATTTAAAGTCTTAAGAAGATTTATGCTCATCGGGAAATGGTGCCTCTATTTCTCTTTGTTATCTGTCCACCAAGTCATTGACATTTCCAAGCAACCTGGATAATTTTTTAGGATGGGACTTTGTCTCATCAGAATCAATAGGATAGAATACTGTAAATACCTACCTCTTTCAAATAGCCAGAGGGTTGTCATTTTAAAAAATGCCTTCCAAACTGGAATAGATCAATGTATTTGAAACTTCCCAAATTATTTAAATTGTTTGCTAAATTTATAGACAAGGTGTAGCACAATTTATTCCATGGACTGGACAATTTCTTTGTCACAGGAAGGGTCTATATTCCTGCTCCTAATTATTAATGTGGATCTGAATAAGTCATTTTACTTCCCTAGGTACCATTTCTCATATGTGTAAAGGGATGATTCGTGGACTTGGGGATATTCACAGACTTCCCCATGTTGTTCTAGCCTGTAAAGAGAGAAGTCCTCTACTTGGCATCTTATTTTTACCTTTGTACTGCTTCTCAAAAGGACCCCCCTCACTTTCTACTTGGAGAAAAGGTTAAGGGCAAAGACAAGGAAGAGATTAAAAATTATCTCCATCTGATGGGTAAAGAACTTTTTTATAAAAAATTTTATTTGTTGTTGTAGATGGGCACAATATTTTTATTTTGTTTATTTATTTATTTTTATGTGGTGCTGAGGATCAAACCCAGTGCTTCATACGTGCGAGGCAAGCACTCTGCCACTGAGCCACAATCCCAGCCCTGTAAAGAACTTTTTGGAAGGATATTTTGGAGGAGAGCTGTGAGGTGTCAGGAAGTAGACAGGAAAACAAGCATTTCTATAAATGAGGCTGGTACTTTGTGTTCATGGTGAAATGAGAGGTTACCACCATGTCTTCTATTGCCTTGGAGTTTTAAGAGGTTAAAAGGCTGAGAAATTTGTTTTGAACTTTATTCCAAAGTAAGGTGCTTGGAAAGGTGGTATCCGAAATGAACTTCTTAACAATAATCTAACACCCAGATCACTCTATATGTGAGCAAGGCTGAAGAGGCTGAGAGAGGGGCTATATTGGAGAAAGTTATCAGTTTGTTGGATAAATCTCCTTCAGTAATCATGCCTTCCATCAAAATTAAGGAAGGGAAGATGCTTTCTTTTTACTTTTCTGAGTCTTTTAGGATGTGAGGACTCTTTCATTTATAACTGACAGGTCACGAGGCCAGAAGCTTGAACTGGCCCTGCCCCTTTCTGACCACGTAGAAATAATGTCTGTGCGGTAAGTGAGCTGAATTTCTACTGATGGTGGGGCAAAGGCAAGGCATAGTGATATAGACTTCTTAAAAGCTCTCCTGATCAAAAAAAACTCTAGATAGTGTGACCTGAATAGGAAATGTAAATACTTGACTGCTGGGGGCTACTGGGAGTTAATAGGATTGGTGGCAGCTGACTGGAGGCAGACTTGGCACATACTATTGGGGTATAGACTTACTGTCTGAAGTTCTTGGTGAGAAGGTTTCAGGTACCTGAAGAGCCCCCCACCCCTTTCCCTGCATGAGAAAAAGGATTAGTTTTGGCGATCTGCCATGAACATGGGGCACCAATCTCAGATCCTGACCAGAGCACTCAGGTGAGACATCTGCCTCTTACCTCTTTGTCCTCTCCAAGCTCTGACCTGGACAGAGCAGCAACAGGGAGAAGAAGTAGGGCAGGCTTCCACTCTGGCTCAGATGTGATTTTGGAGAGGGAGACAGGTTCTAAGTTTGAGTCTTGTTTTTTACACTGACCTGTATGGAATAATTTTTTTTATATATTGGATTACATTGAAAAAAATGCCAAGACAAAATTTCTATTATTTAACATGTGAAAGTGACAGGAAAAGGTATAAGAGCTTCTGAGATTCCATGCTGAAGAGGAAAGAATGAGTTCATGAAGCCATTTTAATGGGGAGCAGTAAAAAAACTATAGTTATTTTTGTTTTTAAAAGAGTTCAGCTCACTCAAGGAATCAATTACAATAGTTCATAAAAAATATAAGCAAAATGGAATTTTAGAAGTTACTTTTGATTGTTTACTGAACTTTTAAAATATGCTACTGTTCTGAGGCTGATTCACATGGGACTCTGGATTTATTAGAATTATATATATAAAATAAGGAAATTGGATTAGATGTTCTCTCATGTCCCTTCCAAAACTGTATTTCTATGAATATGGTATTTTTTTTGAAAATTATATGATGGCTTGAAATGAATTTAGAAAATAAACTGTAAAATGTTAACACTCTAGCTTTGAATTCACATATCTTTAGAACTGTTTAATTATATATTAGATTGAATTTAGTGTGAGTTAGATTGCAAATTTACCATGTAAAACAAAAATGTGGCACACCAGAAATTACCGCTGAATCTTTGTAAGCTTTTCATATAACATATTCAGTATTTTTAAAGAAATGAATGAATGAATTTTTCTGGAAAGTTTGTCACCCCTTGATTCAACTGGCAATTTCTATATGCCCTTGAAACTTCAAGTCAGATGTTTACTCTCTGCAGTTTTGTGCTGCTTCGATATTTTGACTGTAGCTACATCCTCCCTGCACATACTGAATTTCACCATCATAGCAGCATACTCCACTGTAATATGTTTGTTGTGGTAGTATGCTGAACAACAGAAGAATAACCTGAAGCTCTGCAAAGAGCCATATAAATACTCAGTGGTTCAAGGGTGACTTACTTTTAGGAGTGGTCCCCAACGCACTTGGAGACAGAAAATAACTTAGATTTCAGTCCTGTACTCTGGATTTGAATTATAGCTATTTAAGAAAATTGTATTTTGAAGGTGAAAAGGAGACCAAGATGCTTTTAAAAATTGAATGTTGCCAAGTCTACACAATTCAATGACTTGCTATCTTTTGTGTCTCTTTCCACTATCACTCTATTTCTGTATTCCTGCTTATTTTCCTTTGCTTTTGGTGACTTTTCTTACCTGTGCTCGAGATATACCATTGGAAATTAGTTAACTACAGTCAATACAACTAAATGGAATGCCCTGATTTTTAAATAAATATTTGTATAAAAAATTAACTGATACAAAAGAATAAAGTTTGTATTTGAAATATTTTATATTTAAGCTATAAAAGATAATAATAATGACCAAAAAATTACCAATATTTTCTCTGGGCATAGTGGTACACACAAATAATCCCAGCAGCTTGGGAGACTGAGACAGGAGGATTACAAATTCAAAGCCAGCCTTAGCAACTTAGCAAGGCCCTAAGCAACTCAGTGAGACCCTGTGACTAAGTGGTTAAGTGTCCCTGGGTTCAATCCTGGGTACCAAAAAATAAAAAAAGAAAATTGCTAATACTCTTGAAGTTATCTGTGCTGACTACTCTATTTCTCTACTGCTTTAATAATAATGATAGTAATAATATTCAAAATTACATTGTTTTTGAAAGTGCCATATGACTGTAGATAATACATTTTAAATTTTGCTTATTTTCAGCTTTATTGAATGATATTATACTCTATGTAATGTTTGGTGATTTGCTTTCTATAAAAATAAAAATAAAAAAAATAAAAATTTACCCAGGGAATGGCCATCAGAGTCACTATTCTCCTCCTCCTGTTCCATTTGGTTGTCCAAATCAGGGAAAGAAAAATAAATCATATCACCCAATTCCAGTGACATGAGTACCTCTTCCTAGAATGTGTTGTGACTGGAATCAATGCATTAGTCCTCATATTTTAGCACCTCACTAGCTCCTTTTTATTTTATCAGTATCATATTGAGATAAAGGTAAAGTATACCTTACTACACATTAAAAGTTCAAAGTTCATACTCAATAGTGAAGTTAGATGGACCAAAACCATCAATTTTATTTTTATAGAGAAGTTATTGAGAATAATCTTTCTTAATATATTTTATTAGATATATTAGTATAGTTTGAGAAACTTTATTAAAGTTAGATATATTAGTATAGTTTGAGAAACTTTATTAAAGTTAGTCAAGTATCTGAGTTTTTAATATTGGACTTGAGTATTTATATATTATGCATCAACTCTGTTGTATACAAAAACACTGTAGGAGTTGACAGTTTGTTCTAGCACCTTTAAGCATTTACTTTATGGAGAGTATGTCATTTATATACAAGGAACTCTGTTTTATATCATTTTTTAGAAAAATTGCATGAAATAACATAATTGCAAATAAAAAATTGAGGCATGAAAAAATAATATCATGCCATAAAAGTCATTCAATATTGTGCATTGCCTATATTGATATATAGTTGAGTGTGTTTGTGTATAGGCTCATTTATGTTCACTGATAGACTTTATTTCATTGTGTGAATATTCTCAAATTTATCTCTTCTTTGGATGGATATTTGAGTAGTTGACATATTTTAGACATTAATACTGTTGCTGTTAATGTTTTCAACAAATGAACTTTTAAAGTAATTGTGTATATCTATATATCTCTATCTATAGCTATATCTGTATACATTTACATATCCATATATATGCAAGCACATACATAGAGGAGTGGAATGACTGAGTCATGGTAAATTCACACATTCATATTTATAAGATGCTGAAATGTTTCCCAACTTATTATACTAGTTTACACTTCTACTCCTTATTTATTAGTTCCTTTTGGCCCACATTCTCATTAGCAACTTAATTCTGTCAGATTTCTTACTTTTTGTCAATCTAGTATGATTATATTAATTTTACCATTATGGAATTTAATTTTGGTTTTAGTTTCATTTCCATGGTTGCTGATGAAGTTGAGAATTTTTTTCTTATTTTTAGTGACCATTTGTGTTCACTCTTCTATGAAATGCTTATTCATGTCTTTTTCTTACTAATTATAGGATTCTTTATATATTCCATAAATTAATATTTTATCAATTATTTGTGTTGTAAGTATCTTTCTCTGGTTCGTGACTTGATTTTCTACTTTTTTAAAAAGAGGTCAAATAGGAATTTTGTTAAATATATTTTTTTAGTTGTAGATGGAGACAATATCTTTATTTTTGCTTATTTTTATGTGTTGCTGAGGACCCAACTCATGGCCTCACTTGTGCGAGGCAAGCCCTCTACCACTGAGCTACAATCCCAGACCTTGATTTTCTATTTTGATAAGCAGGATTTTTTAGTTTTATTGTTTTCAAACTTATCTTTAAACAATTTGGTGCTTTCACACTGCATTGCCAACAAAGCCAGATTTGTTTCTGTTTTCAAAATGTTTTGTTGTGTATATATGAGGTTTATGACATGACATTGTGGGATACATACAGATAGTAAGTGGTTACTAGAGCAAGGCAGACAGAACAACTTATCTGTCTTCTTATATAACAAAAATCTTTAATATAATTTTCTCAACTATACTCCTCCTGTTGTGTGTTATATCTCTGAGCTTATTCATCCTATGTACCTGCTACTTTGTGATCTTTGACTTACATGTTCTTATTATCTCCCTTCTACATACCTCTCTTTTTATTCTGTTTGCTTGACCTTTACTCTTTTGAGTTTCCACATATAAATGAAATCTTACAAATTTTTTTTCTGACTCTGTCTGGTTTATTTCACTTAGTATAGCATCCTTCATTTCCAAATATGTTAAGGCAAATAACAGGATCTCCTTTTTAAACCCGAATAATATTCCTTTATATACTTTTGTAATATTTTCTTTATCCATTTGTCTGTCAATAAGTGTTTCTGTATCTTGTTTTCATATATTGGCTACTGAGAACAGTGCTGCAGTGAACATGGGAGTGCAGAGCTCCTCTATGTATGTGTTTGCATATATATGGATATGTAAATGTATACAGATATAGCTATAGATAGAGATATATAGATATACACAATTACTTTAAAAGCTCCTTTGAATATGTTTCCAGAGGTGGGATTTTTGGGCCATTTGATTGTTCTACTTAATATCTTTAGGGACTTCCATAGTGTTCTCCATAATGGCTGTACCAGCTTACATCCCCACCAACAGTGTACCAGGGTTTCCTTTTCTCTATAACCTTGCTAACATTTATTAGCTCTTGGTTTGTTTGTTTGTTTTGAGAATAAATATTCTAGCGGGTGTGAGATGATATCTCCTAGTGGTTTAAATTTTCATTTCCCTGATGATTTTGATGTTGAGCACCTTTTCATATACATGTTGGACATTTTAATGTTTTCTTTGGAGAAATGTCTGTTTCAAGTCCCTTGTCCTTTTTCTGATTGAGTTCTTTGTTTTTCTGTTATTGAGTTGTAAGAATTCCTTATGAATTTTAAATAGTAATCCTTTAGTAGATACGTGGTTTGTAAACTTTTTTCCCAGTCTGTGGATTGCTTTTTCATTTTGCTGATTGCTTCCTTTGATGTGACTTTTAATGTTTTACTTAAGAAATCGTTCCCTCACCTAAATGCATGAAGATGTCAGGCTTGATTTTCTTCAAAAACACATGGAAATTTTGCCTTTTTACATTTAAATCTTTAATATGTGTTATAGATTTTTATGGTGTGAGTTGGATCAATATTTTCCCTAAAGGATAGCCATTTTCCCCAGCACCATTTATTGACTTGCTTCTAATTGATCTGCAATATCATCTCTCTTATCTAATAAGATTTCTTGTTTCCATTAAAATAAAAGTAACCTAACATCATATATTAACATTCCTTGATTTGAGGCTGCTGGAAGTCAAAATAGTATCTTCAACAAAGTTTCTGTAGTGAGATAAAAGAAAAGTAAAGCAACAAAAGCTGATCTTTAATATGATTATAAATGATGAATGACAACAGAATATTTTTGCTAAGAAAGATGTTTGTAGCTTGTTTTCCAATTAAAAAAATATTTTAGAGGAAATGACACAAAGGACCAAAATGTCATAATGTCACTTATCTGAACATATGGACATTTAAATTTTAAATCCTGGGGGAATTTAACCCAAGCTATCTGCTCACAGGTCATTGAAACAACTAATGGACAGCTTCATATTTATAGATGGAAGATAATTTGAGTAAAAGTCAAACTGATAGAACATGGGTGCTATAACTTCAAATGAAGATTTATGGTATAATAAAATAAAAGTAAAGCAGCATATTTCTAAAAGCATATTTCTCCTGGGATTTGACAGGAAGAACTAGGTTAAAGAAGACACTATTAAAGATAGAAACCTCGTATGAAGCTTGTTCATGAGAAGTCTGTCACCTGACTACTCTGACAGAAAGTTTGGCAAGCTTCAGAGAGACAGTGAAATTTAATTTTTTTCCTTGGGATGGATTTATTATTATAAAATGTGTCCAAAATTACAATGTTACAGACATTGCAAATTCTGTGGCAACACTGCCCTCTGTAGTGAGCAGTTTAGGATTGTGCTCATTCATTTCTAAAGTATTACAACTTCTCTGGGTCAATCACTTTTCTCTCAAACCAAATGTATCTCTATGCTGAGTGATTTAAAAAAAAAACATTTAATTTGTTTTAATTAGTAATACATAACAGTAGAAAGCATTTATGCACCTTGATATATTGTACTTAGATGGGATATAATTTCTCATTTTTCTGAGTGTACATATTGTAGAATCATATTGGTCATGCAAACACACATATACATAAAGTAATATTGCCTGTTTCATTCTACTGTCTTTCTATCCCCACATCACTACCCTTTCCCTCCCTTCTCTTCATTCTACCTAATCTAAGATAATAATGTTTTTCTCTAGTGCTCCCCTTCTTATTGTGAATTAGTATCTGCATATTAAGGAAAACATTTGGCCTTTGGCTTTTGGGGATTGGCTTATTTCACTCATCATGATATTCTCCAACTCCTTCCATTTACCAGCAAATGCCATAATTTCATTCTTCTTTAAAGCTGAGTAATATTCCATTAAGTACATATACCACATTTTCTTTATCCATTCATCTAGTGAAGGACACCTAGGTTGTTTCCTTAGTTAGTTATGGTGAATTGAGCTGCTATAAACATTGACGTGGCTGCATTACTGTAGTATGCTGATTTTAAGGAGTGGGATAGTTGGGACAAATAGTGGTTCCATTTCAAGTTTTCTGATGAATCCCCATACTGCTTTCCATAATGGTTGCACCAATTTGCAATCCCACCAGCAATGTATGAATATACCTTTTCCCCTACATCCTTGCCACCATTTATTGTTGCCTATATTCTTGATGATTGCCATTCTGACAGGAGTGAGATGAAATCTTTGAGTAGTTTTGATTTGCATTTCTCTAATTGCTAGAAAAGTTGAACACTTCTTCATATATTTGTTGATTGATTGTATTTCTTCTTTGAAGTGTCTGTTCAGTTCCTTAGCCCATTTATTGATCAGATTTTTTTTTTTTGGTGTTAAGTTTTTTGAGTTCTTTATATATTCTAGAGATTAATACTTTATTGGAGGTACATGTGGTAAAGATTTTCTCCCAATCTCCTCATGTTATTGATTGTTTCCTTTGCTAAGAAGAAGCTTTATAATTTGAATTCATCCCATTTATTGATTCTTGATTTTACTTCTTGCACTTTAGGAGTCTTCCTCAGGAAGTCAGATCCTAGGCCTATTTTTTCTTCTATTAGTGCTGGGTCTCTGTTCTAGTGCCTAAGTCTTTGATCCGCTTTGAGTTGATTTTTGTGCAGGGTGAGAAGTAGAAGTTTAATTTCATTTTGCTACCTATGGATTCCAGTTTTTCCAGCACCATATGTTGAATAGGCTATCTTTTCTCCAGTGAATGTTTTTGGCACCTTTGTCTAGTATGACATAATTGTACTTATGTGGGTTTTTCTCTGTGTCCTCTATTCTGTACCATTGGTCTACAAGTGTATTTTGCTCCCAATATTATGTTTGTTACTATAGCTCTGTAGTATAGTTTAAGGTTTGATATTATGATGCCTCCTGCTTTACTTTTCTTGCTAATACTTCAGGCTTGGCCACGCTGCAGTCCAAAGATCTCAGTGCTTCTCCTACTTGCAGAGAGACCTCTAGGGATACACTCATGCAAAGGAGCTACCCTGAGACGCAGCAGCAAGGCAAGGGCCATGAGCACTCTCAGCAGCAAGACCTCAGGCTCCTCCAAATCTGCAGGTGCCCCTACACTGGACCTGCAGGTCCTGGCTGGAGTCCCCAGACAGAGGCTCTTGTGATGGTAAACCTGCTGGCACCTGGGCACCCAGGCCTTGACTGGTGTCCCAAAATGGGTGCAGCCATGTGCACCAAACCTGGAGTTTCCTAGAGTCCCCTGCAGCAGTCCTCCCGACCATGATAACAGCAGTTGTGCAGTGGTTATTGGCAGCAGGTAGTGGGTCAGCAGCAATGGGGCTGCAGCGGCAGCTGCAATTGCAGCTGTGGGGGTAGCGTCACCAGTGATCTCCGGGGGTCAGCAGCAGGGTTAGCTTCAGTTACATCCTGGGCAGTGGTGTCTTCTGCAGCAGCAGCACCTAGAAAAAAGACCCTGCTGGGTGATTTTAAAGAGATGGAATGTCTTCCTAGAAGGTACTCCACCTCCTTGTTCTTTCCTCTGGGTCAAGAGTCAGTAGTGACTCTTCCAATATGTTTTTTCCCGCTTCCCGGTTGCTTCCTTCCCACCCACCAAGGCTCTCAAAGGTTCTGTTCTCTTCCTTGACCTCTTAGAGGTCAATGGGAGGCTTAAGATCTCCTGGACCTGGAAAGACTCTCCCCATAGATATAATACAGGATTTCCTAGATAGATTGAACTTTGAATAAGCAGTTAATACCAGTTTAGTATGAGTTTGACCAAAAATATTGCATAGGCACACTTACATAAAAATAGTTGTCAATTTTAAAAGTCTCAGATTCAAACTTATCCTAGTGTCCATTTTTTTAATTTCCTAAACATAGAGGCTCTCCCTGTCTCTCCAACCAAAACATTTGAAAAGAACCCTCGGGATTCACTTAACCTAACCTGTGGGCAGCATATTCTATTGCCAGCTCATCCATTTTGAAAGTTCCTTCACAACTACATTTACTCTAGTGGTATTCATCCACCCATGTATAAGTAGGAGAGTGGGACTACTTCCTTTCTCTCTTTTTCCTAGTGGAAGTGATAGAATCTCAGCAAGTTAATTTCTTTGCCACTCTTTTACCTATTTTATAATCTTTCATAGTCACTGCATCCTTCCGTCCTGCAGTGCTGTCTTCCATCATATGTCTTAGAAGCCACTGTCCAGATCAGGAAGCTTCTTTGGGAAGAGAAGTGGAGAGTAAGGGATGGAGGAGGATCCTGGGTCTAAAGAGAGGCTAGATGTAAACTGTGAGGATGGAAGCAATGGAGCCAATACCACTATTTCCTAACATTATGACTGTTGGTATGAGTCTGGAGGTGGCTCAAAAGACTGTGAACTTTAGACTTAACAAAATCCATCCCTTGAATTGCCCAAGTCCTGACCTCTTATGAGGCTATATTAGAGTAAACAAATAAAATGTAAATGACTTTATTTTGGAGAGGGAAGTGTTATATCCCTTGTAGAATAAGATGAAATAAAATGAAGTGACATATAAAATAGATTCGCCTGTGGAAGAATACTGGTTAATATGAGCCTATGTCTTCTAATAGTAAACAACAACAACAACAAAACCCAAAAAACTATTATTTGTGTGATGAAAAAAATATTTTCTGTGAATATTAGTGGTGTTTCTTCCTGAGAGGAGGGGAAATAAATTAATGGAGTGTGAAAATAGCCTTAAATCAACAACTATAGCAAATACTAACACAACACAAATTTTTTTTTGGAATTTTAAAAGAGGACTTGTTATTAGTAGATTTGCATGAGTATTATATTTTCAGTTGAAAGAGACACCCTTACTTTTTTACTTTTCAAAATATTCAAAGGATATCTAATGGGACTATGTGATTTTGCCATTTTGATGTCATTACAATCTGACATTATCTGGAGAAATAGTTTAAAGTATTTCATTAGATAAATCTCTTGATGAGATTACAAATAGTTGGAAAGGTGATGAATTACATTTATAAAATTAGTGTAAGGAAATTGACATAGAATCACCAGATAATGCAAGTTACCTTTCTTTTGAAAAAAAGAATTGCTAGCAATGAAATACAGCTCAGATTTCACATTTAAATATGTAATAATTGGTATGTTATTATTATATATTATTAAAAAGATAGTAATGTATTTATTTGGTCACCAAATCTTCAGATTTAATTCAAACAAAATATTGGAGTAATATCATCAAGGGATATTGAGTCCAAAAAAGCTGTATTTATTTGAGTCAATTATTCAGATAAAATAACAAAAACACCAAACAAGGTCAGTCATCACTGGAAGGTTTTGGGAAAATTCTGTCTGTCCTTTCCAGAACTTGCAAGAAAGATAATAGCTCAATCATATGCTTGATAATGTCCAGCTACACATCTGAACCTCAGGCCCTTATCTAAAGTGGTTGCATTTTTTAAATCATTTCTCTATCAAGTACGAGAAATTGAACTTGAGTCAACTGAAGTGACAACATACATATAAAATGGTTTGTGAATGCAATTGAATTGAGCTCTCTCAGAACGAGAGGAGTACATTGTTTTACTATGTCTGGCTTTGATTTGAGGCTTAAAGCAGTGGTTTCTAAATTTAAGTGTGCCTCAGAGTCTCTTAGGTGCTATAGACTCCTCCAAGAGATTTTGACTTAGTAGATCAGGGTTTGGTTTTTTTTTTTTTTTAATTTTTATCTTTCAACAAATACAATAGGTGATTCTGATAATTGTGATCCAAAGACTATATTGGAATAAACACTAACTATGTTTTCATCTGTTTGTGGTGTGAGTTATTCTTTCAGGATTCTACTTATGCCCTAAAGTTAGCATAAAGTAACTTGGGTGCAGGTATGGGGTCAGAACACATTGCATTGTATTTCAGTTCATTCCATTCTGTTTAAATTCATGAACTCAGTCTTATTCATTCAGCAACGGATTGGGGAAAGGAAATGGATTAGAGATATGAATTTAAAAAATTATATTTCTCCATTAAGGAACTTTCAGATTTCAATATATGAATATTAAGGTCAAATAAAGGGATTTTATTTTATTTTCTACTGTATCCCAAACCCTAAGAACAATACCTGCCCTTTCACACATGTTCAATACATATTTATAGAATGCTTCATGAATAAGCTACAAAGTGGAGTAAAATGAAATAATGTTCATATGTAAACAGCATTCTGGAGGTGAGTGGTGAGGGATGTGGGATTGTTGTGAGGTCATTGGTGTTTCCAAAATCTTTCTGACCTTATGATTTGTTTCCCTCTGAACACCATCCTTTGTATCTCTCATGGAATATGGTAATCTTACCAGCTCATAAATTTTAGTTAGAATTTTCTGATCTAACTGTCTAAAATGGGCATTGTAGAAGAATGGGTTGGCAGTTAATCAAATTAATCTGAGACATACCAGTGACTTACCATGTAGCAAAGTGTCACAATATTTTCATTTTAATGGATTGGAAGGAATAATATAAGCTGACTGAGGTGGCAGATGATTGTGGAGAAAATAACTAGGGAAGTACTTAATAGTGAGAGGAAAAAGGGGATCTTAAGTTATGAGTTTCTGGGTTACCTTTAGTACCCCCTGCCTTCACTGTTCAACAGAGCAGACCTCAGGTGGCCTTTTCCACTCACTTGCCTCCTCTGTGCACTGCAGCTACCCAGGGCTTTATCTTCTCTTTCTGGAGGACACCTTTCACATTCTACACACTCTTTCTCTCTTTTTTCCCTAGACACCCTATTCTGTTGAAGCAATGTTTTTTTCCTAGTATTAACAAATTAATAACATTGAGATCTTAATGAATAGTTATACTTTTGCTTAGGCATCATAAAATGTTTATGTTTTACTAGGTCTGGATGGATTTCTTCCATTCATTGAAATGATTCTAATTTCTGGTATCATGGTATTCTAAAGCATTATAATTTTTAAGGGATGAGTCTTTGCCAGATTCTTTTCTAGGAGTTGGGGATGTAAGCTATGAATAAGTCAAGTTCTGGCTCATGGAGTTTACTCTTAACAAATAAGGAAGAACGCAAGCAAAAATATAATCCGGTAACACATACTCTGCAGAGAAAGCAGAGGACGTGATAGAGAATGATGGGGTGCTTATTGTAGGCTGTGGGGTCAGGGAAACTTCTCTGAAGTGCTGACATTTAAACTGAGATCTGAACGATAAGGAGAAGACAGTCAGGTGAAGATCAAAGGGAAGAGGGTCTCAGGAGGAGAACATTAGTTCTGTTGTATTGATGTACGGACAAAGAGATGTGCTTGATGGGAAAGTTAGAGAAAAAGAGGGAAGTTGAAGGGGAGAAGGATCTGAGACCAGATTGGAAAGGTACACAGGGGCCAAATTACAAAGGACTTCATAAACTGGATGGGAAGTTTGGATTTTAAGTGCACTGTAAAGCTAAGGGGGATTGTAAAGCAGGCGGGTGTATTTTATTTTACAAAGGTCATTATGACATTATGACTACAGTGGGGAGAATGGTTTATGGGAGGGCAAGAGGTGAAGCTGGAAGATGTGTCTGGAGACTACTACACTCTCTGAATGAAAGATGATATGAGTTTTAGTAGAATGAAGAGAGGTTGGATTTGTCATATGAATTCTTTGGTCTTTGGTTAACAGAATTTGTTTATGAATTTATATGGGGTCTACTACAACAGATAACATAAATTGTGCCTTCATATGACACTATTTCCCTCTAGGCACTAATAAGATAACTTAGGGGTATAGTTTTAATTATCTTTGGTAATTTGGTTACTGTTTTGTTATTTTCCATCTAGGTACTAATACATGTGTATTAGTCTTATTGGACTATGACAATGAAATATCATAGACTGGGTGGCTTGAACAATGGACATTTATTTCTCATAGTTCAGGAGTCTGGGAAGTCCAAAATCAAGGTGGCAGGTGGTTTGGTCCTCGAGGCTGTGTTTTGGTATGTGTTGTGCCTTCACCTGGAAATCTCTTCTTCTTATAAAGCCACTAATCCCATGGTGAGAGCTCCACCCTCTTGACCTCGTCTAACTCTGTCTCCCAGATGCCCCATCTTCATATGCTGTTATAATGCAGATGAGGACTTTGACATGCATTTTAGAGGGACAAAATTTAGTCCATGGCAGGCACCATGAAATATTGAAAACTGGGTATGTCCTAGGCAAGTCAGAAGTCTTGATAAATTATCCTTGGTGAATTATTACCAAAGATTACAGGACAGTTCATTATACAAAACCATTCTGTGCATTTGTTTATACTTTATTTGTAATTATCCACCATTATTTACATCAGATAGTTTACAAACTCTCCAGTCTGAGCTTCATGATATCATGAAATTTCCATCATTACTATAAATATAGGTTGTTTTTAATAGATTGTTGACATTCAGACTTAACAGTTCATGAACACTTTGAATACTAAAGGGGAGAGGAGAGGAGGATCACAGGATACTGCCTGAACCCCACTGTTCCAGAAGCCACCTTTGTGGTTTTGCATAATCCTCTCAGAATTTATGATGTGCTGCATGAAATAGCCCCAACTTCTAAAACCTTTTCTAACCTAAAATGGATAGCAATGATGAAGGTCAGATAAAGACCCTGCAGCCGATTTCCCTTTCTGAATCTGCCAGCTCCTCAGCTGATGATAGATGACGGGGCAGAGGCACAGGCTTCAATGCTTTCCTCTTCTCTGCCTTTAGGAAAAGGATCCGCTGAGATCAGTTAGCCAGAGCCACAAGTCAGAGTGATGACAAAGATGGCCAGAGAGAAGGAGCAGCAGCCAGGTGACAGGCACCCTTTCACATTCAAGGAGTTTTGTCGACACTGGTAATTATATCATTTGTAATTGTTCAGATCACACATCTTAATTTAACTTCAACACTGAGATTTATTTATCAAGCTAGATGGTTGATAATACTGTAGTTCAGGAGTAGGAGAAATACACATATTGGTCATGAATGGATTACTTCTCTGCCTTTTCAGTACTCAGGGTTTTTCTAGACTTCTCTTCCTTCCCCTACTCCATCAGCTTGGCAACCCACCTCTGACCCCTGCACCAGCTCTGCAGTGGCAGGAAATGGTGGAGAGCAACAGATTTTTTGTTTGTTTGTTTGTTTGTTGTTTGAAAAGGTTCAAAGTGGAATTTATTTTCCCTAGCACCTGGAATTATAGTGTACAACTATCTCATAGAATGGGGTGTGATGGAAAAATTCATTGGAAAGAAACAGTTCGGAGAATTGGCTGGGAAGCTAGAAAAAAGAAACTAGATAAAAGAGAAACAAGGACCCGCAAATACAGATGGAACCAAGAGGAGGAAGAAAATACAATTCTCCTTCTCTTTCACCTTCTCTCAGCTAGTGGGATGTATGTCTGACACCCTGAAAAAAGCAGAGTGCCTGAGACCTAGCTGATTGAAACTGAAACCTGCGAGGCCACAATAGCAGGGAGAAAATAGTAAAAAAACCTCACTCTTTATCTCTCTTGTCAGGCTTCTCACACAAGGCCAGGATCATGGGATGAGATAAAAGAAGAATTTGTCAGCTCATTATGACAAACATTGCCAAATGTTATTTTTTTCACTTAACTTTATTAATGTTTTGAGGTGTCAAAAGAATCCATATGTGGAAGCAAACACTTGTAATCCCACTGACCCAGGAAGCTGAGATAGGAGGATTTTGTGTAAAGCCAGCCTAGGCAATTAGGGAAACTGTCTGAAATAAAGAAATAAAATGGGCTGGATGAATATATATATATATATTTATTTATTTATTTTCTTTTTTAAAGAGAGAGAGAGATTTTTTAATATTTATTTTTTAGTTTACAGTGGATACAATATCTTTATTTTATTTTTATGTGGTGCTGAGGATCAAACCCAGCGCCCCTCGCATGCCAGACGAGCGTGCTACCGCTTGAGCCACATCCCCAGCCCCCGGGGATGTATCTCGGTGGTAGAGTGCTTGTCTTGTGAGGTCCTAGATTTGATCCCCAGTATTCCACATTTCCCCCAAGCCCCTGACACACAAAAGAAAGAGAAAAGAAAAGTATTTAAAAGATATTGCTATAGGGTATGAATACTATCTGGCTTTAGTGTAATGGGTATTCCTAGTTATAATACCTTTAAATTAAAATGCCCTAGGACTCCCTCTCAGTTATTGGCTCTGTACATGCTCTCTTGGTGACATTTGTCCATGGATTCAACTGTTAGTTACTCTGTGATTTTTAAACCCATTTTTTTTATTTGTTATGTTTAGATATACATGACAATAGAGTGTATTTTGACATATTATACATACAAGGAACATAAGTTCCCATTCTTGTGGTTGTACATGATGTGGAGTTAGACTGGTTGTATATTCATATATGAACACAGGAAAGTTAAGTCCAATTCATTATACTGTCATTTCTATTTCCATCCCCCTCCCTTCCATGCATTTCCCTTTGTCTAATCCAATGAACTTTTATCCTCCCTCACATTGTGTGTTAGCATCCACCTATCAGAGAGAATATTTGACCTTTGGTTTTTTTGGGCTTGACTTATTTAACTTAGCATGATAATCTCCAGTTCCATCCAATTGCTGGAAAATGCCATCTTTCATTCTTCTTTTTGGCTGAGTAATATTCCGTTGTGTGTGTGTGTATGTATGTGTGTGTATATATAAATAACATTTTTTTTATCCATTCATCTGTTGAAGGGCGCCTAGGTTGGATCCATAGCTTAGCTATTGTGAATTGAGCTGCTATAAACATTGATGTGGTTCTGTCACTATAGTATGCTGATTTTAAGTCCTTTGGGTATAGACTGAGAAGTGGGTTAACTGGGACAAATGGTGGTTCCATTCCAAGTTTTCTAAGGAATCTCCATACTGCTTTCCAGATTGGTTGCATCAATTTGCAATCCCGCCAGCAATGTATGAATGAACCTTTTCCCCAACATTTATTATTGCTTCTATTCTTGATAATTGTCATTCTGAGTGGAGTGAGATGTAGTTTTAATTTGCATTTTTCTAGTTGATAGAGATGTTAAACATTTTTTTCATACATTTGTTAACCATTTGTATCTCTTCTTCTGTAAAGTGCCTGTTCGGTTTGCCCATTTATTAATTGGGTTATTTGTGTTTTTTGGTGTTAAGTTTTTTGAGTTCTTTATATATCCTGGAGATTAATGCTCTGAAGTGTAGGTGACTAAGATTTTCTCCCATTCTATAGGCTCTCTTAATTCACATTCTTAATTGTTTCCTTTGCTGTGAAGAAGCTTTTTGGTTTGATATCATCCCATTTATTGATTCTTGATTTTATTTCTTGCACTTTTGGAGTCTTGTTGAGACATAATGGAGAGTTGGGCCTACGTTTTCTTCTAGTAGGTGCAGGGTCTCTGGTCTAATGCCTAGGTCTTTGATCCACTTTGAGTTGAGTTTTGTGCAGGGTGAGAGGTAGGGGTTCAATTTCATTCTGATACCTAAGGATTTCAAGTTTTCTCAGCACCATTTGTTAAATAGGCTATCTTTTTTCCAATGTATGTTTATGGCACCTTTGTCTAGTATGAGATAACTGTATCGATGTATGTTCGTCCCTGTGTTTTCTATTCTGTTTCATTTATCTTCATGTCTGTTTTGGTGCCAATACCAGGGCATTTTTGTAACTGTAGTTCTGTGGTATTATTTAAGGTCTGTTATTATGATGCCTCCTGTTTCACTTTTCTTACTAAGGATTTCTTTGGCTATTCTGGACCTCTTATTTTTCCAAATTAATTTCATGACTTCTTTTTCTATGAGGAACATTATTGGAATTTTAATAGAAATTGCATTAAATTTGTATAGTGCTTTTGGTAGTATGGCCATTTTGGCAATATTAATTCTGCCTATCTAAGAAAATGGGAAATTTTTCCATCTTCTAAGGTCTTCTTCAATTTCTTTCCTCAGTCAAAACCCATATTTTAAATCTTTCAATTCTCTACATACTTATTCAATTACTGTAGCTTTCAAGTACTGTTTGAATGCTATTTGTGTGCGTATGTGTGTACTTCACAAACTTGACAAACAAGTGTATATATATATATACTCACAAACTTGGCACCTGCAATTCTTCATGGCCTATCCAACTAAATGTATAATCAGAGAGGTAATTCAAGTTTGTAGTCCAGAGAGATAAAAAAATGAAGAAAATGGATCTGTTATTTCCTCCAGTGCATTTGCTCTTGATAACCCTAACTCCTACAGCCAATACCTGTTTTGATATCAATTTATGCCCATCCTGTGTCTTTCCATTGCCTGATATCTGGACCAGCTCAGTTCACAACTCCTACCTCTATTGGCAATCCAAAGAGCAAAGGCATCACCTGCTTGGAATGAAACAATGGCCAGAGCTATTTTAGTGGCAATCTTTAAATTCTGCAGACTTGTGACTTTGACCCAAACAAAGAAACTGTGGGAGACATTGGGGCCAGAGCTTATAGACTGTATGTCCACTGAATATCCAAGCACCACCCTCTAAACTCTCTCTCATCTTTAATTTCCTGATTTGAAGCAGAAAAAGACAAAAGAATGAATAATGTCTGAATGCGCAACACAGTGGAATCCATTTCTGCCACATGTGTAGTATTTATGCTACAGTAGGTATTCTCTGGTACAATAGTGATAGATATGTAAAATATTTAAGAAAAACCTTTAGAATGGTCTGAGTAAGGGATTGATTATTTGTTAATATTTGGGCCTAACACTTTAGCTGCCTTGCTGTGAACTAAAATAATTGTCTCCTAGGCATTTCTAGTTCGATGCTCCATAGGCATTTCTTGTGGCTGATGAATGATATGACTTGATAACTGAATAATGCAACGTTGGGTATCACCTTAGATTCCTGTCCTGCATACCCCTCAGCCTCCCATATTAATCCTATTTAATAGATTGCTGACTTTAAATGATTTATTCTTAATACATTTTAAGTCAAAAATTTTCCATTTTAGTCTAATTTTTGCTTTCCTTGACTTAATACTATTTTTTCTTGCATTATTTCAATAAGTTTCTGTTTGGCTTTCCTGTCTCCAGTATGACCTGTGTTTCCAATGATATTTGTCTGATAGTTGACTATATGACAAATTGGGGGACACCAGAATGTACATGTGCATTTTATTCATTTTACTTGTAGCTGTCAATTATTCTGTAAATAATTTCTCCAACTGTATATGCATATGTATGGGATATTTGAAATATCCTGGTATATTAACTTCTATTAAATGTTGTCATATTTGTTATTAAATTAATTAAACATTTTATTCTAGATCCTGAACAAAGGTATACATGATTGAAACCAATATTTTAAAATAAAAAAAGACTACTGCTGAATGCTACATGCTACCTGGGCATACTTTTGTAAACCTAGTTTCTGTATACATTGTTCAAAATTGAATATATATATATTTGTAAAATATACACATTATTCTCTAATATATCATTATCTTATAATTCAGGAAGGATGAGATGTACAAATTAAAATGTGTTGTTAGTAATACCTATTTCTTGAACAAAAATTCATCTAATAGAACTTTAAAATCTTAAAGTTTTCCTTGAATTTGGGATTTCCTTTTAAAATGTTTTTTGGGTAAATTATGTAACCTTTAGGTAATCATTTGGTGAAGACACAATTTACATGTGAGAGTCTCAATAGAATGATCTTCCCTACTTACACACTAACTCTTATTTGAAAACATCAGGTAGGGATTCTGTGTCAGGTATCTTCTCTATGCCCTTCCAGTTGTTTCATTCTCCACCCATCTTAATCCTGTTTTCTGCCTTGGGAGGTGACCTGTGTAGACTCTGGGTTCCTGGTTCTGTTAGCTTCTGGCTGGATTTGACTCCAGGAAGCTCCATCAGGTCATAAGAGGTAGTGAGAGTGAGGTCAGGGTGCATCTTCCCTTAATTTGCATTACTGCTTTTCTCAATGCTGCCTCTTCTATATCATCCTCTTCTGTTGGATTCTGATGGATGCTTCTTCCCCTTATCTCTTTGGGCCTCAAAATTGTAATCATCTTGTATTACTAACTCAATTTCTGCACAATATCCCTTATGGTTTCCTTACATTTTCCCAGAAATAAATAAATTATCCTAAGTTGAGTACACTCTTTTTGTTGAGTGATTTATAGATAAAGTTACCTAATATTCTAGAACCTTTATATTGAATGGACTATATTAGCCAGTTTATACCTATTCTAGCCCTTTAGTTCTAAATCACTTATAGTAATTAACTAAAATATCAATAAGTTTTATGATGTCAAAAGGAAAACAAATAAGAATAACTATTATTAAAGCTTATTAAACAACAGCAACAACAAAAAGAGCAACAACAAAGCCCAAGCATGATTCTTCAATCTCTCTTTCTTTCTGGCAACCAGGGGAGCTTTGTCATACAGGTGCTGTACTCATGACTTGGTGGAGACTCTGTTATCCTGGGTTTCTGAGGGATTGTGTGCAATTACAGTGCTCTGCTAACCTGTGCTCAATAAGATGAGTAGGAAGTATCCTTCATCACCTTAAGTAACTGAGATTTTGTGGTTATTATTACCGCTTTATGTATCCTATCTTAAAACAAAGACCGTATGAGAACCCTTAATGTTTTTTCCCAAACCTGCTTCTCTCCAGGCATTTCCACCTCAGCATATACCATAGCACCACCTCATCTTCATAAATTGAGAAGTCTTCTTGATACCGCTATTGAGGATCTCCCTCTATCCACAGAATCCATTGGCAAGTTTTGTGTGCTTTCCAACCAAGATCTATCCACAACAGATTTCTGATGATCTATATCTCAATCGTCCACTAGATCAGGGTGCCATAATTGCTCTCTTGGGTCACTCTGAAAGCTTTGTAAGTGGTTATACTACTTCTCTTTTTGCATCAGAAGATCTAATTTTCACAGAGCAGTCCAAGAGATCTTTTTTGAAATATGAATTGGAATATTTCTTTCTTAACACTGTCTAATAACTTTCCACTGCAAGTAGAAATAAACACACCATCTACAGCAACACCTCACTCACACCTGTCATACTCAGTGCCCTCTTTAGTTTCTTCACAGCACAAAGCATGAAGTGCAATTATTTTTAATGTACTTATTTTCTAGTTTAACTTTTGTCTTCCAGTATAAGGTTCATTAAAGCAGATATTTTTTTCTATTTTGTTCACTCCAATATTCCAAGTAACTTGAACAGAATTGAGACTCAGTAAGTATTTGTAGAAATAGTGACAAATTATATAGGGGAAATGGTCTAGGTCATGTTTACTAATGATAATGCAGTACTTTTATTTTTCTTTTATTTTTGTTTCTATTTTTTTTCTTTCAAATTTATAACTAGAAATTAAAGTCTACCACAGTCAGACTCCAGGCCCTAGGAAAGATTTAATGCAACATCACATTAACCAGAAAGGGAGAATAAATGAGGTGAAAATATTTTGTTGTGTCATTTTCCCAGTAATGCTTATAAGAATACAGAAGTCACCCCATGAAGCTATTCTTGTGTCATTAATTGCTGTAAAAATAAGGAGTTCTATTGTAGTCTGTAAATATCTTTAAAATGGCCAGAACTCCAAACTTACTGTTTTATTCTATACAGTCAGCTAAAAAACTCATACAATCTTTGAAAAACTTGCAGTGATACATAGACAATTTATATGGTTGTTTATTATAACTATTCTGGAGATGAAATCAAGGGTGTGGAAACCTCCACGAGTTCTAACTTTATAATTGGGGTCCCCTGGACATTGTGTTTTAGATCCTGAAGCATAGTGTTCACTTTTACTCAGGAATACCTTAAGTACATTCCTAGAATATCTTTTCCTTGCTAAAGAAAAACTTCATCTCTTTACTGAATTAAGGATGTTTCAAGTACCTAACAGGATAGTTTGCAAAACTATTTGCACCCTTGTGGATTATTTATGTAACATTTTCTTTCATAGTTGGTCTATTGAAATATATTCTTTGTGTTATCCACATAAGATATAATAAAGAATTTATTCTTTTTGTTTTTAAATGTTTTTTTTGTAGTTGTAGATGGATAGCATACCTTTATTTTATTTGTTTATTTTTATGCGATGTTAAGGAGCATTCCACTAAGCTCACTGGCTCATCACATCATTATCCTTTTTGAGTGAGCTCTTCGTTAGGAATCTAGACATTTTTTTTCTATGTGTGTGTGTGTATATGTGTATGTATACCCTACAAGAAAACAATTGAAAATACAAACATTACCTCAAAAGTATTGATTGCTTGGTACAATATTTTATATAGCTTTTAAAAATCATCCTCAGTCAACAGGTAGATTTTGAGGTAAAAGTAATTATAAAATATAGAATTTGTTTTATCTGCAATTTCACATGCTAGGAAAGTACTCTGCCACTGAGCTACAGCCCCTGCCCAAGAAATTATTCTTATCTTGACTGGTATTTAAAGTTTTTTTTTTTTTTTTTTTTTTTTTTTTACAATATCTTTAGATCACCAGAGAATAAAATGTTTTTTCAAAATTCTCCACTGATATATGAAACACGATTTTTCTACTTTTTCTATGCCATAATACAAGAGAATTGAGACTTTCTTTATTAGATTCTGTACATGCCATAGTGACTGGGCACATTATAAGGATAGATGCCACTCACTGGGTTCAGTTGTGTCTGTTCTGATAAAATACCGAATCAGCTATTTGTCTTGAGGAATGAACCAGTAGGGAAACAAATCCCTTAGAAGGCAAAAATGTAGTTAATACCTAAAGAACACACATTTTGAAGCTCTCTTAAGACTCCTTAGGTTAAATGGACTATTTTACATTAAGATTTAAACTGAGGAGTTTTCTTCCAATGTCCCTAATCAAAAAGACAAATAGAATCATTAGAAGTCAGTTGTTCACAGTAATTGATTTAGTAACCACTAGTTATAGATGCCTATTATTTGTGATGGGAATTAGATTGGATGCAAAGGTTGTGGTCCTTGCCATCATATACTGAAAATTTAGAAAGAAAGCAGACAAGTTACATGTATATACCCTGTACTATACTTAAATATAAACAAATGTCAAGGTGACGGATGAAAGACAACAGCAAAAATCAAATGTAGCATTGGTAGACTATATGTGTTTAAATTATTTATTTACCCCATAATTTTTATTCCACTCCCTAAGAAAAAAGAGAGTCATACCTAATATTAGTTTTGAGTTTACTTTTCAAGTGAATCATTCAAAAAAATTACTTTGAATGTTCTCTAACTGCCTTGAGTGGATAAGTATATGTCAGCTTTTTGTTTCCCTTAAATGTAATTAGAAAGAAATTAATGACATATATTTTATAAGAAAAATTGGACAAATTCAAAAATTTCCTGAAGTTTTTCCAAAACATTTCCTTAAAGTTTTCCTAAAGCTTTCATTTTTTGATAAGTTATACCTCAAGCTAGGCTTTTTGTCATCTTACTACTTCTCTACTACTCAATGTTTTCTCTCCTATAATTATCTCCTTATTAAAATTCTCTCTTATTAGAATCCTACCCATTTTTTAAGGCCAATTCTGCTGATATTTCCTGGATCCTTCAAATAGAAATATTTTCTCTCTCCTTTAAACACTTGTAGAAATTTATTTTCTTTCTCTTGAAGCTCATATCAGTTTTGACCCTATGCTGTAGTTTTGGTGTTTATTTCTCATCTTTCTCAGAACCTCATGCACACTGCTCCATTATTCAAAGTAGTTAGCACGGTACCTTGCATACAGCAACTGAAGGGATGAAGGAGTGACCTGGCTGTGATTGGCAAGTTGTCTATGTTGTGCAGGAGGCCTAGGATTTAACCTAAAATAATCTAATGATATCTTGACTATGAAATTTGGTTGAGTCACTTGAACTTTTATAAATGTAAAAATGTATTGAATTTATTTTCAGAGACTTCTAAACAAATTACTAAATTGTGGCTAGTTACTTGTGTTTTGTGTACTACCTTCTCAGGCATCCTTAAAGTCAACTGAGCTTAAAAAAAAAAAAGCTTGTAACTTAATGTCAAACTAGAGAATCAAATTGAAATTTTTTTTTTTTTGATAGGATAGTCCAAGAATTGACAAGAAGACTAGTCTGCAAAATAACATGCAAGAGAAAAGTTAGTGAATATAACTGGTTGGGCCAGACCATGGAAGTGTAATAAACCAAGGGATAACCAAATACATTGGTGACAATGGAAAACTGTTTAATGTGCTACACATAAAAGGAACACGTGCTATACTTTCAAAGATTAGACTGAGTAAGATGGGAGTAGAAAGGCACTGGATACCAAGAGATGTGTGAGGAGACCAGTACAATAGTCCAGATGGGAAGAAACACAGTTAGTACCAAGATGACTGCCATGAGACTGTATGTTTCCCCACAAAACGCCAAGCTCTGTGATGGCATGAACCACATGGTTCTTGGCTATTTATATATGAAAACCTCCAAACTTTCAGTTCAAGTAATTTTTCAGACTGAAAGTATCCTTTTGCAGGTTGGTAATTCAGAAGACTCATTTTTTTTTTTCCTTCATACCTTTGCAGTTTTACTTTACTTGATAACCTCGAACCAGTAGATAATATACATGCTTGGACAAAAAGCGTCTAAGAGGATCCATACATATGGAGAGGTCTTGAGTCAAGGAATCTGCAGACTTGTTCATGAATCATATGCTTTTGAGAATGGGAACCGTATTATGTCTGTCTGTGGGGAAAAGATATGAAACTAGAAGAGTGTAGCAGAAGAAAAATGTGCTGTGAGACAGGTCTGTCCCTGGGACAAGGCATGGTGAATTCCAGGGGACAAATCTACCATCGTAACTGCTTTTCCATAAAACTTGATCAATTCCATCATTTAGTGGACTCTTTCCTATGGAAGCATCCATGTGATTTTTATAACAAACATTTATAGGATTATCATCCATGCCTCCTTTATAAACTGTTTGGTCTAACATAAGTACTTTATGAAATGAGGGATACCACATTACTTGATGAGATCTATTGCTTACTACATTTCATAAGCTTAATAACAATTCATTTCATAGAATGATACCTTGATTCTCCTGGAAACATTGCTTTAACTAATGCTTATGTCATTGCTGGAATGCTTTCTTTCCCCTGGAGCCTGAGTAACTCTTTTCTGTGAATTTGCCTCCACAGAATGAAGGAGAGTTATGATCCAAGCTAACTCCCCAAGCAGACTTCTGCCCAGATGCACTGTGCATGATGCCAAAGCCACATGATCATCCCCTGGGTGAGTACATTTGTATCAAAACAATCACAGTGCTCTAATCCTTTATTAATTTATTCATCGTCATGCTCCCTTATCAAGACAACTAAAGGGAGCATGAAAGCAGAAGCAAATGGACCGAAATCTCAAAGAAGCAGGTCTGATCACTTATCAAAAGCATTAAGCCAACTTGGTTAAATGAATAGTTGTTAGACTTTTTACCTGGAGCACTAACAAGAAGACTTTTGCACTGAGGGAATCCTGGAGAAAATGAAAATCTTTGGAGCCTGTATCTGAATTTCTGCAGGGCAACTGACTTTTTTGAAATGTTTGGGTTTTTTAGACTCCCAGGAACTCATTCTGATAAAGAAGCTTCTGGGTATTCTAGTGGCAGGGGGTAAGACATGAATGCTTCTGGGTGCCATTCATGGCTGCTTCAAAATGCTGTTTAGATGGGACTGGGCAGGGTTTCATAGAACATTTTAATAATTCTGGTATCTTGGAAGCTGACATTACTTAGGCCTAAAAATATAGAGAGGTATAATTCCAAAAAAGTTAAACTCAAAAAAAATCTCAGATTGGAAGAAAATTCCATGTAGGGCCATTGCTAAAATATAAGATACTTTTTCAATTATAGTTAGTTGGCTAAATAAAACATTCTTAAGGACAAATTTGTCAATAAATTTATTTTTAGTGCCTCCGTTGTTTGGTAGCAGCTGCCCAGAGTGCCATTTTGATAAAGAGTGTGAGGAGTGCAATCATCAATTGGTGATGTCTGTCATGAACGAGGGACAGAAAAAGAGCAATGCTTTAAATTTAATTGATTGGTATAGATCTTTTACGTGTCTTATTATTCTAAGGTAGAAATATGTTTCATAGTGGCTTTGTTCTTCGATTTCATGCATACCTAAAGTGAAGCTATGAGAAGCCATTTAGCCCAATGGATGATATCCATAATAAATCAATAAGTTATTAACCGATATGAGATAATGGAAGTACTACCTTCTTTATCAATTATATAGCCAAACTGGGGAACTATGAAGAGTTTAGGTATATGGATATTTTTCAAAGTAATGATCTATTCCAAAGAAGCATTATTTTTTTTCCTACAACATAGAAAGTAGTAGCACATTAGGTAATTTCTAATTTTAAATTCCTAACATCTATAATCATGAATAAATTATATAGAACATGCAGAATATATTTCTCCCTTCATGCCTGTCTCAAACTTGAATTTATGATAAATGCATGTCTCTACCAAGTTGGAACCATCAAAAGAGACAGTTTAAATGCTAGTAGGAAGTTGGAGAGGAGGGAAGAGAATCACTGCATGGATGAGCACACTAGCTTATATGATAATTACATCTCAGAAATTTCAAATGTTGCTAAATTGGATTTCAGATATCCAGAGAAAAATGTTGAAATATGAGCTTATGCAGGTGTTTCATTATCAGGTCCAGAGATCCTATTAAACAAAAATTTTCTCTTATAGAGAAATATTCAGATTAAAGTATTGATTATAGCTTTTTGTTTATTTTGAGCTTGATCAAGGTCATTTCCTATTCTGTTTGCTGTACCCTGACTTTGCCAAAGGGAACCACCTCACTCATACCCTCAGTCCATGTGGTCTAGGGTTGGGTACATGATCAAGAACCAAATAATCAGTCATAATTATTATTTCAGAGTTAGATATTTGACTTCAACTGGACCTATGAAAAGGTCCAGCACCCATGGGGTTTTTGATATAACAGTAGAAAGAGACCATTTTACTTTATTGTGGTTTTTAAGTCTCCTTGCTGTTTTCTGAGGAAATCTTGTCTACTAAAGAAGACAGCATAGAAAATATGGGGACTGAGAGATGGAGACAGATCATAATGGCATTCTTTGAGTAACTGGATTGCCAAGTTCTTGAGCCATTCTACCCATGTACTTTCATCTCTGTTAATATATTCCTTTATAACTTAAGGCAGCTTAAGTTGGCTTTCTGTCACTTACAATGGTGAGATCTGATAAAAAAGGATAAATAAAGATCCGATAAATGAGTTCTAAATTCTATCAAATATTATTACAGAACTCATTTGAAACTTTGACTAATAATGTACACGTATAGAGATCCTAAACCTCCAAGTATTCTTAGTGTTGTACTCTCATATTTATAGTATATAAAATATTTCTGCACACACATATTTTTACATTAAAGTTAGAATTATATGAATTTATTTAGATTGATTTTATATATTAAAAGGTTATGATGTTTATAATGACTTTTTAATTATAAGGAGAATAATGACATGGTTAGCTTTAAAGACTATTGTGATAGAGGATATGTTTTGGCAAATTTTGATAATATTATGACTAGATTCTCACAGTGTCCCAAACCTGCTCTATTGGTAATCTAACTTCCCATGTAGTTTTGAAAAAATGAAAAGCATGCATAAAAAACCCAACAAGCTGGTGTGGTGGCACAAGCCTGTAATCCCAGAGCCTCAGGAAGCTGAGGCAGGAGGATTACAAGTTTGAGTCCAACCTCAGCAAATTTAGTGAGGCCATAAGCAACTTAGTGAGACCTATCTCAAAAGAAAAAATAAAATAGGAGCTGGAGTAGCTCACAAAGTGCCCCAGGTTCAATCCCCAAGACAAAACAAAATAAAAAACAAATAAAAAAACTTTATTTGATTGGCAAAGAAGAAAAAATATTTAATGTTGGTGGTTTGGGTTAAGTGAGAGTATAAATTGCACAAATTTTCTATAAAATAAATTGATATTATATATTCAGAGCTAAAAAATCAAAAACAAAAGCAAAAATAACAAAACTGACAACCAAAATGCAAACTCTATCCTATCAGGAAATTCCAATGATCTCCAATTGTAGGACTTTTGGTAAATAGAATTAGAGCACATAACTAGTACATTCCATCCTTAAGTCTAACTCTGAGACATGAAATCAAGTTTATCAGGAAAAAGAAATTATTTGAAAAATCGGTTGTTTATGGGGTTTTCCTCTATGAGTTACCCTTTCCTGATAGCCACTCACTGTGCTGGTTTTGTCTGCTGGTAACAATTTCCAGGAAGATGTGTCTGGTATTCTTAAATATCAAGTTCTCTATGCTTGTATCTATAGCACCTCACTTTGTTATTCAACAGCGACTTGCAAATTATTTTACCATTTATTTTTCAAATGTTGCCTATACATTAGAGTTCCAGCTATGTTGATAGAATTGTATTGCAAGGAAACTCTGGGGCACCATCTATACTACATGGTGCTTTGAGATCGCAGTCTAGCAATTAACTGTCAGTAGATTTGTAACTGAGGTGATAATGAAGCAACATATGAAGTACATATGATTTCATCAGCTATGGACATTGTTTTGGTTGACAAGACTTCCAGTGAAACTTGTGAGTCTCCACCCCCTGCACCATGCCCAACTCCATATTCTCTTGGGAGCTACAAACACAGTGAATCCTCTTAAGAATTTCCTTCTGAGTCAAACTGGACTGAACAGATCATCAGAAAAAATATAGTGTGCATTATAAGACTTACAATTAGCATTTAAAATATGATTAATCATACCTCTGCAGACTTGAGTACCTATCCTAAGACTTGGAACATAGTTTGGAATAGTTTTATCTATTTAATTCTTTCTTTATTAGGTAGCATATACTAGTTAAAATTATTATGTATTTGATAATAACAGTGATCATTGATTGAATACTTATTTTGTGTGTAGGACCTGTATATTCATTGTTTAATTTTTCTTTTGATAACTGGATAGTTATATATTTTTTTACTTTCCTTTTAATGGTTCTGATATGAGATTATTATTATTATTTTTTGGAAGTATTGGGGATTGAACCCAGAGCCTTGAACATGCTAAACAAACACTCTAACACAGAGATACATACCCAGATCATTTTATTTTTAGTTTTTGAGACAGGATCTTGTTGAGTTGCCCAGGATAGCTTTGAACTTGCAGTCCTCCTGCCTCATCTTTCTGGGTAGTTGAGATTATAGTTATGTGCCATTGTGCTCAGTTTAACATGAGGAATTGTAACATGCACTCTTGACTTATTATGACCTATTGCCAATTAGTAATTTTATCACTTTTTTGATTATAGTGAATATTACATTTACATTCATAGTTCTTTTAGGTTATTGCTGCTAAACATTTTAACTTTATGTGTACTTTTAATCTAAGAAGACATTACTATTATTGTCAAAACTACTATTTATTTGTATTTATACAGATATTTACCCATTCATTTATACATTGTCCTTCATTTCTCATCTTTTTGCAGCAATGGGTGATATTTGTCCTGATTCCTGAACATATAGCTACATCATTTCTTTTAGCAAAGTTCTGATTGGATCCAAATTCTTTTGGTTTTTAATTTGTCTGAGTATTGCCTTTATTTTTGATGGACATTTTCATATAGGATTAGAGGTTGGCATTTATTTTCTTTCAGCATTTTTAAAGAAGTATTCTTATTGTTTTTGGCTTCTATTATTTCCATTGGATTTTCTTTCAGCTTTATTGTTATTCCTTTGCACTTATACATGTCGCATGCTTAATGACTTTAATTCTTCTTGAAAATTCTGACATAATGTGAAGAAATTTTATATAAAACATTCTATTAATTTTTATAAAAATGTCCTGATGTGATCCATCTCAACCTAAAACACAAATAATTTGAATTGAATATTTTAATAAACCAAATATTAAGGGTAGATAAATTGATAAGTGCAGGTTTATTGTACCCAACAGAGAAGGAACAGAAGATTGGGCACTGGCAGTGGTTGGTCTGAAGGAGGAGTGCAACAGAGTCTTTCTTTTGGTACCATTTCATCACCAGTTTTTTAACATTTTGGAGATTCTGGGTTGGCTAGCATTCAAGTTATACTTTCATAGCCAGAAGAGTACCTTTAGGGATAAATAAAGGCAAAACACAAGAGAACTTCAATACATAGAAGCACAACACATATATACAAAATCGAAATTCAATGAATAATATAGTTTGGAAGAATTGTTGAAAGTGCTACTTGCCCCAACCTTTTTGGCTGATGTGCATTTTTAGAACAAATATTTGGGGGCCATCTAAACATGGCATTCAATTTGTATTTTTTCTATGATAATATTTGATTAGAAACTATGATGTTGGACACATAGGTGAGTGTGCTTTTGCATGAAGTCATGTTGGAATATCACTTATCATAATGTAATTATGTAGTATGTGTTATGGTGTGGGTTGCAACCTCTAAAAAGATAAGTTGAGGTTCTATTACTGAAACTTCTGATAGTGAAATTTCTGAATGTTATCTTTCTTGAAAATAACACTTTTGCAGATGTCATTGGTTAAATTAAGATGAGGTCATACTGGAGTAGGATGGGCTCCTAATTCAGTAATTCTGGTGTCTTCATAATAACAGGAGAGAGACACACAGGAGGAAGAAAGCCACGTGATGAAAATGGCAGAAACTCTCTATAAGCTTTGGAACACCAGAGATGGTAGGCAAACACATCTAGTCTCCAGAACTCTGATAATAAATTCTGTAGTCTTAAGGTCTTCATTTGTTGTGTGTACAGCATTCCCAGGAAACTAATACTGGGTATTTTTGAGTGAAAAAGTTGCTATACTAACAGTTTTTCCCCCTAAAATGTGACATAGTTTTCCCAGAACCACTTTTTTGAAAATTGACTAAAATGTGATTATAAATTAAATGAGAGAAAATCTTAAAAGCAGTTAGACACATTTGAGATTTTTTTCCAGTTGTTTTACAATTATATGCCTAAGTATGGTTTTACTTGGACTTATCCTATTTGTGGTTAAATGGATTTCTGAAATCTAAGTTGATGTCTTTCATTAGTGGAACATTCTTGGTCATTATCTTTTAAAATATTTTTCCTCCTCATTTTTTTTAAATCCTCTTCTGGGCTCCAACTGGAACAGTTTTCTTTTTTAAATCTCATTTCTCCCTAACAATCTTTCCTGGAATTTTTATTCCTTTTCTACCTTTCCATTAAAAAAATTAGTCTGTCAGGTGATCAGTTGTCTTTTCTTTTATTTCTAACTTGTTAATCTATTTATTCAATTCTTAACATTAGATGTAATGTTAGTTCCAGAATTGCCATTTGATTATTAGATTCCAAATTTGTGGTGCAATTCTACATTTCAGTATAGATTATCTGTCTTTCCTCCCTTTCTGTGGAGCTACTAATCATTTTTTTTAAAGTTCTTGTCTTCTGAAGCAATATTTGGATCATTTGTGATTCTGCTTTTATTGTTTTTTTTCTTTATTTATAATATTTTGGCAGTGTCTCTTGTCATGTCCACTGAGTTTGACTTGCTATCAAATGTTGTTTGTAAAAATTGTGGCTTACTCAGATCTTGTCTTCCAGTGGAGAGTGCTAGGCATACAATATGGAAACTGAATGCATTGATTTATTTAGGCTCTGAGTGGTGCTAAGGCTAAATTGCATTAAATTTTTTTTTAAAGTCTCTAGCTACTTTTTTGTTCTTGATTCTAGGTTATAGTTCTATGAGACTTTGTAAAAAGAGCCTGATGTATTTGCAGGGGACCTCCCCCTGGTGGGCTCTTAATGTTGGTTTGCAGTGTTCAATGCTTTGAGAGACTCTGAAAAACATTCTTCTTTTCAGAGGTTTCTACTTCCAACCCTCCATGCCTTTTCAGAATTTGGCAAGTGTCTTGAGGCAGATACTGGATATGTTTTGTGGCCTCCCATGTTCCCAATTTTGTCGCCCTAACTCCATGGCGCACTTTGCCAGCTTCTCAGCCTCTTCTCTGAGCCCTGTTGCCTGAGAGTCAGCAAATACCCACAGGAAAAGTGTTGTTTCAGATCATCATGTCACTTTTCTGAGATTTCCCTTGTTTTTTTTTTTTTTTTTTTTCTTTCTTGGTGGTAATTTTAGTTTGCCACAGACAACTCTATCCTACCCAGAACTGAATATCTTCTTGTTTTAACTTTATATTGACCAAAGACATACTATTATTATCATTTGTATTTTAAATATTATAAAAATGTTTATTGGTGGCATATCAGTCAATAGGTGATTCAGAGATAAATTCAATAGCAATTATGGGTGGCCCTTTTAACTCAAAGTTTAAACATTCAATTAAATTGTAAATCTTTATGTTATCTCTTCTTTATTGTTTGTTTGACTATATTGATTGTGTTGTGTTCTCTTGTCACTTTTACTGTAAATGACTTTATATACGTGACATTTTTAATACTACAATATTATTTGTAGGTAAAAAAAATCACACACAAGGCAGTTTTGCTCTTTACGAGGAAAGCAGGCATTTTTTAAAAAATTGTAGTTGGACACAATAACTTTATTTTATTTATTTATTTTTATGTGGTGCTGAGGATCGAACCCAGGGCCTTGCACATGCTAGGCGAGCGCTCTGTGCTGAGCCACAACATTAGCCTCTGGCAAAGCAGGCATTATAACTTGAATTATAATTATGATTTGGCTATGATGGTCAGATTGGAAAATATTGAAATAAAAAGACCAAATGAATCCACTAGCAGGAAGTCTTCACAAAAATTACTAAAACTCTCCAAAGGAAGAATCCTAGACATGAGAGCATCTCAGCATTTTGGTAGGGAAAAAAAAGTCTGCTGACTTGTAGGTAAATGGGGGCCCAGTTATTAGGTCCAGGTCTAGAAACCCATGATTCTGTCACCTAGGACATTGGAGAGGAAAGCTTGGAATCTAAGCCTTAGGGAATAAAAGTATTGGAAAGTAAGGCAGGAATTTACACCCTATGAAAAAAAGGAAAGGGCTTAGCCAGAGTAATAAGGCAAAATTCTATTATTGTCCAACTATGGAATAGTTAACTTGAGTCAGTGATTTCCTTAAGCTCAGTCTCCAGATATTTCTGCTCCCTCAGTATCTGATTGACTTCTGTCTGGCACAGGTCTGAGTTTCTCTTAAAGCTTTTCTGTTTTCCATCCCTGCCCAACAGGTTATATTTCAAGCTTTTCCTCTTCCTCAGGGATTTTATTGAACCACTTCTCATCAACTTTCCCTAATTAAATTGACCACTCCTCCTTTGTTTTGCATTGAATAGACTTTTGTACAGGTTCTTTCACATTTTTCTTTTTCTTTGTACAAGTCATAGTGATTTATTAATATATAAAGAGTAATAAAAAGCAGAGAGTTAGTTGGTTCATCTTATTGATTAGAAACATAAAGCCATGATAGCTTTGATGGATTAACCTCCACATCTAGGACGGAATTGCCAACGAGACAGTTTTACCAGCCAATAAGAAGAGAAGAGAGATAAGAAAAGAGATGCCAAGAAGTGCAAAGTTTGGGTTTAATGCTGGCCAAACTTGAAATCACCTATCACTGGGTTGATTCCTGAGATACAAAATCAAGTGCGTTAAAATAATCTACTATTCTGGCATATCATTCCTCTATTTTTTCAAAATAATTTATTACCAGCCTTCAAGATTTTCAGTGTTAAACATGATGAAGTGCTGCTGGGTACTCTTGAGGGGACTGAGCATATTTAGACCAAAGAAGAGACTTTAGTAGCCTCGGGGAGCTGCCTTAAAATATCACTTCTTTCTCTCCTTTGACAGTGGTCTTGACAAGAAGTAAGATTAGAACTGCTAGGAAGAATTTATAGAATGAGAGATTTCATCTCATGAAAGATGTAGCAAGTGAGTTTTAAAAAATTCATTATGTAGAACCACCTGTGGAGATATTAACCATGTCTTTTTTTATGAATTCTATTCATCCTTAAGCACACAAAAATGACATCCCTCTTCCTTCTTCCAAAAGAAGTAGCCAGAACTTTCTTGGAAATCCAGATTTTTCTCATTCTCAAGGAAAAAGTATAAAGGCGAGGCTTTGGGAAACAAATACAGTCAATTACCCAGGAGGGGAAGGAATGTATATAAGCTGTGTGTTGAAACTTAAAGGGTTGACCTAATGACATACTGGAATAGAGGGGGTTGTATATTTTCTGGTAAATTTGGTTTCCAGAGCCTCCTGGAAAACTTCAGCTTTGAGAGGCAGGACCTCAGGGTTTGTAGCTGGTGAAAGGCAATAGAAGACTTGGTGTTAAGTGTCTGGGTCTCAGAGAGAACCCACTACATTCAATTGAGCTGCCAACCTTCCATAGAATCATAAGTGCACCTGGACTTGCTTCACATAGAGCCATCACTCCATACAGAGTGGGAAGGAAAGGCAGAAGGACTGAGAGAACATGTTTGATTTTTCAATTCAAAATAAGTTGTATGCATTGTGGTGTGTGTGTGTGTGTGTGTGTGTGTGTGAGAGAGAGAGAGCGAGAGAGAGAGAGAGAGAGAGAGAGGGAGAGAGAGAGAGAGAGAGAGATCTATTTGCAGGTACTTGGGCAGGCATCTGTATATTTTCCAAAGGAGTGACTGATAGTGATTTTCTTGGCAATTTGGTGAATTTGTTTTAATTTGGTTTTCCTGATTTCAGAAATATGATATTATCTGTGTCCTCTATATTTTGAAACAGCTTCCACTGCTCCAAATAAAAATTTTAAATAGTTATGTCAATCCAAAAATGGAATTGTATGCCTGGGAAAATTATTAAGTTTCCTGTTGCTGAATCTAGGTTAAGTAGAGACTTTCTTTCAGGGACATTATAAAAAAGAATCCTCTGTTGGTTGAGAGGTTAAAACATTTTATTTTTTTTCATATTTGTATTTCTGGTGTCTAGGAAGGTACCAGGCACATAAACAAATATGGTGTAACTATATGATGAATAAATGAATCAATGGCTAAATGTATTAAAGTGACCCCCCAGTGTGGGTAGGAGATGGGTGAAATTTAGAGTTATTAGGATATAATTTACATGAATACTGTATCAAGCAAGTTGTGTATTTCTAGGGAAGATTTAAGAAATCAATACTTAAACCTATTAATTTCTCTTGCAATAACAGTTCTTATTAATGCTATAAACCTTTATCTATTGCTACTGTACTCTCAGATTAGGAGCCTGCTTGCTCAGAACTCATATGGAACTTTTGGCTCTTCTAATTTTGCCCTCTTCTCAGCAAATAAATTGTTGACTACTTGCCAGTTTTTACTCCTGCAACTATATCATTGTTATCTGGAGTAGGTGGTTCTCTTTTGATGTGCTCAGATAGTTATATGTGGGCTTTTCACTTCCAAGGATAACCCTTCTGCCAGAGGATAAAGTGGAAAGATTTCTTAATTTTAACTCTTATGTGTTCTTTCAAAACTAAAACAGAAATGAAGATTAACAAAAAAGGTGAACATTATTTGATCATGGTACCCCCAGAGACATATTCAGGGATGACTGATCATGTCATTAGTGCATGTTCCTTGTCTGACTACATATTTCTGGCTATTGTATGCACTGACAGAAGCGTGGTTCACCTTTCTCTATGTTCTTTGCAGCATCACTCGTGTGAGGGTTTTTGAATTTAGATTGAGAAGGGTATTGTAGAAAAAGCACTGGCCTGGAAATTGTGGCTGGAGTTAGGTAACTTGCCATTTAGTTAAACTAGATGAACTTGATGGTCTGTTCTGCCTTAAATATTCTGTGATGCTACTACACAGTTGACACCTTGACACTTTGCACCTGCAATTTTTAACAAACAATTTAAAAACAAACTTGGGGATAGTGTATTTTGAGGTAGAACATGTTTTTTTTTTTTCAACAGCTTGAGTAGGTTTTTTTTAATGTTTATATTTAGATTTTGCAAGTCTGATTCAAATTTGCACGTTAGCTGTTGTACATTGCAGCACTACAATATTATTTCTTTTGCTAAATCCCATAATACTTCCTGTTTTAAGTGAACAGCTCTATTTTAGAAAATATTTTACCAAATGTTTTCCACTCACTTTATCATAAGTGTGTTACCCTTTGAAAATTCTCTGGATAATGCAGGAAAATGACATTTGGTCCATTTATAGTCATTCCATTTTTTGAAAAAAACCTGAATCTTGACTGATAGGCATAAGATAGGTAGAGTCTGTGTAAACTTACATTTATAGCCAGAGAATAAGATCACTGTAGAAACATTTTTTGGCAAAATAATTTACATCCTATTGAAATTATTCCAAGTGTTTTTTGAAAATTGATTGAACATATTCAGCAAAAAAGAAAAAAAAAAGTTTCCCGTGTTCGAAGGCACCATGTTAATCAGAAAACTCTAATTATGAGAAAACCTTCCTTTACATTGAACTGAAATGTGTCTCTCTTGAACTTCTGTACTTTGGTTTAGTCTTAAAATTTTGAACTCTCCAGAGTAAATTTAATCTCACTTCTAAGTGACAATCTTTCAACAATTCAAAGGTCTCTATTGTCTCTTCTTCTTGCTTTCTGGAGGCACCTCAATTTGTTTACAGTCTTTTTTCTTAATTTTTTATTTTTATAAATCCAGAGGAACTTTCAAAGAAATGTACAGGGAAGTCTTGTGCACCTTTCACGCCTCTTCCCCAATGCTAACATCTTGCATAACTATACTGCAATGTCAAACTCAGGGAAGTCTCTATGGGAGAGCTGAAGCTTAACTTAAGAGCCAATCAGCAAGTACAGATGACCTAGTCATACTAATCCATTTCCCTGCTAATATCATCTAGTACCATTCTACTAGTTCATCTCAAAATTTAAAAGTCTCTTGCCTTGTGTTCTAGCAGGCTGAGTCCAATCTCCTCTGGACAACTGTTTTGAAAAAGTCTTCCTTGCATATTTAATTTTGTCCAGTACAATTTTTCTTTGAAATTGAAAGAAAATAAATATTTCCTTTGGAGTACACACATCTTTTGATGAGATATACTTGAATATAACAATTAACAGTCATAATCTGTTATTTATTTTTTTCTGGCAAAGAAGAAAGTTATTAAATGTGTAGTGAAGTTGGGGGCTTTAGGGAATTTGACCAGGATCTCCCAGAACACACATCCAAGGAGAAGAGATGTAGAATATCGTCTTCTCATATTCAGTCAGTGTTAACACATTCATTCATTGGTAACAAGAACCTCTTTGTGCTTTTCACCAAGCTCTGACATATGCTGGATGGCAGGTCCTATTGGAACAAGTTTTTTTTTTTTTTTTTTTAGAAATAGTTTATAATTTTTACTGGTTTGGGTCTCAGCTTAATCAAAATGGGGACTCAGACCTGCTAGAGGTTTCTTCTTTTGAGGACTGATGGATGACAGAGAACACATGCTGAATGAGGAAGCAGCCTGGTTTGATTAATTTTACTTATTCTCCCTAACATGGCCTTCTTCATTCATCTGATCACTTTTCAACACATCCTGCACTCCTGCTCTAGTCCAAACCTCCAACATCTCCATATGGACTATGGAAATCATCTTCTAATCACCTCTAAATTCTAATGTTTCCTCTTTTGTGCTTTTGCAGTTTGTTTTCCCTGAACATCCATGGTGGTCTTTTAGGAATTTCCTTTAAGTATGCCCCTATTTCACTTTCAAATCTCCAAAGATTCTCAACATGTTCAAAATAAAAACCAAAGTAATCTCTGGAGCTTGCACGATCTTAGTGGGCAGATCTTTTGTGGACCTTGTTTCCTAGGCTTGGCCTTTTAGGACTCTAACAGCTGGACTCTTTTGCATTTCCTTGAGCTATGAAGCCTGGTGCAGGTAAAGGTCTTGCACCACCATTCTCTCAGATTGGAATACCTCCTCCTAGTAATTCACTTTGCTCATACCCTCTGTTATGATTAGATATGAGGTGTCCCCTCCCCCTCAATTTATGTCTGAGAAAATGCAAAAATATTCAGAGATGAAATGATTATGTTATCAGAGCTATAATGTAATCAGTGGACTAATCCACTGATATGGATTAACTAGGTGGTAACTATAGGCGGGTGGGGGGTGACTGGAAAAGATAGGTCACAGAGATGTGGCTGTGGGGGATATATTTTGTCCCTGGTGAACTGAGATCTCTCTCTGCTTTCCCGTTGCCATGTCCTGAGCTGCTTTCCTCCTCCAGACCTTCCAGCCATGGTGTTTGCATCACCTCAGGCCCAGAGGTGTAGAGTTGGGAGCCCATGGACAGAACCTTTGAATGGTGAGCCGAAATAAACTTTTCCTCCTCTAAATTGTTCTTGTTAGGTCTTTTGGACACAGCAACACAAAGCTGATGAGAAAACCTCCTACTTTATTTAGGTCTCTGCTCATATGTCACCTTCTCAGAAAGACCTCAAAAAGTGCAACTCATCCTTCTCTCTTTTGTTGTGTTTTATCTTTAATTGCATTCTTCATATCTCAGATTATAAAATGCTCATCCGTTTATTGTTTCTTTACCTTCTCATCTTTGAATGTGAGGCCAAGAACTTTTGTTTTGTATCTGAAGTACCTTTATTTCAGTGTATGTACAATGCAGATGCGTTGAACAAGTGAATGCATTTAGACTTTCAGACTGATGAGACCTATGAAAACTTGAGTTCTGTAAAAAAAAAGCTCATCCTACAGACTAGTGCACTTGGCACTAAACCTCAGGTACCTCCTGGATTACAGAGGTTTAGGTGTGATAAAGTATCATATCCAGTGTAGAACATTTTATGGGAAACTACTCTTTGAGTTCCAAATACCCACCTTACACATGGCTTTTTAGAACATAATACATTTAAGCTGGGCATAGTTTGGATTTCCACAAACTTTATTAGTGTATTTTCATTTGAAATTATTAAGATTTCAATAGTATATTTTGTTAAAATTTTTTGCTTAGATTATACAATTTCTGAAGAAACAGTATCTTTCCTAGTAAACATGGAACCCCGTTGGTAATCAAGATAAGACATTCTTGACAGCAACATTACTGAAAGTTCAGGTGATTTGTTTATTTGGAGTAGAGCGGTAGCCATCATTTAAGGATGTGAAAAAGAGAGCAAAATTTCTCTGCCACCTTTGGGAAATAATTGATGAGCCATAGGATAAGATTCAGTGCTAGGAAAAAAGAAGTGCTCCATTTTCATCTGCAATGGACTGTTTGGTAGGAACAGAAGCAGAAAGCCCAAAGGTGACAGCTGGCACTGGTGACAACTGCAGGAGAAAGCTACAATGTAGCTGGGGTGTAGGATGCTACACTTCTGATACTATCAATACAGCAATATTTACAAATCCTATCTACAGAAGAAGTTGTGTTTCCTTAAAATGTAGTACTGTCTTGATCAATGGTCAGTACAGGCATTGTAATAGGGGTATGGAGGATGGAAGTAATGAACGTTACAAACACTGTTGCTATACTTGCATCAACCATTAAATTTCCAGGAAACCTACAAAGTGAGTACTTTTATTATTTCCATTACAGAGATGGGGTGGCTGAGGCTTAAAGTGGTTAAGGAGCACAAGAATTCTATGTTAGAATACTAATGCAGGGCTGTCTGGTTCAGAAGCCAGTCCTGGTTTCTATGGCATTCTGTGATTATAGCTGCATAGAACTGGGGAATAAATGATCTGTGACATGGCCTTTTGAGGGTCGCTTTTCAGATATTTGCCAATATTCTTGCATTTTTCTTGAGAGCTTTTAAAGTCATGGTTAGGGATTTAGAGCTAGATTACAGGGAATTGCAAGACAAGAATGAAGTACATGTTAACTCCTAGGTCTTCTTACAGTTCCCACGTGGCATCTTTAGTCATCATTTATCCCTCCAAAAAACCTACACACTAGAGAATGAATGAAATCACCAGTTCCTATAAATACCCATGTACATGAATTTACAGCCAGACACTAAAGCAACATCTCTACTCTTCTGGAGTTATAAATTTATTATCCTTTTAAAATCTTCTTATTTATGTTGTTATATAATGGATGGTGATTGCACTAAATCCAACACAGAAAAATGGAACAAAATAATGGTAGAATAACTACTATATGTAAATAACCATAATAATTAAAAATTTATTTACAAACTGCAAGCTAATTCAGAGTAACTACTTTTGAGGCCAGAGAGGTATGTCTGAGTCCTTTAGGAAATGGGAGTGAGGGAATTCTGCTTAGGGATAAAGGCATGTGGAGAATAGCTTCTGCTTTCTTGTTCTTTCTATAAGATCCTTTGTTTGAGGCTTTCGTCTAAGGCATGGAAGCTTCAAACTCTGTCTGAACTTTCCCTCTTCCTGGAGTCTGGCATTTGTTGCTTTGTTCAAACTTAAGCTCAAGTTTTAAAATAATCTGTTTAAAGAGAGCTTTGCTCTTCTGCCTTCCCAGAAGACTACATAGGTGTGATTGCTCACACCAAGGCTTCTAATACCTTACAGCAATAGCTTCCTCATGGACTCCCACCAACTCTTTATACATGAAGTTACCATTGAGCATTCTGGTGACATGAAATGAGTGTGGGGGGTGGGGGGAAATGTTTACTGGGTCAGAAATGTCAATAGCTGCATAGGTGCTTAAATAAATGTTTGAGAGATTGATAGGTAGAGATAAACTGAGTTCTTATAATTTTATCTATTGTATGTCAATTTATGTTAAGGAAAGCTGTCATATAAAAAGATAAATATGCAAATACTTAGTAGTCATTAAATAAAAATTATTTCTACATGTGTTTTGAGAAAGCAGATCTTAAAGTATTTATAGTTGATTTTGTATGTATAATGGGTGTTTATTACTAAATTATTATGAAAAAGTATGCATGAATTTTGATTTGCATATACAACTATATAGCAATATATCATTTACCACACATACTACAAATAGAGCAGTAAAAGGTCAGAAAAGCTGCCCATAAGCTCTGGAGTTGACCTGGTTAAGTCTTCAGCATGTGGATATCTTAGATTGAAATATCCATCATGGACTCCTGCATGTCTCACCTCTTAGCTGGTGTGGACTAAACAGGTAATAGGCAAATTTATAATGTTTCCATGGTATTAAGAGAACTGAAAATTTAAGTGATTGTCTCAAGAATCTTAAAAGACAGAAACATAATATGTGATGAAGAAAGAGCTCTAATGGTGGGAGTTTGTACTCTCAGTGGGGCAGGGAGGTCTTTTATTTTTTCCTTCTTCAGTGTGCTTTCTTGACACTTATAAAATCAATTCAGTCATTCTGTGATTTGTAAGCCATTAAATGTGTCAAAAAAGCATCAAAATGTTTTCTCCATTACTTTTTAAAAAAGTAAATTACAATTATTATCCCTTATTCACATAATCTAACAGGCATTTTCCACCTGTCTGGTTGACAGTATGTCTTGCTTTTTAAAGTTAAGCCCTTATGGATATACAATTTGGATTTATATAATCAAGGAGAGATGAAACCAAATAGGGCTAACTATTTTTCCATCAGGCTTATATACATATTTATATAAATATATATTTAATTATATATATGTATACATATATAACATTCATATATATTTAATATATATGTGTATATTTATATACATGCATACATATACATATATATTTAATTTGTGTTTGTAGTATTCTCATCAGATATTTAACATGTCTTTTCAAGTGTAAAATGCACTGTGATCTTTATACTATGGATACTTATAAAAGGAAATGCCTATCAAAATGGTGAAAGTGTGTACTAGGTAATATGCATTTATTCCACAAACCCAGTTCTAGAAAAACTATCCTTTGGCCAGTATTTAAATAATTTTAATGTTAAATTTAATGCAACAAGGATGACATATTTTTGTATGAATTAATTAGATTAGTGAAATGGAATGGCCTGAATCAGAAAAAATAAAATGAGCTGCATAACAGGAGGCAGTTTATAGTGATCCTAGGCTATCAATTTTGTTATTTTGTAATTTGAATTCTATTTATATCATTAAAAATCCTATAAAACCAATTCCTGCTACTTCTGGTTGATTATATAAAAATATAACAATGACTTCCATTTATTTGAAAAACTTTCTGTAATAAAAAGTTTCTACTTTTTAAAATACCTTTTAATCATTTTTTTCAATTTTCCTTGCTTGCATTTATACTGTGGGCCTTCTGAGATAGTTTTACTTGTTTGTGTAAATTTATTTATCTATTTTTTTGCTTTATTAGTTAATTCACTCCTCAGTTATCTGTGGTGATTTACAATAGAAGTTGGAAAGAAAAGGTTGGTATATGTGTATATAAATACACATGATCAGAAAAAGTAGAAACACGAGAAAACTGGACCTTGTTTAAATGAGACTGCAAATGCAGACCTCAGAGGCTTACATAATTTATGTGGTTGAATATCAAATGACTGTAAATTCCTGGCAGTGGAAACAAAAAAGGGTAGCATGATTAGTTATATAATTGTCTTCATTATGAGAGAGAGCGCTTATTAATTTGTACATGTTACAGTATTTTAAGTCAAAAGTACTAGAAAAGCCGATTCAAACTAGGCCACCAGAAACCCAAAATATTTGTAAGTGGGGTGGTAGTGATGCCTGATGTAACCAGAACTTGGTGTGATTGCCTCAGCTATTCTTAGCATTGACTTCACATCAGTCTTGTCACAAGATAGGTGCAGCAGCTACAGATCTGACATCTGTGAACAATTCCTTCCATAGTCTGTCCCTCTAACTTTGTCTTAAACTAGGGAAACTTTTCCCATTTTGTTCAATAAATTAATCCTCACATCTCCCTGTTTAATCATTAAATCAATAACCTTCCATCAAAGAAATGGGTGAATAGGTTTTGACTGAGTTTCCTAAATCAGTCATGCCAAGAAATCTGGATTACCTTAGACTGATGGCTGCCATCCTCCAAACAGTGTCACGTGACCTAAGGGTGGATACCTAAACAGGTATTAGAAATCAGGAAAGGGGAAATGAGTACAGCTAAGATCTTCTATGCAAATTACCTCAGGGAAATGAACCCTTTTTATTATTTACTTATTTGACATTCTGGGTTCATTATGATTACAAAAGTCTATTGGGGATTTGATTTAGAAACTGTCAAGATATTTAGCGGATTTCAATGTTAAGTAAAAAAAAAAGTAAGCAAATGATCTCATAATAACCATATCTCTGTGGAGGGTCTTGTAAAGATAATTGATTTCATAAAATTTTTATATGATGTGTAGGTCAGTGGGGTTGAAATGTTTCAAATTTATGCTGAGCAGTTTTGCCCAAGTCTTTCCCTACTTTCCACTGTGTTCTTAATCCTAATATTTGCATGAACACAGGAAAAATTATGGATTATAAATCACAATACGTTGCTTTGGAAAACTTTTCTAAATATAGAAGAAACCTTATTATTATTATCATTATTACTTTTTTGGTGAATAAATTTAAATAAGAGAATAATCACTGCAGTGCCAGAGTTGAAAGTTCCGGATTTGAAGGGGTACTCCAATGTCAAAGGCCCTGTTATTTTGTAGTTAAGCTCTGACATAATGATGCATCAGACTCTTGTAGTTACACATACATACACACAGATACACACCACTCACTTCAATAACATGAACTGTGACTTTGAGTAGACTTATTTTTAATGTTATCTTTCTCTCCAAAAAAAAAAAAAAATCATTGGGAGTTTAAAAGGTGTGAAGACTAATGCCAAGACAAAATCAGCAATAAAAAAATTTTAAAATAAAAGTGAAATTTAAGGATGAATTGATGATAGTAATTATTAATTCATACTTCTCTGATTTGCTTGATACCATCTTTGTGGATGGTGTCTATAGACAAGGGCTTCTAATTTTTTGACTCTTCTTTACTTTAAGATGATTCTTCTTTTTTATAGATGGTGATCTTGACAGGTAAATCAATTCCCCAAGGTGCAGTCTTCTGAAATTGAAGCAGGTTCAGTATCCTCTCTGGGGGCAGCACCAGTCAGTATTATATTCTCTTCCAAATAATGACACTCAATGAAGTGTGGAACTGATAAAAGATGAATTTACTTTAAGGTTCAAGAGAGGAAACATAACAGAAAATGAGAAGTTTCATCATAAATGCATCAATGAAGTTGCCCAGGGAGACTTGGGATGGTGAAACTATCTCATAGCCACAGCAATAGCATCTCCTCTTATTCATGACTGATACTCTAATGGAATCTTATACTGTCTCAGCATACTGTCTGTATCAGCTTCATTTTCTCTTGCAGGTGCAAAGCAATGTTTCTGGTTTGACCCATTGTCCCAAGCTAGGTAGAGTGTTACTTTGGCATTGGCCCAAAAGACAGTAGGGAAGCAATCTAGCTAAAATTACATATTGATCTCCCCTTCAACCAGCATCCTTTATAGTTAAATCATTCTCCTCTTTCCTAAAGGGATGACTCTGAGTTTTTTAAACCCACTCACTCAACTTCTTAAGTGGTATTGTTTTCATCTTATAGTCTTCTGATTTAGATTGTGATATATTTAAAGAAGTGTATTATTACAAAAAGAATACCAATATTAAGGTGATAGCAGTATAGACATTCAATAAAAATTCTGGAAGAAGGACTAATTAAATAGTTGCTGATGTAGATCTTTAGAATTTTTTTTTTTGCTACTATGGAAAGCTTTAATATTCTTCCTTTTTATTCTTCTTTGCATAATTTCCCAATGATACATTTTATATATTACTGAAAGTCTCCTTCTTTACTAATTTTAAAGTAATTGTTAAGCCTTTTGAGGTAGCAAGAAATGTTGCTGCCCATTTTCTTTTTCTTCTTTTTAAACTCACGCCTGAGTTAACCATGTGCCTTGGTTTTTGGTGTACTCTCATTGGCTCAAGAAAGGTCCTTCCCCTCACAGATACAGTAGTTGTTCAATGTAAGTATTCACCCATTTTTTTTTTTTTTTTAGGTACCAAGGGTTGAACTCAGGAGCACACAACCACTGAGCTACATCCCCAGCCTTATTTTGTATTTTATTTAGAGGCAGGGTCTCACTAAGTTGCTTAGTACCTCACCATTGCTGAGGCTGGCTTTGAACTCACAATCCTCCTGCTTCAGCCTCCTGAGCTGCTGGGATTATAGGCATGCACTTATCACTTCAGGAACTTCTCCAACATAGGATATAGATAAGATTGAAAATTAAGCAGAACTATTTCATTTGTCACACACATCAGAGGTTATTGACAGTTTCTTAGTGGGTCACAGTGTTTGTCATAAGAACTGTTACACATTCTTCATATTTTATTGTACATTAATATCAATGTTAAAGGTAATATCATTGATTATGATTCAACTTTGCCATTCTGTAATAACTTAACCAACTACTTTAACCATTTTTGCAGATCGGTGTCTCAATTTTGAACCTACCTGCCTGTTCTAAGGCCAGATGTTTGACTTATGGGCGGTCAGGGATTTGCACCTCTATAGAATTTTTTCTTAACAAGGCTTATTTCTGTGTGTATTCTATAAGATACATAGGCATTTCCAAACCTTATTTGATGTTGTGCTTGATAAGGATGATGAAATTGTTTCTACTGCAAATAGGATTAGTCATACATACTTTGGAAAAAATACTTCCTTGACCATGTTATTTTTTTTAGCATAGAAGTTTCTGAGATAGTGTTACTCATGCATTTTTGTCTATGACAAATAGTGAGAAATTCATTTTCTCAATTGGCACATGGTGTGTGTGTGTGTGTGTGTGTGTGTGTGTGTGTGTGTCTAAAACAAAAGCTTCAGAAACCACACTTTTCTTTACTAGGTACAGAATGGTCTGCCATTTTTTGGTTGATTATTTTTTTCTATTTTAAAAATTGATTAATTTATTTTATTAGTAAGTCCAAAGTATTATTGAGGAGATACTGCTACTGGAAATGGACCATACAAAAATAAAGTTTACAAGAGCAGTTGGTATTTTGAGAAACAAAGGAGAAGGGTAAAAGAATCCTAAGAACTGTGCAGCAAAGAGTAATTTCACTAGAGTAAACATTATATAAATTATATTTGTCTTTCCAGCTACAATACACATGTTACTAGAAAACTTTTGCATGGAGCAATGTAAGTCTTATTTATGAAAGAATACATAGATTCTTATAGTTTTCTTAGTTATTCTGGTAGAGAAGCTATTTACTATTTTAGCAATTTATAGTGAAATTGGTAAAATCAATTTAAAATTGTAGTTTGATGTATATTATATAGGAATTAATAACAAAGCTATTTTCATTATAACATATGCTTTAAAAGTTTTATATATGTGAAACTATATTTGCTTATATATGCATGTGTATATAGGTGTATGTATGTGTGTGGACACACATGTTAGGCACATACTATATATTTTAATCACACACATATACACATACTTCATCTATTAGATACCAAATAATTTGCATTTTCTTTTCCATTTTGGGTTCCAGTCACCTGTTTTTCTTTCTATTTGTCTAATGGGAAATCCTAAGGGCCTTAGGCATGTTGTTTTCTCTGCTCAGGCTGCTACCTTCTATGCTATCTCTTGATTTTCTCTCTTTGTACATAGGTTAATTTTCATTTCATTTAAATCTCATCACAACTGTCATATTTTCAAATATCTCTTGACTCTCTCAAAGCTAAATCATGTCTACTTATATTACATTCTTATAGTGTATTTTTCCTTATACTTTTCATAGCTCCACGTTAATTTTGGCTAACCAGTTTTTCTCCAATGCCCTAACATAGCCTGAAACATAGAAGATAATTAAGTATTTGGTGCCTACCTCAAAGAACCCTAATAATTAACATGCCAATTACTTTTAAAAAGTGAGTTATCATTTACAACTTACTGATTACTTTCCTGATCTTTTTATAGATTTCTTCCTGAACCACAGTTATTTTTGTGCAAGCACATATATATTCTTCTTTGATATCTTTATCCACCAGGTTTGATACTACCTTGCAAAGTAAATATTCATTTAATTGATTCTTTTAGGAAAAATCTATATATGTGTATCTATTTATCTTAATATGTTATTTCGGGTCACATAATAGGACCCGTGGAGAGGGGAATATGTTTCTAGCGTAACATTAGAGTTAATTTACATAGTCATTATGGTTTTATTTATAGATTTTGTCTTCTAGAACCAAACTAATGAGAAGCAGAAAACATGTTTGAATGTTAAAGTGCTTATGTTACAAAGTATGTTCCAGAGCTCATGTGGAAGTCCATGTACAGGCTGTCTCTTAAATGCTTCATTTTGAGGGGTTTTGGTGGCTACCTCCATAAGGCTGAACAATGTTTCTTTTTGTTATCCTGACTTAATAACTTTAGGTAGTAGCTTCAGACTGCTGTTGCTATGAATGTGAGAAGTAAGTTCATTTACCTTGCTCTCTCCTCTTCCCAGTGTTGAATATTTATATTGTAACTCTTAGCTAACCATTAACTATAAATGATATACTCTACACATACTTCTCAGAGTCAGTATACTTGGAGAGCTTATCTATACAAGGGATGAAATTGGGTGAGATTGGGCTGGAGTTGTGCCTCAGTGGTGCTCTCCTGACAAGAGCACTTGTCAGGCATGTGTGAAGCCCTGTGTTCGAACCTCAACACTGCATATAAATAAATAAATAATAAAAGATCCATTGACAAGTAAAACATATTAAAAGAAATTGGATGAGATTGCTGATTTTCATCCTAGGTCTTTGGTACTAAAAAGGCAAACATTTAGGGGAGAAAGTTATATGGAGTTGTGTTTTATTATTCAACCTTCTTAAGCCTATTTTTGGGGCCCATTACTTTTTCTTTCCCCAACAGCTGGCTGTTCTTCTGTATCTTACTATGAACAGATTGCAATAATTTACTTAAAAGCAAGTATTGAGGTGCCATGATAAAAAAGTCCTGCCTTTACACTAAGAGACTATTGTGGGTGGAATTCTGGGTCCCTAGAAAATTGGCTTCTGTACCTCTACTAGGGTTTAGGATTTCCATACAAACAGGAAAGCATTAATGTTTCCCAAGCTTTCTCATGGGCAACCGAAGTATTACTAAACCTATTTGGAAGTTAATTATAGTTCCTTCCAAGGAAATATAGTATTCTTGACCATTTTAGGAAATGTAGTATTTCCTAAATATAGTATTTCCTACATAGTATGCTGCTGTGCTTACACACAGAAACATAGGAAGCTCATGTTAAATGCTTACTTTGATGAATAGATATGAGAATGCTGCTGATTATGGAAAGTTAAGAGTTCTGAAGGCTTAGGAGTCTGGTTAGGTAGAAGGCAGTTTGTTTTCAGTGTGCAGAAGCTTCAGAGAAAATGAGATTGTGTGTGTGTGTCTGTGTGTGTGTGTGTGTGCGCACGCGTGTGTTTTACTAATAGACTTTTTTTTTCAGTAGTGTTAGATTCACAGCAAAGTTGAATAAAGTACAGAGCTTTCCCTCATTCCTTTGCCTCCGCACATGCATACCTTGCTGTACAATCAACACCGTCCCCAAACCAGAGTGGTACATTGGATATGACTTCAGTGCCTTTTGACACATCATCATCACTGGGAGTCCATGATTTACAATAGGGTTTTCTCTTACAGGTCTATATACTATAGATTTGCACTAATGTCACATTATAATATCATACAGAATTTCACTCCCTGAAATTTATGTTCTGAATTTTATGTTCTGCCTGTTCATCCTTCTCTCCCCACAAACCACTGGCATTAATGATGTTTTCTTGTCTTTGTAGTATTGCCATTTCCAGAATGCCATGTACCTGGAATCATACAATATGCAACTTTTCAGCCTGGCTTCTCCATTATTGATTCTTTCATGTATCATCTTTGGTGTTATTTCTAAAAAGTGATCACCAAACTCTAGGTAATCTAGATATTCTTCTGTATTCTCTATGGGTTTTATAGTTTGGTGTTTTACATTTAGGTCTTTATCTGTCTTGAGGTTATTATTGGGAGTGCTGGCCTTCATGTTTGGGAAATTTTCTGATATTATTTTATTGAATAAATTGTGCATTCCTTTGGTTTGTATCTCTGTGCCTTCCTCTATTTCAATAAATCTTGGATTTGGTCTTTTGATGTTATCCTGTAATTCTTCACTGTGTGGTCAATTTTATTTTCAAGATTGTATATTTTGTTTTCATTGTCTGAGGTTCTGTCTTCCAAGTGATCTACTCTGTTGGTGATGTTTTCTATTGAATTTTTTATTTTGTTTATTGTTTCCTTAATTTCAAGGATTTCTGTCCACCCCCCACCCCGGAATCTCTATCTCTTTCTTGAAGTAATATTTTGCTACCTGCATTTGCTCTCTTATCTCTTTGTTGGAGTGACCAATTATTACCTGTATTTGTTCTCTTATCTCCTTGTTGGAATGATCAGTTGTTGCATTGTATTTGCTCTGTTATGTCATTGTTTGATTTGCAGATCATTTTAATTATGTACATTCTAAACTCCTTCTCTGACATTTCATTTTTTTGTGCTGTCATTGGACTCTATTATTTTATCATCTGTTTGTTTGGGGCACTTTCTTTCCTTGTCTTTTCATGTTCTCTATGTGTCTTTTCCTATGCAGTATGGATCTGAGGCATTACAGTTTCTATCCTATAATCTTGTATTGTCCCTGCAGGTTTCCAATGTTTTGCCTTTAAAGGGGAGATCAATATTAACAGCACCCAATGCAAACAATATACAGCCTTAAACCAAATAGTTCCTGTTTAGATTATTACAGTTTTGTCACAATAACAAAAATGATGTGTTCAAAGTTATCTGCAAAATAAACAATAGGTTTGGAAAAGGGTCCACAGTTTCTAGTGGTGGACAAAGAGAGAAATGTGGCAGGATGTAGAGCATGATGTTTATGAAGTAGAAGGTGAGAATATAGAGGTATTAGATTGTAGGAAGACTGAAAGATGAATCAAAAGAACTTGGTTGTTAACAGGAGAAAAAAGAGAAAGAGCCGACCCCGTGCAAGGCTCTCTCCTCCCTCTGCAACAAGATGATGGCTATTAGCACACCTAGCAAGAATACTTCTGGTGTAACAAAACCTGCAGGGACCTTGGTGATGGTCTTCTGGATCCCGGTTGTTGTCCCTAGATAGAAGTGGCCATGTCCAATTTGATGGCAGGGTAGCATCAAACCTGTAAGTATCTTGGTGTTGGGCTTCCAGTCCCCAGCCAGCGTCTCAAGACAGAAGCTACTGCAACTAAAGTTGGTGGTGGTAGCAGCTGAGGTAACTTACCCAAGATGGTGGTGGAGGTGTCCCAGGATGGATCCAACTACTTTTAGAGATGGGCTGAAAGAGCAGTTTGCAGGTGGCTTTGGGCATCTGTTTGGGGATGCAACATTGTGGTGTGCTGGCCTGGTCTTCTGTGTGGTGAGCAGTCCTGGTCCTGGTCCTATGCTCCATGTGGTTTGGCGGAGCAGTCTTGGGACTGGGCTGGGCCTCATAATAAGAAATATTAAAATAATGTTTCATTTTACCCATGAACAATTCTGTGAAGGAAGGAAATAGCTTTTGAAACTTGGGCCGATTGGCAAAAAAACATCAAATCAGAATCATGTCATATGACATTAATATCCACATTTGTGAACATTGTGCCATACCTCCTGTTGAAGAGCTAAATATAAATCAAAGCTGATTCTAAGATAGAGTTCCATGGCATTGTATGCAGGCTAGTGCCAAATCTGGCTCAATATGTATTAGAATCTTAATCCAAGCTAACCAACTTTTTAGTGTATGATGATGAAGTAAAATAAAAAAAATTAATTTTGTTTTAAGAATTAGAAGTTTTCTCATTAGTTGCAATCTGTGAAGTCCCAACTTGTATAGAACTTGCTAACAAGAATCATTAGTATTTTCATTTGTGCTTGAAAGATTAGACTTGGCAGTGATATTTTATTTAATAATTTTTTCCTTGCATTTTTCTTTTAAAAGCATTGCCATTACTATAACTAAAGAAAACTCAGATATTTTCAGCATTGGGCTATATTTTAATGCTCTTTTTTACAATAAGGAAGTCATACTAACCAGGACAGGTGTAAGGGTTTCTGAATATATTTTCACTCATCTCATCCTCATTTAATTTAGCATTCATGTAATGCAGACCATTAAGCTCCATGTATATCGGAAATGTCGAAAGCTGTGAAAACCTGTGCCAGTTTATTATTGTAATTGAATACTAGAGTACGGTATTGGAGAAGTTCATTTTTTTCCCAATCGTCTTCATGGGACTTTACATTTTGAGCTGCTAACATATACATAAAAAGCCATTTACTCTTTTGAGTATTCAAGGAGACCCAACTTTATCTTATATGAATAGGGAAATCTAACAAAACTTAATTAAAATTTTATTAAAACTCCTCAAATTTAGCAAAATTGGAAGTAAAATTGGAAAAAACTTGACAGTAAATTGTTACATAGCAGTCATAGTCCTAGCAAGAAAACTATTCAGAGTGTTGGGTCTTATGCTGTATTGAAATGATATATCATTTTATAGAATTCAAATCATATTTGTGAGTTTAATCAATGTTTAATTTTGGTTATACTGAAATCATGCTTCTGAATACTGGTTTTATTTAGGTCCTAAATCCTCCTTTTTTTTTTTTTTTTTTTTTTTTACAAAACAGAATCTTCTATGATTGTTATAATAAATCCTATAGAGGATGAATGAATTAGATCTTCTAATTAGAGTAATTTCACATAATGATCATGTTTCCACATGATGATATTCCATGAATAAATGGTAAAGATTCATTAGCATGGGATTTAGAGGCTTCTTTGTTCTGCAGATAGAAGAGAAAGATCTTAGCACAATTAAGTTGGATTTGTATTCTTTAGGATTCTAGGAAATTTGGAAATTATATTTTGAACTTCAATATTTATAGTATTTATACACTAGAAATCATGGGATTCAGTTTGAGTCCCATAAGTTTGAATGTGTTGATGCATAAATGTGAGTTAAGAAGGAATTTTAGAAAAAGAAGACAAGTAGGAGAGTTTATCATCACTTCTTGGTCTTTGGTGCAAGATCAAGTGTAGTAGGGTTTATTAGGGACCATTTTTTAACTGTAAGAATTCTCAGCAAAGTTACCATATAATGACTGTGTTTATTCCTTATTAAGAATCATTTTCTTTTACCATTTGACTATAATTCTCAAATGGTATTAACACAACAGTCTCATCACGTATTCAACAGCCAGTTTTTAAATATTATTAGTAGTACATTTATGTGGGACAGGTGCATGGAGTACTGCAAACATGGATACGTTCGTTAAGGGCATCTGAGTGGCAAACCACTTACCCCATAGGCACAGCCCTGGGTGTGAGGCTGCGTGTTGGAGTCCCTGCGCTTGATCCATGACCCATTCCTTGATTGGTTGCTGCAGGGACAGTTGGCCAGAAATTGTATTGGTGGCTGCCTGTAATCTGCTTAGCTACTGCCTGAGTATATATACATGGTAACTATGCAATAAAATCAGACTTACTTCCTGCTTGGTCTCCGGAGGTCTTGATTAGGAACTCTTCAGTCACACCCTCCTCTACCCTATTCCATGGACCTCCTCACTGGACAAGAGACAGCCCATGTACTTTTAAACTATAAACATACCAATCTTGATGAGAAAGAATATATCTTATTTATCTTTTAATCCCCATAGTGCTTATCCTAGTATCTGATGCATTGGAAGTACTCAACAAATTTATTGAATGAAGGAGTGGGTGGAATATATCATACATTTTTCTCTCATAGTAATAAACTACTGACCTTGTTAAGCTGTATTACGTCATATATAAATATGGAACCTGATTAGTTTGTCTCTCAGCCCTTTCCAATGTCAACATTTTGTATCTCTATGATTCTTGTCTTCATGTGGTTGTGGCAGGTCATGAGGCCTATTATTTCCTTGCTTGTTGCCTGCACCAAGATGACAGGAGAAGATAGGTTCGTGGGTTCTAGGTCTCTCCAGCCTGGCAGGTTATTTGTCAATCCTCTTGTTTGATGATAGCTGAGGGAGGTGGATGTTGATGGATGGAAAAGTCATATAGCAGCTTCCACTCTTCTAATTCCATGGTGATTGAATTGTTCAACAGAACATTTTCAGCACTTTCTCTTTTCCTGCTGAGTGTTCCAGAAATGGTAGAATGCTAAATGGCTCTTTTAACATGCAGCTTTGTCAGGGAATTTATTCTAAGCTACCCAGCACTGCGTTAGAACTACTGTACAATGGTCTTTTTCCTGCTGTGTCCTGAGGCTTCAGGTTCACTGGCTTGTTTGTGGGGTTGGCATAGGTTCCAGTTTGCCTGCAGCAGTTCTAGTTAACACCTGCTGTATGGTATTGTTAATGGTGTCTCTTTCCCTTTCATAGCAATCTGGTTTGGGCAATAAATTGTAGGGTTATCTGCTAACCTCGATCTTTTACTCCTGAAGACTTTCTTCCCTTTGTCTTGCGGTGTGCTCATCCCTGGCAGTGTTGAGTCTTAGATATTGACAACTGCTCTACATTCTTTCTCCTATGCCTCTTCTACATACAGCATAGAGGTAAATCAAGTCTGTTCACTTTCTTGAACTTCTTGGAAAAAGAAAAAAAAAAAAAAGAAAAAGGAAAAAATTTGTTGAATACTTCTTGGTTAAAACAATGTGACCTTTTCCTTCCAAGAGCTACTATGACAGAACAAAATAATAATGATGATATAAATACATTTTAATTTTTAATTTCTGAAAAATATATTAGATTTAAATGTGAAAGAATATCAGTGCAATATAAATGAGGGCATTAATAAATTATGATTATAGATCCTTTTGATTATCAGATTCTTTTTGTCTTTGCGTAACCATATTTTTCATGCATTTCCTTCATGATTGTGGCCACTACAACCCTCCAGGTCAGGGCCATTTTGCACAGATTTCTTCAGTGATATATAGATAAGGAAAAAGACTCAAATATGATATTAGATTCTATGTCAAGGTGCACATAATGCATTTGAAAAGGAAAGATGACAAGGAATATACCAGAAGAAGGTAGCAAGCCAAGTTCTGTCATCTTCCCCAGGGATTTGGAATTGGAGCTAGGCATTGAGAGAAAGATGGGATTTCAGAAGTAGACATGTGGGGTAAAATTCTGGGGAGGGGGTTGTGACCTATTTTCTTGTAGGGGGCCTTCCAGATGCCAGCAAGAATAGAGAAAGGTGGGAGATCAGTTGAATGGGTCAGAAAAGGAATTTGAGGTTCTAGATTTTTGAAGCAATTTGATCTTGCAGGCATTCTATGACATGCACTGTTATTGGATTTTGAATGTTATTTCAGAATTTTTATTTCCTTAGAGGATTTTTGTCCTTAAGACAGGTGAGTATCAAATTGAAGGTAAAAAGAAGTTTAATGGTTCTCCAAGTCTCTAAGTGGTCATTACTATTGTCTCTTTTCCTTTCTACCCTTTGGCACAGAGAACATAAAGGAGTTAGGAGGGAGAGTCCAGAGCGTGTATGTGGTCTGGTTATTACTGGATTGCTTACATTGTCTTTGTGTCCACAAGAAAACTGAAGGCTTTATTTTGACAGAAGTGAGAAGTGTCAGCTTTGGGTATATAGCTTTGTGTTCTATTTTGGAAGATGAGTGTTCTGCAGGACATTTCCTTATAATCCATGGCGGGGAAAAGGATGGGAGGGAATGAGAGCTATCCCTAGAGATGTTCATTTTTGGAGGTTTTTTTTTTTTTTTTTTTTTTCAAGTTTTTAATCCATTCAAGTGTGTGTAGCCTGGAGGTGTGTTAATGTCAGAAACTTGGACCATCCATTTCAGCAGACCTGCTATTCACCCAAGGTAGATATCCCATCTTTCCTTTCTCCTCTTCCATATGTTTGTTTTTATTTTTCAGTAACGTAGGTTCTGTAAGTAATTTTCCTCTGGGAACTCTTTCAAGACATAATTGACTTTTGACTTCAGAGTATTTTTAGATTATTTTCTCTTTGTCTATCCTAAGTGGTTTTATATGAATTTATGTTCATATACATATTGGATTAGTAAAAATTAACCATTTATTCCTTCAGCAAATGTTTATGGAGCTTCTACTTGTATATCTATCACTGTCCCAGGTGCTGGAATGCAGGAGTGAACAAAAAGATAGCCCTTGCAGAACTTAGCTTCAGAGGCAGAAAAGGGGAAGAAAGGGGGAATCAGGTAATGAACAATAAACAGCAAGTAAATTATATACTATGATAGAAGATAAATGCCAGAGAAAACAGAAAAACTAGATCAGGACAAGGGGGATTGGGAATGGAGGGGGAAGGGGACAGTGGAAGTAATAAATAGAGTGGTTAGGAGAAGCCTCATTAACAAGGTGAAATGGGAGCAAAGATTGAAAAGCGACAAGAGTTTGGCCAAGCAATCATCTCATCAAAGAACATTCAGCAGAAGGAAGAAGAAGAGCAAAGGCTGGAAACATGAGCACACCTAGTATATTCAAAGAACTGCAAGGAGGCCTGGATGTTGCAGTGAAGTAAGTGAAGGGAGAGTAATAATGCCCATCAGAGAGGTGACCTGGGGCCAATTATTCGGGGTCTTGAAAGACCTTTGCAGAAACTTTGGTTGTTATTTGTGTGAAATGGAAGGCATTCAGGATTTGTGGCACAATAGTAACATCATCTAAATTATGCTCAAAAGGTCACTTGGGCTTTATCTTGAGGTGAGACCATGGGTGGATGTGGGTAGATAAAAAGAAGGAAGAGGTGTCAGGAGGCTTTTGCAGTGCTTTGAGCAAGAGATGGTGGTAGACTAGACTAAGGTGGTAACAGAGTAGTCAGATTCTGTGAATGTGTTTTGAAGCTAAAGATCAGCAAAATTTTCTGTTGAATTGGATGTAGGGGTGAGAGGTATATAGGAGTCAGTGGTAGCACTCAGATTTTTGGCTCATGTATCTGGAGTATTGGAATTCCAAGGCACTTAATTAAACACTTTGTCATCCATAAATCTATTAATTTATAACCTGAAAACATTCCCATAAATGTTTCCCCCACAATACTTCTATAATGGACATTGTGCCAACATATAAAGGGTATGAGATACATGAGGTAAAGTCTCTGGCTAAGGGCTTTTTCCTATCATACTCCATTTGACAATGTGTACCTCAAATATAAGGACTATGAATTATTTCTCTTTGCACTTTTGCTACCTACTGCAGTGGCTCTCATACATCTCATTGCATCAGATCCATTGTTATTGATTTTAAGATGAAATGTTATTTTATGTATTACTAATACAAGCTACTGCTTATTTAAGTGATTTATTATTACTTAAAAATATAATAAATATAAATAAATGTAAAATATAAACATTAAATATTTTAATAGATGCATTATTACATGAATAAATGTATTGGTATTTATTTTGCGGTGCTTGGGGTTGGGCCAGGACTCATGCATGTTTCTACCATGGAGCTATACCTCCAACCCCTTGGTATTTACTGAAAGAGTTATTTTGGATTAATTAGGCATAGTTTTATTTTTTTTTATCTTTTAATGTTACTATCTTTAGGGGCATTTTTTTTGCATGTGAAGTCAATACTTTTTATATACATTGGTAAAAAAATGTAATACAGCTCCATTTACATTTGTAGATCATCCTTTATTAGATCAAAAAGCACTTGGTATAATTTTGCAAAGAAAATAGAGTTTCAATTATTCTCCCAACCATAAATATGTGATTCATTAATATTAAATATTTGCCCTATCCCATAGATTTCTTTTTGGCACATGTAATAACATTTCATTTCAATGATGCATCATTATTTCATCTTTTTAAGTTATGATATTTTAAACATCAAATATCTAGAAGATATTTTAAACAACAATTAACACTATAAATAGAGTGTTAACAATGCACATAACTCAATTGTGGAAGTGAACACATGAAGAACTCTGACCGAATTCTGTGTAGACTTTGAAAACAGTATCAAAGATGCCTGCTGGCCTACAGCGATTGTAGGATGTCATTCATTGTAGGAACATTCTGATAGCTGAATTATTAAAGTGTGAAAAATGATTCTTAGAATCAATGAAATATGGGAATAGATATTCGACAAATGTTTAACTGCTTGAAATATGGCTTCCACCTCCTGCCACCCCATGCACATATCTGTGGCTCTAGGGTGTATTGGCAAAGCAAGACCTATTGCAGTCTTTGCCATACACTGTTTCTAGTTTTATTTCTTTCCACCTAGAATCCCTTATAGGAAACTACCTCTCCCACCTACTCTCTGTCCCTATGGTTAGGTGGGCTTGATTGCAAACTCATTCATTCTACAACAGGGCCAGGAGAGGTTGTGCAATGGAGGCAGGACCAGTTTACTCCATAAGGTCAGAGATAGGCTTAGGTATGGTCATAAAATCTAAGCTGATCCAAACTCTGAATTTTGCCAGAGCAATCAGGATACAAGCTTCCTTTTTCTTTGTTTTATCCTCTAGGACCATGAAAGCCTGCAGCTTCTGGTGGCCTCCTCTCTGAAACAGGAATAGTCTATGCACGCAGAACTGAGATAGGGAGAAAATTCACTGGCAACCTCTGATCCCCTCTATCTAGGTATAATTGATGCTAGGGAGTTTTCAGTTATATTGATATATATTTTTTAAAATCCTAATTTAGGTTTAAAACAGAAAACGTCTTTACTTACACAAGTGCAGAAGCATTTTCCTATCTGCCACTCCCCACATACTTCCCCACTGTAGGGTAGGGCTGACATTTGGTTGCCATCTTCACCATTTTTGGTTGCCAGGCTCAAAACCTGAGATGTCTCACTCTCACCCTTGACCATTTCTCTCTGAATTACTCTGTTAATTTAAATTGATTTTATAGCTAATTTCAAAACTAGGTGTAAGTTAGGATCTTCATTGCTTTGAGGCTGGATTCTCAGGTCAGTCTTCTCTGAGTGGTAAGTGGTTTCTTGCCCTCAGATGCTTTTAACAGATTCAGACTCATACTTTTGATCCAAACTGACCACTCTTTCTTTCAAAGCTTAATTTTTTTTTTTGTGATGTACACTTTAAATTCAGCTCATTTGCAAAGCCTAGAGGCCTGTGATACCAAACTTACTTGAAGGTTAAACCTTTTTCAAGGTCAGGCTAACAACTCTAGCTACTTTCTAATTTTTCTGTGGTAACTCAGATCTTCCCAATGTAGAGATTTAAATCTTCCAATCAGACTCATATTACATAAGATAGTATTGTATTGTGGGGATAAGGACAAGTTTTGAAATCACAGAGAGACATAGGTTTCTAGCTCAGATAATTGTTGTGAGTTTTAAATGTATCTATATATTAATTTATATCCTATTTTACTTTTCTTCTATTATCTATCTATCTACCTATCAATCATATCTGGTGTTAAGTTCTAATAAAATGATAGTTATCACTTGAAAGTTGCATGCCACATTATTCTCGAGTGTTTTAGTATCTTTACATTAAATTTTCTGTCTTGTCTGTTCAGTTGTTCTTATTACTTTTTTCATTCTTCCATTGTGTATTTTTCATACACAATGCCAGAACTCATTAATGGTCATTTTAGTCTAAGGCAGCAAACTTTGGATCCTTGTAAAATAAAAATCATCCTAATATTACAGACAAATCCACAAATCTTAAAATAAAAATAAAGAAAACTCTGAAAGTATAGTCAGAATGGTGGTAAAATTTATTACCTAAAAGACAGATCTTGGCCAGGTTCTGCCATCTCTTATAGGTTCAATATGTCTCTACAGAATTCTTAGCTGCAGATAAAGTAATTCTGTTTGATTTATGTGGTCCCAGTTAAAGAAATCTACCAAAGGGAGGTCTATACCAATTCTTTATCTTAGGCACTTTGTTGGCAGTGGCTTTGTGTTCAAAAAGATATGAGATAAAAAATATAAAGGAATATTCTCTCTGTGCAATTTTCATTTGCTCAGTTCCTTCCTCAATATTACTGATATTTGCTGAGCTATACTAATTAGGAATTAAAAAATAGTTTTTATTAGTGCTTGGAAAAGTGCCAGATTGATTGCCAGGAAGTTGGTGTCCTCTTAATGTAGCATAATTAACTAAAATTCAGTCACTTCTGTGCCTGCTTCTTATACCTATCAGAATTGCATAGCCCTAGGAAGAACTGCTATCAAACTTGAGAAGTCAATGCTTGCATTCCTTAAAGTATTAAGGAATCACTTGAATGGGAAAAAAAGTGATTAAAGACTTAGACCTAGGGTAAAATTATTAAAAATTATTTCTTATAGAGTTTGGTTCTTGAACTATTTTGAGTCACAAACCCCTTAGAATAATCTGTGAATTTTGTGAACACATCACAAATATACAAAAATTGACTTAGGAAATAACTTTTGCACTTAATTTCCAACATATTATGAATCCTGTGAAGCTCATCCAGATTAAAAGCCTCAGTGTGCTTTCTTAAAGTCATATAGAGTTATAAATAGGACAGGACATGAAATGCCAGTTACATTACTTCCCTATCCAACTCAGGGGTTTTCAAACTCAGCACTATGGATAGTTGAGTGGGATAATTCTCTGTTCTGGGGGACTGGTCCCTGTGTTTTGAGTTGTTTAGTATCATTCTTTTCTCTCCTCAATAGAAGCTGGGGTAAGGGTGGGAGTAGTCCTGACAACCACAAAAGTTTCCAGACCAAATGTCCCCTAGGCAATAAAAATGTGTTGAGAAGCAGTCTTCTAGCTTGAACATTCCTTCCTTGGTTTTGATGGCCAGTGACCATCTGGTCCCTACGGGCATGTTTATTATGTCCAAACTGGCACATCTGTTTAAATTTGAGTCCACAGCCTATAGAACAGAAGATAAGCCCTTGAGGGCTAGTAGTTTGAGAGGAGACCCTTGGAAGTACAGAAGATGAAAGAAGAGAGGTAAAGCTAACATGGTTTGCATTAACAAGAGGCTTTTCATTATGGACAACTGGAGCTTAGTTAAAATGAGTTATAATGATGAATGGTATAGACTCTACCTGACAGTTGTTCTACCAAGAGGAGGAAGCTGAGGTATATATTCCTCATCTCCTACCCCTTATTGACTGAGACTGCTCAGGTGGAATATATATATATATATATATATATATATATATATATATATACACACACACACTTATATTTCATATATATGTATGTATATACACACACATATATACATTATATATATACACACATACATATATACATTATATATATATATATATATATATATATACACACACACACATATATATTTTATATATATCTGATATTTGCTATCTTGTAACTAGGATCCAATGTCTTAGTTGTCATGTATAGCAGAGGTTTGCTCACTTGGTATGTGGGCTAAATTTGGCTGGCTGCCTGTAAGGTAAGAATTCTTTTAATATGTATAAACTGTTGAAAGAAATTTTAAAAAATTGGTGACATGTGGGAATTATATAAAATTCAAATTTTGATCTTTATAAATAAGGTTTTACTGAACACATTCATGTATGTTAATATGTTATCTATGCCTCTTTCCCTGCCCCAATAGTAAAGAGAGTGTTTGCAACAGAAACTATACAGACCAAAATATTTACTTCTTACATGGCCTGTTACAGAAAAAGTTGGAGAACCCTTGATCTATAACAACAGGGAATAAATCTATTTCCCCTTCAAATAGTGGCATGAAAATATTTCAAGATATTTCTTATGTTTCACTCTTCTTTCCTGCCTTTTTCCAAGTTTCTATAAATGTTTACCATGTAGTATCATTCCAAGGCTCTTTCTTCTCTTGGTTACCCTCCTACAGATGCATTCCTTTTTATCAACATTCCTCTTTTAATGTTGCTCTCAGAATGGAGCACATTTTATGGTATGTAGTTTGAATAATCAAAAAAATAGTGACTGTATTTCCTGAGTTGTATATTCTGTCTTTTCAATGTCACCTGTCTCCATTAAGTTTTTGGAAGTCTCATATCAATATCAGGTTGTAATGAACATTGACTCAACTAAAATCCACTTTCACATAAATTGGTTTCTATATATGTGAATTATTTCTTGACATTGAGTATCCTCTCTTTTAACTATTTGGTTTATTCTTTTTCAATGAAGTTGAACTATTAGCAATCATCTTGAGAATCTTATGTATTGATTTTAAATATTCATTAAATTTTAAATTCATTCTTGTAAAGGAAAATCTTTGTGTTTTTATTCAGTGGACCCCGGTTTGGGTCCAAATTCATTGCTGTATGAATACGCCTTGATGTGAAGTTACTAGAGGACAAAACTAGTTCTGTATATATTATATTATACAGTGTGGGCCTTTGGCAGATTAAATGATGGACTTCAGTGCTTCCCTCTTTGGTAGTGCTATGCAACTGCCTGCTTGTGGCTTCATGGCAAGGACACAGTAACATACTGCTTTGGTTTTTACTTTGGACTTGACCATTTGATTTAACAGATGGGATGGTAGCAAAATGAAATACATTTACACAGCTAAACTCGCCACCAAGGATATTCTGATGGCTACCATGAAACAAAACAAAGCAAAAACAAAAACAAAAGCCTTACCCAGGAAGGTACTAACCCAATTCCATTGAGCAGAACAAGCATCTTTAACATTTGCCCAGTATAATATTAAAATTTCTAAGGACCAGTGATTCTAACATGTCTATTACTCTTCCCCCTTTTAAATTGGGAGGTGTTTGTTGTAGTTATTCTCTCCTCCTTTGACATCTTTGTGGAACTTGTGTGTTTACTTCCTAGATCTACAGATCAAGAGCAGCCACATTTGGATATGAGGTAGATCTGAACTTTAGTTTGATGTTGTGTTAGGGTGAACCTGAGTGTCTTGTGATAGGGACAAATGTATTTTTGTGTATAGTAGGAGTCTTAAATCTATTTCTGCTGCCACAATAGAATACTATAGACTAGATAATTTATAAAGAACAGGAATTTATTTTCTCATAGTTCTGTAATCTGGGAAATCCAAAATCAAGGTTGTCTTGTGAGAGACTTCTCGCTGCCTCCTCAATACGGGAGAAAAGCAGAAGGGCAAGCAGGATGAACATTGTGTCCTCACATGGTAGGAGAGTGAGAGACCAAACCCACTCCCACATGCCGTTTTCATAATGTCATAAATCCATTCATACGGGCAGAGCCCTCAGGACCTAAATTCTCCCCTTAGGCTCCACCTACCAACACTTGCATTGGATATTCAATGTCCAACACCTGAATTTTGGAAAGCACATTCAAATCACAGCAGTAGGTATATGAAATATCATAAAGAGGGAGAATTGTGGTAGATTAAATTATTTGTTCCATTTTAAAAAATTTCCCTAAAGTAATATCATGGCCCAATGCAGTGTTTGGTAAACTGTGGCTTGTGAGCCAAGTCCTTTTTCTTTTTTTATAAAGTTCTCAGGTAATAATAGTCTTTACAGTTTTAAGACCTTAAAAATTGTCCAGAATAGTATGCAGAAGTGTATGAGGCTTGCAAAACTTAAAAAAAATATATTTATTTTTGGTTTTGTTTTTTAAACCTGGAACTTCACAGAAGTTTGCTAATCCATGGCCTAACAGAAGGGAAGTATAACTGCCAACCCTGGTCTTTGGGCTGTGCCATGTGACCTGTTTTGGCCCCTGTGATGTGAAATGTTTGGGAGTTTGAGTTTGACACTGGGGATTGTTTTTCTCAGATTAAAAAAAAATAAGCATAAAATTAAACAAATACACAGAAAAATGCCCCAAACAAAAATGTATAGCTCAATAATTCATTATGAAGAAAACAGCCATATAACTACCACCCAGGTCAAGAAATGAATATTGCCTCAACTTTTGAAGTTTCATTATCCTTGTTTTCTACCTCCAAAGATAGCTACTATCAAATGTGCATCCTTAGTTTTCCAAAGCCAAAAATATTAACCAGTATTTTTCTCTGTTTCCTGGACCCTGCAAGGACTTTATTCTTTTACAAATTTTAGTCACTCCTAACTCATGTGTCATTTTTGTCATTTTTCTGTTTTAATTAAATAAGACATTATAATTTTACATTTTAATATTCACTTGAATTTACCTATATATGTATAATTTTCATTGACTTTATTTCTTTCCATGTTTCTGAGTTCTTTCTGAGTTCATTTTGCATCTGATATTGAATTCCGATTAGTCCAGGTCTGTTGTTGATCAGTTCTCAGATTTTGTCTGAAAATGTTTTAATTTCTCCTAAATTTCTGATAAATATTTTAAATCAAATATAGAATTCTAGTTTAGCAGGTATTCAATCATATGTGTGTGTGTTCCTTTGTTTTTTTGTTTTTGTTTTTTGAGAAATCACCAAGGGAATTGACAATCAAGACTTCATGCTTAGGATGTGTGATTTGCCCATGGAATCATTAAGATAATAAATATACCCAGTAGCCCCCAAAGTTTTGTGGTACCTTTTTATAATCTCTTTTCTCCTGATCCTGTTTGCTCTCCTCTGTACCCAGGCAAAACAGTTTTCTTTCACTATAGACTAGTGAAAGAAATTTTTGAATTTTATATAAATGGAGTTATATACTCTATGCTCTCTTTTATCTGTTTTTTTGTTTGTTTATCATAATTATTTGGGAGTCCATCCACATTGTGGTGTAAGTTTATTTGTACTGTGTATGTTTGTAACACATTTTTAAAAATCCATTCACTCATTGATGGGCATTTAAATTGTTGATTTTTGATTCTTATAGTTAAAGTTTCTGGGAACAAATGTGTACAAGTCTGTGTGAAGATATGTTTTCTTTTCTCTTAGATAGATTCCTAAGAGTGGAATATCTGATTCTTATGATAGGTATATATTTAATTTTTAAAGAAACTGTCAGATTGTTTTCTAAAGTAGTTGTAATATTATACAGTCCATCATTATTATAAGACAGTTCCATTTCTTCCACATCCTTGACAATACTTAGTATTATCAACCTTTTTATTTTAGCTATTCCAACAGGATTTAGTAATATCTCAACAATTTTTAATTTTCATTTCCCAAACTACAAGTGATTTTGAAAATCTTTTCCTGGGTTTATTTGTCATATATACTTTTCAAACTTCAGTAAAATGGCTGTTCAAATTCTTCCCTATTTTTATTATTTTTTCTCATTATTGAGTTGTGAGAGTTCCTTATATTTTTTGGATATAAGTGCTTTATTAGGTCTATGATTTGAGGTTTTCTTCCATAACTTGCCTTTGTACTTTTATCAATGTCTTTCAAAAATAGAAATTATTATTTTTAATAAAGTCAAATTTGTTTTTTAAATAATTTGTGATGTTATTATAGTCAAGAAATTGTTACTAAGTGGACAGATCTTTTAAATATGATAGGTTATTATGTTCATAAATTATTTCATAAGGTAAAGAGATTTGCAGTTGGAATGGAGGTCCACAGTGAGTTGAATTTGAGTTAATAAGAATGGAAGTTGCATAGATTATCTTACTTAGTTCAGATGGGTCTTTATAAAAGATAACAGAAGCCAATTTAGAGAAGTCAACTGCCATGTTGTGAGAGGAAGGAGTTGAGGGTGGCTTCCTGGAACTGAGAGCAGTCTCTGGCTGAGAGCTAGCAAGGAAATAGGGTATCAGTCATAAATCTGAGAATCAGTGATTCTTACAAGATTTTGGTTTTCCAAGAAATGGCAATCCCAGTTAATACTTTGATAATAGCCTGGAATGACTCTGAGTAGATAACCCAACAAATATGTGTTTGGAATTCTGACCCCCAGGAACTGAGATAATCAATGGGTATTTTTTAAAGCTGTTCAGTTTATGGCCATTTGTTATGTAGCAATAGGAAGATTATGCACCAGGAAAGAGCCAAATGGTGTGGGAGAGCAATGGCTTCTAGAAGCAGATATAAAGCAATCACAGATGAGGAGTGCTTCTCAGGGGAGAAGCAGCAACTGGATCAGGTTTGTGGAGTGTTTCCTAAGAGGCTCATAAAAATACTTAGGGAGAAAATCTAAATGGATATTGGATTTTCTGTAGTTATGAGAGAGAGAAAATCAGACTCATTTGTTCACTGAAGAAAAGTCTGATATCTGAATTTTAGAGAACTTGTGATTTCCATGTTGTATTTATGTGCCTGGCATTATGCAAGGAATTGGGTGTTCACTTCTGAACAATATAGACATTATTCCTGCCCTGATAGGTTTATAATGTAGTGGAAAACACAATCCAAATATACATAAGTACAACAGAATATAAGTACTGAGATGGAGAAAGAGCAGGGTGCTTTGGGAACACATAGAAATAGCACCAACTCTGAATTTAGGGAGGTCCAAGATATCTTTCTAAAAGAGGCTGACCCAAAGAGAGGAGGTAGAGATGGCTAGGTGAACTAGGGATATTGGCACCGTGTCCTTTACAGAGGAAATAGCCTGTCCAAGGTCCAGAATCAAGAGACAGCATAAACTTTGAGGAACTGAAGGTGGTTTAGTATTGCAGAATCAAGGATCAAGGGGAGGTTGAAGGGACAAGAGGTGAGATAAGCTCAGCATCACAGAAAGGCTCTAATAATGGATGGTGTGGTAAGCCTCATGGAAGAGTTCAACTTTCACACTGACAGCAAAGAGAATCACTCAAAGTCTGCAATGGAAATTGGTATAAAACATTTTGTGATGTTAAAAACCATTTTGTTGTGTGGAGAATGATTTGGGGGTAAGGCACGGCTTTTGGTAGGGGCATGAAAAATGATGCGTTTCTCAAGTCTTTTCAAGGATAAGCCAAGATAAAACAAAATAGAGCATTATTGCCATGCTAGTGATTCACTACTGATTTTTATCTTAAAGTAACATTTCAAGTGGACACATCTCATCCTAGCTGGTTCAAGCAGTTCAGTACTGCCTCCCTCATCAATTTAGGGCTGAAGTTCTCCCCAGTAGCTTTCAGGCTCGTGTTTTCCTGCTAGTGTGGTCAGATAGGTCACTTCGTGTTTGCAGCAGGTTGTGCTTGACTTCTCATGAGTCTGGTCCTCTCTTGACCTGACAGGGAGCCAGAAATCCAGTTGCGGTATATTCTACCATTACTGTCTTTGTTTAGAGCTAGCTCATTAGAAGAAGAGGTAAGAGAGCAACGTGCCTCCTCGCTGTTACTCAGTGAGCAAAATCTATCCTCTTTCTCATCTGTAAACAGACATGGAGTTTGATGCTTATTCTCAAATTTCTGGGACTCTTTGAGTCTTTTTTTTCTTCTTCATTGATACAAATGGACAACTATCCACTTCTAGCGAATTGTGATATGGATGAAGAATCAGGGTTTGTTAGGGAAAATGCAAATATAATTCTATCTGGATAGTTACCACAACAAAAATTTCAGTGAAAAAAATGGCAAAACAGATCTGAATTCCAGAAAGTTCTAGTTGATTAAGGGAAGTTGACTGATGTGCTCATTAAGGAAGCTGAGTTGGTGTCTTCTAGAAGGATGGTTGTGTTTAACTGGTGATGTCTGCCTGGGCTATATCATCTTGTAGTTTTCAAGATCTTAATTTTCTCCTGTATTTCTGGATTAGAACAGATCTATGCTACAAAGTTGAGGGTAACTTGATTTGTGTTAATCCAGACAAAATTTAAATTTTTCTTCATATTCACAAGGTTTATATATGTGCAACTGGAAAATGATTTCTCATTGGATCAGGAAGATCCTGATTCAAGAGTTACTTGCAAGGTTTCATTTACATCAAGATGTTGATGGTTCCTGAGTTCAGTGTTAGGGATACAGGATTGTCCTATACATATGCTGATTATGTCATGGTGAGTCCTTAATCCGTTTCAGGTAACTGAGTTTAGATTACTCTAGGAACCCATATTAAACCAGAATATATACATTTTTACTTTGCCAGAGTGTCTTTGTGGAAAACAGCAAAGAAACATTTTGCAGCAAATGTGCCAGCATATAAATTAGAACTGGCCTGCTTAACCCATGTTTCTTTCTGATCCAGGGATTTTAACTATACTCTTTTCTCTGCTTGGGATGCTCTTGAACTTAATAAGATTTCTCCCTCTCTTACTTTCTCCTTTCTTTACTTCCTCCCTCTCTTCTTTGCTTTCTCCCTTCTTTCCTCCCTTCCTCCAATTCATAATTATTCAATCATGATTTCCTCAGAGAGGCCTCTCATCCTAATGACTGAATCAGAGCCAGGCTTGGTGGTGCACACTGGTAATCCCAGCTACTTGGGAGGCAGAGGCTAGTGTTGGGAACTTAGTGAGACCCTGCGGCAAAGTAAAATAAAAAAGGGCTCAGTGGCAGAGCATTTTTCTAACATACATGTGGCCCTGGGTTCAATTACCAGTACCGCAAAACACAAAAACAAAAAACAAACAAAAGCTTAGATCAGGCCTCCTGCTCATGTTCCTGTAGCTCTGCTTACTGTCCTTTCATAACACTGCATTTTTAAATGATCTACTTTTGTGATTATTTCAGTACGGTCTGTCCTCCCCTCTAAACTGCAAGCCCCTTGAGACCAGAGTCTGTGTTTGTTTTGTTCATATCCTATGCTCCGAGCTCAGATACATCCATATGCCTGGAACAGAGAGAGAGCTCAACAAAAATTTGCTGAATGGATAAAACTTATAAATAATTTTAACACATCGGGAAAAAGTGCAAATAAAGATTGAACCAATGATTTTCACCAGGCATTTAAACTAAGTCTTTGAGGATAAGTAACAACAGTTTCCTCAGAAGGAATGTGAGAGAGAAAAGGAAGGACATTCTGTAAGGTGAGAGCTGCCTGTTGGCAGAGACATGGACGTGTGGCAGAGAAAAAGGGAAGTAATTGTGTGGTTGATGCTTTGAGGGCATGGTGAGAAGGCCAGAGTGGCCTGCAGGTCAGGCTACTTAATGAAGGCCTTGTGATGCCTTTATAAGAGCTTCGTCATAATCCTGCAGAAGGTTATGAGGAACACTGGAAGATTTTAAGCAGACATTCAGATTACACTTTTACTTTTGAAAAATTGTAGATTTGAAGGAATGAGACTGAAGTCAGGGATTTTTCTGGAAAAATATAGTTATCTTCTAGACCAGAGTGAAAATTGCATTAACTAAGGACAAAAAGTGGCAATAGAGTAAGGGAGATAAATTGAAGAATATTTCATAGATACCATTCACATGTATGGTGGCTGGTGAGATGAAGTGGGGAGTTGTATGTGGATCCATGCAGCATGCACTCTAGCTGGGATAGCCTGGCCTTATTTAGCTCTGAAGAGGATGGAAGGTCAATTCTGGGAAAAGCTGGGTAGGAGAGGAATAAGGCACTGCAATGGGATCCTTTTACAAGCTGCAAATGCTCATCATAACTTTTTCTTTATTTTCATGTGGCTTTGAAGTATAAGGGAAAAGTCACAGAATTTTGGCAAAGAAGGTTTTTAATTGGGAAGAGAACATCAAAAATACTTGAGGGCTTTTAATTTTGACTAGGACTTCTTCTTTGTCAAGGAGGAAATTTTAATCAGAGATAAAACCAGTGTCTCTCTACCTGTGGTTTCTCTGACCATTTATTCTCTGAGGAGAAAGAATAAATTATGAAAATAATTTATATGTGAGGTTACATATGCTAAGTTACAAAAATGCTGAGGTGCCATGGTAGGATGGTTGAAATGATGTGCCTTTTCACTTTGGCACATGTATTTGTATTAGAATAACTTGTTCTAAGTATCAAAAGCTTGGTGGACGATTTATTGTATTTTAAATATCATAGAAGAACTAAAATAGTGCTGATTCTGTGAATGATTGACTATTGTTTTATCCCTGTCCATGGAAGACTTAAATATCATGACTCCAATTTGAAATAACAGATAGAACAAATTGACTTAATTTGTCAATTCCAAAGTCTGCAGAGGGCTCTGGTTCCAGAGAGTGTAAAAGTTAAGCAAATTTTAGATCTGACATGGTTACTGCAATCATTTCTCATGCCACAGACACAGCATGTGTTTTCCAATAGCCTTCCCTCATTTCTGATTCAAATTCTTTGAATTGATATAAAAGAATTTAATGAGCTTTTTAAGGAGTGTCCCTTAAAACAAGCTCTTTAATATGTAGCAAAACTAGCTCACTGTCTACTAAAAAGCAAATTTTCCTGAGACTCAAAAGACCCGAGTTATTTTCCTAGCTCTCCAGGGACTAGAATATAACCTTGCTCTCTCTCTCTTTCTCTCTCTCTCTCTGGTGGCTTTGTTTGCCATTACCAATGTATCAAATCTGGATAATCGTCTTCCCACTGGCATCCCTTGTGGGAAGGTTGTGCAGACAGATGTTATCATATCTGCAAAATGCTGTAAAAGAAAATCTCTTCATGAATATAAAGGAGCATTGCTACTGCCTTGGCCCTGAATCCTGTACTTTACTGTTTGATGCAATATGATTTCAGCACATTCTTTCCCTGATGCTTAAAAACATCTATCTGAAGATTTTAACTAAGAAGGACTTGTTCCTGAAATGGCTTTCTGAGTGTAGGTGTCATGGCAGCTTCTGAGAAGAGATGAAGGCATTCTGATATAAAAAGCAGGCCTGGAACTTTAAAACAAGAAGGCTGTGCTGGTGCCTACCCAAGTATCTGACACAGATAAGCAGGACTTACCTGTGCCCTAACAGAGCAGCAGGTTCTAAGTGATTGTGCATATTGATACATCCACATTCTAGATGTGCTCAGCTTAGAGATAAGCAACTGACCATGTTAAACATTCTTGTCTTGAATTTGTATCTAAGGAATATCTAACCTTTAGGACAATGACAAATTGAAGCGGACCTTCTTAGGATTAACTGATGTTGGCCTGTCAGGTGGCTGTGAGCACTGTTGCAAAGGCTGGCAATAATCAGTCCTTCTAATGGTAAGTGAAAGCACTTAATTGGATGCTGAGATGTGATTGGGATGAAATGTCAAGGGGAAAGTGAGAAATTCAAGGTTGTTGATCTGCCCAGTCTTATTTTAAAAGAGTTATATGCTGGCAAGATCTGCGGTTTAGCATTCTGGATTTGGCATTAAAAAGGAGTTCTAGGGCTTAATAGTTTTAGCTATGGACACAAAACTTTATCAAATGTAATTACTTCCTTTTTTGGCTGGACTAAGAGAAAATCTTTAACAAATGAAATCTTACCTGTGGGAGCATTAAAGTTATAGCGGTTTATATATTATATCTATTGCAATATGAATCAATCAATTAAAGTGAGAAAGAAGTTATAGAATGATATACTTTACATTAAAAAGAGAATACAAGTAGTCGTTATCATTTGAATATTTAACTAAATGTATAAAAACCTTAAAATACTCCTTCCGTTCTTTAAAATGGATGAATGTAGTGTTCTCACATTTTGGATAGGCTGCTTATGATATTGATATTTAATCTCATCACACTTCAAGTCACATACATGTCCATTAAGATCATCTTCAAACTATTGTGATTATTTCTAATGGCACATTTAGAGGCCTTCCATTATAAGGAAGCTATTGCAATGTGAAAATAGAGTTTTTTTCTCTCTTTAGAAGTAAACACTGAGAGTTTCATTCTTATACTCTTATGTATTATACTTAAGTTGGTTATAAGAGAGAATGTCTTTCGATTGGTGCTTGATTTTTATGGCACCATTAGTACTAAGTGACATTTAGATGTAAAAGAGTGTTTCCTGTAGGAAGTCTCCATTTAAAAGTTTTCAACAATAACATAAGTGATTATTAAGGAACCAAAAGGCAAACTATTAATTTTTCTTTCTAGAAATTCAAGGCCCAGGGGAACCACCAAATAAGTAAAGAGCTCCCAGAAGCCGTTGAGTGGGTGTTAGAGGTACACTTATGGCATAAAATTGTACTTTCCCTGTCCAGAAAATTTCCCAGCATGGATTTTAAAGAGGTGGAGATCTCTGGGATTAACAGAGCCAGATTTCTGCTTCAGCTTTGTCCTTCATAGCTGTTCCCCTGGGTAAGTGGTTTGGTTTTCTCATCTCATCTCATCAACACTAAAGCCAGTCTTATCTTTCTCACAAGGTCATTGCAAACATTGATTAAGACAGCTTTTTACAGATTAAGACAGCCTTAGTATAGACCTGACATACAGTATTTGTTAAAAAAAAAAAAAAAAAAAGAGACTTCCTTTCTCCTTCATTTCCCCTTCCAGCTTTGTATGTGAGAACTTTCCTTAATCCAACTCCTTCCTGCGGTCCCCTACGGTGGCAGTCAATTTCTTGGTCATGAGCTCTCCTGCAGTTATTTTTGAACCCAGGCATAGTGACACTGAGGAGGGCTCTAAGGTTGGCCATTTTGTTTTTATTTCAGTTTTTCTACAACTTGTTGTGATTCTAGACCTAAAATATACTATTTATATGATTAATTGTTTCATGTTAAAAATAGTTGGCATTTTTTTTTTTTTTTAATTTCTATACCCAAAGTTTCAGATGGACTCAGTTTTAGGTTTGGGAGATCTCAATAGTCAACTAAAAGGCAGATGAGCTGCATGCAACACGAGGACATTAATCTTTCTCTAAATGATCTTTTTCCTAGGAGTATGATCAGAATGGTTCATTTCACCTTTATAGATTGGGTTCAGTGATCTAGAATAGTACTGCCTGTAACATTAATGGATAATTCAGTTAGGGCCCATTTCTACAAAAGAGCAGGATTACCATGACTTGCCCCTGTGAAATTCTGATTGATGGCATTGTAGCATAAACTGGTCTCAGCTGTTTGGTTACACTAATGTTTGTAATGAAATAGTTTCAGAATGGTTTTTCTTTTTTGAGAATAAGTCTAAATGTGAGGTGGTTTATGGTATTATTTCATTGTAGTGCATATGCAAGTGGTTGCAGCTCATAGCTAGTCTAAGTAGTATTGGAAGGAATCTTTTTTATAAGCAAACCTTGTTATGGTTTGGATGTGAAGTGTGCTACAAAAGCTCATGTGTGAGATGATGCAAGAAGGTTCATAGCGAAAATGATTGGGTTGTAAGAGTTTTAACCCAATCAGTGATAAATCCCTTGATAGGAATTAAGTGAGTGGTAACTGAAGTGGTAGGGAGTGGCTGGAGGAGGTGGGAATTGGGGGCATGGCTTTGGGGTATATATTTGTATCTGGTGCATAGAATGTCTCTCTCTGCTTTCTGATCATCATGTGAGCTGCTTCCCTCTGCCACACTCTTCCATCATGATGTTCTGCCTCACCTTGAGTCCTGAGGAATGAAGCTAGCATTCTAGGGATAAAGACCTCTGAAACTGTGAGCCCCCAAATAAACTTTTCCTCCTCTAAAATTTTTCTTGTTGGGTCCTTTAGTCACAGCAGAAAAAAAGCTGACTAAAACAAACACGAATGCTGAATTCTGGTGCATTTCTAATTGAACATTGTGGCTGCCAATGACTCTGGGAAAGTTTCTAGAGAGTTCAAGTTACTTGCTAAGTCAATGTTCAGAGGCTGAGATGTGGAATCAATATCCGTAAAGTTCCCTAGAAAGAACTTTGTATTAGTGATATAATGCTTCCATTTTGTGCATGATGGAAGTTAACAATTGTAAAATAGCACAGTTTAGCATATACTAGCAAGTATTGTCTTTGTTTTGGAAACGATACCTTTATCTTATTTGTTGGAAACTCAGCAAATGGTATTTTAGAAGAAACACTTTTCAGGATGTTATTGTGGGTCACAGTGTGAATTTTATATTATCATACATACCATGTAAAAACTTTCTCCTCTGAAGGAAGGAGCAATAATTACTTCATTAGTTACATAAGAGAGTCATAGGTCTTGAACATAAATTGATTCTGATTCATCAAGGATATTATTAAGCTGTCAAAATCTGTCAATATGGACTGTGACAACAACATGTAAAATTCCATTAAAGGGTCATTAATGAGGTCTTTAAGCTCATGCTTAGCATTTTATCTGAATTACTAATGGGGCTTTTCTTAAAACAGGATTCAAGTCAGATGTCTCATAAACTTTGATGCGGTTAGAAGTTTGCTATTGGAAGAAAGTGCTAGTCTTTTTGAGTTTTGCAGTTCCTATGTCAGCCAAAATGAAGCAGCAGTTAAGTACAACCATAGTAATTTTCAACTCATGACATTTATACATGTTACTTTTTAAATCTGGTATGCTCTGAAGATGGGCTGCAGTTGATGACATATTAGTTTGTATGCAGAGACTTAAATACTCTGGCACCAAGAGAGTCATTGTCAAATTTTGCTATTACTTTGATAGATTTATTTCCTGTAGATGAAAGGAAGTACAATTTGTGATGAAAACTTATTTTTTCTTTTATTGCACTGTCAATTGCTAAGATTGGTGGTATTTGCAAATGACAGTGTCCAACAAGAAAGGTAGTAGAATGAACACACACACATATATTTTTTTTCCTCTAGAAATATCTGACAACCACACAAAAGGAAGTGAGTTATTACCATTTTATGGTAGCCAAAAATGTAAATCAAAATGCCAAATTGATTAAGTCTCAGCATTGTAAGTGACGGCAGTTATGATCCATGTTACTTAGTTCTTCATTTAAATGGCAGACAGGCAGAGATTAGAACTATTCTATCATTTTAATGAATACTAAGAAAAACTTATCTATGATGCATAGAATAACAAGTTGTTTTCATTGAAAACAATGATAAAGTTGCAAACATCAAAAAAAACGATACTTTGAATAATTAGACCCAATTTCCTATTTTCATTCCTAGTATTTTTTTATTTGTTATTTTTAGATTTTCCGAGTATTTTTAAAGGTAACTAAGATACAGGTTTGAAAGAGATAAACATCACATGTGCATGCATTCTGAAAATTTCAGATGGGATGATCCTGATGGAAGAGAGCCAGATATGATTTATTTGATAGGACCCTGAGAGAGCTGAGACCACATTCACCTGATGGAAGGAGAAATTGGGAGGATATGTGCAGTTGCCAAGAAAGAATTAATTATAAGTGTGAGTACTAAGCCAAATGAAAGAGTGGAAGTTGCACAATAACCTTGAAAATCAGCATGAGCAGAGGTGGGAAGGTGATGGAGCACTGCATGGGAGTTGCAATGGGAGGAGATTTTAAGCAACTAATAAAATACAGCGATAAATTCAATTCAAAGGCTGCTTTTTTTTTGACTTAAAAATGGAGTACAATTCCTATACTGAATGATATCAGTAAGAAATTAATTTATTTAACAAGATTGTGCTCATACCTCGACCACTGATGATTAATTAGAAGCTGATTGCTGATTATGCCAGTTTCATACCTTGGAAGTTTCCAAGGGGGTACTCACACCTTTTGAAACTTATTTTTGCTATGAAAGAGAAAATTATTACTCACTCAAAGACTGAAAAATACTGGAGTAATAAAATAAAAAAACCTCTCTGTTCTTGGAAGAAATGGGCCATCTTTAGCACTGAACGTTTACCATTAGGATCTAGGGTTCCCGGTGTAAAATTCGATAGGAAGCATTATCAAACTTTTTCATATGATACTAATTGTTAAGAGAAGAACTTGCCTTGGCTGATGACAAGGGTACAGGGATGAACAACCTGTGCAATGTTCTTACTAACCAACAGGGCTGAAATCAGTTCCTCAGGGCTAGTCAGGTGTGTGTCAGAGAGTGTGATTGGGGCCAAACAGGGTCCATCCTAGGTAAGTGAACCCCATTTAAATGGTGATCTCCCATCACTAAAAGGCAAACATCACTGAACACCATACCCACATCAAGGCTACACTGTTGATTTGCTTACCAGGGACTGACTGAAATCTGTTTCATATGAAATGACCTGGGATGACTAAGCCCAGTTTGCGTAGTGTCATTACTGATCTTCCTGCAATGAACAGGGTGAAGGCAAAAGGATTGCTCCATTTTGTCACTTAAAAATAAATCAACTATACTTGCCAAAATTTTAAGCATTGTAGCAAATCAAGTAAAAATGTAAATCTGCCATGAATTTAAATTTTCTTGCTCTTAACTATTAACCTTGAGAAGATATGAATCTTATTATTTATAAAGAAAGTGAGGGATATTATTGAATACAGTTGATTTGGATTAATCAGTTAAAAATTAGAAAGTATTATTATTATTATTGTTATAAAATGTTTTGACACTTGGGATTAGGGAGCAGTTTCTCATGAAGAAGAAAGGAAAGGTGAAAACAATAATGGGCAATATCCATAAAATTGATGTACCTGGAAAAATAATTAGTCTGCAGAGGGCTAGAGAAAAAATTTGGGTTCCCAGAAGTCAGAGTTTTAGGAAAACAATTTCTGCAAATCTACTGGGATTTGTTCTTTTGAACCAGTGAATTCTTTTGCCAAACTCTCTGTTTTGAAGGCCTTTAGGGTCTCAGAAATTTTCATACAGGTTATTACAATGACTCTTTTGAGAGAGCTTATCTCCTTTTAATTTCTTTCACTTGACTTCTGAAATGTGCAGCATTTAAAAAACTCATTACACATTTGTGTTCACAACCTATCACCCAGATGTGGTTGAAATGCTCTGCCTCAGCCCTGTTACTCTGCAGAGCCTAGGGGTTAAGAGTTTGACAGAGGCAGTTTCCAACAGGAAGAGTTGTGGCCAGGACAAGGCAGCAGGTATGCTCTGTTCATCACTGTGCTAAGAATGGACATTCCTCATTATAAACACAAGGATGGGAAATTTTATTTGCATAGTAAACCAGTCTGTAAAACTCTGTGACGTGACCTACGTCACCTTTGTGAAGGTTTTATTTTCTTTCTTTTAGGTTAATCCAATAATTTCTATATATCACTAGTATGTTTCTTCCATTTTACTGTTTTTTGTTGTGTTGTTATTGTTGTTTGTTTTTTGTTCCAGGGATTGAAGTCAAGGGCACTTATCCACTGAGCCATATCCCCAGCCCTTTTTTTGTATTTTATTTAAAGATAGGGTCTCACTAAGTTGCTTAGGGACTCACAAAATTGCTGAGGTTGGCTTTGAACTCGTGATCCTCTTGCCTCAGCCTCCCGAGCTGCTGGGATTATGGGTGTGCACCGCTGTGTCTGACCATTTTACTATATTAATTGTTGATTCCTTTACTGTTGTGATAAGAGCACGGGGCATCCCCTATTCTTTTTTGTATCCCATATCTAGTTTGGTGTTTGGATCAGTAGGTGTCTTATACATTTTGGTTTTGAACAAAGAACATAAACTTTGCAATATATAGTGGTATTTCTCACAGGTCCACTTAAACATTAAAGGAACTTCAGATTTCTGAGTTTTATTTTTTGTGTGATGATTGCTAGTTGGTACCAAGCAAAATATGACTATGATATTTTAAAGGTAGTTCTCTCATATTTGCAATTATTAATTTCTGCTCATTTCCATGGTTTTGAACTGTGTTTTTTTCTTTATTCTTTTTTAATTGTTGTTGTTAAGAAGATAACCCAATTAACCCTTGCTTATTCCTGAATATGTAGAAATATGTGATGGTTATATTCTGAGTCGGATGAAAATTTTAGTTAAAATTGCATCCATATGTAAAACACATAAACATGGAAACAAATATAGCAGGGAGCAAGGAAATAGTTCAACTTTGAATTATTGAGAAAGATGAGCTGTTTTTTTTTTAATATTTTGAGGTTCCCACTATGTTTTTCAGCTGCATTTAACAATGTCAGCAAGAGAAATGACAGTTGGTAAAAGGTCAGAAGAGAGGTTTTGATGTGTTTAAGCTCAAAGTGTATTCAAAGAGTAGAATAAATTTTGGATAACACCACAACCTGCCATCGGTTATCCAGTGTTTGCACACTGAAGGAAGTTTCAGAAAAATCAAATCTATTGCCATGAAGAAGGAAATGGAATGGTGAAACTATTAGTTGAAACACTGGTAGAATGGTTTGAATTGAGTACAAACCTTGGTTTTTAAGCACAGGACTAGCCGAGGGATCTGTTCCAGACACAGAAGACTTTGGGCTTTATTACCCCGCTGGACTCAGGGAGGAAGTGGTGCCACAAATGTGTGCTCAGTCAGCTTAAAGGCCACGTCTTTGACTACTGATACATGGATGGCAAAGGACAAAAACTGGGAGTCATAAATGCTGTTAGACAAAGTGTATAGGAGGCCATTATTTTGGACCAGCTTCCTGCAGTAGGCCCCAGCAGACCAAATCACTGTGGATTCACTCATGCTAAGGAAGCAGATAGATGTTAAACAACCAACTTTAAAAATTGTTCTGTTTCTTTCTTCTCTTCTTCTAAAAACCAACTGTTTTGTCATGTTCTGGGGACCACTCATTCTATATTATGGAATGAAGTGTGATCAGATTCTAGAATCACTAAATAAAGTCAATAGGACATTTAAACCAATATTCTTATAATTTTGCCCTTAATGTGGACCGACCTCTTTCTCCAACTTCTGAAGAATCCTCCTGACAGGTATGGTGCTTGCTTTTTATGGGGAGACATGTCCCCACTGGATGCTGACAAGTTGTAAACTTGTCTAGGTTAGCTGAACATACAATACAAATTCAATAACTAAGCCCAACATTGCTGTGTCTGAAACTTCATTTCGTGAGATGGATACAGTAAGTAGGAAGTATTACCAGGCAGCATTTCTTAGGTAAGATTTCTACTCTGAAGGTTTTTTCCAAGGGACACAATAAATTATAAATTATAGTGTAAATTATAGTGCCACAAATGATAGTGCAAAAGAACAGTGCTTTCACTGTGGTGATCTCATTCTGAGAGCAAAGCTTTCCTTTGATAGCTAGAGAACAACTCCATCTATGGGTCAAAATGCTGTTGATTATAATAAGAAACTTATATCTATGTCTATGTATGTATTATTACTTCAAATATTCAGTTACATATCATTTTCTGTCACCTCAGTGTTCAAAACTAAAATGGACCATGGGAATCAACAGATATTGATATTATTGCATCCCACCCTGCATAACCAGTTATCTTGTTTTTAGGGTCTTCCAACTTTTTTTTTTTTTTAATCTCCTGCTTTTCCCTTTAAGAAGGTAGCTCTTCTGGCTTTTCTTTCTCTTTCTAGTCTCTAGAGTTTCTGGCAATATGATCAGATAAAGAACTGATTACAGCAGAAGTTGACAAATTGAGGCTTGAGGACCAAAGCTAGCCCCATCTGGCTTTTGTACTGCCTGTGTTACAGGGCTGGGGTCTTCTAGGAAACTGAGGCACTGTGAAGGCCCCCCATCAACCCCAATTCTTGTGACCCCCAGAAGGATTTCAGACATGTTGCTCAGAGCAATAGGCATGAGTTTTTTGAAGCTATAGGAAAAGGGAAAGGGGTACTCTCAAGAGAGAGAGTGGGTCATCTTACAGAGGAGAGATTGTCCCTCTCTAACACTCCAGTTTTACTGGGGATCCCAGAGAAGTTTCCAGAGACTCCTGCCCAGGTTCACCTCTTGTCTTTTGACTAAGCAGGGTAATATCAGATTTTGAAATCTCTACTGCCATACAACTCTAGGTCACTTTGGCTTATGATGACCAGTTATAATTGGATTCTTAACCATAAATTCTTACATATTTTATGGTTAGTCGGAATTATCTTTATCTCCCTGAGTTTCAGGATCTGATCTATAAAAAGGGTCACAAAAGTCTCCCCCTTCAGGATACCTTTGGTTTTTCTTATAGATATTATTTTGGACCTACATTTCTCCTGTAAGTAACAGGGAGTTTGCTGAGGAATGTGACATATCCCATCCACTTAAGCCAGGTAGGACTGAAGGTAAATTGCTTCTTGGAAACAAAAGCATGTGTGAGTCAGCACCATGGATGGTCCACTTTATAGAATTATTCTCTTAACCTCATGTTCCCACCATTCACGTCTGTCTGTCCCCTATCACCTGTAAGCTAAAAAAAGGTTTTTACCCTTAGAAAAGATTGTGCAAAAAACAAAACAAAACAAAGAATACCATAGGTGTTCTGAAATGCCTAAAATATACATGGTCTGGCCTTTTATGGAAAAGTTTGCTAACTACTTCTCTACAGAATAAAATTCAAATGACTTTGATTTATGCGTGTTGATTTTATATCCTGCCACTTTGCTGAATTCATTTATTAGTTCTAGTAGTTTTTTTGTAGATCCTTTTGGGTCTTCTAGGTATAGAATCATGTCATCCGCAAATAGTGATAGTTTAAGTTCTTCTTTTCCAATTTTTATGCCCTTAATTTCTTTCGTCTAATTGCTCTGGCCAGTGTTTCGAGAACTATATTGAATAGAAGTGGTGAGAGAGGGCATCCCTGTATTGTTCCAGATTTTAGAGGGAATGCCTTCAATTTTTCTCCATTCAGAATGATGCTAGCCTGAGGCTTAGCATAGATAGCTTTTACAATGTCAAGGTAATTTCCTGTTATCCCTAGTTTTTCTAATGTTTTGAACATAAAGGGATGCTGTACTTTGTCGAATGCTTTTTCTGCATCTATCGAGATGATCATATGGTTCTTATCTTTAAGTCTATTGATGTGGTGAATAACATTTATTGATTTCCGTATATTGAACCATCCTTGTATCCCAGGGATGAATCCTACTTGATCATGGTGCACAATCTTTTTGATGTGCCTTTGTATCCGATTCGCCAGAATTTTATTGAGGATTTTTGCATTTAGGTTCATCAGGGATATTGGTCTGTAGTTTTCTTTCTTTGAGGTGTCTTTGTCTGGTTTCGGAATCAACGTGATGTTGGCCTCATAGAATGAATTTGGAAGAGCTCCCTCTTTTTCTATTTCCTGAAATAACTTGAAAAGTATTGGTATTAATTCTTCTTTAAAGGTTTTGTAAAACTCCACTGTATACCCATCCGGTCCTGGGCTTTTCTTGGTTGGTAGTCTTTTGATTGCTTCTTCAATTTCATCCATTGATATTGGTCTGTTCAAATTGTGTGTATCCTCCTGACTCAGTCTGGGCAAATCATATGTCTTAAGAAATTTATCGATGTCTTCACTCGACAAAACTTCTGAAACAGAAATGAGGAAAAACACTCCATTCACAATATCCCCCCCAAAAATAAAATACTTGGGAATCAACCTAACAAAAGAGGTGAAAGACTTATACAATGAAAACTATAGAACCCTAAAGAGAGAAGTAGAAGAAGATCTTAGAAGATGGAAAAATATACCCTGTTCATGGATAGGCAGAACTAACATCATCAAAATGGCGATATTACCAAAAGTCCTCTATAGGTTTAATGCAATGCCAATCAAAATCCCAAAGGCATTACTTGTAGAAATAGATAAAGCAATCATGAAATTCATATGGAAAAATAAAAGACCCAGAATAGCAAAAGCAATTCTAAGCAGGAAGTGTGAATCAGGCGGTATAGCGATACCAGATTTCAAACTATATTACAGAGCAATTGTAACAAAAACAGCATGGTACTGGTACCAAAACAGGAGGGTGGACCAATGGTACAGAATAGAGGACACAGAGACCAATCCACAAAGTTACAACTATCTTATATTTGATAAAGGGGCTAAAAGCATGCAATGGAGGAAGGATAGCATCTTCAACAAATGGTGTTGGGAAAACTGGAAATCCATATGCAACAAAATGAAACTGAACCCCCTCCTGTCACCAAGCACAAAAGTTAACTCAAAATGGATCAAGGACCTTGATATCAAATCAGAGACTCTGCGTCTGATAGAAGAAAAAGTTGGCTCCAATCTACATATAGTGGGGTCGGGCTCCAAATTCCTTAATAGGACACCCATAGCACAAGAGTTAATAGCAAGAATCAACAAATGGGACTTACTTAAACTAAAAAGTTTTTTCACAGCAAGAGAAACAATAAGAGAGGTAAATAGGGAGCCTACACCATGGGAACAAATATTTACTCCTCACACTTCAGATAGAGCCCTAATATCCAGAATATACAAAGAACTCAAAAAATTAGACAATAAGATAACAAATAACCCAATCAACAAATGGGCCAAGGACCTGAACAGAAACTTCTCAGAGGAGGACATACAATCAATCAACAAGTACATGAAAAAATGCTCACCATCTCTAGCAGTCAGAGAAATGCAAATCAAAACCACCCTAAGATACCATCTCACTCCAGTAAGATTGGCAGCCATTATGAAGTCAAATAACAACAAGTGCTGGCGAGGATGTGGGGAAAAGGGTACTCTTGTACATTGCTGGTTGGACTGCAAATTGGTTCGGCCAATTTGGAAAGCAGTATGGAGATTCCTGGGAAAGCTGGGAATGGAACCACCATTTGATCCAGCTATTGCCCTTCTCGGACTATTCCCTGAAGACCTTAAAAGAGCGTACTACAGGGATACTGCCACATCAATGTTCATAGCAGCACAATTCACAATAGCTAGACTGTGGAACCAACCCAGATGCCCTTCAATGGATGAATGGATTAAAAAAATGTGGCATCTATACACCATGGAGTATTACGCAGCACTAAAAAATGACAAAATCATGGAATTTGCAGGGAAATGGATGGCACTAGAGCAGATTATGCTTAGTGAAGCTAGCCTATCCCTAAAAAACAAATACCAAATGTCTTCTTTGATATAATGAGAGCAACTAAGAATAGAGCAGGGAGGAAGAACAGGAAGAAAAGATTAACATTAAACAGAGACATGAGGTGGGAGGGAAAGGGAGAGAAAAGGGGAATTGCATGGAAATGGAGGGAGACCCTCATTGTTATACTAACTTACATATAAGAGGTTGTGAATGGAATGGGAAAATAAACAAGGTGAGAAATGAATTACAGTAGATGGGGTAGAGAGGGAAGATGGGAGGGGAGGGGAGGGGGGATAGTAGAGGATAGGAAAGGTAGCAGAATACAACAGTTACTAGTATGGCATTATGTAAAAATGTGGATGTGTAACCGATGTGATTCTGCAATCTGTATCTGGGGTAAAAATGGGAGTTCATAAATCACTTGAAGCTAATGTATGCTAATGTATGAATATGATATGTCAAGAGATTTGTAAGGTTTTGAACAACCAATAAAAAAAAAGAGCTTTAAAAAAAATTCAAATGACTTAGTTTAGCATCTTTCTTTTACTGTATCTTCTTACCACTTCCCATGCATGTCTTACCTCCTTTAGCTTCAGCAAATCTTCATCAACCTCTGCAAGGCTGTGTCCCACCCCTGCCACCCTGGATCTGTGTTGTAGGGCTCAGAAAACAAAACCCCAAAGTATGGTGCTCTGGATCTCAGAAGCAGGCCTGAAAAACAAAGTTTCTCTGACCTTCTGTCTCCCTGTCTTCTATTCATGCCCCCATTTGGCCTCACTCCCAAGGCAAACTGTAGAAACTAGAATTTCTCTTCTGCAAGGCAGGTCATAGAAGGCAGAACTTCTGTTTTCCAAAACAAGCTTTATAAAACCTAAAAATATAATTCTAATCTTTCCTCACCTTTCTGTCTTACAAGTAGCCATGAAGAAATTTTCTGATCTGCTTTGTCTTATAGTAGATCAGGGCACATAAAAGCAACTTATAACAGCAAATGATTTTGCATGGAAGATATTTGCATCAGATAATGTATTTGTTATGGAGAAGAATTAAGGTTGTTTTCCACAATCTGCCAGTTTGAAGTTCTGGCAATTACTAAGGCTATCCTAAGGAAGCCCTGGTAGAAGGGGTTCTGTATCATATCTGTGAGGAAGAACTTCTGCACAGAGAGGTCAAGAAGAATCTGAACAAATAGGCCTGAGTTTCCTCAGCTTATTTGCATTATTAGCTCACACTCTTCATATTTCTATGTGGCTGTCCATGCCTCATAGACGCTAACACAGAAATGGTTGGTTCATACTGGGTCTCTGGGTCTTCATTCTGAGGGCTCCAATGCACATAGAACTTGGAGTAAATACATTTGTTTTGTTTTCCCCTTATTAACCTTTTGTTATAGAGGTATCATCCACGGCCATTACAAAGGGAGGGGAAAGGAACCACCCTGATTGCCCTACAGTGTCTTCATACATTCTCTTCCCTCTTCCAGGGGTCATTTTACCCTGCATCTGTAGTGACCTGTACCTGTTCTATAGTTTATCTATTTTCATCTTCCGTTTTCTGAAAATGACAATGTACACAATACTGGCTCCTAATGAACATTATATAATAATTAAATATATCTTGTCAAATAAATTAATATCTAGCAAGAGAGATATTTATAGAAATTTATAACCAGTGAAAAATCTGTGCTTGCTGTTATTGCTGGTTATGCCATTGTGCTGGACATCTCCCTTCTCATCCTGCCTAGGTTATTTACTATCAATATAAAGAAGGAAGTGTTCATCTTTTGAACTCTTTTTCTCATTTGTGTTTTATTGATATATATATATATATATATATATATATATATATATATATATATTTTAAAGGCACAGAAAAAAATTCAGTGCATGGTCTTGAAGATTAGTGGTCCAGTTTTCTAAGCAGTGGTGGTAAAGGAATAACATTTCAGGAGACAAAAATCAATTTATAATAGCAAGTGATTTTGCATGAAAGATATTTGCATCAGATAATGTATTTGTTATGGAGAAAAAATAAGATTGTTAGCTATAATCTGCCAGTTTAGAGTCGGGGTATTTCTAGGGCTACCCTAAAGAAGCTATTGTGGTCACCTTTGTAGTATATAAAAAGGGAATTTATTGCAGTTAAACACAAATATGAATAATAAAAAATTTGTTTGCAAACCAAAAGGGAGAAGGTAAAAACGAATTTGTCTGGCAGCTGACCAGATATGGGAATTAGAAGTTGGAATGAGACTAAGATAATTGGTATATATATATTAGGTTACAATAAAGACAGAATTTTGCACTAATCTTGAGGGGAAAAAAGGATATAACATTCTATTATGAAATCTGGAGAGATGCTAAATATTGATATTGAGATGAGGAAGGGAAAAGAAATAGGGAATGAAATGAATCTAATATCATAAAATGCATATAAACGTATGTGTGTATATATATATATATATATATATATATATATATATATATATATATATATATATATTGCTGCTGGGGATTGAATCCAGGGTCCTACCCTTGTGAAGCACATGCTCTACCACTGAACTACACCCCCAAATTTTAAACTATTTGAACTCAGTTTTTGTTCATTGTCTGCTTTTCCCTGACCTTTGAGGAACCTGTTATTAAAACTCTGCCTTCATATTTTCCCAGTTTAAAGCTACCCAGCAGAGATGCTCTTTAGTCAATATAAAGCCTTCATTTCTTATTCTAACTTGACCTGAATTTCTTTTCTCATCATTTTTTTCCCCTTGAAACCTGTTTCAACCTCTGACATCAAACTCACTTCTGTGGGCATGTATAAGCTGTGAGGTGTAAGATTGTATTCACTGTACTTTCCTTAAAAATCCAGCTATCTCATTTACCTATTTATCATCCTTGATGTTAGAAGTAATAGCTATGGTTATTTATATTAAGATTCACTTTTCTTCATCATTTAAAGAATATCAACATAGATGTGACACTATCCTTTGGATATGTGAGTTGTTATGTGGCTGGCACTCTGCTAACACAGTATTTTATTTAATTTACCTAACTTTGGAATCTTCTGGTATCATTGAAAGGATGAGAAAAATCCTTAAAAAGGGTTTGTGAAATCTATTTTAAGTACTATTTTGACTCCTACTCTTACCAAGTTAGTTTTTTCTAATTCAAAAGGAAAATGTGTCCAGTTTTATGAACCTGTTTTGGGTATTAGTCTTATATATTTTTCCTCCAGTAATCTAATGTGTTTTCTTCTTAAACTTTGGACATCACAGTTAAGTGTTATTCTAAAATTTCTGGTGGAGCATAGAGAAGAAGATTCCAAACATTATCAAATCTTCGTACCATTTGACAGCTATTTGGTGAGCTAAGAGGTGCTGCCCTTTTTTTTATCACTTGACCTTTCAGGGGCTACAGACAAATAAATTATCAAGTATGTCACCACAGTGTTTCCTATGGTCTGGTGTGGATTGCTGACCTTTCTATCTGTAAGTATTATCAACCAACTGACCAAAATGGTCATTCTGCCTCAAGGTTGGTCAATCTAGCTAGTAGCTTTTGTGTGGCACTGAGATGAATAGATGAGTTTGGAGCATTAGGTGCTCTCCCGGTAGTTTGTTAACAATTGGATCCTAATAATTGGCAACGGAGGATAAGACAAAAAGAATGCAAAGAAGGGAGGTACACCTAAGGTTGGGGCCATGTGGATTCATAGGAATTACAATCTAATATAGTTCCCCAGAGATGGAATGAGAGACCATTGACCTCTGAGCATGGCTGAGAGATCAGGTCCCTGAACTGACTCCATGGTTGACTATGGTCCAGTTTCAATTTCTGTTTATATAGCTTTAAAGTCTCCCCCACCCCAACTTTTTTTTCTCCCTGGGGTAACTTGATTTCCTTACTGTCAAAAGAACTGACCAGAAACAAATGAAATTCTTGTCATTTAGACCTTCCTTCCTGAGCAGGATATCAATGCACTCTGTCTTATAATACTGCTCTGTGTATGCAGTCAGTGTGTGCTGTGAACAAGGATCTGACAGGCAGCCATTATCCATTCAGGGAATGTCATGCTCTTTCTGCTTTCCCTTGGACAGCTGGTCCCCAAAGAATTGTAGCACTGTCAAAACTTAAGCATTGCCCAGCTCTCCTTAAATGTACTTATGTGAGAAACATGCAGTCTCTTTGCACTTAATAGGCGCTTTGGCTATAATGGGAATTGAACTGAATTGCATGTGCATTGCATGCTTGGTTTCTTCTGTGTGAGGAAAACACTACCAGCTAAGTTTCATTTTGGGTGGTTGAGCAGCAAAGACCCTACTCCCTCCCATCCTGACCTCTAGCCTCCAGGTTTACACCTTGCTTGCTTGAAAGGTGCAACCTTTTTATGGCTCAAGACACTTGGAGTTGTTTGGGGGAAAGTGTTGTCTCTATTAAGGTTATTAGGACACAAACATAGACCCCTACTGTCTCCTGGCATTCCCAAGCCTTTTATCAGGGCTGGGAAGCCTTAGACTTCAGATGGTGAACATTTAGAATATACCAATGTTGCTTGGCACATGGCAGATGATACTAAGCATAAAGAGTAAATCAGGTAGCAATTATGTGATGAGAATTTTTTATTAAACTCACCAACTAATTTAAACCTTGTGAGCTTCTTTTTTCTTACTTACTAATTTTTATTGCATTTGTTTCATGGAGAGAGAGAGATCTGGAAAATATGTAAATAGAGATATAAATAATGCCCTTAAATAGACATTGTGCTTTATCTCATTTAATCCTTATAAGAATACTCACAGGTAGATAGTTTTACCTGTATTTTGTGGATGAAGGAATTGAAGCTGAGAGCCATTAATGAACGTTTCCCAAAGACTGCCAAGAGATATGTTGTAGCCGGCATCTGATTTATTCAAGAGCTTATAATTATTCTACTTTGCCATAAAATATTGGAATATAAATGAATTATCCCAACATTATTTTGAAGTGCGTTTAAAGCTTCCATTTAATTTCTTTTTCTTTTCTTTTTTATAAAATTGATTTAAAAAACTTAAAAACTCATCTTCACCAACAATATTTCATTTCTTAAAAAAAGTTCTAAACTTGGAGGCATTGGCCATGACTAACAGCAGGCTTCTGAGGATATAATTCATTGTTCCTAATCAGGTGGTAGAAAGGATTTTTTTTTCTGTTGCCTTGGCTCAAAGTAATTTCATATCTATCCATTTTTTGTGAGCAATTAATCAGAGACCCAAGTAATCAAAGCTGCAGACAGAACTCCCATGTTGGATTTCCACGTTACATTTACCAATTCTTAGCACTTTAAATGATTTCTTACCCAAGTAGCTTAAAACCACATGAATCACATGACCAAGTACCGGCTATACTAGGCATGATTTACCCATCCTGGAGAATGCATTTCAGATGACTTTGCAGGAAATATAAAGAAAAATGATTATGGCAAAGACATTTAACTGGAAAGCATTCAGTGGTTTATATCTTTAGTATGACACCATTGGGTCCTCCATTTGTAGTTTAAAGTTATGTTTTACAAAGCAACTGGAATTCTATTAAATTCATTTAATAAAAAAGAAAGTTTCCGTGAAAAAAATATTGTATAAAAATGTGCATTTTTACACAGCTCAGAATCAGCATACTGCCTATTTTCCTTAGTTGTCTGTGGGTTGGTAAGAAGAAAAATCACAGACCCATGGCTTCCAGGAATTGAAAGTAAAAAAACAAAAAAACAAAATCTTAGAACTGGCTTTGACCAAAATGTTGAATATCAGTTTATTCTGAATGGGAAACTCTTTGAGGTAGGATTGAAGGGGTTTAAATTATCACATTATTCAATAATTTAAAATTCAATTGTTATTTAGTTGCCTGTAACATTCACCAGGATAAGACTGATTGAGGTTCAAGAAACTTATTTTTTGAAAACTGGGTACAAGGCTTGCAGAGGTATATGCATCTCATATTGAGTTAGCTTGCATAGTGGTTTCTAAATTAAAACTCAAGGGGAGGACATTACATATAAATCAGTTTTTAGTTTGCCTTGGAAATAAAAAAAAATAGAAAATATGTGGCAAGATAGGACCTATTGTGCCTTTCAGTGGAGATGAGTGCTTTCCAGTTCTCTGCATTCTCCTCCTCTCAAATAATATATATTCAAATTCTCCATAGCTGACCTAACTCACTAGAAGCTACCTGATTATAGATATTTGAGTTTCAACCCTTATTTAATGCCTGCTTGTTGCTATCCCAAAACACATAGTTATATATAACTTGTGTCTTTTGTGACATTTTTCAATCCTTAGGAAATTATAATTTATTATTATAATTTGGCTCTATTATTAATACCTAGGTGACATTTTGAAGTCCTATGGACCTTAAAGAAGAATATATTGACATGATAAAAACAACATAGTGATGTTAAAATCATGAAATTTGTTAGGATTATCTTTTATGACAGATTTACATGTTGAGAAAGATTTGGAACATATGAGAAGAATCCACAATAATCTTGATTATGTATAAAGCAATGAACTGCTATAAGGTTGGGATTATAACAGGTAATTCCATGTTATAGCTTTGCTTTTCTTAACCTTTTATTCTCCTCTCTAATTCACTCTCTACCCCCAAATGAATGAGGCAAAAGAAGAAAAAAAAACAAATAAAAAACCAAAGAAACAAAATCATCATGGTAATGGGATATAGAAATGAAAATGCATTCCAATATATTTAGCATGTTAAAACTTGATATAGATAGAGACTAGGATAGAATTGTCAGGTTTATCAAATTAATGCTTAGTAAAATTTGAATTTCAGATAAACTACAAATACTTTTTAATATAATTATGTTTCATGCAATATTTAGGGTATGCTGCTATTAAAATTCACATGTAACTGGTTCTTATATATTTATCTCAACCCTAGAACAGGTAGAAGATGATATAATAATAACCAAGACTCCGTCAGCAGATGCAGATCCCAGAAGTATCCTAGTCCCAACCTGAGACCTGAATATCAGACGGTCCTGGTAGAGAAGGCATGTTTTTCTTTTCTTTTCTTTTCTTTTTTCTCTTCTCTTCTTTTCTTTTCTTTTCCTTCCCTTCCTCCCTATTTCTATCCCTCCCTCCCTCCCTTTCTTCCTTCCTTCCTTTTTTTCTCTCTCTTTATTTTTTATTAGTTCTAATCAATTATACATAACAGTTGAAAGCTCTGCTATTCATTGTACACAAATGGACCAGAATTTTTTGCTTCTCTAGTTGTACATGAAGTAGAGTCATTCCATTCGTGCAATCATACATGTACCTAGGGTAATGATGTCCTCAGCACATCATCTTTCCTACCCCCTTACCCCCTCGTCAACCTCTCCTTTACCTCACCCAAAGTTCCTCCACTCATCCCATGCCCATCAATAATAAATCCTCTGAAAGGGAAATAAGGAAAACTACTCCATTTACAATAGCCTCAAAAAAAATTACTTAAGGAAAGAGGTGAAAGACCTCTACAGTGAAAACTATACAATGCTAAAGAAAGAAATTAGAGACCTTAGAAGATGGAAAGATCTACCTTGTTCTTGGATAGGCAGAGTTAGTATCCACTTATTAGAGAAAACATTTGGCCATTGTTTTTTTTTTTTTTTTTTTTTTGAATTGGCTTATTTTGCTTAGCATGATATTCTTCAACTCCATCCATTTACCTGCAAATGAGAAGGCATGTTTTTGATAGTCCAAGTGGTAGACAGTCAGACAAGGTTCAAGCTGGCAAGCAACAAGTTGAAAAGTTTACAGATCTTAGGATGATGATGGTATCTACTACATGAGCTTTAGGATAATGTTGAGTATAGTCCAGGCACTGTTCTGGATGCTTTGCATGCATTAACTTTTTAAATAATCATATCCCTGTGAAATAGATACTGTCTTTTTCAATCTCCTTTTATAGGCAAAGAGACCTGAATATCAAAAATTAATTTGCCCAAGTGACATTTGAAGTGACAGAGTCTGGGTTGATAATTCATTACTTACTTACTCAGTAAATGATGGAGCATTATGCAAATCATGATAATTATTTATTGAATGCAAAATACTTTATGTCATGTAACTTTTATGACAACCCATGATGTAGACAATATTGCGAAAGAAAAGAATATCTATGTGTTGTTTTTAGAGGTAGAAATTGTTCGAAGGACTTTTATTAATACAAGCTTCTTACAAATCATTGCTGTAGAAAAAAATTCAGAGTGTAATCCTTTTTAAACACCAGAAATAACATCAAGTTTTATACTTTTAAAGGCAAGAAGACAGAGGTGGTAAAAGTAGAAAATAAGCAAACCAGAGAATATTCATTTATATATTAAATTAATTTCACTAGGAGCGATTTATAATATATTAGTATTTCTGACACGAGTCATATCATCACTCCATGTTTTACAAAGCTCAAAAAGTTCTCACAATGTAGCTGCTATATGACACATATGTAAATATGCATACACATAATTCAACAATATATGCGTGCGGGGGCACACACACACACACACACATATATACATAACTTTATATATTTAATATGTATTGTATATATTTTAATATGAAGATAGCTCTATACAGATCTTAATGGTCTTATCTTCGTGGGCCTTGGATGCCAGGAAACTTAGGGAGGGTGAATGGTCAAGAGGAAGACTAGAGGGCAGCATTGAGTCAAGCTCACTGAGAGCAGTTCAGCCCACCAACAAACTTGGAAATCCAAGAAAGTATTGTTCATTTCCCGTCTAGAGATAATATATTCCAGGACCTCTGGATAAATGAAAACTTCATGTGACTTTCTCTGTATCTACTTTTATCAAAGCTGACTTATTTTTTTAAAAGTAGAATCATATTTCTGATTCTCTATTTTCAAAAGAGCAGGCTTTTCTTATTCTGGTTTGCCATTATGCTTCAGAATTGTCTAGAATTTTGGGTCTCTCTTCCTTGGGCCAGACTCTGATTCTTTTAATTGCAAAGAAAAGTAATAGATGCTAACAGACAAAAACTGATCAAATAGTTCCATATGACCTTTAGTTCCTATTTTAAATGCAATGCTCAAAGCTTGCTTTCAGCTCTCTGACAGAAAGATTTCAAGTGTCTGGAGATTCTGTGCTATAAGCTAATGATAAATGCTAATGTTTGCAGTGGAAAATGAGAGTCCAATACAAAAATTTACTGCTGGACTATTGTGGTGAATTTCTAGACTACTTTTACCCAGCAATTTGTTTTAACTTTTCCAGGTTTCGGAAAGGGAAGGGAATGTAGCCAAAGAAGAATTCTTCTTCTTAGGTGTTAGTCATACTAGCTCTTTTTCTTAAATAAGGGAAAAGTGCAATGTCTTTTAAAAAAAATCTACTTGAGTTGATTTTGGTAACTGCTATATCATAGGATAAATTATGCCTAAATCAGAAAGTGGGATTTATAAAATATTGGAAACTTGCATGAAAGAATGTGGTGGCCTTAGTCAATCCATCTTAGCTATGAGAAATTTACTAATGTTTTCTTTTCTTGTAAGCAGGAAATAAAAATCAGCATATTCATGGCAATAAGAGGTTCAAGTCTATAGGGGTGCATGTTTCCCCCAGAGCAAGTGAATGAGCTCAAGTTTATGTTCCTAGTTGTTGGCAGGATCCTTTAGATTTGTTTAACTTCAAGCTTAGGTGTTTTTCCAATATGTCATCTCATACCAAACTGTTCAGCCTTCTCCACCTCAGGGTTTTTTTTTTTTTTTTACCAGTAAAACAATGACAGCTGCCTTTTTTTCAGGGGGATGGGTGTGAGGATTAAAGATAATTTTTAATGCAGTGACTGGCCCATGATTTTGTTTTAAAAATGAGAAATTTTACTATTACTAATCAGGTAACAGGTAGGTGTCCCAGTAGGTAGGTAGGCAGGATATAGTGGTAAGAAAGTCTAGTAGGAGGTACTAAATTAGGGTCTAGATAGGTATGGTAGATGATAGGAAAATCTGAAGACTATTGAAGCCAGCTAGGCAAGGGTCAGATCCAGAGAATGGAGGAATTGAAATGTTAATGCCTCCAGAACCCTTCTTCCACCCTATCAAGATAACCTGTCTTTGCTCCAACCTGTGGCTAAGTAATTCCTGTCCCAGGAATTGCGCCTGCCTACAGGGAGTTATAAAGTTGTTAATTAATGTGTCCTGGGCTGCTCCATCCTGCCTTTCCCCTTTCAGCCTACCTGTTTCCCACCTTTTGGTCATCCCACCAAGCATCTCCTGGGGCTAGTCAGGAAGGAAAGAGATAAGTGGAAACAAACAGAAGAACAAAGGTAGGCTAGGACATATAAAAAATTAAAACACCCTTGCTTCTTGAATTACCAAGATACCACCTATGGCCTCCTTCTCCCTCCCAGGAGAAGTCTTTGTTACTCCTTTTTAAATAAACCCTACTTTATATGCTTGCCTCGGTGTGCTTTTCTAATGTTATACTTCAACATTTGAGGGAGCAAAACTCGTTACTGCTAACTGGCAATATTTTCTTGGAAGAATCTGGCTCACAATTGGATTAGACTGAGTATAAATAAGTTAATGGTTTAGTTTTGCAGAAAATGAAGACAAGAACCTAAAAAGGAGATGAATAAAGTCATTCAATCCAACATGAATTTAACCATTAGCACCTCCTGGAAACAATGTGATGCACCCCTGTATATCCATTGGTGTTTGAAAGGTATTTAGTTATTAAATAATTGAAATGATAAAATTCAATATAATATATGTGATAATAAAAGAATCCAATTTTATCTTAAAGCCCAAGTATGAGAACAACAGAGGTCAGTGAAATTTTTTTATTGTGATTTTGATTTGAGATTGAAATCATTTTAAATTTGTCATCTTGCATGAAACCACGAATAAAATTTTCTTTAGTTTTTTTTTATTGCTGTGTAATACACGTTTGACGTGTTTAGAAAGTGATGATGTGTGACAGCAGCAAGAGTACTTTTGGTATGTGACTATATAACCTGTCAAAGAATTTGCATCTGGCTTTTCTGAAGTGCTGTCATTCTCATTCACTTCAAAGGCCCTCAAGCCCCTCACTGTCCCACAATAAATGCTGTCACCCAGTCAACACCAATTTCATCTACGTGTGATACTGCTGATGCATGTCAAACCCTTGTTAAATTCACTGTGGGTCAACTACCTAGATGTTTCCTCTCAATGATTCAATCATGAAACATAAGGCACAGAAAGACCTACGCAAGTGGGACAGCTGCCGTTGTTATGATAGCTACATTAGGAACCTGATGGATGAGGTAGAATCTGAGTTGAACACAAATATCAGTAAAAGTGAAGTCGTGAAAATTTTAACAAATTAATCTTGTATATTTGTATATTATCCCAAAGGCATTTGATTTGATTAGTTAGTTGCTGACCTTTCTCTGATTAAAATGGATGGTTTTAGAGTCCTATTGAAATAGATTTGTTTTCATTCATTCACTAAATTTTCCTTGAGTTAGGTGCATGATAAACACTGAAGATAAATGCACAACATCTAAGAGTTGGCCTCCTTCTTTCTGGACCTCCCAGACTGTTAGGAAACAAAATTTCATTGGATAAACACAAATTAGTATAATTGCTTTTGAAATTTTCCTTTTGTTGTTTCTATAAATCAGCTTTCTTTTCCTTGCTCAAAAGGTTTAATGTTATTAAATATGGAATGCATTGGAGGACAAGGAGGAGCAGGAAAGCAGTTTTCTCTTTGATTCGATTCCTACTCAGAATCTCACTGGTTTCTTAACACTTGTGTTTGAATTCCCTTTTATTTCTTAGTGAGTGACAGAGATGGAGGTCATAATTGTGTTAGAATGAGGGTTGTTGGCTTTGGAATTTTTTTCTTTTTTCAGTAGAAATTGTGACTGCTCACTCTCTTCTTCTCTGCTTTGGTTAGGACTCTGCCTTAATCAGTTTGGAACTGTAAGGTCTGAAGCATCCTTCTAAAATTAACTTTGCCTTTCTGGAACATAGAGTAATTTAGAGATGACATAAAAATATGATTAAGTCTTCCTGACAATTGTGTTGTTTTCCCTTCATTGACTTTTTAATTATTATATAAATATATTTTATTTTATGCATTGCATTATAAAATTAGTATTTTTTTAAACTGGAGAAGGTCCCAAATAAAAAGGAGAAGAGAAAAACAGAAAGTAAAATTTGCCATACTATCTCAACATAAATAGAACCACTGTTGATATTTTGTAGAGTGCTTGCCTACTGATTTAAAAGTTACCCTTATATACTTTTCCTTTAAGCAAAATTAAGATTTTTGGTAGAGAAAATTTCTAGATATAAAAGTGTGTGGTCAAACAGTCTGAATTCAGTTTTTAAAAGTTGAAAACATATTACCAAATTTGTATCCTGAATTCATGTAGCAATTTGTACTCCTACCATCAAAAGTGCATGTACTTCTGAATTTGCCAAGATAAGTTATCATATTTCTTAAAAACGTTCACTTGATAGGTGAGATTTTCTGTTTAAACAAATTATTGGTGCATTCCTTGGGTTTCTTTCTCATTGTCCATCGGTCCTCTTTAGCTATGGACCTTGGAATCCTCAGATATCTTTGTTGGTTCAAGGTATTTTTTTAAGCGAGATGCTTGTTTCTCCTGCTCATAATTCCATTCCTTATATTTGCTATGGCTCTTTGAGATCTTTTTTATTTTTGCTATTGTTGGTAGTTATTTGCTGGTTTTGTCTTATATATGCATCACATTTTTCTGTCACTTGCTTCTTTTTCCTATTCAGAAAGAAGACTGCTTTTAAGAATCCCATCAGAACAGAGATAGCCCTCTACTTGAACCCTTTATTAATCTATCAAGAAACTGGCATTTAATGCTTGCTAACTCATTCACATTTCTCTAGGGAAGTACAGTGCTTGTCCCTACAACCATTCAGTTGATTGTCTGAAGCTCTCTGACTAGGAAAAATGCAATATGATTATTTTGGTCAGAAATACAGAAACCACTCTAAGGATTTCTGGCAGGTTGGCACTTAATATAGAGATTTTCAAGCATGCACAACTATTACAAGGATTAGAAGAGCTGATGTCAATGGCTGCACAGAATATATAGGGATGATGTTTTTTACATAGAGTATTTATATTTGATGACTTCGGCGATTTCCATAGTGGATATTTGTTATCTATCTGTTTGCATCTCAGGAAGTTGTTCAGTTCTTTTATGATTCACTGCTTTGTGTTAGAGACTATAAGCATTTTTATAAAGAGTAATGGCCCCTTCACCTCCGAACGCACACTAAGGTTGGCCTATCTGCTTCTATTGGTATTTTCTGACAGGCCACAGCAATATTATGTTTCTTGAAGTTGTCTCTGTGTGCTTTTCCACTGCTCCTTTAGTCCTTCTTGTTTGCTGTCATCCTGATTCAAGTTGCTGAGCCATAGCTTCTTGAAATCTGGCTTGAGTCCATGCTCCTCTAATATACACCCTCTGAGGGTGAGTTGCAGCAAGCACAGCTTCAGTGCTGTGAACTGGCTGTGCTCCAGGCCTCAGCTGCTGATAAATCTGCCTTGGCATTTGATGTTAAGTATAGCTCTCAGATGATGACTACGTTTTTTGAAGCCGCATGCAACATTTTGATAGGCTGTTATTATAAACCAGCACCTAAGACTAGAAACAGGAATGGGAAGGAATTTTCCATGCATAGAAGCCCGTTAGCAGTGGTTGTCCTTTTCTGCACTCATTAATTTAGAGTCTAAAGATTTTTTTAACAGAATGTGATCCAAAAAATCAAAAAAGACAGGCGAGGGCACAGTCACCCTCAGGGCGACTTAGATATGTGGCCTTGGCAAGCAGCATTGCCAGGAACCTTAGAAAGCCTTTGACCTAGGATGTCCTTGAAAATAGGGATAGTTATCTATCATGTGCACCCTCAGGAGAAAGTAGTGCCTCATATAAAGATATAGGAAACAAAGACGCCCGTTGATTCCAGCAATGACCAATACCTTCACTTTTATTAATATCAGGTTGAAGTGTTTCTAAAAGTTTCTTCAGACCTGAATCTGTAGTTGTACTCCCAAACAAGCTTTCCACAGTTATAGTAGTTTGGGAAATCCTGTAAGTTTTACCCACATCTGAAGAATTACAATTAGAATTTTAAAACTTATGGCCAGTATTATAGTAAACAAAGCCTATTAATTTTACTTAACCTACCACCCTCTGCATTTTTTGAAATTATATTTATTTTTCCTTTTGCAGAATTTTGATGAAGCCATGTTGAAAACAAATCTACCACCTACATTATCTTTTGTGGCTGATTATTTTATTGTAGATGCCTATACGGGAGGTTCTTGAATTTGTTCTGAGCATTGATCCTATGGCAGTCTGTTTTCAGAACCTGTCTCAGTAATTTTTTTTCTCTTGCTGATAGCAAGATTTTCTCCCAATCTTTGACTTCCTGCATTCTTGTGATGTGTTTGTAAATGTATATTTAAACTGCTTTGAGTTTCTTTAATTCTCCAGATGGGTAGGTTATTATTTTTCAGTAAATTTAGGAAGTATTCAAACAATTCTTTCTTCAAATATTCTCCTGTCTCTCTCTCTCCTCCTCTTCTAGTATTCTCAGAGATACCAGATTTATTTCTGCACATCATGGTATATTTAATGGTGCCCTCATTTCCCTAAGACTCGCTTCTTTTTTCTTCTTTCTTTGTTTTGCATAGTCTCTACTGAACTGTCTTCAAGTCTTCAACTACTTAATTCCCTTTTTTGTCATTTCAAATTTATTGTTGAGTCCCTTAGTGAATTTTAAAAGTTTAGTTATTATATTTTTCATTTTTCAATTTGGTTCTTTTTTCGGGGGGTTGGGGATCTGGGGATTGAACTCAGGGACACTCAACCACTGAGTCACATCCCCAGCCCTATTTTGTATTTATTTAGAGACAGGGTCTCACTGAGTTGCTTAGCCTCACTATTGCTGAGGCTGGCTTTGAACTTGTGATCCTCTAGTCTCAGTCTCCCGAGCCACTGGACTTACAGGCATGTGCCACCATGCCCAGGCATTTGTTCTTTGTAAAAGAATAATTTTTATCTTTTTAATGATATTATCTGTGATATTGTCACCTCTGAGGTAAATTGCACATGCTAGGACATAGCCACTCTCAGGGTTGGGTTTGAGACAATGATAAGTTTCTGTCTGAGTGATATCCATGCTCTAGGGGCTGAGTGCTCAGTGGAAGGGAGTCAGCGGACCTACGTGTTCTTGGTTTTCTCTTCCTGGCATGGGACTGCTACCTCCAGAGTTAGGGAATGGGCCATTGACATCCCAATATTTTCAATTAACCCATGACCAAGGCAGCCTCCATTTTGCCAGTGGGGTTTGGATAGGAGAAAGGAGAACTTTTCTCTATAGCACTCACCAAAATTTAGCCTAAGGTACATGTGGCTGGGAGTAGGATGAGAAATGCTGAGATTCTGCTCCTCCTAGGAAGAAAGTTCTCTGGTTGGTTCTGGGGAGAAAGAGATCCCTGTGTTTCTGGCTAGGACAGTCTGGAGAGGGTCTTCCCTTGCTGCTCTAGGAGAGGAAAGGAGGGGAGTTTGCTTTTCTTACAGAATTTTTATAGATTTCTTTTAACTGGTCCTCATTTTTTAGTTGCCAGAATCTCTTAAATGTTGTTTTTAAAAATAATGGGGAGCAGATCAGTGAAGTTCCTTGGCTGTTTTGCTAGGGGCCAGTTTCTTCAGAGTAAATATTTTAAGTATATAATGTACAATACATAAAATTACAAAATAAGTCATTTACATTGAAATATAGGTCAGGTGTGGTGGCACATGCCTGTAATCCCAGCTGCTCAGGAGGCTGAGGCAGGAGGATCTTGAATTTAAAGTCAGCCTCAGCAAAAAGTGAGGCACTAAGCAACTCAGGGAGACTCTGTCTCTAAATAAAACACAAAATAGGGCTGGAGATGTGGCTCAGTGGTCAAGTGCTCCAAGTTCAACCCCACCACCCCCAGAAAAAGAAATATAGTCATCAAAAGATATATTCTGATATATAGTAGTACATGAACTTAATATATTAAATAACAACATCTTGCTGTGTTTCTGATAACTATCATACTTAACATAGAGATGAACATAAATGAATCATGTATTTGGGATATGTATAATAATGAGAATGTCATGTAGAAATATCTATGATTTCTATTAGTGAAAGTCATAGGGACATTAATACCATTGTAGTTTGTGGTCTATGCTCATAATTTCAGGAAATTCTAAGTTCTAATCAGAAGTCAGTGACAATAGATACATAAAACTTCTAATTTGCGTTCACAGATTTCTTATTTTGCCTAGTCTTGCTAGGGGTCTGCAAACCCAGGGAGAGATTGTACATAAGATTATAGAACCTATAAAGACCACCAAACAACCCGTGTGTTCTATGACCCTAGGGATATCTCTTATTCTTCTTTTCAGTGGTATGTTGAGAACAACCTGTAGGAATTTTGAGGTATTAGGAAGTCTTATATGAACTTTTCCTGGGGAGCTATGATTTCTGTCATCAGGTGTGTCATGTCTCTGCGAGCTCTGAGTAGAGCAATCTTGGAAATTATGGCACAAGAATGATCAGGGAATTTTGGTAAAAGGTATATTATTTCCATTGTTGTAACAAGAAAGCTATCAGTAATTTTAGAAAAATATTACTGACTCTGAAATGTGCATTTTCTGGAGTCTTTAAACTGTAAATATCAGACAATACAAATTCAAGGAGATTCAATGTTGAGAAAAAGTATTTAAATAATTGCCTACTAAAATTTCAATACCCATAAACAACATCTTTGTGAAAATACAATCCTTTTATAAATTGACTAGAATTTACTTATAAAGTTGCTTTAAAATAAAAATTTATTCAAGTCTTACATGGAGAAAAAGATTATTTCTTAGTTATTGCTCAGTTCAATATTTTATTTAAACTAATTCCCATTTTGCTTCTACTACTAAATATAAATGTTTCTATGATACAAATTTGCTTTTAGAATGACTTCCTCCAGGTTTTATGTAACAACAGTGTTGTGTGGGAAGCTTTGTTCATGCCATTTGTTTCACCTTAACTAATAATCAGTTATCTTTTAGAAACACTATTAAATATTTGGAATACAAAGCTATATAAATTGTGAATCACTTCAATTATGCATGTGTAATTTTACTTTCAGCACCCTAGTCATCATATAGATTGTTGAAAAAAAAATCGAGACAGATTTGAACTAATGCTATTGTATTATGCTATTGTATAATAGCTCATGCTATTGTATAATAGCTCATGCTATTGTATCATGGTACCTTAAGAGATTTAGACTAGATATAAAGATATTTATTTAAATCTCAGGATTGTTACATGTTACAAAGAAGCTTCTATTTCTCTAAATGTTATTAAAAAAAAAAAAACAACTCTTCTATCCATGGCAATTTGGGAGTCTTTTGTTGCCTGAGGATTGTGGGTTGGACTGGATTACCTCTATGTCTTATCTTGTCTGACCATCTGATTTATGACTTAATGTTCTCATGCCCTAAGAGTTTGGTATGCTGATGTGTCAACGATCTGGCTTGAAGGAATCACATCAAAGCATTTTCTCTGTTCATTATTTTGCTCACTTATAAAAAAAAAATAATTCTATTTTCAGGGAGAGATTGGGAGACAATTATTAGAGTTTGAAGAATATTTCACAAAATGAGAAGAAATAGAATATTTTATATTTCCTGTTGAAACATTTGGTAGTTGTATTGGCATATTATTTTATCTTCCCCTTTACCATGGAACTTTATTTCTTTAGCAATGTTAAAGATTATCAAAGAGTAATTTTGGTGCTAGCACTGGAGAAATATACCTATTCTTCTGGGACCAGAACTCTAAAGTGATTAGTGCTCCAGGGATGTGTGAAACCATTAGGTTTGTATTTCCATGAGAAATCACACCTCCTTCTTCAAAAACCTCAAAATCCCCACAGAGTTATGACTCACCTGGGCTACTGGGAGGGCTGTGGAGAGGAGACATCACACTGAGAAGCAGGGATAATTGGGAGGGCCAGTAAGGCTTTAGAAGATAGACTGCTTGGGTAGAAAGAGAAACATTAAAAAGAAATACAGTATACATACAATCAAAATATCTCTAAATAAGAGCATAAAATAATATGGCCTCGTGGCTCAAGACTCAAAAACAGACCGAAAATTAGGGGGCTATAAAGTTTGATCTTGACATGGTGATTAGCTTGCTGTGTGTGCCTTTGCACAGTGAAATCACTTCCTGAGGTTCCTGAGTGTGTGAGATTCAGTCCCCCCAGATGAATAAATTCAGAAGGTGATAGCATACCTACTAGGAAAATTTTGCTCTTTTGTTGTGGAATCTTTTCCTTAATTGGAAATCAGGAGAAACACTTATTTCCTTATTGCTCTCTTTGTTCATTGCCAGGACCTCCCCCACCTTGTGTACATTTGAAATTATAGGAACTGAAACTAAGAAACACATTATATAAAAGTATTTACTGAAATCTGCTCATCTTGAAAAGTAGAGCTAGGAATCATTGTCAAAATCAGCCATTTCTATCTCACACAGTACTGCTGGGTGAAGGTCAAAATAGACTACCTCCACACTCTCCTAGTGTAACTCCAGAGTTGGGATGCCAGCTGGGTTTGTCATCTTGCAAATTCAAACAATGAGATCCATAGATAAGCTGAGGGTGGAGTAGTAAGATTAATTTAAAGCAGAAAAAGGCTCCTGAAGCTCAGGAAGGGTCTCAAGGAAGCTGACCATCTTCTGATTTGTCCCTCTCCTTGATTGCAGGAATGATACCTAAAAATAGGATTCAGAAAGGGGCCAATCATCTCTCTTCTTTTTTTGTCATCTTTAGCAGATCTGGAGAAAAATGACTTCTTAGCCTTAATTAGCACAAGGGTGAAGATGAGGGCTTGTAAGAGGGAGTACATTTTTAGGGAATATTTTGCAGTTGGTCATTGCATCTATTAAGGGACCATAGAGCTGGGGCCAGAAGCTTGATTTCCCATTCTTCTCCTCCTTTTCTTTTCTGAGACCCTTTTCCTGGCTGCCTGGTGTGGTCTATCTTCCAGTCTCACTAGAACAGGTGCTCACCATGTTGTTATTCTGAGCCTGACTCAACTCTTAGCACACTGATGCCTTATTCCTTGTTCTCAAATTCTACAAATGGACTTTATCTTTGGTACCATAAGAATGGAGCTTTCCACTGATACTTGGAAACACATGTGGACTGGAGATGTGGATGCCCATCTCCTGGCTTCCAAATGCTTACGTACAGAATTACTTGGGAAAACATACCACACAGGGAAGGTGGAGGTGGTAGAGGTCAATCTTCAGTTGAATGTTGCCGGGGTTTCTGTTCTTGAAACTAAAAGGCTCAGGGTTTACTCCAGTTGAACTGGGCTGACTGGGCTGCGCAAAATAACCACACAAGAGACATAAATACCTTTTTCTTTGGGGTCTCTGTGACCGCTCCTCTGACCTTAAGGGCCCACAGGAAGAGAGAAAGCGAGAGCACTGGCTGACCCCTTTTATTGAGGAGAAGCTATTCAAATGAGGCAAGGAGTCAGGTTTCAGGGGGCTGAATCTATCTTCATGATGTCCACTATCAGCAGGTTGACTGACACCTGGGTAGGCCACACCCAAGGGCACAGTAAGAGAAGGGGACACACACAAGGCACTTCCATGGAAGATTCTATCCTAAACAGGGCAAGGGGTTATATTACAAAGGAACAGGTGAGCATAGCTTCACCCATGGGGCTGTAGCAAGACACACCCATGCACGAGAGACACTGACCCTCGAACCCAAGAAGGGTGTGGAAAGCTCTGCCACATTTCTGTGACTGAGCACCTCAGCACCCAGCAGGGAAGTGTGACCCAGTCACGTGCAAGTTTGGTCTCCTACAAGATGTTATTTATAGTTCCTGGGCCACTTGGCACTCTTCCTCTTCCTGGTCATTTCTCAGATTTTCCCAGCCTTTTCTCCTTAAGTCCTTGTTAATTTTTCTTCTTTTTCCCCCCTTACTTTAGTTTATTTATTTATGCTAAAAACCAGTATTTAAGATCACACAATTATTTTTGAATGAGTGCTTCAAAGTTGAAAACAGACTACTAGGAGTTTTTGGCATAATGGTCTAACTTTTAAAGGTTCTACTTTGAAAGGAATATATGCTGTCTGCATATGATTAATACTTATTTTTTGCATCAATAATCTTTACAAATGTGATTCTTTTAATCCTTCAAATAAACTTGTATGGATAATGAGATAATGAAGCTGTGAAGGACACAGTGAGAAAGCACAATCTGTGAGCTAGAAAGGAGGCCCTCAGTAGACACCAGATCTGCAGCACCTTGATCATGGGCTCTCCAGCCTCTAGAACTGTGAGAAATATCTGTTGTCTATAAGCTACCCAGTTTATGGTATTTTGATGTAACTGCCCAGAGAGACTAAGATATTGATCTATTTATTATCTCTCCATCCAGGCTTCTGCTCTTACCATCCTATTGCTACTCATATTTATCATTGAAGAATACCTTCTTAAATTCAAATCTAGGGTCTTTTTCTCAATCTTATTTCTTCTTGACTTAACGAAGCACTCATCATTGCTGACCATCCCGAGCTCAGTTGCTGGATCTCTGAGCAGCTGCCTGATGTATTTTACATTTTCCTTTGTTCCTATTCATTCCTATGGTCGTAATCATCCTCTGCAGCCTCATCTCCTCTTCTGGGTGCCATCTTTCATTTTTACCCTAGCACTTCCTCCTAGATATTCAGCCAAACTTTCAACTCTAGAAATAAATTCAAACTCAATATATTTTGGCTGTTGAAATTTCAAAAAAGAGCATCTTTGCTACGATGTAGTTTTTAAAAATAAAAAATCTTTAATGGTTTCACATTGCTTCCTGAATTATATACAGGGTCACCAGCATGATGTTCAAGGCCCTGCATGATGTATTCTCAAGGCAGAGCTCCAGCCTTTTCTTTGTTATTACTTTTTAACTCAGACCCTATCCTGAAGGACAAGTTAAGGGATTGCTGCATTTTATAGGTAACTTTTTTTTTAAATTCCCATGCCTTTACTCATTCTTGCTTGTTGGTATGGAATTCTATCCACTCCCACTTCCTTTTCCCAAAATGCTACCAATTCTTTCAAGACTCTCTCAAAAGTTACCTCCTTCGTGAAGTTTCTCTACTCTCTCCCTTCTTCCTTTCAAAAATGCTATAGCACATTTTTTCCCTATCATCTTCTTCTAACATTAATATGTGTGTGTATGTGTGTGGGGGGAGAGGGAGAGAGAATGCAAGAGAGAGAGAAATGCTTTTCTAATGTGCGGTATACATGTATACTCTCTTTGAAGACCATCTCTAGCACAATGCTTTTCATAAATACCTTCAAAAATATTTGTTGAGTTGCACTTACCTTCTCTACCATCATTTTTTAATTGACTTGCCTATTTTGGACTCTCTTGATGCATTACTTAGACATATATTTGTCTCAGTAACTTGTATATAGATAAAAAGTATGTGTGATGAATTTGAAGATTATGTTCAGTGTGATTGATAACATATGCTGAATGACAAAATTAGTAGCCAAAAAGATATGTTGAATTTTAAAAAAGAGCAAGGCTAAATAGAACATTGATCTGAAGGAAACCATTGGCCAAGAACTGGATAAAGGTGTAATGGTGAGCAATAGCCTATGTTTAAGGTATGCTTAAGGATGTGATTGTGTGGTAAGTTATATATTTCTATATTATATGTATATGTATTAATTTTTTATGTATGTATTAGTATTTAATACTTATACATAATATTGGGGTTCATTGTGATATATTTTATACACGCACATAAATAACTTGCTCCACTTCAATACCCCTTCTCTCTCCTCCTCCCTCCCCCTGATTATCTTCTGTATTTTTGGACTCTTCTTTCTTCTGAAAATTGCCTTTGTTCCTTGGTTGAGTTTATATTTCCAATCTGTTAAATTAAAGAAACAACAAACCTAATTTTCATTTATAAGGTTTCTAATTATATTTCTACATAACTGCAGCTGTAGTTCCATTGACCCTTTTTGTTTCATACTTTCTTTTTCATTTTTTATATAAGTTATTCTTTAATTCATCTCTTTGGACAATCTAAACATGTTTATTTGAAAGTCTTTGCCATATCAGTTCATGAGATGAAACATACTTGAGTCAGTTTATGCCCTGATCTTTGACAGACTTTCCTTCTTTTCTCCTTGTCTCTTTCTTTCTTCTGTATTTGACATTTTAGATATCTTCATGGGTTTCTGGAATTTGATTGGGAAAAGTAATATTTTTGGGGGGAGCTTTTGGTGCGGCTTACTTCTTTTTGCCTCTCTACTTCTGGATTTGCCATCATAGTCCACCGTTTCTGCATGCTTTTCCTACCAGCCCTCTGGTGTGCCAGTCCAGATCCAGACTTCACAATGTTGGGGGTGACTCTCCAGGAACACAACAGCAGATCCTGCCACTTATCCTGGAGAGAGGTTTGGCTTGAGTCTGAAGAGGCAGTTCAGTTCTTTTGTGTTCCTATGTCCAGAGCTTCTCATAGAACTAGACCTTCTTTAGGGAAAAGTTGTAGGAGCTGCACTACTCAAGACCCAACCTCAATCCTGAGTCTGATTTTATTGTATCATCTTAGGGTACATTTAGTCTATCCTTCTGCAGGTACAAAAGGCTACTTGGTCCTGCTTTTGGACCAAGTGTAGAGCAGCTTATAGCTCTACAATACTCGTCACATTCTTCCTTCTTTTCTAGTCCACAGAGATATTAAATATTTTTGTAAACTTCCTTCTGTCTTGGGGTTTAGATAATTTCTTTCCCATTCTCTCAACATGTTATGATCTCTTTGAGCATGCTTAAATTAATTAATTAATTAAAAATCAGAAATAAATCAAGGTAACATGTTCAGCTGTATGAGCAATTACCTAGAGAGAGAACTGAAAAATATCTACTTACAGAAACCCTACAGCTTGTCATTTGTATGTACTTGTCACTGTAAACCTCCAACAACAGTAGGGTCAGCTAGCGCTGTTAGTTTTTTCCTAACACCATTCTCTGACTTCCTCTTTGAGGCCCTTTTTTGAATTTTCATGGAACAATTTTTAGAAATTAATATAATTCTATAAAAACATTGGGAGAGAGGAGAGAGATAATATGATTTATGTCTATTTCACAATGCATAAATACCCTTAGTTTTACTAGAGGTCACTGTAGATAATTCAATACCATTCCCCAAGTTATTTATTAAATACATCTTTAACAAAATATTTGTTTTTTTCCCTCATTAAAGTAAAAATTTTCCAGTATTCCAGAAAAAAAATGAGAGAATCTTTACTTCTTTTCTCTGAGTTATGTATTAGAATCCAATAAATATCTATTGAATAAAATTTGCAAAAAAGGTTGGGTACTTTCATTGTAGGATTATAAATCTATAATGTATGCATTTTAAATTTCAAATACTAAGATGTCATAAAAGAAGACAGGGAGTGAGAACAGTCACTTCTCTGTATATCTTAATGGAATAAACCATAAACAATGAATGCTACACAGTATTATGTATTTAATATAAGAGTAGTTCCAATGACTACTGGTTTTGTGTCATATATTGTGGTATTATTTATGGAATACCTTTGCTTCTGTATTGTATTTCCCACATCTATTGCCATAGTACTAGTTTAGTCCTTTATAACTTTTTTTTTCTGTACAAATTCAATTACTTTAAACTGGTCTCCCTATCTTGAGTCTGCCTAATGGCTCTTAACATTTATGGGGTCCAGCACCTTTCCGAGAATCTGATGAAAACTATGAAACTTTTTCTTTGTAAATGCACTTAAGCATAAACAGTCCACATTTTATATAAACTTCAGTAGGATTCATAAGTCCCTGAAGCAGGCATGTGGCCTCTGAAACATACTTCCATTTGAATTACCATATCTGTCTCATCCATCCATTTATCCACCAAATGCTTTTGAATATGCACTAAGTATGGTGTGTATGTCTAAGCTCTAAAATACAAAGATAAATGGAAAATGAGCTTTACTTTTTTTTATGACTTGGATATGTGGTGGCTTCTGAAAGCTCATGTGGGAGGCAATACAAGAACATTCAGAGGTGAAATGAGAGTTTTAACCTAAAAGTGGTTTAATCTATTGATATAGATTAACTGAGAGGTAACTGTAGGGGGGGAGAGAGTGGCTGGAGGAGGTGGGTCCCTAAGGGTGTACCTTTGGGGTATATATTTTGTCTCTGGAGAGTGGAACACTCTCTCTGCTTCCTAGTTGTCTTGTCCCAAGTTGCTTTCTTCTGCTAAACCATTCCACCATGATATGGACCCAGAGCTATGGAGTTGATGGACAATGGTCTGAACCTCTGAAATCAAACCAAATAAACTTTTTCATTCTATGTTGTTCTCATTAGGTCTTTTGGTCACAGCAACAAAAAGCTAACTAAAACAACTCTTAAGGAACTTATGGTCTAGACTAGAGGGAAGAACTATGTTCCACATATATGACACAGCGTTAGTAGGTATTTGTGGGCTAGAGAAGTGGCCTGAAACAGAAAATTTTGATTTTTTTATGGGAATATTAAGAAATCCAAGAAGCAGTTTAATCCTCCTAAAGCTATGCCTTAATTATTCTACTACTACATTTAAAAACTTCACTGATGCTCCATTAATAAGTTCATTATGTGAATTTGAACTTTAAGAATGTTGTTAACCAAATTCCAATGTATTTTTTCCTGTCACTTACTACTAAAGTAACATGGAATAAATTACATAAAGTCTCTGGTCTCAGTTTTCTCATCTAGTAATAATTATATCTGCAGACATTGTATTGAAGTTTTATAGTTATTATCTCTAGTGTATCAGAATGGCTAAGGGTGAAGACTTTGGGGGTCAGAAAAATCTCTGATCCATTGTGATTTTGCCATTTTTATCTGTATAATTTGGGGCAAGTAATTTTATCTGCTTATTAGTTTTCCCAGCTGTAGAAAGGGAAAGATTATATGCATGCCAAAGGTGGCAGTTAGGATTAAGGGAGACAATGCAAATAATCTCAACATGGTACCTAATTATAATACTAGATATTACTATTGGAAAGTGTCTTTTTAGTGGATATAATTATGATCATTTACAGGTAAACTGAGGTCCATTTAATTAAATAACTTTCTCCTCTGGGTCATACAGACACTGAAACATGCAATTGGGGTTCAAGTCTCTTTGACTCCAAAGGCCATGATTAATTCAAGGCTGGGGAAGGGGTTAGTATAGAAATGAGAGAAGAGGGAAGAGAGAGGGTGCTGGTATACTCCTTGGCATACTGTTATTAATTTCATTTTCTTTTTAAACATTATCTTCTCATATGAATTTTCCACTACATATGTCTTATCCCTCCTTGACCCAGAACAGTTATACCTCCATGCCTTAGTCCATGATGTTTCCTGTCCCTCTTTTTAGGCTCAATTTCTAGTCATTCTGGAAGGTCCTGGGGAGCATCTATTACATTTTGGGTACTGTATAGACCACATCTCCTGGGAGCCATCTTTTGTACCCTTGAAGCTCCATAATAATGATTTTGTGTATTAATTACCTGGCAATCATCTTACCTAATACTTTCTTGTCACCTTTTACCTTTCGGGTCCATATATTTTCATTACCTCACAGATATCATACCTTCTTGTAAACAGGAGCCATGGTTGGAACTCATAATACCTGCAGTGCTGTCTGACATATATTAGCTTTTAGTGCATATCCCATTATTAGTAGATTTTTTTTCCATTTTGAAAGATGGCTTGCTTCAGTGTGAACAGAACTCTGAAGTTACAATTTCGATCATAGGGAAAATGGAGTTCTTTTTGAACAATTAACTTATTTACTACATATATATAATGAACAGAGTAATGAACACATTTTTATTCTTGTAGGTGGAAGATAAATAGAAAGATAGTAGTGTAATGGTTTATAGAAAATTATGGCATTAAGAAACATGATAAAATACTAGAGAGTTTATTATTTTTGATTTCTTCTTTTTTTATTGTCCTGGGAAAAATAGGATTAAGGGAGACAATGCAAATAATCTCAAATTGGTATCTATTATAATACATTTCTGTGGTTTCCTTACTGCAGCACTGGCCAGATCTTCTACATCTCATTACTGATCTTCCTTTTCTTCCTGTCTTCTGATTGGTGGAGTATCTGAATAAACTGACTCCCTTGGTGAGGGTATCCAGGCTCATAGCTTATTATATTTTAGGTTAAATTCATGTGAGCAAGTTCCAGAATTTTAAGAGTACATACTTAAAGCCTTTGTAAAATAACATTTGTAACAGTGTGCTCTTTGCTTGCCATATGTAACATGGAGGTGTCAGTGGATAAAATTCTTTTTTGAGTTGTATGTTATGCTTTATGCAAATGACTTGTAACACTATATCATATGATTTCAGAGAGAAACTTAAAGGTAAGAAATCGTGACAGTATTTCAGTTAGATCTTGCTCTTATCATTTGTAGTTAGCTTTTGACATATTGGTTTATATTATCAAGTCCTCTCTTTTTTCTTTCACTTGGATTATTTTTTGCAGACAAGGAAGTCTTAGGGAAAAGAAGACTTCAAACAAATGGGCACTTGTGCCTCAGGTTTGATCTTAGCCACTAGATGCATTCTGCTTTGTCAGAAATGCTGTTATTGAGGTAACTAAGCATAAGGCATTGTGGTCATGCCATGTTGATTTTGGGAATAAGAAAATAACATTTTCACTCATGTATGATCAAAAATAAGCTTATGTAATAGTTTTTTTCCTTAACCTTAAGTGGAAGTAGATGAGACTAGAAAACTTAAATTTATATGGTTATTAGGGCGTGATTAGACATTGTCTCACCAGGCAGTGTGAATTCTTTGTTTTTCAATTGGCAATTCTTGGTTTCCATCTTACTTGATCTCTTAGAGCATATAACACAGTGGCTCATACCTTCTTCCTTGATAATTCTTGCTTCACCTAGATTGTTTGATTCTTTCTTTTTTTGTTTGTGTTATCAGGAATTTAACCCAGAGTCACACTTGCACTGTACCATTGAGCTTCACCTACTGTCTCATTTTAAAGTTTTATTTTGAGACAGGGTCTCACCAAGTTGTGGAAACTTGACCCGACACTTGTGATTGTAGGCGTGCACCACTGCGCAGGGCTCTTCAGCTGGTTTCTAAGATATCACATTTCTGTGGTTTCCTTGCTACAACACTGACCAGGTCTTCTACATCTCATTACTGATCTTCCTTTTCTTCCTGTCTTCTGATTGGTGGAGTATCTGAATACATTGACTCCCTTGGTGAGAGTATCCAGTTTCATAGCTTAGTATATTTTAGGTTAAATTCATGTGAGCAAGTTCCAGATTTCTATTTCCAGTCCAGAGCTCTGGCCTGAACTAGAGACATAAGTATCTGCTGTTGACTTAACCTTTTCACCTGAATTCCTAGCAGAAACCTCAGTCTTGACCTGTCTAAAACTCTTCCCTGCCAAACCTAAGTCAGCAACAGTCTTCTCTTTCTTATTTGATGGCACTTCTATTGTTTCAGTTGGTAAACCAAAAATTCTTTGCAACTCTCTTTTATTCAAACCCCACTTCCAATTTGAAATCGTCTTGGTTGTCAGTCTGAAATGTGTGTGTATATTTTATAATATTTATAATAAGGATAATAATAGGCTATATAATAATATGTATATATAATAATTATATAATAATATATTATTATATAATTATAAGGGTTGATATGTACATATCAATCCTTATTATATCCCCATTTTACTATTTTGGTCAAAATCATTATCAGTTTTTGTCTGGATCACCAGAATACCCTAACTGAACTTGTTTTTCTCTTCTGAGCATTGTCCCCAACATCCTGCCTTCTCCATGGCTTAGTTTGAACAAAAGCAGCCAGAGTGATCTTTTTAAAAAGTGAGTTAGATCATGCTGGTCTTTGCTCAAAATCCTGAAATAGTATCTTCTTCTTTTTTTTTTCCCCCTCAGAGAAAGTCATAGTAATTCAGTGGTTTTTAAGGCCCCAACTGACTGATATTATCTGTTACTTTTCTGATTTTTATCTCTAGCTACTCTTCTTATTCCTATTATTCCATCTTTTTTGGACTCTGCTTTTTCTCAGCACGTAAGACTGTTCCAGCCTTCTCTACTGTCTACACCACTCTTTCTCACAACTCCGTAGTCTTTTTTGAAATGGGGTACTCCCAGTAAGACTTGTATTTCTTGAGCTCCCTGTTTAAAGTGGCACTTCCCCCTTCCATGCCTAATGACCCAACTCTCCAGGTTCTCCTTGTCTTGCTCTATTTTCTTTAAAAAACAGTATTCAGTACCTTCCAACACAACAGATGATTTACTTATCACATTTATTATTTATTGTATGTGTCTATTGTAAGTTTCATGTGTGTAGGGGCCTTTGCCAGTTTTGCTTATTTTTGTATTCCAACATGTTACAAGTTTCTGGCATGTGGTAGACAACAATAAATATTTGAATAGGGAATGAGCAGGTGAATGAGTAAACAAGCCATCACACCAGCTCTCCAATGTCAGCAGGCTGACAGTGAATTCATTGCTGGGTGTGATGACTTGTGTATCATTGGAGCATTGTCCCCCAGTCTGATCACTGTTGTGTTTTGTAAAGATAAAGGCTACAGAGGATGGTCAGAATTCTAACATATATATATGATACTATAGTTATCGAGCTCTTGTTATTTTCTGGAAACCTTTATTTTCTTTCAGTCTACTCTTCCTTTAACTTCCTGATCAACAAAGAGGAGGTTATTTGGGGATTGGCAACTTTATCCTTTGATTGTACTTTTGGTGTTCAGAACTCAGAGTTCATATCATAGCATCATTTTCTTTTCACACATGCCTATACTATGACAGAATTAAATAAGTTATGGGAAAAGAAAGCAGTATATTTAAGTATTAACATACATTCCAACGCAGTAATAGACACTCCTATCTGATATGGATCTTGAGAAGGAGTTCTGACTCTCTCACATAGCACCCATTCTAATGTCTATGGATAGGATATGGCTGATTGACAGTGAAAGCAGGCTGAGCTAGGAAAGGTAAGGTATAGCAGTGCAGCTTGTATTGCTATGAGTATTCTTGTTAATCATTTTTAGTAATCTTGGTACTAAGTACTATTAAGAATAAAAGAAGCATTTTGTAGGCTGCCCCAATTTTTAAATAAAGCATTAAATAAGAGTAGATCTTTCTTGCTATCTTTCTTTCTAACATTTAATATGTGTGTCTCATGATAGCAAAAGTTAACCATTTGTTATCCTATTATGTAAGAAACCTATTTCTTTAAATAAGTCTTCATTAGAATGTGGTAGGTTTTCTCCAAAGAAGGCTGACCATCAAGTCTTCCATTTCCTATATGTGTGTTCTATTTCTTCCATCAAGAGGTGGACTATATCCCCTGTATATCCATTTTCCTTTAATTTGGGCTAGCCCTTGACTTGCTTTAAGTAATATAATATACACATACATGCAGACACACACACACACCATACACACACACACACACACACACACACACACACAAATTATTGCTGAGCCAGTTCTGGGCCTGGTTTTAAGAAGAGTGGTAGCTATTGATTTTGTTTTCATAGAACTCAGCTATCATGAAGTCTAGGTCATACTGTGCATGGAAAAGCCCTAGAAGTTAAATCACCTTGTGGAGAGGGAGACCACAAAGAGAAGAATCAAGGTACCCAGTTGTGCAAGATCCTTGCCCTGAGTGAGATCTTTTGACTCTTCCAGCTGAGTTTATTTACCTCTGAGCACTCAGTACCTATACAAGTATCCTAGCCAACATCACAAGGCATAGAAGAACCTCTCATTGTACTTATAAAGTTGTGAGAAAGAATAAATTTTTATTGTTTTAAGCAACTGAATTTTGGGGAGGTTTGATATATTTCAATAAAAAACTAATGCAATCGACTTTTGGGGACCAAAGAATTTTGCTTTAACCTTTAAATTTGGATCTTGCTTGAAGTTATTTTATGGGTTTCCATAAACTTAAGAAAGTGGTTTATTGCATTTGAAGGATAATCATCCAGAGCTACTAGAAGATAGCCATTGACTGTTGATGTTTTGAAAAGTGGCAAAACTATTCAGAGGTATCAAGGAAGAGAGGCCATGGATTCCTACCTATTTATCACATTTCTGCTTAACTCTAGATGGTCTAGGTGAAGATTTTAATGGGTGGAGGAATAAAGGAGAACCAGAAATGTAACTCTTTCCTTAGAGCAGGGATAGGTATAACTGACTGCTCTGTCAATACTTTAAAACCACAAAAGACTCTTGGAAAAATAAAATCTAGAGATAGTAACACCTAACATCTTATTTACTGTGTGTCAGTGATAAATGTATAGAGGGCAGGTGTTCACTTGGTAGGTTTGGATAGAAATTATAAAGATTTTTTTCCCCCAAAAAAGAAATGGTGATATATTTGAAATTGCTGGATGTGTATTTCTGAGCTATCTGTTTTCAAGGATTCTTACCTTTTTATAGACTCATTTTAACTCTGTGTTTGAAACCAGATGGTTTATTCTTGAACTGCAAGACTGAATATATTAACCTTTAATGTAAATGCACTTACTCATCAAGCAGTTGGTTACTCCTACATTTTTCTGCATGACCTTGATAATAAAAAAAACACTTTTTGATTCTTATTTTTTTAATGCTTACTAGGAATTTTTTTTGAGAGTTACCAAACCATCTGATTTGAATGCTTTAAAATGTGAAAGTGAGAAATAAATTGGCCTTGCTAGGGTACGCTGGATGAAAGTGTTGCTACCACTTTATAATCTCGAGTTGTAAAGAAGCAATTTGAGTTATTTTCTATGTGGGTTGACAAGTGAGCTTTTTGTGGGCTAGAGTTGGTAAAACAAAGACTTATTCAAGCTGTGAAATGCACTCAAGAGTAAACAGCAATAAATGACAAGAGGCCTGTTTTGTCAGATATGTTTTTTGATGGTTGTGCAGGCTTCTGATTATGGGGAAAAAAGCCTGTTTAAAATTTTGGAATGATGGGTTTCTCATAATGGGGATAGGTTGGTTTGGCTGCAAAAGAGAACAGATGGAAAGCTTTATCCTGAACTAGTGTTACCAGTTAGTTTGTCCTTATCTTTTAAGCATCATATGTTCTTAATAGTTTTTAAAGTTTAGGTTTTTTTTCTTCTGATTTTACAGAATACTTTTTAACTCTTCCATAACTACTATTTTTCTGGTGCTGGTGTATTCTAAAAACTACACTTCAACACATCTGGGCCTGTAAAATATCAGGAGTTGCAAGAAGTTGGTTTTGAGTTGTTAAGCTATTTAGCCCTATATAAAAATGAACTTGAAGGAGTTCAGCAAAGTTCAATAAAGCTGTGGCCAAATTTGCCAATGTCAAAAGCTTAACTTTTGACATTTTCCCTCTAAATATTCTCAAGGAAAAAAAAAACTGAGGCAAAATTATTTCACTCCTAGTAGGTTTTTACTATAGAGGAACATAAATAAATATGTGGAGATTAAAGGGCTTTACAGGGAGGTAGAATGAAACACCTTGGGGTTGACTGTTAAACATAAAAGTGGGAGGTGAGTATGGAATTAGGTGAAAGGGAAAGCATTTTTACAATTTGGCTTTTTGTGTGCGTTGAGAAAATGAGCTATAATTCTATTCATGTAAATCCAGTGGGTTCTTTCTCATTACCACATCCAAACCCTGTTTACATAAAGGTCTCAAGGACACTTGCTTCATCTAAAACTTTTCCTTTTAATGTGCATTAAAAAATTACATTCTATCTAAAACGGTGCTGTAATTTTAACCTCAGCAATTTTGCATAGCATAGTTTTCACATTATAGGGACAGAGTTGAAGAGATTTTCTGACAACTTAATTGATTGGTATTTAGTGTTCTTTGGCTTATGTGTTTGGGCTAAAAATAACTGAGATGATATCATTTTAACTATGTAAGGCTTTAAGTTCATCTCATATGTGGGTCTTCATCTTCATTTAGGCTTCAAAACATTCCTGTTTGTGATTACAAAATTTGCTTCAGATATTATTTGTTATTATATCATTGCCTGTCAGAAAGCAGATTTAGTAGTTTAAGGGAAAACCATCAATAAAAGTTGCTTGCTTTCATGATTTGATTTCATCTATCAGCAAGAAATATTGATGTTTGTGAACAGAAACTGCTTAGATTTTTCTTCCTGACCAAATGAGTATGGGGTGGCATTCATTACTCTAATGGATGAATGGCCTAATGCCTATTAGTATTATTCATCTGTTTGTCCACTCACTGTGCATAAACTTGATTTCTTTCAGTATGATAGCTGAGATAGTAGTCGACTTGGAATTGCACTGTCTGAAGCATGTAAAATTTATTCTGTCATTTTGTTTTAAAAATAATATTAGGTATTTAAATTATCAAGTTAATTTTGGTGAAAACTGATCTAATATTATACATAAACCATCTTATTTATGATTTAATTGCAGTACTTCAGAATGACTCTATTCATTAAATTCTCTTTACCCTTAAAACTAGCAATAATGAATTTTTAAATTTTCAAAATATTTTTGGTGTTGTTGCCTTGTGCATGTGAGGCAAGCATTCTACCAACTGAGCTATATTCCCAGCCAGCACATAGCAATAATGAATCCTTTAACCAGAACATTCTAAAGTATTAGAAATGTCAGTGTTTGGATTAGCTATAAATTTGAAAATCTTTCAATTTTCCATTTGTTGAGATTATAGACAGAAATACTATTATGCCTATGTGGTTTCAAATATTTGATATACCATATACTATAAGTATATTTGATAATATATGTATTTTTGTATATACTCTAGGTATATTTGATATACTACAAGAATAATATAAGTATATTTGGTGTACTATAAGACAATGTCAAACTAAGATACAAAAATTGATACCCTCTGTATTTTGGTTAGAGATTTGATGAAAGAGAAAACCTGTGTATAATGGCAGCATAAAATGTAAAATATGAATAATGTTAAGAAATATGAAATTATTATATAAGAAAACCTTTTAACACTTGAACAAATGCAATGACACTTTATGTTTTTTGTTTAGACAACTCCACATTATAGAGTTGTCAGTTCTCTTTATGTAAATATAGCAAGTCAGTATAATTTCCATGATGATGGCAAGACTTTTCTTTCTGGAGTTAGACAACTTGATGAAAAAGTGGATGTGGAAAAATTATGAAAAAGAATTAGGAATTCCCTATAAATAAATAGCAATGAAGGAATATTAAAATATACTAGAAAGTCTCTATAATTAAGCTAGTATAGAACTAGTGCATGATTAGATGGTCTAATGGAACAGAATGAAATTTTCAGGAATAGACCCAAGTGCATGTTGAAATTTAGTATCTAATAAAGATGGTATCTAAACTCTTTGTGGGAAAGAGGGAGTTTTAAAATAAATGGAGTTGAGAAAACTGGCCATTTCACAAAAACATAAAATTGGATCTATCCCTTATAAAATACTAGAATAAACTGCAAATGGACCAGAGATTTAAATATAAAAAACTATTCAACTATCAGAATATAACATCAGTGAATTTCTGTGTAACTTTTGTATGGGAAAGCCTTTCTATTTATGACGTAAAATCCAGGAGTTATAAAAGATCAAATTTGACTGTATAAAACTTTTACATTAGAAAAAATCATCAATAAAGTAAAAAAGATGAATTATCAATTAAGGGAATATATTTACAACTTGTACAACAGACAAAAGTCCAATTTATTTAATATATGAATGAGCTCATAAAAAGTCAGTAAAGGGAGAAAAATAAAAAGGGGGGGGAAGCCAAAAACCAATAGAAAAAAATGGCAAAAGACAGTTTACAGAGAAAGATATCTAATGACCCGTAGGTGTGTGAAAAGACTGAAAATTCATTTTTACTTTTCAGATTGACACAATCATAAAACTTTGACAGTGTAATTGATTGGTGAGGCCATGGGAAACACATTCTCATGTACTGTTGTGAGGGCAAAAGGTTAACTCTGTCTGTGGAATAAAATTGAACAATAGCTAATAAAAGTAAAATCTATTGAACAGTTTAAGGGATTTACCTTGAAAATACTTCTACACATATTCACCATAACAAATATCGAGGGTTGTTGACTGTGTCATTATTTTTTAACATTTTACTTTACTCTTGATTAACATGTGTAAATTGTACATAGTAATGGGGTTTAGTATGGTATTTCAAAAGCTGCACTAATCAAACGTAGCCTGCTCTTATCCACCCTCACTCTGTACCTTTCCAAACCTCTAGTAATAACTATTCTATATTCAGGTGAACATTTTTTAAAAAAAATCTTCTATATATGATAGAGGACATGCAGTATTTGTCTGACTTATTGCACTTAACATAATCTCCCCCAGTTCTATCCATTTTACTACACTTGTGTCACTCTTTTTAATAGTAAAATATGAGAACTAACCTGATGTTCTAACTATAAGAAAATTGATTGAATATGGTATAGCACATGACAGAGTACTATGCAATCTCAAAAAGGCCTCTTTAAAGGGCCAGCAAGTAATTTTGACAATTAGTTCTCATGGGGAAATAAAAAGAGATCCAAAAAAAGTATACATAGTTGCAATAGGCAGCTGCTGATACTATTTCCAGTGGTCCCTATGTCCTGATATTTATTAATTGTCATCCCCACCTCTTGGTTATAGCTGGATTTTGTGACTTGCTTCTCATGAATAGTTTGCTGCAAAAATTGTGGATATTTTTTCTGTAACTAGTTTACAAAATACTGAGACTCCTGCCTTGCTGCTACTCTCTCTCCCTGGTTGTATCCTGTGCTTACTGTGATGAAGAAAACTACCAGGGTGCCTCCTGTGAACAGATGTAAAGCAAGTGAGGTACTTACTTCAGTGCCTTATCATAAACTGAGTCAGGCCAGCAATTGCTAGTGAGCTTGGAAGTCATTCTTGCTTCAGGTGAACACTGAGATGACTGGGCTGACACTGTGGTTGTGATTCCAGGGGGACCCTGGGCTGACACTAACTATAGTCTCATGAGAGACCTTGAAACAGAGAACCAACTTAGCTGAGCTGTGCCAGAATTCCTGACCAACAGAAAGTATTTGATATTAAATGTGTATTGCTTTAATTTGCTAAGTTTTATGATAATGGGTCAGAAGCAATAGATAAAAAATATAATAGAGTATAAACTCTATTAATATAATAATAATTAATAGAGTATAAATTCATGTGCCTTTGTGTAATAAAAAAGGAAAAGTAAAAATATTTGTTTTTATAAAAAAGGCACATGAGAAGGAAAATTATCATCAAAAAGTCAAAGATTACTTGAATAATTGTTGTGAAATAAATTCAAACCTTGTGACCTGACTATCTCCCAAGAATCCTTTGTATCTGAGTATAAAAATGCGTTTTGTAGCACAGGCTTGGCCTTATCACTTTAGCATACTAGCAGCTTCATAAACCATAGTATGAGCCTGTGTACAGATTTACAGGAAATTCTAATTCATGATAAAACTTGAAATATGTGCATGTTTCTGGTGAGATTTTGGTCTTTTGAAAAATTTATTTCTAGAAATATTCTGAAACAGAGGCTGACTTGTTTTGCCTTCTAATGACTTGACTTGGGTCACTGAAAAATGTTGGAGTTGAAAGAAGATCCCACTTATATTCAGCATTTGCCAAAACACATTTACTGCAGAAATTTAACAAGTCTTTGAGTTAATGGGTGCTTATAAAGAACCGTGAAACTATCTTGCAAAAAAGTGATTCTTTTTCTTTTCCTAAAGCTCCCAGTTGAGAATATATACAATTGACAAATACTAAGCAGGTTGTAAGCTTCAATATTCCTTTCACAAGCTCTGCAGATCATTTCAGTTGTTTGGGAAAGGGTTGGCTAGAGTGAAAGATAATGGATCAATGAGGCTTTTGTGGAGGAGTCCAAAGAGGCTTTCTTTTTCAAATCTCTGAGGGAATTCATGGTATCTTACACGAAGGAAAACAACTTCAGTATAAAGTAACAACCTTTTGAAAATTCTTAACATACTTTATAATATCTCTGGCTTTTTTTTATTTTTTAAAGTAGAGCCATTGCAAGTTCAGGTCAGTTAATAACTGTATGGAGAAAAATAATTTTCTGTGGTTTTCTTCTTAGATTTATTCAGTTATACCACTCTCCTGATGTACATGGAAACACCCATCACAACTCTCCGAGTTCCTAGAATATGTAATCTAACATATCCAGGGGCTCAGCCAACCATAAGAGAGTAGATCGATATACTCTCATGTTTTTAGCTGTTTTTCTTAAAGGCAGTGAGTGTATGGACAGGCCAGGGATGACTTAAAGCAGGGATCCCAGGGCATTTCCTCAGTGTTCAAGGGCAGCATCCTGGTAAGTCATCCACAGCTCAGTTAACACAAGTGCAAACAGGGGGGACACTTCAGGGTGCAATGAATTGTGGGGTTGAAATGTTAGAAAAAGTAACCTATTTATTTTACTTCTGGAAAATTACAACTTTTGCTTCACTCACCTGTTTTTTTTTTCCCAATTGGTTATATAACTATTTCTTTGATGGAATTTTCCTAGGGAAATTATGACAAAAAAAGAGAAGAGTACTTTTGCCTCTGAAAACCCCAGGCCTGACTCCTTCTGTAGCATGAGCTGAGTACACACTAACCCCAGCTGAATGATTCTTCACTTGAACACAGTTAAAACACTTTTTCTTGTCAGAGGGAGAGAATCATATTTTTTAAGTCTAATATGAATTACAGTTAGACTGTAGACAGACTGCTGTTCAACCAGGGAGTTTACATCAATGCAGTTGGTGACTCCATGAACTTTTCTTTGTCATCAATAATTGCACCGGGGTAAAACAGTTTGAAATATGTAGAGAAACAATATTCCCCAACAAGAATATAGCTTCCCAGGATCAAATGGAGGTGACCTCTGTGGGCTGGAGGCCTAGATCTGTAGTCAGCTCTGGTTGGTTGGGAGGAGAGAAGGAAGTGAGAAGATCATCAAGAAGGAAGGAATGAAACATGTCTGACATTTTGATGAGATAGACAAGTAAATTAAATCTATAGTGGTGTGGGCAGGCAGCACAGATGTGAAATTGTAGCCCTTGAAAAAGAGGAAATAGAACATAAGGTTTTTGCTCCACGTGTGATTAAATCTCATGAGTCCATGGAGAGGAAAATTGAGATGCCGGAGAAACAAATGATGCTGTAAAAACTGAAGTGTACTGACTGAGGCAGAGGATGAAGATCCCTGAGGGAGATGAAGTTGTTTTAATGATTTCTACTTGGAGCTAACTATGAAGATAAGCCAGACTTCCCACCAATGAAGAATATAACCATCAACTTTTTCTTAAAACCACATGTAGCCAATATTCTAGTCAATACTAACTGCTGATTCTGGACAGGAAAAAAAAAAGAACACTATCAAGAAATTCAGTAAATCTTTACCTTTCAACATTCCTACTTTATTTGGATGCTTGCTGGGCATAATAGTAAAAATTTATTTTTACTTGATACTTTCTATTCTTTCTATCCTCAGACTTTGAATACTTTTTTTTTTTTTTTTTGGTCCACATACTTATTTTAAAGCATAACTGTAGGCATCCATGGCTGAAATTTTATTTTATAAGAATTTCTAACCATTGAGTTGGGTGTGCATATGTGTATGTATGCATATGTATATTTTTATTTATGGATATGAGAAATAAACACTGACCAAATTGTGTTCAGTGCTTGAGAAGTCAGAATTGCTATAGACAGTGGAATTAGATGTAAAAATTACTTTCTTTTGTTCTTTTAAGACTGAGAATATGTTTAGCCCTTTCTATGTCTATAAGTAAAAAATTGAATTTTTAAATATTTAAGTAAAAAATAGAATAAGAAGGTTGGTATCATTTTTATATTTCTCAAATCCATTGTCATTCCCTGTGTGTGTGTGTGTGTGTGTGTGCAGGAAATTACATAGCATCAAATGGTTCAGGGACTCTTGACACAAATCCCTTTGAATGACAGCAGTAGCTTATTGATATTTTTTGAGTGAGCTCCCCATCTTGCCAGCTGCCCTGTTCACTGACCAACACTTACCTCCTGCCTGCAAGTTCTTTCCCTTGTTATGCTGTTGGGCAGGTCAATGTGTTAGTGGGTTGCAATCTGTGGAACAGAGTTTACAAAAGAAATATCATGCTGCTTCCCTCATTTGTGTTGAATGGACCTCAGCCTGCAGTGGCATTTACCCATTTTTGTCGTTTCAGAACAGAGCAGAGAACAAGAGCAGAGTGTTCAATTCACAAGACAGAGCTCCAATCAAAGCATAATTAATGATACCTAGTTTTTAGGAAATATGAAGGAAAAATTTCCATGTAGTCTAATGAAAAAATTTGAGGTTTTAAAGTCAACTTGGAGGAATTCTACAAATAGTAGAAGTAATCTTGTTTTAAGTACAGGAACATCTTTATTCCTATTAAGTCACACAGAAGAACAGGGAGTACTCCAAAGGAGAAATCTAGAGCGAACCAAAACAGGAACACTTGTTTTGCTTAAAAGTTGCAGAATTTCTTCCGAAGGAGAATTAGAAACTGATATTAGAATCCCACTGTATATTGTGTACAACATATTATACTTTCTAATTTTAAATTATCATATATCCTGAAGGTAATGGATAGTGTAGAAAGCTGCTTGTTGTTCTCATTTCCTCATGAAAGTTCAGTCACTTCCAACTTCTACTTTTTTTCCCCATGAAGATTTGAGTTAAAAGGACTACTATGTGTGTTCTAATGAATAATATTTGAAGTTACCAGTATAGCACCCAACTTCTGCAGCAAAGACTTTGATGTCCAGAGTAAACAAAACAAAACATGTAAGTGACATCATACCCCAAATAGGATATGTAAATGTGTGTTTACTTACCTTTCTCATGAACTGCCTGCCTTCCAGCATTGGCCATTATGATGTAGGACGTGCAAATTTAGATGGGATAGTGGGTTTCAGGACTGTGGTGAGTTTCCCCCCTTATTTTATGTACAGTAGTGAGGATATACAAAAATAAAATGATTATCATTAATTTGATCATTAATTAATTAGACTAATGTTTATTGAATATCTACTGTGCATGCTGTGGAGCTCCAGAATAGTGCTGTTCTATGGAACTTTCTTTGATGATAGAAGTTTTTCTGTGCTGTTCAGTACTATAGCCAATAATGATACATGGCTTTTGCCCAATTGATACATGGTAAATGTGACCAAGGAATTGTATTTCTAATTTAATTTAAATTAGAAAACTTAAAGAGCCACATGTGGCGAGGCACTGTTTATTAGACAGTACAGCTATGAGAATATGAGGTGACTTTATTGCCCTGGCTATCTTCTTTCTATTCTTAGATTAACATTTATAGAAATGTGCTTATTTCCTATAGAATTTTCTTCATTTGGGTGACCATATTATAGTAGATACGGATCCTCTCTCATATCTAATTCTGCTTCTCTGAAGCTCTTTCTTTTGTATCCTGCCTTTAAATACAGTCTTGTGAAGGAAATAACACATTAAATGAGTTCAAAAGTCACAATAAACACAGCATATGTTGTTGAGTTTTTCCTACACAATTGAACTGATATTTTCTAACAGGTTACTATTCTTGATTTAGCACATAGGTTCAGTTTTCAAAAATGGCTTTGAGAATAACTGTTTTCTTTGAGTGTGTATGTGTTTAAATAAAATACTCACTAATGGGCAATCTTAAAATATGAGAACATTCTTTTTGGGGGCTATTAAGCATATGGAGTGTTTGCATTTTCAGAAAGGAATGAATTAATGGGAAATAAGATTCTGTTATGCACTGGTGCTACGGTTTTGCAACATAATGTATCTTGATTACTACTAAGTCTTCCAGTATGATTCTACATGATCAAAGCTTTTGGATTCAGAATTTTTTCATTGAAATTATTTGAAAATAACATTACTCTTTAATATTCTATCTTTTCTCTGTTCAAATATGTATGCTAATGGTATTCTAAAGTGAGACTGTCCATCTCTGATTATATTTAATTAATTATGCATATATTCATCTAATACATAAAAATCTCAGAAGTTTACCATGGTTTTATGACCAAAGTTATAACCATTTTACTTTACAAATATTAATATCTAAGGACTGGCTCTTTCACTTTTGGATTTCTTTTGTAATGGGCTAAACATATGAGATACCACATAGGATTTCTCCTTGTTCAACTTTTCTCCGATGAAATATGGTCCTGTGAGGCTTCTTGTCTACTTATTTTTAAATCTCAGTGAGAGATATATATTTTAATTTTTTTTCAACAGAATGGTTTCCAGCTTATGGCATTAATCTTAATTGTAGTTAATAAATGTCTATTAATTAAAATGATAAGAGTATGTCATCAGAGAAAGCAGAGAATGTTATGCATGTCTGTTTGCACATCTCAAAAGTCCTTTTCATTGGCTTTTCTTAATACCTGTGCACCACAAAGGAGAGCTTCTGAGAGCCAGAACTTCAGTTTCCAATAGAATGTATTACTTCAGCTGATATAATTAGGAATATCTTGAATATTTCCTTTTCTTTTCAAGAAGAAAAGGTTGGAGTAGAATGAATTGGACATAACTTTCCTATGCTCATATATGAGTAAATGACTAGTGAAACTCCATATCATATTTAACCACAAGAATGGGAGCCTAATTAGAATAAGTCATTCTCTGTGTATATATAACATGTCAAAATACATTCTACTGTCATGTGTGTCTAAAAAGAACAAATAAAAAAGTAAAATGCTAGACACATTAGGGAAAAATGAAATAGTATGAAATGCAGAAGAATTCTGAAAGATGGTAGGAGTAATCAGAAACAACCTTCACCTAGGTCAAATTTTGCCTGCCTAGTCTTAATGATAAAAAGGAATGTCATAGAAATGAGAGATTGTCAACTTAGCTCAGTATTATTTACCCCAGAATTAATTTCTTGGGTGAGTCACTATTCACAACTTAATTGGAATTTTGTGTACACAAAGTTTTTATATTCTCTAAGTATATATAAATATATAAATCTTTATGACTGTACTTGAAAAATTAAAAGATACTTATATAAAAACCAGTAAGTCTATAATGCATATATATCAACTAAATAAAATATGGTTTAATGTAAAGCCACATATTTATACATATGCAATTTTGTACAATTTAATTATTAAGATTAAAGAACAACTCACTATGTTTTCCCTGAATATAAATTCCTTTTGCAGTCTCAGGTACTTAGAGAAAAAAAAAATAGCCTCTTTGAATCTAATCTTTTACTATCTAGAAATATTCTGAAGTAATACTTTAATTTTCCTTCTTTACATAATTTCATATATCTTACATTATGCTTATTTCATATGAAAATATATATGATGTGAAAATTATTAGGTTACTATTTAGCTTCTTTTATTCATTCTTGATTTTTATATCCAGAAGAATTTTTTTTAAGCAAGGATTTTTATCACTAATTTTAAACTCCTGGTACAACCAATCCTTCCAACAAGTGGCACAGAATGGAAAATTATGTAGGATAGCCCCACCTACAGTGGGGAGAAAGCAGACATTTAGGAAATAGGAAGTCTCAGGTCTGTGTCTAGGTTCCCTTTCCTAGTCTTCCTTTAATTGTAAAAGTCACTTGCAAAAGTATTCTTAAGGTTCAGCTTCATCATGGGAATTGGAGATGAAGTGCCTTGTATTTCTTCTGTACTAATAAGAACTACGGATGAAAATACTGTGAAACTAGCATGTGTTAACCAAATGTCAAGCATTACAATAAGTCATTCTTTGAAACAATTATTTTACATCCATGTATAAATAAGAAAAGATGCTTATTTTTCAACTCAGGTTGGTCTTTTGTGAAGTTCCTTGGGTTTTTTAACTCTTTAGAATGGTCATATATAGAAGGATAAAGAAGTTTCTTTCCACCCCCCCCCCCCACCACCAATGGCTATGCAGTTTCACAAGCTTAGTCTTCCTAGGGATTAATATTAACAACAAACAATAATCAGTAGACTTATAGCAGCAAATTTATCTCAGTAAATGTGATGTGGAATTATTCACTGGAAAATTGAGAAGGATTTTAGAGCAATAGTGAAGTGAGAAAACACAAGAAGTTAAAAGCATGATTTGGGGAAAAAATAGTTTTGAATATTTTTTTTAAATGACTTGAAGTATTTTCCCAAGGAAAAGAATAAAAAAAATCTTCAGCTTCTCTAAATTTGTTTATAGTTAATGCTGTTCTTACCTCTCATTTAACATGGGAGCAGGATTATATTTTTAGCAAATAAAGGACCTCGAAAATCAGATCTAATCCAACATTTATGCTTCAAAACAGCTTCAGAACAGGTAAGTATGATTATTATATCATGATTATTATGAATTCAAGTGGTTTTTGAGAGGTAAGTCATGTATCACAAAATTTATTGCGTTTATGTGTATAATGTATAATTCACTATTATTAGTAAGCTTGTGCTGTTGGGCAACCATCCTCACAGTATTTCAGACACTTCCATCAACCTGAAGGAACACTCTCTTGCCTGTCTGCAGTCAGTTCTGTTCCCATTTACAGCTACCAGTAGACACTGATATGATTTCTGTCTCCATAGGTTTGCCTGGTACAGAAATCTCATTTGAATAGAATCATGCAATATGTAGCCGTTTGTGCCTTACTTCTTTCACTTAGAAAAATATTCTTGAGGTTTATCCATGTTACTAGTAGCATCTATCCAGTTTGTTCCTTTACACTGCTGAATAATAGTCCATTGTATATGTCACATTGTGCTTATCCACTCAGTAATTAATGAACATTTGTATTGTTTCTAGTATGTGGCTCTAATAAATTATTTGTGTATATTTTAGAACCCCAACAATCCATGCAGACCAGGTATGAGCTGCCGGAGGATTCTTTACACAGAAGCATATATGAAAAGCCTCTTTTTAGTTTTGGCTAATAAATTCTATCAGAATGATATGAAGTTCTGCCAGAGATCAAAACCACGTTGGAGTCCCTAAAGAACTGAATTTACTCTTAAAACTTGTCTTTTCCACATTTAAAAAAAAAAAGTTTTTACTAGTGCATTATAGTTGTAGCTAACAGTGGGGTTTGACATAGTCACACATGCATGGAATATAATTTGCTTCATTTCAATTCCATTACTCCCCCCTTTCCCTTCATTCTTCCCTTCCCCTGTTTCCTTTCTTAGTCTTCCTTCTATTTATTTTTTAATTGGTGCTTTATAGGTTTACATAAAGGCAGAATTCACAGTGGTATATTTCATATTTGGCCAATATCATTCTGCAATTCCTTCCCACACATTTTCAGTATTACTTTATTTTAGATGTGTGTTTTGAAAATGATATAATTGATATTTGTTTTTGTAAATTAAAAATGTACAGTAAAATTTCAGCCACTTACATTTGCTGTTACAACAGGTATATTTAGCTTTATTTCTATGATTTTGTTATAGGCTTTCTTTTATGAATTCTGGTAATGAATTCTTAAAATTTTGTTTACAAGTTATAACTATTCTATGATACATTTATTTCCAGAGACTACTTTTAAGCTTTTAATATATTTTAACTTTAAATTAAGAATATCAGGATTGAAACTATACCATTTTCACTCCATATTTTATTTAAAAAGAGCTTTTATTCCAACCTTGTATAGGAATATATAAAGAACATAGAAAAAAAAAAAGACTTAATTTGGCTGAGAAAAATGAAGAATCTTTGTGAAAGAAGTGGCCTGTAAATTGGTCCTAGAAAAGAAGTGGAGTTACAGAGAAATATATAACTATTTGGGCAGGGCATTTTTAAAACATGTAAAATCACTTATTTCATCATATTTTTCTTTTGTGGTAATGGTTACCTTAGCTGTTTTTCTATGTGACCTTTCATTCAGAGCCTGAATATAGTCTTCAGGACAAAAATTCCTCCAGCAGTAGTTGGAAATGAAAGTGTTTGGTAATGGGCGAAGGAGTCTCCATCTGGTACAGACCCCTGGGAAGCAGAGGGGCTCCCAGGCCTGACAATGGTGTACAGGCTCTGCAGCATCTTGAGAGTATACAACACAGCACATAGACCTGTTCTGGCTCAGCTGAACAGATCAGTGCTGTTGTATATCTTCTTTGTAATCTACATTTTTATGATTCAATAAAATATATAAATTTGCTTGTGAAAGTATTGACTTTTTCTATGCTACCCAAAATGAAGCTGCCCTTCATATAGCTGAGCTTAATAAATGACTGTTGAATTGAGTGAATGCATGGATAAACACAGTTGTCAGATATGGCCCTGAAGAGGTGAAATGTTTAATTTAGTATGTATATTCACTTTCCATTTTGTTAATAAGAAACTACAGACTGGAGCTGCAAGATAACCTTTACTAATGAGACTGACATTGCATACACAAACAACTGAAACCTCTTTACCAGGCTTGTAAAGTGTTTTCATTTTACAACCAAATTTGATTTGTCCTGCCAAATTTGCATTGCTCTGCTCGTTATTATCAATAGCAGTCTCTTCCTGTTTTACCCATTTCCATTTAGATCATGACTGAAGTGAAACTTCTTCAGTCAAACTTTTTTTTTTTTGTTTGTAAAGTAATGATGTAGTGATAATTGCTATCAGCAAATGAGAGTTTTGAAACCTGTGAAACTGGGGTCCAGACTTTGGACCATTTTATTTAGGCCATGCCAGTCTGCTTACGAAGCATTATTAACCTAATTTGGAGCCATTTTTTGGAAATGAGTACCTTTGCTGTGAGCCTGTGCCTTTCACATTTATGCTATACCGACCCTCTGGTTCAAGGTGAATACTATTTAATGTTTTTTTTCTAATTATTATAGCAGTACTACCAGAGCTAGTTACCTTTAGTGTTAACATCATTTCATAGATGAGGACCAGATTAGTGAAGATGTTTTACCCACTTGGTAGCTAATTTGGGGCAAAGCTTAATTCTGCTGAGTCTCAGGCCAAGTGTCTTTAGTTTCAAGAAACACAACCAGTACTTTGCTACGAACACTGTGCTAAACTCTCAGACTTGGGGCTCATAATCTATCTGTGTGCTGTCACATAGCTACACTTACATGTGGAATAGGATGAAATGGACACGTGTATGTTTTAAAGCTCTGCCCTGCTAATTACAAAGGCAAAGTCACCCTTTTCTGTGGTGTGTTTGAACTTTAACTCGGATCTAACTTTTAGGCTGGAACCAGTTCCCTGAAAGCAAGACATAGAGAAGATTTTTAATCCTCCTTTCTCTCCAGAAGCAATCCTTCAATTACACTGAATGACAAACACATAATGTATGTTCCTTATTTTTCTAAACACACATAGATAGCATTTTTTCCTGAGTGCAACTTCTCACCTGGAAAACAATTCTCTCTCTTAAGGACTGGTACAAAGTAGGGGAAACATATAGAAAAAAAGAAAAAAAAGTTTCAAAATTCATTTTTTCACATAATTTAAATGGTAGTTAAAAACATCTTCATCCAAATTATAGGAAACTAGGGCCCACCCCCAAACAAATTAAGTAAGAGGAATTGAATTAAACTTACATGTGTCTAAAATTTTATCATTCAAGCAGTGAAAACAAAAGGTTAATATGACTCAAGAAGAAAAACTGAATTTTGGGTATAGGCTTCAGCCTCTTTAAAATGATTATTATTTTTTGCATCGTTTCCTTTTGCTTTCAAGAGAAAAAATGAGAAATGCAATTAATATGGTTTAACTCTGCAGGAGAAATATTATTATTTAATGATGTATAAAACATCTCTATCCTAACAGCTTCATGCTTGGCACAGAAATGAAAAAAAAAACCAAACTTGTGTTTATGTAAGTATGCATTTAGGACATTTAATTCTTTATTTTGAGCATATGGACTCATTTAACTTTGTTACCTATCAAGTGGATATTTTGAGAGTCATTGTGCATGTCACATAATCTTCAAAACTCTACATGTCATACAAAATAAATGTAAGACATAAGCACTGGAATCTAAATGTATCCATTTACTGATGGACCATTTCCTTTGTTCACCTCACTAATTCTACTAATGTAAAAGATATGTCATAATAAATAATGACACAGTTGGTGTTGCTGAGTGAGCACCTGCCATGGCCAAAACAGTCAGATCTGTGTATCTGCACCTGGTTGAGATGATGGTGCCTCCGGAATTGAATTTCAACTCCTGAGCCAGTCATTAAATGTTTTCACAAACCAGACTATATTTCCATTGAATCCTCTTTCTGCCCTTCACAGTCCTACTAGATAGTGAAACCGTACTTTTTTTGTTTGACACACATTCCCCAAAGCTTTCATTCCTCTGAGCATCTTGTCTCAATCCTTCAACCTGGAATGTTCTCACTGGACAGTGTCATATGTCCAATTTGTACTTCTCTGGAACAATTTTTTTTTCTCTCTCTTTTTTTTAACCTGGTCAAAGTAATATATTTATACCTTTACATGTCATTTATTTACCACTTGAATTCTAGTTATTTTTGAGTATGTTTTATGTTTCCTATAAGATTGCAAGTTTTGAGAAGACATAGACCATGCAATCATGCAATAATTTGCTTTTGTATTTTCCATGTCACCTTTGAAAGTATCTATTATAGGCACCTAGGAAATGTCTTTTAAAGAAGGCACAGCAGTCCATTGGCAAACACACAGGAGTGAGCAGTGAATTCTTAATAAATGCTTCCTTCCTTATAAGTTGACTAGTTTTTGGCCTTGATATTCTTACCTTGAGCCCTTCCACATGTAAATCTTCTCTCTCTGTGTGTATGTGTGTGTGTGTGTGTGTGTGAGAGAGAGAGAGAGAGAGAGAGAGAGAGAGAGAGAGAGAGAGAATATTTGTACCAGGGATTGAACCCTATGGTGCTTAACCACTGAACCACATCCTGAACCCTTCTTATTTTTTATTTTGAGATAGGGTCTCACTAAGTTATTTAGGACCTCTTTAAGCTTCTGGCTTTGAACTTGCAATCCTCCTGCCTCAGTCTCCTGAGCCTCCTGAGCCTCCTGAGCTACTGGGATTATAGGCTTGTGCCACCGTGCTTAGCATCCATTTTTTTTTTTTTTAAAGAAGGAATTTTTATAAGTGAAAAAATCAGTAGTGGTTCAAATGGGGAAAAATTCATCTAGATTTTAATGTGGAGAATAAGTATGTTATAGGAATTGTAGAATACTTTGATAAAGTGTGTTGGTAGTAACTTTCCCCTATAACTTTTTGGGTATGTTATAAGGATATTAATGCTGGTGTTAACAAACTTAAAATGATTTCAAGGCATATGGTTTGTCTTTCATAGCAACTTTGCATATTGTTGTTCCCACCTAAAAGATCATTTAGGTCGGAACAACGAATTTTCATTCATGGGCAGTTTCATCAGCAAATATGTATACAAATTTAAATAATTTTCTTGGAATTTTAGTATTTATTTTTAAACTCAGAAAGGTCATGCAATGCAGTGATTTAGACAAGAACTAGAGGGCAGGGGTATATCTCAGTGATAGAGCACTTACCTGACATGCATGCTGGTTTCAATCCCCAGCACTGGAATAAGCAAAAACAAAAACAAATAAACAAAAAACCCAAAATGAGGCTGCCTAGATTCAAAGCTAGTTATTATCTTAAAGTAACTAACACTTTTTCTAATTTATGTTGTAGCAAATGTAAAATGAGTCTACTTCAGGATATTGTGAGGTTTAAATATGATAGCTTACATAAAACATGTTGAGTTTATTATTACTATTATTTTTATACTTCATTCCTTAATCCAGTGCAAGAATACAGCTATTGATATTGACATTTATTAGATGGGGAAAACAGCTTCCCATTGTAATTTATTATGCAAGTTTGTTCTCTTTTCCCCAGAACTTAGGGAAAAGAACCTTCCTAAGAACTCTTCACTAATCCTAGAATATGTGTTACATAAGAAATGTAGCAACTTAATTGCTTTGGAGACTGTTTATTGCAATACCTGGCATTCATATATTTTGGCTTTTATTAAAATGCAAGCTTCCTTTATTTGTCAGTGTTCTTAGATTCAAGCAACAGAACTCACTTTGATTATTTAAACAGAATAGTTTTTTAAAAACAGAATATTGACATACAGAGTTATTAAGAGGGCTGCTGGGAAAATGGTGTGTTCTTGCACAGAAGAACGAAACCAGACTCCTGTCCCTTTCTAGTTACAAAAATCAACTCAAAATGGCTTAAATATTTAAATGTAGGACTTGAAACTACAAAACCACTAAAAGAAAAGTAGGAGAAATGCTTAAGACAATGGAATGGACAAGATTTTTTTTTTTTTGAGCAAACTCTGAAAGCACAGAAAACAAAAGCAAGAATAGACAAATGGGATTACATAAAACTGAAGTTTCTATATACAGCAAAGGGAGCAATCACCAGTGAAAAGACAAGCCATAGATCTGATAAGTCTTTTAAGTACTCTAAAAACTCAATAACAAAACCCCCAAATAACCTAATTAAAAAATGGGTAATCATTAGGGAAATGCAAAACAAAATCACAATTAGATATCACCTCACTCCAGTAGAAATGGCTAATATCAAAAAGACAAATGACATCAGGTGCTGGTGAGGATGTGGAGAAAAAGGGAACTTTTGCCCACTGTTGGTGGGAATGCACATTAGTAAAGCCATTGTGGAAGACTATGACATGATCCAATGATTCTAGGCTCTAGTGCATCTCCAAAGGAAATAAAATCAATGTATTGAAGAGATATCTGCACTCCCATATTTATTGAAATATCATTTATAATAGCTATGAAATGAAAACAATCAAAGAATCCATTGGCAGAAAAAGTATCTATGCACAGAAAGACAAGTTTTTGATAATCTCATTCATAAGTGGAATCTAAAACCATTGGTCTCGTAGAAGTTGAGTATAAGTAAGTTACTTGAAGCTGGGGAGAGTAGGAGAGAGGAAGGAATGTTGATTGATGAATACTAAGTTCCAGTTATACAGGATTAAGAAGTTTTGGTGTGCTGTTGCAGAGTAGGATGGCTATAGATAATGATAATGCATTGCATATTTCAAAAAGCTGGATAAAAAGTTTGAATATTTTCAATGTAAAGAAATGATATGTGTTTGAAGAGATAGATATATTTATTCTGATCTAAACATTAGGCAGTGTATACATGCATTGAAAGATCACATGACTTTTATGTATCAGTTAAAACTAAATTTAAGAAATTCACTCTCTTAGAAAACAAATAGATAGATAGATAGATAGATAGATAGATACTGTAATGAAAAAAAAAACTCAGAAGTAGGTCTTTGGCACATCCATGAGGTTGCTTATAGGTTAAATTCGCTGAAGTTGAATTGCCAAGTCAAAAATGTGTTTCATGTGATAACATTTTTTACATTTCTTTCTGGACAAGTTATATCAACTTGTACTTTCACCAGAAACGCATGAGTGTACCTTTTTAGTCAGCAGTTTGCTGGCACAGAACATTTTCAATCTTTCTGGGCTTTGCCAGCCAACTAGGCAAAAATATATATCTTGAAGTAATTTTTACTTGCTTTTTTTGACTTTTCTCATCATTATATGTATTCATGTACTTATTTATTGATTGATTGTTCTAACAGTTTCAGTACGAAATATGTTTCATGCTTCCATTGTGATTGTGGGTTTGACTATTTCCACTTGACACCTCTCTCTCTCTCTCTCTCTCTCTCTCTCTCTCACACACACACACACACACACACACACACACACATATATATATAAAGATATTATCAAGCACCACAGATTTAAGGTACTCTATCATACTAGTGGATTGATTCTTTTATCATTATAAAGGATCACTTTTTGACTTATTCTTTTTTAAAAAAAATTTTGTATTTATTCTATTTAGTTATACATGACAATAGAATGTGCTTTGACACATCATATATAAATGGAGTGTAACTTCTCATTCTCTGGTTGTACATGATGTGGAATCACAACAGTTATGTAGTCATATATATATACATGGGGTAATAATGTCTGATTCATTCTATTCATTCTGTTAACCTTTCCACTACCATACCTCCTCCCCTCCCTTCACTCCCCTCTGTGGAAGGACACCTAGGTTGGTTTCATAGTTTAGCTATGGTGAACGGAGCTGCTATTTTTTGGTGTTGAGTTTTTTGAGTTCTTTACATGTCCTAGAGATTAATGCTCTATCTGAGGTACAGGTGGTAAAGATTTTCTCCCATCCTGTAGGTTCTCTCTTCAGATTATTGATTATTTCTTTTGCTGTGAAAAAGCTTTTTAGTTTGAATCCATCCCATTTATTGATTCTTGATTTTACTTCTTGTGCTTGTTAAGGAAGTTAGCTCCTAAGCCAACACAATGAAGATTTGCGCCTGCTTTTTCTTCTATTAGGTGCAGGGTCTCTAGTCTTATTCCTAGGTACTTGATCCACTTTGAGTTGAGTTTTGTGCATGATGAGAGATAGAAGTTTAATTTCATTTTGTTGCATATGGATTTCCAATTTCCCCAGCACCATTTGTTTAAGAGGCTTTCTTTTCTCCAGTGAATGTTTTTGGCACCTTTTTCTAGTATGAGATAACTGTACTTATGTGTGATTGTCCTTGTGTCTTCTATTCTGTTCCATTGGTCTTCATTTCTATTTTTGTGCTAATACCATGCCATTTTTGTTAGTGTGGCTGTGTAGTATAGTTTAAGGTCTGGTATTGTGTTTCCTGCTTTACTCTTCTTGCTAAGGACTGCTTTAGCTATTATAGGTTTCTTATTTTTCCAAATGAATTTCACGATTGCCTTTTCTATTTCAATGAAGAATGTCATTGGGATTTTAATAGGAATTGCATTAAATCTGTATAACACTTTTGGTAGTATGGCCATTTTGAAAATATTAATTCTGCCCATCCAGGAGCATGGGAAGTCTTTCCATCTTCTAAGGTCTTCAGTTTTTTTTCTTTAGTGTCCTCTACTTTTCATTGTAGAGATCTTTCACCTCTTTTGTTAAATTGATTCTCAAGTATTTTATTTTTTTTGAAGCTACTGTGAATGGGGTAGTTTTCCTAATTTCTCTTTCAGTAGATTCATCATGGATGTATAGGGATGCGTTTGATTTGGTGTTGATTTTATATCCTGCTACTTTGCTGAATTTATTTATTAGCTTGAGAAGTTTTCTGATGGGATTTTTGGATCTTCTAAATATAGAATCATGTCATCATAAATAGTGACAGTTTGAGTTTTTTTTTTTCCTTTTTGTATCCCTTTAATTTCTTTCTCCTGTCTAATTGCTCTCACTGTAATTTCAAGGACCAAGTTGAATAAAAGTCGTAAACTTCTATTCAAGAAGTTCCTTTTTGTCCCAGTTTTTGGAGGGAATGATTTCAATTTTTCTCCATTTAGAATGATGTTGGCTTGGGTTTACATAGATAGCTTTACAATGTTGAGATATGTTCCTACTATCCATGGTTTTTCTACTCTATTGAACATGAAAGTGTGCTGTATTTTGTCAAATGTTTTTCCTGCATCTATTGATATAATCATCTGATTCTTGTTTTACAACTTATTAATATGATGAATTATGTTTATTGATTTCCATATTGAACCAACCTTGCATCCCTGGGATGAACCCAACTTGATAGTAGTGCATTATTTTTTTAAAATATGTTTTTGTATGCATATTGCCAGAATTTTATTGAGAATTTTTGTAACTATGCTCATCAGGGATATTGGTCTTGGGGCTGGGGATATAACTCAGTTGGTTCAGTGCTTGCCTTGCATACATGAGGCCCTGGGTTCGACCCCTAGCATCACAAAGAAAAAAAAGTCTGTTTCCCTTTGTATTCTAATTAGTTATACATGAAAGTAGAATGTATTTGACACATAATACATAAATGGAGTCTATTCTTCTGGTTGTACATGACGTAGAATCATGCTGGTCATGTAATCATCTATGTACATAAGGTAATAATGTCCGATCAATTATACTATCTAATTGTCTTATGACTATACTTTTGGTAATATTTACCAAGAAGAAATTTTTGTGTGTCTATTGCCAGATTTGTCAATCTGACAAAGTATGTGCTTTGACTTTTACATATTCTATAACTAGATTAATTTTTCCTGGGCCTATATATAGGAACTCAAGAACTACCAGTTAAGTCAAATAAATCCAAATGTGGTGTATATATGAAGCCATATCTTACCAATGCTTTTCTCCATTCTCTTCAATGTATCCCCATTTTTTTCTTGAGGAGTATTAATTTGTACTCATATTTTTATACATTGGTCCACAAGATTGTTCATGATCATTTTTCTAATCTCTGGCACCCCTCACAGACATGCCCCAGTTGATATTCAACTGTTTTAGTAGGTCACATAACTTATATTAGTCTCCCAAATGTCCGTACTTGCTCTAGCCCTGCACCATATAAATTCCCTTATTTGAAATTTTCTCCTTGTTTTAGTTATTCTCTTTACTCACTCCTCTTTATTCCACTAGTCTTAAACTGACATCATTTTCTCTACAAAGTTCAAAAATTCCACTCCCAAGTCAAGGTTATATGTACGTGTATGTCTTCCCATGAAATCTTATTCCACCCTGATAGAAAATTATGAGGGTAGAATTTCCCTCTCCATAGCTTATTTCATATAAGTAGAATCATATAATATGTGGCATTCTGTGACTGACTACTTTCACTTAGTGTGTTTGCAAGGTTCATTCACGTCATCATTCCTTTTGTGGATGAACAATATTCCATTGGATGGATATCACAATTTATTTATACATCCATCAGCCATGGACCTTTGTGTGGTTTCCACTCCTTGGCTATTGTGAATAGTGCTGCTATAAGCACTCCTGTACTAGTTTTTGTGGTCTGTACATGTGTTTTTATTACTATGAGTTTATATAAGAACCAGAATTGTAGAGTCCTGTGGTAACTCTGCTTAACCTTTTGAAGAACTGCCAAAGAACTGTCCTCCATATTTTTCCATACATTCCCACCAGCAGTGTCAGGGTTCTGATATTTCCACATTCTAACACATTTTATTACCTATTATTTATTATAACCATTCTGGTGGGTATGAAGTTGCATCTCTTTGTGATTAGTTGCATTTTCCTAGTGATGTTTGACATTTTGCATATGCTTGTAAGCCTCTTTCTATCTTATTTGGAGAATTTTTTTTTCATTTAAAATATTGGATTATTTGTGCTTTTATTATTGAGTTGTGAGACTTCTTTGTCTACTTTTGATATGAGTTCCTTATTAGATATATGATTTACCAATATTTTTTCCATTCTGTGGGTTGTTGTTTTACTTTTTTGAAGGCAGTTTTGAAGCACAAATATTTATAATTTTGATGAAGTCTAAAGTATGTGTTTTTTATTTAGTAGTTTGCAGTACAGGTATCATATCTAAAAAAAAAAAAAAACCCATGGGTTGGGGAGTGGAAAAGGAAGATGGTGGAATAGAGGAAAGAAGCACTTCACAGCAACTCACTCACGAAGTGAGAAGACAGCTTCTCAGCAAGATAGGTAACTACAGGGAACTAACTGAAACTTATCACTGAACTGTTAAAAAACAAAATTATAGGGGCTGGGGTTGTAGCTCAGTGGTAAAGCTCTTGCCTATCATATATGAGGCAGTGATTCTCAGCATCGAATATAAATAAAGGTTCTATTGACAACTAAAAAAATATATAAAAATGAGTTAAAATTATAGAGATGCACAAAGTCAGAAACTTGAAGGTAAGAAAAAAACAGGAGTGCCAGTTGGGGCCCTAATGAAGGGGAGGGGCAGTGGATAAAGAAATAATAATAATAAAAAAAAAGTTTTTAAAAAAGGCTTTGGGGAAAAAAACTATGTGTTAAAGAGTAAGAACACAGAGTCTGTAGGGGAAGCAGCTTAGTGTAAGCATATCCAAAATTAGTTTCCCTGCAGAATTGGTCCTGAGTAGATAAAAAGAGTTCATTGCGCTCACAGTGTTTGTTAGGAAAAGCTGCCCTCTGCTGCAGCCAGTCTCTGCAGGCTGGGCTGGCAAAGAAAGCATCTGTCATAATAACCATGTGGGTGTATTTCCCCCACAGGGAAATCTATCCCCCTCAGAAGCACCAGCACTGACATTGCGGCTGGGGGTCCATGAGAGTGCCCGAGAGAAAAAGCCTCTACATGTGCGTGTGTGCATGGGAGCACCTGGCAGGAAAAAGCTGCTGCAGCCATGGTGGGCTTGAATGTCAGATGGAAAAAAACGCCTCTGGTACTGTCACCCCACTTGCACCCAGTGCAACTTTTAGCAGTGAGGGAAATTGGGAACACCTGCGCATAACTTAAAACAAAAACCCCCAGAAGACACTTGAACCAGAGAGATAAAAATAAACACAAAGAACATTATACCTGGAACATTCAGATTCTAGATTCCAAGGGAGAAAGCTATTTTCATTGCTGGTATTGTACGGTCACACAGGAGCATCTGCAGCCCAGGGCAGATGCCCAGTATTTCATATGTATAGTGGTAAAACTAAACTTGTGGAGGTTTTGTTCCTATGCCTAAAAGTGGATTTTATCAGAGACCCTAGAGGTACAGTCATCCTGTAGCGAGTGGCATCTCCCAAAATACGGAGTGTGAATCAGTTCTCAACTCCCTCCCCAAGAGTTTCAAGTTCAGTTGAAGACTAAACCCCAACTACTAGAATCTCCAGTTTTGAACACTATACTACCTCCATCACAGGAACACACAATTTGTACCTGAATTGTGATACACCATGCATACTGAAATCTGAGGTCTATTAAAATCAGCTGGGCCTCCTAACCACAAAGGCAGACCTTGACCCAAAGACCACAAAGCCAAAATCAAACATAAAATTTGAAATTTCATCTCTCCCAATAGTTTTGACCACCTCAGCAAAAAACAAGCTCTTTATTTCTTACAAGACTTTTTTCCTGTTTTCTTGTCTTCCTGGTTATAGCAGCACTATTAACAATAGCCAAGGAATGGAAAAAACACAAAGGTCCATGGCTGATGGATGGATAAACAAATTGTGATATCCATCCAATGGAATATTGTTCATCCATAAAAGGAATGATGACATGAATGAACTTTGCAAACACGCTAAGTGAAAAGTAGCCAGTCACAGAACGCCACATATTAAATGATTCTATTTATATGAAATAAGCTATAGGGATTGGAAATTCTAAAGCCCATACATAGTTTGACACAATCCAACAAGAAGGTAAAATGATAGTAAATATATGTGCCCCAAATGTCAACAAACCCAGTTACATTAAAAAAAATACTCCTACACATTAAATCCCAGTTAGATCTCAACACAATAATACTAGGTGATTGCAACATACCTTTATCACTAATAGATAGATTATCAAAGCATACAATCAATTAAGATATATCCAACCTAAATAATACTGTAAATAAAATGGACCTAATAGATATCTTTGGAATATCTCACTCCAAAACTGCTGAATTTACCACCTTCTCAGCAGCTTATGGAAACTTTTACAAAATAGACCATATTTCTAGGTCACAAGAAGTCTTAGCAAATACAAAAGATCAATATAACCCCTTGAATTTTATCAGACCATAATGGAATAAAATTAGAAAAATATTAGAAACCACATAAAAGTATAGAGGTTAAACATTTTTTTTAAATGAAGAATGAATCAAAGAATAAATGAGTGAAGAAATCAAGAAATTCTTAGAAACAAATAAGGACAGAGATACAACATATCAAAATGTTTTGGACAGCATGAAAGTATTAGGAGGAAAATTCACTGCATTGAATACCTACATTCAAAAAATAGAGAGATTTCCCCCCAAAAAACTTATGCTCCACCTCAAAGCCTTAGAAAAAGAAGAACAAAATAACACCAAAGTCAGTAGAAGACAAGGTATCATAAGAATCTTAGCTGAAATTAATGCAATTGAATATTAAAAATTACACAGGTATCAATGGAACGAAGAGTTTGTTCTTCAAAATGATAAAAATATTGAACAATTAGTAAATCAACTAAAGAGAAGATCTAAATCAACAAGGTTAGAAATGAAAAAGGAGATATAGCCACAGACACTTCTGAAGTTCAGAAGATTGTTAGAAATTATTTAGAAAATTTATATTACAATAAGCTATAAAATCTAGAAGTCATTGACAGATTTCCAGATACATACAACTTGCCCCAGCTGAACAAAGAAGATATAGAAGACCTGAACAGACCAATATCAAATAATGAAATCAAAACAGCAATTTAAAGTATTCCAAAAAGAAGAGCCTAGGACGAGATATATTCTCAGCAGAGTTCTACAAGACTTTTAAAGAAGAACTAACCCTGGTATTTCTCAAATTATTGCATGAAATTGAAAGGGAAGGAACACTCCAAAACACATTCGATGAAGCAAATATAAACCTGATACCAAAACCAGACAAATACCCATCTAGGAAAGAAAACTACAGACCAATATCCCTGATGAACATAGATGCAAAAATCCTTAATAAGTTATTAGCAATTAGTTATAAACCACATTCAAAAACATAAAGATAATACAACATGATCAAATGGGCTTTAACCCAGGAATGCAAGGCTGGTTCAACATATGCAAATCAATAAATGTAATTCATCACATAAGTGGAATTAAGAATAAGAATCATGATCACCTCATTAGATGTAGTAAAACCTTTGATAAAATACAAAAACCACTCATGTTAAAAACACTGGAGAAACTAGGGATGGAAGAAACTTACCTTAACATTATGAAGCCCATATACAACAAATGCAGAGTCAACATCATACTGAATGGAGATAAACTGAAAGCTTTTCCTTAAAATCATGAAAGAGACAAGAATGTCTACTCAGACACCTTCTGTTTAATATAGCTTTCAAAACTCTAGCCAGGGCAATCAGGCAAGAAAAGGAAATTAAAGGCATACAAATTGGAAAAGAGGAAGTCAAACTATAAATGTTTGCTTTTGACATGATCCTATATCTAGAAGAGCCAAAAAGTTCCACAAGAAGACTTCTAGACATGATAAAGGAATTTAGTAAAGTAGCAGGATACAAAATCAACACTCATACTTCAATAGCTTTTCTATACTCCGACACTGAAGTAGCTGAGAAACAAATCAGGAAAACCATCCCCTTCACAATAACCTCAAGAAAAATAAATACCTGGGAATTAATCAAACCAAGGAGGTGAAAGATCTCTACTATAAAAAATATAGAACACTGAAGAAAGAAATTGAAGAGGACTCAGAAAATGGAAAGACCGCCCATGTTCTTGGATAGGCAGAATTAATGATGTCAAAATGGCCTGACTACCAAAAGCAATATGCAAATTCAATGCAATCCCCATCAAAATATGAATGAAATTCTTCATAGAACTAGAAAAATAACAGTCCTAAAATTTATTTGGAAGAATGAGACACTCAGAATATCCAAATCAATTCTGAATAAGAAAAGTGATGCAGAAGGCATCATGATACCTAACCTCAAATTATATTATCAAGGTATAGTTGCAAAAAAGCATGGTATTAGCATCAAAATAGACATGAAGACCAATGGAATAGAATAGAAGGCAGAGACAAAACCACATTTTTTCCAGTCATCTGATAGTTGACAAAGGTGCTAAAAATATATGTTGGAGAAAAAAAAACAGTGTTTTAAATAAATGAGTTTTTTTAATGAAATGAACTCAAAAATCTCAATGCAAAACAAAAACAAATAGCCAAATCCATAAATGGGCAAAAGAATTAAACAGAAACCTCTCAAAAGAAGAAACACAAATGGTCAAGAAATATATGAAAAAATGTTCAGCATTTCTAGCAATTAGTGAAATGCAAATCAAAGCTACATCTCATTCCAGTCAGAATACCAATTATCAAGAACACAAATAATAATAAATGCTGGCAAGAATGTGGGAAAAAAGATATGCTCTTACATTGTTAGTGGGACTACAAATTAGTACAGCCAATCTGGAAAGCAGTGTGGAGATTCTTCAAAAAACTAGGAATGGAACCACTATATGACTCAGCTATCCCACTCCTCCTTATTTATCCCAAGGATCTAAAATTAGCATACTATAGTGATACAACCACATGAGTGTTGATAGCAGCACAGTTCACAATAGCCAAATTATGGAATAAACCCAGATGCCTGTCAGTAGATGAATGGATTAAGATGAATGGATTAATAAATATACAATGGAGTTTTACTTAGCCATAAAGAAGAATGAAATAATGGCATTTGCCGGTAAATGGACAGAAATGGAGAAGATCATGTTAAGTGAGATCAGTCAGACTCAGAAAATTATTGGTTGAATGTTTTCTTTCATATGTGGAAGTTAGAGAAAAACAAGGGAAAGAAGCCAGTTGGAGAGGGAATTGGAGTAGAATCAGTGGAGTAGAAGGAGGAGAATGGGACTGAGGAAGGAAAGGAAAGGAGAAGGAAAATGGAATGAATTTAACAAAATCACATTACACTCATATATAAAGATAACAAAGGGAATTTTATCTTTATATATGTAGAAGAAAGGAAGTTTAATGGAGTAGAGGAGGAAAAATAGAGTAGAGGGGTAACGAGGAGGAGAGGAAAAGGTGGGGGAGAAGGGAGTGAGCTCAAATTCCTTACATGCATGATTTTGTCAAAATGACCCCAAATACTCTGTATAATTATAATGCTCTAAAAAAATCCCATTGCCTACTTTAAGGTCATGAATATTTATATCTGTATTTTCTTCTAAGAGTTTTATAGTTTTAGCTCTTTTAATTAGATCTTTTCTTCACATAAAGATGGTAAATACAATGGACTGAATGTCTATGTTCTAAAATTAACATGTTGAAAGCCTAGCCCTCAGTGTTATGGTACTAGGAGGCAAAGCATTTGGGATATCAGTAGGTCATGGAGGCAGATCCCACATAATTGGGATTAGTTCCCTCTTGAAGCAGAGCCAGGAGTATCTCTTGTACTTCTACTATGGAAGGGCACAGCCAATATTTGGGAATTTGCAATCTAGAAGGGCCAGAACCTGATAGGGCTAGAACACTGATCTTGGGTTTCCTAGCTTCCAGAACCCTGAGGAATTAATTTCTGATGTTTATAAGTCACCTAGTATATGCCATAGCAGCCTGAAGGGACTAGGACAATAAAGGGTCCAGCTTAATTTTTAAAAATGTGTCTGTTACTTGTCCCAGTTCCATTTGTTGAAAAGACCGTTCTTTCCCCATTGAACTGTTTGGGCATCCACGTGACAACTAATCAACTATAAATGTAAAGATTTTTTTGGACTTTGAATTCTGTTCTTTATGCCAGTAGTACACTATCTTGCTTCCTGCAGTTGTGTAGTAAGTTTTGAAACTGGGAAGTGAGTGTCCTCCAATTTTGTTCTTCTTTTCAAGGTGTTTTGGTTCTCCTGGGTCCCTTGCATCTCCATATGAATTTTAGGATCAGCTTGCCAATTTCTGCAAAAAAAAAAAAAGCCTTTTGTGATTTTGATAGAAATTGCATTAAATATATTCCCTTTATTAGGTGAAATTCCCTTTTATCTTGTTTTGTTCAAAGTTTTTAACCTAAAGGGGTGTTGGATTTTTTCAAAAATTTTTTTTTCTGAGCTTATTTAAGTGAACTTTGTCTTTATTCTATTGATATTGTGTATTACATTAATAGATTGTTGGACATCAAATCTACCTGAATTCCTGCAATAAGTTTCAGTCCTGGTATACAAGTTTTTTTTTTTTTTTTGTATGTTGATATATTTTGCTTGCTTGGATTTTGATGAGGATTTATTTTATTTATATTCATAAGAGATATGGTCTATAGTTTTCTTGTAAAGTTTTGTCTTGTTTTGGTATTGGGTAATATTGGTCTCATAAAATGAATTTGAAGTATTCCCTCTTCCATGTTGTGGTAAAGTTTGTGAATAACTGGTATTATTTTAGATGATTGGTAAAATTTACAATGAAGTCATCTGGGCTTGGATTTTTCTTTGCAGAATTTTTTTAAAATCTTGAATAGAGGTATTATTTTAGATGATTGGTAAAATTTACCAATGAAGTCATCTTGGCTTGGACTTTTCTTTGCAGAATTTTTTAAAAATCTTGAATAGAGTCACTTTACTTGTTATTAATCTGTTCAGATTTCTATTTTTTTCTTGAGTCACCTCTGGTAGTTTGTATCTTTTTAGTAATTTGTCCATTATATTTGAGTTATCTAATTTATAGGCACACATTTATTCATAGGGAGTGTGAACTGATACAAAAGTCAGACTCTTACTGTTCTCAGTGAATTTTGGTGAATTTTCTTGAATATATGCTTCTTGTGTCTTTGTCCATAAGAAAATTTGCAGACTTTAAAAGTTTTAAAAAAAAGTTTTACTCTTTATTCTTGTTGATACTCTTTATACTGTTGATATTTTTTGACAAAACTGTAGGGACAGAGTTTGTGGGTGCCCTCACACCTTGATTCTGGACATAGAATTCCCTCTTATTCATTATTTTATCCCCAGTACCTGGGACTAAGCTTGCTAATAAGCAGGCCTTTAGGAAGCATTTATTGGTTGGATGGGTTCTCAGTGGATCTTGATTTCTAAGCACAACCCCAGGAGGGAGATAACAAGGATCTGGGATCACCTCAGTACCAGCTCTTTATCATAAGATACTTAGGACCAGCTGCCCAGAGGAAACTCACCTAATCCACATTCTTGTAACCCCCTAGAGAGGTGGCTCAGTTGCCTTATCTAGTCTCTTACTCTGATAAACCAAATAGATCATATGAGGGCTGTGATGTCTCTTAAAAAGCCACCTGAGGAAACTTTGCTTCCTGTCTCCTAAGCTCAAGTCCTCATCTTAGCTTTTCAAGTCTGGGGTCTTAACAGTTTTGTCAAAAAATATCAACAGTTAAGTGATTCCAGGGAAACCACATTTCTCCCTGTGGACTTGAGTCAAGTCAGATTTTGCTAACTTCTTAATGAGCTTCCTGGTTCCTCCTTCCCTGTATGATCTTAGAACTAGCAAAGGTAGATCTAGAGCCTGAAATACCAGTGATACCAGTTAATATAATTGGCTCCAGTGCACAGGCTACGTACCAGATCAAGTAAATCAGAATCTCTGGAGATAGGGCCAGTCATTAGTAGTTTAAAACTTTCTTGATGATTCCAATGATTAGCCACAGTTAAAAGGAGGCTTATCACCTGACACCTTGTTAAAGATGAAGAAGTTTGGGCCCTAACTCAGAATTATAGTAGTGCTGTTTATTCATTCATTTGCATGTTAAAATTTTAGAATCACTCTTTTAAAAGAACTGATCTTTAAACTTCAGTGTGGATAAAAATCCCCAAAGGACTTGCTGAACATGGATTTTTAGGTCCTAACTCCAGGGTTTCACTCAGTAGGTTCGGATGAAGCTGGATAATTTGTATCTCTAATAAGATTACAGGTGGTACCCATTTAACTGATGCAAGGACTACACTCTGAAAACTGTTGCTGTGGAACTCAGGTGTGCTCATTTGCAATCAGGAGTGGGAGGAGAACTCACGTTCTCTGTGGCTTAAAAGTCATGAAGGGTGTGGAGGCTATTTGTGGGTAGTCACTCTTTTCCTGTTGGTGCAATTGGATAAGACCTGCTCTTCTCTCAAAGGGAGAGTGAGTGGAGTGGAAAGATTTGAAACTTTCTCCCTGATTCTTCTGCAAGGAAGCATCTCTTCATGTGACTAGGTAGGAAACCCAAAATTGGGAAAATGTCTATTCATTCTGGCCTTGGATGGGGAGTCTCAGACTACCTCATTATATCATACAAAATGAGATAAAATACAAAATAGAAAAAAGCAAGCAAAATATCAATGGAAAGAATTCAGAATAAATGTATACAGTTGTTTTTTAAGTGCTCAGACATGTACTTTTTTCTTTTGAAAACTAGTCACGGCAGTAGAGCCACTTGTATCCTGTGAATTTCCCAATATTAGAACTCTCTCAAAGATGGAATGAGTGGGAGAATTTGTTTTGTGTGAGAACTAATAGAAAAAAATGAATTTCCTAAATTTTATTGTATATAGTCAGTATTGGTTAATAGTGACTTAAATATCAGAAAATGCTATTGGTGATATTACATATGATACATATAAACTTTAAATGGTATAATCCAGTAGATTTTAAAACAACAGAAAATAAACTATCTATTTAAAGTTTGAGTCTTCTACTTCTTCCTTCTCCATATCATGAGACTTGGTATGTTTTACCAGGAACATTTATGGGATTTCATGTACATTGGCACAGAATAAGTTCTTGTCTTTGCAAGCTGAAAGTGATTATAAAATCAATAATTAGAAATCATGAAACACCTACCTGTCATAGAGGCATTTGACAACTTTTCTTAAATTCCTCAAATGTGTTTTATTATTTCAAACCAATGATCTGTAGTTCTCATAGGCATAGAAAAATAAAGGGTTTGCTATACATGACTTGTTTTTAAGGTAGAAAGTGATTTCTCATTTTTAATTTGATTCCCAAGTCTTACTGCAGGTGTTCTCTCCAGTACAAACTCACCTGGTGTTTTGCATCTTGAAGTTTATTCCACACTTTGCTTACAGATTATGATTAGAACATGACCATAAATTGAAATATCTTAGTTTTTGCACAGAAAAGTCTACCAGCTCTGTAGGAGTTTAACTCAAGAAAAGAACAGAACCTGGAGGTAGCTAATGAGTAAAACAAACAGCAAATAGGGAAACATGTTGAGGTGAGAGAATTAAACATGTCAGATAATTGAGATGAAAGACTGAGACAAAGAAGGTTGTGACAAATGCTCATCAATAAACAATGTCAGAAAGTACCAGGGCATAACAATAAGGGAGGCCAAGTTGAAAAGCAAGTACCTTGAAGGAGACTGAAAGTGAACCTGGACTGTTCAAGGGAGTGGGGCAGAAGGCTGAGCTATGCATACGGGCTTATAACAGGTCATGTCTCAATATAAAATGATATTACCTTCTTATCAACAGGAATACACAAAGTAGAAAGAGGTTATGAGGTCATTGTTCTTTTGATGAGGATATGCAAATATATTTCTTTACAATGTGGTGAAAGACAGAGGGCTAGGTTGTGAGCACAATTGTGTCTTTAAATATTTTAAGACCTATAAAAAAATGGTTTGGGTTTACTCAGAGAAAAGATAGTGCCGTAAGTAACCAGTAGAGAGAGAGAGAGATTCCTTCGGAATAAAAAAGAAATTCCCAATGTGCTAAGAGTAGGATCTTTGAGACAGAATAGGGCAAATTCCAACTTTGGTACTTATCTGCCCTGCCACCCCAGTCAATTTAGTGTGTTTGATTTGAAGTTCCTATATTTAGAAAACAGAATAATAATTATCTCATAGTGCTCCTGTATGAGTTGAATGAATAGCATATGTGAAAAATCTGCATACTGAAGAGTCTGGCACAAAATTGCTAGAAAATAATTGGATTTCTCATGAATACCTCAAAGCTCACTGAAAATTGTTCTCATTTGAATACATTACTCTTACCAGCTCTTGTTTTTTTTTTTTTTTCTTCCCCATATTACTCTTCAGGTCTTAGATATCAGACTAGATGGCGTCCCTTTCTATAATAGCTGAATTTTCTTACTGTAGTGATCTAAATAAAACTTGATTACTTAGCAATCATATGGATAATTGCAAAATGTGTAGAGAAAGGGACAGGATTTGATTTGGCAAGTATGATGTTCTAAAGATCTAGTACAGTGCCTTGTACTTAGTAAATTCCCAGTAAGTTGTAGAAATAGATGCATGTTGAATACCTGCCTTCCCAACTGGCTTCCTAACCATCTTTCCACTATAGTGTAGGACTTGTCCAAATTTAGTCCTTTAGTGTTAAAACTCTGCATCTCCTTAGTTCCCTTAACTTCAACAGTGCATCTTACAATAGTTTTAACATTTATTCACGTACATAGCATGCATTTATGACTTCTCATTATTTTCATGCAACCAGTCCAGTATAAAGTTTTTTAAAATTTATTTTTGGTCTCAAGGATTGAACATAGGGGTGCTTAGCTACTGAGCCACATTCCCAACCCTTTTTATTTTGAGACAGAGTCTCGATAACTTGCTGAGGCTGACCTCAAACTTTCTATCTTCCTTCCTCAGCCTCTCAAGCTGCTGGGATTACAGTCATGCACCAACATGCCTGGCCTTTTTTATTTTATATGTAGAAGACTAGAAAAGCCAGGTCCCTGGCTTCTCACTTGCGTCCATTATCAGTTCATTTATCAGCACCACTTTGACGTCTCTAGCTGCTATAAAAGCTTTCTTAAATGCAGATTTTGTCATGGTTTTTCACGATATAATAAAAATGTCTGCTGATTTACTGTAGTCTAAAGTGAACTGGTCTCATCATTGATTAGACCTATAAGAGCAGTAGTGCTGCGGACATGGCCCTGGGTTTCATCCCCAGTTTTTTAAAAAGAAAAATTCAGTATATTTTACTTGAGAAGGAAAATGTTTTATGGGTAATAAGTAGAAATCACCTGAATCCAAAGAAGAAATATAGAAAAAGCCTTCAGAAACTTTAGAGGGTTTATATTCTTGCTACCATAAAAGTGAGGTAAATCAAGTAAGAGCAGTTATAGGAATTACTCTAAATGGTGAGTGTTGAGAATAGTTTGACTTTTGTTGCCCAGTAATTTGGTTTTGGGGGGTTGTCTCTTCTTCATAATAATATCATGAAGTAAAAGTCACACATGAACTGAGTAAATACTTATTAGGGACACAGATATGTGATCTAATTGGAACTTCCTAGTGGGTGCACTTGGAAGCTATTGGATCACAAAGTCTGAGATCATAAGGCCCTAAACATGTTACTGAACTGATCCTGTGACTCAGAACCACTGGGCCCTGCAAGGTGATCACTTTTGCCAGGGTGAACCTCATGAGTATGCATTCGCATTTTCTCATGTGAGTTATAGGTCACATTTCTGCGGGTGAAGAAACCTCTGATATAATTAAGTGAGTCTGACTGTTGCCCTGGCATTTTAAATATTTGCTTATGCCTCTGTATCTTCACACATTCTTCCTCATCCCCATACCTGACTTCACTTTTACAGTATGTAAAGCTTATTTCTAATGACTCTTAGAACACCGTCACCTCTAGGAAATCCTTTTTGATTAGTTGCTTTTTGACATTTTATGTTTTTCATGCCATTTTGCCTCTTGTGATCTGTGCTTATGAATTTCTTCTGGATACTTGCTTTATGCACTTATTGCCTTATACTCTTGATTTACCTTCCTCAAGGGTAGGGTCTTTTTTTATCTATTATGGCATCAAGTACAGTGCTACGTTTCATTGGTAAATGTTGACTTGTTTGGGTGATACTTGTTATAAAAGCTACTTTCACCTTCATGGAGTGTGTTAACTTTAGTTAGTAGATTATATCTGACATTTGGAAAATATGTCCTGGAAAAATAGGCTGTTTTGCTGGAAGAGCTCCTGTATACTTTAAGCCAAGGTCTTTGTTTCCAGGTGAGGAAAGTCAAAAACCAGAGAATTGATGTGCTTGCTCAAGGTCATTCAAAATAGAAATTTGTCCAGGGTGTCCAGACACCCTTTGGGTGCTCTTTTTTACTACAAAGTGCTCTTTCCCTGATAAGGTGCAGATGCAGCTGTACTTGGCTAGCAATTAAATTTCCTGGGTCGAATCTGAGCATGTTCCATGGCAAGTGCTGCATGACAAAAGAAGAGACAGAATGCTACCAGGATAGGCTGAAATTAAACTGAAAGGAATATGACACAGCTATTTAAAAATGTTTAATTTCAGAAAACTCAGTGGATCAAAGTAATTATAGAGCAATAAAAGGTGAGCTGAAGCCTTAGATGGACCCTAGGAAGAGATAAGACTAGACTTCTTACAACAGCCACTGTTCTCCCTACAAAACATTTTCTGGTTTTGTTTTCTATTGTCTAATTTTTATTAAACTGGCTGGGTTGCAAACAAAGCCATGGTAATGTAATGTAGATGCAATTTATTCATGAGCACATCTTCCCTTACATGAGGAAAAACATCCATTTAAATAACACAAATGTTGCCCTAAAATTTTTAAATTTTATAGTTACATGAGTGTGTCAATTATTTTTATAGCATATGGAGAAACTAGAATTGTATTTACATTGATATTTATTTATAAATTTAAGCTTTAATAATTTAGTATCTTCTCCATTAAAACACATACTGCAAAAATGCAGAAAAGAAAAAAATCAATTGGTAAGAAATTTTGCTGCTGACATTAGACAAAAATTTCATACTCTGGCTTAAAAAATTACTTTAAAAATCCTTGAAAGTTAATAGTGATTCCAAATGGAAGTAAGGTCATAATATGAGTATCACACTTTATTTATAGACAGCAGATTTGAGAAATAGTGGGAAAATTTTTCTTAATCAAGAGTTAGCTAGGGAACAGAAAGTAAATCAATGTTTTTAGAGAGAAATTATAAATTTTTTCAGTCTACAACTTCTAGAGACTAAAACTGTTCAATGAGCACAATAAGAAATATCAATTTCAATTTTATGCAATGGCTAGTTAATGACTTGAAATGGAGTGTGAGAAAAAAGCAAAACACTTACCTTCAGTGAGGGGTAAAAAAGAGCAAAAATGGAAGAGAAGCAGATACCGAGAACACCCTGAAAAGGAGACAGAGACAGAAGCTCACGTAATAAACTCCATCCCATACAGTTGTAATTCTTTAGACAGTCTTCAATACTTTTTTGGTTGAGGTGTGTGGGATGTATGGAAATACATGTTGATGTGGCCACCAGGTGCCTGTTCCAAAGTCTGATGTGACAAAGAGGTCCCAGCTATACTGTGAGCTGAGGGCTCCTTTTGCTGGTTCAGTGGCAGAACTCTGGGCTCACGGTTGAGGTTGCTCTCTAGTCTAACCTGTGCCTTTGGGAAAGTCACTTGCTTCAGTTTTGATAAATGTGAATGCTATACTTTTGCTTTTAATGATGGCTCTGCAAATAACAGTGTATTTACATAAACACAAATGTTTATAACTCTTAGGAAGACAAGTTTAAACAGCCTAAAGTAGTAATATAGTAATACATTAGGATTATTTATTACTTATAGTGTATCCCTTTTCACTATGTAAATTTCTACCTATTTCCTTTTTTCTCTCTTGAAAATATAAACAAAAGTGTTCCCTGCATAATTATTTCTTCTACTAATATATATATTAGAGGAAGTAGTATATGATTTATGTGCATATATACATATGTATTATCTATATATAGTAATAGATTAATGTATAATATATATACATGAAAGTATTGCATATATACAGCAATAGTAAAAATAATAAGTAAATATATAAATGTACCTGATTATTTTCCCCCAGTTTTGGAAAGAGCAAATTTGCTGCCAGCTGAGTTCTCTCTGAACTGACCTTGTTCTATGCTTGAAAGGACAGGCCCCATACATCAATCAGGAATTATTGAAGAAATAAAGTATTATTTTAAGGAAAACGGGAGTTAATATATGGAATTAGATACTAGCAAAAAGTGGACAGTAGATTCTGGAATGACTCGAACTCAGCAAAACAGAACTACTATCTCCAAAACATCTATGAGTCCTGTGATTTCAAACCATACCCTGTAACTATGATCCAAGAATAGGAAGGCAGAATAAATAGTAGGTGCTTCTACCGTGATAGCCTCTAATCCCCTAGACTAGACAGAGGAAGCCTCATGTTTTCAGGACAGTTAAGAGAATGTGGGAAGTGTAGTTTCCACAATCTCCAGCTAGAATGGTGATGGAATGGAAATGGAAACTACTAGTTCTTATTACCAATACATGGAGATATCATTAAATTTCCAGGAGCAGGAGGACTGCTCAGACTCACTTTCTTGATCTTTCCAAGGATACACTTATGTATGTATAGAAACAAGGCTGAAGTTGGTGTGCTAAATTATTGATCCCTTGAAAGCAAAGCTCCATAATTTACAAAAAAAGGTGGGGGGAATGAAAGAAGTTACTGTATATGAACTCTGATTTAAGCTTTTATGTATCTCCCACCAAATAATATTTTCTAGTTGAAATACCATTAAGAGAAAAATGATGAGAGAATTCAGTATCAGTTAAATTTATTCCTATTAATTTGAAGTATACTTCTTAGTGAAGCTGTGACTTTTACATTAGACACTTTTTTTTTGTCTAAATGGAAGTAAAATAGAACTTATGTTAATATACAACTTTTTTCCTTTACTGTTACCGTAGAGTAAAAGTATAATTGTAGAAAGCCTATCTTTTTCAATTATTTAATGGAAATGAAATATAAATTTTCATCTCTTCAGCAACTTCATGATTTATCTGAAAATAACTTGCTTGATCTACCAGTGATGCTACTAAATCATTTTTGCCACAGGAAATCCTGCCTAGAAGAACTGGTATTAACTTTGGAACAAGGGAGCCCTAATGTGCTTTAGATAAAGACCAATAATGTTGGGGAAAAAAAACCAACATTGTGGGTAGCATGGAATTAAAAAACAGCTTTGTTTGGAAGTTCCAGGAGGGCCATAATTAGAGCCACCTGTAAGAAAATTCTTTTCAACTTATTTTTGTTGAGTGATAATGTGATATTCTCAAAATGCTTTTTTTTTTTGGTAAGGATAAAATTGTTGCAAGTACATTAAAATGATAGGGTTTTTTTGGCATTTGTGTGTATTTTGATCCCTACTTTTTTCTCCAAGATATGTTTCTGAAAATTGATGATTGATTACCTAACTTAGTAAACAGCTTTTAGAATTAGAACACTTATAAGAAAAAAATTTTGATTATAAGTAAGAATCTTTAGGTTGTCTTTCCAATCTTCCATCAGATATATTGTTTGGTTGATATTAAAATGGTTTATTCCATGGTATCACATCCAATTGTGTTCTCCTCAATAATAAGCATTAGTCATTTCCTGCCCATGTCTATGAATCCATGGACTGTAATGGAGATAAATGTGCAATCTCTCTTGAATAGTCAATGATGCTCTCTTATTGAATCACTTGCCCTGTTAGGCCAGCTCCAGTGTCCCTTTATTGGGTAGAATGAATGTTATCCAAGTTGTGATTTTGTTTCCTTATAATAATTTACAATTGTGTTTGAAATAAGCCATAATGCAATTTTCTCAATTTAATATACACTATTTTTAACAATGCAAAAGCTCTGATTGCAGTTTTTCATTCTATTGCTTAGTATAAGATGGGCATTCCTATTTAATCATAACCACAGATTACCTCAATGAATATAAATGTGTTACATTATCTTTAAATAAATGACTGTCAACATATTCTAAGGTAATAGAAGTAATTGCATATTGATAACAGTCATTATTGCAAGTCATGGTCTCTAGAAGAAAGTGCACTTGTATTTTTTAAATAAGGTACAATGTATAGTCTATTTCGAGATAATAGTTTTATATTTCACATAGACTCCAATATTAATATAGCTGGCGCTACAAATGCAAAGTTTAAACCTGAAATAACAAGATTTTGTATCTTTTGAAACTGAGATGATTGTTATACTATACATACCTTGGGAAAGCTAATGTGAAGTTGCCATTATCTGTAACAGAGTCTAGGATTTACTTCCAGTTTCCCACTAAAGATCATAGCAGAAGCTAAGCCATTATCATGCATTGTTGAAGTGAGATGTTTTCAGATTTTGTGTAGAGGCTTATTGTAGTTAGCAAATCAAACTGAAAATACTTTTTTAATAAATACTGTAACAACATCATAAAATAAATGAGAAGACTATCAGAACACTCATTTTCTGTGATCTCGGCTTTTACCAGATGAGTAGGACATCACTTGGACCACTATATTGCAAAACAGAGGGATAAAATGCAGTTATATTCTATGAGGTTAATGCCTCCCATTTGTTGGACTGTGTGTGCTTGTGTGGCCTCCCATGGTAGCCCTGAATGCCAAAATATAATCTCGGCAACATTTGGAAGGATGAACAAATATTGGGAAAACGGGCCTCCTTATTTGAGACTATTTAGAAGTCTGTGATCACTTACTACTGTTCAGTAAATGAATGTTTCCTTTTTTCCCCACCTAATCTTTTAACAATTTTCCATTGTAATTGGAAGAATGGTGGTCTTTAATTATGAGATCTGAATTTAAACCCCAGGTTCATTACTAGCTGTGTGATATGAGAAAGGTTATTTCATATTCCTGGGCTTCACTAGTCTGCAAAATATGGGCTTTGGACTCCATTGGGTTTGAAAATCTTTTATTACCCATGGAAGCTATAGGGTTTGGCAACATTCGGTTGCAAAACAGATTGCTTGGATCAGTTTCCTTCAGGGAAGTTTTAAGATCTGATAGGAAACTTCAACCCTGATTATCTCGGGAAAATACGAATATGATACAGTTCAATATTATGAACTGACAAAGTAATTTTTTTTTCTTCTTCATACTCAGATTATATGAAGCACTAAAACCTTATTTTATTCTTACTTTGAGAAAATATAATTAGGAGCCATATTTCATTTTGAACTCCTAATGTTATTGTATCAAGAAAATTCTAGCCAGACAAACCTGTTTTTAATGCAAGTATGACCAGTTGCTAGCTCTGAGTCTTAAGTTTAATCAACCTTCAATTGTTTTAATTTGTAAAGGGATAATATTATCTCCTAGGATCTTTGGTTGGATTAAATAAAACACACAGCATGCTTAGTTGAGTTTTTGGCTCAAGGTAAGCACTCAAATTATTATGACTTGTATTATGTGTAGAAATTTAGAGAATATTTTCCTTAATTTCCCTTTCCATAAGAGAAAGGATCGTGAAAGAAAGTAAATGCCTTTGCACTTTTAGGAAAAAGAGGTACAGATGCTTAAGAAGACTACTTCCTTTTTCATGATGAGGCTTTGACCAGATTGGTAACAGTTTTATTAAAGTAGCCATGTAGGAAGAAAGAGGATAAATATTCACTTGCAATAAAAGAGATTTTAGAGGTAAAGTGAAGGGAGATGAAAAAGGTTAATCTTGATCCAGTTCCAGTTATAATTCTTTTTGACTCCATTAGGTAGCTAACTTTTGTTCTGTGCTTGCTTTTGCTAGTAGTGATTTTAGTGCCCTATAGGGATTATTTCATCTAATCATTACTATAATATGAGGTAGCTAGTATATTATCCCCACTTTATAGATGAGACTAAAACTCAGAAATATTAAGTTGCCTGAGGTTAAATATTTAAGAAACAGTTAGTCAACAGTTAAAACTCAGGGAGTCTGACTCCAGAGCCCAAACTATTTAATATCATTTTCTCTAGTGTTGGAGATCTTTCTTCATCTTGGAAGAAGAAGAGGGGAGATAGAAAAGAGGAAGTATATATACCACGGTTTCTTTATCAATTCATCAACTGAAGGGCATCTAGGTTGGTTCCAAAATTTAGCTGTTGTGAATTATGCTGCTATAAACATTGATGTGGCTGCATCACTATAGTATGCTGTTTTTAACTTCTTTGGGTATGAACCTAAGAGTGGGATAGCTAGATCAAATGGTGGTTCCATTCCAAGTTTTCCAAGGAATACCCATACTGCTTTCCAGATTGGTTGCACCCATTTGTAGTCTCACTAGCAATGTATGAGTGCCTTTCCCCCCACATTCTTGCCAAGGAAACTGTGGTATATATACACAATGGGATATTACTCAGCATTTAAAGAGAATAAAATCATAGCATGTGCAAGTAAATGGATGGAGTTGGAGAATATTATGCTACATGAAGTAAGCTAATCCTCAAAACCCAAATGCTGAATATTTGATATGAGGATGCTGATCCATAATAGGGACAGGGTGGGGGGTCATTAGATAGGGCAAAGGGGAGACAGGGAAAGGAAAGGGGCAGGAGGGTAGGAAAGATGGTGGAATGAGATGGACATCATTACCCTAAGAACATGTATGAAGACAGGAATGTTGTGACTCTTCTTTGTGTACAACCAGACATGAAAAATTATGCTCTGTATGTGTACTATGAATTGAAATACATTATGCTGTCCTACATAACAAATTAGAATAAATAAATAAATAACCATGGCTTTAAAAAAAAAGAAGTAATAGAGGGAAGACTCAAAGTCCCTACTGAGCTTAGTTATGTGGGAAAAAATATTAACCTATCACTTAATGTTCCCAAAATGAATTTTTCTAGCATAGTGTGGTAAATTGAATTATTGTTCTCATTAGTACTGTGAAATATCTATTATAATCTCATGCTTTGTGGAATCTACTTTGTTTCTTGATTTTTGGACTTGATCATGTGACTTGCTTTGGCCAATGGGGTATAGTGGATATGATGTGAACAAAAGCTTAAAATGTGTTTATGCAATTGTGCTTGTTTTAGTGCTTCTCTGTATTTCATTGCAAGAGAATTTATCTTGGGTAACCACTAGTTGAGCACACCTCTATCTGTGCACACTTCACAACTTAGAGTTAATCTCAGTCAATACCAACCTAATCACAATTGATGCATGTTTGTGAAACTAATGCTCATTGTTGTATGACATGGAGGTTTGGTGTGATTTCTTCACATTATTAAGTAATAGTTGACTATAATTTATAGCAATTACTGTGTTCTTCAAAATTTAACATAAAGCTCATAATAGCATTACTTTATTGTCCTAAAATTCTATTAATAGGGCATTTATTAAGTTTAAAAACAGTTTGTTCAGAAGTGAGTATTTGGGAAGTAATTTGAGAGTGACTAGGAAATAGAACAAATGAAAAAGAAATGGGCAATCTGAGATCTGAGAAGGCATAACAAATGTATAAATAATACTAAGGCCACAAATCACAAGGAGAACAGAAAATACTGCAAAGATAATCAATAGGCTCAAATTGAATGGTCTAAAACTAAGAAATAGTGACAATAGTGGAAAAGGGCTTCTTTTCAATTGGTATTTTAATTCCTTCCTTGACCATTTTCTGACTTTTTCTTTATAAAAGTCAACTACATGGGGAATCTGAGTTTGTATATCCTTTGACTCTTTGTAAGCAAGTGTTTGTCAAACTTTATTTGAAGTTTGTCTTGAAATTTACTTTGAGAATTCAATTGAGGATTGTCTCATTATCACATTCTATAATTACCTTCATTCATGCAGCAGTTATTTATGTGCTTGTCTGGAAAAAAAAATGTCACGAAAAGTTCAAGTTGATTTTAACATCTTTGCCTTCTTCAGGATGGCTGTGTATGTAGTGCTGGTGATAAGGATATTGATGGCATCCTTCATGATTTTTATGATGTTCTTTTATGCTTATATTACTGGTGGGAACAAAGGGTAAGAAACCTTAAATATTCCTTGGTGTGTACAGTTTGCTAATGTGGAGAAGGGATAATTTGCCCTGTGTTTTTAAAAAAATGAACAAATTTGATTATTTGGGTATCTTTAGTTAGCAAATCAGGTAAGACTGAAATGATAGGGTGGTCCAAAACTTTGAGGCCCAAGAATGCCTAATATTAAATTGAAGGGACTTTTTTCTCCTCAAATGTTAAATTCCTTCTTGCCCCAACCTTTAGCAGAATCTATAAATCATAGAAATAACACTTTTGAGTGATCTTTTTTTTTGAGGGGTGGTGGTAGATGGATGGATATAAAAAAAATGAGGTAAGCTATACATCTGAGGCAGAGAAATGTAGAAAGACCATATCTGTGGGTGACAAGATGAGAGTGACATTAAATAAAATTTCAATGAAATCATTGCCTGCCTCTTGGAGAGTGTTTCTTGGCTCTGCCTGGATTTACCTGCAGAGCTTAAAAAACAAAACATAATGAAACAAAACACCCATGCATTTGTCTTTCTTCTAGATACTCTGATGTAACTTTTGGGTCCCTGTATTGGGAAATACTAGGGATAGAGAGCTTGAGTTTAAATCTGAATGGATAGTGGGATCTTGATGCTGTCTCTGAAAATAAACATGGGAATCATCCACTTTATGTAAGGGATCATGGTCAATCCTGTGGAAGACCCTAATTAATAAGACTTTCTTCCCTGGCTTTTAGAACTTAGCTCAATGGTAAAGGAGAGAGAATTTGTTTTCAAAGTAGTAAACTTTCCCTAGAGCCTCAAACTACAGTTTAACTCAAAAACTCCATTTGTAAATTTCACTGTTCCATGTCACAGTGGAAACATAAAAGATAACTAAAAATACAAAAAAAAAAAAACATGTTGAAAGTAATATTGGACTTATTTTCATTTTTATTTTTCAAATCCACAATTATCTTTTTCACTGGATACATATTTCTTCCAGTTGTGAAAAAGTCCTTGGTATTTTTTGAGAGGTAAAGTAGACTTACAATCCCCACTCTTAGCTCAATTCAGTAATAGCTGAGTTAAGCTTATTGCCTTTAATTTTTTTTTAAATAGGACCTTTCCTCTCAACTATATAGAAATTTATAGATTAAATAAAGGGATCGAAGTAGCGAACATAATGGTTAGCCTTTCAATAGAGGAGATTAATGTTAATGATTTAGTTTAGGAGGTAAATATTCTGAAACATTGGAAAATTAGTTTTTTTGAACTCATTCTGTCATTTTATTTTTGTATATGTTTTAGAGAAATTCTTGAATTCAAACACTGAAACTCATATATTTCTTATACTGAAATTGAAATGATTATCTTTTAAAATTGAAACAATTACAGACAAAAAATAAGGATGAATATATCAATATTTACTGGTGATATTGAGGATTACCTGACAAGATACCACTAATGATTAATTCATAGGAAGTCATTTACCATTTTTGATATCTGCATAAAGGTACAATTTTTAACCAGGAATTTTTAACAGTTAAAGATTGTTGAAAATATGAATGAACAAAAGACAACTGGAAAATAGGTGTTAAGTATTTAGAAACATGGGTAAGAAACTGAAAGTCTCAGGGACACAGGTGGTGGTTCGATTTCTTCTAATTAAAGGTCATGACTTTGGAAGAAAAAGAAGGAAGTGAGAAGTGAACAGCTGGCTCTGTAGATGGTGTCAAAGAACAGGATTTAGTTTTCTGGACCACAGTGCATGATACTAAACTAATGCTCCTGGCAAAAGAAATAGTACATCTAATGAAGAGTGGGAAGAACGCACTTGGCAGAAGATTTGCTGACCGGAACAAGAAGGCATTGATATATGAGTGGAGGAGAGAAAAAGGACCAAACAAGCTGTTAAATTATACCCAATGGAGGAAAAGAAGCTGACTTAGGAAGAGTAAAAATAGTGGTGGGGTGATTTGTAAATCAAAGAAAGATAACAGGAAAAGATTTTTAAAAATCAATATTTGTAAGTGTGATAAACATATTCACATAGTATGGACAATGATGGCATTTTAAGTAACAAGGTAGGTGATATTTGAAGTATTTCATAATGACTTGATGTGGGGAGAACCTAGATTGCATCATATGCTGGGAAAGCTACCTGACCTTGAATCCCAGTTTGTTTGGTTACTGCCACTAGCAAAGGTACTGAAACAATACAAGAGGATCCTGGGGGTGGGGCCTAGGACATTGGCTAGTGAATTCATTGGTCACAGAGACTCTGGGAGAGACTGGAAGTGATTCCTATCACAATTAAAAGTGCTAGAGAAAGAGAAAACTGACGTTTTTCAAAGGACACATACTTTGGTTTCTCCCTTTTCCATACCTAGGCTATGATTTGTCAACAATAAATTTCAAAAAACCCAAGGAATGTAGAAAATAGCCCAAGAAGTCTGGGTTCCTGTGGTAGAGAGTATGTAACAGAGAAAATGGTAATGATGACCGAAACTAATAGCCACTGGGAATATCATGGAAGTAGAAAGATTTGTAACTAGGCAACAGTGGCATTTCTGAGTCCACGTGATTTTAAATGTTTGCTGTATGTTTGATGTTTATGTGATAATCTCACATGGAAAAATTGTAACTTCCTTTATTTTCCCTTAGCTGAAGTTGATTTCTATTCTCTTTATTTTTGCTTTCCTAATAGCAAAAAAAATTAGTCTGATGTCCCAGTAAAATGCTGTCATGTCACATGAATGATTTCCTAGTTGTTTGGTGGAAACTAAGTCAAAATGAGTGACTAATCAGTCACTCTAGGTTAATAACTCAATGGCATTTAGGATTTCTGCAAACCTGCCCAAACTGAGGGTTGATATTTTTCAGGGGCTGGAAATTATGTGGTGCTGCAATGTCAGTGGGGAGGAGGTGCCAATTTGTCTCCTAGTCTGTTTCTTTCTAACATGTAAAACCAGGCACATCCTTCACTTACCTCTACCACTTGGCATTTGCTGATATACTCATGGTTTTATTATGGTCCCTTTATGGATGGCAAATACCAGTTCAATTACAACCCATAATATTCCTTATGCCTGCCAGCTTTCTCTCTGTCGATATTTTCACCCCATTTTTAAAAGTCTAAGTCTGGTTAAGCTGATCCCTGGCATCTATCCTGGAGCTGTGGTACATGACCATTAGTTTCAGTCATTTGTGTTCTTCTTTTTTGCACTTGTGGGCTAGGGAGCATAGACAGGCTTTCTTTGTGCACACACAGCCTTCTACTCCTGGGTTTATAAAGATGGGAGAGCCCATCTTGATCCTCTCACTTTCATGTTCCAGGTCTAAATAAGGTAACATTGTAAAGCACTGTACACACCAGTGCTCACTCTCTCTTCAAGTTTCTTCCTCCTCCTTCATTCAGTGTCTCTCATTCCCAAAGGAGGAGATAATATTTAGGCAGCGCATAGGAAAAACTTGTCTTATAATCGGTTATTATAGCAAAGTACTCTAGACTAGATGGCTTATACACAGCAGTAATGTATTTATCATAGTTCTGGAGGCTAGTTTAAGGCAGTGGCAGATTTGTAGTCTGCTGAGAAGGCTTGCTTTCTAGTCCATAGACAGTAACTTCTTGATATATACTCACATGGTGGAAGGGGCTAGTTAAATCTTTGGGATCTCTTCAATAAGGACATTAATCCCAATCATGATAGTTCTATCCTCAGGACCTCCAAAGGACCCCCTAATGCTATCACTTTGGAAGTTACAATTCAATACATAAAATTTGGGATTGGGGAGGACGTAAACACTCATTCTTTAACATTTGCTTAACAAATCATATTTGCAAATACCAGATTTTAAATTAGATTTCTTCTCTAATTCATTAAAACCAAGACACAGAACATTTTTTTCCCTTTTAACTTTATGAGCCTCCCTTCCTTGAGGCAATGCTAAACAGGAAACTTTTAAGTGTTTAAGATGCATGGAAGACAATAAGCAGATACAGTTTGCTATGGTTTGAATATGTCTCTTAAAGTTCATAAGTTGAAGTTTAATCCTCAAATTCAAGTGTTGATGATATTTGGAGGTAAGACCTTTGAGAGGCAATTTGGGTTAAATAAAGTCTTCAGACCCAAGGAGGTTTTATAAGGAGAAGAAGAGAGACCTGACCTGACACATTCCACTTTCTTGCACCTTGATGCCTCTCCTTCAGTGTTATGATACACCCTTGCCAGATGGGAGCCTCTTGACCGTAGATTTCCCAGCCCCAGAACTGTAGGAAATAAATTTCTTTTACCCAGTTTATGATATTCTGTTATGTTAACAGTTTCATGTATCATACTACAGCACATGTATTTTAATTTCAGTTAGATTTATGTATGAAATTTGTATTAGGGGATGGAAAGTCTTCATAACCATGTCTAACTATATCTCACATATTTCCAGAAAGACATGTTTATTAGAAAGATAAACTATTAAACTCTCTGTAAGTTTCTTTCACCAACAGTGGAGTTGTCTTAAGAAAATTAATCAAATTCTTGTTTCCTTCATCTGTAAAAAATGAATAGTAAGTTGTACCTATTTATTTCACAAAATTTTTCCAATGATTAGTTGCTTGTAAAATATTTAAGTACCGAAAAGTGGTTGAGTCCTCAGTCTTCATCAGCAGCTACTCTTGTACCATTATAGAAACTGTGATTTTTGGGGAAGAAAAATCAGAATAAGAAGAAAAGAGAGAGAGAAATGGAAGTGAACAGTTTTGGGGAGGGTTTATAGACTGTTGGGACAAACTGCCTTTCCCTCACTAATGTCCAGTAATCATCTTGAAGGATATTTGGTACATGGTAGGTACTCAATATATATCTAAATGAGGGCATGAATATTTACATACCTGTTTTACATTTTTATCTGTTGTATTCCTTTACATGTCTAGTAAAATTGATAACTGAGCCCAAAAGTCAGGGAGGAAGAACTTTGGAAAGAAATATAAAGAAAACGTCTACTGGTTGATATTTGGAGTTTTTATTGTGATGCAATGACATGTGATATAATTAAGGAATAGTAATGGGTTAAAGAAGAATAAATGGTGAGAAAGCTTATTGTTTACATGCAAAATAAGTGAGAGACTAAAATAATCTCTAACCATCAACACTCTTATTCTAATCTGTGACTTCCCTGGCCGCAATGATCTGGAGGTGTTGCTTTAAGAGTGTGTGGAGCATCAAAAAAAGAAAACTTCAGACCATTATCTCTAATGAACATAGATACAAAAATTCTTAATAAAATTCTGGCAAATTGAATATAAAAATCTTGTCAAAAAGATAGTGCACCACGATCAAGTAGGGTTTATCCCAGGGATGCAAGGTTGGTTCAACATATGAAACTCAATAATTATTATGTAATTCATCACATCAATAGACTTAAAGACAAGAATCACATGATCATCTCAATAGATGCAGAAAAAACATTGGACAAAATATAGCCCCCTTTCATGTTCAAAACACTAAGAAAACTAGGGAAAACAGGAACATATCTCAACATAAAAGCTATCTATGCTAAGCCCCCAGCCAACATCATTCTAAATGGAGAAAAATGAAATCATCCCCTCTAAAAACTGGAACAAGACAGGGATGCCCTCTTTTACCACTTCTATTTAACATAGTTCTTGAAACACTGGCCAGAGCAATTAGACAGATGAAAGAAATTAAAGAGATACAGATTGGAAAAGAACTCAAATTAGCACTATTTGTCAACAATATCATTCTATACCTAGAAGACCCCAAAAATTCCACAAGAAAACTTCTAGAATTAGTAAATGAATTCACTAAAGTAGCAAAATCCCAAATCAACACCTATAAATCAAAGGCATTTCTATATATCAGTGACAAATCCTCTAAAATGGAAGCGAGGAAAACCCCCCATTTACAATAGTCACAAAAACAAAAACAAACAAAACTTGTGAATCAAAGGAAGAGGTGAAGGACCTCTACTATGAAAACTACAGAATGCTAAATAAAGGAATTAAGAATTTAGAAGATGGAAAGATCTACCTTGTTCTTGGGTAGGCAGAATTAATATTGTCAAAATGACTACTATCAGAAGCACTATATAGATTTAATGCAATTCCTAAAAATAGAAAAAGCAATTATGAAATTCATCTGGAAAAATAAGAAACCCAGGATAGCTAAAGCAATTCTTAGCAAGAAGAGCAAAACAGGTGGCATTACTATTCCAAATCTTAAACTACACTACAGAGAAAGCTATAAAACCAGCATGGCATTGGCACCAAAATAGACCTGTAGACCAATGGTACAGAATAGAGGACCCAGAGACTAACCCACATAATTAGTTATCTTACATTAGACAAAGGCACCAAAAACATACATTGGAGAAAAGATAGCCTCTTCAACAAATGGTGCTGGGAAAACTGGAAATCCATATACAAAAATGAAATTAAACCCCTATCTCTCACCATGCACAAAACTCGACTCAAAAAGGATCAAGGACCTAGGAATTAAACCAGAGACCCTGCATCTAACAGAAGAAAAGTTAGGCCCAAATCTCCATCATGTCACATTAGACCCCAAATTCCTTAATAAGACTCCAATAGTGCAAGAATTAAAATCAAGAATTAATAAATGGGATGGATTCAAAATAAGCTTTTCAGAAAAAGAAACAATCAGTGAGGTAAATAGATAGCTTACATGTAGGGAGAAAATTTTTACCCCTCACACATCAGATAGAGCATTAATCTCTAGGATATATAAAGAACTTAAAAAGCTAACTACCAAAAAACAAATAACCCAATACACGAATGGGCCAAAGAACTGAACAGACACGTCTCAGAAGGTGATATACAATCAATCAACATATATATGTTCATCATCACTAGCAATAGGAGAAATGCAAACCAAAACTACTCTAAGATTTCATCTCTCTCCAGTCAGAATGGCAGCTATTATGAATACAAACAACAACAAGTGTTTGCAAGGATGTGGGGAAAAATGGCAAACTCATACATTGCTGATGCGACTTCAAAATCGTAAAGCTAATATGGAAAGCAGTGTGGAGATACCTTGGAAAACTGGTAATGGAACCACCTTTTGACCCAGCTATCCCACTCCTCTGTCTATACCCAAAGGACTTAAAACAGCATACTACAGGGACACAGCCACATCAATGTTTATAGCAGCACAATTCACAAAAGCTAAACCAATGTAGTGGAACCAATGTAGATGCCCTTTAGTAGATAAATGAATAAAGAAAATGTGGTATGTATACACAATGAAATATTACTCAGCAATAACAGGGAATAAAATCATGGCATTTGAAGGTAAATGGATGGACTTGGAGAAGATATTGCTAAATGAAGTTAGCCAATCCCCAAAAACCAAATGCCAAATATTTTCTCTGATATAAGGAGGCTGATTTATAGTGGGGTTGGGAAGGGGGCATGGGAGGATTAGACAAACTGTAGATAGGGGAAAGGGATGGGATGGGAAGGGAGCGGGCATGGGGGTAGGGAAGACGGTGGAATGAGATGGACATCATTACCCTAAGTACAAGTATGAAGACACGAATGTTGTGAATATACTTTGTATACAACCAGAGATATGAAAAATTGTGCTCTCTATGTGTAATATGAATTGTAATGCATTCTGCTGTTATATATAACAAAATCGAATAAAAAATTAAAAAAAAGTTTGTGGAGGTGGAGGTAGCTGTGGCAGCAAAGTCCTTTAGTAGAATAGGATAGTGCAGCTCATCATTTCCCTCCTCTGGGAAATCACATTATTATAGGTGGGAGTAAAAATGGCAATAGCATAGAAAATTGCCTAAAAAGGCCTTTGAAAATATTGGTAAATATCACTTTTTGTTGATATTCAATCCCTTTGTTTTCAGGGTCTATGGAAGGATGAGGATAATTAGAGATTATTTTTCTTAAACCGTCATTGGAACTTCGGAAGACAAAGTATAATAGGCATTTAGGTACAAGCAACAGAAACTGACTGTGGCTAGGAAATGAGTTTGGTTAAAGCATGTTAAGGAGCTCATATAAACTCTCAAGAAGTGGGAGAAGAACTGAAGTAGGTGGAAACTAACAGGAACATATAGGACTGTAACCCAGATATTGCCATAGGAACTACCCAGCTCCTGAGCACCAGATAATGTGGCTGGCTGAAGGAGGAGTGCATATCGGAGGCTTTGGGAATTGAAACACGAAATCATAAAACTTATGAGATTTTTTTTTCTTTAAAGTATTTTAGGGCCACTATACATCAAACAATTGTTTAAGACTGCCTCATTTTAAAGTCATTGAATTAAATAGGGATTACTGTTAAAAAATTAATATGTACTATTGCAACCAATGAAATACAGAAGTATATGAATTGAAAAAAAATACACAGTGAAAACAAAGGTGGGAAACAGATGGCCTCTATTAAAACAGAGTTCTATTTTCCAGATTATAGAACACATAGAACTGTAATGCATATGCTGCTCTCTGTAACCCATGTCCACTGAAGAATGGGCAGTATTCTTGGGTCCATGTTAATACTTAGAGTTCTAGCATATCTTTTAAAGGTTTCATAGCATTTACTTGTTTAGAAGCCACAATTTGTTCAGTCAGCCTACAACTGCTGTTCAATTAGTTTGTTTCTGATTATGAGTTTTGATATCTTTCAGTGATTATTTTGTTTCTCATATGTTGGTTTTTGTGTGAGTTTTTACAGACTACATTCTTAGGAGTAGAAATATTGTCCTGAAAAGGAAGACATATTTAAAAATTTAAACACTGTTACCACTTGGCCTTATTAAAACATTGGTCTACTTTTTAATCATACCAGCAGATTTTGAGAGATCCAAACCAATCATAACTCAGATGTATTTTCTCTTATGTAGAGGTAACATTAAGAAGAATTTTATTTTTCAGAGACGACTAAGTAGATTTGTCAAGCTGTATTAAGTGGCCCTTTCCAAATATCTGAAAGGAGAGGAACAAGACCTAATATTTTATATATTTTAGGTATTTTCTAAAGCTTCTGTTAATGTAATTAATTAAAGTAATTAAAAGTATGACACTAAAATGTAGATTTAAAAAAGGCTAATATTTAAAAAATGGTGCAGACCAAATACTTTGATAATACTGTTAAGTCAGGCAAGTGTTTCCTTCTTTAAGGATGACTTACGGCTTCAGGATAGGCTTTCTCTTAATATTGAATATGTAAGAATATTGAAACAAAGTGCCTTTTTTTCTTTAAAAGGCTAAAATTCTTAAGAAATTTAAATTTTCTCTTCAAGTCTAATTATTTTCTCTGCAAAAATCATGCTGGGTTGAAACTTTCTCTTCTATTATAAAAGAAAAATGTAAAAAAGTAAATGACATTAATTATTTTTATAAGAATTTTAAAATATGTGACAGTAGTTATATATAACTAGTTCAGCCATTTCTCTACATTAAGTGTTTTTAATTCCACTGAGTAAACTGGTTGTTCAGATTGACTTTTTAAAAAATATGTAAATGCAATAATTCTCAAAAATAACTTTCTTGACATTGTGTTGCTAAAATACAGTTTTCTTTGATGTACTCAATTATACATCCCACACAGAGATAAGCATATGTGCTAATTGCATCTGATGTCTGAACTGCCTTTATATTTTAGCAATACAAATGAGAGTTTATTTAAAAAAAAATCCCACAACTGGTTGTTTCCTTGATTTTTGAGTTTCTTTTTTCTTGTTATCTTAAAAATAAACATTATAAAGGTGACAGGTCATCTTAGAAAATTGGTTTGTTATTGCACAGTTTGGTACATCTTCAGGGTACAATCCATGAAAGGATGAAAATGACACTTTTTGAAAATGAAAGAAGCAACTTTCAGTTACATACATCTTAAAACTTTGTTGCAGGCAGGGAATAAGGCATGTTAAGGATGTGTGCCGCAGTCTGGCTGCAGCAAAATAACCGGGGAGTGGCGAGCAACTTGTGTACATTGATACAGCAGGAGTGGGAGCCGTTTATTGTAGGACAGGAGGGGTATATATACATTCCACACAGCTTATCTAATTAACATAAACTAGATACAGCAGTCAACCAATAAGGAATCTCCACACTTAATGGCTCGCTGGCGTTACTTCACAAACCACTCCCTCTGGCAAAATGCCAGGCGCCATCCTGACTTGTTTACAGACTCTAACAGATGTGTTTTAAATACTGCATTGTGTTGAAAAGGACAGTGGTCAAAAAGATATCAGGACCATTCATATGGTCATGGAAATCGAAGGTTTTTCTGTCATTATTTTTCATGAGGCTATACTAATATTTGGTTAAGAATCCCAGTATGGTAAAGAAATATGGAAGTTGGGGTCATATTTATACACTGGGGTTGTAATTCTGTTTTTTTCCCCCCACAATTTTCCAGCTGAGTGAAATCAGATAATTTATTTACCTCTTCACTGAACACTGGTTTCCTCTTTTCTTATTTAGAAAAGAAATAATATCTACCGCAAAGGGTGAATGTATGAGAAAAAATGCACATGAAGCACCTCGAGTAGCATCTGGATCACAGTAGATCCCTAATATATGCTACCCTCCCTCTCTTGATATAGACTCTACTGTAGGCCTTACCCTTCAAGGCAGTATATCACAGTGTTTCCTCAGGCACAACATTGGCAGGCTGTACATGTCTTTTAGCATCTCCATATCAAAGCAGAGACCCCCACAGGACAGTTACTGCACTTGTACCCTCTGTGAACCATTAGAAAGAAATTCAGTAAAGCCTCAATAGTTCTTTGGTGATTTTTACTTTCTCAACTAGTTATATTTTATTTAAATTAAAAAAATCTTCATATTCTTAGGGCAGATGCCATACTTTAATATTGTTAAATAAAGGGCTTCACCTCAAACTACATGTCTTTTTAAATGTTCTTCCTATACCAAATCTTACTTCAAGGAAAAAAGTCTTTTTCTTTTATTCATGAAAATGACTACTTGTAAGAAGGCATTAATTTCAACATGTCCTTTATGATGACTACAGAATCTTCTTTTGTTTTTATGTGCTTTCTCTCTCGTGAATTTTCACCTTATTGCCCTATTTATTGCTATGTATCAGCTGAATGTTGTTTGCAGAAGTCCTAACTGGGCAAAATGGGTCCCCTATAGAGAACTGATTCTTTTTAATTTTTTTTTTTTTTGCCTTGGGGGGAGTACAGAGGATTGAACCCAGAGATGCTTAACCACTGAGCAGCATACCCAGCCCTTTTTCATGTTTTACTTAGAGACAGGGTCTCCCTGAGTTGTTTAGGGCCTCGTTAAGTTGCTAAGGTTGGCTTTGAGTTCATGATCCTCCTGCCCCAGCCACTGGGGTTACAGGTATGCGCCACCATGCCTGGCCAACAACTGATTCTTTATGAAAAGATTGTCATTCCTCCATCGCTGTCCTACAGGATCTCTATAGCACCATTCCCCAGAGGCTGTTTGACATCTTTGTTGTCCTTAAGATTTTTGCCTCACCTTTTACCTCTTCTCTCTCAAAAGATCATCTTGCTATTAGGATGAGTTTAAACCTGCCTTTATCTTTCATTCCACTCTGCCTTATTTCATACATTCCATGTCTGTTGGTTTTTGCTTAGAGACCTTTATCTAACCTTATTGTATTTACTTCTTTATGTTCAGTTGACATTCATTTTAACATTGAGGCCAAAGATCATCTTCTATTAAGAAAGAATTTGAAGAATATTATATAAGGCAAGAAACATGGAGTGAATGCTTATCATATGCCAGTTATTCTTTTTCACAAGATTTGTTGACTTATTCTCCGTATCGATGGGGGAATTATTATTCTCCTTTTCTAGAAGAGTTAATAGATTTGTTTTTTAGGACTTTTCAGTCATTTGCTTTTGGCCACATGGTCACATGGCACAGGTTTGATGTGAACTCAGATCGAGCTTCCAAGTAGAAAATTTTTGAAAAATTTTTAATCATGCTGCAAAAATCAAAGATTTTTAAAGTGCCCACTTGACTTGAATAGATCACTGGCTTGGGAATACAGTGAGAATGGGAAATGGTAGCACTGCAGGTCACGCCCTTCTGATTTTTTTTACCTTTGGCTTAGAGGTTGGAGACTGGCCCTTGGGAATATTTCACAACAGCTGTCTTCCTTTTATTCCTTTTTAAGTAGAGGGGTGACTGTTCTAGTTTTCTGCCTTACTAGCATCCTTAAGAATTCATGCAGATGCTGCTCAGGGAACACACCTGAGTCACTGCTACTATTACCGCCACTGCACCTGTATTGGGAGTGGGGATAGTTTCTCAGCTACAAGCGAGCAGCATGTCTGAGCAGGTGACTTATGATGCTATTCCATACTCTGTGTCTCAGCTTTTCACACAGTAATGCTGATGCCATGCTGGGGCTATGGTTTCTGGGGCAAGTCACTTTATATAGGGTCAGAGACTCGGACGGTGGCTAACCTTATACAGCTCTGTAATACCTTTCCTGCCTGTCCTTCTGTCATGGGCACTCCTCTCTAGGAGATTATTACATTGTGAACCATATTTCTTCTTGATCTGATTCTTCCTGGAAATTGATTTAATTATTACTTTTAACTACTTGTTCACACCCTCTGTTCCTCTTTGCTCTCTTTCTAACCACTGTTCCCTAACCATTTAACAAGTTCAACTTGGAGATTTGATTTCTTTAAAAAATTACCCTTCAAGGTTTTTAAAACCTTAATATATATTAGATATAAATGTATCAGAGTGGTCAGATACTCCTTCTCTGGTCAAGTTAACCTTTTGCCTTGACTGAAGTCCTTTCATGTTATGCCTCAAATCTGCAATTATCCTGAGGGAAATGGTGACTGTAGAAGATCAGCTTTCTTGTTCAATATTCACTGGGTTATTTTAAAACTTGAACAAAGTTTTATGAACAAAGTGTAGTTGAAAGTTGATAGGGAATTTAATCTGTGACTGTGATTGATAGGATTTATAAATGCTACTAGAGACTGAATGATTAAAGTTTAGGGAAATGGCATTTCCCATTTGTCCATAAATGTATTTGAGAGCAAGTGGTCAGTTCCTCAAAGGGAAAGTGGGCTCCTGTTGAAATCCTACCATCTTTGGTCTTTCTACTTGAGTAAGTCAATAGATTAAGGAGAGGCATGTAGAGTAGTCCATTCTTGGTCTTCTGGGAAAGTCTCTGAGAGGAACTGCTGAATAAAACGGAACTTAGGTCCTATTAAATCTATAAACATTTTTTTTGAGTAAGTATAAGACCAGTCAAATTAAACATGGTTTATCATTTCTGGGAGTCGGAGACCTCTGAGACAATAGAGGTCCAATCAGGGAAACCAGAAATCCTTCATCCTCAATGCATAAGATTACCATTCATGCATATGATCATAACATGAACATTTGTTCATTCCTTCATATATTCTGCCTCAAGAAGAAAGTCTAATGAAGCATAATTTTTGTCCTAGGGAAAGGGGAATTAACATCTATTGGGAACCAACACTGTGGATAGAACATGACTTCATTAATTTATGCTGATTATTTAATTCTCCAAACAACTACAGGTAGGTATAATTAACTTGATTCTACAGAAGAATCAAGACTCAAGAAAGTGTTAGGTTCAAATTGCAGCCAAGACCCTATTTCAATACCAGAATTCTCCTAGAAAGATATATAAAAAGATACATGTGGAAGTTTTGTGGTAAGTGTCCAAAGTTATGAACTAAGTGTAGTTGAAACTTGACAGGGCATGCTTTCACATAATTAGTGTTACTTTAGCTGGATTTCAAAGACTAAGAATAACTGGTCAGGAAAAGAGAGAAGAACATCCAAGAAGGAGGATAAATCTTGAAAAGCAGGATTTTTTTAAGTGTTTATATTTTTAAGTGTCTTGGTAAATGGACAACTAAGTGAGGAATATCTGGTATGACCTTGTCTGACTGCCTGCTATTGAAGCTGACTCTAAAATGACGAAATGTCCTTCAATATCTATGTTCATATTTTAGATACTTGGGGTTGGCTATATAATTTGTGGGCCCCTTGGTCAATAATTACTTTGAGGCAGTTGTAGCCAAGCATTAAACCAAGTACTGGGCTCTTCTGAATGACCATCCAATGGCCTTGCTGATAGAAGAGCTATGTCAGAGATATGTCTAAGTATTCTCTTTACTTTTAGAGAACTTTTGGTATGTTATATTAATTACAACTCTGTCAGCTTATACATGTATACAAATGACAAAATTTGTCCACATAGATTTCATCTGAAATGCACAGATGTCTTGCTAATTATGTTTATTCTTAAATAACTTGGGAAAAACTTATGGAGTAGAGGGGGCCTTTGATTTTTTTTCTTCATCATGAATTATTTTATCCATGTAAATGTCTAAAAGCAATAATGGTGAACAACAACGAACACACAAAGTAGCTTAAGAAAAAAGGGTTTAAAATATAATTAAAGCCCTTTTGGCATATTCCTTGAACATATTTTCCATTACAGTCCTATCTGAAGGCACCACTATTATAGATTTGGTATTTTTAGATTCCTTTTACATTTTTATTGCATTTATATATGTACTTTAAATATACAGAAAAATCATTTTTACTTATTCATATAATATCTACTACATGCCTGTGGTGTTCTGGGCTCTGGGGAACACAGCAGCAACCAAAACCCATTAATAGTATGAACAGAAATAATAAAAAACAGATTTTGTACATGTAATTTAGTTTATTCTTGTCTGTATAACACAAAAATAAACTGAGATGGAAAAATGTGTCATGTTTTTAGATATGAAGACTCATCATCAATATGTCAATTTTCCCTAAGTTTATTTATAAATTTAATGAGATTCAAGTGAAAAATGCCAACTTCCCTCCCCCGCCCTGGAACTAGTGAGATGATTCTAAGTGCACCTACACTAGAAAAAATAGTCATGAAAACACTAGAATAAAAAAGCAATATGTATGGTTGAGCCCTATTGGATATTAAAATGTCATAAAGCTGCAGAAATTAACATAGAATTAAATTAGTGGGTGAATAAACATGAAAAATTAGTGTCTGATAATCTCAAGTCAAATCTGAGAAGTAAAGATGGAGCTTTTAAGAAAATACAGAAGTTTGAAAATAATTCTTTTGGAAAGACACTTGTAATTTTTGGGAAGGGGTTCAAAATGGTACAATACCCATAAAGGAGATTTGGCAGTATGTAACTTTAAAAATGCTTTGATCCATTTTCCTAAATGTATTATAGCTTTACATTTCACATTTAAATTTGGGATTCACTTCAAGTTAATTTTTGAATAAGGTATGAGAATTATGCCATTTTTTTTCTTTTTTTTTTAACCTATGAATGTCCAGTTGTACCTCTGCCATTATTGAAAAGGCTATCCTTTTGCACATTTGTAAAAATCAGCTGGGTATATTTGTGAAGTTCTATTTCTGGGTTTTTTATTTTCCTTCATTGATCTGTGTGTCTATTTTCTGCTAATACCATGCTGTCTCAGTTACTGTGACTGTACAGTTAGGCTTAAATTAGAGTAGAATGATTCTTCCCATTTTATTCACTTTATTCGTCCTTTCAAAATTTTTGTAGCCAATATAGGGCCTGTGCCTTTCTAAATAAATTTTAGAATAGGTTTGGCTATGTCTAAGAAATACGTTGCAGGCAGTAGTTTAACTTTTAAAAGATAATGTTGCTATTGTTATATTTATTCTTTATACTATTAGATAAAATATAAATGTTGATGTAATAGCATAATAAAGCAATATTTTAGTGTAGTTGGAATATATAGAAAAATAAAATAAAATAAATATGTGCAAATTGCATGGCAAATATCAAGACAAAGTCATAAATTATAACATACAGCTCTGTCCACTGAAATTACTTGGAAACAATTTCACCTTGGTATCAAGGATTAGCCATGGCACTAGAGTTGTGTCCTCTAAGACTATTTCTCTCCTTGGAGAAATGACTGGCTTGAAATGTGGGTCAAGGAAAGTACAAGGTGATTCTGAGACATCTATCTAATAATGCCAGAAATCAAGGAGGCTTTGAAGATTAATGGAGTCATGTCAAAAACACAGAAGCCAGCTCAAAGAAGTTCCCAGTAGCCCAAATTGTGACAATATGCATAAAAAAGAATGATTATTACAATTATTGGAATTACATTTATTCTATAACAAATACTTCAGACTGAATTAGAAAGAGCATGTGGGCCATGGAAATGCATTTGTCACCATTTGAAACTGTTACTAAGCAAACTTTTTACTTTGAAAAATGGGGGAAAAGAGGGAGGATCTAACTATATTTTCTTATCTTTGTTGGAAACCTGAATTTCAGGTTAGGAAATATTCTCACTCTAAAATCTTGTTACTTTGCAATCCTCATAGGCAAGGATTAACAAAGGTGTTAAAAACCATTGGTTGAGTGGCTGACAGTAAAATCAAACTGTTTCTGCCTGTGGTGGGGGGTAGAATAATGCTCTCATCTACCCTGTAGGTGTTCACAACCTTGTGCCTGAAGACTGTGAATATGTTAATTTTCAAGATAAAGGGGTGACAGGAAAAATGTGATTAAATTAAAGGGATTTACATTAGAAAGTTAGGTTGGTCATAGGGTGAAAGAACCACAGAAGCAGAGGTTAGAGTGATGAGGTTCATGAGCCAAGGAAGGCAAGTAGCCTCTAGAACCTGGAAAAGGTGAAGGATGGATTCTCCTCTAGAACCTAAGCCCTGGTGATCCATCTTAGACTTATGTCAGAGCTAAAAGATAATAAATTTGCATTTTAAGCCAACAAATACAACAGTTACTAATAGGGCATTATGTAAAAATGTGGATGTGTAACCAATGTGATTCTGCAATCTGTATTTGGGGTAAAAATGGGAGTTCATAACCCACTTGAATCTAATGTATGAAATATGATATGTCAAGAGCTTTGTAATGTTTTGAACAACCAATTAAAAAAAATAAATTTGTTATAGCTACAATAGAAAATTATATAGTTCCACAGTTACACCAGCCAGCTTACTTTCTTCTGTTAGATAAATGCAAGGATCAGTTTTACCATGACTTGAATTTGACCAAAGTTTTAGATTTCAGATTTATGGAAATAAAAGAAACCAGAAAAATAGGCTAGACCACACTAACCAATTCAGCATGTAGAAGACTATTGGTTCCATTTCTTCACGCATGACACAAAGAAAGTTTAGAGTTGCCATTAACCACATTGAGGAAGACTGAGGAGAGAGACAATTTGGGAGGATAGCTGGGGAGACGTTTTGGACGTGATAAATGTGAGTACCTATTAGCCAAATGCTTGCGTCAACAGATAGTGGTACACATGAATCCAGAAGGGGGCCAAGATCAACTAGGAGTAATCAGAGTATAGGTTGTATTTAAAACCATGAAAATATGTGATCAGGAAAAAATAGTAGAAAATGATAAGTGAAAATATCTTGGAGAATATTCTTGTAGCCTTCCAATATTAGCAGTTCTTGAAATAAAATTGAAACAGAAGAGACTGAGAATTTTCTGGTGATGTAGGAGGTTATCTGGGAGATTGTGATGTTTAGAAAACCAAATGTAAAAATTATTGTACTAGGCATGGAGTGATGTATTGTGACAAATTTGTATTAAAATGCTGTATAATACATATACTTTTGCAAAATGCTTTTCTACTCAACTATATGAGATTCATCCAAGGTAATATGCTAACTCTAGTTTATTTTTGATGTTTTAAAATCTACCTTATGAGTGTTTCTAAACTTATTTGTTTTTCTGTTGATGACTGTTTACTATGTAAAAATGCCCTTTGAACATTCTTGCAATATATTCATTTTGTACATATATGAAAATGTCTTTAGAAACTATTCCTGGGAATAGAATTGTGGAGTCATAGGGCACACATTTCAATCTAATTATCTATGGTCCTCCCTTGGTATTTGTGGGGAATTGGTTCTTGATGCCCCTCTGGATGCCAAAAATCCATGGATGCTTTAGTTCCTTATATAAAATGATATAGCAGTTGCATACCAATACACATCCTCATATATACTTTAAGTCATTACTAGACTTTTTATAATAGTGAATCTAATATAAATTCTATGTAACCAGTTATTACTTAACCAATATAGTATAATTAGAAAAACAAGTCTGTACATGTTCAGTACACTTCCAAGTTTTTAATCATTTGATACTTGGTTGATTGAATCCACAGATCTGGAACCCATAAATACAGAGAATGACTGTATTGCCAGTTGATTTTTTTCAGTAAAATATTCGTTTTTATTATATGCATTTTTGGTTGGGTATGATTTTTGTTGGTACATATTATGTACAAAGTGGGTTTCATTGTACCATATGCATGCCTATAATATACTTTGATCAATTTTATTCCCCAATACTTCCCTTTGCTCTCCCTTCCCATGACCTGCTATATCTAGTCAATTGATTTGTACAGTGGTCATATGACTTTACCCACCCATAACAGCATATGAGAGTTTTGTCACTTTTTTTGTCATGTTAATAGATATGTAATGAAATCTATTATTTTTAACTTTCAATTTTCTTACTACTAGTGAGATTGAGGATTCTTTTTGATATTTCAGCTTTATCTGGCATATACTAATTACTAATATAGCTTGCTCACATTTCTGCTTGGTTATTTGTCTCTTAAAAATTGCCTTGGAGGTATTTATGTATTCTGGATAGTAATCCCTTGATAAATAATGGATTGAAAATATCTCTTAGAGACTAAACCATAGTAGCTCATCTCATGTATTATGAACAAATAAACAGAAATTTACAATTAAAAAAATTTTGTTTTGTAGTTTTAGATGAACATCATTTATTTTATTTATTTTTATATGGTGCTGAGGATAGAACCCAGTGGCTCACATGATCAAGGCAAGTGCTCTGCCACTGAGCTACAGCCCCAGCCTGAAATTTACAACTTTTTGATGTATTTTCTATGTGTTAGTTTCTGTAGCTGTGAAATATAACTGATAATTTCTGCCCCAGAAGATAGATATGTTTAACCTGATATAAACATTAATGTATACATGCATTGAAACATCACATGGCACCCCATTAATTCATATGTATAACTTTTATGTTTTCTATATCATTTTAAAAATTAAAAAATGAAACTCATGTTTTTGCCAATTGGGAAAAAATATAATGCATACCTCACAATGCTGTGATAATTCAATAAAATAAAGCATGTAAAGTACTTAGCATATAATTGCTAAGAGTTTTGCTGTGCAGGTCTCAGTGACTATTTTCTGTTACTATTATTTTATACTTCTACAAAGAAAATTAAGTGAAAAAAATAATTTTATGTCTGGGACATGAGAATGAAATGCCTGTTCCATTTTACAATTCTAACTCTGTCATATATCAATCTCCAGGTACATGTGGGAGTATTTGTAGGCTCTCTATTCTACTCCAATAGCACCCTAGTTTAATTCTTAATTAATACAGTGATATGATAAATCTTGATATGTGATAGAAGAAATCTCACCTCAACAATTTCCCCTTCAAAATAGTCTTAGCAATCTCTATCCTTTTCCATAAAACTTTTAAAATAATTATTCATTTCCATGGAAAGGAAACACTCCTTTGAAATAGTCTATATGTCAGAGATGAAAACTAGTCAGTCTAATATGCAAATAAAAAAATACCCACTACTGCAATTTTAGTGATGGATTAGGCAGAAATAATGGACTTTAAGGTCACTGGAGTTGGAGGAAAGGCTTTTAAAATTCTCTCAAGTGACTTTAAGTTGCCATTATGCAATTAGTTTTTTTCTTTCTATTGTTAGTCCAGGAATAATTAGATAAGCATTGAAAGATCAGGCTTGTGATAGTCACACTGTTCAAAAGAACTCACAAAAGGAATGTTTGACTGTGATAGGCAAGTAACTTTTTAAGGCAAACTGATTAAGCTATTTTCATAAATGTTAAACCATTAAAACTGTATAAAAGATGTTATTTTAGTGTGATATAATTAATTTATGTATAAACAATACACCATTTATGACACTAAAATTATAGAACACACACTCAAGCCTAGATGCTGAATTTTGATAACTCCAGATTTTGAGGAGGAGATTATGATTCATTCTTTTCATGCATATCATTTAAAGGGTTAGAACATCACATAGAATTTTAAAATATAATTAATATGAAAGATTATACCCTGTCAGCTAGTGGTTGATCTTTTTTACTTAATTTGTTTTTGTGATACTTCATGAAGAATATTAAATGTGTTAAAAATGTCTCAAAATTCTCTTAGCATGTTATAGAAGACAAGCTGATCTTTAAATGAAAACCAAGTCATAATTTCTTAGTCTATATATATTTAAATTAACCTTTATTTTAAATATAAATCTATTAGGCTTTCTTTTTTAAAAACTATGTTAAATTATAATTTGCATACAATAAACTAAAATTTTTGTTTATTTGTTTGTTATCAGGGATTGAAACTGGGACACCTAACCACTGAACCACATCCCCAGCTTTTTTTTTTTTTTTGTATTTTTTTTTAGAGACGGGGTCTCACTGAGTTGCTTAGGCACTTCGCTAAGTTGCAGAGGCTAGGTTTGGAATTGCATTCTTCCTGCTTCAGTCTCCCAAGCTGCTGCACCGGCTGCAAGCAATAAACTATACATGTTCAGAGTGAGGTTACAATGCGATGAATTTTACACATGTATTTACCTGTGTTGCTATCATTACAACCAAGATACTTTGCATGTTTCTTCATGCCTTTTGCAATCCTTTCCTTTCCTGGTCTCTGTACTCAGGCAACCACTGATTGGAGATGACAGCCAGCAACATTGAGAAACTCATTGGTTACTGTCATCTCTAGGCCAGCGATGACAGAATAAAACGCTGTTATAGAATCGTTTCTCTGGTAACATGAGGAATGATTGCATCCTACAACATGTTGGATGCAATTATCATAATAAATAGTAAGGTCAAAATTGTAGCCAGAAGAGTTCTGGCTAGAGAACAGTGGGGATGAAAAATTAAGACATACTATTCCAGGGGAAGGAGATGTGCAGTCTATGACATAAGATCTATTGTAGTACAAGTGGCCAAGTGAGAGTTTCTGAAACTGCCTCACTTAGGCAAGATAGTAAATAAGAAATCTTATCCTAGAGGCCATGAACAGGAGTGAACAGATATGGCACATATTAGTCAACTTAAAGACAAAGAATGCTGGGTTTAGTTCTTGAGATAAAAAAAAAATCAAGTAGTTATGTCATAAGGCAGGCCTATTCTTAATCTTTTGATTATCTCCATACTGCTTTCCAAAGTAGTTGTACTGATTTGTAGTCCTACCAACAATTTGAAAGTGTACCTTTCCTTACATCCTCACCAGCATTTATTATTTGTATTCTTGAAGATTGCCATTCTAACTGGAGTGAAATGAAATCTTAGGTCAGTTTTGACTTTTATTTCCATTATTGTTAAGAATATTGGACACTTTGATGTATCTCTTGACCATTTGCATTTTTGAATGTTTTTCCTCATATGCAAAGCTATAGTGAAAAAAGAATTTCAGAAAAGGAAATCTCACAAAAACAGAAGGGAGAACAGTAGGGTATGGGAATTGATAGAAGGGGAGAGAGAAGAGATAAAAAAAAGTGGAGAAATTGTGAATTAAATTGACCAAACCATGCTATGTACATGTATGAATGAATATATCACAAGAAATTCTACATTCATGTATGATTATAAGGCACCAATTAAAAAATTAATAGAAGAAGGAACAATAGAGGGAGGCATCTGGCGTGGGGTCGGGGAAGAGGTAAACTGAGGATCGAAATGGAGCAAAATATATTATATACATTTATGAATATGTCAACATGCACCCCACATTATGTAAAACTACAGTGTACTAATAAAAATTTTTAAAAGGCTTAAAAAATATAGAGGTAATAGGTAATAGTCTACATTAGTTCCTCTTTAATTCATCAGTCTTGCCTGTGTAAATTACCAGATAGTTCCTGGAAGTGGCAGCAGACCTCACCATCCCAACCAAAACAGAAACAAAAAATCCTCAATCAAGCATTAGCTATAATTACACCTGTTGTTCCAGGAATTCCACTGTGGGCATATGGTATGTAACTATTAACCTAGAAAATGCATTATTAATGAAGAATACATGAACCAGTTTCCATTCATCTATATTGAACATGAATAATTCAATAAAAATATAATTTGAAGAGATTTTTACTGTCTGGACATTCTTAAGAATATCACTTTGGTTTATCATCTCAGTTACTTCAGGTTAGGGGTAGGGGCGTAGCTCATTGCTAAAGAACTTGCCTAGTATGTCACCAGGCCCTGGGTGTCATCCCCAGCATCAAAACAAAAATAAAAAAATAAAAAAATTAAAAATCACATTAATTGAACCAGATGAATAAGAAATGACAGCTCTGTTAAAGGTTTTGTTTTCCAGAGAATAGGAGACAAGCCTTGTGGAGATTGATTCCTGTGACATGAGTGAAGTTTTAGAGACTTCAGTGGGCTGGGTCATGCTGGATCATGCTGCTGGTATTTCTCCTCAAAAGAAGACAAGTTACTATACCTTTCACCTCTCATTTGTCAAAAGTAAGGACAGTGTCTTGTTGGCATTTGTGTTCTCAATCTAATCTTTTCCATGCTTGGGAATACTTCTTTGATTCACTTATCAAGTAACATTGAGGTCGGTCTGCTTTGGGTTGCTCGAGCAGGAGGAAGCTTGCATCTAGTCTGGTTTGTGGGGCATAACCCTACCACATGGGCTATACAACCTAGTGGACACTAGGGAATCATTTTTCTTTGTGCTGGAAAAGTTACCATGTGGATGTTATGGCAAGCTGCAATAGACGAATCAAAACGTAGAATTTGATGTAGCCTTCAGGCTTTGAAGAAGTCAAACTGTAGTAAAAATGGCCAAGTGGGAGTTTCTGAAACTGCCTCACTCAGACAAGATAATAAATACGAAACATCTCATCCTAGGGGCCATGAACAGGAGTGAGGAGACATGGCACAGACTTGTCAACTTAAAGACAGAATGCTGTTTTTTAGTTCTGTGTCATTTGTAGCAGATCGTTATACAGCTGGACACAGGGACTTTTTCCATTGCCATGTAAATTTGGATCTGAGAGGTTCCAATGAGAGCCAAATGTGTACATTGTTTCCTGTTTTGGAAAATCACATTGTGAGCCTGAAATCAGCCATGGTGGCACTATTTACACCAAAGAAATAAGTCCAACCATTTTTTTCTTTTTTTTTTAATGTAGAGAGACAGTTGTATTCACACACTTCTGGGCATAGTAATGTGAGCCACCTGCTCACACAACTTGTTTTTTCTGGCCCACATAGTTCATTCAGACCTCTCTGTACCACTTCATTTTATGATGAATTATTGCTTCACCCAACTGATCTTGTGACTCCATGGCTTGGGTCTGATGGAACCAAAATCATGTAGGCAGGTGATATTATTCGATACCCTGTGATTAGGCACTCAGTCTCTACCAGGCCAATTAGCTAGTAGCAATAGTACATAGAGGGATGAACAGCTATGTTTATAGCATGAAGAAACTTTGTATGCAAAGATATGGCAATGGAAATTGGATGATGAGTCTGTTACTGCTATCCTGATACAGTCAAGAAGGATTTGTTTGAAGGTGCACCTGAGTTGCCAACTTGAGAAGAAATATTGCAAGGATGGGAGCTGTAATCAAGGTTGCAAATCCAATATATGCTGATTTTTTTTTTATATATTTTAGGGTTGTGTCCAGCAGGTAAGCCACTGTTCTAAGGGTACAAATAGGCCCGATCTGATCTGCATTCCATCATTTCCTGTGACCCACTGGAGGAATATGTGCTCCACCCCTGTGGTTCTAGCCTATGTGGATTCAGGTCTGGCTTTGCAAAGGAGAGACTGCTTCTACCAGGATATACACAGAGCTTCTTAAACTTCATGCTATGACTGTTCTCTGGTAAATCTGAGTTCCTTGGGCCAGTAGAGGGCTAGTTGAGGATGAGTGAACTATAGAAAATATAACAGAGATAAATATTATTTGGGGATATGAGAACTGAGACAGGCTACAGTGGCATAGGCTGTGGCTTATTTACCCAGCCTTCTTGTAAAAGTTTCCCTGGAAGAGAGAGATCAACCAAAATCCTGAAAAGCTCTCACAGATGGCATGGAAGTATTATACAAGACAAATATTTCCAGTTGCTCTAAGGGTTGTGCAGTAGTGGATATTGTGGTTTACTACTGAGATCCCTCAGGCGTGAGACAAGATTTTTCACTTCTTGCCAAAGTCTCACATGTGAGTCCCTCCTCAGAAGTTGCCCTTGGTCTAAGGGAGCTATTTCACTTAAGATTATCCCCTCTTTATGGGGACAGCCAACATCCCAGGACTAACTGGAGGCACTAAGGTCCAGTCCTCTTGAGTCAATTTTGAAAACCCTAAAGGTCCTTGGAGTGAGGACTTTGATGCAACTGCCTTACAGTCAACTTCTGCCCCTGCTCATTTGTACTTCCCTTGTTCTATAGGCTTTGATGTTTCTTAGACATCAGGATCCTAGAAAACTTATGTTAGATTTTTTTAAATTCAGGCAACATAAGGGCAGAATGATTGTTTTCTTACTGTATTTTCTTCTGTTGTAACAGAATTCCCAAGACTGAAAAATTTACAAAGAACAGGAGCATGATGCTAGGCATCTGGTAAAGCCCTTTTTGCTTCATTATCCCATGGTGGAAGGTGGAAAGGCAAGAGAGGGTGAGCATGAGCAAGCAAGAGAAGGTCAAACTTGTCTTTATAGCAAATTCAGTTCTGTGACACTTAAACCAGACCCTCAGTATCAGCATTATTCCATCACAAGGGCAGAGTCCTCATGACCTGATTACTTCTCATTATGCCCCGTCACCCAACGCTTGTGTTGGGAATTGACATTTTTAATACATGAACTTTGGGGGACATATTCAAACCATAACAATTACAATGTGATAGTGCTTGAGTTACAGGGACACTAAAAACATTTTATCAAAGTTACATAAAGTATGCATATTTTAAGCATATAGGTTAATGAGTTTTAACTTGTATACTACCTATGTAAATATACTCAGCTTAAGCTGTACAACATTTCTAGCACTCAGTAAGATTGCCTCATGGCCTGTCCCTCCTAGTATCTCCCCAGAGGTAACTAATCTTCTCTGACCTTGATCATGATAAACAAGTATTGCCTGGTTTTGTGCTTGCTACTTTTTGCTAATTTTCTTTGACTACACCTTTTTTTGTTAATTCATGTTGTTGAATACTACAGTCATTCATATTTATGTGTGGTTTTGTGTTGCATAAATATACTACGATTTATTCACCTATTATTGATGGACATTTGGGCTGTTTCTAATTTTTGCCTGCAATGAATAAAATTACGAACATTCTTGAACGTGTCTTTAGATGCATGTAAATAAATGTCCCAAGAGACATTATTCTTTTTTTTGTTTTGTTTTTAAACGGTATATTTTCATTTTTAGTTTACTCACGTAGTTGTCCTCTACAGAATGCTATATTCTTTGCAGCATCTGCATGCTTCTACCTGTGATTATCTACTTTAACCTGAAGAACTCTTTATAGTATTTCAGGTTGAACAAGTCAGGTAGTAAAGAATTCTCTCAGATTCTGTTAAAATCATCCTTATTTTACCCTTGTTATCTATTTTATGTAGATAACATTTTAAAATTGAGATATAATTTGCATACTATAAAATTGACCCCCTGAAAATTTGTTTTAATTTTTTTTACTAGTAATGCATATTAATTTTATAAATAGTTTTTGCTGTGACATTTACATATGTGCATATCATATATCATATATTGATTGCCTATATCCCTCTCTATCCCTCCCCTTCTTCTGCCCCTCTAGAGGTTCCCTTCAAATTCCCTAATGATTCCTCTTTTACTTTAATATCATCTCTCTATATTTTTTAAGTTTTCACACATGAATGAAAACATGTGATACTTGTTAGTCTTTTCTGATGTCCTCCAGTTCCATCCTTTTGCAAAGAACATGATTGCACTCTTTATGGCTGAATAATATTCCAATGCATGTGTGAACCATATTTTCTGTATCCATTAATCTATTGACAGGCACTGAGGTTGAGTCCCTATCTTAGCTATTAAGAGTAGAGCTGCAGCAAACATGGTGTGAGGGTATCCTTTTGTATGTTGACTTCATTTCATTCTGATTTATACCTAGGCATGGTATGGCTGAATCATGTGGTAGTTTCATTTTCAGTTTTTTGAGTAACCTCCATATTGTTTTCCATAATAGCAGTTCTAATTTATATTCCTAACAACAGTATATAATGGATCCTTTTCTCTACAACCTTGCCAGCATTTGTTTTTCTTTCTTGATAATAGCTGTCTGGAGTGAGATGGGCCCTTGATATAGTATTGATTTAAATTTCCTTGATAGCTAAAGGTATTGAGAAATTTTTCATATATTTATTGGCTGATTGTACTTCTTTTGAAAAGTTTCCAGATAATTGGGCTGTTTTTTGATTAGATTAGTTGGGTTTTTTTTTTTGAGTTTTTTATATATTTTGGATATTAATCCTCTGTTAGATGAAGAGTTGGCAAAGATTTTCTCCCAATCTGTAGGTTGTCTCTTCAACTTGCTGTTTCCTTCATTTCACAGAAGCTTTTAAATTTGATGTAATCCCACTTATCAATTCGTCCTTTTGTTCTAATAGCCCTTTTCCTGAGCAGTTAGAGTCCTACTTAGGAAATCATTGCTTGTGCCAATATCTTGAACTGTTTTCCCTGTACTTCAAAGTTTCAGTTAAGTTTATATCAAGATCTTTGTCTGATTTTGAGTTGACTTTTGTACAGGATGTAAGACGGGTCTAGTTCCCATCTTCTACATGTGGATTTCCAGTTTTCTCAGCATTATTTGCTGAAGAGGCTGTCTTTTCTTCAGTTTATGTTTTTGGCACCTTTGTTGCATATCTGTTGGCTATAGATATGTGGATTTATTTCTGGGACCTTTATTCTATTCCATTAGTTTAAGTGCCTGTTTTTATGCCAAAAGTTCACCTTTTAAAAGTATACAATCCAGTGACTTTCATTATATTCACAAGATCATTCATCTATCACCACTTTAATTCCAGAGTACTCTCTTCACCCCAAAGGAAACTCCATTCCCATTAGCAGTGCCTGCCCATTCCCCTTTTCTTTTGCCCTGGAAACCACCTGCTATCACTTGAATTTGCTAATTCTGGACATTTGGTATAAACAGAATCATACATTATGTGACCTTTTGTGTCTGACTTTTTTACTTAGCATAAAATTTTCATGCAGAAGTTTGTATTCTTTGTCATGTGTGACCATTGAAGTCTCTATTTGTTTAACTTGCTTGGTGGTCAGCTAATGATTGGATTTATTAAAAAAAAATAAGTAAATCCAATAATTTATATCTTTGTGGTTTTGTATGAGTTGAGCCTATTTTTAACATAGTCAGGTAATGGTCAACTCTACATTTGCCTTTACTGTTTGATCCCATAAAGCTTCCAGATGTGCTATGGCTGAAAGCAGAAGGCTTTCTGAAATCTTTGCTGAGTAGGCACATACCTCCGGGCATGTGCACAGCCCTAGTCATGTGGGAAACCTAGATTTCCAGGTGTAGGTCTGAGCTTTTCAAAGCCTACCATAGACCTCACATTGCTCAGTTTTTCTTTTCAAACATTTTGATTAGTCTATAGTTTGCCACAACTGTTATCCAACACCTTAGAAAACCACTAGCCAGGAAAAATAATGACTATTTTTTTTAAGGCAAAGATCTTTTTATTTTGATGAATTATCATTAATCATTTTTCTTCTATGTTTTTAAGAACTTCTTTATATTCCAAATTGTGAAACTATTCTTCCATATTTTCTTCTACATAATAAGTAGCTTTGGCTTTTGTATTTAGTTCTATGACACATTTTGAATTAATGTTTTTGTAGGAGTGGATTGGGATTGAGACTCATTTTCTTTTCATATGGATATGCAGTTATTTCAGAACCACATTTACAATACTACTCTTTCCTCCATAGAAAGACCTTGACACCTTTGTTAAATATTAACTAAACATTTATTTTAATGGGTCTAGTTCTGAACTTCTATTCTGATGATCTATAGTAATCCTTGTATAAATACCAGACATTATTGAATGCTGTATTTTGAGTAGAAATCTGAAAATTGGAAAACGTGAGTGTTCGCTTAATCTTATTAAAGAATGATTTGACTTTTCTGAATCTTTTTAATTTCCATATGAATTTTGACAGTAATTTTAGTTTCTTTCAAAAATATTATTGGAATTTTGTTTGAGATAATACAGAATATTTAAATCAACTTGAGTAGAATATAGTTCATAACCATGGTCATTCTTCCAATTCATTTATATAGATCCTTAATTTCTCTCAATAGTTGCTTTTTAATTTTCAGTATAGGGTTCCCATACTTCTTTTATTAAATTTATTCATAAATAGTTTTATCTGGTTATTGCAAAGAGTTTTTAAAATTTCAATTTATAATTGCTTATTGCTAGTATACAGAATTATAATAGATTTTAAATTAGTGACCTTATATCTTGCACATTTACTAATTTCATTTAACAATTTTTTTTCTGCTTTATTTCATATGATTTCCCATATAGATTGTCATATCTCTGGTTAATAAAGACAATTTTAATTGTTCTTACCTTTATTTTTCTTACATTATTGCACTAGCTATGGCTTTGAATATAAGTGATCAATGTAAATAGTGAGAAAATTGAACTTAGAGGGAACAATCATCGATTTTGCTGAAATATAGAGCAAAAAAATTTAATATTTTTCTATATAGGATATCAATCATAAGCTTTTGGTGGATACTTTTTAGTAAATTGAAGAGGTTTTTTATCTTGGGTACAGATAGTTTTTATCATGATGTATATATATCCCATTTTTTCTTCTTATTAAACTCTTTTATATTGAAATATTGAAGAGTTTGAAGGACAGAACAAACATTTCTGGAAAGCTTTAAAATATTTTCTCCACATTTTTCCACAAACTTATACAAATTTCAAGTGATATAGAATGAAGTAGAAAGTAAAGCTCCCCATAATTTGAGTGCACTTAGTTATGAATTGATCATGTATGATGTATGTTGCACACTTTATAATGATTTTTCATTTTGACAGTGTCATTTAGACATACCTTAAAAATGATTGCATCAAAATAGCCATGCCAATGTAGCTGAATTAGCATGTCCTTCTTATCCTCAGGAGGTATTCCTCTCTGGTTGATTCACCATACATTTCAGGATATGAAGAGCTCTGAAAAACCTTGTAACTCATTTTAGCTCTGCTCTTCCATAAATCTACTTTTTTGTTTAACTAAATATTTCCCTACAATTTGCTGAACAACATTCTCTCTCTCTCTCTCTCTCTCTCTCTCTCTCTCTTCCTATAAATTAGTATTCTGTGGTTTGTGGTTTTTGGTAAATACTGACTTTTACTTTTTTATATGTATTCATTTAGCATTATTATTAGTTTCAATAGGTAACTTAATTTGAGATCTATCATGCAGAGTAGTCTTCAAGCAAAATGAATTGTAAACAGTGGTTGATGCTTTATTTTGAATTCATTGCTGTGTTTGCTAGGACTTTGCTAACAAAGTACCACAAACTGAATGGCTTAAACAGAAATGTATTATTTTACAGTTCTGGAATCTAGAATCCTGAGATGCAGATGTTAACACTGCAATTTCTTCTGAGGGATTAGAGGGAAAATCTGTTCCCTGTCTCTCCCCTAGTTTCTGGTGGTTTGCTTACAGTCTTTGTCATTTCTTTGTCTTGTAGAAACATCACCTCAATTTCTGCCTTCATCTCATATGGCATTTGCCTTGTCTGTGTTTGTGTGTGGATTGCTTTCTTCTATAAGGGCACCAATAATATTGTATCAGGATCTACTCTAATGATCTCATCTTAATTAATCACATCTGCAAATACCTTATTTTCAGATAACTTACCTTCTGAGGTTTTGGAGGTTAGGGCCTCAATATGTGAATTTGGGGAGTACAAAATTCAACCCATAAAATTGCTTTGCTGAGAGAAGAAATGACCCTCATATAAATTCCCTTAAGTTAGTCTTCTATATATTGGCTGATACTCGGGAAAATGAGAAATAGATAAGAAGTTTAGATACTATTGAAGATTAGAGGCTCTGCTAATTCCAAGATGGAAGGGACACTGCCTATTGGGGATAGAAGAATGGGGGAATTACAAAAGGAATATTTTTTCCCAGAAAGCAACATGTACTGAAAACTTTAGACAGTTACTCGATTTCCTCAATATATTCTAGCTATGTACTAGTAAATGATTTATCAGATTTCTACTCTGATAGGCTATATGATTGGATTCAGTTTATATATTTCAGAATACAACTCCTAAATTTTATTTTTTCTGAAGTCAGTAACCACTCTGTCAATTATTTAGCTGCAGCATTTTAGGATTTTCTCAATCTGGAATAACCTCAGACAGCATATGGAGCATGTCTGTTTAGTAATGTAGAACACCTGGCACAGAATGTGTAGAAGGCTGCTTTCACACACATGCTACACAGAGCTTCCAATAAAACCTCTGTTACCTGCTAAACGGGAAGCATCTGTTACCGTATGAAAGAAACTCAGTTAACTATGAGGCAGTCTCCACAGTAAAAAGACTGTAGAATAATTGACTGAACACTTGCAAGTAAGGCTTTTATTTTTATTTTCCTAAATTCCTGTCATGGAGGATTGTGAATAGTGAGTGTTCAATAAATGTTTATGAACTATTTTGATTGAGTAAAATAAATGAATTATGTTGAATAAATACAGGGTTCATTTCTAGCCACTTTTATTATTAATTCGCTTATATGTGTCAAAGATTAGACTCCACTCGGATTATTCTGGGGTCCAATCTCAACTCTGATACTCATTAGCTGTGATTTAGTAAGTTATTAAAAATATTTTGAACCTCACTTTCCTTATCTGTCAAAGGGGGATGATAATCCATATGTAAGAAAAAAAATTGTTACTAACTTTAGTACCAGCCATTATTAAAATATTTTGCCTAAGTGAAAACTAGAGCTTTATAACTGTTCTACATGAGTCTCTCATGCCCTCCTCCATCCCATTCCCTACCCAGAAACCAGTGTGACCTCTTTAAATTGAAAATTCAGCCGGCACCTCTGTTACTTATAAGCTTCCAGTTTGTCCTTATTGCATGAAAACTCAAGCCTGGAATCTGTGGAGCTAGATAGAATCCTTCACAATTGAATCTCTGTCTCTGTCTTCCTCTCCACAAACAATCCATACACCAACCTTGTTAAAAAAATTTACTTTTCCAAGGAAACTCTGTGTTTTCTTTTTTCTACGAATGTGTTTACCATGATGCATCATGAATCTGTAAGGGTCACCTTCCAGACTTCTTTCCTTTATGCCTTCACATACTTTCCTTACAGACTCACTTGTTTAAATCTGAGTGTTCTTTGAAGTGGGATCTTCTAATTGAAAATGCCTTTAGGAGCCTGTGCGAGTCCCTCATGAGTGGGCCATATGTCCTCACAGAGGCTCACTGGGTTTCATTGACTTCAGCATTGACCATGTGGTGATCAACTCCAGTTTGCTTCTCCATCCACCTCACAAAACCTTGCTATATATTTACCTACCTGACGCCGCTCCTGATACATGGTATGTGAGGAATAATCATTTATTAAACAAATGAATGAAGATAAGATGGCATTTTTATAAATCAAGGCACTGTTATCAGTATATAACAGGCATCAAAAATATATAAAAGTTCTTTCAAAATTTAGATTATAAACTATTAGGAAAACTTTTATAATAATCATTGAAGAAAGCAAATAATAGAGACATTGCTTTTTCAAATACTGAAAATTATCCTGAGCTTTTTGTAGCACATGAGGTACAGAATCTAGTTAAAGGCAAGAAAAGAACAGTTTAAAAAAATGAGTACATTTTAACTTTAGTGATATCAATACGATTACTATAAACTAAATGTGTAAATAGTTTCCTGTACTAACTGAATCTTATTATTTTTAGTTCTATATAAATATTTCACTAAATTTTCTGTGTGTGCCAATATTAAAATTTAGTTTCAGAAGGGTAGATGGGATCTTACAGTAAGTCTTTAAGAGTTGCCGTAGTATACCTTGAAGGGCAGTGAACCGCAACAGGAGAACTGCCCCTTCTGAGTGAGGAGCACAGAGTCCAGAGCCCAGTTTAACCCTATCTGACACTTTCGCTTTAGCTGAATAGTAAGAGCCTTTTGTTCTTTAAGTTTATTGGGAGTGTTAATTTCATTTACTATCACAGAGGAAGAATTGTAGTTCAGTGCCTGAATAAATTATATTCCTCTAGATTTAGCTGATAGACATTTTACCTAATTTTTTTTAATCACAGATGATTCCCCCCAATAGGGAGACTTGTGTTTTTTGATACCCTTTGCTTTCTCAAAGATGGGATTACTAACTTTTAGTTTCTCAGCAGGTAACACCAATTTCCTTTTCTTTCTTCTGGTCTATGGAGATTGTATAACCCCAAGATGCTAAATTCATACAAATGTTACCTTTATTACTAGAAAGGTCATTCTCGCACTTTGTCCAAAGGTACCATAACTCAGTACATTGTCCATATGACTGAATGGAGGTGCCAGTCTTTGGCTTGCATTAAAATCACTGGGAGAATGCCACGGTTTGAATGTCGTTTGTCTCCTCCCATACAATTGTGAAATTTAATCTCCACTTTGAGGTGTTCAGAGGGTAGGAACTTAATCTGACTCAGGTAGTTAGAGGTGGGGCAATTTGGCAGTTGATCAGGCCACTGTGGTGGAACAATACTAGTGACTTTATATTATATATAGAGAGATCAGAGGATAAATATGTATGCATATATGCACACATAGTCCCTGTCTCTTGGAATGTGATGCCTTGCACCACCTCGGGACCCTGCTGGCAAGTAGGCTATTACCACATGAGCCTCTTGACATTGGGCCTTCAGAACCATAAACCCCAATAAGCTTTTCTCTAAACTTAGCCTGCCCATGACACTGTGTTATTAGCAGCAGAAAATGGGTTAACCACATTTTTAAATATTTCTATATGTTTGGGCCACATACAAGACCAGTTAAATTGCAGTCCTGGAGTGGGACTGAACCATGGGTATTTTTCTTCATGCTCCCTTACATGATTGCAAAGTGCAGCTAAAGAAGCAAAGTCAAGAATCAATGAATGGGACAGTATCAAACCAAAAAGCTTTTTCAAACAAAGGAAAGAATAAAAAATATGAAGAGAGGCTACAGAATGGAAGAAAATCTTTGCCGCTTACACCTCAGGTAGAGCATTAATATCCAGGATATATAAAGAACTCAAAAAACTTAACACCAACAAACAACCAAAAAAACCCTAATTAATAAACAGGTAAAGGAACTGAACAGACACTTTTCAAAAGAATAAATATGAATAGTCAACAAACATGAAAAAATGTTCAACATCTCTAGCACTTAGAGAAATTCAAATTAAAACTACACTGAGATTTTATCTTACTCCAGTCAGAATGGCAATTCTCAAAAATATAAGTAATAATAAATGCTGGTGAGGATGTGGGGAAAAGGCACTCTCATACATTGCTAGTGAGAATATAAATTGTTGCAACCACTTTGGGAAGTAGTATGGAGATTCTACTTGGAATAGAACCACCATTTGAACCAGTTATTCCGCTCCTTTTCATATAACCAAAGGAATTAAAATCAGCATGCTATAGTGATGTGGCCATATCAATATTTATAGCAGGTCAGTTCTCAATAACTAAGGTATGGAACCAACCTAAGTCCTCTTCAACAGATGAATGGACAAAGAAATGTGATGCATATATGCAATGGTACATTACATAGCCATCATAAAGAAGAATGAAATTATGGCATTTGTTGGTAAATGGATGGAACTAGAGACTATCCTATCATGCTAAATTATATAAGCCAATCCCCTAAAACCAAAGGCCAGTGTTCTCTCTGATATGCAGATGCTAACAAACAATAAGGTGAAGGGAAGGAGAATAAAATTTCATTGAATTAGACAAAAGGAGAATGAAGGGAAGGGAGGGGGAATGGGAATAGGAAAGACAGCAAAATGAATTGGACATAACTTCCCTATGTTCATATAGTAAATACATTACCAGTATAACCCAACCTCATGTACAACTACAAGAATGGGATCCTAATTATAATGAGATATACTTCATGTATATGTAATAGCTCAAAATACAATCTACTATTGTAAAAAACTAAAAGAACAAATAAAAGACAAGAATGAGCAACAGTGCTTTAGAGCCTACACATTTTTAAAATGGAAATCCCTTGTCCAAGTTTTCTTTCTAAACCTACCAATGCCCCAGAACATTTTGATGCTAAGTTTTCTCATCTTCTCTTCCCATTTTTTTTAAAAAGCAACTTCTTTTTCTATTTTCAAAAAGACAGCAATTAAAAAAAAAAACAACAATATACAAAGGTGTGAGGAAGAAATTAAAAAGTGACTAATTTCCTTTCTAGAGAAAGGGAATTGTGGACACCATTGTTAAAATTTTAGACATTTCTACTGGTAATTTTAAATTTCTTAGTAAGCAGAATCATTGTACACTGCTGTATGCATGCAATTCTCTGTTTGTTGCTGTTTTAATTTGTTGTTGTTGTTTTGTCCCAGGGATTGAACCCATGGGTGCTTAACCACTGAGCCACATTCCCAGCCCTTTTTATATTTTATTCTGAGACAGGGCCTTGCTAAGCTGTAGTGCCTCACTAAGTTTCTGATTCCCTTTGAACTTGTGATCCTCCTGCCTCAGCCTCCTGAGGCTTTGGGATTACAGGTATGCACTACCATGCCCATGATTTAAGATTAAATCAAGCTGGAGGTGCTACTGAATGATTTTCTGTTTTCAAATTCTCCCTTTATTAAGTAAAATTTTTTTTTTAAATTCATAATATATAGCCAAGGAACAGACAGAATAATTTTGGGAGAGACACACAGCTATTGAATTGTGTCAAACCAGACTGTCTCCTTGCTGCAATTTGCTTTTGATGTCTTGTCTTTGAAATCCCTGGAAACTTTTTCATCCTTATAAAATTACCTTGAATTCACATTAATTCCTTATTAGATACTAATGTTGTTATTCTAAAAAATCTATAAAATCATTTCTAAACTTTTGTCATTCATGTAAGCACTACTCTATTGCTAATTCCTGTTGACACTAGACTCTTGTCACCCTGATGAGTTATATCCTTTGACTTTCAGCCGAGGTTTCAAACCACTGACCCTAAATACTTAGTTATGAGCCCTACATCAGACTATTGTCTACTTACCAGCCATCCTAGAAATGTCATAATAAAAACTACCTCCATCTTATTAGCAAGCATATTGTTTAATTAGAGAAAATTGGGCTGTTGTGTCAAGAAGGTAATGCCTGGTGATGAATGACAAAGAATTTCAGGAGTTCCTTCATATTCATCTTAATCCCAGCTAAAATAGGGTCATATCCTTTCTCATGAAAAATGATTCCCTACTTACTATGGTAGAGTTTTAAAAATTGATATTTAAATCACACTGGCTTCCAATGTTATAGTGACCCTAAATGTTTAATTAAGCCTGAGTTTTGAGTAAATTATTTCCAAACTGGTCTAAGAGTTAATGAGATAATAATCACGGAGGAAGAGAACAGCATGGTATCAACAGTATAAAGCGGCAGCAGCAGCCTGGCTAGCTTGTGTGTTTTCCTCTTACTCTAGGTCTCATGCATGCTTAATTGACTTGAAATGTTACAGTTCAAATGGACTCAGGTCTTGAAAATATGCCTATTATGTATTTAGAACTGAATTACATCTGGAATGTTTTGGGCACAAACTTAGGAACATAGTTGAAATAATATGAGAAAAAATGCTAATTTCTCATATTACACAGTTGGACATGCATAATGGTTTAGTTACCCAAATAGAATGTCAGAAAACTTGGGAAGTTTATTTAACCAAGTTAATGGCATAATCATTAAAATGCCATGGCGTTAATAGAGTGTCTATTAACCAATAAATGATTACTCAAAATAAGCCTGGGGTAGGTATCTCTTTTCTAGCTATTATTTTCTGATAATAAAGTAATTAAAATGACAATAAAAATGTGGGAAAAGTACAATTAAAATGAAAAATCACCTGTGTTAAGCTGTATTCTAGCCATGATCATAACACTTGGGATTTTTAGTCTTTTTTCCCACCATGTCCTTAAAATTGCTTTCATATTGGATATACTCTTTATGTAATCCGCTTTTCTAAGTTACTTTGTTAGAAAAAGTGTTGTCATATCTTACACTGATTTCGTGGTTCTTTAATGGTCTCATAGTTTTTATTCCTCATATAAGAGCACAAAGAAAGAATTTAAGGCTTTAAGAATCTAATGTTAAAAATTCTGTATAACAACACCTTATATACTATGAAAGATAAATTGTGAAAAAAAGATATGTAGCATATATAACTATATAGATACTAAGAATCTCAATATATGAAAAGCTTTCTGACCAATAGAAAAGTTGTGAAACTAAAAATACCTCATAAAAAATATTAGCTTACATCTAGGAAAATATGTCTGTCCATTTCAATGATCTAACAGATGAAATTTTAAATAAAAACAAAATTGATTTTTTTTATGCAAGAAAGATTTAAACAAAATAAGATTGACACAATATTGACTGGAAAGTAAAGTTCAATATCTTTATGGAAGATAAGTTATCTGTTTTTTTCAAGAATGTTAAAAATTTGTGTTCCATTTCACCCAGAAATTAAACTTCTAAAATTTGCTTTAGTGAGATAGAGACATGTACCTAGATATTACCTATCTTTGTATAGTACATGTTTCCTGTGCTAAAAAAGCAATACATTTCAGGAGATGGTACTAGTACAGATGGATGACTATATGAAAAAAATGAGCCTCAATTCTTACTTCAATGTTTTTAAATATACAAAAAATAACTCAAAATAGATCACAGAACCAAACTTAAGATCTAAAACTATAAAACTCACAAAGGAAATGTAAGAGATGTTGGTTTTGATAAGGGGAATACAAATTACAAAATGAAAAAATAAATTGGAGATAAAAATGTTTTTCAAGTTGAAAAAGTTATTTTTTTATGAATATGGAAAGGTAAAGTTAACCATCCAAGATTGGGAGAAACTATAAAACACATCTAACAGGAATTTTGTCTAGAATATGTAAGGAACTCTTGAAACATAATGAAAAAGGATACAGTACTCAAAAAACATGGAAAGGGGATTTGAACAGATATTTGAACAGATATAACTAGTATAGGTACTAAGAATCTCAATGTATGAAAAGCTTTCTTACCAATAGAAAAGTTGTGAACCTCAAAATATATTATGTCAAATGCAATGTGAAAAAATACTCACCATGCCAGTATGTTTACCACTAAATAATAACCTCAAACGGCTAAAACTAAGATCAAGTGCATATTGCGACTGATATAATTGCAAAATGGTACACTTTGGAAAGAGTTGCAGTTTATTTTCTTATACCTGTGCACAATATCATTTTTACAGTGATATTCTAAAAAGTGTATAATCTATTCTAACCATGTGAAAATTTTGGACAAACCCAATTTGAAGCTGGGCACGGTGGTGCACACCTATAATCCCAGCGGCTTAGGAAGCTGAGGCAGGAGGATCACAAGTTCAAAGCCAGCCTCAGCAAAAATGAGATGCTAAGCAACTCAGTGAGACTCTGTCTCTAAATAAAATACAAAGTAGGGCTAGGGATGTGGCTCAGTGGTGCAGGACCTCTGAGTTCAATCCCTGGTACCCACTCCCCACCACCACCACACATAACACACACAAAAAGTATGAAGGATATTCTACAAAATAACTGATCTCCATTATTTTTCAACAGTGTGAGGAAAGACTAAGAACCTGTTTTAGAGCAACTTAAGGTAAGACAGGTTTTCGACAGATGGGACAGTAAAGGTTATTAGTAAAATGGGGTGAAATTCAAATGAGGTCTTGATGTATTTATCACATTGTGCTAATGTTAGCTTCCTTCTCTTGATGATTGTATTAAGGTTATATAAGATGTTTAACATTAGAGAAGCTGGGTGAGAGATATAAGGAAATTTCTTGTAGTTTTAAATTTTTGTAATTTTACCTAAGTCTGTTTCAAAATAAACAGTGAAAAAATAAGTTATAGTAGAAAAGCTAAGTATATGTGACCAAGTGACCAAGCCAAGTGACTCCTAGGTATTCACCTGAAAGAAACACATGCATATGTCCATAGGAAGACTTGTATAATAATTCATAGCAGCTTAATTTATAGTAGTAAAAAACTGAGAACATTTGCAAAACCAAAGCAATGAAAATATGTACAATTTATATCAATTATCCTTTACCACTACTGTTTAAAATGATCAGTGCTATTCTTTTTCATTCTCTTAAAACTGGAAAATGTTGGAACAAGCAGGTAAGCAGGATTCCAAGATTAGGCTGTGGTTTATGTCTGAGATCCATAATACCTAGTTTCAGTTTTCTAAATATGATTGATGCTATCTACCAGGAAAATCTATGTTGAGTATCTGTTTCCTAACTTTTTCATACAGATTTGTCTATCATTTAGTGGAAAAAATGTAATGTTTGTATTTTTTAGCTATAGTGTTTGAGTCAACATTTAGTGCAGGTCATTTTTTTAACCTTTGTTGTAAATTAATTCTTTATAAAAACTAATTGAATAGGAAGATATAATAATAATAATAATTAATTCCAACTTTGAAGTTTTAATGCTGACACCTACTCATTTTATCCTATATCATTATCTTGTTCTCTTAAAGTTATCATACTTTCATTATTCTATTATGATTTAATTTCAATGCTCATCAAACAATTTCAAAGTACATTTAGAGATATGACTATCTCTAAATCTATTTTACGGTCTACAAATACAGTAAAAAATTAGTCTATAAATGGTATTTAAAGCTCATATAAATAATATGGGAATAATACTTAAAAAAAGATTCCAAGAGTTGGATGGAATGGTCTGGATACTTATGTTCATACAAATCATTACCCTATGGCAGTGTGTGAGCCGTAAAGTGCCTTTAGTGGTGAGATGAAATGTTTTAGTACAAATTTTATTTTCAAGATCTAGATTTTAATTTGAATAGCTCTCATTCCAGGATAACTTATCATTGGATTGTATCATTATAATGTCTAAGACCACCCTTCAACTTTAATGTACCCTCTCATCAATTTGTGAATTCAAATCAGAATTTGATTTTTTTGATAAATTATTATACTTGAGGACATTTTCTTTCTCTAGAAGTTAAAACTTGTCACTGTCTTTATGAACAATTCATTTATTTACTTTATCTTTGCATTTTAATGAACATTTTGTGACTATTCTATGAAATTTGATTAACATATTTGATTTCATAAAAACTATACTAAAATACTTATTCAAATGAATATTAGAAGTCATGCCTTGGAAATTCTACACTTATTCCAATGTTGTCATTATTCAAAGTATTTTTAAACTCCTATTTTAAAATTATCTGCAAATACAGTAGATCATCTAAAAACACTTAGTAGTAATTACTCTTCATTATTTAATGTTTTTAATTATTCAAATTTAATTAAAAATTGAAGTAATCTAATCCAGGTAATTTTGATATGATAAAACCATAATTTGTTTTAAATAAGCTATTACATTGAGATTGTATTATATTAGGGAATTTTAAAAATATTATAGAACAAATATATTGCTTTCAAAGATGAGTTTTTTTTTAAAGATACTCTAAGGATTATGATATATTTTGCTTAAAATAGTCTCATTATAGGATAATACTCAGTTCAGATGAAATGATGCATTGTGCTACAAGGAATTTAGAAAGGTCATTTATGTGTCCAGACCTGTCTGAGAAATTTAAAATGCTTAAAATGAAATTTTCTCTAACAAATGCTTATAACAAATCTATAAATTATCTGTGTGAAGTATGAAAGATACTTTGTATATATTTCCTCTCATACACCCACACACCTACCCACATATACTTCTCCCCATTTCTCTCCTACCCATTCACATACCCAAACACCAAACATACCCCCACCAAAACCCACACTCTGTATATGTAGTAAGTAGAATTATATTTGGACAAGTTTAAAATATACATGTTACTTTGCCTTTTCAATATTTTTTTTCCTGACAATCTTGTCTGAACTTTATTTTGTGTAAATCTTATTAGGATCAGAGAAAGTTCTATTTGAAGACCTAGTTTCATTATTAGCTATTAAATCTTGTTCAGCATTTAAAAGTTAGAAATGCTTTTCTTACTTGAAATGGGGCAATGAAATGCTGATTATAGAACAGACATTCTATACATTTTTCCTCTCCCTTCCTCCATGATATGTTTTTCATCCATATCCAAGATGATTGGTATTTGTATTTAGATATTTGAACTCCATGACTTTCCCTTTAGTGACATTAGCATGATTTCCAAAATATCTCTTCCCTCTCCTTTATTTTTGATTAAATTTTACCTGCATAATGCTAAAAATTTTACTTATACCTGTCTTTTATTTCACATAAAGTTGTACAAAAGGATAAAGCAAATCAAGTGATTGTATTTTGTAAAAAGACATATGGAAATTTTTGAAATTAAAGAAATATAAATGAGTAGTAGAAAAGTTTCTGGAGAATCACTTCATGATGAATGGAGTTTATTAGGAGATTAAAAGAGTAATATCTCTATTTTCTTGTGCCAATGTGACTTTTTAAAAAGCTACAGTTTGAGTTTATAATTTCTACCATATAGCATAGTAGTTTAACTGATCCCTTCAGACCTTTTACAAGTCTACAAACATAAGATAAATGTAGTTAATAAAATGAATTCTGGTATCAAAATAAACTCTGCATCATTACTATAATAACATTGGCTGTGAGCTTCTACAGATATATGAAACAAAAGTTATGGTAACAAAAGTTATGGTAATGACTGATGTATACAGCATGTGCTATATGTTAATGTACATAGTAATTTTTTTTTCATTTGACTCTTTATCCCAGCCACCAATACCACTTCTTTCATATCAGCTCAAGCCAAGTTCCTGTTAGCTTATATAATACAAATTAACTTACATAACAAAAACAGGAATGCTTCCAAAAGCTCATCAACCCTTTTTTTTTTGCTGGTACCTTCATTTCGTGTAGGTTTGTAATTTTCCCACAAATCATATTTACAAATTGCATATTTTTCTAGATGAATCATCATATAACAAATTAATAATCTTTTGAATTTTCTCCATTTTCTTTTTAATGCTTTGTTACACTATGTGGGTTTCTTGTTGAAATATTTTTCTAAATCTTTTTTTTTTGGTACATATAAAAATGCAGATTCAGTAAAATCATACTGGTAATAATGCTGAACTTGTACAAAATTGGACCAGTCCCTCCTTAATTTTTACATAGTGTATTGTACATAAAACTGATTTTTTTATTTTGGTTCTTCAGTTTGATCACTAATACTAGTGGGCAAGTTTATTTGGGGGATTAATAAGTTTTCTTAAATTTACAAGAAATACTACATATATGCAGAATGGAAAATAGTTGTGGTGTTGATTGGATGCTGGGATGTTGTCCATGAATGGCCCATGTGTAACTCCCTCCTGTATAATAACTCCAAAGAAGGGATTCAGATAGAACATAAAAAGATGAAACTGAATTCTCTAATTATTTCTATTTCAATTATCTATCTTTGAACATACATAGATTTACATTCATGCTACAAAATTGATAATAAATTTTGTATCTTGGATTTTCATTTTATGGTACACTTTTAACATGTTGTATGTTAAGTATTTTTCTAAAAGAAATTTTAAATGATTTCATATTATTCTATCATATTGCAACCTTGCAATTGTTGAGTATTTAGGTTGAATTTCTTCTTTCTCTTATGATTCTTAATTCATATGACATCAATTTATATAAAACAATATACAGATATTTCTAAGACTCTTCATATGTAATTGCCTTCCAGAAAACTTTATTTAATTTTTTTATGGAATAAAGTTTTACTGAATGAAGTTAATTTTATTTATTAAGATCTACAATTTTATTTTAGAATCTATTCAGTTTTATAATTCATTTGTGAAACCCTAATCCTTCAATTCAGGAGAAAAATTATATTTGAAAAATCCTAAAATATTTTGAATTTGTTTTCCTACTGCAAAGAAAACAACCTGCCAATGTTGAGTTGAGTGACTTAATTTTATGTGTATGGAAGATGACCAAAATCTAGATAAGGAATACAAATGCTATCTAATGTCAAATATCTCTATTGTAAAAGAGTAGTGTTGTTCCTTTTTTTCCTTTAATAACAATTCTTAGATTTAGAGAAACATCTATAAATCATATGTTGAATATATGGGCAGCTGTTTCTTAGCTTAAAAAATTATAAGTACCTTTTTTAAAGCTTATAGAATTTGTAATAATTATTCATGAACAAAAAATTACTATGATGGTTTGAATTAATATACAACTTTTTGTTTCATGAGAATGAGTCAATGTTAGGATACTGATTAGGGAAAAACTTTTTTTCAGAATGAATCCAGCAAAAACTCTGTTCATCACAGACTCCAAAAATACTAGCTTTCATTACAGCAATGTTATCTGGATAACAATTTTTTAAAAGTTTAGATCTTCTGTTCTTTTGAAATTATGCTATTAACATTTCTAACAATATCAAAACTATATTTTCCACAAAGATGCTATGTATGGAATAGAGGACAAAAGAGAGACAAGGCCAATATTAAAGAAGAAAATCAGCAGTAAACTAGTATCTGGACCTTGGTCTGTACAAAAGTCTTTTAGATCTTAGTTATTTAACACAGGGAATCACTTTTTCAAAGAGAAATACAAGAAAGTAAATGCCTTGAGGCATGAAGACTGATAAAGGATTTAGAGTAGTTTTTGTTTTGCTTTTAGAATACACATCTTTATATAAAAAATGAGTTGTATTTCTGAGAATTTCAAAAGGTAATTTTAAAGATCGACACATAGCAATTTTACATATTTTCTAGATAACTTGTGATATTCTGATATATGTATAGAATGTGGTATGATCAAATCAGGGCAGTTAGCATACCTGTCACCTCAAACATTTGTCATTCTTTGCCTTGGGAAAGTTTAAAATGTTTTCTTTTAGCTAATTTTGAAATACATAATTAATTATTGTAAGCCATCTTATTGTGCTATAGAACATTAAACTTTAATTTGCCTACAATGATGTATATCTGCACCCATTGAAAAGCTAAACTTTTAATTTTTTTTCTTTCTTTAAAAGAAATTTCTATTCACAAAATAGGGAATATAATTTATGTAACTGGGAATAGCTTTCTATGTTAGCCAACTTGATGGGCCAATGACTTGGAGAAAAACAGCTGCTTTTGTAAGATAAATATCCATGGATTTTTGCATGTCTGGCTAAGAGAGGCATAGACTGTGTTTGTTGCAGAGTATCTTTTCAAGGTCATTTGTAGAGTGAAGAGGTAGATTTTGTTTCACACTGGAGCCAAGAGAATGTTTTTCTATAGCCTTGGAAAATAGAGATAATGTCTCCCCTAGAGCAAAGGTCAACCATACTTTTCAGTATAATAAAGACATTGTTGACTTCAGGAGTGTGAACAGCCATGCCTCGTGTTCATTATAAAAGTTTCATGTTCTCTAAATTTTAGGTTCCTTTCCTGTAGTGTAACCTATAGTGTGCAACTGTCACCTGACATTCTTTGTATTACCTTATGGGAGTTGGAGCTCAGGGAACTGGCACCAAAATAAGTTGGTAATCTGGTTACTGCTATTGCTGTGATTTTTAAAAATGTCCTCTGCTTCTGAGCTGGGTGCATTATGTCTTCATTAGAATCCATGATATTGTGATGAGCACACATGCCAGCTTACAAGGATAATGAACTCTCAAATATTTTAGAGTTTTGATAACAAGGATCAAATCCTGATGGAGACATAAATTTCTGGAAAAGAGAGTGTGATAAACCAATTAATGGGATTTAAGAGATAACCAGGCATTGTTAGTAAGCATGTGATCTATTTATGGTCAACTGGACAATAAATCATTTTCTATTTTATTGCCTCCAAATAAAGAAGAATTGAAGATATAGGTCAAATATCAGGAAGTAGGTTCTAAATGAATTGCTCAAATGTTGTTAATGTTATTGTATCATTAATATAGTGTCCTACACTGTTGAGGATATAGATAGTAGCATTAACCCATTGGCTGTACAGCATGTTAAATTTCTACGTTATGTTAAAATTTTTCCAATTTTCTAGTTTTATTTGGGGCTTAGAAATGATATTTCTATGATTTCAATCTTAAATTTATTAAGACCTGTGGCTGAACATATGATCAATACTGGGGAGAGTTCCATGTGCACTCAAAAAAGAATGTGTGTTTTCCTGCAGTTGGACAGAACATTCTGTATGTGTCTGTTAGGACCTTGTGGTCTATATGTTCTATTACCCTGCATCCTTATTGACTTCTATCTGGAGGATCTATGCGTTTTTGAAAATGAAGTATTAAAGTCCTCTATTACTCTTATATTTCTATTTCTTCTATTAACTATGTTAATATATATTTAAGTGGTCTAGTGTTGGGTACATATGTATTTATAATAATTTTATACTCTTGATGATTGATCACTTTAATATTATAAAATGACCTTTGTCTTTGTGGCATTTTGATTTAAAGTGTATTTTGTCTGATATAAGTGTAGCTGCTCTGGCTTTATTTTGGTTACCATGTGATTGAAGTATTATTTCTATCTCTTAATATTCTGCCTATGTGTGTTTTTTAAATCCATTTACTCACTCTGTGTGTTTTGATTGGAAAACTTACTGCATTTGTATGTAAGTAATTACCGATAGGTAAAGATTATCTGCTTTTTGTCCATTATATTTTTACTGCTTTGCTCCTTTCTTCCTCTCTTGATGTCTTTTGCAATACATATATATTTTTTGGTTACATTTCCATCCATTAACAAATTATTGTAGCTCTGGTTACTTTAAATTCTTTTTCTTTTAACTTTTATACTAGAGTTAAAATTGATTTACATACCACTGTTACCATATAAGAGTACTATGAATTTGACCATATTCTTAGTAAGTTTTATACTTTTATGCTTTCATGTGGTTGATTAATATTCTTTTGTTTCAACTTAACTCTCTTTAGGTTTTGTTGTAAGGCAGATCGAGTGGTTATAAGTTTCCACAGCTTGGGTTGTCTGGAAATGTCTCTCTGTCCTTCACTTCCAAAGGACATCTTTGTCAAGCATTATTGGTTGGCAGTTTGTTTTTTCCCCCTTTCTTTTAGCATTTTGAATGTATTATCCTACTCATCCTGGCCTGTAAGGTTTTTGCTGAGAAATTTACTTCTTTCATAGAGATTCCTTTGTTTGAAATGCATCACTTTACTTTGGCTGTCTTCAAAATCTTGTCTGTGCTTTTGATTTTTGAGAACCTCGTTATAATGTGCCTTGGTAAAGCTCTCTTGATTATTATGTAGCTTAGTGAAAATATACTTGATCTTTGTGATTCATTTCCCTTTCCAGACTTGGGAAATTTTTCTCTAATTATTTAAGTAATCTCCTTTTTGTTTCTGTTTCTTCTAGAATCCCCATAATGCATGTATTGATTTGTTTGATGGTGTCCTATAGTTCTTCTTTATTCTTTTCATTCTTTTTTTCTTTCTGTCCCTCTGGGTAATTTCAGATGATCATCTGTAAGACTACTAATTCTCTTTTGCTTGGTAAAATCTGCTACTGAAGATGCGGAATTTTTATCAATAGGTAATCTTTTTCAGTGCAGTCACTGGGTTCTTCAGCTTCAGACCAGATTTTATTTTTACTTATGTATGGCTTCTCTTTGTTGAGTTTCCTATTTTGTTCATGCTTTGTTTTTCTTGTTTAGTTCCTCTGTTCTCCTGTACCACCCTGACCTTGAGCTACAGGAAAGGGACTGCAGCCTGGCATCAGAGGGCTGGCTTGACGCTTGGGTTGGTCTAGAGCCTATGGCTAGTCTTTGCTGGGTCGGTCCTGGAGCCAGGTTCTGTAGGGGCTAACCTGGCATTGGGGTCCACTGTGATGGACTTGGCACTTGCTTTACTTTTTTCTCCAAATGGTGGATACTTCTCTCCATACTTCACTATCCAGACTTGGAGGAAGGCAACATGGGTAATTTAAGATTTTTTTTTCTACCCTCTTCAGTGTCGCTTTTAATTTTTCCTTTTGTTCCACCAATATTCTGTAATCACCACATTGATTCTCTAGCTCTTGTGAAGATATTTTTGAGGATAAATAATTTGTATTGATATTTCAATATAAATGTGAATAGGCAAGTGCTAGAATCTCCTATTCTGCCACATTGCTTTATACCTCTTGCTAATGATATTGTATTTCGTTGCAAGCTGGTTGATCTGAATTTATCATCTGCTTAGCAGCAGATCCAGCCAGAACTATTCAATAGTAGTTTTCCATCATCTTAGACTTTTATCTGCAATGTAAGTTCTGATAGACTGCTGCTCAAGTATAAAGTGGCTATATAGACCTCTGAGAAACTTATATACTAATTAACCAAAAAATATTGTTGACCAAATATAAGTGTAATAATGTATAATTGTATCAAAATACTTGAAGAATAAGGAAATTATAGTTTAGTTTTACAAATCACATAAAACAGCTTTGGGCTTGTTTAAGTTGAGTCAAGATCAAGTTTTTTTGAAGCAACAAGCTTCCTTTTAGGTTATATAAGGAACTTGAGAGTTGTAGTTTAATAAAATTAGGTAGAAGCATATGTACATTTGTGAATTGGGGAAACTCTAGTAGTATTGTTGCCTCAAGACCACTTGCTTGGTTAGTAGTTGGACTCCCTCCATGCCACGTAGCCTCAGTTTAGGGTCATTAGGACCTTTCCTGAGTATGCCATGCCTGGTGTTCAAACACCACAGAATTCCACACAGTTCCTATCTGAGGCCTTATCACCTCAGGACCTTTCATATGAGGAGTACTAGTCTGCCACAATAAGGAAACACTAACTTCCAGTACTTTTTTCCATTTCTGGAATATCCAACCATTTTTCTTACATCTGACAATCAGCCTCGAGTTTCAGAGTCTAACCTGGGATCTTCATACTTCTGCCTCAAATATAATTTTGTAATCAATGACTAATTAACTTTGGGACTGATCAATTGGATATTTGGACGAAAATCTTTTTCCTCAGCAGGGAGAGGGGAAATGGCCTCACCTGTTGTAATGAATTTATTGCACAGAAAATGACTATGGTTAGTTTCTCAGTCACATCTTTGTGCTGCATAAAATGTTCAATAAATCCCCCTGCTACTAAATATTCATCTATACAGGTATTTTGTTGATTATAGTGAATAAAAGTACAAAGGAAATAGAACTACAGGTGAATTAAGAACCAATGTCTTATCCAATGAAAAGTAGCTATAAGAACAGAGAATGTAAAATAGAGAGAATAATAAGAAAAGAGTTTTTATTTGACCTGGAAATATTATTGGTATATAAATAACAAGAATTCAGCACATTAAAAAAATAAAATTGTGTTATAAGGTGTAAATATGAGTTAAACATTTCAGTGTTAGTTACTTTAAGTTGGGTTTCATAACAAGGAGTACCTTGAAGAATCATATCCTACCTTTGAGCAATCATTTAATACTTCATTCTATTATTCACATATTATTAACATAGAAATATGGGCAGGTATAATAGGTCTATATAATAAATTCTGGGAAAATTCTGTGAACATTGAAGTTGTATAGAAAGTTCTGACAGAAACTAGCAAAAGTGGAAAAATTCTGTTACCAATAGGAAGATACTTAGCTTGTAAAGTATACTCTCTATAACTTCTTCTTAAGTCAGTATGTTCTATTATCATTTTACTTGGATTTTATTGAATTTGGCAATTTTATTGTCCATTTCATAAAATTATCCAGAGTGCTTATTACATGCAAATGCTGTGTTAGACATTGTGGAGAACAGAGGAATGAATAATAGACACATGTTGCAACCAGGGACCCATTATAATGATAGAAACCTGTATCTAAGTAATGTGAGCTAGATAGTGAAGGAACATAGTAGAGGTCCTGTAAATGTAAAGCAAGATTTAGGTAAAGTGTAAAGAAAGAGTTGTGATTTGAATAAGGGCTTTAAGTATGTATGCAATTTGTAAGCAGTGTGTTGTGGCTCAAGTACAGGAGAGGATGACATGGTGGAATGAAGGCTGCACTGGTGTATGCCTGGTAAGGTTATACCATCACATCTCCCTATTTAAGCTGGTGTTAAGCAGAATTAGAGCTCCAGTTGAGTTGTAATTGAGATTATGACATACTTTGCATGGAGTATGAGGTTCAAGTCCAGGGGAGCCCAGACCCCTTTTGGTGGGAACAGATTGCCTTTGCAGAGAGGACATTTTAGGAAGATGTTTGTATCCAAGTACCCAAGAATTACAAGAGACTAATGGAAAAGAACAAGCAGGAAAGATAACAGGGCATCTGTTTCCCCAGCTCTGATTTCTGGGACAGCACTTTTCTGGCACAAGCTGACAAGACAGTTTTCATAAGGGAATTTAGCAGAATATTGGAGGTCAGCAATGTAGATACCATGATTATTATGACAGAGAGGGAGAAGTATAATTTGTTTGTTTATGAGAAGAAATTGGAATATTTGCAATTATAAATGTATAAGAATGTCAACAGTTGTACACAGAGAAACAGTGTCATTAGCAAGAACAGTTATATGTGGAGGCCCAGTGCATCAGGATTCAGAATTCAGTGGACCAACCAGTGGATCCAGGATTTTCTGGGAAGTTTGTAATTGAGATTGGGATTGATTGTAGATACCTGTGAAACACCCTCTGGATGCTCTCAGGATATAGGAGAAAGTCATAGTCTGGATACTTAGGTAACAACTAACAAGTTAGAGAATTTGGTCTCATGAATGTACAAAGACTCAAGAAGGCTTAGAAATATTTAGGGTTGCTTTATTTGTAGGAAGAAAGCACAATACTTATGTTTATGGTAAATCTATTCATCCAATTTATATCAGTCACAAAAACATAAATTCTAGACCCTCTTTTCCAGATAACTTCAAGATATGTATCCAGTGAAGGGAGGGGCCTCTTCTGTTCTTGATCCCTTGAGTGCCAAGCGGGGCTTTCTGAGCAATATTGGCATTTTTCAGGTGAATGTAATGTACAAAAAAGACATAGAGGTAATCAGTTACAGAAATCTCTCTTCTTGAGTTCATTTCTGCAAACTAGACTTAGGGTAGATGCTCTAGCTGATGAGCTGTTAATAAAACTTTGTCACTTTTACTGTTTTCTTCAATTATAGCCAATCTAGAAATATCACAATCAATCACTCAGGTCTTATTTCAATAACCATAAAAGTAAAGGCATGAAGAAAGTGGTCCATCAGAACTAGAAAGGTCAGAGATCAATTCTGTAAGAGCATTTGCACCTAACTTCTATTTTTTAGCCTTCATTCTCATGCTGGTTTTGAGTAGAACTATTGGTTTTACCTTCTTTTCTGCCACTGGCAAATATTATTGATCCTGGAGATAAGACAAAGAAAACAATACTAAAGTAGCTTTTCAAATTTTGATATGGCACAACAATATATCACTATCTTTGTCATGTTTCACTGTTTCTATTGCATTTATGTGTGATCACTAGAAACATATTCTGTCTCAAAGATAGGGGATGTGCTTCTGTTGGCCACACAGGCTAAAGCAATAGAAACAGTAAAATGTAATAAGATACATAGTGATAACTTGGTAAATTTAGCAATTAGGCTTCCTTGTTTAGCGTTTCAAAAATGCCTTTCCTACATTACAAAAAGATTGACAGGTCTTTAATCTCTCACTTGAGAACCTAAAGAGATCTTCCCTCATAGGAACAAATTAATGATCCATTGGAGGATCAGCATTTAATTAGGAGGAAGTTTTCAGCTGAAGGTCATTAAGCAGCTTCCATCATCGAAGTATGGAGTGGAGAGTTGAAAACAAACAGGAATGTATTTATAAAGCACACATCCATGGGAAGGGTTTCTGTGTTTCAACTGGAGTTCTTACAGTTACAGTCAAGCTAGATATATCACAATCACAAAGGGTTTTGCCACTAATGTTTCCTTCCTATTCACTCTCAACTTGGAACTAAAATTCAGGTAATAGAAGGCAAGTGAGAAAAGGACTAGCTGTCATATTTAGGAGTCAATATGGGAGGTCTTGGTGTGTTCTTTCAAATGAACCCCGCTGAGCAAAAAGTTATAACCACTAGAAACAAGAAGAATATGTGCATCTCAGGCTTAATGTCCTGATAACCCTATGCTGGTTAAGAGTATGGACTCGGGACTAAGGACTTGGACCTGGAATAATACCAGTCTCAAAAGTTATTAATTGTGTAACAATTGGTGATGTACTCTCTAAGCTTAGTTTCTTTATTTCTAAAATGGAAATCAATTATACCTTTTAAGAGTGCTCAGAGATAGCACACATAAAGTACCTACCATTGTCTGGAACTAATACCCAAATATTGCTATTTTCTATTGTTATTGTTAGTATTATCAGAGAACAATAATTATTATTGAATATTATAAGCAGTAATAAAAATAATTATAGCTGAGCCTAGCTAAAAGGAAAAGTGGTAGAGTACCAACGACTCCAGCTTTTCCTGTTTGCATTTTATCTCATGAAATATATATACCTTTTCCTTCTACACAGTGTCTATCATTTCAATTATGTTGAAACAGAAAAATAAAAGATCATTTATAATTCATTACTATACTTTAAATAAAATTTAGTGTATTGCATTTCCGCTCTCTATAATTAAGTAAAAATATCTATCTCATATTAACAAATAAAATGTCTCCTGTTTCAGGAATTTTGCAATGAAGCAAAACAGAAAAACAAATATTGCTTTCTACTTGACATTATACTACTGGGATTATTCCTAAAGGAACTGTCACTGTGTCTTTTCTGCAATAAACACTTAAAAAATAGTTGTGTAAACCTGTTCCAATTATTTTGGGTTGACAGCAAGAAGAAAGTAGCGATGAGTGAGTGAGGAGTCTAGGTAGGCAATTTGCTTTGTTTTATTATTTTCTTTTTGGTTGAACTTTCTTAGCTTCTGCTGTTTCCATGTCGCACACTGATGAGGAGACTGCCCCAGGAATTTCAGGTAGTCAGAGTCTGAGGGTTCTGTGGCTTGAATATTTTTGTCCCCTCCAAAATTTGCATTTAAATTTAATTCCTCATGCGATAATATTGGGAGGTGTGACTTTTTTTTCTTATTGGTCATTATAGTTATATATCGATGGGAATCCTTGTTACATATTTGTACATGTGCACAATATAACAATATAGTTTAACCATTATCACTCCCCAGCACTTCCTCCCTCCCTCCATGCCTCTTACTCTTGGTCCCTTTCCTCTACTAATCTTACTTGATTTTTAGGAGATACACCCCTACTTTTGTTTTTCTTCTTCTCTTGCTTCTGTGTATGAGGGAAATATGACCTTTAACCTTCTTGATTTATTTCATTTAAAAATGGTCTCCAATGCCATCCATTTTCCTACAAATGCCATAATTTCATTTTTCTTTATGGCTGAATAAAATTCCAAAATTCCATTGTGTATATACATAGCACATTTTCTTTATCCTTTCATCTGTTGATGGAAACCTAGATGGCTTCTAGTTTGGCCATTATGAATTATGCTTCTATGACCAGGAGTATGCATAGCAGCATAATTAATTTCTCCATTGATTTTTTTAATAACCCATTAATAATTCAAAAGTTATTTTTCTGTCTCCATTTTTATATAGTTTCTGTAGGGTTGGGTCATGTTGATTTTCTAATTTCATTCCATTATGATCTGATAAGTTCAAGGAATTGTATTTTTTTTAATATTTGCTAAGTGTTGCTTTGTATCCTAAAATATGGTCTATTTTAGAGAAGGTTCCATGAGATGCTAAGAATAAAGTATATTCAGGTGTTGTTGGATAAAATATTCTATAGATGTCTGTTGGGGTCCATTTGATTTATAATATTTTTCAGCTCCAAAAAATCTTTACTGAGTTTCCGTCTGAATAGCCTATCTGATGATGAGAGAGGTATGTTAAAATTACCCAGTATTATTGTACTGGGGTTTATCTGAGGCTTAAATTTGACTAGTGTCTCTTTTATGTAATTAGTTGCTCACATTTGGAGCACAAATATACATTATTATTGCATCTTTTTATTGGATTTTTTCCCTTTACTAATATGAAGTGACCTTCTCTTTTGATTACTTTTGGTGTGAAATCTGTTTTGTCAGATGTGAGAGTAGCTACTCATATTTGTTTTCAGGTTCTATTTGCAGGGAATATCAATTTCCATTCTTCAATTTCAGTCTGTGGCTGTCTTTGCTTGTAAGGTGTATCTCTTGTAAACAACATGTAGTCGGGTCTTGTTTTTTAATTCATTCTACTAGCATATATCTTTTTAATTGGAGTGTCGAGACCATTTATATTCAATATTGTTGTAGACAGATGTGTATCAATTCCTGTCATTTTGATTTATTTATTATGTTTATTTGGTCTTGTTCTCATTTACTTAGCTACTCTTTAAGTGAGATTTTTTTTTTTTGTGTGTGTGTGTATGTGGGTTCTGAGATTTTGTTTTTTATTTCTTATGTGTACAGTATTTATTTTTTCTTTTTCTTTTTTTAAAGAGAGAGAGAGAGAGAGAGAGAGAGAGAGAGAGAGGAGAGAATTTTTAATATTTATTTTAGTTTTCGGTGGACACAACATCTTTGTTTGTATGTGGTGCTGAGGATCGAACCCAGGCCGCACGCATGCCAGGCGAGCGTGCTACTGCTTGAGCCACATCCCCAGCCCTGTGTACAGTATTTCTTGAAGTAAGTTCTGTAGTGTTGATTTAGTAGTCATGAGTTCTTTGTTTTTATTCTTTATTAAATTATGAAGGATATCTTTGCTGGACATAGCAGTATGGATTGACATTTATTTTCTTTCAGGACTTGGAACACATTGTTCCAAGCCCACTTAGCTTGTAGAGTTTGTGCTAAGAAATCGGAAGTGATTCTGATTGGCTTGCCTCTAGATGTGACCTGATGTTTTTCTTTTGAATTTTTTAAAATTCTATCCTTGTTCTGTATATTAGGCATTTTTATTATAATGTGTCTTGGAAAGTTTCTTTATTGGTCCACCTGGGGTTCTGACTAGCTTTGGTATCTGGATGTCTATTTCCTTTTGAAGATTTGGAACATTTTCTGTTACAATTTCCCTAAAGAGTACTTCCATTCTATTAGCCTGCATTTCTCAGCTCTCTTTAATTCCAATGATTCTTAAATTGGGTATCTTCATGTTGTTCCAGATTTCCTATATACTCTCATCTACCAGGGTTACTCATTTTCTTTTCTTTAATACTGTCATGAGTGTTCATGGCTGATCACTTTATTTTCCAGCTCTGAAATTCTTTCTTCAGCATGGTCTACTCTATGTCTACTCTATGAGACTTTCAACTGAAAATTTTATTTTTTCAATGTATCTTTCATTTTTACAATTTCTGATTGGTTATTTTTCAATATTTATATCTCCTTGTTGAATTTCTCATTCATATTCTATACTGACTTCCTAAATTCATTCATTTTTCAGTTTCTCTTGGAATTCATTGATTGTTTTTATAAAGTTTCTTTTGAATTCCTTATTTGATATTTCATCCACTATAATATTTTTGGGGGTAATTTACTAGTGAATTATGACCTTTAGAAGGTGTTGTGTTAGCTTGATTTTTCATATTTCTTGTACTCATGTGTTGGGTTTTATGCATCTGTTGGAAGAGATTTCTCTTCTACTCATCTGTGGACCTTTGTATAGCACAGTCTTCACTTGCCAGAGTGTTCTAGAGTGATTCGGATATTGACCCTCTTGTAGCTATGATATCCACAACCTTTGGGTTATTTCTCCATTTTTGCTAGAGCAATATATGTCTATAGGTGGGAACTGGGAGCCCACTACCAGCTGTTTCTACTTGGGGTCTAGTCATTAGCTTCAGTTTGTATTGTTAGAGTCTGTAAACAAGTCAGGATGGCACCTGGTATTTTGCCAGAGGGAGTGGTTTGTGAAGATTCCTTATTGGTTGACTGCTGTATCTAGTTTATGTTAATTAAGATAAGCTGTGTGGAATGTATAAATACCTCTGTTGTCCTACAATAAATGGCTCCCACTCCTGCTGTATCAATCTACACAAGTTGCTCATCACCATCCCCCCCCTCCGGGTTATTTTGCTGCAGCCGGACTGCGGCATTGTCTCTTCTGTTCTTTGTATTAAAGTATGGCTAAAGATTGAGTATCATTAATTTATGTGCAGAACAAGGTTTGCTATCTTTTGGTTGAATTTAGTTCAACAGAGTTTCTATACTGTGAACTTGTAGTGTCCTTGTAGGTTCCCAGCACCTCACAGAATAGGGGAAACAAACAATTGCAACAACCAACACAAATAATATACAACGTTAAACTAAATACTTGGTTCATACTGTGACAACTACAATGTTAATCACCACAAAAAACAAAAATGGTAAGGTCAGCAATTGCCAACAGAAAAAAAAAAAAAAGTAACCATGAACTATATCTGGCATTAAAGGAGAAAACAGGCATCAACTATGTCATCCACATATTAATGTTGGGGGATGGGAGTAACACAAACCATTAGTGCAAAAAGATGGTAAGAATACAGTTAATTAAAACAAAATGTCATAGTAAGATAGAAAAGAGTTCATAATTTCAAAAAGTAAACAGAGAATGCAAAAGAGATGTAGCATGTGACAGTTACAAGGAGGAGAAAAAATAAAACTAACAAAGGGAGAGTGAAAGAGAGAACCAGTAGAATTTAACTGCTAGCAGAAGAAAAAAAGAGAAAAGAGAAACCAGAGAAATAAATGAAAAAAAATACAAAACAAATCTGAACTAATCAAAACCCCTAACCCTCAAAAGAAAAGGTAAGGAAATTAACTACATTTAAAGTATGTGAAAATGAGGAAAAAAGAAATATGTATATATGTCCATGAATCATTTGACATATTGATTTGCACAGCAAACACACACACACACACACACACAACCCAAAAAAACAAAAAAAGGAAAAATTTTTTTTTTTTTTTTGGCAGGGGCGGGGTACTAGGGATTGAACTCAGGGTCACTCAACCACTGAGCCACATCCTCAGCCCTATTTGTATTTTACTTAGAGACAGATCTCGCTGAGTTTCTTAGCACCTTGCTTTTGCTGAGGCTGGCTTTGAACTTGTGATCCTCCTGCCTCAATGCCTGGAGTCCTGGGATTATAGGTATGCACCACCTTATCTGTCAAGAAAAAGATTCTTAATGAAAAATTAAGGAATCGTTTCCTTTGAGGTGGTCAAAATAGTCAACTACAATAGATTAACACCGTCTATGCCTATCTCCTTCCATTTCTTCTTGGCCTATGTACTGAGAGCAAGGGCTGCGGGTTGTGGACCTTTTCATCTTTTTGTGTTGCTCACCAAGCTGCCAGTTGGAGTAGAATAAGTCTGAAGCAGGTTCAAATAATGCTCAGGTTCTTTTCTTCCCAGTATGCGGTAGGATAGAATTGGAAGTACTATCAGTTGGAGTTTTGTCTGTACAGACCAGATCAATGCACTCTCAGGCGTCCCTGAAGAGTTTTATGAGTTGAGTTTCAGCAGGTGGGAATTAAGTCTAAGCAGGTCTGGGGGATGGGGGGTGCTTTTCTGGGTAGTTTCTGCTTTGTGGACATTAAATCAATGCACCTCTAGGGCCTGGAAGTTGCTGATCTCTACTGGGAATTAATCTCAGGAGCCTCCCAGGGATTCTACTCATGGGGTGGGTGAGCCTTCACCCCCTGTGCTGCCCATGAACTCAGCCTTTCTAGGCTTCCTGAAGTTAGTCTCTGAGTTTATTCACACTCATCTGTTTAGATTCCCAACCCACTTCAGCTGACCACCTGAGCTACCAGACTGAAAAAAGAAAGTGAGTTGGAGTCCCTTCAGTTTTCCAATTCAAATCCCCCTGGGTAAAATATTGCTCCCATTCTTCTAGGTACACCCTATGCTACACAGAAGGTGCTTGCCAGAACAATGTAGCCATGTTCTCAGATCTTCTGGCTCCCACAGCAGCAATTACAGTGTGAGCACCTCAAGACATCTCCGCCCTCAGTTCTCTGTGGCCAGTTGGGAAACACCAGGCACTTTTCAAGCACCAGTACCAAGCGCAGCCTTGGGACCAACCAAGGACAGTCTGTTTTTCTGATCTGAGGTTTTTCCATACTAAATCTGTCCATTTTGTTTTCTGTGTTCCCCTTCCCTCTGTGTTAAACTAGCAGTGCTGAAGCTGCTGCTGCCAAAACTAGCTTGGCTCCAATGTAGTCTTTCTTCTTTGTTTAATGTACCCCAAATTCTGAGACTCTAAGATACTCTGCAACTAGGAACGCAGTCTTCCTCTAGTCCACCATCTTGAATCCCCCAGGTGTGTGATCTTTGGGGTATGATTGAGTCATGAGGCCTGCACCTTCATGAATAAAATTAGTTGTCCTTATAAAAGGCATGTAGGAGAGAATTTACTCCTTCTGCTCTTCTGCCTTCCATCATGTGAAGATTGCAGTGTTGCTCCCCCGAGGAGGATCTGGTATTCCAGATGCCATCTTGGAAGCAGAGAGCAGATCTTCACCAGCTCAAGGCAGTGCCTTGATCTAATTTTACAAATTACCGAGTCTCTGGAATTCCATGATAGCAGCACAAGGTGGACTTGATGGGGAGAATACTTTATGAAAGTAAATGGGTACAGAAAAAGTAACTGCAGCCTTAAGGTCTAGACCAAAGTTAATGAATTCAAAATGGTGAGGCTGAGCAGATACCCCAGATGAGGATGAAGTGAAGTGTAAGATACATAGGTATGCTGGGGTTACTGGACAATTAGAGTTCCTCTAGAAAGAGGTCTGGTATGGAACGTCATCCATTCCTAGAAATCCTAATTTTTCTCCAAGAAAAGTAAAAGTCTGGATTTTTTCTTTTTGTACTAGGAATTGAACTAAGGGGCCCTTGAACACTGAGTTATATCCCCAGTCTTCTTCTTCTTCTTCTTTTTTTTTTTTAAATTTTGAGACAAGTTCTTGATAAATTGCTTAGGGCCTCACTAAATTGTTGAGGCTGGCCTTGAACTTGCAATCCTCCTGTCTCAGTCTTCTGAGTCACTGGGATTTTAGGTGTGTACTACCTTACCCTGATAAAGCCTGAATTTTTTATGTTAAGAAAAAAAATCTTTTCTAAGTTTAAATGTGAACAATGCATTCAACTTTTAAAATCATCACAGGTCAAACGAAATGTGTTGAAGGGTAGGTCCTTTAGGCCTCTGTTTTGTAACTTCCAAGTTTTAAATTCTAGGGCAAACGTAGCTCAAAGGTTTTTTTTTTTTTGATAAGTTTTAGAGTATAAATTCTTTAGTACTCATGAAGTGAAGTTGACAAAACAATACTGGGTAGCAAGGAAAACTATAAACTAGGCATTAATTTTAGATATGAGGACATTTATGTTTAAAAGAGATAAAAAATCTGTGAGGCTGTTTAACACTATTTGCCAGAGCTATTTTATTATAAGGAATTTTATTATAAGGAAGTAGTCAAACATGCCTTTTAGGAATCCTTTCTTGATTTTTATAGACTGCAAAACAACTGTTTTTTTAAATAATGTTATCAGTTTAATGATATATAGTTTGTATTCTGATATATTAAACTTGCAACTCTTATTTTTAAGATTTAAATTATATCTGTAATAAATAACATTTTGTTAAGTATATTTGTTAAGTCTGTTCAAAAGTGTTTCTGTCTAATATAACTCAAATGGGTTATAAAATTCACTGTAATTATTACTATTAAAGACTTATACTCACCATTTATAATTACAAAAAATAACTTTCAAATTTCATTTGGATAATGGTAATTTGTTTAATTATATTTACATTTTTGTTAAACAAGGATATTAAATCATAAATGTATTAAATATTAAAGTACTTTTATAGTAGAGATTATCTATGAGGTTGGTAATGATCAAAGCATTAAATATTAATCTATTATGGCAAAAATTTTAATAAAACCCTATTCAGTTTTTTTAAATATTTATTTTTTCAGTTGTAGTTAGACATAATACCTTTATTTTATTTATTTACTTATTTTTATGTGGTGCTGAGGATTGAACCCAGGCCCTCACATGTGCTAGGCAAGCTCTCTACCTCTGAGCCACAACCCCAGCCCTTATTTTTTTTCAGTTTTAGAAAAGAGGCACCATGTATGGTATGTGGTGAGGTAATTTTATTAACATTTTAAAGGGCCATTGTTTGAACCAAGAAATAAATTTCAGCAGAATTTTTTCTAATCTGACAGCTTAACTATCTTTTTTCCATGGTTCCAAACAAAGCAATCACATTTTTAAGAGTCTACATAATTACCATTACTGTTAACCAATTCTCCCTGATTCCTATTTTCAATTAATATGACATGTATGTTAGAATTAAATCATTTCCTCTAACTAAAGCCATTGGCTGATAAGTCAGAGAAATCCAACTTATTTTCTTACTTATATAAATTTTAGTATTTTTCTCATGAAATATGTGTTTTGAGCAAATGCATCAGATCTTCATTTGCTTTAGGCATGATTCCTGATACATAAGCTCCCCAGTATTTGTGAATAAATGAAGGTCTAAGAATTTTAAAATATCAATAGAAAGTGGAAGAGTAAGAGGCAGTGATGGAGAATTTTATTTATTTATTTTTGACAAAGCTTTATCTATAAAGAAAGAACAAGAACACATACTTTGAACTAAAAGGGAAATTGAAATATTTTGGAATTCCTTGTTGTCTGTTGACAGCTTTGTTACATTGAAATGAGAGATATTTGTAAACATAAGTTGAAAATATATTAACTTTTCTGATGTGAGCTGCATTAATTCTGGCAATCTATAGTATCTTTAATACATTTAAATTTAATATATAGGTATATAATTAAATGTATTAAGTATAAGTCAGATGAGAAACCTTACCTCTATTGTGATGTGAAACAATTTTAAACAAAGCTATCTTGTATAAGGATAATTTCCAGTGGATCTTGAAATAAATTAAAATATTTTGAGTAGAATATTCTAGTGCTGCTGTGACAGACAGATCAAAAAAATTACTGATTTATAGTAATGCGAATTTATTACCTTACAATTCTGGAGTCCAGAAGCTAACCCAGACCTGCCTGAACTAAAATTAAGGTGTTGGCAGAGTTGCATTGCTTTCTGGAAGTTTTGGGGGATAATCAATTTTCTTGCCATCTCTAGCTTGTAAAGACTTTCCATCTTCTTTAACTTGTGGTCTTCTCTGTTTTCAAAATTAACAATGTCTGGTTGTATCTTACATCATATCACACACTTCACTTTGACTCCATCTTCTCCACTTAAAGACTCTGTTATTTCATTGGGCCCCATGGATAATCTAAGCTAATCTCTTTATTTTGAGGCCAGTTGGTTAGCAACTTTGGTTCTATTTGCCATACAAAATAACATGTTTGTAGGTTCTGTGCATTGGGATGTAGATATCTTTGAGTGAGTACCCTTTTGTTTACCATGTTAGGTTTTAAGCATCCCTCAATATATGTTACATCAAAGGCTATGAACTTGTGGCACATTAATAAGAGATGATTCAAAGATAAGTGATTTTTTCTTTATTATATTCGACATGAATTGGAATCCAAGGATTTCTTTTTATATTTAAGTTCATTGTGAACATTATAATAGTCTTATTAAAATAATCTGGTTTTCTGGATTACACAGAAAATTCTAAAAATACAGGAAATTGAGCAGCCATAGTTTAGCAACAACTGGCTAAACTGTATTAGTGGTGCTTAATGAAATGGCTGTGTTCTTTGTTTACCAGTATCTGGATTTCAGTTATCTCTAAATCTGTGGCTAGGTCTCAGCAGCCATATTCCCTTTAATTTGACCCATTTATTTTATTTATATTACTTACCTTGTCCCTGTCAGCAGTTAACACCCTATGTTAAATAATGAGCAGATGTCTACTAAGTTCATTTTTTAGTAAGTGTACATTTTTCTTAATCATAAAAATATAACAAATCCATAATTTTTCTAAATTTCCATATTTTTCTAATTCTGACTCCCAGGCTCCACTTATCCTAGTAACAGGAAGTTTAGTCTCATTTGGTGGACAAATTCCCAGAGGAGTACACTGGCAAGCTGTATCCTGTATGAAAATAATTATAATATTTTTATTCCAGAAAGGATTTTAGGCAGATCATATAAATCCTACAAATCAATAATAGAACGACAAATATCCCAACCAAAGATATGAAAACCTCTTGAATAGGCATTTCAAAAAAAAAAAAAAAAACAAAAACAAAAAAACTGTTCAAATACAATGAATTCATTCATTTATTTAAATGGCCAGTAAACATAATTAACAATATAGTTATCAAAGAAGAAAATGCAGTTCAATGCAGATGAGTTATCACGACACACTCACAAAAGTAGGTGTAATTGGAGACAGACAGCATCATGTCTGGGTGAAGATGTGGAACCATGGGAGCTACACTGCCAATGTAGAATAATAGATGGGTATGACCACTTTGGAAACTCTTTGCCCATACTTGCTAAAGCTATATTTACCCCCACTTATGATTCTACAGTTCTACTCCTACTTATTATAGAAATGAGGGCATATATTTATTTAAAGATGAAAATATTTAGAGTGGTGTTATTTATGATAGCTCCCAAATGGAAACAAACATATGTTCATCTATAGGAGAATAAGTAAATAAATTGTAAAATATTTATTCAATGGAATCACTCCTTTTATAAAAGAATGAACTACTGCCACAAAAATATGGGTGAATATCACAGGCATTAATAGTGTGAGTGAAAAAAAGTTAGAAATAAAATAGCACCCACTGTTTCATTTCATTCAGATGAAATTTCAGACTAGGTAAATTGTGACAGAGGTCTGAATAGTTGGAGAGGCACAAGAACACATTTTGCCTTGCTGAAAATTTCCATGTGTTAGTTGTGATTATAGAGTGAATAGACATATATAAATATTCATTGAGTTGAATGCTTAAGATTTGGGTATTGCTTTAAATTTCAATTTGAAAAGTTTATTTTTTTTAATGTCAACTTTTTGTTCATTTAACTCACTTCCCAACTTTCGCATTATTGCCTTGTCATGTTTTTAAGTTCTACATACTTTTTAAAGCCCTGGGCCATTACATTATTATTTTGCAAACATAATATTCACTTATACTTCCCCTCACATTTATCCTTTCTGTATATTTTGCTAATTTCTATATTTCATGGTTTCCTCCCCTTTGGTACATTTTAATAGAGCTTTGTAGTAATGAGTGTCTCAGTTTTCATTTGTCTTCAGATGGATACATTTTGTCTTTGTTTCTTAGGATATTCTCTGTGCATAGTCTTTGTTAGAATCTAGTGTTTTCCAGCACTTAAAGATGCTGTTTCATTGCCTCATGACATCTATAATTTCTCACAGGAAGTTAGATGTCACTTTTATTGTTGCTGCTTTGCATGTCTTATTTCTTGATGCTTTTTAACACTTTGTATTTTATTTTCAAAAGCGTTATGATAATTTACTTGAATGTGGTTATCTTTAAATGTTTTCTTTAAATGTTTGGGATTTCAGAACTTCTTAAATCTGTGCATTGACATCATCCATCAGTTTTGGAACACATATAGCTATTGTCACGTTAAATACTGCTTCTTTCCTGTTCCCTTTCTCTTTTCCACATGAGACTGCAAGTCACTTATATATTTATACATTCTAACTGTATCTGATACATATAAATCATATATTTTTCTCCCTTTTACTTTGATATATTTTGTATCCCAAAGGTTTGTGATTTGGAAGCTCAGGCCCCAGTGTGGTAGTATTGGGAGGGGATGAGTCTTTAAGAGGAGGTACCTTGTGGAAGGTGATTAGGTCATGGGAATATCACCTTCAGAGGGGATTAATGTAGTTCTTACAAAACTGGGTTAGTTCTTGCCAAAGTGAATTTTTATAAAAGTTGATCCTGATAGTGCTCTAATCTCCTGCTTCCTCTCTGTTATGTCTTTAGCATGTGTTCCTGCCCTATGATACCTTCCATTGAGTTATGAGAGAGACAGAGGACCCTCACCAGAAGTCAGTCAGTTGGGAGTCACTCATTGTTGGATTTTCAGCGTTCAAAATCTGAACTAAATTAAAAGCTTAATGTACCACTTTTCTTTATAAATAACCTAGCATCAGGTATTTTGTTATAGAAAATGGACTAAGATAGTAAGTTTGAAAATTTTGTATTGACCTCCTTTCCATTTTGCTAATCTTATTTTCTGTTACTATTCTCATAACTATCAATTGAATTATTAATTTTACATATTGTCTTTTTTAGTACAAGACTGATTCTTTTAGAGATTCAATTTCTTTGGTAAAATTCTTTATCATTTCATATGTTCTTTCTGTTGTAATTTAGGATCTTTCATATGGAGAGGACCCCTTCAATGATTAGGAGAGACACAAGATAGAAATAAAGAATTTACTACTTGAAGGTTTGGAAGGGTACACAGCATGTCTGTAGATCACACATTTGAGGCCAGTGAACATATGGAGAGAAAAAGAGAAATGAGAAACCTTTGGGCTGATGCCTTTACAATACTGCTCCCTTCTTCATTGGGAATACATTCTAAGACACCCAGTGGATGTCTAAAACTGTGGTTAGTAATGAATCTTATACATAATATGTTCTTTTTCTGTACATATATACCTATGATAAAGTCTAATTTATAAATTAGGAATAGTAAGGCATTAACAATACTAATAAAATAGGATAGTTATAACAATATACTGTAACAAAAGTTATGTGAATATGGTCTTTCTCTAAATATCTTACTGTAATCACACTTCTTATGGCTCTGTGAAACGATACAGTGTCTACATGGTGAGATGAAGTGAGGTGAACGACATAAGTGTTGTTCCATAGTGTGGGTTACTACTTAATGATAACTTGAACACATCACTGCATCATCATGACAATGATCTAACAACCATGGGGGACACTAAGTGTCTAACGGGCAGGTAACAAGTACGGAGTGGGTACTGTGGATGAAGCAATCATTTATGTCCTAGTCGGGTGGAGCAGGATTGTGTGAGATTTCATCACACTATTTAGGATGGTGTGCAATTTAAAACTGGTGAATTGTTTCTAGAATTTTCCATGGGATATTTTCAGACTCTGTTTGACTATGGGTAACAGAAATCACAGAAAGTGATCTCACTAATAAGTGGGGACTACTATACTGGGTTAAGGGGCTAAAGCAAGCAGGCACTGAATTCCAGTGCTGAGGTAGTCACAGTGGCATGTCTGCAGTTACAGTCCATGAAGGGTGTGAAGGTCACGGGGACCATCAGGTAGACTGTATCTAGCTGCCCCATAGGGAGATGCTCACCAGGAGGAAGCTGTGTGAGGCAGACTTCTGAATAGACCATATTGAGGAACTAGGAGAAGGTGCAGAACTGGAAACTCTGTTCAGGATGGTGGAGCCCTGCTTTTTTTTAATAAGAAAATCTGATTGATATTCAAAATTGACATAGAAGCAATATGAAATTATAAGAACTATACTCTTCACAATTTAGCAAATTATAGCTATTTTAAAAATAAATGGTTGCTAGCTAAAGTATATGGGTCCCTCATGGGTTTCTTCTTTTGTATAATTTTTTTTCTTGGTTATTTTTCCTGTGGTTTTAGATTTTGGCATGGATAATACATTTGATTGCTTGAAAGAAGAATGGAGATCTGGTTGATGCAGGTGGTATTTATTCTCTCACAAAGAATGCTTTTCTCTGCTGAATTGATGGAATAGGGCTGAAGACCTATTAGATACTGAGATGATTTGAGGCTGGCTCACAGTTTTGTATGCTCAGCCTGGCTGTTGTTTTAACCTATCCTTACTGCGGTATCTCCAGAGCTTTCACCTGAGAACTTTTCAGGTCTCTGTACTCCCAGGATCAAGAATCAGAGACTTTGCTTTACCATTTTGGAAGCTTTTACCTCAAGGGTCCATACTCTGCAAATTGTTCTCCACTTTTCTATAGTGTTTTTTGGTGGCTTCATGGTGAGTGGACCTTCCCATTTGTGAATCTGTCTCTATAGCACTGCCAGATGGTGGGAAATTCTGTTTTTCCGAGGTTTGTTGCTTAGTCTTCTGCTTTGTACATTCTCAGGACTTGTCAGGAAGCAACCAAAATTTAAGGCCTTCTACTCTTGAATTTCGTCACTACCCTGTTTAACTGATAGAGCTCTGCTATGTCTGTATTCTGGAGCAGTTGCCCTTTGTTTATGCTAAACTCATATTCACAGTCAATAGCTCTCTCTTAAACTGGCAAAAATCTCTCCTAGAATAAGTGGTTGTACATTCTCACTTTACTTTTATGTTACTCACTCCAAAATTGAATATCTCTATCTTCTGATTACTTCTGAGTCCTTTGATGCCTTTAAGAATATAACTTTTTAATTTGACCTTGGTTTTCTAATTGTTATTCGTGGGCTCTTTGGTTGCAACAGTGATTTCACTCCACCTTAGCACCACAGTTTTTCTGAACAAATTTATGTGTGGTCCTGTGGTAAGTGCTGAGGTTGCAGAGGAATAGAATTTGTTTTTCCTTAGGGATTTAGAAACTTGTAATTACAGAGCTTGAACATCATGCCTCATATAAAGATAACTAATAAAGCAGAACATTATGAGATAACTTACTAATAAATTGTATAAACAGGATAGTGAGGGCAAGAGAGAACTCACTGAATTCTAGGACTGTCAGGAAAGATAAAGTTTAAGGTCAACTTTAAAGAAAGGGTATGGTGAAGTAAGGAAAAGCATTTGATCTTGGCAATAATGTGAGTCAAAATGAGGATGACTAGCATATTTTTAATTCCTCTTGTAATTTGGAAATGACCCACTGTCCATCAAATGTAAGAATTAATAGGCTAATTAAATTTATATAATTTAAAACACTTAATATATGAAACAATAGATAAATCACAAAAACTTTGTTAAGCAGAACAAACCAAACACTGAAGACTATAAATAGCATCATTCCATTTACAGGAAATTTAAGAATAAGTAATCTAACATACAGTGATAGAAGTTAGAACAATAGTTGCCTCTGGAAGATGGGAAGTGAGTGAATCAGGACACAAGAGCACCTTCCAGGGTGATGGGAGTGTTCTGTGTTTCCACTGGTGTGATGCTTTTGTGGACATATATGTATTTTAAAATTTGTTAATTTGTATATAAATAATTCTGTGCATGGCACTGTAGGTTAATTTTATTTCAGCAAAACAACTGAACATAAAATACATCTTAAATAATAAAATGGTGCATTTGGAAAACAGTTAATAAAAGTAATTTATTGAATTAAGAGAAAAGTATAAGGAAATAGTAGAAGGTATTTTTGAATAAACATGTTGAGGCTAAGATGGAAGATTCTTAAGTATTAGAAAATGGAAAGCTACTAAAATTTTCTGTGAGAATAAAAGAATATCAGCATAATGTTCTGGGAATTTTAATATCTAGGGACTAGAGAAACCACTCAAACAGAGAAAAGATGTACAGACAATAGCTAAGCTTTGCTTATAACCAATATAACCAATGCTGTATTTCATGGAATTGGCCATTATGCTTTGGTAAAATGGTGAAAGTATCATTTTAGCTATTCCTTTGGTACATATTTTGCCCAACAATAGCAAAATAAAAATTGAATAGTGTAGTCTTTACCAACAGAAGTGAATTCTACTTTTCTTGGGATTGTAGAACTTATGATATAGTGAGATAATAAGTTTACTAATACTCTGGTTTAAAGGGGAAACTTGATTTCTGGTCTGCAAGTTTAAAGCTTAATTTCTGTGAAAAAGTCTTTAAAAATGTAGCAGAATTATAAATAATGATGTGAGGCAAAGAAAAAAAAATCAGTGGGGTGAGCTCATTGCTCTTTGTCTCTCTCTGGATGCTCTGTGGCTTCAATCTGATTGGTTTTTTTAGCAAATCTTATTCATTTCTATGAAAAATATTAGAAAAATGTAACAACATAATCCAAGATACTTTCAAAACACATAAAGGCTATAAGGAAGTGAGAAGAAGATGGTAATGAGCAACAACAGATGTTTCTTTCTTGGATGAGTAATTAGAGATAGAAATAGCATCTTGCAGAAAGCAAAAGGGTTTTATTACAAACTCTTCAGGAATTCAGCAGATATTTCACACAAATACATAACTTTTAAGACTTAAAAAAGTGAGAAAGAAAGGCAGATCTATAAGCTGCATGAGGTTATGCGCTGGTCCCTAATTGTTCATTGACAAATCAGGAAAAAGCCACAAAAGGCTCCATAACATTATATATCTGACATTACATTATAATAGATTCATTCCTTTGAGTTGAAGTGTGAATATCTGCAGTTCACGGTGTAAATATACATTTCTCTGGGAGTGACAATATATATCTTTTTTTTATGCTAGTTTTCTACTCCAGTGTCTTAGGAAAATGCAGCAGAACGTTTGATTGAAAGGGAATGGTATATGGTACAAGGTGATAAAGAGGAACAATATGGGTTGGTGTCAGTCAGATAAATTATACTCCTATTTCCTGAACCCAGGAATGATGAATGAATCCAATGGGACATTGGATATGTAGGAGAGGAGAGAGAGTGAAGAAAAAGCAGGTGGTGTGGCAAGAAGACCAGTTTCTTTGGTACTTTATTTTGGTGTGCTCAGCCTTATTCTGTGGGAAAAAAAATATTGGGGCAGAATAGGAATCCTTTGGGGACTTCCTCTGCCTAACCTATCTGCTATTAATATTGCTGTTTGGAAGCTTGACCAGCTTCCAATTTACTTATTTATTTATTTGTCATGCTGTCTTCTGCCATATTCTGAGCTCCTCCCGTGGTGCCCTGGCACAGAAAAGATAGCCAACAATGTTGTGAATGTTAAGGTTTTTGTCACTTGCAAGCTTTCAATTTTGAAAGCACCTTAGGTAGGTCAGTCTTAACTAAGCCAAATACTTGAAGCCTATAATCATGGTTCTATTACTCCATTTCTTTATTATTTGGGAAAATTTTGTTTAATACTTCTCAATTTTTATTCATCTAAGAAAGTCTTACTACTTTATCAGTGTTTGGATGGTCAACATTGGAAGCCCTGGCTTTTGTGTTTTGCCTGTGTTTGTGAGTGTGCATGCTGTGAATACCCACCCCTTGTTAGAAATGCAAGTCCTCATGGAGTTTTACCATGAGTTTGATTTGGAAGGTCTTTGCCTATTGCTAATAGTTTTGAAAGAACACATGAAGTCACCAGGATCAAGTCATTATTAGAAACAGTGAGCCCTATTTTTTTTTTAATCTTACTTACTATCATAGCCCAGGTTAACTCATACCTTTGTGTTATAGTTTACATATTTCTTAATTTTTATTTTTAGCTGCAAATCATTTTTACTGATACCAAGGAAATATATGTGCAGAGAAGTACTCACAAATTTTTCATGATCACAGATCCAAGGGTTGAAAATGGTTGTGCTTTATTAGGCTGTATATGGATTTTTATTAGAGTGTTTTATTAGCATTCTACCTCTGTGACACTGTGCTCCAAAAAGTATAATCATTAATGTGACTATTTTTTAGATAATACTTTCTTTTTGTATTTTGAGCTCTATTTTTGCATAATACTTTCATATGTCCAAGATTCAAGAACTTCTATTTCTATTTCTTAATTAATTCCCCAGTAAGTCCTCCAAATTAAGTTCTTCACACTGGTAACTATGTAGTAATCTATTTGTAATCCAAAGTGTTCACATTCTACTGGGAGAACCAAATTCTTAGTAATATTCTGGCCTAACGAATGTACCTGTGTTAAATTTTCTCCTACCTTCATTAGATTGTGGTTCAAGAGAATGAGGAACACTTGAGCCTACCACTTCACAGTGGTGCTCAGCACAAGTATTTGTCTAATTGTGATCCATTGAAAAGGTATATGGTTTAATGGCCCCGAAATTTACACTTCACCTCTCTGAACTTTTGCACTCATGGAGGTACTTTAATAAATGTGTAGCAAGGTAGGCTAACTATTGGTGTTTCTGAGAAGTCTAGTCTCAAATGCACATGGCAGACTACTTTTCTCTTGTTCATTTAATACATATCTTAATTATGTGTTTGTTTTCTCAGATACCTCATGAATAAAAACCTTAGAAAAAAAATGAGATGATATTCCTTCGAGAATCATTCACTTGCCTTTCTCCAAGAAAGTTTAATGAATCAGAAAGCACTGATTAAGAAGTTCTAACCTTTTATACTGCTTCTTTCTCTTTTAGATGGGTGGAAAACTTAAAATATGCCACAGAACCAAAGTGTAAAAAAGTTATATCTTTAGTAACTTTTTAAAAGTGTTTTTTAGTCAAGTCATATTGAAGTATAAAATTTTAAGAAAATCTTCAAATTATGGTGATTAGATGTTTTAAAAGTGATATTTTGGAGTCGATCTAAGTCTGGAAAATCTAAAAGCTCTCCATTTGTTACTTTGTTTTTTTCTTCCTCAAAGCACTGAAATTGAATGTTTTTCTAAAGTTGGTCTCTTAATTGTGTTGGGACAAGTGGTAGGTTCAATTGATAGGCTTAATTTCTAGAAATAGTAGACTATATTTTTATAACACCAAACTCCATCTGAGAACAAGTAGAAAAATTACCAAAAAACAATTTAAAAATTAAAAAATTCGTAGAGGCATCAAGTGGTGCCACAGCAACAAAGATCTGCAGGTCTATGATTTAGGTGGGGAGGAAAACCAGCCCAGCAGGAGGAGGTCAGTACCTGGGACTGCCATGAGACAGGAAGTTTGACTCCAGTGGTGGTGGTGGGGGATGAAGAGGGCAGGGGAGGGGGGAGGGGGGATAGTAGAGGATAGGAAAGGCAGCAGAATACAACAGACACCAGAATGGCAATATGTAAATCAATGGTTGTGCAACTGATGTGATTCTGCAATCTGTATATGGGGTAAAAATGGGAGTTCATATCCCACTTGAATCAAAGTGTGAAATATGATATATCAAGAACTATGTAATGTTTTGAACAACCAACAATAAAAATTAATAAAAAAAATAAATAAAAAACACTCTAACTACATCTATGCAAAGCCTTAGACCCCATGAGCTTTGACATAGATGCAGGTGAAACTACCACAATTAAGATATACAACACTTTCATCTCCCCAAAACCTCCTGTCACTCTCTGCCTGTCTCTCCAGCAGCTCCTGGCCCCGAGCTGCTAGTATTATTCATTCTGACACAATGCATCAGTCTTCCATTTCAAGAAAATTAAAATAAATGGAATTGGAGAATAAAAAAAAAAAAACAAAATAAGAAAAGACTGGGTTTTCTAGGAATCAGTATCAACATTAAGTTTTTATGCAAATAGTAACATGGGTTCAGATATATTAAAGGCATAAATGAAAAAACTAAAATGCACAATACAATTACCATGTTAGATATTCACTTAACTTTGCTTGTAACTAATAGGTCAAATAAGTATCTAGAGGATTTAGATGTTGGAGTAAGTACACAGCCTCTTTGGAGCAAATTGCTCCCTGTGTTTTCTTGGGAACCTGTCCCACCTTGATTGTATGCCCTTTGCATGTTTTTTTTTTTTCCTTCCCTGCCTCACTCCTCTATTTCACTTACTTGTGTGGCTCTGGATTGATATATTGGCTCTGTTTTGTAGTGAGCTAGAATTGAGAAAGTATGCTGTTTTATAAGAACAATGTTTATTTGAAAAATATAAGAGGACTTCAGCACCTTCTTACCTAGCAATGATGCCACAGACACCTATATTCTCTCTACAGGTGATAAGGAGATTAGAATATTAACAAGCAACAACAAAAACGTCAGATATTGATCAGTGGTTCTACTCTGGCGACAGCTAACAACTTTCCCAATATTATGAAAAGAAAAATATCAAAAAAAAATCAGTGTTCTAACATCACTGCCTTTGTAAAAGGCAAAAGCAGCATTCCCATGCCATAGAATGAATACAAAATAGAAGACATATGTGAAGAGTTATCTATGGAGTCAAGAATAATTGAGCAACAAGAAGTATTTAGCAAAAACTATTTTGGGAAAAATTGGATAAATTTCCAAAGACAAAAGTGTTTTAATTTGGGGGGTAAAGTGCCTTATAATGTGTTCTAATTAAGACGATTTCTAAAAATTTAGGCCAGATGTTTGATATAAATTGTAAAATACACTTTTCTCCCCCAAACCAAATTCAATAAAGCATTTTAATGTAAGTTAATTTGGGAAAGTAGATTTTATAGCAGATAAATGCCTGAAGAGTTAGCATATGGTATAAAATGTAGCTCTGGGAAAACACTAGATTCTAATCTGCTCTCTTCCTTAGTTGAGTAAGTATCTTTTCTAAACAATTTGGTCTTTTAATTTCTCAATTTATTCATACCCTTATTTTTAATGGATATGTACATTTCTGAAGTTATTTGAAGACATAAATGCAAAATAATAATGCATATAATTACCCTCTATAGGTGGTTCTTAAAAATTTATCTTCACCCCAGCTCCCTGGCCACTGTTTGAGAGTGGCTTTCGTGAACCAACAGGCATATCTCTCTAGATACACTGTCTCCTCAAACTCTCTGTATCCCCAAATACACAAATAATATCCTACTATAATGAATCTCTATCATCTATGATATCATCTCCAAATCCTTTATTCTGGAAAACAAGGACTATCTCCCTAGTTCATCTCATAGTCAGTCCTTCCGTATGCCCTGCACTTAGTCTAACACTGTCATTAAATATTCCCCGACGATGGATCTGTATTGTCCAAACTTCTCTCTTTTTATATTGTTCCCTTTACCTGATGACATGTTCCAAAATAGAGCCTGGGTATATTTTAAAACTCTGTTTTATAACCTCTTCTAAATACTTTTCAAGTTTTTCAAGCAAAAATCTCTTTCCTTTATTCCCATCTAGATTGTTGTTATTATTGGTGCAGTGCATTTATTCTTCTAGTAGGTTAAAACTTCCTTTAGGTCATTTAGTATATTTTGTGTATCTTAATCTTTTTATAGTATATGTATATCATAATGGTTATTAGTAAATTTGTGAAAATGAGCAAGTCTGGGTTTCCTTATATACTAACAAGTAATATGGTGCTTCACATTTTTTTTTATATATATATACATGCATTGAAAGCTATTTGAGGAAACAGGCAGATTTTTCTATTTTAGGAAGGTTTTCTTGGGGAGCAATTCAAGAATAGTTACTTTAAAATTCCTATAAAATGTCATCCTAATGACTTATTCTTTTATCACAAATGTCCACTGATGGACGTATGTTTTGCCTGACAAATTTCAACTAAAAGGGTCTGTATATCATGTGAGGAAGGGTGCTAATAATGCTGAAATCTTAAGAATAAGGACAAAATCATTTCAATATTTTTTAAAACATAGTCATAACACATTATAAGGCACTTTAACCCCCAAATTTAAACATAGTCATAAAAGTTGAAAGCCTAAGTCTGATAAAATTATTAAAATAAACAAGTACCCTAGATGAGCATCATCTCATCAATGCATTTATCTTCTCTCTTAGCATTTGATAGCTATAATTTGTTAATGAGCTTTACAAAATTTTTATTGCAAAATTTCTTTGATGTGAAACCATAACCTGTATTGATAATCTCTATGATACAATTGAGAATGAATAGTATCCTCACATTCAGCTCTGTTATTTTAATTCATTTGAGTTTTTAACCATATTATATCATTCACTGCCTAGATAAATATATATCACCAACCTAATAAATGAGTTAATAAGCCTTACATTTGTAAAATTTATTTTCATATATTCACAGTCTTGTTATTTAGATCACTTTATTATCCCAACATTGGCATGCAAGTAGAGTTAGGATGATGCTGTGTTCCATAGAGTTTGACAAATCAGTAAAGTTGTGTCAGCATGAATCATTTGAGCTGCTTTTAAGCGTCTACTATGAAGTGCATTATCCCAGTTCATCCTACCTACGAACACTAACATTTATGGCTTTTATTCCAATTTGTATTTATTGAACCTGGGTCTAAATTACTTTGAGAGGTATCTAAAGAATTGTTTCCTTCTTTTAAATTTGATGACTGAAACTAGAAATCCATTATGATTACTGAGAAATAACAGAAGAGCTGCAACATTGAAACTGTTGCTATGTATTCATTCTGGTTCTGAGAAAACTGTGGACATGCTGGTCAATCATAATTCTCATCTCAAGTTTATGTGAGTTGTCATTCCGGTTGAAGCAAAGAACTTCATGTTTTGTTGGCTATAATATTCAGTATTAAGTGTTCAAGAATGGTTTCTGAAGAAGCAGATATCAACTCACAGATGGAAGTGTCTGAGAGGTAATCACCATTTAATGTGTTTATGACTCTCCCACCATGCTGAAGGGAGCTTGTATTATCTCAGCTTGTAGATCCAACACTTTAACAAATTTTAAAAGACTTGAAGCCACTCTCTCTCTCTGAACACTAGAGTGGAAACTGCTGCTTTTCTAATCATTACAGCAAAAAGTGTGGTTATATTTTGCTGAAAACATCCATTTATCAAGATCCATTTTGTAGTTTGATGTCTTTTCCCAGGAAGACAACCGATAATAATGTCTTCCTGCATACTGAACCTTTTTGTGGAAGATGTTTGGTGCCTGTGTATGTTCAGGCCACTATTACAAAGTACCACAGAGTGGGTGGGTTATAAACAGCAGAAATTTATTTCCCATAGTTATACAAGAGTGTAGTCAAAACTCAAAGTGCTGATATAGATTTGGTGAGGTGAGGGCCTGCTTTTTGGTTCACAGATGGTACCTTCTCACTCCTTTCTCACCATGGTAGGGGCAAAGGAGGGCACTGCCTCATTCATAAGAGCTTTGTCTGTGACTTAATTCCCAAAAGCCCCCAGTGTAAATACTGTCATACTGGGGATTAAGTTTTAACGTATGAATATATTGTGTGTTGGGAGATGTGCATAAACCTTCAGTCTATAATGCCTGAGAGATAAATTTTTCAGGGCAGTGGAGACCCTTTATTCTGATTTGGAAAGACTCTGTTTAGGACTTCCAGGTAAAACTAGCTTCAAGTGCATTTTTTTTCATTACCATAAAACTATGTGTAAGAGTCAAATATGTTTCCAAACATATTTGGAATATATATTTTAATTTTTTAAAATTTAAACACAAAGGCAAAACATTTATCAATATTCAGGAGAAAATTGGCTAAATTGTTAGCAGGGTAACAAAAAACTTAAGTCTTTCACATGCTATAGAAATATTTACTGAACCTGGCTTGGGAGGTGTATTTATGTTACAATTTAGTTCCACTTCTAGTTGACATCTTATATTATTTTGTATAATCTTTCAAATGGTACAATTGATAATTTAAAGTACTGTCTTCTCTAATATTTTTGTTTTCCCAAACTGTCATTTATTACTCCTATGTCAATAGAACTTTACTATCAAACCTCCATGACTGTAGGTAACACAGCCCTCACCCAAAGTTCATTCAAGGATTCCAGTGCCTTCTCCCAACTGGTTGTCAACTATCATAGGAACTCAAGGGCTCTCAGTGACTTCCGTATAAAGATATTTGTTGATATACTCCGAAAAAAGAAAAAAAATGATGCTGAGTGAACCAAATTAGCCCTGATTTTCTTTTTTTCCCCCAAATCTTATTTGACAGACTTTCACAAAACCGTTTATTTATTTTTTCCCTGAGTTCAGCTGGAAGGAGGAGTCTGTCACTAGAAGTAAAAATAACCCTTTCCCCAGACTTCCATAATGGCTGAGGAAGTTCAAAAGAATCAAAGTGTTTAAAGATACTACTGCTGATGCTGCCAAAGGGTTTCAGATAGACATTGGTGAGATAACTTGAAGATGAACTTGTTCTACTTTGCCTGCTTCTATTGTGTCCAATACTTATTTAGAATAAAAATTCTGAGGTTAATGAGGGTGTAAATGTTATACTGCAATCACAGGTCTTAAAATGTATTTTAAAAATCGAGGCTTCCAGAAAGTATGCTTTAATTCTTACTTTGCCATGCATTATATGACCCCATTTCCATTGTCTTTTGCCACCACCCAGACCAGCCGTGTGACGTTTAATTTTCTTTTTCGTCTTCTTCGTCTGTTCTTTCAGGTATTGTGGCATGCTTTGTCGGCAGAGGATATCATAACTTTGGTGCTTTCTAAAGGAAGTATCTTTACTTTTGTCATAGGGCTGAGGAAACTTTCATTTTATTTTATATATATATATTTTTTTATCAGAATCTGGTTCATGGACAGGTGGTGTGCTGAGCTTTAAACAGCTTGATGAATGATTTGGCTCTGCATAGCAGTGTCAAATAATGTATCTCCGTTGGCATCTCAGTGAAACAGAATACGGCAGCCGGTTTCTGTTATATATTAGTCCTTGTGTCTACTCAACTTCCAGCTGTGCATACCAGGTATAAATCCTGTCCTTCCTCTCCCTTGTGTCAGTAATTCACTCAGAGACACCCATTCTAGTCTGTTTACCTAACGTTTGCATTCACCATCAGGAGCTTCTCCTGTCTCTGGGGCAGATGTGTGTTCTTTATTTGCTGATATATTAAGTAAAACGATTCTAATCAACCAATTTTGGGGAATAATAATGAAGGATAGAGGGAGTTATTGCTTAAAACCCTCTCTTGTGAAGGGGAATAGGTAGCTTAATTGTAAGAAGTTGGAGAGTTTATGCTTAAATTCCAGCTTTTACTAACAGTGATATTAACTTTTCACTATATTTTTTTCTATTAGAATTGTGCTTTAGTTTGTATTCTAGAGCAAATTAGTTGTTTTTTTTCTCTTATAAACAAATTTGGTAAAATTCACTTATATAAAGAAGCAATTTTGTCACTTTAGAACATTGAGAACTTCTTGAGACCATATTTGCCTTTTAATTTTAAACTGTGAACCAGAAGGAAATGTTTAAGCACAAAAAGTGGAGTTTTGTTATATATTTTATTAGTTAAAAAAAAAATTTATGAAGGCCAGATGTGGTGGTGCATGCCTGTAATCCCAGCAGCTCAGAAGGCTGAGGCAGGAGGAATGAGTTCAAAGCCAGCCTCAGCAAAAGAGAGGCACTAAGCAACTCAGTGAGACGCTGTCTCTAAATAACATACAAAGTAGGGCTGGGGATGTGGCTCAGTGGTTGAGTACACCTGAGTTCAATCCCAGGTACCGACCCCCACCCCCCAAAAAATCCATGAAGACATTCCTATGAGATAAAGGAAGACATATTGGGTGGGGACCAAATGGTGGCAGAAAGGATAATATAAGGAATCATTCATAGTAGTGTTGATCATGATTTGAGGAACATTTTGACTAAATAAGTTGAAGAATGAGACATTTGGAAATAACTAACAGAATCTTTCAACTGATTAATGAGGAGCAACCGAATAGAGGGAGATGGAGTGAGACAAATTCTAGGGAGATAAGGAGGTGAAGGAGACAGATAATGAACTTAGTCTGGAACACTTAATTTGGGGTAAATATTAAATATTAGACACAGTAGACAGTTGGACATATGGTCTAAGTTTACAAAATATCTTCATTGAAGAATGGAAGTTGAACTCATGGGGAACTGATTTGGTGACTTGGAGAATGAAAAGCAGGTAGTTTCTCAAAATTTTCAAATCATAAGGTTCTGTAGTAGCTGTACTATGTAATGATAGTCAAAGACTTTATGTGGCCATCGAGCAATTGAAGGAGTATAAATTGAAATGTGCTCTAAATATAAAATATGCATTGAATAGTGAAATTTTAGTACAGAAAACAACAAAATATCATTAACAATTTTATACTGATAACTTGTTTTATAATATTTTAGATTTATTGAATTAAACACAATGTATTAATTTCACTATTTAATGTGACTAGCAGAAAATTGTAGGTTATACATATGGCCTGTATTTTTTTTTCCCCTTTGGGTAGTGCTTTCTCACAGAATAAAAGACACTCTTGGGCATACTGAAGTCATCTTCTGTTCCTCCCTCTGTGTCTCCTTCATCTAGCCATGGTTAGATGTGTCTTAGTCCTTTCTGCATCATAGTATGTTAGATCTGCTGCCTTTGTATGTATGGTCCCCAATTTTTGGAATGTCTACCTCTTCCCTGCAAATTTCTGTCCTTTTGGGTTGACTTTTTAAAGGACAGATGCTGGGTGTTCTCTATTTACAACATCCTGCTCAACTCAATTTGAAGGAAATATAGGATGTCATTTAAGTTCATACCTAAGAATTTTAGTTTATATTTCTAAAATGATGGTATTTTAACATAATTCTAGTATCATAATTCTTTAGTATCATTAAATGCAAATGATTATTTCTCTGATTTTTCTTATAACTATATTTTTCAAATGTATTGTTTAAACCAGGATCCAAATAAGGTCTATATATATCGCAATTGTTTAATTTGGCTACTATTTATATAGAGTACCTCTTCATATTCATTATTTATGTAAGTAATTTTATCGTTTGACTTAGAGTTTCCATGGTTTGTATTTTATGAGTTTGCCTTTCAGTATTGTACAATATGTTCTTCTGTTTCCACAATTGCCTATTATTTTTTAGAATTTGAATCTAATCATGATACAAGAACTCTATTTTTAAAAAGAACACTTCACTGGTGTTTTGTGCTTCTAGTAGAAGGTACATACTATCTAGTGATCTTTTAATTTTTTAAGGATTTTTAGTGATGTTGCAGATACTAACAATTTTTGTCCACATTAGTTAATTAGGGGTTGCAGAATGATGATTTTATAATTCTATCATTCATTCTCCAGTTATTAACTGGAATACTTCTATAAAAAGAAATGTTCCTTCATGAATGTTGGTAAACTTTAGGATTCATTTATATAGCAAAGAAAGTTAAAGTTTTGACTCTTTTCACTTATATTCCATTTGAAATTACTTACCAGCACTTATTTTTTAAGTTCACTAGCACTATCCAATAGTGACAAAGGAGTATTTATTATTTTTTATAACTTATGGATAGAAGCATAATAATAGCCTTTTCTTGGCCAGTAGCAGCCTCATCAACTTGACTGAGTTCTTTCTTTTTTTTTTTTTTTTAAACTAGACCCAAGACAGCTTCTTTGTGCTGTGTTACAACAGGATTTCACAGGATCATTTTTCACATTTCATGCTGCAGACCTGGGATCAGCCAGCTCCTGTTGCAAGGAGCCAGGCCTCTTTAGTGGACACGTTATTTAGACACTGGAATACAGTTACTAAGGATATTCACTGTTACTGGGTAGATTCTTATTTCTGGATCTTTTCAATAAACAAAATCACGAAATGCTCAAGTTTATTTTTGAGAGGTAGTTTATTATGAGTTCTTCTGATTTTGTAGATTCAAATATAGTATTGTAGGGTTTTAACTTAAACTCATTAATCTTACTGTGTTTCTTTTCTCTCTTGTTAAAAAGTACAATTACCCATTTACTTTATTCTACAATACACTAAATAACTATTCCATAGTAATAACAGTATGATTTTTTGGATGCTGTTTATACATGTGTATTTGCAGTGCTTTTTGTCCTAAGGCTTTATCTCTCTAAGGGCATTTAGTTAAATTACTGTTTTAATGCCATTTGATATTATCACTATGTGATTACATACTCAACTGGCTACAGATAGACTCATTTATTTTACTATTGTTATTTAGGAATTTTTAAAGAGTCTGTTTAATTTTCTTTTATGATTATACAGATTCTTTAATCTGTTTCAAAATAAAATTCTATAGACCTAGATATAGTCAGAAAAATGTTACTTTGTACCCTTTCCTTCAACTCTTTTCCCTTTCTTCCTTTATTGATAACCATTTAAAAAATTGTCCAGTATTGTTTTGGTCAGGTTTTTTGTTGTGGAAGGATCTGACAAGAACAATTTTAGAGAAGGAAGTTTATCTGGGGCTCATGGTATCAGAGGTTTCAGTCCACAGGCAGCCAACTCCATTGCTCTGGGCCCAAGGTCAGGCAGAACATCATGGTGGAAGGGTGTGGCAGAGGAAAGCAGCTCAGGACGTGGGCAATAGGAAACGAAGAGGGATCTGTGCTCAACAAAGACAAAATATGTACACCAAAGGCATGTTCCTAGTGACCCACTTCTTCTGGCCACACCCTACCTGCTGACAGTTACCACCCAGTTAATCCCTTTCAGGGAATTAATGCACTGATTAGGTCAAGACTAATCATGTAATCAGCAAACTTTCTTGCATTGTCTCACACATGAGCTTTTGATGGGTGACACCTCATCTAAACCATAACATTTTATTGCTCTTTCATGTAAACTACCTCTTCTGTTTATATTCATTTATCTACCTATAGCCATCCAGTCTTTCCTCTTAATAGATGAATGATGAAATTCCATATGAGCTTTTTTTCTAAATCACTTTTGTGCATTTAACAATATTTCCATAACAACATATATAGATTTCTTTCATGTTTTACAACTACACAGAGATCTACTGCTTGCCTAGCTTGATTTATTCAACCAGTCCCCTGTTGGTGGATATTTTACTATTTTTCTTTTGCTACTACAAAAAATGCTGCAATACATCATCTTGAATACAAATGTTTTCATATATTTTCCTTTGTGTCTTTGGTATAGAATCCTAAAAGAAAATTGCTGAATGAAAGAACAAATATATTTTAATTTTACCAGATGGTTCAAATTGGCCATGTCCTCTAGCTGTTATGTCATTTTACATCTCAACAAATCATGTAAATTTGCCTTTTTTTCCTATAGTCATATCAGAATATGTTGTCAAATGTGAATTTTTGTAAAACTGATAGTAGAGGGACTATATCTCAATATAGTTTTACTAAGTGGAGATATAATTATTTCTAGTAAAGCATACAAATTATCAGTGTCCACTTCAATGAGGTTGGGTAAATGTACACTGCATAAACTCCATACTCTTTTCAGTATATAGGATGTAGTCCTTACCTTAAAAAATTCTCTCATACTCTTACATTTATTTAGTTTGGGTACTAGGGATTAAAACTAGGGAAGCTTTACCACAAGCTACATCCCCATTCCTCTTTATTTTTCAGTTTGAGACAGTGTCTCTCTAAGTTGCTGAGGACCTCAAATGTATGAACTGATCTTCCTGTAGCAGCCTCCCAAGTAGCTAGAATTTCAGGTGTGCACCGCTCTGTGTGACTTTCTTATTCTTTTTCAGTCAAGCCCTGCTCCCGAGAAATAACTAAATAATCCAATACTTGGATTTCTATTGCCCTAGATTAATTTTGTAAGTTTATAAACTTCTTTTAAATACAGTCATAGAGTATGCACTTTTCTTCCTTCTTTTGATCAAAATCTTTGATATTTATTCATTTTGAATATGTCAGCTTTTTGTTGCTAAGTAATAATTTATTACATAAAAATACCAGTTATTATTCTGTTAGAATATTCTTGTTTGTCTTATTCCATATTGTATTACAGAATGCTATAGACTGAGTAATTTAAAAAACAAAAGACTAAGTTTTGCTCTTATTAACAGAATAGCCATTTACAAACTCTTACAAATATTTCTGGAAATACATTTCTTTTGTGTAGACACCCATATCTGAAATTGCTAAATCATAAAGTAATATGAACATTTAAATTCATAAGAGAATATTGAATAGTCTTCCAAATTACTTGTATTAATTTGCATTTCTACTAGTAATGTATGACAGGTCCATTTGATCTATATCTTCTTTAATGTTTGGTTTTAACATTTTGAAAAGTTGCCATTCTAGTGGGTGTGTGTTGACATTTCAGTGACTAAATTTAGAAAATCTTTCATTATTACATATTTTGTGAGGTGTTGATTTAAATATTTGGAAATGTTGATTGTAGAAGTTCCTTTTGTATTCTGAATATTAGTCCTTTGCTTCTCTGTTTCTTTTTCTTACACAAAGTGCAATTATTTTCTGCATTGTTCATTTTCTCACTGGTGTGTTTTGATAAGCTGAAGTTTTGACTGTCATAAAAACCAGTTTAATGGTTAGTGACTTTTCCCTTCTATGTAAACTGTACCTAGCTCCAGAGAGCTATTTTCTGTAAGTTATTTGATGTATTCTTTTAGAAGCTATATAACTGTAGTTTTTATGCCTATTAGAAATTCTTTTGACTTAATGTTTTTCTTTTCTTTTTTAAAATATGGAATGCTTCACAAATTTACACGTCATCCTTGTGCAGGGGCCATGCTAATATTTGTATCGTTCTAATTTTAGTGTATGTGCTACTGAAGTGAGCCCTTGACTTAACTTCTCTATATGGCTTGTAGGGTTGTCAAGTTTTGTTATTTCCTATTTGTAATATAGTTGATACAGAATAATTTGATGAAAACCTTCTCCAATAGCAAATGAGTTTTACTGATAGTTTGTGAAAATCTTGTGACTTAATTATGAACTATGCAGATTGATTAATTTGTTTGACTTTAGTAGTACCCTATCTTTATTACTATGGTTTTGTAATTAGTTTTTAATCATGTAAATCATCCAATTTTGTTCTTTTTTTTTACAAAATTATTTTGACTATTTTAATTCTCTTTATATTTCCATAAGCATCTTAGCATTCATTAAATCCAGAAAAGAAAGAGTTATGGAATTTCAGTTGGTATCACAATGAAATCATAGATCAGTTTATAAGAGCTAATTTATTAACAATATTATATTTTCATCCATTAGCATGAGAACTCTCCATCTGTTGACTCTGGTTCAGTTCCTATCAGCAATGTTTTGTCATGTTAAATGTGGATTGTCTTTTGTACTTTTATTATGTTTATTTCTTGATATTTTATAGTGTGCTATTGAAAATATATATATTTTTAAAAAACTTATTTTCAAATATATATTTTTAAAACCTTATTTTAAAATATTTGTTGCTTGTACATAGAAATATAGTTGAGTTTTTGGATTTATCTTGTAATTTGAATCCTTGGTACAGTAACTTACTAGATTTAGTAGCCTTTTGTTTTACAGATTATTTAGGACTTTGAATAAAAATAATGTCTGCAAACAAATATATGTTTTTTATTCTTTCAAATCTATTATGCCCATTATTTGCTTTGCCTTAATGCATTGGTTAATACAGTTGTTAAAATATTGAACAGCAGTGATGATTGTTAGTATGGTGGTGAAGGACTATAATCTCAGTGAATCAGGAGGATGAGGCAGGAAGAGCTCAAGGTAGAGGTCAGCTTGAGCAATTTAGTGAGACCCCACCCCATCTCAAGATAAAAAAAAATAAAAAATAAAAAGGGCCACAGAGGTAGCTCAATGATAGAGCACTTTCCTAGCATGTGTGAGTTGAGTTCAATGACAGTAACTTACTCTCTTTGTCTCTGTCTCTGTCTCTCTCTCTCTCTCTCTGTCTCTCTCTCTCTCTCTCTCACACACACACACACACACACAATGATAAATGGAGGAGGAGAGAGAAAGGAGAAGAGGTGGTGGTAGTAATGATGCTATAGTGGATATCTTTCATTTATCTCTGGTTTTAGGGGAAGGTGCTTCTGTTCATTATGTCATCTTAACTATAATGTTAGCAATAGGCATTTTTGTAGATACGCTTTATTAGATGAAGACAATTCTATCTGTAGTTTAGTTTTTTTAAATCACAAAAATGTAGGCATTCAATTCCATTAATTGCTTTTTTCTGGATTTATTGAGAGGATCATATGATACTTTTGTTTTTATGTTAAGTAGGGTGAGCTACATTAATTAATTTTTAAATATAAGCCAAACTTGTGTTCCTGGGATAAATTCCATATGGTCTTGATGTATTGTCCCTTTTAAGTATAAAAGGAATTTTTGCTTATATTTTGTTAAAAATTCTTAACAATAAATCCCTTTCAGGGATTGATACCAATGTTTTTTGACTTATTTATTGAGTTGGAAATTATTTCCTAACTCTATTAATTTTAATGAATAATCTTTATTGGCATTATGCATTTTTATGCTAACTTTCCTTTTCATGTCCTTAGCAAATAATTTTTGGAATAAAAATTTATTGTGTACACACTGCATACATAAAATGAGTTAACTGGAAATTTTTTTCTCCCTATTAATGTACAATTGACATATGAGTTTGTTTTTGTCTCTGTGAGCTGATTAAGTTTATTTATTAAGTTTAATAATATTGAAGGTGATTTTAGGAGACACAAGATTGGAATGTGAGACTCCTGATATTCTCAACTGCTGATCAACTCTAGGTGACAGATCAATTTACAGATGTGTGTATTTTAATTTCCTTTTTAGATCATTTTCTTCATTGGTTTTTAAAATGTACAAATAAGCCAAATTGGAAAATATAATTAAATTAAGATTATGAATACTATATTGTGTAGGCATTTCTAAGACATCCATCAAAGAAAGGGCAGCTATTGGTCCGAAGAATTATGCTGTAAAACTAGACCAGTGGCAGAGAGATGTGGCATGGTAGAGCTTGTAAAGCTAATTCTGTTTTGTTCTAAGTGGTCAACCATGTATTTTTAAAAAAATCTCACAGGCAAAATGTGGAAGAAGGGTGGCAACAGGGTGAAATTGGAATCAGTAAGAGAGTTTATAGCCATTGATCAGGTGAGAGAAGATGGGAAACTGAACCTTGGTAGTGGCAATCGGAATGAAGAGAAAAATCACTGGATCTGTGTAGTCAAGTGATTTCAGGGAAGCTGGCAGTTTCTTATGAAACAGATGTCAGCTGACATGTTTTAAAATTTTTGACGTCACTTACTTGAGAAGCTAGTCTAAGCAATAATTTTTTCACAAAGTGATCCGTGAACATGGAATTTTCCGGAGAAAATAAATTATAAAAAGCTGAATGTTTTAGACTCATTTTGAAGGTTACCACAGTCCTTTGAGTCTAGTGGCTCTGCGTACTGCAAGATTTTTTACCCCTTCTATCAGATAAAAAAAGAATTAAAGACAGACTTGGGTATTTAAATTATCTTTAAGAAAGAAGAGTTTGCATGCATTTCATAATAAGGGTGAGTTACTTGAGTCCTCTTAAGTGATTTCACTTTGCCTAAAAATTCTATCTTTAATAATTGTCAAAGTGGATTTTGAAGTGTGAAGTTTAAGATTTCCTTAAAACCTTAGTTTAAGTGAAAAAGGTTTTGCTGTGTACCGAGATATATTGGCATAAGCTTATTTCCTGGACATATGGATTGTAAAATAAGCTAGAGTGTTGAGAATTAAATGAGATAATTTATGCAAAGTCCCCAGCATAATGGGCACATAGTAGGCATTCCATAAATAGTAGCTATAGGATTTAGATTCAAAAAGCATTAACTTAAAAACTGTAGTTACAAACATGAATATGGATCAAATGGTTGGGGAAGAGTGTATGAGGAAAAGAGAGGTGCAAGAATGTAAATCTGGGAAAGTCTGGCATGTCAGAGAGGGCAGGAAGTGAGGATCCGATGGTAGAGCTTGTAAAGTGACAATGGGCAGGGGGTTTGAAGGAGGACAAGAATAGAGCTACATCATGAAAGTCAAAGTTTTGAGAAGAGAGAAGGAGGAGGTGAGGCTAGGAAATGTGTCAGAGCCATCAAAAAAGTATAAAGACTAACCGGCCAGCTAGAAGGTTATTGGTGGGTTTTGCAAAACTGGACCCATCTTACATAGGGAAGAAAAAGGGGAAGGGAAAATATCTTGGAAAATTTTAGTTGGGTTTTCCTGTACTGTATCAGAGAATCACATGAAAAGACTAAAAGTAGGAGCGACAGAAAGTTGACTTGAAGAGCCACGTGTTCCTCTGAGAAGAAGAATCCTTATGTATCCTTTAAAGCTCTCTGGTAATAACTGGTGACAAGCGCTTGGCAGCTCAGTTGCCACAATCAAGCTTTAGGAGACATAAAGTTTCTTAACGAAAGGCTCTGCTTAAGTAAATCATCCCAAGAGCAAACAACATCATAAACCTGCTGACTTTGAGCAGCTCAAGGTGAGAAACACCATCTTACACATTTTGTATCAAAAGGCTATCATAGGACCTGTCACTCAGGTGATGTTTAAGGAGGAAAAGGACTTTCAAAATTTAAAGTGATGTGGTTTGGATTGACAGTAGAACTAGAATTATAATTTTGTCTGAAATTTTGTTGCTTATTCAAAATAAAATAATGTGACATATTTAGGAATAAGAAATCAGATTTTATTAGAAATAAATAGATATCTTAAATTTTAGAATTCAGATGAAAGATCTTTCTTGATCAAGGTCATTGGGCACACGCAAACATTTGTTTTGCTAATGTTACCCTTTATTGTGAACTTTGCCTAGGTCTTATGAGTCAAGATAAGTAAGTAGTCACATGAGCTAAAATTTATGCCTGACAAGAGTAGAAATATAAGAAGAAATCTATGCCTCATCTAAGGAGGCCTAAAAGGTCACACCTTTAGGATGAACTTCACCCATATTAATGTGATTGTATTTAAACTTCTTGTTTGTAGAAATGCAGTAGCCTCTTTAAAAGTAGTTAATGCCTATGTAGTTCAATTGCATTTGAATTTTTAAAAACTTGAAGTTAAATGTGTTATGAAATGCTCTTGATAGAATTTGTCATACTTCTATTCAGAATGTTAGAAAATTAATACTCCTACCAGTAGCTGAGACTCTACATATGCACCCTTGCTGATACACTAACCATATGATTATGCTTGTGTTGTTGTTGAAGTGTCCTAATAAGGTGTTGTTTTAGTCAGCTCTCTTCACTGCTGTGACTAAAGGACCCGACCAAAACAATAGTAGAAGAGGAAAAATTTATTTGAAAGTTTATGATTTCAGCGGTCTTAATCCATAGACTGCAGGCTCCATTCCTTTGGGCTGGAGGTGAAGTGGAACATCATAGCAGAAGATTGTGGCAAAAGGAAATAGCTCAATGGTAATAAGGAAGCCGAGAGACTTTATGCTACAGATACAAAATATACCCCAAAGCCACACCCCCAATGAACCATGTCTTCCAGCCACTCCCCATCTCCTCACTCAGTTAATCACATCAGTGATCAATTCACTGATTATGTTAAAGCAATAACCCAATCATTTCTCCTTCAAACCTTCTTGTATTACCTCACATGTAAGCTTTTGGGGGACACCTCACATCCAAACCATAGCAAGTGTAGTGGTGGTCTATCTCACTGGTGTTTTAGCTTCATTTCACTAATGAATAGCTGTTGATATGGTGCTCATTTGATATCTGTTTCTCTTCTTTGGTGAAGTGTCTGCCCCAAAGTTCTGTCGACTTTTTTTTTTTTTAATTGGAAGTTTTTTTTAAACTTAGTTTGAGGTTTCTTCATGCAGTTCTGAAACAACTGTTATTTGAAAGTACTTTCTTCCAGTCTGTAACTTCTCTTTTTACTCTCTATTGAAGAGGAGAAAATTTAAGTTTTAATGAAGCTATATGCATTAACTCTTATGCATTATGCTTTTCGTGTAGTGTCATACTGAAGTTAAATATACACCTACTGTATGATCCAGATATTTCAATTCCAAAAGAAATGAAAGTATGTTCATTGAAAGGCTTACATATGAAGGTCAATAACACTTTATTTGTAATGATCCCAATTGTATCAACCATTGACTAAATCAATAAATTGTGGTATATCCATACAGCAGACTACATACAACTCAACAAGAAAAATAAGCAGCTATTGATATATGCTACTGTGTGTGGATTTCAAAATAATTATGCTCAGTGAAAGGAGCCAGACAAAAAGTGTATAGATGATAGGTTTCCATGTATATAAAATTATAGAAAATGCATGTGGGGAAAAAAATTTTAAAAATTCATGTTGATTACAGAAAAAGGCAGATCATTGCCTGGAGACAAAGGGACAGGAAGGGACTGAGGAACATTTGGAGGTGACGAACATGTTCATTATTTTGATGGTGGTAATAGCTTCACAGGTGTATTTTTGTGTTAACAACCTACTATACACTTTGCACATGTGCTTTTTATTATATACCAGTGTGTACCTCATAGAACTGCAAAAAATACCTTGCAAGAAATTATACTTTTTTTTAAATGTTCCCTTAGAATCATCTAGGAGCATTTAGTATTTTAAAGAGTGACATTGTTTTAGCCATCTACTCGAAGCTCTTCATACTCATCAGAGTGGATATAACTCATCATTGATTGTAAAAAAATAAAAAGGGTAAAGAATTGCCCATAGTGAGAAAATAATGTCCATGTTCCTAGTAATGAATAGAGAGACAGACAGATATATGCACACCAAACGAGAGAGTGAAGAAAGATAAATTGTAACTTACTACTTTAACCACACATTTACTTTTCACTTTTGGTTTATCAAAGGTGTAGTATATGTGCATGCTCTATAACTGATTTAATGTTAAATAGAATTTAGGGTCATAGGTATAGATAATTAGGAGAATGCAGATATTTACTATTTGGAATTAAGTTTTAGAAGGAGTTCACTTAATACTGAATAAAGCAAGACAGAGGCAGAGTGGATCTGAATGAGAAATGCATCATTAACTATAGTAAAGTACTTATAATGTTCAGAGACAGATTAATGATGACATTGACAATGTCACTTGTGATAAATGCAAAAGCAATTGCACTTTTTATATATTCATTTTTGAAAACTTCTTCCTAATTGCCCGTCTTTGGGCTGAATCTCATGTCAATTTTTTAAAAATTTCTGGTGCATGTCAGGGACCTCACTACTGTGATGATGATAATTATAATTATCAGATAGTCATTAAAACCTAGAACATAGAGAAGACACAATAAAAACAATGATGTTTTTAGTACATAAATTATCTGTAAAAAGTTTTCAAAGATTTATTATACTACACTTCTGATCAATAAAATGTACTCATAAAATGACCCACTTTTTGATTTGGCCATCTTAGTATGTAGAAATATTATGAGTTATCAGTAGGGTTTGTAGATTTTACTGTAACTGATCTTACATGAATTAGATCATTGGTTAAGTGTAAATTGAAAAATAAGGTAGAAGTTATCAAAAATGAAATATCACATCTAATATTAAGTTACAATGGGTTCTTCTTAAATTACTAGTTTTCATCTTATTATAAAAGTAATACATAAGCCAGGAACAGTGGTGCACACCTGTAATCCAGAAGCTCTGGAGGCTGAGACAGGAGGATCACGAGTTCAAAGCCAGCCTCAGAAAAGCAAGGGACTATGCAACTTTGTGAGACCCTGTCTCTAAATAAAATGCAAAATAGGGCTAGTGATGTGGCTCAGTGGTTGAGTGCCCCCAAGTTCAATCCCTGGTACCAAATAAATAAATAACATATGATAAATTTAGAAAACTTTAAAAAAGCATAAAATAATTTTTAACTTATAATTTTACCACTGACATAATTATTTTTAATATTCTCATTTGTTTCCTTTTATTATTACTCATGGTGAGTATGTATTCTTACATGTAAATTATAAACCCATTTCATTTTATCATTCTGCTTATTGTACAGTATTCTCTTGTTTAATACTATGCCAAGTAACTCAATTCTCTTGGAAATATAAATTAGTACTATTTCCTTGGAAGGTGATTTTGTTATGAGCCTTAATGTACTAATAATTATTCATTAATTATTTCTCTGAAAATGATGCTCACATACTTATTAATATTAGCACATATTAAATAAAGCATAAATATATAAACTTGTAAAAACTCTGTTTACATGTATGTGTAATTTTTATATATATGCATAATCTTGGTCTAGATGTTCAAATAAAAATTGTGTTAAGAACATGATGTGTTAGTCAGATTTCTATTACTATTACAAATATTTGAGAAGTTATTAAAAGCTTTCTTTCATTAACAGTTGTGGAGTTTCCAGTCTATGGTCAGTTGGCCCTGTTGGTTTTGGGCCTGTGAGGAGGCAGCACAACCTGACAGGGGTGCCTGCGGTGGGATAAAACTTCTCACCACATAGCCAGGGAGAAAAAGAGGCTAAGAGAATGGGGTTGGGGTCCCACATCCCCTTAAGGCCATGTCCACAATGATCTGAAGACCTCCTCCTAGGTCCTCCCTCTGAAAGTTTCTGCCATCTCCCAATAATGCCACCCTAGGGATCAAGATTTTAACACCTAAGCCTTTTAAGATCCAAAGCATAGTTCCTTAAAAGCTTATGAGTACCTTATAAAACCTGTTCTGCCTGCTAAATGCTACATGAGAGACATGTAAATTTCTAGTTGGTTATACATCTATTTCTCTATCACAGCAATTTCTGAGTGATGGAATTACGGGTATTAATTTTCTTCTGTTCTTTTTGTATCTTCCAAGTATTCTATAGGTAATTTTCATAATCAGAAAAATAAACATTATGAAACATGTAGTAAGCAGTTCCTCAAGTCATTCAAATAATTGAAAACATGAGTTGTCAGTTGTATTACATCCCAACAATGTTCCTATATTGTTATTTACTTTACAAATTCTTTAGTGTTATTTAAATATTTTATTTTGTTACTATTGCTATATTTTACATGATACCATTTAAGATACTGTGGGTAAAATATCATCTTAGATAACTTTGGCATTCCATAATTTTTTTTTCTGAAGGAGTTCCAACTCCTGACTATTCATTTGTGATATATGTGTTTTAGAGCATAGTTTTAATGAAGAACAATAAAAATATTTAGCTCTATTTAAGCTCTTGACCACAACTTGAGTTAGTTATACTAAAAATGTGCATTATTGGAATTTGGATGATAGGCTGTAGGAGAATGAGCAAATCTGTGCTCCACTGATGGAAGGTCAACCCTCTCATGTCAGTAATGATGCCATTCTTCATTGACTTGGAAACTAGTCAAGACTTTGGGGGGAAATATTCTGGTATAATGTCTGTTTTCCAAATTCTGTAGCTAAAAGAATTGCTAGCAAGGAAATTTACACTTGGAAAGATCACAAAAATGAACAAACTTAGTTATTTCCAATAGTATAATTAAGCAATTTTTTTCTTTTGTATTTGAAGAACAGTGCCATTTTATTTGTGTAGTTTCAAATGTTTCATGACTACACATAGCAAGTTATATCCCAAAGAGTTACTACTAAATTATATTTGTCCTATTGAAAAGCAAATTGCCCCTATAAAAGTAACCTTATTTTTTTCCATAGGCTATTTTGTTGTTTAATCATTTCTAATGAGTTTGTTGACCCCAGTGCTAGTAGTTAGAATGTAATGGGAAAATGTGAATTAACAAATGTGAATTATAGAAACATTATGTGATAATTTCTTCATTTATGGACTTTCATTTTCATAATTGTGGCCCACATATTTAGAAATTTGCTTATGCTTAATTCCTACCTCCCTTACAGTTGCTTTTCAATATCCATTCTTTCTTACTAAAAACCTGGTCATCTTACCACCCACAGATGAAGCTGAGAGTTGGCAAATGAATTGTAAGGAGAAAATGTGTGTGTGTGTGTGTGTGTGTGTGTGTGTGTGTTTTCTAAGAATTTTCTTTAAAAGACAGAGGGATAATATTATGAGTCTGTTTCTCTGTCCACCTGGTTAGGCTGAATATAATAGCTACAGCTTCAGCCATCTTGGTTCTGAACTTAAGAAAACTATGTGCAAAAGATTAATAAACCAAGAACTTGGATGATCCATGCTTCTATGTCACCTTCCACAAATCTTGTTTGGTCTCTCTTCAAGATTGTTACTAAATACAATAAACTTCTTATGTATTTAAATTGCTGATTTTGAAGAGATATTTTACTGTAACTAAAATAAATCCTTATTATACGTAGGTGTATAGTAAGCTCTTCTCTTTGTATATTACAAGCAACAGATTTGTAAACATATATCACTAGATGCCTATAAAATAAGTTTACACATCTACAAAACATATTTTATTATATATTTATTATAAGCAGAGAAGTTAAGATGTTATGTTCCAACATATTCCAGAGGTCTGGAGACACAAAGTATTGCTCTGTATCTGATATATTCTTAGATAATATGCACTGGGAGAAGCACTGAGTTTAAACCCTCACCAGTATGACAATTGAGTGGCAGTTATCATCTAGTCACTCAGGCATAGTACTAGGGTAAACATATTTGATTTTGTCTACAGCCATTAGTTTACTTGTGCTTGTTGAAGTCTTGAGTTCTCTTCTATCCCTTGCTTTTCACTTTGGGTGCTGGAATGTAATTCTTAACACAGCTGCATAAAAGTACATTAGTGCTCTAGTATTTAAGCATTACATTATGTTGTCATGTAACTTTTTTGATCTATCCATTTATATAATTGAGACATTTAAACCCAGCATAAAAGATTTACAATTTTGAAATTATTACTCTATTCTGTATGAAACAGAATGCCTTCTTCATTCTGTGGTTCACTTATTCCAAAATGGAACCTGTTTCAGAAAAGCTATATCAAAATATCAATTAGTCTTGAAAATACATACTTCTTTGAAACCGTACAGGGGCTCAAAGAAATTGAGAAATAAGGTAGTGAGAAATAAGGTTGTTGCTGTGACAAAACTGACCATATGGTTCAGAAGCCTTTGGAGCTGGTTCATGGAAGGGATTTTAAAAAGCTTAGAGCTGCAAGCTGGAAAAGTTTTAGAATATTATAAGTGAAGCTTAATGGATGATTCTGGTTGGAGATCAGAAGACCAGAATGCTATAGGACTGCAGATTATGTTCATGAGGTTTCAGAGGGAAATGAGGACTCTGTTGGGAATTGGATTAAAGACCATTTGTGTTACATTCTAGCAAAGAACTTATCTACATTTCCCTGTACCCTGAGACTTTATGTGAGGCTAAATTTAAAAGTGATGGACTGATGAATCTGACAGAGGAAATTTCAAGGCAACACAGCATTCAATCAGTGGCATAGATATTGCTGGCAGCTATTAGCCAGGGTTGCTGTGTAAATTGGGAGCAAAAAGAAGAAGTAAAGGATTTTAAAAACTTGTGGTTTGGCTAGTAAAGTTCATGTAAAGTTGGGGCCAAGGACATGGTGTTATTGAAAAGATTATAGACCCCAAATGGATGCTAAATACTTTACACAGAGACAATAGAAAAGTTGCCCCATAGGCATCTCAGAAATTTATAGGACCATGCCCATTTCAGGCTCATGGATATAGAAGGGAAAATTCCTTTGGGAAGAGATCATGAGAGCACCTATTACACAAGGAGACCTAGGAAGTTATTTTACCTGCTGAACTGTACAGGCACTCGGAGGCCACTGAAGCCATTGATTCCAGGGGGCTCAGATATTGCACAAACTGGCAGCAGATCTTGATGCCATCCATGTGGTGTTGGTTGTGTGAATACAGAATGCAAAAGTTCAAGTCTTGGAGACTTCCACCTAGAGGAAGGCTCTGAAGGACAGAAAAAGTATAGCCGGGTGATGCAGGAAATTATAAAACTAAAGCTAGAATGGAGAACCCAGGAATTAAGAGATGGCAGTAACATGGATTGTCTGCCAAAAGAAAGAGCTGTGGCTATGGAGCCTGCCAAGCTGAAAGGGAGTAGTCATACACTGTAATCAGGAAGGCCAATGGGAAGAGGACACCCAAAACTTTTAGAGAGCACACATCCCTACCATGTGTCTTAAATACTCTTTGTGGAGTTCCAGGGCATGTTGGGCTCTACTTAAATCTTGCTGTGGCCCCATCCCTTCTTCCTATGCTTCTGCCACTATTCCTCTTTTGAAATGGGAATGTTTATTCTGTGCCACTCTATATTGGATATATTAACTTCGTTTTGACATACAGTGATTCACAACCAAGAATTTGTCTTGAGTTTCATGTAAGACTTTGGACTTGAAGTTTTGGGTAATGCTGTTAAGGCTCTTAAAGATGGGCTAAATGCATTTTTGCATTGTGATATGGACTTGAGCTTTTAAGGGTCAAGGACAGAATATTATGATTTGGATATTAGATGTCCCCTGAAAGCTCCTGTTACTGCAGGAATATTCATTGGTAAAATGATTGAATAGTGAGAGCTGTATTTAATCAGAACATTCTGGTTTAAATGGAGGACAGGGTGGTAAATCTAGGCAGGTGGAGTGTGGCTGGAAAAGGTAGTTCACTGGTGGTATGCCCTGTTAGGGTACACCTTCCCTGTGTACCTCTTCTTCATGATTCCATCATGAGCTGAGCAGCTTTCCTCAATTAGGCTCTTTTTCCATGATGTTCTGCCTCACTTTGGGCCCAGGGCAATGATGTTGGCCATCTATGGACAGAGACCTCTGAAATCATGAGCCCCAAATAAACTTTCCCTCCTGTAAGTTGTGTTTGTCATATGTTTTGGTAACAATAATGCAAAAGCTAACTAAAATATCATATATGTAATATTCCTACAACACTGGATTTACAAATACAGTGCAATCTGCCCTGCCTTTGCCCTGAACTGAGAAAGTCTATCAAATCTTCCCTACCTAGTTAACAAAACCCAGTTTTTTTTCCATGAAGAAACCATTTCATGTGGACTCAAGTAAGCCCAAGCTGAAAATATCCAAACTTGTGCTTTCCCTATATTATTGGTTTAGGATACAGCATGGGATGAGCTGGAAAAAATTATAATTCCCACAAGAACGTTGGTCCTCTTAAGGAATACATGGTGGTCCCTTTAGGGGTTGTAAGCTGTAAAATCATGTAAACATGGAGCAGTGCCCATTTTGCCTCCCATGGGATAGAGCTGGTCTGACTGTGAAGACAGTGAAGGGAATAACAGACCAAGACATTGAGAGAACAGTTCCAGCATCACTGGTGTGCTTGGGCCTATGTATGCCTCTGAGATTTCAGTTATATGGAAAAAGATATTTCTGTTCTACTTGATTTGGTTTGAGTTGCCTTTATATCACTTGCTCCTGACAGACATTTCATTAATAAAGCTTCTTTCTTCTCCTAGAAAAATTAATAGATAAAGATACAGTAATCAATGTGGAAGAAATAGGTGCTCATTGCTTGCTTGATACATCTCTTGGATATTTTATAGTTTAATATTCTGAGACTCTGGTCTCTTTTTCCCTTGGGATACAGTCAACCTTTCTTTTAGTCAGTTTTTTTTTTATTGCTGTGACTGGAAAATTTGATAAGAACAATCAGATACAAAAAAGTTTATTTTGGGGCTCACTGTTTCAGAGGTTTTAGTCCATAAGCATCCAACTCCATTCTTTGAGGCCCAAGGTGAGGCAGAACAACAAAGAGGAAAGCAGCACAAGACATGGCTCCAGGAAGAAGATAGAGAGGGAGCTCACCTTACCACAACAAAATATAAATCCTAAGGGCACACCCCCAATGATCCACCTCCTCCAGTCACCCCATGCCTGCTTACAGACTTATGCTATCCCTATATTATTGGTTCAGAATGCAGTATGTAACAAGTTGGAAAAAACAGAATTCCAGCAAGAACTTTGGTCCTCTTAAGAAATTTAAGTTACAGCATCACTTTATTAATGATAATTCTGTTACCACTCAGTTAATCCCATTAGGGGATTAATTCACTGGTCTAATTGAGACCCTCATAACCCAATCATTTCACCTCCAAACCTTCTTGTGTTGTCTCACACATGAGCTTTTGGGGCACACCTCACATCTAAACCATAATGACACTTTAACTTTTTTAGTCATTGTTCAAATGAGTGATCAGACCAGAACAATACAAGAACAAGCTTTTAATTGAATAAAGTGTTATGATTCTATCCAATCAAGCAATCTGAAATCTTTTCCATGATAGTGAACTGGATTAGCTGGTTTTCATCTACTGCCTGGGGATGGGGAGGACTACTTTGGTAAATATTAGTTATTTTCATTGGACCAGAATTTCTTCTACCTTTTTCTGGTTTTCTTTCTCTGTCTACTAATTTGTATGGGTAGGCCAATTCAGTATTCCATATCCCTGGTTAGGAATGGAAATATACTTTAGGCTTGGTCTATCCTAGTATCTTATTGCCCTAAGCCAAGCAATTGACCCATGTTGAGCATTTTAAGCCTAAACTAGGCCAATGTGACATTCTTTGGGATTTTCTTTCTTTTAAATTAATTTCTACCGCCATTCTCCAAAAATAAACATCTGTACATATTTATGGAGTAGCATGTGATGTTTTAATATCACATATGCATTGTTCAATGTTTAAATCAGTTTAGATGCAAAATCAGAGACTGTATTTTGGAGTTTCTGAATGCAACCAATATAAGTTTGAAGCTCTTTATATCTACACTTGCATGTCGCACGTGTCTTGCTCTTTCTCTTAACTTACTGCCAGCACTTGGAGAAAGCCTGTCTACTAAAGAATGAAGTCATTGTATGTGGCTGAGCTGAGAGTTGAAAAAGAAAAAATGCTGGCTACATCATCTGAGTCAGCCTGCTCAGCAATCACACGTGCCTATGAATGAGAGAGTTAACTTATATACATGTGTTATGTTGCTTTGTCATGTGTTTTTGTCTTCTCTAATAAAATACATTCATGAGTTTGGTACTTGAACAATTAAGTATTGGACCATAACAAATATAGCAGCATCAGTAAGGGAGTGAGGATGGGTGTTTGCATGTGTGAACATGAATTTTTGCATGTGTGAGTCTAGTGAAAGCTGGTTAACTCTGAGAATTATGTTACCTAGAATGGGAAGACTAATATTTTTAAACTATACTCTAAATGGGCTTTGGGGAGCTCTTTTACCTTATCTTAATTGCTTAAAAATATTACAGTCTCTGTAAGTAGTTACTGATTTGAACCCCAAAGGGAATAAAGTTAGAAAATGCTCTTGGTTTCTTGAAGTGATAATATGAGCTAAACAAGACAGAACACCTGCAAAATGCTATGAATTTGCTAATGTTTCTTTTGATGGTTAATTTTAAGGTCAAAGGCTTTGGTTATATTTTAATGAATAGTTGAAATGATGTTATAAGTAATGAAAATAGTACGTGAGGGAAATAAAATACTATTAATGCCAATGTCATTTTAAAATCCAGCTTATGGTAGGATCTGCATGTTTAAAATATCTGGGTGCAATTTTAAAAAGTCAAGTGATAAACTAAATCATGAAAAGGAGGAAACCAATAAAACCCTGTTATAAGATGCTGCTTGTATTTACAGACACTCTGGGTATCCTGTGATTGATTGCCTTGCAAATTTGAAATGTTCAAGGGCAGTATATGAGACAGGAGAGAAGAGAGTCCAAGCCCAGTCTTTGTGATATGTTAGGGAATGAGGAAAGGTCTTCTCTTCATTAACCAACTTTCACTTGTGACCTCAAAATGCAACATTTCTTCCTCTCTACTGTGACTTTTTGTTCTGCCAGGAAAAATAGGCTTCACTGAAGGTGATCTTATGTGTTGTAACTATAGCCTATCTGAGGTTATTAATTAATTGCCTCTCAGCTGAAAAACCATCCTTTGAAGCCTATTTTATGATAATATTTGTGGACCCTCAGTCTTTATTCTGGTGCTTTGGCTTGAGTTAGGCTGTGCTATGAGGAGGCTAAAAAGAGGTGACAAGGCTAAGAGAGTGGTGGCCAATTGTGGTTTAGATATGAGTTATCCCCTAAAAGCTCATGTATGAGGTAATGCAAGAATGTTCAAAAGTGAAATGATTAAATTATGAGAGGTGTGACATATCCGTGGATTAATCCACTGATATGGATTAACTGGGCAGTAACTGTAGGCAGGTAGGGTAGAAGTAGGTCACTGAGAGAGTACCTTTGGGGTTTATGTTTTGTTCTTCCTGATGAGCAGAGCTCTTTCTCTGCTTTCTGGCTGCCATGTTCTGAGCTGTTTTTCCCCTACTACACCCTTCCACCATGATGTTCTTTCTCACTTCGAGCCCAGGGCTAAGGAGTTGATTGACTATGAATTGAACCTCTGAAAGCATGCGCCAAAATAAAAATTTCCTCCTTTAAATTGTTCTTATCATGTATTTAGGACAGAGTGACAAAAAAGCTGGGACAAAGAGATTTTTCTAGTTTTTGTTTTTACAATGTGGTGGCAAGCATACCAATGTGGACTGTGTCCTAGAAGTAACAGTAGCTTATATGAATCTGTGGTGGTAGTTAGTAGTCTCTAGTGAGTTTCTGCCTGATCAGAGCCATGGATGTCATATTGTTTCAGTAGCTAATCATCTCCATAGAAGTCTGAGTCTCAACTGTAATGTGGACTTCCTCCTTTAAGTTTTTTTTCTTTGTTTATCTTTCTCTTAGACTGAGGGATGCATATTAAAATGTTTTCCTATGTAAAAACTTACTTAAAACCTAGCAACTTAACACACATTTATACTCTCAAGATTTCTAAGGGCTAGGAATCTGGCATGATTTGGTTGGATTTTCTGTTCTGGGTATCACCAGGTGTCAGCTGGGCTGTGTTCTTATTTGGAGACTCCACCAGGAAAGAATCAGCTTCCAGGTTCATTCAGGATTTTGGCAGAATCCATTTATGTGTATGATTTAGGGCTCCAGTATCTTACTGACTGCTGGCCAGAAGCCACCTTCAGGTGTCAGAGGCAGCTCTCCATTGGCAGCTCACACATGGCTGAATGTTTCTTGAAGGCCAGCAGGAGACTTTCTTACTGCAATCTGTCAAGATTTAATCCTCTATAATTAAAGGCATGACAGTCCATCATATTTTCTACCTAATACTACCTAGAAGATAGATATGGATTTAACCTACATTCAAGAAGAGGGGAATGAGGCCTGGAGATGTGGCTCAGTGGTAGATGCTTGCCTAGTATGCAAGAGGCCCACAGGGTGGTAACTGCTTCCTGACTCTGTTACCTCTAGAACATTATAGAGTTCTATTCTACCTCTTTTTGTAATTCATCAACTTTTGCTAACTTAATATTCTTTCTATTAAGTTGTACTTATTGAAGTTATTAGTGTAGTTTCTGTCTCATCATGAGCTACCAAATGATACAAGCTTTATCTTTCGTATGGCCCCAGCACCACCTAATAATAATAATCATAAAGACCCACTTATCAAACTAACATTTCTACAACTGAGGACCCAATCCCCTGAGCTTGCCTTCAGAAGAAAAGCTAAATATTTTACTGGCAGAGTCAGTGTTGCAGGAAAAGTCAGGTAAAATCACTCCATTCTTGATGCTTTTCTGGTATGAAAACATGTTGAACTAATTTCTGGTAACCCAGTTACCCTTGTACAGGTCTTCATCTCTACTTTTGCCTAAAGGGCAAGCACCACCAAGTTAACAGGGATTTCCGGAGGGCATATGCTCTTTCAATGTGATAAATTAGTTAGCTGTTAAACTAAATGTTTCTTGACTTTCAAAATTGAGAACATTAGGATGGTCCTTTAACATATTTATTTGCCTTGCTGCGAAGGTAGTCAAGGTCTGCTGGATTTGTGATGTGCTAAATGAATGTTTGGCTGAGGTGCTCAGGTGGTTTTATTGGTAAGGTTAGCTACAGAAATGAAGGTGTGAGGTTACTAGAGGACAACATGACATCCATTAAATTAAATACCTATTAAATTTTCTGAATGGTAGAAAAGGATTTCTTAAACAACAAGAGGGAATGAAGGCTTCCAAAAAGTGAAGTAACTTAACACTTAGCTTTAGAAAGTTTTCTTCCCATTGAAAAGACTTCTTTTGACACTATTTCTGGATTTTTTATTTTTTTGCAGCAATTGCAAACAGCTTGTAGATGCTGATGAAAATAAAACAAAGATGAGGGAAAGGGAAATAACTAGGCTATTTCAGATACTAGCGCTGATATCATCATTTCTTTTCTACTTGCTTTGGTTTTGCCAAAATGGTACACATCAATCCTGCTTTGCATTTTCTCTTTATGCCTACTATACAGACTTTCAAAAGTGAAGTCTTATGAGGTTAATTAAAGAATAAATCAGTCAAAATGTATCATGAAAGGCTTAGAGACACTGCCTGCTGAAATGTTCTTTGTTTTTGAAGAAAATCTGTGTTTTTAAGATGGTAAAATGATTAAAATCCATATTCAGTAATACAACCATATTAGCTCTCCAGAGAGCATGGACAAATTCTAATCATCTTGGGCTACAGGAAAAGCAATGAAGTGCTAGTGTAAACATGGGCCTGATCTTGAATTAGGAACTTTCAGTCACTGAGAAACAAGCAACTTCCTTTTAGCTTTGGAATTTAGATTCTCTTCTGTTTTAAAAATAGCTCTAAGTACCATTGAATTTCATGGAAGCATCCTGTATTGATATAACTTATGTACATGTTTGTTCCTCTGATTTCTTTTCCACTAACCAAATTATTTCTGAATTGCAATGAACCAGTGAATCAATTATAACACTCTTTTTATTCACAGGGAATCTGACTCAGAAAGCAGAATCTACGTGGCATTATTTGTCTTAATCTAGAAAGACATGTAGGAAGGAGTTCTTTAGGGGCAGTTAGACTTCTCCACAACTGGACTTGCCACTCAAAAAGGAAATCCACAAATTCTTTTAGTCTTTTGTCCAGGACTGTCTCATAGAGCATATGACTAATAACCCTATGCTGGTAATTTAAAAAGGATTTTCTAGTGATGATGAATCAGCTCCAGGTGAACATTTCATATCTAAAACCCTTGACATGCTTTGTTGATTGTGCAACTAGGGTAAGATAAACATTTCTCTGACGGGGCTTCTCTACTTTATGTACTTCTTGTCCATCTTTCTTTCTTTCTTTCTTTCTTTCTTTCTTTCTTTCTTTCTTTCTTTCTTTCTTTCTTTCTTTCTTTTTGGAATTGACTCTGTGGGACAACTGGAAAACAACAACAACAACAACAACATATTCTCTCTTGTGTAGAGATACCTGATGAACTTGTGTGCTGATTATAGAGTTGACAAGATTGAGATATCAGTGATAAAATTTTACCATAGGAAGAGGAAAGAATGTGATCTGGGGTTTTGGACTGAAAGTATAGTTGTTTAGTATATAGCATGGCAGCTGATTTTGAAACCTAGGCTTACTTAGATATCCTACTAGCAAGTATGTGGTCTTGGAAGAAGGATGGCATTGAAAGGATAAAAGAAACTGAAGTTAAAATGTAAAGGACCAGGTATTGTAAAGTTTCTAAGCTACACTCAAAGCCTGAAATTCCTGTGGCAGTTAAGACAATTCCCAGAACTGCCCATTAGATATGGGTCGAAATCCCCCCTGACCACTTAGTTGCTTAACAACCTGGACCCTGTGCAGCTCGGCATGTAGGCACCTCAGGGCCCAAACCAATCAGTTTGAATGTATCCCCCTCCTTAGGACTGACCTATCACTCTCGCCCAACCTGTTCCCGCCAATGAATGTGCTAATCATATTTGAGAGTTGTTGTTTGATTTTCCCGTGCCTCATGATGATTTGCTCTGATGTATGAAAAGCCCCTGCCCTCCCCAAAAAGTGTACTTAAGCACTGCTTAACCCCTGCTCGGGGCTCTTGGCCGCTCTCCCTTCTTGAGTGAGCATGGAGCCCCAGCATGCTGGATCTTCAATAAACCCCCTTTTGCGGTTGCATGAGTCAGTCTCTTGGTGGTCTCTTCCTCCGTCGTTCGCCGGTCCCTTACAGCATGTCTGATTTTACAGAGCTATCTCTATAAATTCCATATCACTTTAGCCTACAGGTTAACTCATTCTCCTCCCTGCCTCCCCTTTGGCACAAGCAGATGTAAGAACATTCTTGTTACCTCCTGTTCTGCATATATCAGGAAGATCAGCAATTTTGTAGATAATCCTGTCTTAAGGGAGTGTTAGTAGCTTTGCTATTGGAAATGGCATTCTGATGTAAAGAGCCTTGAAGTGGCAAGGGAGGTAAACTATAAGCTTCCTTACCAACCAGCATGAAACACTCATTACAGACAATTGTATGAAATTCCCCTTAATGTTTTCAACAATAATTGGAGGAGGGAGATGCCACAAAGAATTGTACTTCCTACTTGAGCATGGGGTCTTAGGGGTTTAGGTCTCTGATCATTTATTTTTCTAACTCTAAAAATTTAGTTTTCTACTAGAAAGATGATTTTTTTTTCTTTTTGGTTGCAAAGATTCAAGTATAACTGCCAGTGAAATTTCAATTACATCTAAAACCTGGAGAAATCTGTAGGGTCTTGGTTACACATAACAAACCAATTTAAAAGTCAAGAAAGGTCTAGAAAAGTGTGAATGTCTCAGGATCATCTAATCTGGAAAATATAATATAAAAATTAAAGTAAATACTCTGGTTAAAAATAATTATATTTAATCCATTGAGAAAAGAAAAGGCTATTTAATCAGTGATCCCTATACAACAGGCTACCATCTAGGAGAAAATTAAAATGGACTCCATTTTTCAATATATGCAGCAATAAATTCCAGATGGAATAAAGATTGAAAAGTAATATATTAAAAAAGAATCTTGAAAAATGTAATTCTAGAACCCTGAAGTGTAAGAGGGTAGGGAGAATCTAAATCCCAACTAGAAATACAGAAGCTATAAAATAAAGGCAGACAACTATAATTATGTAGAAACTAAAAGTCTTTGATTGACAAATTATATCCCAAAGAAAGGGAAGCAGAGCCCTAGAGTTGTTTATAATGCTGATGACCAGTAAAGGATTATTATTTAATATACAGAAAGCTCTTACCAATTCACTAGAAAAAGATACAAACTAAAGTTAAACTGGCAAAGAATATAAATAAACTATACAAAGATGGGCAAGTTCAAATGGCTAACAAAAATATGAAGGTTCTCAAATTTTCTAATTAGTAAAATACAAATTAAAGTGACAATCTATCAATCTGAATAAAAGATAACTATTATAAAAGGAGTGGTGGAGATGAGTAAGTAACATCTATTACTGACAGAAATATGAAATATCTCAACATTTTTTGGCACACAATACAGTATTACAACATGTATACATTTTAAAATTTTAATATATCACTTAAACAGGAATTCTACTCCTAGAAATCTATAGCATGTAGAAAAAAAATACATCAAATTTTAAGGACATATACAAAAGAACATTATTCCAGCATTTTTCTGGTGACCAAGAATTAGAAACAAAGTATTGTGGCTTATAAATTTGTCACTTCAAAACTCATGTTGAAATTTAAATGCCAGTGTTACAGTATTATGAAGTGGGAATATTAAGACATTCTTAGGTCATGAAGAAGAAGATTGATACTCTTATAAAAGGCACATTTGGCTTTCTGTCATGTTTCACCACATGGTGATGCAGCAAGATGTTTCTTACTTGATATTAGGCTTCATTCCTCCAGAACTGTGACCTGATACACTTTTATTAATTATAAATTACTCAGACTTGGGTATTGTTGTTACAACAACATAAAGTGGACCAAGTCGCAAAGTGTCAAGAATGGAATGACTAGACAAATGACAAATAGCCACAACAGATAATATTATGCAATAATTAAAATAATAAATTTGAATCTAACCAGATATTCTATGATTTGTAGTCTATGTAGGATTACGAATATGGATTAAAAATAAGGAAGAGTCAGATTTTAACATGGTTCCCCTTAGGGTGAGCAAACAAGTGCACAGGGTTGATGTCTTTGTGGGGATAAGTGAAAAAGATAAGACAGGGAGCTATGATTAAAAATTGAATGTATTAGATGGTTTCTTTTACATAAATTAATGGATATTAATGTTCATATTAATGAGCATGTGTTATCAATACAATGATGCATGAGAGAATGATCCCTGACATGTGACCAAGTTGGGGTTGCTAAAATTGGTGGCAGATAAATGAATTTTAATTTATTATTTATATTTATATGTAATATTTGAATTATTTTAATTGAACATGTATTATTTACTGGAAAACCCTATTTTCATGTGCAAATAGTAGGGAAAACATGTCCAGGCTCTTAGGCTATATTTATCAAATTCTTAAATATATGACAGAATTGATCATAGGAAGTCAACTTATAAAACTCAAAAGTGTTTATTTATTTCCTACTTTTTATTTTCACTATTTATACTGCAATTTTCAATGATGGTAATTTGATCTGTATACCACAACAGTCCTGCTTAAATATTCTTTGTTTTTGAAGAAAATCTGTTTTTAAGATGGTAAAATGATTAAAATCCATATTCAGTAATACAACCATATTAGCTCTCCAGAGACCATGGGCAAATTCTAATCATCTTGTACTACAGGAAAAACAATGTATTGCTAGTGTAAGTATGGGCCTGATCTTGAATTAGGAATTTTCAGTCCCTGAGAAAGGCCTCATGAATGCTCATTGGAGAGAGAAAATGATAACCTAAATTGGAATTGTGAGAAAGTGCTTATTTTAAGTAGGTGTTGTATTTATTATTTAGGAAAGTAATCGAGAGTTTTGTCATATCTACATGAGACTATGAAAGAACTTCTAGGCTTTGAGTTCTTCCCCTGAAATTAGACATGGAGATTTACATGTCACTTAATGACATAGAATCATTCTGAGAAATAGGCTATTTTGACATTGTGCAACCATCATTGGGCACTCATACAAACCTTCATACCTAGGATATTCTAGCTTATTTGGGGAATATATATTTAAAATTTTAAACAGACATGGGTATTCCAGTTGCTAGATGGAATAAGAACTCCATTCATCTTCACAGGTATTGGCAATGACCCAAACAACCAGACAATTACATTCTGCCCAGAGTCTCACGGTACATATTATGAAATTATTAGATTCTGGGTATTTCCATTCTGTTTATATGTCCTTTTCTTTGCCTTCTGTCTTCTGATTCAGAACTATCTGAACCCATGTTTCCTGAATTGCAATTCCTAAGACATCAAATAAAGTTCTTCTTTCTTTTGCAGTTTCTGAGATTGGATGGATGAAGAGTTGTGAGGATTAAAAGATAGAGTGTTATTGGAACAAAGTCTGCAAGTTCACTGCTTGAAAGCCAATACTCAAGAGATGAGTTGGGGGACAGAAATCGGGTTCATTCAAGGCCTGGCATTCTGAAGACAGGCAGCTAGTCCCCTTAAAAAGATCATCTCAGGGAAATGAGGAACACAGAAAGGCTTTTATAGAGAGGGAAAGGAGGTTCAGGGGGACAGGGTACAGGAAGGCTACCTGCTGAGCAGGGTCTTTGACGTCCAGGGTATGTGTCTCTTTTTTCCTTTGGCCAGAACATCACTATTGATCTTGATTTCCTGGGGCTAGATCTTGTAAGTCTTCAGACAAACACATTATTTTTCTGGAAGCTAAGCATCATCTTACACTTTCTGATACAATCTGAAGGTCACCAGCTGCTCTGGGTTTTGTAAATCTAAAAAGAGATGATTTAACAGTTAACATCTTAATCATTTAGGTGCAGCATTTCTTTATAATTTAGAATGCCAGACAAAGGAAGGGGAAGTAACTCTGCAAGAACAGCTCAAAGAGAAGCGGCCAGTTTAGTAGTTTGTATAAAATCATCAGAACACAGCTTGGCTTTTCATGGACACATAATACATGTTAGCTCTGTCAATATTATTATCATTTACAGGATCCTCATCTTGTGTTTACTGCTAGTGAAGCAGAAGAAACAAGGCTTGGGAATGCAGTCAAGTGCTAATCTTATAAACTTCATTTATTCTAAGATAACTTATGAAATATATTTTATTAAATTGAATCTGCTTACTTACACTGTAAAATGAGCTCATTGTTTTTATGTTGATTTAACCCATCACCATATACAGTACAGATAATTTTGCTAGTTAGATAAATGCAGATCCACTGGGCTTAGCTTTCTTTTAGCAGAATGACTAACTACAATTAAATAAAGTATTCCTCCAAATGATTCAAATCCTAACATGACAGGAATCCTGGCTCTTTAATACTACATCAGGGGGGAGAGCAGGGCTAAAGATGGAGATGGGAAAATTCAATTATTGCCTGAATTATTGTCAGTATAAAAAATTCTAAAATACCATTGATTTAATATTATGGTGTTAAGTATTGATGTTATAAATGTATCCACAGTTCCCATTACAGTGTTAATACTGGAACTGGTAATAAATGAAGGCTCTGGAATTAGATCATGTGGGTTCAAATCCTGGTTTCTTTCAATTGCCATCTAGTGACATTAGGAATATTAACGTCTCTAATTCTTTCTTTCTTTATCAGTAAAATAAGAGTAATACTTCCATCATATGTAAGATTAATGTAAAATAATCTATGTAAGGAGTTTGAGCAGTAGTTGTGACATGGTAAAACATTCAAATGTATTTCACCATTTCTTACTAATCTTTTTATTGTTGTAATTCTTTCTCTAATCCATATACTTCAAGATGAGTATATCTATTTCCTACATATACTTAGACCTACTCCCATGCCCTATAGTCATTTCAAATTTAGAATATGTAAAAATGGACATGCCTCAATTGAATAAGAATAGGTAATGGTTAGGCAATCCAGTCAATGGGCCCCAATAAAGGTCTTATTCAAATGCAACATCATACTAGACTAAACTTAATGGGTAACCTATATAAAAAAATATGAAAGACCATGAGAGGCTTACCTGTGGGAACAGTCCAGACAACTCCTTTCTCTCAGAGAGGCAGGAAAAATGGAAGGTAGAATGAACCAGAATGGTAGTTACAAGAAGAATTAAAAGTCTGAAGGATACCACCAATGAATTTGGTACTTTCTCAATTCCTGCTCAACATCCAGTTTTATCAACACTCATACTCCCCTAACACTATGTAATTCCCCAGGCTAGCAAACCAAAACAGATTTTTCTGATATCATATCCTCTTCCACATGGTGGGAGTTCTATCTTTTCTCATTTAAATAAATCTTACTCAGTTTTACTCTTCCATTCTGTTATTGTCAGTGGAATTTATTATTCAAATTTATAAGACAAGAACCCAGAAAGAAATTGGTGACGCAGAGAATCTAGTCTCATCTCAAAACTCTGATTTCACAACTTTTCTATTTTTAAAAAAATTTCCTATCTCTACAAGTAATCTATTCCTTTTTGTTGCTCAAACTAGAAGCCTAGAAGTCAACTAATATCCTATTTTTTTCAATAACCAGCTAGTTTCCAAACAAGACTCCTTTTGCCTTAGTCTTTCAAAATCTTTCACCTGCCCTTATCCAAGGCTAATGCCATGATCCATCTGCAGGTCTAAATTCAGGCCCAACTCTGGTTTGAATTCCTGTGAATCCTTCAAAAAAAAAAAAAAAAAAAAAAAAAAAAGATCTCCAGTGTCATGCTGAACCATACAATAGGAAATGGCTACATACAGTGTTTGGGATTAAACTCTAACACTGAACTGACACCTAGTCCTTTTATACAGTGTCTCTTCTCCTGCCACTGCCTTTGGTGAGGCCCACAGGGAGGCCCCGAAGATCTTGGAACATGCAGGGTTATTCCTTGTTCTTCTCTGCCTAATGAACCTCTGCTTTCCTCCAAAGCTCAGTTTAAGCCTTGATCCCACTGGGAAACCTTTCTAAATCTCCAGCATGATTTTCAGTTTCCCTTTTCTCTGTGTCCAGAGTGTTTTATGAAAACTTTTATCAGAGAACTTGTGGTGCAGATTAGAATAGCTAGATTGAGGAAAGGAACTGGGACTTTTATCTTGTGCTTGAGGATGGTGCCTGACACATAGGACATCCTAGAAAATCTTGCCTGGTATAAAGAGGATTAAAATATCTATAATTTGAGGGTTTTTCTCTAGGATGGGTAAAGAATTGATATCTTGTGTCCCATTCCTAAATTCCTACCGTACAGGGACTATCATGAGCTACTGAGGAGAAAGGAAGGAACAGACACTTTGAGCTTAATTTAATTCACAACTCATGAAGCTTAAGAGAACTAATTTCAAAGCATTTTTATGACCATAAGGTGTACAGGCAAGGTAGACAGATCTTTTGTATATATAAAATCTATTTATGCCTTTTGGTTACATATTATAATCTCTTCTAAAAGGGAGAACTTATCATCTTATGAACCCAACTCAGAAATAATTGTGATAGTATTTCCAAAAAATGACTTCTTTTGACTTTAGAAATGTAAAAATTTTGAGAGAGACCAAGGAGGATCTCCTTTTTAAGTTTTATGACATTGTAGATGTTAGAATTATTGTGTGCCCTCAAAATCTAAAGAAAAAATGTCCAATCCAAGGTTGGCACCCAAGTTTACCATCTGTCCTCATTATTAATTGGTTTGGGAATGTATGTGAGCAGACATGATACCCACAATTAATTTATATACTCCCACATTTTGTTGTATAATACTTACCTTTGTAAGGATAATTGGAAATTATCTGCTAAATGTCTGATTTGTTGGCTTTGAAAATAGGGAGTAACTTCAAGATCTTCCTAACCAAAATAATTGCTGTCTTTTCACTAAATGATAATGTCTTAACACAGGAATTCTAGGACATGACCATGAAGACATGCCTTCTTTCACAGGAGAGGAAAAGCTTGATGCTCAAGGCAAAAATATTAGCTCAAGTGCTATTTCTTAGTACTTCCTTGGGCTCGACATCTCTCTCTTCCTCTGTTTATTAGGATCCTAAGAAGTTAAATGTTTCTGAATGATTTTCATACACACTTTCTGATTTGAAATCTGTCCAGGGATTAAATTAAAACTAAATTCTTTTCAAGGCACCAAGAACAAAGTGGCTTGGTAAGTTTCTATCTTGTATTATTCTACAAAAACAGAATAATATTCACATAAGGTATTGTGTTTTCTATAAACTTAGGTCTTATTTGTTTAGTGCAGAACATATCCATGGTGATCTTTTACTAAGATCGGAAGCTACTGGGAGAGGCTTTTTATCACTTCAATGCCTGAACAAAATCCATCAATAAAACTGCACTCAGGATTTAAAAGAGCTTCTTTCGAAGTAGAGACCAAGAGTGTATAAAGCTATTGGTAGGGAAATCAAAAGAAAACTAAAGAATTCTAAAAAATAAAAAGTTGGAGCTTGAAAATTGCACTGCAATTTATAGGTAAAATTCTGCAATAAAAGAGAATGTTAAAAATCAAAACAAAACAAGTCAACTATCTGCAGAGTGATTCTTCAGAGGAGTGGTTGTAAAGGATAAAACTCAAGGACATCCACTGTAAGGTTCTTGCTTAGCATCAGGGCGGCCATCTTAAGTGACAGCTGCCATTTTAAGAAAAATTTCACTTTCCTTCCCACGGGTATTTCTGAGAAAGGGCTCACCACTCCCTCATATCAACCCAACCCTTAATGGCCTGCATTAGGACCTGCCTGGCTCTAATCCCTGAGCCTGCCCCATAAAAGTCCCCAAACCCAAGCCTGTTTTGCCTCTCTCTATGGAGAGATGTGCCTTTATTTGTTAGTTCTGACAATCTTTCATGTGTATCTGCCTGGTCTCTGTCTGTCTTTCATTTCTCACTTGCCCATCTCCTGGTTCCTTGCTTTCCTTTTGTTGGTGCCGAAACCTGGGATCTGGTTCCCTGGTGTGCATGCTCCCGTCTTCGAGGGTCCCTGGACCCTGATCTGAATTTCATCATGGGACCAGGCCTTTTATTCTGCCAAATGCCCTCTCTACACCCACCACCAGACATTTCAGGTAAGACCCCTGTCTCTGGTCGACCTACAGGTCCTGGGAAGTGACCATTGATCCTCTGGCACTCCCAGGGTTACTGTGTGGTCAAGGGCACTCCCAGCCACAAATTTTACAGCTATGGTTGATCCCTACTCTTGACCAGGTCTATAGGTGGTCTTTTATTTGGGTCCTGGGTTTTGAGATAAACCACTGAGGGTGATTATGAATTGTTCCTGGTGAGACCTCTTGGCCTTGGGTTAATCTATACGGCTTCTGCCCCTAAATAGTCCCTGCCAGGCACCCAGGTTCCTCTGTATCCCTGTCCCTGATGCTTACCCAGCGATGGCAATGACCCCCTGAGCTTAACCATCCTCTTGACTGGGAGGTACTAGAGACTGGGGAATGCCCCACCTCTAAACTCACCTCCTACATCTCACCATGGGTGGCTCCATGGGAGGGAATGTATCCATTCCCTCCCATAGTCCTCTAGGCTGCCTTCTGGATAAACTAGGATCTCTCTCTCTCTCACACTCTGGACCTAACCCCCGCTAAATTTATCCATTTGTTCAATCAGATCTGGCCTCTTAACAGCACTCTAGATCCCAGTATTATCAGGGATCTTTTCAACTATTGTAAGAATTCGGGAAAATGGAAAGTGATATCATATGTTCAGGCCTTCTCTCTCTATGTTCCAAGCCCTCTCTCTGCAACTCTCGCTCTCCTGCACAAGTCCTCTTAGCTCTCACCTCCCCTATGCCTGCTTCCAAAGGGACAGTGAATCCTACCCAGGACTCCTCCTCCTTTGACCCAGTGGATAAGCTCCTGCCATACCACAATTCTCTTTCTGATGAAGCTGCCACAGCAACTGTCCCCTCAGCCCCTCCACCCTTCTCTCTTCCTGCTACATGCCCACAAGCTGCAGCTGCCCAACCCACATCTCTGTGTCCTCTACATGAGGTGGCTGGAGTAGATGGTGTAATTTGGGTTCAGATCTTTCACAGATAGAAAAGCAGCTTGGGTCCTATACTTCAAGCCCCACCACATAGATCAAAGAGTTTCAATATCTGACCCAGTCATATGATTTGACCTTCCATGATGTCCTACGATATTGTCTAACACCCTCCTGCCTGAGTAGCGCAGGCAAGTTTGGGAGCAAGCTAAAAAGTATGCTGATGAGGTACATCAGACCTCCCCTGCCCATCTGACTGGCACTGAAGCAGTCCCTGTTTGCAAGCTCACCTGGGATTATAATTCTCCTGGGGGAGTCACTAGTAGAAACCAATTCATTACTTGCCTCATGGCAGGACTTAGAAAGGCAGCCCATAAAGCTATCAATTATGAAAAGCTCCAAGAAGTCACCCAAGATAAAAATAAAAACCCTTCAGCATTTTTAGATCGCCTGGCCAAGGCTTTATTACAATCCAGACCCTGAGACTCCAGAAGGGAGACAACTACTAATAACCCACTTTTCTCCCAGAGTTTCCCTGTTATTAAGGCCAAACTAGGGTGTCTCGAGACAGGGCCCCTAACTCCCCAAGAGGAGGTTCTAGGAGTGGACTTTAAGGTATATAATGGGAGACACAAGAAGGCCCAGAAGTAGAAATAACAGATGCTCGCTCATGCCATCCGTCCGGCCTCAGTTTCTGTCCCGGGTTCCACTGGCCCATAGAAGGGTCCCTCGGGACTGCCCAGACCCTGTTTTAAATGTGGTCAAATGGGTCACTGGGCTTGTACATGTCCCAAGCCTCACAAGCCTCTGGGTCCTTGTCCTAAATGCCATCAGGAAGACACTGGGCTGTTGCCTGGCCAGTGCATGTACATGTCCCAAGCCCATAGCAGCTACCAGCCATCCAGCCCTTTTGGTTCTCCTTTCCAACTCTTAGGACTGGCTGCAGAGGACTGACAAGGCCCAGGTTCCCATCACCTGACCACTACCATCACTTCACAGGAACCCAGGTAACTCTGTGTGTTTCAGATAGGCCTGTCTCCTTTCTCCTAGACACTGGGGCTACATATTCAGTCCTCAAGGAGTTGGGGGGCGTACTACAGATGCTTACAGACACCTTGCCTTGTTAGAATTTTTGGCTCTGTAATTTTTACCCACTCCTTTTTGTTCATTCCACAGTGCCCTGCTCCCCTTATGGGGAGGGACATCCTCACAAAGTTGGGGCTATGCTTTCCTTCTCCCCTCATATATGCTCCCATGCAGACTTGCTTGCCACTCCCTGATCCTCACCCTTACCTTGGGACCTCACCCTTACCTTACTCCTTCTGCCAGTGCCTTCCCATTACCCCCCTTCCAAGGTGGACCCTACTGTTGGGATGTTTCAAGTCCTTCTGTTGCCTCACACCACAAGCCCATTCACATCCATCTCAAAAACCCCCTCTATTTTCTGGCCCAATCACAATACCTGCTGTCCCTCCTTGCTGTTGTTGTCCCTCTCTTTTTTGCAGAGCAGCCTTGTCAGATTCCTGATGATGAACCCACTTCTTTTCCCAAGTGTGTGTGTGATTAGTCCTCTGCCATTTTTCTTTCATTGATGCCAGTGAATCGATCATGTTCTCCTATCAGTTTTGCTCTCCCCTCTGGGGATTTGAGCTGCGTTGGGATCCTGGCCTGAGGGACAATTACGACACACTTTCTTCCACTCACCTTGCCTCTTCTTCTTTATCCACACTCCATCCTTACCCTCCCCTCCTCCTCACAAGTCTACTCCTGAGAGATAGCAGTGACCTGTCTCCTCTCTAGAACTTAGATCTTGGTTCAGCGCCAAGATTCTTGCCCATCCCTTCCCCTTGGTGAGTTCACTCTCAGTTCTTGGTTCTTAGCTCCTCAGCAGAGCCCATGAAAGCCCTGGCCAGGCAACCAAGACTCTTTATGGGCAAAGCCTGGGACTAGGGAAGTAGTGAGTGACTCCCTTCTTTCAGTCCCAGACTCCAAATTGCCATGAGGAACTCCCAAATCCTCCTTGCCCACTTAGCTCCACTTCATTTGGCTTCTGATCCGAAGGCCCATTGACCAATTCAATCTTTCAATCTTCATAACTCTTGCGAGCACTCAGCAAAATGGAAGAAAATCCCTTATGTGCAGGTTTTCTCCTTTCTCCATTCTAAGTCTTCTCTTTGCTCCTCTTGCTCCCCCACCCAGCTTCTACTTGCCTCTCAAGCTCTGGATTTCTCCAGAGACTCTACTTTTAGACAAACAAGGGACCTAGAACTCTCCTACATTGTAAAGCATTAGGCAGCAGTCTCCCTGGCCAAGGCCACACTGAAGCTAACATTAAAGTACAAAAATCAGACTCTGCAGGCTTGATAAAAGGCCTAAGGGGATGGAGAGAAGGTGTCAATTTAACTTTTCCCTTGGCTAAAACACAGAAGAATGATTTCAAAACTTTTTCTCTTTATCTCCCTAATCTCACATGCCCATTGCCCATTTGCTTTAGGGGTCCTCGGACACATGCTAAGGCCAACCTTTGCCCTGTGGCTTATCTATCAACCCTACTGTTTGGGGATGGGCCCCCTGCCTATGAACATTGTCAGCAGCCTCTCTACTTATTAAGGAGCCAAAGAAACTCACCTTTGGGGCCCCAGTCACAATCCTGGCTTCCCATCACCTAAAGGAACTTCTCACTTACAAGGATTTACATTCCTTACCCCCCTGTCGCCTTTTATCTCTACAGGCGGAAGATCTCAGTCTTACTTTCCACACATGCTCACTTTTAAATCCTGCTACTCTCCTCCCCACTCCTCAGGACTTTTCCACCTCTTCTCCTCTTAGCTATTCATGCATTGAAACTCTGGAGGGGCTTCTTCCACATCCCTCCCACATACAGGAAGGCCCCTTGCTCCAGGCAACACACACATGGATCACAGATGGCTCTTACTTCCTTCAGGAGGGAGTTCTTCAGGTAGGGTATGTTATAGTCTCTCTTACCTCAGTTGTGGAAGTGGCTCCCTTCCCCAATAATTCATCCAATCAGCAGGCTGAACTTGTTGCCCTCATAAGAGCCTTCACTTTAGCAAAGGGAGCCTCCCTCAGTGTCTACACTGACTCTAAATACACTTTCCACATACTTCTCTCCCACTCTGCTATTTGGAAGGAGCGCCGATTCCTTCCCACCAAGGGAACCTCAATTACTAATGCCCCGTTTATCTCTGATCTTCTTCAGGCCTCAAAGCTTCCCACTGCCATTGGAACTGAAGGATGGCAGCTAAGTAACCCCTTTCTGCAGTGGGCACTTCCTTTCCTGACCTCTCTCCTTGTCATAGGCCTTTTGCTAATGCTTGCCCCCTGTGTCATCAGATTTATTCAAGATCAGATTCAAAGGATCTCCAACCAAACCGTGAACCAGCTTCCGTTACAGGACTTCCAAACCCTCATCAAAATTGGGCCATCTGGAGTCAGCATTTGTCGGCATCTCCTGACCATCCCCATGGCCTCAATGACACCCCATGTCCCTAACAAGGGTCCAGATGCCGCCCATTCCCAGCAGGAAGAAGCTCCAGAAGATTGATCTATGCCCCTGTTCCTTAAGAGGCCCAATAACAAACAAAAAGGGCGGGGGGAATGTAAGGTCCTGGCTTAGCATCTGGATGGCCCTCTTAAGTGACAGCTGCTATTTTAAGAAAAATTTCACTTTTCCGCCCAAGCCCAAGGGCATTTTTGACAAAAGAATGAAAAGTCATTTCTGAGGAAGTGAAAGTCCACTCCCTCATACCAACCAAACCCTTAACTGCTTGTTTTAGGACCTGCCTGGCCCTAATCCCTGAGCCTGGTCCATAAAAGTCCCAAATCCCAATCCTGTTTTGCCTCTCTCTGTCTGTGGAGTTTATTTGTCAGAGCTGTGTTATCTCTGCCTTGTCTTCATCTTTCATTTCTCACATGCCCATTTCCCAGTTCCTCACTTTCCTTGCATCCACAACTTTGAGCTCTTATTTCACAAGAAGCAAAGTAATTGCTTTGCCATGCAACTAAGTGACTTAAATATTTAATGGAAATTATCATTTAAATGAATACATGACTTTACTATTAAAAGCACTGTTTATTCTGAATACTTTTAAAATAAAGTCATTTTCACTTGTTTTGTTTTTGTTTTGATAGATTTTGACTTTTCGTAGTTTTCTTCATTTTTGTGAAGTTTATATTCTTTATCTGTTGTCCCTACTTAAGATTTTGTGTGTTGGGGTATGATGCTGATAGATACCTCCAGCTGGATATAGCTCCACTGATGCAGCATTTCTGGCCTCTCTATATCCCCCCTCTAATTTATTCTATCCCGAAAAGTTAGAGTGACTTATTTACAAGTGGGCCATACATAGCCCAGCTTTCCTTTATTTCTTAGGAATGAAATCTGTATAGGAAGTAAATTTTCTCCTGTAGGGATGGATGGGAGTTGACAGCATGATTGAAATGCAATGTGTCAGAAATGGGGACAGAGTGAACATCCTCCCAAATCTGGGACTGGCACACCTAAAGTAACAACCTCTATTAATAGTGAAAAGGATATCTTGGCCTCAATCTGTACTTCTTCTCCCCTCATTTGTTCAGAACCCCTCTGGTAAAAGGGGAGGCTCTTTCTTAGATCATCTCATGGATACTATCATTTGATATATAGGTAGGGGTATGGAGAAATGAAACAAGTAGAATTCTTTTTTTTTTTCCCAGAATACAATTCTTCAGCAAAATAAACTTCTGGATACTCTTGGCTTGAAGTCTAAGGGTTTGGGTTTTAGTGTCGGGAAAGGGCATTTTGACTTTGGTGGTTTATAGAAATTTCTATTAGGTTCTTGGAGGGAAATGTCCATTGACTTTTGTCTATTGTGGCCTGGCCAAAGATTTCAATCCAGCTACATGACAGCTTGTCTTGCATGAGTCACAAGGGGCTGTTTTTATATTGTTAGAGTCCATGCAGGCAGTGATGAAGCTGGGTGGATGGCTTCATCAGAGAAAAATGGAAGGCCGTGGAAGTAATCTGAAGAATGACCACAGACATTAGTGAAAACACAGCTGAGGCAAGAATTAAATTACAGGCACAGACAAGCTCAGAGTCAGCACTGCTAAGCCTTAGTACACAGCTACAGCTTTTTAGAGCCACGGTTTGACTGCAGGAAAAAGTGATTTTTATGAGTCTTTAAGGCATTGGTGATCTAAACAATATTTCCCCTTTTTAACCAGTAAAATAATTAAGTTGTGTGTCCCATGCACAGTGTCAGGAAGGTTATTGACTATACTTGTTAGTATCAGACATACAGACAGCACTTGCTCCACTGTCCTAACTTCCATTCTATGTTCAGAGCCCAGGCGGTATCTGTCCAGCAGCTAAATTGAGGCTAAACTTGTATTCATGTGGCTTGTACATAAGTGTTATTCCCCTACCATATGGTTTCATGTTAGCATGAGATTAATTATATATGTGGGAAAATTCTTCCCTAGGAGGCAGAATTCTTCCGCCCAAGCCATTCTGTAGAAAGAGCACTGGAAACAGTCACCAAAGCTCAGAACTGACAAGTAAGCTCACAAGAGTGTGAATGCTGTTACTGAGTAGAGACGTATTCACTTCAGTATTCAGAGGCAGGAAACTCAGGGCTCAAAGAAGTATATATTAAGAAATTAGAAAGAAATCATAAAAGCGTAGTGCCCAAGTTAATATTTTTTTCCTGGAAAATTTGACCCAACTGAGTTTATAAATCTTAGATTGGGGGTTTTAAAACAAATATTTTACTCCTCATGTCAACAGATTTTTTCCATGGTGTTTGGGAACATTAAGTTTAAAAACTGAATTTGTCTACTTTGTCCTCAATCTTGGGGCAAAATAGTTTTTTCACTATTAAGGATGATGTCATCTATAAATTTTAAAGATGCCCTTTAAGGAACCAAGGAAATTCCTTTTTTTTTTTTTTCTTCAAGTTTTGCAAAATTTAAAGAATCATGTATGGATGTTGAATTTTGTGACTTTTTCTGTTGTCTTCATATGATTTTTTTCCCCCTTTAGTCTATTGACATGGTGAATTATACTGATTGAGGATCGAAAGTTGAATCAGCCTTGTATTCTCAGGATAAGGTGCTTGGTTTATGTGCTTTTTGGTATATTGATGACTTTGGTCTGTTATTATTTTGATGATAATTTTTTAGTGTGGTCCTGTTAATGATAATATTGATCTTTATTTTTTTGCCCTTTGCAAGAAGAGGAGGTATTAGGGAGTAGTGGTTCTTCAATTTTCTTTGGTTGCTTTTGTATAAATAATATTATTTCTTCCTTTAATGTTTAATATGCTTGTAAGCTAACTTGCCCTGCAATTATCTTATAGAAAGGATTTTAAGCACAAGTTAAATTTATTTAATCAACAACATAAGACTATACAGGTTGTCTGTTTCTTCATAAGTGAGCTTTTATTTTTTGGCTTTTGTGGAATTTGGCATTTCATCTAACTAGTCAAATGTATTGGTGAAAGGTTGCTAAATGTTATTGTTTTAATGTTTATAAGTATCTGGATCATGTCTGCTTTATTCTTGACATTGTTAATTTTGTGTGTGTGTGTGTGTGTGTGTGTGTGTGCGCGCGCGCGCGCGCGCGTGCGCGCCAAGAATTGAACCCAGGGCCTTGTGCATGAAAGGCAAGCAGTCTACCATCTGATCTATAATCCAAGCCCCTGATATTGTTAATTTTTATATTCTCCTTTCTCTGGTCAGTATGATAAAATGTTATAAGTTGTGTCGATCTTATCAAACAACCAGATTTTGCTTTCATTGATTTTTTTTCTCAATTTGTTCCTTCCTTTTCAACTTAATTCATTTTTGTTCTTTATCCTTCTGCATGTGTTTCTAGTATATTGAGGTGCACACTTATAATTTGAAAGTTTTCTATTTTTGCCTGATTTCTATCTGTCTGATATCAACATTTAGTGTTATAAACTTCACACTTAGCACTCCTTTTACTGAATGCCACAAATGTTGATATATTATGTTTCATTTTAATTTAGATGAAAACTTTCTAATTTCCCCTGTGAGTTCCCAATTTTATTTGTGGATTATTTAAATTGAATTATTTAATTTTCAAATATTTGAGTGTTTCCCAGTTATCTGTTATTATTTCTAATTTAACTTTGTTATGGTAAGAGAACACATTTTTTTATAATTTAAAATCTTTTAGATTAAAAGAGCACAGGATATAGTCTGTCTTGGTGAACTAAAAAATTAAAACACAGACCATGGCACATACTGGTAAAAGAATACCCATTTTGCTTTTGTAATAAGTGTTCTATAAACGTCAACTAAGTCAATTTCATTGATGGTGTTGCTCAAGTCTTCTATAATCTTACTGATTTTCTGTCTGCTTGTTCTATCAATTAGAGAAGTTTGAAGTTTAAGTAGACAATTATAAGTTTGTCCATCTACTTTTGTATCCACTTTCACTAGATGAAACTCTGTTGTTAGATCCATATAAATTTGTGATGATAAGTCACTTTGGATAATTGACTCTTTCATTGTTGAAAATAATGTGCTTTTGCTGGCTCAAAAGTCCATCTTTTCTAATATTAATAATACACCTAGCTTTCTCAATTTGTGTTTTTATAGTTTCCAAATTTTTTCTTTGTACATGTTTGTAATTTTTTTTTTGTCCCTTCATTTTTACATTTCTCTGTATTTGAAATAGATTTCTTTTCCCTTGTTTTCTTTCAGTTCTTAGCAGTTTGGAAATGGTATATCTAGGAGTATGGTTTTTTGTTTTGTGGTCCTGGATATTGAACTCAGGACCTCACACATGCTAAAGAAGTACTTTACTACTGAGCTACATTCCCAGCCCTAGGTGTATAGGTTTTGCTATATATCCTGATTTTTGTCTTTTGAAATACTTTGATCTGTTGTCTGGTTTCTGCTATTAATTTTGAAAAATTAATTTGTGGAAACTTCTTGACTATCACTTATTCAAATATTTATTTTGCCTCACTTTTATTTCTTCAGGCTTCCAAATATGTATATATTTTCTTCTTTGAGTTTTTTTTCCACAGGTTTCAGATGCTCTGTTCTGTCTTTTTTATTTGTTTTTCTCTTTTTTTCTTTATTCTTTGTTTTAATTTGGATAATGCCATTTGATCTATCTTCAAGTTCACTTTCCTTGGCTGTGTTAAGTTTACTGATAAACCCATCAAAGTATTATCTTTATTACTGTGCTTTTCATTTAGATGTTTTCATTTAATTCTTTCCTATAATTCTCAGGTTACTCCTAAATTATCCTCTGATCTTAACATGATTTCCATTAAATGGTTTAACCTAATAATAATAGCCTTAATTTTCCCTTTATCAGTTTCCAAATCTACATTATATCTGAATCTGATTTTAATTGCTTTGTCTGTTGAGAATGTGTTGATATTTTTATTGTTTTGTATGCATTTTATTTATTTGCTATAGAAGTTGGACATTTTGTGTATAGCCCAGAGCCTGAGGTAAATGTTTGTTAGTCCTGGAATTGAGCATGGCTTTCTTTCTGTTTGCTTTTTATATGTGGGTAGAACCTATCTAGTCCAGAAGTGAACTAGAACTAATCAGACTAATGGCTGCCATGGTTATCTTGAAATCATCGCAGTCTTAAAATTCCTCTGATGTTACCTTTCATTTAGGATGCAGCTGTTTGCCTGTGGGTTTGGCCATTATCTGCTCTATATCTGGCTTGGATTCCCTTTGTGCTGTGCTTTAGAGAGGCTCTCCTTCCAAGTAGAGCTTACTTACAGTAAGCAGTGGCCTCCGATGACTTCACTGTTTTTAGTATGGTGATGAGGACAATGTACATTTTCTATTATTAATTAATTTATTAATTAGGTTCTGGAGATTTCAACCCAGGGGCACTTTACCACTGAACTACACCTCTAGCCATTTCTGTTTTTTGAGACAGATCTCACTAAGCTTAGGGCCTCCCTAAATTGTTAAGATTGTCCTTGAAATTATGATCCTCCTGTCTCAGCCTCCTGAGCCTCTGAGATGACAGAATGAGCCCTGGACCTGGCTCCATTATTTTATTAAACCTTAGTCTTCGGCAGGCAAGGTTTCCTTGGGTTTTACAAGAGTCCTTGGAGTGATCTTGTGTTTCCCTCAGGGTATGATTTTTCCTTGTTCACTTCCCCTAACTGCAGTTCTGATTTAGGGTTTCCCCCTCTTCTCCAAGCTGTGTAAGACTTTTGATCTATAATGGAGGACTTCCTTCAAGGTTTCTATACTGCATAGGTTCCTTTACAACCGTCACCATCTTTTCCTCATGTGGGTGTGAGTACCTGGTGAGGTCCAGGAGGAAGAACATGCGAGTGTATTCTGGTACCAGCAGTCCTCAAGGACAATCGATCCTCTTACTAACAAATACTCAGCTTGTTGCAATTTATTAAATACTTTTGGTAAAATTCTTATTGGTGTCTGGAGGCATATGCCTAAGTAAAGAATTGTTCCAATTTCTTCTTAGAAGAACCTGTTTTTCCTTAGATTTTTGACTTAGTGGTTGCCTAATCCAAACTTGTTGGTTTCAATAGTTGTCAAATAGGGTCAAGAAAATTGAGATTTTTTTCAGATTATCTGGAAGATTTTTGTAGTAGTTGTCATTTTTATAATTGAAAATACAGGAACAATGCTCTTTCTGGACCTGTGTATCCTGGATAGAGACCAAAAGTCCTACTTTTATTTCTGTGCTTCCTGCTATATATTGTGACATCTTACTAAAGGAGGTATTTATCTACTAACTCTTCCATTCATGCATATATTTCCAGGAAGCACATTATGTATAAGGATACCAAAGTCAATTAAACAAACTCTCTCTCATTATACTAGAATGACTCTTTTTCTGACCAGAACATGATTATCTTAAGAAATATTTCTCAAATTTTAATAATTTCTAAAGCCCTTTTAGAAGAAAATAATTCTCATATAATTTTAAAATATAGTTGTTTGAGAAATTCTTTAGAACATATTCCATTGAAAATACCTTTGCATTGCAAATTAGATGCAAAATTTAGCTTTCGTTACTAGTCAAATTCAAAAAGATTATCATTAGATTGAAAACACAAAATAAAGTTCTCATCGATCTCATTGACCTTTAATTACAGAACTGAAATATCAGTTTGAATACTAGTAGACTAGATCAGTTTCCAGAGATTCTGCTTTTTAATTCTTTGACTTTATGGCAAAAGAATGAATGAATGAGTAGTGAAGGATGAATGTAATATTTTAAACATCAAAGCTCTAATAATAGGGCTGGGTATGTGGCTCAAGCGGTAGCTCGCTCGCCTGGCAGGCGTGCGGCCCGGGTTCGATCCTCAGCACCACATACAAAGATGTTGTGTCCGCCGATAACTAAAAAATAAATATTAAAAATTTTCTCTCTCCCTCTCTCTCTCTCACTCTCTCTTTTAAAAAAAAGCTCTAATAATAAAATAATCATTTTCTTTTCTTTAGTCATAGGAAGTCATATTTTTAGTTCAACTGGGTTAATGATGCTTGAATGAGGATTTATTATGTCTCTATAGAGCCTATCAAATATTGGCAACAGGTCTAGAAACAAGGCTGGCATGTAAAAAATAATAGTGCTGTCGAGTTGTTATTAAATCCATAAGCAAAATAGCAGTGATATAGCAGTGATATCAATGGTACTGAGATAACCAGAGGTCAAGTAAATAGTATCAATAGCCTTGCAAAAGCACAACCAAATAGTAGTGGCCTCAGGAGCATTATGAATAATGCACTTGAATGTCAGTGTATTTGGGAATATTTTGAATCATGCTTTTGAATGACAGTAATCTCTAAGGCATTTTAAATGGTAGGATTAAAATGACAGGACTTTAAGAATGCTGTGACCAGAAATAGATGAACATGAAATAGTTTGGAAATCAGGTTCAGTTTGAACATTCAAAAGTTTGCTTACACAAATTTTTAAGTACACATCCTCAGAGAATTGGTTCAAGTAGTTTCAAATTCATCTAAAAAATACAATGGACATTTTGAACCATTGTGAAATATCACACAGCTGATAGTCATATATTCCTGTCACATAATATTCTCAGAGACATTTAAGAATGTTGTAAAAGCATTGCATAAAATCTACATCCTTTGCGATAGGCAGTCAAGATTTTAGTCTCCTGATAGTACTGGTGATATGTTATTGTAGGACTAGGTAGAGAAAGTAGACTGTCCTTAGGGAATAGTATGAAGCAGCATTAAATTGGTTGAAAAGTTTTATTGAAATAAAAAAAAGCTCCAATAAGAAAGAATGCTCTTTTTAGCAATTTCTTTAAAGACTTCATTGCTCAGAAGTTTGCTTCTGTTTCATAAAGCTTTTAAATAATCAGGTCTAGGGGAGGGATAGGGCAGGAGTAAAGGACCCCCTAAAAACAGAAATACCCACACATTGCTGGTGTGCCTACAAACTGGTGCAGCCAATATGGAAAGCAGTGTGGAGATTCCTTGGAAAACTGGGAATGAAATCACCTTTTAACCCAGCTATCCTACTCCTTGGTTTATACCCAAAGGACTTAAAAACAGCATACTACAGGAACACAGCCACATCAATGTTTATAGCAGCACAATTCACAATAGATAAACTGTGGAACCAACCTAGATGCCCTTCAGTAGATGAATGAATAAAGAAAATGTGGTGTATACACACAATGGAATATTATTAAGCATTTAAAGAGCATAAAATCATGGCATTTGTAGGTAAATGGATGGAGTTGGAGAATATAATGCTAAGTGAAGTTAGCCAATCTCACAAAACCAAGTGCTGAATGTTTTCTCTGACATAAGGAGGCTGCTTCATAATGGGGTTGGGAGGGGGAGCATAGGAGGATTAGATGAAATCTAGATAGGGCAAAGGAGTAGAAGGGGAAGGGAGGAGGCATGGGGATAAAAAAACATGTTAGAATGAGATGGATATCATTACCCTAATACATGTATGAAGACATGAATTGTGTGAATATACTTTGTGTACAGCTAGAGATGGGAAAAATTGTGCTCTATAATATGAATTGTAATGAATTCCGCTGTCATATAAAACAAATTAGAATAAAAAATTTAAAAAATTTACAAAAAAGACCGAATCACATAGAAGAAAGACAAAGTGAGGATGGGGATTAGAATTGAGAATATCGAAAAACACTGTAGGGAACATTAGACCTCAGAAGTAGAGTGGAGCATTAGGAGTAAAAGAACACTAGTAATGGATGCATAATATCCAGAATCTGTCAGAGTGAGTATGTGCAAATATGTATGATTATAAGTGACATCAATTTTGGGAGAATATTCAATGATACAGATAATAGCTTGTAAACAAAAAATAGGTTATTTCATTATCCAAATGTATCACTATTATAATTCTCGTGTGATTTTTTTCTTTTATCCAAATGCTCGATCACAACATTTGTAATGAAGGACATGTTCTGGATGAAGAGGAGGAAAGGGACATTGCTTTTTATTTTTTACTTATTGCAGTGGGAGAGTGCTATTTGTGTCAAGTGCTTTGGGAGCCTCAGATGCTAAATACCTTCCACCATGTACAGGACACTGCACATACAAAGAATTGTTTTGCTTCAAATGAGAAACACTGGAACCAGAAATAATCAGTAAGCCCATTTAAAATAATGGTAAAATATGATATATTTTCAACAGTAAGCACATGTTTTTGCTTAATTTTTAGTTTGTTTCTCAGGTACATAGTCATCTACAGATTAAGAATACCATTTTATTTACAACTTTAATAAAACTGGAAAGATTTCTCTTTTTAGATAAGTTTGCTTCTAGAGACAATATGATTCACCATGTTCTAGATCATTTCCCATTTTATATTGTACCGGCAGACAAATACACAGTTTTAAGCCACTCTTAGAAGCAGTATGAGTATTCATGAGTTTCATGTATAAGGAATCTTACAGAAAAATCTTTTCAGCAACAACAAAAATTTGGTTCCAGTGTATAGGTGTTGTATCAAACAAATTTTAAATCAACACTGTTGGGATAAAATAAAAAGAAATAACTGGAGATTAGAAATTGAAACTCTTGCTGAGATATTGGAGACAGAGAATTTGCAATAAACCATCAAGAAGGAGGAAAAGAAAATGAAACTCTTGTTTTAGAAACACATTCATATTTCATCTCTGAGCTGGGATTGGGATTAGATACACACTGTGTTGATGAAACAGGAGTCTACGGGGGAACAATCACCATCCTTTTTATAAAACCAGAAGGGGGTAAACATCTTGAGCACAGATATCTATTTAATTCTACCTGTCATCTGTAGCGAAGTGGTACAAATATATTAGTTGATGAGGTCTTGACTGCTGGGAGAAAGATATACTGGTCCGAAGTTGTTAGTGAGACTTTGTACTAAAAATAAATCCATTGTAAATTATACCTTATTGATTATTTAAAATGCTTAACAAGGCACTTACCTGGTCAGAAGTGAGTTTCTTTCTCTTCGAACTGTTTTTTATAGTGAATGTAAAATGTTCATGAGAATCTGTAAGATTCTACTATGAGTGATGTAAGAATTTATTATAGACGTTTGAACTTATACAGTATCTCCAATATTTCTCCTTAAAAGTTTATGTCTGTTAACTTAAGTTTACTACAATGAAGATTTTCTAGAACCTAAATGGATATTTAATAAATACTTCACTTTACACCAATTATTTATATGCATGATACATATTTTAATAAACATCCTAACTTTTCACTAATCATCTATATAGCGTACATCATTTTCCATTTCTAATGGCATGCTATTTTGGGTGCTGACTTTAAAAACTATATAAAAAATTTATAACAGTAGTAATAGCTATCATTTGTTTGGGGCTTACTATGTGCAGGCAATTTACATACATTATCTCTAATTCTCATAATAACAATGCAAGATGGTGTTATTATTCCTAGTTTAGAGGTAATTCCTTGTGTATAAGAGAAATATGTGGAATTGCTGGACTTAAAGTCTCAAATCTTTATCATACTATAGTCTTTGTATTATACTACTATGCGTGGAACAAAACTGTTAAGTGGTTTTGGTTCTCAGTTTAAACCTCTGAGTGACGTAAATAATTTATTACAGAAGTTTGAACTTACACAATTGGGGGAACTGGTTAAATACATGGTGTGAGGTTGTCCCTTTTGGGTCTCGTGCTGGGCCTGAAGTCAGCAGTTGGGCAAAAGAAATGGAAGATGGATATGAGTGGGAGGCAAGGATGAGGTGGAAGCCATGAGAATGATCTGGAACACACTACGATTATTTAATTGAAACCTGTGCTGATCCCTCACTGTCTCCAACTTCAGTGATGCTTGTGATCTGTAGAAGCAGCTGGCACACTGATTCTCAAGCTGAATATGCACCTGAAATAAAATTTCAGGAAGCTAAAGGAGGAGATCTGAATGGCGCTGGGGGAGCTGTGGCCCAAGGCCACTTGGTTAGCAAGCAAGTTAGTGAGGCCTTGGTGAGCTGCAACAGTACAAAGTTCTGCACTTGGACCTCTGAGAGAAATCATGGCTGCTTTTCTTCACTTCTGCCCTCCAAACCTCATGCATATTTCCCCTGTGGCCAGTCCTGCCCCAGGCCCACAGGTATGAGCAATCTTAGAAACAAAAATTTCAGCCTAGCTAAGCTGTCACAAGGCAAAGCTACTACATTTAGTTATACAGATGGTTAATTTTCCAGCAAGGAAATTATGTAGAAATATGTTAAACGATACATTGTTACACATTTGCTTTTCTCTACTTATCAAATACAGTTGTTATGTCTTGATTTACTAGGTAAATAGGTGTATAGAGTAATATTTTTCAGGAGAAGAAAGATGCAAATTTATTTACTATTCATAATATCATTTATTTCACATAAAGGGAACCAAAGTGATGAAAGCCATTGACTAAGGATTTGAAGCATTGAAAATTCTATCTGAAACATTTTGCAACTCAAACTAGGAGTGTCTATAACTCTAATGAGTTTTGCTTGAATGGAGAAAATGATAATGAATATCATTAGAGAAGATGGGATAGAGCAGTTGTTTTTGTTCTACTCTGTGGCTGCATTCTCCAAATATAAGCAGGAAATTTCTGCAGGAGTCAAAGTGCTCCAGTAGAAATATTTTAGATATGATATTTTGGTACCCAAAATGAATTTATCTTCAAAGAAAGAATCTAATGTGTCTATATAAACAGACCCATTACTTTGTGGTCTAGGTAAGGGAGTTAAGGCTAAGAATATAATTCTAAATACCAAATGTTCAGAAGGAAGCGGGAAAAAGTCAGCTAAAAGCATATACAGTATTGATATGAAGCACAACCCTGATACGATGATAACCCTTCATTCCTCTTGCATGCTCATGACACCACCATATTATAAAGATGTCCTCAGGCGTCTCAGGGCATCATAACTATTCTAAAATAGAATGTCCATTGATTTTTTTTAATAAAAGTTTTTATGAAAGTTGTACTTACTAAAGAAACTTCAGAAAAAAATTAGCAAAAATTAAAGAAATACAATTCCAGTGCTATTAGTCATGGGAGATTAATGAATTATCCCCAAACTAGGCTTAAAACAACACAAATTTATTATGTTGGCATTTATGTGGGTCAGGAATTTGGCCATGACTTACTTGTCATTATTTAATAATTCAGCCAAAGGCTTCTAGTTATATCATCCAATCTTTTTATGGAATCTAGTGATCTTATGTCCATAGTCTGGGCAACTAACCTTTGAAAGTATTGTTTAATGGGGTTTATCTTGTCTCAATTCAAGTTGATGCACAACACTTAATGAGACTCTTGCCACTTCAAATTCATTTTCCCTTACTTTTAAAACTTTTTGTTTATCACAAATTGACCTATTGTACAGATTTCTTGTGTATGTATCACTCAGCTCCCTCCAACTTTATTATCTTATGTAACCATACTTCAATTATCAAAACTAAGATTAAAAACATCAACACAATGCTATTAAGTAAACTACAAACTATTCAACTTCTTCCGGTTTCCCACTAATGTCCCTTTCTGTTTTAGGATACAAACCAGGATACCACACTGCAATTACTTGTCATATCTTTTGTGTGTCCTTCAGACTGTGATGAATTCTTAATACTTCCTTCAATACCTCAACACATTAGAAACAATGTATATAATACATTCCATGTTCATTAAAATTCAGGTATTTTATTGAATGTCCCACAGTGTAGGCTTGACTTATGTTTTCTCATGATACACCATAGGTATAGATTTGGGGGAGGAATATCACAGAGGCAATGGACCATTCTCATTGCCTAATATTAGGGTTATGATATTATAGGATATTCATATGATTGGTGATGCCAATACTGATCTCTGGTGTTATAAGTTGAATTGTGTACCCTAAAACTCAGGTCCTAACTCTTAGCACTTCAGAATGTGACCTTATTTGGAAACAGTCATGCACATGAAATTGCTTAAGACAAGGTCAGACTGGAGCAGAGTGCTTTCCTAAACAACATTTCTGGTGTTTTTTATTTATTTATTTTTTTTTAAGAAGGAGGAAGTTGGGCACAAACAGTGGTGTAGGGAAAAGATCAAAGAACCGAGCCTGCCTCAGAGATCTCAGAAGGAGTCAATACTGTGGTCATTTGATTTTTGAGCTTCTGGCTTCCAGAAATATCATAAAATAAATGTTTGTTGTTTAAACTCCCTATCATGGTATTTTGTTAAGGAGCCCCTAGTAAACTAATAAAAGTGGTTAGTTATCTTCTATAAATATATCTTTGTATACTCTGTTAGAAGTGAGTCACTAAACTGAGCTCATTCTCAAGGGTGGAAAAATGGAGATTGACTTCCTGAATGGAGGCGTTTCAAACTATTTATGAATGTATAGTAAAACCATCACAATAATTAATCATGTTTTTGGCTGGGTATTTTGGGACTATGCAAATGTCCTGTTTCTCTTTAAGCTTTCATTTAGTATTCTTACTTCCCTTGATTGGTCATGCCTGCAGCAGTTTTTGTGGTATCCTGGGGGAGCTATTCTATTTTCCTCACGAGTCTGTGTTCATTAATTAGAAGTCTTCTTTAAGAAAGAATTGTTCCCTCTTTCCTCTTTATTCATTTATTTATTCAGTGATCATATTATAAGGAATTAAAGATATCTTTTCTCTTGGATTATAATCTAGTACTATCATAATTTGTTACTCAAATTGTTATGGTTTTGGTCATTAGTCACTCTTTCAGCTTGGCTTATGTCCTTTTGACATGACCCTGTCAAAAAAAAAAAAACCTTTTTTTTCAACATTCTTGTTTTTAGGCACCACAGAATGCTCCACACTCATCCTACATTTTTTCTCTTCCTCCGACTGGAATGAACTGCTTTTCAAACAGCCCTTATATTATAGAGTCGCAATTAGAGATCATGGTCTAGGTGCTAGTTGTGTTTATTGTTCTTAGTGTTTCACTTCTTCGAGGTGGCCTCAGCAGAGAAGGGTAGGTCTTAGTAAGACCTATCACTGGTATGTTTTTATCTTTGTAGTTTTCTCTTTTCCAGAGAGTGAGAGAGATGAAATTGTATAATATGTAGCTTTGTGTGTTTGACATCTTTAAGTTTCACTTTAAGATTCACCCATGTTGTTCCATGAATCATATATAATTTGTTCATTTTTATTGCTATGTAGTATTCCATTATATAGTTGGGTATACTGCGATTTGTCCATTTTAATGTTCAAGGATATCTGGTTTATATTGAGTTTTGGGCAATTATGAGAATGGTTATAAAAATTTATTTTTCTGTAAATCATTACATAAATGTGTTTCAGTTCATTTTGGGAAACACTTAGGAGTGGGATTGCTTGGTTCTTTTCTTTTATGTAAAATTCCTATTTAACTGTCTTCATTCTTGAGAATTATTTATGGGCATATGCAACACTAAGAAATCCCACTACTTTTGTATAGCAAACAAAAATCTGTTCTGATATCCTTTTTTTAGAGTAATATAGGTTGTAAAGAATCATCTTTCTGACTAAAAATTTTAATCACAAATAATTACTCCTTCATTGACCCTAACAGTAAAGAGTTTGAGATGAATATTATTATTTTTTATTAATGCAGTGTACTTAAGAATTTTTTTTCTTTTCTTTTTTGGGTACCAGGGATTGAACACAGGGGTGATTTACCACTGAGCCACATCTCCAGCCTTTTTAATATTTTATTTAGAGATAGGGTCTTGCTGAGTTGCCTAGGGCCTCTCTAAATTGCTGAGCCTGGCTTTGAACTTGCAATCCTCCTGTCTCAGCCTCCCAAGCCACTGGGATTACAGGTGTGTGCCTCCATGCTCAGTCTAAAGTTTCTTATAAGTACTATGTATTTATTTATTGGGGTACTGTGGATTGAACTCAGAAGCACTCGACCACTGAGCCACATCTCCAGCCCTATTTTGTATTTTATTTAGAGACAGGGTTGAGTTGCTTAGCACCTCACTTTTGCTGAGGCTCGCTTTGAACTTGTGATCCTCCTGCCTCAGCCACTGTGATTGCAGGCATGCACCACCATGCCTGGCACTATTTTATTTTTTATAAGAAAATGTATACATATGCATATAGTGTTAAATTAAAGTTTAAAATTTAAAACCTTATTAATGGAAAATAAATATTTATTAAAATGTCCATTTGAAAATAAATATCAAGCTTTCAATATAACTGAATAATTTGAGATTTTACTAGAAGATTATATTGTAGAGTTTACTAACTTGTTAATAAAATTTTTGTGTGAAATGTTGTTGTGGAAATGCTCAAATCCATGTTGATCTGGTTGACCACAAATGCATACATAGTGAGATAAGCCCTGGTTTGATGCCAGTCCACTTAAGTGTTTCCACTTTTATGTGTCTATTCACCCATTCCATATATAGCGCTCACAATTTTTTTCAGGAGTTATTCTAAGATTCTTACAGTCTGTGTAAAACATGTATGATAACATTATTGGGTAAGTAATAATTGCCGCAGTCCGGCTGCAGCAAAATAACCGGGGGGTGACGAGCATCTTGTGTACATTGATACAGCAGGAGTGGGAGCCCTTTATTGTAGGACCGGAGGGGTATATATACATTCCACACAGCTTATCTTAATTAACATAAACTAGATACAGCAGTCAACCAGTAAGGAATCTCCACACTTAATGGCTCCATGGAGTTAGTTCACAAACCACTCCCTCTGGCAAAATGCCAGGCGCCATCCTGACTTGTTTACAGACCCTAACAAATAATAATTTCATTTTGTTTTATTAATAATCTGAACCAAAGGATGATTAGGGAACCTCTCTGAAGTCATCCATTTACTTTATTCATCTCAAGTTCTTTTTAGCATGTGACTTCTTGTTCTTTGTCTTAATTTTTCTTAAAGGAGTGTATGATGTTTATTTCTCTATGTATTCCTGATAGTCCTAGTGAATTGTCTATGGAGATCAGGACTCGGTAGCTGCTATAACAATCACTGGGGAGCAGATTGGTTAGTGGGGATCACATATTTTGGGAGGCATTAATGCTAGTTCAAATGTTACCTTCTCAGTAAGATATACTTCTACAGTTTTTTTTTAAAGAGAGAGAGAGAGAGAGAATTTTTAATATTTATTTTTTAGTTTTCGGCAGATACAACATCTTTGTATGTGGTGCTGAGGATCGAACCCGGGCCGCACGCATGCCAGGCAAGCGCGCTACCGATTGAGCCACATCCCCAGCCCCAAGATATACTTCTAAATTGTCTGTATGAATTAATAAACACATATGATCCTGAAATGTTAATATGAAGGATAGGACAATTACTAAAAAATACCTAAACACCTATGGGGAACTGATTTGACGATTATAAGAAACCTTGACCATATGTCAATATGTTCTCGCTCATATTTTTAAATGGAGGAGCGAGCTTCAGAAGTGCTGAATGACTTACCTGGAGTCACTCCTGAATTCCAGGGCAATGGATTTTTGAAGATCACACTGTGTCTATCTGAGCATTTGTGGGACGCTCTGACTGAGCCCACTATCCTTAACGTTCTGATCTTCAAATCAAGACAGGAGATGTCTACGTAACAACTCCAGCTTGAACATGTCAAGTACTGCTGATTTTCCATTTTGAACTATGATTTTAGGCCCTTGTCATGCTAGTATAGGTTTCTGTATTGTTCTAAACACAGTTATGGGCTTTTCTTTCCATATCATCATCATTTTCAAATAAGCTGAATTTACACTCAAGGGGAAATCAGATATCCATCCACACGATGGCCTTTCATCCACATCAAGGAAACGCATGATTTCATCCCCACCAAGGAAAGATACGATGCTTGGTGGATGATGTCACTTACCACGAGCCCCTTTCTGTTGCAGTGTCATTTGGTGCTGTTTTCTCTTTTATGATTTTATATATCATCCCTCCTCTTAACTCTAGACCTTTACTTATGGAATTATTGCTTCTCTCTACCCCAACTATATTCACTGACTGATACTTCAGAGGCTCTTGACCAATTTCAAACAACCATGAATGAAGAAATACCACAGGACATCTCTTTTTAAATATATTAGTTCCTACCACAAACACTTTTTCTTACCCTAAAAAATTCAACTAATTACTGTCTAAAAGGCCATCTCTCACAGTTGCAATTATGCCAGAGAAATTTTTCTTACTCATACCTACAACTATATTAAATGGTTTTTATACTATGTATTCATGGCTCAGAAATTTGGGGTAAGAAAAGTACCTCTTATGAAGGAGATTTTCTTGTATGGAAATCCCTTTAGCTCATGATTATATTATGATCCTATTGAGACACTAGTTTTTTTTTTTAATGTCTCCAGGTATCAATACTAAATGGAAATATTTGTATTAAACAAATACCATTCAAGAACTGATTTATTTAATTGGACCTTTCCCATCTGAGTTTCCTTTATAACTTATTATATGTTTTTTTTGGGGGGTGGGGTGGTTGGGTACTGGGGACTGAACTCAGGGGCACTTGGCCACTGAGCCACACCCCAGCCCTATTTTGTATTTTATGTAGAGACAGTGTCTTCCTGAGTTGCTTAGTACTTTGCCATTGCTGAGGCTGGCTTTGAACTTGCAATTCTCCTGCCTCAACCTCTGGAGCCACTGGGATTACAGGAGTGCGCCACTGCACCCAGTCATAGAAGTTATATGTTTTTAATTAGATTCTTTTACATCTAGAATTATGAAAGAATCCAGGTGAAAAATATTTTGATATGGTTTACCCTCTATATCAATTCATTTTCTTCTGTAACTTATTGACATGATCTTTTATTGAACCTGTTAGTAACTGTGTTAAGTATTTGAATAGCGCATGAAAATATATGATGTTTAAATATTCAAAGGAAAAAAAATTCACTTAAAAGAAACACTGTATGAATAACTGAAATAAACGCAGGTCCTGACCACAACATTGCAAATTGCTGTTTAAAATCTCCATGGATGGGTACTTCTTTAAAAATAGAAACTGTTTTGATCAAACTCAGATATTTCTATTTTTAAATTCTTGGCATGCTTCTTCAGTAGAAGATCATCCTCAAAAAGAAAAAGGCAGATATAGCCTCCAGCCTACAGTACTTGAACCCCAGGGAAGCAACAATGATTTGACACAGGCAGGCATGCTTATTGCTTATGTTTGGCTTCAGACACTTGGTAGGAGGAACTAGAGTGTGGGGACAGCTTGGCCTTTGGGTTGTTAATTGAGCTGTGAATGTCTAGTTGGTGTAGTGTAACATAAAGCTAAATTGTCGGAGGCATTTGTGAGAATCACAAATAAAAAGGTTAAGTACTTTATAGAACTTATAGCAATTCACCTTTAAAAATCTTATGATGTCTGATAAAACAGTAGGAAATAAAGCTCATCAATTTTAAAGGGGGGATGTTGATTATGTGGTAGTGCTTTAAGAATTCTCTAGGCATTCTTGGTAAACCACAACTTGGAAATGTTACGGATTATAGTAAACCAATTTAATTTTCTCTGTTGCTCAGATTTCTGGTGCGGATATTTAATGATGTGGATAGATTTCTGACTGCGCTAATACTATCACTTACAATAATTCCCCTGACTTGTAATATTTGTAAGTACCTTATAAACAGAAAATAATAGGCTTTCTCTAGGATTTTCTATTATAAGAAGCTATTTTTAAGTCTTTAAGACAGAACTTCATGAGATAATACAAAAACCACTTTTTGTGGTAATCTCTGAAGAATCAACGTATTCAAGAATTTTCCTCAACTGTTTTTTTAAAGAATTGTGCTTTTATTGGTAATGCTTTTAAATAATAAACTGAACATGAAATCTTTTCAGCTAGGTTAATAAAAATGCCACTTGAGTAAATAAGGAATTCAATTTAAAAATGACTTAGTTATCAATTATTTATGTTTTAAAGGTTGTTTTATCATTTTTCTTCTTGGATTCACAATTCACCAAAACCAAACAGGGTCAGCAAGCTTCCAGTTGCTGAAACAGAAATTACTCTGGCAAATTTAAGCAAAAGGTACTTAGAATAACAAATTAAGTGCTTACAAAATCATTGGAAGAGCTAGAGAGCAGGCTTACATTGAGCCATCATGAAGAATTTCAATATCGATAATTTGAAGCTAAACTTCCAAAGATACCTTGACTTCTCCAACCAGAAAACTCCTGTCTGGCTCCTGGGTCCAGGATCTAAATGCCCTACCTGCAGTCCAGAAGTGCAAAAGCCATCACAAAGAGGTGTTCAGTCTTTTCAGACTAGCAGAAGATATCATCTAAGTGTTTTCTCGACTTGGACAATCTGTGAATCTATTTTATATTATACTAAGTCACCAATTCATATATTCACACTTCACCTTCACTCATAACATGCCGGATTCTCTTCATTTCTCCCTGACCTACCTTTCTGGTAATCTCCTCAGTATCTCACAAGTAGGAGTAACTCTCCTCCTCTAGCATCCAGGCTCCTTTGCCCCATCCCTGATCTTCTACTGTTCTGTAGTCATAGATATGCATAGCCATCCTCAGATGGGGACGGCAATGATCAACAGAACCCACTGGCCTGCTGTAACCCAAATATTGGTCACTTTCTTCTCTTTACTGGACACACAAGTTCTTAGCTTGAGCCTCTTTGGAATCATGAGGATGCAGCTGAATATGCACATCCAGTGACACGGTGGACTCACCTAATAGCAGCTCATGAGAACTGCTTTTTTTTTTTTAATTTTGTTTTGATTGTGTTAGCCATTTGTTAACATACTCATTACTAAAAATTAAATCATAGAACTTTATAATTAAATGAACTATTAACTTCACATCAGACTAGAGCTGGGAATAGAGACATAGTGGTATCTCATGATATATCTGCCATATAGTTATCATATATGTAAATAGCCTCAATAGAATAGATAATAGTAAAATTATTATCTTTTATTTAAAAAATTAGAAATTGTTACTTATGACTTTTGTGTCTTGATTTGCGATAAGCTGATAAGCATGTGATAATTGTGTGTTTCTATATCCTAACTAGTGATATTGTTCTCCAAACATTCAACATCACTTCTTTTTTTTTTTTGAATTCATGCATCCCAATGATAATCTGCTACAATATTACATAGCAAGAGCCAAATGACTCACCCAGAGTTTTGCCACCTAAGTCAGTGCTGGTTCCTAAGCCAGGTTTTCTTTACCATCTAATACAGTGAAATGTATTCCAAATTTAGTTCTTTTCTGCACACTTTTTTTAATTTTTATTAGTTGTTCAAAACATTACATAGCTCTCGACATATCATATTTCATACATTTGATTCAAGTGGGTTATGAACTCCCATTTTTACCCCGTATACAGATTGCAGAATCACATTGGTTATACATCCACGTTTTTACATACTGCCATATACTTCTGAAATTGAAAAAAAAAATACATATGTACACACATACACACATACACACACATACACACACATTCATATATTAAAAAAAAAAAAACCACAGGGACTCAGAGATGCTACCCTTGCTAAAAAGAGTGCGTAACTAGAAGGTTGGCATCTTTGCCTTCATTTTGTTTTTGCTTTCTTTACTATTCTTAATCTTTGTGACCTGTACATAGGGATGTTAATTTTAGGAGTACGCATCTAAAAATTGGTAATATAAGGTTTTTTAGCCATAAATTTACCTAATCTGTCTTGTCCCCTTTTAAGACTGAGACAGGATTTGTAGGGGCCTTTACAGCATCCGATTTCAGATTGCTGGAGCAGTACCTAGAAGTCTCTTGTCATCACCCTATACCTTCCCAGAACAGCAGAACCTTGCAGGCACATCACCCCATGATGAGACTCCTAAACAGAAGCAGTCATCTCATGGAAATGGAAGAGTGTCCTTCCAGTATCACAGGTCTGATGTATAAACATCTTCAGCATCAAGTAGAAACGGCTCCCTCAAGTGATAAGGTCATTCCAAAGTCTCCTCAAAGAACCGGAATTGAGATAATGATCAACCAGACCACAATTTGACAAATACTGCTTAATTGCGCATACCTATTACCCCTGCCCCAATTCGTCCTCTATCTAAACCTAAAGCTCATGTCAGCACCTGGAAGACAGCACTGAGATCTTTCACTGTCTTCTCAATATGGCCATAGCAAATTAAAGTTATTTTCTTCTTTTCCTTCTTTTAAACATTACCTTTTGGGTTTGGTTTTGGGGGCAAATGGTCAGACCTGTTTTTTTTTTTTTTTTGACTTTCTGGAGACAGGCCTCTGGCCTAGGACTTGAGTAATGTACAAATAGTGTTTTCCCGTCACTAAGGCAAGGGTCTGGAGCACTGCTAGCACATAGTACAATTCATTTTCTCAATTTCAACTCCTCTTAGCCTTTTTATTCCTCTTGGGCCCAAAGGACATGGTTTCTGGCCTATTACATTCTACCAGTTTACCAAAACAGCTACCCACCTATATCCTAGCTCTCTTGCCATTCAAGCAAAGGATTTAGGGAACAAAATTTTGAAATAGCTTCTTCCTGAATATCAGTATTGGAGACAGACTCTGACAAACTTTATAACATTAGTTTATGTATTTTCAGGATTTGTTTCTTTGATTATTTACTTTATTACTTGAACTCTACCCTGGTACCCAGGTGAGGCCATATGCTCATTTCTCCAGAGAGGAGAATGGAAATTCTAATTTTAATTACCTCATAATTGCATTTTTTTTTGCCCACACAGGAATCCATGTCCATAACCCTAGGACATTCACTCATGTATCCTCCCTTTCCCTATGCCTCTCTGTTCCCAGGTTGGTGGGCAACTCACTCTTTCCCGGACACCAAAGTTTCTGAGTTGTGCACATGGTGGAACATGAGCTCTTTAGTATCATATTAATTATTACTGGTGGAGAAAGATAATTCATGGGTAATGAAAGGTCCCCACATACTCGAGTCTTTTTAGGATAGCTGACTTTAAAATTAAAGTAACTAGAAGCTCCATTTTATGTGGACTAAAGTAGTCTAGGTCTCTTCCCTGCATTTCTGAAGATTCCCCAAGGACTGCCTACATTTTTTCGGAGGAAATACTTTACATCTTGTTATGACTTACTGTTCCTAGTTTCATATTGTTAAGCATTTGCCCTCTTGGCCCTACCCTATAGACAATAATTCTCTTTACTCCTTTCATCCAGGGGTAGACTCTACTTATCATCCCTAAGACAACAAAGGAGACATTGTATGTGACAAACTTATTGTAGTTTGGAGAATAAATAGCACAGAAAATGACAATTTAGATCTTGGTCTCATATATCCATAAAGCCATTCTCTGGGCATTCCCCAACTATATTGATGCTCCACACCCTGCTTTGGCCTCTATCTGTTCTGTTATTATATCTCATTTCCAGGATGCCAATCTCCAGTCTGTCTTTGTCCTCCTTTTTAAGGGAAACAGTAACATTTGGAAAATAAAACATCAGACCATTCACTAAAGACATCTGTTTTATATTATTATTCAGAGTAGTTTGATGATTTTGTTTTAAACTCCCTTATTGAAACCATGCATTTATTTGAATGTGGACTGGTGTGGTATTTGTATCTTCACCTTGTATTACCAGAGATCCTTTTTTTTTTCCTAATCAAAACAGCAACCTTCTTCCTGTCACACCATCCCCCCAAAAAGGTAAAATACCTTCTTTGTGACTAGGTGTTTCCAAGTCTGGTTTTGATTTGTTTTATAGCCAGTGAGGAACTTACTCCTACAAGTGAGAGAGTTTTAAGCTTTCAGACATAACCTTCTGTGGTTCATTCTGCGTTTGTAAAAATCTGAATGTATCTTTGTTAGTGGAAGCTTTTGTTATCTTAGTGAATAATGCTTCTCAGAGTGAACACTGGGAAAGTCTTAACTATCTCAGGACTGTTAACTGCCAAACTATTTAAAAACAGTCTGGTAGTTTGACAGTAAAAATTTCAATCACTACTTAATTACCTCTGTGCTTTGGAGGGTTATGAGACACTGCAAATGTCAAATGTTTTTGTCTCTCAAATTTCTGTGAAGGACAGATGCATCTCAGACATCTCTGGAAAGACTGAATATAAAGACAGATAATTCTTAAAAGTTAGGTGGGGCCAAGGGTCACCTTTAGAGAAAGATTACTTAATTACATTATAGCAGGCCTTCAGGAAATACAATCTATTTCTAACTTGCTTTCACACCCCCACAGATTTCTTTCTGAGTATTGTCTCAAGAAACTTCTTTATGAAGGAATTAAAAAAAAAAAAAAAACATGAGCATCATTTCACCATATCACTCATGTCTTTTGCTACATATATTTATTTGTATGGAATCATGGTCTTTCAAACTTCCTAACCAGGGGCACCAAATATGCTAACCTTAACTTGAGGTCAGTGAATGTATTTTATGAGATATAGTTTTCTTTATATAATGAACTTTTAATCAGTGATTTTTGAACATGTACATTATAGTCTAATGATTAGCTTATTATAAGAATTTAAAAATTTTGAAGCAAAATTTTCACATAAAAATAATATGATGGAAATCTCTCCCTAAGACAGTTTAATAATATATCTCATATGCTGTACATTTGCAATACAGAATAATGCTGTTACAGTATTTATAATGAAAAAATTACAAAGATAATAAAACTGAATCACATAGTGATATGTTGGTCTTCAATAGTGGTATATGAAATTTGCTTAAAGGAAAATAAGGTAGTTGTTTGACTTCAAATGCATTTGGGTATTTGTAAGCCATGGGTAGTTGGTTGACATAGATGACGAGTTTTGATCACATACTCCCTCATTTTGTTATAGAAGTGAGTATCAAACACTACTACTCTTTATCTTCTTGGTTGTAATTCTCTTTCTTTTTTTTATTCCTTACTTGATTGAGTGGCTTATATTCTCCATGGGAAAATTAGCTGAATATTCCTGAGGTAATGAGAAAAGAACTTGGATAGAGAAGCAGGGAAAAAGTTTATAGTTAATGTATGTGAATTAGAAAGTGAACATATATGACTGAATTATATGAATTTTAACAAATAGAAGATTAAAGCATCTATTAGCATAGGTAGGTAGACAAGGGGAAAAGAGAAAGAGGACTTGGTACCCATCATGCAATGACCTAAGGACATAAAGTCACTACTCTGTTCATATGGGTGGGGCTATGGAAGAAATCCATCTTGGGAAGGTGGGCAGACTACTCACCCAATGGCACTGCCAGCCTTCTTCCACATTTCAGAAGGGGGCCTAGCTCTCTCTCCAGCAGAGTTACAAACACACATCATGTTCCTGAGGTCATGCATGTGCCTACAAATTGCAGTGAACCTTAGTTGATTCTTATGTGATCTCCTGCCAGTGATACTAGCTGGCAAAGTGACTCAAGTACACAGAGGCCTGCCCTCAATTTTCATACAGCACAGGTATATGACTTCACCAAATGGGCAACAGCTGCACAATTCTAGGCCCAAAGAAGCCTATCTACCTGCCACTATAAGCTCCTACCACCTATCCTAACCAATGGCTAAAGCCTAATCATTTCAGTTCAGTTAGGTCCCTCCCTAGTTGACTTGCTTGCCCTTCTCTCCAGGGTGTATCCCACTTGTTGCATTGCAGTAAACCTCATCTAAACATTATCTCTGTCTTGCTGTACATTTTTTTTTCTGCACCAGGATAATTGTCCTTATCTTAGACATTAAACCTAAGAATTGAGAAGTGATCACAATGCTCTACAGTCAACTTCAACCTCCAGTAACATATCTTGCATACTGACTTTTTTGAAAACCCAGGAGAAGAGCTGATTGTGTTCATGAGTTCAGATTTTGGTCAGTAGGCTAAGGAATCAATCTGTTACTGAATTGAGAAAGGAATTTCATAAAATATACTGAGTCTCAAAAGAGAAGTGCCAATGGACTATTGGAATGCAGGAAATGTCTATGAACCATTGGCTACAAAACAAGCAACTTCGGAGCAACCCAGCCCATATCCTTGTGCCCATCCATGTCCTTGCCTGAAGAGAGTAGCGTGATGCAAGGGCAATGAGCAAGCACGGGAATACTGGCACAAATTGCATAACTCCACCTGTAGTCTGGCCACTAGCTATTGTTCCTTTAAAAATATTCATGCTCTAGACCAAGGGGTTGCTTTTCATTCTTGAAATAGCCTTCCTTCCCTCTGTTTTTCTTCAAGTGTATAATCCTTGCTTTTCTAGATAAATCTCTTTCTCAATATCTGACAGAAGCTGAAATTTTTTTAAATCATATACCTCAAAGACTCCATCACCCTGAGCAGAGGTCTCCCTCTCTGTGGTCTCCTTGGATCCTTCTCTGGTGACAGAACCAAGCCAGTTTTATCTGTTGTATAGTAGGCCAATCAATGAAATCACAAGTTTTGCCAAAGAGAAAGGCCAAAGCCATGGATATGAGAGGGTCAGTCTCAAATCCATCTTTCCTGGTTTAGTAATTTATGGTATATATAAGTAGGGGCTGAGAAAGGTAGAAACCACCAAAGGGAAAAAAATAGCAGATAAACTCTCATGCCTTAGTTTGTAATTTATTAGAAGTCTCTTCCTAATGTCCCACTCTTTCCAATTTAGAATATATGGGATGTGCCTTTCCCATGACCCTATTCTTAACCACGTCAGCAATGAAAGCCAGGTATAGGGGGATTCCAGGAGACGCTGTAAGGTTTCAGGCCTTAATTCATAAGTTAGTTACTACCTGCCAAAATATTTCATTCTAGAATCCTAGTTCATAATCTGTTAGTAAAAGTCTTATCCTACTCTTATAATGTATAGAATGTGACTTTTCTCACCTTCCTGTGTTTACTCAAATTGGTCACAGACACAGAGATCAGGTATAGGATAGTACCAGGGTGCTTCCCAGGATCTCCTCCACTTCAGGTACTTTATAAAACGCTGGCCTCTTCCTTTGTTCATGGACCAGCCTCAATTTTCTATTCCTGAGTGCTGCCTCCCTTTTATTTGAAGGGAAACTCTCCAAGTGGCCAGCACATGTGTAATCAGACTTCATGGTTCTTGAGTGCGTGTTCAGAGCAGCATTAACATGCTCTGAGGATGGAGTTTTGGCCCTCTGACATTAAAAGGTCACTGATATTTGGCCAGGTTCAAGTGAAGGTTTTGTGGTTTCCAGTGCTGGAAGCTACCTCTAAAGTTCCTAAAAAAAAACAACTTAAGCAACCATTGCAAGCCAAATGTCAGAAGTGTTATCTAGAGCAAAGCTGGTGGGAATATATTGCTGGGCTATGTGACCTCTAAAATTGGTGATAAAAGCAAGTAACTAAAAGCAAGAGAAGCTGCAGGGTTTATTGAGGTTTTGTCTCAGTATCAGATCTAGTGCTGTTCGATAGCTGCCTGGCAGAGAAAAAGAGGAGTTTTGGGTCCGACAGATGCTTGAGCTAAGAACTGGCTAGCAAATCTCACTCCTTTGTCTTCTTAATTCCCACAATATACTACCTAACAAAACATTGTCAATATTGCCTTAAGAAATTTTAAATCTGCCTCTTCCTTTCACCAGCCTTTCTAACATCATTACTCTCCTTTAGATGTTTATCAAGTTTATTGTTTTAATAGCTTCCCTGTTAGTTGTCAGGACTCCACTTTCTTCCCACTCTCACAGACTTTTTATTATTGGATTGACAGTTCTCTTTCTCTTGAGCAACATAGTCTTTACTCCATATTTTAGATTTAGTTAATTGCATATATGGTACCTATCTTGGGGGAAGAGATGCAGCACAATTCACAATAGCTAAATTGTGGAACCAACCTAGATGCCCTTCACTAGATGAATGGATAAAGAAACTATGGTATATATACACAGTGCAATATTACTCAGCATTAAAGGAGAATAAAATCATGGCATTTGCAGGTAAATGGATGGAGTTGGAGAATATTATGCTAAGTGAAGTAAGCCAATCCCAGAAAACCAAATGTCGAATGTTTTCTCTAAGAAGGCTGATTCATAGTGGGGTTGTGGGGCGTGGAGCATGGGAGAATTAGACAAGCTCCAGATAGGGCAAAGGAGATAGAGTGGAAGGGAGGGGCAGAGGGTTAGAAAAGACAGTAGAATGAGATGGACATCATTATCCTAAGTACATGTACAAAGACAGGAATTGTGTGACTCTATTTTTGTACCCCCAGAGAAACATAGAAAACTGTGCTCTATATGGGTACTATAAATTGTAATGCATTCTGCTGTCATATATAACAAATTAGAATAAATAAATAAATTTTAAAAAGAACTAACTTGGGGAGTGGCAGGCCTGGAAAAATATGTGGAACTTAAAATTTTTATTTTTTTGTCTTCCTTTCATGTTTCCTTTCTACCTGTTTCTTTTATTTATTCTATCCTATGTTTTTACCCAGACCAAATGATGCCTAACTGTGAGAAATCATCTATATAAGATGTTTGGCATATTTTACCCAGCATACATGAATACACAGGATAAAAGATTATTTTCACCTGTTTGCCACTGTGTACACAAAATTGATTTCAGGTAGTAATCATTATTCATTATTAGTATAATCTCTTTTTTTTTTTTGTACTAGGGATTAAACGAGGGGTGCTCTATTACTGAGCTATATTCCAGCTCTTTTTACTTTTGAGGCAGGGTCTTGCTAAATTGCCCAGGCTGGCATCATGCTTGCAACCTTCCTGTTTCAGCCTCCTAAGTAGCTGGAATTATAGGTGTATGACACAGAGCATTGATTGATTAATTAATATATATCAGAATTCAAGCATGGCTGGAATTTATCCTGAAACTTGAATATTACAGGTTAGAAATTAAAGGTAAATCAGGTGAGAATATAGTATTGTTATACACTGTGAGTCACTGATTTAGTGTTCCTTACCAAAATAGATTCTCTTGCCACACTATTATTATATTAATCAGAACATATGGAGGTCATTCTTACATGGATTTCTTTCATATACATCAACACTAGAAAACAACTAAATAAAGCTAAATGCTTCTTATGTAAATTATTTTCTTTTGTCCAGAGGAAAACAGTGACATCTTTCTCACATTATTTGAAGTCTTTCATGTTCTGACAGCAACTAACAATCCCATTCTCTGTTACCCTTTCTGCTAGTGCCGTTATCAGAGTCCTAACTATTCAAGAGGCAGAGTCCAGATCTTCATCAAGGGCCACCTTGGCTTCACTTCTCTGAAGTCTTCCTCCAGTTCCTTTCGTCTGGAAGTGTGTTGTTCTTCCCTTTTTCATGGCACTCATCCTATTTAGCTGAGTGTCTACCACTGAACAGACACATGCTGTGCTATCTGACAGTAACAATAGTTTGTGCATCCCACACGCCCCAAGCAAAGCAGTTTGCCCATTGGAGACAAGTAACACATGTTCAATTGAATTTGTAAAATAACAATATGGACTAGAACTGCCAGGAAAGGTTTGTAGAAAGTGGGCATGAACCAAACCTAGAAGTTTTGGGAAAAGATGTCCATGTCAAGGAAAAGAAAAATTAAGCAAACGTATAGAGATGGAAGTAAATGGAACAATAAGAGGACTTTTTTTTTTTTTTTTAAATAAGAGATTTATGTGAAGAGTAAAGCTTGGTGACTATGGATAAGCAGTGGAGTGCTTATCATGTAGATCAGAGTACTCTAAAAATCTGGGCATATTCAATGAAGTTAACTGGAGGCTGAAATAGTTTCTGCTTCTTTTTTTCTTCTTTTGATACCAAGGATTGAACCCAGGGACCCTTATCCACTGATCCACACCCCCAGCCCTTTTTATTTTTTATTTAGAGACAAGGTCTTGCTAAGTTGCTTAGGTACTTGCTAAGTTGCTGAGGCTAGCTTTGAACTTGTGATCCTCTTGCCTGAGCCTCCCAAGTTGCTGGGATTATAGGTATGCGCTACGACACCCTGCCTGGAGGCTGAAAATTCAAAAATGGGTGCTATACCAAATTTCATTGTCATGGTGGGATATGCTCAGGAAAAGTGTGTTTGTTTATGAAAAAAAATGAGGAAGCCTGTATTCATGAAGAAATATTTTTGAAATCTTTGTTCAGAAATTTGTCAATTAAGAAATCATACAATTTTGGAGCAAAATATCCAAATTGTTTGCCCTTAAGTAGACTTCCACAGAAAATTTATTTTTCATTGAAAATAAACACTTCCATGTTAGATAAATTTTTCTTTCTAAAATTTGATGAGTGACAAGTTTATTTTAATTCTAAGTCTTCAGAAAGGAGAAATACTTAGCATGTGTTTCCAAACCTTTTGTTGTGAATAACATATCAATATGTAACTGGAAAGTTTAGAATAGTTCAGGAAGCACATTATGGCATGAATGAAGTCACAAAAAAACTCTGAATAACAATTTTGGACAAAGAACAGGAAGAATTATACTACTTGACTTCAAAATATATTATGAAGTTGTGGTAATTAAAACAGCATAATATTGGACACATGAACTAATGGAACAGAATAGAAAGCCTGGAAGTAAATCCACACATTAATAGCCCAGTGATTTTTGAAAAGAATTATAAGAAGATGCCTTGGATAAAGGCAAATTTTCTAATAAATAGTGTTGGAAAATTGCATATCTATAAGCAGCAGAAGAAAAATAGACTGTCTCTTAACAGTTATGAAAATCAACTCAAAATGGGTTGAAATCTTAAATGTAAGACCTGAAACTATAAAACTACAGGAAGAAAACACAGGGGAAAATGTTCAGGTCATTGGAATGGGGGGCAAAGTTTTTTGGCAAAACCCCAAAAAAGCACAGAAAACAAAATAAAAAAAATAGACAAGTGGAATTTTACTAAAATAAAAAACAATGGATGAATCAATTAAGAAAGGCAACTGAAGAATAGAAGAAAATATTTGCAAACTATACACCTAACAAGGGGTTAATATCCAGAATATATAAACAACCCCATCAGTGGAAAATAGATCTCAATAGACATTTTTAAAAGAAAGCATATATATGGCCAATAAGTGAATGAAAAAAGTTCTCAATAATGTTGATCAGGGAAAAGCAAACCAAAACCATAATATCACCTCATTTCAGTAAAAATGACTATTATTGAGAACAGAAAAAAAGAATTAGTGATGGAGAGGATGTGGAGAACACAGAACACTTGTACACTGTTGGTAAGCATATAAATTAATATACCTATTATGGAAAACATTATAGAGGTTCCTAAAAAAAATAAAAATAGAACTACCATATCATCCAGCTATTCTACTCCTGGTATATTTCTAAAGGATATGGAATCATGTTGAAGAAACACCTGCACTACCACGTTCACTGCAGCACTATTGATAGCAAAGAAATGGAAATAACCTGAATGTTCATTAACTGATGATTGGATTAAGTAAAGAAATACTATTCAGTTTTAAGGATAAATACTGTCATTTGTGAAAATATGGGTAGAACTGGAGATCATTATGTCAAAAGAAATAAGCCAGACACAGAGGGACAACTACTGTATAACATTACTTATATGGAATCTAAAACAGTTGGTCTTGTAGAAGTTGACATATAAGGGGGTTACCAGAAGAATAGGAAAGAAGGAGGGATGGGGAAAGTTTGATCAATGACTATTAAGTTACACTTATGATTAAGAAGTTCTGGTATGTTATTGCACCATAGAGTAACTATAGATAACAACTATGTAGTATATATTTTTAGAAAGCTAGGAGATAGATTCTGAATGATTTACCATAAAGAAAGGACAAATGTTTGAGAAAATAGATACATAACATAATGTGTACATGTATCAAAACATCACATGGCATCCCATTATTAATGGATATAAAGTTTTTTTATGTAAAATTTTTTGTTTTGAGCATACTACAGGGACACAGCCACATCAATGTTTATAGCAGCACAATTCACAATAGCTAAATTGTGGAACCAACCTAGATGCCCTTCACTAGATGAACGAATAGGGAAACTGGTATATATACACAATGGAACATTACTCAGCATTAAAAGAGAATAAAATCATAGAACTTGCAGGTAAATGGATGGAGTTAGATAATATAATGCTAAGTGAAGTAAGCCAATCTCAAAAAAAAAAGAGGCCAAATGTTTTCTTTGATATGAGGGTGCTGATTCATGTGGCGATGGGGGGAGTAGCGGAGCATGGCAGGAATGGAGGAACTTTAGATAAGGCAAAGAGGAGGGGAGAGAGGGAAATGGAGGGGGCAAAGGGGTAGGAATGATGGTGGAATGAGTTAGACATCATTACTCTAAGTACATGTATGAAGACATAAATGGTGTGAAAATACTTTGTGTATGATTGGTGACGTGAAGAATTATGCTCTATATGTGTAATATGAAATGAATTGCATTCTGCCATTGTATATAACAAATTAGAATAAAAATTTAAAAAAACAACAACACAAATTTTTTTGTTCTGTATTAGTTAAAGAAGGAAAAAAAATAAGGAAATGCTTTAGAATTAAGCCATCTGAATTCAAAACCTTTGGTCTTGTAGAAGTTGACTTATAAGGGGGTCACCATAAGAATAGGAAAGAGGGAGGGATGGGGAAAGTTTGATCAATGACTATATTTCATGCTATAAACAAACTGATTTAAGTCAAATGCATTATTCCCAATTATTATGTTCTTTTCATGAGAGCTGTAGGTTTTGCCCCGTTCCACATGCCTTTCCCCCATCTGTACAAGGTGATAAGTTGTGAGAACCTGGTGTAGACTGCATTCTTTCATGGAAACAAATATTTCTTAGCACACAAACAAGATTCATAAAATCTGTTTCATGTGATTTTGATGTAAAACCTCTGATAAAAATTTATCAGACTTAACCAGACTTGCATAAAATCTTATAGGCAGGGAGAATTCAGCTAAACTCTAGTCAGAATCAGACAACAGGATCCTGGGGTCAGTGTTTAACAAAGCGCTAGAGCAAACTTCTTTGCCAAGCGAAGGTGGAGGCCACTTTCTTTGACAGCACGTGGTGTGAGATGCCAGACCAAACACCCCCTTGTTCAAGGCTGAGAGAAGATGCTCAGCTCACGGGCAGGGCGGCCTCCCACACACCCTCATGAACACATCCAAATAAACTGTTTTAACAGGTGTCTGAGCATAACCCGGTTGAGTTGGCAGAGAAAATATGCCATCACATTATCCCTTAGCTAATATTTGCAGTATACTTTTATTTTTTTGTGTAAATTGTGTGTTGTTTTTATAACCTGTGTGTCTTACAGAATGTTTTCATATCTCTTATCTTGGGGGTTTTAACTAGGGCCATCTTTTTTTGTTGTTGTTCCAATTAGTTATATATGACAACAAAATGTATTTTGAATCATTGTACATAAATGGGGCACGACTTTTTATTTCTCTGGTTATACACAATGTGAGTCTCACCATTCATGCAATCATACATGTACATGGGGTAATAATGTCTGTCACATTCCACCATCATTCCCACCCCCATGCCCCCTCTACTCCCCCCTTCTGCCCATCCAAAATTCCTTCATTCTTCCCTTGCCCCCCTGCAATATACTTTATTTATTTATTTTTAATATATATTTCTTAGTTGTAGGTGGACACAGTACTTTTATTTTTTATTTTTATGTGGTGTTGAGGATTGAATCCAGTGCCTCATTCATGCTAGGTGAGTACTCTGCCACAGAAGCCACAACCCCAGCCCAGCAATATACTTTAAATAGTTTCTATAAAATATGCCCCATGACAAGAAAGGATATTTAGATGGGCACTTTTAAGGATGAGTTATTGTTTTCAGTCTAGATAGGCACATTTTTCAGACGTATAAACTCCTTCATTTATTAATAAATATTAGAATGCATTGAATTAATGTGCTATTTTAGGATGGCAGTGGGTTATTGATTTTTTTTTCAAATAGTATGTATATCATCTTATCTAGAATCAATATATTTCATTACCATACTAGTACATGTTGGTTTTGGAATTGTACTTTGAAAATAATCTTATTCTAGAAAATGATCTTATTCTCAGTCTATTCATGGCTGTCTAATTTTGAGAAAACTTCATCTGCATGTATACACTCTTTCATAATTAATAGATACCATGCTGTTGATAAGATATCTTTACAGACTTATTTGTCCTCTAGTCGTTTTTTGTTTTTTTTTTTTTTTGGTACTAGGGATGATGGAACTCAGGGACTCATAACCACTGAGCCAGATCCCTAGCCCTGTTTTGTATTGTATTTAGAGTTAGGGTCTCATTAAGTTGCTTAGTGCCTTGCTTTTGCTGAGGCTGGTTTTGAACTCATGATCCTCCTGCCTCATCTTCCTTAAACCTCTGGGATTATAGGTATGTGCCCTTGGCTTGTTCTCTAGTCATAAAATTCACTTTCTATATATTTGGAGATAATATTCCAATTGTAGTGACTTCAATATTTTTTATGTATTCTTACATAGAAGATCATTATCATCATAATTATTTGATTACTTGTTCCATACCTTCCTTAAATAGTTTGTGTCACAATATCTTTTTGGTTTTAGATTTCCATTATAATTACATTTTGACAACTTGTGTGCATCTATTCTGAAACATTTAATTTGTCTGAGTGTATATGTTTTATTTCAATTATACCTGATCAATCTCTAATCACAAGAATAATACATAATGTCAGTAATGATATTTTTAATGTAGGGAATTATTATTTTGATATAGCATATGAGCAAATTTTTTGTGGGAAAACATTGCTGATACTGCTATGTTTATATATGTGTAATACTCATAGATGTGCATATAGTACATTTGTGCAGCATACATGTTTAGTTTTATTCATTTTTTCACTTAAAATTTTTAATTCATTCCTTAATATTCTACCAGCAGAGCAAATATCCATTGGATGAACATAAATATTTTCATTAGTTTCCATGGAAAATGCTATGTACTACATCCCTACTTAAGCAATTAGTAAAACTTCAGTTTGTATAGGAAAAATAAACATTAGGAAGAAAATAGTTCATTTGGAAAACTTCATGAAATTTTTTAGTACTTACATATTTTAATAAGTTTCTTTAGCAAATTTTTAACTTGTTTGTGGTTATGGTTATCTTATATTCAAATTACATTTTAAAAAAAAGATAGAACATAGAAAAATATCTTCCAAGCAAAAGAAAGACCATGCAGGAAAGCACATTGATACATGGAAATAATATGCAATGCATATGCAATAGAGATAGAAAGGTTGTAGAATATTCCTTGGCAAACATTCATAAAATACTCATTTTCATCTAAACTGAGGGACAGTTAAAAAATGCTCCATTTGATATACTCTGACCAAACACTTATGTTGTGAATGTTGAGGTTTTCTTTGCCTGTAACTACAGTTTATTATGATACTTATTTTCATACATTTAGTGTGACTTTTAATGAAAATATCATGCTCCCCCTCCACAAACCAAAGAAATTGTTTTGGTAAAGTCTTTACATATGTGAAGTAATTTCATTATTTTCATACTCCAGCATGAAACTCTTTTATTCACTTAAAACCTTTTATACATTTAGAATACTGCTTTAGAGAACTTAGATTTGTGCAAAGAGTAAATTGCCTATGAGTCAATGAAAATTAATAGAAGTCATGTAATTTTTCCTTAGTTCAGGACCAAACATGAAAAAGCACTCAGCTGATAAAACTTCTTTTTTTCATTTTGTGAGATTCCTGGTTTGTGCTAATTGCTCTCATTTGTGGCTTTGGAAGTAAATTTCAATCTATAATATTTTAGTGCCATTTATTGCGCATCAAATAGCTACTCAAGGTAATAAAACAGAGCAGATAATTTGTGAGCTACACTGGCCACCAGAATTTCAGTTCCAAAGTAACAAAGAATTTAACATTATCCATTATGTAAAATTCTTGTCCAATGTCACAACTGAAAACTTCAACTCTACCAGATCTTCTTTTATTGTTGAAACCATTTGGTACTTTCCAACCTGTTTTCCTCATAAAGATGCATGGAGATTTTCTCAGGGGATATGGTAGGATTAAGGGGTTTTCTAAAAGTTAGTGTTTGGGGCTGGGGATGTAGCTCAGTGGTAGAATACTTGCTTCATATGTAAGGCCCTGAGTTTTGCTCCCAGCATGCCTTAAAAAAAAAAAAAAGTTGATGCTTTTTTTTTATTTATACCAAAGATGTTTATGTTGGTAAGCATGAATGTGTCCTTGCCACTCAAGTACCTGCAGTGTGATTATAACCTACAGTTTTGAAAGTATAGAGTTCTGAGCTGGGGAAGCTCAATGGTAGAGCCCTGGCCTAGTATGATCAAAGCTGTGGGTTCAATAACCAGCACTGCAAAACACAAACAGCCAAAGTAGACTCCCAGGCCTCATGCCAGGCCTATTGAAGCAGAATGGGTGTAGCTTGTGAAACATTGTCAAACACTGAAACAGTCTTGGGAACAGGAAATGGATGTTTGGAATAAATCAGTTAGGTGTTGAGTTACACAAAAAAAGTATGGGGATTTGGGGATTTTAAGGGATGGTGTGACAAAGTTGGGTCAACTAGCTAAATTATTCAATTTAGTAAAAAAACAAAAAGCAAAATACAAAACAAAAAGCAAAATACAAAACAAAAAAAGCTGGGGGGTGGAATAACACAGAACAAAACAAAAACTTATAAGAGATATAGTGTGTTCCTATGTATGTGTCATGAATCAAATCCATTTATAATTAATTAATATCTAAAATAAGATGTTATTTTCCAAATTCACTTATCTTCAAATGAACTTTAATTCCTTTGATTATATCAAGAACAAGGTATTAATTAAGTGCCATTAAGTAAATACCTAATTTTAGTAGCTGATTATTTCTGAAAATTATAATAGAAGGGTGTACTCAGGCTCACAGCAAGCTTGGAAGATGGAGAAGGAGCAAGGCACCTTACATGATGAGTTTGTGGGGCAAACAGCCAATATTCAAAAGCAAGAATCTAGAATCTGTATGTCGGAGGTCTATGCATACCTTATCTAGCTGATACATGTGCTTTATTTTACTTTTAGAAGTTTCAGATGTTGACTTAGTAGTCTTAGTCATCTTAATCCCATCTGTTTATCATAACATACTGATGAATGCATGTTAACGTTTACTTGTCATCATTATTTTATATTCAACTTCAATGACATAATATTTGATATCCTTGTGATAATTCAATTTCACAATAAAATGAGTTGCAATTGATTTTGTTTACATCTTGAATCAATTTTAATGCCAGGGATTTCTTAATTTGGCAGTATTTTTAAAAGTGTCAAATTTGACCTTATCATTGTTGATTTTGGAGAATTTATTGTGATTTTCTCCTATTTTTTAATAACAAATCTTGAAATATTGTTTCTATTAATTTAAGATCTATAAGTCTATATTATTAAGGCAAAAGAAGCTCACATTGATTATTGATTTACTACAGCATCTCTTTCAATTGTTCAAATTAGTACAGTATATACTTAAGCAAAGGCAAACAAAAATGAATTTGAAAACTTTGTAAAGCTACAGACAAGGTGTAGCACACATAGTCTGTGACTTTTGATCTTATGTTTTATGATTATATGTTCTGAATTTTTATCAGCCATACACATCTCTTTGAGATAGCATCACTAGTTAATAATAAGTGCAAATATTTTTTGTAGTACTAGGGATTGAACCCATGGCCTCTCACATGTTAAGCAAGTGCTCTACCACTGACCTACATCTCCCAGCCCTAAATATAAGTTTTGTATTCATCTTGTTACAATGTAGGAGGGAAAAAATTAAATTATTAGAGTTTTTAGCTCATTGCAGCAAGATCTGCTAGTCAAACCCCAAATCCTTTATACTTTCTTACTAGTGTGGTTCTGTGCCTAAATTCTTAAATGTGGCATGTGAATAGAATCATGTATTCAATTTCTGATTCAACTAATTAAGATGCCTAGCCTGCATTTTCTCTGCCTTTTCTTTTTGATGGTCAAAAATGGTGACAAACTGAAAAAAAATCTTGGAATTTGAGATATTATGTATAGAAAAACTATCTAGCTAGCATGATATCCTTGAGATTACCTGTCTTCCTGGCTATTATATGAGAAAGAAAAAATTCATTTCCATATTCTTCGTGTATTTTTCAGTCTCTTGGTTAGAGTAGCTTAGACTAATCTCTAACTAATGCAATTACCCAGGAATTCTTTCATGTGCTCTTCCAGACTCATTATTAATTTAAGCTCCTTTTAAATTTAAAAGTTGACAGTTTGGACAATTCTACTCTGGCCATCAGAAATAATTCCTGATTTGGGGTGTTAGAAAATGTGAGAATGAATTAGACCGCAGCTGCTTCTCTTTCTCTGTAATGACATCTTCATTGTGTCACTCATCTGAATATATTATCTGGCTACCTCACTGTTTGATATCTTTCTCCATCTAGTTTTAAATAAGCAGACACTATTATTTTTATGAGCTCCCTTGTCTCTCCATTATCAGGCTATCTCAAATAATGGTTACATTTGGATTCCCCCCAGATGCAGGCCATAGAATGCAGGGCCTCATGCATGCTAGGCAAAGACTCTACCACTGAATTACCCATGAAGCCCAGGATTCTCCATTTACAATATGAGAATGAGACTAAAACCAAATATGTTCCACTGTAACTGTGAAGATTAAAGAGGTACCTAAGGAGTTGATCACACAGTTTGGCCATGTAAACCTGTTAGGGTCTGTAAACAAGTCAAGATGGCGCCTGGCATTTTGCAGAGGGAGTGGTTTATGAAGTAATGCCAGCAAACCATTAAGTGTGGAGATTCCTTATTGGTTGACTGCTGTATCTAGTTTATGTTAATTAAATAAGCTGTGTGGAATGTATATATACCCCTCCTGCCCTACAATAAATGGCTCCCACTCCTGCTGTATCAATATACACAAGTTGTTCATCACCCCCCGGTTATTTTGCTACAGCTGGACTGTGGCAAAAACCAAAGTGCAATGGTAATAATCAAATGGTAATTATAAAAATGAGTCCCATAATATCTAAAACCAGAAAGCCCCAAAGCAGAGTTCATCTATATTTCAAAACCTATGCATTTTTTTTTTTTTTTTGGTAATTTTACCACTAGGCTCAATGATGCCTAGATCTTTACCTGAATTTCTCTGTTGTCCTTCAATTGTAGTTAGTCACCACATCTTGCTATTTCCTTCTCTTTGACCCAGTCCTATTTCTCTCTTGATAGCTACTTAGTTCATCTCAAAGTCCATTTCGGATTGCACAAGGGCAGTAGTCTTTTAACCATTCCTGTAGTTAATCGTCTATATAGCTATTAAATCATTTTTGTAAAAAAATAATGTTAGTTGGCTTTTTTGATGAAAAAAAATGTTTAAGGTGGTAAATTGGGGAATAGATAATCGTGAATTATCCATATTGAAAATAATGGTAATCCAAGGACAAACATCCCTATCAGGAAAAGACAAGGAACATTTGAGACAGAATGGAAGAAAAACACACACATAGAAAGTGGTGATATAAAAACAGAGGAAAGGTTAAGTATAATGTGGCCACAAGCCAAGGAAATCAAAGAATGCTAATGACTTCCAGACACTAAAAGAGGCAGGAAACAATGCTCCCTGACAACCTTCCTGCACACACCTTGGTTCTAGGTGGCCAGTCTCTACAATTATAAAAAGATACGTTTATGTTGTTTTAAGCCAGCTTTTTCAAGTTCACGGCATTTTGTTATAGCACTCTTAGGAAAACAATAAGCATGTGCTTTGTTCTCCCAACTCTATAGTCTTTTCTTTTTTTATTGATTTTATTTTTTTAAGTACATGACAACAGTGGAATGCCTTACAATCTTTATTACACATATAGAACACAATTTTTCGTATCTCTGTATATAAAGTATGTTCACGTCAATTTATGCCATTATACACATAATTTTTTTGCATTACAATTCTTAATAAACATATATACCACAATTTTTCAAATATCTGTTTGTATATAAGATATATTGACACCCAAATTAAGTCTTCATACATGTACTTTGTATAATGATGACCATCACATTCCACCATCCTTGCTAATGCCCTTCCCCCTTCCTTTCCCTCCCACCCCTCTTCCCTATTTAGAATTAATCTAATCCTCCCATGCTCTCCCTCCCTCCCCCACTATGAGTCACCCGCCTTATATCACAGAAAACATTCGGCATTTGTCTTTTCGGGATTGGCTGACTTCACTTAGCATTATCTTCTTCAACACCATTCATTTACCTGCAAATGCCATGATTTTGTTCATTTTTAATGCTGAGTAATATTCCATTGTGTATAAATGTCACATTGTTTTTTATCCATTCATCCACTGAAGGACATCTAGGTTGGCCCCACAATTTAGCTGTTGTGAATTGCGCTGCTATAAACATTGATGTGGCTGTGTCCCTGTAGTATGCTGTTTTTAAGTCCTTTGGGTATAGTCTGAGAAGAGGAAGAGCTGGGTCAAATGGTGGTTCCAATCCCAGCTTTCCAAGAAATCTCCACACTGCTTTCCAAATTGGCTGCACCAATTTGCAGTCCAACCAGCAATGAATGAGTATACCTTTTTCCCCACATCCTTGCCAACATTTATTGTTTGTCTTCGTAATAGCTGCCATTCTGACTGGAGTGAGATGATATCTTAGAATAGTTTTGATTTGCATTTCTCTGGTTGCTAGAGATAATGAGCATTTTTTCATATATTTGTTGATTTATTATTGTTAGGATCTGTAAATAAGTCTGGATGGCGCCTGGCAAAATGCCAGAGGGAGTGGTTTGTGAAGTAACACCAGGGAGCCATTAAGTATAAAGATTTTTTATTGGTTGACTGCTGTATCTAGTTTATGCTAATTAAGATAAGCTGTGCTTAATGTATAAATACCTCTGTTGTCTTACAGTAAACGGCTCTTACTCCTGCTGTATCAATCTACACAAGTTGTTCGTCACCCCCCTGGTTAGTTTGCTACAGCCGGACTGCGGCATATTATATATCCTCTTCTGAGATGTGTCTGTTCAGATCTTTGGCCCATTTATTGATTGGGTTATCTGATTTTTTTGGGGGTGCTTAGCTTCTTGAGTTCTTTATATACCCTAGAGATTAGTGTTCTATCTGATGAGTGAGGGGTAAAAATTTGCTCCCAGGATGTAGGCTCTCTGTTCACCTCATAGATTGTTTCTTTTGCTGAGAAAAAAGCTTTTTAGTTTGAATCCCTCCCATTTATTGATTCTTGGTTTTAATTCTTGTGCTATAGGAGTCCTATTAAGGAAGTTGGGGCCTAATCCCACATGATTAAGATTAGAGCCTACTTTTTCTTCTATTAGATGCAGAGTATCTGGTTTAATTCCTAGGTCCTTAATTCATTTTGAGTTAACTTTTGTGCATAGTGAGAGATAGGCATTCAATTTCATTTTGTTGCATATAGATTTCTAGTTTGCCTAGCACCATTTGTTGAAGATGCTATCTTTTCTCCAGTGCATGTTTTTGGCACTTTTGTCTAATATAAGATGATTATAATTTTGTAGGTTAGTCTCTGTGTCCTCTATTCTGTACCATTGGTCTACTGGCCTGTTTTGGTGCTAATACCATGATGTTTTTGTTACTATTGTTCTGTAGTATAGTTTAAGGTCTGGTATAGTGATACCACCTGCTTCACTTTTCCTGCTTAAAATTGCTTTAGCTGTTCTGGGTCTCTTATTTTTCCAGATGAATTTCATGATTGTTTTTTCTATTTCTATGAGGAATGCCATTGGGAATTTGATCAGAATTGCATTAAACCTGTATAGTGAAAGATCTATACAATGAAAACTATAGTTTTTTCTTATGCCAGAAATATTTTTACAAACGTTTGCTATATTAAAATAGGTTTTTTAATGAATGAATTCTACTTCTGAGATAGATGGTCCCTTGCCTTAGTTAATTATATAGCTACCCAGAAATTACCATAAACTTAGTGGTTTAAAACAACACAATTTTTCTATATTAAGTTGTATAAGTTGAAAGTGTCTCACTAGGTTAAAAATACATCGGCTGTGGTTCTCACTGGAGCATCAGGGCTTTCTTCTTTTAAGCTCACCTGATGGTAGAATTCATTCCCTTGCCAATGTGGGACTGAGGTTCCTGCTTTCTTACCAGCTGGAACCAGTTCAGCTCCCAAAGCCCATCCACATACCTTGTCACATAGTCCCTGTTTTGTTGTTGTTGTTGTGTTTTGTTTTGTTTTTTAAGTCAGCAGCCGTATGTTGAATCAGCAACCAGCAGGAGACAAAGAATTGCTTTTAAAGGACTTATGTTATTAGCTCACATCCACTCAGTAAATTGCCCCTATGCGTCAGCTGATTTTGAACTTTAGACCTGCAAAAAATTCCTTCATAGGAGTTATTAGATTAATTTGATGTTTGATTATATAACTAGAACAAAGCATTGTGTACTTAGGGGTTGGGAATCCTGTGGGTGCCATTTCAGAATTCTACCTATCACAATGCTCCTGACTGAAACAACTAAAAAACTTGACAAAATAACTGAAACAGTAGTTGTCATGTCAGTGGTCATCAGGTAATAAGGCATAATGGTTATTAAGAAACAGGAAATGAAGATGATGAATCCTACAACTGTTGCAGCTTATAGCACTACAAGCATTTCCATGTTATAGCACAAGGAGAAGGAACCTAGTAAGAGCCCAGCAGTCCCTTTAAGATAGAAGTGAGAGTCTCTGCCGTCAAAGGGAGAGTTCTCTCACAGAGAGAATTCTGAAGACCTGAAATGGATACCTTTCAAATCTTCAACTGAGTACTGAATAGTGTAGAATTTAACCATGGTCAGGAAGAAAAACACTCAAGAATCCTGAATGGATTGAAGGGGTAATCTCTTAAGATTTCCATAAGGCTGGTAACAGTTCCTATATGTACTAGATATATTGAGAAAAGTCATAATTCATGGGCATAATTTGAGAGAGAGCACTCTAAATTGTATTGCCTCAGTGGTGGGTTGATATCAGCTCTAAACTAAATTTTATGTTTATCCCTACATAACAAAGCTTAAAGACACGAAAAACTCACATTGTTTCAAGCTAATCTATTGCCTTCAAAACAAAACCCAAGATTATTATTAAAAGTACAAGATTATCCCATACTTACGGTAAAAATTCATAATGTCTGGTACCCAATAAAAAGTTCCAGGCGAAGAAGTTCCAGTAAAATATGACATATAATTAAGACAAAGATCAATCAAGAGAAACATGACCCAGTAGAGCACAGATAATAGAATTGTTGATGAGAACATGAAAACAATCATTGTAGCTGTGTTCCATGTGTTAAGTGTAGAGAAAAGGTTATGGAGAAACGTGAAAAATATAAACAAGACCAGAATTGCATTCACAGAGATAAAAATGACTATGTGTAAAATGACAAAAACATTGAATAGAATTAATAACAGATTATAAAAAAAGATTAATGAGCTGGTAGACTTGGCAATAGAAATTATAAAAAGTGCAAAACAGAAAATAAGACTGAAAAAATAACATGTGAGCATGGAAACTAATAACATCTCTAGTAATAATAAGCCAACTTGAAATTTAAAAATAGCATTTTTGTAATAAACACAAAATGTACAGAAAAATTTAAAACATTGCTGAGAAAAATTAAAACTCTGATAACATATACCATAATTAAAACATCTAGTATGAAAATGTTGAATCTCCCCAAAATTGGTATCAAAAAATGTAGTCCCAGTAAAAATAAAAAAATAAAAATTTCTATAAAAATTGCCAAACTGCTTACAAAATCCACAGGGAAATTTTAAAGTTATACAATGGTCAAACTCTGAAAATTAAAAAAAAAATAAATTCAAAGGGTTTATGCTACTTCATTTAAACCTAGTTGAAGCTATAATAATCAAGACTATGTCTTTGTCTAAAGATATATAAATAAATCAATTAAACAATATGGGGCACAGGATTAGAACCATACATTGAAATTTGAGGAAGCAGGCAAGTTAATAAAAGATTGCCTTTTCAACAACTTGCCACGGAACAATTAGATATCTCTATGGAAAAAATGAACTTCAAGCCATGCCTCTGGCTATATACAAAAATGAAGTGATTACAGAATAAACATAAATCATAAAACTATATATCTTTTATATAAATGAACTTTAGATAAAATCTTTATAATCTTTAGACAAATGGCAGGCCACAGGCTCTGGCAAGGGTCCCATGGCAGACAGCAGGAGCAAATGCTCACATCTTGATACAGGAAGAGCATGACTCAGAGACAAGCTTATATTTTTATAACAACCCACTCTTAGGAGAATCACTCCAGGAGACTAGTATTCCGATCCAGTGGCACTCCCCTAATGACTTAAGGACTTCCCAGTAAGTTTCACCTCTTGCAGGTCCTACCTCTCAACACAGCCACACTGAACACCAAAAGACCAGCACATGGACCATTGGAAACAAAGTGTAGCACTTAGCAATAAGAAGACATTAGTCACTAAAATAATGGGCAACATTGTGAACTGACACTTCATTGAAGATGATGTATGAACAATATGGCAGACAGAATAATGACCTCCCAAAGATGTATATATCTTAACCCCCAGAACCTGTGAATATGCTACCTTCCATGGCACAGTGGAGTTCAGGTAGCAGATGTAATTAGGGTTTCTAGTCAGGGTTACGTAGGGAGATTAGCCTAGGTTATCCAGGAGAGCCCAGTAAAATCACAGTGTCCTTAAATGTGTAAAAGGGGGAAGAGACAGTGTCAGAGATGCAATGTATGACTTGACTGGACCTTACTGGCCCTGAAGTAAGAGGAAGAGGCCATGAGCCAAGGAATATTGGTAGTTTTTTATGTCAGGAAAGGTAAGAAACAGCCATTCCTAGTGCCCCCAGAAAGGGATGCAGCCCTGCTGGTGACTTGATTTTAGCCCAGGAATATTCATTTCAGACGTCTCAGCCATAATATGATATGTTTTTAATGTTGTTAGCTGCTGACTTCATAGTAGTTTGTCACAGTGGCAATAGGAAACTAGTAGGAGGGAAATAATTGCAAGGATAGTTGCTCAACATCAATCATTAGACGAAATGCAAACTAAACCCAGAGTTAGTACCATTATGCTAAATTTTAGAATGGTTAAAATTGAAAATACCAATCATATCAAATCTTGGTGAGAATCAAATTTTGATAGAGAAATTGAAACTCTCAAACACTGTTGGTGGGAGTGAAGAATTGTACAATCATTTTAGAAAACTGGTAGTTTTTAGGCAACTTAACAATATATCTACCACATGAACTTTCCATTCAACTCCTAGTTATTAACCTAAGTGAAATAAGAGCATGTCTCTACAAAGACTAGATGTTGTATGATGTATGAACATACATAGATGTTCAAGTTAGCATTATTTATCTTAGTCCCAAACTGGAAACATTAGAATTATCCATTCTTTGTGAAGGTGCGACAGGATCTGGGATTTTTATACAATGAACTGGTGATCAAAATAAATGAACTCAATATATGGTATATAAAGACAAATGATAGAAATATTAAAAATGACAAAAGTCAGAGTAAAATTATTAGATGCTTTCTGATTCCACATATATTAAATTCTTGAAAATACAAATGAATGTGGAGTCACAGAAGAAAGATCAGTAGTTTTCTGGGGCAGGATTAGGGTTTGATGAGGCCAAAGAAGCATGATTACAATGGGGCCCAAGGAACTCTGGAGGTGTCATGAAAATGTTTGTGAACTTGATTATGGTTGTGGCTCCATGGTGCTGACACATAGCAGCATTTAGCTGCACATTCCAATTATGTACAGTTTATTATACTTCAAAAACGCTTTTGAAAAAATGAACTGGGAATTCTCTCATTGCATTTGATGAGACTTTAAGCATTAATTAGAGGTCACCTTATTCCACATTCAAGATGGGTATCAGACCAGGAGTACCAAACTGCTTGGGTGTGACTTAAACTTCACTGTCCTCTTCCCTTTTGCCACTGTGGGAGTAGATGGTGGGGGGGAATTGACTACTGAGTGGGAGAGGTTGATGAGTGAGGTATTTTTTTAAAAGGAAGCATTGTTGAGAGCTCAGCTATTATTTAGTTTTCCCATACAATATGGTAGGAGAAGACTTCATCCTAAACCAGTGAGAAAGTAAGGGGCTGTTAGACAAAATCACCCGGAGGACCTGGCTGCAGGTCTGGAAGCTTAGACAAGCAAAGACCAGCATCCAAACTGGGTATTTAAAAGGCCAACATTGAGAGGCTGGTTACTTGCCTTTTGGCAGAACAGGGAGAAAAAAGCAACAGAAGATGAGCTACAATTCTAGAAACTCCAGAAAATTGGCCTGTTTTTGTTGCCCAGAAAGGAGCTGGCTATGAGTTGCTCTGAAAGAGATTCTAATCACACAGGTCTTCAGGATGACTTTATATCAATAGGTACAGCCAACCGACAGGGTGGATTACTGCAAGTTCAGAAATGAATCAAGGTGGTTCACAGCCAGCTGGACAAGGCGACACCCATTCTAGCAAAAAGAAAGCAGAGAGATTTGTCCTGAAGATCCCTTCCCCATTGTTAAATGGAGTCCACAAAAGCTTCCCCAAAAGGGTAGTTCAACATGAGACCTTTTTCTCATGAGAGCACTGGCATCAGATTGTACCCCACCAGTCACCTGTATGGGTTCTGCCTCTTCCTTCTTTTTCTTCACCTACCATAACCTAGAAGAATGCATGTCAGAGTGGGGAAGAAGTATATGAGTGGCAGGAAACTGATGATGACGATGGTTTTGGGTGCTGTTTCCAAGAATGCTAGCTGTTTCCCCAGACCTATTATTATCCTTTAAAAAATTGTGAATAATATAATTTTGTAATTAGATAATGTTTAACTGAGCACATGACTAGCCCCAAATATTTCTTGGTCTTCTTGCCACTGAAAGAGGTCACATGGTCAAGTTGGGTCCTGATGGAAGCAACAATGCCAATTGTAACTCTGAGCAGGGGGCAGAACTTCCTTCATCTTTCTTTTCTACTGCCAGAGTGATTTTAGTTATGATAATCTGAGTTTTTTTTTTTTTTTCAGCCTTGCTAGGTTGAGGTGGAAGTCACAAGTGAGAATGAGGGATAAGCTGGTAGAGGGAGCTGAGTGCTTGATGATTGTGTGGTACTGCCCTTTCAGACCTGGACAGCCTACCTCTGGATTTTATATGAAAAGAAAATGAATTTCCTTTTTTTTTTAAGTTGTTGGGGTTTGCCATGCACATTTGAATCTAGAAATATCTACATGTTTGCCTTCCTCACGATAGGTTTCACCACGTGAGGCAGGACAAAGTTGGGGAAGGAGAGAAATTCTGAATTAGGTAATATTGAAGCTTTGTATTATACTTGAATGGCCTTACTAATACCTATAAAATGAGACTACTCACTAATTTGTGACTGTCACAGCCTTATCTGTTAGAGGTGCAGGTGGAAGATACACTGGAACACATGGAAAAGTAATAAAGTGAAAGAGTAAAGTCATAGCTACTTATTTCTTACCTTCCAGGGCTAACATGTTCAATGAAATAGTTATGCATATTTTCTAATTGACAAAAATACTTTTTATATTAACAAACTTACTTTATCATATTAATGAGATATATTACCTTAAATTGCTCAGATGAATCTTTAACCATTGTTAAATGTTGTTGAATGGATATAATAAAGGCATTAATATTGGAGTTTTACTAATTAAATATAATTATAATAACTAATGTAGAGCTATGATTATTTTCAACTTTGTCACAAAGAACCCTTATACCATACTGTCCTTCCACCATTTGGGGTATTTAATAGTAATTGATTCTAATATGATCTTACATTATATGGATATATTTGCTCTGTTGGGTTTTTACTTTGTACTTATGTAACATAATCTTACTTGATCACATTTTGGAAGGAACTGTCACCCTGCCCCCTCAAATACTTTATTTCTGTTTGATTCCTGGATAGTTGTAAGATAGGATCCCTTGAGAGACCCTATGATGTTCAACTAGCCTTGAAAGAGCACACTTTTATAAGCAGTCATAGCAGCTTCTCCTTAAATTCAGCTTTAGCTACTCTCCAGGACAGAGATCACTCTTCTATCAAGGTACTCAGATGTTCACCTTGGCTGCTCTTGAGAGACTATTCTCCTTCCATCAGTGGTTATACCAGTCTGCCTCATTTCTCAAAGGGAATTTTATGCATTTCATATAAACTAGATGTTGTGCAACCATTCCAAATATACTTTCTAAATTTGGCACACGTTTTATTTTGCTTTGTAATAAATGGACCAAAAGATAAATTTTTCTTTGCAAATTAACTTCTCTAATGTTTTCTTCCCTTGTTCCATTTATTTTGCAATTGTGAATGGTGCTGCCATGAGCTTTCTTTATGCATGAAAGAATATATGTAACAATTCTCTTTCCATACTGTTTACTTAGAGTATATATTGAGAAATATCATAACAGCAGATAGCTATTAATATTTATTGATTCTTATCATATATAGTGCTATATGGTAAGTTATTGAAATGTTTGAATTTTCATAATTGAGGTACTGCACTTAATGGTTCTACTAAACATATTAAAAAAAAACAGGAACAGAGATACTGAATAAAATGTCTAAAGTCATGCATAAAGTGATAACCAGGATGTAAACTTAGACTATCTTATTTCAGTGCCCTTAAGAGACAGACTCCTAAGAGGAATTATTATTTTATTTACACAGATATTTTACAGGTCAATGAAGCCAATCTAAACCTAACTTTAAAGCTATTCAAAACTATATCATAATCTGTATCTCCAATCCTTTCCAAACCTACTTCTTTTGTTCTTTCCATCTATCTACCTACCTACCTACCTACCTACCTACCTACCTACCTACATACCAACCAGGAAGGCACAGAACCACTTTTCCGGCTAGGCTATGACTCTATGCTTTGGTTTGTGCAGTTCCATTTTTACTTATTCTCTTTACCTAGGCCATGTGGAACCTTTTCACTCACTCTGTAAGACTTTGTCCATGAAGACTTCCAATCTTCACACACAGACACAATTAATAATATTCTCTAGAGGAGGGTAAGACTGCTAATATAGAATAATCTTTTGAAAAAATATCCTTGTGCAAAAAAGAATGTTAAAGTGGTATCCAGAGTAAAATATGGGGATAAGGGAAATTATTTTAAGGTAGGAGATATTGTACCTACCCTATTTAAATGTTTAGGAGAAGATTCTAGGAGAGAAGAGGCTAAAATAGAAATTATCGTTAGCTAGGGTTTCCTGGAAGATTTGAGGAGATGAGATCCTGAGTAGTGAGAAGGATTTACCTTAAAGAGGTACCCTAGGGAGAATAATATTTTAATGTAACAAATTGAGGAGAATGTGGCTGTGCCTATTTGGGACCTCAATGTTCCAAGAGTTTCCAATTTAATTTGGAGAAAGAGTCTAGGCCATTGAGAGTCAGTGAGATTTTTGTGAAGTCATAGGGAAATAAGAATGAATTAGTGCTGATCTTAATTCAGATTTTGAATTCAAAAGGAAGTCTAAGTTTGTAAGGAACATATCACATGTGAAATGTAAAGAAGTGGAAATAAAACTAAAAATTTTAAGGGGTGGCAGAAATAATGTTTCTTCATCAATTAGTAACATCTCCCCAACTCACACAAATGAATTGATTGTGTTTAAAAAAGAAGGGGAGGATTCAGGCAGGCTCTTCTCTATGGGGTTTTGTCTAGATGTCCTTTGCCTCATGGAATACACTCTTTGTTCTTTTCTTCTTAATTGTGGTAGATATTTTTTTTTTTTTAGAGAGAGAGAGAGATAATTTTTTTAATATTTATTTTTTAGTTTTTGGCAGACACAACATCTTTGTTTGTATGTGGTGCTGAGGATTGAATCCAGGCCTCACGCATGCCAGGCGAGCACGCTACCGCTTGAGCCACATCCCCAGCCCAGTTGTGTAGATCTTAATCAGACCATTTATATTTTCACATTTATAGTTTTCATAACAGTAGATAATCAAGATATTTATAAATTTTACATTATCAACTGTGACCAGTTTTTCTCTGAAAATAAACTCCCAAGAAGAAGTCATAAAATGACACAGACTGTTTCTTCTTTCTCTTTAGTGCTTAGATTGCTCAGTTTAGTTCTCTGCCTATGATCAATAAATTCTGGTTGACATGCTTTTCATGAAATCAGTAGTTATTATTTTCTAACTATTCTTTTTTTCCCTTTGTAATAGAGACATACTGAAAATTCATTGACTCTTTGGAGCAATTCTTTGCTTTTCATTTTATTCTCTTAGGGCCACTAGGATGTCAGTTCAAAGTACTGTTTTTCCCACGCTAGAGAGCCTGGTTTCTTACTTTGGTAATTTGGAGAATTATTTTTTGTTCAAATTCATTCAAACAATGGCCAGTTCTGAGATCAAAACATTTCTTTTTGCCATTCTTTGTTTGAAATGATAAATTCAAAGCTCTAAAAATATTACACACAGAGCCACACTTTCCAGGGAGAGATTAACATAGCATTAGGATCCTCAGAACTGCAGTCTACTACCTTTCAAATGAATGTCAGGTTATGCTGGCCAATGCATTCAAACGCTCTAATCACTTCATCTATTCTGTTTCCTGCTTTCAAAAACTAAGACACAGTTAATGTTTGTCTCATTTTCACACTATCACCAAGGATACCTGATGCAAGGATTCTCAGCACTGTGGAATTACAACAAAAGGTTATAGATCTTCATTACTGACTTCAGTACAGACAATCATTACAGAACTCCAGAGCACTGAATGTTTTGGTGCCTAAGATTTTTAAAGACGATTTATCTTAGACAATGTTTACCTTGTTTGTATAGTATGTATAATAAACTGAGGGCTTCCACAAATCATTGTAATCAATTGTTAAATTGTTGGGTTCTATGGTATTTTATCTAGCCAGGGAGATTTTTATTGGTTCATACTCAATATTTGGAATTTACAGTTTTATTTTTAGAGGACAATATTTCTATTCCCATTTAATATTCTCAATTGGTATCCTTGTTTCAACTTTCTAATTACAGTTGAATTTAGAGAATTAGAAATTACACCATTTATGTATCATCAGTTTCTTAAAAGGACAAAATTACTGATTAAATAAATAATTCGGGATCAGTGAAGGAGCCCTTTCCTAGCATGCACAAGGCATTGTATTTAATCCCCAGCACTACCTACCCACCCACACCCCCAAATCATTAACTTGTCTAGGCACTGTTTGGTATTAGACATTTGACAGATTGACAGATTATGGCATGAAGTGGGACAAGAGTAATCAAATTCAGCCAGTGCACAGAAGCTTAATGAAATAAGGTAGCAGAAATTCAGAAAGATTATATAACGAAAATGTGGATATAAATTCAAGTCAGAGTTTGATATTAACTACCATTCTTATCTACATTGTAACTATTCCTTCACTGCATAATTTCTATAATCTTTTATTTTTAACTGTTTCTAAAGTTTATATTACTTATGGATAATAATGGTATAATATTTAGTAATTATCATTTGTAGAATTCCTTCCAAGGAATCTTGAACATTTCAAAGAGGAAAAAGTTCCACCATTATGTTTAAGACTAAAATTATGAAACTCAATACTATATTTAATAATTAAGGGTTGTTTTAGATTAATTATCTATGACAAATATAGATTTCAATTTTTTTACATGGCCTATTATTGGTTTTTATATTCTATTAATATTGCACACTTAAACATATATTTAAAAAGAGTAATTCAATGAATATAAATTGAGTGCTTATAACATTTCTGTGCAAAAGAGAGGGAAAGACAAATCAAGATGGGGTAATACTTTGAAGAAGCTTACGGTGCTATTTAGGTGGCAATACACGAAAGTGAGCAGCAGGTTAAAAACCAAGTGCTGCAGGAACACAGAGAAAAGCAAAAGATTCTGCTTTGGAACAGGGGAAAGATGGGGATGGACAGGTGATTGTGTAAGAAATGGGAAATTGCTACATAAAAAGAGGTACTGTAAAATGAAGATGACTCTTGAAAGAGAGTGGTATGTGGAAAAATAAAGGTGGATGATTTTCTCTACCTGGACAGTCATCTACCCTGGTTTCAGGTCATGAGCTTGCAGCCAGCAGCAAGGATGAATAGTTGATTCCATTCCCAAAAGTAGCAAAAATACCCATGAAACCTGCTATCACTAAACTTACTACCAATAGTCTTTTTAGTTGGAATTCCTTTTCCTTTGCAAATAAAATTTCCTTTCTCTGTCTCCATAGGCCTGGTTTAGGCTTGACTGAGATAAGCATTCTATTAGACAAATTTTGAGAAATGATATTTTGCTGCAATAAATGAATACTTTTTATTTTTTCCAAATATGTTATCAGGACAAATCTAAATGGGGATAAGAAGTGGGAGTGGCTTCTGAAATCTGTTTTTTTCATAAGAGATATACTGAGAATGATCATAGTTACATTCCAACTGGACAGGTTGAAGTATTGCTAGACTGTGGGAAGCCCCAAGTGGAGGCTTAGCAAAACTTCGATGTCCCTTACTACATCATCCTGAAATACCACTGTAGGTATCCTATATATTGACAAAACTGTCTTCCATAAGCCATATTATCTATTTCTAACAATGGTGTTCCTGGTATAATTTCTTACTTTTCTACTAGGGAATCAAACATTCTTTACTTCTTAGTTGCACAAAAGATAACCAAAAGTCCATGTTTGCATCCTACCAGATTAGAAATTCCTGTAGAAGGAAAATACCTTTTCATATAGTTTTGGTAGAAAAGTCCTGGAGAGGGTTGGCTGGGGTTAAGGGGATAAAGAGGATTTAGTGGTCTGGGTGGGGGTCCCATATAAATTTCTTCACATGGAAGGAAATCCTTATAGGAAAATTCAACACTGGAAAAAGTGTGTGTGTGTGTGTGTGTGTGTGTGTGTGTGTGTGTGTGTGTGTGTGTGTTTGAACTGAGGATGAACCAAAGGAGTACAGGTTGTGCCTGTAAAAATGGCAAATGCCCACAAAAGGCATCAATGCCATTTTATTTGCTTTTGTTAATGCTGTTTTATGGTTTTGTTGTTAATATATTTTATTTTTAACTATTATAAATGCTTTCATGATGGTGTTCAGAGCAAAAAATATTTAATGCAAACATAAAAATATTTCTGTCTTCATCTTACATATTTTTCCCATTATAAAAATCCAATAATACTTGCCTGTTCTATTAGGAAAAGTTTTTTTTTTTTTTTTAATTTTTCCTCTTTTAAAAAAAAATACCACACTAATTGTGTGTAGCAAAATAGATTTGTTCCCTTAGTCTGGCAGGAATTTAGATACTCTTCATAATCCTGTGAGTAAGTTTGACTAATTACCTAATGCTTTTAAAACTGTCCCTGAATTATAGAGACCTTTGCTTCCGGTTTTTTCTTTACCTGTCCACTGCTGTCTGCTAATATTAATTAGATTGTAACCACTGAATTAATATACAGTAAAGGAAAATAAATTAATGTTCATGAAGAAGAAGAAGTAAAAATGGCATTGCCTTCCTACATATTTCATGTTTCTCATTTTAGGCAGTGACTTAAAATATTCTGAGGAAAGTGACTGTATGCAGGGAGAGGCTTTTACTCAAAAATTGTAAAGGTTTAATGGTTTCAGTAAATCATCATTAATCCTGCTAATGAAATTTTTGCACTTTAAATGGTAATCAAGAATTTTAAAAAATTCCATAATATTTTCATAATTTGCCTATTTTTAACCTTCTCTTCATTTTTTAAATGCTACAAACAGGAGTATGCTATTTATATAAATTGCTTTCTCAGTTTAACTAGAGTCAAGGTTATCTATATTTTCTTAGTGGAATACATATCCTGCATGCATTTGGAAAGTTAGTATTTTTCATTTGGTAATGTCAGTTTTTACAGTTTCTGTAATCTACAAATCCTAGTCAGGAAATATTCATCAAAGGGAATTTCAAATCTGACTTCTACATGTAAATTCACAACCAATGAATGATTAATTCCACTTTTATTTTGTTTGCACACTTAGTTGATTTTTCTATTTTAGTTTGTGGTGTTCCTTGTTAGATTTTTACATTTAAAGTGGGAAAAGTATGTCAATGAATTTTTAGGTATAACTCAAAGCAATCAAACAAGTTATAGTATATTCTTAAAGGAATAGTTTTCTCTTTTCTTTTTGTTAATGCACTCAGTACATATAATATCTGTTGCAAAAATCATAACCAAATTTTTTCATTTTTGTTGTTAAAGGCTATGGAAAATGTAATTGATATATTAGAGATTTCTACTCCCAGAAACACACAACCCATTAAAAAAATCAAATAATTTTTAACAGAGCCATTTCCAAATAGTTTAGCATTATCTACTCTTTTATTCAAAATAATTGGATTCTAGAAGTTGAACTGCACAGATTTTCATAACTCTATTTAGACCTACTTGTTATGAAGATTTTTCTGTTTTATCAGAATATAATCATTCTGCAGATAAAGCAAAGTGTGGCAGGCTTTTCATCTTAAAGTAAAAAGGTGAAAAAGATAAAAGACGAAAGGCATTTTGTTTTAAAAACCAGCTCCCATTAAGAAAAGCAGTTCATTTTTAGGCCTCAGTTGCAACATGATCTCTAAAGTCCCTTTGTATAGCACTTGGCAGGAAGATGTCATTATTTAGAACCAGGATTAGAATTTTTCCTGGTGGGCATCTAACAGAACGAACACTGTGCATTAATAAAATACTCTGACCTATGAAGGATTGATGTCCCTCTGAGTTGGCTGGAAGACACCTTCCAAGACAGGAAATAAACTGTATGATTCTCTGGATGGGAGAGAACCATTAGCTTCTCATTTTTATTAAAATAGGCAAAAGATTAAGGGATTTGGGGGGTTGTTGAATAAGCAAAGGGATTTAGAAAAGAGTATATTGGGACCCCTCCATTCATCAATGTCAGCATCATACATCATGCAAACACAAAACCAAGAAATATTAATAAAACAAAAACTTGAAACATGTGACTTTATAATTAGATAATTAGTTTGATGTGAAATCTAACCTCATTACGTGTCTTCAAAGTTTAAAGTTCTTGAATCTAACAGCTGTTAAACCACATTTTATGATATTTGCCTTAGGAGTAGTTAATCATTTCCACTAGACCTGCTATAACTCTAGTTTTTACTATATGTGCTCCATGTGATACTAAATACTAGATTAGTAAACTGGACAGGTGTGATTTTTTATTCTGGTACTCTTTTTTCTTTGTTGTTGTATTTTTGCTTTTGCCCCCACCACCAAAACAGTACTGATTAATGTGGCTCATTTTATGACCTTTAATTTATAATATCTTCCAAGGAGTTGATCATTCTAAGGTAAGAAAGTTATATCTAACAGACGATTTTCATTAATTCCCTTGTATTAAAATATTGGCAAGTGCCCCCACCAAATTGCAAAGCTAGTCATTTAAGAGAATTTGTTTTTTCTAGTAGAGCATCCTTAAAAGGGTTTCTCAGGAGTCTGATGTTTAGCTAATGAAATGATTTGAATTGTTAAATTAACCTTAATGTGGCACTTTTTGAATAGCTCCAAAACTGTTGTCTTTGGTACTTAGCCAGTTGGCTAGTTGATTTGTCATTTCATTTCATGGATTCCTTAGCTAGGTAGAGTACTAGAAGAGATTTGCTTTATAGGGCATTAGTTTTAATAGAGGTCATTAACTTGAATGTCTCAGTACAAAATCAGGTTGAAAAGTGCTGACATAATCTTTTCAAACATCTATTTCACACATACGACTTAGAGGCATTATTGAAACTCATGTTATTTACTGCTATTTATTCCTCACCTGGCCTCTCACCATCCACATTTGTTTCTGTCCAATCCATTCACAAAGGAAAGATAGTATTCTTTGAAAAAGAGAAAATAGATCACAGTACATCACAACTGTGGAATCCTTCAAGGGCTTCCTATTACTTTTAGAATAAAATTTAAACTCCTTATCTCTGTTCTGCAGTCTGGTAGACCATTAACTCTCACACTTATGAGGCTGTCCTTAACTTCTTTCAGTTCTTCCAGTCTATCAGCTCTTTCCTGTTCTGGACTCTGTACATCCATTCTCCATTAGTGTGATATTTCTCAGCATTCAGTTTAATTATCCACCTTCTCAGAGGTGATTTGGTTTGAGTGCCTGATCACTCAATCAAAAGCAGATTCCTTTATCCTTTCAACTATCTTCCATTGAGGTATTCTGCAGTCTTCCTTCATAGCACCTACTGAAGATTATAACTAGGATTATAGTTGTTTAAATGTTTCATATCTGTTTCTCTGGTTCCAACAAGAGTCTTTTATTCATTACTATGCCATTAATCATGAATGATAAGTATGTTTTGAATAAATATTCTGTTAACTAATATTTTTTTTCTTTTGCATATGATGTGGGGGATTGAACAGAGGGCCCCACACATGTGAGGCGAGTTCTCTACCATTAAGCCATATCTCCAGCCTGTTACTAATATTTTTTTTTTCAAATAATTTCCTTCACACATTTCTCAGAGTCTTCATAATTTGAAAGGTAGGTGGAACCTCCTTTTGAATGGAGAACCTCTACACATTAGTGTTTGTTTACACATATTGTTTCAGAATTGAGATAATTCCCCAAAGTGATCATTTTAGGTGTATGCAAATACTTCGTGATGTTCATTGACTTAAGCAATCAATACTTTTTACATTATTCAAACTCTGAGAAATACATAGTTGCTATCTGCGAATATAAAAGATTAAAATGATATTTATTCTTCAGAGATTTTCTTTAGTATTCAAAAATGTATATTTTCTCTGATTTCACTCCTTACATTGCCCTTTACCTTGCAGATCAGTTCAATTATGAACTTTCTATACTGCTTTGGGATTGCTTCCACTGTGGTATTAATGGATTCTGTTATTAAAGTATTTTGGTTTGTTTGGGGTGGTTTGTTCACTTGCTTTTTCATGTTATTTGTGTGCCTATCCTTCTAACTGTATGGATCTGAGACAGCAGAGTTTCTACTGTGTAAAAACTATAAGTTTTTACAGTGTTCCTGAAGGTTTCTAGTACCTCACAATTTAGGGGAAGACAAATAATAACAATCACCAATACAAACAGTCTATAAAACTAAACCATAGAGTTCCTGCTATGACATCAAGAATGTTAATTATCACAATAAACAGAAAAAATGTGATAAGTTATTGCATGTGATAAAAACAGTAAGTTTGCAAAAGGGTTAACAATTTGAAATGGTAAACAGGGAGAGAAGAGAAGTGATGTAGGAAGTGATGATTATGAGGGAGGAGGAGAGAAAATAGAATTTAAAAATAAAGGATGGGTGAAAGAGAGAACAATAGAGTTTGGCTGTTAGCCCAAAAGAGAGAGAAAGTGAATCAAGGGAAATGTATAACTGAAATAGATAACTGAAATGTATAATCAAACATCCTAGGTCTCAAAGGACCAAACCATTAAAAAAAAAATGTGCCTTCAGAAAAATGCTAGAATGTTAAAAAAAGAGACAAATATGTATATGTGTAAGTGTACATGAAATATGAACCTTTCACTCACCTTTAAGCAGAGAAAAGTTAAAGAATTGTTTCTGTTGGAGTTGAAAAAAACTCTCTGCTTCCCTTCTCAGTAGGGTCACTGGAGTGCTCTATGAGAGGAGATCCTATAGGTGGAACTCTTGGAGGCGGACTTTAGGCCTAGGAAGCCTCCAGGTTCTTTGTTGAATGGTGATTGGTCTGAAGATTTTCAATCAGCGCACCTCTAGGGCTTTGCATTGGCCAATCCATGCTGAGAGACTGCACCACAGTAGGCTCCTCTGGTATCCACTTGCAAAGCAAAGGAGACAATCCTTTGTTCCCTCTGTCACCAGTAGACCACGTGTTTCCTAATCTCATCTGATCAGTCCCTAAACTTAGTCACTGATGACCCAGCCCTTTCCAATGCTCAGCAGGGTGTATCCTTCCCAGCTGGTCCAGGAGGGGAAGCTGATGGGTTTCCATGACCAGTATTCCCCTGTGTAAACCCCTTTCCACATCTAATTTTCTCCTGGTTACTTAGGCACTCTCTATGTGGTGCCCTGTGGTTTTGCCGGGTCTGTATTTTGGACCCAGTTTGGATTTGCAAGGAATGGCAAAATGGTTCTTTCCTCTTGTCATTGTGTAGTCCCACCACCTCACCCCCCAAGGTCAGTTGGGAGAGACTTCTTTCTTGCATAAGGTGTTGTGCAACACACCTTTTAGGTTAGTCCACCTGTGTCTTCAATCTCTGATTTCTCTGTACCCAGACATACCTCAAGCCTGCTAAAAATGCAGGTTCCTTTAATTCTCTCGCCCCTCTACTTTGCTCCCAGTGAGACTGCTTTGCTGTTGCTAGCAGTGCTGATGGTGGTGGTGGGGGAGATTTATTCCTTACTTTATTATATTCAACTTCCTGAATCCCCAGTCTACTTTGAATGCCCAGTTTTAATTCCTAGGAAAGTGTCTTCTCTCTCCCTCTCGGCCCCCCCTCCTCCTCCCCTCTCCCTCTCTCTCTCTCTCTCTCTCTCTCTCTCTCTCTCTCTCTCTCTCTCTCTCTCTCTCTCCATCTACCTTACTGAGAAGCTGCCTCTCTGCTTTCTTGGTTTCATCCCACAGAGCAGTCAGGAGAGTGATCTCCTCTATTCTGTTATCTTCTTGTCTCATCTAAATATTCTACAAATTGCTACTTTCATGTAACATTAAAAATTTGAGATACAACCAACATAGAGCATGTAGCTATGATTTATTCATATTACTAATGAGTGCACAAACAGTGTACAAACATGTAACACTGTGTACCCACTCTGCTCATAATTGTCCAGGGTAGTTGCACCTTGTGTAACCATGGTACTTTTATAAACATAAAAATATACCAAATGTAAAACTACTGATTGCAGAATGTGTTTTTTTGCCAATATGGTGGATACAAAAATGTGATCTCATTGTAATACTAATTTGTAGTCCTCTGGTTATATTTAGGTTTATTTATGTTTCTATGGACCATTGTTTATCCTCTCTCTTGAGATGCTTGTTAAATCAAGTAAAGGGTTTTGGATAATACAGTTTTACAGGAACATATGTAGTATATATGCTCTCTTAGTTTCTAACTTGTCTCTCTGGTATCTGTGGATAAACTGATATTTCTAATTTTATTGTAGCAAGTTATTAACAGTTTTCTTTATGTTTTTTACCTTTTCTTGTTTAAGAATGCCTTCTCTAACCCAAAGTCTCAAAGATGTTTTCCAATATTTTTTCTAAAGATTTTTAGTTTTGTTTTTTACATTTAAATTTTTAATACACCTGGAATTTTTTTTTAACATGACAAGTGAAAGGGGATCAATTTGAGTGTCCATCTTCCTCACTTTTTGTCGTATATCATATAACATGATATAAATTAAAAATTTGAGATATAACCAACATAATGCATTTAACTATGATTTATTCATATTACTAATGAGTGACTTTCTTTTGTACAAACATTAAACACTTGTATATAACATGATATGCAACAAGAACAAGAACATATATGCTTAAATCTGTGTCTAAATTAATGGTTCTTTTCCATCTATTAATCTTCAGTTATGCTGATATTACACTATTCTAAATTATGTCATACCATAAAACATGTTGATATAGTACTTGACTCTAACTAAATATAATTAGTTTTAGAAAAGGTTATCTCATCAAATTTTGAAATTATTAGGGTTTCCTTTGTGGTTTAGCATGTATGATGAATTTTTTAAGTGTTCAATGGTGATTAAAAAGAATGTTTATTCTCAAATTTCACATATAATATTTTTCATTTTGTCAAACTTGGTATTTTATGCTAGTTCATTCTCTTTTATTTTTCAGATTTTTGTGTCTTTGTACTGCGGAGGTGATTGTTTTGCTATTTTAGTTTACAAACTTAAGAGTCTAGAGGTAGTAGCTTAAGTTTCTTTTCAGATAAGAATTGCAACAATTAGCACCAGTCTGTTTTAATCTCACAGATTATATATATTACTATTGGTTTTCATTGTTGATATTTATTCAGATTTATCTGTCAGTTGCCTCTTTCTTTGCTTCCCTTGCTTTCTACCTCAAACCTTTCATTTAGCATAATTATCCTGTGCCTGAAATTTTACTTTAGAATTTTCTTTCTAACAGTAAATGGCATTAAAATTTGGTAGGAAACATTCAGCACATTTAATGTATTCTCTACTGCCTTTTGGTTTTCCTTTTGTATGGAGAAGTCCAAGATCTATCTAATTATCAATCATTAGATTTGGTTTAAGGTTGTTTCTTGGTTTTGGTTTCTCTAGTTTTGGTATCTCTAAATGGGTATAGATCTCTTTTTACTCACTTAATTTAGGAATTCATTTGCCTTCATGGATCTACAGGTTATCACTGAATAATTTTGAATAATTCTAAGATATTATTTTTCCATTCTATATCTTTTTATTATTATTTTATTATTAACTTTTAAAAATTTGTTCTTTTTAGACATATATGGCATTAGAGTATATTTTGACATATTATACATACATGGAATATAACTTATTTCTAATTAGAATGCCATTCTTTAACCAAAGAATATTCATATATAGATTTAGAAAAGTTATGTCTGATTCCTTTCCTCTTTTCTCTATTGTAGCCCTTTCTTTCATTTTTATCTCTCTTTGAGATTGTACTGTCTTCTGAGCTGCATTTTTAATAATTTAGATGAAGTTTTCCTCTAAATCACCATCTTCTTTTTATCTGCCCATTGACTATATATCTAGAACTTGTATTTAGTTCTTTCACAATTATGTTTGGTCACTTTTAACATTCTTATAACTTAAGATTCTACTTTGAATTAATCAGGACGGTTTCTTGTTCTCTCATAATTCTAATATATAAAATACAATTCTGATTCTGTTTTCTGTTGTTTCTGTGGTATTTTGTTTTCATGTATTTTATTTTGACTATAAACTTTTTGCTTATTTGCACATTTTAAATTAAGATTTACTCATCTATAGAAGATTTTTGTTTGTGTTGACAGTCACCTGGAGACACTACCGACCCAGAACCAATCTACATTCCTCTTTAGAAGGTTGGTTGCTTTCTCTAAGCCATATAGTTACTTTGTATTTATATTAAAAACTCACATGTGATATTGTAGAGTAGTTTTGATTTGCATTTCTCAATTGCTAGAGATGATGAACATTTTTTCATACATTTGTTGATTGATTGTATATCTTCTTCTGAGAAGTGTCTGTTCAGGTCCTTGGCCCATTTATTGATTGGGTTATTTGGTTTTTTGGTGCTTAGCTTTTTGAGTTCTTTATATACCCAAGAGATTAGTACTCTATCTGATGTGTGAGGGGTAAAAATTTGCTCCCAAGATGTAGGCTTCCTATTCACCTCACAGATTGTTTCTTTTGCTGAGAAGAAACTTTTTTAGTTTGAATCCATTCCATGTATTGATTCTTGGTTTTAATTCTTGCTCTATAGGAGTGTCATTAAGGAAGTTGGGGCTAATCCCACATGAAGAAGATTAGGGCCTACTTTTTCTTCTATTATACACAGAGCTATTATGAAGACAAACCATAATAATTGTTAGCGAGAATGTGGGGAAAAAGATACATTCATACTTTGCTGGTGGGACTGCAAATTGGTGCAGCCATTATGGAAAGCAGTATAAAAATTCCTTGGAAAACTTGGAATGGAACCACTATTTGACCTAGCTATCCCTTTCCTTGGCCTATACTCTAAGGACTTCTAAACAGCATATTACAGGGACACAGCCACATCAATGTTTATAGCAGCACAATTCACAATAGCTAAACTGTGGAACCAACATAAATGCCCTTCAGTAGATGAATGGATTAAAAAAATGTGTCATATATACCCAATGGAATATTACTCAGCAATAAAAGAGAATAAAATCATGATACTTGTAGGTAAATGAATGGCGTTGGAGAAGATAATGCTAAATGAAGTTAGCCAATCCCCAAGAAACAAATGCCAAATGTTTTCTCTGATATAAGGAGGCTGATTCATAGTGGGGTAGAGAAGGGGAGCATGGAAGGAATAGACGAACACTAGATAGGGTAGAGGGGTAGGAGAGAAGGGGAGGGGGCAAGGGGTTAGCAAGGATGGTGGAATGTGTTGGACATCATTATCCAAAGTACATATATGAAGACACTAATTGGTGTGAACATACTTTATATACAACCAGAGATATGAAAAATTGTATATGTGTAATAAGAATTGTAATTCATTCCACTGTCATTTATTTAAAAAAAATTTAAAAATTACATGTGGAACTGTTTGTAGTTAAGTAAAATTTTTCTTCAAAGAATTCTTATCTAGTACAAAATCAAGTCTGGCATCTGTCTATACTGTCTAATTTTTGTGAGTGGTTTTATATTTTAGCCCTCATTCACTCTTGCTATATATGTAACATTTAGATTTCAAGCTTTATATTAGGGAATCTCAGAATGTCCTCTTTGGGGAAAGCCTCAGGCTGAACATATGTGCCCTGAGTCTTTGGATCTTGTCAGAAACATTAGAGAGAATTTTAGCTTGGTATTTGATTATCTTCCAGGGTACCTTAGGAATTTTGTACCCTTAGGAATTCTGTTTTTTGATTGTGAAGTTGCTCTATTTTCACGTTAAATAAAAAATGCATTTAAAAAGAGGTATTTTATATTTTGTTCAGCATTTTCTTTGTTCTCACTGGGAGAGTCTTTCATGCTATGCAGTCTTCCATACTGCTGGAACGGAAGTAATTTTAAAATGCAATGTCATACTTTTTGGAACAAAGGTCATTTTCTAAAAATGTAGGCTCTCTTAAAAGAAAGAGAAGTAAGAAGACATGAACTTTGAGGAAAGAGAGGTTAATTAATGTTTGAGGGTTATTAATCATGCATTTGTATAAGGAATCCTAATTCTGTGTTTTGATTTTAAAAAGAGGGCAATTAGAAAAAGTCTTCGTGATAGAGTAAAGCTCTTATAGTAGTAAAATGGTGACTAAGCAGAGCAATAAAAACTTTTTAGAAATTAAGAGGAGGACATAGCCCAGCTAGAATAAAGTGTGTGTGTGTGTGTGTGAAAGAGAGAGAGAGAGAGAGAGAGAGAGAGAGAGAGAGAGAGAGAGAGAGGGAGGGAGGAGAGAAAGAGAGAGAGAGGAGAGAGAGAACTAGGTAGCAATCCCAGTGACTCAAACACTAATCTAGTTGTTGCTGTGGATGGATTCTGTAGGTGTAATTAAAGCCCTAATCAGGTATAGAAAATGATTCTTCCTAACTGAAGTGGTTGAAAGATCTTCAAAGCATTGCTTGAACATAGGAGAAAGAATGAGCGGGAGAACGAACAAAGAAAATTCTGCCCGTGGATAACAGTGGGTTCAAACCTACAGTGATCTGTTCCTCCTTACTGCCTTTCCCCATGGATTCTCACTCACCTTGTGCAAAGTCAGGTCTGACAAATTTCCACTATGCTTCCCTATGACTGACTTAGGCAGCTCTATAAGGTAGTTTTTTTTTTTTTTTTCCTCTCACTCAACAGTGCCTGCTAAACGACTTGTTCTGCTTCTCTGATTAAAGTGATCCACCCACCCAGAGCAATTATTTTCAAAAATTTCTGACCATGTTTCTAATAATCTAGTTTTGCAGAAATATTCTCCAGGTCCTAATGATCTTACTACTGTTTGCCAAGACCTAGAGAGTTGCAAATATAGCCAGCTGACGATGTTAGCAGAATATTTGAGAAAGGATCATGCCTTCAGCTCAAAAGAAAATAGCAAAATAGAAAAGAAATACAGGAACTGATATATAGATTCTTGGAACAGGAGAATGTTCATCTCTGTTTTTATTTTTTTGTTCTTATTTTTATAATAATGACAGAAGGAACTGACATTTATTAAGCTCTTGAAGCACTTTCATCACTCGGAGCCAGGACAGGATTCTGTCCTTGTTCTCTTTCTTCACTCTTCTTCTTTCTTCTCTTTTTCTGGATCTTTTAATGTTGAAGCAGTGCACAATTTAGTCTTTGGTCCTCTTGGTTTTAATCCGTTCCCCTAGTGATTTCATCCAGTTTCCTAATTTAAATACCACCTCAATGCTGATGACTCCATTCAAATCTTATCGAGACTCCTCTGATCTGAGACTCACATCTTCAGTAGCCTCATCAGCATCTTCTACAATGAACTCCCATGTCCTTGGTCCACACTTAAAACCCTGCCTATTCTGAACTCCAGGTGTCCAAAAGAAAAGCTTCAGTCATCTTGATTCTTCTTTCTCACATCCCACATCCTATCTAATCACCCATAAAATTCTCTAGTTTTAATGTTCAGAATAAATATGGACCTTAAATCATCTCTCACTCTGCTCAGTGCATCCTTCCTGATGGTCATCTTTCTCCTTGGTCTTTTCTACCCAGAGGTCAGAGTGATTCTTTTAAGAGTCGAGTTATGTCACCTTACATTCAAAGTTCATTTGACCCTTATATGCCCTCTGTCTCCCTCCCTCAAAGGTCTCCCTTTTGGGCCTCTCACTGTGCTCTACCACTGAGCTGCATGACTAGCCTATCTTCTCATCTTACTCAGAGTCAAAGCCCATGTACGTCCAATGACGTCTACTGCTCTTCTCTGTTCTCCCCACTGTTTTATTTTCTTTAAAGCCACGATTTTTGGATGACTTTACCTCTTTGACATATTATTGCTCTTCAGGGAAAATAAAATTAAGAACAAATCTTTTATTACTGATACATAATATTGTAGAGGCATGAATAAATTGAGGTTGAATTTCTTTTGTGTTTTTTAAACACTGACTTAGGATCTTGAACCAAAAATTCACTAGTAAAAAGACAACTAAGATAAAGAGCTCCCTATGGGGAGGAAAAAATTCCCCTTTGGTTTGCAAAATATAACTACCACTAATGAATTTGATTAAAAAAATAAAAACCTGTTAAGTGATAAGGGTATAATCCAAATTGAAATGAATTGGATAATAAATGATAGGTGAGAAAATTGAGATAACAAATATACCAAATGGTTTCCTAAACTAACTGTTATGTAGGGAACAGAGAAAAAAATAATAACTAGAGGACCAATGTGGTGACCAAGAGAATTCTTTTAATTTTTAAGATGCAAAGAAAATTAAACATCTAAATATTCATAATGGTACAAGTGAGAGATAGGAATTGAATATACATAAATAAAAAAGAAATTTGGTGATATTAAGGTCTTAATTTAGAAGGATGGTATGGATTCTGAGAAAGAATAGCTCAATTGCCTTATTTAGTTGTGTGTCCCTTAGGGGTTCTCCACAGAGAGAGGTCAGAAGCTGGACAGGATACATGTGGATGCAAACAGGGTTGTAGGTGGTGTTGGGTTTTAAGATCATACGTCATTGGCAAGGTCCATGGTGGTAAGCATGAAGTTTGAATTTAATTTTATAATCTTGTATCATCTCAGTCTCCATAAGTCTGTTTCTATCTGATTTTTATCTATTTTACAGAAATATTTCAAGTAAGTCTAGTAAATTGATATTTTCCTAGCTACTAATAAAAGCATTACTTTTATCTCAGAGTATTAGATGATTCAGGTTTTAAAACTGTCATTGAGAAAGGGACTATGTCTTCTTTTACTCTGGGATGTTCTCTTGGATCCTAATTTTATGTTCAACATGACATAGAAACTGTAAATATTAAGTAATTGGGTTATGATAGTGTAGCACACTCATTTCCTTCCTTTTATTTCACATATTAATATTTGTAATAAAAATTTATGCACAGAAAGTACTTGTATTGAGTTTCAAGGACTGTGAGCCCTTCTGAGTTCAGATGATACATAATGTTTTGTTTGGGAAGCAATTCCTAGAAGAGGGAGGAGGTTGGGACTTTGGACCTGGGTACAAGTTACTTGAGTATGGTCACTTTGTGAAAATTCATTGAGTGGTATGCTTGTGTTTTGTGTATACTATGATCTGTATTCAGAAATATGAATATACAGGAAATAACAGTCTATAGTGTCTATGTATAAGTGCATCAGGGATGTATAGATATATTTATGTAAATTGAATCAGTGCCACATTAGAATTATATATAGGATGATACCAGTTTTCTCTATTAAAACTTCTCTCTCTAATGCCTACAACAGTCTAACCATCACATACAGTGGCTAACTTGAGTAAATATTGTCTATAAGCTTTCTGACCATAAAATTTTGTGTTTCTCAGATCCCCTCCTCTGGGTCTATATTAGTCCAAAGTATCTTCATTTTTCAGTGTCTGTTACATAGAGAACCCATCCTTTCCTGAATTTCTAACTGCTGTTGCTATTTAGATGACTCCTCACATTTTTCTTGTCTTTCTTTTCATCATGTCTCAGATCAAAATTCAAAGCTGTCACCTGACTGAATTCACTGTAATGAAAGTATTTTTTTGTTGTTTTTTTTCTCTTTGTACACTTGTGTAAAAGCTCTGTTAATGTATCATTTTTTAGTATCATGTGAAGCTTGTGACTTTCTTTTGTGATACATTCAGTGCTCAGAAAACATTAACTTTTTATGGAAATATTGCCATCAGCAAACTTCATTGCATTGTTTAATATCCAGTTTTAGTAGGACAAAATGGTATTGATATAAATGATCATAACTGATAATAAGTGTATGCCATTATCAAACTTTTAGTAAAATGGGTGGAATCTCTGGATGTTTTTGTAAAGTCACATGACATTTATTTTGCATATTAAGGTCTAACAGTATTTGACCCTGTTTTTCTTTTCATAGTTTTATAAGATGGCTTTTTATTTAGGCATTTTCTATTTTTCATGCTCTGAGTTCTGTCTTGACTTCAGAAATTCATAAGCTGACAAATGGATGTTACAAATGTCTGTCACCTACTCTTTAGCTTTCAAGGTGAGAGGTCAGTGTTGAAAATCTAAGACAATGGTAATGATTTTATGAAAAGCATAGTCCACATTATCACTTGATACTTGTATATTACAATTCTCTGTGCATTTGAAAAAAACTGAGAAAATATTTCATAATGAGAACACAGAGATAAGATATCTTTATTTTTGTTTTAGGGGACATTATAGAGAATTTTTTGTGTGTTTTCAAGATCTCTAAAATATATTTTTAAAATAATATAAATCCTAAATACAGAAATAAATTATTAAACCTTAATAAAATTTTTTTTCTGTAATCTTATTTTGCATTTGATTATATGATATGATTATCATCATGAATCAGGCTTTGTTACTAAATACTTCAGTTTCATACCAAATATTACATTTAGTTGGGATTTGATAGTATCTTAAATATTTTGAGGTTAGAAAAATATATTAAACACTTTAAAAAAATTACACTATAACCTAAATCAAGGTATGAGCTTCTATTGGTACTCATATAGTATTTGAATAACAGGTATATGTTACACTTAAACTCTCATATTCTTATATGCAATAGATCAAATAACCCCTGGTCTTTGTGGAAGAAATAAAGCTTTAGACAGGAGGAAAGAACTAGTCATAATAGTTTGTAAAAAAGAGATGCATAGCATTTATAGAGAGTTTAGCTCACATCTGTAAGTAACTAAATATATCCTGATTAGCGTGGGTCTGGGACTTTAGAGTAGGAAGTAGTAGACAATCTTAGAAACAAGTATTCAGGGAGGAAGTCTAAAATACTGGCAGAAGAAAATTTCTTAGGGACTGCAGCCCCAGTTCAGGTATTAGGTTAGTAACAGATTTTTGTTGTAGCTTGCCAACAGATTTTCTTTGTGATACTGAACTTGAATCCAGGAATTGTACTTCATTTTTAAAGTTTGTACCTTAGCAAGGCAGAGTCCTAGTATGGGGAAAAGTAGAGCATGGGGCAGGGTTTTTTAAATAGGGCTTCCTGGACAATAAACTGGAAACAAATATTGGCGCAAGGGTATGTTCCTGTAATATGAGGTCAAAATAGAACTAAAAGCGTCAATTGATTTAATGATGAATCATTACCAAACCGAAATTTCTCTTTTAAGGACCTTGTAAATTTAAAGATGTGGGCAGAGCTGAGTGAGAATAAGTTGTCTGTAATGTGTCTAGCTGTGAAGAGAGGAATATGCAGAATCAAATACCTGAAAGTTCCTCATAGACTTTTTAGATATACTTTATACTTTAAAAGAGAACACCAGAAAAGAAAACCAAGCCAACATAACAGAATAAACCTGACTTCCTTTTTACATACTTTGAAAGAGACTTGAGAGTGTTAAAATTTTCATTTGTCTCTCATCATTTTGCCTAACAGAAACTCTTCACTTTCTTTAAAAATGATCAGCTGGATAATATTTGGTGTATTAGGCAGAATTCCTGTTTGTAGAATAGTCAAAGGGATTTATATGCAGAGAACAATACAGTAAAATAATATTACACAATAATTCTTATGTTATTTATCTGCAAAATGGTTATGCGTTCCTGTATTGGTTTTGGTATTTAAGTAATTATGTTTTTATGTTACATGTACACACAGTAATACAAAAACACATATCCACACAATTAAACAGTTTGTACACACACAATTAAACATGACATTAAAGTTTGCATTTCAATTTATTCTCCTTGAGGGGAAATTATGTTGTGATAAATGAATTTATTAGCTTGATGTTATTTAATTTATCTTTAAATGATAAATATCATAAAGTAGAGGCAACTATCTCTAATGTGAAAAAAAAATTTACCAGAAAAAATTATATGTCAAAATATTTCAAGAGTATAATTTTCCAGAAAATATGACAAGGACAAGTGGATAATAAAAATCATAAGGTCCTACTTTTTTTTTTTAAATTTTAACCACCCTAAAATTGCCTAGGAAACCTTATTCCAAGAAGATAAGAGACATGTGGTGTTTAGCAAGGAGAGGAAATTCATTCCATCAGGAGTCATTCCTTTCCTTGCTCTGCAATAAACTCCCTCTCCAAGGTTTTATTCATGCCTTCTCCTGAGTCAGCCTCCAAAGCACAAATGAAGAGAAGCAGCTGTATTAGTGCTGTCACCCTGAAAGGTGAATGGGCTGCCATTTCCAATTTTGTTGCCACTAACTAATGTAGCTGAGTGCCAGGATCCATGGGCACTGTCATTCAATGATAGTATTATATACACCCATGGAGAGCTCATAATGATGGCACAGGGTAATCTCTTCAAGATTAGGTTTCTGTCAAAACCATAATTCTTACAAAATTGGCCAGAGGAATTATAGTCCACTAAGTTCTAGATAAAGTAATAATTAATTTTAGTCAGTAGAGTATATAGAAAAGTGACAGCATTATTGCTGAATACACACAAAAAAGGAACTTGCTTAATTAGGTGACAGTAGAAGTAGTCATGTTTGGAATTTTAATGAACCGTGATTGGAAATTTTTGGCCTGTGGCCAAACAGGTAGAAACAAAATTGAAGAGTAATTTTTAGTGTCAAAGAATTTAGTCACGAAATAAAAGTAAATGGAGAGGAGGAAAATGCTTCTTTTATGTCTACATGAGGTAGGCTGTCTTCATATTTATCATTTTTCCTTCCTTTATTTTGAGTCAGTGACATGGAAGTCCTCTTGATGATTGCATAGACCCCATACTGCAAAACAATCCAGGAATTATGCCTGGATCTAGATTCTCTGGTCTTTTCACCAGGCAACAAAGTACAAATAGCTTAGGTTACACTGAGTTAATAATACCAGAACCCCCCACCCCATATTAATGGCTTAATGTAACTTTTTAAAAAATTAGAACAAGTCTGTTGTGTGTGTTTCTCCAAGCAAGCAGTCCTCCTTACTCAATGACCCATGCAATGTCAGTTTCAGTTCTACCATCTTACCCAAGGCCAGGTGGGTACTGTCATTTAAAAGTAGCACATGACACCTCATGCTTATATTTTCTGAGGAATCAGGCATTCATGTCTAATTCATTGAAAAAGAGAAAACACATCCTTCCACTGTGTATCTGGAGGTAGAGATGAAAACTGGGTATCAGAACAATTTTAGTGTTCACAGTAGTCACTTACTGTATGTTAGCAAACTCCTATAAAGGAAATGACTGCTGTTCACACTGTTTAAATTGTCTTTCCTGAAAAAGAACACAACCTTAAGATTCTCCATTTATTTCCACTAAGCACTAATTACAATAGATAGGAAATCCGACTTCTGTCAAAGTGTAATACAAACTACTTAGTTTTAAAAATCTAGAATCAGCAAAACCACAAAGTAAAATTATAGAAGGTCACCACAAATATTGCCCACTATTTTGGATATATAAAGATGAAAAGAGGATTATTGTAATTTAAGTAGCTTATTAAAATTAATAAGTGCACCATTGTTCTATTATACTTAAAGACAAGGTTGTACAAAAATAGGAAACAACCCTCAAACTCTGAGCAGTTTAATGCAATGAAAATTTGTTTCTAAAGTACGTATCTGGGAAAAACCTATTTGTAGCTTGGAAGGGAAAAAAATAAAATATAACACTAGGTGCTTAATTTTTCCCTTCCCTATTTTATTTACTGATGATAAACAGGTTTGTTTTCCTTGGCAAAAATAATTTGCAAATGTTTATTGATATAAAAGCTTAGATATCCTTAACTCCTTTTAGAATCACTTACATGTATTGTCAACAAATTTTAAGCCTTTATTTGCCAATTAACATTTTATTCATGTTTTCTTTCCCTTTAATAAACATTAGTTTTTAAACACTAATCACTAACATGAGTAGAAATGTCATTGTCTGGGAAAAGGGATATGATGCAGGTATTGACTTTTGTTGCAGTGAACATAGAGGATTTATCGACCTGGAAGATAAGGTCAATATTTGCCTTGAGAGACAATAAATCTAGATGTTCAACAAAATATAAAGTCAATATTTGTATTAATACCTATGTTTTGAATACCTGTCCAAAGTCTCTGGATATTTCTCTATAGTTGAATTTCTTGATCCTTGAGAATTGTGCAATTTTAAACAGACCTGAAATAAAGTTTGAAGTTAAGACCAAAATAAATATCATTGAATACTTCAGAAGCTGATTGGCATGATTTTTGTAACAGTCGTTCTTCCAAAGAGTGACATTTTCTTTGAAATGTGTAAAGTTTTAAAATAATGTCATTTTTACAGTATGTAATGCTGTATGTATATGTCATTTGTTTTAATATGTAATGTGTTTAGTTAACACCATTGCACATTGTACATAGACCAGCTAATCTATATGTATATATAATATAGTCTTTTACACACACACACACACACACACACATATATATATATATATACACACACACACACATATATATATATATACACACACACACATACCTAGAACTCCAAATTGCAAAAATAAAATGTTGTTTCTCCTAGAATTTGATTGCCACTTTCTATTGTCTCTTTATACTCTAGGGCATTTCTTTGTAAATATATCACCAGCTTTTTAAGTACAGTGCTCATAATGTTATTACATCGCTTTTCCCTTAAGCACAGCCATTTTATTAGTATAGCCACATGATTGATTAGAGCGCTTCCTCCATTAAGAGAAACTGGTTATATATAGACTGCATACTATTGATTTCAGAGGCAAACTTTCTAGTAAGAACTTGCAAGCATCAAAACAAAACAAAATATCTTCAACCCAATATTCCTCCCTGTCAACTTTCTGTCACTGGCTTTTCTACCTTCCAGATCACCTGGGCTAATCAATGCAGAGTTCATTGACTTTGCTCTGTCCTTAATCTTCTACTTTTAATGAATGATGAATGTTTGAGCCCATGCAGCTAACTTGATTCTCTCTGTCATTGAAATAGTCAATGACTTATTTTAATAGAAAGAGTTTCCAAACTGGAAACCAGCATCAGACAGTAGACAAGAAAACTCAAAGTAACAAGGACTGAAGACAGAGGTAGGCCATGACAATGAATGTGAGAATATGTTTATCTTTCAAAATCTTTTGAAAAATCACTACTTCCATGAAAGAGTGATGCTTCTGTCAGAGCAGTGCTTCTCTTCCACAGTTGTCCTAGAGGACATGCTGTATATATGACGACTGCGCCAAAACTCTTCTGAAGTGGGTAAACATGCTGGTTCAGAAAAGCCTATTTCATTGAACTTTTGGGGGAAATCATTTACATAATAGCTAAACTCTTGCTTTTATTACTTGCCATGGTAGCTACTCCTCTAGTCTCACAGATTAAGCTCTTAAAAAAAAAACAAAAAACAAAAAAACCCAAACTAGAAAACCTAATCCAAATCTCATTGAACACAAACATTATCTGAAAGAAACTTGGACATTCCAAACTGGATATACATTGATCACCCCCTACTTAAGCAAATGGAAATATTTCTAGATATGAGAGCCAAAAGATGGAAGCTATTTCTTATATATGTGTATATGTGTATATACATGTATATGTACATAGACTTATTTATGCATATATTCACATATATAAATCTTGTTAATTTACTATTGACTTTTTTTTAATGTAGCCCATTTGGGATTTTATAGCACACTGAATATTATTTAATTGTTTTATGTGTTTGTATAGTTTCCTAGACAATATTGCCCATCTACCCATTTATTTATTACCGGACAAAATATATTTACCTACCTATTATGAATGTTCTTATTGCTGGGATTATTATAAGTTTGATATATCGACCTTCCTCATGAAGGTTACATAGAAGAGGTCATTAATAAAGCAATCAGACAAATATCTATTGACAAAATGTGTTGAAATTAAATAAGAAAACACATAGAAGGACTTTAGAACATGCAATGGGGAACTAACCTAGAACTAGATAAAAAACTAATATTGGACTGGATTGTGAAGGATTATTACCACTTAAGTTGGCAAAAGAGGTGAGCAATGAAAAACTATTGGAGAATAAGCAATGTATTATTGAAGACCTGGGGTAGGCAGGAGTGCAGCTAATTAGAAGAACTGAAAGAAGAGTCCTTGACTGGAGCAAAATAAGCAAGAACAAAATGATATGAGTGAGGATGAGGAAATTGACAGCGAGAAAATCAGTCATTTGTTACAAACTTATTGGTCATGTCAGTGGTTTTTTTTAAATTTTTTCTTTATCATTTGAAAGCAAAGCATTTTAATCTGGAACAAAACATGATCAGTTTGTATTTTAGATAACTTTATTCTGGATAATGGGTTAGAAGGGAGCAAGAGGGGTGTTGGAGAGCAAAGGTAGTGCACTGATGTCTGGGTCCATGGTAGACCTCATAATGAATGGGGTTAGAATGATGATGATTGAGATGGAGAAAGTTGATGTGTTGGAGGAATATTTAGGAAAAAATGAAGTGATTCATAAATTATTTGAATGAAAAGTAAAGGAAATAGATATATCAAAGGAAGATTCCTTAGTATTTGGCCTGAAGAAGTATCACATTAATTAATGCAATTTTGCATATGTGGAGTTAGAGATTCCTTTGTGATAATCAAGTGTTGGTGGAAGACTTGTAGAGGGTTGGTATTTAGGAAACAGTTCTAGGTGGGGGACAAATGTGTGTGGATTGGAACAACCAAAAAGGAAATGTAGATTTGGAATAGAATAAGAGCAAATCTTGAAAGGATCAAATGTTTGAAGGCTGAGTTGAAGATAAAGAGCTAGAATACAAAATTAAAGACAGGATCAAAAAGAGGATAACCATTTTATATTGGATTTAACAACACGTTGGTCAGTGGTGAACTTATTGATTTATTTTGATGTAGTGACAGAAAGAACATTGAAATTAGTTGGTAGAGTAAATAGAAAATGAAAAAATAAAACAATGAATATGAATATAATTTGAGAAAGGAATGTACCTGTTTCAAAGAAGGGAACGTGTGCATGTGTGTATTTTAGATACTGTATAAGTTCTTATAAATGAGCCAACACAGTTATTCACATAATTGCCTTCCAATAATTAATAGAATGTTAGAGAAATGACTATCATTGTGTTCTTGCTATTAATTAGGCTTTTTATTTCTCCTTAATTGTTTTATGAGATGAGTGATATCACTCTAATTTTTTTTGTATGAGAAAATGGAGATTTAGTAAGCTTATGCAGTTACTTAGTTTTAGAAAAGGAATATGAACTAAATATATCTTCATAATCTGTTCTCTCCTCTAATATGTTAATTCATTTGCCACCAAAGCATTTTTCCCATAGATGAAGAAGATTCTAGGAACATGTTTCTTGGACCAAATTTCTCTGGCCTAATAAACTATGCATAAAGGTCTATTGGATCAGAGATTCTCAATATCAGCTGAACAGCTATTGCTCTGGAATACTTTTCAAAAAGTTGGATGCCTTCCCCTCATGCAGGGAATATGTGAGAGAGACTGAAAATGGGTGTATTAAAAAAATGTCCTTGGTTATTCTAATATATTTGTAAAATTGAGAAAAACAACATTAGATTGTTACTGTCATTAATTAATAAAAACACACAGGCCTAAATTATAAACATGTTTATTCTGGTGATTTCTTACTAGTTTCAACTCTGAATAGACACATTTTTTTTTTTTTTTTTTTTTTTTTTTTGAGAAATAGTAGAGCCCACATCGGCTGGACAGAGGTGAATACATCAGGTAGTGACAGCTATGAATCAGGATGACAATAAACACTTCATGAATTCCAGGGATTTCTCGGTAGAACATCCTAATGCAGTAGGAGCATGCCTTCTCATCCTCTAAGTATGATGCATCTCCAGGAAGCTGCTTATAGAGATATTCCTGTCACCCGAGGAAAAGAGAGAAGACCCACTCCAACCAGAAACAGAGCCTGCTGGCTTGGGGACCTATTTCCCTTTTCTTCAATTTACATGTGTGGACTTCAAGAGGAACCCAGTGCAAACATGCCCTCTGAATGGAGATTTACACTTCGTCTTCTGATTGGGGGAAATAAAACACTTTTGTGGCATTTATCTTGAAAATTTGTATATTTGTGTGTTCCTCCTCGTGAGATAAAAATAAAGGCAACCTAAAGTAAACCCCAATATCACGACAAAATATTTTCAACCTTAGCTCAGAATTCATTGACCATAAAGGGAGAACTCTCATAGGATTATGTAGTAAAAAATGATTTCCATTTTCATTTGTCAATCTTTGTTACACTGCTATGTACCGCAGTGACTACTTTGGACGTAGAAGCTACAGTTTTTGCTTTTCAAAAGATCAAACACACTGACCTCATAACATATCAACCACTGTCAAAAAATGGTACCTGAAATTAATTGTGGTTATTCTTTAAAATTTCAGTAGGTTTGAGTGTAACCTATGGTGAGCTTGTTGAGAAGATGGTGCTTATATAATTCATTTTTAATATAAATAGTTTTGATTTCTTTCATCTTTATTAGGCTCTTCATATGCTGTGCAAGAACTTTTCAAAATAGCTTCTAGTCAATTTCAAGAGAATTCTTTATGTTCTTAGGGACCTATCAAAATAATACTCATTTCTTTTTTTCATTGTGAATTGGATTCCATGTATTTTAAATAGCAGGACAATGAATCCTGTATCTGGAGGTGGGGAATTTCAGAAAAGCTGCCTCCTATATACTTATATTTATTTTTCCCATTCAACTTTAAATTTCTAGCCCTGTCAAAGTTATAAGAGTTGAATGCATATGAAAAATAGTAGTATTAAATGCCTATAATTACCATAGTTTGGGGAAACAACTAAAAAATGATTATATTTTACTTATAATTAACCTTCAAAAATTTCAAAAATGAAGTTAACTTAAAGATATTTTTCTGAGTTTGAATTGTCACTGGTAAAATAGGCTATGAATAAAAGCCTATAGCAGGCTAGGGATGTAGCAATGATAAAGTGCTTGTCTTTATCATTGAGGACCTGGATTCAATTTCTGGTACCACAAAATCCAAATCAATGACAATGAAAAACTATCATTTTTTTATCTTTAGAAATAAAAATATTTGAAAATTTAAAAAAATTGAAATTACATGCTGTGTTTCTTCTTCCTTTCTCTTCCTCTGGCTTTTTTTTTTTTTTTTTCATTGACTTGCTTTTGCACCTTATGAAGAGGAATTCTTTCTTTCTTTCTTTTTAAACAATATAAGTTTATTTTTATAGTTCTGGGAGCTAGAAAGTCCAAGGTCAGTGTGCCAGCAGATAAGGGGTCTGGTAAGGGCCTGCTTTTTGGATCATAAAGGTAACTTCTGTTTGGGTCTTCATATGGCAAAGGAGGTAAACAAGTTCCCTAAGGTTTAGAGAAAACTAGTCCCATTCATGAGCACTCATCCCTTATGACTTAGTCACCTCCCCAAAGCCCCAACTCTTAAAGCATCATTGTCTTGGAGGTTAGGAATTCAGTCTGAGTATGAATTTTGAAAGGTCATAAATATTAAGGACATTGCAATAAGATGTTTACACTAGTAACCTCAGAAGAATTTGCTACCAATGGGCACTCCCACCAAGAGGGATGAGAGTTTGTATTTTCAATATTCTGGCCAATATTTAGTATTGTTAGACATTTTATTTTTGCTAATATGATAGATATGAAATAATATCCTTTTGAAGCATTAATTTATGGTTCTATGATAACTAATAACCAAGGGGATCTTTTTGGATAATTTGGCCAATTTTGGCTAATGTGGCTAATTTGCCACTTTGATTTTCCCTTCTGGGAATTGCATGTGTATAGACCTTGACCCATTCTTTGATTTCCTGTTTTGTCTTTTTATACTTATTTATATGACTTCTTATAATGTGGGCATTATAAAATTATGACCAAGGTAAAGCTAATTAACATCTCTATCACCTCACAGTAGGATTTTGCTCGCTCTCTCTCTCTCTCTCTGTGTGTGTGTGTGTGTGTGTGTGTGTGTGTGTATGTCTAGTAGGAACAATTAATTGGGTTATTTGTTTTTCTGCTGTTGAGTTGTAAGAGTTCTTTTTAAATTTTGGACATTAGCAATTCCTTATCAGATATGTGCTTTCAATTTCATTTGTTCTTTGCTGTATAGAAGCTTATTAATTTGAAATAATCCCATTTATTATTATTATTCAGGTTATATTATATTCAGGTTAACCTCAGCTTTTGGATGTTATCCATAAAAGAAAAAATAATTACCAAATGAACAAAACATTATCCAGGCTAATGTTGGGAAGTTTCCCCCCTAGGCTCTCAACTAGGAGATCTGAGGTTTCAGGTTCTGGCCAGATGCTTGTTTTATAATACTGAACTTCTCAGCCTCTAGGACCATAAGGCAAAAAATTTCTGTTCAGTATGAATTACCCAGTATCTGTTATTGCAGTACATAATTAAGATAGCATCTCTTCTAGGCTATCCAATTTGTGATTATTGTTCATAGTAGTCTCCTAGGATCCTTTGTATGATTGTGGTGTCAGTTGTAATTTCCCCTCCTTTTTTTTTTTATAATTTTATTTGTCCTATTTTTCTTAAAGATTTGCCAATTTTATCTTTTCAAAAACAAATTCAGTTTTATGTATATTTTCTGTTTTTTCTAGTCTCTTTCATTATATCTGCTCTGTTCTTTACTTCCTTTTCTGCTGCTAAATTTTTGTTTAATTTGTTCTTTTCTCTCCTGCCTTGATGTGTCAAGTTGTATTGTTTATTTGAGATTTTTTTCTTGTGTGGACATTTATCACTATAAACATTCCTTTTAGAACTGTTTTTTCCCCCTGAATCTCATAAATTGTGGTATGTTTTATTTTTATTCTCATTTGCTTGTTTTTACTTTCCCTTTTCATTTATTCTTTTTCTTATTGGTGTTTTAGCAAGATGTTCCACATATTTGTGAATTTTCTAGTTTTTGTTCTGTTATTGATTCCTACTTCTTACCACATGACTGGAAAAGATACTTTACATGATTTTAATCTTAAATTTGTTAATACTTGTTTTGGTCTCTCATGGAGACTGTGTCTGGGTGCTTGAAAAGGAGAGATGTTCTGTTGCTATTGATTGGAATGTAATACGTACGTCTTTTGGTCCATTTGGTCTGTGGTGTTACTCAGGTCTACTGGTTCCTTATTGACTTTCTATCTAGATGATATATCCATTGTTGAAAGTGAAGTTTTGAAGTCTCTTTCTATTACTTTCTGTGTACTAATGTTTATTTTTTCATTCTTTTGCTTTATATATTTGGGTATTCCAAAGCTTAGTGCATATATTTACAATTTTTTTATCCTTTTAATGAATTGCCCCTTTATAATTATGTGATGACCTTCTCTGTCTCTAGTGACAGTTTTGACTTAGTCTGTTTGGACTGGTGCAACTGTAGCCACCCCTACTCTTAGATTTATTATTTGTATTGAATATATATTTTTTAAAATCATCACTTTCAGTCTATGTATGTTCTGAAAGCCAAAATAGGTCTATTGTAAGCAGTGTACTTTTGAATCTTATTTTCTTATCCACTTAATCACTTTGTCTCTGGACTGGAGAATTGATCCAGCTTATATTTCAAGTCATCATTGATAATGACTTACTCTTGAAATAGTTTGATTTGTTTTTTGACTGTGGTGTAGAACCTTCATTTCCTCCTCTCTTACTGTCCTTCTCTGTGGTTGGATGGTCTTCATAGTGGGAGGCTTTCCTTACTTTCTTTTACTCTTTTGTGTATATATTGCAAGTTATATTTTTGTAGTTACCATAAAACTTACATAAAATATCTTGTGGTTGGTATTTTATTTTAAGCCAGTAACTACTTACCTTTGGTATCATTAAATTTCTGTGTTGTAACTTCTCCTTCCCCATCATTTGATGTCATTCACATCATCATGTCCATCTTTTATTTATTGCACACCCATTAACAACTTATTATAGCCATTGTTATTTTTGATACTTTTGTCTTATAACATTTGTACTTCAGTTAAAAGTGACCCTCCCTGCATGTTTACAGTATTAGAAAATTATGAAATTGACTGTATATTTGCAATTGCTAATTTATTTTATACTCTTGTATATTTTCATGTTGTTAGTGTCCTTTCATTTCAACTTGAAGAACTGCCTTTATTATTTATTGTAAGGTAGTACTCCTGGTGATTAATTTTATTGGCTTTTCTTTGGGGAAGTCTGTCTCTCCTGCACTTTCAAGGGTATCCTTTTTATAATATTCCTGTTGGTTTTGTTTTTACTAACCATTTTGAATATGTAATCCCCTGTCTATTAAATTTTTTATTGGTGCATTATAGTTGTACTTAATAGTGGAGTTCATTTTGACATATTCATACCTGGATACAATTTAATTTACTTCATTTAATTACCTAGTTTTCTCCCTTTCCCTCTATTCCTCTTTCTCCCTGATCCTCTTTCTCTACTGGCCTTCTTTGTATTTTTTTAATTGGTGCATTATAGATATACATAAAAGTGGAATTAATTATAATATGTTCATATATGCACATAACAGATTGGCACCTTTCTCTCTTTTGGACAGCAAGGTGTTTACTGAGAAATTGTATGATAGGCTTGTAGAGTTTTCTTCTTATTTTATCAGTTATTTTTCTATTGCTGCTTTCAAAATTGTGTCTTCAACTTCTGAGAATTTTATTATAATGTTTTAATTAAGTTTTTAAAATTTTAATCTGTTTGGGATTTTATGGGCTTCATGAATGTTTATTTTTCTCTCATATTTGGGAATTTTTCTGTTAACATTTATTTGAAGAAGTTTCTGAATACTTTCTCTTTCTCTGATATTTCTAAAAATTTTTTAATACATGATTGGTTTCCTCAGTATAGTGGCCTAAGTCCTATAATCTTTCTCCACTCTTTTTCTTTTAATCTTTTTGTTTCTCTAACTGGGAATATCAAATATTAGTCTTTGACCTTGCTCATTTTTTTCTTCTGCAGGTCTGTTATTAAAGATTCTGTTGAATTTTTTTTTCTTCCTTGAAACATTGTGTTTTTTAGCTTCAGAATTTCTGTTTGGTGCCTTTTTATGGTTTATTTTTCTTATTTTGCTCACAAATTGATTGTCTGAATTATGTTTGTTGCCTGTCTCTGTTTATAAAAATGAAAAAAAATATACATATAATTATTGTATTGTCAGTGTTCTTCAGAGGAACAGAATCAACAGGAAGTATGACTATAAAAAGGGGATTCATTAGAATGGCCTATGTGACCAGAAGGTGGATATTCCACAATGGCCATCTACAGACTGCAGGCTGGAAAGCTGAAGGAACCAGTAGCTACATAGTCCATGAGGCTAAGCCTCAGAACAAGAGGGATCAATGGTGCTACCCTAGTCCTATACCAAAGGCTTCTGGAAACTCTCTGGAGGAACCACTGGCAGTATCTGCTTTGGAAGAATGAGGAAGTGAGAGTCTGATATCCTCAGGCAATCACGGCAACCATCAAGAACCCCTCCAAGAAGAATTGAGTTTGCATCTGCTGCTGCTTCTTTGTGCTTCCAACTTGTATTTCATCCAAGCCACCATCCTATTGGACAGTGCTGCCCATGCTTAGGGAGGGTCTGCACTTCAGTTTGCTATCCCACCTGCCAATCATTCCTAGATACACCCACGGTGACACACCCAGAAGCCTCTTAATCATTGGCATCTCTTAATCCAACAAATTGACAACTCAAATTAACCAATACAGTTATACTTATGAAATTAACTAGTATTAGAAATAGTAAATCAAAATATAATTAAAATAAAAGTTATAATTTTATACCCATAAAGTTGATAAAAACATACAAGCATCTGATCATCAACAAAGAATGTGGAGGAATGGAGGTTTTCATGATATTATTATAAATTTTATAGTTACTTTTCAGAGGAATTCAGCAATATGAGAAAGTAAAGTCTGGCATATTATTCTTTGACTCAGTGATTTCATTTATAAGTTATTCTCCTAGGTTTCTCTAGGACAGACATCTTTGAGAATATTAACTGAAGTTTCCTATTTCATGATTTAAACACAAAAACAACTTTACCTCTCAGCAGAAAATGGATAGATACATAATGGCATAAGTTAAAATGTTATTTAGGAATATATGAATTATAGTAACACATATGAATAGATAAATGTCTGCATGTTTTGAATAAAATGTAAATTGAACAATAGGTCCTGCATTATTTATGTGAAGTTTAAAACATGGAAAGCTAATCTGCACACTATTTATGGGTATATTATATGTATACAAAGATAAAATTAGTAAAGGTATATCCTGATTTTAGGAATGCTATCTCCTATAGGAGAAAAAGAAGAGAAAAATGTTTGAGAAAGAGAAAAAAGTAAGGCTTTGGCTCTCTAGTAACATTCTATTTTTTCACACAAAAAAATTTATCCTACAAAGTGGGGGAATGTTAAATATTTTAAGTCTGGGTGATGCCCATAACAATACTCATTATATTTTGTAACTTTCTATATGGTTAAAATATTTCATAGTATGTATCATAAGGGAAAAAGTTAAATAGTACTATTAAAACCTTCTATATTAAAAGGAAATTGTTTTTATTAAAGATAGTATAAAATTTTTAAGTAAATGAGCATATGTTATATCTTTCACTCATTTTAATAATTTCAATGAGAATATTAAACTTGAAACTAGTGAAATTCTACAAAGCAATTTTTTTTAAAAAAATTCAATCTGCAATAGTAGAAAGATAATCTCCATTATACATGTGAATTTTAGAAGTGTCATCTGTGATTCCTAGTTCCCTCACTTAATGTTGCATGGTAAGCAAGATGAAAAAATGAAGCCCTCAGTGAGCAAGTGTAGGGACACAGGAGTTAGCTTTAAATAAACGGATATACATTTTGTTGGCTATGAAGATAATAGATGCTCTTTACTACATAATTTGTTTATCTTTGCTTTGCATTCTTTAGATAGTACCTTTCCACTGGTAGTATGCTTTCTTTCCCCCTCATTTTTCTTAGAATGTTGTCATTTCAAAAATCTGTGGCAGTTAAACTTCTCCCTTTTTTTTTTTAACTTTTGACTTTTTGTAAGACTTGTTTATGACAATACAGTTTCTGACAATAATCTGTCATATATATCCAAACATTGTATATAATGTATCAGGATTTCATTTTGCTTTTAGATTATATATGCTTTGTTTCCTCCTAAATAACAGGCAAGATTGTATTAATATACCATAAAACAAGAAAGTAACACTGCACATTATTTTTAAGATGTTTGGAAAACAAAATGAGAAAGGACATGTTAAGAATAAGACTTAGAAAAATTGTAGAAAGTATTAACAAGACATGGTATAACCCCAATTATAAACCAATTTTCTATTAACATTTTTAATTTATTAAAACAGTACAAGGTATAAAGTGGATATTCTGTGGATAAACTTTATTTTTTATCATTGGGAAAAGAATAATGACAATTTCAAATTTACTATATACAGGGCACTTATCCTTTCCAAAAATCTACTATCTAGATACTCTTTTAATACATAGTATACAGGCCAGGAAATGGAGGCCTAGTGAACCTAATTAATTTTACCAAAATTGAGGAAGTAACTAGGAAGTAGTAAAAATGGGAGTTGGATTTGGCAATTTATTTTGGGACTCACATGTTTAGGAGATCATTTTAACTATTGTATTAAAGAAGAACAAGTCAGCAATTACAACTAAGTTGCTGTAAGTTGACTTACCTTATTAAATTTTCTCATCTATGGTAAAGTAAAAACATCCTAACTGATCAACATTCCCAATATGAGGCTTTATTTCCTTCCTTCCTGAAATATTACCTTGGCATGTAATCAATCAGTCTCTCTTTTAAAATATCAATAACAAATATTTGAGTTTTTATAAGCATCCCACAATTAACATTTAATTGCTAGTAAATTATAAATGTGAAATATTACCTGTGATTCTAGGTTATAATATTTACCTATTAGAGGTATTTTTGTTTGGGAGAGTTGAGAAGCATTAATAAAAATTAAATCCTATGAATGTTTATTTCAAAACTTTTTTTGAGTGTAGTACTGGGAATGGAATCCAGGGTCTCACACATATGAGGTAAGTATTCTGTCACTGAGCTATAACCCTAGCTCCTGTAGATGCTTATTAACAATGGCAGGCATAGTTCTGCAATTATTCCCTTCAATAATCTGCAAAGAGCTTACTTTTTCTAAGACTGAATATATGCCATACATTCATGTAACAGATTTCCTACTATTCTCCTATTGTTGCTCTAATCATTGCATAAAGGACTTATATCAGTGCATTTTTTAAAACATCAACTATTAAGCACTGGCTTTGAACTAATCACAGTTCTATTTTCTAGTGATACAGGATGGGAACTCTGTGGTGAACGGGGACTAATGTTTGTCTGTGGAAGAATGCATTATTTTCTTCTATCTTTACCAATTCTCCAATGAAAACTAGTTCAATTAAGATATAAATTTTATGGAGAATTTAAATTCCATTGCAAATGTTGGGCTTTTACTTGAATGTTGTAATTATTAGAATATCTATAGCAAGTGATTGCCTTGAAAGATAATATTAGAAATTTCCTGCTTGATCATTCTGATACAGAGAGTGCCATAATGCTGAGAGAGGAATGTAATTTAAAAAGAAATTAAAACACATCAACTCTTAAGTACAGGCAATAACTTCCTGAATGCAACTCCTATAGCTCAGAAAATAATACCAAAAATAAAAAATGGGATAGCATCAAATTAAAAAGCTTCTGTACAGCAAAAGAAACAACAGAGTGAAGAGACAGCCTACACATTGGGAAAAAAAAAATCTTTGCCAACTGCACTTCTGACAGAGGATTAATGTCCAAAATATGTAAATAACAGCAACAAAAACAACCCACTCAATAAATGGGCATATGAACTGAAGAGACACTTCTCAAAAGAAGGAATACAAATGGCCAACAATTATATGAAAAAAATGTTCCATATTTTTATGCATCAGGGAAATGCCAATCAAAACTATTCTGAAATTCCTTATGCCCCAATCTGAATGACTATCATAAAGAATACAAATAACAACAAATACTGGCAAGGATGTAGGGGGAAAAGAACACTTTTACATTGTTGGTTGGAATGTAAATTAGTATAGCCAATATGGAAAGCAGTATGATGGTCCCTCAGAAAGCTGAAAATAAGGGGCTGGGGATATAGTTCAGTTGTTGGAGTGCTTGCCTTGCATGCACAAGGCCCTGGGTTCAATCTCCAATACTTAAAGAAAATATTATACATTTTCAGATTTTTTTTAATCTGTTCATCTGTGGAATGGTTTCAAGGTTAGCTCCATAGCTACTGTAACATATGATTAAAAAGAACCAATAAAATAAAATATAAATATATAATAAAACAAAATAGAGCTATCATATGATCCATCCATATCATTCATTGGTATTTGGTATTTATCCACAAGAATTAAAGTCAGCATACGTTACAGATATTTGCATAAACATGTTTATTGTGGCACAATCCACAATAGCCAAGTTATGGAATCAACCTAGGTATCTCAAAAATAAGTGGGTAAACAATTTGGTGTAAAAACACAGAATGTAGTAATGTTCAGCCATAAGAAGGACAAAATTATGTCATTTTTAGGAAAAATGGATGCAATCACGTCAAGCAAAATAAGCCAGACTCAGAAAGAAAAGTACTATATGTTTTCTGTCATGTGTGGAAGGTAGGTTGGAAAAAAGGACATCATGAATCTAGAAGAGAGACTATTAGTGTAGGAGAATCAGGGTGGGGGGTAGGAAGGGTAACAGAAGGTGGTGGGGAATAAAGTTAATCATATTAGTTATCTGCATGTACGAATGTGCACAATGAAACCAACTATTCTCTATAATTAATATGCACCAATTAAAAAATTAAAAATTTGGAAGAACAATTCATACCATTTGTCTCCTAAAATAAATTTAAGTTGGTATGGATCAGTTTTTCCCCATTCTATCCCACTACACAGAGCCTATAAATCCTGGAAATAAACAAGGGACAACCAAAGAACTCTGAACATGGAGGGGAGAAAGTTAGCTGGTTTGGGATTCCCAAAATGCCCTTGTTTTTGAGGAACAACAGTGGAAGAGCATTAATATTATCTCACCCACCAGAAATATGCCACTGAGACCTACATTTCCTGATCCCCAAATTCACTATGGGGCAGTCTAGGACAGCAAAAAAAAATGAAAACGTGATCTATAAAATAAACAATTACACAGAGATTGAAAGCTGAATTTGCAGTTCATATATTATACACATTTTAAAATGTGCACACATTATATATATTATAACAAGGAATGAATTACGTATATTTTGCTGAACAATTTTATATTCTTACTGCATAATAAGAAATAAACTAATGATATGGAAAATTTCCAATGAACTATGATTTATGAAAAGTTCTATGAAACAAAGAAAAAGCAACCTGGAATGTCATCTTCAGTTAGGCTTAATGAAGACTCCAATTTCTCTTGTGTAGATTTTCAGACTAATGAATTTTGATGCAATAAGTTTCTGTTATAGGGTCTGGGGTTGTAAGTCAGTGGTAGAGTGCTTGTGTAGCATGTGTGAGGTACTGGGTTTGATTCTTAGCACCACACATAAATAAATAAAGTAAAGGTCCATTGACAACTAAAAAAAAATTTTTTTAAAAAAATTCTATTATATTCTATTATATTTATGTTAAATAATAGGCTCTTTTTAACTTAAAAAAAACCCGTGATAACTTTAAATTTTAGTGTGTTTGATTTTAAGTTAAAAATCTTAACGTTAAAAAATTATTATTTTTATACTATACTTATCACACATACATTAAATTTGTACTTTGTTTAATGCTTCTAATCTTGAATTTTAATGAGACTTTTGAAGTTTATGATGTCAAATTTGTCTAATGTTTAATTTCTCCATAAGAGATACGAGGATGCTTTAAAGATTTTGATAGCATTATTTTTGTTAAGTAACCTTTTTTTGACTTTCCTTATCTTTTTCTTTTATTTATAATTTTATAAAAGTAGATTTACTATTGAAAGTTATTAATCCTATTATTTGGATTAAAAACTGAAAACATGAATTCAAAGTTTAGTTAAAATTTTTAAAGAGATAATTTTTAGAAGTAGTCTCATGGGCATAGAATTTCCTGCTGTCTTTGGTAGGAAAAACTGTATTTTCCTTTCTGTGTCTGAAGACCTGTATTTGTAATAAAAAGCAACCAATTGCTATAGAGAGGTGAACAAATGCTGAAGGGACTGTATTGTGTTATTATGAATCATTATGATTAAAATATAAGTAGAGAACAGAGCACATTGGTGCGTGCCTATAATCCCAGCAGCTCAGGAGGCTGAGACAGGAGGATCATGAGTTCAAAGTCAGCCTCAGCAATGGCAAGGTGCAAAGCAACTTACTGAGACCCTGTCTCATTAAACTAAATTTAATTTAGAGACCCTGTTGGCCCCAGCTCCCACAAAGGAAGCAAGAGAGGCAGAGAGAGGCAGATAAAAGAAAGCACACCTGAGACCACCCTATTTATTGACCCTGTCTCTAAATTAAATACAAAATAGGGCTGGGGATGTGGTTCAGTAGTCGAGCAACCCTGAGTTCAATCCCTGGTACACACCACTGCCAATATATATATATATATATATATTATATATATATATATATATATATATATGTGTGTGTGTGTGTGTGTGTGTGTGTGTGTGTGTGTGTGTGTAAATAGAGAGATGAACACATTTATATTGAATTTAGGATATGTTCCTAATACTTCGGTTGCAGACACTGAATGTGAAGTGGAGAGAGCAGAGAATATGGGCCTTTTTTTGTCCTTTATATCAACACCCCAGTTTCTTCTATTCTCTCTTTTAATTGGGTTAATGATGATTAAAGGGAAATTGTTCTCTGAGATAATATAACCTTAACAACTTATTGAGGGAGTTGTTGGTTTATCTCTGTCTTAGAAAATGTTTACTTATATACTTGTATATATGGATGAATCTTTGTTGACAAGGGATTTGTTCCTAAATCAAATCCTACCCTGAACAACTTGAAGGGATTATTGAGTAAATTGAAACAAAGGAAAGTGACTCTCTACCTTTTCCTGTGGCTAGATTCTCTCTTCTTTGTGATTTTTTTTCTTCCTTTTAGAAGGGCATTTCTCAATAAACAGAGCATGCTGAGCATAATTTACCCTTTTCTTGATGACTCAGGCTCCTCATAATGAACATTGCTTAGTATACTCCACTGTATTAGAAAGATGCCCTTAAGAGCTATTAAGGTGTGTAATACTGTTTGGCCCAACCAGCTAACTGCTCCCAGATGACCTAAATGTTCCAGACGTCGCCACTCCTCAGTACAATGTACACTAAATAGAAAATACTTTCTGAGGACTGCAGGGAGATGTGTGGGGCTGGATCCAAACATGATTGTTCCTACCTGTTCTTTGAAATAAAACCCCTTTTTAACTTTTACCTACCTCATGAAGCTCTGTTATTACATGGCAAATTTATTGGAGGGTATAAATGACCACTGCCAGGTGTTTTAGTTTAGATATGAGGTGTCCTCAAAAAAAAAAAAACAAAAAAAAAAAACTCATGACAATGCAGGGATGTTTAGAGGTGAAATGACTGATCATAAAATATGTAACCTAATCAGTGGATGGATCCATTGGATGGATTAATAATTTGAAGAAACTTCTGTACTGGGTGGTAACTGTAAGCAGGTAAAGTGTGGCTGGAGGAAATTATGTCACTGAGGCCAAACCTTTGGGATGTATATTTTGTTCCCAGCACCTTTCTCTCTCTCTCTGCTTCCATGAGTAGAGAAGCTTTCCTCTGTCACACCCTTCTACCATGACATTCTGCTTCTCCTTAGGTCCGGAGCAGTAGAGTCAGCTGACTGTAGACTGAAACCTCTGAAATTTTGAGACCCAGATAAACTTTTCCTTATCTGTGTTGTTCTTGTGAGGTATCTCAGTCAGAGCAACAAAAAGCTGACTAATGTACCAGGAATACTAGGAAAATGGGAAATTAAATGCCAAATTTATCCAAATATGCAGTGAGCTAGATCTCCAAGAGGAGGTACATAGTGCTCATAATTTAAATAGTGCTCTCAAGTCGATCTTCAAACCCCACCCAAAATTCTTAATCTCAATTGCAAACAGTTATTCAAAGTATCATACACCCTGAATCATATTTGCCACAAAATTCACCAGGTATTTCTTGGTTCCATGTTACAAATGGAAACCTTCTAGAAGAGTTTAAACATCTGTCACCTATTATTATGAAGTAGATTAATTGAATTTTTTCATTCTGATATCTTCTTAAGGAGCTAAAATTTTTTGAGGACTGGCAAAGGCCAGAAGCACAGTGCTTTAGTCAGCTTTTCTGCTGCTGTGACTAAATGACCCAAATGGCACAAGTCTAGATGAGGAATGGTTTATTTGAGAGCTCATGGTTTCAGAGGTCTTTAGTCCATAGAAGGCTGACTCCATTCCTTGGAGCTCAAAGTGAGGCTGAACATCATGGCAGAAGAGTATGACAAAGGGAAGCAGCTCACCTGGTGATCAGAAAGCAGAGAGAGAAAGAGTCTATTCTCCAGACACAGAATATCCCAAAGCCACACTCCCAATTCCCACATCTTCCAGTTACACCCTACCACTTAAGTTACCACTCAGTTGATCCCTGTTACCATGACACATGACTAAATTAGTCAGGGTCACTCTGGTGAATTGGGTTGGCACTAAATAATCACACAGACACAGAAACTACCTTTTTCTTAGGAGTCCAGTGATGTTCAGAGGTGAAATGACTGATCATAAAATATGTAACCTAATTAGTGGATAGATCCATTGGATGGATTAATAATTTGAAGAAACTTCTGTTCGAGTGGTAACTGTAAGCAGGTAAAGTGTGGCTGGAGGAAATTATGTCACTGAGGCCCCAGCTCCCACAAGGGAAGCAAAAAACAGCAGACAAAGAGAGTATATCTGAGACCATCCTATTTATTAAAGGGAAAGACATTTGAGAAAGTTCAACCCAAATAAGGCAAGGGATTGAGTTTCAGGGGGTTGCTTGGTGATGTCCTGCAGCAGCGGATTTGACTGACATGTTGGAAAGCCACACCCATTTCAGGTGCTGAGTGGGATCAAAGGCAGAGCTATGGAAAACAAATATGTCACACAGTCAAGACGGAACAGCAGTGTCAGTCCAGTCCTCTCATGTACTCCAATGCTCATAGCTCGCACACACAGCCCATGGCTGGCTCACAACACCCTGTCAGGGAATTTATTCACTGATTAGGTTAAGACTCTGGAAACCCAGTCATTTCTCCTCTGGACCGTCCTGCATTGTCTCACACATGAGATGAGAGAAGAAACCTCACATCCAAATGATAATGCATAAAAAGATAATTTCAAAGGTGCAAATACTTTTGGTGGGGGTGTATTTTAGGTTGGAGTGACACAGTGGGAGACTTACTTGGGTTTCATTAAAAGTTGTCATGATGTCATCAGGCACTTGATAAGTAGTAAAAATAGAAGAACAGGAAAGAGAAAGCAAGCAGAAAAATGGCAAATAAAATCTCAATGAAGCTTTTAAATATTTGTTCAATTTTGGAAAGACATACTTCTCTGTGCATAATTCATTATATAAAATTTATACACATTGCAATTGAATGAGTGGATCACTTTGAATGTATTAAAAGAATTTCTTCTTTAAAGAAGCTCCATATTTATTTATTATTATTCAATAATCACTTTTGATATGAAGTTTTCTTTGAAAATGGAATTTTTATTAAGACACAATTATACATCTTTATGGAGTACATTATGATAACTTGTTATATGTATATGATATGTAATAATAAAATCGGGGAAATAAAAATTTCTGTCTTTTCAGTCATTAATCATTTTTATGTGGTGAAAAATTTGTACTCTTCTAGTCATTTTGAAATATAACAGAGATTGTATTCATCAATAGTTACCTTACCTTGCTATAGAAAAGCCAGAACTAATTCTCTCCAGCTGTGTTTTGGTGCCTCTTATTAAACTTCTATCTACCCCTCTACTCCCTTTTGCTTCCCAGACTCTAGTAACCACTATTCCATCCCATTATTTTCTAAGATTGATGTATAGCTTCTACAAATGAATAAGGACATGTGGCATTTGTCCTCCTATGTCTGGTTTACCTCACTTAATGACCTCCAGTTATATACATGTTGCTGCAAATGACAGGATTTCATTCTTTTTTTAAATGGCGGAATAATATTAATAATGGGTTATACAATTAACCCATTTCTTATATTTATTCATCCACTGATGGGCCTTAGGTTTGTTCCATATTTTAGTTATTATTAATAGTGCTATGATAAACATAGGAAGGCAGCTATATTTTTTATAATGATTTTATCTCCTTTGGATATATCAGTAATGGAATTGCTGGTCAAATGGTAATTCTGTTTTTAGTTATTTGAGGAATCGCCACACAGTTTTCCATAAAGGTTTTGCCTTTGTCAAAAATCAGTTAGCTGTATGAATATGGATTAATTTATAGATTCTGTTTTCCATTGTTCTATGTGTATGTTTTTATGCCAATATCATGACAATTTTGTTACTAAAGCTTTGTAGTATATTTTGAAGTTGGGTATTGTGATTTCTCAAGTTTTGTTTTATTTTCTCAGGCTCACATTGTGCATTCTGGGTCTTTTGAGGTTCCAAATATTTTAGGATTGCTTTTTCTTTCTATGAAGTTTCTGGTATTTTGATCAGAATATTTAATGTATGGTACCGTAAATGTTTTCTGTTTCACAAAAATTATGTAAAATTTATTGAAGTGGCAACTTCTCTAACTTTCAAACTGATTGTCCTGATCAACATTTCTGATTACCATTTAATTTTTATAAAGCATTTGTGACATTGGTTAGAAAATGAGTATCTTAATTTCATGTTGACTTCTAAGATGTAAAGGAGAAATTATCTTAACTGTCAAAATAATAGTAAATGTCCTAAGGAATAACAGAAACAATAGCAGACTTTTGAGAATACAGTTAAACAAATCTTACATTTGCATAAAATAGTTTTGAAGTGAATTTACAATATATGTAATTTTAATTTTCATAAAACCCTGTGACATGAGAAGGGAAAACTTTATTTCTCCTATTTTACTAGAAAACATAAGACCAGAAAGTCATGTTTTTGACACAAGTAGTACATTGGAAATTTATAACTGTATTTTAGCTTTCAGTTTTTGAAAACCATTTTTTATTGAAGGCATTTAAACCTGTGCCCCAGAGTATAATGGTACCCACAAAACCAGTTATATTAGTTATGTATATATTATTTGGAAAGTTTTAAATAAAATATTTTATATAAAATATTTAATGTAAGCAAAGATGGGAGGAATATTTTTCATCCCTTGTTAAAAACACAAGCTAGTTTTTACTATTCTAAGATGTTAACTAGTTGAACTATTTTAGGTCACTTAACACTTGACACATCTATTAATAGAAATAAAATCATTATTCTTGTTTTTCTTGGAAAAACATAATTGTTACTCTGCTTACATGCTGTTTATTTCTTTTAAATCTATTTCTAAGTGGCCGTTTAGTATAGTAGTTATAAAATATTATTACAATGCTAGTAAAAGTTGGTTGTTGATACTCATTCCAGGTGTCTTCCCTCTGCTCATTACCATTCCACATTTATAATATCTATTTCTCTAAGAATTATGTAATTATATAATTGAAATGTTTAGCATTTTGGTATAGGTAAAAAAGCTTGAATATTGATAAAAAACTAAATCAAAATACATATTATCTACAAGGAATCATAGCAACAAACAGCCAATGGCAACAACAACGACACAACCTTAGTAATTTGATAAGGCTAAAAGTAATGGATGAATAAAGATCTGGCAAATGCAGACACAGAAATCCAAGACTTTAAACAGGAAGAATTTTAACAAAAAAGTGCAAGATTTGTCACTTGAATAATGTTAGATGAATCCTTTTAAACCATTAAGGATTAAATGTTTTCATGCTTTCTGTGATGATTTTAGGGTAGCAGTTTGCAAACTGTGACCCACAGACTGGCCACTCACTTTTCTGGATAAACTTTTGTTAGAGTAGAGTCACACCTGCTCGTGTGTACTCTATGGTGGTTTTAGCTCTTCAGTGGCATAATTGAGTAGTTGGCTGTAGGGCTAAAATATCCAGCCCTTTAAGGAGAAAGGCATAGAAGACTAAAGGAATTTTGTATTAGGAAGTTGTGGATGAATATTAATGAATATTAATTAATCACGTTAAAGTAACATTAAAAATATTCAGACAGTAGTGGGCATTTTCCACTCATTGCTAGCCAACATTTTGGCATGACTTTTTTAGTTTTTCTGTTTTTTTTTTTTTTTTTTTTTGTCCCCCCATAGGGTAGAATCTGAAGTCTTACTTTCAGCTTTGGAACTAGTTCTACCAATGTAGTTAGACCAGTATGAGTCTTGAATGAGAAAGAAACTTTGCTGTTTGCTATTAAGGTCATGAATAGATGTGCAAAGCAAGCTTGCTTATAAAGGAAAACCTAAGCAAATATTCTTCACCATATTGCTAATGAATAATTATAGAAATCAAAGGTGGTAAATTCAAATGTCTCCAAAATTCAAGAGTGGTTTAGTATCAATACAAACTAGGAACAGAAGGGTAAATTTCAATATGATGAAAAACATACCTCAAGGAGTTAAAAGCTGCTTTATAGTGAAATAGTAGGGATACCTCCACACTGCAGTCACTGGAGTGATAAGAATTGACATGATTCTTATACTTTTGTTAAAATAATATGAGAAAAAATAATAACAGCATGACCATGTTAAAAAAAAAAGCTAGTAAGAAGGTTCCACAGAAAACCAACCAACAAATCAGCAGAAGAGTAAAAATGTTTAATGCAGTAGCATATGGGAAAGCAAATAATTTTAAAATATACTTTTAATGTATCATTGTATCAGAATTCTGTCAGAAATTAGACCCACTGTATTGAGAGAATAAAATATTTAGCTTAGGACTTAGAATTTACCGAATCTTGGAGGAGCAGAAAAATATAAATTCTGGAAAGTTGACAGGGGGCAATAAGGGGGGCGAGGAAAGTGAAGAGATCAGAGGAACAAATCATAATCACCTGCAGCATTTGTAGGGATATAAGAGTAGGTGTAAAGGGAAATTTTGAGAAGTTGTATGACTCGCACTGGGGAGGGTCAGCCAGGTACCTGTGGAGAGGCCTGTAATCTGCTACTTTCATGGAAACTGTGATCTTGTTTAAAACCAGGTTTATTTGGACCAACTGATGCTTCTCTGTGGGATCTGCTCTCTCTTGGGTTGTGTCTGGTGATATCTATGGGACAGTGAGCTGCTGACATGGCAAGCATTTGGAAAGATGAGCAAGGCAGAAAGCAAGGATGAACTTTGCCTCTAGGGGAGCAGTCATCCCAGGATCTGTCATACTTAATCATTCTGTGAATAATGGCTAAGGCTTCACTTGTGCTTCCAAACCTCATGCATGTTCCTATCTTTGACCAATTAATGTCGAATAACAGCGAAGAGGTCTGGGAAATGTTGTTTCCCGGCCTTATTTAGAAAGAATAGTGCTGATTTGACACTGAACAATTCAGCACAATCAGCAGCAAATGGAAAATAAAGTGAAAAATGAATTCTTTCTAGAAAGAAATCTTCTGGCCCAGATAGCTTCACTGGTGATTCTATCAAATATTTTTAAATGATCTAAGAACCACATAACAAAACTTAAGAAAATAGAGGAAGAAAGGACAATTCCCAAGTTTTTCATGAAACATTATCTTGATACCAAAACTAGATATAGACTTTTTAATAAAGGAAGAAGGAAGAAAGGAAACAAACTAGATAGACCAGAGACCATCATGAATACACGCATACAAATTTTTTAAATTATATGAAATTAAATTCAACACTGTATGTAAAGCATAACATATCCTATCCATGTAAGGATTATTCCAGGAGAGCAAGCCTGGCTTAATATTCACATTCATAAGTCAAGCATTGTAACTTACCATAGTAGAAAAAAGAAGAACATTTATACGATTTCCTCAAAGACAAAAAGACATCTGCTATATGTCACCAATTTATTCTCAAAAAAGCTCATAGCAAACTAGGAATGGTAGACAACTTTCTCAACCTGAGAAAGAATATTTACAGAGAACTGTTTACTCCATCACCTCCAATGATGAATACAACATGCTTTACCATTTTTATTCATAATGTTACTGAAGTTCTTGTCAGCAAAAAGAGGACAAGAAAAAATAATTGGATAAAAAACACATTAAAAAGCAACACTGTCTGTATTCACAAGTAACATGATTATGTATATAGAGAATTCTAAGGAGCATAAAAGATTAGAAATAATAATTAAGTGAGGTTTCAAGCTATAAAGTCCCCAGTAAAGTCAGCATTTTTATATTTGTCTATAGTCATTGAAAAATGAAAGTCTTTTAAAAAAGTAACAAAATATCTAAAATATAATGGTATAAATATTTTTGTGACCCATATAATGTAAATTCAAAGCATTGATGAGAGAAATTTAAAAAGGTCTCAATAATTGGAGTGAGACATTGTCTCTTGATTTTGAAGCCTCAATATTGTTCAGCTAACACGGTCTCTAAATTGATGTATAGACTCAAAGAAATATCATTCATGATTTTAGCAAGATTTTTGTAGAAATTACCAAGCTGAAAATAAAATGCATAGGATTATAAAGGTCCATGAGTAGCCAAAACTTTTTTTGGAAAAAAAAAATTGGGTTAGAGGAAAAAACCAAAACGAAATGGCATTGTATTGTCATAAAGATAGGTAGGTAAAACAATTTATCAAACCCCAACAGAGAGTAAATGATACTCCTCTACATAGAGTGGATTGTTTTTTTTAACAGAAGCTTTTTAGCAATTCAGTGTATGTTGGGGGGATGTTTAAAGACAGAAAACTAGAAAAATTGTTTATATAGGGGAAAAATGGGTAAAGCATGACCTCTATTCTATGCCATATACAGTATTTATTAAAGATGGGTCTATTATGGTGTGGATCTGGAATGTCCTTCAAAGGCTCAGATATTGAATGCTTAGTCCCCTGTACAGTAATATTCAGAGATGGGACTTTAGGACTTTTAGGAAATGATTGAATTATGAGGGCTCTGTTATTATTACCACCTAGCAGTTCATTCAAATTACTCCATCAGTTGATTAATCCATTGATAAATCCATACTTTGATAGTATTTTTGGAGGTGGTGACAACTGTAGGAGATAGGGTGTGCCTTGTGTCATGGTTTGGGTTTGAAGTGTCACCACAAAAGCTCATGCATTGGAAACATGTAGCAATGTTCAAAGATGAAATGTTGAAATTATGAGAGCTATAACCTCATCAGTGTATCACCCACTTGATGGATTAATAATTTGAACTACTGGGTGGTAACTGAAGGCAGATGGGGCATGGCTGGAGAAAGTAGATCCCTGGGGACATGGTTTATATTTTGTCCCTGTCTCCTTGTTCTTCTTCTCTGCTTTCTGGCTGTCATAGCTGAACAGCTTTCTCGTCTGAACCTCTGAAGCCATCAGCCTAAAATAAACTTTTCCTCTGTAAGTTGTCCTTGTCAGGCTTTTGGTCTTGACAATGCAAAGCTAACACATCCAGGAAGGGTATACTTTGTCCTTGATCCCTATTCTCTCTCTCTGCTTCTGGACACCATGAGGCTATCATGTATGCTTGCCATAAAGTTCCACCATGATATTCTGCCTCACTACAGGCCCGGAAACAATGATACCAGGCAGGCCATGGACTAAAACCTCTGAAACTGTGGTGCAAAATAAACCTTTCCTCCTTTTAAATAGTTTCTGCCAGGTATTTTGTCACCATGATGAAAAACTGACTACTATAGAGTTGTACCTATATATAAAAACTAAAATCATAAAGTTCCTAGAAGAAACTATGGGATAATATATCATGATCTTAGGATGGGGAAAAGTTCATTATGATAAAAATGCACACACACACTGATAAACACAGAAGAAAATCACATTAGACTTCATGATAATTAGAAATTCTGCTCATAGGAAGACATACTTAAAAAATATATAGGTTCATGACAAATTGAAAGAAGTAAATAGTACAGCTTTAAAATTGTATCCAGAATATTTCAAGGTATCTTGATATTCAATGATCAAAGACAGCTTGAGTAAAAATAGACAGAAGTTTTTGATACTCTTCACAAATAAAGATAGTCACCAAGCATATAAGTCATATGAGAAATGAAATTAAATCTATAGTGAGAACCTAATAGGCACCTGCTGCTATGGTTTGGGTTGTAAATATCCTCTAATGTGTTTAAGGCCAGTCTTCAAGTTGATGCTATTGGGAGGTGATGGACATTTTAAGGGGAGGGCCTAGTGGGAGATTTTCTGATTATTGGAGGAATGCACTTGAAAGTGATATTTGGACCCTTGCCACTTCCTCTTTCTCTTCTTTCATTTCCCTGCCATGAGGTGAATAAACCATTTTCCTTCAGCACAGACTACCCAACATGATGTCATAATGTCTTACCACAGTCCCCAAAGCAGTGGGGCAGCCAACCTCAGACTGAAACTGTGAGCCAAAAATAAACCTTTATTCTTTACAAGTTGATTACTTCAGGTAATCACTACAGTAAATGGCAAGCTGACTACTATATTCATTATTATGATGTTAAAACACGGCCACTGCAAGTATTGATGTGAAGGTAGAACAACCAGAACACTCTTTCATTGCTAATGAGTAGACCCAACTATACAATGTTTTTGTAAAACTGTTTTGCAGTTGCTATTAAAACTAAGTATATATTTCCTTTGTAACCCAGCTATATCAGTTTAATCAGGAGACTGAAATTATACGATAATTTTAAAGGAAAATATTAGCATGAAGTATGAACAAGGTTTGGGTTAATAGGGTTCAACTAATAAGAGATAAAAAAATTCTAAGGAACACTAGAATAATAGATACAGAGAATAATCCATACCCTCAGGCCGGGACAAAGCACCCAGAAAAGACCCCCATACCTTGCCAGTCCAGGTGAGATGGTGACTCTACTGAAGAGCATAACACTATTCACGGGATGGTAATATGCTTGCAGAGTCCATCCCCAGGGGATGACCATCTCCAGAAAGCTTCCCTGTTTTGAAACTATGCTCTAAAGCTATCCAGGAGAGTGCACGGAAAAGCTGTCCACAAGAAAGTTTTAGGTGCCACTGCCACTGGGTGCTGCAAAAGCCTAGTCTGTGTCTAATAGGATTTTGAAGAGAGGCCCACACTGGAGCTTAGAAGAATAACTGCTCCCCTTTTTCAATGTATTCTACTTACAAACTTCATGCCAGTTACCAAGGGGGAAAAAAAGAAAAGAAACATACAGGGTCCAGCCATATTATTGCAGACCTGGAAGTAAAGAATGGATTTGGGATTTGGAGCTGAGTGATAAGGAATTGACAACTGTCATACCAGCCATTTCACACCTAGATTATATATACCTAAGAGAAAAGATGACTTGCAGAAGAATGTTTCTGCCAACTTTATTTTTAAGAATCCCTAACTGGAGATACCATATAATGAAAAACTATTTGGAAATAAAAAGGAAGAAAATTTTGATACTTGCCAACATGGATAAATCTCCCCAAAAGATGTCGAGCCAAAGTCACCAGGTACAGTATATAGGCTATATGATATACTTTTAAAGTATGAAAGAGGCAAAATTTGTCTATAGCAAGTGATTAGTAAAATGGATTTGTTATTTATTGAAATGGGAAAGAGTGTATGAAGAATGGGATTTAGGGGAAAAAATCAAGAAAAATAGACAAAATTATGATAATCTGGGTAGGGATATCTCCTAAGCAAGAAGGCTATGGAAGAAATATGACAGTGAAAATCATTGGTAGACTTGGCTATTTTTCTGAATTAGTTTATAAAAACATAATTTATTTGAATTTGGCATCAGAAAGAGTAGGCACATATTTTGAGAACTCTCCCTTTTTATTTCTGTAACCAATTTCTTTAGGAAGTAAGCATGCAGGTGTGTGCACACACTCATGCATATTTTTATGCATCAGAAAATGAGATATTCAAGGAAATGATCCACCTATAATGATTTTAACAGATGTTTTATTATTTAATGACAATACTTGAGTACCCTTCCATAGCATAATCTGACTGCATAGTAACTTGGTATCTGGTGAACATTGTCGATGATTATGTTTGTAATGGGAGCTTTTCTTCAGATTTTCTTGTGGAAGGCATGACGAGGTATTTCCACTAATTTACCCTTTAGAAATATGCCTGCCTAGTCCAGAGCCTTAAGTAGAGATCTTTTCTCAGAGCTGGTTTCTTGTTTAATGATCTGTAAATGAAACTGTTATTGCTTCTTTGCCTCTCATTTATGAGCACCATTATTTCTCACAGTGGGTTGTCTTTGTCAGACAATAAAGGTAGAAAAAGTTTTTAAGCTTGTCATGGATTTATTGATATAAATGAGAGAGAAGTTGGGTCAAAATTAATGACGGTGGTTTTCCCTGTAGGAGAAGGGGAACAAGTTTTAAAAATGATGGCTTATTTTAAGATATATGATTCTGCCTCAGAACAATATCTTCCTTCCATTACTGTACTCTGGGTTTCAAGTTTGCATACTCATTTTCTGTCATTTATGTTATGTCTAAGAAAATCAATAGAGTCTGGCTGCATAAACAAGCAAAGACCATTTATCCTGGAACTCAGCATTTAAAGAGCGCTTAGGGTGCTAGTATACCATCATCAAAATGCAATGATTGGATTTAAGAAATCTATTGTTCATTATCAAAATGAGCCATGACAGAAGGCATGGACATGATAAAATGAGTGATTATCAGAAGTCAATCGGATTTGTATTGTTCAAGGTAATTTTAGTAAATACACAATTTGAAGGCTTATTGCTCCCTTGTCTCTCATCAGCAGAGAAGGAGGAAATTGAAACTGCAGAAAACATAAGTTTATTTGATACATCAAATTTTTAAAAGCCCCTTTGGAGTAATTTGGGTGATAATAACCAAGTTTCTTTAATTGGAGAACAATCACCATTTATATAGCTAATTAGTCTGAGAAATATTGTTGATGTTTGAGTTGAAGCTGCAAATATTGAGTGTTGAGTCATGTGTCTGTTCACACAGAAATACTATAATCGCTAGCATTTTAAATGAGTGTGTGACCTACATACTATTTCTTTTTAGTATTGCTCAGGTGATCAAATTTCAAGTTATTTACTCTATCTGTCTCCCTCAATTTTCTTTGTTATAGAAAAACTTTTAGATCCAGACTTTAGTACTGATGGAATTATAGTTTCTAATGCTTTAATAGCTTTTAAAATAAGAAAGGGGTGAAGAAAAGTAGAGTCAAATGCATTGTTGGTTGAAATGCCACTTTAGAAAATAGAGTTTGATTTATTTCAAAGAGAGTTAGAGTGTGTAAAGGAAAGTAAGTTTAAGAGATAAAGCACTTTTAATGACTCTTCAGCAACTTCTGCATCTTTTGGGGTCTTAAAAAGTGATCACATGCTGAGAATTTTGATGGACAATATTGCTCTGGAGAAGTCTGCAAATATGGAGGCTGAAAATTCTTCTTTTTTTGATAGCTCTTAAAGTTGCTGTCTCTTAGTTAGCATTTATTGTGGTGGTTCTATTTAGTCATAAGGAGTACAGATTAGGTGATTCTCACAAAAATCATATAGACCATACAATAACTTACTTTAGTGGTATGTGATTACTTACTTAAAATTCTAAGATAATTAACTTCAGGTAAAGGTAGATACCATTGTACATTTGTGTTGAATTCTCGTTCATCTAATACAATTAACTAAAGAAATGTTCAAAGTCTTGGAAGGTAAAAAAAATAGAAATTAAACTATTTTAGGGCAAATATGATGCTTTAAAAAATAATACCTAAGTTTACTTGAAAAGTAAAGGAAAAAAAAGAGATTCTTTATCACAAAAATCAAGAATCTAACTCTTTAAGTTCTATCCTTTTTAACTATGTATCTGTAGAATCCTTATGCAATGGATCATGTCATATACAATGTTGGCAAATAGATTTTTATTAACTGCCCTGGACCTCCAATAATAAGTTTGATGCTACATTTTACTGTTTGAAATTCAGATTACTTATAAATAGTAGGATGACAGTATATTCATTGTTGCTTACAGGATACTGAGAAAATCACCAATAGTTCCTGATTTTCCAATCTTGAGTCATTTTACAAAGTGAAATTATATAATGATGTTTTGCTTTTCAGACTAGAAATCTGTGGTGATTGACAAAAATGTTCCAAATATTTTGGGAAGGTTGAATATCCTGAGAGTTTTAATTTGAAATATCAGTTCAGAGACCCCCACATCCAACTCTCAACTCTTTCTTATTTCCCATAACCTATTCCTTTACATGACTACATGTGCCTGCTTAGTATCACCAGAATCTCCCGGGACAGTGAAGGCCATGTGGATGGGAATAAATGAAGGAATCCTGTAATGTTTAGGATTTAAGCTATTGAGTTTTCCATCAAGTTAGGTTCTGGAGTTTTTGATTTACTTTTTTTAAGTTTTGGTAACTGAATATGGTTTTATCACCCTGGTACAACAAAATATTATTTTACAGTATATGTTAATGTATATAAATTTGCTTTGTTATCAAGTTACAGCTATGTTTTTATTTTAGCCTTTTTATACTTCTTGGTTTTGACTTTCTTAAGTGCCAGAATGGTTTCTTTCACTCTATTTAACTAGAAAACTACATTAATTTTGAAAAAGAACATGCTGTAAGAACCTGAACATTTTAAACTTCAGCAATAGATATGCAAGTGGAAGTAATTATATTTGATAATGGTATGTCATTCAGAATAACCTGGAAACAGTGACCCTTGCATGATTTTCGTTTTCTTTTTTCTTCTCTTCCTCCTCCTCCTTCCCCTTCTCCTCCTTCTCCTCCTCCTCCTCCTCCTCCTCCTCCTCCTTCTTCTTTTATTGTTTATATCACATCCTAAATAAATAAAAGTTAATATACTCTTATTTTAAAATATGACATTTCCCTCAAACATAAGGGTTAATATATGCATTGTAAAAAACTTGAGATATACAAGAAGCAAAAAACATATCACTTATAAAGTGTTTACAGCTTGATGTGTCCGTTTATGTCTTTTGTTATAATACAACTGAGCATACATTTTTACATGGTTGAGATTCTAATGCTTTTTCATGCTATATTTACTAATTCACACACAGCCCAAAGCCCTACATATTTTGACATCCAACAACATACTCGAACAAGTGAAGAGAAAAAAAATATATACATAGTCCTTCCTTTTGTGGGGACAAACATTTTTAGGAAAGACAAACTGGCAAAAGAATAAAGATGGTGATAGACATACATTAAAATACTGCATTCCCTGAATATACAATTTAAAATAAGACCTAAGGTAATGAAGAACAAGAAGTATAATGTTCTGAGTTCATTATTATATCTATGGTATTAAAATATGAGCAAGAAAATGTTTCCATCAATCCAACAGTGTTTTCATACATTAGTCAAAAGAGAAATGCACATACATCAATGGAAGTAATCAAATTACAAATGTGAATTCAACTGCCTATTTTCCTTGCACTTCCTCCTGACCTTCCACACTAATCTAATGAACAAGCCCCCACATGTGTTCAGAGGTGATTTAGCAATTCTTTGTCCAGAATGCTTCTTTTCCATTAACTTTAACAAAATATATCTATAAATTGGTTAATTCTCTCTTTTTGTCATACAGTGTTGCCATAATATCTAAACTCTTACATTGTTGTGAAACAAAGAAATAAAATACTGCAGTAAGCACATTATAAAACAGCTCTATATAGAACTGTAGTCTATGCTGTCTTCTGGATACAGACATGTCAGTAAAGAGTACTTTGCCATTCTTCGTCCTCCTCCACCATCACAGTGACTAAGTATAGAAATATGTCTAGTTGCAAGAGTTTGACTGAAAAAAAGTGCTTTTAAAAGATAGCACTTCCTATCAATGAACCAAAGCATGTGTGTGTGTGTATATATATATATATATATATATATATATATATATATATATATATATATATATATATAATTTTATTCATTTATTTTTATGTGGTGCTGAAGATTGAACCCAGTGCCTCACATGTGCTAGGCAAGCACTCTACCACTGAGCTACAACCATAGGCCCTCAAAGCATATATTTATAAATAAGTTATTTTACTTTTTCCATCTTTGTGCAATATGATATGTTTGTCCTATAAATACACAATAATATTAACTAAAATGCATAAAAGAAAAATGGTTAGATGATTGGATCTTATTTATGAACTCTTGGGCATATATGCCTTTGTTTGGTACCTCCTTTTCTTCTCATGCCCCTACCACTCAGGAAACAATATTCTGCTCCAAGAGATCAGATTTAATAGTTAAATTCCCCAAAGACAAATATCCCTATGGTGACCCAACAAAAAAGGTGTTGTTTTATTTATATCTCTCCTTTAAATATAGTTTTACATTTGAAAACATCTAGAAAAAGTCCATATTTCAAAAAAAACTTTTGTCCACTAAACCCAAAGTAGCATTGAATACACTGCATGTGGGGAACAAAGGCTATAATATATCAGCCTTTTGTAATTAGGAATATCCTGATGTACAAACTTCTAACCTCTGTCAAAACACTGCAAAAAGATAAGCATTTCTCTGATTAGGTATATTAAGCATTTTTCCACAGTTATGTTTCATTTGTATATCTGAAGAAATATAAATCGAGCTTCTTTGCCCATTTTTAAATCAGATTATCTGTTTTCTCACTGTTGAATTGTTTGAGTTCCTTATATACTCTGGATATAAACTCCTTGTTAGTTATATAGTTTGCAAATATTTTCTGTCTGTCTATAGGTTGTCTCTTTCCTCTATTGTTTCCTTGCCTTTGCAGAAGCCTTTTGGTTTGCTTTCTCTTTCTGTTTTAGTTTCATACAATCTCATTTGTCTGCTATTGCTTTTGTTGACTGTGCTTCTGGAGTCATATAAAAAATTTTTGCCCCGACCACTGCCATGGCAGCCTTTTCCCTGTGTTCTAGTAATTTTAGTTTTAGGTATTATATTGAAGATTTAATCAACTTTGAATAAATGTTTCTATATGATATCCAGATATCTAGTTTTCCCAACACTACTTATTAAAAAGACATTTCTTTTCCCTTTTTGTATTTGTGAACCTTTCTTTTTTCTTTTTTTTCTGAAGTGGTGGGATCTTGAGAATTTGACCAAGGGGTGCTTTACCACTAAGCTGAATCCTGCAGCTCTTTTATTTGTTTATTCTTTATTTTGAGATGGGGTCTTGCCAAGTTGCTAAGAGTCTTACTAAGTTGCTGAGCCAGGTCTTGAACTTGTAATTCTCCTGCCTCGCCCTCCTGAGTCACTGGGATTACAGGTGTGTGCCTCTACCACAACTGGCATTTGTGCAACTTTCTTGAAAACCAATTGACAGAAAATGGCATGAATTGATTTTTGGGCTCCTTATTCTATTCCGTCAATCAATGTCTGTTTTTTGCCAGAGCCATTGCTGTTTTGATTGCTGCAGTTTGTGGGGTATATGTTAAAGTCAGGTAGTGTGATACTTCTAGCTTTGTTCTTTTTGCTCAATATTGCTTTGGGTATTTGTGTTTTCTTCTGGTTCCATAAGAATTTGAGGGTTGCTTTTCCCATTTCTTTAAATAATATCATTTGAATTTATATAATGAATTCATTGAAATCTATAGATTACTTTGGACACCGTGGGTATTTTGTCAATATTAATTTTTTGATTCATGATGGGTTATCTTTCCATGTATTGATGTTTTATAATTTTCTGTTTATAGTTCTTTTATTTGCTTAGTTAATTTTATTCCTAAATATTTTATTATTAATTTTTGTAGGGCTTGGATACTGCTCAGTTTTAGAGTGTTTGCCTTAGTATTCATGAGGCCCTGGATTCTATTCCTAGAATTAAAAGAAATTGTAGCTAGTTTAAATGAGATTATTCTGTTTTTGAAAGTTCATTGTTAATATGTAAAAGCACTACTGGATTTTGTGTGATGAATTTATATCCTGCATCATTAATAATTTTTTTTGTTAGATCTAACAGTTTTTTGGTGGAGTTTTTAGGGTTTTCTATACATAAACTATCTTGGGTCTTCTTCTAAAAGAGGAACAATTGAACTTCTCTTCCAGTTTTGATCTATTAAATTCTTTTATTTCTATTGCCCAATTTCTTAAATAAGGACTTCCAGTATTATATTAAATAGAAATGATGAAAGTGGGTATCTCTGTCTTATTTGTGATCTTAGAGAAAAGGCTTTCAACTTCCCACAATTGAGTATGATGTTAACTGCAGGTTTTTCAGATGTAACCTCTGTTGTGTTGACATGAATGTTGAACTTTTACAAATGCCAGTAATGTGGTGTACCACATTTATAAACTTGCCTATGTTGAGCCATCCTTGCTTCCCAGAGGTAAATCCCACATAATCATGGTGAATGATCCTTATGGTGTACTGTTGAATTCAGTTGGCTGCTGTTTTGTTAGAATTTCTTTTTTAAATTTGTTTTCATCAGCATATTTATTGGCTTATAGTTTTCTTTCTTTTTTTTTTTCCTTTGTCGTTTTGGTTTTGAAATCTGGGTATTATTGGCTGATCCAATCCCCAAAAAACAAATGCCAAATGTTTTCTCTGATATCAGGAGGCTGATTCGTAGTGGGGTAGGGAGGGGGAGCATGGGAGGAATCCAGGAACTCTAGATAGGGCAGAGGGGTGGGAGGGGAAAGAAGGGGGCAGGGTTTTAGCAAGGATGGTGGAATGTGATGACATCATTATCCAAAGTACATCTATGAAGACACAAATTGGTGTCAGCATACTTTATATACAACAAGAGAAATGAAAAATTGTGCTTTATATTGGGAATTGTAATGCTTTCCACTGTCATTTGTTTTTTTAAATCAATGAAAAAATGTTTGGGAATATTTATTTTTCTTCAATTTCTTTGAAGAGTTCAAGAAATATTGGTATGAGTTCTTCAAATATTTGGTAAACTTCAGGTATGAAATCACAAAATCCTAGGCCTTTCTTTGCTGGGAAACTTTTTATTGCTGATTCAATTCTCTATTTATTATTAGTTTGCTCAGATTTTCCATTTCTTTTTGATTCATTCTTGGGAGGTTGCATGTGTCTAGGAATTTGTCAATTTCTGCTATGTTATCAATTTTTTTGGTGCATATTTCCTCATGGTAGTCTTTCTTTGTATTTATGTGGTAACAATTCTTTTCTTTTAAACATCCGATTTTATTCACTTGAGTTTTCTCTCTTTTTTTTTTTAGTCTGATAGTTTGTTGATTTTATGTTTTCAAAAAAAAAAATTCAGTTTTGTTGATGTTTTCTATTGCTTCTGGTTTCTAGTTCATTTATATATGCTCTGATCTTTATTATTTCCTTTCTTCTTCTAATATTGGGCTTGGTTTGTTCCTATTTTCCTAGTTCCTTGAAGTATAATGTTAAGTGCTTTGAATTTAAGATTTTTATTCTTTTTTTGAGGTTTATTACACTTATTGCTATAAACTTCTCTTTTAGAACCACTTTCCCTGTATCACATAAACTTTGTTTTCCATTTTCATTTATCTCAATGTATTTATAATGTTTTACTTTAATTTATGCTTTGGCCCCCTGGTTGTTCAGAAGCATTTTGTTTAATTTCCATATATTTGTGAATTTTCCAAAATTCCTCATGTTACTGATTTCTAGTTTCATATCATTGTAGTCAGAAAGGATGCTCAATATGGTTTCAGTCTCCTTGAATTTGTTAAGACTTTTTCTATGATCTAATCTATGGTTTATCCTGGAGAATGTTCTGGATATATTTGAAAATAGCAAGTATTCTGCTGTTCTGATGTAAAATATTTTTGTAGAAGTTGTTTCATGACTTTGTTTTCAAAAACAACATAAATTTTACAAAAAGATGTTTTACAAATTATTATCTTACTTTTAACACAGACTACTTATTTCAAACAAGAACTTAGTTTGTTCACTATGTACGATAGTTTTGAATAGACTGCACATATGTAACAGTAGTTATAACCTGAGTGTATATTTAAAATATGAACAATCTAGTTTAGAACACTTCCTTTTTCTCACTCTTAAACAAATTGAGTAGACTATAACACATTTTTAGAAGAAATCCTTTCCTATGAATTTTAATAGAATATATTCAAGGGGAGAAGAGTTGTGTTGCAATTGGGTTTTGTACTAGGGGAGAGAAGTCAGTCTCAACTCTCAATATGACTGCCATATGTGGAGTCTGACAGCCAAGGAGAGGGTAGGGTAAGGGAATGAAAAAATTACTAAGAAATAACATCAGGGGTAGAGGGGATTCTGGGTAAGTTGACTTGATAGGTGCTTTTTTGCTGAAGACAAACCTGAAAGATAAGATACTAAGAATAGGAAGAAAGAATTTTATCAGATACCAAGGATAAAGAAATTTCACTGAACTGACTCAGCAGGTTTCTGGTTAAATTTAGACTTAATAGGCCAAGGACAGAACCCAATGGGACAAGTAAGAAAGGATTAAAAAGAGCCTGCAACAAGCTTGGGCACAGAAGATAACTTCTTTTGTCATTTACTAGCAAACTCTTAAAACATCTAAGATGAGATTTTGTAAAATAAAGACTCATCTATCCATTTCATATACTGTCTACACAGTATAGAGGAACAAAGTGCTCAGACACGTGGGGACCACAATTTTACTTCAGTATAAAAGCAGAGCCATTTAATTTCTCTCTCCTCTTTCCTGAAGCCTGTTTATAAATAGGATACTGGCTCAACACAACAACAACATTATTTCACAGAATTTTAATAAGATACATATTAAATATAGTATTTTATTATGTGTATACTTTTAACATATTGAATACTTCAGAAGATTAGAAACAGTAATGATTTTTAAAAAAGGAATTAATGTTATGAATGCATATCCAATGGTAAGGAACAAAAGGTACCACAGGATAGTGATTATAATGTGAATATGACTTTGAAGTATGAGCAGTCTGGCCTAGTTCCTGTCTTCATCTTCATGGCAGTGCAAAGATTCTACTTTTCCATTTCTGCTTCTGTATGATACTGGTATATGTATTTTTTCTTCTCTGGTGTTTATAATTATATACATTTTAAGGAACACAGGTATTCTATTAACTTTTAGCTCCCTCATATATGTATTGCATATGTAAGGCATACTCTCTCCTCAGTGCACCAATTATAGATGAAAAATTCCTTCAATTTTCTAATCAGCCTCTTCACAGCCCACTGCTCCATCTCCTCTCCTCTAACCCATTGATCAAATGTGGAAATGTCACTTCTAGAGATGGTCTAACAGTTCCATTTCCAAAAGTCATTCCCAGAAGGCATTTCTTTTCTATGACTTAATATTCTTTCTTTTTTTGTCAAAATGGCATTTACAGCAATATGATTTTTAACTCTGCTTTATTATACATCAACAAGTTCTCTATATTTTATGTAAGTCTTAGATGTAGAAAATAAGTTGCATTTTAAAGGACAGGGGCTTTTAAAAATTGGAGAGATGCTTTTCTCATGTTATATACATAGGCCTTCTATAAAGAGCAATACATCTTCCCAAATGGTGATGTGTAATTCCTGTTGGCTAAATGTGGGCAGCTATCCTTCTACCCTCTCTCCTAGTATCAAGCTCTGGTAAACTGAAGCCAGCTATCCACTTCCTTACCATTTATTTCCAGGGCTCAGGCTCCTTTGCTCTTTATTCCTTGTCCAGGTGGGACCTGTGTGGCCCCTGGCCTGCAATCACTGAATTCACACCCATGCTCATCTGCCATCTTGGGATGATGTATCTTCCTTAAAGTAAAGGGGACAGTAAAACACCACATACTTAAATGCCTCTTTCATTCCCCCAAATCTAGCCAAGTTAAGGGAACAATGGGAGCAATCCTGGGCTGGAAATTCCAGATACATATGACCTTGAAGGACTCTGGTTTTCTCTAAACCTACTGGTAACTAGGACAAGTTAGTGTTATCTCTAGGAAGCTATTTTCTTGCATGTACATAACAACCATTGTTCCTTGGGAGGCTGGTCATATAAGCGAACTAAGCAAGTTAATGCTGATGAAGTCACTCCTTCTGCATCCTTACGTATAAAATACTTCTCTGAGTGGAGATGGGTGTGGAACTGAAGACTCTGAAAAGGATACATGCCACTCATCCAGCTTGCTGCCACTAGACAAAACACACGAGGGAGAGGAGGTGGTGCTTGGTACAGCACGATGAGGGACAGGGGTGCCATTAGTCTGTTGCCACTGAACTCTTCTAGCAGCAGTCTTTGTTCTCTTGTCATCTTTCCCCTACAAATCATGTGTCTCCAGTCACTTTCTTTGACTTTCTTGCCACCTACCCTGCTGCCCTGCAAGAAATGGGCTGTGGATGAGACAGGTGACCAAATCCCTGTTTTCAGGCTGCTGTGCTATTTCCACTAGATCTCAGGAAGGCTCACTGTGATCTCCAGTGCTGGGCTGGGCCTGTGGCAGCTACAAAGGGCTCTTGGTCACTGTAGAATAAGAGCTGCTGCTCCCTGAGCCTCAGTTTACCCATCAAAGGAGCATGGGCACATATGCTGCTTCTCACCACACTCTGTGGAAGAACCTGATTTCCTTTTTAAAAAATAGGTATGTAAGTACTCAGTAGAGTTCTTCATATAAGGGACACTTTAAAATCAAATTTGCTTTAAAATCTGAGTCTTTTCACTTTTTTCCCCCTGCTTATTCACAATCTTTCATTAATATTATAAGCAGAAGAAAGTACTTTGAGCTTTGGAGAAACTCATGAGATTTATTCATTGAAGAAAACACATATCAGAAAAATATGAAATATTTTCAAGCCTGAACGTAATAACCTTTTGATATTTTGCAAAGTAAAACAGACCCTAAAAATGTGTGATATTATATCCAAATGGCTTAATTTCTTTGTAGTTTCAGCTTAACTAAACTGAGTTTAAATGGCATGTACATTAAGCTGTCTGATCAATGTACCTGAGAGATTAGAAGTTGGAAAGACTATAGAATAGTCATTAAGATCCTTGCTGGGTGCAGTGGCACACACCTATAATCCCAGCAGCTTGGGAAGAAGAGGCAGGAGGATTGTGAGTTCAAAGTCAGCCTCAGCAAAAGTCAGGCTCTAAATAACTCAGTGAGACTCTGTCTCTAAATAAAATACAAAATAGGGATGGGGATGTGGCTTAGTGGTCAAGTGTCCCTGAGTTCAATCCCCAGTACCCCCCCCAAAAAAGATCCTTGAAAATATGCAATGTACAAGTGACATTTAAGGCATTTTATAATGTGTCTTTAACAATGAAGCAGCTTCAAGGGTTCTGCCAGCCAGCTATTTCAATGACTCCAAAGAACTTAACAGAAAGTGCAAAGATGAGTCAGCCCATGAATAAATCTAAGCCACCACCTTAATAGCAAACTCTTGCTTAATGACAGCTTAGAACATTTCTTTCATTACGATGGAATACAGTGATGACAGTATTGAGGGGAAATGGAGAATATCAGCATGTCATTTTGTTCTAAAGTTGGAGTTTGGAAAGTGTTATGGTGGTGTTTTGGTTGCACAGAGGAACTGTCTCCAAAATTTCATTGGAGATATAAAGAACACTTCCCAGAATGGGTACATCCTGCCTCAGTGAGATTTCAAGAAGTGGAGGAGATGCTTAGATGAAAAAGCTCCATGTGAAAGGTAGGAGTGAGGGAAACAATTCCAGGAACCGTAGGAGGCCTTGAAAGGCTGGGAAGAAGGGTGCATTTTGGAAGTCACCTAAAAATAGGGTGATTTGGGTGTTAAGATGAAATAAATTCATTTCAAAATGACAGAGAAGTATTCATTAAATGGGAAAGCAAAAGCTTCATATTTGGCTGTGATCATAGCTTTAAAAGAAGTATTGCTGTTTTGATGTACCACAGATTAGCAAACAATTACTGTCTGATGTCAAAAATGTTAGAAGGGCCATGTCAGGAATCTCTCAATATCGGGACTCCACACTCCATAATTCACTTCAATTTCAGAGTCGGTCTCCCAGTGCTAGTTGAAATCCCAAGGCAGCCTTTCCATACTCTGGAAACCAGTGCCCATCTCTGAATTTTATTGATACTCTGCAAATTAAGAGAAAGCATCTGAGAAAATCAGTGACCTTAAAGTTTTCTACATATTACAACATGATAACTTGAGGCTGTGGTTTACTTAGAAAGAAATTGGCTAAAATGGGGAATATTTACTGACATGATCTTAAAGCACAGTTATTGTAGATTGTGGTTTATGGCTTTTATGTTTGTAAGTTAAAAATACTTGTTAAAATTTTCATGTATACATATGTATACAATGTAAAGGTAGTGACTTGGGGTTTGAATTATCATCATCAGGAATTCACCCTGTAAAAGAAACATAACTACATAAACTTTTCAAATATTGTAACCACAGAGAATACAAATATATTGTATCATTGATGAAATAAATAATGCTTATTGCATGTAGCTGTGGCATTCTTACATGAACAAAATACACTTATCCCCTAAACTTGTGGCCCATCTTCAAGTTCAGCCAGTCCATTTTGAAATTTCATGGAAAACTCTATTGTTTTACTTGACTAGAAAAATTCATTGACATCAAAATATCTTTGTTTTCATCTTGGAGTGTTATTCAAAATATTACATTATATGCCATTGCTGAAATTCTCTCCTAGTATACTTTATATTGGAAGTTTTATGTTATAGAGGCCTGCTTTTCCTTAAAATTCATCCTCTTATTTGCTGGTGAAATCAAATGTCTCATAACAAAAAAGTACAGATGTTTCCTATCTTGCCATAGATTCAGACAAGCCATCACAAAAGTAGTTTTCATAAAGGAGCATAGTGATGACATCATGAAAGTCATACTCCACTATTCATTGTGGAGAGTGTGAAGATGAATCATTAACTTCTGTGTTTTTGTTAATGAAGTAATCTTTGGGAACATTTGTATACAGAAGTGTCTGAAGAAATGTGAAGATTTCAGTGTTGTTTATATGTCTTATGAAAAATAATTGGTAACCTCAAAATATCTGGTGATTTAAAAAAATATTTTTTAGTTAAAATAATTGAATTGGGGCTGGGGATGTGGCTCAAGTGGTGGCGCGCTCGCCTGGCATGCGTGCGGCCCGGTTTCGATTCTCAGCACCACGTACAAACAAAGATGTTGTGTCTGCCGATAACTAAAAAATAAATATCAAAAAAAATTCTCTCTCTCTCTCTCTCCTCTCTCACTCTTTCTTTAAAAAAATAAAATAAAAAAAAAATAAAATAATTGAATTGACATTTTTTAATATGACAACTATAGATAATTGTGAGATTATTTCCTAAAATCAAAAAAGGTTTTTTGAGCTGGGCACAATCGTGCACATCTGTAATTCCAGCAACTTGGGAGGCTGAGGCAGGAGGACCATTGGTTCAAAGCCAGCCTCAGCAAAAGCAAGGCACTAAGCAAATCAGTAAGACCTTGTCTCTAAATATAATACAAAAAGGGCTGACCTTTTTGTATTCTATTTAATGCAAAATATAATGGCTCAGGGTAGAGTGCCCCTGAGTTCAATCTACGATACCAAAAAAAAAAAAAAAAAGTGTTTTGTAATTTCACTCTCTATTTGTGCAAGAACATAGTAAATTCTGCTTTGGGGTTCTTTATTGAGAAGCAGAGCTTGAGAACCTTTTTTTTCCCCTGTAACTAAATAGTGAAAACCTGTGCAAAGACCTCATTGTAATATCTGAGGACAGAGAGTGAAGACTTCCCTAATTTTACAAAACTCTGAGATGTATTGGCACAATCATTTTCTGAGTTTGATTTTCATAAAAACATACCACCTGGTAGGATAAAGGAGAGTCATGGAGGTAGGATGATCATACATTTGCCAGGAAAATTTTGCCTTGTATTTTCATTCCAGTATATTATTCATAGTACCCCCCTCACTCTTGGAAACACTTCCTTCCTTCAATGATACATTACACATTTTACGTGTATTATCCCCATCTCTGCCTTTACACTTATCTTCTAAGGCTTTCCAATATTTGGGAACGTGACGAATTGCCTTAAGTCTTTTTTCACAACAATGGTAGTTCAGTCTTTTGAGGAATGTAAGAACCAAAGGAGAAGATTTTCTCTCTTACATTTTAATATGAGTGCCAGTTTACCTTAGCCATCCTTGGTGCAGGGTGCTACCTCAAGTTGGAAAAGTTTTGTCCCTTTCTTCTAGTCAGCAATAGTACACTATCTTGTGAACATTGAATTATTTCAATGTTCACAAAATAGTGCATGACCAAGTCTCAATGTCTGATTGCTCATCTCATACTATACATAAAAATAATTTTTCTAAAAGTTAAATCCTACCATGACATTGCTTTGCTTAATAATTATTCATTATCTCATCATCATCTTCATAATTAAGTCTAAACCATGAAGCATCATCATATAAATAATTAAATCATTAAATCATAATAATTAAATAATTAAATCTCCAAGATTGATTTTCCCTGTTAACCTTTATATTCAAATGGCCAAGTGTCTCTTCAATATTCCATTTGGATTCATCCCATTGTTATCCTAATTCTGAATCCAAACTGCTTTATTGTCTTTTTTCATAAATTTGTTTACATTATTTTAGATGTTAGCATCACTTTCCATCATTTTCAAATACCTGGTTGTTTTCCTTTATTTATTTTTTTCTTTCTTCCTTAAGCTAATCTTGGTGTAACTAAAGATTCCAAAGTATGTAATTACTCAAATAAAGAAATTGTCTCGAACTCAATACAAAGTTTTGAAAGGTATGCTGGATGGACTGGGTCACTCTTCAAGAGGGGACTCAGAAACCAATCTCCTCTACTTCATGGTTTCATTACCTTCTAACACCAGGAGAAAAGAAGGACATGGAGAAGCAGACATAGGGGAGCTTCAAAGGCTGGTCTAGATTAGGGCTCATCACCTTCCCTCATCTTCCATTGATTACAATTTAGTAACAAGAGCATAGATCCACCAAAGTCACGCTAGGCACCATAATATATAAATTTTAACATTTTTCAAATTTACAGAAATGTTGTAAGGAAACAGTTTCGAGATACCCTTTACCCAGATAACCTATTTGCTTATTTTTAATTGACAAATAATTATGTATTTTTATGAGGCATAATGTGATTTTTTTCTATGTATACATTATAGAAAGAATCAGTAGACCTTATTAATATATCAACTCAGCAATTTGTCATTTTTTGTAGTGAGACATTAAAAATCTATTCAGCCATTTTGAAATATACATTGAATTATTAACTATGGTCACCATGCACTACAGTAGATAATTAAAGCCTATTGCTCTTAACTGAAACTTTGTACCCTTTGATCAACATCTTTCCCTTGTGAGTTTCTCCCTGATACCTTCATCCTTTCTGTTCTCTGCTACGAGATTATTATTTTTCAATTTTTTACATGTGACCATATAATAATTATGTTTTGTTGATTCTTTTTAGTTAAATATGACAGTAGAATATATTTTGATAAAATTATTCATACACATTTATATCTTATTCTAATTGGGACCCATCTTGTGGATGTACACAATGGTGGGATCCACTTAGATTTTTTCCTGTATGTACATAGGAAAATTATGTCACATTCATTCCCCTGTCTTTTCTATTCCTAATATCCCTCCCTTCCCTTCATTTCACTTTGTCTAATCTACTGAACAACTCTTCTTCCCTCATCCCCTTACTGTGAATTAGCTTCCACATATCAATTAAAACATTCAACTTTTGATTTTTTTTTTTTTTGGAGTTGGCTAATTTCATTAGCATTATGGTCTCCTAGAACTATCTTCATAGTGTCCCATAAATTTTGTGTTTTTTTGTATCACTGTTCTCATTTACTTCTAGGTATTTTTAAATTTCATCCCTGATTTCTTCTGCTAACAATTCATCATTCAATAGAAAATTATTTCATCTCTAGGTATCAGAACAGCTTCTGACTTTTGTGTTATCATTTATTTCTAATTTCATTTCATTATGATCTGATAGGATGCAGGGTATCATCTCTACTTTTTGTGTATTTTCTAAGAGTTGCTTTGTAGCTTAAAATCTGATCTATTTTAGAAAATGTTCCATGTGCTGCTGAGAAGAAGGTGTATTTAGTTATTATTGGATGAAATATTCTAAATATGTCTGTTAAGTGTAGATTGTTAGTTGTATTTTCTAGTTCTGTAGCTTCTTTATTTAGTATTTGTTTGGATGACCTATCTAGTGTTAAGAGAGGTGTGTTAAAGCCATCCATTATTATTGCATTGTGATCTATTTGATTCTTCATACTGAAGAGGGTTTGTTTGATGTAGGTAGGTTCTCCATTATTTGGGACATAATTATTTACAACTGTTATTTCTTGTTTAATGATTCCCTTGAGCAGTATGTAATGGTTTTCTCTGTTTCTTCTTACTTTGGTTTAAAGTTCACTTAATATGATATGAGAATAGAAACTCTTGCTGATTAGCAAAAGCCATGTGAATGATATATTTTTCCCCATCCTTTCACTTTTAGTGTGTGGATATCTTTGCCATGAGGCAAGTCTCTTGAAGATAGTATATATTGTTAAATCTTATTTTAAAAGCCATTCTGTGAGAATTTTTGTTTTCCTTTCAGAGCTTAGTATATATTATTTTAAGACCTCCTAGCTTTTAGGGTCTGAGTTGAAAAATCATCTGATTGCCTCTAAATGTGACCAGTTGTTTTTCCTCTAGCTGCTTTGAAAATTCTATTCTTATTAAGAGGGAAGAAGCAGAGGTAGGATAGTATAAAATTGTTTGCAATTTCACAGGGGTGAACATGGCAAATGCAGTTATGTCATAGGATATGTTGGTTATGAGGAAGTAGGAGAAAATACAGAAATGAAAATTTAAAGAAAGAGTGAAAGAACAGTAGATTTTGGCTATAAGTAAATGCAAAGAGAGAGGTAAACAAAGGAAGTAAAATAGTGAAAAATACAATACAAAACAAAATTAAAATATACTAATCAAAACCTAGCCCTCAAAAAAAGCAGAGCAAGAAAAAATACCTTCCCAAAACAAACATGCCTCTAGAGCCTTGTAAATGCTGATCTACTTTGGGAGACTGTACCCCCAGGAGTCTCTCCAGGGTTCCACTCACGGGTTGAGGGAACTTATTCTTCACTGCTTCTGTTGCACACAGATACTGCTCTTTCTGTCCCCCATGGGTCAGTGGCCAAGTGTTGAGTGGCTTGCTGATGGGTGGACAGCAAAATTAAGGCTGCAAAGTTAGGGCCAAGTAGTAAGCACTGAGAGCTGAGTGCCAAGCGAGGGGCATGCTAGAGGCCAAGCAGTGGGATGCTGAGTGAGTGGAGGGATATAGGCACAGATTGAGCCAAACAGTGGGTGAGTACTGGGTACTGGGCACTTGCATGCCTACCCATTTAAAATTTCTGACTAGCCGTAACTGCCTTGTGAACCCCTGTGAGTTACTGAAGCCAAAGAATTGAAGGGTGGTAGGTTCTCCCTAGTTTCTGTTCCCCCAGGGAAAATGCTCTCAATGTATGATTTTCCCTGGGTGTTTGAGGCTCTGTTAAATCTTTGCTAGCCTCAGATAAGATCATGAGGACCCAAAGACAAACTTCCAGATCTCAGTGCTACTGCAAAGTTGTTCCAAGATAGCACCTGGCCCAGCTCCCCGTGGATGATTGATAAAATTGTGGCATCTTTTGAGGACCTGTTTAATGAGCTGAACAGCCTCTGGATTGGCTAGGACAGGCTGCCCCTCCAGTCTCAGGATTTTCCACCCTAAGCCTGTCAGTATTTCTCAGCTTTTTCTGTCCTTGTGTGCTAATTCCACTGCTCCTATAAGCAGCTTATCTCTAATTTGGTACATTTCTCTTGCTTAATGTACCCAAACTTTCTGTTTTTCTGAGACTCTTTGTCCAGTATTAAATATTAATGAAATTTCTTTTTTACCTACTTTGGGGAGAAGCAGTGTTCTTCCTGCTTAAGACCCAAGTAGCTGAGTGATGAGAAACGCTGTTACACTCTAATCTACCATCTTAATAAATATCTTTTTGTTTCTGGCTTATTTCACTTACCGCATAATATTCTCTGTTTCTATCCATATTTTCATAAATGATAGAATTTCCTTTTTTGAGGCCATGTAGTGTTCCATTGTACACACCCCTCATTTTTTATCCATTCATCTGTTGATGGATGCATAAGTGGCTTCCACAACTTGGCTATTGTGAACATGGGCAGTTCTTCTCCTCCTCCTCCCCATCCTCCTCCTCCTCCTCCTCCTCCTCCTCCTCCTCCTCCTCCTCCTCCTCCTCCTCCTCCTCCTTCTCATTCTTTTTAAACAGGCTTCTTTGTTGGAATTTTTGTATCAGTAATTTATATGGTTCATTTTAACAAAAAAGGAATGGGTTGCTCTGCTCACACTGCTTTTCCTACCATGAGTCAAAACAGATGTTTGCTAAAATAGGTGTTTTCTAATTATTGACTCTCACTTGGAGTAGATGATTAATTTTTTTGGTCTCTAATCTCCAATTTATCGTCTTTATTCCTCTTTCAACCTTTCTCATACTTTTCCTTTTCCCTACCAGCCCCAGGAGTATTTTCTACTCCTGAGAAAGAATGTCTCTTCTTTCTAATGCTATTTCTCTCCATTGTTTTTGTTTGGGTTATTCCCAGGCCTTGAATTCTGAGTCATAGAATGAGTACTGTTTTCTTTAAATCATTTCAACGTGTGTGTTTTGCTGCCAGGTCTGTGTTAGCTGTTTTGAGTTGATCTCTGAGAACATTTCATTGAACTAATCCGAATATCACCCAAGGGATAATCAACTGGTCTTTAATCAGACCCAGAGGCCATCGTAGAAGTACCTCAGTGATCTTTACCACCTATTATCAGTAAAAATATCATTTTTATAATAAATGCTAAAAAACAGATTCTCAGTGGCAAAAGAATTCACTGGCTAATTAGCAAAATGGGTGTTAAAAATGAACATTTTTTTTTTTTTTTGGAACTAATGAGTTGGCTATGGTGTTATAGGTCAGACTCTTCTTTTCTTGCATAAAAAGAGTATAAAAACTGTCATCTGTCCTGAGGCCTCTGTATTTTTGAATGGCTCCCTAAGGTTAATAGTCCTACAATCCTGTTCATGGTTTGAGGGTTCCACTTAAAGAGGACTATATCTAATAATAGGATGTTGTCACATTTGCCTCAATGAACTTGCTACATGATGTACCATAGGAGCACACAAAAAAAGAAGACGGACCACTGAGGCTTCAGTGCATTTCCATTGTATGTGTTGGGCTACCAATAAATGATAGCATATGTGGCAGGATTTGTGCAGATTTGCCTCTGTCATGGAAACTACTAGTCCATTTCAACTGCTTCTGCTGGCAGCCCTGTAAATTTTCAAAATGTGTATATGCAAATTGAAATATAGGAATTCACTACTCTAGTCCTTTAATATTGTACATTCAAGAATTTACTCTCTGTCTTTCTTTTTGTTAACCATTATTCAATGCAATTAATGAGAATTTTTTAAGTCCCTTGATTGGAGAACCAAAGAGTCAAAAGAAATACCTAAAAATATGAACTGTTGCCTAATAGTTTAAAAATATTACTCCAATAAAAATATGTGCAGATTTTCATATTATGAAGAAATCCTTTATGTTATATATTTTTCAAGTAAAAATATTTTAATTTTTTTATAGGAGTAGACATAATACTTCTTTATCCTAATTTTCAGCTCCCCTCATTAATGTTTAGATATTTAAATCTCCTTAACAGTTACCTTTAAAGTCGAGAATTGTATTTCTGCCAGGCGCAGTGGTACACGCCTAAAATCCCCTCGGCTCTGGAGGTTGAGACAGGAGGAACATGAGTTCAAAACCAGCCTCAGCAATGGGGAGGCACTAAGCAACTCAGTGAGACCCTGTCTCTAAATAAATACAAAATAGGGATGGGGATGTGGCTCAGTGGTCGAGTGCCCCCAAGTTCAATCCCCAGTACAAAAATATATATATATATATATTTCTAAGAGTCTTTGTAATTGACTTCCTCAGCATCCTGAAAAACACGTGAATGCCTTAAAGACCCATCGTTCCACTTGTGTAGTGCCAGCAATAATGTAAGAGTTGAATACAGTTGCTTCATACTTGTTCTTTTTTTCAAACGTCAACATTGGCTGCTCAGTTTCTATAAGCATTAGAATTAGAATGCTTGCTCTGGAAATTGCCAGGCATATCAAAAATATTGTGATAAGTTAATTGTGAATCATTACTTGTCTTTAAATAACATGCACTATAAGAAAAATTAGGGTGAGGGTTGAGATTAGGAAATCACTGCCTTTAGGTACATCTGTTTATTGCAGAAATTTACAAAAACCATAGTAAAAGCTCAGGAAAGTCTTCCCACACAATAAATTCCCAACATAAGAATCTTCTGCACCCTTCTAGGCATCATAATTTTAATCCTGCATGCAATATCCTGGTCTATATTATCGGCAGTTCTTTCCTGATTTAGAAGAAGGTCATGGTTTATGTTATTTGCTTTAAAACTTAATGTATAAACTGATCAACCTGCTTCTGCTGTTGACATTGATTTAGATTTTTCTTGCTTTTTTTCTGTTATATCTGCTTGGAATGTACAGGGATGAGGAAAGATTCAATTTCCTCATCTTTAAAATGAGGGTGATGGTGTTAGATGATCTCTAAGGTCCTTTCAAACTCTAAAATTTTATGGTTGTAATAATGAAAGTTTAAACCACATTAGTAAGAGTAATAGTTTTTCTTAGCCTAATCTGTGGCATAGTTTTCCTAAATGGCCCTCTTTGCTTTACAACAATCCACAAAGCTGCTTATTTTCTTTCCAAAACTTACCTTTATTGTGATATTCTAACTCTCTTGCCCTGAAATTCCATTGCTCTGTGAGTATTGAGAATATTTTTCATATGTGTAGCTGACTTTCTCTCCTAGAAGAGGCATAATTTCCAAATCATTGTTAGCCCTTCACTAGAAGGGCTATATTGTCTTGTCTCTAGTAGGTGTTTAATTAAGTCTGTTGAATGCATAAACACATCACTTTGTATCTCACATTTCAATTTATAAAGTACTCTCTTGTTGTCCATTATCTGATATCACAGAATTATGAAATGTTAAATTTGAAGGGCCCTTAGAGAGATTTCTATCAGTGGTTTCCAAAGGGGTGATTTTGCCCCCTAGTGGATAGTAGACACAGTTTGGAGGCTTCTGGTTGTCATAACTGAGGTGGGAAGGAGGGGGTGGGGTGCTACTGGCATTGCCAGAATAGAAGCTAAACATCTTATACAATTCACAGCATGGTTCCGTCAACAACAAAAAATTCATCTCACATGTCAATAATGCCCATTGAGACCTAGTTTTTATAAGATAACTTAGATCCTGAAAAGTTAAATAATTTTCAGGACAATTCAATGCCAATGCTTTTACCCAATAAATTGATTCTTAGTAAATCTTGCAAAAGAGATAGAGATTTTTTTTTGCACTTTATAATTGAGAAAATAGATATTTGATGTGTTAGTCAATTGGAAATATAGGAGGTCCAGCGACATCCATGATATGCAGGGAAAGGAATGTCTTATTATTTTATTTTTTCTCAAGATTCTGATCATTACTTGCCAAGCTCAATGAAAGTTCACTATTACTCATTAGTGGGATTTGTAATAAGAAACTATATGAAATTCAAAAAAAACCCATATAATCCTGGATAAACAGGCTTGTTTTTAGTGCAAAATACCTTGTATCTAGGCATATCCATGAGATAATTCTGTGCAAAACCATCATCTTCCCTTGTTCTTCAACTACCAGCCATTCTTTTCCTCTGAAAAGGTTGTGAATAGTTCACTTTTTTCCAGAGCTTCTCAAAATTATGGGTAGAAAATAAACATCTTATCTAATTCACACCATGGTCCCAACAGCATCAACAAAATAATCACCTAATAGGTCAATAATTCCAATCAAGAAATCCTGCCCTGAAAGATCAATAGAGTAAAGATAAGGGAATAGTGAGTGGGGAAGGGGGGAATTATATTCCAGGCTTTTACAATTCACAAAATGAATGCTAATATTATTTTTAACTAAAAATAACCCTCCCCCCCTCACAAAAAAAAAAAGAAACCCTGATCTCATTTTATAAGTAAGAGATCTCACATAGGAAATAAGTAAGCACACAATTGGCCACAGAAATCTACACTAGATGCCCATATGTGGCATTCAGTAGTCTTATGTAAACACAGAGGTCTTGCCCTTCCACTGGGTTGTCTCATCAGGGCCTTAGTTAAATGCTGTGGAAAACAAAAATGTGTTACCCATTCCCTAGGCATAAGGGAAATCCAGAGCTCTATGACATAGACCTGAATAACCTCTCGGAGTAGGCACTAGGCAAAATAAGCTTTCATTGCTTTGCTGTGATATGTGTATATATCTACATATATGTGTGTATATACAGATGTATGTAATCATATCTGAGCCATATTATTTTGTCACACTCATCTTTTAAAAAATCTTTGGGGGAATGTGTTTAGAGCAAAATCATGTTGATTCATGTGCCATCCCCCATCATATGACATAGTTTAAAAGCTTAAGATTGTATGCCTCTAATTAACATACAATCTGACTTCATCATATCAGAATAAAAAAATGTTATTGGTGCAGGTATGTACTATTGGGCTACAGAAGATAGCTATACTAGCTCTCAAACTGCCTTAATGACAGGAAAGGACATTCTACAGGAAAGTGTGCAAAAAATATGAAGAAACCTTTGGAGTAAGTAGGAAAGAGGTATATGCTGCACAAATGCTTATTTTTCTAAACACTTTGATTTATCAAGAAACTTCTGATTTTTTTGATCTAAGGAAAACACTATTACAAATAACCTTACTCAGAGTACAAGATTGGCATTTTCTTGAACTATAAAGTTCCCCTGGAGCAAATAGATTATTTGTATACTTATTTTGGGATAACCTTCCTTGTTCTCAAATATTGAGAAAATGGCTTTGTAGTGAGATGTTCTCTCATTGCTTCATGGTATTAGTTTCAATATGTAATTTTCATACAAGGAACTATGTTAAAGGTCTGTTACTTTAGATTATATGCTAGTTAGTTTGGAAGCCAGAAATTATTCATTATCTGCTATTCCTTATCATTTCACTTTTTAAAGTATATACAATTTACCTTAATTTTTAAAGTAAATCCTTCCAAGCAAAATACATACATCCTTGTTTTCTTTCCCATACATTCCTACAATTCATATGTGCTTTTTCTTTTTTATATCATATATAGAATCATTTTAAATGTGGACGATAAAGATAATTATGTTTCATCATGACAACAGTTGATTATCTTAGTACTTTTCTAGGGAAAATAGAAGTATTTGGTTGAGGCATAAATAAGTATTATTGCACCATTGATAAGTTGGCTTATGTCTCTTAGATTTCAAGATGGATACAAGTGTAGGAATAATCAACAATTGAATGGTACATGTATGTGCATATGTTGAGACTTAACTATGCTTTTGATTGTGTTATGGTATAGATTTGAGGTGTCCCCACAAAGCTCATGTGTGAAAATTTAGAGGTGAAATGATTGAGTTTTGAGAGTCTTGACCTAATCAGTGCATTAATCCCCTGACAGGGATTAAAAACTCACTGGTAACTATAGGGTGTGACTAGGGAAGGCGGGTCACTGAGGGTATGCCTTTGGAGTTAAAATTTTAACCATGGTTAGGGAAGCTCAGTCTGTTTCCTGGGGGCCATGTCCTGAGCTACTTTCCCCTCCCACATTCTCCCACCATGGTCTTCCACCTCATTTTGGGCTCAGAGCAATGAAGTCAGCCACCTATGGACTGAGACCTCTGAAGCTCTGAGCACCAAATAAAATTTTCTTCCTCTAAAATCATTCTTGTCGGGTCTTTTGGTCACTAGTGGCAAAACAGTGACTAAAACAGGTTGATATTTAGATGGGCTTAAATCAACTGTAGATTAAAAGGTAGGTGAACTTTTCTCCTTCTGCATTTCTTCAAGGCATATAATTGAAGTCTTACTCAATATTTACCAAGATGCCATACATATTGACTCCTACGGAATATGTTAGGATACTTTGAAAAATAGTAAAAAAGAAATTCTTTCATTAAGTAGTATTTCTTTTAATAAAGACTTTCTCCTTTTAAAAATTAATCCTTCACCTAAAAATTAATATCACTTTAAAACTGTGTTTATATGCATTATCTTAGAAAAACAATGGCAGTGGGGCTGTATTTTTACAATTTTCTTAAGTTTTATAAATGACCCCACAAATCACAGTATAGAAATATATCTCCTTTAGCCTTATTATTTACAACCTACATTTTGTCATATCCTTTTGGAAGCAAATGCATATCACTGATGTTACTAATTGAAAATTTCAACATAATATAAAGAACTATTTAGAGTTTAAGCAACATTAAGGTTTCCCTACTGTTTAGATTTTATTATTTCAACTAGTCATTATTCCAATAGCAATGCTAAGTAAAAGTTCAGATACTAATATGTATTAGTTATTCAAGTAAGGCTATAGAAATGAAAACTCTTGGTTTATTGCCCAACCGATACCCGCTACTCACTGTCCTTTTACTAGTTTATTTTTATTTTTATTATTTTTTAAGGTAGATCTCCCCTTCAATCTCTTCAGTCCAATCACCAATAATGGAAAATTCATTCTTCTTGTACTAGTTTGGGAGTCAGGCTTATGCCTATCCATACAGAACTTTTCTGGCCATAAGATATTCGTTCAGGAATGGGCAATTGCTGCTGCCTAAGTCAGTGAGCTTCAAGGGAATATTTACTGGAAACTTCTGACAATAATCATCCTTCACTTTTGAAAGAGAATTACTTAAAGAAATGGTTTTATTCTCGACATTATTGCTTAAAGACACCAAGCCTCAATCTGCAAAAGGCCTCTTATTACTGTCAGATAACAGAGGTAGTAAATAGGCAGAGGAGGGCAAAACTAAGAGGCTGAAGAGAAATAAAAATCAGAACATTGATTCAATCACGCCTGATTCCAACCTCAGTAATTTCCCTTTTCTTTCTCTTTGGTGCCTTTTTTTGTTGTTATTTTTGTACCTTTTCCTTTTTAATTAGTTTTAGTTGGGTATCCAATTACTTCAAAGAGACATCTAAAGTCAAACATGAGAACACTTAACTTTTCAACATATTTTCTAACACTTCTCTGAGTTAATTTTCTCATGGGGCTAGTTAGTTGATTTTCTGCGGACAGTTATAACAGTGCTAGTACCTGAGAATAGCATTTGCTGCAGATCAAGTTAAAGAGGGTGACACTTGGGAATCCACATGGAATATAGGCACTCTGGCTCTGAACATGCAACAGGACTGGCTTTGTGGATGTGAAACATATGTTTTTCACAAGGTCCTGGCCTTTGAAAAACTCGTGCTTGGTTTTATGCGTTGATGACTTGATGACTTCAACTTGAAATTCTTAACAAGTTTTGAACAATGACCCCACTGTTTCATTTTGCATGGAGCCTTGCAAATTGTGCTACTAGATCTGAAGAGGAAACTGGCCACCTGATCTGTTCTTCTATGTGGGAAACAGGATGTGAATCTTGAAACTGGGTTGAAACAGGAAGATCTTTGTTTTCAAAGAAATGAGTCCAGTAGGTAAATGGCAGGAAATGCATTCCTAGGATTGTGGTTTGGGCATAGGTGGAGGCTTGGCTGATGTCAGTCATAGGATTCTTTCTTATTCTTACTATACAGAGCTCACGTTGTGCTAGGAGACTGAGATTGTCTCAAATTAAGGTTTTTCTGTAAAAACTAGAGGGACCCAAGAAGAGAGAGTCAGATCATTAAAGAATCATCAGAATACTTAATTTTAAAGATATTTTCCCATTAAAACAGTTTAGGAGCTTGGGGTATAGCTCACTGGTAGAGTGCTTGCCTAGCCTGCACAAGACCTGGGTTTCTATTCCTATCAGTATTTAAAAAAAAAAAAAAATGTTGATGGATATGTACAGTGGGCCAAATGGTAGTCCCAAAGGTTTCCTCATGTATTAGTCACCAAAACATTGAATACTGCTCTCTATGACAAAAGAATAGATATTTTCCTACATGGCAAAAGCTGTGATTAGGTTAAGGATCTTGAGAAGAGGGCCTATTCTATATTATCCCAGTGGGCCCTCTGTGCAGTCACATAGATCCTTGTGAGACAGAGTCAGGGGCATTTTGACATACACAGAGGAGAAGGAAATGTAAAAATGGTGCAGAGAAAGACATGGCTAAAAACCAAGGAGTGACAACAGCCATCAGAGGCTGGATGAAGGATGAAGTGAAGAACAGATTTCCCCCTAGAACCTCTGGAGAGAGCATCATCTTGCTGACACCTTGATTTTGACTGAGTGAATTGATTTTGTACTTCTGGCTGCCAAAACTATGAGTGAATAAATTTCTTTTGTTTTCAGCCACCAAGTTTGTGGTAATGTTGTGTAGCAGCCACAGAAAACTAATGCAGTATGCTATTAATAATGATGCACAATGATGAAATTCAACATTTTATTTGGAAAAAGATATGTCAACCTATAGGTGCAGGGTGGGTATGGCAGATGAATGAAAAGTATCATGGAAAGGTCAATACCTCACAGGAAGCCCAGGCCTTATTAAAAGCACCCAATTTAAAATCCAGGATAATGCTTTGCTAAAGGTAAAAGCTCTGTGTTCTCAGTTGAGGGATCCAGTCCAACACCAGAAGCTAAGCATGACTCATTGGCAATGGCAAAGAGCTTATGAGCTGTGGTAAGTGTTTTCAGGACAGCTATACAGGAAATTGATAGTTATTAATATTTAATGATTCATTTTATGCTTGGCAGGCTACCTATCTGAGTACAGACAAGTTCACCCACAGAAAAATTTTTCTTGCTCTTGGAAATATTTTATTGCTGTGTACATGGGTAATGGAATTATTTTTAACCAAAACATTTTAAACTATGACTTTGTATAGGCATAGCTCATCTGAAATATTTATTATCAATATCCATTCTTATAGCCTCAAAATAGACATAATTAATTAAATATTTATATTTTACTTTATTACATCATGAATTTGAAGTGATGAAGAGAGATAATAAAATCCAGTAGTTCTTTGTAAAATCAGGGAGAAAAGAAGAAACTTATAATTTTGAAAAGGCAAGATTTGTTTTCAACATTGTGACAATCTATGTGACATGAATGCCCTTGCCAGTTAGGTAATTTTTCACACTTTCTTTTACACCTTATCAAATCGTTCTATTAGTCTATTTCCTCTGAAACTAATCATGACTCCATGTATATTGCTGTAGTTCTGCAATGTTTCAGTTTGTCTTAAATTATAAAAAATGGGAACTGAAGATATTCCTTAATACCAGAGAAAATAATGCTAGCATTTCCTGAATAGGGAATAAGAGAATAGGTTCAATAAACACCCACTTGGTAATCTTCCAAAGGAAAAATGAATTTTGCAAATGTTTATTCAACCTCTGAAAAATATAGGCACCAGGGCTGGAGGAACAAACAAGAGCCATGTCCTGAAGTTCAGTGTGGAAGGGTGGGCAGTGGGAGAGCTAGAGACCTGACAGATCAGCCTGGGTCCACCCAGGTGCCCTGTCTGATGTCTTTACTCACCACTACCCCCATACTTCAGCCACCCAAGCCTCCATGCATTGACGCCATCATCTCAGTGATAGTCCTTCTTTATGGCTATAATATGCCATTTCCTATTCCTGGAATGCTCTCTTCTCCTGTCACAGGTTGGGTTCTCTCAGAAGTAGATCTATTTTAAAAAATGTGAAAAGATTGGGATGTAGCTCTAGTTTAATCCCCATACCAACAAAAGGGGGGTAAAAATGAGTAACTATAATCTCCTAGGATTTCCATGCCTAAGGGAAATCCTTTGAAAAAGGTCTTTGCTATAAACCATCTACAATAAAGTACTGGGAGCTGCTCAGTACTTTACCACATCCAGTACTTTACCACATCCAGAAAACTACATATCTGCAGGGCTTGCTTTCTCAGAGTCTCTGGTCTCTCTGCATCACAAAGAGGTCTCCTTTACTACCTTGGTAAAGGTACCCACACAAAGCTTCTGCTCATGTACCTGCCTTATGCTGTCTTTGTAACACTCACTCATCTCAGGCATCACATTATATATTTATTTATTTATTTCCTGTGTCTCCATAGAAATATAAGCTCTGTGAGAATAGGAACTTGACTATAATGTAGGAGGTCCCCAGATCAGTCTGGTTAAAAGCTGTTCAAAAATTGTTGGAAAAATAAATAAATGGTGACACAGAAAGTGACACAAGACAGTTTTGGGAATAGAATAAATGTTGATAGAGAATACACTTAAGCTTCATTTGAGTTTAAGAAAGCAGGTCGAACAAGTAAATTTTAAGCTTAAAGAGAAATAAGGGACTCCTTAGACCTATAGTCTGGAACAGAGTGTTCAGTGTCATTTTTGCAGTTAATCACTCATCACATATGCACTGCGTGTTTATTATGTACCAGACATGGTATCACACTCTATTCAAAGCCAGACAGTCTGCTACGGTCTGAGTATTTACGTCCTCATAACAATCATGTGGAAACCTGATCAACAATCTGATGTTTGGATGTAGGGCCTTTGTCGGGGTGTGATTAGGTCATGAGAGCAGAGCTTTTATGAAGGGGATCAGCATCCTTATTAAAAGACCCCAAAGAGCTTCCTTGACCTTTCACCAGGTGGGGACACAGTCAGAAGGTGTCAACTGAGGGTCTGAAAGCTGGCCATTGCCAGATACCAAATATGTCAATACTCCATGACATATTTGGAGTACATTTCTGTTGTTTAAAAAAAATGAGTTCCCCACTTTGTGGTTTTTGTTGTTGTTGTAGAAGTCCAAATAGGCCAAGACAGAAAATTGGTGCCAAAAAGTAAGGTGTTGCTGGAACAAATACCTAGAAAATTGGACGTCAATTTGGAGGTGGATAAAGGGTGGAGACTGGGAAAATTTTTGAGATACATGCTAGAAAACATCTGAATTACCATAAAAAACCCTTTATAGGTAATTCTGGAGAAGGCTATGAAAGAAAAGAGAACTATAGAGAAAGTCTCAATTTTCCCAGTGAATCCAAGACATCTTAAGTGAAAAGTTGGTAGGATCTGGATAAAGCCCATTTTGATGAGGTTTCAGATGGAAGTGAGAAAGGTGTTAGTAGACAAGGTGAGAACAGTCATCCTGGTTGTAAAGTAGCAAAGAACTTTTATTACAGTTGCCCAGAGGGAGATGTGATCCTCTTTCAGTTTAACCTTTAGTGGAGCAGGTATTATTCAAGGATCATTATGTTAATGCAATTTGCAAAGTTATGTGCTCTGGAGAAGGAGAGCTTGTGGAGAGAAGACAGGATAGAGAGCACTTACGCAAGCCTAGATTTGGGGTGGTCAGGGAACACTGTTATGAAGAGGAGCAATTTGAAATGAGTGTTTCCATAAGTGTTGGGAATCGAGCAGTAAGTTGAAATATAAATAAAATTCCCTCTTCTTTCAGAGCACGTCTTCCAGTGGAATGAAGGGCCCCATGCATACACAAGCAAATATAATCATGTTGCAACTACGTTGGTGACAATTACTATGCAAGTAAAGCAGAGGAGGTGAGGTAGGCAGGACCAGAGGGTAGGATCTGGGTGGGATCTGATCAAATATTCTGGTCGAGATAAAAATCATCAATAAAGTCATGATTGAAGGGAAAATAGAAAGGAAATGAGATGTTTCCATGGTTGAAGTAAGGCACAGGCACAGATCTGGTGGTAAGGAGGTGAGTATGGCTGAAAAGAAAAGAGCAAGAGATGGAGTCAGAGAAAGAGGAGGTTTAATGAGCCATTGTAAGGCTTTAGTTTTCATTCTGCATGAAAGGAAGCATTTTGAGTGGAACAAGAACATAATCTGACATAATAGAACTTTTCAAGTTGCTGTGTTGAGAAAGTAGAGGAAAAGGAAGGAACTAGGGACTGTTTAAAAGGCTATGAAAATAACTGAGAAAAGAGTTGATAGCTGAGTCTAGGAGTGATGGTATATGTGGTAAGTAGGGATGAGATTATAGAAGATGCTTGCTGATAAATGGTTGTAGAATATGAGAAAAACCTAGGAGTCAAAGATGTCTGCAAGTTTGTTGTAGTAGCCAGAAGGCAGAAATTGCCAGTTACCAAGGTTTAGTTTTTTTTTTTTTTTTTTTTTTTGGAGTAGGGTACCCAGGATTAAACTCAGGGGCACTCAAGCACTAAGTCACATCCCCAGCCTTGTTTTGTATTTTACTTAGAGACAGGGTCTCACTGAATTGCTTAGTGCCTTGCTTTTGTGGAGGCTGGTTTTGAACTCTCTATCCTCCTGCTTCAGCCTCCTGAGCTGCTGGGATTACAGGCCCACACCACTGTGCCTGGCTAAGGTGGAAGTTTTCGAGAGGACATCAGGAATTCACTTTTGGACATGACTAAATATATTATTAAGTCCTAAATTTAAAAACTAAAAGAAGCAAGTCTGATCCTTAAACTATAGAGCAGAACTATGACAAATGTGCTTTGGTAGGAAACCCCCACTGAGAGCTCGGTGTCCCTCAAGAACCAGTAGGAAAAGGTAATATAATCATTACGGTATCTCTCCTTGGTCCTCCCCAGAAATTTAATACCTCAAGACAGCCTAGACCTCAAGCAAGATGGATTTACTTGACTAAGAGGTACATGGGGTGGCAGCTTGGGAGCAGGGGAGGATTGTCATTCCTTCACTTCTGGTAGCTACAAAACAGGGCTGTTCATCCAGGAGCTTCCATTTTACCAGAAACACAGAATCTCTGAGACCAACTAAAACCAACAAGTTCCAGTTTTAAAACACAAAGCAGATTCTGAAAGAAAGTATGATAGGAGGATTTGGTAAATTGTGGGTTTTAGAATGGAGATGATCATTATGTTATCTTGCCTATACTTAGATTAAATAAAAATCCTTTAACCTTAGATATTTTTGATACACATACACACACACATGCACACACACACATACACACACATAATATTCACACAATCATTTGCATAAAAATATATATACACACACTTGTTATAACTATGCTTTTTATAAATAATGTTGTTTCTTTTTCTGTGAAGTGCCTGTTCAGTTCCTTAGCCCATTTATTGATTGGGTTACTTTTTTTTTTTTTTTTTTGGTGTTTTTTTTTTTAGTTCTTTATATTTCCTGGAAATTAATGCTCTATCTGAGGTGCAGGCAGAAAAAATTTTCTCCAATTCTATAGGCTCTCTCTTCATGTTGTTGATTGTTTCCTTTGCTAAGAGGTATTTGGTTTGAATCCATCCAATTTTTTGATTCTTGATTTTACTAGTTGCGCTTTAGGAGTCTTGTTGGAAAGTTAGTTTCTAAGCCAATATGGTAAAGATTTGGACCTACTTTTTCTTCTGTTAGGCACAGGATTTCTGTCTAGTGCCTAAGTCTTTGATCCACGTTGAGTTGAGTTTTGTGCACGGTGAGAGATAAAGGTCCAATTTCATTTTGTTACATATGGGTTTCTGGTTTTCCCAGCACCATTTGTAAGAAAAAAAATGTTCAACATCTCTAGCAAACTGCAAAATCAAAAATGCTTTAAGATTTCATCTCACTCCCCTCAGAATGGCAATTATTAAGAATACAAGCAACAATAAATGTTGACAAGGTGTCAGGATGGGCAAAAGGTGTGACATCTGCAGTTGAGGGGAGAGATAAAGAATGTCCATGCACTTCTGCCCTTTTCAATGTTTTATTCACGCAAATAACAATACAATTTAACTATATAGGTTCTTAATCAAGGAAATGACAATCCTTAATGCTAGGCACTTCAATAGACATAATTAATTCACAGCAAAACAATTCTAGATTAATTCTAAGCACTGGAAATACACTTAATCATGACAGACTCATAACACATTCCCTCTGCTTGCTAAGTTCAAGTGTCAGATCAAAAGTCTCAAGCCTTAAGCTTTAAGTCCAGCAGATGCACACTCACTCAGACCATGGTGATTAGATCAGAAGCCAAGGCTGGCTTCTCCTGGAGTGGAGCTGACTGCTGGCTGGGGAGGCAGTCACAGGGAGAACTCCTTTTCTCACCAGAGTCAAGAGGCTGCTGTAGAGTTTGAGAGCGGTGAGGAAAAAATGCAGAGGATCAGGGAGATGAGAAGATTTGGAATGTCAGTCCAGTACTCATCAGGCTCTCAGGCTTTTGTGCATCAGTGTTGGCTAGCTAAATGTCTGTTCATTTGCTCCATTATTTATACCAAAATTTGGGGCTTTTGACCCCACTTTCAATCCTTTTCAGCTGCCAGTGGGTCTCTCAGTGACATCATTTACCCTGGAGTTAAAACATCTGGTCTGGTCCGAACCCTTCCATCCCCCCACCCCTGATTTTCTCACCTTTCCCTCTTATTGGGCAAGGACAGCCTGCCAGAGATTTCACTCTGAGTTTATCAGGGTGGGGAGAAGTGACTTGTTTGTGCCCAAGAGCCATATTGGGCTCCATTAGGCATGACTGGTAAGGCTGCAGGTTTCAAACTGGAGTTTTAAAATGGAGTTGCTTAGGCTCAGGCCTAAGGCCATCCTTACACGAGGATGTGGGGGGAAATGTACACTCATACAAGGGAAATTGGTGCAACCATTATGGAAAACCATTTTTCTGAGATTCCTCAGAAAACTTGGAATGGAACCACCATTTGACCCAGCTGTCCCACGCCTCAGTTTATACCCAAAGGACTTAAAATCAGAATACTACAGTGACACAGCCACATCAATGTTTATAGCAGCTCAATTCACAATAGCTAAACTGTGGAATCAACCTAGAAGCCCTCCAACAGATGAATGGATAAAGTAAATGTGGTACATATACACAATGAAATATTACTCAGCCTTAAAGAAGAATAAAATTATGGCATTTGCTGGTAAATGGATGGAGCTGGAGAATATCATGCTAAGCAAAATAAGCCAATCCCAAAAAACCAAAGGCTGAAGGTTTTTTTCTGACACATGGGTGCTAATTCACAATAAACTGGGGTATGGGGAGGGGGTAGGGAAGAATACATGTACTTTAGATTAGGCAGAGGGGGCTGAAGGGAGGGGAGGGGTTATGGGTGCAGGAAGGATAGTAGTATGAATAGAACATTATTACCCTATGTACATAAAAGATCACATGACTGGCATGATACAACCATGTACAACCAGAAGAATGAGAAATTACACTCACTTTATGTATGATGTGTCAAAATGCATTCCACTGTTATATATAATTAATTAGAACAAATGAAAAATAATGTTATATAATTGAATTATGAAATATTGTCAATTGTCCATTTTTCCTTTTTTTCTGTCTAATATACCTTTGTTGGGTCACTAAGAAATGTACCATATATCTTTTATTTTTCATAAGACTAAAACAAACAAAAAAAAAAGACAAAAAGAACAGTCTTCTCTCAGGTCTTGCTTTCTAGACCAATCATATATAATTCTTTTAGCTGTTTTAATTGTAGCTCCCAAAGTATCTCTGCCTGTGAGTTCTGGTGTTATTAATTTATTTGGCCATTAGCTATTGAAAATGAGAACTTAGCTTATTTACATAATATTTTCTTCTCATTTCCAATATTTTTAAATTTAAAATAAGATTTTTAGCTTATCTATCTTTAAGATAATGTCGAAACACCTTGATTTTATGTTTCCTTCCTCACAAAGCAGTGTCTCTGAAGGCACTTTACAGAAAGTAAAGAGAGCATTAACACAATTATCTCCTGAAAGGAAAAATACATATTAAAAATAAGAGGCTAATTCCCCCTGTCCTTTCTTTTACTCAGAGCATTTACTTTGGAAAACTTGCAATTCATCTGTAATTGAAATGCATATAATTCCTTAGGAGGATTAGAAAGCTCTTTGGTCAGCTTTTTGATTTCAGAATGTCTTTCTTAAGGACCTGGGAGTCTTCTTTGGTGATGTAATCATCACAGAAAATAGTTCTTCTATCTTCTAGTTTCTTTGGAGGGTAGGAGCCTAACTTCAGTGGGCCTCTTGCTTCTTGTTGCAGAACTGTGTCCTGCCAAGAAGACATGAGTTAAGACAAAGTGGGCGTGACAAATGGTGCTGCCAGTTCTTCTTGAGGACTAGTTATTATTTATCTTGAAGACATGTGTGTAATGGGGTGTGCCTGCTAGGCTAGATGAAAGGGTGAGATTTCTGTCTGTGCAAAAATCCTTTAGCAGATTGCCTGTGATGTATAACACATTCTGGTTTCATGTTTATTCAATAGTAAAAGTGATTTCTTCCTGTACATTTATGGGAAGATTTCTGGGTTTGAAGGTTGTGTTGCAATTTATTTCCAGAAACTTCCTTTTGAGGTGTCTTTCTTTTTATACTTAATTTTTGTCACGCATGTAGTCTGAAGGTTGATAATGTTACCTTATCTGGATAACCTTAATGAACCATTTTGTGCCTTGTATCTTGTTAAAGTCCTTAAATTGTGTCTTACTAGGATTGTGGAGATACTGCCTGTGCCAGAACACAGCTCACTAACTTTATTGCATATTTAAAAATATTTAATTGCATTTTTAATTGCTGTCCCCCTAATTTGACATTATTCATGGCCTCTACTTTTCAAATTCTTTACCCATCTGATTTTTCTGTCAGTTTTCCCCGCTAAGGTCTTCACATTTTTCTACTCGTCTTGATCGCCATCTTATCACAGTCAATGCATGTTTGTTAGCCTGGTCACATCTTTCCTATTTCAACTCCCTTTCTGTATTGGGGTTTTTGCCCTCATTTTTACTGGGTTACACATTTTAGTATGTTCTAAGTAATCATCTCTGGAGTTAAGTTTCATGAGTCCTTTCATATCTGAAAACAACTTTATTTTAATCTGATATTTACTTTGTGTTTTTATTGCAGGAATCTGGATTATGAGTCACTTTGCCCCATCATCTTGTAGCGTCCAGTATTTTACTGCCATAGCTATTCTTCTTGGTAGCTAGCTTGGGTTTTAAATCTTGGAAAGGTTTTAGGATCATTTAACAATTATTTGTATTCTGAACTTTCCATTCTGATTGACTAAGAATGGCCCTTACCCATTATTTGGTTGTTTAAAATAAAGACTTTTTTTTTTTTTAATTATGGAGACTAGTCTCTTTTGCTATGGCTTTCTGCTCCTTATTGTTGTTGTTTACATACTACTTGTCAACTCTTCAGTGTAGGTGAAGCTCCAGAGTTCTGAATTGAACTAACTAACCCCTGTTTCCATGTCCTTTTGCCAAATGGGTTCACCTACACAATGCAATCTTCCAGGTGTGAACTGTCACCTTGGAGTACTTTTGTTCCTGCCTTCCCAAGTTTGAGAACAAATGTCCCTCTTTGTGTTTGCAGCCTAAACTTCCAACTGTTTTCATGATTAGAGTGCCTCCAAAGTCCTTCCAGAATTTATTCATTATATATGCTCTTTCTTTAACGTCAAAACCAGTCTCCTCTATTCTCCTTCTAGAGTGCTCACATGTTCACCTGCTTTACTATAACGTTTTGACATCTACAATATTAGTAGGTATTTACACAGCTTTTTTCACTGTTGTGACCAAAAGACATGAAAAGAACAAATAGAGAAGGAAAAATTTATTTGGGAGTTCATGGTTTCAGAGGTCTCAGCCCATAGACACCTAGCTCCTTTCCTCGGGGCTTGAGGTGAGGCTAAACATCATGGTGGAAGAGTATGGCAAAGGGAAGCAACTCACATCATGATAAGTAAGCAGAGAGAGACTCTACTCTCCAGGATACAAAATATTCCAAAGCCACGTCCCCAATTCCCACCTCCTCCAGCCACATTCTACCACAGTTACCATCCAGTTAATCCCTACTAGGGCATTAATTCACTGATTGGGTTAAGATTCTCATAACTCAATCATCTCACCTCAAAGCCTTCTTGCATCATCTCATACATAAGGTTTTGGGGCACAAAACCTCATATCCAAATCATAACAGGAATTTTTAAACTCCATTATAATCTGATAGGACCACTGTCACATATGTGTCCTATCATTGACCATAATGATACACGGAACATGATAAACAATAAGATTATGTGATTTTATGTTTGATTTGAATTTTTGTTCCAATTCTTTTAATTGCTGTTAGAGAACCTTGAAGTTTCTAAATTTTTGCTTAACCAACACTAAAAGCTTTATTTAAAGGGAACCATATGTTCTGCTCCAATTTTTAATAGAATTTGTATGTATATTATTGGATCAAAAACATTCATTAATGGAGATGAAACAACCTAGTGACAACTGAATAACTTGAAAGAGAATTTTTACCTTACCTTACTAAACTAGAGCATGTCATTATCAGTGATCTTCATGTCACTCCAGCTGTCTCAGAAGGCAAGCTTTGTCTCTGATTTTATTGACTTTCTCAGCTCTTTTCCATAACGACTGTTGCCTTTGCTCAATCTACCATCTGTTTGCTTTTTTTCCTCTTTCATCTTATTAACAAGAATCCTTGAAAAGCATGTCAATAAACACTTAAGCTTATTCTTAATATTCATAACTCCAATCTTCAAATTCCCTCCAATGGGTTTACTATTTGCATTGCCTTTAATCTTTGTTCTTTTCTCCTGTTATATTTGACTTTTAGTCACTGAAAGCTATTTACATTCTGGAAATATAGTCCTAAAAATGAGAGCCAAACCTTCCCTAGAGGAAAGATATTGTCATAGAGTAACAAAGGCATATTTTAGAGTACTAACATCAACATTATTGCCTTTATTGGTTATTTTAAGATAGTATTGAAATAAATTTTTAGAGTCAGAATTTGGAGCTTTTAGTTAGGATAACAGAGTCATGTATTTTACTTAATTTCCCTACCCCAAATAATCTGAAAAAAGATTAAATAATAAAAATTAGAAACTTTACTATGTCATAGACTGAAGAATGTCTACCAGAGTAAGATTAGGCATCGTGGCTGAGATTGGCAAGTAATTTCACATCTTGTTACCGTGTATTCCTCTGGAAGACATTGAGATCAGCCTGAACAAAACCATATATCATGAATAGATAAAAAGAGAAAAAAGTGTAAGGTCTGTGGAATTTATAGGTTATCAGACTGATAGCTTGTTGTAGATGTTGGGAGGCAGAAGAGACATAGGAATGGGCAATAGCTATGCAATTTCTAACTAGAGTTACCTAAACAGAAAACTTTTGAAAATCATAAAAAGCAAGCAAAGCCAAAACACACATAGCCCATGGGCTCCAATTGGCTCTAAGTGTGTAAGAATTAAATTCTAAGGTGATAACATAAGGTGAGGTGAGGACTGCATTCTTATGAGGACCACAGTCCAAAAAAAAAGTATGAAATAATAATTTCATATTGAGGCTACTCAGTTCATCAATATACCAGTCATTCTTCTATCCCTAAGAAACTAAAAAAACGAAAAAGTGATTATAAACTGAGTATTCTTTCCTATAGTACAAATTCCAAATTTACAGTTAATACAACATCCACCCATAAAGTGAAGGACACTCTAGACTCACTTTTCTTAGGAAATATCAGATCTGGATCAAATCAATGTCATGCAAATAAAAGTAAATATTCAAGTCAAATATAGAAATTCTTTTAAGAAAGTAAAGAAAATGAATATTATTAATAAAAGATCTCAGAAAATAAAATTTTAGAAATATATTGCTTTTGTGAATCAGAGATATTATTGAAAAGAATATATTAAGAGCAATCTTAAAGAGATTTAAAAATGGGAACATTCATAAATAGGAGATAAATCAGAGATAAAACAAAAAGATAAGGTGGAAAGATGAAAAACTGGCAGAAAACAATGTAATTATATAAAACGAAAAGAAAACTAAATAATTATAGGACTAAAATCTTTACTAGAAACATTGAAAAGCAAGATAAGTATCATGTACAACATCTGAAAATAAAAAGAAATTGACAGAAATGAACATAGAGAAAAGTTACTACATAGAGGTTGGTAGAAGTAAAAGCTAGAAAATGACTAATCATTATAAGGATACACAATGTTGTAAAGAAGAATACGGAACAAATGGAATAAGCAAAATATAATTTATAGGATATTTTGCACAAAGGAAGACACAGCACACTAAAAGTATTTATATGTTAACAAAATAATTAGAAAAATATTGAGATGATGATATATTCTGTAAAATGTACCAAAGTTAAAGAATAAAGAATGCTAAAATCATGCAGGCAGAATTAAATCATTCTACAATGGAAGGAAAACATCATGTTGGTCTTACATTTCTTTTCTCTAATGCTAAATACTGAAAGACAATATTATATCTTCTCTAGAGTGTATAGGAAAAGCATATGATCCAGTTTATCTATTTCATATCAACATTATTATATGTATACATATGCACATATATTTATCTACCCAGTAAATAAAACTGACTTAAACATATAGTTCTGTGACTTTTGACAAGCTTACACACTATTACTGCCATCTGAATCAACATATCAATATTGTATTCATAGTGAAGTTTTTATGGTCCTTTGCAAACATCTCTCTCCTTTCCTAGGCAAATAACATCTGATTTCTACAACTCTACATTTGTAAATTATAGATTTAAAATATATAGGATGGTTTAGTGTAAAGTCTTCTGTTTCTGACTGTATTTTATTCATCTACTTTTTTTGATATTGAAATTGCTTATATAAGTAGCTCCACTTTACAGCTGAGTAATACCTACTATATAAATGTACCCTAATTTTTAAAATTTATTCTCCCATTGATGACATTGGGGTACTTTAAGGTTTTGGTATTATGGCAAAACTATTATAAACAGTTGGCATTTTATAGGACATTTTTGTTTTTTATCTTTCTGTGTAAGGAAATAAAGAATAATAAATAAATAGGCCTGGGGATGCAGCTCAGTGATAGAATGCTCTGCCTGCAATTAAAAAAAAGAAAGAAAGAAAGAAAAAAAAGTACTATGCTAAGTATTTTAAAGTATTTTCAATTCTACTAATTACATATCTTTTAGGAAAAAATATTTAGAAATAAAAGCCCATCTGTAACCAGGCTCATACTTCTACTTTTTAATAATTTTGATTCTTTGCTGAGACTATAGGTCAACATCATCATTCTATCATCCAGAGCAATTTAAGCACCTATTTGTAAATGGCATTGTACTTGGTGCTATTCAGAGTAAGTTAAAACTTAATGGATCTTGCATTTGAGGAGTTTAAAACATAAGATGGAACAATAATCTAGACAGAAAGTATTAGAAATTTAAGAGGCTGACAGACCATTCAAATACAAAAAAAAAAAAAAACTCTTGCTTTTAACAAAATAAAATGTAGGTTTTCAGAACATTAGGCTACAGGTCTAAAGCTTCAAAGTGAGAAGAAAAAAAAAAGAAAGATTTAGAAAGCTTGTGTTCCTGAATGGAAGCCAAATTGAACTTGTATGGAACATTTTCTGTCTTATTTAACTGTGTCCTAAACTATTTCAATCAGTGGCAGATCTAGACAACTATTCATTAACTATTCTAAAGGCTGCAAAGATTTCTCAAGATATGATTAGTAGGTAGAATATGCCTATTATGGTCCCTGAGAGGGTAGATGTGACTCTGGGGAGCCTCACAGCTCTGGAGCTGCTGTTTACTTCTTTCACCCTGCCAAATTCATCCCTCTTCATGTGATCAGCAAATTGCCACTTGTGCTTTGCTCTGTACTTTACTAAATTTGATAATAAGACTCTTTAACTTCCAGCTGGGATTTTTGAAGATTACTCGCAAATATTATTTCCTGGGGAAAAAAATCTTGATATTTTTAGCCACACAACTTTTTTTTTTTGTACTTAAATAATTGAGATTATTCAAAGATAATGCTCTCATGTTTGCATTTAAAAATGCATTACAGGCAATGAATTTTCCTGAGATTGAATAGAAAAAGCAGATGAAATGATTGTTAACTAATTGCCATTTTTCCCCCTTTACATTGCAACATTATACACGGAAGGGAATTTTCTAATCAGTAGTTTTATTTAGATATTAATTTCCTATTAGGTTTTGGATTGAGTTTAGCCTACTTTTGTGAAATAATTCATAGGCTTTTAGGAAACTCTGGGCTAGAGTATCTGTGGATCACTGTGATTGTAAAGAACATGCTGACATGTTAAAGAATAAGGTCAAGGAATCCCAAAATAGAAATGAGTACAAGCATATATTTTAAAACTGTGCCAGTCATTAACTATTTTTTCCCAAATACTCATTTATGTTTTCTTAAATCATCTTCCATTGATGCCTCTGCAGAATTAGACAAAATATAGAATTAAAGCAATGTAGCATTAAAAGAAAATGTTTCAGTATTTTATGATCATTTCTAAATACACTAGAATTTTTGAAAATTTTAGATTTGAATTTAGGACTCAATTATCAATTGATATATTTATTTATTGTGAATACTACTTAATATTAAAGGATGATTAAGTCTCTAGAATTCAGATGTATGAGATGTCATCATCCTGGAAATCTATAGAGGGATTCAGTCTGCAGCAATAGAGCTGGTAACTGGGACAATGTTACTCTCTTAGGTCTGGGCTGATGTAAAGCATACATTCTTAGTGAGAACAATAATACCCAGAGAATTAAAGTTGGTTCTCAGAGGAGGAAAAGGAAAAAACAAAACTTATTGTAACCATCTGTGTCCCTGTAAAGTTTAACCCTATCCTATAACATTTAACTTCTTACTATTAAGCTTCTCTTGTGATTTTCTTGGGTATCAAACAAGAGATGTTGACATTGAATTCTTGAAAGATGTACAGAATGTGTGCAAAATTAATGCAACAAAATTATGATGAATAGATGGTGGCAATCGGTGGTCTTCAACTTGGTCTTTTGCTGAATCTAGAAGTCATATCAACAGAAATACCCAGCACAGGCCTATTGGCTGTCATTGGCTGTCCTGTGGATCTGGGGGTTTTCGTTCAATCTTTAATGCTTTCATATGTACTTGGCTTTGGGGAGTAAAACTTGTTCATATTTCATTATTTCTATAGCCTTAATCAACCTAAATTTAATTATGTTAAGTACTAAAAAGATTTTTTAAAGTCCACAATACCCGAATGACTATCGAACAGTTCAAAGTTATTTTCGAATATTAAGCAAAAGTTGAAAGTTAAGTTATAAAAGCAATTTTAAGCAGTTAATTTAATTTTCTGTTGTTTACTTTGGTGGAAAAAAGTTTTGATTTATTAATTTAAAAATTTGATTACAATGCTATTATTGTGTATTTATATATATTTCTAATTTGCATATATAATTCTATGCAATTCTATGAATTATATTAAAAGTTACTCAGGTAATATAAATTGTTATTAGCTTTTAATTTTTACTAGAAAATTTTATTTAGTCATTTTTGACCCTGGTTTGAAAAAAGTGAGTAAGCTTTCTATTTGTTGTTGTTGTTGTTTTTTTTAAATGTGAAAGCTGAGATAGATATATATCACAAAGCTTATAGTCTGTCTATGATAATAAAATTTCATGGTAGAAAATTAGTATAAATCATCCATCCTTTAATAAAGCCCCCTAAAGAAGGTTATAATGAAAAAATGTTGGAAAACACAAATGTAAGAGTTTAGGCTTTAGGTATTGGTTCCAGGTACAGGGAATGTATTAGATAGTGAATCCTCAGGTCAGAATTAACAAAAGACTGTGTCAGATTTCAACCTTATCCTTATCCCAAGGCAGAGATAAGTTGGGAAAAAAGTCCCACTGAGTTCTAAGTGAAACAGTAAACAATAACAATTTTTAGATAAGCCCAGTAATGGTGAGTAAAAACAGATTAAAGCTTTTATCAACACATTTGACTTTATATTCTTTATGTGATGTCTCCAAAATGTATACATCTCAAGCCCTTTTCTATGTCCCAGGCTAATCTTAAAGACTTTGATGCCTCAGAGAAATTCAGACTTTGAGACTAAACTCTTACTGTCCTTTCTTCTAATCCCTTCTTGCGGGACTTTCCAATCTCAACATTTTGCACAGACATTCAATCAATTGCTTGAGTCAGAGATTGGGTGCTTAAGTCATTTTTTATTCTTTTCGTTTAGTTTATTCTAGTATCAAATTCTTCAGCAGTATTTTTATTATCAAAATACTTTGTATCAAGCAGCAACACCTTTTTCCTGGATCCATAAAAGAACCAGTCTGGTCCCCATCTTTTCATTCTTACCTCTTTCCATTATTTCTCCATTAGCAGAGCTACCCAATTATTGTTCAATACAAATTCAAATTTACTGTTTAATACTTTTTAGTTTTTTTTCCCTGATTGCAATTAAGACATACTCTACACCGAAAATTCCTTCATGGTTTTGTCCTTTTGATGTCTCCAAGGTCTTTTCTTGGAACTTTCTCCTTTGCAGCCCAAGCAGATGTAAGCTCACAGATTTTCAGTTCCTTTCCTAAGCCCAGTTCTTTGCTACTGTAGGCCTTTTGCACAGGTTGTTTGCAATGCCTGGAGTGCACTTTTCTTGCCACCCTTGTTATAGATTATTAATTTTTGTCTTTGAAGTCACAGCCAGAAAATCATGTTTTTCACTGGGACTCTTCCAAACTGTTCTATTAACAGAAGTCCCCATCTCCATCCTCTTTTTCTTTCCTCTCTATTGACATCCAGTTAGTTTATTTGTTTTTTTTTTAAATTTGCTTACTACAATATGTAATTTTTTAATTTTTTACTTATTTTCCATATAACACAAAGCTTTGCATTTCTTCCATCTAGCAATGAGCTTTCAGGGAGCTGTATTCTTTTGTTTACTTTGTATCATCAGGGCTCAATTTCAAATGTGTTGCCTAGTGGGAAACCTATAAATAATTATCAGAAATTGTCTTCTCCAGATGGCTGAAGTGGTAAAATAATCCTGTTTCTAGAACTTGTAAATAGAAGAGTTTGAAGGTTTAAGGCTTTCATAACTTAGGTGGTTGAAATTGATGGTTTTAAATCAAGGAGTTCTTGAAAATCTATTTAAAATTTATGAGGGCATCATGCATGATTGAGACAAAAAGTTGTAATGAACTCTCCAGTTTTTCTTTTCCTCCAAATTCAAAGATGTGATGGAGATATTATACAAAGTGTTATGTAATAAATTGGCTTCATTAAAACAAAATTTTTAAAGACTTAGTTTGCATATTACCAAGTAATGTGGATTATGGTAAAATGGACTTTTATGGATATCAAATCTAAATCTGTAGTGCTGTAAATTCAAATTTAGGATGTGTGTTGTATATGATTAATGTGGAGCCTAGGACACTTTAATGATACAACTGAAGCCAAAATCCACACAGAAGTTATTAGGAGAGTTACACTTGACCAATGAAAGACAGTGGACAGAAGCTAAATGTGGCTTCAGCATGATGCTACATTAAGGATAATAAGGGCAAATGCTCCAAATAGCAGGTTTTGATTTGTAATCAAATTGTTTTTCACATAGACACAGGAAGTACTGATAGGGTTATATATTTAATCATTTTTACCTGGAACAATTTCAGGAGGCCAATTCATTCAAAACAAATACTGGAAAAATGTCCAAGTTATTTTGATATCTGTACTTTTATTACCTATCTTTATGATGCTATCATTAAATAGGAACTTTGGGATAATTTGTGTTCAAAAAAGACATTTTATACCAAAAAGAGAATGTGTGACATATTTAGAGAAAGTAATGTTACTATTTTTAGAATTCTCAATTGAAAAAAATCAGAAAAACTAGAAACTTTCCTTAAGCTTGAACATTTGTGAACTAATTCATAAATGTCAACATCTAAATAAGTATTTTCTAATAAGTATTTTTTAAATCATCATCTATTGCCTGTATTTTTAAATATATCCAATACTGGTTTTTAATATATCCAACATTGGTTGCGTTGGTTTAAACCATATCAACCTGACCTTTATTTTGTTTTAAAATATACATGATATTATCTGTCAATGATAGATAAAGATCTAAGGATAAAAGCAATCTCTCTCTCTCTCTCTCTCTCTCTCTCTCTCTCTATGTCTCTCTCTCTCTCTCTTTTACTAATGACATTTAAAAAATTAAAGGAAACAGAATTATAGACTTTACATAGAAAATTTTTCTTGTAAAGGTTAGAATTGAAGGTTAGATCTTTATTTGAAAATACCTTCACACAAAATAAAATTATCAGTTTTAAAATATCTGGAAAGAAAGAAATTTAATTCAATAATAATATTTTATATTTTATCATTAATTTAAAAATTAGAAGAATTTTTATTATTTGTAATCTAGACAAACTTATGTAGATGTAAAAGAATATAAATTCTACCATGATTTATTACACATAACCAAATATTTATTAAATCTCCTGGGAACTGAGGAGTCTATGAATGAAACTGAGGTACTGCATGGTACTAAGAAAATCAAGAGATACCTAGCTTTAAAACAAATTCCCTATTGAGAGTGATATAATGTAGACACTATTACAGATATTACAGTCTATTTTATTCTCAGTAACATTTCATTTAAACTTGGTTGTAAACTTAGGCCCTTCAACTCATTTCTTTCATCATGACCTTTTCGTAATCTCCTTGTCTCCTTTCATCTCTTAAAATCATATTTAGACTGTTTTGACTCTTGTTTTTATTTTTCATATTACTTTTTCAATAATAATTCATGAATTATGTCATGTTTAAATCATCTACAATATCAAAGTTACTTTTGGATAGTTGATCTGTGAAGGGAAAGAGAGAAACAAGAGATAGGTAAGTGAGAAATGAAAGACAGAGTCCAGGCAGAAATACACATGAGGGATTATTTGTTAGAGCTGACAAATAAAGGCCATTTCTCTGTAGCAGAGAGAGGCAAAAACAGGTTGGGTTCCAGGACTTTTATGGGGCAGGCTCAGGAATCAGAGGCGGGCTGGTCCTAATGGGGGTGGTTAGGGGTTAGGTTGATATGAGGGAGTGGTGAGCTTTTCTCAGAAATGCTCTTGGGTGGGAAAGCAAAAATTTTTCCTTAAAATGGCAGCTCTTACTTAAGATGGCTGTCCAGATGCTAATCAAGGACCTTATAATCTGAATTCTTTATCACCTGGTTCTAAACAAAATGAAAACACCATCAGGTCTGATATTATCAACCTTTCATTATAGATGTTCCCATTTTTAGAAATGTACTCAACTATTCATCTCTAACTAATTTTTTTTAAAACATATATTCAAATGTGACAACCATTTCAATAAAACAAGCTATTTTTAATAAATGCAGACTCACCCTGTTTTAGTCAGGGCTCTATAAACACACAGAACCAAGAGGAAAATATATCCTATATAAGGATATAGGATAATATATCCTATTGGTTCTGTGTACATGTGTATATATGTGTGTCTCCATATATAGATGAGGTGGGGAGGAAGAAAATAAGAATGTGAGAAGAGATTAATTAGGGAAATTGACTCACTATGTGATGGTGACTAAGAGGTCCCAAGACAGGCCATCTGTGAGCTAGAGATGACAGGCCATCAGTAGTGTGGCTTAGTCTGTGTTTAAAGGCCTCAGACCAAAAAAAAAAAAAAAAAAAATGATGATTTTTTGTCTGAGGCTGGAGTCTGGAGAGCCTGGTAAAGCCTACAGAACCTGCAGTTCTGATGTAAAGGACAAGAGAACAGCTTCCCTGCTTCAGGAGAGAGAAGGCAAGAATTTTCTCTTCCTCTGCCTTTTTTGTTCCATCTGAGTCCCTAGGAAATTTGATGGTACCTGTTCACACTGAGGGTAGATTTATTATCCCACTCTAATCTTGTGTTACCTGGGTGATCTACGATGGCTGCCAGAGTGACCTTCAGGCAATCTCTAGCTTGATTATAATTCCATCTGCTTGCTAAAAGACACCCCCATTCTCAGTGCCATGACAGTGCTGATTGCCATGATGACCTGCGAGAACTATATAAGGGATGAAAATAGGTAGCATCCAAATCCCTGGAATTTTTGCCCATTCCCAGAAAAGATATGACTATTATTCCCCTTCATTAGCCTATCTTCCACCTCATTTAATATATAATATATATCACAGAATGTATACATTATATGATATGTGTGATATATATTATATGTATAATATGTTAAATAATGTCATATCATATAATATGTATATCATGTATATTGCATAGGATATGTATTTTATATATATATATATATTTCTTCCCAAATATATGTTGGGTTGAGATACTAATCTGTGTGACTCTCTCCCTGCTTCTCCTATTCTTCACTAAGAATAAACCTTCCTTCATTGCTCAGGTAGAGTTTGTTCTTTATTGTTTCTGTGATTCCAAGAGGGAAAAGGGACTGGGGTCAAAAATTGGCCACAAATTTTACACACTCAGTCCACCAATTCACATTCAAATATTCCATGGAAACTCTGTTAAACTCTCTTACGTGGGGCAACCCAACCATTCTAGTCAAACTCTAATGAAATGTCAAATCACCTTGGGTTTCCCTTTCAGTGGAAGAAAGATGGGCTCAGTGCCTACTGAAGTATTGAGAATAAATAATGAATGCTTTTGAGTTATCTGAGTATCCTTAATCCAGCCAAGTTCAAAACAAAAATCACTTATCACAAGTCCACCCATAGGAATCTCTTTAAATTCTATTTAATCTCCAAATAATGACAATAACAACAGCTCAGCCTATCATGCTACAACTGTCCTGTGTACAAATGAAAATGGTTGGGGAAGAACAGAGTCTGGGGATGGGCTTAGGGCTCCCATGAGAACTCAGGGTTCACTTCCCAGAGAAGCCTTTGCCACCATTTGACCCAGTTCCTCTTGGCTGTCCCAGGTGTGGCTCAAATCACTAAGGCCAGGGTTCTTCACGTTCAAATAGTGAGCCTTAGCATGATGCACATGGTGCTGATTCTGCAGTCATGCAGGAGGCAAGAGCTTTGGGCATGGTCACCTCCACCTATACTACAAAGTATGATGCAGAGACACATCACAGTTGGGAGTCAGTGCAGTTTCCACTAGGGAGGCCATGGGGGTAAGACTATGCCTGAGACCCCAGAGTGTAAGCAGTCAGGGAGCAGTTCCAGCTTGGAAGAGCCAAAGGAATGTGGCTCCAACACATGAGAGGTACAGTTTATAAAGGTATGGGGGAAGGGGAGTCACCAAGAGCCTTGTAGATACAAATTCCACCACACAGAACACAGGTTAAAAATGATTCTTAACCATCAAGATTTCCGTATGCACTATTGGGTTTTGAATCTCCTTGGGACCTGTTACTCCTTCTTGCCCACTTCTTTTTGGAATGGGAGTGTCTATCCTATTCCTCTTATTTTCTTTTTAAAGTAAAAAAAAAATTAAAAAAAAAAAAAAAACTATCATCATCTTGCATAGTCAATAAAATTATTCCTCTAGAAAGGTACCTATGAAAGGAGACAAACCACTTTTCTTGTGATCCATTCCTGTCTCCCTAAATATGGGGCTCCTCCTGAGGAGAGAAAGAAGGCAGATGGCCTGGTCCACAAAATTTGAGCTTCTCGGAAAATTTTGACCATACAAGTTTGCTCTGACATTTGATAGATCAAGAGTCCTTATGAAAAAATGATAAATTATGTTCCTGATATAGGGTTTCTTAAGGTTAAAAAACAGAATTAATGGCTACATGTTTAAGAACTCCCCCTCAAAAATCATAAAACTTTCTAGAGTATAAAAAGTAAATGTTTTAATATTAACATTAACAATGATGTGTGTTAATATGCCAACCTCACTTAAGATGTAATCTACACCACTGGGTGAGAAATAGACTGTTATAGGAATTAAGGGCTTGGTGACACATATGGGGTATATCAAGTTTTTCTGCTTTGCCTGAGCTTCTCAATATTAATATGTTTAGAATTATCAGGAAAGCTTGATGTTTTATAAGATCTTTGATTTTGATTGAATGGTCTAATCATTTATGTTAGCTAAGTTGACATGATGAACCAGGCTATCTTTAAGACTCATGAAAAATATGATTAAGGCATTTGGTTTTTTGGCAAGAAAAATGCAGAGACGAGAAAATAAGGTAAAAATCGGATGCTTGAATATTTTCCTACCCTTTTTTAGCATAAAGAAGAAAAAAAATTAGCCAAATTATAAAGAAAAATCCTGCCAATGAAATTAGGAGGAAATGGACATAGAACTGCAGGAAGGGCTGGGTAGATTGACAGGGTGTGGCATGCTGTGGAAAAGACACCACAACTTTTTATTCTTTGGCTCCTGCTGTCAATACTGTTGGAAATGAGACCCTTCAAAGAGCAGGAGAAAATAGAAAAAGCTCTTGGAATGTATTCTCTAGATACATTTCTTTTATGCCTGTGTGGTTGTATGATGCCATGCACTGTTTATCACTAAGTAACACCAGTAAGGCACTATTTACCTGAAAGACATGGGTTACATACAGAGAGCTGCAGGCTAAAGCCATATGGCTAGAAATACTGGTGGTATTCTGTTAAAGATGTCATACATTTTCAGAGAAATACTAGATGAAGTGTGGTGACTCATTATTGATATGAATTTTTACAATTAATAAGCATGGGAGGTTCTTGGTTAAAATAAAAAAACAAAAAAAAAAAAAAACAAAACTGTAAGTGTGTCCTCAATGGAAATGGTTCTTTAACCATTAAATGAGGTTTTACTGGATTAAAGTAGGTTTTAATCCAGTGACTAGTATCTTCATAAAGAAAGGAAGATTTGGTCACAAACACAAAGGGGAACAGGCCAGGTGAAGATGGAGGTGAAGACTGGAGTACATCCTTAACTTTCAGCAAGCACTGAAAGTTAAGGAAAGGAAGGAAAGTACCCTCATATAGGGCCAAAGAGAGAGAGTGTGTGAGCTTGCCAATATCTCCAGACTTTTAGCTGTAATTTTTTTAAGACTATAAAAGAAAAATTTCTCTTGTGATAATAAGAGAAGGCAACAGTATGGAAAATTTACAGCCCCCAAAACTAATACAGTGGCTATGTTATGGCAAGACTGCAATAAATCACCGAGTTGGTTTTAAAGTGGGAGATAAAAACTTTATTCACCAGTTGGTGGTTCAGATCCACCAGCTGGCGGGCCAAGGGACAGGCTACAAGTCTGACCCATTTGACCCCCTCCTAGGATTTGAGTACACCATTAATAGTCAAAACCATTATTAATCATAAGTGGCTATTGCTATGATTTAAAACCATAAACTAACATCACGAGATCTAAAATAGTAAGCAGTAGGGGAGTGGGTCAAAATGTCCCTAGTTGAGTACAAGTTAAAGAATGGTTACTAACATCTAGACAATCAATCTCTGACAATGTACTTTGTTCAAGAAAAATGGAAACGACAAAGAAATTGTGTTGCCAAATATACTCTGCTAAGCAACTATTGATGGGTACAGAGGTAGGTGTTACCATGGGAGAAGCATTTCTTATACAACATGTAGTCTCAGGATAAAATCGAGTCTGTTTGGTCATTGCCCATATAGCCTGGCCCATGATAGCTACATTGATAATTTTAGATCCTACTAAATAGAAGGAATCTTTTCCACTGAGCATTGATTTCTAAGTAGTTGCAAACTTCTGTAAGCAGACGTTTCTAGATGTTATTACAACAAATTTGCTTCAATGGTTTATGGCATGAGGGTGACAAAACTGTGAGAATGGTAACTGTTTCATCCATTTCCCCACCCACAAAAGGGATACTCCTTCTAAAGCAAAGCAGTTAGAATGCCTTCATGTACAGATGACACTACCCAGCAGTCATGATTGGAAAGACATCTAATTGAATCTCACTAATATAGATGATGTTAGATGCATGATTTGGGATCTGTTGAATCTTGGGTTCTTCAACTATCTAGTTCTCAGGAAACCAAGAGAATGTTCATGAGAAAGTGAACATCTGGCTCTGTTACTATGCTGACTGTAGATAACTGTTAAAAAATGTAAATGTTAAAAAATGTACCTGCATTTACAGCATACAGCACCATGAAAATCTCAATCTAGTTGTCATAGTCTAGATAAATTAAAATGCTATTATGAAAATTATAATTTAGATAAAAGTGCTTGGATTGGGGATGAATTTGTCCTCTGATAGAGTCATAAATCTTGAAAAATTGTCTTAGAAAGAAAGACCACCCAAATTGAGGAATCTTGGGCTTTTTTGCAATGGTTTGGATGAAACAGTCTAAGGTTTGCATAAAAATGTTCATAGAATATTTGGATAAAGATACTCAATATATAGAAGTGGTTTTCAACTGGGAGATATTTGGCAGTTCTGAATACTTCATTTAACATTTTCTGGAGACTTTTTTGTTTGTCACAGTTATAAAGTTGCTACCAACAATAATTTGATAGAGATTAGGCATACTGCTAAACCAACCTATAATGCATAGGATGGTTCCCCATAAGAAAAGATTATCTACCCCAAAATGTCAATAGTGCTGACACTAAGAAAACATGATATTTAGTAATCTTCACTGAGTACATGGTTGGTTCTCTAAAAGACCTAAATGTGAAACTGGAAGAATATGAAATATGATAGTGGAGGTATTCAAGAGAAGAGTGAAGTTATAAATTAGAAAGTTGACCAGAGAGTTCATCTGATTTTTTGAGTGCATAATTTAGATAGATATAACATATGAATGAGGCATGTTGCCTTTTCATTCTTCACAGGAGTTAGCAATTGAGTTTCTCTCTCTCAGGTTTTAATGGTCTCATCTATTAATATGGACTAGAGTGCACATGTCTCACATGGAAAGGAAAACCATGGGGAGCCAATGTCTTCCTTCTCTCTGCTTTGTGCCTCCTTCTGGCTTATGTCTTTGAAATTCCTAGTAAAGCTTGATATTGGTCAGAGCTTTAATGTGTCTAATTCTGATTTGCTTATATGATCCTTGACATTAATTTGGCAACCATTATTATTTATTGAGTAGTCATAGAGACAATTATCAAGATGTTGGTTCTTCATCAATATGAGACAAAATAAATTATCATTAGAGATGGAGGTGGCAATGCATGTTTATCTTTCTAAAAGAAATTTTGAATAATTTAAAAGCAAATATTTAATTGCATGTTAATGTACAATAAGCACTGGAGAAAAATACATGTTTTTCAGTACTAAATATCTTGCATCTAATTTTGATGTGATACTTTGTATAATACATAATGCCCTCATTCTTTTGGATCCTTTGGGTCATTAAAAAATAAAATACATTCCAAAATATCAATAGATCATTAAAAAACAAAATAGATCCCAAATTGTAGATCCAATTCTGAATCTGTCTGTATTTTATGTGTGTTATATTTGTTTAGAAGATCAGTGCTACTTACTTTTCATAACTTCTGTCTTTTTTGGTGAGACTTTGTCTTTCCACTCTTGTTACTGAATAATGATTAGGGATGGGAGTATTGGGACCATCCTTATGTGTATCCTGCCTACAACAGTTTTTTGGCTTTCATGACTTTGAATTTAGCCTTTCCCATTGGTGAATTGAATAGAGTTTAGATTCTTTTGTTTTTTATTGTCTTGTTTTTTATTCAGAGAGAAGAAAATTGTCTTGTGAGATGGAAAATAATTACCAATTTTACTATGTTCAAGAAAACCTTATGTAAAGTAAAACTTTAGAAGCTAATTTAAATATTGAGTTGTATGGGATTTTTGCAAGATTGTTAAAAGTAGAATTATTTTTAGTAATTACTTGTGGCATATAATTTTAATAAGATTTTAAATTTGTATAGTGGATAATTAAGATTTAATTAAAGACTTAATTTCATTAGTAGTAATAAGTATAAATTTGATTTATACATACAAAAGATAGATTGAATTCCTTTCACATATATTTGATTAGAATTTAAAGTGATAATTTTTTTTTGCTTTTTAAATTTTTTTTCTAATTAGTTGTACATGACAGTGGAAGACAGTTTGACATATTGTACACAAATGAAAGCAGAACAACTTCTCATTCCTCTGACTGTACATGGCATAGAGTCACACCAGTAGTGTAACCCATACATATATATAGGGTAATAATGTTTGTCTCATTCTACCATCCTTCCCATACCCACAGTCCCTCCCCTCCCTCACTCCCCTATGCACATTCCAAAGTTCCTTCATTCTTCCCTACTCCCTTTACCCCTCACTATGAATCAACATCCATTTATCAGAGAAGACATTCAGCCTTTGTTTTTTTGAGATTGGCTTATTTCACTTAGCATGATATTCTCTAGTTCCATTGATTTACCTGCAAATGCCATAATTTCATTATTATTTGTGGCTGAGTAATATTCCATTGTGTATATGTACCACATTTTCTTTATTCACTCATCTGTTGAAGGACATCTAGGTTAGTTCCATAGTTTAGCTGTTATGAATTGAGCTGCTACAAACATTGATGTAGGTACACCACTGTAATATGCTGATTTTAAGTCCTTTGGATATAAACTGAGGAGTGGGATAGCTGGGTCAAATGGTAGTTCCATTCCAAGTTTTCTGAGGAATCTCCATACTGCTTTCCAGAGTGGTTGCACCAATTTGCAGTCCCATCAGCAATGTATGAGTGTTCCTTTTTCCCATATCGTCCCAACACTTATTATTGCTTATATTCTTGATAATTTCCATTCTGACTGGAGTAAGATGAAATTTTAGTTTTTATTTACATTTTTATAGTTGCTAGAGGTGATGAGCATGTTTTCATGTTTTTTGATCAATTGTATTCCTCTTCTGTGAAGTGTCTGTTCAGTTAAGTGATCACAAGTTTTGTATCTTCTTTTTCGCAGGCTTTTAAAAGCCATATTTTATTTAATAATGACAATTTGTATTTGTTATTTCTTTATTCAGATGTGTAAACTTCTGATCAGAGATTCTTAAGAATATATAAATAGTGATTTTAAAAGTCTAGCAAGGTAAAATCACACATGCCTATAATCCCAGCAGCTCAGGAGGCTGAGACAGGAGGATTGCAAGTCTGAGGCCAGCCTCAGCAATTTAGCAAGGCTCTGTCTCAAAATAAAAAAAAAATTTAAAAAATAGGACTGGGGGTGTAGCTCAGTGCTAAAACACCCCTTGGTGAAATCTCCAGTAAAAATAAAATAAAATAATTTTTAAAATGCTTAAAAGTATCCTATGAAAGTGATAAAATTTAATTTTATATGGCTATCAAGTTTTAGTTATTCAGATCAAGGTCTAAAACAAATTTGACGTTTTCCCCTCACAAATTATTCTAAAATATAATAGTCTATTAGTTATTGTGGATTAACTTCTTTTCACTCTTATAAAATACTGGAGGTAATCAACTTAAAAATAGGAAAGTTTTCTTTTGACTCTCAGTTCATGGTTGGTAGTCTGCATTGCTTTTTGGAATGAGTAAAGAGGTATATTATGGAAAATGATGACAGAGGAAGCTGCTCACTTCAGAGTAGCCAGGAAGCAAAGAAAGAGAGAAGGGGCTGGGGTCCCAGTGTTCCCTTCAAGGCATGTCCCTTGACGTATCTTCCAGTGACGTATCTTCTTCCTACTAGGTGCATCTCTTAAAGCTTACATCCACCTACTAAGAGTGCCACAGGCTGGTGACCAAGCCTTGTCCTATGGACCTTTGAGGATTCATTATGCAAACCATAGTAGTTGCATATTATTATTTTTTTTTTTGGCTCATTAAAAAAAAAAAAAAAAACTGCTACTACTACATTCTTGCTGAACATTACAAAATGGTTTTCCTTGAAGGAGGGGTCACTCTGATAAAACACATCATCAAAGGCAACATGGCCTATAAACTGGGTTTTTTATTTTGATACTAAGGAATGAACCCAGGGGTGCTTTACCACTCAAACCTCAGTCTTTTTATTTTTTTATTTTGGGTCAGGGTCTCTCCAAGTTGGTTAGGACCTCACTAAGTTGCTGAGGCTGGCCTTGAACTCCTGCCTCAGCCTCTTGAGTCACTGGGATTACAGGTATAAACCTAGTTTATAAGCATTTTTTTCCCAACAAGACTCTTTATTTAAAGTCAGAGAATAAGTATATGAAAGTGAATCTTCCACCATGTAGTTATTTTATGCTTACTTTTACCCATTATTAGTTTAATTAAGGATTGCATAGCTTGTCTTAATTTTATGTTGAAAAATCTAAATGTAAAATGGACATGTTTTGTAAAACCAGTCACACAGATAGATTCCTCAGAATCATACAAGTATATACTCTCTGCCTGACTCTATTTTACGTATATACAAGTATAAACTTTCCTGACTATTTTACTGAGATAAAAATCTAAAAGGCAAAGAGATATTTATCCTTTAAAAAAATGAAATGAAGACAAAATGATGAATTCAAATAACAGTTGGTTTCAGAGAAAGGAAGATCCAAAAATGGAGAAGATTGTGGCAAAAAAACAAACAAGCATGTTTTGTTTCCAAAGGGGGAGTTTACCATTGAGTTTATAAAAAAGAGTCAATTGCAAATATTTACTTTATAGAATCTATAAACTATAAAATTATTTTTTTCTTTACCATTAGATCATTTCTCTATCATTTTCTGCTTAGCTTAGCCTTGGGAAACAGACATCAGTGAATTGGGCCTACCGAGATCCCCTTCTCTCTGGTTCTGGTTGGATTAGGCAAAAAGAAAGCTGCTTTGTGGAAGAGAGACAGAGTAGTTATTTCTCCCTATTTTCTTCCATGCTTTGGCAGTGACTGTATTTTTTTGAGTGTCCATCTCCTGTACCCACAGTATTTGCTGGTATTATGGTTAGAACTGAAATATTCTTCAAAGGCTAACTTATTGAATAGTTGGTGCCTAAGATATCAATAGTCAGAGCTGGGGCCTTGGAAAGCAAGTTGGATCATGAGGATTAATCCGTTTATGAATTTATAGTTTAATGAACAATTGGGAGATAGTGGAAACTTAGCAGGTAAGGTCTACTGGGAGAGAATGGACCATTGGGTTGATAACCTTGAAGGCTATATCTGATCCTTGACCTCTCTTTTGTTCTCTTCCTTTCCTGCCTTGCTACTAAGGGGTGAGTATTGTCCTTGGTCACACACTTCCACAACCATGATATTCTTCCTTATCTCAGGCACAAAGCAATGGATCCAACAGCCCATGAACTGAAACTTCTGAAACTATGAGCCAAAATAAATATTTCCTTATTTAAGTTTATTTCTCTCAAGTATTTTGTCATAGCAAAAAAAGCTTACTAACACAGTTGATATCTGGTGACTTCCTTCCCAATTCCCATTGGTGTTGACAGTGATGTTGGAAGGGAGAAAGACTTTCTAATTATTTTTAGCCTCTGCATAGGTCACCATTAAACATTAGTTCGCTTAATTCCATGTAGACGTTTGTAAGTGGTTTCTTCCTGAAACTTATTTCAACAAATTAATCTTGGTGGGACACTGAAGGTTAAACTCTACTTAATGTACTTGAATTGAAGAGAGTCCCAACTATGTTGGAATGAGAGCTCAATTTTGCCATGCCTTCTACATTTTTACTTTTTGGTAACATACAATTTTTTTACATAAATAGAAAAGTGTGCCAGGTGTGGTGGTGAATGACTGTAATCCCAGTGACTTGAAAGTCTTAGGCAGGAGGATCACAGTTCTAAGCCAGCCTCAGCAACTTAATGAGGCCCTAAGCAACTTAACAAGACCCTGACTCTAAGCAAAATATATATTTTTAAAAAAAAACGCTTGGTGGTTAAATGCCCCTGGTTCCATCTGGCCCTGCCCTAAACTAAAAATCAATCAATCAATCAATCAATCATGTATGTATATAGCTTTATGGATTTTCACAAACTTTATATATCCATGAAATCAGCACCCAAATAAGGAAACATCATCGTGTTCCTGATAGCTCCCATTGTGTTCCCCTTAGTTATTGTTCTAACCTTGTGAATTGGTTTCACTACTTTTTGAAAGTAGTAAAAGGATCCATTCAACAAGTACAATTTAAAGCATAGCTTCTTTTCTCAATATTGAGTTTCTGAGCTTAACCCATATTGTTAAATACAATTGAACTCATTCATTCTCATTCAGCTTGTGATAATGGACAAATTATTGTTTTTTTGTTGTTGTTCTGTGTTGCTTTTGGCACCAGGGATTGAACCAGGGGCACTCAGCCACTGAGCTAAATCCCTAGCCCTTTTATATACATATATTTTATTTAGGGACAGAGTCTCATTAAGTTGCTTAGGGCTTAGCTAAATTGCTGAGGCTGTCTTTGAACCTGTGATCCTTCTGCCTCAGCCTCCCGAGCCACTGGGATTACAGGCATGTAGCATCATACCTGGCAAGTTATCTTTTTGTTAAAATGTACTTGTCAGTTGCTTCCAGTTTGGTGGTATTGTGAATAAAACAGCTATGAATATTCTATGCTTATGTTTTTGTGAATACATATTCTTTTATTACTTGGGTATAAACATAGGATATAACAGTTGGGACATGGGACAGATTTATATTTAACTTAAGGAGATAAGGATAAAATGTTCTCCAAACTGATTTATTCTTTCAGCAAAAGGAATTAAAATGCCATTTACTCTACGGTCTAACCAATATTTGGAAGTCAGTCTTTATAATTAAGCTCTCCTGTGTGTGAGGTTGATAAAAATCTAATGTTTAAAGATCATCCAGAAAACATCTAGAGTCAAAAAAATGATACTTGCTAACTTTCTAAAGAAGAGGAGATGGTGTACAATGCAGGGTTTTATGTTGTTTCAGTAAGGATAGCGTGACCTTATTGTAGAGGTCATAGGTGATTTTTGAGAAAGGTTAAGGAAAGGAGTTCTTTTTTTGTTTGGGATTATTACAAAATGATAGCAAATGAGTGACTGTATGTTTTAATAATTTCTAAGAAAGAAAGTAAGATGCAAAATCAAAGCTAGAATTGTCAGAGGTAGAGGCAGCGCTTAGCTATTTGGTAAGGAGAGAATATTTAGTCATTGTCAAAACTGCCTTATATCCTTGTACTTAGTTTTCTTCCATTATGGTCATGCACTAATGCCATCAGATGTTTCTATGAACTCATTTATGTTCAGCAGGGAACACCATAAACTGCTGCTATGTGCCAAATCAGCTACCAGTTGTCAGCTGTCAGGGCTGTTTTGTCATTTCTGGGTTTACCATGTTGGCCAAGATAGATAAAGTCAGGCTCCATGATAATCTGTGGTGTTCAAAAATACCATTGCCAAAACCCTACTGACCAGCAGGTTGTTTAGAAGATATTGTTAGTATTTGGAGTAAGTCTCTCTTGCCACTTTCATTTCAGAGTGAATTATTGATTCATCTGATATTGTTATAATTAGGAACAATCATTTAAAATTATGGACAGGATTTATTAATAAATTTCCAAATAGGGAAGAATCAGAAATAAATGATTTTTAGTTTTTATAACATGTTATAAAGATTACCTTGAATGTTCTAGAGATTCAGTTGTATGAGTATTTTTCCATATCAACTTGTGACAAGGAAAAGCCTAGGAAAGGGGAAGAAATTTCTAAGCACATGGAAAAATTGATGGTCGGTAAATGATCTGATGAAAAGGTAAGGCTTTAAAAAATTTTACAATAACAGTTATAGGGAAAGGCATATGTATAAAAATAAAATATTCAACCCATCTCTTTTATTTTTTTTAAACTACTCTGCTTAACTGAGGACAATTATTTCAGGTATTTGGGAACAGATTGTGAATTTAAATATGTGATGTGGTACAATAAGCTTAAAATTTTCCCGTTTCTAAACTTTGCAAAGAACTAAGTCAAAATTATCCAAGGTATTCAAGAGTCATATATGAGGCATATGCTATTTCTTAAAAGAAGATAAACAGTAATGAGATTTTCCTTTTCTGTAGGAGGGGGGTGAGAGTTGTTGGGTTTAGAATGTTGCAACAATGGATAGTGAAATATTCCATAACATAAAATAATGCTTTCAAAAAAATTTTTTTAGTTGTTGATAGACCTTTTTTTTAATTGATATGTGTTGCTGAGAATTGAAACCAGTGCCTCACACATGCCAGGCAAGTGCACTACCACTGAGCCATAGCCCCAGCACTTGCATTTTATTTTTGATTAGTTAACTTATGACATTTTATTTTGAGATAATGTTAGATTTACTTGCAGATGAAAAAAATACTGAGAAAATTCCATATACACTGTACTAAGTTTCCTCCATGGTACCTAATTGTATAAATAGAGTATAATATTACAGTCAGAAAATAGGGATTGGTACAGTCCATTGACTTTAGATTACATCAATTTTGTCTGCACTTATTAGTGTGTGCATGTATGTATTTAGATCTACACAATTTTATCATGTGTGTAGATTTATGTTCACCATAGCCACAGTCAATACACAGAAGAGCAGTATCATTAAAAGAATCCCTTGTTCTACCATTTTGTAGTCACAATCACTTCCTTGCTGAACTTTTTCCTTGTTGCAGCTAAAACTGTGAAGTATAGAGCCTTGTATTTTTTTCACTTAGCAAATTATTTGTGATAAATCCAAGGTGTTGCATATATCAATGTTTCTTTAATTGCTGAGTACCATTCTATTGTATGTATATACCATAGTCTGAAGGATATTTGAATTTTTTGAGTATTTTATGGACATGACTATTGATATCCAAGTGTTTGTATAAACATATATTTTTATTTTTTTGGTGGGGGGTAAATACTCAAGAGTACAATTGCTAGGTCATATAGAGAGTATGTGTTTAGTTCCATAGGATACTGCCATATTTTCCAGAGTATGTACATTCTCACCAGAAACTTGTGAATGAGTTCATTAGGATTTACTACTAACATGCCTTTTTTTTTCCTGTAGCCATTCTGATAGTTTTAGATTAAATTATTTATAGTTTTAATCTGAATTTCCCTTATGGGAAATTCCATCTGGTTATCTTATTTTTCAAGAATATTCAATAGATATTTATCTAATAAAAATTTGTCACCGGCACTACTATATACCAAAATATAAATATTTTTAAAATCAGTTAAAAAACATTAAATGTTTTGCTTTTATTTTCATCCTGAAATTTAACAAACAAGGTCATTTTTGAAATTTGTAGTTGAATTATTTAATATTTGAATTCTTGCTCTAAGCAAGATGATGTTATAGAGGTTTTTTCCTAGTACTTATAATGGGATAGTTAATTTTCTTGTGACGTTCTTTTAAAATTATCAGTATAACCTTAAATATTAAAATTTTTAGAATTATACCAGTAGACCACTTAACTTAGCTCTATTTTACTTTACAATTTCTTGGTCCCACTAAAAGATTGACAGATTTGTAGATATCAGGCAAGATGAAAGAATGTGTGCCAAAATGATCTGAAAATTTCACTAAAATTTTCCCTTTTCTGAGTGTTGGCACATTCTTAGTAAATCCACATAGATTCAGATATAAACAGTGTTAAAAGTTTATTTTTTTAAATAAAAATGTGGCTCAAGTGATAGCGCGCTGGGTTCAATTCTCAGCACCACATAGAAATAAAGATATTGTAAAAAGTAAATGTTAAAAAAGTTTATTTTCAACCAGAACCTTCTCTACATGGTAGTGTCCTAAAATACATTGAGGTAAGACTAACAGACCTGGAAGAGAAGGCATGAAAGGAAGGAGATAGTTAAATAGGAAAAGTATGCTATGTTTGGAGTAGGTGTGCCCAAAAGATCATGTGCTTAATTAAGTCTTGGTCCCTATTCCTTGGCAATTTTTGGAGATGATACAAAAATTAAGGGGTAGATCCTCTGGGAGACCTTCCAGCATTTGAGGTATGACCATGAAGGAGATAGTGGGACTGTCAGTTCTTCCTTTTTCCTCTGGTTTTTGCCTCCTATCCATAAGGTGAATAGTTTTGCCCTGTTGTGCTGCCATATTGTGTTCCTTTACCAAAGATCCAAAAGTAATAAGGCCAACCAATGAATTGGATGTATTGAAACCTATTAGCCAAATTAAAATTTCTCTTAATAAATTCATTTTGCAGGTATTTGTTATAGTAATGTAAAGCTAGCTAACACAATGCTGAAACAGAACTTTAAGTATAGCAACGTAGTTGGACAAAGTTAGTAGACTGTCCTATGAATAATAATAAGATCAAGTTGTTTCATACTGTTGTCCAAGTCTTCTCTATTATTAATTTTCTGTTTACTTGTCCAACATATTTTGAGATGGAATTTTTGAAAAAAAAAAAAAAAAGCTTTGTCTTTTCAGTTCTATACATTTTTGCTTTGTGTTTCAGAAGTTAATTGTTGATTCTTGATATATGGATTCATTTATAATCATAAAATTTATTTCTGGGCTGGGGATGTGGCTCAAGCGGTAGCGCGCTTGCCTGGCATGCGTGCGGCCCGGGTTCGATCCTCAGCACCACATACAAAACAAAGATGTTGTGTCCGCTGATAACTAAAAAAGAAAATAAATATTAAAAAATTCTCTCTCTCTCTCCCTCTCTCACTCTCTCTTTAAAAAAATATTTCTTCTTTTGATAGGAATTACATTAAATATGTATAATAGTATTAGTAAACTAATTATTTTAACAATATTAATTCTGCCTATCCATGAACATGGTAGATCTTTCCATCTTTTAGTGTCTTCTTAAATTTCTTTCTTTGGTGTTCTATGGTTTTCATTATAGAAATCTTTCTTTCCCTAGGTTAAATTTATTTCTATGTATTATAATTTATTTTTTGGGATTGTTATAAATGGAATGGTTTTTCTGACTTCTTTCTCCTCAAGCTCATTATTGGTGTATGGAAAAGCTACCTAGTTTTGTATGTTGAGTTGGTATCCTGAAGATAATGTTTGCCATGTGTTTTCTTCCTTTGTTATCCAACCCAGGTTCAAGAAGCTCATTTCGTGGAAAACAAACAAACAACAATGTTTGAGAAACAAGTGTTGGGGAAAAAGAAAGGCATTATTCAGTGGCCAAAGAATAAAGAAGAAAGATCTTTGATCAAAAATTTGCTTTTTCATTTCAAGTGGTTGAGGGGTTATATTAATAGAATAGGTATAATATGAAAGAGAGATAGCTAATAAGAGGTAACATTCTCCATTTTCCTGAGGAGAGGTAGAAAACTTCCAGATATTCATGTACCACCTCTTTTATCTCTTTTCAAGCTCTGGCATTTGTGGTCATGGTGTCTGGTAAAAAGTTCTAGTCTTGACAGGACAAAGAATAGACTAGGGAAGTCTAGGTCAAGTTAACCTTATATTATAGTTGATAAAAATGTTTCTCAAATGATAAACGTGTCACCATGCAAAGCTGAGTAGAATGTACCCAAAGTTTAAGGCAACAAAGGAAACAGACACAACATGGAGAGAAGCCAAGCATTTTCATCCTATTCCAATTACCTGTTTGACATTTGCAAGCCCACATGAAGAGTCAGTGTTTACAGCAAAAACAATCTTATCCTAAAGAGAACTCAGGCAACAGGTATCATAATTACCCATGCAGCACAAGTATTATCTACAGCAAAACTATCAGGAGACTAATAACATTTTGCCCAGCTTCCTGAGTTCCGTGATCAGTGATTTTTAAGTCAAGTAAGAAAAACTGAAGCTACTAGGTTTACTTAGGTTTTTCCTGGTAACACCTTCACTTTTCTAGAACCTGCTGCTGCCTCTACCAGAATCCTCAGCCCCCTATTCCTTTCTTAGGTTAGAAAATAAATATATATATAAACAATCTGACTCTTCTTTGAGTCTCATATTTTAAGTGATTTCCATGCACATGCGTGTAATAAATATTTGTATATTCTTTTAACTTTTAATGTGTCTATTCTCAGTTTACTTCATAGACTCAAACATCAAACCTTTGGGAGTTGAAAGGAATATTCTCTTCACACCTAAACAGACTTCATCAATATTTCATTCAACTATGTATTTTAGTGAACCTCATGAATTTTCCTAAGTACTAATTATTCAAATTCTATAAATATTTATTTGCATTTTCAAACATACATCTATCTTACATTAAATCAAGTTTAATATCCTTTTCTATGTTTATGAGTCATTTTATTTCTTTCATTTTTTTGTAAACCATCTGTAACTTTTGGCAACATTTCTCTTAATTTTGAGTATTTTATTTATATTAGCTCTTTGTATCTCAAAAAAGTAACCCTGGGCTATGGTATTAGAAATATTTTAATATTTTATGTAAAAATATCAAATGTTATAATGTAAATATAAAATGTTTTATGTAAAGATAAAACTCACATAATATAAAAATAGGTTTTTGATATTAATTGCTATTTTAAACTATTCCTTGTTTTTTAATATTTAAAATATATCTATAATTAATGTAGGAAAAAATGGAGGCAAATTCAAATATTTTAAGGCAAGTGTTAAAGGTACTGGGGAATGATAACTAAAAACTCAGAAATATATCTTGTGATAAATGGCTTTGGGATCAGACTATGTTTCAATTTTCCCTAAATTACCTTTGTGACTTTGGGCAATTTACTGAACTTTCCTTGCTTTGGGTTCTTCATCTATAAAATGAGAATACAATTGTGCAAACTCAAGGGGAAATCACTAAGAACTGCATTCACCCTATTGCAAATGATGGTTAGCTATTTATGAATGCTAAGGTAAGAACCCTCTTGTACAGAAAAGCTTTGCATAGGAGAAGATGTGGGAGGAATTAAGCCTTCCTTTTAAAAATTCTCAAAACATTGTTCAGTAAACATTTTTCAGGAGATTATTGACTTTAAATTGAGTCAAGGCTGCAAAAATACTTGGTACAAGGGTATTTTAAAATTCAATTGGACCATTGTGTGATCTAATTTAAATTACCTAGCTCTTGTACCTCAGGGGTTTATTAGCATGGAAGAGAGCCTTATTATCATCAGTATCATTCTGTATTGGCATTGGCTATGTCTGAATAGTCATTCCATTCTAGTGAAATAAAGAAAAACTTTTGAAGATCTCATTCTAATTTTGGGCTATTGAGAACTTATTCAAAAGTCATTTGGTTATTCTTTATAATACTTTTTTATAATCAAAACCTTGAAAATTAATTTTGGCCACTATATGGTATAAACATTAAATAGCATGTAATACATTTTATTTTACTTTGGATGGCTTTTTTATTTACAATTATGGATTGCAAAGAATGATATTTATCAAACTAAATGTCAGATGAATCACAAAGATTGGTCAGTGCTATTATTAATTTATGAATCATTCAACTTTTTTATAGTGTTACTTAATATTTTCACATGCAGTATTAGAAAATATTTTAAAACAAGAATAAGAACTATTCTTGGTAACACTTTTGATTATTGGGTTGGTGTTCCTAACTCTGCCTAGGATGGGGAAGAAAGGTAATCCTGTTTCCCCTGAGATTAGGGAGGAGGGAGGAGATTAGGTACTACTGTTATATTAATTCAGCTATAAGGTAACTTCTTTATATTGTGAGAAACACTGGCAATTATATATTTGGTAGCCTACTATCATCTTCTTGTTCCCTGCATATTTTACTTATTCATTTAAAATCATTCATTGTATTTATCTATTATTTCAGATAATATGAAAGGTTACAAAGATTTTTTAATAAGTATAATCCATGTCTGTTTTTATTCATAAGACTAATTCTCTCAAGGATACTTTTCATTATTGGTTGCAGCCTGTAACCTCTGGTCTGTATCTTCATCAATGTGGACCTATAGAAAATGACTGAGGGATATGGGGTGGTGTTGCTGATGAATTTAGGCTAGAAATAACTCTTTGGTTTTAACTGTCACTTCATTCCACAAAACCTCAGCATAGTAAAGTTATTTTTCATAGTTGTGGGAAAAAGACAAAATGGTATTACAGGGGTACTGACATGAGCTCCTAGATTATGTGGACAAGGCCAGAAGTATACAGTCAACTGTGGCCTCCTTGATCATTATCTCAGGATTCCTTAAGCAGGGCCTTGTAGGAAGAGATGAGTTGCTATTTCCTGGTGGGTAGCTATACTCATCGAAAGATGTTTATCCATCAGACATGTTACTAGAATCCAAGGTGACTGACTCAGAGTAAAGGAGACAGATGGAAAATAGAGGCAGAGAAGCCAAGTTATTCATATTTGCAAGCTCAAGTGAAGGGTTGGTGTTTTTAGCAAAAGGAGCCTCAATATACAATTGTATAAAATTAGGTAAAATTACCAAATATAGTGTATTAAAGAAAAGGAACTTGTAGTTAAAATCTTACCACAAATAAATTTCCAGGTCCAGATTTCTGTGTTGGTTATTTCTACCAAATATTTAAGAGATTAACATACTTGTCTAATACAAACTTTTCCAGAACATAGTGTAGAATGGAATAGTTTTAAACTCATTCTTCGATGCTACCATCTCCCTAATACCAAACACTGAGAGAACTATACACACACACACACACAATCCCTCAAAAACTTAAGCTAAAATTTTCAGACAAAATTTTAACAAATTGATTCCAAAAACATATAAAAATGGAATGAAAAAAATAAAAATCATGACAAAATTGGCTTATTCAATTATGTAATTCATCATGGTATTAGCTTCAAAGAGAAAACTCATATGCTCATCCCAGTAGGTTCATAGAAAATATTTAATGCAAATCAACATATATATTCATGGGGAAAACTTTCAGCAAAGTAGAAATGAAAGGAGACATAATGTGATAAAGGGTTTCTACTTAAAACTACAGATTGTGTTATACTTAGGTGAAAAGCTAAATGCTTTCTCTCTACAGTTGGGAACAGGACAAACATATTTGTTCTCTTATTGGAGTTTTTATTAAATTTTATTTCTGATATGCATTAATAACAAATTTGAAATTTAATTGAAAACATGTTATTAATATCATGTTATTATATTGTTGCTATATTAATGTCAAAAAGTATGAAATATTTAAGGATAAATTTGAGAAAAGATGTTGAGACCTATACACTGAATTCTACATATTATCTACAGAAATTAAATACTAAGTAAGTATATAGAAATGTATACCATACTTATAGTTTGGAAAATGTAGTAATTTTAAGATGCAAATTTTCCCCAAATTAATATGAAAAATAAAAATAAACACAATCCCAATAAAAATCCAAGCAGATTTTTGGTAAATGTTAACAAAATGACTCTAAAATTTACATAGAATGCAAAGCATCAAAAATAGCCAAAACGTTTAAAATATAATAATAAATTTTGGTACTTACACATTGGATTTCAAGACGTAGAATAAACCTGTTGTAGTTAAGACAGGATAATATTGACAAAGATAGATAATTGGATCAATAAAGTAATATATACTACAAAAGGAAACACACACATACAAATATATACATGGCTAATTGACTTGGGGTAAAGACAAAACTCACTAAATAAATGACCTGGAAAAAATTATTGCCATTAAAAAAATCCCCTCAATCTTTTCCTTAAACCACAAAAATTAACTTGACATAAGTATAGACCTAAATCTAAACTTAAAACTATAAACTTCTTGAAGAAAACATGAAAAAAATCAGTAATATTTTGTTTGATAGTTTTTTTTTTTTTTAAAGACAACAAAAAAATAAATCAATAAACTGGACTTCAATGGAATCATAAATATTTGCTCTTAAAAAGTCTCTGCTAAGAATATAAAACACCAAGAAACACACTGGAGGAAATATTTTCAAAATATATATTTGATCAATAATTTATACTTAGATTATGTAAAGTACTCCTATGATGCAGCAATAAGTCCACAAACAGCTTAATTTAAGAGTGAGTAGAAGAGTCAAATATTAAACTTAAAAAGACTTGTGAGTGGCAATAAATACATAAATAGTTGCTTTGCATTATTGATTTTTAGAAAAATTCACATTAATACAATAATTTATATTACTAAATGTTCACTGGAAAGACTAAATTCAAAAAGACTATTTTTTTTTTTTTTTTTCAAATTGACTAATTAACCCCCAGGGTTAGTTATGATAAGATTCCAAGGCTACCGTCATGTGCAGGGGCTAAGAAAGTAAATTATACAATTCTTTTTTAAAAACAATTTTTCCCCTAAAATTTTACACAAATTCCTACTATATGACACATTAAACCAATCCTAGACCTTTAAGAGAAAGAAAATATATTTCTAACAAAGACTTGAATCTAAGTGTTTTCAATAACTTTATTTGCAATACTGAAACCTGTTATCAACCAAAAATGCCCATTTAGAAGGGATAGATGAACAATTCTACTACATCTAGATAATGCAGTGCCACCCAATGATTAGAAAAATATTGATACATGTAGAAACATAAATGGGTCTTGAAATAAAGTGAGTGAAAAAAGCCATAAAATTTTTAAAACTTTGTATGCTCTTGTTGCCAAAAGCTCAGTCCTTGTCCCTGTTGACAATCCAATAACAAGGACACAATTTTGAGACAAAGGAAAAAAAAGGTTTATTGCTTTGCTAGCACAGGAGAAGCACAGGGGACTCCTGTCCCAGAGGCTGCGATTCTGCCCATCAGGAACAGGGGGCTTTAAAAAAAAAAAAAAAAAAAATCTTTATTTTGTTTATTTTTATGTAGTGCGGAGAATAGAACCCACTGCCTCACATGGGGAGGCAAGGGCTCTACCACTGAGCTATAACCCCAGCCCCCAAACAGGGGATTTTTAAAAAGGTGATTCAAAGGCTACATTCCAGGTGTTCTCTGTGGGAGTTTGTAATTCACTTGTTAATTTGGGAGGTAGTAATTTCTGAGAGCTTTAGTAACATCCTCAAAGTCTGAATTACTTGGTTTCTATCTATGTATTCAGATAACTCTGCCTAGGGTGGGGAAAACAGGTAATTCTGTTTCCCCATGAGGGAGCGGGAGAGATTAGGGAGGCACAAGGAGAGAAGAAGAGAAAAAATCACGTCCATTTTAAAAATTCGTGGCAGTGGCAGAGCAGCAAGGGCTATATTTAAAGATAAAGTGTACCACTGTTACACTATGATTCCAACTATGTAAAATTCTGAAAAATCTATACTAATTTATAGTCAGAAAGAGGCTAGTCCTTTTGCTAGGTTCTGGGGCTTAAGAAAAGGATTTTGAAATATTGTGCCCGATAAGAACATATTTATATGTCTAAGATTTGGGGCCACACTGTTCCAGTTTTATTAAGAAAATAAAAATAAATAAATTTTCTAAAGCCAGCCCTCAAAGCAAGACTGAGGGCATATGCATGACTAAGGGCCAGAAAACTTTGAGTGTGATGGAAATATTTGTCATCATGATTGTGGTGGTGGATTAAACGGTATATATTTACTTGTCAAACACAGAATTGAAACTTAAAATATATACAGTTATTATTACATGTCAGTTATTTCAAACTAAACTTGCTCAATTTATGTTATCATTTTGTTTTGTGTTATGATGTATTCTTGGGACAACATACAGAGAATACATTATCATCATGTTACTCTTTCTACCCATAAACAGGACATATCTCTTGATTTATTTAGGTTTCCTTAATATCTTCAAGAAAATTCTTTATATAGTATATTTTCATATGAATGAAAACATATTTGAGTAGACTTATTTTTGGATATTCTATCATTTAGAATGAAGGTTAAACTGCGATGCCAAAAAGACCAACACAAGTGATGTAAAATACAATCATTTTTTCTTATAGTCTGTGCAGTAGGTCATTCATCAGGAAAGTATACTGAACAGCTGACCTTCCATGGGGGCTAGATTAGTAATTCAAAAGTTATATATTTTGGTAAATGGGTTTGTGATTGATTGAAGTAGTTCCCTCAAATAGTTAATAGTCTTCTGGGATATTGTTCTTCTCATAGATCTTTACCTAGCTTTGTTTTTGGCTTTTGTGCTTCACCTGTAGTAGTTGACCTTGTTTTCCTGTGGAGTGATATATTGGAAAGGGTTAATTTAGCAGGACTGAGCTGCTCAAATCCTGTCCATTCCCAAGAAAGGATTACATTTGCCAACTCCTGAGAGATGAATTCTGTCTTTGAAATATTCTACCTGATAAGAATATTTTTATATGTCTGAGATTTGGGGCCACACTGTTCCAATTTTATCAGATAATTTATGCAAACGATGTTATTTATGGTAAACACCTGTTTCTCTATGCCAATGGCCTTAGGCAACTTTGTGGCACTTTGATCAGATATTTTTTGTTAACAATGTATTTTATGGTGAGCTCCTGCTTTTGCTCTGAGTCCACTGAAGTTAGCCACACATGTGCTATGTACCTACATGATTAACCCCAATAAAAACTATAGACCCCAAGGCTTGGGTGATCGTCCCTGGTTGACAGTACTGAATGTTTGTCACACATCATTCCTGGGAAAATTAATTTTATTCCATGCAGCTCCACTGGGCCAGCACACCTGCAAGCTTGTGCCTCCCTGTGGGAGGCTCTGCCTTTTCCTGTTCCAGTCTCCTCCCACTTTGACCCCAGGCTTGTTCATGTATATTCCTGTGGCCAATGGATGTTTAGCAAACATGATAAAGAGAAACTTATGAAAGCTCTCTGTTTGGAGTCATCCAGTGATGTAACATAAAATCTATCATTGCAACATAAAATCTATCATTGCTTTTGAGAGGATGACACACCATGCAAACTTGAACTGATTTGCCCAGGAAACGTCACCTTAGCCCAGGTTGTTACTTCCTGACACTCTAGCTAACTATGAATGCTTGAAATAACACCCCCACCAGCCTCCCTACAGATGCTTGATTAATAAAAGCTTGTTTATGTGATTGAGAGTTTTTATGTGGCTTGTAAAGTAGCAGCATTATTATAGGAATAGCTAAGAGATATAGGCCCTAGGTATGAATTTTCCCTATTCCCTTATTATAACTATTAATAACCCACACATGGTCTGTTTTCTGCATTACTAAACACTACAATTTTATTAAATGTTTTGCCATGATCTGTCCCCTACTCAGAGTACTTTAAACCTGACCACTTTACAAAAATTCCTCTGCTTATAACCTGCTCTGCACTACCATCATTTCTCAACTTGAGAATTCACAATCATGTTCTAATTTGGTTCCTTGTTTTTGCTCTGTTCTTTAAGGTTATTTCTACCACATTACTCCAAAGATATTTACAAATATTTACTCAAAAACCAAAACAAAACAAAGTTCCTTCATACTATGAATATAAGTCCTCAGTATGTATATCTATCTATGCTTATCCCAAATTTTCATCTAGGTTAGTCACTTTAGAATGATAAACTCCAAAATAGGTTATTCTGTGGTGTTCTTTGGCAGTCTTAAGTCTGGTGTAATAGCCATAAACCCTACTAGTTTCATCTATCCTTCAACATCTTCCCACTTCCAAGAGTGGTATGCATGCTTCTTTGTTTTTCTGAGTATTCCTCATCAGAATATCATACCAAACCTGTGTATATCATACCCCACAACACATGCATGCACACTCTTACCCTCTGAGCAATAATTCTCAGTGATAGCATATTATGAACCCCTAAGAAGGAAAGAAAATATAGTATTAATTGTCTTTGACTGTGAAGCACATTTCTCACATGGAATTAGGACTTTGTGTATGTAGAAGAGCTTTAATTCCTTTTTCTTTTCACCTTTGCCATCCTTAACTAATAATCAAAGATTTTCTTCAGTTCTTATGACATACTTGAAAGCACTTGGCACACAAATGACAGAGGTAGGGTCGGCGGAAGCAGACCTAGGGTCAGCAAGCTCTTCTTTATTCAGAAGCAGAGTCAATCTGTTAAGCACCTGTTGTGGTTCATTTTGGGTGGTGGGGTGGGGGGAATGGCTTCTGGCCACCACAAGGGTCTGGGTTTTTATAGGCAGCCTTAGTAGAGTCAGACCATGGAAGGAGTTAGTTACATTTGGCAGGGCCTTTGATGGTCAGGGGGCAGGGACAGGTGATGGGAGGAGTTTTGTTGACAGATAGTTTTGATGACCATATCCTTAAATATCCATTATACCTTATTGCCATGTGGAACACTTTGCCTTCACACATAGATCCCTTGGGCCTCTTAAAGATATTTCAAGATCAGCTACTTTGTGCCACTTTTCCCTGGAAAAACTTCCTTGTCTATGAAATTGGAGTAAGAATTGTTCCCCAAATAGACATTTCTCTTGTTTTTGCAGATACCATCAGCCTTGTAATTTTCTATATATTTTTAGTAAAGTGTTGGGCATTAGACTGTCCTTCAAATCCAAGAGGCATATGCCATGAGTGATCAGAAGGACTGTAGCTTTGTGTTTGAGTGAGCAAGGGCAAGGACTTTGGCTTTTCCAACTTTGTATCTTCAGGTCTAAGGCTGTGCTTGGCCTAGAGTAGATGCTCAATAAATATTTGTTGTAAGAATAAAGATCATTTGTATCACCAAAAAAAAAAAAAAAAAATGTTTTCTTCCTTTGGGGATCACAGAGCTGGGGCCTTCAGCTTAGCTCTGTGTACAGCACACAGTATCTGATGTGGGGATAATTTTCAACCCCGGTTCTAAGTTCACTGCAGGAGAAGACAGGAAACTTCCAATTTTACATCTCATTAAAATGATAATAAAGAGCATTTTTTAATTTGCAAACCCCTGAGTAATGACTTAGAAACAAATTGTCATTTCATTATAGCTTAAACCTTTAGAACTGATTACAACAAGCTGTATCACTGTAATTGAGCAAGCACAAGTTTGTGAAAGATTAATTTCTTTACATTATTCTTTTTTACATATTGTCAATGCTATTAGTTTTTTCTCTTTTAATTTCATTCTGTTTCTACCAAAGACTGTTGCATCATGTTGATGAATGTGATTATGATATTTTGAAAAGATGGGGATTTCCATGTTTTCTGGTATACTAGCTTTCATAAATATTCTTTGTAAATGTAGATTCTGTGTATGGCAATTTATTACATTGACAAATATTAATAAAAAATCCATCTCCCAACAGTCTTACTGTTAATTATTATGCACACTGCTGACAAAAAATATTTCATGAATGTTTGCTTCATGAAAGGCATTCTATTAGGCATTCAAAAGTAGATAGTAGAAAGTCAAACATAAGGTCTAGATAAAACAAAAGCATCATATAGAGTAACATACAAATAAGAATATAAGGCTATAATAAAAACAAAGGGTTTTAATATTAGAGGGTGAGTTAAGAGCAGGAAAATGTTACTCAGAAATGTCCCTCCTATAGGTATAGATTTTGTATGAGTTATTTATAAGAAAAATGAAAGAGAAAACTCAAAATTGATTGTTTTTTACAGCTATCGGGGATTAAAATATGCCATCCCAAAATGGGTTTCCTAGGCATATTTCAGAATGGCTATTCAGAGGGACTGCAGTCCCAGGAATAGCTTGGAAAGTTCTCCTTTGGGAAACTTTTGCAGCTGTAGAGCAAATCTACATTAATAAAGGGCAGATGTAAACAGACTTTCTCAGAGGCCCCTTTATCTTTCTTACTGGGATTCACCCAGAGGTTGCCTCAGGATGTCACTACTCTTCTGGAGGCTATTTTGAGACTTTATCTACATGAGATTGCAACCTTTACTTACTGTATATTTAACTCCTCTCACCCTCCCATAACCTGTCATTATAACCCCCAGGAGCCTAAACTCCTTATTTGTTTCTGTTGCTCAAAATTATATTTAAGTCATGGGTCCCTTTGAGACTCATACTCTGTGTGTGGCTTCAGTGCCTTTGCACATAACAGATTTTGTTTTTTCTCCTGTTAATCTGTCTACTGTCAGTGTATTTCATAGCCTTAACTTCAGAGGGTAACGAGAACATTTGAAACTTCCCCATACAATTTACTCTTCAAGGAAGATAAAATTTGATTCCTAATGTCAGAGTGATAAGTAATATGAACTTCTGTGTTAGTTTTATGAAGATCTTATTTTGACAATATTGTTCTGAGTTGAATTCTAATTTTAACATACTTTTCTCCAATTAGGAAATTGAAGATCAAATTTTATGGCTAAACCAAACTAAACCAAACCAAACATATACTTGTCTTGTTTCTTGAGCTGTATACATAGAAATAATAATCTCAACACCTACTGAGTGCAATGGTGCACACCTGTAATCCCAGTGGCTCAGGAGAATCGTAAGTTCAAAGCCAGCCTCAGCAATTTAGTGAGGCCCTAAGTAACTCAGTGAGACCCTGTCTCTAAGTAAAATATAAAATAGGCCTGGGGATGTGGATCAGTGGTTGAGTGTCCCCGAGTTCAATCCCCAGTACCAGAATAATAATAATAATAACAACAACAACAACATCAACACTCATACTGTACATAATCATAGTATTTTCTACTGTTTAACTTAAGAGGTGGACATTTTATGAGAATTTCAGAGTAAAGCATTATGTAACTATATTCTGCCCAACATATTTAGAAAATTAACAGATATTTTTGCAATGAATTTCTGTTGTTTAATTCCAAATGAAATCCTATTCTTCTCAATTTGGAGTATATTTGATATATTCTTGGGAAGTATTTATTTGTGTTTATTTGTTTTTTGGTACTATGGGTTAAACCCAGGAACACTTTTTCATGGAGCTACATTTCCAGTGCTTTTCATTTTTTATTTTGAGGCAAAGTCTTACTGAGATGCTGAGGCTGACCTTAAACTTATGATCTTCTTGTCCCAGGCTCTTTGAATTGTTAGGAATACAGGTGTTTGCCAATGTGCTTAGTTTATTCTTGGAAAAATTATTTTAAAACACTATACATTTTGATATACATATGAACTCCATAGCTCACAAAAGGTTTTAGCTTCTTACTATAATTTTCATGCTGATAAATACAATTTAATATCATATCTGAACTATTTGAATGTTTTCTGAGGCTTTTCTATAGTTGTAATATTATATTAAGTTCCAAATTATAATAAAATGTGGCTATTTTTTAATTTTTAAAAATAAACTATTTAAAAAAATATTATACCAAACTATTCCAAAATATCTTTTTATTTTTTATTTTTTTATTTTCTTTTTTTTAGAGAGAGAGAGAGAGAGAGAGACAGAGAGAGAGAGAGAGAGAGAGAGAATATCTTTTTTTATAGATGAACACAACACTTTTATTTTTATGTGGTGCTGAGAATCGAACCTGGGTCCTGCCCATGCTAGACAAGCGCTCTACCGCTGAGCCACAATCCCAGCCCCAACCAAAATATCTTTTTAAAAAATATTTTCAATTATTTTTAACTAGAGATATCTGTCCCTTAGCTTGGGGACGTTTATTTATAGATGTGATACATTATACAATTTTATTATTTGAAATAGCCAGATTTTAAGTATATTTTTACATCATTGCTTTAAAGAGTAAAGGGATTTAAAGCTGAGCATAATTTATGAGAATTAGTGGATTTCCTTGAAATATTAATTAATTTTTAAATCTATACTTCTCTTAGAATTCAACCAGATAAATGTTTTTTAGTAAAAATTAATGACTAATTCTGTGTCACCAAAAGACAAAATTTCTAAAGAGCAAAAATAGAGAATTGAATATTAAGTTTCTCATTTTGCTTAAATATTCATATAGATCAGATAATAAGTCTGGGTTTATAATATATAAAAGTGATCTAAGGTGTTGTCTAAATACTTTTGTTGTGTGGGGTGAAAGAAGAGGCTTTACTCTTTTAAGATTTGCTAGAATGAACCCACAATAGAGTAAAATTGGAGACTAGACATAAAAATTTATTATATGTACAGGGGCAATCACAAAGTGTCTTTACCACCATGCACAGTGATACATGTCTGGAGTCCCAGTGACTTGAGAGCCTGAGGTAGGAGGATTGCAAGTTCAAGGCTGGCTTCAGCAGTTTAGCAAGGCCCTAAAAAATGTGGTGAGATCATATCTCAAAATAAAAAGGGCTGGGGATGCCGTTCAGTGCTTAAGTGCCCTGAGTTAAATCCTCAGTACCAAAAAAAGAAAAAAAAGAAAGAAAGAAAAGAAAAGAGAGGGGAAAAAAGTGTCATCATCTTCTAGTCCAACATGATTCAAAAACTTTTATGTAATTCTTTTTTTTAGGCAAGCACTCTACCACTGAACACATCCGCAGCCCCCTATATAACCCTTTTTCATAGTGGAAGGGGTGAATGAAAAAGTAGACAATTATTGAGAAATTGTAAATCATTTCAAGGGAAATTTAATGGACATGGAGAAACATATCATCTGACACAAACTCCACTGGGCACACAGAACACATAGAAGATTGTAAATGTCTTTCTTTAGAATATTGAGTGGGACTGAAGTAGAAAACAATGTTGTGCGGACAAACTTCTGTTTTCTTTCCTCCTCTCCCATGAGTTTGGCTAAATGAGAACTCAGAGAAGGGACCAAGGTCATTGTTTTCTTCTTTGGCAGGTCCCAACTTCAAGCAGACAAGGACTATATCTTTGTATACCTTATAAAGTCTTTATATACTTTATCAAGTAAAGTCTTTCTAGTATTGGCTGCTCTCTGATTTCCTTTAAATTAAAATAATCAGCAACCACATGTCGTGTGCTGGGGTAACAGTTCCTGGTTGGCTTTAGGTGTCCTCATTATCATGCTTGTGTTAGTTCAGGTCCTCTGAGCAACAGACATCAGGTAGTATTTGTTGGGGAGAATTTCTGAGAGGCGCTTGAGGAAAAGAACGTCTTCAGACTAGAATTTAGACTAAACTCTGTAAAGAAGATGGGATAGAAAGGAGGATTGAGGAAGAAAAATCTTAGGTTTCACACTCTTGTAAGGGAGGATTTACTAGGCTGGTAGAGAGTACTCCAGTCAAAATTGTTCACAGCAGTGAGCTTGCCTTAGTATACCTGTTAAATAGCCTGGAGCATCCTATGGAAAATGTGGCTGGGGCATAGAGGAGGAGTGAATTCAGTGTATAGCAGCCAGTTGTGCTACCTGAAATGAGCAATTGCAACAGCATAATTTCATGTCCAGCAAATGCCATTTTTAGTTTGTGAGAGGATTAAAAGAATCTTCTTAATTTCATAGGGCATCTGTAGAATCTGTCCATTTCTCAAGCATCTGTCTATTTTATCATTCCTTTGGAATGGAATTCAAAACATAGCAAGGCTTCCTGCATCTGAGGACATTATTAGGAAGAGACAGTATGAAAACCTATCATCAAAATTATATTTACTGGAGAAAATAGCCAACTTCAGAAAAGAAGTCCAGATAGTAAGAATAATAGCAAGAATGACTTGATCATGTTTCTCATTAGGTTGGGATCTAATTTCTTAGATCTTCCTACTTTAAGTTATCAATAAAGACTTGGCTAAACATGAACCACATTGAATTTAAAATTATTTGGATCAGTGTAGAGATTGAAACTGAGGAATGAGGGAGGAAGAGATGGCCACTTCTTCAAGTTGAGACCATTGCAACCTTGTTGTTCATCCTGCTTCCGCTGCAGTCTACCACAGTGATGCTGGAAAATGTGGATGGATTAAGACATAGATATGCCTCCTCAAGTTCTGCAGATGGTCTATAGGATTGGCTAGAGTGTTCCCAATAATGTTAACGTTCTAGAAGCATCATTGCTCTTTCATTCAGCAGTATTGCAGTAGTGGGTAATCTGTTCTGCTGAACGTTATCCAGGGCTATTTAGGTTTTATATGTCAGCATTATTTCATAAGAGCCTTGTCTGGACTAATTCTGCAAATCTTCAATCAAAAAGTTTTCAGGTTTTCTTCACTGCTTATTTAATATCTAGAAACATGAGGATCAATAGCTGTACTATGTTTGCATAAATCTTTCCACAAATACTTAGTTTATATAGCATAATTGAAAAACTTTTTTTTCTAATTATGTTTGTGTGAGCTTATACCAAAAAATTAGGCAATAATAATATTAGAAAGTTATCAGTGTGGTTATCAATGCAATTATTTATTCATCTCATTAGTTTAATTCTTCAAAAATGCTAATTTATTATTATAAATATGAGAATTCTAGGAATTTTGTTATTTTGGTATTTGCAAAACACTTTTAAAACTTAAGATAATGCCTATATCCTATTAATTATTCATCACTGTGGCACTGATTTAAATTTTCCTCAAAAAATTGAATTAATCTTTAAAGACTCTTCTGATGTATCTATTAATTTGTTGATTTAAACACATTTAATAATAATCTGAACACCAAATACTTGTTTTATATTAACTGTAAGAAAAATAACACAATTTTTAATATTTAAATATAATTTCTTAATCAGCTAATAACCACTTACGTTTAGCCTTTCAAAAGTGTTATCTGATGAAGTGTGTAAAAGCTTTATCTTTTATTTTTCAAAATTCTTATTTTACAGTTAGCATAAATCATTTTCATCTTTAAAGTAATTTTCTAAGCTCAACACAACTTCTATTCTTACTACATTTTTACTAGTAAGTAGGAAATGATTTATGCTTTTTCATTTCTAGCTTTACATAAAACACAGAATTTCAGTGAAAAGTCATTATTCTGGAAATCACTCTGTACTGGAAAAGTTCCAGACCAATATTTCTCTAAAGGAGAAAAGGTTGTTTAATAATGAGCCCAATGTCATCATTGAATAACAAAACCTGTATTTGCTATGTGAAGAACAGCCCATTGGGTGCAATTGATATAGTAGAATGTACTTGGATTGAGTTCTGGGCTCCCCATATGGAAGTTTTTGTTTAAAGAGTATGGTGGATGGACTTAGAGGGAATAGAAACACAATTTATTAAAAACAATTACTAGAGTTTGAAACTTTTTTGCTAGTTCATTTATTATCTTTTACTAACTCTCCAGGAAATAAGAAATTCTTGTACAATCTTTTATGATAATATGTAAAAACCTACTTAACACTTGCAAGCAGAAAATAAGAAATTAAATAGCTTAGTTGTGAATTATTTTCTTTCATACAACATTAAACATTAATAGTATAATATTTCTATTTAGAACCAAGAAACAGTATCTAATTAATATAGTAACACATTTATTCATGTGATTCATAAAATGTATTAATAACATTTTTCTTGATCTCTAAAGAAAATGCTCTATTAACCATTATTTTCTATAAAAAGGCAACATTTACATTTGTGTAAGCTTGTGGTACTCTTCTTAGGAAATGTTTTATAAAACTAATGCTGCCACTTTAAGTTATTTCTTCCTTATATTCAAAAAGTATATTTTGTTCGGGCCCCATTGATCACCTCCTCAGGGTGATTAGAAAGAAGGGCAGGGAGAATCATCTGTATACAGTAGGTGCTTTGGTTTCTGGGAACTAGTCACTCCTCATAGCATCAATGCAGGGAATTTCTCCCACTTTCTGGTCTTGGTGAACTTACAGACATCAATGACTAGAGGGCAGAACAGGTGAGACAATAGAAATAATTAACCACAGTATTTATTGTCCATGCTGAATTGGCCAGGGTTAGTGAAAGAAACAATTAGTACAATTCCAGATGTTCTTTAGAGCAGTGCTTCTCAGACTTTACTGTGCATGAAATCCCCTTGAGATCCTGTTAAATTGTGGATCCTGATTCAGTAGGTCAGGGCAGGACCAAATTTCTGCAGTTTTAATATCCTCTTGTGGTGCCCATTCTGCGCTTGTGGAGACTGCTCTGGAACATGGCAGGCTGTTTCCTGTGCCTGAGGCACAATCACCCATAACCACAAGATGGCGTTAATCAGACTCATTCGAAGTGTGCTTTCTCATTTTGACTTCAATGAGGTAAGGTGAAGGTCTTTCTGCAAAGGCAATACAGAAACATTTAAATCTGTTTGCTCAGAGAATTATATGTTCCTTCATCAGTTTCTACTACAGTTTTTCATATTGGTTCTCTTTGACCATCCGTCTCTTTCTGACCAAAGTTTTGACAAACTTTATAATTACTCCAATGCCTTTTATTTCTAACTAGTTCTGATAACCTTCCCTTAAGCTAGTCAACAGATTTTTCTGCTTATGTTAGTCAATAGATTTTTCTGCTGATCAATACTTCAAGTGCAACTTAATCTTAATAATTATGTGCCGCAGTCTGGCTGGGCACAAATCACGAGCCACTCACAGCTTTGTAGATTCAAACAGCAATTCTTTATTCCCGAACTGTCACCGGCACTCTACAAACCCGTTCAGGGGAAATCCACGTTCTCTGCCCAAATCCACACCCACTGGGCTTCTGTCTCCCAAATATACTGTCTGACCCTAAGAACTCAAGAGGAACTCAGGCAGCAGGATATGCCCTATTATGCTAAACCGGGAACACCCTAAACACGGATCCGCCCTGGTCCTTGAGCAAGGTCACCTTACATGCAATGTCACTGCAAAATGTCCTATTTCCATGAGTCCTTCCACTAAAGAAACATGGGGGTACGCTGGCAAGGAAATTGTCATACCTACTTGGCTGATGGCTCCCAGCAATTATGAAAAAGATTTTCTTCATTTTTTAATGTAAAACATATACATTTTTTTCCTGAACAAAATTCAAAATTATAGAAGGGAATAAAAGATCCCAAAGACTTCTAAACTTAGTTACAAAATAAGCTGAATTTTATTCAAACAATAAGTCATTTGCTTACCCTCTGTGCTCCCCTGAAAGACTTCAAGATTGTTTTGATGTGTATGCCTTTGTTTATGCAGAGATGACAAATTAATACAATTTTTTCATATCACAATGACATATTTGAAGCTATTGTCTCTTCTATTTGAAATTATTACTCACTTGTTATTACAAGGAGTGGAGGGTCTACCATTGCCCAGCTGGTATACTTTGAATGATGTTAAAAGTTATATCTACCTCCATGCAATAGTGTTTTCTATTAACCTTGCAATAATTCATAAAATGACTATTAGGTTCTTTTCTTCAGATAGGGAATAGAAATTTTGATAGTAAACTAAAAGGAACCCTCTAGTTACCTTCTTCAGCTGGTGTCTTCTGCTTCCTTGATATAATCTAGCTCATACATCCTCAATATGTTTCTAGTCTACAGTGTTCTCTCCTTGATTTTTTTTCCTGCTATTATTCTAGCTGTTATTAGCTTAGGCTCATTTTCTTCAGCTAGAAATATATTTTTTTCTGTATTAAACTGAACACCAGAGATAGAATTCTTACTTAAGCTGAGATCATTTCCTTGAGCTCTAGAAATATATTTCTGCTGCATACCTCATATATATGAAGAGTAGGAAAAGATTAGGACTTAAGACCACAACAGTTATTATCATGTAGGCACAACACATTTAGGTAAATATGCTTGTTATTGTATAGCTATGCAGATTAAGTTACTGATAATAATGTATTTATTACTACCAACAGCTTTTTCAAGTGCTCTGATAAACTCACTTGTTATTACTCAGAATGTTCTTACAAGAGTGGAAAAATGTAACCATAAGGAGAGGTCAGAAAGTACATACACTCTCACAAGAATAAAATTCCATTTTACATTTATAATTCCTGAGTTCTGGATTTATATGAAAATTTTCATATGTAATTTGAATTTCATTTGGTGAAAAAATTTGACACATGATTTAAAATTTACTGTAAAATCAAATTAAATTTTGAAAATGAACAAATAAATACTCATTTACTCAATAAAACTTTTGTTTATAACCTTATGGTGATATAGTCTTTTATTAATAGTAGTCTATAGTATTTAATAAAAATATTTTATAATATTAATTTAAAACTTATTATTATAAAGAATGAATTCTATTTTGATCTTAAGTGATTTTATCATCTCACTTAACAACTTGTTTCACTTACCATTAAAATACCTGTTTTTGTTTCATCTAATCTATTTTTATCTTTACTCTTTAATTATTCATTTTTATTAGTAGGCCTAAAGTAGAGGCAGGCTATCCTAGAAGGCTTCTAAAATAGTTGAATTCTTATTCTATAAATATTGTCATAATTTAAAAAGTCAATGAAATTAAATGATTAAGTAAATATGAAGGAAAAAATACTTAAAATCCCTCTATTATTTTGACTACTTGAAAAGATTGAGGTTAACTATGATCTATGAAATAAATAAATCTAAAAATATAAAGGATGTTAATGATTCAAACATATCTGAACTACAGCATCAAGGCTTATTATGGTCTATGGAATGAAAAATGAAACCTAGTCATTTTGTTAACCACAAAAGGAAACATGTTCATAGAAAATAGAACAATTAGAAAAACTATATATCTTAACTAGAAAGTTTTACTAATAAAATAATAAAAAGGAAACTAAGATTGCCGGGATTTTAGAAGCTTTGTAGTTCCGTAAAATTGCCATTATATATCACATGATAGATACTTCCAATGTGCAACTCAGGACATTCTCTTCATACTTATTTCAGAAGCTGGGAGGCAGTTAAATTTTGGAGGTCAGGTCTATCAGATGTAGCAGCTAATATGCATTATCATTTAAGAGCCATGAAGCTGTCCTGATGTCTTCCCTAAGAAGTAAGCTGACATTCCTCAAGGGGATTCTTTCCAAAGAGCAGCCATAATGTAGGCAATTCTTGCTAATTTAATGACCATCTACAAGCTGTATATGGATATAATAATAAGGATATCTTGAAGATGTCATTGCCATAAAATTACAGATGTCTGGATCTGAGACCTTTAAAGAAATCTTTACTTCTTAGGAATGGCTTACCAAGAAGTATTGAAACATTAGTAGTAAATAATAGATTTTTAAAAATACAAATTGCAACAAATCAAACGATTTTATGTTAAAAGACTTGTTATATGGAACATATAATAGCTAATATATCCTATTTTTTAAAAAAAATTTAGTTGTTAATGGATCTTTTATTTATTTATCTATTTATTTATTTGTGGTGCTGAGGCTCAAACCCAGGCCTCACACATGCCAGGAAAGTGCTCTACTGATGAACCACAACGTCAGCCCATATATGCAATTTAGTATTTACTTTCTTCCTCACCTACACAAATCTACTGCATTCCCATATCACTGGACTCTGAAAGATAAGGTGGGTGCTGACTATTATGTCTAGATCAGAGTCAGGACTGAATTAGAATTGCCAAATTCATATTCCAAGGATTTGAAAAGAGCTCAATTCAGAAATAGATAATATTGGTTTCCATTTTAGCTGATGCTAATTATTGCCTGTTTTTCATTTTAACCTTTATATAATGATATTCAATATTCTTTTGTTCATTGGAAACTAGCACCTTAGAACCTTAGACTCACCACACACCTCTCCTCATTCTGGTTTTATCATGTAATTTTCTGCCAAATATCTAAGATGTGAGATGCACATAGCCAGTATTCTGAATGGGTACTTCTCTGTATAATTAGTCTTGTATTATAGTCTAAGTGTAGATTTGATTTCATCAAATACATATGTCCTCATTTGATATCCAGTTAGAAGAGATAAAAGGGAAAATACCATGCTAAGTAATTCTAATATATTTATAAGGGTGTGCCAACACTTTTAATGATCTGAAATTTTACTTCCTTTGTGAGCTAATATGTTAGATGGCCAAATTATTCATGGATATTGGCAGCAAAGATTATACTCCTGGATCAGAGATGAATAATTTTTATTATTCCCAGCTCAGCAGTGAGCATTAGTATTCTCACATCCATTCATCTATTCCAATCTCATGGAGGTGATGTAGGTGTTCCAGGCTGGATATCTACACACAAAGAGGGCGATGTTATGGGAAACCTTCATGTTGGGATCCTGAATCTTTTATACTAGATAGTGAGAATGACTTCCTTTTGCTCCAAAGAAAGACAATATTCCATCTTCCAATGTAGAAACTGCATAGAAGGGCAGTTAGTGTCTTATTTGTAAGACATGAAAAAATGCAAGAAACTTGTAGAAAATTGACAACAAGATGAAGGCTATCTCCTAATTTGCAAAACTTGTTAAATTCTTACTTCTTCCTTCTATTTTCTATCACATCCTCTTTTTTTTTTTCATGAACTTCAATGAATAGGCCAAAGAAAAAATGTATTTGGCCATATAGAAATTAAAATGACATGTCTAAAATTTTGTAGGGATTTGGGGAAAATATGGAACAAAGAAAATGTGTCTATTAGTAAGAAAATAAAAATAAAATTGCCTACTATTGTGATTCCAAAAGATAAACAACTTCAAGAATGTTAACACTTGTATTTATTAGTGGTCTATTACTAAACATTATTTTTCAAATTATTCTGAACATAGTATCAATAGAGCTAAATTTATGCATTAAAGTATATTTAAGTAGCTATGTTATAGTCTTTCATAATTTTTATTTTATATTTAAAACTCTAAATCTCTTAGTTGATATGTCCAAATTAGAAATAATCTGACTGATTTTTAACAGTTTTTATTTGTCATGAAAAGTATAGCATAGCAGTTGATGAACTGTCTATAAAATATAAACAGGAAATAAAAAAACATTAAAAATTGGATAGTTCAAAATTTACTAATCTAATATTTATAACAAAATTCTAATCTTTATTTTGAGGAGAAAAACTTTTGAATAAATTACTTTTATTACTTTAGCCATTACAAGATGATCAGGCCATTATGGTATCATTTTTCTTAGTTTTTTTTAAGGGTTTGAAAGCAATAGTATTAATATTGCATAGCTGTGAAAAATCATGATGAAAACTACAAGTAAATATCATACACAATAGTGAATAAACTTTTTGCATTTTTTACTTCTGAATCCTTTTTTTAGTGAAAATAATTAGAAATTAAAGGTGTTATTTGAAGTTGTTAAATAAATTGGTGTGAAAATACAAGCTGTTAGGAACTCTGAAAATTGACAGAATATTTTTATGGTTTTCAGAGAAAGCAATTCCATGTGAAAGCAAGGACCAAAAGGACATCAAGCATAATATTAGTATTATTAGGATCACTCCAATATTCTCCATAATATTTAATTTACTTTGTTTCTATAAGTTTTGCCATGAAACAAAGATATTGTTTTGATGTTTTTTTTTCTCCTGTTAGTTTGGATTAAGTTATATACAAAGATTCCATTACAGAGAGAATTAATTAATGTTGAAAGATAATTCAACATGACTCTCTGGTGTTTTGACTCTTTAGTCACTTTTCTGCTCATGCACAACTTCCATTGTATATACACGATAAACTAATCCCCCCCCCCATTTTAAGTCCAGATTCCATCAAAGTATTAATTCAAACTCAAAGACCCAAATTTATGACTCTATCATTCCATATTCTGGGTATGGATTTGTAATTCTGGAAGTTTAAACTAAAAGACACATTTCTTCTTTGATGTAGCCAGTATACGATAGTGAAATTATACAAGTTTGCCTTCATAAAAAACACCATTTGGAAAAGGAGAGTGAAAAACGAGAGATTTACTGGTGCATTGTAATTATCATAACCCCATACCAGGAAAAATGAATATCATCTGCCGTGCAAATTGAATAGGTTTCTTAATAAGCTTATCTATCAAATCCTTATTTTATTTACAGAAGGACCACCTTTTTCATTTCCCTCACCACACTTGGTTTTGAACTTCAGGTAATTTGATATTTCTGGTTTGTTTCTTTTTTTATTTTTCTCCCCTGCAAACTGAGGTCATCAGTGTGCAAGATCACCTCAAGAACCAAGAGGACTACTGGTACTACAACCCTTTGATTCACCTTTTACATTGGAAGAAGTTTGAAGATTGGGAAAGGCAGGAGAGTTCCTTCTCAGTTGCACTAGTCTTGTTTAAGGAGCTATCTAGGAGCTATCTTGCTATCCAGAATGACATCTGCTTAAGTTACAGGGAGCCTGGATGGGTGGGTTCTTTGTCTTATGAATTCAAGGAATGAAATCAATGGACACAAGGGTGAGGGAAAAGTAACAGAATTTATTAGAATAATGACAAGAAAAACATCAGAGCTCTTGAAAGGGAGGGGCCCCAAGAAAGTGATGCTAATGGTGTCTGTTGTCTAGAGGTTTTTTAAGGGCATCTTTGAAGGCTCAGCACAGGTGATTGGTGGGGTGAGGCATCAATCAAACTCTTCGAGTTCCATGTTAATAAGCTAATTAGAAGTGCATAATTTTAATCCTTTATTTATATAATCAAGAGGATGGGTCCAATCTTGTTTTAAGTAAGGGTCTATTTTGTAGTTGGCTTTTGTTAGGGGGTAGGGGCAATGGTAATTAAAGAAGGGCTCTGTGATTGAAGATTCTAGGAACAGGAACAGGTATTCTAACTCAGATGAAATCATTGTGATTAAAGCTGACAAAAATTAGCAAGTCACAGGATGTTCCCCAGGTCTGATGTTTCCTTTCAGGTTGGCACAATGCCCCCCTCCCTTCCTTTCCTTTTCTAAGGCCCTTATTCTGGATATCTATGGGACATCTCTTGGCTATCCCTAATTGCCAAAGGGATTAGAAAATATTGTATTTTAGCCCAGAAAATTGCTTATCAGCACAAAAAATGGGCTGTACAAGTTAGGGGAAACATGGTTATCAGAAAGTTAACTAGTGATCTGTGCAAGAAAGTGTAACATTAAATGTGTCTTCTTTCCACTCCACACTGGTGTTCTCTTTCACCGATTACTGGTGAATGCTTGGTAGCATCATCTACCAAGGAACTAAGGAAACCTGAACATCATTCTTGACATACATTTTCCTTTCTCACTTTTTTTAAAATATGGAACACTTCATAAATTTGTGTGTCATCTTTGCACAGGGGATATGCTAATCTCTTTATTGTTCCAATTATAGTATATGTACTGCCTAAGTGAGCAAGTCCTCTCTCACTTTGTATCCAAACATGAAAACATTCTCCAGATCCTTAACTCCCTTCAATCAATGGCCTTTTAACTGTATGAACCTTTGCTCTGGCTACAAGTTTTGTCCTTATATTTTGAGTTCAAAACTTTAAAAATCTCTACGATCACTTTCTTGTTAGTATTTTAATCCATTGCAATAAAATTTCCACTGTTTCCCCACCTCAACCACTTTATAGAAATTCTCCTGCAAAAGTATTCAATGACAACTTATTAAATAAAATAAACACTTTCAGTTTTCATATTTATTTTTATTAAAGCTTTGAGCTCTATTTCCCACCTCAACCTCTTGGATCTTTCTTATCCTTCAACTTTTTTGATTTAATTTTAACATCCATTCTTCTTCCCTCTTATAACCATAGAAATTCCTAATTTTTCTTTATAATGTTATTCAATCAACTGGATTTAGGTTTCTTACAGGTTACTTTAGGATACATTCTTATATTTTAGAAACTGCTTCTCCTCTCCTCCTCAGCCAAATTCATATTATTGGCTTCTCCTGTGCCATTTGTGAATGCCACTTTCAGGTTATAAACAGGATTGAAGTCTCAAATTTATGGAAACAATATGAGTGATGATATGAGGAACAGGAAATTGCCTGGGAAAGCTAGTGGAAGGGAGAAGTTCCGGAAAGGAGTTTCTGGGAGGAATTAGTGAAATTGGTGAGGAATGCTCTAGTGAGAGTGTTTAATGCCAGAAAGAAACTCAAATAGCAAGCTGAGTCTTTCAAAAAATTCCAGGGGTAAAAAGAAATAGGTTGGGTTTTCTTACAGGAAAGAACAACATATGGAAAGCTTGTCAGGAGAAGGAATTACTGCAAGGGCCTCAAGCAACTGGTGGTCATTTTATTCTTTTTTTTTTTTTTTTTTTAAAGAGAGAGAGAGAGTTTTTTAAATATTTATTTTTAGTTTTCGGCGGACTCAACATCTTTGTTTGTATGTGGTGCTGAGGATGGAACCCGGGCCGCACGCAAGGTACATCCCCAGCCCAAGGTCACTTTATTCTTGATTCATGAACTCAGAGTAGGCTTATCGCTTTGCTGTTCTCACCTTTATGTTGTCCACAATTTAAACCTGAATCCAAATGAAGCCAATAGAGGAGTATACAAATAAATGCATAAAGCCTTTTTGTATTTAATGTGTTTGAATAATCAAAATACACACCTAGTAATATAGATTTATTAGAGAATTAAAGAAAAAAGAAAAACAACCTAGCCCTTCAAAGTTCTAGCTGCAATATTATAAATTCTCTTGGAGCATAGAGTCATGCTAGTCAAACTTAGAAAATTCAGACTGTGAATTAAAGGAGACCACCATCAAGGTGAAAAGCAGAATTAACTTTCTGGGTTATCAGATACAGGGATATCTCAAAACAGACAAGTAAAACAAATAAAATCTGAAAGACTTATAAAAGAGATCCAAGAGATTAAATGCAAATAAATCCTGAAGGAGAAAAAGAACCAGGAGGAAGAGAATAAATAAACAAAGCCAGAAAATTTTCTTGAGCTGCAGAGACCTGAATTTGCAGATTTGAAAGGTTTACTTAATTTATAGACTGCACTGAAGGGAAAAAAGAAAACTCTCCTAGGCATATTCTGGTAAAAATCAAGAACTATAATGAGCAAGAGAAGAAATCTTACAAGTCTCTAGAAAATTGAGGTTAGCAAAAGCCAATTTGGCTAGGGGAGGAAATCAGATTACTATCAAACTTTGTATCCGCAACAATAAAATAGAAGCTAGAAGACCTATGTTTGTAAATTAGTAAATGAAAATGTAACTTTGAAATTATTGAACAAAGGAAAATCTATTTCTGCATTCAAGGGAAATAAAGTTATTTAAGGAATCAAAGAAGATACCATCAAGTGCCTCTTAGATATTAAAAAAAATGAAGAAAGCTTCAAATAATATATATAGAAAAGAAGGAAATGAAAAGGGAAAATAAAAATATCAAAAACACCAAAATGAACTTTAGTTTCTACCAAAGTATTGAGGCATAGCAAAAATTCTTCCTAGAGAAAATTTTGTAAGCCCAGATTAATGATATAGTGCTATGTATCAAAGTTTTCCAAAACTTACCTTCTTAAATAGGCTTAAATGGGAATTATATCGCATAGTTTCTGTAGGAAAGAAACTTGATAGTTGCTGGGGTATAAGGTTTGCTTAGTGTCTCTTGTGGAGTTACTGTTACATGTCAGTCAGGAAAGATGTCCTCTTTTGTTTTGACTGAAGTTGGAACACCCACTTGCAAGGTAGGTCAACTAGCAACAAGGTCATTGCTACTGACTTTTGTCAGGAGAACTCAGTTCCTCTCAGTGGCCTCTTCACCTGAAGCTGCTTGAGTCCTCGTGACATAGCAGCTAGTTGCCCCAGTGTGAGTGACCCAAGACACCAAGGCTGAATCTATTCTCCCTTTTATGACCTTCTGTCATCCTCTTGCTTGAATGGGACAGTGCTGATTCAATGTGTGACAGGACGACACAGGACACTGACATGAGGAGGAATGTTCATTGGAACTATTGTGGAGGCCAATCATCCTAATACTTTACATGCTTTCCTTGTTAAATCTTTATGAACATTTTAAATGAAGAAACTTAGGACTCATTAGGAGAAAAGAAAGTAAAAAATAAGTGAAGAAATCACTAAACAGGCATAATAAAAACAAAATTTGATATTTGATTTTTAATCATCAATTGCTAAATGAGTACAAAAGCTTTTTAAAAATACAAGTTTGAAAAAGTAGAAAAGAGAGAAAGCAAAAAAGAAGTATTAGCAATGGTAAAAGATATGACTTTGAGTTTGTTTCTTTCTTTGTTTATTTATGATACCCAGGGGCATTTTACCACTAAGTGATATCCCTAGCCTTTCTAATTTTTATTTTCATTAAAAATTTTTATTTTATTTTTGGCACTGGGAAGTGAACCCAGGGGTGCTTTACCACTGAGCTATATTCCCAGCCCTTTTTGTCTTTCATTTTGAAGTAGTAGCATCTTGCTAAGTTGCTCAGGCTGGCCTCCAACTTGCCATCCTGCCTCAGCCTTCCTTATAACTGGAATTACAGGTATGCACCTCTGTGCCTGGCAAGACTTTGGGTAAATGAAAATGGAAATATTCAAATATTCAAATTAATTCTAATTAAAATAAAAAATTTCTGAAAGACTAATGAGAAAATGAAAATAAATGAAATGAAATAATAAAAATAAAAGAAAAAATAAATGAAGACACCACAAAACGGGCAGGGAGAAAATATTTGCAAAGGATATGTTTGATAAGGAGCTATTATTCAAAATCCACAAAAAACTCTTAAAAGTCGACAATAAGAAATTACACTTAATGAATGGGTTAAAGACCTTAAGGAACATCTCATTAAAAGAGATACAGAGAAGGCTATCAAACATGTGAAACTTATGTTCCACATCATTTGCTATCAGGGAAATGTGAATTTAAAGGATAAGGAGATACTATCACCACCTTACTAGAATGCCCCAAATCTAGGGAAAAGAGTTAGACAACACCAAGTCCATACAACACCATAGACAACACCAAGTCCTGCTAAGGATGTGGAACAACATCTTGTTACAGTTAAGATTGTCTTTGGTGGAGAGTAATAGAAACTTGACCATAATGGCTTCAACAAGTAGAGTGTTATTTTTCTTACATTAGAAGGAGGCTGGAGGTCTATAACCTGACCTTAAATGGTGGCTTCATACCACCACAGGTATCCAGCATCCTTCCTTTTTATTTATTTATTTATTTATTGGCTCTCTCTCGTTAGTATGTGGCTTTAGTCTTCATGATCTCAAGATGCACCGAAGGCAACATAGTTAAGTTCTAATAGTGAATAGTTTAATTTAAAAAGATTTCTCTAATTTAAATTCTGCCTATAATGGGAAACACAATCTTCTAAGATGACTCCTTTTATTTCATAGCTGTTAGAATAATAATATTCTGTTCAATATTTACAGTACTGCTTGTATTTAGTATCTATTTGCAACAGCATAGAGCTCCAAATCTGAAAGATTAACACCAACAAATATTTAATTCTCTCTGATATTAAATATCTATAGTTGTTTATTTGCTGCACATTTTTTTCTACTCTGGAAATCAGGTAAGAGTAGGAAATCATATTTTGTTTCTAACCAAATACTCAAGTCAGAGAGAAAAGAGCAAGTGGTGGAAAATTGCAGTATTTCTTAATGCTTCTGTTCGGACATAACATACATCAAACATATTCACAGTCCCAGGAGGGAGGTAAATCACAAAGATAAGCCTGACAGTGAGGAGGGAAGTCTATTTTTTTCTGCAGGGAGTTGTTGCAAGTCACATTACAAAGTGTAAAGACGTCTCATCATCTCTGGGAATGAAATAAATGATCGGGAAAAGTAATTTTTCCCATCGGTATAAGTCTATAATTCGGAAACAATTTAGTAGAGTAAATAATACAGTGGGATTTGAAGTTGAACTTGATTCAATTCTGCCTTTGGTGATTACAGGTCATTTCTAATTGTTAGAGTTTTCTTATTGGCAAGATATGTTAATTTCTATGATAAATGCTGTATTATAAAGCATTTATGCCTTAAATTGCTTTGAAAAAGATTGGCACATAGTAACTGCTCAACAATTTGTTATTATTTCTTAGACCGTATGAAAATGATTAGTCTTGTTTTTCAATATGAGTATCAGCCAACTTGCTGATAAGATTGTGATAGATATACACTTAGATATTCTAATGACCTAGATTTTAATAGCACACTTTGTTTAGACAGGAAAAGGTGAAGAGTTTGCATTTGTATGGGAATTGAAAGTGAAATAAAATAAATGGCAGTGTAAACAAGTCATGTTAAATTCAAAAAGCAGAATATTTTATGCACTCGTATTTAGCCTTAAAGAAGTATATATAGCTTATGAATTTTCATGAAATGACTTTATTTCAATAATTCAAAGATTGATTGCTTTTTTCCAGATTGTGAATAATCAGTTAAATATATATTAGCATATCTAGTCATTCTCTGATCTTGTAGAAGATATCTAAAACATATTTATAAATCTAAGAAAAAAGATGCTATTGATTATTCAGGATTTTGGCTCATTTATTCACTTCTATGGTAACAATCCTGTATAGTTTTCCAAATTACTCTTAAACAACTATTGACAAAAATGAGATGAGATTCAGTTTTGTGGCTTCTGGTTTCGGAAAGGAACTAGACTATTGATTTTTATGCTTTTAAGTTTCTTTCTTTATTGATTAGCTCATTTTGCCTTCACCCAATTTTTGGACATAGTTTCTTTAATTGAGAAAGGAAGATTTAAGAAAGTGTAATGAGATTGAATTAAATCTTTGGTCAGAACTATTTTCATCATCTTTAATTTTTCACACACTGACTGGTATAAACTTCTTTTATTCTCTTATTTTGCAATGCAAGAGACACTCAAAAGCTTGACCTTACCTCTCTAAGTTAGGGTGGTCTAAAATTTCAAATGTAGTCCCAAATATTTACTTACGGATATCTACCTGTACTGGAGTGGAATATAGAATTTTGGCTGGAAATTATTTTTTTCTGAGAATGCAAATATCTGGACTATTTAGATACTGATTTATGTTTATAAAACATAGAGAATTACAAAAAAGCATTTGGCATAAAAACTTTCTTTCACATTCTAATTAATATCCAAGGAGCCACAAGGTAGCTATTATATTTTTGACTGTTGAGTATAATTTTTCTCCTTTCTTCTGATAAGAGATACAATGTCCATAGGTAAAGGCATGTGTTCTAGATCTGAACAGTTAGAGGAACTCATTCTTTAGTGATTCCTCTAGAGGTAGGTTTCAGACCCAAGTAGGAACAAAGTCTGCTTTTCTGGAGTGGCTATGCAGACATTAGAAAAGGAAGCTCTATTTCTTTTAGGATTGCAATGCTGAGACATTTGTGTCTGTAACTTTTGGCAGCTGACTAGATCATGGTTCTAGTTTTGATGTGCTGAAGTCTGCAACACTTTTTTAGATCTTGTGTGCCGCCATAAGATCTTTCCCAAAAAAAGAGTCTATATTTCTCTTTATCCTGTAAGTAAATTGAGACTCTATTACTTGTAACCACCATGTTCATTTCACATGTAAATAGTGAGGGTGCTTATGTTGATAAATTAAAATAAATAATAATAAATATCCAGAATGTATGAGTCTTTTCTTCCTTTGGTAAATTGAGACTGGTTTTATCATAGACTTGATTTATGTTTATAAAACATATTTTAGAGAATTACAAAATAGCATTTGGCATAAAAAATTTCAAGACCTGATAGGCTGATAGTACATAACCCTGCTGTGTTGTGCATTACAAATGGAGAGGAAAGGAGATCACCCATACACAGTCCCCAAAATTCTTTCAAAAATATTTTGTTGTTCAAGTAGCAATTGGAAAAATAACACAATAAATTTGTGTCATAGATTATTTTCTCTGATTATGCTCCTTCTTTCTTCTACAAAACAATAATTAAGAAAAAAAAGGAAGCAAGGAGGAAGAGAGGCAAGGAGATAGATTGATTGGAGCTTTGTTACTTGTGTGTGTGAAGACCAAAAAGTAACCCTGAGTGAAGCAAGAATATGGATAATCCATGTAATGTTACAGATTCTTAGCTTTTTATCCTACCATTCTTCTATCTTTTCCCTTCCTTTCCTTTTCTCTTATTTGATAAAATATACGCTGATATTTACTTTGTATATTTATAGACATTATTAGGTAAGATTACATTCTTCATTAAATTGAAGATTTACAGTAAAAAATATTATCAAGGATAATTATGACTCCATCATCTTTATTAATTATAAAATATAAGACTTCTGTAAAATATGACTGTACTATTTCTAAAGCTGTTTCCATTTACCAAGTTTAGATTAAAAGAAGCATGGAGAAGGAAGGTAAAAAGTATGATTGAAACACTATCTTAGGTTATTATTGAGTTTAAACAAATTTTTTTAATTGACACAATATTTGTACATATGTTGTTATGATATCTTGATTTATGTATGCAATGTTTAATGATCAAATCAGGGTATTTCTCATTTTTATCTCATCAAACACTGATCATTTCTATGTGTTATGAAATTTTGTACTGTTCTAGTTTTTGTTTTTTTTGGGTAGACTATAATTAACCTACCATGCTATGGAATATTGCATCTTATTCTTTGCTCTTACTGTGCTTTAAAGCCCCTTATTTAGCCTCTCTCCTCTCAATTGCATCAAAGTAGACAGGTCTGTAGGCCATCATGTTAAGTGAAATAAAACACACCTAAATGGTAGTACATTGCAACAGCAACCTAACAACCAATTAGGTCTCAATCACTATAACAAAATACTAGAGATATGCAACTAATAAGGTAAAAGATTTATTTTGGTTTGTGGTTTCAGTCTATGGTTACTTGGCCCTGTTGCTTTGGGACTGTAGTGGCCCAGTACATCACTGCTAGAGCATGTGATGAAGAAAAGAAATCTTATTTACTCAATGGTGGTCAGAAAGCAAAAAAAAAGACAAAGAGGAAGAGTCCTTCGTCCCAATATCCCTTGCTCCCAATGACCTAGTTTTCTTCTACCAGCCCTAGTTCCTAAAGGTTTTTCCACCTCCCAATAGTGCTACAGGCTTGTAGCCAAACTTTTAACATGTGGGTATTTGGGAGACATTTGATATCCAAACTATAGCAGACAAAAATTGCATGTTTTCATTCACTAGTGAAAATTTTAAAAAATGATCAGAAGAAGACAGTGGAATAGTGGTTACTGGAGAATGGAAAGGGGAACAAGAGAAGACTGAGAGAGGTTTGGCACATTTTATATAAACAATTACTAATTTACTGCTTGTGTGTGCTCTCTTTTACATGTTTCAGAGTGGCAGGAAGATGTCTTACAATTTAAGAATATTTAATATGGCAGACTGATTAGGATGTTCTCTAATAGGTGTTCACATTGAAAAAGAGATTATGTTTTCTTTTCTTATGATCTTTTGCCCCTAAAATGTTTGTTTGGCAGAGATGGGAATGAATAACTAAATTAGTCATAAGTCGTCGTATTATTCAAAACTTTCCTGAATTGATAATTTATCCAAATTTGAAAATGTTTTTTTAAACAAAAACAGGTTTGAATAAAGGTTCTGGTGAATTATAAAGATGAGTAATAAACTACTCAGTACTTTTTAAGAACACATTTTATAAAATTTCAAATGTTCACTAGAGAAAATGGTAAAATGATCCCTCACGAAGATATACCACTTACACAATGAAAAGCACTGTGCCAAGAGGGGAAAAGCCAGAGAAGTGGGGCACCCATATGTCAGTGGCAATTGTTGATGTTTTTAGCATAAACTTTGACCTCGTGGTCAGTTCTGATAGGCCTAATGAGAATCAGTAACTAGAGACTATCTGATTCATATTCAAGAATATTCTTGAGCATAGGTAAAGAATTAAGATTAAGATAGGACTAGAGACTGGCTAGGATTTTAGGCACTGTGCTCCATGTTGTGGAAAAAAAGGTCAATTAGTCATTTAGGACAAAGTGACCTAATTCATATTACCATTTTGTCTCTGACATTAGATGCAAATCATTATGAAAGTTACCAGTAGGGAATAGAGTAAAGGAGAAACTCCAAGGGGAACTCAGAGAACACCAGTCATTAATTACAGAATATCATATGAAAGAAATCAGAACAGTGAAAGTTAGAATGTCATTTCCATACTTTTTTCCCCCTTTAGATTTCTCCCAGGTTTTTCTTTTCCTTCCTCTTTTCAAGCTTGAATTGCAATTTTGAATTGTATTAGAGAGTCTGAGCTATAAAAAGATTTTGCTTAAACTCATTAAACTGTAAAACTGCTTGTATGGTTATATCTTTGCCAATTTTTAATCTGAAGGTCTAAAAGACAGCTCTGCAGCTATGAAAAATGAGTAAGATTCCTGATTGAAATTTGGGCACATGATTCTTAGACCCAGAAAGAGTCTTTCAATGGCATCAAAATGAACAATAAATGCCTACTCTAAGCTTTTTTAATCATCTATACTTCTTCCTCTATGTGATTCACTCTGTTCAGTAGTTCTCGCTCATGACAGTTCTGCACAAGTTGTATCATAATAAAGCTTAGAGAATGTTCTGCAATGAGGGTGTTACGATTCCATAAACAATTTTATGTTGGTATAAAGACACAAGCAGGAATTATAACTTACTTATGCCTCTTGATAGTCTTTTGGCTTAGGCCTTTATGTCATCTCTATATTTTATGTTATGGTTTTAAAAAATAGTAATGTTTTACCATTTATTAAGGACCTATGTGTATGTGTCAGCACTATTCTAAGTGCTTCACATTTAGTAGTTTATTCAATCCTCACACCAGTCCCATAAGAACCACATTATTATTTTCCATCTTTTTACAAATAATAGAGGATTTCTGAAGCACAGAAATGTTAAAAGTGCGTAGTCTCCCAGAGCACAGAACTAGTTAATGGCTGAGCAGGGATTCAAATTTGGGGAGTCTGTCTTCAAATGGTTCCTAAACATTAGCTTATACAACACAAAGAAGCAATACAAGAGAAATAATCAAAATCTAAAAATATTTTCAGTCAGTAGTCATTTATAAATATGACTACTGGTTTCTAATTGTTTCAAAATTCAAGGTAATAAAAATGGGAATCAAATTGTTCAAATGCAAAAATCAATAGTTTTTTTTATATTTTAGTAAAGAAGGTAGTCTTTTGCTTAAGGAGTTATAAAAGGTGATTAGAAAGATTAGAAAGACAAAATAATAAAAATATTTAGGTGAATAAAAATTCAAAGTATTCTTCCTTTGGTTTCTTTAAAGCACATAAAAAATGAGTACCAAGGATGATTTCATGGTAGGTTGGGGGGACTCCACTAGACTCCGGATCAGGCAAAGTAGAACTTTGTTACCATAGAAAAGCAAAAGGAGACTACACATCTGCAAGTAAGGTGGCAAGTGCTTCAAATTTTGGGAACGCATCAGGAAAGTATGAGCTAGGGAACCAACACCCCCAGCCCCAGCAACAAGCTGATGTGTACCTCCTCCAGCTCTCCTACTTTCAGGTGGATGACCATAAGGTGTGTTTGACATTTCCCATAATTTCCCCCATGGGACTAAACATTTTAATCCAGTGATAGCTGTCTTGGTGTGCTGTGTTCTGGCTTTGATTTGGAATATTTATTCCTGCCTAATGAACGATGCCAAATTTTAGTGGCTTCAAACTACATCCATTTTTACTGCATTTCAGAGTTTTACAAATCAGAAATTTGGGCAGAGCCCAGCTCTACCTTTCATTTGATTCATATGACACCAACTGGGGACAGACACTCAGTGGTGCTCATTTGGTGACTATGTTGGTGTGGAGAATCAAAATAATTTTGCTCACATTCCTAACACCTCTGTGTGTGCAGCTGAAAGACTGAGTCTAGTGGGTTTTCCCTCTCTGTCCATGAATTAGCCCTCCACCTCGTCTCTCTAGCTAGGACTTTCAACAGACAAGAAGTGGGAGCTGCCAGTGTTTTAAGGCTTCATTCTAGAAGTTGCCATAATACCCTCTGTAATATTCTGTTGGTCAAAGAAATCATAATTCTGTCTCCTTGCACCAGATTGGAGGAGAGGGAGATAGAGTCCTTCTCTTGATCTTAGGGTTTTTAACATTTCTGACCCTCTTTAAACTGTCACACAACTTTTCTCCTCTTACTCCTTCTAGTGTTTTTTATCTGTTTTAAATTTTTATCACCCCAAAACTACCTTCTCTGAAATCATTTTCTCTGTTAGTGGGGGAAACCAAACTAAGGAATTTTTACATTTGCCTCCAAAAAGTGGGGAACTTTTATATAAAATCTTTATTTTGCTTCTTGTAACATCCTGAAGAAGTATATGTCTCTACCTATTTCTCATTAAATGGGTCATGGGTGAGAGACATGAGCTGCTTTGTCAAGTAAGCAGGAAAACTGAAGCTTTTCAAGCTTTAACTATAGTGTTTTTGCCTCTGTATCTATTGATGAAATAAGGAGAATAACCTTGAAAAGAGTCATTTACTTAAAGCAAGATTGATTTGTAAATGTCAAGCAGGACAGTACAGAGAGTACTGTTTCTCTTCTTTCTTTTTCCTCTTTTAACTCAGTTGAGAGATTCAGCTGGATTTAAGATACTTTCTTTTCTGATAATTTATCAAATGATCTTATCACTCAGTATGAAGTCAAAGGGGGTGCTAACTGGCTTACTCAACCTCATGTCAGTGAGTGTCACAGCTTCCCTGATCCCTAATTAGATTTACCAGGCAGTAGGACAGAAGGGGCAGTAACTTTCACTATTTCAGGCACCTTCCTGCTCATATTCACCACTTGTTTTAGTCAGCTTTTTTTTACTGCTGTAAGGAGAGGCGAGACCTCTGTTCAACAAGGACAGAATATATATCCCAAAGGCACACCCCCAGGGACCCCCTCCTCCACCCACCTCCTACTTGCCTTCAGTTACCACCTAGTTAATCTCTATCAGGAGATAAATTCACTGGTCGGATGAAGGCTTTCATAACCCAATCATTTCACCTATAATCCCTCTTGCATTGTCTCAGACATGAGCTTTTGGGGGACACCTGGTATCTAAAACATAATACTGCTCTTTTATTTAATCCTCACTTCAAGATAATAATGGGATTCTTTAGATGAAGAAACTAAGGCTTGGAACTAAGGTAGCAAGCAGGGATTTTAATGCAGTCTGTCTGGCCGTGGAGCAGATAGATTCAACTACACTTTTCTCTTTCCAATAAGAAGAAAATGCTTAGTGGCGATTTCCCTGTAGGTGAATTGAATTGCAGGCCCTGGGATACCATGAGGTTCTTTTGTACTGCAACTAGTCGTTTTAGTGCCCTGCTGGGGAAGTTGAAGCAATTTTCTCCTGCATGATAGGGCTCTAGATTTTATTATTATTTTTAAACAGCTCCTATTGAGGTCAAGTTTGACCTACTCCTGATATGATTGCTTTTCTACTTCTCCATGTTTTCTGAGGCTGCCTGTATTCTTGGCTGTTCATTCTTACAAATCACTGGGTTTTATTTTCTAAGTACTCACAATCTAGCTCTTGCTATCGTGTTTATTTTGTTCAAATGCCATTTTAGAACCCTTAGCATTTCCAGATAGTACAGTTGATGAAAAAGGTCTACAATAAGAAGCACCTCATAACCTTGCTAACATGATGTTATCAATTTAAAAATTTCTTTGCCTGTATAATGCATGGAAAAATAGTATATCATTGCTTGAAATGCCATTTACCTAATTATATCTAAGCAACTCTCCTATTTATTTTCTAAGTTTTCTTCTTTTTAAAATTGCATTATTTTGTTAATATTCTAAAATTGATTTGTAAACTTTCTATGTATATTAATACTTATATTTTGGGTGATGTAAGTGTACATTATTTTTTTGAAACAGAGATTGAACCCAGGAGCATATAACTCCTGAACCATATATCCAGCCCTTTTTATATTTTCTTTTGAGATAGAGTCTTGCTAAGTTCTTAGGGTCTCCATAAACTTCTTAGGCTATCTTTAAATTTGTGATATTCCTGTCTCCCAAGTTGCTGGAATTACAGGCATATACCACCAAACCTGGTTAAATTTTTCTTATAGTCTATAATTTCTATTTTAATTTTGTTTATGGCATATTTTTTTTTCAGAAACACTTAATTTTTAGGCAATCAAATTTATAATATTTTCCTTTATGGATTCTGGTTTTGCTATTTTGTTTAAGAACCAATAACAGAATAATACAAATATTCTCTTAAATTTATTATTACATTTTAATATATAATCTTAGATGATAATGTGTATATTTCTCCACCTAACTAATTTTCCCATCTATTGCTATCTTCTATCCTCAATAAAAATCAAAGTTTATTTAAAATATATATATCCTTAATGTTCCTATTTACAAGAATGTTTTCATATATTTCTCTTTATTTGGTTGCTAGTCTATTTTAATTAATTGTCTGCTCTAATACCATGAATTGTGTGTGTGTGTGTGTGTGTGTGTGTGTGTGTGAAAGAGAGAGAGAGACAAAGACAGAGAGAGAGAAAGGGAGAGAGACATGACAGCCTTTTTCTTTTTAGTAGGGACATTTGCTGCTATAAGTTATTCAAAACACTACTTCTGACCTCAGAAATTTTGATATTTTGTGTTTTCATTATCATTTGGTTCTAACATTTAATAATTTCCACTGTGGTTTCTAATTTGATCCTGGAATTATTTAGAAGTGTGTGTTTTGATTTCCAAATGTTAAATTTTATTTAGTTAGAGAAATTACTCTGTGATTTTAATCCTTCTAATTATATCAAAGCATGTTTTATGGTTTGGTATGTGGTCCATCTAGATGAATGTGTTATACACACTTATAAAAATTTTGTATCTTGTAGTTAGTTGCTCAGTATAATATTATATAAAAATAAGTTTATCAATTAGTTCAGGATAATAGAGGTGTTTATTTTATCTCTGACTTTTAACTTTTTATTTTGTGTAGTAATTCTATCAGTTTCTAAGGAAGGGATGGAAAATCTCCTCCTGTGTGTGTGGAACAATCTATTTCTCCTATTAATTTTGTCAGTTTTTGTTTTTGAAGTTTTGAAGATCTGTAATTTGGCATATAGGCATTTATGATTGTTATATCTCCCTGATGAGTTTAGCTTTTATTATCAAGATACTCTTTTTATCTCTGGTAGAGTCTTTTAGAAAGGCTATTTAATCTAATATTAATATAACTGCACTAATGGTCTTATACATTCCATTTGCAAGCACATCATTTTTCTTTCATTTACTTTCAAATTACTGTTGTCATTATATTTAAAGTTGGTCTCTCTAGAGTTGCATCTTGCTATATTTTTCATTATGTTAATTATTGTTTTTTAATTGGAATGATTAGACCATTTAAAACAATGCACAATAGAAGTTCAGTCTCCATTTATTCTTTCTTACTGTTTGTCCTCTATTTTTTAATTTCTCTGTTCCATCTTTCTTGCTTTCTTTTGGTTTTCTTTTTGTTGTTGTTGTTGTTGTTGTTGTTTAAAGACTTTTAACCTACTTGCCTTTTAACTGTATTTCTCAGAATTAGTTTCTTAGTGTTTGTTCTACACATCTTTAATTTTTCCCCATCCTGCTTGGAGTTAATATTGTGCTACTATTCATAAAATTATAAGAAGCTTGCCACCATATGGTGCCATTTTTCTCCACCTCCATTTTGTGTATATTTTTGTCAAATAAATTACATCTACAGATACAATAAACCCTGCACAATGCCACAATGTTGTTAAAAGTTTGACTTGAAACAGCTATATGCAAACTTCCCTCCATAAAGACAATTCCTAGTTGTGTTTATTTCTTCCTCAAAATGCATGATATCATTTCAATTCACTCTGAAGAATTCCTTTAGCATGTCTTGTAGAATGCATTTTCTGGTGACTAATCTCTTAATGTTCTTTTATATTTATTTTGTATTTTATTTTAATTTCATCATCATTCTTGAAAGATTCTTTCAACACTTTAGGCTGTCATTCCACAGATTGAAATGTTCCGTGTATAGTGTATTGTTTTCTTCTAGCTGCTATCATGATTTGTCTTTTTATACTTGGTTGGTTTTCAGTGATTTGGCTATAATATGCCTATGTGTCATTTCTTTTGTATCCATATTTATCATAATTGGAGTTTATTATGCTCCTTAACTGTATGATTTTTGTCTTTTGTAAACATTCCTGTTTTTATCACTTTTTTCAAAAATGTTTTCTATTCCTTTCCCTATCTTCTTTCTGGGACTTTAATTACATCAGTGTTAGTCCTATCACTATAGCCCTTTGGTACTTTTTTTTTTCAGACAATATATTTTCTGTTGTAAGTTTCTATTGATCTGTATTGGAGTTTGCTTACTTTTAAAAAAAGTAATATATAATCAGCTATGAATATCCTCTGATTTTTAATTCAGTATTTTGTATTTATTTCATAATTTTCAACTTCTGTTTCTCAGTTGAAATTGTTTTATGTTTTTATTATGAACATATGTTTCATTCTGACTTTGAATTATAGTAACAAGTTACTGATTCAAAATTCTTTAGAGCCTATTTCAACTTCTTGGACTTCTCGGGGACAGGTTTTTTTTTTTTTTTTTCTTATACTTTACTCTTTCTGAATAAATCTAGTAATTTTGAATTGTATACTGAATATATTAGTGGTATACTATAGAGACTCAGATTCTGTTTCAGAAGAATTCTGATATTTTCTTTTGTCAGGCAGTTAATTTGGCTGAATCTGTGTCTTTCATGCATTTGCATCAGAAGAAATCTCTGGTTTGTTTAGATTTAATTGGCAGCCTGAAATCTACCCCATATGTGTGAGATAAGGGGTTAGCCAGAAATAAGGGTAGAATATACACATAGAATTTTGGACTTTTCCAATTTGAATTAATTTTCTGGGATTCCTGCCCAGCCTTGTTTTCCTACTGCGGAAATTGCCTGACCTCTGTCCTCTAGGTGTTCTGAGTTTTTGTCCTCTTGCTTGGCATGGAATAGGAGCTAAACTTAGGTAAAAAGCTATGAAAAGTTCACTTGCCTAGTACCTAATAATAATTTTATAAATTTGTGATAGCTAGTAAGTATGAAATTCTTCTCGGCTTGTTTCTTGACAATTTTTCTGCATTTGTTATTTGGTATAGAAATTTCACTTACTTCGTCTAGTTTAAACACAACATATTACAGTCAAATAAAAAAATGCCTTAAATTAAAAAAAATTACATAAAGGAAGAGTTTATGAGAATATCATATCTCTTTTTATCTATTTTGATTTTATTTCTTGTAATCAATAAATTATGTTAATTTCTTTTTTCTTTATGTGCATATATTAATTATTAAGCTTACGCATTTTTACGGTCTTTTTATATGTTCTTTTTAGATACTTTTTTGAAATATTTTAATGCCATTTTCAAGTGACTTTTTCTGGATGATGAGAAACAGGTTATTTATGTAACTATATTCAAGACATAAGCATATTACCAATAAATTAATAATTCATATGTTTATAGTAGACCCTCTTGGGATTACTACTAATGTAACATTGTATAATAACATCAGGGCATTAAAATTTTTGTTCTGTTTCTTAAAAATAGTCTATCTCTTTTGCTATCTTATTACATTTACTAAAGTCTCTAATATTTTGAATAATAAATTTATAATAATAAAATATGTGCTTACATCTCATTGGTAAAATAGTAAATTTTTAAAAACTTTTGGAAAATATTTGGTTTGGTAACATTTAATAATTACCCATAATATTTTTAAATCTGCATATCTATTGACTAAGTGATTTCTTCTTCAAAAATCTTTCTTCAATATAAATGAAGACTAGTACATGGTATATATGTTAAGTTGTGTTCATTTCTTTACTATTTTAAATTGCAAAAAGACCCACTGGAGAATAGCATGAATGTCCATAAATATAGAAGTAGTTGAATAAATTGTGATAGGCACATAATGTGAAATATTATGTGGTCTTTAAAACAAATCAGTCTGTTGTTTATTCATGTGAAGTGATGTATACTTTATATGATAAAACAAGTGGTAAGAGCAATCCTAATAGCTGTGAGGATTATCTCATTGTGTTTTGATTTTATTTCCTTGATGGTTATTGATTTTGAGCATCTTTTCATAAGGGTATTTATATGTCATTTTTAGCAATATCTATTCATGGCTTGTATTTATTTTTTAATGGGATTATTTGATGCTTTTGCAAGTGAATTGTAGGAATACTTTATGTATTTTGAGTATTAGTTGTTTATCATATATATGATTTATAAATATTTTCTCCCATTTTGTAGACTATCTTTCATTTTACTGATTGCTTCCTTTGCTGTGCAGAAAACGTCTTTGTTTTGTGTAATCCCACCTGTTTATTTTTGCTTCTGTTTTTGCCTGTGGTATCATATCCAACAAATCATTGCAAATGCCAGTGTCAAGTTTTCTCTTCATTTTCCATTGGAGTTTTGTGGCTTGAGATTTTACATTTTAGTTTTTAATCCATTTTGAATTGGTTTCTCCATATGATGTAAGATACACATTCAATTTCATGATCTTGCATGTGGGTATCCAGTTTTCCTATTTTCATTTGTTGAAGAGGTTTTTTTTTTCTCCATTGTGTATTCTCACCCACCACCATTTTGTGGGCTTAAATTAACCATTGATGGGTTTATTTTTAGGTTTTACTTTTTGTTCCATCCATAATATGTCTTTTGTACTAGGACTGTACTGTTTTGATAGCTAAAGCTTTATAATATATTTTGAAACCAGCTACTGTAATACCTCACTTTGTTCTTGTTGAAAATTACTTGGGCTATTTTGGTAGATTGGAATATAGAAAAAAGAGAGAGATCATATACATTATAGGTGGAAATGTAAATTAATATAGCCATGATGAACATAATATTGTATTTTCAAAGATGTAAGAAATCCCATTTCTGAGTGTATATCAAAAATGACTGAAATTAGACTCTCATAGAGATGTGCATTCTCATGAGCATTATAACTCTATATAACCTTTTTATAGTAGCAAAGACAGGGAAACAACATGGGTGTTCATTGACAGAATAACTGAAGAAAGAAAATGTGCTGTACACATTCTATGAAATATTGTTCATTACAAAAGAAGGAAATTCTGGTTTTGTAACCACCCAAATGAACTTGGAGAATAAATAAACTATACATGGGACATCAGATAATTCACTTATACCAGGAATATATAGTATCAAACTCATTAAAAAAAAGAGTAGAATGGTGCCTAACAGAGGTTTGGGAAGAGGGAATTGAGGATATGTTAGTCAAAGGTCACAAAGTTTCACTTATGCAAAATGTATAAATTCTTGGGATCTACAATATAGTTCCTGTGGTTAAGACATACCATATTTGTTATGAAATTAGATATTATGTTCAGTGTTCTTACAACAACAAAAAGAAGACAAAAGAGGAAAGAGGAAACTTTAGAGTTAATAGGTTTATGGTGATGGTTGCACAGCCATATACTTTCCTTCCAAGTTATCAAGATGTGCTTATTAAGTATATCCACCTTTTGGTATGTGAATTTTACTTAATTTTAAAAAAGAAAAAAAGAAAACGAAATACAAAAATAAAAACAAACCAACAAAATCCAGCTTTTATTTAATGTTATGTATATATTTTCTCAGTGTGGGGAAGAAGAGAAAATTATATGAACATATTTCAAATGTTTACAGACATTGAGAGTAGGATATGGAAGAGTATATAACAACTTGTAAAGTTGGTAACATTTGACAGAATATGGACTTAAGAAGAAAAAGGAGAAATGATTAATGCATTATATCCACTGTTTTATCCACCATTTGTTATCCAAGTATTGCTAAGATAAGTATAATGCTAAGAACCCTCGTTATAAACTTAAAAATTAAAAAAAAAACATAAAAGCAGTGCTGTAATTAGATTGCATTCCTTTATTTTCAGAGTTTCTTTTTTCTAATATTTATAAATGTGTTTCTAAATTAATCCTTGGTAAACCCCAACTAAATCAGCTTACATAAATATGTAAGAGTCCTTAAGACCTTCAAGGAATCTACACAAGACCATATTACCTAAAAATAGAATGCACTCAGAAATATTGGAAATTTATATGGGTATATTTAAAGTAAAAACATTGTGTATTGGATTTTGAACTTTTGAATGATTAGCACTGATGGTTTCACATATATAATTTTAATATTTATCCACAGCATTTGTAGGATATATTTGCTATCACCTTTAATTCAATATTGGATTGATTTTGAAACACTTCTTAGATATGCTCGAATGTTCCATTCACTTGACTAGGTTAATTTTTAATACTACCCAGACACCACTGGCTTCCTGGCTGTTTTTGCAATTAACCTCTAGCCTATTGACAACAACACTTTTAATTATTATGCCCTATATTTATGAAATAGAGTACGTCCTCTAAAATAACAGGCTATTGATTTCAATTGCCATTTTAAATGCAATTGAAAATCTAATCATTTTTTGTAAAGCTACTGAATATTCATTTACCATACTTCTGTGCTCCATCAATACAAAACTTGCTTCATCTTAAAAGATTTTGACAGTATTTTATTCAATAATATTCATTAAATAAAAAACACTTGTGCCTGCCATTCTGTTGTTTCAACAGGAGTTAAAAGAGACCACTATTTTGAAATATGTGTATGGTCTTTCTTCCTTTTTGTATAATTTATATCAAATTATATTTTAAAATGCCATTTCATGGTAGAATATATGTCTACTTTAATGACCTATTTTCTCCACTCTCAGTTTGACTCTAGCTAGAGGACTAGACATTAGTTACTTCATGTGATGCATTGACATATTTTCTTTGGGTAAATTAGTGGGAGGCTGTTTGAAGACAAATGCTTTCTTTTGTATCTTCTCTAAGTTTTATATAGAATGTTTAAGCTGTATGATTACATTTTACTGAATACAAAGTATGCCTGAATTCAATTTATATTTTAAGTTATTTATACACTAAACAATATTTCTGAGAGGTTATTATCTGCTAGAATTTGTGTTAAGCTTTTGTGAATTATTTTATTTAAACATAATTTAAATATGTGATTTTAAAAATGTAAGTTGAAATTTCCAGATACTTTGCTTCAGTGAATTAAAGGAATATACATTAAAACTAGAATAAAAGTCATGTTATTAAAGACATCATTGTTTTATTTTAAACAATGATAAAAGTAACCATTTATGGTTATTTATGACAAGGGAACTGATTCAGATTCTATTTTTTCTTGCCTATATGTTGAAGTCTAAAATATGACCCTTCTTATCTATTTCTTAGTAATTTATTTATTTATTTAGTCCATAAGAATTATCATATTGTATGCCAATCATGACGTTTGCAGGCACTGCTTAAATGAATATGAATCACAGTTTATGACCTGGAGGAGCTTTATATCCAGAAAAAGTAAACAAAAACATTACAAATTTATTTTGAGAAATGATGCAACAGTAGTATGGGTAATGATCATGAAGGAGTAACAGTACATAACGACCATGTGTAATTGCAGTCACTTCTAATGAACAAATGTTTAAAGAAAAGGATTAACAAGAATGCAGACACATGTTACAGTGTGTGCATCGAAAATTGAGAAATGTGAACTGAAAGATTAGATCTGGAGGATTTCTAGAAATCCAATGTGAGTGAAGTGTCAGATTCAAGAGCAGAATGGCAGCCGGGTGAAATGGCTCATGTCTGTAATCCCAGCAGCTCAGGAGGCTGAGGTAAGAGGATCCTGAGTTCACCAATCCTCAGCAATTTAGCAAGGCCCTAAGCAACTCTATGAGTTTCTGTCTCTAAATAAAATACAAAACAGGACTGGGAATGTGGCTAAGTGGCCAAGTGCCCCGGAGTTCAATTCCTGGTCCCCACCCCACCCCCCCCAAAAAAAAAAAAGCAGAATGGTAGGCAAGAAATTACATTACATAAGTCAGAAGGGTGGGATCCTGATATGATTTATTTTCCAAAATGATGAGATTATTATTTATCTTTTAGTTTTTAAGAAGATTTTTATGACTAATATTGAGTTCAAGGTAAATAACTCTGGAAGGTAAAAAGTATGTTAGGAAAACAATGGAGACAAGGAAAAGAAACAGGTCAAATTTGAGTCATTTAAGTGAGGTTAATCAGGATTGCTACTGAGACAATCTTGACTCACATAAAGAAAAAGCTGGGGTAAAGAGGTATTGGGGGAACTAAGGAAGATGGAAGATTGAGAAGGTTACATTCCAAGCTGCTCCTGCTGAGAGACTGAGGTAGCTACGGACAAGCAGCTTCTTAGTGAGGTGGGTGAAAGAAAGATTTTATTGGGATTTAATACTGAACACTCCAAGCAGGTTGGGACTCAGAAAGTCGGATACAATGAAATAATGAAGAAAACCCGCCACCAGCATTAGCTGCCAAAGCTGACTCATCACAGGCAAAGCAAGGAGGGGGACAAAAGAAGCCACATTTCAGGTGGCTCCATGGCATGTCTTATGGGGAAATATGAGATCAAGGACATTGCTGGATTAATATAGAGGCTGTATTGCACAATATCCTCTTGTAGGAAAGACGCCTTGTGTTTCCTGGTTGTCTTCAGGGAGCCAAGGCAGGACCCATCTTGTCACTGTGCTATGGTGGTCAGCAGTGGGACCAGTAGGGACCAGGAGCCAAGACCTGGGAAATCTGAACTGGGTTCCAAAAATGGACCAGAAAGATGCCTGTTTCATGAACTAGACTGTGCCTAAGAGACTAGGAGAAAATCAAGTGCAGAAAGTGTTTTACCCAAACACTTTCAAGGAGTCCTGAGAGAGCCCAAGTTCCCTCTTCCCCTCTGCTTTGAGTTTAGTGGCTCATGCAACTAGCGGGCAGGTCAGGAATAGGAATTTGAATGGGCAGGCAAGAGTGACTGTGTACTTGGGAACTGAGCATGGGAGACCAGGAAGGGCATGTTCCACAGGCAGCATGTGGTTGGGGTGGGGCAAGAGATTGGCTCCTATGCCTCTTGAGTAAATCCCAGGGGCGTCTCCTGGGGTAAGTCTCCCAGCATGGATCAGCAGTTGCCAAGCCCTGGGTATTGCTGATTTAATTTCTCCAAAACAATCATCACTCAACAAGCAAAGCAGGAGGCATCACAATTCCAGACCTTAAATTATACTATAGAAGTATAGTAACAAAAATGGAAAAGTATTGTCACCAAAATAGGCATGAACACAACAGTGGAACAGAATAGAAGAGACAGAGACAAACCCACATAAATACAGTTATCCCGTACTAGACAAAGCGACCCAAAAATATATATTAGAGAAAAGATAACTTCTTTAAGAAATGGTTCCAGGACAACTGTAAATCCATATGTAGTAGAATGAAATTTAACTCTTATTTCTCATCATGCACAAAACTCAAAGTGGATCAAAGACCTAGGAATTAGATGAGGAACCCTGCATGTACTTACTAGAAGAAGGTGTAGAGATAGCACTCCCACGTGTTGCCTTAGGAACTCACTTCCCCAGCAAGACTCCTAAAGTGCAAGAAGTATAATAAAAAATCAACAGATGAGATGAAATAAAACTAAAAAGCTTCTTCACAGCAAAGGAAACAATCAAGAATGTGAATAGAGAGCCCAGAGAATGGGAGAAAATCTTTGCCAGCTATACCTCAGAGAGGGCTTTAATTTCCAGTATATTCAAAGAACTCAAAAAGCTTACTACCAACAAACAAACAAACAAACAAAACAACAACACCAAAACAAACAAGCAAACAAACAAACTCATGGTCCATGAGCATACAATGTCCTAGAAAGCAGTGGGAAAGAGTTTCAAATGAAAGGCAAAAGAGCAAACAGATGAGAAGAGGTGCCCTAGTGATAACATGCCTTGCCTCTAATTATAATTCACTGTGGTGTGATCTTGAGCAAGATGTCTCAGAATGTGATGTTCCTCAGCTATAAAATGGGAATAATGGTTTCTACCTTTTATTAGTTGTTTTAAGGATTAATAAAAAGCAATACTCAAGACCTAATAGGTTGCCAACAGCTGTTTCTCAATATTACTATTTGAAAAAGCTGGTCAAACATTCCAAAATTTGCAACAGGCAAGTGAGAGACATTTTCCATCCAATTTGTCTTGCAAATGGACATAGGTGTTCATTTTATTATACTTTCTTCTCATCAGAGACACTCATGGTATAAAATAAAATTAAAAATGTTAAAACTTAGAAATCCATCTGTTTCATTATTGGAAGAGAGGAAGCTAATCCAGCATAATCAAAGACAAAAGTCACTTGCTTCTCTGAAGATGTAGTTACTTACGGGGTATATCAGTATAATATTGCAGAAAGTTTTCAAGATAAATAATTCTCCTAATCTACTGAGAGCCACCATAACACATTGATCTGGTTTTGATAACCATGTCAAAAATAACTGGCTGCATTGAATAATGGTCCAAAGGGAATATAAGCCTATGGAAACTGTTTCTCTGATAATTGTATATTTTCTTATCATGTTTGTTACCACTTTCCTTCTACTTTAAATTGAAGAAGACATGTAAAGAATGACTAAGCAAAGCCTGTATTGTTATTTATTTGTCACATGAAGACGATTGTCACTAGAAGCAGCATACAAGGTTTATTTCTCCCATCAAGGTTGAGGGCAAAAGTAAGCATGGGGCATGTTTCATTGCAAGCATCATCCCACATGGGAACTTGAGAAGTGAATTCATCATCTCCAGACAACATTTGCTACATTTGATGATGTTTGCCTCTGATGCACATGGATTACCCTTAAGGCATTATAAGTTTCATAAAATTAGAAAATATATAGTGTGTGTTCTATAATGGGCATGAATTATAAGCATCTTTTGCAAACCTGGTGAAACAGCATTTCTAAATTATTGGTACTTATCTGCCCAGTCAGTGTACCTGAATTTGAGGGCAAGTGTAAATTGATATTTTGCAAGTTTAGGTGGCTATATAGAAGCATACTTTTAATTCAAGACTTTTTAAATGAATAAAAAAAATTAAGAATGAATACATCCACTATATAGAAATAATAATATGCCATTTACATGAACACTATTATTTGCCTGATGAATTATAAGTAGTTTACCTAGCACTCTTAAGCTAACTTTCAATTTCTTCTAATTAAGTAGGCACTGAAAATACCTATGCAGACATGGGTAAAAAGGTGATCTCTGTTCTCATCATTTCAATATTCATTTCTCTTATTGTCTGGGTTATGGTGATATTTTTTTTTTTTTTTTGTAGCCCGTGGCATGCTGCAGTGAAACATTGCCTTGTGGTTTCATAGTACCAGAGCACTAGCTTTGGTGTTGGGCAGATGTGTTCATATTTGCTGTCACGCTACTCACTGATTTGGTGATGTGGTCAAGGCATCCCCCATGATAAGCCTTGGTTTTTGCAAAAGGAGAGAATAGTATGAGTTTACATGTTGTTTTGAAGATCAAATAAAACAATATCTATAAGTTGATGGCCTCAATGTCTAACACACTGTAAAGTTTTTATCATTAGTGTTATTGCCACCAGCTTGGCCAATTTCCCAATTACATAATATTCTTACTCTCCAATGTCAGATGTGCTTAGAGTTCATATTTTTATATAATAAAGTCTTAATTGTTCCTCTTAATATTAGGATTACTTCATTTAATAATGCTTTCTTAAAATGCTTATTGCCAATTTTTATAAATAATTTCTTTCCAAATTTAGATCCAGTCTTAGAGATAATTTTCTCTTTCTTCCCTGAAAATTGTTTGTATATTTATTTTCCAGATTCTCAGAAATATATCCTCTCTTCAATAGTATCGTTTGATTCACAGATAACTCTGAATCTACTGGATAGAAATTAGAAAGAATGTACCTCAATTATACAAAGAATAACATTTAGCTTGCATTTGTTCTCAAAGTGAACTTTCATTTTAGAGAAACATGAGTGCTTTTTTAAAAAAATTTTGTCAACACAAAGCTTCATTATTCAATCATTTCACATTTATAATAAAATCTCTACACATATCTGCAGATACAGATCATGTATTTTTACCTATATACTTTTAAAATTTTAACTTTTTTTTCAATAATAGGGATTAAACTCAGAGGCACTTTACCACTGAGCTATTTTATTTCTATGTTGAAACAAGGTCTCCATAAGTTGCTGAAGCTGGCCTCAAACTTACGATCCTCCTGCCTCAGCCTTCCAAGTCACTAGTATTTCAGGAGTATGTCCCTATGCCTGGCTTATTTATTTTTCTTAATGCTTTTTATTTTTCAGAAACAATAGGAAAATCAGAGACAAAAATGTGAGAGAGATCACAGTGAGATCTTTGTCTCTCTTTTTCATCACTAAGTGGCAATCTTGTTTTATGGGACAGGGATTTTAATTCTGAATTTTTCTGGCAATGATACTGCTTAGAATCTCCCTAAGGACAGTGGGCTATTTTATAAGATGATGCTTAAACTACAGCAAAGGAATAACTAGAGTCTTGCTCTAGACATGATTGATGATAGCCTTTTATGGAGTAACCAAATTATAAGTGACAAAGACAAAAGGGTGTGACTTTTCTCTAGCATCTGTAACTGGATCAGCAGAATACTTGACAGGATGCATTGTTTAAGTTGTTTATTCTGATGTACAAAAAAATTAAGAATTTTGCTTGTTTCCTCATAAGTAAGTAAAATGGAAATTCAAAAGTTTGTAAAATGAAAGAGGGGTTTACTATTGGGAAATAGAGATTAAATTCTCAATGTAACACTAAATATGCATATGAATGTTTCATATTCAGTACTGTTAAATTGATTGCATTTGGAGATAGGTTGCATTTGGATATAGGTTGCATAAACTGATTTCATGTGGATATAGGTTGCATTCCATGTAGTCTGTATTATGTCACTGTAGTAATAGCATCGTATTTATGATATCTATTTCCCTTGGACACTACTTAATATGAGCACTAAAATAAAATTTTATCAAATTAAATTTTTCATAGACTGTTTAAAAATATACTTTTCTTTGTGTGAAAGGTTTTTCTTTCAGTGATTCTTATTTCTCAAGAACACAGGTTATTGCAATCACAAAAAATAATGCACCTCAATGATTTACACAAATAACACATGTCATCTTGTTTATTGTTTATTCAATTTGAATTTTTAAATCCATTGATGTTATCTTGTTTATACTAGCAATCCAAGGCCTGCTCTTAATAAATTTATTTCCCTATCTATAAAACAGTAATCACTTGATCTTTTATTAATTGTTAATTAATACAAGTGCACGTGCAATCTTTATCCTTTTCATAATCATAGAGTAACAGTTTGCAAAAAGATAATGTGCTTGAGTAAATTGCATTGTCTCAACAGAAGTTGCCTGGGGGAAAAAAAACTGGTGGAAATATTTAATCCACAAAAGCAATGCTATTTGTGGAATACATATAATACAAGTTTTAAATTACATCTAGTTTTATTTTAACCCTAAGAATACTGTTACACGTATTGCCTTGAGATTGTAATTAGAATATCATAGAACCTGTTTGTTGATAAACATTTTCTTAATCCTTGCCATGTTCCACATACAGTCAATCCTCAGTACCCTGGGGGTTTGGTTTCAGGACCCCCATGGATACCAACTATGGATGCTCAAGTACCTTATGTAAAATGTGATAGAATTTGCATATAAACTATATGCATTCTCACATATCCTTTAAATTGTCTCTAGATTATTTTTATACCTACTACAATGTAAATGCTGTATAAAACATTTAGAAGATAATACCAAGAAAAAAAAGAGTCTGCGTATGTTTAATACAGACATAATTTTAAAAGTATTTTTCTTGCATAGTTGGTTGAATCTCAGAGGCAGATACCACACAGAGGGTAACTGTATTAGTCTTTTATTTTATTTTATTTTAGTGGAGGTGGACATAGTACAATTATTTTATTTGTTTTTATTCTTATGTGGTGCTCGGGATAGAACCCAGTGCCTCACGTATGCTAGACAAACACTCTACCACTGAGCCACAAACCTGGCTCCTGTATTAGTCTTTATAGATGTGTATTTAAGAATATTTTTTAGAATACAAATATTAACTCATTGAAATAGTAATCCTAAGAGACAGTAATTTTCACTTTAGAGGTAAGGAAACACAAAGGTGAAATAACTGCCTAAGTTCATGCACCTGGTAAATAGTAGATGTAGGAATAAAATTCTGTCAATCTTGTTATAGACTTTGTTTTTAATCACTATGTTTGATGCTAATATATAGTAGATTTTAAATAATATAGGTAATGTGTGTATATATGTGCATTATATACAGTACATAATATTATGTATATATTATGCTAGGCAGCAATAAATTTGGAGGAAACAGATTAGAAAGATGTTCTGTTAATTATGTATTAGGTGCTTCTTTGTTGAGATACTTGAAAGCTGAATTGGTGAGAGAGGTCTAATTCCCTTAAGAACATTGTCAAATAGAGACTGAACATATGATTTCTATATTCTTTAACTAACTAGCAGGGTGGACATGTTCACCAATTTAACAATTTGAGGGATGGAAAATTCTTTAATTTTTTTTTTCCCTCCTGTTTTCTGTTGAATTATTCTGCATTCACATTAGAGTTCAGGAATGTTTTTTTTAAAAAAACCCAAATCTGAAGCTGTGTCCCCCACACTGATCAGTATGCTGGGAGTTGACATCCCCTGCTGGTTCTCTTTGAGGAATTTCACAGCACCCTCCACACTTCACAGTGAAATCCCCCACAAGTGCTACCCAGTCTTCCTCCACCAGTGACCTATGTCCAGACTTTTACCAAGTGATTGAAGATTTATTTAAAATAGGTGGTTAATGGAGAGTAATGGTTTATTTTTTATGTTTATATTCTATCTTCACTTAAACTAGAAGAGACAGCGATACAACAGGGTTAAAGAGGGGGAGCAAAAGTTTCATGAATTAGAATCACAAAGAAGACCTGTTAAGATTTCTGGGTCCCATTCCCTGAGTTGATTTCTAAAAAGTTCCCAGGTGATGGCGACTCTTGTATTTTGGGGGATTGAGCATTAAGAATTTCTAATTTCTATATTAGGACATAAAATGGGATCTGAACTTCCTTGTTATCAAGTTCTTGAATTTCAAGATTAGTTTCTGTCATTCATCTCATATCTACCTAGTAGTAGCAAAGGCAAAACTCAGATTCCTCTAAATATGTGTTCCTGTTGAGTAGTTAATATGTGTACATATTAATGAGATAAAGTGTGGTGTTTTGATCCAAGTATATGTTCTGTAGTGATCAACTCAGGGTAATTAGCCTATCTATGACCTTAAGGTTTTATAATTTCTTCATGGTAGATAAATTTGAATCCTCTATTTTGAGATGTATAATGAATTACTGCTAATTCACCCCACTGTGTTAAAAAACAACCAGAACTTATTCCTCTTATCAAACTATATGATTTTTCCTGTTGAAAAATATGTTCCCATCCTTTCCTCCCTCCCACTCTCCCCAGTGTCTGGTAACTGCTATTCTACTATTAAATTATATGAGACCTACCTTTTTTAGATTCTACATAGCAGACCATGCAGTGTTTTGTGCCTGACTTATTAATTTGATGGAAGTTCATTAAAAAGAAAAGAGAATTCAGGTTTGGGGTATGAGGAAAAGTGAGTCAGAGGTGAAAATGTGGATAATGATGTCTTAGGGGTCTTTAGAAGTTCACTAGATTAAAATGCATTCAGTAAGTAGGAGGATTACAGGAAGTAGAAAATATGACTTTTTAAGACTGGTTCATTAATATACTTTTATATAATCGACAATGTAGTAAAATCTAGGAAATATATATATTTCAAAACATCTTTTGAGATAAAGTAAAACAGGAGTGATGAAAATATTTAGAAAAAGAAATTAAAATGCTTTTCTCATAATAAAAGTAATTTTCCATATTTTCTATATTGAATGTAGCTCAGAAAGTAATTTGTCCTCTTTATTGTAGAGTCTGGTTTTGTTAAATATTGTTAAATTTTACTTTAAATGCATACTATATATTCAATAAATAAATTTGAATGTTCACTCTTTCAGTAAACATGTTAAATTAAGGGCCAATATGCTTACAATATTTAGAATCAAACTGTTATATATTGAGCATCTATAAGAGTGTCTGAACCCTGTTAGATATTCAATAAATGTTTTGGAATAAGGCAAAGAATACATAAACACAACCAACCATTTAAAGGACTACCCAATTTCTTAAAGGCAGCATATTAAAAAGAAATCTTCCTAAAATATTTATTTTCCTGGATACAAAGCATATCAGAGTAAATGGTGCTGTGTGCATAACAGGATAAAGATCTCTTGTCAGTGGCATATTTTACAAAGGTAGAGGCCATTCCAAGTGGGTTTTGTGATCCCTGGCTCTATCCAGCTTCAGTGAATGTCTGCATAAATTCATGTATCCTTGATTCTCAGACAGGAACTATGTTCCCACTTCTGTGTCCAGGTAGCTGCTTATGTACCATTTCAAATTGGAAGCTAACCTTTTCAAAATGTCAGCACACTCACTTTACCATCTTTATAATCACCAGCAATTTACATTTATTCAGTAGCTTCACAGCTTGAGTACTGTGTAAAATTCTTTTATTCTCTGAGAACTTGTGTTCCAAAGAAGAACCATCCACCTCATATTACGGTATATCTTTCAACAGCTTCACTGCTTGGGATTGGAAAATTCCATCTTTTTTGTTGATAAGTGAGATTTTCAAAATGACCATCTACTCATAAGTTAATTGCAAACACATAGGGAATTGAAGCTGATTGAATCTGTTGGGTGTGTGCCTTTTAAATTCTTTTAAAAAATCTTTTATTAGCTGTTGGTGGACCTTTATTTATTTTTATGTGTTGCTGAGAATCGAACCCAGTTCCTCACACATGCTAGGCAAGTGCTCTACCATTGAGCCACAATCCCAGTCCTTAAATTCTTAATCTTAAAATGAAAGGCCCCCTGCAAAGATTCATGGAAAAAAGTTAGAGGACCAAGTTTCTAGAAAATTTTACAGGATGTGGCCATGTTATTCAACTTAATAATTCTACTGAATTATGTGATTGGACATTTGACTCATAATTGTATAAATGTTGGAAAGCTAAATTACAACAGGTTGTTCAGGCAGCAAGTCATTAGTGACTAATGTTGCTAATGTCTGCAGTCTAAAAAAAATGAATATCTCAGTTTTCTAAAGTATTCTGTTTTACAGAAGCAATGAAAGTCTTTAAATCCCTTAAAGCCATAAAATGAACAATTATATATGGCATCATTAAGACATATCTTCAAAAATGTTAGAAATGGAATTTCTATTTTAATCTTGTTATTATGTCCAGTGAGAGAAAACTTTGATTGTTTTCTTATTATATTGCTTGGAGGACAGAGTTCAGTGGGCAATATGGGTAGGGTCATTTTCTTCTACCTCAATTCAAGATCCAATTTGGATAGATTCTAAATAGACAGACCTCATAGCTAAGCGGATCCATTATCATTCTCTATACTTGTTTTCCCCAAATACTCTTCTTCTAGTCCTAAGGGAAGTGTAAATGATAGATAAAAGGCAAAATGATATGTTTTTCAGTATTACATGTCCTCTGTTCCTATGGTGTTCCTGATAGCAACACTGTTGGCTTTATCAGATTGATAACTCCAGTAGCCCAGCAGAGAAAAAAAAAATAACCACAGTACAAAAGAACCATATCATTGGTCTTTTCTGTACCCTGCAATACTGTTACACACACTTTAGAGACAATGTGATTTATTAATTTTATAAAGCTGGTGCAGTTATTTGGTTTATTGCTTATCTCCTTCTCCCTTGAGGTTTAAAATGCCAATTGGTTAAAAAATGACCAAAACATGACCATTCAAGTATTAATAATTCTGTAAGGCAGTCTGCAAAATTTGTGTACCCTCAGCTTTGCAAAAAAGAATAATAGACAAAGATGCATTTTAATTATTTTGCAAACTAATTAACAAAAGTGGAATAAATTGGTTATTTACACATTTTGCATAAACTAAAAGAAAAACAATGAAAATCATTATTCAGAATGCATCCCAGGAAAATATCAGTCTGGTTCCTAAGGACAGACATCACTGTAGATATAACTATGAAGCATCTCATAATTCTAAGACATCTGCACCAGCAGTATCTGAGATTTTTATTACATTGATTGTTTTACCAATTTGTGCACAGCAAAATTTATTGTAATTAATCACTGAGTTTTAATTAGAAATATTCTGGTCTTATTTCAGATCACCATAATGACCCACATGCTGCTTTTTTTTTTTTTTAACTGATCTTTGTGATTTCACTGACTTTTGCCTTTACTAGGTAAAACTAATGTCCTTGTGTGTCCAAACCCAGAAAGTATGGCAAGTAAATTTCTCAGTGATGGTTCTTATATGGACATATTAACCTATCATTACCACATTGTAATGGCATAAAATAATGGTCTTTAGACACCTGTTTTATTGAAGCCCTTGGGACTGGAATGTTAGACTCTACTAAAGTTAGCCCCTCTCTCATTATCACTATGATCAGTTCTTAGGATGATAACTTTGATGCCACAGAAAGTAATTGCTTTCCATTCTTCCAATAATATGTGACATAAATATCATATTGGTTTTTTTTAGAGCTGATTAAAGCCCCATTGATCTTATGGGTTAAGATAGAAGGAAGAGACTAGAAATATGTTTGTTACTCTCTGAAAAACTGCCTTGAGGAAGCTTGAGAGACATGTAATACACACATATAGAGAGAGCAAGAGAAGGAGAGACAGGCAGAGATAAGACGGTAGGAAGCCCAAAAGACTCTTGCTTCCATTTTTGGATAAAACTGTCCCTGAGACATTTTTTAAACATGGTTGTCTCATTTACTTTAAAACGGACACCAGAACAAAACCTACTTTTGGTGCTAGATTTGTTCACTTCATAAATTAATAAAGTAACATACAAGAAATAACATTTCAAGCTTGTGGGGGAAATTGCAACATATAACAATTTTTATCTGATTTTCAGAAAATAGCTGCATTTCTTTACCCTGGACTTAAGCACAGAGGAACTTTAAAATACTGGGTGATGACTCTTTTTCATTCATAACTCCTTTAAAAGATGTAAGCTTTGATTTCATTCAATTCATTTTCATTGTTTCAAAAGTGAGTGCATAGGTGCCAGGAATGGTGGCATATGCCTGTAATCCCAGATTTTAGGAGGCTAAGGCAGGAGGATCACAAGTTCAAAGCCAGCCTCACCAACTTAGTGAGGCCTTCATCAACTTAGCAAGACTCTGTCTCAAAATAAAAACAAAACAAAAAAACAAAACAAAAAACAAAAAAGGGCTGGAGATGTAGCTCAGTGACTAATTGAGCACCTTTGGGTCCAATCCCCGATACCCCGGAAAAAAAGTGTAAAAATAGTAATAATTCTCCATAAACATTATGTATGCCTGTGTAAAAGCCAGTGTATTTGAGCTAGAGAGTCCTGTGGGCAATTATCTTTGCAATATGTATGTGTGTTTCATCTGTCAAATACATGGCATTTAAGGAAAACTGCCAACTTCCAGACAATACTCCTATCAGTTTGGGGTTAAAATGAAAACTTGAAACTTGAAAAAAGATTCAAGGTCATAATTTTGTTAATTGTTTACTAAGATATTTCCTTTTCTTTTTCAGTTCCATGAAAAGATCCTGAGTGGGTGAGCTCCTTCTTCAGAAGAGGTATAAGGTAAAGGACTGGAGAATGGCTGTTCTTGCAGTCATTTCACTGCCTTGCATCTTACTGAGATGAGCTTAGGGACATGACATATTCTTTTGCACATAGAAAATTCTCAAGTAGTCTGTCCTTCTCCAGAATGGTACTATGGGGCATGCCCTTTTTAACAGTAATATACCATTCTGCTTAAAGAAAATAGCATCCCCTGTACTGATAAATAATTGGAAAAAATGAGCTATCCAAAATTGCTTTTCCTGTGATTAAATAGGATTTTGTATAAAAAAATTATCAGTAAATATTCATATTATATTCTCATTAGGTTTAAGCCCTATGTTATGGCTAGAGTTCATTTCTTAGTAAAAGACGTAATCATCTAGTATCAAATAATATATTAAGAATGTTTAAGAAAATCAGATGAAAATGACCAATTATATGGTAGCAGATCTGTTATAAAATTAGTGATAATCGAAGAACAGAGCCTATTTTTTCAATTTGGGAATTATTCTTTTCCAGTTTGAAATTCATACTCAAATTTCAAAATGGTATATTTGCACCACAAACATTCCCACCTAAGTATTGAATGTAAACACCCAAACAAAGCACCCGTAACACCAGAAATCACTCAGGCCCAGAGGACTGAATGATTTCAGGTACATCATACCACAAAACTCTATTGACTCTATTTCCTCGTAGAGGGAATTAAATTTGAAAGAGGTGAAGAGTAATGGTGAAAGCTGGAGAAAGGTATGAAAGATTGTCTTATGTTTTCAATTTCATCTTGTTCTCCACTCTTGGTCTTAAAGGTGATTTATCCACATATGTATAAAAAAAAGTATCTTAGATTCGCATTTACTGCTGTCCAGTAGGATTTTAGGGCTCTTTTCCCATATTCCGATCACCACCATCAGGAGAGAATATCTAACTCTACAAAAATCAAGTAAATACTTGAGATTAAAAGTGTTTTTACATGTGAAAATATTCTTGTATTAATATTAGTAGGTTGTAAAACATTTTTCAATTTTAAAATCAAAATTCTATACTGATTTTACATGGAAACACTGTATAAAAGATGTTCTTTATTCCTTGATGTAATGGTTGGGGCACATCATTTATATGCTCATGATCCTTTCCTCTTGCTTAGCTTCTGCTATAGTTATGCAACAAGAAAACAGAGGGGAGAGTTCACTTTGGCATCATAATTTGCATTAACAAAACAGATGTGTTGAATGACATTGCTTGACATTGGCGTTTAAGTCATTGTTTATCAGAGGAAGACACAAGGTGTAGCCACGTATGGTAAACATTGATGGTTCTCAGGGGAAAAAAATAACTGTCAGAGAAGTTGAAAGGAACAGTGGGAACTCGGAAAGGACAAAAATTCAATGGCAGTACTGTAAAATAAAATGGAGACTAACAAAAACAAAGCCAAAGTGAACAGCTGTTACATATAGGTGTGTACATATACTTTTATAATTATAGTATCCCATTAGAAGAAATACTTCATTTTCATGTATAAAACCTGGCTATAAAATGACTCCTTGATTAGAAATCATAAGAGAATGCAAAAGTGTTAAAATGAATCTTGCCAGTTGCATTCTTTTTGAACAACATTCCAAATATCAAATACCACTGTGATGCTTCAGTGATGGCATACAATTATATTTAAGCCTCAAGGCACAATGAAAGCGAACAGTTTAATCAAGTAGACAGTATTAGAGCATGTTTCTCAGCAATGTCTCCCTTTATGCTTGCACAGATTCCTACTGTGGTGTTTATCTAACTCTTCTCCATTTCTAGAAAGCCTAGTGATTTTCTCTAAATAATCTTATTTAGGTTGACACTCTTTGGGGGCTGATTCTGCTCTCTCTGCATTGTTGTCAGGAGTGTCTACATGGCAGAGACTATTACAGTCTTCTCTGGTAAATTTATTTTACATTAATTTTACTTGCTTGAAATAATAATAGTTATTATTATAATTGTAATTCCTCAGCCTCTACTCATCAGCAGCCCTTGCTCTAGAAAAGGGTAGCTATAATTTCTTCTTTCAATGTCTTGTAGAAATGTAGGGATTGGGGGAAAAAAAGAAACCATTGCTATTGCATATTAATAATTTCTATCTAAGTGACATAGTTGTGATAATTTTCTCACTAATGGAGAATTAATTTTGAAGGTTTGAACAATTTGGGGGCTCATATAGTAATTCAGTATATCTTATATGATCCTAAAATATTTAACAATTTAATTTTAAAAAATGCCTGGTTGGAACTAAACAGTTTGGATATCATCTTTTTGCTGAATGATAATTTGAGCATTACTCAGCATTTGATTGAAGTTGTCTGTGGATATTATAAGATTAGACCACAGTAATTTCTATTAACTAAACTTTCCAAGATGTTGACAAGTTTTTACAATGTATACCTCCTCATCATCATAAAATTATAAAGAGCACAAAATCTAAAGAAAATTTTAAAGAACAAAAATTTTGCAAAATTGTACATTCTGACATTTTACCCCATGCAATTTTATGGGAGTCAGCATACAGTCTATAATTGCATACCCTTAAAATCAAGTATAACAAGAAATAATTGCCACACAAGGTCATTTCTTATCCTGAGGTAGGTTGAACAAAACATGGGAACATAGTACCCTGAAGTTTACAGAGTAGTCAAAAATTAGGTTCCAAAAGACATATAGAAAGAACAATAAATTCATTAGCAGTTAACAAAAAATGATTTAGGTTTTACTTACACATATTTTTCTTAGTTTATAATGAAGTATTACCAAGTATAACTAATCAAGAATCAAATTGCTTTTAGTAATTACCACCTTGAGAATATCTATGCAGTTCTTGTGGGTCAGCTAATTCCAGGTCATAGTAATCTTAGCAGTGAACAATGGTGTACTATTATTATTTCATTTACTCAAGAATACAAGTGGTTGATTCAGTGTAATAAAAAGACTGTACCTTATTTAGGCTAGGGAAATAAATCCTGTGCTAGCTTCATTCCAGTTATAGTTTAACTTCCTAACTTGAATCTGTTTCAAGACTATTATAAAGCATAAAAGATATTTAAATGTTGAATCAATTATCAAAGCTTCCATTCCCCCAACATGTTAAATTTGTGATAATTATTTTGTGAACCTTACCAGTTTTAAATGTAATATCAAGACATCAGTCTTTTCATTTCCATTTTTGACATTACATTCTTAAAAAGTAGGATCTTCTAACTTTTACGAATAACCAAACATTATCACTGTTTTCTTCACTAACCTTGATCTAGCCATTTTCTTTTGTCTTAGCAGCCAGATATTTTATTCATGTCCTTGCTATCTTTTACTACAAATACAACAATGGCATTGCAGATATTTGCTGTTGTTTATCCTATTCTCTTTAGTATCTAATTTTGTTCAAAATTTCTATAAAAATTTTTTGGCAACTTACGAACAGAATGAGCCGATTCCTATTAAAAACTGCCATTTCTTTAAGATTTGCATTTAACAACCTTGGAGCTTATACATACTATTTTTTACACATTAAACAGTTAATTTTGTTAGGATCAGATTGCCTATGAATACTTGCTTGACTAGACCCAAGTTTCAAGACTTTAGGCACAAAACTATTTGTAAAATAGACCTCTTTGGGGGTTGGGGCTGTAGCTCAGTGGCAGAGTGCTTGCCTAGTATGTGTGAGGTGCTATGTTTGATCCTCAGAACCATATAAGAAATAAACAAATAAAATAAAGGCCTCCTGTCCATTCACAAATACAAGAGGGAGGAAGGAAGGAAGGAAGGAAGGAAGGAAGGAAGGGAGGGAGGGAGGGACCTCTTTCCATTTTATCAACTAGACATATTCTACCATCATTATTGATTATTTTTCTAAATACAGATCCATTTCAGTCCACTTGAACTTAGTTATATCCCCATCTTTTCTTTCCTCTGAACCTTTTTTTGGTAGTTGTTCACTTTTTAGGTAGTCTCCAAACTCCCTCCCCATTAGAAGCACAGGGAAGCAACTTTTTATTCTGAAAGATCTTAAGTTCTTTCCTAATTCCAATTCTTTTAATGCTACTTAAGTCATATTTCCTACCTACATATTTGCAAATTAATTGATAGCTAATGTCCTTGAAATCAAAAAGAGAGAAGTAAGCAATGAAAAGGAACTTAAATATTTATGTTCTAATTTATCTGGTCTTGAAGACAAGAATCTGTTTTAATTCTTATTGTATAATTGTTAGCCAGTGGTTCTCAAACATTTATTCTACATTAAAATCTACTCCTCCACATAAGGAGGACTATTTAAAATACAGAATCTCTGACCTTCATCCTGAGATTACTGTCTGCAAATCTTCATAGTTAATGCTACTGCAAGTACTATAGGATGAGATCACTCTTAGACACACTTAAAGACAATTCATATCTATTTGAGGAAAATGAGACTAAAAAACAAAAGAAACAAAAGAATTGAAGTCATAGCAGTTCATGAATATATCTCAGAACAAATATTTCATAAATGGTTATACCAAAAGTTCAAGTTTCACTCCTAATTCTATGGTTTTCTCCATGGTGTCAGGTTTGGTTGTATTTGGTTGACTGCTATATTATATAAATTATGAGTTTACATTAGCCACCTTTTTATAATGCAGTTAAGAATTTTTAAATCATTAAATCAGTCTATCTTGACCATTAGATGTCATAGCCAAGATAATCATGAATACCATAATTTTGTTTTATGATTATCAGACTTGAAGATGACCCACCTGATCCCTGACTCCTGCTAATTATCCTTCTTGAGTGGGATGAGACCTATGAATCTAAGCAATGGTCTGCATAGATTATGCTTAGATGATTATAAAAGATTGGGTTGTCTATGTTGCTGGAGTTTATCTCCATTTTGCTGGCTTTGAAAAAAAGTTTTCATGAATCCTATCTTTTCAAGGAATGGAATTCTGCCAGCAAACTCATGGACTTTGGATATAGATTGTTCCCCAGTCAAGCCTTCTGATGAGATTCCATCCTTGGTGAGCCCTTTACTTGTAGTCATGTGAACCTCAAGCAGAGGACCCATTTAAGCCATGACTGACCTCATGACTCTCAGAAACTGTGAAATAATAAATGTGTGTCATTTAGAAGCATTAAGTTTGTGGTAATCTGTTATGCAGCAATAGAAAACTAATACAGCTTTGGTTTGTTTTTATCCGTTGGGTCCTATGATTGATTATCCAACCATATACTGAATTTTTCTGTTTCAAGAATATATAAACTGAAACAGCAATTTTTTTCCTAAGTCCTAAAACCATTATCTGAATGAATATGCCTGTGTTTTATTTGGCTGCCACTGGATATAGCAAGCAATTAATTTTTCTGTCTTTTTGGTCCTTTTAGCCCCTATAAACCCTTCATTAATTGAACAGACTAAGCATTACTATATGCCTCAGTGAGCCTATTCTATATTAGCTGTTTTATTTACTTTCTGTTCCCTGCAGTGTTTTTTAAAAACAGTTTTTCAACATCTAGTAAACATATTCATAATACTTTTTCCCCTCTTATTTAAACTTGCAAACATTCCCTCAAGTTCATTAAACTAGAGCTCAGGAGAGCTCTTGTTTTTATTGCACTCTGGTTTATGATTATATTTTTCAAATGCCTAAGAAAAAAGAGGCTACTGCCAATGAAATTCCTGACCTATGCCAACCTTTCTCATGTTCCCGACATTTTATCAAAATTTACCCAGTGAAATATAGTATTCACTATTCAAATAAAATGTAGGCTATTTTATGTATGTGAAGAGAAAGAGAGAGATGGATAGATATTGAGATTTATTTTTAGTTATTAGTACTGGTGGTCTCCAGGAAGCTGGCAATGCAATTAAAAACCTTGAAAACCAGAGACCCAATGGTGTGGATTCCAGGTTTTCCAGTTCTGGCAACCAGGATCTCTGAGGGTAGGGAAAGATCCATGTTCCAGCTCAACCAGTCAGGCAGAGAATCTACCTTTTCATATGATTCTTGCCCTCAACAGATGAAATTAAGTGTATGCACATACCGTGGGGTGGCATCTGATTTACTGAGTCCACAAATTCAAAGCCAGATGTCTTCTAGAAATACCCCCATAGGCAAACCTAGAAATAATGTTTAATCAGCTATCTTAGCATCCTGTGACTCAGGCAAGTTGATACATAAAATTAACCATTTATTAAGTAAATATGCACGCATGTGCTGCACATAAACCCTATATATGCTCAGATAGTTAAGTTTCAGTCCTTGGAAAGGCTATTGAGTACAATTAAGTTGCCTAGCAAAGTAGAAAAAACACAATAATTCTTTAATATATTTTTTCCCTACTGTAAGTCCCTTTCTTTTGTTAATCTGTACTCTATATAGCTTATAAGTATTAGGTTTCTTGATTATAAAGTGACCATACTGATAGTCACATTCTGTCTATGTTATGGGCAAAATGTATTAAGAATATATATGCTAATATATTAAGAATTTTAACCTAAGAACTGAAAGTAGCCAAAGGAAAGTAAGGAGAGTATTTTGGCACTTTAGGGTTAGAAAGACCTTCCTGAGAATTGCTTAAGCTCAAATGTCCAAAATATATATTGATTTGACTGTTTAGTTAAAATGATGATAATGCACAACAAAAGTCAATAGAGAAAGGAAAACCACATGGCAAAAGGCTTACATTTTTAATAAATAAAAACATTCTATAAATTTATTGTTAAAGAGTCATAGGAAAGAAATCTAAACTTTTAAGTTGCAGAGGATAAAATGCATGTGAGCAATACATATATGAAACCAAGGTCTGTTTTTGCAGTACTCAGGGAAATTCAATTAAAAAACAAAAATTAGATAATATTACTTCATGACTGAAAAATCTATTAAAATGATTGAACACACATACTGAAGAAGATGTATAAAAGAGGACTCTTATTAACTATGGTCGGAATGTTAATTGCTGTACTCTTTTTGGTAGACAATCTGGTTATATTTTTTGAAATCTAACCAAATTTGATGAATTTCATCCACATATTTATCAATGCTTTGTGCTGATTCATTGCAATTAGAATGGTATGAGGATGTTGGTAGTGAAGATCTGTTGGATGTATGAAAGAATTGAGTCTAAGGATGGAGATGAGGATACAGGCAGGGAGTTATTTAAGCATTCCACAGTTTACTAGGACATGTTTTAAAGTCACTAATGAAGCTGTTCTGTTGGTTGGTTTTTATTTTCAGGGTTGAGATGGATTTGAAATCCTTAAGACTTGCTGTGTAGTCTGGATTACCAATCTCAATAATTCCCTTTCTAAATAGCAGACTTAATCTTAGATATCTCATTCTTTTCTACTTTGTTGTCCATCATCTGCTTTCCATCTTTAGTCTTACAGAATATATTTCATTGGCCATAATCTCTCTCTGATCATGATTCAAGTAAGACCAGGATCTAAGTTCAAAAATTATGAATAAATAATCTTTCTGAAAATAAGAAAAATTTTCTTGAAACAAGGATGCCTAATATAATTTATTCCATTCAATATTGTCATAGAAGCTATATTCAGTGAAACTGAGGTATCACAAATGATTAACAATTTTATAAATTGGGGAAAATTAAATGAAACCATTATTATCCACATGTGAATGGTTATATATCTAAAAGTTTCAAAAGCCTCTAGAACAAAACTATTGGAATTGCTAATGTATCTAATGTTAAAATCAATTATATACTTAGACAGCAGTAATAACCTATGGCAAATGAGAAAATAAGATATTATTTGCCATAGCATCAAAACAGAATACCAAAGAATAAGTCTAATTAAACATGTTAGAAAGCATCTTCATTACTTTGTGATTTTAAAAAAAGTGTTCTTTAATGGATAGAAAAATCACTTCTTGTAGAATAGATTAATTGTAAGTTAAACTACATGAGAATTACAAACTTAGAGAGTGAAAAGTCGGGTAAGAGAGTAAAATAAGTTACTTCAATAATTATATATAATGAAGATTTTTCAATAAATATATCCAATGAAGTCTTGTATCCAAAAATAAAAAATAGAAACCTATGTAAATTACTCTTACAAGTCACACACACACACACACACACACACACACACACACACACACACACAGAGGACTGCCCAAAAGAAAATGATTTTAATAGTCTATAAGATGAAATAGGAAATATGCATGAGGCACTTCTGCTGTATACTGAAGTGTGACAGATGTCTCAAGTTAAAACCTGTGCTGGAATTTATAAGCTGAATGAGATGCTGCTTTTCATGGAATACAATTTTCATTTGAAAAATGAGTGACAAACCAGTTTTTTCAATTTGGACATTTGTCATGAATTTTCTTGAAACAAATGGAAGTATTTTTGTCAATTGTAAAATTTAACTTTCAGGGAAGAATTAGAAGTTTTCAAACATTGCCACTGTAAGCTTGAAAGCTTACATTATTTAGCTTTCTGATGAGATTAGTCATGATATTAATAAATGTGTGGTGCTTTTAGATCATGTAATGTATGTGTGAAAATTTGTAATGTCTGTGTAGTGCAGGAAACAAATATTTTATAAATGACCAAGGTGTGAAGTAACAAAATCTTGTAAGGGTAAAATTTATTTAAATTAAACATGGATCAAGAGACTTTAATATATGTGTAAAAAATTGCAATAATATGGTTTTAAATTTCACATTGCAGCTGTTTAAAAAACTACTACTGTGGAATAGCTTAGTGGTAGAATGCTTGCCTAGTATGAACAAGGCCTTGTTTTCTATCCAGAGCAGTACCAAAAATAAAGTAAAACAAACAAACAAAAAAAAAAAAAAAACAGAAAGATGCTGTTGTTTGTATAGTTATGGGATATTATTAGAAAATATTTACAATTATCTAAAAAGACTTTGCCATTTTTCTAAGGACAGGCTCTTATCATATATTTCAACCAAAATGGTATTTTGCAATTTGCTGAATCCAGAAGCAGACATTAGAATCCATCTGTCTTCTTCAAGCCAGACAACCAAATTTGCAAAATTTAAAACAGTCTCACTTTTTACTTTCCTCTCTGTTTTAGAAGATATTGTTTTTTTTAAAAAAAAAGGATAAAAATCATGTTAATATGTAATGACATTATTATTGCTATTTTAATGGATTAATAAACACATTTTAAAAATTTTTGTACTTTTAAATTTGAATACAGTAAATATTGCTAGGTATAACCTGTGTTAGCAAAGTTCTTTGGGGTTCTCACTGACTTTTAAGATCATTTGGAGACCCAAAAGCTTGAGAACCACTGTTGAGGAGCTGGGAAATTAATCTGTGATGGATGTGCACCTCAAAGATGGAGACAGTAGAAGGCCAACAGAGAAAAGTTTGACTTCTGGGATTGACAAAGCACCAGGGTGCTGATGGGCCTCCAGAGCTGGTTTGCTATGTGACTGACATGATGGATTTCATCAATTTCTGACTATTGACTGATGAAATGCTTTCTTTTTTTTTTTTTTTTTTTTTTTTTTTTTAGTAATGGTGATAAACCAAAGAGTAATGATTATTTATTTAAAGCAACCACCATCTGCAAGTAATACTGAATTACGTTATTTTCCACCTTGGATTCCTCAGTGATCCCCTGGGTACTGGCCAACGTGGGAACTTCTTGGTATGGCTCAGGATGCCTTCATGATCTGGTCCTGTACTATCTGTTCAGTCTTGCCTTCTTCCACTGACCTCACACATTTTTCATCCGTTTATATCCATTACTTAAGTATTTTTCACTTCATCCCATTCTTTTTCATATGATGATGTGGTTCCTTCTGCTTGCAGTTTTTCACGGTTGCCCTGTTGGCAATGAAAAAGCAGCTCTTTTTGGTGAAGCTTCCTCGCAAGGAATTTGACACTCTGCTATCTTTACACATCACATATTTCTTAAAAATAGCATTTACCTTAATATGACGCATTGATCTTTATCCTTGGACTATAACATCTAGCACACAATGGTAGTTATTTTTATGTTAGTATCTCTAATGACTAGCATTTTTTTCCAGAACATATTAGAAAAAAAAAAATAAATGACTAAACAATTGTAGTAGATAAAAGAAGGAACTTATTTATATTATGCTTTGAGCTTTGTTGTTGCCTGAAAGAGTCTACCAAGGAAAGACGTAGGGGAAATAGAAATAGGAATTATAAGTTGAATTTTATCACTTTTCTACACTTAACAACATCTAGTGGAATCAAAGACAATGAAAGACTTGATTTAATAGTGAGTTCCTGCTGTCTGGTTAAGATAACAGAGCAAATTAAAGAAAGGAGGCAAAATTGGCATGCTATTAACAAAACAGTTCTTTCTGAATTATAAGGTCAGATAAGTCTATGAGAAGCAATATGTAGGTCATCAAAGTCTCCTCTCTGTGGTAATTTATTTGAGTTTTTTTCCCTTGTGAATTTTAGTGGTAAATGTTCACAACCCTTTCTTGATCTTCCTTTTTTTTTTCTTTCCTATTCTAGGCCTCAATGTCAGTTTTATTTTATTCTTATATGAGTTGCTATTCTTTGCCACTTCTCTGGGTTCTTCCTGTGTTAACACCCTTGTACATCTCAAGGCTCCACAGTTTGAGCTGTGATTGATATGGAATGAGTCATTATCATCTCTCCCCTAGAACATCACAGCAGTCTTTGAAATAATCTCCCTTCTTTTCTCTTTCCTCCTTTGGAGAATTGAATAATTTAGAATACTTGCATGCCTATCTCTGGGCTTCCTTCCTTCCTGTGGGAGGTTTATACATCTCTGAATTTTTTAACCTTTATTTTACTTATTTACTTTTATATGGTACTGAGGATCAAACCCACTGCTTCCCAAGTGCTAGGCAAGCATTCTACCACTGAGCTACAACTGCGGACCCACATCTCTGATTTTTTTTTTTTAATTTACTAATATCTTTTAGTTATACATAATGTTAGGGTTCATTTAAGCATAATTATTCAAGCATAGAATAGAATTTGCTCTAAACCAGTCCCTAGTTCTTCTCTTTCTCTTCCCTCCTCTTTCCACTGTTCCCTTCTCTCTACTCAATGGATTTTTTTTTTTTTTTACTTATTTATACTTTTTAAATTAAATTAGTGCCTGGTATATATGCATGAAGGTGAGATTTGCTGTGATACATTTATATATACATAGGAAAGATTATAACTGTAATCATCTGATGTGAAACTTGACCCCTTGACTTGCTTTAGTCAATAAAATTTGGTTAGAAGTAACCCAGAGCACTTTTAAGAAGATTGGAGAGTGAGAAGTTTGTACACCCTGGCTTTTTCCTAATCTTTGATACTGGTTTAATTCCAGATAGCAACTGTTGTATATCTCTGCCTGTGTTCCAGAAAGAAGTTATTATGGAGCAGAGCCGCAGATGACCCACAGTGGTTATATAATGTGATAAAACAAAACAAAACAAAACAAAACAACAACACTGACAACAACAACAAAAAAGCCTCTTTATTTCTTGATTGCTTTTTAAATCTGAAATTTTAGTGTTATGTGCTACAACATTTAATTTGATCTATCACCATATTACCCCTCCTATGCCCAGTATTTTCTCAATACAGTAGCCAGAGTAAGTCTTTTAAAGCTGTAAGTCAGATAACGCAACCTATCTCACTTAAACTCTGAAATGACCCCCTATTTGGCAAGAGAAAATACACAGTTTTAGGATAGCACACAAGCCCCTGCCTTAGCCCTCTGCACTCAGTCGTGGAGCATTAAACCCTTGGGCCTTCTTGCTCTTCCTTGAAGATACGTGTCTACCTTAGAAACTTTGCACTGATGATTTCTTTTATGCCCTAGCTAACCTCACCTGCTTCAAGTCTTTTTCAGAAGTTACTTTCTTAATAAGGCCTACCTTGACAACCTTGTTTAAATGGATGACCCATTGCCTGCACACTCTATTGCTTCTCTTGCCTTTGAACTTACTTTCTAGTCTATGTAACTGGTTACATGAACTATTGACTGTTGGCTACCTCTCAACAGAGAGTTTTGTGAAATTAGAGATTTTTGTCTCTTTTGTTCACTCAACAGTGAACTAGAATAATGGCTGACATATAGTGGGAAGGAATTGGTAATAAACATTAGACAAAAAAATCAGTTCTATTTTTGACTTCTATCATATTTACCTCAGCTAATCTGTGAATTCTAATCTATGCATCTTTTAAAATGTAAATTTGTTAAAAAAAACTGAAGGTAAGGCCAAATATGTGGTACATGAGTGTGCTTGGTGCTGCTCTTTTAACAAGAACCCTCATTCCAGTAAATGAAATGTGTGTTTGGCTTTATGCCTCCTTTTCTGGGGCCTTTTTATTTTTATGTGAATAAAAGAGGAAAGAATTAGAATAACTCAGCTGACTAAATAGAGATTATCTATTTGATTTTTTTTATACATGGCAAAATAAAGGGACCAAAGTATTAAGTAATTGTCCTATTGCCTTTCTTCCCTCCACACTATTAGTCAGAGAGAAAGGGAGGAAAGAGCAAAATAAGAAGCTTTCACTGAAGAACTTAATCATGGCACTCCTGCTCTGAGGATTAGCCTGAGCAGGTCCAAGCATTGAGAGCAAGGAAGCTTAGAAATAGATGAAAAACTACTTCATCTTGGTATTAGATCATACATGATTGTATTACTGGAAAAAATTGATGGAGATGAAAATAGCATTGAAAAAAGGATCAAAAACTTGTACTTGAACCCTGTTGATTCCAAATTATTCTGTAATATGATTATGTTGCTATTTTTAAAAAGTATTTTATATGTACTTGATTCTGTTTCAAGACGACTTCCTAACTTGTCTTTGCAAGTTCAACAGTCAATAAACTTTACTTTTATAGCCACTATTTGAATAACAAATGAATACCTTGTATAATTATAGGGCTATATTTTCTTAACATACTTGATGTCTGATAATACTACATGAGCCATTTAAAAGTATCTTAATTATTTATCATGTTTTATTTCATTTACTTTAAATATTACTTTTGGAGAGTAATTTCTCAGTCAAGTCATTTAACATTCTAGAGCACATGAAATGTTCGACTTTCCCCCAAACAGATGTAGTTTACAATATCAATTGCCACCATAGTGCCCTATGCCTTTAAGAGCTCATTTTTGAAGATTAAGAAAATGCCTATGGGGGGTAAAAAACAACAACTTACATTTAAAGAGATGGATGTGCAATTATAAAAGCAATTATAAAAGCTTCTGACTGGATGTGGAAGGAAAATGTTATTTAGAAAGGTTTTCTTCAATGGCCCTACTAGTCCTGAGGGAAAACAGTCATAGAGGATAGAAAAATTCTGAAAACTAATATTTTTGTTCAAGAGATGAACCTAAGGCGTTAGCCCTCCAAGGTATTCTTTTACATAGAATCAGGGACTCTTGATATTTAATCAGTTTTAATTCAGAAATAGGAATGTTGTCAGTAGGCTAATGAAATGATAGCCTTTTATATCTGTCAAGTAATTTATGATGCAAAGAAAACCTCTACAGCCATGACTGGGATTTGTTTTGGAAATACCAAATATATGATAGTTGTTCTGAAGTTTCCTTATGGTCTAACAGGAACTCAGATGTTCTGCTTCATGCTATACTTCTTTATTTTCTTACTTTTGGAAAGTTAAGTGGTGATCCCTCAGTGTACTGCGTCTACAAAAAGACCACAAAATTTGGTTCTTTCAACCATGAAATTCAAGTGTATCTCAAAGATTAAAGTACACTTTACTTTGCTTTAGAAATTCTGCCATCTAACATTGGGCTAAAGGATAAAACCCAATTTGAATATTTCAATTACCTTAGGCTCTTGACTGACATAAAATGTTAAACTGTATTTGATTTTTTAAAATATCTTCAACACAGAGTCATCTGTTTATGTCTTTTCTTCCATAAAGTTATAATTTAGACAAAGTTTGTCTTTGACTTACTCTATCTCCCTTTATGCATTTTCTATTCTAGTTAACTTAATACTTTTTTGAATATTGCTGTTTAACTCATTTGCTTTTTTCTACATAAAAAACTTACTCTCATGCAGGATTTTACAAAAGTCCTAAAAATAATATGTAAAAGTCTAATGAGACTTAGTGTGCTGCTCTCACAGTGATATTTGCAATTACTTTAAGACAAAGAAATGTCAGGTATCAGAAAGTAATTTAAGAGGGATTTGAAGAGATTATGAAGTCTTTCTGAATTCCCTGCAATCATACCAGAGTGATTGCCTATTCCGCTCAATATTTTTGGCCTATGGATAGCATGCATGCACTTTGCCCCAGTGGTTTGTTGGGAGAGTCCAAAAGTTCAGAAACAATAAAGGAAAAGAATCAGAAGATCAAAGATCAAAACAGAAAATCCATCCTTTTATGATGTAAAACAGCACATATGGCAACTAATATAATGAACCCAACAGAACTTATTCCTTCTCCATGTAAGATTACACAAACTAACTCCTTGAATCTTATTTGCCACAGTAATCAGATAAAAACAGAAATTATCTAAATATTAATAAAAATATTGGTTAATTTGTGATAAATGCATAGCATAGAGTATTATATAGATATTGTTATTTAAAATGAGTTAAAATTAGATTTACTCAAAGAGACGTCCTTTGTATATTATCATATATGGAACAAAAGAGCACATCTTAGATTAAAGAGTATAACAGAATTCATATTATATATATAGTATATATATTCATATTATCTATATTATATTGTATATTATATATATATTCATATTTTATATACATAAAAGAAAATCCTGCTGTGTTTGCAGACACATAGGTGAATATTTCAAAGGATGTCCACTTACCAGTGGACACTGATTTTGTCAGACATATTTTATTGGAGGAGAGAACTTTAGGCTATTAACCATTTCTTTTTAAAACTTTGCATTGCTTAGTTTCTTATAATAAAACTACATTTCTTTTTATGATTAAACATTCAAAAAATAAAAGGGGAATGTTTTGAGATTTTTCTTCTTAAGGGACATCCTGACATGAACAGGATGACAGGAGCAGAAATACCCCAGTACTGCCTAGGACTGATCTCTTCCTCCCATGTAATCCCCAGGAAAGCCAATGAAAAAGTTGGATAGTTTTCTCTCCCTGCCAACAAAAGAGCATTCTGGCCTGCCCTCATCTGTTTTGTCCAGCTCTCCAGGGGAATTCCTCATATGCCTAGTCAGTGCATTGCTGTTTTGTCAGTTCAGTTAGAAAGGAAATCAAGTATAGGATAAGAATTAAAGGCACTGGATTATGATGAGGTGTGTGGGTCCAAAAAGAAGAATATTTGGTGTGAGAAATGTGAGGTCAGCTGTTTAATGTGAGGAAAGAAGATAGAAGAGAAAGAGAGCCTATTAGAAATAACTCAATGATTACTATATCAACCTTAAAGTACTGATAAGATGCAAGTACAGATCTTGTGGTGATTTGATCCAACATTGGCTTTCAGACTTGAAAACAATTTTTAAAAATACCCTAACAGTGGTCTGAATAGAGGACATGTGAACTTATGGTTATAACTTTCTAAAATATTTTCATTAGATTTCTCTTTGACCAAAGTTGACAAGTTGTTGCAATACAGAAAAATTAAGCAATATGCTGTTTAGTCAGATTTTGGTGATAAATCTGCCTAAGAAACAATCCAGCAATCCCAGTGACTTAAACAATTTTAGGACTCAGGCAAACTTTTCTGCTAACAAATAGCAGGAGCACAAAAGCACAAGCCAAACATGCAGGCTAACTGAAAGTCCTTAAATAGATGTACGTACCGTTGTCCTCACATAACACTGGTGAAAGCAGGTGATATAGCCAAGCCCACATGTGGAGAGAGATAGGGGGTACATTCCACCCCAAGAGGGAGAAATTGAGAAATCACAAGGGAAAGGTTATGAATGCATTGTACCCCCCCCCCCACCTTTTTCTTCACATTGGGGATTGGATTCAGGGGCACATTGTCACTGAGCTACATCCTCAGCCCTTTTTATTTTTTGTTTTGAGACAGGGTCTCTCTAAGTCCCTTAGGGCCTTACTAAATTGCTGAGATTGGCCTCAAACTTGCAGTCCTCCTGTCTCAGCCTTCCTAATTGCTGAGATTACGGGTGAGTGCTGCTGCACTGGGCTCATGTCATTTTTTTTTATAAGGAGGGACTGGATAGCTGATAACAGGAATCCAAGATGGGGCAGGATCACAGGGGTCACTCCCTTTTATTAAGCCTAGAATGTTTCAGTCCTAACTCTGTAATAAAGATTGTGCTCTGTTGTTCTTAAACTCCTCTTCCACTACAAAAATACATGTTTAGTTGGTTCTTTTTTTAAAAAATATTTTTGTTTTAATTGCAGATGGACACAATACCTTTATTTTATTTATTTATTTTTTATGTGGTGCTGAGGATTGAACACAGTGCCTTGCATGTACAAGGCAAGCCTTCCACCACTAAGCTACAACCCCAGCCCTTTACTTTATTCTTAACATTGTGATTTAAGGAAGCAACAGGAGAAATGGAATAGCAAAACACAGAAATCAGAGTCTTTTCCCACTTTCTAAAGCAGGTCTGCCACTTAAAATTTCTGTCCCATACATAGACAGATGGATCTAAAGGAAATAGGGAGAGGAGTTTGTCTATGTGAAATCTAATACCACCTGTGATTGTCTGCTATCTGAGTGTGCTCTAATCAGTACCAGAAAATAATCAATGATTAGCAATTCAGGGATATGAAGAAAAAAAAGAGGCACCAAACATTTTTTCCTGCTCAGTGAGTACACTGCAGAAGTTGTATTATTCTTGGCCTGTGCAGCATTCATTTTTATTTCTAGAAAAACCATTATTGCTTTACCTATTCATCATTGTGCATACTTCGTGTGAAGCAAATTTAAACCCTGCTCTGTGAGTGACCCTGTGACCAAGGCTTGAGTGATAAAATCAGATCCCAGTGATGACTTTAAAGGTGCTCTAATAAGAGCTCAGAAGGCTGTATTCTAGGACTTTTATTAGGAATACTGAAAGAAAGCATTCCCTCCCCTGCCCCATGGGAGCTGCTCTCAGAATGACATGTAAGTTGAAAAATATAGGCAGCAATCTTTCTACCATGTGCTGGGACCTGAGACTTTGGCCAAGGCATAGCAATGCAGAACTGCAAAAATCTGTTCTTGGTAGTATGAGTTCATTTTCTGTGTCTAGCAATGTCTGAAAATACCTCTAGACTTCCATAAGTCAAAAAAAATCATTAGTTGAGAAGTTTCTAGTATTGACCAATTATTTTTGGTTGGATTTTCTTTTATTTGATAATAGACAACTTGCTGGTTAGTTAATATTAGTATCTGAATTTTGTCTAGTTTATATTAACACCTAGCCAAACATGCATATCATATACCACAATACATTTTAATCACATAAAATATTTGTTGTATAATTACATTTACAAATTCTTTCAAAAATTCCTCTAAATGCTCAGTATCATTTAGCCATAAAGAAAATAATTTTGCACCATTAAAAAAAATGAAGTCACATACATTTGGAATAGAATTAAATTTCTTTTTAAAATATTTGTTTTTTAGTTGTAGTTGGACATAATACCTTTATTTTATTTATTTTTATGTGGTGCTGAGGATTGAACCCAGGGCCTTGCACGTGCTGGGCATGTGCTCTACCGCTGAGCCACAACCCCAGCCCCAGGAATTAAATTTCTTACAAAATATATTATTTTTTTCTTTTTTCTCTTTTTGTAATTAATTCTTGCTTTTCCCTCCCCCCAATGTAATTTAAATTTTGAAAGATTCTTACACGGATAGAATTTTCATGATAAGCACTTATTAAATGTGGAAAATAATGCAAATACTGTCTCAAGAAGGTGCAAAATTATTTTCTTTATGGCTAAAGAATACTGAGAATCTCAAGGAATTTTTTAAAAGAATTTGTAAATGTAATTATACAACAAAGATTTTATGTGATTTAAAGGTATTGTGAAAGATGATAAAAAAGCATTTTATTCTCAAAGAAGGAATGGTAATTTGCATGAAGATTGAGACCAACAAAGGGATTACATTCTAACCTACTGCCAATTCCTTGTGACTTTGGGGGAAATAACTCCACTTCTTGGCCAAAAGAATTAACTATAAAATTAGGGTACTGAATGAAATCACTTCTAAAGATGTCTTTCCCTATTGAATGCTTTATGTGCTGTCATATTGCATACATCAGTTTCACTTTAAATAACATGCTTTCATAAATTAATGGAATATTACCTGTGTGTTTTTATAAATGCTTGTAAAATCCATAGAGCAAAACTATGCCCTCAATTTTACTTTCGGAGAAATAACTACATCCCTAAGCATATAGAACCAAGTAAGGGAATCCAGGAATGACAAAGTGGTTTAATTTACATAATCTCAGCTTTGTCTCTTAAGCAGAACAAAGTGAAGATAATGCTGACCAATTCACTATGCATAACGCATCCTGTGACTCTGTGGCTCATGCTGACACATTCATACTGTTTATCCGAGAGTAAAAAAAAAAAAAAAAAAATATTATGCAGTATGTTGATGCTCCAGCAAGCATATTCTCAAGCATTCCAAGTGCTTAATTACAAGCTAAACACTGAAACTATGGTCTAGAGAGGTGACTTACTTTGGGACCAATACAAACTTACATTGCTATTGAACAATCTGGAGAGGTTTGAGAAGTGGATTACCAAGAGATTTTTTAAGAACTAATTTTCTATACTGGATTTGTAGAGGTTCTTACGTTTTATTAATTTGTATCCCCTTTAGAAATCTTTTTATTTATCTTATTTCTTACATTTGCTTGAAAAATCCTTAAGAGTCTTAGAGCTAAAAGAAAAGAGAGTTTAAAAGAGATTTTTTGTTGCCTAATTCAATAGAATTTTCAGATAAGGGAAATGCTATTAAAATAGTATTAAGTGTGTCTTTATTCTGGTACAAACTTGATGAGTATTAAAATACACACATACATATGGTTAAAGATTTAGATAAAAGTAGGAACAAATTTCCCTTTAAAGTATTGCATACAAGATAGCATCCAGCTTACTCTGAAGTACAAAAGAAAATACATGCACTATAACTATGGAAGTAGAATATTATTTGTTGTGTTGTCTATAGCATAAACTATGGATAATTCAATAAAAATACCACTGTAATAATAGTAATAATAGTAAATATTAGCCTGGAAATAAACATTACTAATTTGTATGCATTTGTTTCACAAAGGTAACAAAACTGCTTACAATTATAAATGCATTGCAAATGATTAAAATAAACAGCTGAGAAACTAAATGTAGGAAAATAAGGGTAGGAAGGCAACAAACCCAGACATTTGTAGAACCCAGATAGAAATATTCATCAGATGTCCTACCAGTTCCTAGAATTAGCCACAATTAGTTCTAATTCTTTAAAGCCAGATAAAAGTGCAAATCATGATCCAGTAGAATATCATTTTTTAAAGATAAATATGAACCCATGTTAATGATAAGATAGAAGTTTCTAGAACTTGAAATTTTTCCTATGGAATCTTATGAACAATGCATGATATAGAAAGACACTCTGATGTGCAATATAGTTTATTCAAACCCTATAATAAATATAAAAATTCTTTTGATATGTCTTTTTAAAGTAATGTTTCTTTGAGATGATTGATATAGTTCAGTGGAGTCCAATTAAGAGTGATTCTATGTTATGCCAAAATAATTCAGCCCATTTGTATTGATATATCATCAGACTATTAAACACAGTATTTTAAATTATTATTATGATGGCATTCTTGGAGAATTATCTATATTTTATGTTACAGAAAATAAGCTAAATAGCTTTCTACTTCCTTAATTATAGTGCATGTATTATCATTTGTACTGCAAAGTGAGCTGGATGCTGTCTGGTATACAATTAATTTCATACAACACAAATAAGCAAATCTTCTGTTAGGTGGTAAGTTTTAAAGATGAAAACTTCCTGGATGCTTGCCTTGGGAACTCAAGTTCTAATAGAAAAAGCTCTCAAAAGCAGAAAGACCCTTTGTTCCCTTATCCATCAGTAGTTCTCCTAAGAAGCAGATGAATGAGATGGTCTATAAAACAATCTAGAAGATATTGCACTCTTTAGTGCTCTCCTAAGAACTGCATTAGAAATTTTATTGACAGTGAATTAAATTGCATTCACATTTATATTCAATCTAATAATCATCAATCTCTTTGAAAGATTTAGATTAAAATGGAGACATCAAGCTTTTTTTTCTGAAAAATGTAAATTAATCCAAGAATACTAAAAAGGAAATAAAGTTTTGCTTACAGACTTCACGTAGGTAAAAAGCAGAAAATTTCAGAAGTAATGAAATATAATGATGGGTACCCAGTTCAACTCATTGGAAATGTAGGTCCTTAAAATGGGTTTAATAATAAAAAACAAAGTTGATAATATTTACATTAGTGATCTTTTTCAGGGTTTGTGGATTTAGAATATTCTTAGTGGTTGTTTGTCAATTTTTAAAAAAATTTTGTATCTTTTTAATATATTTTAATTTTCTATAATGAAGATGTATATGTTCCATAGTAGAAAACTGTGGAAAAAAAAAACCTGTACATCTACCACAATTGGAGTATGATCTACATTTTATGTTATAGAAAATAAGCTAAATAGCATTTTGCTTTCTTAATTATAGTACATGTATTATCATTAGTATTGAAAAGTGAGCTGGATGCTGTCTGATATACAATTAATTTCATAAAACACAAGCCAGTCCTCTTTAGGTGGTAAGTTAGGTGGTAACTAATATCAATTGCTCTTTAATTTGGTCCCCCTGAAAACCTTAATAACATAATCAGATTTAGTGAGGTCACTAAAAACTTTATGGTTGCCTTTAGACCTCTTAATTAGAATATTATAGAGCTAGAATACATTTTACCTCAGATAAAATAAGTAAAAAAAATTCCATTTCTCATATATTGAGAGATAAATACAGTATTATTTCTAATATTTGTTAACATTCTGATTAATTAACTAATCTGATTCTAATCAAATTCTTTTACACTATGTTGGAAGAGGAAAGATTCGTAATTGTTTGCTTAGTAAAGTTAAACTCATGAGAAGTCAGAACTTTTATTAGGCCCTGGAGAATGTGTACAATTGAAAACTGTTCCCGATACCATCTCACCTTTAAGAAGTGCCCAAGTGTGAAGTCACTTTTCCCATTTTGGCACATTCTGTCTTCTACTTTGATTTTGAGCGTCAACGTGACTGATACTCAGGTAGTTAGGAAATCATTACTTATGCTCATTGCTTCAATAGGTACTGAGTCCATCCCTCTTCTGTTGAAAAAAACTCCAGATCTAGGTGGCAGATATATGATTGTGGAATTTCTGTCTTCGTTATCACATGAGCCAATCTTCCTAATAAACCCCCTTTTATATATCTCTTTATATATTCTATCAGTTTTGTCTCTCTGGAGAACCCTAACTAAAACTCTAAAATAACCTAACTAGATAGAGAAAATATTACTGGCTCCATTATTTCCTATTAGGTTTCAAGATGGTTCTTGCCTGAACTGTTACTGTTGTGACATTGTAAGAGGGATGAAATCAAATTGGTAAGTAGCATTATTAACTATGATAGTTCCATATAACACTTTAAGGTGATCACTTGACCTTTAAATATGGAGTTTACATTTTAATTTTCTGTAAAGAAAATGTAAGTTATAACAATTCATATGAAGGTGATTTTTTTTAATATTTTGAGTTTTCTGAGTCTACATAATCACAATCTTTCAAATCTGATTTTTTAAGGCAAGAAATTATATTGCAAATGTGGTTTTCTCAGAAATTTCATAATGTAACTGGTGAATCTCTGTAATTGGTGCTTACTATTTTCAGGGGAAAGATAGGCATAGCACAAATGTAACATAAAAATTTTGGTGATTTTGGTTAAAAACTTGAGTTATTTGGCAGTTAGCATAAGAGATCTTTGGATAGTTCAGAGTATAAAAAGAATCAAAAAACTTTTCACCAGGCAAGATTCCTCTGGGCCCAAGACCATGTTTAGTCATTTAACCATTTATTAGACATGCTAGGTTCCTAAGTTTCAAGGGATATGAAAATTTTATGTAAAATAAAGTGAATAAAAAGAAAATATTGAGAAATTTTGCATGTTTGTAATTAAAGTTTTCTTGATATAAAAAGGAATATTACACAATCATGCAGCCACAGCTCACAACTTTCCATTAGCCCCATTGGATGGCATCCATAAATTCCCAACTCAGATTTGATGCTTGTGAATGGGGAAAAATTGTTTGACAAATCTTTATTCTATGTAGAATGTAATAGCTAAGAGAAGGATGTTTACACTATCAGAGGTGTTTTCAAGACTCACTTCAATTCACACACTACTGGACCTTATTTCTAGTTGTGTTTAATTCATTAAGCTTGGGGGGAAATTACACTGTAACTTAGGCAGGGCATTGGACATCATAGGTATTCAGTAGGGATACAAATGAATGATGTTTAGATCTTATGGGGCAAACCAATTTCACTGAATATCTAGGTTACACAGAAACAATAGATTTGGGAAACAAGTAATCTCTAATGCCCAGCAGAATTCATATCATTGAGACAATTTCTGACTTGTATTAAATTACACAATCTTTTTTCTATCCCCATGCTTAGCAATTTATGGAAAGGGTTTACTTTTCAGTAACTGCCTTTAATACCTAAGAATTACTTATATAAAATTGTTTTACGTTGAATTTCTTGTGGTTGACTCTGAACCATCCTATTACCACTGAACTTGTCTTTATGTTTTCTGCCTCTTAAAAAAGGCATTTTGTTTTCTGCAGGGCCACAGATATTCAGAAAGTTGACATGCATTGAATTCTTAGTATTCAGTCTACTGCAGTATAGAGAAATGTAATCAGACTTGGTTCTTCCTTTAAAATCTCATTATATAGTGGGTATGGTGGGGGTAAAAACAAGCAGGAAACATAAACTATTCATAAGGATAATGGACAAAAGCTTAAATGAGAAATAGGAGACTAGATTCTCAGCTGTTTCATTAACTAGAACTGTAACATGAAATGAGTCAATAAAGTTTGTTTCTTAGCTTCTTTATCTGAAAGGTACAAGAAAAAAATACTTTGCTGAATCTTTTTGTTTCTGCAAATTCTGTTTTGGTTGTAATTATTATATGTTCATTTTTTTTTTACTTGAATCATAATTATGAAAATCTGTGGTTTCAGTAAAGTTTTTACATATGAAAGAGAGTAACACTTAAATCTTAAGGATTCTAATTTGCTTTATGAAATAATATTAAAATATAAAAAATATATGTTCCCATAGAAACCTTTGACAATATATTAACATATGAAACCAAAGTTTGAATTCCTCCCAAAGGAATCCAAACCTGGAGACACATCGCTAAACTGTGGGTATGCCCATAAAATAAATGATATAAAAAGAAACCTCAGTAGGCAGATACTTCAAATAGGCACAACAAATTATATCAGGGAAGAACAATATAGAGTTTTATTAACCATTTATATTCATTAAAAAAATAGAAAGTGATGGAGCAGAGAGAGAAGGTGACATCTCCTCTAACAATAGAATTGAATGGGATTCTTATGCCCTGGGATGCTGATTCTATTTTCTTGCACAATTTTAAAGAAGGCACATAGTTATAACCTTATTATGTTATGCAGTCACCAAAGGAAGTCCTTGGGAAAAAAAATCAGACTGAAATAATAGTTGACTCCAGGAGAATTTTAAGATAGTTAATAAGCAAAGTTAGCAGAATTGCTTGATCAGTTTCCAGATGTATTAGTTTCAGGCCACATTTACCAAAAAATCTTCACCTTGCTTAGACAAAAGAATACTTCTAAGTAGCTATTATTATTAATCGTGAGCAAACAGTGTGGAAATAAGAAAATGCAAATGACAACATAACCTTTGCTCATATGTTATGCATCAGTTCCAGGCTTCCTGTCATGGGACATATGCTAAAGAGTAGTGTGGATTTTATTGTGGATAAAAATCTTAGAAACTATACTTAGTGCAAGGACAAGATTCCATGGAGATTGTTGTCAGTCAATCTGGATGTTCACAGTATTTCGTATCCACCCCTGGATTCAGGATGGGAAAAGAGGAACATTTGGTTTACTCTGTTTTTACCCAGTAGTCCTTACAAATGGAGTACCGGAGCAGACCACCCTTGTCTCAAGTGACCAAGGGGACCTACAGGAAATAAGAAGAAGGTTAAGAGAATATTGAATAGAAATTATATCAGGGATTTCCAGAGTTAGAACACTATGTTCCCAGATATTTTGACCATGTATAATTTTACATGCCTCATACATTTTTAACATATTTTTTAATTGTAGATGGACACAATACTTTGTTTAATTTACTTCTTTTTATGCAGTGCTGAGGATCACATCCAGTGTCTCACACATGCCAGGCAAATACTTCACCACTGAGCTACAACCCCAGCCCCCCTCACTAACATTTATAATTGTGTATTCTCTTATTTTTTCTTGTTAATACCTACAAAAATTTTAGCTCTCATATGAGTACTGTACATCCCTTCCAAAAATACAGATTTTGTTTTTTAAATTTATTTTCCTTCCTCTAGTCTATTAAGTTATTTATTAATAATCTATTTCCTTTGGGATTGTTGTTCTCTTGCTAGGTTTTTAAATGTAGTATCATAATTTATTTCTTATTTAATAAATATATTCAAGACTATTAAATGTATTCTTGAAGGCTTTATATAGATTTTCATACAAAGCTTATATTCAGCTCTAAGTTTTTTGTCATTCTGTTTTCCAGTCCTCATTATCACTAAAGTTATTTAGGAATATTTAGTAGTTGATTTCTAAAAAAAAAAAAAAAATGGAGCTCTCTTTCAGTTTTCTTTTCTCATTTTACTGCTTTGCAGTCAGTGAATGAGGAATGAGGCCAATATAATAGGAGCTACTTGGAATTTGTTGACATTTCTTCTGTAGTCTAAAGCACGATCAATATTGGTAGCATGCCATACATACAAGGAAAAACGTTAGAAATAAAAACCAAGGGTATGCTTTCATATGGTGAAGATCAAGCTTGAAAATTATGATATCTAAGACATATCACAGTATATTTTACTACTGATATTTTGATTTTTAGTGTATCTGTGTAATCAGGTTGTCACCAAATATTTATTGAGCATCTGCTGTGTTCTGGATACCATTCTGTCCTGCTTTCCTCCTTCCTTGCTTGCTTGTTTATTTTCTTCTAGTTCTGCTTCCTTTCTTCACAGTAGGTTTGCTGGGTTCATGTAGTAAATTAACATTAGCATGCCCAAAAGACTTCCTGAGCCTTTTGACTGCTTTCTCACTAGTCTGCCGAAGCAGCTGGGGTATTATCACATAATTTTCTGAGGAAGGTTGTTTTGTTTTTTTGTTTTTTTTGTATGTGTGTCTGAGTTATGAAAGAATCACCCTGAAACCATGCTAGAACTGGTTATATGAAATATTATCAAGATGTTTTATCCTGAGTCAAAGGGATGAGCTCCTGTACAAACAAACTCCTGTTGTGTACATAATCTGTACTATTATTCTAACCTTCAATATTCAATGCACTGTCTTCATCTAGGCATCACTAAACTATATTAGTAAGGTACTGTAGTGTTTTCTTTTCTGTAAATAATGCATTATTTCATAATATGACTATGCTGTGCTGAGCTATGTTAACTGACTGATTTATGCTGAGCCATGTTTCTAATTATTGATCTAGATCATAATAGAAGGAAGGAAAGTGTATTAAGGAGGATAATCATCATTTCATGATGCATTTGACTGTGGAGTGACATTTTGTAATCTCCTTCCAACAGCACATACAGTGCTATACTACATAGAGGTTGCTTCTAATGGCCTAGGGTTTTAGGGAAATCTGGAAATTTAAGTTTGTTTAGGTACAAGCATCTAAATACTACCTTTCCAGATCTCAGATTCCAACTCTTTTCCTATTAAGGCCCAAACTTAATTATCAAAGAGTGGCTGGGCTGTGTATTCTTTCTCTTTTGTGGCTTTACCACCCTTGGAATAAAATTTTACACCTGATTTCTACAAATCTGTCATATTCATGCAGGTAATGAGTATTCTTTAACTATTGCCATTAAGGTTGTCAGGTTTTCAATGGCATATTCCAGGTTCATAACAGTTTGACTTGAGCCTGTTATTTTCTTCTTCAAAGCTTCTGATGAAATCAATGCAAATTGGATCCTTATAATGACTTTTGCTCTCAAATTTTTAAGCTAGTACTTTTCCATCCACCTGGACTTCAGTCTAATCCACCATGGGTAAAAGTCAGAGTGATTATGATGTTATAGCAAACCAGAGGTCATTATCACTCTAATGCTGATAAGAAGTATCTTGGTTTGTTTCCAGTAGTAACAGACCTTGAGAAAAGTGCTCAGGGGCTGGTGTGTTATATGGTGGGTGATCTCAGAAGGCATAAGGAATTTGGGAGAAAAATCAATCACAGAAAGAGAAAATGCCAATTAAAGAATGTGACAATGAGTAGGATACTTCTGTGTACAATGAGCCTCGGTGTTGTGGGAATATTGTATGGAGCCTCATAATCATTTCACTCTGGAATGGGAAGTTGGGGTATCTAGGCACCAAATCAGCCACTCACTGTTTAAGGCTGCCCCTGAAAACATGATATTCTGAACTACTCTTCTAAAGATACAGCCTGATAGAATTTCAGTGATGCTGGAAAAATCTTTTGGGATAGGAGAAGATGACTCAGGCACTTGATGAGTGGAAGGGTATGCTGGGAATTGCCAACTGCAGTTAAATGGTTAACATGCTTAGTAAACTCTTATCCATAGGCAACATTTAGAAACATCTAGTATTTATATTCATTCTGTTGTATAAATATGAGAAAAGAGCTTTGGGTGTTTGGATTCCATATTAGCTATCACTTGAAATTATATTTACAAATTGATATTAAGAATTAGCACTCAAAATTTGTGATTATATTTTTCTAATTTATTTGGTTACCTGTGTATTTTCTGCTTTCCCTTGGATTCTTTTTTTTTAATTGATGGCTTATGTCCTATAGCAGTTTTTCAAAAGGGATTTATGAATTATAAATGTTTAAATACATAAAATGTCTTCATTTTCTTTATCCTTTGAATGCCATTTTGGCTAAATATAAAAATCAGAGTTGAAAAGGATCTTTCTTTAGGGAAGTCTATGTGAGTGAGTATGTGTGTGTGTGTATGTGTGTGTGAATGTGTGTGTGTGTGTTGACATGTGCTGGCTCTCAGAATAAATGTCAGTCTGAGCACTTACACCTTTCAAAAAAATTTTGAAAGTTTTTTTCTTTTCTTTTCCTTTCTTTCTTCCTTCCTTCCTTCTCCTCTTCCTCCTCCTCCTCCTCCCCCCACCACCTCCTCTCCCCCCACCACCTCCTCCTCCTCCCCCCACCTCCTCCTCCTCCCCCCCTCCCCCCTCTCCTCCTCCTCCTTCTTTTTTTTTTTTTTTTTTTTTTTTTTTTTAACTATAGCTTTGTCTTCCTTCTTCCTATTCTCACTCTCTGTACGTTTTCTGAAATGTCTTTGGTAACTTTCATATATGTCCTTTTGTACCTTCTCTTTGTGCTTAGTTTCATTTTGGAGAATTCTTTGCTTGCTTCAGCTTTGGTCATGCAGGTTTTAAGTCCCACTAAGGGCTTCTCTTTTTCTTTTCTTTTATTTTTTTTAAATAATCGAGTAAATTCACATTTTTAAATGCAATACGTTCTCACATTGCTTTAAAAAACTTATATTTACCCACTCATTTTGTCTCCTATCTTAAATCTTTTTGCCCCACAAGTATCAGTCCTGCTTGTTGAATGGTTTGTCCTTAATGGACCGAATTTCTGCAAATATGTGCTGACTTCTTTATTGGGAAGTTATACTTGTAGTTGAGATTTCATGCTTGACTTTTCACTTGCATCTTTGTTGTTTGTGAGGATGAATGTGGTAGAGTTCAGTGGCCTGTAGTGCTTCATTTTTAAAGTGAGCACTCAGAAGACCTGTATGGCTTTGCCTTAGTTACCCCAGCTCCCAGCTCCACTATTGCCTAAAGGCAATCAGCCAACTTCCTTGGCAAAGCTCAAGGGGAAAGGGAAATGCTAAAGGGCAACCACCTGTCTATTGTGTAGCTATACCAGAGCAGTCACATGGCTGTTACCCCTGAATTACCTGCCTGTTCCTGGCATCTGCTATCTCCGGGGTAAAATATAACATGTGAAAATACCATATACATATAAATCCTTCCTCTGTTCCCTACGAAGTTTTATAAATAGTGTCTTTCTTTCATTCAATCTTATTTTCCATTTTTCTTCTCTGAAGAATCACTTTACTGAGATTTAGCAAATAAAATAATATAAAATGTTGAAAATACACCAAATGTACTAAGTATACTAAATATTAAAAATACTTCTTTGTAGATGTATCTTAACTATTTCTTGTAACCTACTTATATCAAAAAGACATCTGTTGTTTATCTGAAATTCAAATTTAACTAGGATATTTTGTGTTTCATATGGCAGCCCCTTTTATATATTTTGTTCAACTGAGCAGCTTCTTAAATTTTGATTTTTTTTTTTTTTTTGTGTGTGTGTGTGTGTGATACGTGTGCTAGGCAAGTGTTCTACCACTGAGCTACATTCTTAGCTCTTTTTGTTTTATTTCAAGATTGGGTTTTGCTAGGTTGGCCTTGAACTTGTGACCCTCCTGCCTTAGCCTTCTGAGTAGTTAGGATTACAGATATGTGCTGTACAATGCCCGGCTTGAGCAGCTTTCTTCTTATTTCAAACTTATTTTTGGAGATATATATATATGTCTATATATTTCCATGTGTATAACATATGTATATATTTTATATATAAAATATATATCCATTTATAAAATAATATTCTTTTAGATCCTTATCTGTGTCTATTTATATGATTATTTATGTCTATATTTATATATATGTATGTGTGTATATATATATTTTTTATTGTAAAGACCATAGTATAATTGCTCTTTTGTAGTCTTTCCTCCTTAAATAATGATGCCCATTATTTTATTTCAATGCATTTTCATGGAATACCCAGTCCATATTCACATTATACTGGATGTCAAAAAGTCCTGTATTGTTAATTTGATTAAATAAAGAAAAGTACCTATTTGGCTATTTTTTTCTCCAAGTATTTTTAAATCAGTTATGATGAAAACCTCTTCTCTCAATTTAGTCATCTTGATAGTATGGTTTGAGTAGGGATATTCATCCTGGATTTTAACCACTTGAGGTACAATTCTGCTTCATTTACAAATTAGATGTTTTACTTCTGTAATCTTTTTATGTGTCAGTGTCTTCGTATGTAAAATACAGAAAATATTAGTGCTTGTCTAATTGGGTTAGGTGTTAAAAGAATATGAATAAGATACCTAGAATAGTATGTAATATGATTATCATAGTATTATTAACTATCAATATATCACTGTACTTGTTCTACTAACTCCATCAACTGCCAATACCATTACTTAAGTAACTCAAAAATCCATTTCTTGCCTAGACTCACTATTAATGCTTGCCTCACTGATAGATTCCTATGGTAGCTTCAAAAGTGGAATCCTTACATTCAGTATTTTCCCTTTTCAAATAATTCAACCTCGTGGCCAGAATGATTTTATTAGCACAATTATGACAATGATCTTTCCCTGGTTTAAATCTCTTCAATAAATTTATATTGTTATCCTTATTATAAAGTGTAAATTATGTGACTAATCTCTGAAATCTTTCCAGATCTAATCAGTCTTCTGATCTAATTCTTCCATATTTCTAGGAACTCTTCTGTCCATTTTCAAAACTTTTCAAATTTCTCAGTATTTCTATGCCCTCTCTTGCCTTTGGAACCTGACTAATAGGATTGTCATTCCCCAAAACTACTGCTATAATCAATGGAGTCTATATGCAAAATTTTAAAAAAGATATTTTAACTCTCCTAAGTTCATTTAATATAAAATATTACTAAAGTTTTTGGTATAATCATAGAGTAGAAGTTTTAGTTTTCTGTATTTATGTATATCTTTATGTTTTATTGAGAAAAATTCAAAGTTTCTCATGTTAGAGAGACAGAGAGGGAAAAAGGAGGAAGAATATGCAGTTGTAAATTCAAACTTTGGTCCTAACATGCTAGATTATGTTGCCTTTTTAACTATAAGTGAAATGCTTGGACAGATTTTAATAAGTTATCAGTCAAATAAAACAATGATTTTGCTTGGTGACTTTTTAAAAAAATGATAATGTGCATGGTATTCTGGGGGCAGCACAGTAGTAGCTCCATTTTTCTGTCAGGTAATTACTGCTGTCAAATGGATTGACCATATTTGTTCACATTTTAAATAGTTACCTTCAGGAATTTACAGATGTATTCATTTGTGACTTTTTGGGGATTTATATACACATATATATGTATACTAAACCATAGACAAATGCACTTAGCCAATTGTTTTGAGTATCACTCAAAGAAGTCTTATAGTTCACATTTTCCCTCCAAAAATCATAATGAAGTTTCTGCTTTGAATATGGTGAGTGCTAATGCTGAGTTTTATGTAAAAATTAATAAACAATTCTTGTCCTTTTCTAAAATGCCTGAAGCTCTGGGTTTAATTCCTAGCACCAAGAAGAAAGAGAGAAAGAGAGAAAGAGAGAGGGGGAAGGGAGGGAAGGAAGGAAGGAAGGAAGGAAGGAAGGAAGGAGTGATCTGGAGAGAATGATCTTTTAAAAAATTTTAACAATAGAAATCATGGTTAGAAGGAAGCTTAAACGCCAGTTATAGTTGGCTATTTTATTCCATTCCTGTCAATTGGTGGCCTGGTTTCTGCTCTTCCAGGACAAGAGTGATTTCTCCAAGTTTTGGATAGCTTTGAGATTAAAAAGCTTTTCCATCTTGAGCTAAAACTCTTCTGTATCTGTCTTTTTTATTTATTGGAAAAATTGTGACCAGAGGACTGTGCCTATACTCTTTCCTGGCCTTCTAGGATATTATCTCATAATGGAAAAGGCAGATGAATATATAGCAATCATTTTTGTCTTATATGAAGAGGGATTTCTTCCCCTGGAGACCCTTTCCTCACTCCTTTCACACACTGGTGCATGACATCCTTCATCTTACTACATGGAGGACAGATATTTTTCACTAGAGCTACAGCACTGAGCTTTTAGGGAATCAATCAATAGCATCTATCTTCCGTACTGAATTCAGAACCAGCTGAGAATCAGACAGTTGGCCATCAAAATGTCAGCTTTCTTGCTAATAAAGCAACTTATAGAGCTGGGTGCATATGTAACTAACATAATCTTTGAGTTGGTTTAGGTCTTGTGACCCCCTTCCTAAATGAAAGTTGGGTTATAGGAACACACATTATCAATCTGCAAACAGGAAAGCAAAGACAGAAAATCTCTAAATACTTAAACATTAAAAAATGTTTAGTCCACATTATAGAAATGTGGACAAACCTATCTATCAGAAGTGCAAAATGGTCAAGCAGGAGACTAATTTATTGAAATACAAATATTGATATTCTGTTGGTCGCCAGATATAGAAGTGGTACCTACTGGACATCTTATTTTAATATAAATGTTATCATTCCTGTGGATTTGTGTCAAGCATTCTTTCATTTAAAACTTGGAAAGTCAGTTGTGATCACCTGTGAAAAGGAAACCTACTGTCTACTAATGCTGTGGGAAGGTAATGTGACGAGTACAAGACAAACATATCAAGATCCAGGATTCAACCATCGTCTATCAGTTGTCATGTATGTTCCAGACTCTAGGCATATTGGTTTCATGTCTAATGTACCTGGCAGAGCTTGGAGATTTAACAAATATTTCAGATAAGACCTAAATATTTTCCTAAGTTCACACAAATATTAAAATCAGGATTTGAACAGATGATATTGGATATGTTTTCTCATATTCACCCCTCCCTTTTCCTTTCCTGTTCATAAAAGTTCTCACAGCTAGTTTCCTGTTTTCTTTAAGGACTGAAATTATTGTTCTAGTTTGTGTTTTTATGCATAGTTTAACTATTGACGACGACAAAAGCTAAGTTTAACTCCTAAAATTATGTTTGAAATGCTACCAAAGCAACTTTTTTCACCCTCAACTCCTGTCATCTGAGACTTCAAAACATACAAAACAAGGTCACTTGTTTACCTGACTTAAGGATCACATTCGATGTAAATGATGATTTTATATTTTTAAAAGGTAGTTACGTATTCACAAACTTCCAAAAATTCCTTGCAAGTATCCTTTGGAATAAATTTTGAAGTGCTTTATACATATAGAGTGGGTCTTCTTCTGCAGTGTATTCAAAATGAAGTTCTCCAGTAAAGCTGTATAATTTGCATGAAAAGGTGCTGTATATATTTTACAAATTCAATCCATTGCAATCCTCTAAAACATTTAACTGCTTTACAGAAAATCTGTCAGTCTTTGGCAGTTAAGCTATGGTCTGCTGAGATGGCAGTATTCAAGATCTTGCATCCTGCTCAGCAGCAGGCATTAAACTTTGGCTGTGACCATGCAATCCCATTTTAAACTCTTGTCTCTATACATGTCAGTTATAAGTTGGCAGCTGGCTGGAGCAAACATTTAAATCTTAGATCTGGGGATTTAATTAGACTCTGTAATGACATTAAACCCTGGATTGCATGGTTTATAAATATATTTTTAAAGATAAATGATTGCAAACATCTAAACTATTGTAAGTTTCCTTTGCAGTTCTAAATGTAAAATTAGAATGTTTTTATACTATGAATTGAAGTTTGCAAGAGATTTAATACTCTAAGCCTGAGGTCTTAAATGGCCTATGTCTTTCTCCACTAAGGTCATTTGGCAGAGTACAAAATGCAGAGCTCAGAGGAACTAATTCACAGCTCTCTCTCCCACCTGGACACAAAGTTATGGCTCAGTCCTTCCCTGCTGGCTGGTTCAGCTTTGACCTTTCACACTATTCCAGTCCCTTAGAAATCACTCTGGAGAGTGGAGTAAAAATTTGCTGTTTAGCACTTTAAGGAAACAGGTAGTCCTGTGACCTCATGCCTTCTGGGACTTGCTTTTCTAAAGGTGCTCTGGACTTAGTAGGGCTTTTAGGGGACATTCTAAAAAAAAAAATGTGTTATCAAAGGAAGGTTCTTCTGTGGTGTCAGCTTTCAGGGATAGTGGCTGCTCTTGCAGAATTATAGAACTATGGAATGTCAAGCAGTGACAGACCCAAGAGCTCATTTCCATTTGAGGAATCAGGGACAGAGAAGAGAACCAACCTGCCACAGTGACTACGGCCTTTTAATATCCAGTCCAGTTCTTTACCAGCTCATAGAGCACTGCATTAAAACAAAATTCACTGTTAATTTAAAAAGAAGTTGTCTCTGTTTATTGTGAACAACTTCATACTACTGTGTCCACATAGCTCAATCTGAGTTTAGTTTTAAAAAAATGTATGTAAATGAAGGTAAAATTTCAGTGTTCACATTTTAATACATAAGGAAAATAATGGGATATGTTGGGAGAAGTAGCAAGGTAATAACAAAGTGTTTCCAAAAATGGATCGTAAAGCTGGATTCCCAAGGTTTCAGCACTTAATTTGCCATTATTACAGTTTGAGATTTGGGTACATTAATTACCCTTACTGTGCCTTTGTTTCCTCTGTGTAGAATGGGAAAAGTAATAGTAGATACCTTGTAGAATTGAGGATGAAATTAATATATGTTGAATACTGGATAGATTTATATAAGGGTTAGGTATTTCTATTATTAGTTGGATAAGACTAGATATCTTAATCTCTGTGAATGTTTGTCATTTAGTAAATCAAGGGCATTAACTATCTTATAAAGTTTTTATGAACATTTAAATGATATATAACATAAATTATATATAATACAATACACACACTCCTAGCAAAATGGTTGACAATTAGTAGTCAGAAATGTTGACATTTTCTCACTAAAGAGAATATATTATGTTTCCTTTAAAGTATATATAATTGATTTGTTTTTATTTTTGAAAGTATGTATTTACATGGGTGAGGGATAAAAAAATCAAAGTCTATAGTAGGAAGCCCAGTATTTAACCACTTTGTTTATTCAGTTTTCCTTACCCACTAGCATGGATAACATTTTTTATGGTTGTGTATACATCTTTATAAACTTGTTTTATGCATATGCAAATGCATAGTTTTATTTTATTTTTTTAATTTGCCTCACATGTGTAACATCTTACCAAAACTGTTCTGCAATCCTTACTTTTTCCTTAAAATATCTTGGAGCATTTGACACAATGTAATATAGGGAGCCCTTTCCTTTTAAAAATTTATAGCTACATAACAGCCCATTGCGAAGCTATGCTATTATTTTATTATTAAGTAGTGCCCCATTGATGGTCTTCTAAATTGTTTACAAACTTTTGCTATTAGAAGCAATGCTACAGTGAGTACATTTACAAAGATCACTTTGCACCATGGAAGGCATCTGTAAAATAAATGCTAAGAAATGAAATTGTTGAATGAAGCGCATATATATTTAGTTTGTCCAGTTGTCCTCCAGGAAAATTGTATAGATTTACGCTAAACATCAGGTATTGTATAGCTTCTGAATTTTGCCAGGCCAGTCTGAATACATGAAAAATGCTACCGCTATGTATTCTTATTTGCATATTTTTCTTAGGATAGTGAATAAGCATTTTGCCATTGTTTAATGAAAATTGTGCTTTCTTTTTAGTGAGTCTTCTTTGTACTAGGACACCAGTCTTGATTTCTTAGGAACTACAGAAAATTTAAGGATGTGAACTCTTTATCTACATTATGATTAGCAACTGGTTTTCCCAGCTTAACTATTATTTATTGATTCTGATTTTCCCCCATACAGACATACTAAAATGTTTTTATGTAGCTGAATTCTTAAATTTTCTCTAACATGAATTTTGAATTAGTGATGGAAAGACTTCTTATTCTAAGTATATATAAGAACCCACCCATTTTAAAAATATTTTTTGATTTGCTTTTTTCATTTTCTAAATCAAAAGTAATTTTTATCTGTATTTTTATCACAGTCTATTGAGATTTGTATTACCCACAGTTGTTCAAATGTTAATATCATCACTTACCAGCATATAGAAAATGCCAAATGTATATTTGTTGAATTAAATTGCATAAGTTCTTCTCGCTTAAAATCTTTTTTATTCATTATTTAATACTGTATAAAATAGCATCCCTTCATTAAAGGCTGTTTTTATGTCTTGAGTGTTGTATTCTACATAATTGCCATACCCATTGTGGATGGTGCTGTCCTCCATTAGGACACATGTTACAACCTACTTACCTTCACATAGTTCCATGATCTTCTTAAAGGCAGATACTTTGAAAATTTTATCTTTGAAATGCACAGTATAATAATACACCTGCCTAGCTTATATAGGTCATAAGTCACTGTGGAAAGAATGGCATGAATAATCATATTTTTATTTGTACTATTAAAGTTGAGATAAACTTTATTTAATTCAACTAGGATGGAATTTTTTATTTAAATTAAAAATAAACTTTTTATCATTTAAATGTGGTTAGTGGAGGAAACTTTTGATTCACCTGTGTTTTGAAAATAACACACACAATGACAGCATTAATATGTTATAAGCACTATACTAAAATTCTGGCATATTTGCTCTTATTTAATTACAACAATACTATCATCTCTATTTTATAAGTAGAGAAATTCCAATGTTTAATGTCTTATATTGGAGATTAAAAAAAAACTCTTACTCAAAGTCATAGGTATTGATGAAGCCAGACGTTGAAGCCCAGTCGTAGTCTTCATTCAGGTCCTGGGGTGATCTCTAGGACTAACTTCCTCCTGACCTTGTTGAGGTCATCCTCCTAAAACAACTACTGTTTGGGACTTCAAGAAGAAAGAGAGTGAGGGTTTCCCACATTACGTGACTCCTTAAAACATTGGCATCTAAGGGGAAGTTACTAATTTTCATGCTAAAATTCAGAGAAGCCAGTGGAGTGCTTCATACTTATTGTTAACCTGCAAACCACAAAAGAATGTCTTGGTCATGTCATGACCACACAAAAGCTCACTATTCCAATGCACCTCTAGATTTTAGGCCTCCTAAGGGTTGACATATATACATGGCATTGCCTTTATTACAAACCTGCAGGTTTCTGGGACCATACACTCTTTAAGACTGATACTGCCCGTGAGGAAAAGTTATTATAATTAAATTCAATTCAACTACCGAATTTATAATTTTCATTGCTTTTCTACATATAGCACAATTAAAATACCTCCTCATCCCCTTCTGTGTCCTGCCCTGACAGGTGTGTGTGTGTGTATGTGGGTGTGTGTGTGTTTGTGTGTGTGTGTGTGTGTGTGTGTGTGTGTGTGTGAAAAAGAGAGAGAGGGTGTGGAGTGATAAAACTAGTTGAAGTTCCTAAACTAATTGTATGAAGAAAAAGGTTTTTTAGTTTTTATGTTAATATTTTAATTTTGGAGGACATAAAATAATGAATTGCACGAGGAAGAAACATTGGACCAACGTATGATTTGGACTAACTTCAAAATGGAAGTCATTTTCCTCATGTAGAAATGAATGCCACAAAAAAGCCTCAAAATTCTGTTATATGAAATCAGTGATACATGATACAGTGCAAGGAGAGAGACCAAAAACATGACACGAGGGAGTATGTGTTAAGACAACTGAAAAATTGTTGGATAAATAATCACTATTTGTTTTAAAAAAATGCATGTAGCAAAAACATAATTCTATTCTGAAATTTTAACTTTTTTATATTTTGACATCTTATGAAACTTAGCATTCATTAATTATCTATTCATAATTCACATATTGGTATGTTTAAACACATGGTAAACTAAAAAGTAATGTGGATTAAGAAAGTAAAAATCAACCCAAACATTGGTCAGGCTAGAAAAACAGACACAGATGTAAGTAACAGATAATTTAACAGAAAATGATGCTTTTCCAGGCCAGAAGTGCTATAGCTACCCTCTTCAAACAGGTGAGCAAGTAAACATCTCATTCTTCCCTGGAGTATCTAAGTCACTCTTAAGTCGGAAAACAATATCTGACATAGTTCTACGGCTTCAAATATGGGGTTTCTGAAAACTGTGCTCTACCCTTGTCTTGACTTTGGCCTTTCCTAGAAAACAGAATAGAGAATCTACTTTGCTGCCCATATACACAGCTCTGCTTTTATGTCTACAAAAACCCTACCTCATTTAAATTTCTTTTGCACTGTACCCTTCTTTTCACTCTTACAGAACTCTGTTTATCCTTTGTTTGATGAGACGCCCCAGATATTGCTAAGTATCAGTAAACCAACTATGTTCTTAGTGGTTATAAACTGATTGGGATGAAAAGGTGGCTAAAGACACCTGAAGCTAAAGATATGTCTAGTACACCGGGAAAATTAGTGATGCAGCACATAGGGAAAAGGGTTTCAGTTTGGGTGAAAATGTGTGTAGGATTAATTCACAAACTTAGTGACATGTGATCCTTTTTTTTTTCCATTTGCTCCAGGTGCACAGCAAACTTAGCTCTAAATATGCAAACAACCAAGAGAGAAAGCAGATCAGTTTCAAAGCTTACAGTCATTAAGACAAAAACAAGCCACTCACCTAGGAAAAGTCAATTCTCCCTGTCACTGGGATTTGAAAAAAAAAAAAAAAATGTACTCATCAAGAGAGTCTGTGATGAATGAACTATATTCTTAACTGTATCTCTAAGTTGAGTACAGATGCAATATGTTCCACAAAGCAACTGCTGTTACTGAAATTCCTCAGGAGGAAGGAGCTCAGTCCTGCCTGTACCTATGGACATCCCCTGTCCTACCCTAATGTTATCACTCTTGCCATTAGCTCTTCCTCTGTGAAGTGATAGAGGACCTGGTCTAAGAGTGTGCCCTTATCACTTGTACCTGCTGGATTAGTAGCAACATGGAAATTAAGGAAAAGTTCACAGGCAGTCCCCATTTTCCCACTTATTCCATTTTCCACGATTTCTCCCAGAGCCTTGGCATTGTTAGAGGGATAAAATTATAATAGAATAGTCTGTTCAAGCATCCCCTATTATATTTCTAATATGATTCATGCAGTCAAAAAGTACCAACTCATTTTTTTTTCTCAAGGATGTATATTAATAAAAGCAGAAAACTTTACACTAAAGAATATAGGTGCTCTCCAAAAATTTATATAGAAAGTCATATAAACCCTCAGAAGAGAATGTGCTTGTAGTTAATTTGGGTATATTCTTGGAGCTCTTAAAATAATATTTTTATTTAAATCATAGTCATTTTGAAAGAGAAGAAAAAGTTATATAATTCAAGGGATAAAACATGAAAAAGTAGATGCATTGTAACCTTAGAATCTTGCCCTTAGAGGACACAGAAAAAAATTAAAGAGATTACAACAAGATAAATATGAATCATCTACATTTTTAAAATAAAATTTGTTGTAATTTTTACCAAGTCTGAAGGGAAAAAACTGTCAGATTTATTAAAATATTTTCTGTTTTTTTATTATTTCATTTGAATCCTCATGGTTATTAAAATGAAAAAAAAACATTGAATTGTGCTAGTGACTTTAGTTTGCATTGATATTTACAAAGTGTTTGAAAGTTTTGAGGAATTGTACATACTGTTATTTTCATCTGATAATGTTATTGTTCTTGGAAATTATTTGACTGCATTATCTATCAACCAACCAAATCATTTTTTTTTTTTTTTGATGTTAGGAACTTAAAAGATTAAATCAAGAAAAAAGAACTGTAAGTTTCAAGCCTTAAGTCCCTGTCACAGAGGATCTGGTGACAAAATTGAGGAGACACTTAGCTTATTATTTATAATTACTAAATGTCAATACACACCTATTTAAAGAGTGCCAACTATAGACAAGCAATTTCATAGGTGCTTAGTGACTTGATGGTGAATGTATCATTTAGATCCTTGGCAAGAAAAAGATGGAATATTCAGACTGGATAATTGAAGAAGCTATTTACAAAACTGGGTATATAGGTTTTAAGGAAGTCGTCAAAAGATTGTGCAGTACCAGGGTTAGCATTGAAAGCTCTGTGGGTGGAAGAAATTTGATGGATATAACAATGTATGTCTGATTGGAAAGAAGGAAGTAAGAGACACGTATGATGTGCCTGGAAAGGAAACAACAAATATGCTGTTTTCATTATAGTATTTTAAATGTACACGCAAGGTCTTGATACATTTGTATTTGTATTTTTGGTAGGGAGAAATTAACAGATGTGCAGAAAAGAAAGAGGACTAAAGTAGTTGTAACTGCCGATGCTATGTTTGTAGTAGAAAAGAAAATAGATTGCACTAAATGTGTTAGTTTTCCACTGTAACAAATACCTGAGGTAATCAAGTGAGAAGAAGGAAAGGTTTATTTCAGCTTACAGTTTTGAAGGTTTTAGTTGGTGGTTGATTGGCCTGTTGCTTGAGGCCTGTGGTGAGGCAGGACATTGTGATGGGATTATGTGACAGAGGAGGCCTTTCCCTCATGGCAGCCAGGAAGAAAAGAGGGGAAGGAGACAAGGGTCCCAACATCCTTTTCAAAGGCATGCCTGCAATGACCTAGCTTCCTTCCACTAGTTCCCAGCTCTAAACTTTTCATGACTTTATTAGTATCATTCGCTGGGGCTCAGGATCCTAACATGGGCCTTTGGAGAACACTTATCCAAAATATAAAACCAAAAGATACTGAAAAAATTTTAATGGAAAACAGATTGAAATTAATGGTAGCTGAATAAGAAGAAGAAAGAATTTTTTAAAAAAAATAAAACTAAAGATATCTGATAGTATCCACTGAAATAATTAATAATGGAAGTACAGTTGCTTTATAGTTGGGATCAGAATGTCAGTCCTTGAGATAATTTTTCTGATTCCCAGTTTAAAATTCTTTCATTGCACTATTACATCCAAAGTAATTCATTGATTTTCATTTAGAATTTGTACTTTGTATCTTGAATCAATATACAACTAGTATAATTCCTAATATTTGGAGAACTTACAATTTAATACAAATGAGAATAAGGCAAATAAGTGCTTGTTTTTGCTATTTAATCCTAACTTCAAAGAACAGGAAATAATGTGACCACATATTCATGTTTACGGCCCCATAGTCAAAATCATAAAATAAATGAAACTCAGTGCTATATAAATTATCCCAAATGCATAGATTCAATGTAATTTTATATATTGAATTAGGCATGATTTCAAAAAAAATGAGATGTCTTTTAGAACTCATAAATAACAGAGGCCCTTTCTTTGAATTAAGGAGTTTAAATTCATAACTTAATTATCTTAGTTTCCATTCCTCACTTGTCTTTACTAGGAAAGTAGACTTCATATTGCCTTTATACAATTAATTTCTCTGTGTCTTGTGTTTTCATGTTTATGGTTTGTATAAATATAATTAAAATATTTAATTGCAATTGTAGAATACACCTAAGCTAATTTAGGATTATCATGTGCACAGTGTTCCCTTACCATTAATTCACTTGGGAGCAAGAGGTATTCAGAAGTAATTATCCTTTTTAAATAGAAATACCCTTATTTGTAACTGAAATGTAGAATTATGATGTGAATGAAAACAGTATTAATGTTCCTTAAAAAATTAAAAATATAACCACTATATGATCCATCAATTTCACTTCTAGGGTAAACAGCCACAGGAAATGAAATCACTGTTTTAAAGAGACACTTGTGATTCCATGTTCATTCCAAACATTAATGATAATACCCAAGAAATGGAAGCAAACTAAGTTGTCAGTCAACAATGAACTGACACAGCTCAGGTGTATTCTACAATTGCAATTAAATATTTTAATTATATTTATATAAACCATAAACATGAAAACATAAGACACAGAGAAATTAATTGTATAAAAGCAATATGAAGTCTACCCCTAGTAAAGACAAGTGAGGAATGGAAACTAAGATAATTAAGTTATGAATTTAAGCTCCTTAATTCAAAGAAAGGGCCTCTGTCATTTATGAGTTCTAAAAGACATCTCATATATAATCTCCAATTTGAGATACACACATACACACACACACATACACACACACACACACACATATATATGTATACATATACTACATATACACATACATATGATATATTTATAAGAACACACACTACTTTTGGAGATCTGTACAAACACATACTTTTATTAAAATTAAGATCTTTTCAATGAACATTGGTTTGTTGAAAATAACTATTCATTGATTTTCTTATTTAAAACAGCCTAGAAATCACCCTTTATAATCATAGAATATTATTCAACCTTAAAAAATAAGATCATGGATTCCAACCTTGATAGTTTGGCAAGAACTGAGAAGAAGTTCAACCAGTTTCAACTGTGACCAACTCTCTTAGCAGACCCAAAGAGAAAATCACATCAATAAATCCTGTGACCAGATTATTTGCTTGTGATTCTGAGCACCTTATCTAGGAGTAACTTTCTCTTTTAATATTTTATTATTATTTATTACTTTATTTTTTCTTTATTGTTTTTAAAATTTTAAAATTTGATTTCTTTCCCATTTTTTCCTTTTACCCTTTTTATTTGTGTACATACCTAAAAGAACAACACAAGGGATCAATGAATTTCTATTTTTAGTTATTCCTTTTCATTCTTCTGTTTTTATTTATCTATTTTTATTTATTTAATCTCTCTCCCTTTCACTTTTTTTTCCCCAGTGCTGGGGAGCAAGTCCAGGGCCTTATGCACACTGAGGTCAGACTCAGCTGAGAGGAAGTAAGCCCAACTCCAGACATAACAGAGTTGCCCCTGAACTCTAGTAGACACCCTATTTAAAGAAGAGGGGAGACATAGCTCCTAACTGTCAACCAGTTGACAGGCAGGCTGAGGTCCAGCTTCTCAGCAGATACTTCCACAGTAGCTATAAAGAAGAAAATTTAATGGTGGTTAACAACATATTTATGTGGATTTTCTTTGTGAATCATAGCTACATTTATTCTGTTTGTATAGGGTTTATAATATTGAAGGTGAATCTCACAGAGAAAAAGCTGTGATTCAGCCTCTTCTTCCCCCTATAAAGTACCCTAGATCTGAGGATAAGAGCTTCAGGTCTTTCAACATAATTGGAGCAACTAGCATCAGAATTGCTTTCAAGTAACAGAGCTGCTATCAAATGTGCCTGTGGAAACCTCCAGCACCTAATATGGGGTACCACTCCACAGTATATGTGGTGTACCTCTGCTGCCTACATCACATCTGCCTAAAGTACTGTAGTGTCCCACTCCTAAAAGCTTGCAGAGATTGTGGGTTTGTCTGACTGCAATATAGAAAGTTTTGTGTACATACCCATAAATCACATCCCAGGGAGCTACAAGAAAATTACATTGTGCAGTTAAGTTGGAAATAAACCCAGCAATATACAAAACACTGATAACCCAAGTCGCACTGGTAGAAGAAAGCTCCATGCTGAGGAAAACAGTATGAAAAAGTGGAAGAGATGTCCACCCCAACAGATGTATAAGTCTCAATGTGGAAATGAACGAAATATAAGAAAGAAGATGATATGTCACCTCCTAAAGTTCATAACTCCATAGTGCTCCAAAGTAATAGATTCCAAAGATATCAAAGTAAATGAAATTCTGGCCAAAGAATTCAAAAGAATGGTTTTTAAGAAGCTTCATAAGATTTTTAAAAAATGAAAATAAACAGTGGGATAAGTTGAATGCAGGATATAAATCATTTCAATAAAGAAATGGAGATTTTGAAGAAGAACCAAATAGAAATCTTAGTAATTCAGAGTGAAAACCTCAGTTGAAAGCCTCAACAATAGACCAGATCAAGCAGAAGAAAAACTATCAGAGCTTGAGGACAAATCTGCAATGATATTACAATCAGACACCAATAAGGGGGAAAAAAGAATGAAGAATACAAGATTACTGAGACACCATTAAAAGATCAAATACCCACATAATTATCATTGGGAGCTATAAGTTACAGGCACAGAAAAACTATCAGTGAAATAATTGCAGAAGAATTTTCAAATTCTTGAGAAAGATATGGATGTCCAGATACAGAAGGCATTTAGAACTCGAAAATAACATGACCAGAAGAGAACCTATCCACAGTATATCATAATTGCCAAAAATAATAAAGAATAACAGTAAAATATATTAAAGGTACAAGAAAAAAATACCAGGTCACATTTAAAGGAAAACCATTTGGAATAACAGCGGATTTCTAGCAAAAACTCTACAGGTCAGGTGAGCATGAAATAGTATGCTTCAAGTTCTTGAAGAGAATGCCAACCAAGATTACTATATCCAGTGTGATGATACTTCAGAACCAAAGAGAAATAAAGACCTTCCAAGATAATAATACACTAAAGGAATTCATGAATGCTATGTCAGCATTATAGAAGATGCTTGAAGTAATTCTCTATATCCAGAGAAGGAAGAAAAATAAGCACAATCATGAGAGAATAGGAAAGAATAAGCCCCTTTGGAAAAGTAGATACACAAATAAAAAAAAAGGAAATAATCAAATGCTATTAATATGCTAAACCATCACATTTCTAGAGTGAATAAAAGATGAAGAAATGAACATAGAATATTCAAAGCAACCAGAAGAAAACTAGGACCAATCACATAGCTTTCAGTAATAATTATATAAGCAAATGGTCTAAAATATTCAATTAAAAGTCACAGATGAATGAATGGATTAAAAACCAAGATCTAACAATGTGCTGCATACAAGAAACTCATCTCACCTGAAAAGACAAAAGCAGACTGATAACGAAAAAGTAGGAAAAGATAATCCAATCAAATAGAAACACAAAGCAAGCAGGATTAGCAATAGTTATATCCAGGAAAAAAAAGATTTTATGACAAAAATCAGAAGGGGAAAAGGACATCATTAAATAGTGATCAAGGGAAAAATATATCAAGAAGATATAACAATTATATGTGCATCAAATGTCAGCAAATGCTATTGGAGATAAAGGGAGAAAGAGGAGCCAATATAGTGGGAGATTTCAATACCCCTACTTTTACCAATAGATCATCCAGAATACGATCCCCAAATCAACAAAGAAACAACAGATTTAAATTACACTATAAATCAAATGGATGTAACCTACATACATCTATAGAATATTACATCTAATAATGGCAGAATACACTGGCAGAATTCATCAGCACTGAAACTTTTTCCAAAACAGATCAAAACAAATCTTAACATATTTTTTTAAATGAACTAATTTCTCACATATTGTCAGGTTACAATAGAATAAAATTAGAAATCAACAGCAATGGGAACTGCAGGAATTATACAAACACGAATATTGAATAACACATTACTAACAGTGGGTCATTGAAAAAGTCATAGAGGAAATTTAAAATATAAATATTTTAAATTTAATATAAAAATTTAAAATATAAAATATTGAACCAACAGTGGGTCATTGAAAAAGTCAGAGAGGAAATTTAAAAATTCCTTGCATGAAACATAAGTGGAAATACAATATAACCAAATTTGTAGTATATATCAAAAGCAGCACAGAGGAACTCATTTCAATGAGTTCCTACATCAAAAAATAGAGATTTCAAATAAATAACCTAATGATGCATCTCTAAATCTTAGAGAAACAAGAGCAAACCAACCCCCAAATCAGTAGAAGGAAATAAATAATTAAGACCAGGAAAGAAAATAAATACAACAGAGAATAAAAGAACAACACAAGGGATCAATGAAACTGAGTTGCTTCTTTGAAATGGTAAATTATATTGATGAACCTTAGCTAAATTAACCAAAAGAGAGAGATAGAAGACCTAAATAAATAAAATTAGAGATGAAAAGGAGACATTAAGACAGACAACCACTAAAATTCAAGATCTCTAAGGAGTATATTTTAAAAGTACATGCTAATAAGTTAAAAAATCTTGAAGAGATGGAAAAATTTCTGAGCACATTATGACCTACTAAAATTCAACCAAGAAAATATAAACAAAATAGCTCAAACATAAGTAATAAGACTGAAGTAGTAATAAACATTTTGCCAACAAAGAATAGCCCTAAACAAGATAGATTTACTGCTGAATTTTACGAGTCTTTTTTTTTTTTTCTTTCTGTTCTTTTATTAGAAGTGCTAGAGATTGAAGTGGAGGCCTCATGTATGCCATGCAAGTTATTCATCCACCACTAAACCTTATCAGGCATTTAAAGAACAGCTAACAAATACTTCTCAAACCTATTCCACAAAATATGAATGGAAGAAACCCTTCCAAACTCATTTTACAAAGTCAATATAATCTGGTTACCAAAACTCAACAAGGACACAACATAAAAACTCCAGAACAGCATACCCCATGAGCACAGATGCAAAAATCCTCATTAAAATTCAAAATACTTTCAAATAAAACTCAACAGCACATTAAAATGGTAATGCTCTATGATCAAGTTGGTTTCATTCCAGGGATGCAAGCTTGGTTCAACATATGCAAATCAATAAGTGTAAAATAGCACATAAATAGAGTCAAGGATAAAAATTCACATGATCATCTCAACAGATGTAGAAAAAGTCTTTGATAAAATTTAACATCTCTTCATGATAAAATCTTTGAGTAAATAAAGTATAGTAAATAAGATGAGTAAATAACACAAGAAAGGCTATATCCATAGCCAATATTGTAATGAATGGTGAAATACTAAAAGCATTTTCTTTGAAATCAGTAGCAAGACAGGGGTATATAATCTCTCTAGTCTTATTCAAAATAGTAATAGAAATTCTAGCTAGAGAAATTTGTGAAGAAAAAGAATAAAAGTTGTACTAGTAGAAAGGGAGAAAGTCCAAATATTCCTGTTTGTGAGTGACATGATTTTATACATAGAAAAACCTGAAGATTCCATCAAAAGGCTTTTAGAACTGACAAATTCAGCAAAGTAGAAGTTGATACAAAATCAACTACAACAGTTAGTACATTTTCCATACCCCAATGATGAATGAAAAAGAAATGAAATGAAAAAGAAATCAGGAGAACAATCCCTTTCACAGTAACCTGGCAAACAAAACAAAACAAAAACTCTAGTAATAAACTTAACCAAGAATTCAGAAGATGTCTACAATAAAAATTAAACATAAAAGAAGGAAATTAAATAGATGCTAGAAGGTGGAAAGACCATCCATGTTCACAGAATGGAAGAACAAATATTGTTAAAATGATCATGCTACCCAAATCCATTTACAGATTCAGTGCAATCCCTTATCAAAATATTGATGATATTCTTCACAGAACTATAGAAAGAAATCCTAAAACTTATATGGAAGCCCAAAGTTACCCCCCAAACCAGAGTAATACTCATCAAAAAGAACAATGCTGGAGACACCACAATACCTGACTTCAAGTTATACCACGGAGCCATAGTAACATATATAGCATCATATTAGCATAATGATAGACCTGAAGATCAATAGAAGAGAATAGAAGACCCCTAGATAAATGCATACATCTTCAGCCCAGTGATTCTCAACAAAGGCACCAAAAACATACATTGGAGAAAGGACAGCCTCTGTGACAAATGGTGCTGGCCAAACTAGATGTCTAGATGCAGAAGATTAAAACTAATCCCATCTCTCATCTTGTCCAAAAATAATCTCAAAATGGATCAAAGACCTTAATGTTAGATTTTAAACTACTATAAGGAAATTTAGGAGAAACTCTTCCAGATATTGATATAAGCAATGATTTCCTGGATGGAACTCCAGTAGCCCAGGAAACAAAAAGTGATGGGGTTGTATCCAACTAACAAGCTTCTGCACAGCAAAGGCAGCAATAAACAAAATGAAATGACAAACTATAGAGTGAGAGAATGTCTTTGCCATCTATTCGTCTACCAGGGGCTTAATATTCAAAATATATAAAGAAACAAAAATCCTGAACAACAACAAAATAATCCAATCAATAAATGGGCAAATAATATGAATAGACCCTTCACAAAAGAGCCAAGTGCATATAAACATATGAGCCAATAAACATATAAAAATGCTCAATATCTTTAGCCATTAGGGAAATGCACATAAAAACTACATCAAGATTCCATCTCACCCCATTTAGAATAGTTGTGATTAAAAAAATGCTGGTGAGAATGTAGTCAAAAAGGAACCTGTAATTCACCATTTGTGGGAGTGTAAATTAGTATGTCCACTATGGAAAACAATATGGAGGTTTCTAAGAAAAACTGAGAAACTAAAAATAGAGATACTAAACTATCTACTCACTGTACTTCTGGGAAAATGAAGTCAGCTTACAAAACATGGACCTATGCATACTCATGTTTATTGCAGCCCTATTCTCAACAACCAAGATATGGAATCAGCCTAAGTGCCTCTCAATAGATATATGCAATATATATTATTTAAAGAAAACTAAAGTCCCATCATTTGCTGAATCATTTTAACAATGTAAATCAGATACAGAAATTTAAGTGTCACATGTTTCCTCTCAAAACAAAATCAAAAACAAAATGCAACCAGAAAATGATGAAATGAAAGTTGAAGGGGACTCTTAGGAAATGACAAAGGCTAGTGAAGTGTTGAAATCAGTGAGGAGAGATGAAGGTGTTCATGATCAGAGCTCAATATGTGCATGTATAAAAATGCCATAGTAATATCCATTTTTTGATTAATATGAGTTAGTAATTAGAAGAATAAAAATCTCTCTCTCAAGACCACATTGTAGTTTATATGATATTGGAGCCTAGCTGAAATGACTTTTATCCTGCTTCACTTAGCACTTTTCCAGCTTTATCATTAAAACTATTATAGCCCAGAAACCTATTCAGCTCTGGGAAAACCAGAAAGTTGGTCTCCCTTATAGGATAATATTTACATCTGTATGAATGCTCCAAAAAAATCTCATAATTTTTGACAACATGGATTAACTGGAGGGCATTATGTTAAGTGAAATTAAACAGATATAGAAAGACAAGTACCACATGGTCCCATTAGATGTGGAATCTAAAAAAGTTAAACTCACAGGAATGGAGCAGAATGTTGGTGAACATGGCTTGGGGAGAGGGCATAATGGGGAGATGTGGATCAAAGGGTATAAACTATGGAAAACAATATGGAGGTTTCTAAAAAAAACCTGAAAAACTAAAAATAGAGATACTATACTATCCTGTCACTGCACTGGATTAAAGAAGAATGAAGTCCCATCAAGTCAGCCTACAAAACATTGACCAAGTATACTCATGTTTATTGCAGCCCTATTCTCAACAACCAAGATATAGAATCAGCCTAAGTGCTACAAATCCTGAAGATCTACTGCACAACATGGTGACTTGTTAATAATAATGTACTGTACACTAAAATTTTCTAAGTAAAATTTTTGGTTGTTGGTTGTTTGTTTTGTGATGGCACTGGATATCAAATCCAGGGTCTTATCTCTGCTAGGCAAGTGCACTACTATTGAAGTACATCTCCAGCCCAAGAGTACACCTAAAGTATTCTAATCACCTACAAAAAAGGTAAACACTATGAGATAATGGATTTGTTAATTAGTTTGATTATGGTAATAATTTCACAGTGTATATGTATCTCAAATAATCACTTTATATACTTTAAATTTATGCAATTTTATTTGATAATCATATATCAATAAAGTTGGAGGATAAAAAACTGCTTAACAAAGCAGAACATGCTATTCTGAGGTCTGCTAAATTTCAACTATTTTCTACTTCAGCTGCTAAAGACCTTCTTGCCTAAGTTTCAGAGGGAAGCATCTCACAGTTGTATCTTTTCACATAGATTAAAATGTTTAGGAGCTCTAGGATAAGATCTTTCCTGATTTGTCTCTACCTCACATTGTGATAAGTGCTTATATTACTTGGTATTGATTACATGTTTGTTTAACTAGCCCAGGGGAAAAAAGGAAAGCAATTGATGTTTCATGGGGTCTTAAAGCCTTCAAATTATTTACCTCAAGAAAAACAGTAATTTTTCAGAAAACTGTCACTAGAGTGGGAAACTTACACACTGGGGATGTTCATTTACCCTTTATATAGGCTCTGAGGAATCTATGGAGACTCATTACATTTATAAAGATATAAAAATGCTCTTTCCTAACATGTTTGCAGTGCTATTAAAGCAATATCTATAGTAAAACTGTGTGAGACCATTCCAGTGACATTTTAAAGAGGGTAGATTTTGACACAGGGCTATTTATTATAATAAAATATGTTTTTCACTGAATTTCCTTTTTTTCTCTTTTTTATTTTATTATTAACAACAGTTGTAAGGAAACTGATCAGGGCATCTTGGACATTGATAATCAGAACATACACTTAGATAATAGTACTTAAAAATGCTCAAATTTTAAATTTGTAGTAATTAAAATCTTTAAGCTGGCAGTTTTTTTTTCTGATTAATGTATGCACTTCTGTACACCAAATAGTCTGTCTCAAGGTTTAACAAAGTAATGCTTTGATCTCAGCCTATGTAAAAGAAATGAGGAGCAAATTTAAAGATTTGGGTTATATTTTAGTGACAAAAGTCTGCTTCAGTGAGATATAATGGTCTTTGAAAAAATAGATTTTCAAAGCATAGAAAATAAATCTTTACTGTAAATAACTATATAGTGTAAAATACTCTTTCAATTAATTTTGAGTGCCAAAATATACTATGCTTGTACTTGACTTTAAATTTTATTTTATTTCTTATTATAATTACAGTAAAATTTCTCTTCACTATTTCAACCTAATGGATTTCCTAGATTTTGTGAGCAAGGTTTTTATTTATAGGAAAAATTAAATGTGGGTTTCATTACATTGACTATTGACCATTCCTATTGTAGTGGATATTGTGATATTCCATACAGATTTCCTCTCCAGAAATTAATGACTTCTCTTTCAAGTGTTGTGTATGTAGTACGTTACTGTTTTCGTGAAGACCTTGATTATAAAAAGCCACTTTCCTGGCTCTGCTTGTATCCAAAGAGTGGCCGATAGGGGTTATATAAAAATTAAATTTTCTCTTTCCCAACTCTATGCAATTCACAAGGACCATCCCGGTGCTAGGGCTTCTTGAGGGTTGGTTGTGGCTTTTCTTGAGATTGCATCAAAGCCCAGACTCTCCATGTGTCCTATCCTGCTTCCTTGTTCCTATTTCCCTCTAAAAGTGTGGATCCTAAGAACAGTCCCCAGTGACCCCTCCTCCTGCTTACCTCTGTCTCAGCATTTTCTTTTGAGGAAATGGTCCTGCAACCCTCACTATAATCATGGCTTCAAGACTGTCCTCATGTATATCCATGCATGTATTACTGCAAGTTAACCATGAATTATTTATTACCAGGAGTAAGGTGTGTTTTCTACAATCTCATCATTATAGTGATTTTTAATTACATATAATTGAAAAGTATCCAAAGTAGAAGCATGAAGATTTATTTCTTCTGGATAGTGTTTTTTTATTGAAAATTTTATAATTAAATCACTTATGAACAAAATATTATTAAATTTTTTTAATTAAAAAAAATAAATAACATTTTTTTTACAAACACTTTGATTCATTGAAATAAACACACTCTTTCTCTCCACTTGAAGAAAATAAGATTAAGTGTTAGAAAAGACACATTTTGGATATGTTTAAAATATGAAAATCAATTTTAAAAAATCTCTTGTCAACAGACCCATATTCAATTGAAAAATCTTAACTCTAATCAAAAGATTATTCAAAAGCACCTAAGTTTATTATTTAATATTTTAATTAAATAGTTCAGTTTTAGGTATGGGTCATTTTTTACACAGGACTTAGTTACTGCATAATAAAAAAAATATTGTCCTGTTTTTAGTTTTAATCTATTTTAAAAAATATGTTACTGGTTGGGTTGACATTATCAAAAAGGGCATTCATTCATAGCCTGGTGACTCAAGGAAGGTAGACAATGTAGGAACATCTGATCTAGCTTAACATCTCCCATCCTGCACCAGGCAGACAAACAACGTGGAACATTTGTTGAGATGCAGATTTAAATTTTATTTTGCCTGTGCAAGTGCTAGAGTCTCTAACAAGTTTTCTAGGAAATCAGATATTGCTGCTACAAAAACCAGAAAGATCTGGACAATTAGACAATTAGCTCAGTCATCTCATTATCATTCTTATATTTTGGTTCTGCTGCTAATTTATACCTCACTTCTAACAAGAGGGAGCCTATTAGTTGTTATGAACCATTCCTTGTGTTAATTCTACTCTAGTTTTCCTGACCTGTTTCTTCATATAAAACTCCTCTGATTGGGTTTATTTTATCTCCATGCATGCATGGTTAGAGCATAGTTCTGAAGTGATTTTTGATAATATCTGATGGAATAAATTTTCCTCCATTTCTACATTTTCTGAGTCATTGGAAATAAGTTCCTGTGGTAGAATAACTAATTGTGCTGAAAAGTGAAATCAAGGTATTCAGATGAATTGAATGAGTAGCAATGTTGAACAACAAAATCTGGCTGTAATAGGAAATATATGTTTTAGCCTAGTGCAACTAGTCACAGATAAAGTTCCTTTTTTTTTTTTTTTCTTTTTGAGGAAACAGAAATGAATGTTTCTAACAGAAAAGGATTATAGAGGTAGTACTTTATCTTGGTCAAAAAGGAGTCTAGTTTCATTTGTGACATTTATTGTTTTTTCACATGTTGTAAAGTTAGTAATAGCAACTACTATGGAGAAAGCTGTCCTATTTTTGTGACATCAGCACTTTTCTATTTTAGACATTAATATTGGTTGTTTTCATATTGTGTTATGAAATCTTTACACATGCTTATTTGGTGAACTTCTTATATCCAAAAGGATAGTTTTAAAATTTTCTAAAATCATTTCTCCCAAATTAGCTTAGCATCTCCCATCCTGTACCAAGTAGACAAACAACAACGTGGAACATTTGTTTAAATGCTTAAACTAAAACAGTTTAAGTATTTTCTTTTTTGATGGCCATTAATAACAATAGGACTTCAAACTTTTCTTGAAATTTTCCCACATTTTTAACTTTTTTCTAAACTCAAGAAAAATTACTGCTCTGATTTAACAGTATTAAAAATTGGAGAAAATAGTTATTAATATGTTTTAAAATAAAAAATATAAAAAAATTAGCATTAATTATTCAACTAGTGTTTGTCTCAGAGAAATACTCCTTGTTCTTCTGTTTGCTCTACACTACTAACACTTCCTAAAAGAGACTCACCAAATTCTTGTTGATTATGAAAGTATTCTAGGGGTATTAAAGGGACATCTCATCTTCATTGAGGAAATAATATCTAGATGATTTTGACTTAAATGATTTATCAAAATTGATAATATCAAATAGTAATATTTTAGGCTGAAAAAAATCTATAATAAATAAAAAACCTTTACCATGTCTGATACTGAAGATTTAACCTAGCAGTTCTTTACCACTGAACTACAATCCGAGCCCTTTTTAATTTTCTTTTGAGACAGGGTCTCATTAAGTTGCTGAGGGCCTCACTTATTTCCTGAGATTGGTCTCAATCTTGTGATCCTCCTGCCTCAGTCTCCCAAGTTACTGGGATTACAGGCGTGCACCACCATGCCCAGCAAGAAAACATCAGTTTTTAGGAAAAATTATATGAATATTGCTGACTGAATTATAATTGTAATATTGATGAAATATGAAATATCACTTCTAATTGTACAGTGATTTTAACCTAAGTGTAAGGTATTTTTTCTCTTTTTTATTAAAAGAAATAGGGAAGTCTAGAAAATACATAAATAAGACAGAGATGGAAAGAAAATCTTTAATAAGAACAACAACAAAGTATAATAATAAACATAAAGTCTATAATAAACATCAAATCAATAGCTGAATGCACAGTCTGACAAGCAATAGAAAAAATAATGGAGTGACATCCACTAAATACAAAATCCTATTCTTAGTTTCCTCATTTATGTCTACTGGGCCTGAACTGTGATCCCTATCCCATCATGGAGAAAGCAGGTATCCCCAAATTTTCCTACCTTTCTGGGGGTTTGATAAAAAATTTCTATTTTATGTATAAAATGTTTCATGAACATATGGGTTGATATTCCTTTGCTTAGCTCTTGAAGTTAATGGATAAGATTATAGAGCCTCTTGGAGCTGCTGCTATTCTGATTAATTTCTAGAGACTACACTTACATAAATCTTACATAAATCAAAGTAACGTACACTTACATAAATCAAAGTAAAGGTACAAAAACAAAAGCACTCTAATTCCAGAAATGGGAAGGACAAAAAGTCCAGATGTATTAACAGTTCTGGTTCTTTAAGACTTAAAAGAATCAGCTCAGAGAAATGATCAAGTTGCAGATGCAAATTGGTTGCCAGGTAACAATATAAGAATTAAAGAAACTAAAATTGATAACCATCTAGTGGATAAAAGAAAAAATTGACAACTTTTAAATGTTAAGTAAAATTTAAGGTTCAAAAATTTTTATAAGATTTCTAATTAACATGAATGCTTGAACAAATTAATATGATTATGTGATTTATAAGTCAACCTGATTTTATCACAATACAAAAATAAAGTTAGCATAATTTGTGAAAAGTTTGGGTTATTTTCAAGATAATCTTAAATTAATTTGAATTTTCTAATTTCCTGTATTGGTTATAATATGCTAGTAAGTTATAATTATTTCCATGAAGTATTTAAAATACCAGAATTATAAAAATGTGTTTTATTAAATTTTATTATAATAAATCATTGTTTGATTTGCTACATAACAAATTATGTAAAAACATTTATTTATTCCACTTACAATATATGAATGAAATATAAATTATTACCTTACAAACAAAATCATATCAATCACAAATGTGTTTCTCTAAGACGATCAGTTTAACATAATTTCCAAGATCAGTACCTGCTAAAATACTATGGAATATTATTTGCATTTATTAATGCATAAACTTTGTAAAATTTCCAAGCAGACTTCAATTCAATAGAGTCCTTAAGTTCTTGCAAGACATGTATGCAGCCACCTGGGATGACTACCTGATATATGGTGAAGGGCCTGTAGAAGGGATGGAATGGTCAACTTCAGGACCAGTGAATTGGGTTAACAGTGGGAACTCTATTAAGTTATCCCAAGCATGTGACTTGAACTCAGATTGATAATGAACTCTATGTACCCCAGAACTCTGAATTATAACTCATGTCCAGAGTGAACAAGAATAATTCCAAGCACCATTTCCAATAGAGCACCATTTTGTTCCACTCCAGCTAGCTCCCATGAAAGAAATACTAACTACATTGACCTGCAAGTGAGTCTACTACTAGGGCCAATACGTGGAATCATGATCCAGGGAGTTGGAAACTATATACAGGGTAGAGGATAGGAGAGTGTCCTTCAGGGTTTTATAAACTAGATGGAATCCATATATTGCATTTGCAGCAGATTGACCTTGGGTTGCTTTTCCTGAACAGCTCTGCCAATCTGTACTGGGCTGGACAAAAGAATAAAAACATTGAAAATGTGGTGTGGAAAGATTGAAGGGCTGGTCCAAGGCCTAGGCCCAGAGGAGAAGTAGCATACTAGGGCCCAGATGTACTAGGTCTAATGATGGCAAAATACTGCACATAGTTTTTGCCTATTTATTAAGGTAAATTTTTAGAAATTTATTAATACGATAAATTTTCTATAGACATTGTCATTTATACTGTTAATACCTTTTAAATATTCTAAAAGTTTCATTAATTACATGTTGATGCCTAAAAGCATGCATACACATACACAAGAAGCCATCTATGAGCCTTATGGGAACTGAATTCTGACTTTCAAGCCATTAGGCAGGGAAGCCCACTCTTGGGAAATCCCAGGTGGAGTCCACTGGTTTGAGAATGCCCAATTCACGATGACACCCTGTTCTAGCTCACTGCTCAGGTTTAAACACAGCTCTGGAGAGGAGTAACTTGCTAGGGCCAAACATTCTCTCAGAGATGGGTCTAGCTTGTCAAACACCAATCAACCTGTTTACACCAAGACCGATACCACATGGAGAAGCAAGCACCAAAACAAGACTCCTCCCACTGCAACCTTATCCCTGCCTCTGATATACTCCCCCTTAAATAAAGAGTTGGGGCCTTTTTCAGTTGTTTAGCTCCAGTTCCTATCATGATTGGAAGACCCATCAGGCGCTCCGCTTTTTAAATCTAATCTTTGGCTTTGTCTTATTTCTTACTGATTGTTTCAGACACTTTATTTTCCCAGGTGGCTTATACCTCCTGAGCAGGAACCTGCTCTGTCAGGGTGCTGGGCACATCCCATCATACATATATACATTAAATTTAATATATTTGATATATAATATTAAAGTTATGAATCAAAACTAAAATAATAAACAGGAAAGCTTAGTGTTTGAAGATATATTTTGTTCTTAATAAGACTAATACAACATTGTGCAAAGCTTCATAATATAGGTAGATAAGTGCATAGTCCATGTCTCACGCTCTACTTTTTTGGGAGAAACAATCCAAGGCAAATTTTATACAATAAGCCTTTGTTGAGTCACTTTATTTTTTGTGGAAGTCTAGTTATTTATACATATTCAATAAGAATCTGTCTTCTGTTCCAACAAGATATAGCTGGATAAATCAAATTTGTATCCATGGCCTGACAGAAATGTATCATTCATTAGATTTAATAAGACTTCTATTAAAGAACAAGTATTACATAAATGCTGTCAGGAAAATGTCCTTATACCTGTTCTGTGGCTTATCAAATTCAAGTCTTAAGCCTCATAGGTGTGCCTGGGAAACAACCACCCTCATATCATGTTGCTTCCTACAAAGTAGCCTAAAATTGTGGGGAAAAATATATATATATAAAACACCATTTGTAATTCATAATGGATTGTGTCCTTCAGTTGTTTTCCAGTAAGGTATCTTTCAGGCATTTTGATTAGTAGAACAATCATTTACAAAAATGATTTTTATAAGGATATTCATTTCAATATTATTTATTATAACAGCAATCTGGATACAACCTAAAACAATTATAAAAATACATAAAACACACACACCCTAACACATTTATATGTTTTTATTTCATATACATTCTATATTAATATGAAATAACATTCACTCCTGGGAATTACCAGCACCTAGTATTGCAGATTCCTGCTTGGAGGTGTGAGCCACCTGGGAAAATAAAGAGTCTGAAAATAATCAGTAAGGAATAAAAGACAAAGGCAGAAGTTAGATTTAAAAGGTGGTATCCTGGTCTGGGTCTTTTAGCCCTTATAGGAACTGGAACTGAACAACTGAAAAAAGCTCCAATCCTTTATTTAAAGGGAAGTACATAAAAGGTTTCAGTGTGGAATGGATCTTGAGGTAAACAAGTTGTTTGGTGCTTGGCAGGTTAAGCCCTTCTCCTGGCAACTGCATTTGATCCTAGGGCTGTGTGCTAAGGCAGGGCACCAGCATGATCTGAGCTTTCTCAAACTGGGGAATTTCACCCAGGAGTTCCCAGAAAAGCAGGTTCCCTGACTTATATTGGCTCAAACAAACCCATAATTTATACACGGCTTCCAACAATTCACAATTTAATTAATTTTCAGTGTTGTCAGAGTTAATCCACTAAAATCTAAAAGTACAAAAATACTGTCATTACTTATTAGGAGTAAAAAAGGATCAAGATAATACATATATATGTTATAGGATTGGTATTAAAAGTTATAATGAACTTACATACATGCATAAAAAGTTCTTGAAGAAAATAGACAAAACTGTTCTAAGCATTTGGTATACATGTTGTTTTACTTTATCTTTTCTTTATAGGCTGTATTGTTTGATTTTTTCTTCAGTGATCATGTTTGAATACCTTATCCTTCTAAAAAGTGGTAAAAGTAAATTCATTAAAAATGAATATAAAAAATAGCATTCTGGAAATGTGTTTTCAGCAAGGTGATCCATTGTTACAGTATCATATAAATATATAATGCTGTCTGTCCCAACTACATAAACAGCTTAGGAAAAATAGTCACAGAAAAAGTAAATCCTTTGTGTGATATTCTGCCAATCTATGGTAACATTGAGCTCATCATTTTCCAAGAGTGATAACAAGGTTATGTTAATAATCACACTATTTTTTCTGTCCCTTTTATAGATGTTTATGGTCACTCTTTCTATGATACTGAGAGCTATTTAACAAAATAAAAAAATCTTGTATGTTGGGATGTATCTTCGTCTATGTATTTTACCTTATTATATGAGTAAATAAATAAATAAATTAAAGTGGTTGATAGGTATGAGTTTTATGGTTGTCCGTGTCAAATTGCTAGCTCACATGAGAGTATACACATACTTATCCATGTACACATAAATATATACAAACATGCCAGGATGCTCTGAAAGTTATAAATAGATTTGCAGCAATGAACAACCATGTTCTTTCCCTTTCAGAAGATCTATTGTTAATTTCTCATTTTTCATGATAATTCATATTCTTGATATTATATATGTTGTATCTGGTTCATACTTATCTCTCTGAATTTTTAAAATTGTTTCCACTTAAAAATGTCCACTCATTTTCAAAGAATGTTTTGTTCAGTTATTTATGTATTTATTTATTTATTTATTTATTTTATTGTTGGTTGTTCAAAACATTACATAGTTCTTGATATATCATATTTCACACTTTGATTCAAGTGGGTTATGAACTCCCATTTTTATCCCATATACAGATTGCAGAATCACATCAGTTACATTTCCATTGATTTATATATTGCCATACTAGTGTCGGTTGTATTCTGCTGCCTTTCCTATCCTTTACTATCCCCTCCCCTCCCCTCCCCTCTTCTCTCTCTACCCCCTCTACTGTAGTTCATATCTCCCCCTTGTATTATTTTTCCCTTTCCCCTCGCTTCCTCTTGTATGTAATTTTGTATAACCCTGAGGGTCTCCTTCCATTTCCATGCAATTTCCCTTCTCCCAAAGCAAAGTGGCTGAGATGGCAGAATTAAGAACACAGGTTAATTAGGATACAGTTGTCTCACATGGGTCACTGACCATGTCCTTCATAGCAGTTGGTTAAAGCACACTGAACATCGGTCCATGCAAAGTGAACACTGAGGACAAATGTTTAGAATATGGTAATAGTCACAAGTTCTCATTCAAGAGTGGAGGAATGGAGATGGACCTAATATCCATGATAATATTTATTATATTGACCTAATATTTACTTATATTTATAAATGTAATATTTATAATTTGGATGTTATTTACAAGTTTGACTCTTTATTTGTTTAACATGACAAAAGTTTAAAATTCTAATGCTCTGGGCCTCCTTTAGCCTCCAAGAGGCTTTTCTTTTTCCATTTTTCTGCTGCTCTTAAAAACATCGGAAATGCAAACCAACCAAAGTGGAACTCAATGATCTTGGTACATTAAAATTTGAAAGAGTCAACAATATTGGTTATATTAAATAAAATTTTACTAAATACATGTGATGTAATAAGACATTGCTTTATTAACAGTAAGAATGACTGTCTATATGCAAATGGGATTTTGTTAACTCATTTTTCTCTCTCCATTTTCCTCTTTCATACTGAAAAATGCATGAATTTATAAGATGGCACAAAGTACTAAAATAAATTCTAAAAACATGAAAAACCAAAAACAGGTATCTATTTTTAATAAGTAACTATGTCTGAAATAATTGTGGTTTAATATCAAATTTTATTTAAATTACAATTGAGACCTGCTATAAAGTAACTCAACAGTAAAATTTTCTACGAATCAGTTGATGTTTTAATAAAATAGTCATTTCCTAATTAATCTGAAGTTTTTTATATATTAAATATAGAGTACTATATATAATGGTTTATAAAAACAATTGGTTCTATTAAAGTACATTAATATGCTACCAAATAAATACATTTCTGAATTAATTTTGAAGTTTTGGTTAAGATAAATTAACTGGGTTAGAGAAATTTTAATTGTAATAGGCCTACTTTATGTTTATGCTAATATATACTTATCTGTAAAGACTGTAACCTCTTATCAAAATTTGAACTCATGCTTTTTTTTTTTTTAATCTCTAACCTCCTGCCCCTTAGCTGTAATGTCTGGATGCTTCGTGAATGTTTCAGAGAAAAATATGGAAGACAGATATGACTCAGAACACGAAAACGAATTGAAACAAGTAAAACCAAAGTTGAATTGAAACTAGTCATTGAGAGGTAGATTTTGAAATATGTTTGATATTTTAAATGTTATGGGAGTCAAAGTGCAAATAGACAAGCAGGGTTCTATTTTTTATTGAATCATCTGGTGGAATTTTTATGCAATTATTACAGGAAGACTATGGTAAAAGTAAACTAAAACACATTTCTTTCTAGGATTGCTCTGTATATAGCAATCATTTTTGTGTGTGATCACTTTTCCCAAACCCTCACTCCCTGATTTTTTTAAATTAATTATTGTTTAGCTACTGGACTTGTTTTAGAGGACGAATGCTTCATTATGATTGTTTGATTATTCCCATTCTTAAAGACACACTCCACTTTGAGATCAATTAGAATAAATTCTAGTCTTCAAGGATCAGTCTCTAGTGTGTCTAAAAACCAAAGCATTATTATTGATTCAAACCAAAGCTGACATTGTCATTCAAAAAATTAAAAAATTAAAACAAAAGGATGGTTTTCTATACATTGCTATTTGGTTTTGTTATTTATTTATTTATTTATTTTAGTTGTAGATGGACACAATTCCTTTATTGAGGATTGAACCCAGGCACTCATGCATGCTAGGCTAGCACTCTACCACTGAGCCACTATCCTAGCGCACCCCCACATTGCTATTTGAATGTTTCTTATTTATCATCTATGCATATGCTCATTTTATTCTTTTTTCAATGTAATCATTTGTTTTTTTCTCAAATCCAAAATGTTTGTTATCTTACTAAAATAAAATGTTTGTCTTGACTATAGAATGGTGTGATTTCAGTTGGTATTGACATCTAATTTTCTATGTGAGAGTGTATTTTCTTAATTGGAAAATTAGAACAAATTTAAGCAATGAAAACATATGCTATAAAAGTATATTCCATGTTTTTATTAATAACTGAAGCAGAGAGTTCATTTAATCTATATTGTTAATGGTTAAAATTATGTATTCTAGAATCTACATTTTCTAATCCAATTCTGGTCTCCCACTTACTCTCTCTTTACCTTGGTTTTTCTTATCTGTAATTGGTGCATCATAATGGTGCCTATTTCATAGGCTTAATTTGAATATTATATGAGTTATATATGAACACTTAGAACAATGTAGATGTAACTGGCCCTTGTTACACACTATAAAACTGTTCTCTTTATTATCATCATTATCATTACTATCGTTACAATATAATTTAATGAAATTGTTTTATAAGTAATCCTGGATTGTAACTTGACAATAGTTAACCATCTAGATTGGGTAATTAGGTTTTAATTTAAGAAGTAGAAAAAGAAGAATAAAAAGTATGTTCCTTAGGAATCAGATTCAAATATTCCTTCCCTCTCTCTTTTTTTTTTTTTAATGTCACGACACAAAAGGTGTTTGGCATTCCCCATATTGCTTTTTGCCCCATATTTTGCCTCTAATGGGGCAAAAGGTATTCACACATGCCTTGTTAAAGTTATGAGCAAACCTTGATCATTAGGTTTTCCAAAAATATCTAAATTGTCTGGATGAAGTGATATAGTGTATTACAATTTGAAAATAGTTTCCATCAAGAAGAAAATGATGACTCCCAAAACAGAGGTCTATGGGCACCATAGGCCCTGGGAATCAAGCTAAGAGTTCATCAAATCTTAGTTAATTTTTCTACTTGAATACCATCACAAGTAGTAAAACACAATAAAGTCATAAACTTTTGCAGGTTTAAATCTTAGACTTATCCATTCTTTTTAACCAGACAAATTATTTAAGCTTCATGATCTTCTGCTTCCTTATGTATAAATAGGGACAACTAGAGTACCATTCTCAAAATTGAGTTGCATGGACTGAATAATCTGAGGGAATTATATAGTATAATGCCTAACATAGGATAATTTCTCAGTATTTTTTCTGTTAATCTAACATGCTGATATCAATTGATAATAAATTTAGTTATCACAGGTAAACATAGTCTTTTTAAAAAGATAATCTTAGTTCAGTGTCAAAGCTAAAGGAAATTTTAGTGCATGCAACTATATAATATCTATCTGTGTCACTACATTCTTACAATAATTTTTCTGGTTAATTAGGTTCAAGAAATATTGCTGAGTTTGCACATTTCTGTCTTTAACAGTACTTTTGAGCATAATTAAGTACATCTCAGAGACGAGTTCTCTTACCACAGATTTATATTAATACATTAATTAACATAAAATATCACTCATTTAGTGCTTGCCAAATGTCTCTGAGAATTCTCAATTTTACATACTACCATGTTTCTCATCTCCTGGGGATTTCTATTCCTTATCAGTGACTAGACATAGACCAGGTCTTTTCTACCCTCCTTGAATCAGACTTCTGCTTCAAAGTAGCCTCACCTGGAGGCCTGAATTCCAAGATTCAGGTAAATAATTTTTTGTTTGTTTGTTTGTTTGTTTCCCTGGAAAGGAATGATTTTCCCTTATGGATTGTCTAAGTTTTCCTGTTTATTCCCGGACTCTATCTCTTTACCATTGGATCACGAGAAGAGCTTTTCTCTTGCTGTGGCACCTCCAACAACAGATCTTGCTTGTGAGTTTTCAGTTTTTCTAGGGCATTTCATTTTATTAGTAACAGTGTTTTGTATACCTCTTTGAGAGTTAACCACTGAAATTCTCTTACTATGGTCAATGGATACTCCATTATAAGTACAAATGAAAGTTATAGTTAAAAAAGTATTGGGAGAATGGGTGATAAATGGAATTAACTTTGGTCTTGGAATCTAGTTTTTAAAAATTTTCTTCTTTTGGTCCCAGGGATTACCCCAGGGGTGCTTAACCACTGAGCCACATCCCCCACCTTTCTGATATATATATATATATATATATATATATATATATATATATATATTTTTTTTTTTTTTTTTTTTTCCTTTTTTCCTTTTTAGGGCTTCGCTAAATTGCCAAGGCTGGCTTTGAACTCAAGATCCTCTTGCTTCATACTCCCAAACTCCTGGGATTATAGGCCTAAGCCACTGCACTCAGCACTTTCTCTATCACCTTAATTAAGTTTTTAAATCTTATTAGGTTCAGTTTACTTATTGGTAAACTATGATAATAACATCTACTCAAATGGTTATTCCAGGGTAAAGTTCTCCAAATGTGGTCTAGGAATCTCTTGATGACCTCAGAGACATTTTCACACAGGGTCTCCAAGATCAAACTGTTTTAATATTAATTATATGATATTATTTATCCATTTCCCTCCCATTATCTTCCAAATGTACAGTGGAATTTTTCAGTAGTTTTACAGTATGTGCTATCACAACAAATTGATCAGAGATCAGCTATGAGAATCTAGCTATCTTGGCCAGAAATTGAAGATATTTGTTAGAATGTAAATCAATGTTATTATTCTTAGTATTTCTTAAAAATAAGTTATTTTTGATAGCCAATGTGATGTCAATACGCAATGAGTTTATTATTATTTTAAATGAATTAATAAATATTGTAGGTATTATAATTTCAGTGTATTTTTCTTTTTTCTTTTCTTTTCTTTTGAACCCAGGGGTGTTTACCACTGAGTCACATTCCCAGTCAATTTAATTTTTATTTTTTATTTTGAGACATTGTCTCACTAAGTTCCTCAGGGCCTTGCTAAGTTTCTGAGGCTGGCTGTGAACTTGCAATCGTCCTGCCTCAGCCTCCTGAGCTGCTTGGATCACAGGCATGCATCACCACATGCTGCAGTTTCAGTTTCCTATATGATGAGCATAGATAGATATAAAACCCACAAACAAAAGTTTTTTTTCCCACTCACTGATTATTAATAAAGAGACCATGTTTGATAGGTTTAAGAACTGCTGTTCTGGGAATTAAATGAGACACTATTTTTTTTTAAATATGCCTACACAGATTAGGAATCTTATAATGGCATTGGCCATGATAAGTCAATATAAACTCATTTTATTATGCTATATTTCCTATCATTATAATTTGGTAAGTGATGCAATGTAAATATACAATTTTAAAAAGAAGAAAAATTAAAGTGTAATTTTCTGTGTTGATTAGAGACAGGTCTGCATAAATGATTTGATGACAATTTGACCTGTTTTTAAAAAATGTTGGGAAAATGCAGATTTTGTTATTTCTTGGAAACAGTAAGCCATACTAAGATGACAGCTGTCTTTAGGATTTAATGTAGTCAATTTTTATACAACTACAAAGAATGCTCAGATATTTTATCAAATGAGAATGTTAATGTAATAGATATTTTTCATTTTCATTATTGGAATTTTACATAATTATTTAGGATTCTATTCATTCATGTAATCATCTGTTTATTTGTCCTTTCAATACAAAATACATGGCTTAATGGCCTACCCGGTATGCCAGGCATGGTGATCAGTCCTAGATGCAGTGCTGCTCAGGACTTAACTATTGCCTTTATCAATATTATATTGAAGCTAAAAGCAATAATAACAAGAAAATGTTATAACTTAAGTATAAGTTATAAGTTTTCTAATGAACTGCCAAACTTTTAAAGCTAAAACTTTACAGCTTTTTTTAATAAGTTTATTTTTTTTATTTACATCTCAGGAAACCATGAATATCATAGAAGAACTATTATAGAGTAAGGAGAATGGGAGTAGGCAAGGAAGAGCAGATGATAGAAGGCCAGCAAATGATGCAGCTTTGAAAAGCATGCACATGTGAAATGAAATTATGACTGCAAAGATTTTGTGTGTTTGCAATAATTAGCCAGGTGTGGCCCGGCTGATAGTGCTTGGCAGAATTATCTATAGAAAGTTTGCAGAGGGTTCTGATTTAAATAGAACAGCTACTCTGTGTAGGGAAAAGTGTAAACAGGGAAAAGTGTAAATAACAGCTGGCAATAGTTATGTGTCTCAAAAATCCAAATAGTGTTCTACTTTTGAATATAGGTTAAAGTAGATCTGATATGCCAGTGCTTTTTTTAGGATCTGGAGTCCTAGAATTCTGTAGAAACAGAGACTGGTGTGATTTTGTGCTCTGTAGAATGTAGGCGCTCTTGGTTTAATGATTTGATAAAACTATAATCTGCAGCAAAAGCTTTATTATTTCAAAGGAATTTAATAAATTTGGTGTCTTCCTATTGCTATATCAGTTTTTAAAAGTCTCTCCCTCTAGGTGTTAGTAGAAAAAAGTATATCTAAAAACCATGTATCAATCATACTAGTGTGATATTGACACCAGTTTTTCAACATAGAATGTTGGTGCTGTGTGAAAAGCACTTGAAAATCCCGAGAATATTCTTTCATTTAAAAAAACATAGCATTCCTATACTAGCAAATTCTAGGCTATACAAGAGTATGATTCAACACATTCAACATTGAAGCTCTCTATCCTGTTGTTTTCATGCAGACTTATAGTTTCTGTTATTCCTATAAAATATGACAATTAGGGATAGATCTGTATTTTGATTTACCATTGATCAGTAAGTAAAGTTTAAAGAATTTAAAATTAATTGGGGAGGCTGGTATGGTGGTGCACACCTGTCATCTCAGTAGCTCAGGGGGCTGAGGCAGGAGGATCATGATTTCAAAGCCAGCCTCAGCAAAATCGAGGTGCTAAACAACTCAGTGAGACCTTGTCTCTAAAGTAAAATTCAAAATAGGGCTGGGGATGTGGCTCAGTGGCTGAGTGTCCCTGAGTTTACTCCCTGGTACAAAAAAAAAAAAAAAAAAAAAAAAAAAAAATCACACTGCGGAAAATCTTCAGTTTTGATAGTTTCCTAGTTTAAAATATTGTGTACTTACCTGTGGAGTTTAATCATGCTTTTTTTTTTTTCCAGATTATAGTACTCCTATTATTTCAGAAAACCAAGTCAAGGAAGGGAGAGGGAATGGAAATAGGAAAGCCAGTAGGATGAATGGGACATAACTTTCCTACGTTTATATATGAATACACCACCTATGTTTATATATGAAAACTCCACATTATGTATAACCACAAGAATGGGATCCTAATTAGAAATGTATGTATAATATGTCAAAATATGCTCTACTGTCATGTATATTTAAAAAGAACAAAAAAGAATGAAAGCAAGTCAAGTCAATAATATGGTTCAAGTTACAGATTCTTAGCATTCAAATGGAATTCCAAGTCCCTAATTTCACAATCAACATTTTGCTAGATACAATCTACTATGAATACTTTTGGTGGCAATGAATTCATTAATTTCTAAGGCACTTAATTCCATCTTGATATATCTCTAGTGTCTTACCTAACACACTCAGGGGTGGGCAGTTTTTGTCTAACTACAGAGATGAGTGGTCCTTTTTCTTTGCCTTCTAGTGTTGGTATTTCATCAGCTCCCCAAAAGCAGTCCAAAACATTCTTGTTCTTTCATAGTCACACAATACAGAAAAGTTTCCTCTCTTTGATATTTGTTATTTTATTGACAAAAATAACTTTAGTTTTTAAATTTCTTGATATAGGTGTTTTTATAAATCTGTGCTAGTCCTTTTTTTAGTGGTTCCTAATTACATGAATGTATTTCAGTGTCCCTGGAAATCCCCCAGTTACTCTAGTGAACCTTTTCTAAAGTTTATGCTCCCTTAAATTTTTTAAAAATTTAAATTTAAATATTTTTGTTAGTGCATTACAGTTATACATAACAATGGGGTTCATTTTGACATATTCATAAATGCATAAAACAATGGTTAACTCCATTTCAGTCACTAGTACTTCTTCTTTCCCTTTTTTTCTTCCTCCCTGATATCCTTCTTGTACTCTATAGATCTTCCTTCTATTAATTTATAATTTAAATGGTACATTGTAATTATTTCTCTTTTTATTTCTCCTTGGAATATATAGTCATTTTGTATTTAGAATTATAGTTATTATTTTTCTTTTAGTCTCATACAATGGAAATTGAATTAGGAATTTTTTAAATAAGTGTGTTCCCAAACAATTGAAGTAAATAATTTACTCTGCTTTTATGTCTCCTCCTTCTCCTGTCCTCTCATAAAAAGGGATTTGCTGTTTTAAAAAAGAAAATTTATTGCATATATTTAAGATATACAACATATATATTATATATATTAAAATGGCTAATATCATTTAACAAATTAACATATCCATCATCTCACATATTTATCCATTCCTCCACCCCACAACTTCTGCCCCCGCAAGAGGTGCTATAATCAACTCACTTAGAAATCCTGAATATTGTTATTAATTATAGTTCTTATGTTGTACATTAGATCTTTCAATTTTTTCCTATATATTTGATATTTTATATCTTTTGATCTACATCTCTCCATTATTTTTTACAGAACTTACTAGCCTAAACAATTTCCAATGAAAATATTTTTCCAATTTGTAAGAAATTAAGAATATAGTAGAATTCATTTCATAATTATGATCCACTTTGTCTGTGATTCTCCAACACAGTATATTTCATTTCTTTTGCTACTTTAAGAGCCACTGGGGTTGTATCTGATGGCTGGATACTAAGATTTGCTGCAGTGTGATATCCACTCAGAAGTTTGCTAGTTGGCTTTTGTGGTGGTGAAATTCAAGTAAATAAGGAATGTTTTAAAGTTAAGTGTGTGGAATGTGATATTATTGGAAAGCAGTTATCTAGCTAGGTTTGGTTTTTTTGCAAATAATGTTTGTCAGATAATAAGATTTGCTGATAAGAGACATCTTATTGGATAAATGACCTTTTTAAAGATAATTCAGCTCTCACTTTTTCTACCCCCTTTCTTTTGACATATGATAAAAGGCCAGAGATTTCATTTTAGAATGTAGTCACTTCTAAGATGGTATTCAACATATCAATTTGTTAATTACTTTCTCATCAGTAGGTGTCATTCTAAATACTTTCATCTAAAATACAAAGTAATTACTTTGGCTTAAACAAGGAAAATTGTAGTTCCTTTTAGTAAAGCAATATAGCACATAAATTAAAATCTTAAATTTATGAGTGTTTTAATAAATTTTTGGGTTATTCAATGATTTGGTGAGTTCTGATTATGTAATTTAGAAAGGTTATTAACATATGTTACCCTCTACCTGTTATTCATTTATGTGACTGCTGATAGTCAGCTTTTCTTTGCATCTCCACTTTGATTGTGTTGTTAGAAGAATAGCAATTGAAAAAGACTATGTACTGAATTTTCCAGTAGCCACATAAAATAGTTACTTTTGCTGTAGTCTCCAGAGAGAATGTAAGATGTACTTTTGGCTATCATCTTACAACTCAAACCTAGCATTTCTATTTCTCATTGATGCTTTTTGCAGTCTCATTGAATATTCTAGTTCAATGACAAAGAACCTATGTATAGGACAAGTGTTAAATGCATTTGTAAATACAGTGAACACCTCAAGTAGCGTTCACTTCAAAGAAGGAAATGTTCCCTGTTACCCATCCCTTTGACATGATCCATTCCTAAGAGAGAAAAGTTGATTCTGCTGTTTTCATAGGACATGGATTATTTCAGTAGCTGATGCTCTGGACTGCAAAGGTCACCTTCCTATTCTGAGATGAGCTAAACCAAAATGTGGAGAGTTCCAGGTAGAAAGAAATAACTGCATCCTTGATGACACATCCTTTGGGTTGTTCTACCATTAGTACTTGTTTATGAAATATTGTCACATCATTGTTTGAAACTAATTTTTTTTCTTGTACCAGGGATTAAAGCCAGTAGTGCTAAACCACTGAGCCACAATCTCAGCACATTTTATTTATTTATTTTTTAAATTTTAAGAGAAGGTATTGCTAGTTGCTTAGGGTCTTACTAAATGTTTGAAACTATTTTGATTCAGGTCGTCTTATAAGGAAACACAAACTCTTCATCCTATGATTAAAATGCTTTAATTTCTTAACACCTTTTATTCACCATGTTTGGAGTTTCCATTTCATGTTAATATTTTTCTTTATTTTTTTTCTTTTAAAACTTTAATAATTGGGGTTTATTTTCTCATCTTCCTATTGTAAATAGGGAAGATGAGAGACACTATAATTAACAGAATGATTAATTGAAAGGAAGGATTTGAGGTGCATTTAATACCCTATTCCAATTGTATTCAGTAATGTTAACTCTGAAGAATACTACAGAAGCCAAGAAATAGAAAGCTATGACATATTATTATGTTCCTATCACTGGCCAATATATTAACTGTGTTTCACACTAAATACATATTCTTCTAAAATGAGCATATAATCTCCTAGAACTTTGCTAAATTAAAAAACTATAATACTAAAAAAGCATTTTAACAATATTATGGTCCACAAATTCAGCCATACAGAAATATTGGTCTTTAAACTTTTCTGAAAACCAAGCTTGATCTCTATCTCAGGCCCATTTTGCTTGATAGCAGAAAACTTTCTAATATTTTCCAAGAAAATTCACTTCCAAGGACATGCACCAAGGACACAGTATATTATAGAGCTAAGCTTAGTCAAATTCAAACATTTTTCTCTTCATCTTTTATTTTCTGTTGTGTTCTGTGACTTTTGTGACATTTGATATTTCATGAAGAGATATGTTTATACTCAATTTGTGAAGGCATCCACCAAGAAATACACATTCTGCCATGGAATTTAGTCATTGGTACTTATTTGAAGTGGCTCTTGTCTATCTATCTGTCATACTTTTGTGCTCTTAGTGATACTTGGCTGCATTTCCTTAATGTGATTTTCAGATACATTTGAACCAGTGACTAGCCATAAATACTTCCTGTATCTTCTAATGATCCAACGGACAGTTTACTGCATTTCTTGCATGCCAAGTATTTTAGGATATCAATAAGACCTCTCTGTTCCTAACATTTCATACCATGACCTCATTCCAGGCTGAAACAACACAAAAAGGTGAGGCAGTCTCTTGTCCTTTTAAATACACACTATAATTTTGAAAAAAGAAAAAGGTTTTCAGCATGCTACCAAATATTTATATAAAGCAAAGTAATTATGTCATGAGAGATAAGTTAAATGACCTTGTTAATCATTGACATATTAGATAAAATTAAGTGGGAAATTTCAAAACTTTAGCTTTGCTGCTACTTAGAATTATTCTTGGAATGAAATACGGGTTTCCTTATAATAAAATTACCAACAATAATTTAGGGAAGAAATTTATTCTTCCTTTTTCCCCTCTCAGCAGATTCCAGTCTTAATCAATTCATTTCCCAATTGCCTATACAAATACATCTGGGGATAACTTTTATTATAACTGGCTGTTCATGATGAAGTCCCACTTACAGAAAGCAGAATGTGACTGTATCAAGATTATTCCCAACGATTTCTAAGAAAGAATCATATATATAGTTTTTACAGTAAGTAAATCAAAACAGTACATCCTGTATTTAGTATTTGTTGAGTAATGCTTCAGAATTTGATTATAACCTGTTTTTAAAGTAAAATAATTTAGCATCTTAGGAATGATATAAATCTTTTTTTTTTTTTTAAAGAAAGAGAGAGAGAGAATTTTAATATCCATTTCCTAGTTTTCGGCGGACACGACATCCTTGCTTGTATGTGGTGCTGAGGATCGAACCCGGGCCACACGCATGCCAGGCGAGCGCGCCTCCACCTGAGCCACATCCCCAGCCCTGAAATAAATCTTAACTCTTACCTTAATAAGAAGTCACTTTTCCAAAATTCATAACAGAAGGTTAGTCACGGTTGTAGGATACCTTTGTCAGATTCTCTTTTACAGTCATATAGTTTCTTAAAACTTTAATAATATTTTTTATCTTATTGAAAAAATGCTTTAAAAAACTCTTTGTTATCCAGTAACATCATCAACTGTGTGTACTTTTCAAGGAAATACTTATTTCTATTATTGCCCCAAATGTAGTTTTGCTAGTATTGTGCATTCCTGGGAAAAATACTGGTACAAAAATTGTTCTAGCTAGATCTCTTTTTGTTACTATTGATCAGCTTTGACCCTTTCATGAAAGAGCTGGAATTGGACATCATGATTTCTAGTCATTTCTGTCCCAAGAGAGAAAATTTTAAAGATGAACTAGCTCTCTCCTTTTTGAAGCAGATATTTAATTTTAGGTAAAACCTGAATCTACCTGGTCATCTATAGTTAATTCTTTTTGTGTTAATATTTGAATATCAAATAGTATCATTTTGTACACAATAGTCAACTTTCCTCTTAGCTTCTCTGTAAACTAATATTTCTACCCCGTTGCTTATTAAAATCAGGCCTAGTTACTGAAGACACTCTTTACTTTTGGCATGCACCTAGTATCCTGAATTTCTAAGTACAGTTTATTTTTAAACTTCTCTGAATATTGAGTACTTCCTTGTAGTATATTGACATCTCACTCTACATAATGCACACCCACACAGATTTGCCCTTATTCTGCTCTTTGGAGCAACAGAAGAAGCACACACAACACACATCATGTAAGCACACATACACAATCTTTGCAACATAAGTCTGTTCCTGGGAAACACATACCTCCTTGCTACCTGCAAATCTCTTCCTTTCCTGGTAACCATCTCTTTGTTCTTCAACTAATCCTTATCTGAAATATTTGCAGGTTCCTTTCCATGTTTAATACTGGGGAGTATCCTAAAATGTAGATCTGTATATAAATATTAAGTAAGATCTATATTGTAAATGGAAATGAACCTTGAAAAATATGGAAAAGGTTTTATATTTTCTATCAGAAAGACTTTCTGTTTTTTCTATGTCAAAAGAAAAAAAATGCATCTTAGTGTCTTTGTACCTATATGAGTAACCATTTGTCACAATAATGCTAGGCAACAAAGCAATGCAAAATCTTATCAGCATAGAAAAATAAGCACTGATTGCTTACACATCTGAACTTAGCTTCGGATTGGTGTTGGGCTTCAGCTGATCAAGCCTGGGTTTAATCACAATTCTAGAGGTTGGCCCTGCTATTGGATAATCTAGGTTGCCTTGGCTAGAGTGACTGGAATGGTCAGCTTTTTTTCCTAATTTTGTTTCTTTTGAGATAAGCAAGACTTGCTTTGGCTGTTGCTGGCATAGTCACAAAAGTATGGCAAATACCCAAGAGGATAAGAGGAAAAGTAAAAATAAGTAAGTACTTTCAAGCCTCTGATTGTGTGTTTGCTATTATCCCATCGTCTAAAGCTGTTCACATAGCTAGGCCTTGAGTTTGTATGGCAGAGTGCTCCAAAAAGTTATATAACAAAGAGAGAGGACACATGGAGGAATGAAAATTGGGGGCCATAGAAAAAGACTAATAGAGTTAAAGAAATGGGAACAGGAGGAAGAAATGGAAAGAGGCAGTATACTGGGGATTGAAATGGAACAAACTGTATTTTTATAAAATTAACCCCAATATTATATATAATGATAATGCACTAATAAACATATTTTAAAAATTGAGGGACAGCTTTGCAATCTACATATAAATACTTAATTTGGTGATCATTGAAAGAAAATCTGTGAATCCAACTCTATGCCAGATTTTAATAAATGAGCTCATGTTTATTGTTTATAGTGGTGATAACATTTTAAAAAATGGTTATTGACTATTTGCATAAAGTGCCTCTAATACCACATGCCTTTTAATAGTTGACTTAAATTTCGATTTGTTCTAATTGTGCAATAAGGGCATCATAAAAAATAAAAAAAAAAAAGATTCAAAACTACTGGGCAATCAGTAAGTAAAAACTTAAGTTAGGCATAAAAAACTTAACCACAGGAATTAATGTACCTGAAATTATGTTATATGTCTTGAGCATAGTTCTGAATCTGTTCCTGACTTTCTAGTTCTCTAGGCTTGAGGTATGAGGATATTTCTAAGATTGTAATAAATCTGAAAGCATGATAAATTCCTCTGCCTCCCTTCCCTCTATCTGTTCTTGTTTTGTGGCAGAAGAAAACTTAACAGCTCATGGCAGCTGGGTAGCAGAGAGACAAGAGACATGGATAGGATAGGAAGAAGTAGCCAGGAACAAGATATAGTCCGAAAAGGCATACCCTAAAATCCCCAGTCACGTACCTTCTCCAACCATGCCCCACCTGCCTGTAGTTATAGTTTACACCTACTACCAGTAAATTATTGATCCATAAAGTGGATTAATCTACTGATGAAGTTAGAGCCCTCAGGATCAGATCACTTCCCCAAAGCTCCACTTTTGGACGTTGCTGCATTGGAGACCAAGACTTCAACACATGAGTTTTGGGGGGATATTTTGGATCTAAACCATAATGCTCCCTGAATCTCTTTGCCCCCATTTCCAGTTTTTGTACTAAATAAAGTCTTATTTGAAAAGTTGCTGACTTATAAAAACATCTGAATATGGTTTGTTGACTAATAAATCATCTAGAACTCTAAACAACAAGTATATAGCACAGTTTCCTTTATGTTCCAAAAGAGACATTTGATTGTCATGTTTTGTTTGATTTCTTTTCCAGCATACAACAGCATTGTCATAATGCTCCATTTTATGACAATTGAAGTTAAAAGTTTAACATTTATGTAGAACAGATATAAGAGTACTAAAAATTATAAAATAGGTTATCTTTTTGCCATACATGGACGCTATATAAAACATTGCTTACCAAATTAGCCATCATCTTGAGATCATACTATCATACTATGTTGGCCTCACTTTTGACAACTCTTTTTAAGGTTTTTACATCATATTTCAATCCTGGTATATAACTCGCCATTACTCAGATATGTTCTTTATCTGTCTCAGGACTTGACAAAGGGGATTCTCTCTGAATAAAGTCTATTTCTCTTTAAAAAGTCTCTTTCTCTTAAAACATGTCCTTACATATACTTTTCAAAATCTTAAATCAAGAATGATTTTGTGTTCCATACAATCATGGATAATGCCTGTGTTACTTACTATCAATATCCTGGAATTAGAAGATTAGAAGATTTAACAAAAGGAAGGCCTGTAGTAAATGTTGAAATAATAAAGGATGTTTGCTTTATAAATGGATACATTTTGTGTCTCTAACTTATATTTTTCATTTGATGCCTTGGACAGATTTCATTCTGATTTTCCTTTTATACCTAGATGATTATTTCTTACACTAGAGTAAACTCAACTGTCTGAAACCTATGAGACTTACAGGAGTTCCTGCCACATACTCCAATACCCAGGTCAGGGATCCTAGAACTCTTTAGCACTTGAATTGTCTGCTTCTCCAAAACATTCCTTATTGATAAAAATGTAGATGAGCTTATGGGTCCCACAATATTTTTAGTAAGAATAATGTTTGTTATTTAATCAAGGAATTTTTATTTTAAGATCAAACATATAGAAAAAACATTCACTATAATTTCAAATATATTATTTACTGAAAAATTGCTTAAATAGTTGTGTTGACACTTGAGATAAAAACTTAAAAGAAAGGAAAGGTTTATTTTGGCTCATAGTTTCAGAGGTTTCAATCCATCGTCTTTTGGCCCTGTTCAAGGCAGAATATCATGGCAGGAAGCATATGGAAGAGCAAAAAACAATTACCTATTGGCATCAAGGAAGCAAAGAAAACTGGCTAGGGTTCTCACTGTACATTTCTAGGGCATGCCTCCAGTGACATATTTCCTCCAAGTAGGCTCCACCTCCTAAAATTTCCACCACCTTCCAATAGCACTGATAAGGAAGAGGTAGATATAAGTGGTGGGAACATGAAGATTAAGGGATTAATTCTACAAACTGAGACTGTATGACAACTCTCAACATGTTAAAGGAACATAAAGTCATCCTGGCCCTGCTATGACCTAAGATGATAGCCCCTCAATAAAATTTTATTCATAGAGCTGAGTAATATTTTTCTAATATTCCTTACTTTGATAAGAGAATGACAGATTACTCTGACCAGAGGCTGGAGAGTTCAATAGTTTATGAAAACAAGTAGCAAATAAAACCGGTCAATACAAACCAATATGACTAAAGTTGCTTTCAGACCCTTGTCATATTATTTAATCTTACAAAATTATAAATTTTCACCCCCATGAATTTCATTTAGACACTCCTGAAAGAAATATTCAATAGGGACTTAAGCACAATTCATCTGTCAATCAAGAGCTAGAAGAATATGCTCTGGCAGGATGCTCTGAAAACTGCCCCTTAACTCCAAGGAAATCTGAGCTCTCAAAAAAGTGACATCCATCTCTCTAGTAATCAGGGAAATGCAAATCAAAGATTCTCATCTCACTCCTGTCAGAATGGCAATCATCAGGAATACGAATAATAATAAATGTTGGTAAGGATGTGGAGGAAAAAGGTCTATTCATATATATTTTGGTGTGACTGCAAATTGTACAATCACTCTGGAAAAAAATATGATAATTCTTGAAAAAACTGAGAATGGACCCAACATATGACTCAGTAGCCTGCTCCTGATATTTATCCAACAGAATTTAAATTACCATATTATATCAACACAGCCACCTCAATGCTTATAGTAGCACAATTCACAATAGCAAAATTATGAAACCAGTCCAGATACTCATTAGTAGAAGAATTGTTTAATGAAATAATAAAATGTGGTATATATACGTGCATGCAAACACACACACACAGTGGAGTTTTACTCAGTCATAAATAAGAATGAAATTGTGACATTTGTTGCTAAGTGGATGGAAATAGAGAATATCATGCTAAGTTAAATAAGCCAGACTCAGAAAATCAAAGTTCAAATGTTTTGTCTCATTCATGGAAGCTAGAGCAAATAAGATAAAAAAGGAGAAAAGAAGGGGGAGATGTTGGATATTACAAAGATATGGGATAAATTAGTAAAGTAGAATAAATTGATCAAGAAAGAGGGAGGAGGGATGGGAAAGGGAAGTGTTAAGGTTTAGATATCAGGTATTGACTAAAAGCTCATGTGTGGGACAATGAAAGGCAGTTTAGAGGTGAAATTAATTTGTTAGGAGAGCCTTAACCCAATTAGCACATTAATTCATTGATAGGGATTAACCAGGTAGAAACTGTAGGCTGGAGGGGCAGTGGAGGAGGTGGGTCAGTGGGGACATGCCTGCCTTTGGCTTTTATATTTTATCCCTGATGAGGGATCCCTCTGTCTCTCTTTGTGCTTTCTGATTGTTATGTCCTGAGCTACTTTCTTCCACCAAACCCTTCTGCCACGATATTCTCTCATCTTGGACACAGAGATATGGAGGTGGCTATCTATGGACTAAGGCCTCTTTAACCATATGACTGCAAATAAGTTTTTCCTTTTTTTCCTTCAGGTCTTTTGATCATAGCGCAGGACAAGGTGACTAAAACTGGGAGAAAATATGGAATAAATTTAACAAAAATCACATTTTGTGCCTATATAAATATACCACAGGGAATTCTACCTTTATAGGTAGAAAGCACAAATTAAAAAAATAAATAAATGAGCCAAAAGAAGATTAGTAGAGAAAGGATAAATGGGGGATGGCAGAGGTGGGTAGGGAGAAAGGGAGAACAGGGACCAAAATGGAGTAAATCAAAGTCCATGCTTGTATAATTTGTCAGAATGAATGCAACTACTATATGTAACTATGATAGTCTAAAAAGAAATGATCTTTTTTGATTTCCTCTTTGAGACAGCACTCTCTCCCTTGAGAGTATCTTCTTTCCTTCTTATTTCCGTTCTAATAAAGTTGGCTGTGCTTTTACTATTCCTTGTATCTTGCTTGAAATTTTATCTTGCCAAGACATAAAAGATGAGAATGCAACATAACTTTCCAGTGTCAACACCACCAGCTGAGCAATGAGCCTTTAACACATGAAATTTGGGGGGACATTTAAAACAAAAATCATAATATGTTTTAATATGTTATTGTTTGTGAGGAATTTATTGTTTAATAATCATCTCAAACTTGCTTTACTATGAAGCCTTTGTGTGTATGTGTGTGTGTGAATAACCTCCAATATTATCCATGCTATATTTTGAAAGTACTAAACAAATTAAGAATATAATCAAAAGATTGATTAAAATTTATGTAATGGAAAAAAGCAAGCTACAATTGAAACAAGTAATTAGGTTTCACTAAGTGCAAATGGTAGAATGTAATATTGTGGTGACTATGTATAACCTTTATGAATATTATTTGGCAGCTTTTGCATAACCCTGCCCTCCATCTCCATGAAGAATATTTTCATTTGTTAATTCATTTTTTTCATGAATAATGTATTAAGTGGTAGATACTGAGTTGGCTACTAATGCAATAATAAAATGCAAGAAGTGTTGCATACATGTTAAGCTCCACAATAAAAGAATCATGCCTTTAACTGAAAATGTAACCACCCTATGAGGAGAGCTTTTATAGGTTTGTAAATTATTTAAATTCTTGATTACATGAGAACCTTAGAGGTTGAGTGTGTAGCTTAGTGAAAGAGAACTTTCCTAGTATTAATGAGCTCTGGGTTTAATCTCCAGCTGCCACCACAACAAAAACAAAACAAGGCAAAAAAGGATAATCTTAAAATGCAAGAAATTAATGAATAGGAATTTTGGACAATACAGAGCAGAAAAAAATTTGTGGAAAAAAAATAAAATAAATTTTTACCAACTTCCTCCTACTTGCACTAGTTTCTCTACTAAAAGAAACATAACTTTCTACACATTTTCAATGCAAATATTTATTCAAATATGCAACAATTTTAATGAACACAGATATTCATACAAAACTATTTTGAATGGTTAAAGAATGGGTAACTTTAAATAAACAACTAATTGACAATGGTTCTCATACAGAAGTAAGTGACAAATTAATAACTGTTGAACTAATTTGGACTAAAGATTTTGGTAACAATAAACAATAATGCTTTTAGAATGCCATAGCTTTGTTATAAAGCAGAGGAAGTAGAATAGTTTTATGTTTACACTGTTAAAATTCTTATATTTGCTACTTCAGCAGATTTTAACTCCCAACAAATACCAATTCTATTCCCAAAGCAGTGCTAACTGATGCTTTATATTTCAGCTATGAGCACATCAAACCTGTAGGGCAAAGAGGGCTATATATATTTCTCTCTTTTTTTGTGTGAGGAATTTATTGTTTAATAATCATTTACTAACTGACCTCTAGAGGGTCAGTTACTAATATTCAGCAAAGGCATTGAGCAAGTTGACCTCTAGGACAAAAACAAAATGTACCCTAGGATTCTGGTGTCTCATCAAAAATCTTTGAGGTAGACATCTAGTGTACATTACTATTCTCAAATGAAAAGTAAACCATATTTCATTTTTGTATTTACATTAATGCTAAATGCATAATGTAACAAATGATTAACCTCAAAGGAAGCCATATTTCTGTAAAACTAGAAATAATTTTTTTGTCTACTCAGAGGCCTGCATTTTCCTAAAAAGTGTGAAAAAAATACTCATATTTGGATGCTTGATGAGTTCAAATTACAGTAAATATGGAAATATTCTCAGAACAAAGTGTTTAAAAGAGAACAAATTTAAGAAAAGTGTCAATAGGTGCCAAATAGTAAAATATGGATTGCAAATTGTTATAGCTTGGATATGAGGTATCCCTAGGAAAGCTCATGTGTAAGGTAATGCAGGAATATTCAAAGGCAAGATGATTAGATTATTAGAGTTGTGACCTCATCAGTGGATTAATTCACTTGATGGTTTAATAATTTGAATAGATTGCTAGGAATTGTAGACAGGTGAGGTATGGCTGGTGGAAGTAAGTCTAGGGATATGGACTCTAGTTTACTTTGTCCCTGACTCCCTCACTCCCTCTGTCTCTCCGCCTCTCCTTCCTGGTTACATAAGCTGGACAGCTTTTCTTTATGACACCCTTGCACCATGATGTTCTGCCTTACCTTGGGCCCAGAGCAATGGAGTTGGCTGACCATGAAAACCATGAGCCTAAAATATATTTTTCCTCCTCTAATTTATGTTTAGGTGTTTTGATCACAGCAACAAAAAACTGATGAACACATAAATAAAAGTCCTTAAAAATGATGCATTTAGTGGTGATTTTCACTATTTTTGCTTGAACTGTAGCTTTGTTGTATTTCATAGATGATTTGAAATACACTAATTGGGATTCACTTGTAATGTTTGGCAGATAAAAGTTTTAAATATATGTTATTTCATATTTTTATTTTTTAATATTAAAAGCTATATATCTAATATAGTCAATAGTGGACAATAAAACAGTTTCAATTTGCAGTAAAAACTTTGCACCTAAATATTTCTATATTGGTGTATAATTTTGATATTATTATGTGCTTAAATTGAAATTTAGACAATATAGGCACTCATGTAATTATCATCAAAATTAGTACATAGAATATAGATTTAATTCCATAAATTAATGTCCATTCACAGTGAACTCCTTACCTCCCCAAATCACAGATTCCTATTACATCTTAGAAATTTCATATGTAAATATACTCTCCTACATTTTGTTTCTTTCAGTCAATATAATATTTTGGTATCAATCTATGTTATTTCTTGTATCAATGATTATGGAGTTATTTTCTAATTTATAAATATAAGATAAATTGTTAATATTCAAGTTATAACAATAATTTTTTCAGCTTTTCTCTTATAAATAAGCTGCTTATAACATTCCTGTACAACTTTTTGTGGATATGTATTTGTACTTTTCTTACTAAATAAGAGTGAAATTTGAGTATCTGAGTTTTATTTTTCTAAATTGTTTATACCATTATATATCTCCAGTAGTAATATGTGTGTGTTGCAGTGTCTTATTTATTCGGGGCTGTTATTTCAAAATATTGCAGCTTTAATGATTTATAAAGAACATTTATTTATTTATGGAAACTCTAGGAGTTGAAAATCTGAGATCAGAGTGGCAGCATGGTCCATTTCTAGGGAGAGTCCTATTCTAGTTTGTATCATGATCTAATTAAAAAAAAAGGGTGAGCTACTTCTCTGGAATCTTGATGTCAGGGCACCAATCTCATTCATTAGGATTCTAACCTCATTGCCTAATTACTTCCCAAAGGCCCACTGTCAAATATCATCCTTGGGAATTAGATTTCAACAAATGAATTTTGAAGGGGCATAAATATTCAATTCATTACATCCTGGTACTCTCCAAACCTTGGCATTACCAATTAAAAACCAAATGGATAAGAAGTAGTATTTCATGTGATTTTAATTTGAAATTCTATGATGACTAATACAAGAGTTATCTGAACATCCTTGGTACAACTGCTTTGCCAGACATATGCATTGTGAATATTTTCCCTCAGGATGTAATTTCATTTTCTTTTTCTTAATAGTTATCTTTTTAAGAACACATATGTTAAGTTTGAAGGAAATTTAATTTGTCATTTTTTTAAATTTATTGGTACATTTTTGTCTGAATCCTAAGCTATCAACATTTTTTTTTCTCATTTCTAACTTTCCAATATTAATTCTATTTTTCTCCTAAACGTTTTTTATCTTTTATGGTTTGGTCTGTGATCTCTTTTGACACAATTTTTGTGATTTTGTGTTTACTGAAAAATAAAGGTTGAAGTTCATTTTTTAAAAAATATGGATGTGTACTTGTTTTAGCATCATTTGCTAAAACAAATCTTTCTTAATAAATTACCTTGGCACCTTCATCAAAAATCCATTGATCATATATGTGTGGATCTACAATTAGGTATCTATTCTGTTCTACCTTTTGTTTTATAAATAACAGTATTTACTCACCTGACTCTAAAGTAACCCCCATCTCCAAAAAGAGCATTTATTCCTAACATGTTCTTTCTGGAAAAATTTCCATATAGATTCTAAAGTTAATTTATCAATACATGCAAAAAAGTTTGCTGAGACTTCCACTTCCAGAGAAGTACAGGGTATAACAGAATACTTTTACACCAAAAAAAAAAAAAAATCAATTAGAAAATAGTTTGAAAGGCACTGGCTAAAAGTTAAGAATAATAATTCTGGTTTTTTGAGAAAGTTCCATACTAATTTCCATAGTGGTTGTACTAATTTACAGTCCCACCAACAATATGAGTATACCTTTTTCTCCACATCCTCCTTTAGAATTATTTTTTAAAAATAATTATTTGTTAGTTGTAGTTAGACATAATAACTTTACTTTATTTATTTTTATGTGGTGCTGAGGATCGAACCCAGGGCCTCGCACATACTAGGTGAGCATTCTACCACTGAGCCACAACCTCAGCCCCTAGAATTTGTATTCTTGACTGCCATTCCGACTAGTGTGAGACGAAATCTCAGTGTGGTTTTGATTTCCATTTTCCTAAATGCTAATGATAAACATTTTTTCATATATTTACTGGCCCTCTGTATTTCTTTTTTTTTGAGAAGAGTCTGTTTAACTCATTTGCCCATTTGTTAATAGGGTTATTGGCTTTTTGGTGATAATTTTTTTGAGTTATTTATATTCTAGATTTTTTAAAAAATTTTTATTGTTGGTTGTTCAAAACATTACAAAGCTCTTGACATATCATATTTCACACTTTGATTCATGTGGGTTATGAACTCCTATTTTTACCCCGTATACAGATTGCAGAATCACATTGGTTACACATCCACTGATTTACATATTGCCATACTAGTGTCTGTTGTATTCTGCTGCCTTTCCTATCCTCTACTATCTCCCCTCCCCTTCCCTCCCCTCCCATCTTCTCTCTCTACCCCATCTACTGTAATTCATTTCTCCCCCTTGTTTTTTTTTCCCTTTCCCCTCACTTCCTCTTGTATGTAATTTTGTATAACCATGAGGGTCTCCTTCCATTTCCATGCAATTTCCCTTCTCTCTCCCTTTTCCTCCCACCTCTCGTCCCTGTTTAATGTTAATCTTCTTCTCATGCTCTTCCTCCCTACTCTGTTCTTAGTTACTCTCCTTATATCAAAGAAGACATTTGGCATTTGTTTTTTAGGGATTGGCTAGCTTCACTTAGCATAATCTGCTCTAATGCCATCCATTTCCCTGTAAATTCCATGATTTTGTCATTTTTTAATGCAGAGTAATACTCCATTGTGTATAAATGCCACATTTTTAAAAAATCCATTCGTCTATTGAAGGGCATCTAGGTTGGTCCCACAATCTTGCTATTGTGAATTGTGCTGCTATGAACATCGATGTAGCAGTATCCCAGTAGTATGCTCTTTTTAGGTCTTTAGGGAATAGATCCAGAAGGGGAATAGCTGGGTCATGTTAAGGTCTGTAAACAAGTCAGATTGGCACCTGTTATTTTGCCAGAGAAATGTTAAGAGTCTGTAAACAAGTCTGGATGGCGCCTGGCAAAATGCCAGAGGGAGTGGTTTGTGAAGTAACAAAAGCGAGCCATTAAGTGTGGAGATTCCTTATTGGTTAACTGCTGTATCTATTTTATGCTAATTAGATAAGCTGTGTAAAATGTATAAATACCGCTCTTATTCTACAATAAACGGCTCCCATTCCTGCTGCATCAATGTACACAAGTCATTCGCCACCCCCCGGATATTTTGCCCAGCCAGTCGGGCTGCGGCAGGGTCAAATGGTGGTTCCATTCCCAGCTTTCCAAGAAATCTCCATACTGCTTTCCAAATTGGCTGCACCAATTTGCAGTCCCACCAGCAATGTCCAAGTGTACCCTTTTCCCAACATCCTCGCCAGCACTTGTTGCTGTTTGACTTCATAATAGCTGCCAATCTTACTGGAGTGAGATGGTATCTTAGGGTGGTTTTGATTTGCATTTCTCTGACTGCTAGAGATGGTGAGCATTTTTTCATGTACTTCTTGATTGATTGTATGTCCTCCTCTGAGAAATGTCTGTTCAGGTCCTTGGCCCATTTGTTGATTGGGTTATTTCTCAAAAAACTAGTAATGGGAGCTAGGGTAGTAGTAGCCCAGTTGTAGAATGCTTGCCTAGTTTGTGTGAGGCACTGGGTTTGAGCCTCAGCACCACACACAGGGTTTGAGCCTCAGCACCACATTAAAAATAAATAAAATAAAGGTCTTGTGTCCATCTACAACTAAAAATTATAAAAATAAAAAAACTAGGTATGGAACCAGTATATGCCCCAGCAACACCATTTCTTGGTTTATCCTAAAGAATTAAAGTCATCATACTATAGCAATACATGCATGCCCATGTTTATAGCAGTATAATGCAAAATAGCCAACTTTATGGAACCAGTCTAGTTGTCCATAAACAGATAATTGGAAAAAAGAAAATGTGGTGTATATATACACAGTGGATTGTTATTCAGCCATAAAGAAAAATGAAATTATGTCATTTGTAGAGAAATAGATGGAATTAGAGATGATTATGTTAAGTGAAATAAGCCAAGGGGGGTTGTATGCTTTCTGTCATATGTGGAAGCTAAAAAGGAAAAGGGGGGAAAAGTTGAGGGAATAGATCTTATGAAAATCAAAAGGAGATCAGTGGAGATAAGGGACCAGGGAAGGAGAGGCAGGAGGGAGGGAGGAAGTGCTGGGGAGTGAAATTGGCCAAGTTATATTGTTATATTGATGCTTGGAGGAATATGTCATAACAAGTCCCATAATTTTGTATAACTATACTGCACCAATAAAAATGTGTAAAGAGGAAAAAAAAAGAATAATAATTCTGAAGAAATGGGAAAGAGATAACAGGATACTACAATTGACTCAAATTATAGACTTGGGAGATTTTTCCAGGTCTTGGTATAGGGGGTAGAATGTGGGTAGAAAACAGTGGAGTTTCTAAACTGAGGGCATGGAGCTGAGAGTTTGGGAACAACAAAGAGCATATTGGAGAAGAGAGCTACAGTGAGGGAATTCTTGAAATCTGTAAGTTACTTCCTCTGAGTACTCAGCCTCATATCTATTACTTAATTTAAGTGAGAAACTACTTGATACTGGGAAAAAAGCTACCTAGAGAATTAGAGGTCAAAGAATTCAACATTCCCATAGGACTGAGAATGATTCCTCTTCCCAACAGTCAGATTAGAAAATAAGTTTCTTAAGGATTTGGGTAGAGCACACCAAAGTGTCACCTCAGTACTATAGAACAATTATTGTAAACTGAGCAACTTCACTACCACCTAACAAAGCTAAAAGCAAGACATGCAATAAAGCATTTTTTAAAAAACTTAATTGTGTTTAAGATGAACACTCACGAATATATTTTGGAAACCAAATGTCTCATATGCACAAGATGAAGTTCACAATGTTCAATATCTGATCAAAGTTCAAAAGGCACATAGGAGCAGGGAAAACATGTTTCATAATGCTAACAAAATGCTATTCTGGAGTTGTCAAAGATGTTAAAACCATTATTATGACTGCATCCCACTAAAAAATTTACAAAGAATGTTGAAATAACATAAAGAATGACCAAATCAAAATTTCTAGAGACGAAATCTTCAGGTGTATGATAACAAATACATTCGATGGTATTAAAGTCATATTAGATGTCAGAGAATATAGTTTTGAATTTGAAGTAATAGCAATAGAAATTATCTACAGTGAAACACAAGGAAAATAATAACAAGTAATGTGTTAGAGTCTGTAAACAAGTCTGAATGGCTCCTGACAAAATGCCAGAGGGAGTGGTTTGTGAAGTAACAAAAGTGAGCCATTAAGTGTGGAGATTCCTTATTGGTTGACTGATGTATCTATTTTATGTTAATTAAGATAAGCTGTGTGGAATGTATAAATATCGCTTGGGTCCTACAATAAACGGCTCCCTCTCCTGCTGTATCAACGTACACAAGCTGTTCGTCGCCCCCCTCCCCTTGTGTACGTTGATACAGCAGGAGAGGGAGCCGTTTATTGTAGGACCCTTATACGTTCCACAAGCAAGCATTACATCCCCAGTATGCACAACTTTATCTTAAAGAAGGTAAGATACTCTTTTGGACTAAAGAAAAATTATCACCAGCATATCCGCATTAGAAAAATATTTAAATGAATGTCTCCAGAAGATGGGAAATGATGCTACAGGGAAGTAAAAATGTATGCAAAGAATGAAGAACACTAAAAATGGTAGGTATGTGGTTGTATACATACAATATTTTTTTCTACTTAAATATCATTAAAATATTTTTGGAAGTTTAAACACAGTAATAACAATGAATTTTGGAGTTAAAATATGAAAGATAAAATAAAAAATATGGAGTAAAATCAATGACAATAAGAAGACACAAATTGGGTACAGTAAAATCTAACCATAGTATTTTAATGTTTTTGCATATGAAGTTTTATTTATCACTTGAAGATATATTCTAATACATTGATGCTATATAATATTGGCTCTGAAGCAACCAGTAAAATAACAGAAAACACACATGGCTTTATTTATTTAGTAAAAAAAAAGGTGGGGGGGATAAATAAAAAATGGAAAAACTAACAGAGAAAATATATATGTAGCCATATAATTAATCAAATTAAGTATAAATGGTCTCAATATAACAATTAAAAAGCAAAGATTGCCAGATTATGTATATAATAACAAGCAAGTATATAAAGAAATAAACTTCAAATATGAATAAACAAATGAGTAATTGTAAAAGGATAGAAAACAGTATAACATGGTAAAATAAAATTATATTCATGGTAACTATATAAATATTAGAAAAAGTAGATTGCAGACAAAAATATTAGTAGAAATAAAGAAATTTATTTCATACTGATAACAGAATCAGTTTCATAAGGAAATAAGAATCCTAAAGATTTATTCACCTAATATATGAGTTTCAAAATATATGACACACAAATGGATAGCTTTACAGGTAGAAATAGATAAATCTACAAATAGATGTTTCATTTCAGTATCACTCTTTTAATAATGAATGAAACAAGTACTTCTTATTTGTACCATATCATTATATTATTTTTAAAAAATTTACAGTGAGGAAAAGTGTTTCCATACAACTATAATTTTGTTTTACTTTTAGTACATTATTTAATAAGTTACAAGACATTTAGTATTGTAAAGTTAGGCTTTGTGTTAAATGATTTTCCCCAATTGTAGTCTAATATAAGTATTCTGAATCTATCAAAGGTAAGCTAGACTGAGATATGGTAGATGTTTATTAGGTTATGTGTATTAAATATATTTTTTACTTATAAGATTACATTCATGTATGCCCCCATTGTAAACTGACGAGCATCTATATTTTGTTGAGAAATTTGGGATCTTATTTCATGAGTGATATTGGTATTTTCTAGTACATCCATGTCAGGTTTTTTTGTTAGTGTTTCTTGACACATAAGTTATTCTGAAATGTGTTTTTAAAGTGCCAAAAAAAATTGAGACTTCTACATAAAATGATGTTATTGATTTCTAATCTGTTATGGAAAGATTTACACATGCATTTACACATGTATTGGGCTATTTGAAATTCTCCCAATGCTCACAGATTCATCATTCATTACTTGTTATTATTTTCCTTGTGTTTCACTGTAGATAATTTCTATTGTTATTACTTAAAATTCAAAAGTATATTCTCTGACATCTAATATGGCTTTAATAGCATCCAGTGTATTTGTTATTATACACCTGAAGATTTCATCTCTAGAAATTTTGATTTGATCATTCTTTATGTTATCTCAACATTCTTTTTAAAACTTAGTTCTAAGTTCCCAGCATATAGTCTGTTTGGGGGTTGGCAAATAATGCTTATAGGCTGGCTGCTTGTTTTTTTGAATTAAGATTTATTAATTTATTAATTAAATATAGCCATGCCTATTTATGTATGTATAATTGATAGATGCCTTTCTACCAAGATGACAGAGCTGAGTAGCTTACAGATCTTAAAATACTTGTTATTTCTCTTTTTTTTAAAAAAAATATTTCTTATTGCTTATATTTTATTGAATGTGGTATGGACATCTTGAAAGATTTATTTTCTTTCATTGGGATAGTATTTTATAACTCTCAATCAGCACAAGTGAATTTATCCTGTTGTTTCATCTTTAGTATCCTTATCAGATTATGGTGTTTGGTTCTAACAGCTCTTCAAATAGGAGAGTTTAAATATCTGTCAATGATAGTAGGGGTTTCTATTTTTCCCATTAATTTGGTCAGTTTTCATATTATTATTATTATTATTAAAAATTTGTTCATTAATGATTTTGAAATAATGCTCTTTAATTTTGTGTTAATCTTTTCTTTGCATGATGGATCTTATATTTGACTTTGTGTGTTCTTATGTGCAATGTAGCTCTTGTAGGGAACTAGACAGAAGAGAGTTAATGATTTCAATTTTATCCATTTTGAGTTTTTTACTTAATTAGAATATTTACTTCATGGATGTATAATTTGATTATTAATATGATATACTATATTATAGCTTGCTTGTTTACTCCCTACCTTGAATTTGTGACACTCTTCATTGTTTTCCTTTGGCCCCAAGTTTGTTTTATACCTGTTTTTTGTGGGACTGAATTTTCCTTAGCATATTTGTTAGAGAATGTTAAGTTTTCTTTGCTAGCAAGTATTGTCATTTATCTCTCATTTATGAAGAATGTGCATAAAATTCTAGATTGTCAGTTTCCTTTATTCAAATTTTAAAGATTTCTTTCTTTTTTCTGCTCCTCTGGCCTTCATCATTTTGGATGAGAAGTCAGCTTTCACTTTCACACTTATTGATGCTTACATGTGTGTGTGTAACTCCCCTTCCTCCTTCCTCCATGTCCGTCAACCCTACTTTCCTTTCACATTCTGATCATAATATCTTTCTCTGGCAGGCATGCCTCTTGGATATCTTTCTACCAATTCTAGCAACTGGCTGCATATATAAAAGCATCTCCCATACCTTGGTTAACTAAGAAAGACTTGTTCTACTGGAGTTCATTAGATTATGTTATACCCACAGCAAATTGAGAACTTTAAAGAAAAGTATGGCTTTTCTTGTTCATTGTTGATTTCTTGTTTCAGTAGGTATGAGTACATTTTATGATCTTCTACATCCTAACTGAAAGAGGGTCCTTGTGCATATTTTTGAATCTAGTAGGTATTTTCTAAAAGTCTTCTTAAATTTATGCCAAATTTTTGAAGTCATTCTATTAACATATTAGCTCAAAGGAAATTACATGTTAATATAGATCAATTGATAATTAAGATACAAAATGGTTGAAACACACTTGTTTTAGAAATTTAGATTAAAAATTCCAATTAGTCTTGTGTAGAATAAACTGAGAATTTTATCCCATATAGTTGAACATTATTATGACTAAAAGTGAGAAATACTGAGATAGACAATTATTTTGTTTTTTTTTATTTATTTTTATTTTTATTTTTATTTTTTTTATTGGTTATTCAAAACATTACAAAGATTGCAGAATCACATTGGTTACACATCCACATTTTTACATAATACCATAAAAGTAACTGTTGTATTCTGCTACCTTTCCTATCCTCTACTATCCCCCCTCCCCTCCCCTCCCATCTTCTCTCTCTACCCCATCTACTGTAATTCATTTCTCTCCTTATTTTTTTCCCATTCCCCTCACAAACTCTTATATGTAATTTTGTATAACAATGAGGGTCTCCTTCCATTTCCATGCAATTTTGCTTTTCTCTCCCTTTCCCTCCCACTTCACGACTCTGTTTAATGTTAATCTTTTCCTCCTGCTCTTCCTCTCTGCTCTGTTCTTAGTTGCTCTCATTATATCAAAGAAGACATCTTTGTAATGTTTTGAATAACCAATAAAAAAAATAAAATTAAAAAAAAAAAAACAAAGAAGACATTTGGCATTTGTTTTTTAGGGATTGGCTAGCCTCACTTAGCATAATCTGCTCTAATGCCATCCATTTCTCTGCAAATTCCATGATTTTGTCATTTCTTAGTGCTGCGTAGTACACCATTGTGTATAAATGCCACATTTTTTTTATCCATTCAACTATTGAGGGGCATCAGGGTTGGTTCCACAGTCTAGCTATTGTGAATTGTGCTGCTATGAACATTGATGTGGCAGTATCCCTGTAGTACGCTCTTTTGAGGTCTTCAGGGAATAGTCCGAGAAGGGCAATAGCTGGGTCAAATGGTGGTTCCATTCCCAGCTTTCCCAGGAATCTCCATACTGCTTTCCATATTGGCCTCACCAATTTGCAGTCCCACCAGCAATGTACAAGAGTACCCTTTTCCCCACATCCTCGCCAGCACTTGTTATTGTTCGACTTCATAATGGCTGCCAATCTTACTGGAGTGAGATGGTATCTTAGGGTGGTTTTGATTTTCATCTCTCTGACTGCTAGAGATGGTGAGCATTTTTTCATGTACTTGTTGATTGATTGTATGTCCTCCTCTGAGAAGTGTCTGTTCAGGTCTTTGACCCATTTGTTGATTGGGTTATTTGTTATCTTATTGTCTAATTTTTTGAGTTCTTTGTATATTCTGGATATTAGGGCTCTATCTGAAGTGTGAGGAGTAAATATTTGTTCCCATGGTGTAGGCTCCCTATTTACCTCTCTTATTGTTTCTCTTGCTGAGAAAAAACTTTTTAGTTTAAGTAAGTCCCATTTGTTGATTCTTGTTATTAACTCTTGTGTTATGGGTGTCCTATTAAGGAATTTGGAGCCTGACCCCACAATATGTAGATCGGAGCCAACCTTTTCATCTATCAGACGCATAGTCTCTGATTTGACAATTATTTTGAAAAGAGTATGTCATCAAATGTTGGTGAATATGTGACTTGTGTCAAGGAAAACTTGTAAAAACAAAGTATAGAGATCTTATATATAAAATTCAAAGACCTTTTACAATAAATTCATCCATGCCAATCCTCATACAAATCAAGATACGATTATTTGAATTCTGGAAGATTTCTATTCCCTCCCAGATATGCTTTTTCCTGAAGTTAATCATTATTGGAACTCCTAATGTCATAATGTTCCTTATCTTAAAATGCTTCACAAATAGAGTCATACAGTACATCACATTCTTTTCTGTCTGGCTTGGTCACAAAATAGTTGCTATCTCTTTGAAAGGACTGCTAATTATTTGAAGGAATTGTATGGAAGAATAGAAATCAAGGGAGGAAAAATGTAATAATTAGAGCAACAACCTTGAATCTAATCCAAAAGTCAGTATAATGTAGACTGTGTCTCCCAAATACACAATAGAGGATACATTTTGGGTTCTTTAAGTGTAGTCAAATTATTTATGATTGTTCAGTAATTATTTGCTTACTGATCTCATTGGTTCTTGGGGTAAGAGATGGAAATCCATAACACAGAAGTAACATAATTATTTTATGTGCTTCTAATGATATAAAGTCTGTGAATCATAAAAAGTTTGGAGAACTTGATAGGGTGGAGAGTGTATTAAATAACAAGAAATTACATAGAGGGCTGGGGGAACTGAGATAAAATAGATTACAGAAGGACTATTTTTTTAATTAATTTTTAATGTTGGTTGTTCAAAACATTACATAGTTCTTGATATATCATATTTCACACTTTGATTCAAGTGGGATATGAACTCCCATTTTTTACCCCGTATACAGAAGGACTATTTTTTACTCACATTGATATGTGAGTACATGATACTTAATTTTATCTAAAATTTAGCAATGTAAAACAGTCAATTTGAAATTTAAATAACTGTCTTTGGAGAAAACCTAGTTTTCATCTGTCCTCTTTAGATCCTTCAGAGAAAAGAAAGGTTGGATGTGTACATGTTTTACTCCCTTTGCTCATTAATTTTTAAAGTCCCATCTTTGAACCACCTGCCTTAAGATGATGTTTCACCTGATTGGTTATGGCAGACACATTACTGTCATGTCACAAAACATGCTGCTTCAGAGAGCTGATTAATTTTGAATACTTGGTTATAGATGATAAAACATTGGTAAGTTTGTTTTAGAATAAAGAATCTATGTGGAATTAATAATGTAATCTACAAGTTCAAGCAAAAAAATTGTTTATGTGCAACATTTATGTTCATCATATAATCACTGGAGTGATTTGCCCAAAAGGCATATTGATAAGGTAGCTAAATTGTTTCAGGCATCAGGGACATAATAATTAATGTTTCACTTATTTTCACTACGCTGAAAAAAATGTACTTGTAAGCCAAAATTTGGACAATGTGGAAAAGTTATTACTTTAAAAATAAATTGTAGATATTTAATACTTTTCCTTTAAATTTTAATCTCTTAACAAGAAAAAAAGTACTAATGATTTATAGTTTTTAAAATTCTTTCCAAATAAATATTTGTCTGAGTATGCATCGATATCCCCCATAACCTTTACTCCATTTATGTGCTAAAATGGAGTTATACTTTGCATTCCTGTGAAGTTATGTTATGAATACCAAATTCATTAGCAGGAATTAGCAGGAACTAGGAAGTTCTTTGGATCACACTATTTAATTGCTTTGGGTCACACTATTTAAAACTCCACATTGAAGAAGAAAAAGAGAAAGTGAAAGAGAAGGGAGGTAAGAGGAACAGGAGCATTGAATTTAAAGGAAGTAAGGAGATACATGGAGAGAAAACTTTCATCAATATGATTTAGTGTGTAAGTCCATTTCCTCCAAGTTTTGTCTTCCTATTTTCAGTCACATTTTTTTGTATTAATCTTCACTTGTCAAATCATAGGCTGGGATTCAGAATTGGAAGTCTCTAATTTATATTTGAGGCTTAAAAATCTTGTGGTTCCCTCTAAGGTTTAAACCCACTCCTATTAAATCAATTGCTCCTAAACATCAGACAGAAAGAATTAGCTCCCTTTAGTGGCTATATGACTTTATTGAAAATACATGAATGGATGAGCCACATTTTTTAAAAATTTTACTGTCCAACAAAAAGATAATAAGTGTTAATTGATAATTAAATACTAAGGTAGTCTAACTATGTACAAAGCAATAAGGCCTTATACCAAATTACCAATGAAACAGACTTCATGCAATAATGCAAATATACCCTAAAACTTATCACTTGTTCTTAAAAGCAATGATGTGAGAGAAGATAGCCTGGACAGTATGTTTTATCAGAAAGATTTACAAAGCTGAGACAGTTTTACTACATGCCAACAATATCATTTTCTATTTGTTGTCAATATTCTCCAGACAAAGGCTAAGAAACACACTTACTTGTCCTTGGTAAAGTTGAGTTTATTACTCATCCCAGTGAGGGAGAATGCTCATCAGTGGAAACTGTGGGATATCTCAGTGAGAGAATGTTAGGGAAGACGTCTTAGAATTCAGGCTTTAGTGGGGACAGTCTAATAAAGCAAGATTCCCTCTGAATTAGGAACTTTCAGAAAACAGAAGCCCTTTTATGATGGAATATTTTAATAAATCTTATCCATAGAGTAGGAAAATAGGGAGCAAAGCCAAATCTGTAATTGTAATAGGCCTTCATTATTCTTATTAGCCTGGGATAAGGATGTTTGGAATTTTGAAATTTGAACACTGTTCATGTTTTGTGTGTGTTTAGACATGATGTGTTTTCATCTTGCTCCATTGTGGTGACAGAGCAAATGTGCCTGTTGTTAATGTTCTATTAAATTGTCAGGTTCAACAGAAGAATGTTGAGTTAGCTGTGATGCTAGGTCAAGGCATGGATGTCAGAAAGTAGATTTCTTTCTCCTTGTAAAGAGTCATGGTGCATAGTGTTGGAACTCAGTGCACAATTATTATTCCTTCTAGTAATGGCAAAGACAAATTTTCTTTCTTTTGTCTTTTGATGAAGTCTTTGAATTTTTCTATGTATTGAATCATTTCATTTGCAAACAGGAATAATTTGGCTTGATCTTTTCTTATTTGTATCCCCTTTCTTTCTTTCTTTTTTCAAATTTCTCTGGTAAGAATTTCTAGTACATATTGAAAAGAATGATGAAAATGGACATTCTAATATTGTTCCTGGTGTTAGAGGAATTATTTTCAGTTATTTTTCATTCAGCATTATGCTGTGAATTTCTCTTATACTGACTTCATTATGTTGAGGTAATCTTTCTGTGCTTATTTTGTATCATAAAAAGATGCTAATTTTCATCAAATAGTCTTTTCACCTTTTGTGATAATTCTATGATTTTAATCTTTCATTATTCTATATGTACTATAGATATTGATTTATGTTTGTTGAACCATTTTTTCATCTGGAATGAAATCATCTTGGTCATGGTGCATGATACTTTTTTCTGAGCTTTGCATTTGATTTGCTTGTATTTTCTTGATAATTTTACATCTATGTTTGTTGGAATTATAGCTCTGTAGTTTTTTTATTATGTTATATTTTTAGATTCAATTTTATGGCAATGCTGGCCTCAAAGCGTGAGATTGGAAGGGATGCCTTTCTTTTAATTGTATGGAATAGTTTGATAAGCATTGGTATTATTGTTTTTTAAAAGTTTGGTAAAATTTAGTCATAGAACTATCTGGTCCTTACCTTGTATTTGTTGGGAGAGTTTTTATTACCAATTAAAACTTGTTAATTGTATTTGTTCATTCATGCTTTTCATTGATTAAATTTTGGTAGGTAATATGTGTCCAGAAATATTTTTCATTTCTTATTTTTCAATTTGTCGGCATATAGTTTTTCAAAGAAATCTCTAATGATCCTATAAATTTCTGTAGTATCAATTGTAATGTCTCCTTTGTTATCTCCAATTTTATATATATGGGTTATTCTTTTATTTTATTGGTTAGAATAAATAAAGGTTTGTCAGTTTTACTTATTTTTTCAAAGAACCAGCTGTTTGTTTCATAGATCTTTTACATTGTTTTTATTTTTGGCTCTATTTTATTTACTTCTTCTCCTTCTTATTTCTTTCTTTATACTAATTTTGGGTTTAGTTTACCCTTGCATTTTTAAGTCCTTGAGATGCATCATTAATTATTTATAGAAAATATTTTTTTATTTATTTATGTAGATATGTAGATATATATATATTTCTTTATAATTTTCAGTGCTGGGGACTGAACTCGGGGCCTCATTCATATTAGCATTCTACCACTAATCCACATACCAAGTCCTGATTTTTTACTTTATATTTAAGCACTCATTGCTATACACTTCCCTTTTCATACTGTCTTTGCTGAATCCCATAAGCTTTTCTATATTGTGTTTCCATTTTCACTTGTTTCAAGAAATTTTTAAGTTTCCCTTTTGATTTCTTCAATACCTCGCTGTTTGTTCAAAAGTGTGTTGTTTGATCTCCATGTATTTGTATAATTTCTAAAATTTCTCTTCTCATTGATTTCTGGTTTTATTCTGTTGCAATCAGAAAAGATACAGGATATATATTTTTTTTTGCATTTTTAAGACTAGATTTGTGGGATGATATATTATCTATTCTAGAGAAAGTTTCATATGCTAATGAAAATGATGTATATTCTGCCTATTGGATACCGTCTTCTGAAATGTCTTTTAAGTCCTTTTGATTTCAGTGCAGTTTAACCCTGATTTTTTGTTGTTGCTGTTGATTTTTTGTCTGGATAATCTATCCACTATTGAGAGTGGAATATTATAAACCCAAAGTATTTATCATATTGGAATCTCTCTTTTCCTTTATTTATAAGAGCGCTTGTTTTATAAAGTCGGTTATTTGGACATCAGGTATTTATTGATTTATACTTATATCTCCTTGATGAATTATTTAGTGACCTTGCTAATTATTTAGTGACCCTTCTTACATTTTTTGGTTTATATTCTATTTTGTCAGATGTATGTATAGTTTTTCCTAATTTCTTTAGGATTCTATTTACTTGAAATATCATTTTCTATCATTTCATTTTCAGTCTCTGTGTGTATGTAGTGGTGAAGTGAGTTTCTTGTAGGCAGCATGTTTTTTGGTCTTTTTTTTTTTTTAAATAAATCCTTTCTGTCAGTCTGTGTTTTTTATTTGGAGAATATAATCCATTTATATTAAAGCTCAGAGAAAAGTATGGGCTTATGTCATGTAATGTAGATTTTCTTCAAGTGGTCTTAAATATTCCTTATTCTTCCTCTCTTATTTATCTTTGTGGTTTGATGGATTACTACATTAATTTTTTTTATTTTTATTTTTTCTGTTTTTTGTTTATTCTTCTACTAGAATTTATATTTTCATATGCTATCATGATGGCAATTATTTTTATTTCACTTCCGGATATATATTTTTCCCTAAAGCATGTTTTATAAGCCTATCTTATGATCATGAATTCTCTCAATTTTGCTTATCTTAGAGTGTTTTTTTTTTCTCATTTGTTTTTGAAGGATAGCCTTTCTGTATGTAGCAACCTTGGTTGGCAATCATTTTCTTTCAGTAGTTGGAATATATCATTTCACTCCCTCCTAGACAATAGGGCCTCTTAGAAATCTGCAATTAGTTGAATGAAAATCTTCTTCAATGTGGCTTGAATTTTTTCTTCCAGATTTTAATGTCTTCCATTGTCCTGCATTTTTGAGAGTTATTTTGTTATTTGTTGTGCTTAAGATCTTTTCTGGTCATGTTTATTTGTGGTTTTGTAAGCCTCCTGTATATAGATGCCGGTATTTTGCCCAAATAAGAAAATTTTTCTGTTTGTAATTTATTTACTAGGTTTTCTATGCCTGAAACTTTTATTTCATTGCCTTTGGACAGTCTGATGGATACAGATGTTTTCCTGCTTAATGGTGTTCCAAAGATCTTAAAGGATGTCATTAGTCTGTCTTCTTTATTCCTTCCTGTCTCCCTTTCTTTCATCACAACATATTATTTCAAAAAACTTGTCTTTAATCACTGATATTCTCTTCTGCTTAATCTAGTCTTTTATTAGGGCTTCTAACTGTATTTTTTATTTTCCTTATTGAGATCCTCAGCTCAAGGATTTATGTTTGGCTCTTTTTCAAAATCTTTCTTGTCTGCTGAATTTCTCAAACATATTCTGCATTGTCTTCCTAGTTTCACTTAACTGTTTATCTGTATTTCCTTGTATCTCTTTGAGCTTTTAAGAAAACATCATCATTTTGAAATTTTATGAAGCATTCCACCCATTTCTATTTCTTTGGAAATCGTTAGTAGAAAGTTACGATCTTTTGGAGGTTATGTGTTTATATGTATTTATATAGCAGGACTTTTGACATGTATGTGCAAAGCATTTTCTTTCCTTGTTGTCCTCCATTGAGATTTGTGTGTTGGATGTTATCATATTTCTACCACTTTTATGGGATGACCTCTTAATAAGCAGCTTTTCCTAAAAACATATCTTGAGTGTTGGTTTGTTATGCAGAGTTTGCTTTATTTCCAGCTGGGCACCTTAGCATAGCCTTCTTATAGTTTCTTTAGATGTGATTAGTGAATCTGGGCACTGTGCATGCCACGTTGGTATTGGATATACTCACTGTCTCCTGTAGGTTTTGTAAGAGTCAGGATACTCTACCAGTTCATTTAGGTGTGTTGTTAAAAGAAGACTGTGTATGGTGTCCTCAGGGTAGATACTCCTACAGTGGGAGTGTTGGGTCCTATCAGGTGACGGAGTTTTCCTCAGGCATTGCTGATATTGGATCTCTTACCTGTAAGTTCTCTGAAACTGGTGATATCAGTAGTGCTAAAGGTACTAAAGGACTTGCCTTCTGACTCGACAGTGGTATGAGCCCAGGTGCTTTATAAGAAAAGATTATGGCAGGAACCATAGCACCCTCTCTGTGTTGCTCATGCCCAGTCCTGTGAGTAGTGTGTAATCAGACAAGGTGTAGGGGTGATCAGTGAGGTCCTTCATTCTATGGTGGCAGCAAGAGTTTTGATGTTTCTGTCTGTACTACTGTGATCATGTCCACCTAGGAATAGGACCTTGGTGCCCACCCCTAACAGTGTATACCTAAGGAAAGGGAGATGACTGAAGGTTTTATCCCCCAATTCGTTTAGCAATAATGCTCACTACCGAGTGAGAAGAGGAGGGTTGCAGCTGGAGCTGAGCAAAATTTGTCTTGGGGCCTATCTTGGTTGTATGTGTCTGCAGAGAGATGGATGGTTAGGACTTTTCTCCCCCAGCTCTCTCAGCTATAGTTCCTACCTGGGAGTGAGCAGGAGTGGGTCACAGCTGGACCTGAGAAAAATTCCTCCATGGACTTCCCTTGGCTGTGTACACTCAGAGGTGGGGTGACAGCTTCTATTTTCTCCCCTCTCCACCATTTCTTTAGCTGAAGTGTCTGTGAGAACAAGTAAACACAGCAAGCACCAGGCAAAATTTCTTTCAAAATCTCTTTAAATCAAGTGCCTCGTAGGATGGGGCATCCAGAACAGGAGTTTGTTCTAGACCTCCCCAGCACGTCACTATGGGAAGGATACCAGTGAAGTCATGGAGTTCTTTCCTCATCCTATCAGCAACAGGGCTATGAGAAGTTTAAGGTCAGGGAGGGTAGAAACAACATTGTGACTGCGTTCAGTCCTGGCACTAGTGTGAATCTCACCATGACTGGTCATGCCATTTATCTCAGTAGTAAGCTACCCAATCTTCTGATTTATCCTTGAAGGACGCATCCTTTGTTTTCCCTGTTCCCCTCTATGTCACAACACCTGTTTCCCACAGTATAGCACCCTCAATGGGTTTGTGCCGCAGTCTGGCTGGGCACAAAATAACCAAGCCACCACAAAACCTTGTAGATTCCAATAGCAACTCTTTCTTCCCGAACTCTCACCGACATTCTACCCACACTTCCCATGAACCCCCTGCCTCCACTTGGCTCCGCGCACCAATTCTCTCAGAACCCCGCAAGAACTCAATGGGAACTCCAAAGGAGTGGGTGCCTGAGGCAGCAGGATACGTCCTAATCCCAGCAGGATCTGCCCTAATCCTGGAGCCACCCTATTCCCAGCAGGATCCACCCTAAACCCTGAGCCACCCTAATCTCTGAGCAGGGTCACCTTTCAACCCAAAATGCCATGCATCATTCCTACTTGGCTATGGCTCTCAGCATCTCCCCCCTTCTTTTTAATTAAACAACAAGCAATGTGGTTTAGGGACCGTGCCTGTTAGGTTGTCCAATACAACATATGGTTCTTACCCGTCATCGGATGAGCTGACCTCTAGGCGTCAGCCTCCTGTCTTAGGTTGGTACCACTGCAATTGGATCATACCCATCACTGACTACCGGTTCAGCATACAGCAATACTTGTGGATAGGCCTATGCACCAGTGGGGGGTGAGGTTCTTTGCCTCACCTCTGTTGGCCCCCAAATTTGGCCTTGGTGCCAGTGGGGGGGTGAGGTTCTTTGCCTCACCTCTATTGGCCCCCAAATTTTAGACCATCACTAGAAGAAGGGAGGAGGATACAGAAATGCCACGACACCAAGCCAATTGATGGCTCTTTTGGAAAAATTGTATCACCAGTGACACCCCCAGCAAAGATATGCCAGCACTACCACAATTCACTGTACCAACAGATAGTTCACAATGTATACAAGTGATACATAATCCAGGCAATTTCTGCAAGCAGTTCAAAGCAGAGGAGTCTATCAGTATGTCTATTTCCTCCCAAAGTAAATCGACTCCTTGATTGAGCATTACTTGTTGAGTTATTATTCATTGATGCATCAATTTATACAGTTTACTGTGATAGCTATCGAAGAAGCTGTAGTTTGGTTTTATCTTTGTCTTCACTGGCACTGGGATGAAGATAGGAATTCTGGCAATGATGGCTAAAAAAAAAAATATGTAACATTCCAACAGGTACTAAGAAAACAATTTTCTGAACAACTTACATTATCCTGAACAGAATTATTAAATATAATGAAAAGGAAAGGTGAAAGTAAACAAACATATCTGCTAACCTCCTTATTTGTTCACATATTAAAACAATCCTCAACAGCTGTTTACCCCATTTAAATTAAACCATTTAAATCACGTGAATAAAAAAATTCAGATCCATTTTTTCATGAGCGCTCCTCATATATGATATATGGACATATGCACACACAGACATATACCAAAAAACACAAGTGTGCACACAAACATACAACACATAAGACAATAGTAAAGACCTTGTAGCTTACACAGGTGAAATCTCCATTGCAATGTTTAAAAACTCCACAGTCAAAAAATAAAACTGATCAGAAAAACATTAACCTAGGTCTGTATGAGCTCAAAAAATAAAATAAAACTTTATGATGTGGGAAAAGGCAATAATAAAATAGATATTGAAAAAAGCATCCTGGTTAATCACTGTAGCAGATGTAAGAATAGCCAAGCTGGAGCTCTGGATATCAGCTGTTATGGATTTGAGTCAAATCATCTTCTTTTTGGTCTGTAGAAATTGCTTTGGTTAGTCTCTCTGGAATCCAAATTGGCTGCTGTTCTCCCTGTGGAAACACACAAACAGAACCCTAACTCCAGACAATCATTGGGTCAGGACATTTCCATTGTCCTGTTAGAATATCTTTCCAAAGTACCTTAGGCTTATGTACATTTTTTGGACACATATGCCTTTCCCAAGCACTAAGCCCTGATGAATCCAAATTTAAAAAGTTTAGAGTAAAAAGCGTTATTTTAGGTTTATCTTTGGGGGACATATACCCCTTTCCATTTCCCTCTTTTTGCTTTAATAAGTACATTTTAATAGTTTGATGAGCTCTTTTAACTATGCCTTATCCCTGTGGATTGTATGGGATTCCTGTTAAGTAAAACATTAACTGATTTTTCTTCAGGGATGATGTTCCAAAATATCCTATATGCATCCTTTGGAAATTTAAAGATCCTTTTAAATTTAAGTCTTCCAAAAGCATTTTGCCTTAGTTTTTAGAATTACTTTAGTCCTTTTAATTTTTCGATGTGTTTTTAAACCAATTTCCTTCTAGTTTAATGTTTTCTAAATTGGCTCTTGTCTATAAATTTTAACACCCTCATCTGAGATTTCTAATTTCTGCACCACCAGAAATTAAAGTTGATGGGCTTTTTGAAAAAAATTACTAATGATCTCCTTGTTCTTCTATTTTATCCAATATTTGATTTTAAACTTCTCTCTTCTACCTTTTTCTATCTTGAATGTCTGTATCTAATAGTTGTCTTAGCCTTTTGCATTTTCTATCTGAAATACCTTTACTTGACATTTTCAACCATTTTCTATCTTATTTCTATCTTCTAGTTTTTTTTTTTTCCCTAAGGTTTGTACATTCACCCTTAGTTGCTTTTTTTCCTCCTAGTTTTCTTTTGTTTCCTATTTTGTGGGTTTAAAATTCTTGTCTTCCTACATCTTCTCTATCTTCCTACATCTTTTCTATCTTTTTTTCACCTTCCTGTACTTCTGTCTTCATAGTTTTTCACTTCAGATTTCTAATATTCTTTCTCCAAATTGCTTTTATCCTATTATCTTCCCATTTTCATGTTTTTTTAAGTAATGCTTTTAAGATTAACTAGGCTTCGAATGATGCAATCTTTCCTCCGATGAAGGCACCTTAACCACCTTAAATTTAACCTTTTAAAGCTTTTTGCAAATTACTTAGATATTTCACAACTTTTAACTTTATCACACAAAGATTATCTCATCTAAAAACATTTCTTTTTCCTTTAACCTTCCATATTAAAATATATTTCCACATCTTGAATCTTTTTATATCTCTTTTCTAGCCATTAACCCTTTTTATAAATTCACATTCTGAAACAACCCTTGTAAAATTTTTGAATTTAGACAAATTACTCCACTTTAATAAGATGAAATACTTTCATGTTTTTTATGGTACTATAATACTGTAATTGAAACCCAACTGAAATTTCTTATACTCTTTGTATATAAATTACACATGATAGAGTCTTAACTCTTAGTAACCTTGTTTCAGCAAAGACACAAACACAAAGCAATATTAAACTTTTGTTTTTTTTCATTTACCAATTTATGAAAACACACATAGTGTTTAAATATATTACCTTATGTAACTTAATAAGTAAGAGTACTTGATTTTATATTTAGTGGATGATATTTTAACACTTTAGCTTTGTAAATTAATCAGATGTCTGTAAAAACCAAGATCTTAAACAAATGTATAAACAGAACCATCCATCTATTTCTTGTTGAAGAAAAATCCTTCTGCAGGATACCATGATGGTCCCATTGATATACTTAATAACTCGTCTTTAAAAAGCCATGGGCTACATTTTTGTATTGTATCAACATATGTCCTAACTGTTCTTGGTCTTACTGGGGTGCCTCCTTCCTCTAACAATTTCTCTTCCTTGGAGGTGAGCAACTTCAAACCTTGAATCAACTATTTTCCCCAGTTTTCCTAAGAAAGTTCTAGGAATAAGCAACTTGAAATAAAAACAAAATCAATCAAAACAAGAACACATTGTTTTTTGAAACGGTCACCCATTGTTTTTTGCTGTCCTTCAGGAGTGAGTAATTTCACTTACCCCCAAGCTTCAGGCATTCCCCGTACGGGCCACCAAATGCTGCAGTCTGGCTGAGCACAAAATAACCGATCCACCACAAAACATTGTAGATTCCAACAGCTAGTCTTTCTTCCTGAACTCTCACCAACACTCTACCCACACTTCCCGTGAACCCCCTGCCTGCACTTGGCTCCGAGCACCAATTCTCTCAGAACCCTGGGAGAACTCAAGGGGAACTCCAAAGGAGTGGGCGCCTGAGGCAGCAGGATATGCCCTAATCCCAGCAGGATCCGCCCTAATCCTGGAGCTGCCCTATTCCCAGCAGGATCCACCCTAAGCCTGGAGCCGCCCTATTCACAGCAGGATCCACCCTAAACCCGGACCCACCCTAATCCCTGAGCAGGGTCACCTTTCAACCCAAAATGCCTTGCATCATTCCTACTTGGCTATGGCTCTCAGCAGGTTTGAGTCCATTACTCTGCTGAGCTTAGTTCACAAAGTAGCCAACCATTTATCCAGTGCATTGGAATGTATCTGAGATCAAAGAGACAGGAATATGCAGGAGTTTCTGACCCTTAGAGCACTCCACATTCAGAAAATAACTCCCTTCTCAAGATGCTTCCTGGCTCTACTACTATGGGCGTTTGCTGTGAGATGATATGAAATACTTTTCCAAAGAATGGCTACTCTGCAGATTTCAGGTTACTTATTCAGTTAGGATGCAAGCCTATGAGGGTTGTGAAACTTTGCAATAGCTAGAATTGCAGTATCCATGCTGATAAAATTTATCAGGACTCTCTCTTGCATCCTTACTCCTGCAGAAGGATGATTCTGGCCATGGAACTGGGTTACAGGTATTGGGATATTTTGTTTCTCTTACTATGCTATTGTCCCAGGTCTCTGGCTTTTACAAGCTTTCTGTGTTTTTCTCCTGTTGCTTTACAGTGTTCTTCCACAATAACTAGCCTCAAAATGCATTTTACACCTATTGCTTTGGTTCTTTGTGGAGGTATAGCTGAGTTCTTTCTATCAGTCATCCTCAACTCCCTCCCATTACATTTTTCATTGATTTTAAGATGTTTAGTTAACCAAAAGTTTTAGAATTTTTCTTAACATATTTATGTTCTTGACAAATATTGTGGAATTTATGAAAAAAAAACTACATGAGAAATCTAGAGATACAGTGTTCAATGGTATTTTAGAACATCTCTGAGTAGGTAGACAACCAATTACATTCTTGTAGTTTTCATCTACGGACTTGTGTACATTATTATTTGGGGATAGGATTGTCAATGATACAGAAGTCTCACTATTTTCAATAACTCTTCTCAAAGCTTTAGATAGTTCAGACTCTAATCACTTGGAGAGTGAAACACCAATTTTTCTCTAAGTTGACAGGAAAACAATTTCTGTAACAGATGCAGAAATCAATACAGAAGTTATCATATAAAACCTGAAGTTTATTTTTCTTTACTTACTTCAAAAACTTCATTTTGACTTACATGGTACTGGGTAATAAAAATAAAACCAAATCGCAAAGACTTCAAAAATCCAAGGATACAGGACTTCACAAAACATTTTTAATTGTCTTAAATCCTGAGAGCCATAGCCAAGTAGGAATGACGCATGACAATTTCCTTGTCAGCCTACCCAATGTTGCTTAGAGGGAGGACTCTCCATTGTGGAAATGGGCTTGCCTTGGACCCAGGTCATTTGCAGTGACATTTCATGAATGTTTGAGAAAGGTGACCCTGCTCAAGGACCAGGGTGGATCCTGGTTTAGGGTTTAGGGTGGATCCTGCTGGAAATAGGGCAGTTCCAGGTTTAGGGTGGATCCTGCTGGGAATAGGGCATATCCTGCTGCCTCAGGCACCCACTCCTTGAGTTCCAGTTGAGTTCTCGTGGGGTTCAGAGAGAATTGGTATGCAGAGCCTGGTGAAGGGAGTGTATTTTCCCCAGAACGTGCATGTAGAGGGTTGGTGAAGAGTTCAGGAATAAAGAGTTGCTGTTTGAATCTACAAAGTGTGTGGTGGCTCAGTTATTTTGTGCCCAGCCAGACTGCGGCACTTAAGTAATCTTGAACAGAGATTCTAGTATTTAGTTTTCACAAGATTATCTAGAAAAATTGTAAAATACATCACCTAGGGCCTCTTATTATACCGAATGAATCTGAATTATCAGAGAGGATTCCGAAGAATTGTCTGTAATTCCCCCCCATTTCAGTATTTCAAGCCCCTCTGCCGAATGTTCTTTGAGCACTGCTGCCCTACTCTAACTCATTTAGGGTGGAAAACAATTGAGAAATCAAAAGAAAACATTCCACTCACAGTCAATGATCCCATAGGTCCTAGAAAGGAGAATATTTTGATATATTGAAACAAGAAAATATTAAGCCTACTTAATCATTTTAAATTCTTTTCCCCAGAGAAGACATATTTGTTGTTATTCTCTGTTCATGACTGGAACTGTCTGTATTTGTGTTAAACCTGTTTCATCGACTCCCAGCTGAGCTAGTTTTAAGGATCAGAAACTAAGATGGCATCTGTCAGTGGTTCTTCAATATCACTCTGTTAGAGATAGAGAAAACTAATCAAAACTCCTCTCAGAGGGTTCTGGGTGTATTTGGAAGTGACATTTTTATAAATTGCTTGCTGGTTGTGTGTGGGGTGAAGCGAGATGGATTGATGTCAGAGTACTTACAAGTAAGGGACAGTTTCCCACACTTACTTGATAACTGTCCATCTGATAAATCTATAACCTGCATTATTGCTTCCTGCTGATAGCATGATATGCAAAAATCTAAGTAGTCAAATTTCTCCTAAGTTGGAATTTAGAGTAAGAAAGAAAAGTTTATAAAAAGTTAGTTTGTCTTATTCAAAATGTGAATATTTAAATAGCTGAAGTAGGATTTTTTTTTTAACTAGCCATCATGCATCATGTTTTCTTTTTCTTTTCTTTTCTTTTCTTTTTCTTTTTCTTTTGAGGAAACATATGATGCCTGTAATATAATGTATTTACAGAAGTAAAAATCAGGACTGGGGATATAGTTCAGTTGGTAGAGTGCTTGCCTTGCATGCATGAGGCCCTGGGTTCAATGCCCAGCACCACAAAAGAAAAAAAAAAAGTAAAAAATCGTTGAAGAAAAAAAAATTCTCCAGCATTTCTTAGTACAATAAATCTTTAAAATTAATAGCATAAACTTCTGGCAAATAATTTCTATCCATTTGTTAGTCTATAGTATTAAAGAATATAGGCTGAATATCATTTTCATAGCTTACGTATTTGAGCTTCTTTACATATTGGAAATTTAAAAATTTAATTAAATATAAAATATTTAAATTACTAAAATATTTAAATCTTAAATTAAATATACAATATCTTTCAAGTGTTTATTGACTAGTTTTCCTATTTTTCATTTCAAATATCAATTTCTTAGCCTCATACTTCCTAATATGAAAATATTTATAGCAAGTCTTAATATAAATATCCATTAAGTATGCTTATTTATTTTCTGTGAATACTTAATATTTTTACAAATTTTCACTAGTTTTTTGGAGTGTGGCAAATTGATGGTACTGATAAGAGAAATACACATAGATCCACCTAAGTATCATTGTAGAAAGTGATGAGAGAGTTTGTAATTGTTTATTGCTGTAATTTTTGCTTGAAATATTTCACTGCTCCCTCCTGTGATATTGGAGCACATCATATTAAGGTCAATAAACTTCCCAATGATTCTACAAACCAGACTAGCTCACTGTTACACTGAGACCAGAAGGACCTCATAATTAGTAAGTAATATTTATTAAAGTCAACTTGTTCAAAATTTTATTGATAATTCTACTTCTTAATGGTTGCTTTGGTAAAATTATATCCAAAACTAACTGAGCTAAATATTGAAGAGAATAATATTTGTGGCAAATATATTCAAAATAGCACTTTATTAAAGTTTAAATTTATGTATTAGGGTAATAGTTACTACTCTTTTCATTAAATAACCCTTTTCTATATAACGGGTGAATTGTCACCCCAGGAATACACTCTGTTGGACTGTACTGCTACATTCAGGATATTGAACATGATGACACTTTCATGTTTATATTAAATTCTTGACACTCTTATGAGACAAAGCAGATGACCCAGCATTTATTTGCAGACACTTTTTTGTTCACTTATTTCACTCTAAGGCTGTTTGATCAGAGAATCAAATTTTGATCTTCCCTGACATACTTTATATTTATAAGAGTTATTTTTTCCAGTATTATAGCAGAAATTTTTAAAATGGGATTTACATTTAGTTCCATCCTTTGGAAGATGAAAACATGATATAGTTTTTATGGTCACTGTGACTATTTTGCTTAACCATTGGAATCTACATTCAATGAGATTTTGTCCACCTCCTTTTGAATTTTTATTATATCAGTTTTAAATATCAGATTATCTATGAAAATAAATTTTTTTGTTTTTTTGTAAAATGGCAGAAAAACTACTCTAATACAAGGGTTTGCTTCATAGTATATTTTTATGAAAGTTTGAAAAAACAGAGAGTAGCAGGAGTAAAAAAAAAAGAAATAACTTTGAACAGAATGTTAGATATAACTTTTCAGAAATTCACTGCTTTTTCTCTGTAAAAAAATTTATATAAAATGTGAGCCTTCGGAGGCCCATGACCAATTACATTCCTTGGCTGTGCTTTCTTTTTCAAAGTCTTTCCCAGCTATTTCTCCTTACTCAAGCTGCGTTCAATTTTCTTTGATCCATAGTTAATAATAGAAACATTAAAACAACCTTCCCTTGTTGATAGAGTGATAGTTTTTCTTTTTCATAGCTATATTGAGGTAAAATAAATAAATAAATAAACTGCACATATTTGAAGGATGCAATTGATCAGTTTTGACATGTATGTAACCAATACAAAAAAAAGCATTTCCATTACTTTTTAAAATTGAGATGTGTTTCTTGCAATATCTATTAAATTAGAAATCAATCACCTTAAAATATATACAACCCCACCCCGACATGTCAACTCTTTCCAAATTAAATGTCACATTTACAAATATCTCAGAGGTCAAGGAGGAAAGCCCAAGAAAAGTAAATAAAATGTGCTTTGGACTACATGATATAATAAAAGCTTAAGATATCAGGGTCTCTGAGATGAAACAGCACTCAGGTGAACATTAATAACTTAAAGTACTTGTATCAGAAAGAAGCTAGAATAACAATGAAATTACTTTCAAATTATGTGGTAGGAAGGAAAAAATGTAGGAGTAGGAACAGATATATATGAAATACAGAAGAAATAATAGAGCTAAAATTTGATAAAAATCAAACAAGTCTAACTAAGCAAAAAGCAAGAACATAAAAATTAATATCAATGTAAAGGGAGCTATCAAAATAATCCTATAGATACTAAAAATATGTTAAGGTAATATTGCAATTGTAAACAAACCTATGTGAAAGCTTACACAACATGGTCTATATTAGAGAAAGATCCATGTGCTGCTGAAAGTGTATTCAGTTATTGATGGATGAAATATTCTATAAATGTCTGTTAAGTCTAAATTATCAATTGTATTTTTTAGTTTTATAGCTTCTTTATTTAAATTTTGTCACCATCCAGTGGTGACAGAGGTGTGTTAAAGTTACCCAGATTTATTGTGGTCTATTTGATTCTTGAAATTGAGAAGGGTATTTTGATATATATAGATGCTCCATTATTTGTGGCATAGATACTTAGGATTATTATGTCTTGTTGATGTAGAATTCCCTCAAGTAGTATGAAATCTCCTTCTTTATCCCTTCTGATTAACTTTGGTTCAAAATCCATTTTATCTGAGGATAGAAACACCTACTTATTTATGTGATCCACGTGAGTGATGTTTTTTTTCCATCCTTTCACCTTCAATCTGTAGATGCCGCTTCCTATGAGGTGAGTCTCTTGGAGACAGCTTATTATTGGGTCTTGTTTTTTTAATCCAGTCTGCCAGTTTGTGACTTTTGGTTGATGAGTTTAGGCCATTAATGTTCAAGGTTATTATTGAGAGATGATTTGCATTCCAGTCATTAGGATTTATTTCTAGCTTTTAATTTGAATTAGTTTCCCCTTTGATTGACTATTCCTTTAGCGTAGTTCCTCCCTTTGCTGGTTCACTTTTGTTTATCTTCATGGAATATTTTGTTGAGAATGTTCTGCAGTGTAGGCTTTCGATTTGCATGTTTTTTTTTTTTTTTTGCTGGGGGCGGGGGAGGACTGGGAATTGAACTCAGGGACACTACCACTGAGCCACAACCCCAACTCTATTTTGTATTTTATTTATAGACAGGGTCTCACTGAGTTGCTTAGTGCTTCACTTTTGCTGAGGCTGTTTGTGAACCCACATTCCTCCTGCCTCAGGTTCCCAAGCCACTGGGATTACTGGTGTGAGCTGCCACACCCAGCACAAATTATTTTAACTTTTGTTTATCATGGAAGGTTTTTATTTCATCTTCAAATCTGAACCTTAATTTCGTTGGATATAGGATTCTTAGTTGGCATCTGTTTTCTTTCAGGACTTGGTATGTTATTCCAGGACCTCCTAGCTTTGAGATCAGTTGAGATCCAAATTGGTTTCCCCTTATATGTAATCTGATATTTTACTCTCACTGCCTCTAAAATTATGTCCTTATTGTGTATGTGAGGCATTTTCATTATAATGTGTCTTCATATAGGTCTGTTGTATTTTTGTACATTTGGAGTCTTATAAGCTTCTTATATTTGACTTTCCATTTTATTCTATAGGTTTGGGAAATATTCTGATATTATTTCATTGAGAAGATTATGCATGCCTTTGGTTTGTATCTCCATGCTTTCATCTATCCCAATAAATCTTAAATTTGGTCTTTTCATGTTATCCTATAATCCTTGGAAGTTCTGTTCATGGATTCTTAACATCTTCTTTTCGTAGTTGACTCATTTTCAAGATTATATATTTTTGTCTTCATTCCTAAGGTTCTATTTTCAATGTGGTCTCATCTGTTGGTAATGTTTTAATTTGGTTTTTTTTTTCCTTCATTTTGAGGGTTTCTGCTTGGATTTTTTTTTTTTAAGAATCTTTGTCTCTTTGTTGAAGTGATCTTTCACTTCCTGTATTTTCTCTCTGATTTCATTTCTTATACCATCCTTTACTTCACAGAACAGTTTATACACATTCTAAACTCCTTCTCTGACATTCCTTTCACTGTGGTGTCAATGGGTTGCTTTAGTGAAATATCTTGGTTAGTTTGTGGCAATTTGTTCCCTTGCTTTTTCATGCTATTTGTTTTTCATTCAACAGTATGAATCTGAGCCAGTAGAATTTCTACCCTGTGGACTTATAGTGTCACTGAAGGTTTCTAGTACCTTACTGTTTAGGGGGAGACAGGTAATAACAACAACCAATGCAAACAATATTCAGCATTAAACCAAATACTTTCTCCTCTGATGTCTACAATGGTAATTATCACAATAAACATAAATGATGTAATCAGGTATTGGCTACAATAAAACAGCAAGCTTGCAAAAGGGTTTACAATTTCAAATGGTAGACAGGGAGGGAACAGAAGTGATAAAGAATGTGATGATTATGAGAGAGGAGTAGAGAAGAAGTATAAAATTAAAGAAAGAATGAAAGAAAACAACAGAGGTGGCTATCAGCAGAAGAAAGGAGAGAATCAAGGGAAACATGAGAAAAAAATATGTATATTCACATACACACAAATATATATATATATATATATATATATATAAATTTTTTATAAATAAAAAATAGAAACAAAAGAATACAAAATAAAACTAAAATATGCTACTCAAGCATTCTAGTACACAAAAAAACCTAATCTATGAATAATAACTGGCTTCAAAAATGCAAGAAATGAGGGAAAAAAACAAATATGAATATGTACAAATGTCCACGTACAATTAAAGTCACAATTAAACACAGAAAAATGATTTTTAAAAAATCTTGATGAAAAGTTAACGATTTATTTCCATTGGAGTGTAAAAGATTCTCAGTTTCTCTTCTTATTTGTTTTAGGTGGGGTTGTCTAGAGCATGATGCTCTATTTCCTGGATTATGGAAGTGAGAGTGGTAATCCTATAGGCTGAATTACTGGAGGCAGGGTTTAGGTTTAGATGGGCTCCAGGCTCTTGACCGAATACCAGTTAGTCTGTGATTTTAAATCTGTGCCTACTAGCACCCAGTACTTGCTGGTCCGTGCTGGAAAACTGTACCCTAGTGATCTCCCCTGGATTCCACTTGTGTGGTTAGGAATCCAATTCTTAGTCCTCTATGTCACCTTTGAACCCCATGTTTCCTGGTTTCAGGTTCAGTCTCCAAACAATCTCTCCCGCCCCAGCTCTATGGAATTCCTGGCAGAGGCATCTCTCTCAGCCAGTCCTGCAAGAAGTCTGATTGGAGGGGGAGGCAGAGAGCTGGGTGGGTTTCCATGACCAACTGTCCCCTGTAGAAACCTATCCCTATGTTTGATTTTCTCCTGGTCACTCAAGCACACTTTATGCCATGCAGTGTGTGTTTACTGATCCTGTATTTTGGGCCAAACTCGGGTTTGCCAGGAATCGGCCCCCTCAGCTGCCAATCCCATGCAGTAGCTGCAAAATGGTTCCTTCTTTTGTAATCCAAATGCCACCTGGAGAGATGGTGGCTTCTTTCCCTGCATGCAGATATTGTACAGTGGATCTCTCAAGTTTGCCCAGGCAATGTCCTTGATCTCTAAATGCTCCATACCCATACATGCCTTATACCTCCCAAAAATGTGGTTCCCTTAATTCCCTTATCCCTCCACTATATTCATGAAGAGACAGCTCCAGCTGGTGCTTCCAACCAGCCATGGCAGTGACTGTGCTTTGGGGGATTTCTTCCTTACTTTATTATTATATCCAACTTCCTAAGCGTCCAGTCTGCTTTGAATGTCCAGTATTAAATTTCATAAAGTCCCCACACTTTTTTGTTTCCCCACCTTGCTGAGAAGCTGCCTGTCTTCTTTCTTGGTTTCACTCCACAGAGCAGCCAGGAAATTGGCCTCCTCTATTCTGCCATCTTGAAAATCCCTGAGTGACAGGTGTTGTTTTTGTACAAAACTGCTCCTTCCACACATTGGTGCGATCATTTGACTCATCATCCAAAACACATTTTCATGACTTGCAAACTGAGGAGACATCTACCATGGATACTAATACATTTATAACTGAAAAGACTTGGTAATCAATTGGATATAGGATTAGAGAATCAAAATTGATTTCATGTTCCTAGAACTGGTAAGTTTGATATTCTTTATGGAGAGAGAGATTATTTATCTTAGTTTTAGGGATAAAATGATGAAATTAGTGTTAACCACATCTATTTTTAAAGTACTGAGTAAATCATTTTAGGGGAGGGATTCTACTTACCTAGGCCACAGATGAAAATGGGCAAAGAATTTGATGTATTGACAAAAAAAAAAAAAAAAAGAATCTTTCATTTAAATTTTGTGCTTTAAGATCTGAGCTGTTTAGGGAAGGAAGTAAAAAATAGATAGAATTAATTTAGGAAATAAGGGTATAAGAACTGAAGATTTAAGTATGGTTAAATAACAAATAGATAAAGTGAGAGTTGAAAGATGAATGGTATTATTTAGATTTTATAAGAATTGAGGGATGACTGGATGTAAGTGGATGACTAAATTAGGAGTGAAGTTATTGCTGGTAAAAGTGTGAAAGTATCTGATAATTTGAATGTATATTCCACATTATCAGAAGCCACTAGAATCACGGTGATATTTAAATTGGCAAATAATAATTTGACAATGAGGAGCCATGAAATTGACAGATTAAAATGATAATGAGAAAAGCAGTTATATTCATTAGATGGAATTGAATTTCATAGGAGAATATTTTATCCAATGTTGTTGAAACACTGATAATCTGGAAGTGACATTCAAGAGTCAGAGGCACACTAAGCCCATTTCAAATGAAAAGTTAATGGGGTACAGAAAAATGAATTTGTATTTCTATTTAGAGGGTGAGTAGGTTTAGTGGCACTCCCTCCTCCTCCAGAGAATCTTAATTAAGCTTCTCCAGAGACCCTCACCATAATAGTCTTATTAACAGAATATCAGAAAAAAATTCTGCAGAAAGCTCAATGTACTTAGGACTTCCTATTTGTGAGGACTTCCTATACTTTGTCTTGCAAAAGCTAAGTTTGGCTACAGTCTTGGTGATGCCACTTCTGCTTTTGAGGTAAAACTTGTAAAACCTCAGACAAATCTGAAAAATGGGACAAAAATCACTTTATGCAAATTCAAAAAATTATATAGACTTTTATGTAGACTCCTGTAAAAATATAAACCTCCAAGGTATACCCCTCACCCCACAACTAGGTATGTAGTTCCAAGAGTTTCCAGATTCAGGGTCCAGAGAAATTTTTTTAAGCATGAGCCTCACTGTACCGCTGCAGAAAATAAACCTGCTTTCTGCTAATTCCTCGAGGTGTCCAGCCTTGTCTGTCCTACATCATAGGAACACAGTCCCTAGAAAATAAACTAGGATTCCCTTATTGGGAAAAGGATAATAAACTGTATATAAACAGACTAATGGTTTACCAAATGTGTTCTCCAAGAGAATCAGAGACCACAGAAGAAAGATTGCAAAGGAGGTAGGGACTAAAATGTTTGAGCTAGAGACAAGGATCACAGGTAACATGTGGATGAATCCAGGAGGCAATGAATGGGTCAGGGGTAGGAGAACTTACTTTTAGGCAATGCTCAACCATAATGTTGATGTGAAGTTCCTGTAGTGATCTGGCTTACAGGTAATTCTCTATCTTTGTCCAAATTTTTAAACTCTACCCTTGTTGGAAAAATGCCTGCTTAACTTACTATGGGAAAATAATGGAACTACTTATTTTACATGGTCCTCACTATAATTTGAAAATGACTGCAGCACTAAAGAAATCTAGATTAAATTCCTTCAGTCATTATGAATATGTATATAGTATTTCCTTTCTTCCAACACCATTCTAGAGATTGAACTTAAATTAATGAACATTCAGATAAGATTCTTGCTCTCATGAAGCTAAGTCTATGGTGCTCAACTATGTGAAAAGAAGATCTTTGTTTTAGAGGGAGTTGGTACCAAGCCACTGGCAAAGTCCTTGAGTAATACTTTTTGTTTGTTTGTTTGTTTGTTTTTGTTTTTAAGCTCCCTGGGTCCACTAAGGAGGAATCAGTAGCTAAACACTTCCGAATATTAAAATGAAATTATCCAGTTTCAGGGAATGGCAAGCCTGCTTCTCATTCCTAGAAAAGTGTACACAATGCAATTCCCCAAAAGACTGAAGACTAATCACTTATGGTTTCTATAGCAATAATTATTTTGTTAAAAGGAAGGAAAATAATTGCTTTCCTTATTTTGGAAGGTACTAGAACTTGACTTGATATTTTAGAGATATTCTTAATAATCAATTTTAGAAAAATAAAATTTTGCTACATTTCTTATTTGGAGACATGTACTGAATCTTGTGGTAGATATTTCAGTGAGTTTTAAGTGTGAATTTGTTATTATGTGTATGTCAACCCTTGTTTCATTTAGCTAAATGTCTTTCTTTCCTATTTGTTTTTGTACCAGAATCCCCCCAAATTTTTTAATAGAATATTGAGATATAATTTTGCTTCATGTCATTCCCACAAAATTCCTTTTAATTTTTTTATATAAAATAGTTGACTCTTTGATACAGGGGCTTTCTGGGAACATATTCTTTATTTATTTATTAAAGAACAAAAGGTTATATTTAGTGGGGATACTGGCTTTTTCATAATTTGTTTTGAAGATAACTATTTTGGATTTATCTTTACATCTCAGGTCTATTGTTTTTCACACACTCCTCTTTCTACTTTTTCTAAGTATTCACCTGTGTAAATAGGAGTGGGCAGAGAAGGGAGAGGCATGTGTGAAAACTTACTACATCTTATGGTCAGTTGACAGACTTGTGAAATAGCTACAGCATTTAGAAGCATTAAGTCTCTATTTGAAATGCAAGGTTTAATTTGGAGCAGTCATACATGAATATCAATTTTGATTAATTATTTTTTTTTCTTTACAAAGCCAGAAATTGTCATTTGCTAAGGGAGACACTATTCAAGGGTTTGAACATTTTACAAGGATAATATTTTTGTCTAAGAGACCCAAAGAACCATTAATGTAGCTCCATATTACAATTTTGCATATTTCCTTATTAACTAAAGAACAAAATTCTCAAATATTGATGTACATGTATTTTTACATGTGAGAAAAATGGGCAATGTTAGGTATAATTCTAAATTATGCATATTTCTGTTGCAGCTAATTTATTGCTAAGACTCAGTTTTGTATAAAACTCATTTATTTTCTCAGTTCTCAGTTTGCAGAAATAGTCTCATTTTCTTTTCAGGGCCATGTGTTTATAATCAACAAAATGGCATGGACTTTCCCAACTAAATCATTTTCTAAACTATGATTTCAATTATGAAACAAAATTTCAAAACCTTAGGCAACCATTTAGGAAAGATAGAATAGATTTAAATGCTATAATTTTAATGGTTATTACTTAGAGAATGTAGGTAGAAGTACTTTAATGGTAAAAAGGCTGAATCCCTCTGCTCTGAATCTGTTTGTTAATTTGAAATGTTACTATATGTGCATTTACTATCTCTATTACTGGAATTTATAGACTAAATATTTGAAAAAAAAATCTCTTATTGAACTTTATATCAGGTAAAAGTTCATGATATATGAATTGCACCTCTATCATTTGATAGGCAGCATGTTGAAATATTTGATAAATTTAAATTATATAAAATTAGGTGACAACTCTCACAATCTATTTTTCCTCTGAATTTTCTTGCATTGTCTCACACATAACTTTTGGGGGACACCTCATATCCAAACTGTAACAAATATGAATAATAATAAGATGAATATGAATCAAACCATCTCTGATCCTGTGTCCTTCCTTCCACCTTGATCAGAATACATTACCATGTTTGAACTTACTTCCCAAATTGAAGATATTGTTATAACTAATGTCTTTAATAATAATGTGAAAAAGTCATAATTACCAAATCCTAGCCTCTTATATTTGATCTACTCTCCTAAGTAGAAATTAGGCTCATAATACATTGTATGAGTCTTTGCATTTTAAATGTCCTTCTCTGTAACTTGACCATGAAGAACTTAGGTGTGAAGGATGTTGAATAATTCATCTTTGCCTTCTATCACTTACTACAATTCTTTGCACATAATTATTCTACCTATAATTTACTGAGTACCTTCTCTGTGGTAAATACATTCATAGTTATCATATGAAACTTCAACTAATGCATTAATGAATTAAAGTTAACACTTTATGTTTGATGACTAGAGAAAAAGGGAAATAGAACCATTTTTTTTTCCAATCTGAGTGTGAAAGGGATGGTGTGATAGAACAATGGGTGCAGATAGTAGCAGAATCACAGTGGCTGGCATGATATTGTATCTCTGCTAATCTTCTATAGATGAGGAGGAAAGTTGCTATATGACAGAGAAGTATTAGGAAAAAATACAAGTTGTGACAAAATAAATGACTACAATTTGAAATAAGTTTCATGGAATTTAAAGTATAAATATTATAGAGCAGAATATTTTTTAAAAAAATAGAAAACACCATAGCATTAGACTGTTGAGAAACTTTTCTTCATGGGTATATCTTATTTATACACATTTCAAGATTGAATTGCTATCATAAAGGCAGTCTCACGGGTGCAGTCTTCAGATCCTCAGTCAGGGATATGAGAATGGGTCTTGGATGTGCAATACTTCCTTTCCAAGAGATATAGATTCCACGTAGCTTTTGGTTATTGCTTGTTGTGGGGATATCTTTCTCTATTTCAGACTCAATGAGCTCTTGTTTGTTCTGCTTAAGCATGTGTATTAGTGATCCTCAGACACACTCCCAACTTTCATTATTGCAGACTCCATAGAGGAGGGACAGGGGCTTGTCTATTGTGGCATAAAGCAGGTGCATGAAGGTCCTTTACTCTACTTCCAGTGTCGGGGATAACTGTTGGCTAGGAGGGACCAACACACACTATCAGCAGATCTTGCTCTGTCTTCTGTATGTGAGTAAAAGTGTTCCAACCAGAACTTGAATATCATTATGTTTTCCTTAGTGATCCTGATACCAATATGTAACTGGCAGAAATATTAGGACCTCTATCCCTGATGGTAGGAATAGTTACTATCTTTGTTGTTTTCTAGGTCGTTGGAGTCCTTCTATGGCATTGATTAGCATGGTGTGCTGTTCAATAGGCAATTGATAACTCTTTCTTCTGGACTATCTTTAGAGGTTATTTGTAGAGTGAATGAAATTAAGAGAGACAGATCACATTTACCTGTGGAATGAAGTGCAGGCTTGTCACCATCCATGAAAGATAGAGATAATATCAATTTAAGGCAAACAAGTTGACAGTTCAGTTTGATAATTTATCTCTCCAGAACAAATTATAGGCATTGTAAAATATTCTTTTAAATAAAATTTTTATTTTATACAAAACTGCCTTAATACAACTTCTTTTTTTTATTTTCTTTTTTTTTTTTGGTTCTGGGGATGAAGCATGGGTTGCTCAACCACTGAAGCAATCTATAGCATCCCCTCACCCTTTTTTCATTTTATATTTTTGAGACAGGGTCTTGCTAATTCCCTTGGGGCCTCACTAATTTGCTGAGGCTGGCTTTGAATTGGCAACCCTCCTGTCTCAGCCTTGTGAGCTACTGTTTAAACATAAAATGTTAACTTTCATGCATTAATTTGGGATTCAAAGCAATCCCAAATTGTTTTTTTTAAATTACCTTATAGCAGAATGTATTGAGGGGTCTCAGGACCACTTTCAGGCTCAATGATATACTAGAACAACAAAACAGGACTCAGAATGAGCTCAGAACTCATGGTTATGGTTTATTACAATGAAAGGTGGATAAAGATCTAAATTAGCAAAGTGCATGGGGTAAAGTCCAAATGAAACCGGCATGTGCCACCACACCTGGCCCTTGCCTTAATGAAACTCATTATTACATAAGCTAAAGGTCCCTAGGAAGTAGTCCCATCATGCAGCCCATGGTGTGTGTTATATGGACCTCTTCATGTCACTCTGTTTGGATTGGGAAAACAGAATCTATATAAGAAATCAGTGATATGCTAGCTATTGCTTTTGATCAGGGTAATCTGTCTCCAATCCAGGAATCTTGTGTCTTTACCAATATCTGGAAAGTGTGGCAGTTTATCATAATAATTTTCAAGTAAAGTAAAATCTCAGTTCCTTTGGAACTCTTCACATAGACCTCTCAGGTGTTGGGTAGATATGAACATTAGCCATGTTTGACAAAGCATTACCATTTTATATTATTATCTTTTCAAGTGTTGAGAAATTTTAGGGATGGATAAATGTAACAATTACCAATTTACAGTTCTTAATGAAGGCAAAATTGCCAGGAGAATGATTCACTTTGGTATCAATGTTTTATTCTCATAGAGAAATATAGGGCATGAAAATAGGTTGATGTAGAAATTTCACCATGGATTTAGATAATTGAGCAAGATGAGAATTTTCAAAGACTTAAGTAAGTCAGGCAATGACTGCAATGATCATTTTAAGTAGGTAATCTAGTGACTCTTGATACTGGCATAAGAGTTATTTTTAATATATTTGTTAAGATGAAAGGTTTTAAAATTATGTATAATTATATGTAGATTGATCTATCCATCTATCAATTGTACTTTTTTAAAAAAAACAACTTATAGGTTATGGGTTCCGGATGGCTTATTTAAATTTCCTTACTGAATTTTAAAATTTCTAAGAACGTGTATTCTGTGAAATGCGACGAAAGTTCCTTTCAAAGTGTCTATGCTAACATGTTAAATCCTCACACATTACTGCAGTCTCTAGACCACAGATCATGGCAGCTTCTCATGCTGAAATTGTGAAACTAAACATTGTTGTAAATTACGGCTGCTTAGCATAATATGGGACCTGGTCTCTCACCTGTAATAATAGTCTTGTTAAAGTTACACCATAGAATGTGTCTGTTTTAAGACACAAAATTATTAAGAGAAGTTGCAATTTTATATTTTAAAGTATTTTAATACTTACAAGTATTTAAAAACTATAAAGTAGACTTTAAAATTTAAATATCTTTTAATTCCCTTAAAAATTTTCACTCTTCCTTCTTCTGAATATGTAAAATATTTTAGCAGTATATTTGGGGCAATTATTTTCCAGTACCTCTATTTAAATGTTCTGTTATATATATAAAATAGAAGAGAATTATATATATAGAATAGACCTATGTTATATAGAAAACTTTTAATCATAAATATATATATATATATACATATATGTATATTTATTTATATTACATATAAAAATAGTCCATTTCTTTCAGAATTCAGATTATATCATTTATATGTAATTAATGCATAGTCTATATGAGGTCATTCATATAATAATAAACAAGATCAGTGTTGGTATTCTGTTCCGTGTATTCAACCTATTTTTCCATTAGAATATAAAAACATGATCAGAGTCTAATGTTTATGGAACACTAGTTATGTTCCAAGCAATTCCAAATTGTTTTCTATAATTACCTTATAGCAGAAGGATCTCAGGACCACCTACAGGCATAGTGATATACTAGAACAACAAAACAGAAATCAGAATGAGCTCAGAACCTATTGTTATGGTTTATTACAATGAAAGGAGAATAAAGATCTAAATTATGCAAAGTGCATGGGGTGACGTCCAAAGGAAACCAGGAGCAGGGTTCTTGGTGTCCCTTTTCAATGGAGTCACCCGTGTATGTGTTTTCTCTCCCAAAGATAAAATGTGGCAGCATGTGTAAGGTGTTGCCAATCTGGGAAGCTCATGTGAATCTTTATTCGTGCTTTTTCCTGGGTTTCTGTCATGTGGCCATGGCTGACCTTAGCTATTCAAACCCTGCCCCCCCCCCCAAAAAAAAGCATGTTCCTTAAATCATAATGTTAGGATAGAAACCACCACTGTTTTTTGTTTTGTTTTGTTTTGTTTTGTGTGTGTGTGTGTGTGTTACTTGAAATTGAACCTGGGGGCACCATACCATTGAGCTACACCCCCAACCCTTTTTTATTTATCTTGAGAAAGAGTCAAGCTACATTGCTCAGGCTGGACTTAAACTTGGTATCCTCCTGCTTCAGCCTGCTGAGTTGCTGGGATTACAAATGTATGCCATCATTCCAGGCTTAAAACTGCTGCCACTGAAAAGAAGAATTTAATGAAGATAATGTTTCTGACATAAGTGAGGAAAAGAGTTCTGACTGGAAGGATCAAGATGTTTTAGAAGCAATTATGCTGGTATAACCAAAACAAAAAGCAAAAATATCGCATTGAAAGAACTCATGAAGATATTTTCTGACATTCAAACTGTAATGAATAAAGTGTTGTAATATTATACAAACTTAGAAAGGAGTATGACAATTTTCCAAGGCATAGAAAGATTCTTACTTTATGTCATAGCTATATAGGCAAATAGAAGAAGGCAAACACTATTCAAACTGTTCTTAATAGTTGCTTCTTCAACAAAAGTTTAATTCTTAATATTTTAATGTTCTAAACTATAATGTACAAAATAGATATTAGTTTTATTAATATGTTCATTTCCTATATATTTATAATTGAAATTTTGACAAAAACTTTTGAAAGGCATGAAACAATTATAATCTTCCCATTAATTTTTAAATATATTATGTTTTTATTATGGCAAGAAATACGTAATATAAAATTTATCGCCTTATCCATTTTTAAGTGCATAGTTGAGTAGTGTTAAGAATATTTCCATTGTTGAGAAGCAGATCTTCAGAACTTTTTTATGGTGCAAAATTGAAACTCGGCACTCATCAAATAACAACTACCATTTCTCTCTTTCCTCTTTCCCTAAAAATCACCACTATCCCTTCTGTTTCTACAACTTAACTGCACTAGATAACTCATAAATTGGAACTAATAGTATTTGACTTTTGTAGACTGATTTATTTCACTCTGTGTAACGTCTGCAAGGTTTGTCTATGTTATAAGATGTGACAGAATTTTTTTCATTTCTAGGGCTGAATGATATTCCTTGGTTAACATATACCACATTGTGTATATCCACTCATCTGTAGATGGACGTTGGGTTCATGTTTCCTGAGGAAAATCCTGGAAAAATAAATTCAATTGAATGTTCACATGACCTGATAGGAAGAATTTCACATTTAGACACATGCATACAAATGGCCAGATGATTATACACACTATATTTTGTGGCTATTCCCTTTACTGACTTATGAATGCTTTATATTAATTTCAAGCATTAATAGTATGAATTTATTTATAACCCTTCATGTTCTAGGATTGATGTTTTAATCTACAGTTTTGACATTCATTCATCCACCAAATGTTTACTTGATTTTAAGTATCTTCCAGATGTTGTGCCAGGTGCTTTGAATGCATTGGTGGACAAGGTCTCTGTCATCTTAGAAAGTACACTTTTAACATGAGGAGACAGCAAATAAGTAAGTACAATAAAAAAATTGGAGAGTATGTTAGATGTTGGAAAAAATGAAAATATAGAAAATAAAGCAGATTGTATGTGCAGAGGAGTAGGCAAGTTGCAGCGCTTGATAGAATGGCCAGGGAAATTTTCATTAAATAAAACTTGAAGTTGGTGAGGGATTTGTCCATGTGCAAATTAGCATGAAGATAATCCAACCAGAGTAAATGGTCAGAGAAAAGCTGTTAAGGCAGGAACAAGCCTCACATGTTTAAGGAAGTAAGGAACCCCATGTAGCTAGAATAGAGGGAACAAAGTTATCAAATATAGTAAATGAGGTCAGAAAAGAAGCCAGATCAAGAGAGGACTTAAGATTTTATCCTGAGGCTATAGGGAGGAAGCTAAAATAGGGTTTTGAAAACAGGGCTAAGTGAATGATCTCCTTTTATTAAATGATTCCCTGCAACTACATGGTTCAGAAAAGTACTTGGGAATGGTATACTGAAGTAGAGATGGAGGCCACATTTGAGCAATTACAACTATTAGATGAAAGATCAAATTGGGAGTAGTGGGAAATAGGGAGGTTTCAGTATGTCCTGGGTTTCCTAGAAGGAATGGATTTGAAGTGTGGGAAAGTAACAAAGGTTTGATAAATTTTGGCCTCCTTATTTGGATATAGGGAATTTCCATCAGTTTAGATAGGTAAAGCTATTGGAGGATCAAGTCTCTGGGACAAAATCAATTAAGTTTGCCAACTTGATTTTGAGAATTTCATATTACAAAACCAAATGGAGATGCTGTAAAGTTGGTTGGATAAAGAAGCCTTGAATTCTGGACATAGTTCTGAGCTGAAGATTTATATTTGGAAGTTGAATGAATGTAGACAACTTTGGAAACAGAGGTAACTATATAAATTACATAATTTGTAGGGCCCAAGGTAAGAAATGTGGGGTGCCTTATTTCAAAGGCAGGAAAAAATTTCTTCCTTTCTTTTGCAATCTCTTTCAACCTATCATGATAGTTTTTATTTGCTATTTGATGTTGTACTTCCTTGGGCATGGGATACTCATATAGTAAGTTCAGATTCTCACAGATGCCCAGGGCCTCACCTTACTATTTAGTGCAAAGGGCACAAGTCCCCAACCCTTCTCATAACTGCACCCATTTCTCTCATAGCATGCAGAAAGTGGTAGTGATGACCAGGTAGGAGCAGTAGAACAAGAGGCAGGGTTCCCATCCTGGGGAAGTGGAGGTCAATTGGGAAGAAGACACACTTATGAGCTGAAGCTTAAAGCACTTGGCACATGCTCCCTTTTCCTATCAGACTACACCTAAAAGCCAAAACTCAAATATAAACTTATTAAGAATGTCAATGTAAACAGTGCAGGTCACATCCTATGTATTTGCAATTGTCACGATCTCATGAAGGAGTCTCCATTTAAAAGCCATTCTACTGAATTAGGTAATTAGGGGACTTAGTGCAGAGAGAGCAGTGAAGAACTAAAGAGCTGTGAAGCACCCCAACATGAGGAAACAAAACAGCAGAGACTATACAGGAGACTGAAACGGAGGTGTCTGGGAGCTACAGGGTAAACTGAGAAAGTATGTCATTTTGGAATTCAAGTAAAGAAAGCTATTTGTGGAGAGGAATGTGGGTTGTCAAAATGCAGCAAGGCTGGGCATGAAGGAAAATGAAAATGAGCTTTTGGAGAAGCAGTGAGAGTAGAAAATCTTAACGGTGAGGATTTGAAAGTAACTTAAGTGTTGTAGACAGTGAACATGGGCAACTGTCTCAAATTTTCCTGAGAAAAAGAGCAAAGACATGGGCTGTAGCTAAATGGGGAAGAGAGATCAATGTCCTTTCTTTCGTTCTTTCTTTTAATGAAGAAATGTCATTAGTAAATTACTGTTTACTAGAATAATTACTAATTTGGGCAAACTTGTAGCATCTCTCACATCTGCAAGTGAAAACTTGAGTCACTGAATGATTTATATAAGTTGTGGGTAATTGATTCTCTTATTCTTAAAGTGAGTTATGGATTTAAGGCAGTCAAGTTGTTTCAAATTAAAATCTTAGCTCCTCCATTGAAATGTGTCATATTTTAAATGACCTTGAATTCCTTTGTGGAATGTTATATGGCAAATTATAAAATTATTCAATGATGTAAACATATTAATATATTTTCTTAACATTTGAGAATGCAGCATTCTTAAAGATCTATGGACAGCATAAAGGTGGATAAATCATTGATGTACTAATTTTTGTTTTCCTCAAATATTTTTTCCATCATTTAATATAGTTTTTGTATATTTATGATAAAATTTATTTAATGATTCAGGAAAATATTATGATTGATATTTATTTTAAAATGAAGTATTTTTTAAAAGTATTATTCATATAGTTATTTAAATATTAACCCTTTTATAGATAAATCAAATACCCTTTATAAAATTTCTGATCACTCTTTCAAGTAAGTTATTTCCTTGGTGTTTCTTTTAAAATAATCTTATTATAATATTAGCAGCTTTTCTAATTTTGTTTTACCACCTACAGAACAGTTTATTAATGTGTAAAGCCTGGGTTAAAATAAATCTAACACATAGCACATTTAGGCAATGATAATTATAATAGTGTTCTAAAAGGTCCCTTTCTAACTTTGCTTTATCACTACTGGCTTTAAAATGGAAGGCATACTTTTGTCTAAAAAGTGTACATGAAAATCATGATTAAAAGCAGAAAGTAGAAAAACCTGCAGTTAGAATAAATTAAATGTAAAATAAAGAACAACTGTTATAAGGATAAATGCTTTTTCAGGAAGTAGATTACATACCAAAGCAATTTGAAAATTAAATTTAATTATTTTAAACAACGTTAATAGTTAATTCTTCTGAGGTCAACACATTTCTCTACTTGACATATTTACCATGTTCTCTTAGGTTGGAAGTGACTTGAAAAGGATATGAAATTTATGCAAAATCAACTGTTAGGTTTCACATAATTAATGGTTAATATTTCAGATATGATTATCATATATAAATGCTTTCATATAGTGATAAGACAATACTGAAAATGCATTAGCCATTTTTTTCACATATTCTTCTTTTTAATTTTTTTTCTATTCCCCATTAATATATTCCAAAATCTAGTTCTGATTTAGAAAATTTAAGATATTAATCCACTTTAAAACACAATTGTCATGGGGCTCCACTTCTTTTTGCCCTAACCAAGAAGTCAAGAAGCTCCCTGCTCACTCTGGGACCCATCCAGCTGCAGATTTTCCCTTTATGTTGAGCCTTCCTGGGTTCTGATAAAGGTCTTTGGGTTGTTGCCCAAAACTCTGAAAGAAATGAACTCCAGCTGAGCCATATCATTTAAACCTCATATAAACACCACACCACAAACCCCTTGTTATAGACATAATTAGGTAGAACATCCCTTGTCCTACTGACCAGCAGAGCATTCACTGCATCCCCTCTCTGTAATTAACTTTCCTAATAAACACTTTGGATTGATAACCCTGATGTGTGGTACTCCTTTCTTTGGAACCCCAAATGGCCTCATCTCAGGACAATTTGGGGCACTGCTTTGTACGAATTCCCCTGCCTTTAGTTTTGGGGCAAAGTCTCACGTTTGGCAGGATGGAACAATTATGTTTCAGTGCTTGATTAAAATCAGACGTTTTGATAAAAAAAAAAAAAAAAAAACTATAACCAAGACCTTTTGCCATTATTTTCCTTCCTCCTTCCTGCCTGCCTGTCTTTTCTTTCCTTCCTTCTTCTTTCACTTTACTTATTTCCCTTTCCACATTGTGACATCAAATTCCTGTAACATTTATTTTCTGAACAATCAGTTGATGCAAATGTATTTCTCTTGGTGGCACATGTGGTAAAGCATTAAATTTTATTTTTGTATTCATTTAAATTTTGAGGTTTTTACTTTTCTTAAACTTTAAGACCATCTTCAAGAGGCAAAATTTATTGTTCTTATTTTATCTTAATCTCCCAACAATTATTCAGTACAAAAATTGAACTGCCATTATGGTTTGTCCAAAGGAGAGAAGACTACAGTAAAAATTATAATTTGAAGTCAGGTACTGTGGCACATGCCTGTAATCCCAGCAGCTTGGGAGGCTGAAGCAGAAGGATTGAGAGTTCAAAGCCAGCCTCAGCAAAAGTGAGGCACTAAGCAACTCAGTGAGACCCTGTCTCTAAATAAAATACAAAATTGGGGTGGAGATGTGGCTCAGTAGTGAAGCATCCCTGGGTTCAATCTCTAGTACTAAAAAAGAAGAAGAAAAAAATATTATTTGATTATACACACTCTGACCAAATACTTCTCACTTAGAGAAATGCTGCTCTGTAATATAGTTAATAATGTAATCAAATGCATTATTTTGAAAACCTGAACTGAAATTTATAAGAAAAAATTCTGTCTCTATATAAATATATACTGGTACATTTCTTAGTGACTCTCTGTGGGTCTGTAACTAGATTACAAATGTCGCTTTCGTCAGTACCAATAGCAGTCTCCAGATGTGCTTTACATGTTCGCATGAAGACAGGTGCTTAAGAGTACTGTTTCTGGTGAAAACTCATATTAACATACATGGAGTTATTACGTCATGTGTCTTCATATGTATTTTACCTCTTTTCAACTTTAGGCATAAAGCATATGAATATGAATATGAATAATCAATCAGTGAGTAGGATTCAAGTCTCTTTAACAGCTCCATGTTATGTTAGAAGCAAAGACTTCTCTATAATGACACTTCTATATGTAACTAAAATATCCCAGATTCATGAGACTTATAATTTAGACTCATTTCCTCCATTTTTTTTTACATTGAAAGCACTCTACCCTGTACATAAAATCATCTTCTTTCTTCAGAAATAAAATCAAAATCATGACTGTCTAAAAGAAGAAAATTTGGATATATTGTCAGTGTGACCCATTTAAGGCAGCTCTATTTTACGCCTTGCAGTTTTAAACAGACCACCTTATTTAAGTAACCGAACGTGGAGAGGCTCAGGAGGAAAACCTAACGGCTGGAACAGTATGATGATCTTATTTTGTACATTTCCTTCCTTTGCGATCCATTGGTCTGCCTACATTTCATTTTTTATTTTTAAATTCTTTCTGCTTATGGAGGTTATTTCTAATACAGAGTGTAGGAAAGAATGAGGGTATTCTTATTTTCTTGCTATCGAAAAATAAATCTTTATTTCACATCCAGTGTGGTGTTCTGCTCTAAGTAAGTAACTTACATATTTTATAGTTGTTGCCTACGGCATGTAATAATATAAAACAGAATTAATGAAATGAGTGAAAAATACATCTCTTATTGCTATTTTAGAAGAAAATGTCCATGTTTATGAAAATAATAAGTTGACTGCAGTAGCTACCCTAGTTCAAGTTGTTTTTTTCCTAACAGAATTGTTGCTGGGATAAAATTCTGATTGGAGGCATCCTCTCTGGAGGTCTTTCAAAGGACAGCCTGCAAATGGTGCAAGTTAAGAAGAACAGGCTCATGTTCTAGGACCGTTTGTATATGTAAACCAACAGTCCAGGCCTCAGTAAAGTGCCTGTCCTTGTCAGTGAGATGGGCTGTATAATGTTTGTCTGGCCAGCTTGTGAGATTAACCTTCCAAAAGAGACAAGAAGGGTGGAGATGTTATTTAAATAAGCACCACAAGTACCCTCTGCTTAGTTATTCAGAGCCAAAAAATTAGCATAAAATATCCTAATTCTGTAAAACTGTGTATTTCTTCAAACAGCATTAGGCAACACAGAATCTTTAGAACAGCAACTGGCACATTTTCTGACATGAAAAACGAACCCTGGCTCATATAATGGAAAACACAGACCAGCTAAAGTGCTTGTCTTCTCATCATGGATCACAGCCTTGGCCTGGGGTCTTCCATTCCTCTTCACAGAATTACCAGCAGTGAAAGAGGCCAGCAGTATCTTGGGGCTTTTAGTTGTATCAGGTCTTAGTCATGATCCTATGTAGTCAAAAATATGTCAGAGTATTTGGCAATATAATGACCTAGAACTGTTATACCCATTGGCAGAAGGCAAGCTCACATAAGGTGGCTCCATATGTGCTTCCAACAAAACACTGATTTACCAGATTTGTGAAGCAGCCACACAGATTTGAGGGCCTATCCCTAACCATCGCTGGCCTTGCAAATTTATAATGATGGCAAATGACATGGTAAAATTGCCTCCCTTTGCCACATATTTGAACTTAGTACAAAATTCTAGGTCATCCAAATGTCTTATTTGAAATCCAGTCAAAGTCATTTATGATTTCAATGATTGGGTTTTAGGTCAGGAGGAAACATTTGACATGCATTCATTTCAAGTTCCTCCCATTTGAGTGAGGAGACTAAAGTTCAGAGATATTAAGTATAATGTCAATAAAAATTTTTAAACAAAAACTTAAAATATAATCCAGATTCTCCAATTCCTGGATAATAAATTTCCTTACTGCACAAAAATTATTTACATAGCTGGTAGTTAAAATGAGTTCAACAGATACTTATTGTTACTAAATGTCTGTCAGATATTGACCTAGGAAGCAAAGATACAAAAGTAAACAGGACAGAATATTTCAAGGAATTTACTTAGGTTCTAGAACAGAAAGGTAAATAATTGAGTACATAAATAAATTTTAAAAATAACTTTAGTCGTGGGTAAGTATTAACAAATCTTTAGTAAGTCAAACTATCAAATAGCCAATGTTAGATATATTTTGGAGACAAATTTGAATGAATTATTGATGAATGAGATTTGAAAAATGAAGGAAACAGAGGTTTCAAAATAACTTCTAGGATTATTTGATTTGAATAGCTTGTTAAATGTAATGGAATTTCTTAAGATAGAGAAGGCACAGAGAGAAGTAGAAATTTTGTGGGAAGTGGGTGAATATAATCCATAGTTCTATTTTATCCATAAAATAAATTGAGACAATCTCAGATTCATGGGAGAACATCAAGGAGGCAACAATGCATAAAACTATGTAAGTCAGAGGAACACTTGGTGCTATATGCAACTTTGAGTTGTTGGCACTTGCTTGTCATGTCTCAAAGATCACCTCTAAGTGTACAGTACATGGCAAGGGGATTCTTCTTTTCCATTGCTGTTTGTGGAATATCCCATCTCTGTCATCTTAAAAAGCGCCAAACTCTCAGAGCAAACTTGGCACATTCTTGGAGTTCAGTCACACCATGATTGTCTGCATCCATATCTCTTTTTAGAAATGAAAAACTATTATAATAAGAAATGTTGGAATATTTCCAATGGAAAGTTATGCATACACTTCAATGTTTAATGTTAAATCATGGTGTTATTTATTTATTTATTCATTTATTTTTTAGTTCTAAATAGTTATACATAACAGTAGGAAGCTCCATTGTACACAAATGGAGCAGAATTTTTCACCTCTCTGGTTGTACATGAAGCAGCGGCATGCCATTCATGCAGTCACACGTGTGCCTAGCATAATGTGGTCCATCTTAGTCCATCATCTTTCCTATCCCTTTCCCCTCTCTTCCACCTTCACCCATTCCAACGTTCTTCCACTTATCCCATGCCCCCAACCCATTATGGATTAGCATGAACTCATCAGAGAAAACATTTGGCTCCTGGTTTTTTGAAACTGGCTTATTTTGCTTATCATGATGTTCTCTAACTCCATCCATTTACCTGAAAATGCCATAATTTAACGCCATCTTTTAATGCTGAGTAATATTCCACTGTGTAATGAATATAAAATCACAATCATCTTAATAGCCAGATAATTTTATAAAATTGCTCTTTAGTATTTTTTTTCATTTACTTGAGAGAAAATATTTCTCTCTGAATGTGATAACTGCAAGGGGAAGCCAAGGAAAAGAAGTAAGGTGCTTGAAACAGATGACTGTGGAGCAGTTCTAATAAGATAGAAATACTAAAATAAGGACACAATGGGTTCATGGTGCATATATTTCAGGATGTAGAAAATAAACAGAAAGCTAGAAAAATGATAATGTCATTATGAATTAATGAAAAATGTCATTTTCAAGGAAAAGTTCACTGAATTTTAACATCTTTAGACATGTGCTATATAGGCTGATATGGGGAAGTATCATTACTCATTCATGAAAAAACTAGTATCCAAAAGGATTATAAGGGAACAATTTTTATATCATAAAAGGAACATTCTAATTAGTAAAAATATTTTTAAAAGAATGTCTTAGCCCCTAACTTTGTAAAAAGTTTTGATCAAATTAAGCAATATTGTTAACTTCTAGTTCACAAAACTATTTGATACTCTGCTAGGGGAAAAAGTCATGTTATTTAAGGGCAGTGATTCTGTTATACAGATTAAATTAGATTACTTGGTGGAGTATAACAACACTATGCCAGACACATTTTAGGTTCACTATAAATATAGCTGAGAACAACTATGAAATGAATAAAAATATACTTAATATTAAAAAAGCCTCAAACTCTGAGCACACATTATAGACCATACCACCTGCTATTGTTCCTCAACATAGTCCTGTACAGATTCGCAGACTTCTTTATTCCCTGAAAATTTTAGGACAGTTCACTTTCTCTCCAATACTACAGTTGCCATAGGTATTAATTAATTCTGCATATACACATGGACAATTTTTCCCATACACTAGCTTCAGAATTTCCAGACCTCAAATGATATTCTGCTCCAATATAACTATGCTTGCTTAGCCAGTTTCCGTCTAGATCTTTCAATACCCTCCACACACTCAAATTTGAGCTTCCTATTTTCCAGACACCATCTTCTGTGTTTCTAGTGATCCCTGTTATACTTGGATTCCAGAAGTTCTTTCATTAATATTTGATTGTGTTTTTCTCCTTTCCTCTCCAAACCTTTGGTAATGAACCACCATGAATCTCAGTTTCTTCTGAATGTCTTTTATTTAATTTTTCTCTTACTCCTTCACCTTTTTCTTTGGGCTGAGAAACCTAAACACAAAGCATTTCACAGGAGTAAAGAAAGTATTTTTGGACCCAAGCAGTTCATAGCTTTTATCCTGCTCCTGGGTACATGATTGTCACTCTAAATAAGCAATCATACATACAGATCTCAGTTTAAATTTCATAGTCACCCTTAGGTAACCTGTTGAATTGTTACTACCACTTCACTATTCCACAGACACAGACAGTTCTCTAACGGTCTTTTTCTTCCAACTCTCAACACCTCTGCTTTTCCTTCAATTTTAGTTTATAATCTTGCATTTGGTTTTACTAAAGGAAAAAAAAATGCTAAATGAAAATAACTTGAAACTCTTCACCACCAACTCTGCTAATCTCCTGAGCATCCATATTCTGTAGCAGTTCACCTCTCATGGATAATTCTCCATGCTCATAGAAAAGACTAAACCACCCTTTTGGTAATTAAATCTCATCTTTCTCAGCCCATTCGAAGACAATGCCCCAGGAATCATATTCACTTTATCCTGCCTCACTGGTTTTTTCCTCATATTAAATAATCTTCACTAGCATATCACATTGAATTTACATCTACTATCTTAATAAACTCTTCCTCTTAAAGTTTACACTTCATACTTCTGGTGATGTAGTCAGAAAGATTTTTTTAACAACCTTCTGGATCCTACCTGTCTTTCTTTACTCCTTCTAACCATCACCCACATCTTTTGTACTGGTTGGTGGATTCTGCCTTCAAAATAGACTTCAAGTCCACTCTCAACTCACCATCCCCAGCAACACTACCATGAATCTAGCTGGTCATCTTGAGTCTGGATTAGAGTTGACAAATTTGTTCTCCCTGTACTCATTCCTGCTCAGTGGAGTTAGTGATATTCTTAAAACCTAAGTCTGATTATGCTATTTTTCTTCTTAAATCCCTTCGTAATAGCTTGCTATTGCATTGTAAAATGTAAATGCAATTTTCTTTACTGTGGTCTGTGAGACCCTGCTTACCGTTCCATCTTCACCTTGAGCCCTTCTCCCTGTTGCTCTGGCCCCTTCCCTATTTCCTGTCGTAACAATCTGTTTCTCTCTGTGGGGTCATGACATGAACTGTTGCCTCTTCAGATCACTGGCTCTTTTTCACTTGTCAAGGAACAAGAAGGCCTTTCCTGAATCAGATCCTCTTTTTATAACAGTCCTTTATTGGTTTCTTTCATAACATTTCTTTTTCTGATTCATAAATGCATATTTACTTTTTTATATATTTGTTTTATCTCTTATTATACTATAAATTCCTTAACAGTAGAAACTATGTTTCATTCATAATTGCCCCAATAATAAATATACTAATAAACATACTGCCTGCTACATATTGACAATAAAATGTTTTAAAAAAAGAGCTCTATATACTCCCTTCTCTTTCATCCTCTTTGTACCAACTACAGATGCATTTTCCCATCCAAGTAAAGAGACAAGTCTTACCATTGTCACCTGAGACTTCCATGTTATCAAATCAGCCAGTAGTTGGTCTCTTCCTCTGTCTCTCTTTCATATTTTTTAAAATTTGATTTCTGGGATATCACTTTATTTTGAATCTTCTTATTCTCCAGCACCTCTTCTCGATTTCCTGTACCACTTCCTCCTAATTTCTACTTTCAAATTTGGAATATATTGAATTCAGTTCTAATCTTAAGTGGCTTCTCTTATTTAGCTACACTAATTTAGTATACCCTTAGTATGCTACAAACTGTAAATTCATATCTCAGGTGTGGAATTTCCAGAGCTCCTGATATGTACATATAGCTAAAAACTCAACCTCTTGTATTTTGATAAATAATACAAATATAAAACTTAATAATTTGGAAATCAAATAACTGGTTTTATTGCACATTTTCTCTACCTCAGAACACAGCAACACTGTACCTTCAGTGCCTCTGATTAAGGGCTTGAAGTTACTTCAACTGTCAACTGTCCTCCTTTTTTCATATTAGTCTGATGATCTGCAATCATGTCTTCCGATTAGGCTGATACCCTACCTCCCTTGTCTAAAGTATTATATACATTTTCTACCAATAGTATTTTTCAGTAGTCTTCTTAATTTCTATCTTTGCCCTCTATCTGTGTCCATTTTTAAAGTCGCAGACAGGTTAGTCCTTTTCTAAAACTTAGGTCATGTTATTTCTTTTCACATAACCCTATTGTAAAACTAAAGTCCTTAAAATATGCTACCAATGCTTCTATGATCTCTCTTTGGTGTGTTATGGTGACTCTTGCTCACTCTGCTCCAACCATCTGAACCTGGTTAGTATTCCTTGGACAAGTAAAGAATACTTTCTTCACCCAGCATATGTGCACTTTCTACTTCCTCTTCTTCAAACAAATTCCTGTGTATTTCATGCTATCTTTTCTTTCTTTTCTTTTCTTTTTTTTTTTTGGTACTGCTGGGCATTGAACTCAGGGGCATTTAACCACTGAACAACATCCCCAGTCTTTTTTTATATTTTATTTAGAGACAGGGTCTCACTGTGTTGCATAGGACCTTGCTAAGTTGCTGAAGCTGGCTTTGAACTCATGATCCTCCTGCGTCAGCCACCTAAGCCGCTAGGAATATAGGCCATCATTTTCTTATTATCTTCTTTTCAGAAAGCCCCTCTTTGAGTACCTTCTGTAGATGACTAACTCCAACAGAGAAAGCCCTATTCTCATCAATATATTTAATACAACTTATAGCTATTAATATTATCTGGAATACTTTACATGTTTTTTTTTAAATTATTATTTGCTATCTTTATCTAAAAATTAGAATGTTAATTTCTTCAGGGAAGGAATATTATTTTGTTCACTGACATATCTTAGGGCCTACAAGAGTGTCTGGCACAGTAGGTATTGCATAAATCTATACTGAAAATTGAATATAGTGGATATTAAAGGCATTAAGATTGTTAAGTCACAGTTTTCCAACATTACTGTGTCTTAAAAACTATGTGGTGCTATTTCTTAGGAATTCCAATTATGTGAGTTTTTAATGCAGCCAGAATTCCACATTTATAATGACTATTAATGAATGATTACAGAATGATTCTTCTAGCTTGAAGACCTAAGCAGAGAAGGAAGATCTAGCCATGCCGAAGGTTCCATTGTGTGACATTATTCAATAACTAGTATTATTTTTATATTCCCTGTCACTGAGGGCTTGTATAATTTGGTAAGCTGGACCCTCAAAACCAAAATTTAGTTAATAGATATAGAAAATTTTCACATTTAAAATATTTTTCATATTTTTATTAAAGTAATATATTTTAATACTTATACATTTATACAAATTAGTATTTTAGCAATGCATTAATATATTGCAGTTTTATTTTTAATCAATAAATGGATTCAAATGAAGCAGTCAAAATTTTATCTAAAGTTAAAAAGTATAGAAATATTTACTTTATATACTTTTCCAGTGTTTTATTATTATATTTTGGTCTTTGTTTTTATTTAAAAATATTATCTAGATATTCAACATATCATCAATCTGCCAAATGGCTATGCAGGATAATGAGCTTTTTACCCTAAGACAAAATGAGAAACCATATTTAAGGAAAGAAAAAGTAATTACTTAACCTAACAAAGCAATCTTGTAGGTAGAAATAAAATAACTATGGGCTGGGGATGTGGCTCAAGCGGTAGCGCGCTCACCTGGCATGCATGGGCCCGGGTTCGATTCTCAGTACCACATACAAACAAGGATGTTGTGTCCTCCGATAACTAAAAAAATAAATATTAAAATTCTCTCTCTCACTCTCTCACTCTCTCTTTTAAAAAAAAGAAATAAAATAACTATTACTCTCAATTTTTTCTCCATTGATGAGAATATGATACTGTTTATATTGCTTTACTAGGTTGTCTCTGTATATATACATCCATCCATCTGTCCCTTATGTAATTTATAATTTTAGTTCTTTCCAACTGTTTAGTTTATAAATTATGAGAAAATGGTCACAATTGCCTGAAATTTGGGTTACAATAGTACTTATTCTGGGGCAAGAGTTGTGGCATCAAGGACAGTATTTTTCTTCCAGATACTCAGAGATATTTCCCTGTTCCTACAAGTAACAGCTTAAGCAGTTCTCTCTTTACTGCCATAGCCCAATTGCTGATTGCATGTCAATTCAGAAAATATATTCTAGACCATTTAAAAATAATTCACGCACAGCTGCTAATCTTTTGTGTTATGCAGGTGATTAAAAAATATAAACCTTGCAAAGAACTTACAAATATCTACTAAAAGAACTGTAGAAACATAAAACTTTATTTTTTAACAGATTCTCTTATTCTTAAAAATTATAGTCTTATCAGTGTCTTTTATTTAAATTTGTATTTTTAAAAATTTATTTTAAAATACTGATCTCTCATACTTGAGTCCTCCAAGAATAATTTGTGGCATCTCTATTGGGTTAAATGTTCTTTGTGTAGAATATGATTACATTATTCATTTGGATGACTTTATATTAAGCTAGGGTATATCTAGATAATGCTAATAATAATTGATTTGGGAAGATCTTTACATGGTAAATTCAATTTTAAATACATTTGCTCAATTTTATTTTAATTTATTGTCTATGGATTATAAATCTCATATGACTTCATATATTGCATTAATATTGATTAAATGGCATTTGTAAAAGCAACTTTCTTTCCATTATATTCATCATATTTTTCCCATTTACATTATATTACACATTAATGTGAGATACTCCAAAGTGGTATTTTGTTTGTTTGTTTGGTACTGGGGATTTAACTTGATGGTACTTTACCACTAAGCTACATCCCTGATACTTTTCAAAAATTTTTATATATTTTTTTAGTTCATATATTTATTTTTTATTTCAAGACAGGGTCTCACTAAGTTTATTAGGGCCTCACTAAGTTGCTGAGGCTGGCATTGAATTTACAGTTCTCTTTCCAAGCCCCTGGGATTACAGGCATGGTCTAATGTGTTCAGCCTCCAAAGTATTCTTAATAATACTTTTATACACTCAATTCATATTAAATCAATGTTTTTCTTAGTCTTTTAAATCTTGTTCTTTGCAAAATACATTTCTTAACATTTATAATTACAGATACACAAAGATTACATATAAAACTACCTATAATTGTAGAGATAGCAAACTTTATTTGAAGCATATTACTCCACATTTGTTTTAGAGATTTAGGAATTAATCTAAATAAATGAAGTATGTTCAACTCATGGAATATTTCTTTGTAGAAACATACTCATTGATCTCTGATAGAATTTTTGCTATTCACATGAAATCAAGATCCTCAAAATCATTTGGTCAAAATACTTGAAATGATAGTACCATGAAGTCCCTGGATATTATTAAATATGGATATTTGCTTAAGTCTCTTTATGAGATATGATTATAGTCTTTTTTTCTTTACATATAGCTTACTTAAAAAGAAAAAAAATGCCTTGAATTCTCTATCGTAGAGATAGGTTTATTTGAAAGTTGAAGTTATTCAAAATGATACTATTGCAATATTTATTTAATGGACAAAATAGAATTCTGAAACTCTCTGAAGGGAAAAATATGGTGTATACACAATTTTATATATTTATTGAAAGGTAGCTGAACATAGGTATATAAAGATAAAAACTGTACCACAGGTTGAAGAGTGAACATTATAACACACTTGGCCCATACCTCTTGGTCCATTTACCATTTTTATATGCCTGCTATTATGTTTGTTCCCCATCCCCCATATAAAGCAAGCACCTGCATCTCTTTGTCAAAGAGCTGCCTTCAGGCTACCAAAAGCTGTTTTTGCCTCCATGCATAGGGAGCTGTCCACAGACAACTGGAAGTGTTTTGCAAACTACTGTTGCCATGGTTGCTGTAAAGAGTGACTGACTGGTGCAGCACTGACTTGTGCTCCCTTGACTCCCATGCTGTGTCCTATACTTTCAGAGGTGCCATGAAAGGTTGAGTCAAAGTCATCTACCCTTCAGAGGATTTCATGTACATTTCTCTCTAGTTCAAATATGCTGCTGTGTTAGCTTTGGAAACCCTTAAATAAAAAGAGGTCCAGTTTTTATAATGTACATATGCCAAAATTGCCTTGAAAGGACACTGAGGAAAGAAATGCAAAGACTAAGAAACGCATACATGTGATTGTATTATATACAAGCTATGAAATTCTCTCCAAAACCCATCACCAAGTGTGAGTGATCTCACAATGACCCTGGTCTACTATAGCTCTCTGTTACTTAACTGGCCACTTATTTTACCTTTTCCCTAGAACAGTCCAAAGTCACCCTGAACTTGACATTGTCCTAGGCCTGCCTCCAGGACAAGTCATTCCCTTAGAGGAATAACTCTCCTAAGGCCATGATGGACAGTATCAGATATTTTATAGACTTGGCTTCTTTAATTTTAATGAGGATGATAGGATTCATAGCAGCTGGGGAAACAGGATGTCACTTAACAAGGAGGTAAATGACAAGCAAAGTAGACAGAAATACCATAACGTACAGAAAGAATGGAACAGTGAGCAGGAAGTTTCAACCTTTAAGTGATCATGATGATGGTTCCTAGACCATAGTTTAATAAAGGTGATCAAGAAGGGTTTTGCTTCTATATAATAACCATATATACATAGCATGTATATTGTATCTATAGAGAGTATATATAGTATCTACACGTTGTATGTATCTACCCAACTCTACCATACCACACACACTAAGAAAATCAATAGTGTTATCCAGAAGGTTTATGTCAGCCAACCCCAAAGCTATTTTCTCACTCATCTCCAGACAGGAGCTTATTCTCTGACTTAGAACTATTTTCTAGCAGAGGTAGAAGCTGGGTGCTTTTGAGAGAGTTCCCTGAGGTGCCAAAGAAAGTATATGCAAAAGTGATTTCTCTAATCCATTCCCATGAATAACTTTATGCCAGAGCAAGAGCAATATCCAGATATTTGAAGAGATATTGGATATGATCTATGAGCAGATGCTGATCTGAGAAGGCCTCAAATGCAATCATAACATCTTTGTTCAGAGGAGAGGGAAAATAAGGTTCCATGGATACACAGATGTATCTAACGTTCATTTCTCCTTCACTTTGAGTTTATACTTGAGATGGATATGCTTATCATTTGGAAGAACCTTTAACTTGGTTCCTTGACCTGCATGGTGAAAGTCATTATGATAGAAAAGGCCATGTAGAAGATTGAGTAGCTACATGTAGTTATGCTCAAAAGCTTATTGTTTTGTTGTTGTTGTTGTTGTTGTTGTTGTTCTGGGGATTGAACCCAGGGCCTTGTGCTTGCACTCACTGAGGTATATCCCCAGCCCAAAAGCTTATTGTTTTCCAGGACTGTTCTCAAAGAATTAAAAACTGCAGCAACAATGGTTTCCAGAACATACCCATTAATTTACTAATCTATCCCTTGATCAAAGAAACTGGGTTGCTCAAGTGGCAGTCAGATGGCAGTGGCTATAGAATGTTAAAAATCCCTTGCCAAGTTTCTGTATGCAAACCAGATTTTTTTTAGACCTAGACTTCACTGCCTGAAGGACTGACTTCCTCATCAAAGAACAAAATAAAGTTCTGTTTATTTAGAGCCAATAGTATTTAGTCAAGTAATTTTCCTATAGCTGACAATTAATTCTGATCCTTAGATCCATGAATATTCTAAAATTTATTGAGCCTTTGCCTGGTATTTCATAAGTCTTGGTAATATATGGATTTTGCTAAGATAATATTTATTTACTCTAATAATGTTTTGTGTTTAATATATTTTTGTATTAAAAATTTGATATTACCAGATATATTCTTGGATTAAAAGTACACATATATCTTGGTATCTAAATTTAATGTATCTCATGCCTTAAATTTTCTATGTTTGTAGGTAAAAACTCTCTCAAAATCAGTTCTCTTTACAAGTTTTACTTTTTCCCTAAGAATGAGGGTTTTAAAAGACTAAGTTCATACATTGCCTATTATGTTTTACCATTTTGAGGTCATGGTTTTGAGAACAACTCCCTTTTTAGGTGTGTTCCTTGAGACACTGACACTAATTTTTTATCATTGAAAAGTAGATGTTTATGGGAATTTCAGGGTTGCACTTTTCACTCAGCCAGATGTTCATTCTAAAATAATCCACTAATGCTGAATAAACTTATTGCTATTTCCTTTCAGAGTTCCTACATATCAATAAGATGGAGATTTTGAATTAAGGTATCCAACCCATTAAATAAAAATATATGGTTAGAATTAAAGTTGTAAGGTTTTTAAAATAAATTATCAGAATTACTGTAATGGATTTACTCTATTCTCATGGGAAAAGGAAAATCTTTTTAAAAAAATATTTATTTTTTAGTTGTAGTTGGACATAATACCTTTATTTCATTTATTTATATGTGGTGCTGAGGATTGAACCCAGGGCCTTGCACATGCTAGGCGAGAGCTCTACCGCTGAGCCACACAGTTCCAGCCCAGAAAAAGAAAATCTGCAGAAAAACTCAAAGTATGAAATTTTATAATATGTAAATGGAGAGGAATTATTTTTTCCAGATTTGCAGTCCATGTGTAGATCTTTTTCTTGTTTTCTTCTGAATTCATTTTCTCCCATTCCATTCCTTACTATGATTATTAAGAGAGTAACACCTTCTGCATTGATTGAAAATATGTTATTTATACTTTCCATTTACATTTGCAGATTTTTTCTTAAAATTTCAGATTGCCTAAAAATATGATCCATATGCTGTTTCAGCTTAGTGGCATTAGAAAATCGTGTATTTGAAGTGGCTGCAAGTTTGTGACTAAAATTAGGCTCACATACTCCCTGTATCTTTGGTAAGGCATTTATAAATAAAGTAGCTCTTTTAAATTCCATGTAAAAATTCCAATATTCTTCAATAGTACACATTACTTTGGACTGATAGACTATTCCTTTGGGAACTGATGTTTACTGTCGAGATCAATAAATATCTTCATGATTTTAGTGACAAAAGTGCAGATGTAAAATGTTGAACCAAAATGGCATGTCTTTCCTAGACTGAATATGAAATCCCTTAAAACTTTATGTGTGCTTTTAAAGATCTATAAATCATTCTTTTAAATAAATAATTCAGTTCTGATTTTATTAACTTACAAAAGAGAATAACCCAAAGCATTAATAGGGTAATTACTTTTTCTTAATGAACTGATTCCAGAATGTCTTTAAAGCAATCTTTTTCTAGTGAAATTTAAAGGTATGTATAATTAATAGTAAGTGAAGAGATACTTGAGATATCATGTGGTATTTTAGTAGGTGATTATACTGTTGAAAAGGTGAATATATGTGGCCAGGATAGCAGGTATCAGAGATGGTTACTGTCAAGCTTTAAATTATCACTTTCTTTATAAAACACAAATAAAAGTTATGACATATTTAAGCCTGACCTGAGAGAATTCAGGAGAAATTGCAAGTGCAATGAATGTTGTTTTTATTCTCAGTTCATTATTGGTATTTCAGTATTCTCTTCCTCTTCCTTTTAAAGCTAACCAATTCATTCATCAAAGCTCTTTAGTACTTGATTGTTTACCTTATTCTTTGTTTTTTCTGTTTTCATTTTTATCAGTCAAAACTACTATAATAAATTCTAGCCAAGTTCCCTGTTTCATCACTAAATATGGAATCATGGTGAATCATGATGAGGCAAGTTTAATGGAGATGGTTGGAATAAAATAATAATATTATGACTGCACAGAAATAGTAAGTGATTGATAACGAGGAGGTCAATTCATAATTCATATGCTCTATCAAAAGAATGTGAAATGTAATTAGTTGTATTAAATTTACATTAGTCAAAATCAATATATAAGTAGTTCCTTCAGGTGGGAAAGACTAGCATTTTGGTATGTTAACTGCAGGGATCAGGAAGTAAATTCATAACAGTATTTTAGCAAAAGGCTAAGGGTCTATATAGAGGAAAAATAACTTCCCAGTGAAATGATTTAACAGGAACAAATGAGAGTGGAATTGTTCCAGGTCACTAAATTGGCATTCAATGTAGTGTTCAAGCTCCAGAAAATTAGCATACTAAAAATGGGAAAATTAGGCCAATTGACAGTCAAAATGGACAAACTCAAAATTGGAAATTTGGGCAGGAATAATTAGAACACAGGTGACAAGTGCTTGCCTCTGGCAAGCAATATAAAAGATTTACAAATCAATACACATACAAACCCTAATATGCTTTCCAGGAAAGAAGAAGTATTAGATCTTCACTGTTTGACAAAATATCAACTAGTTACCTATAGCTATCTATTTAAAATTTATATTAATTAAAACTAAAATGAAACTATGAATCTTCCCTACGCATCCCCAAGTTCTCAGTAGTCTCTTGTGGCTTTTGACTATCATATTGTTTCGCGCGCGTGTGTGTGTGTGTGTGTGTGTGTGTGTGTGCGCGTGTGCGTGTATGTATATATATATATTTAAATCACTGAAGAAAAATAAATTGGTACCATTTGGGGTAAAATCCATTAGTGACTCAATTTTGAATAGTCTGGGGCCATCAGATACAATTTTTATGATTAAAAAATAACATGTTAATGGAGATTTTAAGCTATTCAGAGCCTTCAGACAAAGCTGAAATAATAAAACAAAGTTATGAAAAACTACAAACAGGTTTTTTCATATTTCCAGGAAATCTGAGTATGTGATTTTTCCCCCCTCAAACTTCACTAAATAGAATTAAATTAAAAGTGCAGTAGTAAGACACCTATATTGAAGCCATACAATTTAAAAAATCTCAAAATTTTAAACAAACTAAGTTTGGAAGAAAGTATGCTCAGAGCTGATATATATATATATATATATATATATATATATATATATATATATATATATATATATATAATAAAACTACAATGCTGTTTAGAACATCATCTTGTAGTTTCAGTCTGTTTGGGATATAGAAAAATCACATCACTGTTTCTTTAGTAGTAACTATAAAATAACTGAGACACAAGCAAAAAACCAAAACATATTTTAAACAAAATATTTCCATATAAAAATAAATTTTAAGGAAATAAATTTCAGTTCATAATGATTCCTTTCTAAGTGAGTACTGATTGATTTGATGATCACTGGTAGGATATGCTGGGCCACTGGATAGATGACTAAAGAATCAGACATATTATTAAAGGGGGACTTTCCTGTGATTAAGGGAAACCAGCAGAAGTTTAAAACCCACGTGAGCTAGTGTAGTGGATGAGAGGGTTTTTTTTTTGTTTTGTTTTGTTTTGTTTTGTTTTTTTTTTTGTATACCTAAAACAGAACTATTTCATCTACCTGCCAAGACTTCTCATGTGACTTTTGCTGAATGTACTAGAGGTAGTATGGCAGGCTGGGATCTGCTCTCTTCTGCAAAGGGGCAGGTCAGGGTAGAAGAGTTTTGAACTATTACAATGCTTAGACACAAAAGTTCGGCCAGAGGGGAAGTTCAGTAAGTATAGACAATACAGGATTTGCTTCCAAGAATTTTTTAACTTTTAGTGATTTAATTGTAGCACAGTTCTAAAGTACCAGGATTCTTAATTAAATGAAAATGATCACGATTTCTTACTATGTGATGAACAAAGGAAAGGGATTTTTCTCCTCTAGAAAAATAATATTTACATGAATTTATTTGGTTCTTTTTAATAAAAGTTTTCAACACAATTTTTTAAAAAAATAAGTTGTGTAAATAACAATTAAAATCTGACTCATAACCAAAACAAAAAAAGAGTATAAGTAAACTTAAAATCCAGTTGTTAAAACTAGTAATTGGACGTTAAAAAGCTATTGTAAATATATTTCGAGTATATTTAAAATTTAAAAATTAGAGAAAATTTATAAAAATAAATAAAATATGAAAATTTACAAAATAGATAAAAGGTCAATGATTTAAATAAATAAATGGACTTTCTAATAATGACTCAAAACAGCTTTTAGAACTGAAAACATACTTAGATTCTATCCCAGTCCAGTCAGAATGGCAATCGTCAAGAATACAAGTAAAAATGTTGGTGATAATGTGGGGAAAGCATAGACTCATACATTTCTGGTGGGACTGCAAATTGGTACAAACCCCTGGAAAGCAGTATGGAGAATCCTCAAAAATCTATAAATGGCACAACCATTTGATCCAGTTATACAACTCCTTGGTATATATCCAAAATATTTAAGATCAGCATACTACAGTGACATAGCCACATCAATATTTATGGCAGCACAATTCACAATAGCTAAACTACTGAAACAACTTAACTGTCCATCAACATATGAATAGATAAAGAAATTGTGGTGTGTGTGTATATATATATATATATATATATATACAATAGACTATTACTCAGCCATAAAGAAGAATGACATTTGCCAGTAAATGGGTGGATGTGGAAAATATTATGGTAAGTGAAATAAACCAATCATAAGAAACCAAAGATTTAATATTTTTACTGATTTGTGGACACTAAACCAAAATAAAGGTGGTGGGGAGGGGAAAAAGAGAAGTTCAGTAGACTAGACAAAGGGGAACAAAAGAAAGGAATGGGAGAATAGGAATAGGAAAGATAGTGGAATAAATCTAACACAACTTTCCTATGTAAACACATGAAATTACCTAAGTGAACTTACCATTGTGTCCACCCACAATAGGGCCTTCATTAGAATAAGATATAACTTATTCCTGTATAATTTTATCAAAATAGATTCTATAGTTATATATAATTAAGAAGAACCAATAAAATAAAATAGAGAATTAGTTTTAACACCATACTGGATAAAAGAAAGGACAATGAACATATAGATAATTCATTGAAATTTAAAAAAGTGAAGAAAATGGAAACTTACAAATAACAGAACACAATAGCTAATAAATTGAAGATAACATCAAATATTCTTACATAAATATAAATGGAATAAAAATTAAGAAAGAGAATAGGACATAAAAAACCCAAAGGTAGAAAGTTGGAGGATTTCCTATGATTCAATAATTCAGAAAACTAAACAGGTCAATAAATATTAAAATAATCCCAACTTTATACATGATAGATATAATTTTAAAAACTGGAGAGAAAAATATTTAAAGCAAGAGAGATAACATGGGCATGTTTCATTCAGAAGGAAAAAATTAACAATCAATAATGCCAGAAATGAAAATAAATGGAAGACAATAGAAAAAATGTCTTAAGAGATAGCAAAAAAGAAGCATTTTAATCTATAATTTGATGTAAGCAAGAAAAAAAATTCTTCAAAGTTAAAAGTAAAGTTTAAATTTTTTTTTGTAAATGAAGGGCTGACATTTTTAACAAGTATTCTCCCAATATAGTATACTACAGTTTAATAGTCTTTCAAAATGAAGTAAGACAATCCACATAGAAACAAATCCACAAGACAGAATGAAAGAAAAAATTGACACATTGTATAAACCCTTATAAAATACTATATTTTTTATTCTTATTTATAATAAAATCTTTTTCTTTTATAGAATTTATGATTTCTATCTTAGCATTTGTACTGTCTATCTTTCTTACCTGTAGCAAAATGAAAACAATTAAAATAAAATTGAAATGTTTTGTCCAAAATTTCTGCCTTAATTTCTGATGGCTATTATTTTCTTTTTAAAATTTAAATTAATTTTAACTGATATGTAAACCATGAAAGTAATGAAGATTAATGGTGGGAACTCATTTTATCTCTTGAAGCATGCATAAATTGTGTAATGTTTACTTCAGGTTAAGTATATCTATCTCTTCAAGCATTTATCAGTTTTCATACTAAAAACATTCAAATTTATTTATCCTAGGTTTTTGACATATGTCATACCTTGTGATTGTTTATAGTCACTCTACTGTGTATAAACCAGAATTTCATGCTCTTAACTGCAACTTAGTTTCCACAAATCAACATTTTCCTCTCTGTCCATCCTCCCATAAATTATATATAAATTTACTAAAAAAATATAAAAAGCCTATTGATATATTAAGAATAATGCCACTTTATTGTCAGGCATATTATACATAAGGTATGTATGAAAAAAAATCTGCCTCTGAGAAAAACTTTCTATGTGTTTCAGTCCCATCTGTATACATTTATAATGCATTGCAAGCAGGCCTCATTTGGGAGTTGCCATCTGTACAGACATGGTGCACAGTCAGTTCATTGACGTTTTCTAGAGTGAGGTTTAGTCAAAGACTTCTCCCCTAGCTCAAACCCCTAGTCACATTCATATGCATATCTGCATTCCTAACCCATAAGCCTAAGTTTGGAGGCCTTTTGCTTAGGAGTCTGGACTCTCAGGCACTTTCTAGATCTCCTTACAAGGCAGACCTCACTTTGCCCCAGTATGGACTCCATACTTTTTTGCTATTAGTCTTTTCCCTACTCCTTCCTCATAGCCCCTCAGGCCCCAAACATGAGGAAGCCTTTTGGTAGGAGCTCTTCAGCTGTGAGTAATTTTCTTCACTTGTTTTTTTGTCCTCTGATCTTACCTAGTGTTGTTGCATGGGAAATGTGAAACCCTGGATCATGGTGCCTGTCTGTCTTGCCTCTTGCCTGCTGTTGCAGTAAGTAAATAATGACGTTTTCATTTTGGCTTGTCTTAAATGATGACTTCAATAACTAGCACACGGACACACATGCATGTGCATGCATGCGCAAATACCTATATATGCATATATACATGAAATATATGCATACATGCTATATATACTATTATAAGAATTTACATTTTTTGGCAAAGTGGCAAAACATTAATCCAAAATAGATAGCATATTAATAAGAAGAAAAACACATGAAAAAATTCACATCAGACATTTTGCAGTTGGTTTAGCTCCAGACTATTCAGCTCAAGTAAAGAACAGATATTATTTAGAATAAAATAAAATAAAGCACCATCAAAGATCCAGATGAGAGAGTAACACTTTAAAAAAAAAAAAAAAACTTAAGACACAATATTTGTACATCTTTAGGGGTTACATTATGGTAATTTAACATATGTATACAGTGAGCAGTAATCAGCTCAAGGTAATAAACATTTCCAACTCTTTAATCATTAATCATGTTTATGTGTAGAGGATTTCATACTCTTCATCTCTATTGATTTTGAAATACACCATATATTGTATTAACTAACAGTTACCTTACTGTGATAAAGAACCAGAAGTAATTCCTATACTGTGTTTTGGTGCCTCTCTTTAAATTTCTCTCCATCTCCCTCCCTGCTGCCTTTTGCAGTCTCTGATTTACAAGATCTAAGAGTTACTTTACATAGGCACACATGGACTTAAAGTAAAACCATTGAAAAATAGGATAACAATCAGATGTTAACTGTATGTGTTTTGGATATATATATATATATATATATATATAAATTAGTCTAAATATTATTAAGGATACTAAGCAATATTTTATGATGATAAAAATATATTTTGCAAGAAAAGTCTAACAGTTTTAAATATCATGATCCTAATGATCTACCTTCAAAATAGGTGAAGCAAAAATAGACATTACTAAAGGCCATAGAGAGAAATCTAAAATTATCATTGAAGCTTTTAAATCATTGGTGATGAACCAGTATATATAGTTCTCTCCTCTATCTATCTATCTGCATACATACATATATACACATATATGTATATATATACATATATATTATGAATATATATATAATACATTGTATAATAAATTTTAAAATTCAAATATAATATATACATACAAACCGTTGACAAATAGTAAAAGTATTGTGTATTTTCACAATCTAAACATATCTGTAATAAAAGCAAAGACTGTATCCGAATTCTGGAAAATACATTTATATCCTTTTCAGTTATTATCTCATCCAATGATAATAATACTCTGACCTTTTAACAAGGACTTATTTTTTCTAGCATTTTCTGTATGATTTATTTAGCTCAGAGGCTATGTCTGTCAGATTTACACATGCTGTTACATGTAACAGTGGCTTCTTTGCTTCTTAGCATTTGATGGTATGGGTATACTCTGGTTTATTTTTTAATTCTACCATAGACATTGGATATTTGTGTCATAAGTAACCTTCACTAAATTTTGGAATATACTTATAGTTTTAGTGATTTTAATGAACAGATATTCTTAATTTTAATTTTAAGATAGTTTACATCATTTAATTTTATATTTGGGAATTTTTGAGTCTCATTAAAATAAACCTCTGTATTTAAAATATTATTTTTTAAAAAATATAAGAAATAATAGTGTTTCTGGATGGAGAGACAAGGAATTTTTAAAAAATTGTTTACCTTTTTTGTATTTAAAAACAGTTATTGTTAATATTCTTACCTTTTTGTTAAAATTATCATATTTTCAGTTCCTTTTCTATTTATGAGTACTGAGCTATAAAAGACTCTATTTTGTATAGTCAATTAACTAATTTTTCTTTATCTTTCTAGATAAAGGGCTAACTTCTAATCCTTTCCCCATGGCCACCTCTGGTCTATTTTTTCATTTTAAAATGTTCATCAAATCTGTTGGTTCTGTTACTTTATAATATCCCATGTCTAGAATTTATCATTTTATTTACCTTCCCTAAAGGATAGATAACCTGGTTGCTGCCAGTTCTTAACCACACAAGTAATACTGTTATGTCTATTTTTCTATCTATTTAGCTATGTATGTCCCAAAATGGATCTATGTAAAAATTTCTCATGGAAATATAACTAGAATCAATTTTTTTTCAGACATAAGCTAATTTTAACTGACTCAGTTGTGCCACATTGCTGTCCTGAAAGAGCTATGCCTACCTATATTATATCAGAGCATAAAGTTTGCTGTATCTTTATATTTCCACTTCTTTTTATTATCTAATTTTCTATTTTTTTTGAAAAAAACTGGCAAAAAATAAGTTCCTGTGTTGCTTTAATTTGTATTTCTATGGCAACTATTGATTTGGAGCATTTTTATATGCTTTTGAAATTCCACAGTTTACTTATTTCTAAATTGGATTTTATGTCCTTTTTCAATTTTCTACTGCAGTTGTTGCATGGTATCTTCTTGACATGATGAAATTTCTGTATACATTGGATATAGTCACTTTGAGTTTTTTGGCACTTCAACTGTGTTCCATCATTTGTATCTCATTTCTACTGAGTTTTTCATGTTATCCTTCTTTGTATAAATAACAGCAACAAATAACAGCAACAGCAAAACACTTCATTTACCGGTTAGATGGTCATGGGTAATATCAAGTGCAAATAAGGATTTTTTTCTCTACCCTCTCAATCCTTCTGATTTTTATTTCTTTTTCTTTGGTGAAATTAAGGGCTTAACCATGGACAATAACATGATATTCTAGTGGTAGTGAGGCTGAGAGGTTTAAAGCGTCTTCATAAAATTTATTGCTTTCTGTGGGTTACTTCTCAATTTAAAAATGTTTCCTGTTTGCTAAGGGTTCACTTGGCATCATGACTATTCATAAATATATGTTGAATCTTAATATAGTCTTCATGTTATGCATTCTTTGAGACAATTACTAAACATTGTTAAACAAGTGGTCTATTAGGTGCTATGGTCTGAAAATGTCCCTTCTCCCAAATTTTTGGCACTTCAACTATTTCTATTATGTACATATTACACAGTCTGGGTTTATTATAGTAGTCTAAAAAGAGTAAGACTCTTGGGAAAAACTTTATCACAATTTATATGATTCAACTAGGTAATACTTACATAGAGTTTTGCTTTTAAACCCTAGGTTAATAGTAAAACTCCTTAGTATCCAATTTGTCTTTGTAAGGTTTAATAGGAGAGAGAACCATTTGCATTAGCTGTACTGAAAATTATCCAATTATAATGATTATATCTGTTTTGTTTTCATTTTTATAATTTTCCATTATTTTACAGGTGAGAATTATAAGTTGCTGTCTGTTGTTTTCAGATATTTTTCTTACTAAGGCAATATTCTACTAAGCTTTGTAGCATTTTTATTTGTTTCCCACTCATTTTAAATATTTCTTCTAATCATTTCATGCATTTTTTTCCTTTGAGCATGTGATCTAATGATTTATATTACCCAATTTTCTTAAAATATTAACTTATTCATGGAAATGGTTTACTCATGGTAATGTAGTATACTGTATATGTTTCAAATAACTTTATTTTGAATTTTTATTAGGTTTATTTTGTGGTCATAACAACTATCACAAGCATAGTGGCTTAAACAACACAAATTTATCATGGTATAGTTCTCAAGTTTAGAATACTCACAAAGATTTCAGTGGGCTAGAGTTAAGGCTTTGACAGGACTGAGTTTCTTCCTGGAGCTGTAGGAGAGAATCTACCATCCTTTTGGTCATATAAGGCAATATTCTAAGGTTCCAGAGATTATGAGTATGGACATCGTTGAAGTCCATTCCATTCTTCTGTCTACAAAAGTAATATTTATTTTAAAACCTATTAATAAGTAACATTGGTTTAGGTAAATATTACTCATCTGTTTTGCTAGATTTGAGTATCCGTATCACAATGCTTTGCAATATGATTTGGAGATAGTCTTTTCTTTTTAATCCAGAAGTAAAATATTTGAGTTTAAATACTTGAAATAAACATATGGCTTATCTTTTCTTTGAATATTGGAAATATATTTCTTATGAAACCATATGTGTGCATCTCTTTGATAGTCTGGTTCATAAAATCTATATTCAGTTTCTTCCTAAAGTGTTAAGTGTTAGATGTTGTATGCTTTTATTTTATCTTGAGAAAATGTTACTCAGGCAGATTAATAATTTGTACATTTTTTGTCTATTACGTATTATCTAACTCCATATCCATATTGACTCTGGGCTTGGGCATTTAACAACATAAGACCTGGCACAAGTAGGGACTTAAAAAGCACTTGCAACATTGGTCTTCCCTCTCAGAACCCTTTGGAATAGAAACCTAGGTTGTACTGAGGAATAATGATGGGGTGCCTGGGAAGAGCATCCATAGTCTGCCAGCCTTCTCAAGCAGGCTGCAGGCATATTTGTAAAGCCATTTAGAATCCTCAGCCCTGAGGAATCCATCAAGTAGCTGTACCCTGTGGGTGACTCTAGAAAGGCTAGCAACGTATAGCCAGATTAAACCAGTTTGGAATTACTAACTTTATTAAATCATAAGAAATAACGAATGTGTCATTTTCTACTTGTTTGTTTGTTTTGCTTCAAGCCACTGTATTTGGGGGTGGCTTGATGAACAACAATGGATAACAGAAATATACAGGAAAGAAGGCAATACCATAATAAGCAAAAACGAAAACATATGTCATTGACAGTGAGACTGGGTAGTGGATAGAGGATGGCAGGGTAATGAGTTTCTTGGTTTGAAGTTTAAAAAGAGGATGAGAAATTTGTTAAGGGTGTCAGGAGAAAGGGCAGCCCATATGATGAATTTGTAAAAAAAAATGTTGGTAAAAATGTTTCCTTTAATAACTTAGAACACAGAAAATTTATCTAGTGAATATGAAAGGTTTAGCGAAATTTTCTGGCAGAATTTTTAAAGCACCAATTGGTTTCTTTAAGTAGCAATATGGGGTATTGCAAAAGAGAAATGAGCCAAAGAATAAAATATCCAGTTTGCAAAGAGAATTTAAGAAGTTAAAATGTAAAATTGTTTCACATCTTCAGCCACTCCAGAAGGCAAAAGATACTTGAAGTAAAAAAAAAAAAAAGAAAAAAAAGATAAGAATAAAACCAAGGGTTTAACTGAAAGGTCCCTTATTAGACATTTTGAAATGTATAAGCGAATGCTGAAATGTTTCAGCTAGACAAATTTTTTTTTAAGACTATTAAAGGCATTATCCCATAGTAGCCTCATATGTGGTAAAGATTGGCTAATCTCAAGGAAAACCTCCACAAAATTATGAATGTGACTTGTGAGTAAGTGATGAACCGCATTCATATTCATAGGAAACTCAGAAAGCTATCTAAAAGTTGTACCAGTATGGACTACCAGAAACAGGGAGTCCAAAATGAGAAGGGGCTTTGGGTCTCAGGCAAGACAAAAATCTTTGATCAGAGAGAGAATTATCTGCCATCTGACCCCAGAATTCTAAGTTTGCAGTAGCTTTACCCACTTTGAAATAATAGAAAAATAAATCCTTCAAAAAGGTGGGCAGGATATTACCAGTCAAGAAACAGAATTAAATCTGACCACTATTATGACTAAACAATAAAATTTGTTCCACAGAACACAGCCAAGTGCCCAGATGGTGCAGCAAGGAACAGAGATGAATTGATTAGGACACCACTTCCAGGGAGCAGACTCAGAAAAGGAATGTTTATTTATTGCCCTTATCCTCTCCCTGTATAACCATTGTGTGTGTGTATGTATGTGTGTGTGTGTGTGTGTGTGTGTGTGTAATAGATTGCATTTTCTGCCTGTAGATCTATGCATGATTAATTTCATTCAAGAGGTACCCAAAGAATTGCATTGGAAAGTCCCATCCATTGGCACTTGGGTGTGATTTCGGTGATAAGATCCTGAAACTTTAAAACAAAGCTTGGTTTTATAATCAGAGGAGACTTCTGATGCTCTTGGGAAGGCATGGAATATTTTATATGTAAAATGTAAATAATAGTAGCCAGTGTGTGTACTGTAAGTAAATTCAAAATGGTCAGGGACTCTTTGCCATTCCTCTGTTAAAAATTGCATTGACACTGGACTTGGAAATAATGACAAGCTTTGATCAAAGAGATACCTTAAATGTAATAATACTAGATATTTGACAAATAGTTACATCTAGGGTTAGTCACATAAAGAAGCTTCGCCTAGCACACTGAATGATATGAGGCCACAGGTAGAGAGACCTCGACCCTTCAGTCATTCCTACCAAGATTCAACAAATATTGGGAAAGAAGTTCAAGCTTCCAGGTGACCACTGTCTCAGGAGTGTACCGATAACATCATGATAAACAGCCCAGCTGCCCAGCCCCAAATTAATAAAATAACAAATTCTAAGAATCAAGAAATAAATCTCTGTTTTACCAAAACAAAATCATGGATTTATAGACTGATTTTTAAATTGTTGGTATGGAATCACAAACAGTAATTGCTTCTAATGTTTAGTTATTCAAGTTAAAATTGTATTACCTTCCACATTCCTAACATTGTAAACTTACATACTTTTTCTTTATTATAGTCTTGCTTTATTCATTTATCTCATTTACTCTATTATATAATTTTGCATCTGGTCTGTTTTATAATGCACCTTTATTTTTATTTAGTATTTTAAATATCTCTTAAGTTTGTTTTGACATTCTGTTATACTTTTGAGCTGCTTTATTGAGGTATAATTGATACATAAAAATTCCACACATATAATGTGTATAATGTGGTTGATTTGAACATATATATTTACTTATGAAGCCAATGTTTACAAAGCTTTCTTGAATTGTGTGGCTATTTCCTTTATTTTTATTCTTAATTTTTAATAATAAAAGTTTTAATATTCATTCATACTTCTCAGGATACTGTTTAAGCTGCTTGCTATAGTTATTTTTTTCTTCTTAGTGATATTAGTAGGTTTTTTTTTTTTAATCCTGTAGTTATTTAGGAAAGTGTTTTTAAAAATGGAAAGTATTTGGCTATCTCTTGTTTGTTTGTACATTCTATTTCTCTTTCATAGGCCCATATATCCAACTGCTTACTTATTTATTCATGTTCCAATTTTAACTTGTCTAAAATTGAACCCTTGATTTTAAGACTTCCAAATCAGAGAGTGGAAATTATCTAACATTTACCCAGAATTCCGTGCCCATAACAGCTTTTCTCATCTGAAACTGAATGTGAAATTAAAACTTTTAAAAGAAAGTTTGGAGTTCTCCAGTCATAAAATGAAAATAATCATGTAACTACATTGAAATAGACATTTGAGTTGAAGGTAAATAATCTATTCATTAATTCCACAACTGTGTATTCTCTTCCTCTTCTGTGTCAGGCATGGTGCTAGTTTAGAGAAGTTCAAGATTATACTTTAGTCTTTTGCTATCAGAGAATCACTGGCTTATGGAGACACATCAACACTGATGATAATAAAATACAGCAATAGCAATGAAAGGGACTCATAAGGAGTGACATTAAAGCAAAAGAAAAGAGACTGTAACCAAGCCACTGTGCCATAGCAAAATCAGGAAAAGCAAATCTTTTTTTTTTTTTTTAAACCTGTGCTATTCTTTAGGTGTAAAATAAATACTTTAATTTTTTTCTTTTTACAATAAACCATAGAATATTGGTTGCATATCTATAAAGGGAAACTATTTTGGCTTAAATCTTAAGTTTCACCAATTAACTAGCTTGGTGAGTATGGACAAGTTAATTAGATTCTTCAGCTTCGTTATCAGTTAAAGAATGATTCTAATAAAAAGTAGAAGTCTGTAAAGAGGATTAAATGAGTTATAATGTACCTGGAAAATAGTAAGTTCAATTTAAAGGATTGTTATTATTCTTAAATAAGTAACTAAATATTTGGATCAAGGAAAGGAATGAAAAATGACAGGAGCAAAGCTTTATTTTAAAATTATGCTGATAAATTCTGAATTCTTCCAAAGTGTCTTCTCTTATTATATACTTCTTGTTTCCTCATAGCTAGCCTTATTTGTTTGGAATGCTCTCTAAGCAGATGTGTATGAGAAATTTTACACAAAAAGAAGAAGCAAGAAAGGATGTGCATTTTGTCACTTTATGATTAACACTGAATTGGTCATAAAAATGTTTTCTTTTAGTTAACTGCTGTCATTTTAGGATTTCTCTCTATTTGCCTACCAGTTAATAACTTAGGAGGATTTCTTTAATTATAGAGTGATTTTCTGACTTCCATGTAGCTCACTCAAATTTCTACATTGTGATTTTGATGATTTCATCTCAAGTTTTATATCTTACAAAAGTCTAGGGCAGCAGATTAGCACTTCTTTGAAATAAATCTTCTGAAAATTTTCTAAACTGATATGCTCTCTTTTGTCCAGTTGTCTATTAAGATAGCATATGATGGGTGAAGGAGTACTTGGTTAATTAGTGAATTGTACTGAATCAAGCTCACTTCCCATATGGAGTCTCTTGGTTGTACTCTGATTCCCATCCACAGGTGGCAATCCAGCCCACTCAGAGTCAGATAAGCAGTGTATTACTGGTTAAAAGAAGAGACTGGCCAGCTACCTGTGAGAGCATTTGTTTAAATCTGTCACTATCACTGAGAGGAGAAACATCAGTACTCCTGGTTTTCTGCTGGTATATTACTACTGTTATTTTTATTTATGAAAGATAGCACCATTTGACCCATACCAACAATTAAGGTTCTTTGCAATCTTGTAATTCTTGCTCTGAAATAACAAAAAGGCTGATTTCATTTGAAATAACTGACTCACATCATAATAAACTTTGTCTTCACTATTCTAAAAAAAGGGATTGAAAAGGTGAGTGTAAAGAGTCCTCTAGTCAGTGGTTAACATGGGGAAATGAACAGAATTTTGACTGACAATGAGGAAATATATTCTCCTTAGTGCTTTGATTTTATAGTGAATACCAGATCTTGTAACAGATATTAAATTTACATTGGACAGACTTCTAATTTTCGAGGCCTATGACATATTCATTATAAGGAAAATATGTTTTGCTATCCTGTCTGATTATTTGGGATTCTCCATACATTATTCCTCCATTTTTTAATGTTATATACAGCATAATATAAATGTAATGGTTAAGGAAATATATCTGAGGGAAACTGTCTTCTGTTAGCTGTATGGGTCCTATGGAGAGCAAGAAAACTTCAGTATTCATAAAATGTTTTAAAAATCTAAAAATTATTGTCCTGTATTGAGTTAACAATGCACATAAATAATATATAGAAACACAAGCTTCTCTAAAATCCATTTTTTTAAAATACATTATGAAAACTTATTGAAACTCACTTTATTCACACACAGTATTGACATATTTTAATATGAGACTTGTTGGCATTAATATTACACCTGAAAGACAGCAACTTCCTTGAACTTTTACTGCTAAGCAGACACAAGCTTGTTAATGACTCTCTAATGTAAATTAGTGAAAAGTGATAATGGCATCATTATTTAGACATATCATTTTATATTAGCATTCTTCAAAATAATAGTGTTTAGACAGCCCTGTTTTAAGGAAAGTTCTTCAGTGACTTCATTTGAAACCTTTTCAGTGCATACAAAAAAACAAAACCCCCTAGTTTATGGTCACATCAAGAGGTGTATTAACTCATATGTTGATCTGCAAGGATTAAATATAATGCTAGACTATTCATCTAAAGCAAGTCCCTGCTTTACCCTGTGACCAGAGCTATGATTGGAGTGTTCAGCTAAATTAGATCATCACCAGAGTCAAGATGAATCTGGCTTTGAATAATTGCCTTCTATGGTCATGATCACTGAGGCTGCAATGCCATGATTAAGGCAGCTGTGCTACTTTTAAGTAGGTCATGCTCGATGATTCACTGAACTCCCGAGCCTTAGTTACTGCATCTGTAAAGTGGTGTGTGTGTGTGTGTGTGTGTGTGTGTGTGTGTGTATCCTGTTTTGGCAAGAATGAATAAAGTGGTTATGAGCATGAATGCTGGAGCCACATATTGGAGTTCAAAATCCAGAGTTGTAGTTTATCTATGGCCAACAAATGTATATTGAGGAAAAGTGGTAATCTTTCTGTGACTCAGTTTGTTCATTTGTAAAGCAGAGGTAATAATAGTACCTATTATTATGTAAGGTTGTTGTCAGTGGATATACACATCCTCACACCTGCACACACACATACACAGTGCTTTGAACTGTATTCATTGTATGCTAAACTCAACAAATACATTGAATAATAATATCATTCTGTTAGTTATAATTTGGAGGCTTCTAAATTAGGAAGTAACATAAATATCAAACTCTTAAGAAATAAAATTCTCTATTATTACCCTTTGTTTCTCACTGAATATGTCCCAAAGCCTGACAAATAGTCATTAATAATGGAGAATTGATTGAAAATACTCTTACTTTCAGTTTGGCTATGAATATGTAAATTGGATATACTTCATTTTCCTATGGCTTAAGCTAAAATTAATAATGAAAAATAATAGTCAACATTCATCAAGAGCCAAATTGGATCCCAGTCTTTCTTATGTTTATCGTACTGTTCCTTTTTATCTGTCTTTCCTATAACTCTACAGTATAGGAGTTTTCAACTCTTATTTTAAAGATTAAGAAATTGAGATTTGACTGTAAATTAGTTTTCATATATTTATATTATATACTTTATATACATTGTTTTTACTTTATATGAAGTATCATTAGAAACTTATAGCCACTTTATTCATTCTTGCCAAAACAAATAAAATGCTAGACTGTTCATCTAAAGCAAGTCCCATTTCTAGGTAATACAAAGAACTCAAAAAACTTAACACCAAAAAATTAAATAATCCAATTAATAAATGGTCAAAAGAACTGAACAGGCACTTCACAGAAGAAAACATTTGAATGGTCAACGAATATATAAAAAGTGTTCAAAATCTCTTAGCAATTAGAGAAAATGCAAATTAAAATTACACTGAGATTCCATCTTACTCCAGTCAGCATGGCAATTATCAAGAATAGAAGTATCAATAAATATTGGTGAGGATATGGGGGAAATGTTCACTCATACATTGCTGGTAGGACTGCAAATTGTTGTAACCACTCTGGAAAACAGTATGGAGATTCCTCAGAAAACTTGGAATGGAACCATCATTTGACCTAGTTATCCCACTCCTTGGGTACACACCCAAAGGTCTTAAAATTAGCATACAACTGTGACACAGCCATATTAATGTATATAGCAGCTCAATTCACAGTAGCTAAGCTATGGAACCAACCTAGTTGCCCTTCAATAGTTAAATGGATAAAGAAATTGTATGTATATACAATGTATGTATATGTATTATGTGTGTGTGTGTATATATATATATATATATATATATATATATATATATACACAATGGACTATTAGTTAGCCATAAAGAAGAAAGAAACTATAGCATTTGTTGGTAAATGGATGGAACTGGAGACTATCATGCTAAGTGAAGTAAACCAGTCCCCAAAAACCAAAGGCTAAATATTCTCTCTGATATGCAGATGCTAAGACACAATAAAGAGAGGTGGGGAGAGAAGAATAAAATTTTATTGCATTAAATAAAGGGGAATAAAGAGGAGAGAGGGACATGGGAACAGGAAAGTTAGTAGAAAGAATTGGACATAACTTTCCTATATTCATATATGAATATGACTAGTGAAACTTCACATCCTACACAACCATAAGAATGGATCCTAAGTTATACTCCATGTATGTGTAATATGTCAAAATATTCTCTATTCTCATGTATATCTAAACAGAACAAATTTTAAAAAGAAAAAAAACAGAAAATAACAATTAGAAATGGATAAAAGACTTGAAGAGGCAGTTCTGTAAAGGAAAGAGTGAATAAAGTGATTATGAGCATGAATGCTGGTATATGGCCAACAGGTATATAGAAAGGTATTAGAGGTCATTAATCATCAGGTATATAGAAAGGTATTAGAGGTCATTAATCATCAGGAAAAGCAAATCAAAACTACAATGGAGATGACACTAACAAAGTACATTAAAAAAAAAAGTGTTGGTGATGGTGTAAAGAATATGAAAACTTTTACCCTGTATGCAAAATTTTTCAATTATTGTAGAAAAGAATATGGAGATTCCCCCAAATAGTTAAAAATAAAAATATTCTACCATGTTGTAATCCTATTTCTGGGTATTTACCCAAATGAATTAAAGTCAAGGTCTTGAGGAGATATGAGCAATTCAGTGTTTGGGGGATATTATTCACAATAACCAAGATATGGAAACCACCCAATTGTCCATCAGTGAACATCCATGAGTGGATAAATAAGTAAAGAAAATAGGTATATAGAGAAATATTATTTGACCTTCAAAAGGGATTCCGAATATTTTGATAAAATACTCTCAAGTGATAAGCAAATTGGATTGAATTATATATTAATAAAAATGACATTCATACACATATATTATACATAACTACATTAGCATGGGGGAATAACTGGAAGGTAACTGTGATGGTAGCAGACAGGAGAGAGAGGTAAAAATTAATTAAGTAAAAATTAAAGGACAGATTAAATATTGCATTAAATATAAAATATGTGTGATAATTGAATTTATGTCCATGTACTCCATACATACATGTATGCATGTTTATGCATAGCTTTATGAATTTATTTCTTAAAAGTGAAATTAGTTAAAGATCTTTCAAATTCTTGAGGGATATGGCCTTGGAGCTTCTAGACACAATTATAACATTTTCCTTATAATTCGCAGTTATAAATAAAAGAAAGAACAATCAAGTGTTCCCTAGAGGTCATAAAGGCAAGTTACTATGTTGCAAATGTTAGAAAAGATCCACAAAACTGTGAGAAGATGTGGGTAAATATACAGAAAGTGAAGTGTCTTCCTTTTCTGCTTATTTTGCAACAAAGTCTTTTCAAATGCTAACTTCCATTCACTAAAAACTAGCAAATGATCTGTGTTTGTATCTTAGACTTTAATTTACTTTTGAAAATGACTAATAATTTTTTTTACAAAATTTAATGAATAATTACAAACTTAATTATATGGGAACTAAAGGTCTTACCAAATATTATTATTTATTATTGTACCAGAAATGCATATGCTTTTACATATGCTAATTATTTTATAGAACAGATGTTTATCATGTTTCAAAACATATTATGAAACAATATTTGTATTCACTTTTCAAAATACCAAGCACCATTAATTCTAAAAGTGTTCGGATTTCATTACCACTTCTCTAATCTCCTACCTTACTGGAATGAAGAACGAATTATGGGAATTACTGGAAGTATGGGAGAATAACAGCAAAAGAAAATACAAAGAAAGAAATGATCAAAATTTCTTAATAACATTGCAAAGGAATGAATTATGATTCTTCCCCCCCCAAAAAAAAAATTAAAAACAATTAAAAAGATAAAAACACAGCTTGCTTATTATCTTTCTAGGTATAATTAGTATTATATTTTTTCCTTCTTTTCAGTAAAATGCTTTTGACATGATTAATAGCTGCATGATGGGATTCCTCTCCTATTGTCTTTTTTTGTTGTTGTTAATCCATTTTATGATTCTCATTGGTTCGCTTAGTTATTCTCACATACTTTGCACAAGTTTTGGGTATGACACAACTCTTAAGCCACCAACCACCATGACAGATGTCTGTCCACCTGCAAATTAGGAATGGTATTATTGCTCTTTTTATTTACCAAATGATTGTTAATCACTGGAGATGTCCCTACTCAGTGCCACACTCTCAAGAATCCATGACCCCAATTGTGAATGGTTTCTTGGAAATAAAGAATGAATATATACTTACTATACAAACAGGAATTTATCCTTTTTTGAGTACAAAGAGCACAAAAACAACACAGCTGGTAATGTCAGGAGTGCTTATAAAAGCATAGATATACCTACTTCTTCCTTTAACCTTTGGACTATAATCTCTGGATGTATGGTCTCATGTGTCTCCTGTGAAGTGGCAGCATTATAAACTAAGAGAAATGTACAGTGTCCTGGCTCTCAGGCTCTCACTACTTGTCACTGGTAATGTGTTTATTTGTGCTTAAACTCTGTTACAGTTTGAATCCACAATTTTACCCACAGTAAAATTGTTGAAGGCTTGTTCTGTAATGCAGAAATGTTCAAAGTGGGGATTTGGGGAAGTGACTGGATCATGAAGGCTCTGACCTCATCAATGAATTAATGCATCGAGGGTTCATAGCAGAATGGATTATTGGAAGGTGGTAAGTCCTGTAGAAGGTACAATCTAGTTGGAAGAAGTGGGTCCTTAGGGAAGTGCCCTTGAGAACTATATCTGTATCAAGTCTTTTCCTCTCACTTTGCTTCTTGGCTACCACAAGGTGAACAGCTTTGCTCTACCACACCATTGTACCATGATGTTTTGCCTCACAATAGGGCCCAAAACAATGGGACCAGCCAACCATGAACTGAGACTACTGAACTGTGAGCCAAAATAAAATTTTCGTCCTTTAATTTTCTTTTCTCTGGTATTTTATCACAGCAATGGGAAGCTGACTAACACAGCCTCCCTTCCTATCCTTCTGTGTTCTTTTTATGTCTGTTAAGAGACTGCAAACTTCAAACTACATTTCCTAGATTTCATTCCTGCTGATTTCTTGCTGACTTTTAGTTTGTTTCTGCCACACAAGGCATTGGTTTTAGAAGTCAGAGATACAGGAAGAAAAGATTTGTTCTTTATGTGGCTTCTGTGGAAATACTGTGGATAGGTCACAGTCTCTGAACTGGGAGGCCAGCAGCAGTAGGTAGCAATTGATTGCAACAGCCTTCAGCAGTTCTGGAAAATGCAGGTCAAAGATTTACTTCAGTCCAAGACCTAGTTCTGGGTATCCCTTATAAAGTCTCAATATTTACTCTCTTCCTGAACAATTCTAGGACCAACTATGTGGCAACTCCAGGGGTCTAGTACCTACCATGTGGAGCTTCTATATGAAGTTGGAGCTTCATCCCCAGTATGTCCCCTTGGTGTTCTTCCCATTACCTTCATCTTCTTATCTGAGATGTTAAACTGTGATCTCAATAAGCCCAAATGTGCATTCCTTTATCCTGAGAGACATTAGCTGCTTACTATGGTTAATGATCTTGAGGTATTTCACTGCAGTCTTTTTGTTCTCTCAGTGCTTCTCTGCTTCTAGTGAAAACCTTACATCCAATTCCTTTGAAAAATCTGGAGCACTTTGTTGTCCTAACTAAAGAGAGAGGGGGAAGTGCTGTATAATCATTTACATGAGTAAATATTTAAATACTTATTTTAACTACTATAGCATAGACACCCAATATCTGAATTTCCAAAACAAAATTTCTTCTAATGTTGCAGTACTAGAAACTTTACAAACTCACAACAAGAGGATTCAAAAATCATAGAGATATTTTTTTTTCCAAAGGATTGAATCAGGCCACAATGCACAAAATACCCTTGAAAGAGTGACTATTCTTATGGCTCCACTCTGACAGTCCCTACTGCAACACAGCAAGTTCCCTTATTTCAGCCACACCAAACTACTTGTATTTCTCCAAATGCCATATGCTATAAATTTGTAGAAGACATTTGTCTTCGTAGTTCACTCTTCCCACAATTCTCTTCACTGCTTATTTTATGCTATTTTTTAGATCAAAACTCACCTTTGTCCAGAATCTCCCCTACTCCAAAGATGACTCTGCATCCGGTGTTTATCTGTCTACAGCATGAACACTAATCGTTGGCTTGTTTAGGTCTACCTCTTCTCTTTTATATCTCTTCTTCTAATTCTTAGTTTATTATAGTGCACAATGTTGGTCCCAATAATGAAAAACTTGAAGTGGATTTGTAGAATTAAGGATTTTAATGTCTGTGTTTATCAGGAATATTTGATCTCTAGTTTTCTTTCCTTGATGTGTCTTTGTTTGGTTTTGGTATCAGGCTGATACTGGCTTTATAGAATGAATTTGGAAGTATTCTGTTCCTTGCTATTTCATGAAATAATTTGAGGAAAATTGGCATTAGTTCTTTAAATGTCTGCTAAAATTCAGCTGAGAATCAATCTGGTTCTGGCTTTTCTATGTTGGAAAGCTTTTAATTGCTGCTTCAATCTCATTGCTTTTCATTTGTATAATCTCTTGCTTCGATTTGGGTAGTAAATTATATGTATCTAGAAATTTGGCAATAGCTTCTAGATTTTCTGGTTTATTAAAGTCTAAATTTTCAAAATAGTTTTTAATCATCCTTTGGATATTAGGAATGTCTATGGTGATATCTTTTTATCTGTAATTTTGTTATTTGGGTTTTCTCTCTTGATTAGTTTGGTATGTATGGATATGTAGCAATAAATCCCTCTATCATGTATAATTATAATTCACTAATAAAAACATGATAAAATAGCTCTGGAATCCATTGATAGAGAGGAAGAGGTTAAAATATCATATTGCTTGCTTACTGATGGTGAATGTGAATTGTTAATAGCCTTTTGGAGAAGAATTTGGTAATATTAATTAAAATTAAAAATACAAAAATCTTTGCTAGCTTTTCTTCTGCCACTAGATTAATATCCAGAATATATAAAGAACTCAAAAACTTAATACCAATAAAATCAATAAATTGACAAATTAACTAAATAAACATTTGTCAAAAAAAAAGAAACACAAACAGCCAAAAAATATGTGAATAAATGTTCAACATCTATAGCAATCAAGGAAATGTAAACTAAAACTTTACTGAAATTTCTTCTCAGTCCAGTTGGAATGGCAATCATCAAGAATACAAATAACAATAAATGCTTGTGAAGATGTAGGGAAAAAAAGACACTTCTGCGCTGTTGATGAGACAGCAAATTAGTACAACCACTGTGGAAATCAGTATAAAGATTCCTCAAAAGACTAGGAATGAACTCACCAATTGACCTGGCGATCCCACTTCTTGGTATTTATCCAAAGAACTAAAATCAATATATTAGAGTGATACATGCATTTCAGTGTTTGTAATAGTATAATTCACAATAGCCAAATTATGGAACCAGATGAATGGATAAAGAAAATTTGGTACGTATACACAGTGGAGTTTTACTCAACCATAAAGAAGAATGAAATTATGGCATTTGCTGGTAAGTGGATGGAACTGGAGAACACCATAGTAAGTAAAAGTAAATTAAGCTAGACTCAGAAAGTCAATGGTGAAATATTTTATAAGCAGAAGGTAGAGAGAAATAAGGAGGGGGTGGTTTCATGAAAATAGGGAGAACAGTGAAGTTGAAGAAGAGGATTGAGGGTGAGAGAGCAGGGATAGAAAAGGGGAAGAATTGTAGAATGAGGTTAACCAAATTATGCTATGTGCATGTAAGAATATATCAATATTAATTCCACCTTCATGTGTAATTATAATGCATCTAGTTTTAAATATTAATAAAAGGAAGATAAATACAGTAGAGGTAGGAGGATCAGAAAAAGGAGGATAGGGATGTGGAGAGTACCAAGGATTGAAATGGAACAAATTATGCTATATGGATTCATAAATATATCAGAATGAATCCAACAACTATGTAAATCTATAATGCACTAATAAAAAATAAATTTAAAAATATTGAATCAGTATTTCTGGTGTAAAATTATAGCTCCAACAGTTACTACCTGTGTAACTTTGGCAAATATCCTAAGCCATCTTATCCTATTTCCTGAATATGAGGTTGCATAACAATAGAATGAGTTCATATGTATAAGGAATGTAATATTGTATCTGTCACATTGTAAGCAATGTGTAAATGTTACTATTAGTGTTTCCAAATAACTATGCTTAACATGATGATTACCAAATACAAATGTGGCAATGGAATACCATTGTAATTCAAAGAATTTAGGGCTGAGTAAAAAGAAATATTTACTTATGAGAAATATAATCTGCATATAGGGATTTATGACTATAACCAAGAAATGCAAATCAAATAAAATTTTTAATTTAATTTATGAAAACCATGTAAATATCTGTATAGAAAACATAATATGTTGGACTTAATTGTACACAGTAAAATTTGGCATAACATTTCTTCTGTTTTATTATGTCATGGCTTTGGTGTAGCTGCTATGACACTTTGGACTTAGTTTATTTCATGAACATCCAGAGGGTAGAATGTCACCTAATGAATCATTAATATTGCTGTAGCAGCATGATTTTCCATTATATTTTCTTCCTGAATGGTAACCTGACTTGACCTTAATGAGTCTGGGAACTAATAGAATCATAGCTCATCTGGCTGTACATATGATAATAGGGACAGATGTACATAGACCTTCCTTTCCTTTTTGTCAGCAATGGAATGGATCCATTTAATAGTAATCATCAAGATGAGTAGATGATTGCTTTATTCTCTCATTCATGGGCCTCATGTAATTTTCTTCTTCAATTGCCTATAAGAAATGGATGATTTCTTCAAAATAGAAAAACTGAGGTAGACTTTTGCATTACTCAGAATAAAAAGACTTATAAATATGAAATAGGAGGCAAAATATAAGTGAACTCCGTTGTAAAAAATAATTTTAAAACATCACATACTCTTGTACATGGAATTTTCAGGAAATGGTCCTGAGTCTGATTTGTTTACAGGAAGTTTATTTGGTGTCAGAACCATTACAATACCTGTAAGAGAGCAAAGGCAGCGGAATGGTCAGAAAAGGAGCCAACTCTAATGCAGTGTACACCTGGTTCTGCTCATCCAAAATACAATTCTACTGGATACTCTTATGCTAAGATAGCCTGTCAGAGATGTTCCAAATTGAGGGAAGGTATCCAAGTTTGTAGTTTTGTGTCAACCCATCAGTGATGACAAGTTGCCCATGGAGACAATATAAACTTGAGTGAGGCCACTTAACACAGAGCTGTGTCATTAGCAGCTGAAGAAACAAATGTGGTGGCACACCACTATATCCCTACACACATGAAACTCCAGAGATCAGCCATGATGTGCTGAATCTTCTCAGTTGAACCAGGACATCTCCCAAATGTTCCAAATCAAAACAAAATAAATGTGTGTGTGTGTGTGTGTGTGTGTGTGTGTGTGTGTGTGTGTGTAGAGAAAGGGGGGGTGGGGAGGGAGGGAGAGGGAGGAAGATTGAGAGAATATCAATTAAATCATGGATATTTGGAGTAGAAAGTATATATTTAATTATAGAATGTGAGAAAATAAGAAATACCTAAGCTTTATTTAAGTAATCAATAGAATATTTGCTTTGGCTTTGGGATTGTCTACCAGGAATCTCTAAAGCAATATTATTCTGAAAAGTAATAAAAATTGTAAGTGGTTGCAAATTATTTATAGCTATGTAAAGAAAGTTAAAATACTCTTTTAAATAAAAAAATTCTTCATACACAGCAAGTATTATAGTGATTCATTTAGCTAAATGTTAAATGAAAATGTGATTGTGATAACTTATAAGTGTACTTTTTACAAGTATGTCAATATTAGTGTGAATTTGTCTTATTATTTTGATAGAACAACATCCCTTTCATCTGTTTTATAGTATTATAAAGTATTAGTAAAGTTAAAATTGCTATTTACACATTTCAATTAGTGACAAATCTGGTATTTTCAAAGAATAGTTATTATGGACCATCATTAGGAAATAGTTTAGCCAATTAATTGGAGATATCAATATAAGTGTCCCAATCTCAACAAAATTATGTTATGTACAAGTATAAACATGGCATAATTAATGACACTATTATGTATAAGAATAATGCACCAAGAATTAAAATCAAGAATCAATAAATGGATGGATTCAAATTAAAAAGTTGCTTCTCAGCAAAAGAAATAATCAGTGAAGTGAATAGAAAGCCTACATTTTGGGAGCAAATTTTTACCACATGCACATCAGATACAGCTCTAATCTATAAGAGTTCTTTATAATCTGTGCTCTTTATAATCTAATATATAAAGAACTAAAAAATCTTAACACCAAAAAAAATCAATAAATGGGCCAAAGAACTGAACAGACACTTCTCAGAAGATGATATAAAATAAATCAACAAGTATATGAAAAATGTTCTACAACTCAGAATGCCTGCTATTAAGAATACAAACAACAATAAGTGTTGGCAAGGATGTGGGGGAAAAGGTACATTAATACATTGCTGGTGAGACTGCAAATTTCCAATGTGGAAAGCAGTATGGAGATTCCTTGGAAAGCTGGGAATGGAACCACCATTTGACCAGCTATCCTACTCATTGGTCTATACCCAAAGGACTTTAAAAAAACGTACTATAGGGACACAGCCACATCAGTGTTTATAGCAGCACAATTCACAATAGTTAAACTGTGGAACCAACCTAGATGCCCTTCAGTTGATGAATGGATAAAGAAAATGTGGTATATATATCACAATGGAATATAATTCACATTAAAAGAAATAAAGTCATGGCACTTGCAGGTAAATGGGTGGAGTTGGAGCAAATAATGCTAAGTGAAGATAGCCAATTCCCAAAAAAAAAAAAAAACAAATGCTGAATGTTTTCTTTGATAAAAGTATGATAATTCATAATGGGGTTGAGAGTGGTTTCATGGGAGGATTAGATGAACTCATGATAGGGCAAAGGGGTGGGAGGGGAAGAATGGAAGCATGGGGGTAAGAAAGATGATGTAATGAGATGGACATCATTACTCTAAGTACATGTATGAAGATACTTTGTGTGCAACCAGAGATATGAAGAATTGTACTCTATATGTGTAATATGAATTGTAATGCATTCTGCTGTCATATACAACAAATTAGAATAAAAATGTATCTCAAATAAGAAAAAGCAATAAAACAAAATATGCTGCTATTGATTATAGCAGCCAGATTTTCCAACTCTGATTATTAAATTTGGTTGAAAAATGTGAAGAGAGGAAAAACTTCTCTTTATAGTATAATATAGTATAATTCAGAGTCTTTGACATATTTTAACAGGACTGATTGAGAGGCTTTAGAGAAAGGCACTTTTACCTGACAGAAACTTATGATGAGACTATGGGATGAAGAGTAAAGTGACTTCAGTATAAAGTAGAAAAATAATATTTGAAGTCATTTCCTTCCTATATATTATTAAATATTTTTATAATGGATTTATTTTTCTCAACTGAAGTGTTGCTTTTTTAATTTTACACTTTTCAAAATAAGGTAAAAATGGTAAAATTAATATTTTTGTATTGCAAAGAGAATTGAAAATTAAGTGAAATGTAAACACAGCATGATAGTATATGTTATGTGATTCCAAAATTAACCATTATTTGTTGAATTTATACACATACACATCCTTTTTCTTTGTATGTATACACACACATCTCTATGTCAAATATGTTATGTTAAATATTCAAATAATGCGTATGTATTTGATGTGTGATATGATCAACATGATCATATCAACAGTTCATTAATTCTCCATCTTAGAATTTCAGACTCTTTCCGGAGTCAATAAATGGAAATAAAGACTTTTTAAAAATTACATGTGCTCTAAGATATCCATTTCCAATTGTAGTCTTTTAAAAAATGTGATCATTGCCTAGGTTTACTATGAGTACTATAACACACATGGATATATTTATATCCTACTTGATTATATATAGTTTTCCTCAGCAAGAATTTCTAAGGTTTTTTTTAATCCTTTATGTGTTTTAAACAATTATTTTGATTCACATTTTAATGTAACCTTTAGTAAACATTTACTATTTTTACCTTCACTGCTAGTGTAGAAGGGTGCCAACTTTGCTCTTCCTTTTTTTGTTTCATGGTATTTCTAGTTCTTCTTAAATCTTCCTAGTATTTTAAGTGAAAAAAGTCAGGGGAACCAATTAATTTGCATTTCTTTGAATACTACTTCTGCTGAACATATTTTACATTTATGGGCTATTGCATTTCACTATTAGTAAATATAATTTGTCCACTTTTCAATTCTGGTTTTATCTTTCGAATACTGTCTTAAAATTTCATTCACAAAAACATCATTAAGGATATTCAATCATAAATCCATTGCCTCTGTAATTTTTACTTTCTGATAATTTGTATTTTAACTTTAGTTAAGGCCTTCATAATGTTTTTATTTTTTAGTTGTATGAGAAAGAAATTTTTAAATTTTATGTCATCAGATATCAGTAGGTTTTTAAAATAATTTCTGGCATTGCTGCTTGGTTAGAAAGATTTTTGCTTTCTGGATTTTGTTTAATATTAATGCCGAAGCACTTCAGTGTTGTATGCCCTCTTTTAAAGTTTAGTGGAAGTGCTAGAAAACTGTCACATAAACATATTAAAACAGTGCAAAATGAGGAAAATCAATTACCTATAAGAATACTGAAGAATGTTTTTAAATACCAAGAAAATGATATTAGATTAATATGAGGTTACTTTGGGATAAGCATCCCCCAGCAAAATAAAGCTAAAGAATGGTATCCTACTCCTTTCAAAGAGTCTTCCAGTGAAATTCTTGGTATATTGACATTAACAAGAGCAGAGAATGGAAACAAAGTGTGGGTTTAAGAGTTAGTGAAAGAATTCATCAGATGTTTGCAGGGCCGCTGCCCTCTGCATTAAAGTCATTTTTCCTTATGTTGAGGAATATTATCCAAGTTACCAATGCTGCCAAATCGCTGCCCTCTTATGAATCAGCAAAAATAATCAGCTTTTAAAGAAAACCAACACTACAGAAAAGCAAAACTAGGACCCCCAAACAGTGGGACTAAAGTTCAAACTATAAGAAATCTTTGAATTATTTATTATTTGATAGCTCACAGATGTGTTAAAGGATAACAAATCCCCAAACCAGCAATATAAAAGGAATCAAGGAATTAGACCTCTCTATACTGATTGTTATTTTTTAAGTAACATTGTCCTTATTGCTATTTTTATAACATGTCAATTTTTAATAACTCTGATATTTGAGTTTAACATATGAGAAAGGAATTTAATTGTATTTTGTTTTGTTACTTAGCTTGTATAATAAAATCTATATCTGTTCCATTTGTTTTTACCAATTTTTTATTAGTACCATAGTGTTTTAAGTTTGTTCCTTATTATAAGTTTTACTCTCTGCTACCAGAAATACTTTATCATTGCTCCTTTTTTATTAATTATACCTTATATTTATTAAATTAAATTTTATGTGTAATTATTTTATCATTTTTTGAATCTATAACATCAAAAACATAAAATGTACTTTTTACAGATTTGATTCAACTCTAATGAATTTTTGATGAGTATCAACTGAGCAGACTTTTTAATATTTGATGTTTTCTATAATTTGGAGTTTAAATGTCCCCCAAAGGCCCATGTGTTAAAGACTTGATTCCCAGCCTACAGTGCTATTGGATATGATAGAACCTTAAGAGATGATACTTAGTGGGAGGAAATTGGGGCATGACCTTGACAGTGATACTAATGGACACTAATATCACTAATGGACAGTGACACTGTGGTACACTAATCTCTTGTTCTTTTTTACATTCAGCCATGAGGTGAATGGGCCTCCTTGTCCAGGCACTCCCACCATGATAAATTGTGCCACCACAAACACAAAGCAATGAGAACAATCATTCTTAGACTAAAATCTCCAATTTTCCAGCCAAAATAATCCTTTTTGGTTTTTTATTTTTATTTTATTTTATTTTTTGCACTGGGGATTGAACCCAGGGATGCTTTACTACTGAATCACCTCCACATCCATCCTTTTTATTATTATTATTTTTTTTTAAGACAGAGTCTCACTAAGTTGCATAGGCCTCACTAAGTTGCTGAGGCTGGCCTTGATCTTGTCATCCTCTTGTCTCAGCCTACCAAGTCACTGGGCTTATAGTCCTGTGCCTCCATGTCCAACCATTTCCTTTTTCTAACTTGATATTTGTTACGTATTTATGCAGTAATGGAAAGTTAATACATATTCTAAATCAGTAATATGATTTCTCTCTATCAGATGTTCTATGCCTTCAGTAAAATGGTTTTTGTTCCTCATGTATACAATAGTCTTATTTTAGGGCTATTGCTATCAGTCAGATATTTAGTTTTGCTCTTTTACACAGATTATTTTCCCAATACTTCCAAAGACTGATACGTACACACACACACACACACACACACACACACACACACACATTTTAGGAACAATAATGAATTTTTTAAAAACCCAGCATATTGAAGAGATTATTTATCTTCTTTTGAGGCATTATAGATCTTATCATATCATCTACAAGTGTCTATAATGTAATCTTTTCCTTTCTTTCACATGAATATCCCAATACTGGTTTTAATATTTATAAATGCATATAACATGTTCTATTTCAATTTCCAATACTTCCCCTTTCCCTACTCTCCTTCCTCCTCTGTCCTTTTCCTGTATTCTACTGATCTTCCTTTAATTCTTCTTTTTACTTATTGTTATTTTAATTGGTATATTATAATTATACATATGTAATTTCAGTTTTCTCAGCACCATTTGTTGAAGAGGCTATTTTTTCTCCAATGTAGGTTTTTGGCATCTTTGTTTAGTGTTCAATAACTATATTTATGTGGGTTTGTCCCTGTGTCTTCTATTCTGTACCACTGGTCTATTTTGGCGCCAGTACCATGTTGTTATTATTACTGTTGCTCTGTAATATAGTTTAAGTTCTGGTATTATGGTATCTTCTGCTTCACTCTTCTTGCTAAGGATTGCTTTGGCTATCTGGGTCTCTTATTTTTCCAAATGAATTTCATGGTTACTTTTTCTAGTTCTATGCTGGTGGGAATGCGAATTGGTGCAACCACTCTGGAAAGCAGTATGGAGATTACTCAGAAAACTTGGAATGGTACTGCCATTTTACACAGTTATCCCACTCCTTGGTTTATACTCAAAGGACTTAAAATCACTGTAGCAGTTCAATTCATGATAACAAAACTATGGAACCAAACTAGATAACCTTCAGCAGATAAATGGATAAACAAAATGTGGTTCATATACTACAATTAAGTATTACTCAGTCTTAAGGAAGAATGAAATTATGGCATTTGCAGGTAAATAGATGGAGCTGGAGAATATTATGCTAAATATAATAAGCCAAACCCCTCAAACCAAAGGTTTAATGTTTTCTCTGATAAGCAAATGCTAATCCATAATTGGAGGGGTGTGTAGGGAAGAATGAAGAAACTTTGGATTATGCAGAATGGAGGGAGGTTGTGGGAATGGGAAGGATGGTGGAGTGAAACCAACATTATTACTCTATATACATATATGATTACAATACTGGTGTGACTCTGTATGTACAGCCAGAGGAGGAAGAAGTTGTGCTTCATTTGTGTACAATGTGTGAAAATGTATTCTGCTGTCATGTGTATACACTAATTAGAACAAATTTAAAAATGAGAAAAAATTTGTAACTAGTGTATGTTCTCAGTGTCATTCCTATATAGTACAATGGTTCTTTGGTTCGGTGAACTAAAATATGGTAAGTATAGTCTTTTTCCCTATAATAAACACATGAATGTCAGAGCTCATGGTCTTCATTAAATCAATATTAAGAAGACTGCCTTAGTGTTTCATTGCCAAAGACAATATTTGATCTTATGGGTACATATTATTATATTTAGTGACTATCTTTATAATTCTTGTTTAAAAAATGAGCAAACTAGAACAAAAGGTACACTTCTATAAAATGACAATTTTTGATAATTACTATGATTATAATAATTTTCTTCAACCTATGTTTTAATAAATATGATGCCATATTAATAGTTATCCAGGATTGATGTTTATATTTCCCATGTTAAAGCATGCATAATTTTTACTGTATTGCTGGAACCAATATGCCATTACAAATTTAAGGATTTTCAGATGTGAATAATAGATTTACTATAGATCAAAAAAAATAGGTTGAGTTTTTCTCTCTCTTTTTTCTTTTTTCCCTTTTTACTTACTAGATGCAACATGGATGTGTCAGTTTTTTTGTTTCTGTGACCAAAATACCTGACAAAAACAAACTTAAATGAGTAAAGACTTATTTTGCCTCATAATTTCATAATTTCAGAGATTTCAGTCTGAAGTTGGCTGGCTCCAAAGTAGAAACATCATGGAAGAAGGGAGTGACAGAGGAAAGCTGCTCAGTTCATGGCAGTGGAGAAGCAGAGAGAGAGAGAGAGAGAGAGAGGAGAGGAGAGAAAGTTAGGGAAAAGATATACCTTTCTGACAAGTCCTCAATGAACTACTTCCTTCAACTATGTCCCACCTCCCACTAATCCATTTAGTCTTCAATGGATTAATCCCCTGATAAGGTCAGAGCCCTCATGATAAAATCATTTTCTAAAAACACTATCTCTGAACCTCAGTGCTGGTGATCATGCTTTCAACACAAGAGCCTCTGGGCAGAGAGAAATTCTAGATCCAAACCATAATAATGACTTTTTATTTCTTTTCTTTTCTTTTTTGGTAGATATTTTCCACCAAGCCATCTGTGTCCAACCCAACTCAGTGGGAAGGATCAGATAGTTCTTTGAAACTTTTACAATTTCTTACTTGATTACAAATTGTTTCATATGGTAAGTATCTTCAACACAGTCCTTTTTTTTTTTTTTTTTTTTTTTTAATGGGAGGGAGGAGGTACTAGGGATTGAACTCAGGGGCACTGAACCACTGAGCCACATCCCAGTCCTATTTTGTATTTTATTTAGTGACAGGAACTCACTAAGTTGCTTAGTGCCTTGCCACTGCTGAGGTTATCTTTGAACTCTCAATCCTCCTGTCTCAACTTCCTCCGGAGCAGCTGTTTTAACACAGTCCTGACCTTGAGGATTGTGATCAGCGGTGCCACCATATGATCCTTTTTCACTTTAGTCCTCACTTTCAGAAGTCCTCACTCCGTCCTTGTGCGACGAGGGAGATGTTTCAGGGCTCCAAGGAAAGATTCTCTTTATTTACCTCTAGTCTGATTTCCTTCTGTTACATGGTTCTCTTTTGTAGCAATTCCTCAGGAAAAAGATTCATTTTTAGCAAAGATACGAGGCCTCTCTAGTTTCCTGTAAGAGTGATAATTTCAACTATTATAATAGTTGATTTATCTTAGGAAGATACTGTGAGAGGGCCCATGAAAATCACACTTTAAGGATTGCCTTTATTCTTAAGTAGTCTTTATGCAATCTTTAAACAAAAATCAATCATATTTCAGCTTCATAAAATTTCTCCTAATTGTACCATGACATAAATGAATAACTACTTTCAGAATAAATAAATAGATATATGTAAACTAGCTTATAATTTTGCAGAATATTGCAAGAGATAAAACTCTAATAAGAATACCAAAGAAACTTTCAGTCAACAACTCTGAATTTTGTCTAGAGTCCTTTCTTCTGATAGAACACACTGTAAGACTGTATGATGGTGATGGTCTATTTCAGCTCTGGCATTGTTATGTTCCTGGAAAATTTTCTCCATTCTCAGTAACTTCTTCCAAAGCCTATTTTTTAATATTAACAAATGAGTTTAATGAAAATGATACCTTTAGAGTCAGAGAGTACGAATTTATTTTTAGGTGCTCTCTTTTAGTTGGTGAGTCACCTAATTTTATTTTTTAGCCTTTGAAATGATTAAATTGGCATTAGCTGTATGAACTACTTTCAGGAAAAAAAAATCACCGCATCTATTTCATATTGCAGTTTTCATGACTTGTTTTTGAATTAAAAATAAATTTCCAACATTTTTCAATTTGCATCTATGAACATTTGGCATCTTTTTTCATTTCTTGTTTACTTTTGACCATTGGATGGTAGAATCTTGCTGTGCTAATGATAATCTTTTTTTTTATCATTTGTGTTATTATTGTGCAGATATGTGTGCATGCATACGTGCAAGAGGGAAAAGTCTGGGACCTTTTCCTTTCTTTTAATTTTCTAAGAAATATGAACATTAGTGAGAATGGTAACTTAGATTCTCCCCCTTCATCTTGTCAACAGTATATTATATACATCCCTTTTGCTGAAATTTTAATGTTTAAGTGGGTTTTTTTATTAGGATGAGGTCTCAGAGTTTCTAATTCAGATGTCAGAGGTTGGCAGCAATATCAATAAGAAGCCATCATCAGGGCCCTTACTCCTAATTCTCATCCTGACATGTTACAAAAATAAGCATGATAATTTTATGGCCCCATTTTCTGCCTAAAATGTAACTACATTAATCTGAAAGACAGCTGATTTTTCAAGGTCAAAAGTGCTTAGTTACAAATTGATGAGCTATTATGCGTGTCTGTGGTTTTCTTGATGGCACTGTATTAATAATATGCGTGCAGAACAGGCCATAAAAATTCCATTTAAAGGTATTAAGGCATACTGGGACATTTAATCAGGTTAAAATTCCTGTCAGTTGGCTCCAGGCACGATGCTATTCAGCCAATGATCAACAAAGTGTGTGGAATATAAAGATGCATGCCTATTACATGAGTTCAGATTTCACTGAAATGACCTTTTTTGTTTTCTGCATCTAGCAAATGATTCAACTAAAATGCATTACAGTGGTATTCATTGTTTTAAGTAGCTCCTACTGTCTCCCAGTCTGGATTGTTTTGATTAGAAAATCAGGAGATAATATACTTGTAAAGGTGCTGACATTATTTCAAGGTAGGAGAAAAAAATCACTCAGTGATGAAATGTTTTTAAAATATGATTCACATTGTAAGCTTTCTTTCGTGATTTACAAAAGCTCTCTCACCAGGTGTGCACTATGCTCTTAAAAAAGCAAGAAAGATTAAATGAGAAAAGGCTATGGAAAGGTTTCTTTTGATAGCCTCTTTGAGTATACCTTGCAAGTTCACGGGGAATGCTATTTACGAGATGGGTTATAATACAAGAGAAATGAGAATTAGTCTGCACAAGTTTGTGCATATTATAAAAACAATGTCTTATTTTTCAGGTAAATGAAAGAATGAAGAATTCCTAGCCTATGAAAGTCTTCTCTCTTTTATTTGTGGATAAATAATAAAATTACAGATGGACATGTTTCTAATAATACTTCTATGTAATAAGCAAATGTCCCAACATTCAACTGGCAGCAATTACAAAGCTGCATGAAATTTATTTTTCTAATGTATTTATTTATGAAGATACTTATGCATTTATGTATGTATCTATTTTGTGTTACAGGAGATTGAATTGAACCCAGGGGTGCTCTATCACTGAGTTATATCCCCATCCCTTTTATTTTATTATTTTGAGACTAGGAGTTGCTAAGTTGCCCAGGCTGGCCTCAAACTTGCAATCCTCTACCTCGGTCTTTGGAGTTTCTGGGATTTTAGGCATGGGCCACTGTTATTAGCCCTCTATTTTTAAATGGTATAAGTTAGCTAAGATTTACACTTCTGTTTCATGCACATGTTTATATATCTGTATGAACATGAAAATATTTTAGTAATCTTCATGCTTGCCTACATGTTTATATATTTGTATGGGAGTGAAAATAGTTTGAGAAATACTATACTACATTGATTCTTTAAAATATCTTTCAGTAAACTGAATTTCATTAGTTTTTTACACTGAGGACAGTATAGATTTAGTTCAGAGAGCCAAATAGTCTTTCCCATATCTTAAAAAATTAAGTTCTTTCTAACATAATCTCACATATTGATTTTCTATTTAAATTAATACATGTTATTTATTTTCATACTTTTAGGTTAAAAAAAGAACAGAAAGTGCTATATTTCCTTCTCTCACCCAGTTTTCCCTATTAACATCTTACTTTGGTGTGATACATTTGTTACAATTGATGAACATTTAGGATTAAATAAAGCCTATGGTTTAAATTAAAGTTTACTCATTGAGTTGTATGATTCCCAAAGTTTTACAAAGTGCATAATATCATGTATCCGCCATGGCAAGATCACACTTGTCATATAAATCCCCTGTGCACCACCTAGTCAGCCATTTCTAACACTGCTTGTAAACCCTGGAAACCTCTGATCTTTTTACTATCTCTACTAGTTTGCCTTTTCCAGAATATTATATAATTGGAATCATACAATAAGTAGTTCTTTAAAACTGGCTTCTTTCACTTAATATATATTTAAGGTACTCTTATATTTTTTCATGGTTGGATGCCTCATTCATATTTATGTCCAAAGTTTATGCTTCTGTATGTAGCTGTAACACAGTTTACTTATCCATGGACAAATGAAAGGAAAGATTGGTTGCCTTCAGGTCTGGCAATTTTGAATCAAGCTGTTCTAAACAATCATGTGCTGTTTTCTTGCAGCTCATTTGGGTAAATACAAAACAGTATAATTGCTGGATTGTCACCAAATCTTTTAAATTCTTGAGAGTAACACATTTTAGTTTGATAAATTTCACTGTCAATTTAAAATATAATTTTAAAATTCAGTGATTTCATTCTGATTGATTTTCAAACATCAAAAGTAATTTACATTCTCAAATTACATGTAATTCCTATAAAATATCTATTTTCAATCATAAAGGATATGATAATTTCTGAGGTTATTTCTTTCTGTAAAATCTATGCTTTGTTTATTTTGATGTTTAATGAGAAATATTTAAAGCCTCCAAATTCCATCACTCAATCAATGTTTTACATCATTAATAGTGTCCTTTAATGAATTTTGTTTATCCATTAATGTATTAAAAGATTGGTAGCCCTTCTTGATCAATATTAAGAAATAATTTATGATTTTAAGTATCATATTTACCCATATATTTGGTTTGATTATTATCTAAAATACAGGACAAATGTTATGTCTGTTATAAAATATCAGTAACATGTTAATTTTGAGCACAAAGCTAAACAAAGTTATAAAATCTCAATATTTCATGAAAATTAAACAAGTTTATAAGTATATTAAAATCTTTTAAAAACACAGTTGTAATGGATTATTACCAGAAACTTTAAGTATATATTTTGAATCAGTAATAAAAATTGTGCACATATATGTACATATATAAACACACATACAACATATATGTACACTTATATATACATACACCATATGTCTGTGTGTGTGTGTGTGTGTGTGTGTATGCATAGTGCCGTGAAAATTGTTTTAAGCTATTTTATTTACCTCATTAACCTGTTGTACTTTATTGATTAAACCTTATGAATATTTTAAAATTGTGAAAAATAAACTCTGGCAAAGTACTTTTAGGCAAACTACTTGAGTTAAATTCACAAAGAATAAAATATGAGAAAGTAGAAGTTATTTGTGAAAAAAAATCAAACTCAAGTTTTCAGGGTAAGCAAGTAAAAAAGACAATTACATGATGTAGAAACTCAATATTTCTCTGTTCCAAATACCCATATTAAATTTTTACCTCAATTTCTCTTCAATGGATATGAACATATACATACAAATTTATACCTTCCATATTTCTGTGTATTATTTCTGAATTATATAATATCTGCATAATATTAGCATTTTGCTTTGTATAATTTAATAGGTATGGTTTTTATAAGATAACAAATTAACACTGTAAAGAGTGAAACTCTTTATTAATCTAATGGGCCTTGATTATATGTGGTATGCAGACACTACTCAGTCTTCTGTAAAAGCCTAAGTACAAAGTCAGGTGGAGTCATGAGGAGAATAGTACCAAAAGAAAGAACAGAAAATACAAAATAAACTAGAGAGTAAGACCATTGCAGTCAAAATTAATACCCTCTCCAAATTATGAAAATAGAAGCTAATAAAATGTTAGGGTCTGTAAACAAGTCAGGATGGTGCCTGGCATTTTGCCAGAGGGAGTGGTTTGTGAAGTAATGAGAGCAAGCCATTAAGTGTGGAGATTCCTTATTGGTTGACTGCTGTATCTAGTTTATGTTAATTAAGATAAGCTGTGTGGAATGTATATATACCCCTCCTGTCCTACAATAAATGGCTCCCACTCCTGCTGTATCAGTCTACACAAGTTGCTCGTCACCCACTGGTTATTTTGCTGCAGCCGAACTGCAGCAGATGGTGGCCCGTCAGGGGAGCCCCAGGACACTCGGGGGTAAGTGACGAAAAAAAAAGCTGTCTGTCCCTAGAAAGATAGGACGGGAGCAAATCTGCTTGTCTCCAGATAGGGCAAGGAAAAATGGCCATTTTGAGAAAATGGAGATACAGTATGTTTGTGTCTTGTTTTGTCTCAGTGTATTCTATTGTCTTTGTGATGAAAATCAATGTACACAAGTTGCTCATCACCTCCCCCCCGCCCCGCCCTGGTTATTTTGCTGCAGCCAGACTGCGGCAATAATTGGTGAAAACTTACCAATGGGCAAGACATTGTTCTAAGTAAGTATCTCATATGATTTTCTGTTTTATAATCACAAGAGTTGTGTGAGGTTGTAATGTTTAATGAGAAATATTTAAATATTTTTATTTTTAAAAATATTTTTACCATTTGTGGAGGAAACGGAGGCTAAAAGATTAAGTAATTTTCCAGGATCACTAAGATAGCAAATGCTGAAATCATAACACAACCCAAGAAGATCAATTCCAATGACCATGATACCCTATAAACTGTTCTCTCTGTGTCTTATTTGATACAATCTATATATCTTATATTGTGCATTGTCTTATATTCTGTACTCTCTCTTATATTCTGTAACATAAGATGCAAGAAGTGAGAAGATTATGCGGATAATAGATATTAATTAGTATAACTCTAACCTGTTTCCTGTCTCTCTGCTTCTAGTTAACCTATGTTGCAGTGTCTAAAATATCCAATTTTGATAAAGGTAGTAAGATTGTAAACATGCATTATTTGGGGCAAGGCACATTTTTAGCAGAATTACAGATAACTGAATTATGATTTTAACAATGAAAATACAGAAGGAGAGAGAGTAAATAGTCTTTAAAACATGAAGTAGGTATAAAGGATCAAAACATGCTTCTCTCTAGTTTTTCTCCTTCCTTCCTTGAATGTTTATTGAATATGTCTGACTATATTCCATATACTATGAAACATAACAATACAAACACGAATAGGACAGTTTCTAGTCTTGAAGATTGACTAGTATAGAAATAATAGAAAGAGGCAGAAGTTCCCTTTTATGTGTTAAAAAAAATGTTGTGGCCTTCTGAGCAGAGCTTTGTAATAGTACACTGGAAAGGGGTGTGATTTCCTGAGTGGGGAATAGGAGAACACTAGAGAGAAGAAGAGTTTGATCTGAGTTTTTATGGGAAGGTAACACAGGCACAGGGGAGCATATACTCCAAGGACAGGATAGTGAGCACATTCAAAGCATTACAAAATTTGTGGCCACTGGAGGAATGATGAATATTTATTGGTATGAGCAATTCCAGCATGGAAAGGTGAACTTAGAGTTGTGAACATAGATTGGAATTAGACTTTGAGGAACTCACAGTTTAATCTATTGAAGTACAGGATTCATACATGTTGCAAAACAGAAGACTTAGACAATCATAATTGTTTTAGCAGCACAATTCTCATAACTATCTAGAAGATGGTTTGAAGAGAAAGGGAGTTGGCTATTAGCAGACAATTAGAAGATAATTGTGGGATCCAGGAAAGAAATAAGGAAGCCTTACATTAGTGGATGTACAGAACAGAGCCTGGGTTGAAACAAAATAAATAAGAAACCATTGCATAGATTGATTAAATTTAGGTCTCCTCCTACACTATTTGACCTGGAATTATTATTATGTTAAGGTTTTAACATTCCCTATTAACCCAAACTTAATGTTTTTATTACATTTGAAAACTCAAATTATAAAATATAAAACTCAGCATAATATTCAGATATAATATATAATATTCAGATATAATTTTATATAATTTATTTATAACTACCTACATTAAGTTTAAACCTTATTCAAACGTAAGAGAATAAAATAATTTTACTGCCTTGATAATAAAGATAATATCATCCACATTCACTGATTGCTTCATAAGTATGAAAAACTGTTCTAAGATTTTTGAAATAACTATTATATCTACCTGCAAGAAAGCAAAGCTCAGAGAAGTTTTGTAAATTGATTAAGGTGCTGTTGTGAGTTATCCTTTACAATTATGTTTCAAATGCAGGTCTATCTGATCCAAGTGTATGCTCTTTAAAACTAGAAGATATGGTTTCCCTCAAAAATTTTTATTTATTGAAAATGCTTTTTATTTATTTATGAAAATGCTTTTAATAATAATAATAACTTGGCTTTTAATGATAATTTTTTTTGTATTTAGTTGATTCTATATTTTTTGTTAGCCAGCCATAACTTGGCTTCATTGACATAAAACATAACCTCTTCAGAAAGGTATTTGATAGCTCATTAATAATGACTAAAATATCTTTGTTGCATTAACTTTGGCATTGGTTTTCCTTAATATAGAGGTGAAATTATTTTGCCTAACTGCACCCGTGGTTGTTGAGCAGGAAAACTCACTTGTAAAGGCTGCATTTGGACTTGTGTTTGGACTCAAGTTTGAGTTCAGATTATGAGCCTCCACTAATCTAGCCACAAGAGAAAATTGTAAGATGGTAATATGTACCAATTGCATGTCTTTAATATTAATGTTCAGCTTAAAAAATTTATTAATAATTTCCAACAATTTTTGTATGTTTTATATAATGCTTTTGTTCTTTTCATTTAGTGAAGGAATTTTGCTGAAGTTCTTTTCTTCCCTGAATTTGTAGCATTGACAAATATTATATGTGTTGTCAAAATTCAACCACTTATTTAGTGACATTTTCGCTTTAAGCTATGCCCACTTTCAGGCTCTGAGAAAATTTTAAGGAATATTTTTGAGTCTAATAGGTCAACAGTTTATGAAAGGAACAAAAAAGTACTTTGTGCAATTTATTTAAAAGCTGTACAGGAAATGTCATGATAAAGATTAGACAATTGTTTTGTTCAGTAAAAATGCAATTTTGACTTATATCACAAGAGTTCACCAACTCAACATTTATGTTAAGTGTTATTAATTCTTTTAAAATAATTTAAAGATTATTTGATGTCATTTATTGATGGTGATAATTGGTATAAATAATTCCAACATGTATTAATTTACAAATGCTTTAATTAAAAATTTGGGTCAGTAAAGGTATGAGGGAATAGCAGAGTTGATTTTATAGAGTATCCTTTTATATTAATTAATGTTTATTTTAAGCAATTTTAGTGAGAAACTCTAGACTCCTGATTGAATTCCTCTTTTCCTTTTCTTCCCTCATAAATATTTAACACTTTGTGATTGTACCATCACTTAGCTTTACATTTCCAAAAAAAGGCCTTTATGATGTATCTGAGGGATAATGGAGATTGAGGTCATGTAGTTTCAAATAGCTACTTGCTGAAAGCAGCAACAACGTGCAGCAGGAATAGATTAATTGACCTCATGGATCATTCTTCATTCCTTTTAAACCAACATGTGAAAGTATGTAAAAAGAGCATTGTTTATGTGTAGAAGACAATGTAAAAAATATTCTGTAATCTTAAGTGATTATATTTCCATTATATATTTTATAATTTATCTTTTAATTGATTAAGCATTTATTACAGGGAGACAACAATTTTGACCATCAAATTAATTATTCCTGGTAACCTGAAGTAGCTTCTTAAATTACAATGGGTCTTTATTAAAAATCTGTTCTCTATCCTTCTATGACATATGGTTATCTAACATTCCTTTAAAATAAAGTTTCACATTTAGCACCATTGGAATCACTATTGCACAGAAGCCCATGAGAACTCATCGCACAACAGTATCAAGACAGGGTAGAATAATATAGTATCAGTGATCCTGTAAAACTGAAAAGCAGATCTGAGGGCTTATTTTCAAAAGACCAAGAAGCTGCTGTTAGGCTGCTTTAGAACATTTTGTCTTTTGTTTTCAGATTTTAGTTGCAATTTGGATGTTGTGTCTTGAAAATTTTTTCTGTTTCAGTTCCTTGGAAGGTGCAAGTTTTTAAAAGCTTTTCTAAAACTATTTTTTATGGACTATCCTTAGGTTAAAGAGAATGGAAGTTAATATGTGATCCAACTAATAGATGGCCAAGAGTAGAATAAATACTATCAAACAAACCTGTTAATACCTAAGCATAAACATTACAGGATGATGCTGTATGTTGCCAAAGAGTGAGATTCCACCAAGGGTTCTCTGAGGGGAACACCTCCACTAAGAGATGACTTACACATGCCCACAGTTCATTCCAGACTCCCAACATCTTCTTTTCTGTTGTCCAAACTGATGGGGCTAGGGAGTGAGAATGGGGAGCAGTGAAACAATGTTCAGCACAGCTGAAGATTTCTCACTAATCTGAAGAAGCAACATGAAATTTTCAGTCACATGGAGAGTATTTTCTCTGTAGATTTCATGTGTTCACCAAATTTAGGTTCTACGTGAGTTATTATTAATGGTGATAATTGTATAGGTAAAGTTCAGGTACAATATCCTTTACTATCCAAGCTGTAGCTTTCTTTGTAGGTCGATGTTCTTTGACTGTTACTACCTACCATAGTCTATGTTTCAAATTAAGATGCATATTTTTTAAACCCATTTCAGGATATTTCATACTCCAAATTTATGCATGGTACTAAGGGATTTTCCTTTTAATTTTTTTTTAAGCCAGAAGGCTCTTAACATATCAGTGAGTCATGCATCTTACACATCTTTCTCAACAAGATGTGTATTTCTTCATTGTATTTTTTTTTGCATGTAGAAAGAGTCTCAAGATCTGAAAATAAATAGTAAATTGTTTTGAGTGAACACAGACCTCATGAAGTATCAGTTTATCATTTTATAATGAGTATACAGAAAGTATTTATTAATAATTATTTACTAAACACTCATAAAGTATGTAAGTAGGCACATAGGAAATGACAAAAAGACAAAAGCCTTTATCAATATATCTTTTTTTGTAATGGCTTTATAATAATTAGGGAGACAATATATATGCATAAACATGACAGTGATTACATATATGTACATTGTGTATAAACACAATTCTACTATTCAGAATAACTAATGGTTAGAGCTGAGAAAAATTCTATAAAATAATATAATTTGTAATACAGTGTGAACATAAACATAAAAGTAGAATAAATTCTGAAACTTTGAAATTTCAAATTCATGTTTTTTTAAAATTTTAATGTTATATTTGTTGCATTAAATTTTTGCTTTGCAATTAATATTGATCATATATAGAGAAGTATTACCGCTGACAATTATAATCTTTCAGAAAATGTTTTTTAATCCTTAAAGTGCCCCTTACTGTAAATAACTATCTTAACATCTTTTCATTGAATTATAGGTTAATTAAAAATATATAAATTAAATAGTTTCAGTGACATAACTACATTAAAAATATAACAAAGATACCTTAATTATTTCTGTATAGTAGCAAATATCCATCCTTTTATGACACTAAAAAAAAGCTATGATCACAATTAAAAAACAATCAAAGAAGGTAAATTTCTGATCTGGATGGCAATATTAAAGAACCAACAGAAAGTTAATAAATAAAATTTCATATTATTTAATTATATTCTTCATATTGACTCCTTAGAGCATATTTTTCCTTGAGAAATATATCTCCATTTGAAATAAAAGGCCAAATTTTAAATTTTGTAGTAAAATATACTGTAGTTTTCAAAACATAGATATATAATACAATTCACATAATCCAAACTATATGTTACATGAATTTAAATATTGTATTAACAAAGATGACAAAATCTAGACAGAAAAATGTGCATCTCCCACAAAGGGAAAATAATTTAAAATCATGTCCTTCATTGATCTTCTCAAATACACGTTTAATTCTAATTTCTTTTGTTCTCAGTCTTGATGTTCTAAAACTCATTTTCTGTGAAAAATATTCTAAGGATATTATAGTCTTTATTGATTGCAAACATTGCAGAAAATATAAGAGTTAGAATTTTAAGCTTGATATTTGAAATGTGATTGAAGTTCCAGAACTTTATAATGAGTTTCTGCAGGTTGGTCTTGAATTCTATTTTCTTGAAAATATTAATTATACTACTATTGATTAGGCTTCTCTCCTGAATCTTTTCTTCTTTATCTTAGTATTTATACATCCTAGAAAAACTTTTTCCTATCTAATAAAATATTTGTGTAAATACTTATGAAAACTTGTCTTAGTATTATAAAAGTATATCTGATGCTTCTGGTAATGAATAAAAAAAATTTAGAAACAGATTTCATAATCAAAATTTAAAAAAAAACACAAAAAGAGAATAAAGTATAGACATTTATTTGTGAGTTCAGGCCTTCATTTTTATCATGTGTGCTGTATTTAACAATACAGAAGTCATAACCAGGTAGCAGGCAAGAGTTAAAATACAAAATTCATTCATATTTATAACATTGCATGATTTTTAACAAAAATTTTGATAAAATATGCTTTACTGCAAAAAAATAGTTTAACACTACATCTTTTCAATTGTCTTATAATTTAGAGGGAGAACGTTTGGTAATACTATAACAGGAGAAAAGGCAATAGAGGGAGATCAGTTTGAAGAAGTCATGATATTTATGGGTCAGTCTTCACAACCCAGGTGTAGGTTAGGTGAGCTTCCTTAAAACATATCATAGACTATATATATTTTTTAAGCCATAAAATTGACAACAATACTATATGGGTGTATTGGCGATATCATTTTTAATTTTTTTTGTTGTTGTTCTTGTAGATGGACAGAATGCCTTTAATTTATTTGTTTATTTTTATGTGATATAAAGGATTGAACCCAGTGCCTTGCACATGCTAACCAAGCACTCTGCCACTGAGCTACAGCCCCAGCCCTGTTGATATTATTTTTATAACTTATTAGTGTCTTATAATCTATCCTTGATTTATTTGTTTTTGTGGTAATTTTTAAAAAGCTACTTAAAACAATAAATGCAATATATGCTTAAGAGTATAAATGGAAGATAGATTAAAATCAAAACAACACAGGAAAATGAGATTACACAAAACAGTTGTTTGTAAAATCTAAACTTAAAATTGTATATTTTATTAGAAAAAAGTGAAACTAAAGAAATTTTTGAAATTAAAATTGTATTATCAAACAAGAAACATTAGATTCTAATGAAATTCTCCTGAAGTTAAAAGATTATGAGAAAAAGTATTTTTAGTTAAGTTTTTATTTTTAATTTTTTTCCAATTTTATAATACCTCCTGATTTTCTGCTATAAAAAAGTAAATTAGCATACTTTTGCTCTACTTCCATCTCCTTGTTGTTCTGCCAAATTTTTAACTCATATTTTTAATTTTACATATTGTGTATTTATAATTATGGCATACATTAGTGCTGTTCATAAATATTTCTCATGCTCCGCTTTTTAAACATATGGTAGAATTTTACTTTATATCCTATTCTCAATCTTTTCATGTTACCATGATAAAATATCACAAACTGGGTGGCTTAAATAACAGAAACCTAATTTTACACTTTGGAGACTAGCAGTTCAAAAATCAGAGTAACAGCATAATGAGAGCTCTCTTCCTGGCTTCCAGACAGCTGACTTCTTGCTGTGTCCTCACATGGGCTTCCTTTGATGATTTTGCATAGGATTAGGTGAGGAGAGGTGGGGAAAAAAAAGAGACAGTGAGCAAGAGAATCATCTCCTTATAAAGTTAACTATCAGAATCTTAATTACCTTCTAAATGCCCTGTCTCCTAATACAGATACAGTTACATTGATGTATAGAGCTTCAAAATATGAATTTACAAAGGACAATCCCTGATAGAATTCAAGGTAGCTTTGTGAATTCCTTGGGGAGAAAAAAGAATGTAGGAGATAATTTTAAACCCCTGTCTGACTTGCCAGGTTCCATTCTTGGTGCTGCAATGAGGGTAGAAGTTCTGTAGAGAGGAGGCCTATCCGCAATCTGGTGATCTAAGGGTCTACCATAGACAGAGCTCATGCTGGAAAACAAGCAAGGAATAAATAAGGTTTGTTGTACTAAAGCCACTGAGATATTGTAGCATGCATTGCTATAGTGTAACTTAGCTTATCTGGATGCAAGTACTAAACTGTATGATTTGATCTTCATCAGTAGTTCCACAGTCTTAGTCTTGCAATCACATGCTAGCTATTTATTTATTTATTTATTTGCAGCACCACTTTACTTTCATCTAGTATTATGTAATTCACTATTGAATAATTTTGTTTTAAAAACTTAATGTTCACCGTTGTGTTATTTCTTTCCTAGGCAGTTCTATTCGTTTTTTTTAAAGGTAGAAAATACAACAATATGGTTCATTATCTTATGGACATATCTCCATTCTCCTTTTATCATTGAATTCTCTTTAGAGAAGTCTGAAAAAAGTCCGATATTTCCCTCTTACATCTCACCTGATTTTCTGTTGGAAAGAACATGGATGTTTAATTTATTTTCATTGAGAAGTATTATACACATATGGATAAGTAAACAAAACATGAATGATGACATAATGAATATTAAAAAGCCACCTTCCAGGTAGAAAAATAGAATACTTCCAGAATCATAGCTTGCACTTCAAGAAGACTTTCAACATCTTCTCTTTCTGCTCCCCCTAGACTTGTAAAAATACTCTAACATCTTGGTTATTACTTCCATGCTTTGTTTATATTTTATCATCACTGTGTGAGTGTATGTATGTATGTATGCATGTATGTGTTTAGTGATATTATGCATATATAATTAGCTATATGTATATTTATATGCACTGATCTAGTTTAATATTTAAAATTAGAAAACAAAATTGGGTAGCAATATATCAAGAAAGAGATAAAGAAAAAAATCCTAAATATTAGAAAATATATGTTGGGGAAAAAAACTTTTTTTTTCCTTCTTCTTGGTACTGGAGATTGAGCCCAGGGGTACTTTACCATTGAACTGCATTCCTAGATGTTTTTATTTTTTATTTTGAGAAGGGTCTTGCTAAATTGCTTAGGACTTTGCTAACTTGCTGAAACTGGCCTCAAACTTGAGATCCTTGCACCTGGCTAAAAACTGGTTACTTTTAATGAAAATCAGGATAAGGGTAAAATTTAGATAGAACGTTTAAAATTGCTTTACAGTTTCATGTCAGCGATACTGGAGCATAATGATACTACTCAAGCCTGTTACTGTTTTAAAAGAATTTCATTCTACATTTTTGGTAAATTATAGTTATCCATGCATTTGGATACCATGGGATAGATAGAAAGAAGAATATTGGTGTCTATAGTACATGAGGAGAGCTAGATTCTTTCATGGCAAATATGGATTCTTTCAACTTCTATAATATATTCTGAAAAAAAATTATTTTGTGATGATTTAAATTGCTCAGGGAAACACTACTGTTAGAAAAAAAATAATGGGTTTTTATTAGAAATAAAATTTTAAACTATTCCTTATTTTACAAATAAGGCATTTTTAGCATATAGTTTACCTAACAGTTTATTTGGGGGTGTGCAGAGAAGAGAAAAATAGAGAGCTACTTAATAGGTTTTCTCTGAAGAATCAGTACCATATGTTCATAAACAATTAATCTGAAAAAGGTTTTTCTATTTTCCCTCTTTGTGGCTTATTTATAGATTGTTTGGAAGCTTAAAACAGTTTATGATACAAAGAGAAAAGGTTTTAGAATGTACTAATAAAAGTTTTTGGGCATATTGGCTTTTCTTCACTTGACAAAACACAAGATTAATAGCAGACATATTTAAATCCTTTGGCTATATTTGGGAAATAAAATTGCAAACCCAGAAATGGTGACAAAGGCTTTTAAGAGATTTCTAATACTTTCTCTGTAATTAAATTTTGATTATAGATTCATATGTGACATAGATTTTTTTATGCATCAACATTAAGATGTTAACAAAGCGTGTACATTATTAATGGTTTAATTCTTCAGGAAAAGAGTAGATTTATTTTAAAAGAATCTTTCAAAAATTCACAAAGTTTTTTTTCCATTACTTTACTTAGTGCCATAAAGATTTTCTTTTCTCTCTGACCTTTACAAGAACACAAATTTAAAGCTTTAAATACCGAATGTCAGAATACTTTCCTGGAGGCAGAAGGAGCGCACTTATAGCAGAGCTATTACACAGCTCACATACCTATAGTTTCTGCTCTAGGAAATAAAAGGTTAAACACACTTTTCATAACACAAAAGCCAAACGGTGACAAATGGAAGGGCATGTTTTTTAACCTCTTTTTATTATCTGTAATGTTGAAGAAATACTAGAGTGAATAAGACATTTTAAATGGGAAATTAAATTCAAAAGATTGTGTCTGACTAACATGCATGACATCTTATGTCCTAGTAGCAAAGAAAAAAATTTGGAAGTCATTGTAACAGTTAAGACTATCACAAAAGAATTTTAATTACAGGGCAATATTTTGATGTAAAGGATAAATGGGAAATTTCAGCCATTCATATTCAAAATCGACCTAGCAAAATCTTGCTAGGGATATGTGATTTACACTTACTGTATATATTAATGCATTTAAGTATTTTAAATTCTGCCTTCCACTTTGTAGTCCACAGTAGTTGATTATTTCTTATTAACAATGACAACTTTCAATTTTAAATATTACAGGAAGCTTTTCCCCCCTTTCATCTTTATTGAAAGAAGTATCTTTTACAGACAGAGAAGTGTTGACTTTGTTTTACTATTTCTTATATTTGGAGCCTTTACGTGTTAAAGAATCAACTTGGAAAGCAAGTTTCTACACTGATAATGAAGATATATAGAATAAAATGTTGATAAATAAGATAATTAAACTGGATTTGAATGTTGAAGGATCCTATGGGCTATCTGAGGATATGAAGGACCAAAATCAGCTTGTCAAAATCAGAGATATCTAAACAAAGAGTATGATGCAAAAATATTTTATGAAAGGCTAAAAATCATGCAACATTAAAAAGGTTCCATTTTTCTAGGTCAGAGAAATTCAGATGCACATGTTATTTAACTTTCTGATATTGAAGTTACATTGCACATTATCATGCTACCTTGCCCAACAGAAATGTAGAAATCTAAATGTTAAGTGTAAAATACCACTAGATTTTAAAACTCAGTAGAGTTGAAAAAAAAATGTGATATACTTAATCAACAATTTTTATCTTCACTAAACAGTAACATAATATTTTGAATATTAAACTTACTTTCATCTGCTTCTTTTTACCTTTACAAATATGCCTCTAGAAAATATCAGATTACATATGGGGCTCAGAAAATTATTGTCAATTGATAAGACTGTACAAACATGAAGAATGATTTTTATTTTACCTAAAAATTTCTGATTACTAAATTGATCAGGAAGATTGACCAGCACCATCTAGCAATGTTTATAACTTTCTCTTGCTATAAATCATAACCTTCTTTCCTTCAAGAGGGACGCGGTTAAGTTAATTTGAGTTCTTCATTTCAACACTTTAACATTTAGATGAAAAATTGTATGTATTTTTTGGATGTTTGAATTATGGCTATTTGAATTATTAATTATTTTAGGAACTAAGTTATGAAGAATTGAGAAATGTCTAGACTTAAAGAAATTAAAACTTAAATGTAGCTGTAGCTTTCTCTCCAAATAAATATTTTCATGTAAAAAAAGAAAATACATTGAAACTCTCAAATCTCAGCCTGAAAATCTGTACATAAGATTTTATAAGCCAAACCATTTGGTTACTGTTTACCATTTTTTGAAAATATTCTATAATCACAATCTGTATTTTACCTGAGCGCCCCATAAATGCTACTGGATAATATTAAATATATTTCATGTTATATATTTAGAACATATAAGATAATATATTTAAAAGGATCTTAAAACTTCTTTGGACTTTAGTTGAACTAGGGAGGAAAAGACAATGTGAAAAAAAATAGCAAAACCTCTTTCAGCACTGTTAGTCTTTGGTTTTGAATTGGATTTATAAAAATTAGGTGTAATCTTATAAATATACTAATGTGTTTTCATATTTTGGTTTTGTGTCTACAAATTATTTTGAAATACAAGAAAATATGAAGTCATTAATGTTTTCCTTGATTTGACTTTTTCCTCCACAGAGTAGTTTCCAGGTTTTTCAGTAGTATAAGCATATAAATTTTCTCCTTATACTTTAATGATTATGAAAGTCTGTTTCTTCAGTATGAAATAGTCTTAATGTCATTAATTTTACTTGGCAACACACAACTAACATTTCATCCATAAAATATTGAATAAACCTAAAATTTTAATATCTCCTGTATATGTCTTCAAATTATCCAGTGATTTAAGAATTAAATGACAATATCTATATTACTATAAATTAGTCACAGAAATATATATGTATACTTTAGATGCATTTCAAGTCAATTGACTCAAAGACTTCTATTTTTGTGAGTATAATGCCTAGGTGCTTAGTATATGTGAGTACAGCATATTCATCTTTGTTAGTTAAAATGTAATTGTTGCATTATTTATAAGGTAAATGTACAAGGAAAGACAATTAAAATAAAAACATAAAACAAAATCACTTCTATTTTTGATCAAAATAGGAAATATTTCATCATTTTGGTTTTAGATATCCATCAAAAAAATCTCCTGTAGGGAAAAGCCTGATACAAATCCCTTCCTCTTGCTTTTTCTAACATGTACAATGAGCCATTGATCATCTAATCTTCACTGTTCAATTGATATAATATGCTAATTAGGATTTAAGACCATAGCTTTTGCATCATTTTTATGATGTCATAATGAAAAGAAGCCTATGTGTTTTTCTTTTTATTGAAGATATTGCACTCAATTATGTAAATCTTGTATTTCTTGAAGCATGCACAAATATAAATAACTCTAATAGTGTCTTTTCAGAGCAAACAAATGTTCTCTGCCATAAACTGGATCACATGGTTTGAAATCATTGAAAGAATGATTTCTGAACTTTATAGCTTATATAGTAGTAAAGAACATAGTTGAGAAGATAATTCAACCTTTATTATAAATACTGCACTTTACAAAATGTCCTGGAAATTTTCATTTGGATTTCAACAACTCCCATCATACTTCGTATAGAAGACTCTTTTTTTAACCAAAAATAAAAAGAAAACATAAGTAGATTAATCTCACTGCAAGATTAAGCAATCTTAATTTGATCATATGCATTTGATTTGTGTATATTTTGCTGTACATTTATAGGATAATAAGAATGGGAAAGTTAGAAATATAAATTGCACTTTTATATGTATTCTTAAAATTTATGTATCTAATCCATATGAAAATGAAATTGAATAATGACAGTTCATGGTTATAGAAGAAACATAAATTTTCCAAATATTTTTTAATTACTGAGAGGATATTTCAAATGTGATCAATATTTTTCAGTTAATTCCATGTGATCTCTTAAGATTTATTTTAAATGATGTTGCTTCATTTTTTTCTTACCATTTAGAATGCAGTGGAATATGAGAGATTAACATGAATTAGTACCATTTCAAATGTACCTCCCCCCTTTTGGTGACCTCTGAAATTTATAATTTTACATGCTGTTTTAGTCAGCTTTTCATTAGTATGACTAAAATAGCTGATAAAAACAACTTTGAGGAGGAAAAGTCTATTTTGGCCCACAGCCTTAGATGTTTTTAGTGCATGCTCTGGGTCCAAGGTGAGACTGAACATTTGTCAAAATGGTGTGGTGGAGGAGAGCTTTTATACTCTTGATGTCGGGAAGCAGAAAGGAAAGAGCCTAGGTGACAAGGTATAATTCCCAAGGGCAAACCCTCGTGACCCACTTCTATAGCCACATCCCATCGGCACAGAGGAACTGCAATCTTTTCAAATTAGTAATCTATCAAATGGATTAATTCACCAATTACCTTATAATTCTCATAAGCTAATCATTTCAACTCCAAATATTCCTGCATTCATACAGACGTGTAAGAGGATACCTTCTAGTCAAATGCTAAGACATGACATGATTTTCTTAAATACATCAGATGTATGATCAATTTTCAAAACAACCACAAAGTATGATAGTTATTTCCTAAGAAAAACAGAATCTAGCCTCTTCCCTTTAGGAAAGCTCTAGTAGATTTTGGCTTTCTCTTCATTTTGTTTAGGTGCCATTTATCTATTATTATAAACTTAAAGTTTAAGAGATGTCACAGAAACTCTTTAATTTCTTCACACTTCCATTTGTATTTAAAACCTACATAGTTAAGGATTAACCAGTTAAAAATACTGCAAAGGACAATGAAATATTTTCTCAAAAATACATTTTAAATAGCTTTATTTGCCCTTTTGAATTCTCTAAAACTCCATCATGTATAGAAGTGTTAGAGATATTGTAGTAGAGCCTCAAAATTAGAATACTATACAGATATTAGAATGAAATAATGTTAATAAATCTCAAGTGGAAGATAGCATTAACATTCTCAAAATTTTGTATTTCCTGCTATTCAACCTCTTTGCTATTGTGGTTCCATCTAATAATAAGATGTATCCTTCCCTAAGCTATTGATATTGAGCTCAGAATATGATATATTTTGTTCAATTAAATGCTAATGGACAGGAAATGAGTATGTTTTGGTATGGACACAGGCAAATGGGCTTGCCCTCTTACATTTTGTGAGTTCATGTAAATTTGAAAAAAAAATTACATAGGTAAAATACCATTAATAAATTTCCATATCAGATGTAACTAAACAAACTATCTGTGGTTTAAGACTAAGCACATGCATAATCAAATGCACTGAGAAAATTCAAAGATTCTTTGAACTTTTGTAGTAAAAAAAAAAATAATATGGTTGAGGAATGGAGAAGAGGGAGCACAAAATCATACAATTTATAAATCTGGAAATTTGATTATTATTCTCTTTTGAAAATAAAATTGTATACAACTTCTGTAAGAGAGTCTTTACAAAACCAAACAGAATTACATTGTTTTATTCATCTTTTAATTCCCACACACTAAACATAGTATTTAGAAACTACTAGGCACTTAAAAATATGTATTGCATTGAAATACAAAGAACAGCATCTTATTTGGGGGTGTAGTCACAGTTCAAACAGATATATAGGACACCCCTTGCATATACTGCTCACTATGGCTTCATGAAAAATTAGAAAATACAGAATAAACTTATAATTTTTTCTTCTTTCTTCTTTTTTATGTTTTATTGTTTATAAAAACTATAGCTTAGTTATAATTAAAATGGTTATTATGAAAGATAGCAGTAAAATAATATCATAAATTTACTTCTGCAATAGAAATCTGAAATGTATTAATAAAGCACTTAATAATAACTCTCTGTAACAGTTGATAAGAAACTATTGGCAAGAGTGCAAGAGGTAGAGCCAAGAAAAAGACAGGCTAGAAACAGTGTGCCCTGTGGGTGCTCATTAAAACTTATGGCTTGATTGATTGACTCACCTGAAAAATGTCTCAGAGAATTTTGATCAAAGTATTGAGTTCTTAGTAGGCATTCATGACACTGGACTTAAAAGGTTCATATGTTAATAGAGAAACTGAATCCTATTGATAATTTTATTCAGTGAATTCTAGTTTTCTGGGGAGCAGGATGGCAAATATATTTGAAATTATCACATTTTCAGAGATGAGCCCTTTAGAAAAGGCATGTCTGGTTCGTGACCACAATCATAGGCCTCCAATACTATGACAGTAGTTCCTACCTAGACTTTGGTCCCAAACTTCTTTTAAGAAAGCAGTGATTTATCTTTGGTTTTCACATTGAGTGTTGACTAAATTTTATAGTTTATAAAAGCTATCCCTTTATGGTCAAATTTGGAAACTTATATTCTGTTTTAAAATAAAAAGACCCTTTCAATTTTAAAATGTGTTATCCACATGAGATTAATTTTTAATATCTTTTAGGCTACGATTATATTTTTACTTTTCTCAATGCTTTTTTTTTCCCTTTCGGCTATTAGAATTCCCAAGTGTTTGTTTATACTATTTCTTTTCTTTTCTTTTTTATGGTAGAATTCCACATTCTTTATTGTATTGTTTTTGCTTTGATTTTGTTAACTTAAAATTTACTTAATATGACCTATTTTCTTTTGATTTTTTATTCCTCTTCTAAGTTAAATTAAATACTTATATTAATAATTTCCATTATTTATGTTATAGGTATTCAAACCAACTATAAAATATTACTTGGATATACTTTTATTATTTTAGCATTTAGTTTTTTACTTTTTTCCCTACTAATTCCTTTATTTAAAAAAAAAATTAGAGTTCTTTTCCCACTTTAACATGGAAATTATAATTTCCATTGTTTTAATTTCCAGGTTTTATTTATTTATTTATTTATTTATTTATTTTCCTGTTTATTTTTAAAAGTTTTATTGTAAAAATATGGCTTAGTTATAATTAATCATTGTAAAACAAATAAGTATAATTATGTAGATATTTACATCTATTAAATATATATAATTTTGTCTATATAGATAGAGATTTATAAAATCATTCCTTTGGTTGAAACCTATAAGGGAAACTTTCAAAGATAGTATATTTTCACTAGAAATAAAAGAATGCTTATGGAAAATGCTTTCTCATACTTTCCCAAGAATATTCTTTGACAAAGAATATTAGAAGGAATGACTAGTATGGGTATAGTCTTGGGGATAAAACAAATTAAAAAAAAACACTTTTTACTTAGATCCACAATATTTTTTGCCCACTGTCTATGCTCATCTATAGAAACTACTATCCTTTTAAAAATGAGAATCCAAGAACAACATTATTTTGAATGGAAAAAAACTAAAAGCATTTTTTCTAAAAACAGGAACAAGACAAGGTTTCCCACTTTCACTGCTCCTATTCAACATAGTTCTTGAAATTCTAGCCAGAGTAATTAGGCAAGAGTAGGAAATTAAAGGAATACAAATAAGAAAAGAAGAGATCAAATTTTCTCAGTTTACCAAGGATAGGATCCTATATTTGGATATATCCTATATCCAAAAAACAAAAAAGAAAAAACGAAACTTCCTCAGACAACTTCTAGAGCTCATAAATGAATTCAGCAAAGTAGACGGATACAAAATCAACATTCATAAATCAATTATTGCATACATATATACCAATAATGAATCTGCTGAAAAAGAAATTAGGAAAACTATCCCATTCACAATAGCATCAAAAAAAATATATATATGGGAATCAATCTAACAAGAAGTGAAAGACCTCTACAATGAAAATCATGAAATACTAAACAAAGAAATTGAAGAAGATTTTAGGAGATGGAAAGACCTCCCAAGTCCTTGGATAGGCAGAGTTGATATTGTCAAAATGGCCATACTACCAAAAGTGCTATAAGGATTCAATAAATTCCCATCTAAATTCCAATGATGTTCTTCACAGAAATAAAAAAAAAAATTAATCATGAAGTTCTTTTGGAAAAATAAAAGACCCAGAATAGCCAAAGCAATCATTGGTGAGAAAAGCAAACAGGAGGCATCCCAACACCAGACCTCAAATTATAGTACAGAGCAATAAGTAACAAAAACAGCATAGTACTGACACCAGAACAGGCATGAAGACCAATAAAATAGAAGACATGGAGACCAACAAATACAGTTATCTCATTTTAGACAAAAGTAATAAAAACATACATTGGAGAAAAACTATTCTCTCCAACAAATAGTGCCTGGAAAACTAGAAATCCATATTTTTAGTTGAATGAAATTTAACCCCTATCTCTCACCCTGCACAAAACTCAAAATGGATCAGAGATCTAGGACTTAGAAACCCGGTACCCACCAGAGTAGGTAGGTAGGCCCAACATTCCAACATGTCAGCTCAAGAATTAATTTCATCAAAAAGACTCTTAAAGTAAAAAAAAAAATAACATAAAAAGATTAAAAAATGGGATGATATCAAATTAAAAAAGCTGCTTCACAGTAATAAAACTATGAAGAGCATTAATAGAGAACCTTGCTGGTGGGACTAAAAATTAGTACAACCACTCTGGAAAGCAGTATGGAGAATTTTCAAAAAGCTCAGAAGGAAACCACCATTTGACCCAAATATCCCATTTTTCAGTGATATCCAAAGGAATTAAAATCAGCATACTACAGTGATGCAGCCACATCAATATTTATAGCAATGTCTAAGCTTTAGAGACAAACTAGTTGTTCTTCAGCAGATAAATGGATAAAGAAAATTTGTTATATATATGTAAAATCTAGCATTACTCAGCTATTTAAAAAATGATTTTATGTTATTTGTTGGTAAATGGATAGAACTGGAGACTATCATGCTAAGTGAATTAAGCCATCCCCCCAAAATCAAAGGTTGAATCTTTGATATTCACAAGCTAATCCAAAATAAGTAGGGAGGATAAAAAGGAAAAAAAAATGAATATAGTTGAGATCAGAGGAGTAGACAAAGGGGAATAAAAGTAAGGGAGGAAAAAGAGAATAGGGAAAGTCTCTAGAATAAATCTGACCTAACTTTCCTATGTACATATATGAACGTACCACAATAAATCACACCGTTATGTACATTCATAAGACAGTAATTTAAAAAAGAAAAACAATAGCAGAAAGATCAGTAGAGTAGAGAGAAAGAAACAGGTGGAGGGAGGAAGGGAGAGAAAGGAAAGTACTGGGGACTGAATTAGAACACATGTATTCCATGTTTTTATAATTATGTCATAGTATATTCTATTGTCACATATAACTAAAATAAACCAATATAAATAAATAAATAGAAATGATAAGGGAAGAAAGGAACAGAATAGATAGACACTTAAATGGTAATTCCTCCTAAATACAGCCAAATATATCAACATGCTTACCCTGATTTGAATATTACACAATGTATACATGCATAGATATGTGATGTCCTACTCCAGAAATATGTATGATTATCGTGTATTTTAAAAAAGACAAGATTAAACAAATTTTTTTTTAAATTGAAACAACCTGAAGAAAGGATAAGAGGAAAGAAAGAAGGGGATTAGAGAGCTGCTCTGTGGTAGATTCACAGCAGTGGAATTGGTACCCCTAGTCCTGAGAATTTTGTGGTTTTTAGCTTCTCCCTTAGCTCTCCTCTTGCTCCCCTCTCCTCTTTCCCAGGTTATTTATTTCAGAACCACATGGTATTATTATTACCATTCTCATTTTCATTACTACAACCAGTTAAAGAGACTATATCGTTTTATCAGGATTATAATTCTCTGACCTCTCATTAGAGCACTATTGCAATTTTTTTTAGTAAGAACAGTGTTGGCAATTATCACAATTAACACTCTCTGTATCAATTTTAAAAACATAGTCATAATATATATTATAATTTATCTGTAAAACCTATCAGTGAATATTTTATCATTTTCTTGAAAGTTAGAAATGTTATCATCTTAGAAAACAGTACAAAAGGATCATGGCTAGATAGAAAAATATTTTGCTGATTGCAAAACTTCCTTCAGCTCTAAAGGAGGAGAAAGTTAACTGCTTTTCCTGAAGGTTTTTTTTTTTTATTTTAAAGAAATTATACATCTTTATTTTTGTGGGATGTTTCATATTGAGTCCTAACTATAGACAGGAAAATGTATGAATGTTTTCTAGACCTCGAAGTCTATGAGATTTTTTAATTACATTTAACATTTTTTTTCTAAAAGTATTGCTTTTTCAGAGGTGAGTCTTCCAGGTTGATAAAATAGAACCAAATTCATCAAGTTGTTCTCAGGATTAAATGAGATTCCCTTTATTAAATACCTAGCACAGTGCATGTCACATAGGGTACACTTAGGAAATGTTTACTGTCATTACTCCTGCTTTTAAAAAAATAAACTGAAATATAATTCTGAATATAATTTTAAATTATACTTACAAGCACTTGATTATTTTATTTTTCCCCTGAGATAATTGTGGTATAACAAAATTAGAGATATTCAGCAAAGAAATTTGATCAAGTGAGGTGAGGATGAAATTGGTAGCTGAAGTCTGTTTCTTTAGGGTCTGTCCTTCTCTATGCTTCCTCATGGGAATTTCTAATTTTAGTCTCTATGCTGACAACCCCAGAGGATCATTTTCTAATCTAGACCTGTGAAAAATTCAGTTACAGTGGAAACATGAAAGAGTGAGAAAATAGAATTTTTTTTTTGCTATAAAAGTCATAAAATTTTAAATCTGGGAAAAATATTTCTATAGACTCACTACAGACTTATTTTGCAGATACATAAAGTAAGGCACACAGTAGTTAGATAATTCATCAAAGGTCACATAGTAAGTTCTGAAAATTCTGAATAACAAGTTCAGATCTCTGCTTTCCCCTCCAAAATTATATCCAATGTAATGCACTAAAGACATAAAAAGTATTAACAGATTATTAACAGGTAAAACATGGATTCTTTTATCTCATAGTTGCTCTGTACCAGGGTAATAAAAGAAAACTTCAGCAAATCCATGCATATTCATGGTCAGATACCTTATGCAAATATAAAAATATACATATTGGAAATACATCCAAACATTAAACATGAACATTGGACTTAAGCACACATGCACTAAATGTTGAGAACTATTAGGATTAACATGAAAAAATCTGTGATGTTAAATAATGGTAAATGTTTTGTTAAACAATGTCCGAAAACAGTTTTACCAAAAGGATGTTTATCTCTTGGTAGGATAAAATTTGTTTCCCTTCAATTTAAAACATATATCCACTTTCCTGGATTTTGGACATTTGATAGAATTCATATTTAGAAAGAATACATCATTATCTCAATTCTATCCCAGGATAGAATTGATAGTTAGCCATACTACCCATTGTCCATATACAATAAAGCATGTATGCCTCAAGTTTTATTTTCACTACTACCCAAAATGTTCACCAAGTGCCGCAGCCCGGCTGGCTGGGCAAAATAACCGGGGGGTGACGAACAACTTGTGTATGTTGATGCAGCAGGAATGGGAGCCCTTTATTGTAGGATCTGAGCGATATTTATACATTTTACACAGCTTATCTAATTAGCATAAAATAGATACAGCAGTCAACCAATAAGGAATCTCCACACTTAATGGCTTGCTTTTGTTACTTCACAAACCACTCCCTCTGGCATTTGGCCAGGTGCCATCCAGACTTGTTTATAGACTCCAACATTTCTCTGGCAAAATAACAGGTGCCAATCTGACTTGTTTATAGACCTTAACAACCAAGAGAAGTATTAACTGAATAATTCAGGGAAGAAACACCAAAAATCAAAAAATGTTATTGGCATAATTTAAGTTTTATGCAAATACATAAGATGCTAATACATACATCCATTATTCTTTTAAATTAAATTGTTTTTAATGTGGCAGGATTTTCATTTATATATGAAAATATACATGTATTTTTATATAACTAAATATATCCTTTATGGAAAATGATCCCTATGTGGTAAGTAGACTGTCCAATTATTACTTTCAGATCTTGTTTAGCCAATGAATTGGCTCCAACAACATAATTTTGTGTATTTTTGTCTTGAATGTAATTGAGATAACATAAATAATCATTTTAATAAGTGTATTCTTTTTTATACAGTGAAAATTGTATAAAAACAATGTGCTCTTAAATAATGTTTTACTAAAATTATCTAACAATTCTAATCACTCTTGTCAAATAATGAAAATTGGAAACTATACAATATTATGCCTTTTTTTCTGTTCTTTTAACACAAACACCATAGGCTGGGTGACTTCATAAAAAAATTAGGTTTTTTGGTTCACAGTTCTGGAGATGACACTGGCTTGCGCTTGACTATTTGGTGAGTGGCATCCCAATGGCAGGAGTACACGTGCATGCATGAGAAAGAGAGAGATATTTAACATCACCAGACAAGAAGTCAAAGAACAATTGTGGTCAGTCTCAGTCTTTATAACCGCTCCCTTTTACAAGAACTAACTCAGGGTCCCATGAGAACTACATCAATCCCTTCTTAGGACACTGTCTCCAATAACTCATCCGCCTTTCTTTGTGCGCCTTCTCTTAAGGTTTCATATGTTGGACCAAATATCCCACACATGAACCCTATGGAGAAAACTGTATCCAAACCATAGATGATATAAAGTAAGATTTCTCAAAATACAATATAATTTCTGGGTTGTGCAGAGTATACCCATTTAATGGCTTACAGAAGAAAAGTTAAAGAAATTTTTAAAAAGACATAAGTTTGCCTATAGATAAAGTCATGTTGCTGGAGACAACTCATTAGCTAAAAGAGATCTGACAATAACAAGTGGACAGTCCATTTATCACCTAGGGATTAGTTTCCATAAATGATATGCTTAGTATATATTTGCTTGTTTACACTTTGTTTTATATTTTGCTTAAAAACAGTTAAAGAAAATAAGATGTATCTGATAAAATAGAGGAAAGGCTGTGCCCAATAAAAAAAACCATAATAAAGGAGGTTTGTCCTTTACCATACTCAGTCCTCTTCAGTGAAATTATTTTATTTTAAAAAAAAGTTCTAAATTTTTAGTAAGTAGAGAAAATGATGCTTCATTTAATTCTTTAACTTTGATACATAATGACTGTCATGAGATGGCATTAGCTATTGGTGCTTGGCCTTTAATTAAGCACCACTTTATAAATAGCCAGAGTGGTCTCCATACATGTCTAGCTATCTATGAGTGAAAAATAAATGAACCTTATCTTTAAAAGCTCTTCAGGCAAGTTGTAAATATGAATCATCTACCTACCTATTTTAGTCAACATTTTGCTGCTGTGACCAAAAGACCAGATGAGAACAATTTTAGAGGAGGCAAAGTTTATTTGGCACTCAAGGTTTCAGAGGTCTCAATTCATAGATGGCTAACTCCATTGCTCTGGGCTGGAGGTGAGGCAGACATATTGGCAGAAGGGTATGGAGGAGAAAAGTAGCTCAAGACATGACTATTGGGAAGCAGAGAGAGCTTCAATCACAGGAACAAAATATAAACTCCAAATGTACGCCTCAGTGACCCATTTCCTCCAGCCACAGCCTACCAGCCTACAGTTACCACCACCTAATCCACAGTGTATTAGTACACTGATAAATTTACAACTCTAATAATCTTATTTCACCTCTGGATGTCTGTTCTGTGTTGTCTCACACATGAGCTTTTGGGGGACACCATATAGCACCACCTTAAAGTGAACATGCAACATGCATTCTTTCACAAAAGTTTAAATGTTGTGCTTTAAACTTTTAAAATGATAGGTTCTATATTGAATGCTAAATTGTATGGTTATAAAATTTTAAAATAATTATTCTTTCATTAATCTGTACATCCATTCAATTTAGTTTAATACTTCCTAAAACCATTTAGAAAATCCACTCAAACAGTATTGTTTCCTTGAATATTTTCCCAAATGGTGCTATAATTATGTAATAATAGAGTCCAATCAGTGAATAATATTTATCTAAATTTTCTGCTTTTCTTTTATTATAAATGTTAAACTCTTTGTATTTTGCTTCATGATGTTTAGAATCCAAAATATTTTTTCCTTTGGATTTAATTTCAACATTCCTTGGCTTGAAATTTTGCTGCAATTAGCACAATGGTAGGAATCATTTCTAAATGCTTATCAGATATTTAGAATTGCATTCAAAGAGAGTCTCCATTCAGGTATTCAATCAATTCCAATTTGGGTGGTTTACAGTTTAATTATAATTTACTTAAAACTCTGAAAAATCTAAATCCCATGGTACTGAATAATAAATTTTTCAATAATGACTTTTCCTTTGATATGTAAGCACTTTTTTTCTTAATGTAAAACTCTAATGATTTGCTCAGAAAAAAAAAAAAACAACTTTCCCTTTCTTTTAGATGTACTTGAGAATCTCTTAATTAAACTATAGCATATACAGGGACTTATCAAATGTTTCTTCAAAATGTTCAGAAGTGAAGAGATAAGACATATAGTTTTGAACAGAGCTGAGATCTTGTAGGAAAGTCAAAATTAGAGTAGAGCATATGCCTTACGTAGAGAACAAATTTACCTGAAGCAGTGCATAAAATGACTTTGGGAAACATTGTATCCTTCTCCATGGTGGGGACATAAAATTAAAGTGGATTATTTAGTATATTCCTGGATCAAGTAAGAATTTCTGGGGTTCTGATGGTATCAATGTATAGGGGACTGAAGAAGAGATACCCTGAATCCTATTCAAATATTATAGTAACCTGAACTACTACTCGTCCAAGTTTTTGCAGAAAAGTGTGGATTTGTACTACTTTTCTCAACCTCCTTAATGCTAATATTCTGTTTCATTCTTTCTGTTGCCCTGTTTGATTGATAAATTATATGGGCACTCTGTCAAAGAGTCAAATGAGCCATTAGAAAGTGGTTTAGGTAAGGGATGAAAACAAACTAATATTATCCAAGCATTATGTTATGAGGAACTGGGGAACTCAGACAGAGGCATAGGCAACAGGAGATGATTCAGAATCTTTGTAGTACTAGAGCATTGATATTTTCAATCATATTGGGTGCAATTGCATCTTAAGGTATTTGGGTTTTGATTAAAATAATGTATATGAATGAATAGGCAAATTGAAAAAAATATCTAGAGAATATGGTATACCTATGCTTTTTAGATACAAATGAATACAGTAAACATTCAAAGGGAAAATAATTTTTCCTTGAGAGAAGTAATGTACAGAAATTGCCATCTAGAAGAATATTGGGTATAAAACAGAAATGACTCTCATACCAGACACTGAGTATTGTTGTTATATCAAATAGTAGTTGTGGTCTCAGAAGTTCAATAAGTGCTATGAGAACTGGTAAAACACAGATAAAAAGATTATGATGACCTGAATTTAAATTTTCTTCCTCATCACATACTAATTAAAAATCTACAACAAATAGTAATAATGAATGTTACTCTAAAAATGCTTTTAATAAAAGCACATGTACAAACATTATTTGGTAAGAATGTTTTCTTTTATATTCATCATAAGGCTTGTTCACTCAGTGAAACCCAACAAGAACATATGTTGCCTAGAAAATATGAAGGAAAAATTTTGATGCAGAAGGGAATATGAATAATGTAAACACAAAACAGTGAAGGAATAGGGTTTAATTAACCAAGAAGCAATAACTTCTAAGCCAGGAAATATATTTTCAAATCAATAAATTATTCTATATTTAAAAAGAAATTATGGGTATATATGTATTTTAGGATGTATTTTCTTATTCAAGCATTTGGATGAAATTTATGCTATGCATTCTTAAATATTTTATTTTTCTTGGACCCAAAACAGAAAATGGTTGGTTTATTTATATTTAAGTCCACTTTACCATGACAAATGCACAAATGCATTGTATTACTCATAATACAATGAGTTACTATTTATTAAAAGTAGCTGGATTTTACTGTTAGAGATAGAAATAAGCATATTTTTATTTGTGTTTCATTTACTTATGTTGTAGATATGCAGGGGACTGATGCAGTGTGGTTTGAAAGGTGAACAGATGGGATTTTATTTTTAGTTCACATTAGCACACCCCATCAAACACTCATTTGCTTGATATACCAAACAGCATTATATAGCTTACAACTTTAAAGTACAGCTCTGCCAGTCATGTAATATTTAAATATTAGAAGACAAATATGACTCCAATGACCACTGAGTTGCTAAATTGTTTATTGTAAACACATGGTGAAAAAGTCATTTATATTGCGGGAATATATCCATCTCTCAGTCATGTAAAATTAACAAGAGCCTTTTTATTTAGGATTTTTTAAAAAGAAGATTTGCAGTGGAAGAAGAGGAAATAATTATGGGTACAGAGATACCTGGTGAAATAAATTAATGAAAAAATTTCTTGTATTATAAGATAACAAAATTCTCTTCCACTTTGTTAGAGGTATCATTTCTGATACAGTATAAACTCCCTGTGAATATATTCACAATATTTAATTGAGATGTCTACTGTAAGATAAAATTGATTATCTATTTTTGCCTACAAAAAGTTTAAGCATTATTTTATATTTAATGTTTGTCCCCAAACTTTAAATGACATTTTCAATATTTACTTAGTTTTATTGCATCAATTTTAAGGAAATTAATTTTATTCTTCACTAAGTACTTTAATTACTGGCTCAATTTCTCATTTGGGAATCTGGATTATGGTGGTTACAATTAATTTGAAAGTATCACTTTGATAATTCCTACAACCTACTGGGTTACCCACTTACTCTAGTCCATGCATTCTCAATAAGGGCAATATTACATCAACCCAAGTGAAAATGAGTTTAAATCACAGATATTTGAGGAATATATAAAATATACATCTGTAGTATTAAAATTTCATGAACATAAGATCAGAGATAAGGAAAATAAATGTCTAAAGTAGCCTTAGAGAGGTATATAATGAAAATAAAGAAGGTTGACTAAAGGAGAAACACCACTTCAGTATTTCTCCTTTTCCTGTATTCCCCTCCTTCTGAAATTGAGGTACATTTTACCTATGCTACAATATATTGATCTTAAGTTAAATGGGTTTGAGAATTGTACTCACCCAAGTTGAGAAAATAAAAAACTTTTATCCTGCTTAATCATTCCAGTCAGCCCCATTCCAGGAAATATCACACAGAGGCAAATTTGTGTGTGTTTGTTTAATTTCTACCACCTACAAATTAAATTTGCCTGTTTTTAAGCTTTATATGAGGCAATCATACAGTACCTACTCTGATTACCATTTTGTATAATAAAGTTTCAGTGAAAATTATATGACATGAATTTGAAATAATTTGGTTATCCTTTCTTCTGATATTGATTCAAGATTGTCACACTTTTTTGACTATCATTAAACTGCTGAGATATTTCAGTATATGAGAAGAATGAAGAGAAAGGAAATTATTGGTGAAATATATAATTTCAGAGGAATAAAAAAACATATTCTCTAAAACTAAGATAGTATACCATAAGCCTTATCTATGTTGTCCAAAGGTTCATATTCATATAAAAATTAAGTTAAATTCATCTTGGATTAGGATAATTTTAAATAAAAATTATTAAATATATCACAATATCAATGTAATTTTAGAGGAAAAAACTCATTAAAAGAATCAGAAAATGTCAGCATATTATATTCTTTATCTTACCCTTTAGACATATGCTTCCAATATTTAAAAAAATTTCTAGACTAATAACAGTCAAGCAAATTGTACATATTTTTTCTTCCATGATGTACATGGTTGATTAGGATATAAATCATCTAATTTATAAAGATTAAAAAATTTTATTCATGTATCTCATATCTGTCTTATACTTGCATATCTGAGAAATAAAGCATCTATTTAAATGTTTTCCTCCTCCATAGTTTAGTTACTTCATGATTAAATGTTGATACAAATGCAATAATTAGGGACATTCTATAACAATACAAAGATGATGATTGCATTTGTAATTTAAGTCAATTTGGCAAAGTTAAATTTAAACAAAATTTATTCCTTGTGTAAAACAATAAACTAATCCAACTGACAAAACAAATTGTAGAGGTATTAGTATTGTTTCCTCAGAATTGTCTCTACTTTTTTTTCAGTAAATTATCTTCAAATGACTATGATTAAATCTATTTGATAATGGGTCATAGTTAGGGAAATGGAAAAACAATCTTTAAATGCCACAGTTTTTTGCTACTATATTTACCTCTAAGAATCATCAATTTTAAATCTTTCCTAATGTATCACTCACAGTTGCAAATTTAATACTTAAATTTCACATTAAAACGCTATTCAATGATTCTTGATAATTACCACAGAGATAGACAACTCTAAAATAAAAATACGAAAGTGTTCTTATTTAGTGCCTACTTGTTTCTATCGAAAGCTGTAAGATGCAGGTGTACCATATGCCCTGTACCAACATCAATCATTTGATTGTTTCTTACAGTTGGCATTTATTGTCAGTTCATGTTTTGCAATTAATATTTATTTGCTATGGTCCAAATGTTTGTGTCTCCCCGTCCCCATACATATGTTTAAATACCAGTTCCCAAGATGATGGAATAAAGAGGGGGACCTTTGGGAAGGAATCTAAAATTATATGGGTGGAGCCCTGATGAGGAAGAATTAGTGCCCAGATGAAGGAGAACACACAGCTACCTTGGCCCTTCCACCATAAGCAAAGTGATAAGATGCTATCTATGAGGAACTGGTCTTCACCAGCCAAATCCACTGGTACCTCAAGAATTGTGAGAAATAAATGTTACATAAACCACCCAGTTTATGGTATCATATTATAGGAAGCCTAATGGAAAAGGTTACAATTTAATCAAAATATTGTTTTACATTTGAAATACAAAAAATTTGAGAAGTAGATCATAAAAAAATAGTATCTGAAATATAAAATTTCTAGTAGAAAACTTTGTAACATTGGTTAGACAAGGGTTTCTGTGACACAATACTAAATAAATGTTTTATTAAATTGTTAAAGGTTGTATTTCATCAAAGTAAGAACTTCTGCTCTTCAAAAGATACAGCTAAAATAATGACAAAAAATGCCACAGATTAGGAAGGATGTGTTGCAGCCATCTGTGAATTGTGTGTGAATCAAATCGACATTCAAGCCATTGAACAGGAAAATCAGGTATCTGGGAAGTCCCAGCAGCACTCTTGCTGATGAGACTGCTCAAATACACGTGGGCATTGCTGCTATCCACCTCTGCCACAGGTTCCACACAGTACCCGAGATGGGGTGACCCGCTGGAGCCACATAGACATGGCCTCTCAGAGATGGATGTGCCTTGTCAAGATGCCAATCAACCTGTTTTCTGCAAGTCCCCTGCCACATCAAGAAGCAAGACTCCTTCTACTGAAACCCTATCCCTGCCTTTGATGTACTCCCTTTAAATTAAAAATTGGAGACATTTTCTAGCTGTTCTGTTCCAGCTCCTATGTGGACTGGAGGAAGTTTCCTTCAGGCACTCCCTTAAAACCTATTTTCTGACTCTGACTATTCTTCACTTTTTCAGACTTTCATTCTCTCAGGTGGCTTATCATCCCCTGTGCAGGAAACTGCCCTGGCAGAGTGCTGGCTGCCCCAAGATAGAGATGATTGAGGATTATGTATCTGTTGAAGTTCTTGTATCCACAATACATAAGAAGTTCTCAAAGTTCAATTCATAGCAAAGAAGAAAAATAGGCAAACATTTTACACAAATAATTGATCAAATAATATGTATGGGTGGCAAATATAAACACATGAAAAGGTGGACAACATTATTAATTATTTGGAAAATGAAGTTGAATAATAATAAGGTATGATTACAGACCTACAAAAATGCTAAAATTTTTAAATCAAGCAAAATGTTAAAACAGGAAGTGTTAGCAAGTATGTGAAATAAGTGGAAGTCTCATATATTTCTATCAAAATAAAAAAACAACAGTCATTTCAATTGAAGGATGAAAACAGTTACTGTTTCAATAATTTTGCTGAGAAATAAGAGTTCATAAAACCACAACTGGCAAAATGAATGTGAATATCCATTTGACTTTAAGCATCAAATAATATTTCCATTTTTCAGTAAAAAATAATTTTTTTTCTCAGTAATTCTCAAGAGTCATTGAATCAATTTACAATGAGCATCAAATTATTAGCTAGCCTTGGTTGAATATTTACCTTGACAGTTATTTAGATTAAGATATCCTGATGTTTTCAGGTCTTCAACACCCGTGACTCCTGTTAAGCTGGTGGAGATATGAAAGCAATTGTTTGATAAATAGAAAGTGAAAGCTGTGTATCTAGGCACAGAGACCCTCATCCACACACCTGGGAAAATTTCATCAGAGAATTCTTTTATAAAAATTGTGTGTGTGTGTGTGTGTGTGTGTGTGTGTGTGTGTGTGTATGTATGTACTTCAAATATTTTTTTTTTATTGTGGCTCAGACATTTACTACCTTAAGAATTGAACAGATTATTTGTTTGATAATGGATAGTTTCCATATACCACTTATTTTATTTGCTCTATTCTTCTTTTCCTCTTTTTTTCACTCCAGAATTTCTGCTGAACTGTAGTGTTCATTAATCAAATCCTTAAATTTCTAAAAAGTTTTTTGAAGATTCCCATATTTTGTGTACAAATATTGACTTCTGGAAAACTCAGCTGTATTTTCACATTTATTATTTCAATCTTAGTTGTGTGTTTTGTATTATATTTGGCCAGGATTTTTTCCCTAAATTTTGGCAATTGAATTTTTAATTTCCATTACTTGCAACAATTTCATTTCTACATAACAGCATTTTTGAGGAGATATAATCCATATAGAATGAACTCAGTTGTTTCAGATGTTCACATCCTTCAATGTCTTCTGTTGATTTTTCAGTACTTAGTTGTTTTTATTCAGATGGATTTGATGTTAATCTTCTAATAGTTTGATATTCTTAAATGTTATCCACCCTTGTTATTATTTTTTTGTTCTTAATATTTTCTTTTTGAAGCTCTAAAATGAAGATTATCTGTAATAAGTGTATTTCCTAAGGCAAATATGAAACTTTTTTCTCTTTCAGTGAATGTCAGCTTCTGTTTAGAGACACCCACCTCTGACAATTGCCTATGTGTGGGGGTGGGGGTGAGGACTTTGGATGTGGCAATGATGATTCTTGGCATTTATAAGTACTGGGCCAGCTAAATGCTATCTGGATGCATGATGATGTCTCAATCAACTCTTTTGTGTTGTTTTTGTTTCTGTTTCCCCCACCACCACCCCCACCCCCGGCATGGGAGTAGGACTCTTATATTTCAGGTGTTGTAAGTTGACAGTGAGACTGCCCTTTATTTTGACCCAATGAACATTGGGGTATATATATTCTCTCTCTCTCTCTCTCTCTCTCTCTCTCTCTCTCTCTATATATATATATATATATATATATATATATATATATATATATAGTTTTAAGGTGAAACTATCAGGGTCAATTGCTATTAAAGTGAAGAAACTCTAGATGAATTGTTTCTTTTTTATTAATCACTTGCCAAGAGAAACTCTCTTCATTTAGCTTTCATTGGCTTTTATCTTGAGATCATTCCATGATTTTAGGAAAACTCACTATGTAAATCCTGTCACTTATCCTAAAAAATTGGTGGAGAACTAAATACAGTAATTCAAATAGAAGACTCAGCCCATAAATACTGAATATTTTTGTTACTATAGTTGTGGCAGTTTTACATTATATACATAAGCACCAACATGCTAATTTCTGTTATTAATCAACTCATCCTTTCTTTTAGTAAACTGTTGGACAAAGATAGAACACCTCTACATGTGCTACAATAGTGCTGAGATGCTGAAACATAAATTACATAACTTGGCAAACAAAAGTATATTAAGTTGGGTTTAAACATTCACATTTTGTAGAGAAAACTGTTCAAGAAGTTATATACACATATTGTACTGGCATACAAACATAAAATTGTTTCTTTGAAATAAATGTAAAAAAGCAATCTTTGGTAACCAGAGTTTGACTTTAGTAGTCATTCTTTTTCTTATTAAAATTAATCTCCATTTTGGTAGATTCAGTGTTTGGGTTAATTCTGTTTCAATAGACGGTGTTTTAAGTCTTGATTTTAGAAAAGATAGATTCTATAAAAATGTCTCTATTTTTCTTTCAGGAACTCCAAAATGTTTTTTCTTGGTATATGATTCATATTAATTTTTACTGAAGGCAGATGCAATAACCAAAGAAGGCGTTAGAGAAGAGAATTTAGCTCAATCTCTATTTTTAGTTTGAACTGCAGCTGTAATGGAAAAAAGAAACATAGAAATGTAACTTGGAAACATTGTTGACTAAGCTTCTGAATCTATTTTATATGTGAATTACTTTTAGTTAATGGAGTTTATCTGTTAACATAAATGCTCATATGAGGTAAGAGAACTTAAAATATTTCATTCAAATATCTTCACTTAACACTGGTTTTATTTTTACTTATATGAAAGATTGGTGAAATCAAATGTTCCTTCCAAATAGTATATAAAAAAAAAAGCTCAACTACAACTGTTCTACATCCCCTTAACATTTTTTACATTGTATTTGAAGTCTAATTTGCATTCAACTAAAATCATCAACTTTGTTTTTATAAAAATCAATGAGTTTCAGTAAATTCCTAAAGTTGTACAACTAAAACCATACCTATTTTAGAAAAATTGAATCACCTGCCCAGAAGTGCTCTCTAAACCTTTTATATTTGATCTCTTTGATCTCATGACTCATTCCAGATAAATATTCATCTACTGTTGCTATAGTTGTGCTTTTTACAAAAATTTATATAAATAAACTTAAGCAAGTATTAATTTGTCTCTAGCCTCTTTCAATTAGCATATTTGTGTGTTTGTGTGTGTGGGGGGGTGTAAGTCATTCATATTGGTGCATGTACTGATAGTTTATTTCTTCTTTAGGATAAGTAGTATTATAATGCATGAATATAGCATATTTTATTCAGTATTGGTTGAATATTTGGGTTATTTGCAGTTTGGGGCTATTTTAAATGCTGTTTCTTTAAACATTGTTTATATGAATTAATTTCTACATGGAAATATATAAAAATGAAAAATCTGGGGCTATGGTAAGTGTATGTTTAATCATGAAAAAAAAAATTCCAAAGTGTTTTCCAAAATGTGATTCTAAATTCCCACCAGTGAAGCATTTAGATTAGAGGAATACTTGCTAATACTTGCTAATGTCCCAACTGTTCCATGGCTTGGGACAAAAGCAACAAAAGTACTGCTTTTTAGCAAAGATAGGTGAAAGAGAGAAATCACTGAAATTCAGTACTAGACTATCAGAGGGTCTTAGAGCCTCAGATTTTTGGGTACATTGAACAATGAGAAAGAATGAATACATTGGGGATAAGTGGTTTGTAGTACCCTGTGGTGACCCATCATCATTTCTGATACTACAAACAGAAGAGAAATGCAATGGACAAATCTGGCATGGAAAATTCTTCAGATTAGAAAAGCATTTTAAACTTAGTGGGTGCCGAGTCTTAACAGTGAACTGGTGCCAGCGTTTTCAATTGTCAATCAGAGAGGTGAAGCAGGTTTCATCTTGAGGAGGTCAAACTGCAGATTGCTGCTGTGGGAGCTCAGGAGATTGTAGCAAACACCTATGTACAGTCTCAGAAAGCACCTGTCGTGTGCTCTAGAGTGTACCTGGCAGAACATGAGTTAAATGGACACAACGAAGATTGTACCCAGAGTGATTTGAATCAAAAATACAGATGAGAGGACAACTTGCTTTCCCTTTGATTCTGGAAGTTCAATGGAGAGGGTCAGAAAACTGAACAAACAAGTGTGAGTACACTCAGGGACTAAGCTTCAGAAGACAACAGTCCTGGGCAACAGAGTGTGTGAGGCCTATGGAGGGTTGGTTCTCCTGCCACATGAGTAAAATTCTTGGGAGGTTTCAGAAATCTAGATTTCCAGAAGAGACAGCATCTGCCTGTCCCTAGGTGTGGATTGATTCAATGTTTCCACAGAAGATACCACCCCCAAAGTCCCTAAAGCTTGATTAGATCTAAGCCACAGACACCAGAATTTTTCTCTTAGAACTCTTCATCAGCCCCACCCTGGAAGTGTGTCTATCTGGTCTATCTGTACAAAACTCGAATTAACAGTACTTCCCATTCCATTCTACTTTTTACTGGTGAAAAGAGAAGTTGAGAGCTCTTTCAACCAGCTTTAGTCTTAGACGACTCAAACTGGATGAGCCACACAAAGAGAGGAAGGGGTTAACAAACTCCAGCTCTTGACCATATGTACTCTTGTGCTTTCTCTATCAGTATGTAGCCCAATAAGAAATGGAAAGAAGAACATTTGGTTATAGGCAGTGACCACCCATCCTCATTTGCATTTTCTCAGTGGAGAAAAGGCTTTCCTTTTCTCATTAAGAATCTTTGAGTGTGTGAGTGTGTGTGTGTGTGTGTGTGTGTGTGAGTGTGTGTGTGTGTGTGTGTGTGTTTGTGTGTGTTGTGTTCTGGCTATGCTAATTGGTTCATGGAGATACTATATGTGATATATTTCAGTTTTTCTTATTTTCAACATGTTTAATAATTGTTATCTTTTTTTTCTTATCTTTCGAGGGCTATGGATTCATGTTTGTTTAATTTGGTTTTTGTTTTCTTGTATTTCTTTATCCTCCTGCTAATAGCCAAATTCTATTATATCTCCTTTTACTTTCTTTTATTTCGATTTTTCTTCTCCCTGTTTAGAGCTATCACTTGCTGCATCTCTTCTGTATTCACATTATTCACATTTTGAACATTTTAAACTTACTTTCCTATCAAAGTTTATTTTCTTTTAATGCAGTATATTTTAACCATCTGTTACGACTATTCAATTTATTTATCTTCTTACCGAACCATTAATGTTGTTGCAGTTATTAGTGCTATGAGTAGTATAGTTGATACCTACTGTTTATTTTAATGCTGTATCTAGTTTACAGTCATTTATTGTTTTGGCTGTTTGCAATCCCTGACTCCACCATTCCGGTTTATGTGATAATTAGTGTTGTAGATATCATAGTCGGCATCAGGTATTTATTTTAATGCTATACATTGTTTGCTTATGACTATAATTTGTTTCCCCATTTTTTGTGAAGTGCTGCATATCTAAAGGGGTATTAAAGTTCACAGTGTAGAGACTCTGCTGCTGACCTAAACCGAGATAAAAACAGTTTACCTTGATCCACACACAAATTAACCACACTCAAACTTTAGTAAAACTTTAATACAAAGAATAGAAGACACAAAACCCTTCACAAATGATCAGGCCTCCAGTAGAAATGACTAGAGGAAGCCTTAGGCCCCACTCACGTGATCTACTATTACAGTAAAAACAGACAACATTAACACAAAGCCTGTGATACCATACCCATGAGGTGTTTTATTCTAGATTACTCTAGAACAGTTTGGCAGGAGAATGTTGTGTTCTAAAGTGACCCACACAAAAGAGTAGAAGAAAAATCCATCTCAATATATACTTAAAACTAACACAGATATATAAGGAATATGAAACAAGGCAACATGATGCCTCCTAGTCAGTTGCTCATAATTCATTAGTAACTGACTCCAAAGATAATGAAGTGGATGAAATATCAAATAAAGAAATTGAAAATAATGAATGTAAAAGTGATGAGTGAATTCCAAGAGAACACAGAAAAACAACTGAATGAATTAAGAAAATCAGTACCTGAAATGAATTAGTAACTCAATAAGAAGATAGAGATATAAAAAATGACCCAAACAGATATCTTGTAAATGAAAGACACAATAAATCAAATAAAAATTTTAGCTGAAAGTCTTACTAATGTTGAAGACAGAATCTCAGAGCTAGAAGACAAAGTGGCCAACCTTGGACATTCAGACACTATTAAAAAAAAGAAAAGCCAGGCATGGTGGTACACAACTGTAATCCCAGCAGCTTGGGAGGCTAAGACAGGAGGATCATGAGTTCAAAGACATCCTCAGCAACAGTGAGGCACTGAGCAATTCAGTGATACCCTGTTTCAAAAAAAAAAAAAAATCAAAAAATAGGGCTGGGGATGTGGCTCAGTGGTTGAGTACCCCTGAGTTTAATCCCCAGTACCCTACCCCCAAAGAAAAGAAAGAACCATCACAAAAATAAACAAAAACTCTGGGACAACATATGGAACCAATTTAGGAATCACTGGAATTCAAAAAAAGGTTGTGAGTTTCAGGCCAAAGGAATACATAATTGCTCCACAGAAATAATAAAAGATAGTTTTTCCAAACCATGAGAAATATATATATATATATATATATATATATATATACATATATATATATATATATATATATATATATATATATATCAGGATACAGAAAGTATTCTGAACCACATTTAGACAAGATCAAAAAGAACTTCTCCACAACACATTAAATTCCTCAGATACAAAGCAAGGATAGAATTCTTAGGAGAAAAATGTCATTTCACATTTAGAGGTAAGTCAATCAGAATTATTTCTGATTTCTCAGCACAAACTGTAAAATCCAGGAGGGCATGAAATGATGTCTTCCAAGACCTGAAAGTAAATAAGTACCAATGAAGATTGCTATATCCAGCAAAGATTTTTTTTTTCAGAAATGAAGAAACAAAAACCTTCAAAGATAAACAGATACTAAAATAATGCATGACTACTAAGCCAGTACTATAAAAATACATATAGAAATAATTTACACAGAAGAAATAAATCCCAGAGCTCACAAATGTACAAATTTCATTTGAAGAGTAAGTAAGGACATGAAAAACAGGACCACATTAAGCATTAGAAATAGATTCACATGACAGTAATTAATAAATATCTCTTTATAATAACATTGAATATAAATAGTCTCAACTCTTCAATTAAAAGACACATGTTGAAAGTGAAAGGATGGTAATTGATATACCATGCAAATGGAGCCCCAAAATAAGCAGTAGGTACCCTCATAAAAGCATACTTTAACTCAAAATTAATCAAAAGAAACAAAGAAGGTCATTTCCTACTGTAAAGGATATACCAATAGTAAAATATGTGCCAAAATGTCGATGCACCTAATTACATAAAACAGACACTACTCAATTAATGTCTTTGATAGGTAAAAGTACAATTACAATGGGTAATTTTGACCTACTTTTCTAACCAACATATATACATACAAACATAAACTCTTCAGATCTAAAAAATATTACAAATCAAATGAACTTAACAAACCTTTATAGACTATTTCATCCAGAAAATGGCTGATTTTTTTTTTCTAGTTAGAGACAATTTATTCTGGCTGCTTTTTTCCCCGAGTATGAGTCGCACTTCCTTTTTTAAATTTTTTAAATTTTATTTTTTTAATTATTAGTTGTTCAAAACATTACAAAGCTCTTGACATATCATATTTCATACATTTGATTCAAGTGGGTTAGCTGAATACACTTTCTTCTCAGCTGTTCATGGAACCTTCTTCAAAATAGACCATATTTTAGGTCACGAAGCAACTCAAATACAAAATAAATTATATAATTTTTTGCATCTTATCTGATCATAATGGTGTTAATTTTGAAAGACACACAAAAAAGAGCCTTACAGAAACTATATAAATACACACACACACACACACACACACACAGACAAAACCCTACAGAAATATGTAAACACATGGAGATTGAACAATATACTTGAATGATAAATGGATAATAGAAAAAAACAGAGGAGAAATTTAAAAAAAAATTTAGAATCAAATAAGAATAGTGATACAACATACCAGTACCTCTGGCAAAACATGAAGGGAGTTCTAGGAGAAGAGAAAATTTTATTGCTATGAATGCTGACATTAAAAAAAAATAAGAAAGATCCTAAATAAACAACCTAATGATGTATCTCAAGTTCATTGATTAAAAGAAAAATACAATTATAAAACCAGAAGAAAGAAAGAAATGATTAAGAGCCAAAACCAATGAAATTGAGATAAAAAAATCTAATGGTGAAATTAAACAGTTGGCTGTTTTAAAAGATAAACAAAATTGTTAAGACCCTAGCAATGCTCATGGTTAGGCAGCGTTTATATTATTAAAACAGCTGTACTAACAAAATCATAAACAGATTCAATCCAATTCCCATCAAAATTCCAATGACATTCTTTACAGAACTAGAAAGATATCCTAAAGTTCATTTGTAAGATGAAAAGAATCCATGATTCTAAACCAAATCAATTCAAACTCAAAAAAGCAATGCTGGAGGAATTATTATACTGACTTCAAATTGTACTACAAAGTCATAGTAATAAAAACTGTTTGGTACATGTACAAAAATGGATAAATAGACCAATGGTACAGAATAGAAGATAGAGAGACAAACTCTTCCAGATAGAGCCATATGATCATTTAAAATTTTTTCAAAAACATACATTGCAAAAAGATAACCTTTTTAAATAAGTGGTGCATGAAAAAACAGTTATCCATATGTAGAATTATGAGACTAGATCTTTATATCTCTCACCCTGCACAAAAGTCAACTTAAAATGGATCAAAGACCTAGGAATTAGACCCAAAACTATGCAACTCATAGAGGAAAATGAAAGAACAATGGTTCAACACACAGGTGCAGACAACAACTTTCTCAATAGGACCCCTAAAACTCAGAAAATCATGCCAAGTGTTAATAAATGGAGTGTCATTAATTTTTAAAGCTTTTTCAGAGCAAAAGAATATATTAAGAATGTGAAGAAAAAACAGGGGAAAACTTTATTAACTACTCTTTTACAGAAGATTAATGTCCAGAATACATAAAAAACTGAAATCTTTTTTTTTTTTCTTTTGGTACCAGAGATTGAAGTCAAGGGCACTTGACTACTGAGCCACATTCCCAGGCCTATCTTGTATTTTATTTTAGACAGGGTGTTACTGAGTTACTTAGCACCTTGCTTTTGCTAAGGCTGGCTTTGAACTGTTGAAACTCCTGCCTCGGCCTCCAAAGCCACTGGAATTACAGGCGTGCGCCGCCATGCCTCACTAAAGAACTAAAAGCTTAACACCAAAAAAATTAATAAATGGATAAATGAACTAAACAAATACTTCTCAAAAGATGAAACAGAAATGACCAACAAATATATAAATAAATATTTAATATCATAAGTAATTAGGGAAATACAAATCAAATCTACTCTGAGATTTTTTTTGTACTCCAGTTAGAATGGCAGCCCTTAAAATTACAAATAATAATAAATGCAATAAATAATAAATGTTAGAGAGGATGTGGAGGAAAAGGAAAAAAATTACGTTGCTGGTGGGATTGTAAATTAGTGCAAATTACTATGGAGTTTTCTTTAAAGACTAGGAATGAAACTACCATATTACCCAGTTATACAATTCTTTGGTATTTATCTTAAAGAATAAAATCATCATACTTTAGTCATACATGCATACCTATATTTATAATCATACAATTCACAATAGTCAAACTTGTGGAACCAACCTAGGTTTCCATCAATAGGTGAATGAATAAAGAAAATACACACACACACACACACACACACACAAAATAAAGTTTTATTCAGCCATGAAGAATGAAATTATCTCATTAGCAGAAAAATGGATGTAACTTGAGAGCATTATGTTAGGTGAATCAAGGCAAACTCAGAACGTCAAGGGCTGTATGTTTTCTCTCATGAGAGAGCTAAAGTGGAAAAAGAAAAGAAAGTCATTTGGAGGGAGGGAGAAAAAATTTCTACCAGACATAAGTAAACATTGCATTTATTCCTCATCCTTTTCAATATTCTATAGTTAATCATTTGTTCATTCTCTATTCTATGGGATATGATTTTTCTCACTGTTTTTATTTGCATGTACCTACTGAAATTAAACACTTTTCCATGTGCATATTTGCATCATGGGAATTTTATTTCCTGAGACATCAACTCATTTATACATTTTTAAAGCAATACCCATTTATTTTAAGTAAGTTGCTTATTGTTCGCTTTCATTTTCTTCAATTGTGTTTTTAAATATATATTTTGTATAAATTTTAAAATTTTTGGTTAAAAGTACATATCATTTTTATGAAAATCTATAGATACATGTAGATTTATCTATGAATTTCTTTCTATTTTCTATCATATTTTCTTGTTTTCTGTGTCTTACCTTTTCATTTGTTTAACAAGGTTTTTAAAATGTTCAATTTTTCAAATATATCTTTTGTCATTATGCTTTTTGTGTCATATTGAATTTCTTTCTAACCTAAAATCACATTTTCTTTTATTGATTTCTCTATTTTAATAACTACTTTTAAGTTTGTTTCATATTGAATTAATTTGTTATTTATGATAGATGTTAAGATTAAATATTTATGCCTACAGATATCCAATGTTTCAACAGATTGTAAAATCTCCCTTTCTAATGTGTTTTTTTGCTGTTGTTGAAACTCAGTTGACCATATAGATGAGAGTCTATTTCTGAGCTCTCTATTCTATTTCAGTAATCTATCTTTATATCCGTACAATAATGTCTTAATATTATTGATTTATAAACTTTCTATAATGAAGTAATAAAATCATTCAGCTTTATTTCTTACACATTTTTCCCTGCTTACTATAGATACTTTGCATTTTGACATAAATCTTAGGAAAATTTTGCCTATATCTATCAAAAACCTTGCTAAAACTGATAACAATTGCCTTGAATCTACAGATCAGTGTGGGGAAAATTGCCATCTTAGAAACATTCAATATTCAAGTTCATAAAATTTCATTTCTCTCCATTTATTCAGGTCTTCTTTGTTTTCTCTGACAATACTTTTTTAGTTGCAAATATTTATGTCTTATACTAATTTTGTAAGATATACTCCTAAATATTTTTTTTCTTTCTCTTTTACTATTGTAATTTTTTTAAACTTCATTTTCACATTGCTTATTCTAGCAGGCAGAAATACAATTGTTAGTGCTTATTGCCTCACATCCAGAAATATTAATTTGGTTTATTGTGTTAGCTTTATTTTTTTGTTACTTTCTTGTAAATAATTAGACATATAATAGAATTTTGTCATTTTCTAATAATGACTGTTTTGCTCCTTTTAAAATTTACATTCCTTTATTTTTTTTTCTTACTTCATTGAATGGGTTGTGGTTCAATAATATGGTATAATAATGGTAAAAATTGTGTGAGCATATATCATTGTCTTATTTCAATTTCACTTTAGAAAACCACTACTTATGATGTTGCCTATAGATTTCTTTATTGATCCCTATATAAGGTAGAGATAGTGGACTTATATTTCTTGTTGGTGAAAGATTTTATCACAAATGTTAGGTTTCATCAAATTCTGTCTATCTATTAGGGTTGTAATATGATTTTGCCTTTATTCTTTTATGTGGGGAATTATGATATCAATTACAAATATTAATACAATTTTCATTCCTAGGGTAAATCTCAGGTAGTTGTGATTTTTAATCCCTTTTATATTGGTTGTAATTTGTATCCTATTTTGTTTAGGCTTCTTGCATTTATGTTTATGAGGGAATTGTATTTTAGCACCCCCCCCCCTTAAAATAGGCCATCAGACTTTGGTATCTGGATAATATTGTCCCAATAGAAGAAATTGAGAAGTTTTCTCTAGTTGGCTTTTTTTTCAAAGATCTGTGCAGAAATGGATTTTAGAGTGAAATTTTAGGTATTATAAGTTGACTATGTAATAAGAGTTTAACTATTCACTTAATCCTGCTAAATTATAGCTATCTATTTATCATTTTTGCTTTCTTTTGAGTCAGTTTTTCATATTGTGTGTTTCTAAGAGTTTATTCAATTTTACCCCTTTTATTTTTTTGTTTGATTTACTGTTCTTTTAATAACTTTTATAAATTAAAATTACAGATAGCTAATTTTCATTTTTCTTTCCTATGTATTTATTTAGAGCTGTTTCCCTCTAATTGCTACTATAATCAGATACATTAAAACTGTATTTTAATTTTTTCCAAGGTTCTTTTCAAATTTTCAAGTTTTCTTCATTGACACAGAATATTTAAGTATATTGCATGCTTTCACATTTGTCATTTTCCATATTTATTGGTCATTTATTTCTAACTTAATTTCATAGTGCTCACAAATTTGGGGGACAAGTGCATGGAGTACTGTATACATGGCATATGTTAAGGGCATCTGAGTGGCAGGCCACTCCCCTCATGCTAGGTGTGTGAACAGCAGGCCACTTACCCGGTAGGCACAGCCCTGGGCTTGAAGTCATGTGTTGCAGTCCCTGTGCTTCCTCCATGGCCCACTGCTCGATTGGTTGCGGCAAGGACAGTTAGCAGACATTGCATTGGTGGCTGCCTGTAATCTGCTTAGCTACTACCTGAATATATATACATGGTAACTGCACAATAAAATCAGACCTGCTTCCTGCTTGGTCTACAGAGGCCTTGATTAGCCAGTCCGCAGCCACCCTCTCCTCTATCCTGTTCCATGGACCTCCTCGCTGAACAACAGAGAGCCTACACAACAAATGACAGTTTATTGAGGGTCTATGCATGATGTAGCCTGGAGAAAGTATTAGGTAAACTTGAAAATACTGGGTACTTCATTATTTTCATATAGAGTTTTCTATATAGTCATTTTCAACTGGATTTTTTCTCAAGTTTTCCATACTTTTATTGGATTTCTGTGTTTCAATTATGTCAAATTCCTAGCATTATTTTGCTTGTCTTTTGTAGTAATAATGTTAGTTTGTGATTTTTCTCTTTCTTTCCTTTATTCCTTCTCTTAAATTCGTGTTGTCTGTATTAGTATACCCTCCCCAGTTTCTATAGTTATGATTGAATGGAACATCTTTTCTATCACTATACCTATTTGTGTCCCAGAAATTAATATAGCTTATAGTTTTTATCTTGACTTTTTAAAATGCAGTCTGACAATTTTTGTTTTTTATTTGGAGTATATAGTACATTTATATTCAAAATAATTATGATACTTTTTGCAATAAGGTTTGTCCTTTTTTATGTGTTTTCTATATGTCTTTTTCTTCCTTAACTACATGCTGTTATTATTACATTATAGTTATACATAATAACAGGTTTAATTTTGACATAATTATACAAGCATGGAATGTAATTTACTCCAATTAAGTCACCAGTACTTCCCCCTTTTCATTCCCTCCTCCATTCATTGTTCCCTTTCCTCTGTTCTACTGGTCTTCCTTGGATTTATTTATATTTTTATTAAATTTTATATAAAAGTCAAATTCAATATGATATATTCACATATGTACAAAGTTTGGTCAATTTTATTCTGTATGGCTTAATGTGATTTCTATTGTTATAATATTTTTTCCAATTTTGTCCTAAAGTCTTTATTTTTAGAGTGCCTGTAAGGTCTAGACTTTCCCTAACTAGAAACTTAAAGGATTTTCTGTGGACATTTACATTGTGCCTATCCTGGAATATGGCCTAAGTGTTCAGCATATAACCAGCTGTCTCCTTCACAGAAAACTTGTATATTCTAGCAGATGCTCTTGTAACTCTTTTCTACATCTGGTTTATTCTTGCCAAGAGTACTTTTCTAAAAGAGATTGTCAACCCTCTCCTGGTGGAAAAAGGTTAGGTTTGACTCTATTAGTTAGGTGAGATAAGTGATTAGGTAAAAATAAACAAGCAACAAAAGAAACTTTTTACTTTCAGATCCCAGAGAGATTAGGATGCTGACAGGAAGCTGACAAGAAATCCCTAGCTGGTAGGGAGAACAGAGAAAACTTGTGGGATCATGCCTTCATTAAGTCCATGGGCATTAACCCTTAGGCTTTCCCATGAGAGTTATAGATAGCTAGTTGAAAGAAATCTCCAGCATGAAGGGAGAATTTGCATGATTATGACATTGAGGATTAGAGTTTTCAGGGTGCTGGTTTAGGTCAAATTGAGGAGCAAGGAGGCTGTATCTCAAACATGTGGGGAGTGGAAGTTTTAATTAGGTCAGAGGTGAGAGGGTATGACTGGGTTTTGAACTATTTATGTCAAATCTAAAAATAACTGCTAAGGCAGCAAAAACATTAAACAAATTTATAATATGTCTCACAATGTTTTTATTCCTATTTCTTATATTCCTTTTACTTCTTCATTTTAAAATAATCGTTGTTAGCCAAATATACAATTTTGTTTCTTTTGTTGAAATTCTACTCATATCTTTGAGTATTTTTTAGAGGTTGATCCAGGAACTATAATATGCGTCTTTGATTTAATCATAGTTTATTTTAGGTATGTATTCCCTTAAGGCTGATCAATTTTAGAAACTATGTTTAGCTTAGTTCTATTTGTCCTTTTTTCTTTGTGCTGTTATTATCGTGTATATTTCACCCAACATTTTTAAACACCCAGCAATATTATATTGTGATTTTTCTGCTTTATCTCATCATGTGTCATTTAAAAAAATTAATGAATGATGATATATGTTTATTTTTATTTATTTGAATAGTAATTCTGGTGGTATTTGTTGTTTTATATAATATATTGTAGTTGCTCTGTATTCTATGTTGTATTTGTAAGAGTAGTTGTTTCCTCTCCTTATTAATCTGTAAAATCTGCCTCCTTCAAAATATGCTATCATTAATATCTTTGCTCAGTTTTTGAAAATATTTTTAATTTTAGTTGCCAGTGATCACACAAATATGATGAACCAGTAATATGGGCAGATTTTGATAAGACACTCATTCCTCTAAGACTTTCATTCTTGTCAATTTCATTGTGTCTATGTGAAGAAATTTATTTATTTAAAGTTGCAGTCAGTTCTCAAGTTTCCATTGGCTCTTATTTTTAACTAGAATATCTCAGATCTACCTCGTGTTTATATAATTTAAAGTTAGTTGGGGATATATGGAGAGTTTATTTCAGAACTTCTATTGTATTCTCACTTCCAGGATCTTATTAATTTTTATTTGCTCTCCTAGTTGTATTAACTTGAAGTACAGAGCTATGGGTTCTAAGCTTATTACTCCCTATAAATTCCCCAAATCCAGGGGTCACCCCACCTCTTCTCAGAACAAATTATTTACCCCTAATGATGAAGTTGCTGACTTTGTAACCAGACACAATCCAGTGAAGCTACACTATTCGTGGAGGGATGAGAGTGGGGGATATGGGAGCTGTCAAAAAGTACCTAGATGTCACTGTGGTTGGATGGTGTAGTATTGTGTCATAAGGAATTCTCTTCAATAGGTTGCTGAGCTAGGCTTAATTTCCATGTTGTTTTTGACAGTAGCTGACATTCATTTCCTCATGAACTATTCAACAATGGCCATAGAACACTGTCAAATTAACAATGAGCCCCTGAAGGGAATTTTGACTTTTGGAATTTATAGGAGATTTCTGTTGATATTTTGAGCAAGAATAATTTTATAGTTTTTATGACTTAGTTGTTTAAAATGACACCAAGGATAACCAAGGAGTTCAAACATTAAGACAATGTAGAAAGCATAGCCAACAAAAATAAATGTAATGTCAATAACAATGAAGAATAAACATTGAAAACCTTAGTATCCAAAAGTGAGGGGCTCTGTTTTATCCTGTTTTCAACAGAGAACATACATAGAAGGTCTCCATTATCTAATTAATATAGAAATTAATACAAATTCTTGAAATTTAGGCTGTCATTGAAAAATGTATGAAAATACCTTTAACAATGAAATTTGGAAGAACTTTTTAGTCTCAATTAAAAATACAAAAAGTCGGGGCTGGGGATGTGGCTGAAGTAGTATTGCACTTGCCTGGCATGCATGGGGCGCTGGGTTCGATCCTCAGCACAACATAAAAATAAAATAATAAAGATGTTGTGACCACCGTAAACTAAAAAATAAATATTAAAAAATTCTCTCTCTCTCTCTAAAAATAAAAAAATACAAAAAGTCTAAAAACTAGAGATTTTTAGAGTAATTGTGGCCCTGGGAGAAGAATTATGAAACAATTTTTAGACAAAAAGGAAAATTAACACTAGGGTATTGGTCTAGCTTTGCTCTGAGCTAGTACAGAGTTGGGGAAAAGAGATGTAAAAGGACGGGTATCTGATGATTGAAGGAAGAGGAAGTAGATCAGAGGAATATCAGTTCTTAGATAAATAATGTAAAAGAGAGCTAACTAAAAATATTCAATTTGTCTAATGATCAAAACTTACTTAGAATGAGCTAGCTAAGTCAGCTGTTTTAGAATTCTACTGAGAGTGGGCTCCCTGGAGTGATTTTTCTGATTCTTTAAAGCACCACCACCCTTTGTAAAACTGCAGGAAAATTCTATGCACAGTTTTTTAAAAAAATTTTGTTAACGATTAAGATGGATATAAGATTATCATGTTGATAATTAAGCTTTAAGTTAAGTTAAATTAATCCAATTTTTTGTGAAATCACATATGCCTAACTTATTAAAAGAGAAACATCATGGGTTTTCAGATGCTGTTTTGGTTAAGTATGGACAATTAAAATGAATAAAAAAGAATTGCTTCTAATTTGGTTAGTTAGATAGGATCCATTTTTGCAGTGCACATAAAATCAAAATTAATACAATATGTTTGTTCTACTATCCATCTACTATGTGCTCTACTATCTTTCCACTTACTGTCCATCCGAAATTACTTCCTCTCTACTTGTCTGCTACTAACTTTCTTCTTTAGATTTTTCTTCCACACTTCCTAAGATATAATAATTCTATATCATAACTCCTCAGCATATTGTCCTACACGTTGCCCCTGCTTCTTTGTCCACCATCAGAAAATGTAAACACTTTTATAAAACTACTGATTACATTGTAGATAATAATTGAATTCACCATTTCTGTTCATTATGACCAAACTGTAAAGATTTATTAGCAACTATTTGTTTTTAGGTGGTATATTGTTTATTTTGGGGTCTGTTAACATTATCCTACCCCTCAAAGGAGAGGTATTGGAACCCTACAGTGGCACTATAAGACTATAGGGTAAAAAATGGTAATACCTTGGATCCACAGTGCTAGAAGTGAAGAAACATGAGCAACATGGGAAGACAAGGGAAGAAAGTGCCGCAAACAAATCAAGACACCACATTATTAGACTCCAGGGCCAGCACAGCAGATGAAATCACAGAGAAGGAGTTCAAGATGTACATAATTAAAATGCTCTGTGAATTAAAGGATGATACAAGAGAGCAAATACAGGCAGCAAAAGTTCATTTCGATGAAGAGCTACACAAACAAATTCAAGAAGCAAAAGATTACTTCAATTGGGAAATAGAAGTTTTAAAGAAAAAATAAACAGAAATCAAAATAAAAGAAACAATAAACCAAATTAAAAGCTTAATTGAAAGCATCACCAACATATTAGACCACTTGGAAGGCAGGACTTTAGACAATGAAGACAAAATATATAATCTTGAAAAGAATGTAGACCAAACAGTGAAAATGGTAAGAAACCATGAGCAGAACATTCAAGAAATATGGGATAGCATGAAAAGACTAAATTTAAGAGTTTTTGGGATAGAGGAAGGCAGAGAATGAACAATTTATTCAATGAAATAATATCAGAAAAATTTCAAAACTTGAAGAACTAATTAAAAAAAAATATAAGAAGCTTGTAGGACTCCAAATGTACAAAATCATAACAGATCCATACCAACACAAATTATAAAAAAAAATGTCTGACATACAAAATAAGGAGAGAATATTAAAAGCCACAAGATAAATGAATCAGATTACATGTAGGGGGAAATCAATTAGGTTTTTTCAACCCAGATCCTGAAAGCTAGAAGACTGTGGAACAATATATATCAAGCTTTAAAAGAAAGTGGGTGTCCACTAAGAATCTTGTATCCAGCAAAATTTAATCTTTAGATTTGATGATGAAAACAATAACTTCCATGATAAACCAAAGTTAAGGAAATTACAGCTAGAAAATCTGCACTGCAGAGCATCCTTGGCAAAATATTCTCTGAAGAGGAAATGAAAAACAATAATGAAAATTAGCAGAGGGAGGTATTACACTAAAGGAAAAACTAATCAAAGGAGAAACCAAGTCAAGTTAAATAACAAAAATAATTGAAAACACAAATCATGTCTCAATAATAACCTTGAATGTTAATGGCCTAAACTTCTCATCAATCAAAAGACAGACAGTAGCTGATTGAATCAAAAAATAAAAAAAAGAAAAAAGAAAAAAAAAGGCTCAATAATATGTTGTCTCCAACAGATTCATTTAATAGAAAAAGACATTCACAGACTGAAGGTGAAAGGTTGAGAAACATCATACCACTCACATGGACTGAGGAAGCAAGCAGGGGTTTCCATCCTCATATCAAATAAAGTAGATTTTAAGCTAATCAAAAGGGATAAAGAAGGATATTTCCTACTGCTCAAGGGAAACATACACCAACAACATAACAATTATAAATATATATGCCCCCAAACAATGGAGCATATTTGTGTATCAACAAACTCTTCTCAAATTCAAGAGTCAAATTGGTCACAACACAATAATTCTGTGTGAATTTAACACATATTTTTAAACAGTATATAGATCTTCCAAACAAAAGCCAAACAAAGAAACTATAGAACTCAATAATACAATCAATAATTTAGACTTAATGACATAGAGAATATTTTATCCTTCAATGAGTGAATACACTCTCTTCTCAGCCACACATGGATCCTTCTCAAATATAGACCATATATTATGCCTCAAAGCAACTCTTATTAAATACAAAAAAGTAGAGATACTACCCTGCATTCTATCATATCACAATAGAATAAAATTAGAAATCTATGGTAAAATAAAAAATAAAAACTACTCTAACACCTGAAAACTAAATAATATGCTACTGAATGAACAGTGAGTTGCAAAAGACATCAAAGAGGACATTAAAAAACTCTTACAGGTAAATGAGAACACTGATATAACATCTATCAAATTTTCTGGGACACTATGAAGCAGCACTATGAGGAAAGTTCATTTCATGGAATTCATTCCTTAAAAGAAGAAAAAGTCAACAAATAAATGACCTAACATTATATCTTATAGCCCTAGAAAAATAAAAACAAATCGACACCAAATGTAGTAGAAGACAGAAATCAATGAAATTAAAACAAAAGAAACAATTGAAACAATTGACAAAACAAAGAGTTGCTCCTTCAAAAAAAATAAATAAAATTGACAATCCTTTAACCATGCTAACAAAGAGAAGGAAAGAGAAAACTCAAATTACTATCATACTTGATGAAAAAGGAAATATAGCAACAGATACTACAGAACACAGAAGAATTAGAAATTATTTTAAAAACTTGTACTCCAATAAAATAGAGAATATTGAAGGCATCGGCAAATTCCTAGAGTCATATGATTTGCCCACATTGAATCAGGATGATATACACAATTTAAACTGATTAATTTCAAGCAATAAAATAGAAGACACTATCAGAAGCCTACCTACCAAGAAAAGCCCAGGATCAGATGTATGCACAGCTAATATCTAGGGTATACAAGGAACTAAAAAAGCTAAACACCAAAAAAACAGATAACCCAATCAATAATTGGGCCAAGGAACTGATCAGACCCTTCTCAGAAGATGGTATACAATCAATCAACAAATATATGAAAAAATGTTTAATATCTCTAGCAATTAGAGAAATGCAAATCAAAACATTCTAAGATTTTATCTCACTCCAGTGAGAATGGCAGGTATTAAGAACACAAACAACAACAATAAGTGTTGATGAGGATGTGGGGGAAAGGCACACTCATACATTGCTGGTAGGATGCAAATTGGTGTAACCAATAAGGAAAGCAATATGGAGAATCCTTAGAAAACTGGGAATAGAACCACCATTTGACCCAGCTATCTCACTCCTTGGTCTATACCCAAAGGATTTAAGAAAAGTATACTACAGGGACACAGTCACATCAATGTTTATAGTAGCACAATTCACAATAGTTAAGCTATGGAACTGACCTAGATCCCTTCAGTAGATGAACGAATAAAGAAAATGTGGGGGCTGCGATTGTGGCTCAGCAGTAGAGCGCTCGCCTAGCACAGGTGGGACCTGGGTTCGATCCTCAGCACCACATACAAACAAAGATGTTTTGTCCGATGAGAACTAAAAAATAAATATTAAAAGAAAGAAAATGTGGTTTATATACACAATAAAATATTACTCAGCAATAAAAGAGAATAAAATTGTGGTTTCTGCAGGTAAATGAATGGAGTTGGAGAATATAATGCTAAGTGAAGTTAGCCAATCCCCAAAACACAAATGCCAGTGTTTTCTCTGATATAAGAAGGCTGATTCATTGTGGAGTAGGGAGGAATATACAAACTCTAAATAGGGCAAAGGGGTAGGAAGGGAAGGAAGGGGACATGTAGGTGAACAAGATGGTGGAATGAGATGGATATATTACCCTAAGCAGATGTGTGAAGATACGAATGGTGTGAATATATTTTATATACAACAAGAGATATGAAAAATTATGCTATATATGTGTAATATGAATTGTAATGTATTCTGCTGTCATATGCAACAAATTAGAATTAAAAAATAAAAATAAAAAAGAAATGTGAATTCACTTTACCTTCCCTCTTTGCCGCTAAGATTTTAGACCTATAAAGGAAGGTAGTCAAATACTTGATGAGATGATTTACTTTCAGCATTACAAATGGACAAGTAAGACAAAATTAAAGTGATTGACAGATTCTACACAAGGTGAAAAGTTGTTTATGCAAAATTACTCCAAGCTGGAATGGTGTTAGATGATTGTAGTTATGAGTAGTAGCATATCAATTATATTGCTTGTTCTAATAACAGTGCCTATGCATGAAAATTTTTATTTAAGCTTCATTGTATCTGATCATAGAATGATACCATTCTTTATTCTGGAATAATATAGTATAATATCCAAATATGTTAATTTTAAATACTAAATAGCAATTCTAAACATATTAAGTATTGATTCTAATAAAATAGAATATTATTACAAAGATATTGGAATATATACTGAAAGTTTATTAAAGATGGATATATTTGTAGCAGAAAAGGAAGGTACAGAGCAGAAAGGAAATTCAAATTTAATGCAGTTTTGTTCTTTTAAATCCCTTAGAGAACTTTAAAAGATGCCTACAACCATTTGTCTCTCATGAAAATGTGAACTGTGACAGAAAATAGCTCAGGGTTTCAGAGGTGATGAAGATAATTCCAATCCCCAATTTGCTGTGACATAGCCTCTTGGTATATATAGCCTCAGTCTAAAACAGTGTCCCAAACTGAAGCTTAAAAATAGAAACACACACACACACACACACACACACACACACACACACACACACACCATGATACAGGAATGTAGAAAATGCTACATTGTTGATCTAATTGTTCTGTGGAAAATGTCTGGTAAAGGTTTATTAATTATACTGCTGATCAGATAAATGTAAAACACCAATCCTAATAATCTAATGATTTGGCAAAATAAAATGTCTGAGACAGCTGATATTGAAATACCTATTTTTCTACATTGCAAGATGAAATAGTGCCTCACATGTTTGTCTAACCAGAGTGAAAAATAGTCACTGGATGTATTTTTCTCCTAACAGTGTTTGATTATCCATCAATAAAGATGAGTATGAAAAGGTATGTGTAATGAGCTTCCAAATGTAATTTTCAAGCTTGAACATTTTTTTTTCTACAAACACAACTTTATGGCCTTAAGAATTTTTGAAATGTAATTTTGGATAAGCAGACACCCTTATGTTTTGAACTGAGAGTTAAAGCTTATTATTCTACAGCCTCTTAAAGTACTATTAATCAAACTGGCAAAATATATTTGAGAAAAGCACAGCAGGTAAAGGCATCATGCAAAATATGAAAACTATGGGTAGTAATATATTATTGGAAACAAATTTTTCTCCTTCTACATTTTTCTTCAATACAACTAGGTTGTTGCACTGCAAATAATACTTATCCAAACCAAAGTAGTTTTCCTCATTCTTTGTAAGGGAAATTATTTTAATAAAGAGGAAGAAATAAATATTGATATTTGATTCAATATCATGGTTTAATAGGGTTTATTTTTCATTAATTACTGTTCATTTGATCTTTTAGTAATCTTTCTTCATTAATGTTCTGTATATCTACAATTTATTTTTTTTATTTATCAACCAATTATATTATGCACATATTACCCATTCCCCAAAACAAGTATCATATGCAATTCTGTTAATAGAAAAAAATGTAGTGATGTCCTCTGATGTTAGAATGAGAGAGATACGGATTTTAATCTATGCATTGAACTACTTTCTATATGCTGCAAATTTGTTAAGCTTTTTAAAACACAGTTTTTTCTTATTGACAATGAAGATGGTAGAAATTACCTACCTCACAGGGTTACCATAAATATTATAAGATATAATAATCAGAAAGAACATATCCTTTGGATTCATAAATAAAAGCTATTAAATAAATAACAGCTAATGTTATACTCACAACATTCGTATTATTATACTTGAATACAATATGTTTTGAAGATCACCTTTCACTAATTATGACCATAAAATAAGACAGAATATTGCCTCACTGCCTGCTGCTCTTTTGCAAACATAATACATTGTTTTCTTTCACAATCAATTAACAATTAACAGAAATATTTCTAGAAAAAAAGTTTAGAAGGCTAACAAAAAAGGACTTTGCCACATCTAAAATATAATTTGCTGATTCACCTGTTCAAATATTTGTAAAATTTGTTTCTGATTACCTCCTAGGACACTGTGTCGAGAGCATATTTTATAAGGGTTTGTAAAGCTTTCAGGAACGTTAAATACCTTTCCTAAATAATTCCCTCACAAATTATATGAGAATGAGTGATAAGCAGAAAGATTGAGTTGTCTTGAGAAATGAAAGATTTCACATTATTAGAAAAGTTGTATAGCAATAACAAGAATAACAAAAAAAATGAAAACAAGTTTGTGATATTTTTGTCACATTTAAGCTGTTAGCTTTCTCAATTCCTGTGGAGAAATTGTCATTAAGAACATAGTGTTCCCTATTATTAAAGAAAGATTGATTGGCTGTGCATGGCAGAAATGAATTCTTCTTCAAAGCTATCTATTTATATACACAGAAATGCACTTAAAATTTTTATACTTTCACACACATATACCTATGTGCATACATATGCATATGTGTCTATTTAAAGATTAATTTAAAGCATATAAGTCCAGTGGAAACTAACAATATTCTACTTGTTTTTAAAACAACCATTGACTTGAAAATGTTCATTTACTTATGATTTATGTTAATCAGGAAAACAAAGAATCATGATTGTGTTTTTATTGTATCTGTAAATTGTTAGGATCTGAAAATTTTTAGAAAGGTATGAATTTTTGAAATTATTTCTCACTTTTATGAAAGTATTAATCAAAAATCCATGGAATTTTCAATTAGAAGTAAAAAGAATTTTGGGGTCCCTCTAGTATATTCCATCAACAAATGTGTGCATTTTTGCTCTCTCATTTTGTTTTTTATTTCCTTTCTTTGATATTTTAATTATTTAATATACAGAAGCAAAATCCATGCTTAATTTAACCATAATAACATATCTGAATATTTGAAATAAATTAGTTACAAATTGAATAAGAACAATTGAATAATATGTAGATTGATACATTTTTCATTACATATGCTGTGTGTGTAATGAGAGAGAGGATAGTGAGAGAAAGATTCATGTGTTCTGTCTTGAACTCAGAACTCTCATATGGTGTTTCAATAATTTCTTTAAACAGAAACAATAACTCTTCTCTATTTTTTAGAAAATATTATGTTCGATATAAATCCCATGACTTTTTCCAAAACTAGAGGCCATTTGAAATCATCTTAATATCTAAATTTTGTTCATTGTTTTAAGGTTGCATTGACAAATAATTTATAATTTGCCTGTAAAAGTTGATTAGCATCAGACATGCTATATTGAGGAGTCTGGGCAGACATCTTTATCACTACGGAGAAAAGCTGGATTTTAACAGTGATGTTGACTCTGAGCTCTTGGTTTTGTGAGGTTGTAGAGCTGAGGAATGTGTTTCTTTTCTGTCATCCAGATGCATTCTTAACAACAGGAGGCTCCTCGCATTCTTTGGCTAGCTCATAGTTCCATCAATTTAAAAAAAAAAGTTTTATTTGTTTTAATTAGTTATACATAACAGTAGAATGCATTTATGCACTTTGATATATCATACATAGATGGAATATAATTTCTCATTTTTTGAATGTACAGGTTGCAGAATCATATTGGTCATACAGTCATACACACACACACAAACACACACACACACACAGTAATAATGTTTGTTTCATTCTACTATCTTTCCTATCCCTACATCCCCTCATATTCCCTCCCATCACTTCCCTCTACCTAATATTAGGTAATGCTATTCTTCACAATCCCCGCCACCCCCACTCCACGCTGCCTTATTGTGAATTAGCATCCGTGTATTAGAGAAAACATTTGGCCTTTGGTTTTGTGGGATTGTCTTATTTCGCTTAGCATGATATTCTTCAGCTCTAACCATTTGCATGAAAATGCAATAATTTCCTCTTATTTAAAGCTGAGTAATATTCCATTGAGTATATATACTACATTTTCTTTATCCATCCATCTATTAAGAACACCTAGGTTGTTTCCATAGTCTAGCTATTGTGAATTGAGCTTTTATAAACATTGATGTGGCTGTGTCCCTATAGTATGCTGTTTTTAAGTCCTTTGGGTATAAAAACTAGGAGTGAGATAGTTGGGTCAAATTGTATTTCCATTCACAGCTTTCCAAGGAATATCCATACTGCTTTTCATATTGGCTATACCAATTTGCAGTCCCACCAGCAATGTATGAGTGTACCTTTTCCCCCACATCCTCGCCAGCATTGTTGCCTGTGTTCTTGATGATTGCCATTCTGACAGGAGTGAGATAAAATCTTGGAGTAGTTTTGATTTGCATTTCTCTAGTTGCTAGAGATATTGAACACTTTTTCATACATTTGTTGATCAATTGTATTTCTTCTCCTATGTAGTGTCTGTTCAGTTTCTTAGCCCATTTATTGATTGGGTTATTTGTTTTTTTGGTGTTAAGTTTTTTCAGTTCTTTATATATCCTAGAAATTAATGCATGTGGTAAAGATTTTCTCCCAATCTGTAGGCTCTCTCCTCACTTTATTAAGTGGTCCTTTGCTAAAGGAAACTTTTAAATTTGAATCCATTCCATTTATTGATTCTTGATTTTACTTCTTGCACTTTAGGAGTCTTGTTAAGGAAGTCAGACTTAGGCCAACATGGTGAAGATTTGGGCCTATTTTTTCTTCTATTAGGCGTAGGGTCTCTGTTCCATGTCTAAATCTTCAATTCACTTTGAGTTGATTTTTTGCAAGGTGAGAGATAGACATTTAATTTCATTGTACATATGGATTTTCAGTTTTGCCCACACCATTTGTTGAATAGGTTATCTTTTCTTCAGTGAATGTTTTTGTCACCTTTGTCTAGTATAACATAATCATGTTTATATGGGTTTGTCTCTGTTTCCTCTATTCTGTGCCATTGTTCTACAAGTGTATTTTGGTGCCAACACCATTCTGTTTTTATTTTTGTAGTTCTGTCGTATAGTTTAAGGTCTGGTGTTGTGATGCCTCCTGCTTCACTTTTCTTGTTACAGATTGCTTTAGCTATTCTGGGTCTCTTATTTTTCCAAATAAATTTTATGATTGCTTTTTCTATTTCTGTGAAGAATGTCATTGGGATTTTAATAGAAATTGCATTAAATCTATATAACACTTTTGGTAGTATGGCCATTTTGACAATATTAATTCTATCCAGGAGCACGGGAGATCTTTCTATCTTCTGAGGTTTTCTTTCTTTAGTGTTCTGTTGTTTTCATTGTAAAGGTCTTTCACCTCTTTTGTTAGATTGATTTGCAGGTATTTTATTTCTGTATTTATTTATTTATTTATTTAGAGGTTATTGTGAATGGCGTATTTTTCCTAATTTCTCTTTCAGTGGATTCATTGCTGATGTATAGAAATGTGTTTGACTTATGGTTGTTGATTTTATTTTCTGCTACTTTGCTGAATTCATTTATTAGATCTTGAGGTTTCCTGGTGCAATTTTTTTGGATTTTCTAGATATAGAATCATGTCATCATTAAATAGTGATAGTTTGAGTTCTTCTTTATCTATTTGTATCCCTTTAATTTCTGTCTTTTGTCTAATTGATCTGGATAGAGTTTCAAAAATGATGTTAAATAGAAGTGGTGAAAGAGGAAATCCTTGTCTTGTTCCAGTTTTTAGAGGGAATGCTTTCAATTTTTCTCTATTTAGAATGATGCTCACCTCGAATTTACAATATTGAGGTATGTTACTCTATAATCCATAGTTTCTTAGTGTCTTGAACATGAATGGGTGCTATATTTTGTCAAATGCTTTTCCTGTATCAATTCAGATGATCATATAATTATTGTTTTTAAGTCTATTAATATTATGTATTATGTTTATTGATTTCCATATGTTGAACCAATCCTGCATCCCTGGGATGAATCCCACTTGAAAGTGGTGCACTGTCTTTTTAAATATGATTTTGTATGTGATTTCCCAAATTTTATTAAGAATTTTTGCATCTATGTTCATAAGAAATATTGGTCTGAAGTTTTCTTTCCTTGATGTGTCTGGTTTTGTTATGAGGGTGATATTAGCCTCATAGAATGAGTTTAGAAGGGTTCCCTCATGTTCTATTTCATGGAATTCTTTCAGGAGTACTGGTTTTAATTCTTCTTTGAAAGTCTTATAGAACTCAGCTGAAAATTCATCTGGTCCTTAGCTTTTCTTGGTTGGAAAGCTTTTGATGGCATTTTCTATTTTATTACTTGAAATTTATCTATTTAAATAATGTATGATTTCCTCTTTCAGTTTGGGTAAGTCACATGTCTCTAGAAATTTGCCAATGTCTTTGATATTTTCTATTTTATTAGAGTATAGATTTTCAAAATAGTTTCTAATTATCTTCTATATTTCAGATATGTCTGTTGTGGTATTTTTTTCTTTAACTTGTATTTTAGTAATTTGAGTTTTCTCTCTTTTTCTCTTTGTTAGCATGGTCAGGGTTTATCTATTTTATTTATTTTTTTCAAAGAAATAACTTTTTGTTTTGTCAATTTTTGAATAGTTTTTTTTTGTTTTTGTTTTATTTTCATCTCTGATTTTAATTATTTCCTGTCTTCTACTACTTTTTATGTTGATTTTGCATTCTTTTTCTATGGCTTTGAGATGTGGTGTTAGGTCTTAATTTGTTGACTTTTTATTCTTTTTATGAATGCAGTCAATGCAATAAACTTTCCTCTTAGTACTGCCTTCATAGTGTCCCCGAGATTTTGATATGTTATATAAGTGTTCTCATAACCTCTAAGGATTTTTTATTTCACCCTTGATTTCTTCTACTACCCATTCATCATTTAATTGTGTATTATTTAGTCTCAATTTGCTACAGTAGCTTGTATTGATTATTTTATCATTGATTTCTAATTTCATTCCCTTGTGGTCTGATATAATGCAGAGTATTATCTCTCCTTTTTTAATATTTACTAGGATTTGTGGCATAAGATATTGTCTATTTTAGAGAAGGAGTCATGTGCTACTGAGAAGAAAGTATATTTGCTCATTGATGGAATATTATATATATGTCTGTTAATCTAAATTATTGATTATATTATTTAGTTCTATAGTTTCCTTATTTAGTTTTTGTTTAGATATGTCCAATAATGAGATAGATGTGTTACAGTCACCTGGTATTATTGTACTGTGGTCTATTTGACTCTTGAAATTGAGAAGGATTTGTTTGATGTACCTAGATGCTCCACTGTTTGGGGCGTAAATATTTATAATTGTTATGTCCTGCCTATACATACTTCCCTTAAGAACCATGAAATATCCTTCTTTGTCTCTTCTGATTAACTTTGGTTTGAAGCCTACTTTATCTGAAATGAGAATGGAAAACCCTGCTTGTTTACACAATCCATATGAGTGATAAGTTTTTCCCCATTCTTTCACCTTCAGCCTGAGGATGTCTTTGTCCATGAGGTAAGTCTGTAGAAAAAAGTATATTGTTGGGTCTTGCTTTTTAATTTAATCTGCCAGTATATGTCTTTTGAACGATGAATTTTAGGCCATTAATATTCAAGGTTATTGTTGAGGCATGACTTGTATTCCCTGTCATTTTGATTTATTTTTGGTTTTTGATTTGTCTTAGTTTCTCATTTGGTTGAATGTCACTTTAGTGTAGATCTCCCTTTGCTGGTTTTTACTTTTTCTTTTTTCACTTCATCCTCATGGAATATTTTGTTGAGAATGCTCTGTAGTGTAGGCTTTCTAGTTGTGAATTCTCTTAATTTTTGTTTATCATGGAATGTTTTAATTTCATTTTCAAATATAAACTTAATTTTGATGGATATAAAATTCTTTGTAAGCATCTGTTTTCTTTCAGAGCTTGAAATATATTATTCCAGGACCTCCTAGCTTTGAGGGCGGTCTGGGCTGAGAAATCAGTTGAGATATAAATTGGTTTCTCCCTATATGTAATTTGATTTTTTAATCTGACAGCCTTTAAGATTTAATCTTTATTCTCTGTGTTAGTCATTCTCATTATAATGTGCCTTGGCGTGGGTCTACTATAATTTTGTACTTTTGGGGTCCTATAAGCCTCTTGTGTTTGATTTTCCATTCCATTCTTTAGGTTTGGGAAATTTGGGGCTATTATATCATTGAAAAGATTGTGAATTCCTTGGGTTTGTATCTCTGCTCCTTCATCTATTCCAATAACTCTTAAATTTGGTCTTTCATTTTATTCCATAATTCTTAGATGTTCTGTTCATAGTTCCTTACCATCTTCTCCTCATGTTCAACTATACTTTCAATGTTATATAATTTGTCTTCATTGTCTGTGGTTCTGTCTTCCAAGTGGTCTAATCTGTTGGTGATACTTTCCATTGAACTTATAATTTGGTTTACTGATTCCTTCATTTTGAGTATTTCTGCTTGTTTTGCTTCACAATCTCTAACTCTTTATTGAAGTGATCTTTCACACCTGTATTTTTTTTTATTTCACTCCTTATACTCTTCTTTCACTCCTATACTATTCACATATCAGTTTCACTATGTACAATCTGAACTCCTTCTTGGACATTTCTTCTACTGTGTTATCAGTGGCTTCTGTTGTTGACATATCTTTGTTTATTTGGAGTGCTTTATTCCCTTGTTTGTTTATGTTGTTATTGTGTTTTCCTATCTAAAACTATGGGTCTATGACAGAATACATTATACCCTGTAGACTTATAGTGTCCCTCGAGGTTTCCAGTACTTTGCCTTCACTGGTAAGACCAATATCAACAGCACCCATTGAACACAATATACAGTCTTAAATTTGATAACTTCCACTAAGTCATCTACTGCTTTCTTGCATTGAACCAAAATTATGAGTTCAATAACTAGCTATAGTATAAACAAAATATTTGTTAGAATTATTTACAATTTCAAATGGTGGATGAGAGAACAGAGGTAGTGTATTACACAATATTTCCTAGGGAGGAAGATAGAAGTTAGAAGTAAAAATTCACAGGAAGAGTGGAAGAGCAGCTTACAGAGATTGGCTGTTGGTTGGAGAAAAGTTGGAAAGAAAATCCAAGAAAATAGACAAGACAGAGGAAGAATATGAAGAAAGAGCAAAAAATTAAAGACATAAGAATACAACAAAAATGCAAAACACTAATCATATATCATTGTCCTCCACACACTGATGCATAAAAAAAATCCTGTTCCAAATGTGGTAGAGAGATTAGTGAATCAAAAAATAAAATAAGTCTTGCTGGAAAGTCGAAATGTCTTTGTCAGTGTTCAACAGTTTCTCAGCCCTGTCTCTGACATCTCTTGGGATAATCAATCCAGAGCAGCCCTTGAAAACCAAGTCTCTATCCCACAAATGTGGGCTTCAGATACTTCAGGATCAACCATGCTATAGTCTCAGATCTCAATGCTGCTCCCACTTGCAGAGAGACCACTAGGGATACATACATGCCAAGGAGCAACCCCAAATGTAGCAGCAATACAGTGGTCACCAGCACTCTCAGGAGAAAGTCTCTAGGCTTCTCCAAACCTGCAAGCACCCCCCAAACGGACCTTCAGGTTGCAGCTGGAGTCCCCCACCCCCAAATTAGACCTGTAGATTACAGCTGGAGTCCATAGACAGAGGCTTTTGTGCTGGCACCCCCACCCTGGCCCTGGCTGGTGTCCCAAAATGGGTGCAGTTACCTGCAACCAAACCTGGAGTCTCTCCAAGAGCTGTGGTAGCAGTAGTAATGACAGTGGTTGTTGGCAGCAGGCAGCAGGTCATCATTAGTGGCAGCTGCAGTGGCAGCTACAACGGCAGACATGGGGACATAGTCTCCAGATGATCTCCAAGGGTCAGCAGCAGTGCTGGCCTCAGTTGCATCCAGAGCACAGGTTTCTTCTGGGGCAGCAGCACCCAGAAAGAAGACCTCCAGGGGACCTCAGGCTGTCAACAGCAGAATCAGAGGCAGCAGCAAACGTGGCAGCAGTGCAGGAGATGTTTGATTGACAGGAGACCTCTAGTTCAGTTGCAATGACCACAGAGGTAATGACAGAATTCACGGAATTTATGTCTGAGGTTACTGAGGCCATGCTCAGAGAAAAGATCTTTGGGCAGGGCAGTGACTTTTGCAGCAGCCCAGAAAGAAGACCTTGAGGCAATCTCAGACTGGCAGCAGCAGAATCAGAGGCTGCAATGCAGCAATGGTGGTAGTGGTGCAGATGTTGGTTAATTGTTCCATCAATATTTAATGTCAGCAACAGATTACTGATTCACACAACAACTTGGGTGAATATCAGGTAATTTTGGTGAATGAAAAAGCCAAGCTTTTCATTTCATTTTAAAGATCACACTCTTTATGATTCCATTTACATAATATTCACCAAATGGCAAAATTTTAGACAGAAGAAAACTGGCATTTGAAAGGGTTTAAATAGGGGGTAAGTATACAAGAAGGACAAGAAGGAGCTCATTAAAGTATTGGAAATATGTCCACTTTCCCCAAATTTATCTAGAGAGTCAATAAATTCCAGTCAAAAGTCAAGCAGATATTTTGGTGCACACTCAAAAACTGACCCCAAATTATGAGAAGGTATGAACTATTTAAACTATTCAAAACCACCTCAATCAAACCAAACAAACAAATAAAAAACCCACACAGTGTAACTGTCATTACATGATTTTTCAGCCTTAACATGAAACTTCCTTTATCACAACAAGGAAACATGAGTATAAAACATTCAGTTTAGGGTTCGCATTGTGGCTCAGTGGTAGAATGCTTGCCTAGCATGCATGAGGCAATGGATTTGATCCTCAGCACCATATACAAATAAAAAATAAAGATACTGTATCCACCTAAAACTAATAAATAGTTTAACAACAAATAAATAAATAGTTTATAAAAATAAATAAATATTTTTAAAAAGATATTCAGTATATAGTATATGTATCAAGGGGAAAACATATAACTGAAAAATATAAATTATTGTTTTAATAATGGCACCAAAAATTAAAGCAAAATAAAGTTTTTATTTTTAAAAAAATTGTGCTAGAACATAGGAATATTCATGTTAATAAAAATCAGTTTCACCCTTATTTCACATCATATAAAATAGTGAAAATTAGTCATAAATGTAAATCTATGAGCTAAATCTATAAAACATTTTAAAAGCACCATACAAATATTTATTTCCATGGGTTATTCAAAGATTTACTAGGTGAGACACAAAAACTAAGAATTAAGAAATAAAAGTGTTAGTTTGACTTCATGAAAATATTAAGCATATTCTCCTTAGCTAAGCAAAAAAAAAAAAAAATCAGAAGTCACAGATTGTGAGAAAATATGTATATAAAAAGTCTGAAAATGTTTCTGTAAACTTTTAAAATACAGTGATATGAAATAGCAGTTGTTTAAAATGCACAAAAGAGTTGAACCACTTCACCAGAGAAAATATGAAAATGGAAAATAATTATATTAAAAATACTCAACCCCATTATGCAACAGTCTGGCTGGGCACAAAATAACCGAGCTGCCACACTGCCTTGCAGGTTCAAACAGCAACTCTTTATTCCCAAACTCTCGACACTCTACACACACTTCCCAGGAACACACTCCCTCCACCGGGCTCAGCGAGCCAATTAACACACTCCCTCCACCAGGCTCAGGGAGCCAATTCTCTTGGAACCCAGGAGAACTCAAGAGAACTTAAAGTAGTGGGTGCCCCTGAGGCAGCAGGATCCGCCCTAATCCTGGAGTTGCCCTAATCCTGGAGCAGGGTCACCTTTCAACCATTCCCTCTAGCAAAATGCCAGGCATCATTCCCACTAAACTGTGGCTCTCAACACCATTAATTGTTGGAAAATTCAAATTAAAAAATGGGAGAACATTATATGCTTTATAGTAAAGATAAAACACAAAAGTTCAAAAGATCAAATTTGGCATGGATATGGAATAGCTGATACTGTCACAAATTGCATTTAGAAATCTAAATAGTAAAGCCCTTTTGAAATTAACTTTTCAAATATATATTTTTTTCAAGAATTCAGCACTCTATACTTCCCTGGTTGTTTATACAAAAGTAATAAAACATATTTAGCCAAATTCTTGAACACACTAGCTTTATTTATAATAACCATAAACTCTTTACACAAATGCCCATTAATTAGTTAATGACTGAGCAAATTTTAGCACATTCATACAGAAGTGTGCTATTCAGCGATAAAGAGGAATTGAATAGAAATATGCTTATAAACTTGGATTAATCTAAGTAACATAATACTAAGAAGCCAACCACAGAAAACAACATGTTGCATGATTTCATTTATATGAAATTCTAGATAAAGATAACTTAGAATGACAAAGTTAGTGGTTGTCAGTGGTGATGTTGGAGGAAGTTAGTTGAATATGAAGAGACATTATGAAAAATTTCAAGTGGATACAAATATTTTAGATTGTTGTAGTGGTTACTTAATGTATATGTGTGTGTGTGTGTGTGTGTGTGTGTGAGAGAGAGAGAGAGAGAGCCTTAATAAACTATACATTTAAAATTAATGAACTTGATTTTATAACTTATACCCCAGCAAAGCTCATCAGTGGGGAGTCTATATGGGTAATTAATTTGAAATATAAAAACAATAAAACTCTCTACCTCTGGGAATTGAACTTCTTTAGAATTTTTCAAAAGATAATACAATTTCTAATCTAAAAGTGATGAATATACTACAGATCATCAATGTTTTTAACTTATTAACAAGTTGAAGATTTCCTAGATATAAAAATAAATTAATTCCATAAGATGATTGGAATTTCTTAATAAATGAAAGTCAAAAATCTGTTTTTATGAATGGAAAAGCTGTGTGAGAAGAAGCAAATCCTTATGAAGTAGTACAGATATGGCAAGGCCAGTCATTTAGATAGTCCCTCAGTGTTCAAAACTTTCCTCTCAAATTCCCTCTACCTAATGATTGGACATGGGTTGTTCATTTCTTGTGGGGAGGGTACCGGGGATTGAATTTAGGGGCACTCAAACACTGAGCCACATCCCCAGCCTGTGTTTTGTATTTTATTTGGAGACAGGGTCTCACTGAGCTGCTTACCTTCTCACTGTTGCTGAGGCTAGCTTTGAACTTGCGTTCCTCCAGCCTGAGCCTCCCAAGCAGCTGGGATTACAGGTTGTGCCACCATGCAGGGCAGGGTGTTCGTTCTTGTGTGTTTGTATGGCAAGCGCTGCATCAATTTCCCCAGACTTACCTTTCAGTCTTTATTTTAGCCTACAATGACTTTGCTATCTTACATGTTATGTCAGGGATCTGTAATGCACCTTGTTTCTAACACCACTCATTATTCTCAACAAATAGCAGGGGTTTCGGGTTCAGATTAAGACTTAATCTTATTGGACAATTTATGGCCCACTGCCAACAAACTTACTTAATTTTAAGCAAGCAACAGGACAGATATTGCCCAGATTTGTGTCAGTAGTGTAACAGGGGTCTCATAATTTTTAGGTGTATCCACTGATATTCTGCACTCAAAATGTACATGATCATATGAAAGCTCTTTCCATCATAGACACATCCACTATGGCTGCAGTCTCTATTTGTATACATTCCTGGTAGTCCTCTCTGGTCTAGTTCTCATTTTGTAGTGCAATTTGTTGTATCATAATATATAGTGTTGGTAATGAAATATGCTTGCCTGGTACATAGTATTTTGGCAGAATGCTCACTTCTCTTGGACCTAATAAAGATCATATAAATCCTTGGAATTATTATTGCAGAGACATAACTAAACAGCAAATTTATAAATATTTCTGAGGTTAGGAAACTACCTTATAGACATGTGTTAAAGCACCCCTTTTTATTTTCCAGATAGCATTTTTGTTACGTATCTGTCAAATAATAAATATCCCTTCAGGTACCTTTTGCCATTCAACAATTACAGTTTAGTCTCATCACTTCTATGCATATCATAGTTAGCAATAACATTAAAATGACTTTGAAGAAAATTCAAAGTTTTGCATAATTTAATAAATATTATCTCAAGTGTTCATGTGTACTTCTTAAAAGAATGAAAAGTTTCACATTTTAATATAAATTTTCTCCCCAATGACCCATCCTCTATTATTTTAAATATAACTGAGATCTACTTCATAAAAATTGAAAGAATAGTCTATTTAGACTGCCACTAATTAGATTCTGGTCATGTTACATGTTCCTAACAGAATATTAACTTTGTTGGTTTTTTTTCCAGAGGCCAATGCAGCTCTTTTTTTAAAAAAATTACCATCTAACAGATTTTGCAAAATAGTATTCTTGTCAACATCTGCTATTGTAATACCTATGTATGCCTATACTGAGTATATCATTCAAAATAGGAATATGTTTCAACAAAGATTAATATTTAAATTTAATACTCTAATGTTTCAATTCTAAAAGTAGTTTTTCTTCACTTTAAAGCCCAAGTAAAAACACTAGGAGGTTGTAATAAATAGGCTCCGTCTATAAATCATCAATGAACTTTATTTTCTCGTTATGCAATGAACTGAATAATCTCTTGCTATCCTAAATATTCACAAGGAGATAAAATATAAACTTGAGAAACTATTGATAAAATTTGGATCAAAAAGAATAGAAATTAAAGTCCTAAATAGTTTAAAAGATATATATATATATATATATATATATATATATATATATATATTCTACCAAAATAACAAAAATAAATGTGAGCAAATTTTTGATCACAAAATAAATATTGCACATATCTTAAACGTCTAGTTTTATAATGTGAGTAAAATAAATATTAAATGATTTTCTTTACAGATTTATTTAATTTTCATCATCATGTTGTCACGATTTGCCCATTCAAGTAGACACTTCAGGTACATGTGTGGATTTGTATGAGTGCATAATATATAAAATAAACTCAGCTATGCTGCAATGATTATCATTAGAAAAATTTAATTTCAATTCATACAAGTCAAAATTAAACAAAATATGCCAGCTAAAATAAAGCAGGCTCAGTTACTCTATCCTGAAATATCATGCAAGTACAGGATGACTGTGATTTTGCCAAAATATCAAGTCTTTTTGAGTTTCCACATCTGTCTTTTCAACTAAGAAACAAGTTATGGAATTAAATCTTCATTGCATTTCTGTTTAAAAATTAGGTCTTATAATTTTTATAGTTCCTTTTATCATGGCCCATATGGAAATCTTATGAATCTGAACATTTACTCTTGGATTTTTCTGTTTTTATGTAGGTACCAAGCCTGCAGGTTGATTTAGAGTTATTTAAAAATTTTTAAATATATCTCTTTAATAACTCATGACGATTGTTTGTTATTTCTCCATCACAATTAATTTTATTATAAGTGTTCTACTATGTTATTAAATATTTACTTATCTTGGAGAAATTGCAATAGTTTGTACAAATAACATAGCAGTTTCCAGATGGTGTTATACATGCAAGTCCAGATGAAGAGACCAAAACTTTTTATTTCATGAACATTAGTGAGATGAAGAAATGAATATGAAGTTCAGTGATTTTCATTGATACTTCCACTAACCAAAACATTACACCTATGATTTTTATGTTTAATTATCAACCAATACTTTTTATGTTTAATTAACAACCAATAATTTTGCATATTTCAGTATTCATGATTAAGGAAAACTAATAACATTGTAGTCTGTTTTGTGTTTGTTTCAAACAATGTAACTCCACATATTTTGTTAGCAGAAAGCATAGCAAACTCTCTTAAAACACTTGGAATAACTACAAAATAGTTTACCTTAATTTTTGTAGGATTAAAAGTAACTTCCAATTAAATGTACTAGATATAAGTTAAATACACAGAGAAATAAAATATACACGTACTACTGTCTCTGCATGTAGAGCAATTCTCCCTGGTGTGGGGTAGAAGTTTTAGTTATTCTGTATTTATAATAACAAAGTTGAGGAAAATATTGAACAAATTTACAACAATCTTCTGTAGATTCAGAAGGGGAAAAAATCTTAGTGAAAAAATACAAGATGTAGAAATTTTGACCAGAGAATAAATAGCTATATAAAAAATTTGAAAATAACTCATAAAAAGTAAATTGAAAAATAGCCTAAACTCCCATGATCATGAGTTATAAGAAGAAATGTATGCCCTCAATGGACAAACATCTTTGTAATGTTGTCTGGCTTTCAGTTACTGCAGGTATTTCCTGTGATTAAGCTAATACCTGCCAGGGTAGACAGACTCACTCTAGGCTATGAATTTTTTTTCAGAGTTTGAGTAATCCAAGTAAATAGTGCTGTAGCCTGCTCATAAGTCCACAAAACTAAGGCCAGTTTTCATCATTTTGTCATCTTGTGAGCTTGTGACAATGTGGTGACTACATTGTTGCATTTTGCTTCAGTTTTAGAAGCCAAACCACTTTATTATTTCTATTATTTTATTCTAATTGACTCATATTGCTCTCTTCTTGCAAAGTTCACTTTTTATTTTTTAATAAGATACCACCTGATTCCTTACCAAACTCCCCTTCCCAAGACACATATCACTCTAATTCTCTCATTATGAGAACATACTGTTCTAGATATCTGACTGCACTTGGTGCAAGAGTTCCACAGTGCTACTATCGCTTAGTGCAATTCTATATTCTTGCCTAATAAGGGGAGTTTTCCTACTGATTTACCCTAATATCATGATGTCTTTCATCTTTTGTTTTTCCTTAATTTTCCTATTTTCTTCCCAACAAATTTCAGGTTTTAAACTTGTCAAAACAGGGAGAAGAAACAAGGAAATGTGTTATACATTCACTGGGTTGAGGATTGTGTTCTTCCACTTAAATTAAAAGAAACAATATTACAGCTATTGGTGAGTGTACCCAAAAAGATAAAGAAAGGTTACACTCTAACCCTTCAATTTTCTAATATTCCAGATGTAATGTTATCATATTACAGATTTGTGGTGGATCTGGTTAATTCCAGCTATTCTTCATTTTATTTAAAACAAAAGACATAGTGATAAAGTAAGCTTACTTCTCAGAGGAAAAGGGAAAACCAAAAGATTGATCCTTAAAAAAGTTATTTTTGAAAGAGAGAGGGAAAAGGGAATGTGTGGGAGGAACTGTCTGACTCTTAAAATTTCCTTGTGATAGACTAATGAAAAAGGTAATTAAAAGAGAATTAAGAAATTGTGAAACAAAAAGTAAGAGAGAGGAATCATGACTTACCTAGCTTTATAGAAAATTTGTTTTTTAACTTTTATAATAAAACAAATTTTACATATATGTGGATACATATATATTTGTACCTCAAAAAATCCAAAATATAAAATAATTTATTCTTTATAAACTCACTAAAAATTATGCCAGTTTTCCAATAGTATCTCATTTATCCTTTCATTATCTGTAAAGATCTCTCCTAAGAAAGCAAAGAATAGTTGCTGTTTTGAACTTGGGTTCAGAAATACTTGCCATGGTGCCTTACACTAATTATTGAATATATAAAGACACAGAATTTAGAGACTAAAGATTATGATATCTATTTTCTGAGAAAATTTATAGAAAATCAGTCACATTGATTAATTTATGATGATGCAAAATGCCAATGCTGAATTGGTGAATGTAAAAATAGAAGAATGAAACAGGATTTCATGTAATTTTAAAGATACACAGAATATTTAAAAATAAAGATATTTTCAAGAGAAGGCTAATGTTTGAGTCAATGAGTATGGGTCTATAGAAGACATGCAGAATAAGGACTATTTCTAAATACAGTGTTCTGTCATGGATGTTCTGTAATGGAAGCTATTTACCTGACATTCCAGCACACCTTTGAGAAGTATTGCTTGATGCAGAAGTATTGTTGTTATTGCGGTAACAAACCCCTCAAAGAACATTCATATAAGTGTCCATAGGAGTAGGAATGCAGTTTGATCAAAACAGACTAAAACTTAATGAAAAAAAATATTTATCACTTCATATTATTTCAAGAAGAAAGGATCTGACTAGTGTTTTCTCATGAATTCATGAGTCATTAGCTCAATGAAGAACCATTAGTTAATTTAAAGCCTATCAGGAAGAGAGTCACCCCTGTTCTGTGGTCACAAGTTCCATAATATAACATGGTTACAAGAGGTTCCACAATATTTTTAGTTATAGTTATGTAGTTTTCCTTGATTTTTGTATTTATAATAATTTTTGAAAGGATTTTTGAATATTTGATAAAAATTAAAACTACATAAAGAGAATCAGAATTACACACACACACACACACACACACACACACACACACTGTAGACAGTTGTATACAGTGACTTATAAGGTAGAAATCTCATTTCTGCCCTTCTAAAGAGCTTGTGAGATCTTCCTTACCCAGAAGGTCTGGCAAGCTTTGGTGATTCTGGGTCAATTTTGTGAGTAACCCAATGCTGCTTTCATTCAACTTAGTTATCACCATCTGCTTTAAGAATCTCATTAGTAAACATGAAGTCCTTAGCTTCATGAGCCTCAGCATTGTTTTCTTATGCTTATCTGCTTATTTTGTTTCTAACACCATTCTGTTTAGAGGTATAGAGACAGTTTTGAGTAGCAATGGGAGATGAGAAAAGTAATATACTCTCGTGACAACCTCTTGTCTCCCTTCACCCCTCCTACTCTGTCCAGTCCTATCTATGACATGTGTTCTACTTATGCAGAAGAAGGAAGAATTAATTTTAAGTTGAGCTTCTGAGTTGACTGATGCCCCCAATTTACCTGAGAAGAGGTAAATCTAGATAGGTGGAAGATAAACATTACTTGCTTTCTAAAGCACTTATTTTTTATTTTATTTTATTTATTCTAATTTGTTATATATGACAGCAGAATGCAATTCAATTCATATTACACACATATAGCACGATTTTTCATATCTCTGGTTGTACACAAAGTAGTGTCACACACACCATTCGTGTCCTTATTCATGTACTTAGGGTAATGATTTCCATCCCATTCCGCCATCTTTCCTAACCTCATGCTTCCTCCCTTCCCCTCCTTCCCCTTTGCCCTATCTAAAGTTTGTCTATTCCTCCCATGCTCCCCTAATCTCCATTATGAATCACCATCCTTATATCAGAAAACATTTGGCATTTGGTTTGGGGGGATTGGCTAACTTCTCTTAGCATTATCTTCTCCAACTCCATCCATTTACCTGAAAATGCCATAATTTTATTCTCTTTTATTGCTGAGTAATATTCTATTGTGTATATATACCACATTTTCTTTATCCATTCATCTACTGAGGGGCATCTAGGTTGGTTCCATAGTTAAGCTATTGTGAATTGTGCTGCTATAAACATTGATGTGGCTGTGTCACAGTAGTATACTTTTTTAAAGTCCTTTGGGTATAGAGCAAGGAGGGAGATAGCTGGGTCAAATGGTGTTTCCATTCACAGCTTCCAAGGAATCTCCATACTGTTTTCCATATTGGCTGTACCAATTTGCAGTCCCACCAGCAATGTATGAGTGTGCCTATTTCTCCATGTCCTTGTGAACAATTATTGTTGTTTGTGTTCTTAATAGCTGCCATTCTGACTAGAGTGAGATGAAATCTTGGAGTAGTTCTAATTTTCATTTCTCTAATTGCTACTGATAATGAGCATTTTTTCATATATTTGTTGATTGATTGTTTATCATCTTCTGAGTCAGTTTCTTGGCCCATTTATTGATCAGTTATTATTTTTTTTGGTGTTAAGTTTTTTGAGTTATTTATATATCCTAGCGATTAGTTCTCTGACTTTTCTTTTTAGTAGTACGATATTGAAAGAGGTTTAAAATTTTTCACTTAATAATTAACTTTCCAATTTATAGTTTTAAGACAACATGTGTTTTAACTGAGCATCCTAATGTTTCTTGCTGCCTCATATTGAACCCTCCTCAGTGTAGAACCTGTTACTTATGAGTCACATAATGTTGACAGGTAGGAGGACATGCTTAAAATATACACATACACAGATCACATTTATGTTTTATGGATTATTATGAAATTTTCCAAGGAAAATGTTGATGAATAATGTTTACTATTTGAGGGGAAATACATTATAGCATGAGCTGGGCATTGTGATAACCACTGAAGAAACATTTTCTGAAACATATCCTATATCCCCAATAATACTTTATTTCTCCCCAAGAAGACTAAATCTCTGTATTTACAAGCAAGATCATCAGTAATATGGTTGCTATTTATATAAATAACCCATTTACACTAAGAATAGTGTATATTTTTGTTTTGTATGGTTTACTTTTATTAAATGAACCTTTCATTTAATAAAGATAAAAATAAACAATCTCTATAAATGTGATGGATTTGTAGCTTTTTACTTATGTATGTAAGTTGTCTTCTACACTTTGAACTGATATAGTCAATGAAACAAACTAAGAAAATTATGAGGTTAAAATAATAAAAATGAATATACTAAAGGTATTAATAAATTATTTCAGCCATATAAATAAAAACATAAAGTTTATTTTTATTTTTTTTAAAGAGAGAGGGAGAGAGAGAGAGAATTTTAATATTTATTTTTTAGTATTTGGCGGACACAACATCTTTGTTTGTATGTGGTGCTGAGGATCGAACCCAGGCCGCAAGCATGCCAGGCAAACGTGCTACCACTTGAGCCACATCCCCAGCCCATAAAGTTTAATTATTAAAATGAATCTACAAAATAACCTTTTGAAAAACTAGAATTACAACACAATAATTGTCAAAATACTAGAAAGTATTAAAAGTCTATTTTTTTAGATCTTTTAGTTTTTATATTGTCTTATGTTTTAATAGTTCAATCACAATGGTCTTCCTAGTGTCTCAGTGTGGAAATTAGGAAGTTAAATGGGGCAGACTCTCAACACACAACTCTGTAGCAAATGAATTTATGGTAAATGGTGATATCTTAGAGTTTGTGTTTGCATACTATAGAGCTGTGGACAATCATCAAATTTGATAAAGAGAAACTTCAAGGAAGAAGTAAATAGAAAAATAGTGGCTTTAATAATGCAGTTGAGAACATGGGGAATTTGTCAGAAGGGGATTAGAATTAGCTCTACAGTACCTGATTCTTTTATGTTTAAGAAATAGTTTTGTTATATATAGGAAAAATAAGAAGAGTAAAAAACATCAATTATAAAAAGTAAATTAAATGGTAACTCATTCTCATGAATCAGACTTAATCAACTTAAAGATGATCTCATGTCTCCAATGCTCTTTGCCCAATTTGCTTTCAACTTCTTTACTTATATACTTACAGGTCTCTCTGCTTAGGAAGTTCGGTAAGGGCAAAGACCTTATCTATCCCATAACTCACTTTACTCCTAACACCCAGAAAATTATTGGGCATAGTGGTGGAGCTCAATGCTTATTAACTGAACCAAAAAGTAAGGCTAGTACATCTCTTACACTTAGTATATCCAAAAGGAAACTTGAATGTTTTCCCTTCAGTTTACTTTCAAATTATTCTAATTCTCAAGACAAAATTCTTGGTTTTCTCTTAGGTAATTCTTTTTCACTCACATCTAATATTTATGCAGATGTTTTAGATTTATCTTCCCACTCTATCTGCAGTCTAACCATCTTTATTATTACCATAATTATATCCCTTACCTGGACCGTAGCAATTTTTGAAATGGTTTCCTTCCTCCCATTTTCTCCCTCCATTAGCAGTTGTCCAAGCAACAGCTGTATAAATGTACAGAAAACCTTCAATGGTTCACCATCTCACAGTTTTACCGTGATTTTAAAAATCTTATTTCTTTGAATTTATACTGTTTAAAATGTGTGACAAGCCAGACACAGTGGCCTATGCCTGTAATCTCAGCAGTTCAGGAGGCTGAGTCAGGATGATCCCAAGTTCAAAGCCAGTCTCAACAATGGGAGGTGCTTAGCAACTCAGTAAGACTCTGTCTAAATAAAAACAATATATAAGTAGGGCTGCAGATGTGGCTTAGTGACTGAGTGACCCCAAGTTCAAACCACTGTGTTAAAAAATAAATAAATAAAATGTGCAATAAACCTTAATTACTTGGCTTGAAGTACATTTGCAAGTCTCTTTGGAAGATCTAAGCTAAATATTTACACAATTTTGTTTCATTTCTCTTTTCATTCTTTTTTTAAGAGAGAGAGAGAGAGAGAGAGAGAGAGAGAGAGAGAGAGAGAGAGAGAATTTAATATTTATTTTTTAGTTTTTCGGCGGACACAACATTTTATTTGTATATGGTACTGAGGATCGAACCCGGGCTGCACGCATGCCAGGCGAGCGCGCTATAGCTTGAGCCACATCCCCAGCCCTCTTTTCATTCTTGAACTCTAATTTCCATGTATATTGGGCCATTTATTCATTTGTCACTTTTTTCCCTTTTAGAATTTTTATTTTATTGTATGTCAATTTGGTTATTTTTCTGAGCTCTTCCAATTCACTAATTTTCTCTTTTCCTATTTGTTATCAAACGTACCTCCTAAATTCAAAATTTAAGTCTATATGCCAGTTTTAGATTCTATTTGATTCCCTTTTATAGATTCACGTTTTCTGGTTAAATTTTCCATCTTATCAGCTTTCTTAAACATATCAAAATGGAGTTTGTAGGGGTTTTTTTTGTTTGTTTGTTTATTTTGCATTGTAGCGATTAAATCCAGTTCTTTGCTCTTGCTAAGCATACCATAGAACTACATTCCCAGTCCTCATGCATAGTTATTTAAAACTACTGGAGTCTGATATAGAATATCAGCATCATCTATGGTTTTATTTCATTTTTTTCTACCTATTATTTGGATTTTGGTTATTTTTTGTGATGGGATATTTTTTTCTAAAAATGTATTTAAACATTATATATGAAAAATTATTAAGGTGTTAAATGATGGTATTTTCTTCCAGAAAGAACTTTCTTATGGAGATATATGTATTTTAATCCAATCAAGGCCAAATTTAATTTTTTTTGAGAGAGATATTCTTTCACTGGCTTGCCTTTATTTCTAAGACATAGGATTGAAGGGATCTCATTTCAAATGATGGGATGCTAACTACAGCTATCTACTTTTTCAGACTCAACCTTGATTACAAGCTTTTTGGCATCTATGAATTTCCATTAAGACCCTTAGCTCCTCAACTCTCCTTTCTTATATTTGTTTCAGTTCACACAAAACACTAGCATTGGCAGTTACCACAAATTGCAGACAGAATGTTCATGGATATTCTGTGACTTCTTCCTATAGAGTGTGTTGGCCACCCAGGCCAACTGCTTTGGAATGCAGAAGTCTAATCCCTGTCTCTCCAGCCCAGAAAACTCTGAGTAACCTCTTTCTGCCTTTCCTTAGTTCCCAGTACAATGACTTAGAAAATGTCTTGAGTGGACAAGGTGTAAATGTAGTTCCACCTTAATGTGCTTCCTGTCTCTCCTGGGATGTAGACTTCATTTCTAGTAGTATTGTGTTTCCCTGACATGTTCAAGTAGCTGTTTTTGTTTGGGTAGTTGATTTTGTGTTTTATTGTGTTTTATTGTTGTTCTCTACAAGAGGGTTGGGCTGATAAAAGTTATTCTGTTATTTCCAGAGGCAATTTCACTTTAAATAGCATTTTATATAGGCCATCAAATCTCCAGTCACATTTTTCTAGAAGAATAACTATGGTGTGATATAGCTCTGCTAACACAGGTTTCTTGAGCATTTAATCTGAACATTCCCATTCTTTTAAATGTTGAATTGTACTCCTCCCCCAAAAAAACACATATAGAGATTAATTTTTATATTTGTGTTTTTTGAGAATCTAATATTGTGTTTTTCAAGATATATATAATAAATAAATTTTATAGACAGAGAAAACTGTATATAATGTCAAATTAATATTTTTAACTTAGAGTTATCAAGATTTAAAAAATGCTAATATTCTATTCCTATCCAAAGTGCATGAATTTGTATGTTTTTATCACACTATATAATCTGTATTTTCCTCCTCTTTTCATTGGTTTAATGTCCTCATGAAATTTAGTGGGGGAGCTTCCAAACTTATACAGTCATTTCCACTGTATTTTCCTTTTTTTAAGGTCATCTCTTATTTTGCAACTAAGGTCAAGTTGGGAATGTAATATTAATCTTTAGTATGACTTCTCTCCACACGACTACCACATTGCTAAGGAGGAAAAAAGCCAAGCAACAAAGCAGGTCAATGGCATTAGGTATGAAAGGAAAATCCTCTTTGCCAGACTCCCCAGAAAATCAGACACCATGTCAGGATTAACTTGATAGCTGATAAAAGAGAAAGTTATTGAAGTAAGCTTTCCACATAATGTGTTTTTTCTCATCTTCTGAATTTATTTTTTCTCCTACAAATAAGAAAATAGAATTTCAGCTAAATGGGATTTCTTTACTATTAAGAATATCAAGGCAGAATAAGTAAATATTAGTTAAGAATAGTAGAGCAAGTACTCATAATGATGTCTGGCTTTAGAATCATATGCCTAAAATAAAATCCGAATTTACAACTTTTGTGTATTTAAGCAACCTTTCCTTCTAAGCCCAATATATTTCTCTCTAAAGTAGACATAACCACAGTGACCTACATAGAGTTTAATAGTATTTTAGTAATATAAATTTAGTCCTGAACAAAATGCCTGGCATGTAATAAGCTTTCAATAAATGTTGTGTTACTATTTTCACAATCTACCTAATGTTCAGTATTAGGTATTACAAGGAAGTACTGTAATATTAATTCTGTATTTGCAAAAAAATTAAAGATGCTTCTTATAGCTTCAAACTCTTTTCATTCTATTTCCCAATTACTAACATTGCATTTGATTTAATTTATATATTCCTTCAAGCTTGTTTTTTTTTTTTTGAAAACCATGTAAATAGAAGCAACATTTGATTTTGATTAAGGATGCAAGTCTATTAAAACTTTGTTTTCTCTTTGCTGATGCATTGATCATAATTATCTTGTCAGATGTCACTGAAGGCAGTGACAAGGTGGTAATAAAGCTTTGTAAATTTAAAATAAATTCAGGGTTGTTTTTTTAAAAATCAAGCCTGTGAATTCTAGAGCTTTCAGTCAAGTATGAGAAATTTTTTAAATGATAGAACAAATAAAATGTAATGTTAAAAATGTTGAATCAAAGCATATTTCTTTGGAAATCATGGAGTTATTTATGTGACTATTAAGAATACCATCCAACACCCAGTACCAGGCACAGTATAAATTTTAAATTAAAGCAGATTTCGGGGCGGAAAACCTGGGACATGGTAGACACAAAGAGATGGAGATGACAGGTTTCAGATCATGTGTATTTAAATAGGTCAACTTAGGTCAAAACAGGTTTCAGTTGCACTATAGTCAATTAAAGAAAATAGAAGAAAAGTCACATAACAAAATTTCAGAAGTGGCATAGACTTAAAAAATCAGATTATTCACATTTTGCCCTTTTCTCTTGTATCAGTGATGAATATGCAAAATTCTGGATTCACAGTTATTTAGTTTGTATCAAAAAATACAAGTGTGAAGATTAATGCTAATTTTGATTTAAAAAAACACAGAAGTTCCTATGACCCCAAATATTGAAGCTTACCTATAACATATGTGTGTGTGTGTATGTATACATATTTCACATGTTTATCTATGTATTTGTATTTATACATACAAAATTTTTAGGTTTTTCATAATGATTTGTGCAATAATAATTCTGTATATACTATGAGACATTAATAAATAAGACTGCATTAAAATTTGGTTCAGAACATAAGAGAATAAAATACATTTGGAGAAAAATGTATTTATGTTGTAATAATTTAAAATAGAAATATAATCAAAATTGTTTAATTTCTTCAACAGCATTGACTAAAAACTAGATTTCTCTTTGAAAATTATTCTTTATTCTGTATACTTCATATCCTTCTCTTTTATTCTGATAAAATTTTCCATATTTCTTCCCAGTACCTCTATTTTGTGATCAAACTGTGGCTAACAAATTGATATTAATGAATCATTAATAACTCTACATATAATTATCTTAATTATGCATACATCATGAAAACTAATATTTCAAAAATGAATAAATGTGGTTGATAAAATGTACATTTCTTCTAATCTCATGTGATTCTTAGAATAACCTGATATACTTTTATGACATTCAGATGCCTGAACCACAGGAAAATTATTCACAATTTTCATATGCAGCTATCCAGTTTGTTCCTAGTTTCCTGGGAGAATATTTTCATGTATCCTGGTACAAATGTCAGTATTTTCTTTGAAATCTCCGAATATGCCCCTGGGATTGAAACCTTTGATTTGATTGGTGCAACTCAGATAAATGCAATGGCATAAATATAGAAAGTAAATTTAGCATTATGGTAATCTAAGAAAAATGAAATAAATTTTTATTATAGATTCCAAGATTAATAGTGAAGAATTCCTTAACTGTCAGGAGGAAAGTCTATCTGTTCAATACAAAAGGGAGAGCTAATTAGTTCTGGACAAGGATATTAGAAAATGTCTACTGTTTTATTTTTCTTTCCTTTTGATATATGATTTAATAAAGGCTTTGAACATTAGAAGTTTTTTTTTCCTTTGTAAAAAAAAGTAAGAATTATGGACTTGTGTTATAAGGAAGAGTCCTGTCAATTATGGGATGAAAACAATGTGTAACATAAATCTAATAAATTTAAAATTATAATAAAGTATGTACTCAGGGAATTGAGTGTTAAGTGATATATTTACTGTTTTATTGCAACTATATTAATACAAATTAAAATTAGAAAAATTTTAAAAATGTAATTTTCTACACAACATTAAAACAGATTGATACTAAATAAACAAAATTAATTAAATTTTCTGATCTATTTATTATTAGACATCACTTTTACTCTTAAAGTGACTTTAATATCAGGTAAGCAATTATATTTTAATTAATAAAATTTTGAAAGTAACTATACAATACAATAAAAGACTATTTTTCTTAAAATTTTACCACTATGAAAGACTGATATTTGTTTCTTGATATCTCCTATGCTATAAATCCTTTGAAAGAAACAAAATTAATATTTAAATAAAACAAATCTCAGGATTCTAAATTCTAACTAAATTTTAGAAAATGTCCTCTTACATTTATTTATATTTTGGCATTTGAATGAGTTAAGAAACTTCAAAGCATCTAATTAACTTAAAAATATTTATTCCTATAACATTATCCTCAACTTAATAGGCAAAAGGAATATCTTTAACAAATTTGCACCTGCAACAAATTACCCACATATTTTGTTTTATAAACAACACAAAGTTATTCTCTTATATTTCTGGAGATTAGTAGTCCAGATTGATTCTTATGGGGTATAAGTCAAGGAGCCAGGAGGGATACTTCCCTCTGGATATTCTAGGAGATAATCTATTTCTGTAACTTTTTATATCTACAGTGCTTGACTCATGGCTGAGCATACCTTAAACCTCTAGGGTCAGTAGTCTCATTTCTTACTTCTTACTGATTTCCTGCCTATATCTTATAAGGACCTGTGTTTACATTATGTCCACTTGGACCTAATTCAGTAAAATATTCCCTTTTTGTGAATAGTAACTCTCACTGTTAACCTGAAGTTTTAGCTCACATATGCTGCTATCCAGTTTGTTCCTAGTTTCCTAGGAGAATTTTTTCCCCAACTGTGATTTATGAAAACTGTTAGAATTGCCAAAGATAACAAAGATACATATTCCTGGAACTATAAGCCTGAATCATAGGTCGGGTGGGCATAGGACCTGATTTTTTTACCCAAATCATTTCTGTACTCTGCAAAAATTGAGAAAAACTATGCCAGTGAAAGAACTTGATTCATTCAGCTTTTCCCATTATACTTGTTTAAGCAGAATTTGTTTTTAAACAACTAGCTAAAAGTTGGATGTCTGCCTAGTTTCTTTATATTCTGTCCTTAAATCAGTAAGAGACTGGATCAATATACATAAGGACTCAAGAACATATTCTACAAGTACATTGTTTTAAAATTTCAGTCTATCATATAACATGTATAAACCGATCCTCTACTATGTTTTACCATTTGTTTATTTTTTTTAATACTGGGAAATGATCCAGGCATTCTGTATCACTGAGCTATACCCCAGACCTTTCTGTTTTTTGTTTTAAGTAGAATCTCACTAACTTGCTCAGTCCGATCTAGAACTTTACGATCCTCCTGCTTCAGTCTCCCAAGTAGCTAGGATTACAGGTAGGCATCACCAAACCTGGCCCCATTCATTTTTGATATTTGGAAAATATCAAAGAATAAACTAATGGGAGAAAAAGTCCAACTTTAATAAAGTTCTGTGAAATATTTGAGGAAAAATGAGCAGGGCAATAAAAAGCTCTTGTACCAACGTTCTTTAATCAAATAGGAAAGTTATTGGAAAAAAGTATTTCAGGAGTCAGTTTGTGGGTTCTAGTTTTTTCTAATGCAACCACCTCAGTATTAGTCCCAAGGAATTTTACCATATGATTAATTCCAGGGATTTTTAATGTTGGAAGAATTGGTTAGTTTTGTCATGGAACATGCTTTCCTGCCGGTTGATACTAAGGAAGAGGTGATTTCCCTCAGCCAAGAAGGAATGACTATGCCTAGAACCATATGGTATAAGAGATATTAAATACAGACTTGTATCCTGGTATCAGTGGGGAAAGTATTAGAGACTCGGTATGGGAAGTATGTATTTCAGCTGTTCCACAGGCCATGTATTTATTATATAATTTATGTATTCATAAATATGTATATTTAGGTGTATATATAAAATTTCCATATATAAAATAGCCAATAAATAGTTGCATAATAATTGAATGAAAACTAATCCATTCCACTTAATTTTATTTCTTTTCTCCTCTAGTTGTGAAAAATTTTCTGATTGACTTTGTGTACTCATTTTTGTACATGGCATTTTATACTGTGTGACCACAGAATCAGAGCCTGCCTGTTACATGATCAATACTCCAATAAATATCTGAAACACTATGTATGAAGTAAACTGAAGTTATTTTTGGCTCAGTGTTCTACAAGTTCAAAGGCTTGGCACCTGCATCAGCTCAGGGTCAGTGAGGGTGATGGATGGTGGTGTTGAGGAGTGCATATCAGAGGAAGCTGCTCATGTCTCAAACTGCAGCAGAGGGAGAGAAAAGACAAGACAGGCATCATTTAATCCACTTAGAGTTTACACCCCAATGACCAAAATCCTTCCCATAATGCCTACTTCTTAAAGGCCCTTAGTATATCCCAATAGCATTACCCCAAAGACCAAGCCTTTAAAATATGGACCTTTGGGAGAAACTACATTCATCCAATCCCTAGTAATCATGAATTGCCATGTGGAAGATATACAGTTAAAAGTAACAAAATATGCAAACCAATCTGAAAACACAAATTTCACTAATTAAAACAATCTTCCTCATTTCTGAGTGCATATATACATGTTAAGTCCACAACTTGTTTTACTTGTCATATCCTTAATATTTTAAGTGGACTAGTGTGAGAAACTGAACACTGTTTCTGCTATTTATTATGTCATCAAGTTAATGTTTGTGAATGAAGTAGTAAAAACTTTTAGGAAGGCAGAAATAATGAAAATTGATAATTTTATTTAAAAATTTTTCTTTTCAGAAAAGACTAATAATTCTTTTGCTCTACTAAACTTTAAAAATAATTCTTTGTAAATACTAATGCATATGATGTTAAATTTTGTTGTTTATTTGAAAACTGTAGCTTAGTTTCATTCAAGCTATTACCATAGAGAATTTTAAAGAATAGGTGTTGAGGTCCAGAAATGTGATTATATGTTCTGTCATGGCAATATAATCAACAAATTTTTGGAAAACTTTATAATATCAAAGAGTAAACTCAATCTTAAATTAAAATTGTTATGATATTTCAAAATACATGTTTAATTATATTAAAAATATTTATAATATCCTTAGCAAAAATATCTGAAATTAAAACAAATTTTTAATTACAGATGTTCCAGTTCGATTGCTTTAAGAAATTTTTATGACTGATTATATATTAGAGAATCACACAAAATATAAAATGCCAAAATTATTATAAAAGTGTCTCTACCTTTCTTATGAGAGTAATTCTGATTATTAGTAAATTTTATGAACTATTTATCAAGAATAACAAAAGAAAAAGTATCAATACTCTAGGTTCTACATGTTTATAAATGAGACATTAATCTCTAAGTCCTGACTTTACTCCAAGAAGCATGTGAAATCACATATCTATCTGCAACTCTAAAATCCAGAAGTTCTGAAAGCTGAAAGCTTTTTTTAATTATGGAAAACACTTACTTGTTATCCTAATTTTACTATAGCAAGGCAAGACATTTATAGTCCAAATTGATCCCTTCTAAAATAATTTTTTCATACTTTTCTACAGAAATATTATTATGTTGATTTTAGACTGCTATCTCAGATTCTACAGGGGTTTCTATGTAATTTGGTATAAACATACTAAAACATTTCTAACTATCTGAGCAATTCTAAAGTTTGAATCACTGGTGGCCCTAAACTTTGTGGACATAAAGTAGATACCAAACAATTAATCAGTCTGTAAAACTTAACCATAACTCTTATAAGCAATAAGTTTTGTTATTGAACATCCTTTATTTTAAAATTTTATTTAAAAGAGTGAACAAAATACTAGTTTTAAACTACTAATTCATAACAATAAAACATAACCTAAATAATTTAATATGCTGAATTATCCAAAGATTACTAATTCTAGGAGAAAATTCAGTGCATGTGTGTGTGTGAACAAAGGTGTTTGTGTGTATGCATGTGTGTGTATGCATATGTGTATGTGATTATTCATCTGGATTAAAAGATTGATGGAACAGGTTAAAATATGAAAAGTATTATGGATCTTTTAAATTGGTAAAAAGATAATTTGGAACAAAGAGATAAAGGTAAATAAAAAAAGAAATTGTTAAAATATTTGTATTATATTGCACAAAAAATTTGAGACAGGGAAAGAATACCAAAAAATGATGGTAGTTTGTATACAGAGAGAAAACAATAAATTTTTTCTAGTAAAACTAACTCAATTATGTTCAGGGAATTGTTGTTGTTAATTATATGCTTGGGATTGAACCTGGGGCCTTGAACATGGTAGGCAAGTAGTGTACCAATTACTTAGATTCCCAAAGGAAATTTAAAACATATGAAAAAAGAAATGTGACAATCACTTATATTTAATATAGCCTAGTAACTTAAAATTAAGGATTAGTTAGCTTTCAGGGTGCAAAAGTGCACACTTAATGAGGGAAGGAACTGTAGTCAATATTTTTCTTAATCCTTTGATAATGGATTTTAATATTCAATTTTAACATTTGGTTTCATTAGAATTTAATGTGTTGTCACAAGTAGAGCATCCACAGAAGTTTTCTTTATTCTTTTAATGTTTTTTACTACCCATTAATTATAGGATAATTTAAGTGTTCTGAGGAAATAATCAATACATCATAATTTTATTTACTTGTCAAAGTGACTAGTTCTTTTCTCAGAAATTATTAATTACACTAACAGGGATTTTATAAATACATTCTGTTAGCTGAACATAGACAAATTTTATTGTAGCAGGAATCATTTGCAGTTGTCATGAAACTTCTGATTACAACCTTGATGTTCTTTTTTTTTTTTTTTAAAGAGAGAGTGAGAGAGGAGAGAGAGAGAGAGATAGAGAGAATTTTTTTTAATATTTATTTTTTAGTTATCGGCGGACACAACATCTTTGTTTGTATGTGGTGCTGAGAATCGAACCCGGGCCGCACGCATGCCAGGCGAGTGCGCTACCACTTGAGCCACATCCCCAGCCCTTGATGTTCTTTATTAAAAATGAATTACCTTTGTCCATTCTACTTTTGCTTTTTGAACTAACGAATTATTTATTAAAGCTCATCAGATGGTCAGTTTTCTAATAACACAATCCAAAAGCTTATACATTTTTATTCCTCCAGCAGTTTTTTTAACACAAAATTAATGAGACCACCAAGAAAATGCACTTTTATTTAGTCAGTCTTTCACATAGACAAATATTATGGATCCGTCAGTCTGTCAGTCACCTTGGTTCTGTCTTATAGTTAAATCGATTTATCAATTATGTTTTATGTACATATTGATGAGAACATGCCTCAGATAGGTAAGTAAAGTAAAAGGAGTATATTAGGCTTTGGGTGATGAAAAGAAAATTCATGTTTAAAATACAGAGTGTTAGTGGCTTAGAAATTGCCAATGGAGTATAAGTTATCTCTATATTCCGATAGTGTCCCTGGAGATAAGTCAATGTCAAATCTTTCAGTTGGATCAAATCCCTTATAATCTGACAATATATTTTTATGTTAGAGAGTATTTGACCTTTCATGATATCTGAAAAATCTGAGCATTTCTAGCAAGTTGACTAAAGCAGTGAGCAAAATAAAATATTGAAAAATTTACTCTTATGTAAACAGAAACTGCTATTTGAGGCATTCTCGTTACTCACATGAAGTCTTTGAATGAAATTGCTATATGGTCCTCTATTCTATATCTGGCCTCTTTATTTTTAATGTGCACATGAATCACTTGAGGACTTTATTAAAGAACAAATGCTAACTTAATATGTCTGGATAGAACCAGAGGGTCTTTATTTCCAAGTGACCTATGTGCTGCAAACCTGTGAGCCACACTTGTGTCTCAAGGCTGTAGAGCATCGCCTCTCAGATTCTGATGCATTGGTTTATGAATGCTGATGTTAAGCATCTAGCAATTCTGCTATAATAGGTTTGTGGTAAAGCTTGGTATTAGTATCTAAGGAAATTCTTCAGAAAAAGATATTTTCCCATTTTATAGGCTCTCTTTTCACACTCTTAATTGTTTCCTTTGCTATGCAGAAACTTTTTAAATTTGATGCCATTCAATTTGTTGATTCTTGGTTTTATTTCTTAAGGTTTAGTGCTTGCACCAATATGTTACAGTGTTGACCCTATGTTTGTTTTTAGGAGTTGCAAACTTTCTGGTATAAAATTCCTAGATCTTTGATCCACTTTGAGTTGACTTTTGTGGAAAGGTGAAAGATTTCAATATAGTTTCACACTTCTACATGTGAATATCCAGTTTTCCTACCACCGTTTGTTAAAAAGGTGATCTTTTCTTGAAGGTATGTTTTTGGTGCTTTTCTTGAGTATCTCTTGACTGTATCTATGTAGGGCTTTCCCTGTGTCTTCTATTCTATTCCATTGGTCTTCATGTCTTTTTTTGATACCAATGTCATTCTGTTTTTATTACTATACCTCTATAGTATAATTTGAGATCAGGTATTGTGATACATCAAATGTGGCTCTTCTCAGTATTGCGCTGGGTGTTCATGGTCTTTTTTCCTTTCAAATGAATTTTAGTACTTTTCTAGCTACTTATCTGATAGAAGATTAATATCCAGCTTATTTGAAAAATTTTAAAAAACTTACCTTCAAAAGAACAAATAACTGGATCAATAGATGTTTAAATGAACTAAACAGATGTTTCTCAAAAGAAGAAATAGAAATGGCCAACAAATTTATGAAAAAATATTCAACATCCTTAGCAAGCAGAGAAATGCAAATGACACTCCTCCATTGTTGATAGAACTGAAAGTTGGTACAACCACTTTGTAAAGCAGTATGAAGATTCTTGGAAAGACTAGGAATGGATCTACCAGTTGTCCCAGCTATCCCACTCTTTGGTATTTATCCCAAAGAACTAAGATTAACATGCCGTAATGATATAGGCACATCAATTTTTTTTAGCAATGCAATTCACAATAGCCAAGATATGGAACCAATCCAGGTGTCAATAAACAGATGAATGGATAAAGAAAAGTGGTGTATAAGGGCAGTGGAGTTTTACTCAACCATAAAGAAGAATGAAATGATAGCATCTGCTTGTAAATAGATGGGAACTGGAAAATATCACAGTAAATGAAGTAAGCCAGACTCAGAAAGTCAAGGATTTAGTGTTTTCTTTCAAATGTGAAAGCTGGAGCTAAACATGGGGGAACAATTAGTGTGGACACCATGAAATAGAAGAGCCCAGTGATTAAGAGGAAGGAAATGGGGATGGGACTGCAGAGTGAAACTGATAAAATTATGTACATATGTGAATATACCACAGTGAATTCCACCTTCATGTATAGCTATAAAGCACTGATTTTAAAAAATCGGTCAATAAATAGAAGGAATACCAGTAAAGTATTGAAAGGAGAAGAAGGGACAGGATGAGGTGAGAGAAAGACAAAGTACTGTTGAGTGAAATGAAGCAAATTATGTTCTGTACTGTATAAATATATCAAAATGAAGCCCACTATTATGTATAACTATAATGCACTAATAAAAATATTCAAAAAAGTCTTCAGGTGATCTATTAGACAACCAAAGATTGAGAACCAGTGCTAAAAGGAAAGGAATGACTTGGAATATTTTAGAAAACTTCTGAGAAGTTCTGGTTGCTAAAACTATAAAAGATTGTCTACTTCAGGGCTCTGGAGGCCTGGAATTTATATACTTTTAATGGTTGCCATGCAAACAAGAACAACTGTACCTCTAAAGCCCAAGCACAGTCTCAAAATAAAAGCATGCTTTGGGCAAATAATACTTTTAATTGGGACAAATTGACCCTTAGGATCAAGCTATTAATGCTCATTGTCCCTTCTCTATCATTAACACATATCAGTGGGTGGATCAGCATAAGAGTAGCAAATGAATACTTTGTGTGGTAATAACTGTACTAAATCTGAATATTTCTTAAAACCATTTGCACAACTTTAATGTACCTGTGATTTAGTCATCTCCTTGGAGTGCAATTTTAAATTGTTGCTCCCTTGGTTTAGAAACCTGTATGTGGTTTATGACCCAGTTAGTTTAAATTGATTCTTTCCCTATGTACCCAATTAGCAATTATGGTTTTCAGAGCCCAAAGGGGGAAGTCATGTGTTGGTGGTAGACAGTCAAAGTCATTAAACAAAAAAACACAAACAAAAACAAAAATAAAAACCAAACCAACTTGTTATTATTCACTTTGAAAAATTCATTGCAAACATTGGAAAAATTATTCTAACATTTATTTTGTGTCCCAAGTAATTTAATCTATGCTTACAACTTCTATGCTTGACAATGTCAGTCGACACAACATGTTTAATTTTGTTCTTAATACAAGTTCCTTTCCGTTCCCTTCACTTAGCTATACGTTGATGCTTACATTCCATACCTTCTCTTCTGGGAATTGGAACTTCATTGTGTTTCTCATGTCTTAAGCCCAGTTTTCAGGTTAATTATAAAATCATTACATATAAAGAGTCTAATCTAAAAATTGTCATATACTCTTGCATTATTTGGATTCTATACCTTTCAAATGTAAGCCAAAAAATAATTTCAATGAGTAAGAATGAACCATCACTAAAAGCTGTAGAATCCACTTGGCAATCAGTGAAATTTCAGTATTATTGATCCCATGCTTGACTTATAGACTTAGCCAGACAGTTCCTGTGTTCCATAAGATCGTTACTTGGTGTAAAACATACAGACCACAATTCAGGCTGAACTGTCCATTATGTAGATCGTCTCTGAATATAGAAATGTGTGGCTGGGCAGCCAATGTCTCAGGATAGCTGGAACATCACTGAGAAAATGAACACTAAAGGGATGGGGAGATGAGATGGATTGTTTCGCTAGGGCTGCCATCACAGAGTACCACGTTCTTGTGCCTAACACAACAGGGCATTTATTTTCTCTCAGTTTCAAACTCTAGAAGTCCAAGACTGAGGTGTTGACAAGGTTGGTTCCTTCTGGGTAAGGAGCCTCTCTTCTACCTTCTGGTGGCATGCCAGTAACTTTTGGTGTCTCTGGCCTTATAGAAGCTTCATGCTGATCTCTGCTTTGATGTTCACATGGGGTTCTCCCTGTTTGTGTTTCTTTTTCCCAATTTTTCTCTTTTATGGGAACATGACTCTGAAGAAATTGTTTCCAAAAAAGTTTATACTCTGAGATAGAATCTGAGGAGATTAGCGCTTCAACTTGTAAATTGGAGAGACATGGTTCAACATAGAGCACAAGCCAAATGAGTTAGGGTTCATCTGTTCCTAAAGATCAGCTGGTGTTTCGAGTGAAAATTCAACTGTGCCAGCAAAAGGCACCAGGTCCCTCTTTTCATGAAGAGCATTATACTTTCCTACCTTTAACTTGGTTAAGAAGAGCTCTACTCTTAATATCTATCCAAACTTTAGAGTATGGTGGACCTTTACAAATTCACAACTGGAATCTGATCCTGGAGGCTGGATTCTTGGCCACAGTGGGAAAGCAGGGGAACTGGGCTGCTGTCACAGTGGGGAGTTGATTGTGCAAGGAGTGGTTTTTTTCCTACAGGAGAACACAACCCATCACCTTTACTATATTTAAAAGAAGACTTTTCTATTGTTTAACAAGGACTAAATATGAAAGGAAATAAAATCCTCTCGTCTCAATGTATATGGTGCAGACTTTTTCTGATTTATTTAATATCCTTAATTAGATCAGTTAATTAATATGAAATTAAAATGTGAATGTGAACTTGAAGACTTCTGCAGAAACCGCAAAGTGAAGAAGTACTTAAAGGGTCCTGATGTATTAAATTTAAAAATGTATTGAATTTGAGAAAGGAGAAAACAATGACATTTGACTATTTTAGAGATAATACAGGTATTTGTGAAAATAATTAATGGTGAATTTAAACCACTTTGTTATGCAGTGAGGGTGGCAGACTGAAGGCAAGAATGTAGGTCTTTGCTGATTGTGAGAGAATTATTCTCCTTGCTGCAGTGACACTGTTTCCACCCCCCCCCCCCCAATGTCTGTAGTTCAGTTGGAATCAGTCATGTAGAGATCAGTTAAAGGGGCCACTGCTCTCACGGTGAAGAGAGATTTGAAGACATTTCTTCAGAGGCAGGAAAACTCGAGACAGAATAACTGATGAGTTTCTAATGAAAGAGAGTTGGGAATTGCCTAATTATTGCCTTTCTGCAGAGGTAGCAAATGTGCCACCAGGGCCCTTTGGGAGTGCAGAAGGGAGATCATGTAGCTTTGGGTATCAAGCCTAATAAAAAGCCTGCAAAAATAAAATAGCAAAAACTAACCAAATAATACACATAAATGTAAAGAATAATAATAACATTTATTTTTCTCTGTCTTGTTCCAAGTGGTTTGTTAGTACCTCCTTTTCCTCAAACAATATTGGCTACAACATCAATGGTAGCTCCTGGACTTCAATGCTCTATTTATCACTTAACCAGGCTAAAGAACATGCATTAGATCCTGGCTTCATTCGATTTACAGGCATTTATAGGAAAAGTCAGAAGCATAGTCTGGGACAGAGAATCATATTTTGGTGATGAAGTATTGGGGTCAGTGTAGAGACTGATGGGACTTAGAAAATCTGGTAACAAAATATGAAGAGAAAGGATCAATATAGGCAGGAGTTCATAAATCAGCTAAGTGTATAAGAAGCATTTGTTGAAAATCCTGCAAATAAAGAAGACTGCCTTGTCAAGTGCTCAGGCCAACAGGAACCTGAAGATCTGCTAGCAATAAAGGAGGGAGGAACATCAGTAGGAGAAAATAAGGGGTTCCCATTAACAGAGAACGACCTTGGTATGTGTGGCAAGGACCTGTGCTAGCCTTAAACTTGCGTTTGTTTCTTGTGGAAAAAAACTAATCTACAAGAACAGCTGCCTAAGGCTTATAGGTGGAGAGAATTAAGAACATTACATTAGTAAAGCACTTAAAGAAAAAAATATATATACCTGTTAGCGAAACATTTTTTTTCTCATATCTTGTGCCATCTTAATTTTTGTTCAAAAGTTTGATTTGAGAGTAGGGCAAAAGACTACATAGATTCAAAGGCTGTTTTTAATGAGAAGTTGTGTAATTTAAGCATTTGTTTTGTAAGAAATATATTCTTAAAAAAAAAAAAAACACTGAAATGTACTGTGAGACTCCCCAGAGGGAGCAAGATACTTTGGTTTGCTCTTCTCAGCCTGAAACCCTCCTGTGGGGGTACAACTTGAGGTTTACTGAGGCTACACTTGTTTTCAGCTGTGTTATCCTCAGGTCTGAAGATGTCTCACTAAAGTGCAAAACTAATTCATTGTAATCTGCTGGATTACCTGATGGCAAACTCACGATACAGTGTAGATAGATTCTGATTCTAATAATAGAAAATTATAAGGCATTTAGAGGGTGGGAATCTGGTTAGAATTTTCATAATTTACTGTCATCCTACCTCTTTGTTCTGATCACTGGTTATTCATTTTTTTAATACAAAAAAAAAAAAAAACAACCAGTGTTCCCACAAACAAAACTGACATCCTGCCATGTTACAATTAAGAGTAGGCATATAAATCATATCCAAAGGTTAGAATGAAGTGGCCCTTTTTATCCTGAAATAAACAAGAACTACAACAAAAAAATCAGGGTCACTCTGTTTTAGTAAATAACACTTTGAAATGTCTCATGGGTTGCTGACTTCTTCATAAAAACACATTTATCCCTGACTTTTAATTGTTACTATCTAAAGAGAAATAATGATCCCTTTGAGTATAATAAGCATGTAAGAAAATTTCTATTTGTTCAACATAAACTGGCAAGCAGTAGACCCAGCAGCATTGATAATACAAGTTGAACTTCCCTAATCCAAATATACTAGACACAAAATGTTACAAAATTTAAAACTCTTTGAGCATCAGATCAGTACCACAAGTGGAAAAATCTCACATCTGACCTTACATGACAGTCAAAACATAGACACACTAAAAATATGTGTTATCTCTAGCCTATATATATATATATATATATATATATATATATATATATATATATGGAATATGTGAAACATAAATGAATTTTGTGTTTGGACTTTGTTCCCATCCCTAATATATCTTTATTATATATCTTCAAAATTCCAAAATCCAACAATAATCTAAAATCCAGGGCACTTCTTATTGCAAGCATTTTGGATAAAAGACATTTGGGCTATATTACATTTATTCATTAACTACTGCATTGGTTAGAAATGGACAAGTCATATTTTTCCTGCCTTGTCTCTTTTGAGCACCTCTTTTCTGAATGATATTTTGTTTCTCTGTCTGAGACTGTCTTGAACATTAGTCTCTTTCTCTTGGGCTTCCTGCCAATGATCCATACTTTCTTCTGTTTGGATTATACTATCCATTCTTTCTAGATACACACTTCCCCCAACACCACTGGTCCCACTTTTCCATACAGCAAACTCCTATCATTTCTTTATGGCCTGAATTAAATCCTGTCACTTCCATAAAAAGATTCAGATTCTGCCTCTTGTTAATCATTCCTTCCACTATGTTCCAATACATTTCACCAAAGTACATTATTTTATAACTATTTAGTTATTAATTTTTCCAACTCTACTTCCTAATACTGTGCTTCGTTTACAGTAGATACTAATAAATGATGAGTGAGGGGATAATTGGCCATATGAGAGAGATTTCAGAACACTCCATTAAATTTAACACTTTGATAATGATCTATTCTATCTACGTATCAGTCTAGTCTTTCTCAAATATGTATAATTCACCTAAGATTATTCTGAAAGTAAAATATACAGCTATAAAACAAATGTCTTAAATATATGTATATTGCTTTTGCTTAACCTGAAAATTACTCTTTAAAATATTGCAATGTCCTAAATATCTTTCACTGAATTAAAGAGATGCCTGCTGTTGTCTATAAGTTTTAATAATAAGAAGAATGCAAGTAAATTGGATACAGTTTTTTTTTTGCTTCATTGTGTTTTTGTGTGTGCACATGTAAGAGAGAGAAGAAATAGAAAGCCACTTATAAAACACAAATGACAGGAAAAATAATAGACAAATTTGGAATACATCATTTTATTTTTGTAAAATAAAAACATTTAATATTCATTCTATAAGTTGCCTAATTATAAACACTATGTTTGCATTTTTGCAGAGAGAAAAATGAAACTATATATCACTCATAGCAAGAATTCAGTATTTAGGTAACAATTCACTTTGGCTCCAGGAAGTATCCAGTGGTAAGCATCTGAGTGTTGATGTCAGATTGGTTAGGTTCAAAAGCTAATTTGACTTCTTGCAAGTTGCATAACCTTAGTCAGGTGAGTGAAGTATCTAATGCTTTATTTTCCTTAGTTATTTTGGTAAAAACCTAAGGAAGTTTCTGACTAAAGAAACACCTCAATATTAGCTATTATTTCAATTCAATAAAAAGTCAAAAAATGGTCACAGATAAATGTTCAGAGAGATTTTTTATTGAAAATAGTGTGGTACATATATCCTACACATTTTGAATCAGAAGTCATTTAAGAATGCTTCACAATTGGCAAATTTTTAGGCCAGATACTCTTGTTTCTGAGCATTTGATTTTAATGTAATTATTTTCTGAATCTCCCTTTTAGTCACCGATTAATGTAATACTCATGATTAAAATTAGTTTTTATTATTTTGGATACTTTCTACAGTTTTAATTTAAAATTTTCCATAACATGAGTAGTAAATGGAACGATTTGTTTTTTCCTTATTATCTCGATTTCATTGAGCAAATGTTAAGTCCAGGCAACATTGTTTATTGCTTTTTAAAATTGGTGTAGAGATTTTGAGCAATTGGAGTCATAGATCAAGTGATGATTTGTATTCAAGTGATTAGTTAATTTTCATATTTTATTCATTCTTTTTAGCTACACATAACTGAAAAATCCATTTTGATATAATAATACAAGCAAGATATAAAACTTGTTCTAATTTAGACCCATTACCTCCCTTTTCCCTTCCATCTCATACTCCCTGCTCCCTTCCCTCTATTGATCTTTCTGCCACTTAACCCATAGTTTTATTTTTTAAATTAATTTCTTGTGGATGTACATGATGTTGAGAATCATGGTTGTGTATTCATATATGTACATAGGAAAGATCAGTCAGATTCATTCCAGTGTATTTCCTTTTCCCATCCCCCCTATATTCCTTTCATTCCCCTATGTCTACCACTGAACTTTCTATTCTTCCTTACCACCTTTTTTTGTGGGTTAGCTTCCACATATCAGAGAAAGCATTTGACCTTTGACTTTTGGGACTGACTGAATTCACTTAGCAGAATATCCTCCAGTTCCATCCACTTACCAGCAAATTCTATTTCAACTCCTATGTCTTTGATCCACTTTGAATTAAATTTTGTGAAGGGTGACAGGTGGTGGTTAAATTTTATTCCACTACTCATAAATTTCCAGTTTTCCCAGCACCATTTGTTAAAGAGACTATCTTATTTCCAGTGTATGTTTTTGGCACCTTTGTCTAGTATGAAATAACTGTATTTAGTGGGTCTGTCTCTGTGTCTTCTATTCTGTTCCATCAGTCTTCATATCTGTTTTGGTGCCAATGCCATGCCATTTTGTTATTATAGTTCTATAATATAATTTAAGGTCTGGTATTGTAATGTCACCTGCTTTGCTTTTCCCACTAAGGACTGCTTTGGCTATTCTGGACCTCTTATTCTTGAAAATGAATTTCATGCTGCTTTTTCTATTTCTATGCAGAACATCATTGGAATTTTGATGGAAATTGCATTTAATCTGTACAGTGCTTTTGGTAGTATGGCCATTTTAACTATCAAGGACATGGGGCTTTCCATCGTCTAAGGTCTTCTTCAATCACTTTCTTTAGAATTCTATAGTTTTCATCATAGAGATCCATCACCCCTTTTATTATAATGATTTCCAATGATTTTATTTTTTTAAAGCTCTGGTGAATGGAATAGTTTCCTTCATTTCTCTTTCAGCAGATTCATCCTTGCAATATAAGAAAGCAATTGCTTTATAGGTGTTGATTTTGTATTTTGCTACTTTACTAAATTGATTTATGAGTTCTAAAAGTTTTCTGGTGGAGTTTATTGAGTCTTCTAAATATAGGATCATGTCTTCAGCAAACAGAGTTAGTTTGAGCTCTTCTTTTCCTATTGGTATCCCTTTAATTTATTTCCCTTGCTGTCAGGAACAGCAAATGAATTATGGTCCTTGAACCATTTGAAGACAGAGGCAATACCCCTCCTGGGAACTTTTTGGTGTGAAGGCACTGACTGAAGATTTCCCACTTGCTAGGCTAATGCCCTGTTCAAAGGGAAATTTCATGCCAGCCACAGATTTACCATTCTTGACCTTAGGGGTAGAGAATTATGGGTGCAATCTGATAGTTCTAATTGGGCTGTTTGTACCCTGAACTTCATTCTGTTCATCTTGAAGAAACTTTCTAACAACAAATCCTTTTGATGTTAAAACCTAGATAAGAAATGTGAAGAGCTTGTTCATGGTCACTGTTTCCCTACCAGGATTGTAAGAGAACCATTGGGACCCAACTTTCTCTCTATTTTTGTGTCTGTTTATCTTTTCTTTATCCCCTTACCACCTGGTTCAATTACCTGAATTAACCACTGTGCAGATCATGGCACCTTGCCTAATTGCTCTGGTTAGAGTTTTAAGGACTATGTTGAATAGAAATTGTAAAGTGGGCATACTTGTCTGGTTCTTGTTTTCAAAGGGAAGGCTTTCTTCATTCAGAATGATGTTGCCATTGAATTTGTCACATATAGCTTTTACAATGTTAAGATGAATTCCTTCTGTATCAGGTTTTTTCTAGTGTTTTAAGCATGACTGGATGCTATATTTTGTCAAATTATTTTACTGCCTCTATTGATGTAATCATGTGCTTCTTTTCTTTATGTCTATTTATGTGGTGAATTACATTTATTGATTTCTGAATGTTGAATCAACCTTGCATTCCTGGGATAAAACCCTCTTAATCATGGTGCACTATTCTTTTAATGTGTTTTTCCAATATCAATTCACAAGAAGTTGGTAAATTTGGACATCTTTAATTTTTGAACTTGACAATATGGAATATGAAATATATTTACAATGTTACTTTCATTTATGCCTATTACAAAATACTACACACTCATTTAGAAAGCTACCAAAGTCAGTGTCTTATGTTTTCCTATTTATCTAGCTATGATCATTTTCCTTTATAAAACGTAAAACAACAATAACAATAAAAAATTACAAAACTGTTAGTCAAGCTCATAGTAGTTGGAACAGTAAAATACAAGGTGATTATATGAACAGAGGAACAATGAAAAACAATAATTGATAGTTTGTGCTTCTACTAAGCCTGTAGTTGTCTACATAGAAACATGATTTCATGTTTCCATGAGTGATTGTGAATCACTTGTAACCATTTGCCTCAACTACAAAATAGACCACTGGTTACTGTAATAGTCACAACCACAGTTCCATTTCCTATGCACCATTTGCACACACACCACACTCAACAGGCAATTTCTACAACTATGGTTATTCATCAAACTACACAGTGAACACATCATTCCACCTTTCATTTCTATCTTCAATGTAACTAGTTCCTTATTTTAAAATGAACCCATTACTTTGGTTTCAATTACCAGTATTTAATTTTACCTAGTGGAATGACTTTTTGGAAAACACACCAACTCATGAGACTTTTCTGCTGTATGTCTCCCACAGTTGATTAATTTTTTGTATTAATGAGTTTGTTTTTATTATTACCTGAAAACACTTTTCAAAAATTGTATATCGAAAACACAGCTGGAGAAAAAATTAGCAACCATAGCAAAAGTTCTTTATTTACTAACTATATATTTAATTGAATTTTGTTCTATTTTGTTTTTATACTCAGGGAAAAATTAAATATTTAAAAACTCAAAGCTAAATTCAAGAAAGGTCCTAGTAATTCTCACATGCATCCATATTAATTTTAATTGCTAAAATCAAGGGTTCCCTTAGAAGCCATTGAAATATTTCTTATATGTTAATATTTTCCCCATTTAGATTCCACATTTTCTGAAATTTACTCATAGAGATTTCTTTGACCAAAACATTGTCATTAATTTTTGGAAGAAAAAAATGTTATTTTGAAATACATACCCCAGTGCCATTCCACAGAGATCAGTAGATTTAAAAACTTGCAATTTTAATGTTTAGATGGAAACCATATATTTCTACATAATAATATTTTCATCATATTTCTATACTTGACTTTTTGTGATGTTGTCCAAATGGGAGAAGGCAATAAATAAAAAAATATAATGACAGTATAAAATGAGATTAAATCTGAAAATAAAACGTAGAATTTTGATTAAAGATTTAAAAAGAGAAAGATGTCCTGAAAAAGATATTGAAAATATATCTGATGAAAAACAGATACAAGGTAATGAGAAAACAAAAATTTGTCAGGCATATTCAGGATGTTTAGTATGTAAATATTTAGCCTTTTTTTATTAGCTACACATGACACTACAATGATCTTGGCAATTCATACATTTGAATCAATTGGGGTATAATTTCTCATTTTTCTGATTGTACAGATTGCAGAATTACACTGGTCATACAGTCACATATATACATACAGCAATCATAATGTTATTCCCCTCTCCTCCCCTCCCATCCTTTTTACTCTATCCAATCTAATATGACACATTTTTTTTTCTTTTTCTCCTCACAACATCATACTTATATTCTGTATAATGATGAGGGTCTCCTTCCATCTTCCGTGTAACTCCCCTTCTCCCTCCTTTTCCCTCCCACCTTTCTTCCCTATTTAGTGGTAATCTTCTTCTCATGATCTTCCTCCCTATCCCATTTTGAGTTGCCCCCCTTATATCAAAGAAGACATTCAGGCATTTGTATTTTAGGGATTGGCTGACTTCACTTAGCATAATCTGCTCTAATGCCATCTATTTGCCTGCAAATGCCATGATCTTGTTATTTTTTAGTGCTGAGTAATATTCCATTGTGTATAAATGCCACATTTTTATAATTCATTCCTCTATTGAAGGGCATTTAGGTTGGTTCCACAGACTAGCTATTGTGAATTATGCTACTATAAACATTGATGTGGCTGGGTCCCTGTAGTTTGCTCTTTTTAGGTGTTTTGGGTATAGGCCAAGAAGGGGAATAGCTGGGTCAAATGGTGGTTCTATTCCCAGCTTTCCAAGGAATCTCCATACTGCTTTCCAATTGGCTGCACCAGCAATGCATGAGTGTACTTTTTTCCCCCACATCCTTGCCAGCACTTATTGTTGTTTGACTTCATAATGGCTGCCATTCTTATTGGAGTGAGATGGTATCTTAGAGTAGTTTTAATTTGCATTTCTCTGATTGCTAGAGATGGTGGGCATTTTTTCATGTATTTGTTAATTGATTGTATATCCTCTTCTGAGAAGTGTCTGTTCAGGTCCTTGGCCCATTTGTTGATTGGGTTATTTGGGTTTTTTTGTTGTTGTTGGTCTTGTTTAACTTTTTGAGTTCTTTGTAGACTCTAGAGATTAGAGCTCTATCTGGTGTTTGAGGGGTTAAAAATTTGTTCCCAGGATGTAGGCTCCCTATTCACCTATTATTTCTCTTGCTGAGAAAAAATTTTTAGTTTGAGTTCATCTCATTTGTTGATTCTTGGTTTTAACTCTTGTGCTGTAGGTGTCTTATTAAGGAATTTGGGGCCTGCCCCCTTGTGATGAAGATTAGGGTCAACTTAATCTTCTAATAGACGCAGAGTTTCTGATTTGATTCCTAGCTCCTTGATCCATTTTGAGTTGACTTTTGTGCATGGTGAGAGAAAGGGATTCAATTTCATTTTGTTGCATATGGATTTCCAGTTCTCCCAGCACCATTTGTTGAAGATGCTATCCTTTATCCATTGCATGTTTTTAGAACCTTTGTCTAATATAAGATAGTTGTAATCTTGTGGATTCGTTTCTGTGTCCTCTATTCTGTACCATTGGTCTACCAGCCTGTTTTGGTGCCAGTACCATGCTGTTTTTGTTACTATTGCTCTATAGTATAGTTTAAAATCTGGAATTGCAATACCACCAGTTTCACTCTCCCTGCTTAGAATTACTTTAGCTATTCTGAGTCTCTTATTTTTCCAGATGAATTTCATGATTGCTTTTTCTATTTCTGCAAGGAATGCCATTGGGATTTTGATGGGAATTGCATTGAATCTGTAAAGTGCTTTTGGTAATATGTTTAGCCTTTTAAAATAACAAAAAAATGATGAGACAAATGATATAACAAAAGAAATTAACAAAAGATTTTTTTCCTACAGAAATGTTAAACTCGAGAAGATAAAAACAGTGAAATATTCCTTAAAATTTGATTTTACGAAGACTAACAACCCAGATCCACACTCTTTTGTACTGATTCTAGCGATGATTATAAAATGTGCAATAAACAGCCAGAAAGAATGAAACACTAACCAATATAGGAAATATAATAAAATATGTCACAATTCTCATCGATTATATTGAAATCTGCCAGGCAGTAGAATATCTATAGAATATAAAAAGAGAAAAAAATATGGATTCAGCAAAGAGCATTCTTCTGTTAGGGCAAAAGATGTTTTGATATATTAAAGAATTCTGGACATCTATAACAAAAAAATATCTGAGTAAAGTAATTTAGATACTACCTGTCCCAGAACAGAATCCCAGGGCAGCAGATTTGGGGATGGATATTTATCTGCAGAAAGTATGTTGAGGCATATTTCCAGGACCAACATGGGTGTAGAATGAAGTAATTATGAATGGGCAAAGTAGAACATTCAACTGTAATCTTTTTTTCTGCATTACATTTTCATTCTTTATAGTCTCGAGCTTCTGATAACCATTTTTCCACTCTGGGAATTTATGAAACTAAACGTTTTAGGTTCTAAATATGAGTGGAATCCTGTGTTACTTGTCTTTCTATGCCTGGTTTATTCCACTTAACATAGTGATCTTCAGTTCAAGCCATGTTGAAAATGACAGGATTTAATTCTTTATTATGGCTGAATAGCACTCTGTTGTGTATATTTACATTTTCTTCATCCATTCATTCGTCCATGGCTACTTATTTGTCACCAGCTGGCCAGACTGGTAACTGAAAAAACCACACAAACATAGGAATACCTTACGTGGGACGGTGGGGGTGGGCAGTCAGGAACAGCTCTGAGACCTCAGCTATCAGCTACCAAGAGAGCCTGTAAGGTAAGAAAGGGAGGCAAGAGGCAAGAGAGAAAGCCTACCTTAAACCCCACTTTTTATTGGGGGGGGGAGCCATTCATAGAATATTCCACCCAAATAAGACAAGGCATTGGATTTCAAAGGGTAGAGTCTTGCTTGGTGATGTCTTGTGGTCAGCAGGTTGATTGATATCTTGGAAAGCCACACCCATCTCAGGTGCTATGTGGGATCACAGGTAGATCGAGAGAAAAGGTACACATGTGTCACACCGCCCCCAAAGCATGTAATGCCAGAGCGGTTTCCTCCTACGCTCAATGAGCATAGCTCACAAACACAGCCCATGGATGCCTCCTGACACTTCTGGTTCTTCCATTCCTTGGCTATAGTGAATAGTGCCTCAGGTGATCCTGTAGGGAGCTCTGGTGCTAGAATAATCTTTTTTGTTGTAAGTTGGGAAAGGGAACCCTACTTTTAAACTCTCCCATTGAACAGTTATTGGAAAGAGATATGAATAAAACCTAACAATGAATTCAAAGCCCAGATTGATTACAAGAGCGCTTATCTGTCTAGGATTTTAACCCAACACTAACTTCATTAATTATATTCTGTGCCAGGAAGGCATGTTTGTGTGTATAAATAGGTGCATATGTGTATGCATAGTATTTTTGTGTGTATATGCATCCATATATATGTGAGTGATATTGTGCAGGAGCAGACAAATAGATATATGGCTTAAAATAGTACATAGCAATATATCTTAATATTTATAGAAAGTTAGTTTATGACTATAGTGATCATATATTGTCAAGCTTGCAAAATAAGTATTAAAGAATCATAGCTAATTAGGTGTATTTAAATAAAATAAAACGTCAATTTTCGAAAAATATTAGATATTGAATTTCAAAAAAAATCAAGAAACCTAAAACTATGAGAGTAGCAATCAAAATTTTAAAAAAATAAAAATTTAAATATAAACAGAAGCAAAAAAAATTAATAGAAGTTGCATGCTAGAAAAAAATATTTGTAGCACAAAACATAGATCAAAATAATGGCTATAATACTAATAATATATTTTTTCAAATAAAAAAAGAGAACTAAGAAAAGGTGGAAAAGTCTATTAGTAGGCAATTTTTTAAAAAATGGAAATCCAAAGCAGAAAAGTGTAATAAGATATTAAATTTTATAGTAAAGAAATGAAGTATCATTTCTGCCAAAAGATTGCTATATAAAAATAAATAAATAAATAAAAGTGTGATATTGAGGAAAATGGACATAAGCATTACATTGTTAATGAAAATGTAATTTAAAAAAATATTTTTAAAAGGTCAATCTAATAATAGGTAGTAAAATTGAAATTAGGGCAAATTTTTTTGACTAAATATTTTGTAAAAAAAAATCTATATTTGAAAAAACAAGAAAATAAGAATGTTATTGAATGGAGATTATAGAAATAAATATCAATCTATCTATTTATAGGGTATTTTGCAGCAAATTAAAAGCAGATTTATGCCAGTTGAAATAGAGTGATTTCCACAACTAATTATCAAACCTTACTTTTAAAAAAGTAACAAAGCACAATATCAGATGCATTTAGTTCAATTCCCATTGCTATAACAAAATACCAGAGTCTAGATACCTTGTAAAGAAGAAATGTTTATTGTGCTCACAGTTTTGGAGATTGAAATTTCAAATCACTTGGTGCCAGCTCTTTTCGGATGGCATTATGGTGAGAGCACATGGCAGAGAGAGTGGTCACATGCTAACACCAGAAGCCAGAGAGCTTGAGGAGGGACCAGTTTTGCTATTTTATTACTCTCTGACAAGAACTGAGCTGAGTTCTTGGAGTGCTACATTAATTGTTTCTGGGGACAGTGCTCCAGTGACCCAAATTCTTTCCACTGAGTTTCACCTCTTAAAGGTTCCATCACCTCCCAATATTGCCACACTGAGAACCAGGGTTTTAATACATGGTTTGGTGGACAAACCAAATCTAAACTATACAAACACAGAAGAATATACATTTTACTGTATCAATGTTTCTAAAACAAGTAATAAAAATCCTAAATATGTATTATTTATATACAATTACATCATCATTAAGAAGGGTATAATGAGACCACAACAACATGAAATTTTGATTAGCTGTTGGAGGTGAAAGGGTGAGAATGGAAAGGATGAGGGGAACATGAAAAGATTGAGATAAGTTTTCCACAATAGGAAATATGTCATATTGGTTTCATTTCTGAGTATTGGCTTGTGTATCTGTACACCTGAGTGCATGTATGACAGAAAGAGAGAAACTGAGAAAGAATATTAACATCTACATTTCAGTATACCATACAAAAATAGTGAGATGCATGAAATGATAAATATAATGTGCCAATAAATAAGAAGTGAATTTTCAAACATTTTTTCCTTTCTTCCACATAGTAAGAACATTAAAATATACACTTATTTTTATATCTGATCAAAAAATATATGCATGATGCACTTTTTATAAAATAAGCCTTCTGAAACAGAAGGTACAAAAATCTTCATTTTGTTCTCCGGGGTTCTAATGTGCTAATTCTTGTTCTAGTTTTCTTACATTTTATCAATTTCTTATAATCTTGCTGTTCCAGTTTGGTGCATTTGGGGACCATACATTTTTGTGTAGATTTTACACTGATGTATATTTCCTTGATTTTTCTACATTTTCTATTCTAGATCTTTATAATCGTAATAGACAAATAAACTATTAAGAATCTAATACCATCATATGATTTGATCATTTTAGTCCTAGATTACATTGGGAATCTGGAATTATTTGGGGCAGGGTTTTACATACATATTTCTTTTTGTCAAAGACAAATATTAGACTACATATTAGTTTTGCAGTCTGGCCACAGTGATGCAGGAATATCTACCTGACCAGGCTTATTCAGGAATAAACAAAACAGGAAAAATCTCTCAGAAAAAAATTTAGAATTTTTGTCTTCCAAAAATATATTAAAAGGCAGAACTCAGAGAATTCTGAAATGCATTGCAATCCCATCAGTCTAAATACTTTTCTTAAATTAGGTGGCAATTAGAGTTAAAGAAATGACTTCTCTAGTCTTTATTTTTGCTTCTTGAGTACATGCTTTATGTGCACCATTATTCTCCCAGAATTCAATACCTTGCATACCTAGTCCTTATTGCATTCCAGGGATAACTGTTCCTACACTGTCCATTCTGTATTCCAACAAATGTTCTATTCTATTCCATATTCCAGAGCACTAATGTGAATTCACTTTATATCTCATTTTCTGTCAAAATTAATTATCCCTTGAGGCTTTTCTTGGCAAGTAGTTAAGTATTTTTCAAAGTCCTTTTTTTTTTCTGAGTCTGAGTGTAGAGAGAAATGTTCTAATAGAGTATTCGTTGTGCTTGGACAAAGAGCAATGCCAAATTTGAAAACAACATTAATATATGTATATGCAAGCCTTTTGGCATACCTGGGATGACCATGGCCTCAAACTTGGTTAAATAAATCAAACTGGTTAGAATAAATAAGTAGATATCCCTGCAAGATGTCATATTCTTTGTCAGGTAACACTAACATTTATAGGGTACTATTAAACTCAGATGAACTGAAATAGATTCTCCTTATGAACAGGCATCACAGAACTTGATGGAAAAAAATAAGTAAGAAAAGGGGCTTTGAATAAGATGAATCCTTTATGAACTTCTACTTTCACATTTTTGAAATACAATAATAATATACACAACCTAAGGTGGTTGAATTACAAAAAAAACCTTTTTTCTAATTTTAATTTTTTGAAAGAAACAGCCATAATATTAAGGATTATATTTAGTTGTATTAAACCATTTAATACAAAGATTTTTAGTATAAAAGTTTGAAATTTTTCTTTAGTACAAAAAGTTCTCTAGTACAAAAGTTTTATAACTTTTAGTACAAGAAAAAAATTAATAAATGATTTTTTCTATTTTATGCTGTTTAGTTGTAATCAGTTTTGGATTTGATGATTTTTAATAGTAAGAAAAAGAAGTATCTAGGACTTCTTGAATCTGTCTGGCAATCTTCTCTTTAGTAAAATGGCAATCAATGTGCTACTAATATGTGACCTTATATCCTAAATTTCTCTTAACAACTTAGGCTTAAGGCCAAAGCAAAATAATAATAATAATAATAATAATAATCCCATTTCCCCTCCCCCAATTTAAAATTTGCTACTAGTTTCTTTGGTTGTATTAAAAGAATAGAGTAAGATAACACCTGTGTCTGAGAGAACATAGTGTTTTCATTATCCTGAATATACCATGAAAGCTTCTTATCTATTGGAATTGGGTTCCCCAGAAACAGACTCTGAGATGGTGATTAATGTACATAAAATTAAGCAGAATGTGGAAGGAAGCAGAGTTACACACAGAGAGAATCTGGCTTGTGGTGTAGACTTTTAAAAGGACACAGTCAACCTAACAATGGGTTCTGTAACTTGGATATATCTCTTAAGTGTTGTGTCAAGTTAGGGCAAGAAAATGAGCACTTATACTAATTTATTGATTATTCACTGGGTACCGAGCCATCCTGGAAAAAAAAGTGTGAATAGTGGGCAAAACTAGATATCTTCAACTACAACAACCGCTAACAGCTGAGTGCAACGTCCTGGAAGAACTTCTGACTCCTGAGGAATGACATTGTTCCTGAAAGAGGATTTGATCGACACATCAGCATAGTTTCTATCTCGTGTGACTCACATCCAAATATTCAGATAGGTAATGCAAGCAGCAATTTTAGACTTTAGGCTAGTATTTCCCCCCCCCGCCAAGGGAGAAACTTTGAAGAGAAAGGTTATTGTGGTCCAACCACAACCCGGTACCACTAAAGTTAGTCTTAGGGATACAAGACTTCTATCCATCCTAGTTCCCCTCAGCCCCAGCAAGTAATGTGCTCATCTCAGTGTCACTGGGAGGCCAAGCCAGACCCTATTTCTTGAGATATATGAGCCATTGCCAGATTCCAATCAGGTCTGGGTGGCCCTCACTTGTCAATGTGAAGTAAAATATCAACAGGGTGCTAAAAATATTTGTCCCTCCACCACTTATAATAATAGTCTTACTTAACTGCTAACAATAGGGTCAAATACCCTTCTTATTAGTGCTGCTATTTGGCATGAGGAATCTAAAGTGTCCAGGCAGGTTACATTGTTTCTGATTCAAGAGGATTCTTGTCAGCTCCCCTAATAGAAGACTAAGACCCAACAGAAATGTTCACTCTACAAGCAGGTCACTTGTGATGATAAGCAGAACTATTCTTTCTTCAACCATTTAAGTTGTGTTTTCTTCCTATTGGGGGACACAACATCATGTATATTTTTAAATATATGTTCTAGGATGTCCTAGAGAATGATGTAAATATAAAATTATTTCTGATCATTAGTTAGAGAAATTGTGGAGGTCACCAACCATGTATCCTCTAGGTCATTAAGAATAATTTTTGCTTAGCTGGATTTCTGCTTGGCTTGTCCCACATGCCAAGGATCCAACTGAGTACTTAAAACGACTTTCAAGAATATCCATTTCAGCTATCTAATCAGGGAACCGAAAAGTGATGACTGGGTTCCTCTTCAGATGCAGATGCAGTGGCTCCAGTTTAGCTGGATGCAGATCAGCATCATAGTTACTACCTGGATGTGTAAGCTTTTAGTCCAGAGGGAAAGGAAAGGGAGAGCATGGTTAGGCTTTAGTTCTTGGATTATCAATTTCATTTCAGAGCCTGAGTCAGATACTCTTTGAAAAATTAGGTTTTCCCTTTCTTTGGTGTATAGTTAGAATACAGAACAGTACCACAGAGATTTAAAAAGACAACAAACAGAAAATAATGGCTGCCATGGAAAAGGAGAGAGGCAGTCAAGAGAGGTATCTCTAGTTTTACATGGGGATGAAAGATCTTGTAAACAAATGGATGTTCTTTCTTTCGGAGTTGGAACTAGTTGACAGCAAAAGAGGTCTCTTTCCCAAAAGGAAGAAGGGATTGCAGCTGCACCTAAATTAACCCATGTCTTAGCCAGTTTTGGGCTGCTATATCATAGTACCATGAACTGGTTTACTTACAAACAAGAAATTTTCTTTTTTTCTCACAGTCTGGAAGTGGAAGTCCAAGATCAGGATGCCAACATGATAGGGTTCTGGTGAAGGCCTTTTCCAAGTCACAGACTGCTGACTTCTTTTTGAATCTTCACACAGCAGAATAAGAACTATCTAGCTCTCTGGATTCTTCTTATAATGATACTAAGTCATGAAGGATCCACCCTCATGACATAATAACTTCCCAAAGACCCCAACCCCAAAGAGCATTACATTGCAATTTGGGACTCATCCTATGGATTTGGGGACAGACATAATTATTCAGTCTAGTGCAGTCCAGCAAAATCAGGTTGTAGGAAAAGCAGGAAAAAATAAAACAAAATGAAGCAAAAATGTCAAAGCCAGCATGGAATGGGAAAATGGAGAACAAGCTGAAATCGGACCTGAAAAGTGGAGGCAAGATCTGAAAAATGGAGAACCTGAAAAGAAGGGAATAAAAACTCAGTTGCCTCTCTCAAGAACCATGTGGTCATTTTTGCATCGCAACAGAAATTTTGTCTCCTCTCCTGTCTATCCTAAATACCTATATCAAATAAGATGAACATTTTGTAGAGCAGTTTCTTATTTTTTATGCTTCCTACTAAATGACACTGCATGGTATCTGAGATCAGTAGACTTTTATTTATATTCTGAGAAAACATAGGTCCTTTCAAGCTGTTAAAGGAGCACGAGTAAATCTGTTATATGAAACTTTTCTCTTATTAGACCACTAAAGACAAATAAACAAATAATATACATAAATTGTATTATTTTTCTAACCTGAAGGAGATATCCGAAAAAGTAGGAGTGTTGTTATGGACTATTCATCTCAGTTCCTCTTAAAATTCCTAAAAAAACTAAATGCACTTTCTTTCTTTACCACAGAAAAGTAGTGGGATAATAGAAAATAAATTGTATTATTACAGAAATCAGTAATTTTTGCTAGATTTTCTTCTTTATTAAAATTGTGGAAGTACAGACTTTAGATGACAACTACTATTCTTTTATCCTTTTAAAGGTTTGGGATTGGGTGAGAAGTTGAATTTGAGAGGAAAAGTATTACAATTTTTTGAGTGAGAAAAATTAATACAGACAAGTGTAGTACTTCAAACTCAGGGAAGAGCATTTGTGTATAAAGAAAAGGAATAAAACTTTCAGTAGAGATATTTTATTATGTTGAAGGAAACACTTAGAAAATACTTAACAGTTGTGTTGGACACACTGCATGCTATTGTTTAATCAATTAAATGTTATTTCTAATATTAAAAGACTTTATGGCTTTAAACATAATTTACCTTTTTTTTTTCATAATTTCCAAGGGAAATTTGTGTCTTTGAATGTGCATGTACCACAGTTTATCTCAAAAGTACTTAGTAGTTAAACAAATCAACAAAAGCACCCCACAATAATCCTTAGATCCTGGGCTATCAGACAGCTTTGTATTCACCAAGAGACTTACAAAATATTTTTGGAATTATCTGTGCTGTGCAGATGCTCTTAAGCCACAGAGAAAATTCTTTAATGGGGAATTTGTATCCCATAAAGGATTGTGCAGCTGAGAAACTGGATAGCATGACTGACCATGATGGAGGAAAAATCCAAACAAAACCGCATTTGTGTGAGATCATCTGCCAGTTTCTGCATAATAAGGCATTTCACTCAAATTTCCCTCCATGTTAGCTGCAGTGTTCCATGTGAGGGTCCATTGTAGGTCCCATGGGGTCACCCTATGACTCTGGCTGGAGGCAAATATAAAAACAAAATGAATATTTACATATTGGGAAACTTTTTAATTTGGGTTTCTGACATGTGACTAAAAGGCATAAATATTAATAAAGTATTTCTCAGAAAATTAACATTTTCACTTTATTTCTGAGATTTCTGAAATTAATGTAAACATAATTATTCCTATCAGAGTACACAGAAAGGGAATGGAAAATATTTTCTAAAACCCCAATAGGTCAATATTTTTTTCTAAATGTGGACTGTAGTTATAATTAGGGTATAACAAGTTTTCCTAGAAAATTAAGAAAACATGTTTTCATTAAAACAGGTACTTTTATATTTTAAGAATTAAAAACATACACAATAAATAATGAAATGAATCTTTGATAGATTTTGGTTAAGATATTCTTGATAACACTTTATTTTAAATATGTGAAATTTAAATAGCAATGATTATACTAATTTATACTTGTGGGGAACAAAACTACATAAGTAAGAAAAAATAGAACAACAAGTATGTTTACAGCAAAGTAATTTTAAGTACTTAACAAGTTCTAATATATGAACCAATACTTATTAATTTTCAATATACTCACTATTTTATGATTGTGATTATCTAAAATAATATTTTAATATGCCTCGAAACTAACTCAGGCAGAGAGAGAGAGAGAAAAAAAAAATCTCCACAGCATTTTTAAGATCTTTGATCTTTATGTGTCAAGAAACTTGTGGGAAGTAAGTGATGAGAATAAGGAATAATAGCATATAACAAATATACAGTACAAATTGAACCTTTAGCCTTAAAATAAGAAGGTAGCTTATTAAAAGAAAAAGTTGGTTTCCTTCATGTGATTCTCATTTCATTATTTTCTTGTTAATTTTTTCCCCTTCATCCTCTTCTTTATTTTTTGTCAGCAATTTTTTCAAAAATAAAAATTCATATCTCAACTTTTTTTTCCATTATATTTTAAATTCTATTTTTTAACATGATAAGCATGTTTTACTCTACTGGTGGCACAAATTAAGTAACATTTTTCATAATTTCTGTTACTAATCATGCACATTGCTATTGCCACATTATTATGCAATGTTTCTAGTCCTGGGAAGAGTGGCTTTGTGTCCTGTAAGATCCCAGTAGAAAACAGCACACTCAAAACAGCATTATTAGATGAGGGCTTATTAACAAAGGATCATTTACAAAGGCGCGGCCTCAGGAGAACCTGGAGGAGAGCAAGAAATGCCTGATCTGTCACCACCTCTGTGCCCAGCAGGAGTGGGAAAGAGGAGTTGCAGAAAACTAGACAGACTTTTGGGTAGCCGAGGACACCTCAGAGAGGCCAAATCATTCTGTCAAGGACAAAGTCAATCCCAGGGGACATCACAGAGAAGGAACAGAGAAGATAAATAAACTGTCCTCACTCCATTTTATTTATCTATGTCTTGTTCTTCCTCTTAAGAGAAATTACCCAAACTTTCAGTTAATTGAGAGGAAACTGCACATCTTCTAAACATCCTATAGGGCAATTATTTAACAAGGTCTCCCTTACCCCCCGAATAATTTCTTTCACTGGGACCACAGATCTGTTTGACCTTGCTATTTATTACTACTATCAGCATCCGCCTAACTGAGCTTAAATATTGCACACTTTTGTGTGATGGACATCAAGTTGTTTGTATCTAGTAGCAAAGACAACTTATACTTATATCATCACTCTGTAGGACATTTTTCCTAGTTTTTCATTCATTTAACTAATGGGTTGAAAAATATCATTAGATTTTTTTCTTTCCATTTTTGTAGGAGAGTTGTATTTTTAACTGAACCTGATCAGAAATCAGAAGACACAGATGCCCTGTTAATACATAGGTCAGCCTGGGGCAGAAAGTAGGGTGCAGAAGATGGATAATATATCTGAAGGAGATAGTGAAAGATATTCTACCCAGTTACAATTTTTGTTGTAACATATCTTATATATTTCTTTTTTTAACAATAAGAGTACTTTTGTACCCTGTAGACACTAGCACTTTGAAGTCATGTGAGGCAGAAAAAAATATTTTATTGGTTGAAACTTTCAAAATAAATAATAGAAGTTCTACTGAAGGTTATACATATTTTAATATAGTATCTAGCATATATTAATAGAAATAAGTCATGTAATTTATTAATCCCCATTATTCAATATGTGCAACATGCCCAATATTTCAGGATACAGTAGCTCCCACCATGTAGAGTTCTATATTTTTATGTTTAATAGAAGAAGATGGCAGGGAACATTTTTGTGACATTCAACTATACAAGTTTCTTGATTAGAAAACTGACCTTATTAGAAGTAAGAACTTCCAGAGCCTATAACTGATATCATCCTGTTCTGCTGAAAGAACTCTGACCTTCCAAGTCACTCTGACCTGCCAAGCCACATCCCAGTTTAGGTACTGAAAGGAGGGACAGCAGTAGTGATGGAGAATGAGCTTCAAGAGCCACCCACATTTTTTTTTAATTAAATAGGAGGATGTGAATAATTTGATTGAATCCTGTTCTGGAAATGGGGTATCAGTCAGATTCTATTCATTTGGTTCATTTGGAAAGTTATATGTTCAGTTGTGAGAAATTGGCATTATAAGCCACTTCTCAGGGAAGCTGTAAAAATCTTCTTGTAAGATGTTTGTCGATAACAAAATCCGGTTAGATCTACACCTTTCTCCTTGATTTGGTTCTAGGATTCAAATTACTGGCTTATTGAACATAAGTCAGGCTATCTATTATATTTCTGGAGTTCATAAACAGTAAATATGATTCCAGCTTCAAATAAAGTTTGTGATGGACAGTGTATATGATTTCCTGCATGGATCCTAGGATTATTTTTTTATAATATTGAGCAACACCTGTAGTAGAGTTGGGTAGACCTAGAATGACCTGGCATAATATCTTGTTCATTTCTCTCCTTGTGTCCCCTTTCTGAGCAATATGTTCATCCATATGTGAAATCAAATACACTGTCCATCAATGACATTCATTATTTGAAGCTGGAATCATTTTTACTGTTCATGTTTATACATTCATGAAACCAAAGCATGCTGCAAAATAGCAGGAAAATATAATGCTACTTTCTGAGAAAAAGGAGTAAGAAAAGAGATTTCTTCTTCAGTTTTTTTTTTTCAATTTCACAACTCCTGGGAATGCAGAAACTCAGCTAAGCTGAGGTAGTTATTTCCAGGTAATTTTCTTAAATTTTAAAAGAGGCATTTATGTGCATTTTTTTTTTATTGGGAAGCCCAATCCATTTTGTAATTCCTTAGCACTGAGTAATTGAACATGATTATAGCAGACTATAGTAAAAGTTATAGCTTTCTTCATGGACTTCATTTGTTTTACTAGTCTAGATGTATCTCTTCAGATATACTTGTCTATATGTGATATAATGTTTAATAACTTAATATTAGCTTATTTAACTCTTTTAATATTAAATTATCAAGCTAGTTTTACATTTTTCCTTAAGAATGTGCCCTACAAGGATGCATATATAGAATTTATCCATAGAAAGCCCAAAAGTTTGTCCTTAGAGCAAGGATAATGTAGTGCTGGTTTCTGAGTCTGTATTAAAATTTTTTTTTAATTTATATATATGTATTATATATATATATATAATACATACATACATACACACATATGTGTATATAATATATATGCATATATATATATATATATATATTATATATATATATATATATATATGTATTCCCAGAAATGCCACCATTAAACATCAAATATTCTGTATTATCACCAATTTATTATAATCATGATTAATTAATGTAGCATTTTATTGGATTTGTCCACTTTGGAGACAAGTCAATTTACTACTAGCCCAAGATATTTGTAGCAGTGCCAAGTTTTGTGTGTGAAGCCCTCTTAGGGCCATTAGTTTGGGTCAAACAATAGATAAGACTTTCACTGTCTAATGGATGAATGTATAAAAGAGATTAAAACATTGTATCCAGGACCTGTGCTGAGCTCTACTTAATTGAGGGTGCTATTGTCCTTTTTCAGTGAAATTTATTGAGTTGTCCCTTTTCATAGCATTTTTGAATAAGATTGTCAGGCTGGAGGTCATGACTTCGTTTTTAATGAGATAACCTGTTTTCATTAGGACTCATCAATAGTTCCCAAAAAGTCCAAAGGGCAAGGAACACTTACAAAGTTTTAACCCAATGTTTCTGATCACTTGTGAGTTTTTCTGTACATTATTTGTAATTACTTGGGACATGCAGGAAAAAGAAAATTCCAGTGCAAGGCTTGATTTAATATTGTCTGGATAGATTTTAGCTCATCTTACAACAGATGTTCTCACGTCAACTTTAGACATCTCTAAGGTTATTTGATAACAGTGCCTATTTAACATTCCCAGATACTGAATGTTCTGTCTAAACTAACCAAAAGGGCCAGTAAAATGTTGAGATTATTTTTGTTTGATTTTTGTCTTTAAAATCTGAAGTTCATTTCTAGCAGTTCTTTGGCTTATATCCCAAATTTCCATGTTAATTAGCTCAATTTAATCACTCCACATTGTATACACATGGTAAAACACATTGCCCTCCATAAAACATACAATTATTATTTGTCAATTAGAAAAGATTTATAAAAATCCAAACAGTAAAAACAATAAAATAAAATAAATATAAGACTAAATCTTGTACCAGTGTATTCTATTCCCAGGTTTCTGAAGTCTGATCTGAGCTTTTTCATCAGCTTTTTTTTTCACGTCTTGACTACTATTTTGAGAAACTACTAAAGGCTAAAATATTCTATGCTTTTAATATAATCATTCCACCAATTTTGTTTATTTTTCTTTGCTCCAGAAAGTGTGGTCTCCTTTCTTTTAGGTGGATTCCTATATTACTAGTTAATCTACTATTTTAATTATCTGCCTGTTTTAGAGAAGCAGTAGTTGACAAACTTCCAGTTCCTTTAAATGGCTTAATTATGCATGTTTCAGGTAGCCAATAGACTCCTATCTTGTCACCTACATCCTCTAGTAGTAGTAAAAACATTCTTACGGTGTTTGGAATCTATCCTTTTGTTTTCCATAGCTACTCCTCACTCTTGTGGGATTCAAGAGAAACTTCAAGAATCCTATGGCAGGACTCTAAGAGTTACACAATCACACTGCCATTTCTTGTGTTAATGGACACTTGGTTCTGGTGATACTCAGGCCTTGTTATCACCCATAGCAGTGAAGTTTCTTAATTTCAGTGTAGCCTAATCCAACTTTGTTACTACATTAAAAAATGGATCTAAATGAAATAATTTCCCTAACTACAACTAACTCTTGATGTAAGACAAACTATCAGTAAAATATAAGTTAAGAATTATTAGAAAGAAAACATAAGATAAACTTAAGCAATACTTCAAAGTCTTTTTAAGTCTACAATTTAGCCCGTTGGGTAAGGGTGTGTATGTCCAAAGTCAAATGTTCAAGGAAACATAGTAACAATTCAGAGGGCTCTAATATTGACCTTGCATACTTTCTTTAGTGTTTAGATTTTATAGTCATATTTTCACTAACATCACCATTTGTATCAAAATTAGCCTTTAGTGAAACAACTGTTCTAACTACTTTCAAATAATGAGCAATTAAGTCAAATAGCATTGTCAATGTACTTCAAGGATGCCTCTTTCCACATAAAGTGTAAAAAAAAAAAAAAAGGGAAATTGAATCACTAGCTTCACATTTTAAGACACCGGAGAGCATTGGGAACAAAAAAGACAAAATAAGCTGAAATTCAAGAAAGAAAAGAGTACTTAACTTTCTTAGATTGCAGTTATACTTCCTTGTGTTATTTTCACATGCTTGCTTTAAAGTTTCTATAATTTGAAAAATTACTTAACATTTAAAAGAGAAATCTTGCATTTACTGTTCAAATTCTTTATGATACAGTTGTAATTTGTTGCCACTTTTGCTTTCCATAGTCATGGATTTTTAAGGAAATTAAGAAATAAAGTTTTTTGTGAACTCACCTAGATATTCATTTTTTTTGAAGTTTTTCATTCTTTAGATACTAGAACTTGATTACGGTATCATTTTACTTCAGTGTGAAAAAATTGCTTCTGTATATTTTGTAGTGCAAGTGTGTTGACAGCAAATTCCCTTAGATCATTTATCTGAAAGTGCATTTTCTTCACCTTTATTTTTGAAAAATCCCTCACAGAAAAAAGGATTTTTTCTTTTTATTTCAGCATTTTAAAGGTGTCATTCCACTGTCTTATACCTCTACCTCTCATAGTTTCTGGTGAAAATTTTTTGGTGATTTGCATTGCTGTTTCCTTGCATGTAAAATGCCATTTTCCTCTGGTTACTTTCAAGAGTTTTCCTTGATCTATGGTTTGTAGCCATTGGATTTTGACTACTTTTGCATTGTTTTCTTTAAAGTTAAGTTTGGAGATTTTAGAATTTGCAATTGTAACTTTTACCTTATTTAGGAAATTATATGCTATTAGTTAGTTTTATTTTGTACCAGGAATTAAACCCAGAGGCACTTAACCACTGAGCCACATCCCCAGCACCTACCCCCACCTCACCCTCCCCTTTTTATTTGTTTGTTTGAGTCAGAGTCTCACTAAGTTAAGTAGGGCCTTGCTCAATTGCTGAGACTGGCTTTGAATTTGTGATCTCCCTGCTTTAGCCTCCTGAATCCCAGGGATTCCAGACATATGCAGCCACACCATTAGTTTTTAACTACTTTTTGTTTCTTATTCTCTCTTGTTCTTTCTGGGACTTTGACTAAATATATGTCAGGTTTTTTATTATGGCTCACAATCACTAAGTGCCACACTCACAGCTGAATCAGTCAAGGTCCTGACACACAGCTGAATCAATCAGGGTCACTCCGGGTGAATTGGGATGGCTACCAAATAACCACACAGAGACAGAACCCTTTTTTTTCGGGTTCAGTTATGGCTCCTCAGTTCCCACAAGGGAGGCCAGAGAGGCAGGCCAAAAAGAGAGTGATTGATTATGCCCCAAATCCTGTTTTTTATTGGGGAGAGCTATTGATAGAAAATTCTATCCAAATAGGGCAAAAGGTTTGGTTTCAGAGGGTGTAGTCTTGCTTGGTGATGTCTTGTGGTCAGCAGTTTGATGACATCTTGGAAAGTCACTCCCGTGTCAGGTGCTGTGTGGGGATCTTACGCAAAGCAAGTGAAAAGGACACTTATGTCACACAGCCCAGTCAGACCAGCAACACCACTCCAGTTCCCACATATGTTCAAATGTGCATAGCTCACACACAAAGCCCATGGCTGGCTCACAACAACTAAGTCCTACACATCTGTTTACTAGCTCTTCTCAGTCGAACAGTACACATCTACTTCCAAATCTCCTGTCATTTCTATTGTACTATTAAACTTATCCAGTAATTTCTTTTATTTCAGAAGTTTTATGTTTTTCATTTCCTATTTATTCCAAAATTTCTCCAATAATATTATGAGCATGTCTTTATCTCATTGAGATTCATTATAATAACAAGATAACATTCTTGCCTGATAATCCAACATTTAAGTCATGTTAGGTTTGATGTTGAGCTCTGTTGATTTTTTTCCTTGATAATGAAAAACATGTTCATATTATTTACATAGTGATTTGTTTGAATATCAAGCACACTAAATGTTGTGAATTTTATGTTGGGAAAACTCTGGATGTTGTTTTGAGGAGATTTTATACTTTTTTCTCTAGGCAGATAGAATCAGTTTGCAAACTTTATCTTTTCTCTGATGGATGGCAGCTCAAATCCCATTTCAGTGTTTTAAATTAAAACTTCAGTCTGATTTTAGTCTGCCCTGTGCATGCATGGTTGAGGAATCAACTAGAGATTGGAAAGACCTTATACACTGAATTTAAATAATCATATCCCTTGTTTTCTTCTTTTTGGTACTTCAGTCTCATTAATGGCTGTTAATACCTAGGTTTCTATCATCTGAATTTTTCAGTCCAAAAGGAGATAGTTTGTGTAAGTATTAGAGCTGCTCCAGGACTACCCATGACTATGGCTTATCTTCAGTTATATTTTTATAATATGCTTCTGTACTTATGAAAGCTGTGTTTTCTAATTTTCATTATCTGTGATTAACACCTCATTGATTTATATTTATAAATATATTCTTCTTTTAATTATTTTCCTTCAATCAACTTTGCATTATTGAATAACATTTTAACTGTTCTGATTAACCAAATGTGAAAGAAGAATAAGACAAGTATTAAGCATTGCTTTTTTCTCTTCATTTCCTTTTGGACGGCTTTTCCCCAACCTCTCCAGCCATTACCCCACACCCACCCACAAACAAGCAACCCTTGCCAGGTACACTTCAGCCTTGTATTTTTGTATTTTTGTTTTGTTTTGTTTTGTTTGGGCTTGGGAATTTTCTTTTTTTACTTTTTATTTTTTTTATGTGAAAGGCATTAACACTACTTTTTCCCATATGACAATACAGTTTTATAAGTTATCAACTTAAAATACTTCATAGAATCCCCTTGATATTTTTTTCATTTATAAAAGAGAACTGCTAATTGAAGGTTTCAGTTTGATAAAGCCTTTGAATGTGTGTATGCTTTGGAATACCTTTAATATAAATTACTAATTATATTATAATTTAGACAGGTATAAAACTCTAAGTCCAAAGTTATTGTACTTCATAACTTCTTCATATTTTACTTGTTTCTTTATTCTAATTTTTTTTTATAAATTTTGATGTCAGTCAGATTCTTATTTTTTTGTAGGTAACACATACTTTTTCTCAAAGATATTTTTTTTAAATTTCTTATCTTTTGAGACTGGGGATGTGGCTCAAGTGATAATGTGCTCGCCTAGCATTCGTCAGGTGCTGGGTTCGATCCTCAGCACCACATAAAATAAAATAAAGATGTTGTGTCCACCGAAAACTGAAAAATAAATATTAAAAATTCCCCCCCCCTTCTCTAAAACAAAAAAACAAAAAAAATTTCTTATCTTTCATGTCTGTAAAAACATAATCTATAAACTCTATAGGCCTAGAAGTTTTGTTTGTCTATTTTGATTTTTTTTTTTTGTCTTTGCTATTAAGTTTGAGATTCCATTGCCCTTTTATTCTGTCATTCTATCAAATATTTATTTCTACTATTTATTTTTAAGTATTATTTTAATATTTAATTATAATTTTATGTAACTACTTCTATTCTTTATATTTCTTAATTTTTCTTTTATATTATCTGTCACCTTGTTAACTTGCAGTGGCTTATGCTTCCCAACTGAGGTAGTAAAGTAAGCATTTCCTTGATTAGTCCTACCTTCTGACTGTCCTCTGTGCTCCAGAGTAGAAACGATTAGTTCCAGTATATAGGCCCTCTGCATACCTTTCTTCAGAAAAGCACGATGCCTTATTATGTTAGCAATAAATAAATTCTACTATGGCTCCTTTCTCCATATTAGACATATTTTTTTCTGCTGGATCATTGATGTGAATTCAAACTACACTCATTAAATTTAAATGATTCATTTTCAGATTATTTTGAAAGTTGTGTGATACACATGACTACCATTCTTTGTTGTAGGTAGGTATGTCATTATTTATAATATTTGCAATACATTAGATAGCATATTTTTGGTATGAAAGAAGGACTAGTAATAGAGATCAGAAAACCCGTGTAGTAATTTAATTCAGAAGGGACTTTCATTTTTCTAAAATTATAGTCTAAATATCATTCTCATAAAAACTATGGGAAAGACAAATGCATTTGAGTTTGTATTTCACTTGCTATTTTTAAAGTTTATTTTAATTATATTTCAATGGGTTTTATCATTTGGTGACATGTATAATCTGACAAATCTGCTATACCTTCCAGACTCACACAACACCATTCATCCAGTTAAATGAGCATGCCTTTTACTTGTGATGAATACAATGACCTCAAACTTTGGAATAGAATTCACCATAAAATATTGTTAAGACTTTATGATAGACACACTTACTCATGCTGAATATATGATTAAATATAATAACATGAAAAACTTATTTGAATGAAACTAAAATGGCTCCATATATTTTAAAATTATTTAAAATCAACAACAGAGTTCACTTTTGCTTTTTGTTCTTCAGAACGAACTAGTTTTATTCAAAATCACTTCAAAATATTTTAGTAATATTTATTTTCTTTTAATAAAATGTGAATTTTTGCAAAACTGGACATGAAGTCAACTATTGTCTGTGGTTCCCTGGAACATTTTTCAGTCAAGGAGAGTTAGAGATCGATATGTGGATTTTGGTCTAACAGAGAAGAATAGACAGTTAATCTTTTCTCATACACACACTCTGTAATCCAGTAGATTTTTAATGTAATTTATTCTTAGCTTGCTGTATGCATTTCTCTGATGTAATTTGCATGAATTATATTCTATAACCAATACCTTGGGAATATTTCTAAAAAGGAGCTGAAACTCTAATACATTTCACATGTAAGCAATTTATTTTTAATATCCTTCTATTATATCATGTGGACTATTTAATATTAGAGTATAGGTATATGGCCATATACATTTTGTATAATAAGATTTTTCTTTACTACAAACTTTTTATAACATTCTGAGTACTTATATTATGAAAGTTATCTTACATTCAACAGAAAGCCCCTGTGTACAGCTAGGTTTATAAAACTCATCCCTTTCCACATTATCAACCCTCCTCACAAAGATTCTGTGAAACATAAAATTTAGATCATTCGAGTGCCTGTCACAGAATATTAGAAAAGAGCACTATAGACCTATAAATTACCTAAATATTTGGAAAGTTGGATTGAGGGTAGAAGCAATGAAAGGTCACTAGACTTGAGCAGTTAAGATTTTTAAGTACTTTCTAATGGCACACATTTATCATTGAAGGACATTGTATATGTTTCACAGGTGATATATTATACTGAGAAGAATATTTCCAGTGTTTCCTGTAGAATAATGTATAGCCTATATGAGAAACTTACAAATAATGCAAAAAAGGAAATTGATGAAAATATCAGGTGAAAGATTTATGCATAAAGTTAAGAAAATGAGTAGCTATTCATAGTAATACTTAGTTTTCAAAGAAATGCTAACTAAAATATCTAAATCCTTTTACTGAAACTAAAAGACAGATTATCACTAAATCAGAGCAGAGAAGAGGAAAGACTTTCAAACTTCATATTTTTCTTCTTGTACATGGATGTAAACACTGTATATCATTTTTTAACCTCTTGGGAAAACTAATCTACACATGTCTTGTGTTATAATATCCCAAATCTGCATAGAAATATTAAGAAAAAAACTTACTTGAATTTTTAAAGGTATATACACAAGAGTATTTACTGGAGTTGAATCAAAAGCTCCAATTTGGAGACAACCTTATTAAACTGGGACCATAGACAGGTAAAATACAGTGGATGTACACATGACACATTTTGATTTACATGTTTCTAGAAGTCATGGACTAGAACTACAGAGAGAAATATAAATGAATGTTTAAGTATGGCATTTATTATAGCAGTAATATGCACCAAAAGCTAGAAATCTAACAAAATATGTTCGAGAGCTCTACACAGGAAAAAAATCATTGAGATGAACTAAGATTGAGATGAATTAGATTCAGGCATATACTATATGTTTTTGGGGGGGGGCTTGAAATTAATAATAAAAATGTAAAATGGATTTATGTAATAAAACTATTTCAATAGAAGTCTAGAAATATTTAGAAAATTTCTAAACTGATTCTAAATATATATATATATATATATATATATATATATATATATATTCTAAAAAATATATATAAATGATTAGGATCAATGATAGGTAAGATAATCTATAATGAGCACTTTTTTATGTTAAGGCAATAAAAAGTGCAATAATGAAAATAATATGGTATTATTGCAATGATAAATACGGAATAAGGAGTCCAAAAGAGAACTTATAGACATATGTTGTTCTCACTTATGATGAGTTTAGAACTGCTGTGCCATGGAAAAAGAAGAAACTCTATTCAATTCACTTTGCTAGATCAGCTGTATATCCACATGGGAGAGAAATGTATTTAATTCTTATTGGCGTATAAAAAACATGGGAAACACACACACACTCATGCACACAAAACACTTTTTCCCCTAGAATCTGTAGAAATCTATCATGTGAACTTCTTCTGTAAGAGATTTGTCAAATAGAATGGAATATTCACTAAATCTTTCATCGTAAAAAATGCATATTTTATTCCAACTCCCCTCTCCCAAAAAAAAAAACACCTGTTACTCAAAAGACACAGTTAAGAGTGGGAAAGCATAAATTGTAGAAGCTAGTGAACACAAAAGGATTGATATTCACAAAAAATTCAAGTAATAAGACATTACTTATTAATGATCAGGGAACTGATATTTACTCCAAAAAGAGAATAAATGAATACATTCAAAAGATTTCATACTTCATTTGTCATCTGATAAATTAAATTATAAACAAAAATTACATAAATAACACCTTGTATTGTCAAAGATCTAGAATAATTGCAACACTAACGTATCTTAAGAACAAAGTTGACACAACTATCTGTTTTATAAAGCTCTTCAAAGTATAAAGCTCAACATTTGCCTACTTAGACATTTTCTAAGATAAATTATTTGCATAAATAAATATACAATAATTGATGGTAGAAAACTCATGTATATGTTCAACAAAGGACGAATTAAGAATGTTCATAGTTGCCACAAAGTGTAAATAAAGCAAATATTTAGATTATATTAGAATGGGTGAACATATTTTGGTATACTCCTAAAATTGTGTGTATATGTATGTATGTGCACGCATAGCTTTATCCATTGATATATGGAATAAATATGTAAAATATTATACATGTGTATATGTGTATATCAACACAAATGAAGAGGTTACTATGATATTCAACCAAATAATTGATTACCACAACCATAATTTCCAACAAAATAAATAAGATATAAATGAGTATATTCTGCAAAAATCCTAAAGAGAAAATAAATACACCCAAGTAGTTTTTGTGATAAAGTTTCTTCCAGGGGGAGGCCAGTGGCTGGGAGGACAGTAACTCAAGTGTTCATTGATGGACGAAAGAATGAATAAACTGTGAACTAGGCACACAATGTAATATGGTTACCAAATCAGGGATAAAAGGACCTCAAAACAAAACAAAAAAAAAATTCAACACAAATGTAAATCATTGTAATCGAACTAACAAAACTTTACTATGTGGTAAGGATAAAGATTTTAGAGACATTAAATAGTCCTGCCTTATAGTTCTCCAAAACACACAAAGTACATGCCCAGAAATATTGTTGAGTTTTATTTTATGAATTGATCTAAAATAGTCTAGTAATTGGATGATATACCCTGAAGGACAGAGACTCTTTTTCAGGGCTGATAACTTCAGTTTGGATATTTACAAAGTATATTTATAAAAAGCCTAATTTAAATAAAGTAAAAAATATAAAAATAAAGTTGTCAGCGCTTTATTCATTTTCTTATTTAGTCTGTTAGCATTTCAGCTATTATTTATTCAACATTAAATATGAAAACTGGGTTAAATATCTTTTTAAAAACAATTTAAATTTCTAAATTTGTCATATTAATTCTGAAAATATGTGTTTAGCACGTTCTCTGTAATCAGAAGTTTGGTTTGCATGCTGAATTATAAAAAGCATCAGAAGAGAGTCTTTGCAGTGAAGGAGTTTTTCATATTCCTGAGGTAACAGTTTAGTGAAAAAATTAAAAGTAGAGATCACCTTGATAGAAGGATATGTCAAAAGTTTCTTCACCAGTTTGTCTTTTTCTTTCCTGTGAACTTTTTTTTTTTTTTTTTTTTTAGGGAGAGACACAGTGACTCAAAAAAGTAATTTGATGGTGTTACCTTCTTTTTTGGTGGGGGATGGCACATGGTGCAGCATTTCTTTCTTTTATGATTTTTTTTAAAATAAACATTCAGCACTCTGATAAACAGCAGCAAAGCTTGCATTGACAAAATGTGTTGTATAGGTTCATAGCACATTGTAAACATCTGGCAATTAAGTGGAAATGGTTGGATAGTTGCTTTTCAGAGCTATCTAACTTAGAAGAAGGGATAGAGATGTGAAGCATGAAGGAACGAAAAGAGAAGTGGAAGAACTTCTGTGGGAATATCATTCAGGTTGACTGTGGAAATATAACAACTGTGTGAAGGAGAAGGGTTTGAACTTTGATGCTGTGTAATTTCAAATAGGTTTATTTCTTTAATTATTATTGAATCTACTTATAATAACAATTCTTTCAAATAAAATGAATATATACATATATATTTTTTTATTTAAAAAATTGTTATTTCTACATATATACCAACCTACATAGGCATTTATTTTTATTTCCAGAGGTCCATGTACTTGCTTATCTCTGAGTATTAAATTATTGGTAAAGTGAAAAAAAAAGTGATAGTTGGATTCTGTGCCTTTAAAGTAGTGGTACAAGCTCAAATATGTTCCTAACTAATCAACAGTAAAATTAGTTTCCACCCAGAAGGTATTAAGCAAAGATGCAGCAAGCTGTTTGCCTGAGATTAAAACTCTGGTGAGCCAAATCCAGTAAATGTGAATGTAGGAACACAGCTTTCCTTGCTAGTCTTTAAAACTCTAATCTGTTTTTCCCCCCATGGCTTTAAGAAAACTTGCTCAGTTGCTTATAGTCCACATGTTTCCACTAATGTTGATTCCACACTGTATTTTTTTAATTCTGTGCTTGATTATTGGTAGTGATGGGGTTTATGAGATGCAAACATACCATGTAGTTGAGAATTAAACTCAATAATGACACCACACACTTTATTAACAAACATTTCAATCAAGCTCTGAATCCTCAGTTATTGTCTGCCACAGCAAATTAGCCTGGAATTTAAGGTGGAATCTGGGAAGTGGAGATGGCAATAACTTCATTTAAGAATTGTTTCCACTTTGAAAGTATACAGATATGAGAGGGTTCACTGAGACTTCTGATTTGGGGTTGCCAATTAATTGCTATTCCTCTTGTTACTTTTCCCACTCCTAGCCTTCAGTTTCATAATTTCATCCTAAGGTTATTAAAACAAGCCTTCCAATAGAACTTTCTGAGGCTAATTTATCTGAAGCCACTAGCAAAACATTCTTTTTAAAACATACTTTAATCCTATCATTTTCTTTTTAAAGATAGATGAACCCACTGCTTGGCTTTTAAGACTCTATAAATTTATTCGTTGGCATTTATTCCCCTGTATTCATTGTTGCATTGGAATGGCCTTTTTGGAAAGCCATTACTCAGGAACTCATCTCTTTTTTTTTTTTCGGAATATAGTTTCCTCATTTACAGGACATTTGCATTTTTTATTAAGCCTGTAGATGTTTTCTTTCTAAGACTGAAACATTATTCATTCTCTAAATCCCCGATTAATCTCTACCTGCATGTGATACTTCTCAAGCTCAGTGTTCTTTATGTTTTTGAAACCCTCTTTGTAGTCAGAATCAGTACAAAATTGTGTGATTTTGTCATTCTTTCCCATTTGACAACATTTCATCAGAATGATAACTACATCAAAATAGAAGCCACTTAATTTCTTCATTTGGTTCTTCCAAAGCATGTATTATGTGCTGTATATAGAGACTCTTAAAATACTTTTTAGCAGATTAATGATTGGATTAGTTATGTGGGCTTCATTTGTATAAACCAGCAACCTGCAATCAATTTTAATACATTTTTAAATTATAGCACTATTGGTAGAGCAATAGTCCTCAACTAGCAATTGAGTATGCTTAACAGTAACTCTGAGGTCTCTGTGTTACTGTTAAGGGTCAAGAATAATTATGTATGAGTAGTTTTCAGAAGACATGAGGAATAATAAAATTTATTGCTGTATAAATGACAAATTTAATGTAAAAATTTCCCTAAGTTTTTAGTTGAATTTTTGAAAGTGAAGGGCAACCAGGTTATTGGACACATAAGGAAAGGGGGATTTTAACTTTAAATTTCTTGTTACAAATGCAATCTTGGACTTCAAACTAATTATAATTTTCAATACTACTCTTTAATAAGGTAAATTTCATAAATACATGCATGTGTATAAATAATATTTGAGTCAGTAACATGGCTACCCCCAGATTAATAACATATTGGGTAAGGATGGAATATGAGTAGAATTTTCTATTGAATACTTGGTGTCTGCCAGAATTGATGTGGTTTCTACAACACTATTTTAATTTATGACCAATTGTGGCACATTATTTTCAAATCCTCCCAAGGGCTTATTAGTAAGTCTGTCACTCCACAGAGGATACCAACAAAACAATTTGAGAAGGGAATTGCTGTCTGCTACAATTTATCATATGGATTGGAAATAGAGAAGGTTTTCATATAAATTCTATAGAGTGCTTCTTGTTGTGAAGGTAAAATTGAAATTTCTAACAATTGAAGAAAAAATTGTGCGAAAACATCTCCTCAGCAAAGTTATTCCAGTATATTATTGCCACCTTCCCTGGATATAGGAGGCTTCTTGCCCCATATTGTTGGGTTTATGTAAGTAGTTGCTGGCTATATGCTGGAGATTCAGACACAAAAGACCTGAAAATGGATTGTATGGCTTCTTTAACCAACATTACTTTAGTGTTGTATGTCTGGCACATAAGTATGTATAAATAGAGCTAAGAATAAAATATTTTTCCTGCCTTTTTACTTGCAAAGAATTTGGGAAAAAATGTATATGTGTACATATGAGAAAGGAATAAATACTATATTTGTGCCTCCATCACTTAAAAGAGATCCAGTTCTGTTATTTTATGAAAAAGGAATCTTTCATCACTAGAAACCAACATTCTGGTTCTGCAGCAACATCAATAAGCAGGAACAGCTGTGTGATGGTATCCCTTAAATGTAAAGTGAAAACATCACTGACCATATCAGGTACCACTTAGGCCAATTTCCAGCTGCATGCAGAAATTATCTTAACTGTTAACTCGCTTAGCTGTATGATTATCTCTAACTTCTGGTATGGAAGTTCTGTTCGCTGCCCTATGAGGTTACCATAGGAAGATGCAAGCAGTTCTGCTGTATATACAAGTCAAGAACAGTGAAAGTGTCAATATCTCATGGGGTTGCCTTGGACTATTACATCTAGAGGATACTCACTTCTTTTGTTCCTTGGGCAGATAATTCTGAGCCTGTGTAAAGAGTCTCAGAGTTCCCTTAGTGGGAATGAGCTCTTTTCCTAAATGGTGGCCAACTTGAAAATCTTTTGAGTAAACTTTTTGTTCTTTCTGTTTTAAACTTCCCAATAACCCACATAGTTCCTCAAGATCACTTCCTGAAATAGCTTAGTTGTGTCTAGCTCTTGCCTTAGTCTGTTTTTAGAATGAAGCAAAGATGCACATTTCTAATAAAAATGGCCATATTGAGAAGCTATGAATGAATTTAAGTTTATTTAGACAAGTGAAGAAAAATCTCATGATTGTTCTTAGGTGTTACTTTGCATGACTAATTATGGAAAAACACTTTCTAAAAATTGAGCAAAACTAACCTAAGAGTTTAGAGAAGGAATAAATGTATAGAATAAATTATTTGGTTGTTTTTTCAAACATGTCTTGATTATTGCAATAAGAAAAAAAACATAATGACATTCTTAACATACTGTAATACTGCACTTTAATACTATACTAATGACGATGGTAAATTATTTGTTCCAAGGTTGATAACTCATTGAAGTTATATACTGCAGGTTACTAAATTTAGCGCCTCGTGCTCTCAGCTCAGGAAACAGCGCAAAACAAACACTTGTTGAATCAGTGCCTGTAAATAAACTCCACTTTATAAATAAGTTCTAGTTAGGTTAGCCATAACAACAATGCCAACTCCTTTGGACATCCATCTGCTGAACCTGGTAATTGAATATCCACAAGGTAGACTCTAGTGCTGCCAGTCTTCTGTGAAGGAAACTTGCCATTCACTTCACAAGTGTGTTCAAGGATCTGGGTGAGACAACCCCAGGAATTCATTTACCCATTTAAAAAATATAATTGGTCTTGGGTTTTCAACTACCAACTTTAAAGCTTAAACTCAGTAGGAGAACAATTTATTATTTCTAGAATGTAATAGAGACCTTGAAACAGTGCCATTTCACTCGTTACAGCAGCATAAACACAGCTAGAAAAGTTACTTTTAAAATTAATCTTGCCATACTCTAAGATCTTATATTATAAATCACACATATGTTTTTGAAAGAGATACATTCACGCATTTTTTAAAGCAATGCACTCCTTAATTTATCCAAAAGTATTTATTTAATGCCTAATTATATACTGTCACTATACCAGAAACTTGTGACACAGAAATGAATAAAATATAGCACTTGCCCTCTTGAGGCTCGTTATCGAGAGAGCTATGCTGTAAGGATAATTACAATAAAAATGATGATCACTTTAATAGTTGTATGAAGTGTGCTGTGGGAGCATAGAAGAGGGAATGACATTTTGCAAAATTTTCTTATTTTCTTTGTTAACTTTTATTTTATGTTTAATTGAAATTTATTTTTCTGCTACTGTTTTTAAAAGACCCAGAGTACATTCTGTAAAATATGCAATATCAGAGCAAGAAAAAAATACATTATTATTCATTTCTTAATTTATCTGTTCTGCTCTTTACATTAGCATTTATCCTAGTGTGCTTACTCTTGTTTTTTTTTTTTTTTTTTTGTTAGAATTTGTTATATATTGCGACATGTGGTGAATACATTGGGTTTTGAAAATCTCAAAATATTAACATACCTTCATATAAAGGGGATGATTAAAATTCAGAAAGTTTGCAGGGCACAGTGGCGTGCACTTGTAATCCCAGTGGGGAAGCTCAGGCAGAAGGATCACAGGTTCAAAGCCAGCCTAGCACCAGCCAGCCTAGCACCACAGCTTAGCACCAACAAGGTGCTAAGCAACTCAGTGAGACCCTGTCTCTAAATAAAATACAAAATATGGCTGGGGATGTGGCTCAATGATCCAGTGCCCCTGAGTTCACTCCTTCCCACCCACCATCCCACAAAAAATTAAGAACATTCAACCTCTTATAACGGTTCTGCAACTAACCCCAATTCACAATCTCTCTGGGTTTAAATTTTTCCATTCTTAAAATTAAAAAAAAAAAAAACACTTATTTTCAGTAGTTTTGTCAAGACTAAGTTCAGGGTTATACAGGGTTTTGGCAGAGTTCAGTAAGAGGCATTTTACCCAATTTTATTATAACATTGATAGGATTTTAAAGACATTTTTGTACTTCATAAAAACATTCAGTCTCGACTAAGAATAGCTTATGTTATACATTTTTATCTATAATATGATACAGATTTTGAACATTCATAAATTCACTTGGAATGCTGGTTTAAGCTTTGAATAGTTTCTATTTTCACCTTTAGTTTCCTTTTTGAATCTACCACTCGTTTTATTTTCTTTTAGCCTTTTTTTGCAGCACATCTAGCATCTGAAAAAAATTCATAGAAAAGAAATTAGCTACAATGTTCTCCTCAACTAAAATGTTTATATAAGTTTAACAAAATAATGTAATATCCTTAGAATAAACAATAAGAACAAGAATAGTACTAAGTGATTACATTTCAGTTCTGACTAGTTATATCTAGAATATTAATCAAAATGATTAATTATTTTCTACTATACAAAAGTATAACAAGAAATTATTTGTTGAGAATTTAAAAGTCTGTTTTCACCTAAAAAATTGTATTTATTTTCTCAAGAAAAAGATAATAAATGTCACACAATATTATATCCTCTTAAATATGCAATTAGAGAAAATTATTGATTTTAATGTTAACATGAATTCAGACATATTTAGAAAAGTTTGGCAAATTTACCTTTGTAAATTAATAAATAAACCTTTTTATACACAAAAGTTCATTTTAATGAAAATATACCCTAGAAATTTATAATCTGTAACAGTAATTAAATAGTTCAAATTAATTCTTTTATTCTCTTGGTACAAATATAATTTATAAAGCTATTAACATTATTCAAACACTTTTAAGTTGGGAATAAGTTTAACCAAATGCAACATTCATGGGATAATACCGATTAATCACGGAAAAATAGACAAATTTACCAATGATAAAAATTCAATGAAATTTGTGGAATATATGTTTATTTTTAACTATATAGATGTATAAATATAAAACTATGGTTTTTATTTAAGAAAGAAAGATAATACCATATCCTAAACTTAAGCAGAGTAAACTGGAAAATGGTGGAAAGGAGGACAATGTACCTGCATTTTTTAAAATTGCAGAGTTTTTATTTGTTGTTGTTTTTGTTGTTTCATCCAAAGAATAGTCCCAAGTGCATGGCACACATTAGAAGATGAACAAATATTTGTTCAAAGAATGAATAGAGGCAGATCATTGGAAGAGAGAGTTCAGGATAATTTGACATAAGGCTAATTAACTGCTTTCACTAAGTGACTTGTGTTGATTTACAACTGACACCCAGCTCAGTTCTTTAACTAATTCATGATGAAGTTCCTGGTGTCTTATGGCATCTTTTTCAGATAGGCTTGCAGAATGGGCTGCCATATTGTTCTTTGATGATGCTTCTTAAAATTAGTTTCTGAGAGAGTGTCAATGAGTAAGCTTGCTTTCTGAGGGTAAAATTGGGGTCAATTATTCTCTGACCACATTATTGAGATTTAATATGTGTGAGGTAATGGTTTGGAACAAAGGTGTCACATTACACCCTACCTTTTTTCCAATGCCTAGAATTGGATCTGGTTTCTACTTTTGGTCTGATTCCAAATTCAAAGGTTTAGATAATTATCACCATAGAAATCCAAGTAGAAAATAAATTGATTCAGTGAAGTAAAGAGAAAATAAAGGGAGATTTTCAATTAATAAAGACTATGTTTTTTATGTAACTTAATAGCTTAATAAAGACTATGTTATGTAACTTAATAGCTGTCTCTATTATAAAATATGTTCACCTACAGATACATTGTTCGAATCTTTGAAAAAAAATAAATTCTGCTATGTATATTTGATTAAATTGGCTATTTTAGAATCTTGTGGACAAAAATCCTTATGGGATAAAAGAAGGAAACCAATTTATAAATAAATGTTTTTTAGAGGATAGTATCTTATGTGCTTTCAGCAGACAATGAATGAATATATGGAAGGCTAGACAATGGAATACAACAGATCCATTTTAATTCTATTGATGTATTTTTACTATGGGACATGAGTAATCTTTTTATCCACATCATCTCTAGAATAAGAAAAAATAATACTTCTCTCACAGGATTTTGATTAGGGTTAAATGAAGTAAGATATGAAAAGTTCATAACACATAATACACACTCCACAAATTATAGCTAATGCAAAACCAGAGTAGTTCAAACCATAGAGGCTTTGGAAAAAACTAGAAATGAACTTCTCAAGGGGATCACAAAATTCATATGTAAAATATGTTTATTTTGCATATGACAATACTTTTTGGTCCATATTCTGATTACAATATAAAAATTCAAATAATACTGTAAATTTAAAAAATAATTTATAAATTTTCTATTCCTTAATTATCATATGCTATCATAGCAGCAAAATTTATGACTAAAGCAGGCAGACTCTTTCTGATCAACTTATGTGTGTAGAATTATTCTTTACTTACCTTTTGACATGCATACATGCATTCTAACATCTCTTTGGTACATTTACGTGAAAAGACAATCTAACAAAGGAAGTAGAGTTTTCATCTGTTCATGTAATTCCTCATGTTCAAGTCTTTGTGCACAATAGGAGAGAAAATAAAACTCTGAATATAAAACAATCTTCCTTAATTGTAATTATTTAAAATAAATTTAATTTTTGAGTTTGAATTTGTAAAGCTCAGAAGCACAATATTCTTGATGCTAATTTAATGAACTTGAGTAGTTCTTTGAACCCAAAAATGTATGCTTGTGGTTTTCCTGGTATGGTTTCATATTCCTTTTTATAGCAGTAATATTAACTTGGCTCACCAAGTCTTTTAGAAAAAATACAGATAATACATGAAATTACTTTAAATGATACATTTCATTCCAGTGTCAAGTAATTTAATGTGACCTCCACTCATTCACATTTTTAAGAGAACAAAAATATTTCATTGGCTGAAACAAAAGGGTTCCTTCTCCCTATGATTATTACATCCCTAAATTTATCTTTCCCAGCCAAACAAAATGGAGATAAAAATAGAATAGGATTCCATCATAAAATTATACCACTGTATGGAAGTTAGGAGCTGATTCTGACAGTCCTGGCATAGAATTCCATATATGCTATTTATTAGCTCTTTGACTTTTACAAAGCATTTTGATCTTTTTAATGATTAGATTCTTTGTCTTTACAGTGGGGTGATGATGTTACTTCAAAGTTAATAAGTATTAAACTAGAAAATTCAAAATTCATATCGTATTCTGTACATAGTTATTGACTTAAAATAAGTATGCAGTAATTATATTCTCATGTGTATACATATGACATCTTTTAGAATTCAAAATGAGTTTAATTTTGGAGTAACATAATTATTGGAAATGTCAAGTCTAAGATATCTTATAACCTGGCCTCCAGGAATGGGTAATCTAAAAGTGAGGATCCAACATGCTACCATTTTTTAAAATATGTTTGACATTCTGCCATACGTTCTGACCAGTTCTGCATGATTCCTTTGATCTATCTGGCACACTCCTACACCATGTAGCTGACAAATCTAAAAATGGACCTCTGACATTTTCCTTGTGCTTACTCATAAACCACTTGCTTAACCTTTTTCTTTCAGTTCATCCTGAATTGTTCTCCACATTCAGAGTCCCTGTCTTCTTGATTTATATTTTAGTGTCAGTTTTTTCAGCCCATGCTTCTGACATTTAGGTTCACTTTACCACTTATGACCTATATTACTCACGGTATGCAATATAGAATTTTCACTCAATTCTCCTGACTTTACTAGTCTGAGGATAGTTTCTTTAGTCTTGGAATGATACACTACAATTTATCCCATAATAGGAAATAATTCTGCTGAGCCAATCTCAGATTTATAAACAGTCCTAGATATATTTCCATTATTTATATTTTATCAAAATGATATTTAAACAACTAAACATCACAGCTTGACTCATAGGTGGAAATCAGGAAACTACTATGAGTGGCCAATAGATTAGCAAATTTCCAACTTCCATTCTGTGATATTTACATAGCAGGCATGTCCATTGTCAATAATTATATTCCCACTTCTACTCTAATCATGGTTCTGGAAATCTTGAAGAGATTATGTAATAATCTTCTGCTTCAAGAGACATCAATGAAGTTTCAAAAACCATTCCTTTTCCTGCGTCTTATGCCTGATAGCTGCATCTTTGGAAAAAGTTTCTTATTATCCCATAATTCATCTTCTTTAAATAAGATATGTGTATATGAAATTAATGTGTGCTTATTATCTTTAAGTATAGTTATAATCCTAGCACTAAAGAAAGAATATTGCATTTCCAAATCTTCTTATCAACTCTCTCTGTTTCTGGATAAAAGCTATAAAGCTTGACTATAATCTGTTTACTCTTCACCTTGTGCCCTTCTGTCTAGAGTTTCTTATATGGAAAGCTACTATATCTTTGGCTTTTCAAACTTCCACTGCTATTAAAAATTCTTACTTGATCTGAGTACTTCAAATATACCTGCTTGTTTGGGTCTGACCCACTTTACTGACTCCTTGAATTTGGATAGTCTTTCCATTTGTATTTGTGTTGATACAGCCTATTTCTCACCTGATCAGCTATATTAAACTATCTCTATCATCAATCATCTATAAATTTGTTTCTTTAACAGAATTTGGGCTTGCTTCTTTCCTGATGACCTGATCATGTTATCATTCATTACCACAACATGATTTTGCTTGGAAATAGTTATTTGCAGCACATACACCTTAGAAAAAGGTACAAAATATTTACCACTGAAACTTATCATTTTCCCTCTTTTTTCTAAAAACAGGATATTTCTTGATGGATGTAGATTAACAAAACCTCATTTAATAGTCTAGTTATTCAATTAATGATTTTGTTAGATAATTTTGTTTATCATGTTTAATTGTTTTCTTTTTTTGGTACTGATGCTAAATGGAAATTTATTTTTTGCCACATATTTATTATTATTCTTTAGACATCAGATGATAAAATTGGTACTGTTTACCAAAGTAGGAAGAAAATTATTGAAGTCTCTTTATAGCTTTCTTTCCCTTCATTAAGAAATTCTTATATCTAACTATTAAGCATAAAATGAACGTGAAAATCAACATATGTAAATTCTATCTAACATTTGAATGTTCTTCAAAGTCTCCAAGCTACAAGGTAGCAGATATATTTCCTACTTAACATTATTGAAGATATTTCAAAATGTATTTGCACATTTTTCTGTATTAGCTGAAGTCTTTTTTTTTTTTTTTTTTTTGCTGTAGCATGTAATCAAAGTTCAAAATACTTAGAGTGCTACAACAACGTTATTTGTCTTAAAAGCTGCTTGGATACTGTGAAGAAAATCTGGCCTGCAGAATTTACATGAAGAGACTTTGTGTTTTATTGAACATTGAGAAAATAATGAAATCATCCTTCTACTACCAGTAACTTCAATAACAATATAAATTGGCAAGTAGATTTTATGTAATATACCAACTTGGAAAACACTGAAGACTTTGTAAATCAAAAATTAGAGTGGAGAGATATTCTTAAATGATATAATTCATCAGCATTGGATATTACAGTTTCCTATTACTAAAGATGAAGTGAAAGAAAGCCAGAATTCTGCAATACATTTTTCTCAAAGTTTGAATTTTATGTACATGAATTGGGTGGGCAGTTATAAAAAAAATTGGTAAAAGCAGTTCAATTAATCATTTAAAACCCTTTAAAAATTTACATCAGTTTAATTGAAACAAAAGTGAGTTGTGTTCATTTACTTGTATATATATATATATAAAATATGCTTTATAATATGCTTCAGATTGGAGGATGCCAGAAATTTAGGATCTTGGAAGAAATCTGGATAATTAGAGTTATTTAATAATAAAATACTTTTCTTAATTAAGGCAAACAGTGCCTGAAAATAAGGCTAGTATGGTCAGTCCATTTTGAAAAATTATTGTCACATCCAATGAAATTTTTTATTTGTTCATAGAAATTTATTTTTGAGCAAAAAAATTGGAGCAAATACTAAAGTCATGTTGACATACATTGTCTTGATTTTTAGTACTGACTGTTAAACAGTATTGATGCAAGAAATTTAATTTCACAGTACTCTTGTTTATTTAGGCTGAACTGGAATATATATCATTTTATCAGAAGATTGTCAAGAGGTATAAAAGTTCTGGGATTATATGATACTAATAATTGAAAATTTTAGCCACGACTGATTCACAGATGTGGCAAAAGATATGAGATTCCTGGGTCAGAGGCCAAGGAATTTATACTCATGAAACATGACATAACTAAATCTGTTCCCCAGGCCTTCCAAGTCCATAGAGGAGAGGAGGATAGAGGGTGACATAGGTTAGCTGAGATGGAAGTTTGTTCATTCAGTGGATTGCAATGTATGCAAAGAATATAGAGCTTGGGAGATTTTACAACTATTATACCAAGAGAAAGAAAGATTTCTTTTTATTTAACAATCCATTCTTCAACCTAACATTCAACAACCCAACATCCTTCAACTCTTGGCCAAATTCAAATTTTCAAACGAGAATGGAACTTTGTTGATCATTGTGATTATTTTTTAAAGAGAGAGAGAGAGAGAGAGAGAGAGAGAGAGAGAGAGAGAGAGAGAATTTTAATATTTATTTCTTAGCTTTCGGAGGACACAACATTTTGTTTGTATGTGGTGCTGAGAATCGAACCCAGGCCGCACGCATGCCAGGCCGCACGCATGCCACGAGCGCGCTACCGCTTGAGCCACATCCCCAGCCCAATCATTGTGACTTTTAAACTAACCAACAGTTGTTAGGATCAAAGTCACTTAATTTGTCTCATATAGTATTTAAAGGCAGTATCAGTAGAATTTAAAAAGCATTAACAGGTCAAAATGTAGCATCATGATCCTGCATGCCCCCAATGTCCCAGATTCAGCCAGGTGTGAAGAAATTTCAGGTGAAATGGATAAGTCTCATTTTAGAAAGCCCAAATCAAGTCTACAGTTGTTTAATCCTCTTTAATCCAATGGACTAAGAAGAAATCATTCAGATTATCTAATTTCATTTTTCAATTCCAATCAATATCAATATATGTTTTGAGAACTCTTGTAGAAGTACACTGAGAAAAAGTAGAGGATACATTTTGTAAGACATATTATTAACATAAGTTTTAAAATCTGTACATATGATGGAATTAATTTATTAACTAATATTTTTTATTACTTTTAAAGGCTATGAAGCGTAAAATAATGTTGCTCCTCATAATTTCTGATAAATAAAATTAAAAACTAAAGCTATTATTTCCTCAATTAGGAGTATAATAGAAGTAAGGGTATTCTTTGATAAACCCATGTGTATGTATATGACTCTGGTGTTTGAATTTTATTCAGAACTGAAAAAGACAAATATATGTAAACAACATAAGTATTTAACTCTAATTTTGCTAAATATCACAACTAAATTATCTTTGTCAATTTAATGATAAAAGTTATAAAGCGTTACAAATCAATTGGTCTAGAATTTAATATATTTAAGCATTTCAAAAGATAAACTAATTTGAGATTTTATTATTTGAATATTTTCTAGTATCATTGGATTAACTTGATGTATATATACTTTAAAATTTGCATACACAATCCTAAGAATACATGCATTTCATATCTGCAAGTTTTACTCAGTATGTCTTGAAAAATAGGGCAGTCTTTCCCAAATTCCAGTTATATTTTAAAACAGGATCATAACCAATACGGCTTTAGGAAGTTTAAGGATCCAATTGTCGGATTAATTCCCTCTACTTTTCTTTAAAATAACTATTTCTCATGAACAACATGTTGTCTGGACACTACCATATGCAAGAGCAAAGGGGTTACCTTTCCACATGTCTACCACACAAGCTGAAATCAGAATATTCCACCTGAGCCTCACTGTGTTGTGTCAATGCTAACATTTCCTCCTCCTTGGAAAATTTACTAGACAGAGAGGTTGGACTTTCATGCCCTTTTATGAAATTTTGAATAATCTTATTAATAATCTAAAAAGCCTATTGCATTGTTTTTTGAGCAATATGCATAGAGTTGATAACATAATTTTTTTTTCCACTGAGCTCTTCTCTGACAATCTGAAAATACTAAGGAAACTCAGATATATAACAAGATGGCTAAATATCATGACATTACATGTGCTGGATGGGGAATAGATGCTTCATCAAAGAATTGACTAAGCCAAAGTGTGAGATAAGACTAGAATTCTAGTGTAAGGAAATAATAGGAGATAAATCTTTTGAGTATTGCATTATGGAAATGTTTCTTTTACAGAAACAGAAAGTATGATTTATATAAGAAGTAAAGTGTCAATTCAACTTTTTTTGAAACTAAAATCTTTTAAAGGTCACTGTTAATTAAAAGAAAAGCTGTGTTCTGGAAGAACCATTTGCAAAATCTATCATATATAACTTGTAAGGAAGGTAAAAAAAAAGTAATCATTCAGTTCAATAAGGCATTTAAAGCAAAGAATTTGTTTATTGGTTTTAGTATTGTTTTATGAATTTTTAGTTAATTTTTATGTGTGATGCAAAGGTCATTTTGCATATAAAAATTCTACTGTTATCCTATTCTGTTGAAAAGAATAACTCCCTCCTCCTTACTCATTGCCTGTAAAACATCATTGAATAAGTATTCAAATGAATATATGTGGGTGCATAGTATTTAGATGGATAAGTTTTGAGTTCATATCATGAGTGCATTATTTTCTATTTTTATAATGTCTTTTGTTTAAGAACAAATGGTTTTTCTTAAGTTACTTTGGTGATATTCTCCCATCTTCATTTGATTTGAAAAATATTATGTAATTCCTATTGTTTCTTCATTTCATGTAGTGTTCTTTATGGAAATGATTTTACTACAGATTTATTTAAGTATTCTTTGTAGAAATGATTTTAATACAGATTCATTTGTTGACTAGATGAAGGACAACTGACATTTCTTTTTAAGTGAGCTTTGGAAGTTTTGTGACTCATGCCACTGAGCTCTTTAATATGTTGGCATTTTAAAGTCAGTAAGGTCTGTCTGGGCACTGTGGCACATGCTTGTAATCGAAGCTTTTTGGGAGGCTGGGGCAAGAGAATTGCAAGTTCAAAGCCAGCCTGAACAACTTAGCAAGTCCCTAGACTCTGTCTCTGAATAAAATGTTAAAAAAAGGGGGGGTGTTTAGGATATGGCTCCATGGGGAAGTGCCCCTAGATTCAATTCCTGGTAACAATAACAACAAAAGATCTGTAATTTGTACCTTTTTGTCTTGAAAAGTCAGGTTAAAATTTATGATTTTATTGGTCTTTTTAAAAGCTTGAAACCACTTTACTTCCCATATCCATTTTCGTTGACTTTTTTTCCTTTGTTCTTTTTAGATATACATGATGATAGAGTGTATTTTGACATATTATACATACATGGAGTATAATTTATTCTAATTAGAATCCCCAATTTGTAGTTGTACATGATGTGGATGCAGTCATATGTAAACAAGTTATGTCTGATTCATTCTACTGTCTTTCCTATTCCCTATTCCCGCCTTCCTTGCCTTCATTCCCCTTTGTCAAACCCAGTGAACTTCTATTATCCCCCTCTGCCCTTATTGTGTATTAGCAACCACATATCAAAGAAAACATTTGACCTTTGGCTTTTTGAGATTGGCTTATTTCATTTAGCATGATAGTCTCCACATCCATTTACTGGCAAATCATAAAGGCATTCTTTTTTATGGCTGAGTAATACTTCATTGTGTATATATACCATCTTTTCTGTATCCATTCATTTGTTGAAGGGCACCTATGTTGATACCATAGCTTATTTATTGTTCATTGAGTTTCTATAAACCTTGACGTGGCTTTGTCACTGTTGTATGCTGATTTTATGGCCTTTGGATACATACTGAGAAGTGGGATAACTGGGTCAAATGGTGGGGCCACTCCAAGTTTACTGAGGAATCTCCATACTGCTTTCCAGAGTGGTTGTGCCAATTTGCAGACTCAGTAGCAATGCATGTGTGTACTTTTCCCCAAACATCCTTGCCAACATTTATTGTTACTTGTATTCTTGATTATCACCATTCTGACTGGAATGAGATAAAATCTCAGTGTAATTTTTATTTGCATTTCTCTAATTGCTAGAGACATTGAATATTATTGATTTCTAATTTTATTATTTTCTTCTTTTTTGCAAAAGTTTAATTTGTTCTTCTGGTTGGGGAAACTTCAATCATTTCCTGGAGACTCTTCTTCCATTGTAAACATATGATACATGTTTTTGTCTTTATCACTGCTTTAGTGATATTGTGTAAGTTCTAGATGTTATGTATTTATTCTCTTTCAACTTAAAATCATTTCTAAATTACTTTATAATTTTCTGTTTGATCCATAGTGTCTTGGATGTTGCTTAATTTTCAAATATTTGATAATTTTTTAATTTTTCTGTTGTTGATAGTTATTGCTCATTAATATACTTTGTATGTTATTAATTATTTGTTGAAATTTTATCCATTATTGACTGATTTTAATCTTTACTTTTTAAAATTTTGATTTATTTTGTTTTATGTCCCATGATTAATTTTCCCCATAAGCCTAAACATACAAACATAAATGGAGTTAAAACTTAAAACTTAAAATTTAAAATCAAACTTAAAATTAAATATATACTACAGATAAATATTTTCTTTCTGTTTACATATATTGTTTTGAAAACTCGAATAATAGATTCCTAATGTATAACATGGTTCTATGTCCCTTTCCTGCAGTGTTTCTGAAGATCATTTTTTTTAGTTTAGAGATGTTCTATAGCATCGTGGAATAGTTCTCATAGTAGGAAAACTGGTGACACATGACATGCCTGTATATTTCTCCAAGGAAGTGATATAAGGAAACTCTTGAAGCTAAATTTCTTTTTTCAAGAAAACTCTATGATTGACTAGTATATACTCTGGGAACAATTTTTAGAAAGGTGTCTCTTTCCAGAAGATTTTATAGTTGTCTATAACAAAAAGTGACCTAAGAGGCTCATGGTGACTCAAGCAATTGTCCTTTCACTGAGAAGGTTTTTGACACTAAGGTCCAACATAAAAAAAAAAATAACATAATAAACCTTCTCGGTTTTTTTTTCTCCTTCTCTCCACTCTTTATGTCCTTCTTTCTGTTTAAGCAAGTAAAATAGAGATAAAATTATGAGGTTCATTACAGCATGATTTCCAGAACATTGTGATCATGAAATTTTATTTGAATTGTAATAAATTAAGCTATGAATGCAAAATGCACAAGTAAAGATGTGATTAGAAGATAACAGCAGGTGACAATAAGTATACTGAACATCTGTCATTAGTATTGAAGTCTACCATCACATATACCCTCCAAATACTAAAGTCAAACTTAGCTGTTTTAGTCTGCTGCAGCAGACTAAAAGGCAAAGGACACAGGTCAGGAACTGTGAGGTATCATAATCAGAGTTGGGAGATTGGTTATCTGGTGGATGATTCTACAGGCACAATACTTTGTAGATTTAAAGGCACAATACTTTGTTGTAGTCAGGGAGTATAGTAATTCACTGAATGGGTATCCTTTTTTTTTTTTTTTTTAAATCTAGAAGTTTGGAAGACAAAAGCAAGGTTCTAATGGACATTAGTAAAAGAATATTTATTCACTTATGTGTAAATAAATAATTTTTGTTAATTTTGTGCTTTCAAAGTTTCTTGATTTACTTTTTTTGATACTTATGCATAGTAATATATTGGCCATCTATAAGTATTGTTATTATATTGTGGAAGTTGTTTACACTTATTTGAAATAATTATAGCCTAGTTCTCAACTGCTACCTACCAAGACCTTTTCAAGTTCCCTTGTGAATAATGATAAGACTATGTAAATATGATTGCATTGTTATTTTTATAGAAGCAATGAACGTGTAAGCACGTTCTATTTTATAGAAGTTAATAGCACGTGTAATTCAATTAATAATTTGACAGGAAATTATGACTTTTCATTCACCATATTTAGAATAACTTCATATTCTTAGCTAGTGATTCACCAAAAGCATGTGCATAATCATAATACACCATACATTTATGGATATCTTTTTGAGCAAACTTGTATAAAATATAATAAAAGCCTAACTTCAAAATAACATTTATGAAGCAGAACACATGATCAGAACCTCATACTTTTCTGTAGCACCCTTAGGAGCATTATATAATAGACATAGAGGAAATTTTCCTGCAGAACTGTGGAATATCCTGAAATCATTAGGCTTCTTCCCAAATGGTCAACAAAAGTTATACTGTAATAAAACACGGTGTGAATCCACATTTGTCTAAAAACAAAAATCCACATTTGTCTAAAAACAAATTCCATGCTTCTTATAATAAAAAAATATTTTATATATATTAAGAAATGAACTTGGGAGAAAAAATTATTACTCTAATGTTTTTTATAGTTAGTGTCAAAATAGTCTCACATACCTAGTTGTTAGAGAAGTTGAGATAATCAAACAGTAACATTTTAAGCAAAGAATAATATGAATAGATTTCTAATATGAAATATAATAATATAACAACAACAGAACTACTTAATTGTCATTTGTGGATGATGAACTCTAAATGGCCAGAATAACTTGGGGAAACTATTAGGTGGCTATTTTATAGAAGTTAATTATGGGCTGTGAGTGTGGCTCAGTGAAAGAACACTTGTCTAGCATGTGTGAGTCACTGGGTTACATCCTCAGCACCACAGAAAAATAAATAAATAAATAGATTAGATAGATAGATAAAACAAAGGTATTGTGTTCATCTACAACTAAAATAGGTAAAAAAAAATGCAGATGAATTTAACCAAAATAGAAGTTGAAGGAATGATGATGATAAACAAATCTAAATAATAAGTAGGCAACAGAAATATGTAGGCTATAGAAATGTGTATGTATTCCTGAAACAAAATTAATTTAGAAATGAATAGGTTGAATCTTGAAAACACTGCACTGAGTGAATAAGCCAGTCATAAAAAGGAAAATGACCATAAGATTATACGTAGGTAAGGCTTCTAGAGAAGTTAAATTCATACACACAGAAAGTAGAATGGTGGTTACAATGGATTACGCAAAGGAAAAGATGGAGAGCCAGGGTTTATTGGTACAATTTCAGTTTTGCAAAAAGAGTAAAGTTCTGGAGGTGGATGGTAGTGATGGTTGAATAAAAGTCTGAATATATCAATATTACTGAACTGTACACCTAAAAATAGTTAAGATGGCATTTTATCTTCTGATTTTTCCTGCCATAAAAATATTTATTAATGTCTTTTAAAAAACACTTTATATGAGTTGAGCTAACATGTTTAAAAATCAGAAAATTATATGTATGTAAATATATCCAATCAATTTTATTAAATGTCAAGTAGTTTATTTTAAGAGAATAGAAATTTATATAGTTTTTCTTAAAAGCAATGTATAGGAACAGTAAGAAATCTCTAGTGATAAGAAGAGGGAGATAGAGAAGTCATCTTTCAGATGGCTTGATCTTTTTGAAGTATAAGGTGTAATTATTTCTCCAGCTTAGGAAAGGTGAGAGAGAGTTTTCAGAATAGTTAATCATTATGAACAAGAAGCTGGGCATAGTGGCAAACACCCAGCAACCCAGGAGGCTGAGACAGGAGGATTGTAAATTCAAAGTTAGCCCAGCCCTCAACAACTTAGCAAGGTTGTGTTTCAAAATAAAAATAAAAAGAACTGGAATGTGACCCAATGGTAAAGAGACCCTGGGTTCAATCCCCAGTACCAAGTGAGAAAGAAACTCAAGCATAGAATTCCATAAACTAAATGTGACAATTTCCATAGCAAGTTGTAACATATTTTATTAAAACACAGAATGAAAAGAACACCAATGTAAAAATCATAAATAAACAAAAAACATTATCCTTTAGACGACTAAAAATAAGTCAATGTAAATTAACAGATTCTTGGACTATGCCTAGAAAAGACATATTAGAAGTTTCATGATCTTTTCTATTTGCAAAAAACAGCATTAAAAAAAAAGGCAATTAAGAATGCTAGTTACAGAAATGACTGCAAGTGAGAGATGAACAGATTGCAAAGATGTTAGTGGAACACAGAATGAGTTCTGTAACCCTAATTTCTCAGGATCTGTAACTGGAGGAAACTACAAACAGGGAAAGGAGCAGCAATTTCCCTCTTTGGTGTCACCTGGTGATCACAGTGTAGTAAGCAACCCATACCAGCTGTGTGCAGAGGAGTCCTGATTAGTCTAACACGTGCTGCCAAGGTATTTGTGATGTGTACCACTTAAATATCAGGAAAGAGAAAAGACTGAGCTTGAGGACTTGGGTTTTAAAAGTGGCAAAGTGTAATAAAAGCAAATTAGGGGATTGATATTATGAGGACTGTTCATTTTATATGTCAGTTTGGCTGGGCCATAGTACAAAGTGTTTAGCCTAACACCAGTCTAGATGTTGCTGTGATGTTACTTTTAAGACGAAATTAATATTTAAAACAGTGGACAGAATACATTCTGATTATTCTTCATAATTCAGTAGGCTTCATCCAGTCAGTTGAAGGTATTAAGAGAAATGGCCAAGGTCCCCAAAAGAAGGAATTACACCTTCAGACAGTCTTTGGATTAGAGATCAAATTTTCTCTGGGTCCCTAGCCTGCCAGTATGCCATTTCCTTAAAATCAATCTCTCTCTCAATCTCTCTCTCTCCATATATATATATATATATATATATATATATATATATATATATATACACACACACACATATATATGTGTATATATGTGTATATATACATCTATATGCATTTTTGTAAGTATGTTTATAAATTATATATATACACACATTTACACACACATATATATTTATATTTAAATATATATTTACAAACACATTTTATTGGCAATTTCTCTGAAAATTTAATGCAGGGGCCCAAAGTAATAATCTAAACAATTGTGTAAAGTTATGATACAAAAGGAAGCAATTAAAATTACTTCAGTCAATAAGAAGAATAAACACTGGTTCCAATAATGAAGTATCATTAATTAACTTAAGTTACATAGGATGATATTTGAAAACAGTCTTCCCATATGATAGTGCTCAAATAAATAAACAAAAGATAATGAAAAAGAAATAAAATATTGGGCCTATGAAGCTGGAAAATGTTGCACTGAATAACCTTCACATCAGATTCTTGATGCATATTAAAATACTACAAGTATGAGAAATGTTTCAGTAAAGACAGTTGTTTGACTTTAACCCTTGCAGTGAACATGACTGTTTTGACTTTACTTGATTCAGGGGTTCGTAAGCTCATTGGACTATGAAATCTTTTATGGTACCTCTCTCTCTCTCTCTCTCTCTCTCTCTCTGTGTGTGTGTGTGTGTGTGTGTGTGTGTGTGTGTTTAGTAAATACTGATATAAAGCACTGAATGACAGACAATAAGAAGTGTATTAGTCAATTTGGGTTGCCAACAGAATTTCTCCTCAAGCCTCTCTCCCAGGCTTTTAGATCATCATTTTTCCCTCTGGGCTCCACAAGGCCTTTTTATTTTTGCACACATATTATTGGTGTTTTTTACTCTTCTAAAGGATACCAGTTTCACTGGATTGGAACATTGCCCTTATGACACCATTAAACTAATTATCTCCTTAAAGGCCTTATTTCCAAATACATGCACATTAGAGGTTAGAGGTTTTGAGGACACAAATCAGTCCATAACAAAGAGTGATGTTTTTTTAGTCTAGTTTGGTGATTTACATTGATTAAATTGCTTAATTTCAGCTGACCAATTTGTGAACATCAGATAGCTTTTTCACCTAATTAAATTAACATGATAAATCATTACGTCAATCCTTGAGAAATATGAAAATACAATTTAACCATCAGAAAATATTATATGTTCCAAGAAAATTAAATGCTTGCTTATACATCATAGTGAGATCTTGTAATCAGCTAAGTGGATAAAGTTTTGAATCATAGTTTTATCATTCTTTTGAATGCCTATTTATTTCTGTGCTTATGGAGAACAGACTATTCAAAACGTTTTCCTCATTTCATGAAGAAATACTACTATTTACTTTTTCTTTTCTTGTCATTTTCTTTTTTTGTTTTGTTTTGTTTTGTTTTGTTTTTGACAAAACGAACCAGAGGCCAGTATTTTCAGGGAAATGCAATCCGATTTCTGAAGTACCCATATATTCCATCTGGTAGAGAAGATGTCTATGTTGGAACCCATTTTGAGAATGGTTGCATTCTTCTGAGAAATTTCTATGAGGTATCCCTACATAATATTAATTTTATACCTAATGAAAGCAGAGAAAACTGAGGGCCCTTGAGTTCACACTACCTTCAGATTATTTAGTATGGCAAGGTAAATTTAGTTTTCTGGACAATAAGTTTAAAGGATTTATGCAAACAGTGTATGCTACTCTGCACCATGAGCCTCTCCAGGCTCATGAGTATACAACTGATTTAAAGACTAAACAATTAGTTTCACTCACTGATTCCTGCAAGTACTATAACAGTGGGGTTCCAAAGCCATTCCAGAACCAGTGTTATTAGTATCACCAGGGAACTGCTAGAGATGAAAATTCTTGGAACCTACCACTTCTTAAATCAGAAACTCTGAGAATAGGATCTGGAAATCTGCATTAACATAAGCTGTCCAGGTGATTCTAACCCACACTCAGTGTTTCCTAAATGATTATGCCTCATTTCTTCTCTTATCTAAATGTCAACTGAAGCTTTTTCCTAGAGTAAAAGTGGGAGTGCTCTATATAAAGGACTCTTTTTCATTTCTACTTTTTCTTTAAATGAGGAATTTCTCAAAATAAGTTCCAACATGCAGTCCTGGAATCCAGTTCAGTGAAAACATATTAAAAACATGGATGAAAGTCCTGAAATGCAATTGAAGAAACGTGTTTATCTAATCCAGAATGTCTTCAAAATATTTGATTAAAAAGATTTTTTCCTCAACTAGTAACATTTACTAACTTCTTCAGGGTCAAGTATTCCTTTGAGGAGTTACCTGTTCTTCTTGCTTGATGTACAATCCTCTTGAGCCAGTCAGTCAAGAGTGAACACGTAGGCTCATGAGAAAACACAGACCAGTCAGACTGTGATCCTGGCAATTTCATACTGAGCCAAGTAAGACAAGAATGTAGATTAGTTATAATGTTTTTACTGTTTTATTATAAGACTTATTACTTCTAAGTGAACAACATCTTATTACTTCTAAGTGAACAAAAAAATAAATATTCTATTAAATAGGCTCTAGATTTTGAGTGTTTTCTTAAGTAATACAAATACCCAGAAACTGTATCCTATTCTTCTTGGAATCTGATTGTTAAGCTTCTCTTTTGATTTATGGACAGCCCAACATTCTTTCAAATGATTCCTTTAAAAAGCTTTGTGTAAATATAATTTATTTTGGTTTTTTTGGTTCAAAGATTATTAATTGATACACAAGTACAATTTATGGGTTAAGGTTGCAGGCCTTTAGAAAAGTGCTCTAAGTGGGTTTTATAGGCTTCTTCATTTTCCTAAGATGGAGCCAAAGTTAAGGAACTCTTATATTTTTTTTCCATGATGGTACATTATCAGTGCAATATATATATCATCTTGGTTTCTGTATATAAATCAGCTTGTTAAATTTTGTGTATGGTCATCTGAAACCATACAACACTAATGATAGAGAACTGGGTAAGAGTATGGCTATTGATCTCTGCACAATTAGATTCAATGTTACTTTTCTTATGGAGAAAATGTAAAGTTACCATCACAGATTTCTTGTATAATGTCACAAATGAAATAGACATTTTTTAAAAACATGATGCTTTAAAAATCTCTACTATTCTGGTGCCAAAATCATGCCTTTTTTTTTTTTTCAAAACTACTCTAAGATATCATCTCACTCCAGTCAGAATGGCAGCTATTATGAATACAAACAACAATAGTGTTGACGAGAATGTAGGGGAAAAAGTACACTCATACACTGCTGGTGGTACTGCAAATTGGTTCAGCCAATAATGGAAAGCAGTATGGAGATTTCTTGGAAAATTGGGAATGGAACCACCATTTGACCCAACTATCCCTTTCCTCAGTCTATACACAAAAGACTTAAAAACAGCATACTACAGGGACACAGCCACATCAGTTTATAGCAGCACAATTCACAATAGCTAAACTATAGAAACAACCTAAATGCCCTTCAACAGATGAACAAATAAAACAATGTGGCATATATACACAATGGAATATTACTCAGCAATAAATGAGAATAAAATCATGGGGTTTGCAGGTAAATGAATGGAGTTGGAGAATATAATGCTAAGTGAAGTTAGCCAATCCCCCCAAAAAACAAATGCCGAATGTTTTCTCTAATATAAGGAGGCTGATTCATAGTGGAATAGGGAAAGGGAGCATAGGAGGAATAAATGAACTCTAGATAGGGCAGAGGGGTGGAAGGGGATGGGAGGAGGCATGGGATTAGAAATCATGGTGGGATGTCATGGACATTATTATCAAAAGTACAGGTATGAAGACATGAATTGGTATGAATATACTATGTATACAACCAGAGATATGAAAACAAAAAATGATATGTAACAAAAATTGTAATACATTCTGCTGTCATATATAAATTTAAAAAAATAATTAAAAATCTCTACTATTTAAAACCTGTGGATTAATATCCAAAATTTGTAAGGTATTCCTACAAATCAATGGCAAAAAAAAAACAAACAAGAATGAAAAACTTTATAAAAACTTGAAAAGATGCTCAATATCACTGAACATCAGGAAACTGCAAATCGAAACTACAATGAGGTATCACCTCCTATCAGGTAGGATAGAGAGATGGATACTAAAGCAAAATAAAAAGGAAACCCAACCAAATAAAACTGTTTTAGTCAGCTTTTTTGCTGCTGTGAACAAAAGACCTGCTAAGAACAATTTTAAAGGAGGAAAAGTTTATCTGGTACTTACAGTTTCATGGGCCTCAGTCCATAGATGTCAAACTCCATTGCTTTAGGCTAGAAGTCAGGGAGAACATAGTGCCATAAGGGTGTGGCAGGACATGGAATCAGGAAACAGAATTCTACCCCTCACAAACACACATGTATATTATATATATAATATAATATATATAATATATATAGATGTTCTTCAATGGATATAGTTTCAGTCATGCAATATATATATTATATATAATATATATGATATATATGTGTTTAAACATATATATATTCTACCATATATATTTCATATATATACTTCAAAAATAAAACCCCCAATTACCCAACTCCTTCAGCCATACCCTACCTATCCATAATTACCACCCAGTTAGGCCCTATTGGGGATTAATTCACTGACTAGGTTAATGTTCTCATCACCCAATCATTTCACCTCTAAACTTTTTTGTATTTTCTGACACATGACCTTTTCGGGGACACCTCTTATCTAAACCATAGCAAAAAGCATCAAAAATATTAGCAATTTCAATTATTGAGAAATCTAAAATCATCATACTCATAGAAACAGAAAGTACAATAGCAATTGCCAGGAACTGGGTTGAGGGAGTAATGTGAAGCTCTTATTCAATGGATATAGTTTCAGTCATGCAAGATGATAAACTTCTATAGGTTTGCCACACAACATTTTGCTCATAGTAAATTCTGTACTTCCTTTACATTAAAAACGGGTTAAAAAAAGGTAGATTTCATATTGCTTGCTTTCTAACACCAGCCCAATCACAATAAAAATTCTTAATTCATGTAGCTAAAATAATAAGATTAATTATACATTTAGTATTATTTTATTTTATAAAATATTTTAAGAAAACTGAGCATGGTGGTGCTTGTCTTTAGTCCCATCTACACAGAAGGCTGAGGCAGAAGGATCACTTGAGCCCAGGAATTAAATACCAATCCGGGAAACATAGTGAGACCCTTTTTAGAAAAGGTAGACATTATTATATTATTGTTGTTTTTTCCTCTTTGTGATGAAAAGATTTGTCATTAGGAGATCTAATTGAACTACAAACAATATTAAAGGATTTTCTTCAGTCAGAAGGACAATGATGTCTCAGAAAATTTGACTTACCCAAAGAAATCTAAAATGTAATTTTCTCATCTTTTTCTTAAACTTTTTAAAATAATACCAACGTACTGGGGTGTTTATAACATTTGTAGAAGTAAAATCTATTACAACACTGCAATGTCCAAGCATCCAAATTAGTACTGCACACACTGTCATTGTTTCTGAAAAAGTTTCCAAAAGTTTATTGGAAATTGCAGTGGAGGATGAACTACTTACTTGGAAATGTGTAATTTTCTCCATGTGTATTTGAATTTTTAAAAAAAAAAATGGTACCCAGATTGAACCCTTGTTACTTTCCTTCAGTTCTTTCTTTTTCATGTTTTATTTTGAGACAGGGCCTCCCTAAATTGATGAAGGTCTTACTCACTAAATTACTGAGACTGGCCTCAATCTTGTAATCCTTCTACCTCTGCCTCTGGAGTCATTGGGATTATAGGCATGCGCTACCATGCTGGGCTATATTTATTTATTTGATAGATAAAGGTACATGAGTTTATCATATTCAATATGATATATTGAGGTATATTATGTGTGTGTGTGTGTATACCGGAATGGATAAATAGAATTGATATATGTATGACTTTACACAGTAATTTTTCTGTGGAGAGAACACCGCAAATATCTACTTGATATTTTTTAGTATATAACATTTTAAATAATTATTTAATTAATTTATTTATTTTTATGAGATGCTAAGGATCGAACCCAGTGCCTCACATGTTCTAGCCACTGAGCTATATAGCCACAACCCTACAATATATTTTTACGAATTAAGTTCATCGTATTTTACAATAATTCTCTTAAATTTATTTATCCTGATATTTTATCTCTTGACTAACTTATTCCTACCACCCTCACCTGCAGCCCAGACTCATAAATGTCATTCTACCCTCTGATTTTATGACATTAATATATTTTAAGTTCCACATATGAATGTGACCTATTAATATTGCAAAGTATTGGTTGAGTGAAGAATTAAAATCATAGGGCTTAATAAAATATAATTTAAAAATTATTCTATCTCAAAAATCTTTCATGGTTATTTTCAATATTCATGGTTATTTTTAAAGCTACTGCTCTGTACTGAAATTAGGAAAATGAAAGGTAAAGTTTTAAAGGTTATGAAATAGACAGTAAAATGACTTATTAGATTTAAGGATCAAATTATCTGAAAAGTCAAATTTTTTTCTTAATTATTATGACTTTTTTGTTTAATTGATAAAGACTATATTCAACAAATATATTTCCACATTTACTTTATACACTTTAAAAATGTATTTTATATAAATTTCTCTATATACTTAAATTGTCTTTTAAGTGTCTCTTTTACTATTTCTTGTAAAAACAGTGTTTAATATAATACATATATTTGATATATAAAAATATGTATCAGAGGATGATCCAAGTATGTAATAAGCATTGTTTTTACAGAAGCGTAAGACTTTAAAGTGTGAAAAGGACTTAAAATCAGCATACTACAGTGACACAGCCACATCATTGTTTATAGAAACTCAATTCAGAATAGCAAAGCTATGGAATCAACCTAGGTGCCCTTCAACAGATGAATGGATAAAGAAAATGTGGTATATATACACAATGGAATATTACTTAACCACAAAGAAGAATAAAATTATGGCATTTGCCAGTAAATGGATGAATCTGGAGACTAGTATGCTAAGTGAAATAAGTCAATTCCCAAAAACCAAAGGCCAAATGTTCTCTCTGATATGTGGATGCTGATACACAGTAAGGGAGATAGGTGGAGGTAAGAATATAAGGTTATTGGATTATACAAAGGGGAACGTAGGTAAGGGATGGGAGCTGGGAATAGGAAAGATAGTAGAATGAATCAGACATAAATATATATCCTATGTTTCTATATAAATATATTATGAGTGAAACTCCACATCATATACAACCACAAGAATCGGAATCTAATTAGAATAAGCTATATTCCATGTCATGTGTGTGTCTAAAAAGAATAAATTTTTAAAAAGATTAGATAAAACATTGAGTCTTATTTGAACCTTAAGAAAATCATATATTTAAAGGCATTGCTATACATAACACACAGATTGCAATATTTTCTTTTATTGTGCTAATGAAATTCATACTTCTAGTTTCTAACATGCCAGTTTAAGAATGGGTCATATAATTAATGTAAAATGTCATGGGGGTGATTAGTGTTTATATTAAGGATTACATTGACCCTAAAAGTTATGGTTATGATACAGTGATTTATCAAAAATAAAACTTGAATGGTTTAATTATATAATTATTAAAAAAGAATCTACTCCTATTTTAAACACTAATATTTCCCTTTTTCTGACATAGTAATTAGTTTATAATTGATATTTTAGGTAGTGCTATCAAAAAAAGTATTGAAAGAAGTTAATAATGTGAATGTATAAAACTATTCTTTTAAATAATAGCCAGAGGACAGGGAATGACTCAACACACTAAAATCAGGTGATGTAGTACCTACATTCACAATAAATTGAAATAATGACACTTTTTAGTTTCCTTTTTATATATTCTTTGAAACTTTAGAAAATTGCATCTAAAGTCTATAAGTTGTAGATATCTTGGGGCCATGGTGTCACAATTAAATTTATGTTAGATTGTTGTGCAAACAGTTCTAGGAATTTGAAATTTCAAATTAGATGTTTTAGAGGTTGCTTGACTACTAGGAATTTTGTAATAGCCACCTACCTCCACACACATACACCAGGTTTACTGATGAACACCCTGTCCATTTGTTGTTTTGTTTTGTAAAGAGAACCACTAAGTGCTTAAATGGACAACAACAACAACAACAACAACAACAACAACAAAGAACACCTCTGTGTAGTAATCAAGACAAAAAAATTAAGACAATTATGGCATCTTTAGCAGCAAAACTAGACCAGTCTATCTGCAGTTATATATTTAATTACTCCCTTTTTTTCTAATTATTTTAGATCTTATAATAAATTGGCATAAAAATGGATGCAAAGCATTTATACATTAGTCAATCTACATACTAACAATACAGGGATATTTTAAAATCATAGGTTCAGTAAATTACTATTTGAGATGATTTGATTTTCATACCCATTTTGGGCAAATTTTATTTTCATCATAATCATTTAGTCTATTTAACATCCATTACTTAAAAAGACAACTCTTCGGGGCTGTGTGTTTAGCTCAGTGCTAGAACACCTGCCTACATGGGCAAGACCCTGGATTGGATCCCCAGCAACACACTTTTAAATAACAGCAAGAGGACAGGGAACCTATTAAATAATAGCAAGAACACAGGGAACCCATCCTGGGTGGGGAAGGAACAAGTAAACTTGATGGAGGTGTGGGCCAGCTTGATATAAATGTCTGAAAAAGTAGCATCAACAAATAAAAACAAAAGATGCAAGAAATGTAGTTTAAGCAGGGGCTTGACTGGTGGAAAAGACCTGATGGGTCTGATCCCTAGCAAAGAGAGAAAGCTCACCAACCTTTATTTAATAGGGGAACACATTAAAGGGATTCATTGTTAGGAAGAGTTCTTTAAGATAACAAGAGGTCAGAGGCTGTGGGAAATTGGCCTGGTCTGGGTCTCTCACATGTAAAAATGATAGATGCTAAATAGTTATTTCTCCTCCAGGCAGCTGGCACCTCAAAGCCGTTTAGGTGCACTGGTATCTCTTTTACCCAAGGCTAGCAGGCATCTAAATTCAAAGCTATAGAACTCATAAATTCCCTGCCGGCATAGAATCAGCTCCATCAATAGCGGCTGCTTGCAAATGGGTGTGTCTTTCCACACACTGCATGGAAAGATTCCCAGATAAAGCAGTCCCGCTGTCCAAGGCTATGGAGTTCAAAGCAATCATTTATTTGCCCCTCCCTTCTCTCTCTCATCTCTCTCTCTGTCTCTGTCTCTGTCTCTGTCTCTCTCTCTCTCTCTCTCTCTCTCTGTCTCTCTCTCTCTGTCTCTCTCTCTCTCTGTCTCTCTCTCTCTCTGTCTCTCTCTCACACACACACACTCACACACACACACACACACGGAAGATTTTCTAGCTTCAAAAAATTTCAATCTGGTTGGTAAGATAAACACTTAAAAGAAACTAGAATATAATGTAAAGGTTGTAAAACAGCCCACACAGAGGACTGTGAGAACACAGGGACAAGCCAAATCCACTGTCAATAGGGATGGCTTCTAAAATAAGAGAAATTAAGCCGTGTCTTGATAATCATACAGATATTAAACTTGGAAAAAAATTGAGAAAATAATGGCAAGAAAAATATTTCTGCTAATAGAATTGTTCTACCTTATAAAGTAGTGATTACACAACGATATATATGAAATAAAATTGTACAGAATTATGCTCACAAATAGACACACATTTGAGTACATGTAAAAATGGTAGATGCTAAATAAGTTGTGTGAATTATACTGATTTTTATTTCTTGGTATTGGTATGATATTTTGACAGTTATGTAAGATACTATAGAAAGAAACTAGATGTCAGATACATGGGGCTTCTCTGTTCTATTTTTAAAATTTCTAGTGAGTCTGCAACTATTTCACAATGCATTATTTTAAAAGGTGTTAGAAGACAATTATAGAAAGAACATTGCAAGTGAACACAATCATGTGGGAAAATATAAATATTTTAAATAAATTTGTGTCATGGGAATGTAAGGAAAGGAGATGTTACTTAAAAAGGTAGATTGTGTCAGGTTCCTTAAGGCATTATAATTTGTGCTAACAAATTTAGAGTTTCTCTTGAAACATGAATATGATATTAGTCTGTCTGGGAAACAGAAATAAACAGTGAGATGTAACTCTATGTGAAAATTACTCAGTGAGGGCTATTAGAATCTCTGCTATTTTTTTCTAAAAAAAGAAACACTCAGGAGATTTGAGGTACCTGAGGTACCTTTATAGTACTAATTTTGCTTACAAATGAATGAATATAATATATTTAAATCAGTGATAACAAGACATTATAATACATAAGAAACTATTGAGGGTTTTTTTTATTAGTACATGTTAATAATACAGATTAATAATTTTCCCTGTGTTATTTTCATGCATGCAGGTGCAGTGCCTTGGATTCTTTCGCTCTCCATTCTCACCTCCTTTACCTCTCTCAGATATACTCCAAGTCTCTTGTGTAATAGTCCCTCTTCTACTTTCAGGTTATCTTCTTGTCTTTCTGTGTCTGGCTTATTTCCTGTAAAATGATGTCCTCTAGTTCTATCATTTTCCCTGCAAATGATATAATTTTATTGCTTATGGCTGAATAATACTCCATTATCTGTGTGTACATATTTTCTTTGTCTGTTGACAGGCATCACCTAGGCTTATTGCATATCTTAGCTATTGTGAATAATGCTATAATATGCAATAAATATGCATATGTAGGTTTCTCTTGTGTACTGACTTCATTTTCTTTGAATATATACACAGGAACTGGTATTGTTGAATCCAAAGGTATTTCCTGTTTTAGTTTTTTGAGGAATCTCCATAATGTTTTCCAGAGTAAATATACAAATGTACATTCCCATGAACAGTGTCTAGGGGTCCTTTTTCAGTATATCTTTGCCATCATTTGCTACTTTTATATTTTTGATAATAGACACTTTAACTGGAGGTGGGATGGAATCTCAAGGTAGTTTTGATTTTAATTTCTCTGATGGTGAATGATAGTGAGTATTTAGGCATATATTTCTTGGCCACTTGTATCTTCTTTTGAGCAGTATTGACTCAGATCATTTTCCCATTTCATGATTGGATTACTTGTTTTGTTGTTGTTGTCATTGAGATATTATAGTTCTGTATATATTCTGTACATTAATGCTGTGAGATAGATATCTGACAAAGATTCTCTCCCATTCTGTAGGCTGCCATTTCTTCACTGTGTTGATTGTTTCCTTTACTGTGCAGAGAGCTTTTAGTTTGATATAATCCGTTTGTTAATACTTGCTTTTGTTTCCTGGGATATTTCTATTGTATTTCTATTCAGGAAATAATTTCCTAAATTATTTCCATAGGTTTTTTCCTAGAAGTTTCTACATTTAATTGCTTTTTTAATTTTTTTAAAATTTTGTTGTAGTTGGACACAATACCTTTATTTGTTTTTATGTGGAGCTGAGGATCGAACCCAGGGCCTTGCGCTTGCTAGGTGAGCTCGCTACCACTGAGCCACAACGCCAGCCCTAATTGCTTTTTATGTAAAAGGTAAAGTGTAGGTGTCTACTTCCAGTCTTCTATATGTGAATATCCATTATCTTTTATTGCAGAATCTGTCTTTCCTCTGTGCATTTTTTTTGGCATTTTTTGTCAAAAATCATTTGTTTGTAGAGGTGCAGAACTTTGGGGATTCTCAGTTATGATTCATTGGTCTGTGTGTCTGTTTTTAAGCCAGTACCATCTTTTGTTTTGTTTTGTTTTGTTTGTTTTGTTATTGTGGCTCAGTAGCGTGTTTTGAAATCAAGTATTTTAATACTTCTAGTACTGTTATTTTTGCTCAGGTTTTGTCTACCCTTAGGTTTTAGTTTGATATAATCCATTAGATAAAGCATTGACAAATGGGTTATATCAAACAAAAGCAAGCACTAACAAATGGATTATATCAAACTAAAATTTTTGTTTTGCTTTGCTTTTGAAGCTATCTTGAATGGACTACTGTCTAGTTTTCTTTCTCAATTATATTTCATTATTCGTGTCTAGAAAAACTACTGACTTTGTATGACTTTTGTATCCTGCTAATTTACTGAATTTATCAGTTCTGCATCTTTTCTTGGAGTTTTTAGATATTACAAAAAGGGATGATTTTACTTCTTCCTTTCCTATTTATATCCCTTTTATTTCTCTTGCCTGACCAACCTGGCTTCTGGTACCATATTAAATATGAGTTATAAAAGTAGACATGTTTGCCTTGTTTCTAATTTTAGAGGAAATGCTTCAAGATTTTCCCCAACATGTATGATGCTGGCTATAGATTTATCTTCTAAACGTTTTACTTGTTGTGGTATGATCCTGCTATGTCAAATATATTCAGTGCTTTAAACATGAAAGGATGTTAAATTATATTGAGGGCTTTTGCTGTATCTACTTTTATGATCACATGATATTTATTCTTTACTCTATTTGTGTGTTGTTTTACATTTACTAATTTGCATGTTTTGAATCCTCCTTAAATTGTCTAAATGAAATAAAGTTGGTCACTTGTTTGATATTTTTAATGTGCTCTTGAATTTTATTTGTAATTATTTTATTGAGGGTCATTGTATCTATATTTTTAGGGATATTGGTATATATTATATATTATACCAATATTGGTATTGGTATTTTCTTTCTGTTTATTCTTTTTCTTTTCTTTATTTTTTGTGCTACTGTTGTTTTTGTGTCCTTATAAGATTTTGGTAGCAGTGACCTGAAGGATATCTTTACTTTCTATTTTATGGAATAGTGTGTGTAACATTGGTGTTAGTTCTTTGAAGTCCGATATAATTTGGTACTGAGTCCATCTGGTCCTGGATTTTTTCATTGTTTGGAGATCTTTTACTACTCAATAAATATAATTACTTATTATTGATCTATTTAGGCTTTTTATATCCCCTTGTTTCAATGTTGATAGACTATATTTCAATGTTGATAGACTATCCAGAATTTTTCAGTTTAGTCTGGATTTTTACAATTTAGTAGCATATAATTTTTCAAAATATTCCATAGTGACCCTTCAAATTTCAGTTCAATATGTGGTACAATCTCCTTTTTTTGACTCTGTTTTTATTTATTTGGGTTTTCTCTGTTTTTCTTTTGCTTAATTTAAGTAGAGATTCATCTTCTCAGAGAACTATGTGTTTCACTAAACCTGTCTCTTGATTATTTTCTCTATTTCATTTATATATATTTGATCTTTATTATTATTTTCTGTCAACTGATTTTGGATTTTGTTTGTTCTTGTTTTATTAGGCCTTGAGATGTATCATTAAGTTATTTGAGATCACCTTCTGTCTCTTTCTCCATTCCCCCATCTTTCTCTCTCATTCTTTGATATATTAACTCATTGTTAAAGATTTACTTCTTACTACTGTTTTTACTGTATCCCACAGATTCAGGTATTTTAGTTATCTTTTAGTCATCTTTTTCACTGCTGTGACTAAAAAAATCTGACCAGAACCATTTTAAAGGAGAAAAAGTTTATTTGAGGGCTCACAGTTTCAGAGGTCTTAGTCCATAGAATGTTGGCTCTGTTCCTCAGGACTTGAAGTGAGACAACAACACCACAGAAGAGTGTGACAGAGTGCAGTGGCTCACATGATGATCAGTGATCAGAAAGAGGTCTCCACTTGTTGCCAAATACAAATATACACTCCAAAGCCATGTCCCCAGTTCTCACCTCCTCCAGCCACACCCTACCACTTCAGTTCCCTATCAGGGGATTAATTCACTGATTGGGTTAAGACTTCTCACTACCCAAATCATTTTCCCTCTGAACTTTCTTGAATTATCTCATATGTGAGATTTTGCAGGACACCTTACATACAAACCACATCATATAAACTCTATTTCCATTTTTATTCCATGAATTTTTAAAATTTTCTGCTGATTTCTTTAATGACCCAGGGTCTAATTTCTGTGGTTTCTATTGCAATTGGTTTGTAGTTTCATTTTATTGTGATTAGATAAACTACAATAAATCATTTAAAGTTTTTGTTTAAATTGTTAAGACTTGCTTTATGGCCTAACATATGGTCTATTTTGAAAAACTTCCCATGCTATGATAAAAAGTGTGTATTCTGCAGCTGTTATATGTAATATTTTGTGAATGTTTGCTAAGTCTATTTGATATGGTATGGAATTTAACTCTCATGTTTCTTTGTTAATATTTTTTGTCTGAATTTTCCATCTATTGGTTAGAATGGTATATTAAAACCACCCATTATTGTTGCATTGGATCCTAACTACCCCATTATACCTAGTAGTGTTTGTTTTATAAAATTGGGTGCTATGATGTTTGGTGAATGTGTACTTATAATATTCTCAATAACATTTCCCCTTGATCAATATATTGACCTTTAACTTTTCTTGCTGATTTTGTATTAAAATCTATTTTACTGGAAGTATAAATATTTCTGTTTGTTTTTTTATTCCATTCATTTAACACATCATTTTCATCTGTTCACTTTTATTTATTTATTTTTTTTAGAGAGAGAGTGGAGAGAGAGAGAGAGAGAGAGTGAGAGAATTTTTTAATATTTATTTTTTTAGTTTTTTGGCAGGCACAACATCTTTGTTTGTATGTGGTGCTGAGGATCGAACCCGGGCCACACGCATGCCAGGTGAGCATGCTACCGCTTGAGCCACATCCCCAGCCCATATCTATTCACTTTTAGACTATATATGTCTTTGATGATCAAGTAAGTCTCTTGCAAGTAGATGATTGTTGGGTTTTATTTTTTATCTAATAAGCTACTCTTTATCTTTTAACTAAAGAATTAAGATCATTTACATTCTGGGCTATTACTGAAGGATGTGTTTTTCATATCATGTTGATTTTTTACAGGTTGTTTTGAATGATCTATATTTATTTTTCTCTTATTTAATCTCAGGCATTTGGTAGTTTACTGTGTTGATAATGTTTCATTCTTTCCTATTTCTTATCTGAAATTTATTATTTCTTATTCTCTCACAATTATATTATCTCTTCTTCTCTTATGTGTATAGGACTGGCTTAAGTATTTTTGGTAATACTATTCAAGTGATTAGAAATTTTCTTAGTTTATGCTTATGTTAGAAGGTCTGTATTTCTTATTTGATTCTGAAGGATGACCTTGCTGTGCATAGCTATTTCTTTCAGGACTTGAAATACTTTATTCCATGCCTTTGAGGCTTTTAAAGTTTCTACAGAGCTATCTGTTGTTACTCTAACTGATTTGCCTTTAATTTTAACCTGGCACTTCTCTTTTGAAACTTTTAATATTCTTTCCTTGTTTTATACTTCTAGTATTTTTAACTTCAATATGCTGTGGAGAAATTCTTTTCTGGTCATTTCTATTTGGAGTTCTAAATGCCTCCTGTACTTGAATATCCAGATCTTTCTCAATATTTGGGTAATATTTTTTCATTTATTTCACTGGAGAAATATATTAACCTGAGCATTTAGCTCTTCTCCCTTCAGTATACAGATGTATAATCTGTTAATGGTTTCCAGATATCTTGTACATTCTCTTAATTCTCTCCACCCCCTTTTTTTCTCTATTGCTCTCTGAATGCAATATTTTGGTAGAGTCATTTTCAAGATCAGACTGTCATTTTCCTGCTTAGTATACTCTGTTGTTGAGACTTTCCAATGACTAATTTATCTGATCTATTTAAGTTTTCATTTCCAATATGTTTATACAGTATTTTTTCAAAATCTTTTTATTGAAATGCTCATTTATATCCTACATTGACTTCCTTAATTAATTTAAATGTTTGTGTTCTAGATGTCATTGACCTTTATAAATGTCATTGTTTTGATATTTTTGTTCAGCTTTTCATCATCTTTAATATGTTATAAATCTGCTTCTATGGAGTTATTAAATTTAAGGGGTGTCATGTTGCCTTTTTCATATTTTTTATTTATATGTTGAGATTCATGCATCTATTGGAATGGATAATTCTTCCTTTTTTATATGAACAATTAATTAATAATTTGTCCTAATGATGCTGCTTGAGGTATTGGTTTGTTCTGTAATGTCGTTTGGTTCTAATTGGAGTTTATAATGCAGTACCCTCTGAAGTTCTGATGTGTGGGGGGGTGCACTTTCTGTTGTTACTCCTACATTGATTGAGGAAACACCTGATAAGAGGCTCCTCAAGTGATTAATATTGGTTTTATTATTACTTGAAAGCAGTGCTGATACTAGCTGTTCTATTCATGGTGGATAACCTAAAGCTTTTATCCTCTGTTTAGTCATTGGTGAAGATCCTGATATTTCACAGGAGATATATTGGGCCAGGGTCCTCTATTGCACTCCCCACCAGGCTTGTCACCATTGTGCAACCTAATAGGGTAACATATCCACCCTCCTGTCTTGAAGTTGAAGTTTCTGCCAATGTTTGAATGGGATTAGATTGTGACTGTTGGCAGGTCCAGTTCCTTTCAGTTAAGCTGGGAGTGTAATCCATTGGCAGAGAACCCTCATAATCTGCAAGAAATCCTGGGAGTGATCTCCAGGTTACAAAGAAAGGAAAAAATACAAATAAGAAAATAAAAATGAAATACAACTAATAATAGTTATTGGAACAATACTGGAAAAAGCAATATAGATTAAAACAAAAGTTAAAAAGATAATTGAAACAAAAAGTTTTGAAAAGGGGAAAAGAATAAAATAAATTTAAAATAAAATAGGAAATAAAGGAAAGCAGATGTAAGAGAAAGAGACAGATTAAAAATTAATATATTATAGGGCTGAGGATATAGCTCAGTTGGTAGAGTATTTCCCTTGCATGCACAAGGCCCTGGGTTCAATCCCCAGCCCCCCCCACACACACAAAAAAAAAATTAATATATTGAGCCAGGCATGGTGGCACATACTTGTAATCTCAGCAGTTTAGGAAGCTGAGGCAGGAGGATCCTAAATTCAAAGCCAGCCTCAGCAGCTTAGCAAGGTCCAAAGCAATTTAGTGAGACTGAGGATATGGAAAATAAAAACCCCTGGGACAGAGAAATGACAACCCCTCAAAACTGTCTGACCCAGTGGAAGAGGGAGGACGAAGGCAATCATTACTCCTCTCCCATTAAATCCTTTCCCAGTAACAATGGTCCCCTAGGGAAAGAAATCAAACTTTCATCCCTTCCCAGATTAATCTCCAGCACCTCCAACAAAAGAAAACTTCCATCCCTTCCCAACAGTGGTTCCCGAAGGGTGGAGGCAGATACTGAAATGCTTGAGCCTGGACTTTTACCCTTTCCCATTGCCAATGAGTTCTGGAAGGAGAAAAGCAAATAGTGAAGCTCTAGATAACAGTGTGTCCCAGAGGAAGAAGATAAGCAGTGAACACTGAGTTCTGAGCATTTCCCAGTGACAATGAGTTTCAGACTTTTTACAACTTTTTTCCTGACTGTCCAAACAGATACATTCTGCCTCAATCTCGAATAATTAAACCACCCTCATTATAAACTATAAAACTCAAGACTCTTTCTGTAACCAGCAGCCATCTTCCTACTTCCCCACAACGCCCCACCCCCCTCCGTGCCTGAGTGGTTGTCTCCACTGCAGAATAAAGGAAAACTTTCTGATCTGTTTAAGATCCGCTTCCATCCTAGTTGTTTGTGTTTTCATGATGGGGCAGAAACCATGAAAGAAAGAAAGGAAGGAAGGAAGGAAGGAAGGAAGGAAGGAAGGAAGGAAGGAAGGAAGGAAATAACAATAAAACTGCTATTACTAGGGAATGAGAATTTTCTCCCCTCCAAGCTACTCCAATAAAGGTGAGAGAGTAAATGCTCACAAACTATGCTTATCAAATCTTCTCTCTTAATCTTCTCAGACTATGTGCCCCATGGATAACAGGAAAGGCTGGGTATTATTTACCCCACCTTTATTCTGGAGAATTTGGGGTTCCATGCTTCAAATCAGAGCTAACACCAGAGTTGTGACTTTTCAAGACCTAGCACAAAATGTGGACCACCACATAGATTTTCTCTGGAGCTCTTTGGACTGCCCATTCTGAGGGTGAGGCTTATAAAACCCCAATGACCCAGAGGGCAGGGAGAGGCAATGAAGTTCCAAAATAATTGTCCACTGGGAAGCAAGTCCCATGTAATATGATGCTCACAATTGTGGTGCTCCCAGACTTGACTCCCACACAAAATCACATGATTGACTGTTTACTCCCATAGGATCTGATAACTGATTTTTCTGACCTATTGATTTTGAATGGAAGTGCCTTCTGTTCTTTTGTTTCAGTCTGGTTTCCTCCTCACATGGAAGTCTCAGGAGGATTGTGTCAGTCTCCCTCTGGTTGAACTGACTCTGGAGGTTACTGCCCCCTGAGTTAGTGTTATTATGGTTTAAAGATGAGGTCTCCCCCTCAATGCTCATATATGAGACAATGCAAGAATGTTCAGAGGCAGAGTGATTAGATTATGGAAACTCTGACATAATCAGTGGGTTAATTTGTTTATATAATTAACTAGGTGAAAGTTATAGGAAAATAGGATATAAAGAGAGTAAGTAGGTCAGTGGGGGTATGCTTTTAACGTTTGTATTTTGTCTCTGGTGAGTGGAGCTCTCTCTGCTTTCTGGTTGCCATGTCCTGAGTTGCTTTCCTGTGCAGGGAACTTCTGCCATGAAGTTCTGCCTCAACTTGGGCCTAGAGCTACAGTGTTGGCTGACCATGAACAGAACCTTTGAAACCATGAGTCAAAATAAATTTTTCCTCTTCTGGATGTTCTTGCCAGGTGTTTTGGTCCAGAGATTAAAAAGCTGACTAACATATCTCATACAGTGGTATTATCTCAGGAGCAAACTAGACAATTGTGTCAGATCAGGCGGGGCAGGCAATGGCCAAAGGAGGCAGATTTAAAAGGGCCGCTGAACAGGCTTTATTGAGATATCACTCCCCGGCGGAACTGGATCAGACCCACAGAGCAGACAGGAGAAGGGTCTGAGGAGAAACCTCCTGGAAGCTCAACCGGACTGGACTTTTATGGGGCTTACAGCAGGAAGGGAAGGACTTGGGACCAGAAAAGGTGTTCTTAGAGTCCCTTGCCCACTTGGAGTTAGTCAGGGAAGTTGGCTGGATTCCAGGATTGGCCAGGGGGTCCTGCTGATTGACAGGCGCTAGTCAGGAGGTCTGGCTGATTGACAGGCGTTTCCGCCGGCATCTGATTGATGTTCTTTTCCGGCCTGGGCTGCTTTGTTCTAAGTTGCCACTAAGTTGCCACCAAGTTGCAGCCAACCTAACAAATAGTACTATTCTTGAGATGGCTTCTGGTTATAGCACTGTAAGAATATGCTGGGAAATGTAGGTAATTTCTTCAGAGGCAGATCACTATGCAGATTCCAGGTCTCTTATCTGTTTTGACTTTATGTCCCTAGTGTGCTAAATCCCCCACTAGTGGAGTTCACTAGAGCTCTGGGTCTATCACTTATATATCTACAGTACCTGGCTCTGCTGTGCTGCCATGCATTCAATGCTGGGGTGCTCTGTTCCCATAGCTATCCCACTCTCCAATATCACTGGATTTATACAAGACTCTATCTCTCTTTAATTCCAGAACTCTTATGTGATTACCCACCTCAATAAGCAGCTGCACTCATACTGTTTGGTTCTATCTCATGGACTAAGCAGATGAGTGCTGTGTGCTTCTAATTAACCATTTTGGAATCCTCCTCATCCCAACATTCAGCTATTATTGATTTTCCTTAAACATCAATTTTGTCTTTGGTCAATAGCCTATATATAAGGTAATGCTGAATGTTTTGAATAAAAAAATAAGTGAATGTGACCAGGCATTGTAGTATGCGCTTATAGTCCAAAGATTCAGGAGGTTGAAGCATGAGGATTGCAAGTTTGAGGACTGTCTCAGAAACTATGGGAGGGCTTCAATAACTTAGTAAGAATTTCTTTCCCTCAAGAAAAAAAAAAAAAAAAAAAAAAGAAAGAAAGAAAAAGCTGGGAACTGGGTATGTAGGTCAGTTGTAAAGCACCCCTGGGTTCAATTCCCAGTACCCTCACATGCCCCCCAAATATGGATGTGTAAAAAATTCCAAATAACATAAAATTAAATTTTTAAATAGTAAAGTTTCCTTAAATTTTACTATAATATTTGGAAATACAATATGTAGCTTATATACTTGCGAGCCAACTTTACAACTTGATGCTAGTTAAGTATCACTGTATTAGTCATTGGGTGATTCAGTATCAGAGAACAAGAAAGTAGCAGTTATTTAGAGTTATCAAAGACATAGTGCATAGGAGTCAGATCAAGCAAGGCTTATGACTGATTCAAATCTAATAAATACCTAGGATTGTTTGACAAGTTCTATGAGATATTTTCAACATATATCATTTCTCTTATATTTCATAACAAACATCAGTTAATATATCCAAGTCATATAAATGTAAGAAAATAGAATAGATTAAATCTTGCAGTGAAAAAGAATTTTAGTTTTCTATTTGACAACCACTGCACATCCTATTTCCAGAAAAACAAGTGTACATACACAAACACTCCACTTGAATTGTGACAGATATTATGAAGGCAGAGTGGATATTTGCATTTTAATATTCTTAATTTTGCTCATTGATGCTCAAATCTTATGTGTATAAGATTTACAATAGGGTTTTACACACAAAACTATGAACATCTTATTTTGTCTGTATTTACAATATTAATTTTAATATCTAAAATGCTTACTTATAGGCTGGCTTCATCAAATAACCTTGCATCAAATGTATCTGCTCTACCTTCATAATTGTTTTATTGCATGAGAACATGACTATAAGACACAATACCATCTTCCAAAATTTGTCATTTCTACAGTGTTCATGGGGCTGAAAATTGAATATCTAGCACTAATATGAATACAACTATTACACTGTGCAAAATTTTATTGATTTCCCCTTTAATGTAATGAAAGGACTGATTCAGTATTTTGGTTTTAAATATGCCTGATGAACAGATGACAAGGCAATTCTTTGTTAATAACCTATCTGAAAAAAGAACTGTTGTATGTGAAATAGCATGCCACTGGTGTATGTACCATTGTTGTATATGATCCAAATAAGGATTTTATGAAAATTTGAGGAAAGATTGTTCCAGTTATGGTCTGATTGTGACCTGTCACTTCTCTTCTATGTCTTCTTATTAGTCATCTAAACATCTAACTGAGAGTATGGTAATATAAGATCACTCAAAAATAAGGCCACACATAAGAATTTGATTTTTCATTATAAATAAAACAAAGGTATTGATTTATTACCATGTATTTCACTTCTCTATCTCCTTCTTCAAGTGCTGAAAATTTGTATTAACATACTTGTCACATTGACAAAAATTGCTATAACTTTTAGTTTAATAAAATCATGGTATACATAATAAGTGTTTAACATATAAAAATTGACAGTTATGTAAATCAAAGTATATTTTGATTTTATAATGTTCTTATAAGTTGAGATACAGTAGACAGCTGGATTAAATTATATTCTGCTTTTTAAAAATATGGTCATCAAAACGTTTTTATTTCTATTAAGCACTTTTTATTTAATATTAGTTTCTCCCCAAACTCATCCTGCTATTACTTTATATTTATTGCTATTTGTGGGAAAGAAGCATGATGGAGAATATACAGAATCTTGAATTTTAGATCTAGCAAGCCACTAAAAGTTCAAAGTGGTAAGTTACTCACCCTGTTTGAGCCTCAGTTCTTTTGTCCTAACATTGTCTCAGTCTAAATGATCCTTAAGATGTCTCTACTTCCAAAAATACTCCTCTATTATGCAGATCACAATCTGAGATCATCTTGAGATACAGAATAACATACAAGAAGTTTAAGATAGTCAGGAAGAAAACAACTATTGTTTGGCAGGAGAAGTGCCACGTATTGATCTCAGGGCTTTGTACATATTTGACAAGTTCTCTACTACTGAGCTACATTTCTAGACCTGAAAATAAAAGATCTAAAAATTATGTTAAAACCAAAATTATACTATGTAACATCTAATATCCATATTAAAATGTCTTTATCAAAAGGTTAATCAAGACTCTTAAAGCACAAGAAGTAAAATCAAGAATCAAAAATGGAATGGATTCAAATTAAAAATCTTCTTCTCAGCAAAGGAAACAATTAATAATGTGAGGATCAAACCCAGTGAGCCTACAGATTGGGAGAAAATCTTACCACATGCACCTCCGATAAAGCATTAATCTCTAGGATATATAAAGCATTCAAAATACTTAACAAACAAACAAACAAACAAATAACACAATCAATAAATGGGCTAAGGAACTAAACAGACATTTCACAGAAAAAAATACAATTGATCAATAAATATATGAAAAATATGTATGTACCACTGTTGTATATGTTCAACATCTCTAGCAATTAGAGAAATGCAAATCAAAACCACTCTAAGATTTCATCTCACTCCTGTCAGAATGGCAATCATCAAGAATACAGGCAACAATAAGTATTGGCAAGGATGTGGTGAAAAATGTACACTCATACATTGCTGGTGGGACTGCTAATTGGTGCAACCACTGTGGAAAGCAGTATGAAGATTCCTTAGAAAATTGGGAATGGAACCACCATTTGACCCAGCTATCTATTCCTTGGTTTATAACCAAAGGACTTAAAATCAGCATACTATAATGACACAGCCACATGAATGTTTATAGCAGCTCAATTCACAATAGCTAGACTATGGAACCAACCTAGGTGTCCCTCAATAGATGAATGGATAAAGAAAATGTGGCATATATACTCAATGTAATATTACTCAACTTTAAAGAAGAATGAAATTATATCATGCTAAGCAAAACAAGCCAATCCCACAAAACCAAAGGCCAAATGTTTTTTTTTCTAATATTAGGATGCTAATTCATAATAAGGCAGTGGGGGGGCATTAGGGAAGAATAACGTTAACTTAGATTAGGTAGAGGGAAGTGATGGGAGGGGAAGGGAGGGGATGTGGGAATAGGAAAGATAGTAGAATGAAACAGACACTATTACTGTATGTATATATGTGTCTACATCACCAGTATAATTCTGCAACATGTACCCTCAGAGAAATGAGGAATTATATCCCATCAATTTATGATATATCAAAGTGCATAAATGCATTCTACTGTCATGTATAACGAATTAAAACAAATAAAAAATTTTAAAAATGTTTAATCTGCAATGTCATTTTAGTTTTCTTGTTTTAAATGTATATTTCAAACATGACTTTTAATATGTATTTTTTGTTGTTTGTTATAGGTGGACACAATACCTTTATTTTATTTTTATGTGGTGCTGGGGATCAAACCTAGTGCCTCACAGTGCCAGGTGAGCACTCTACTGAGCCACAGCTCCAGCCCTCAAACATGGTTTTTATTACCATGTATTTCACTTCTCTATTCTCCTTCCCTAGACAATTGAAACCTTCTCATTACATTTAAGTCATTCGTCATTTGGCAATAAAATTACAAACTGGTTTAGTAAAAAATTTCCTTGGAAACAAAATGATTTTAGGTTAATGTAAGAGCTAGATAATTATTGATTCTAAGTTACATAGCATATGCAGCACATTAAACACAGACAAAGAAGGAATAATCAATAATTTTGGCTATACATGGAGCAAAATAATTAGCAATATGAACATACAAAAAGAATAAACACGGAGACATGATCATATATCTCTGATTAAGGAATTAGGTCTTTTGGGGATCTTATCAGCAGAATACTACCTCTTTTCCTAAGAGTTTCATTAAGTATAAGAAAAACCTGCAGGGAGTAAAATCAGGAGGAATCTGCTATTTCAGCTTTTCCAAGCTTAGATAGTGATGACCAAGTAGAAAAGTTGGAATGAGTGCCAGCAGTAAGTAATGTATTCCTACCTTCACTTAGTCCTAGATGACTGTACCCCAGTGGAAAACCACACGTTCAGGCAGGAGGTGGGCTTTAAATGATCTGAGGTGTCAGGTTGAGTTTGAATAGGCAGACTTTTTTAAGTTGTAAGTAGCATTAAACAATAAGTAAAACCATATAAAATTTTAATCAGCTCAAATTTTAATCATATCAAATGAATCAAACCCTGAGACATATTTAATCATCTAGAAACAGAAGGTGTGTGTTTACCAATCGCCAAGAGTATAAATTAATAAATGTATGCCTACTGTTTCCAACGTAATACTATTCTAAACTTTTTAATTTCTGTAAGTAGAAATGCCTCTCTTTCCTATTTTGTTGAAAATTATTTATAGACTAAAGAAAATGTCTATTAAAACATCCAGGTTATGATATGAGTGTTTATGAATCTTCAGTGTTCCCCCAAAGACCCATGTGTTAAAGGCTTGATCCCCTGGGTAGTGAGTGAGGTTGGGATATGAAGGAACATTTAAGAAGTGGGGCCTCTGAGACTTTCTCAAGTCTGAGGAGGTGTGCCTTTGCCCAGGGGGACCCAGCCTCCTCCATGCTCTCTTTTAGTCTGTGTTAATGAGATGAATGATTTTGCTGTGTCATGCACTCTGACCATGATGTGCTACTTCATCTCAGGCCCCAAATCAATCATGGAATAGAACATCCTAAACTGTGAGCCCGAATAAATGTATATATAAGATGATGACTTCAGGTATTTGTTATAATAACAGAAAGCTGACTAACACAGGAGAGTTATCTCCAATTTAGTCTCATACAAAGGGATAATAACATCATATGTCAAATAATAGAAGGTAAAATAGTCTCAGAGTTTCTTAATTTTTATTTTATTTAAAATTAAATGTCAAGCCAGAAAAAAAATATGTATTAAATTCAGAGCCAGCACCTCTATACCAGTCATGATTAATGATGAATCTGCTCATCTGATAGTCTTCCCACAGAGATAGTGAAGCATTCAAGCAAAATGCTGATTACACATCTGCAAGGGCCTCTCAACTTGTAGGCTCCTGCTGAAGTGTTCATGGTCACAGCCATGGTAATCATTGCTTCCTGTTAGAGGAAAGTAGAGCAGCTAGTGTTGGTAAAATGCTAGTTACTTCAACCCCTTCACCAACAAGATCCTGTTTATACCATTCTGACTAAGTGTGGTGCAATTGCCATTTTTATGAATGGAAGCAAGATTTAGGTGGATAAATTTATTTATGGTATGACAGATGAATAAGAGCCAAGAGAAGGCGTCAACATTGTTTCAAATTTCTATATATCTTAAAAGCTATCAAGAATTCAATTTCATTTGAGTCCAAAAATGTGTTGGTTTTATTTAAAGATATAACTACTACATGTTTTAATCTTGCACAGTTATACCATTTTAGTGAGGCAACAAAAGGGCATCACCACTTAGGAATAAAAAAAAAAAACATGTTATAGGAAAAGGAGATGATGTATGACTGAAAAAGAATGTAAAAATCAAGCATGAGAATTTAGAAGACACACAAGGAGAAAACAATTATTCTATTATTCACAGTAGAGAATTAATTTGTAATGCCCCCTCACTTAATTTTTTTAATCATTTCCCTAAAAATAATTTGAAAAATGTGCTATTTTAAAACAATTTGGTTAAATCCCTCCCTGGCATATTTACAGGGGAGGGGGATTAATGTCTATCAACATCAGATGATAACAATATTCTATATTTTATTGTAAGTTTGCTATCTGCATGACTCACTTAAACGTGTCAACAATGCTATAGAAAATTGGCAAAACTAAAACTAATCTATTATTCTTAGATTAAGACCCTGCTTCCTATTGCAGTGAAGTAATCAAAAAATGGTTGTACACATTAACCAATATATCAGCTTTCATCTCTTTAAACTAATTTTCCCCACTGGTGTTCATAGAATAACCCTCTATTCTTCATAAAAGTATCACAGCCTTCCAAGTGTGACTAAGGCTTTGCAGTTCTGTCTCTTCTTTTGTCCCAGTTTTTGTGCTCTGTCAGCTAACATTTGCACTAACATTCAGCCACGCTACTGCTCTTTTCCTCATCTTTATTCCGATTATCCAGCAAGGTACTTTTCCATTTATTTACTTCATTTTCAAACAAAACTTAATCAAATTCAACTGTCTAGCCCTTTTATCTGTCCTAATTCTAACTTTCTCAAAACATTCTTGTTAAATATTAGCAATGACCTCCACGTTGCTAATTTAATGATCATGTTATTTGGAGCATCATCTGTCACTGTTAATCACTCTCAGCTTCTTTTCAGACTCTTTTACTTGACTTGGTGGAACGCAGAAAGTATCCTCAGAAAAAGAAAACCTTAAAAGAGGGAATAAAGTGTCCAGTAAATGGCATGTAATTTTCAGATGATGTAATTAGACATATGTAAAAACCTAGGTATTCAGGGACACCCTTAGAATGTGTAATGCCTAGAAGAAAAATATCAATGGGGGCCACTTAGCATACGCCTCAACATTTAAAAGTTTTAAATGAAGGTAATAAATGTTAAACAAACATGCTGTCAATCTTAGCTTGTGTGATTTTATAACAACAATATTTCTTTTCTTATTTTTTTCTTTCCTAAACTGTGTTTTTGTGTTTTCAGTTTCTATTTATAGTGATATTGATTTTTACTTATTCTTAATTATTAGAAGGATTATCCTAATAGAAAATTTGATGGTACTTAAAATGTGTAAAACTTAGTATATTTCTTTATCTAAAAAGTTTGTTTTTTGAAGAAAGTTGGATATGTTGTAAAAGTAAAATTATTTATATACATTTTTCAAAACTTATTTCATTGTAAGCTTCAATATTCATTATTTTCCTAATTTATATGTTGCAATTAAGAATAAATAAATGAAATACAAATTAAAATAGCAAATGTTAAATTTAAATCAAACATATAAATACATTTGGATTATACATTAGATTTTGAGAAAAAGTACATATGTCTTAAGAAATATATATAAATATTATTTGATTCCATTGCCTTGTCAATGTAGAAAGCTATTACTACTTTGTATGTCTCTTTTTAAAAATTATTTATTTATTCTAACTTGTTATACATGATGGCAGAATTCAATTTATTTCAAAATACACATATATAAAGCACAATTTTTCAAGTCACTGATTGTACACAAAGTATTTTCACACCACTCATGTCTTTATACATGTACTTAGGGTAATGATGTCTAACTCATTCCACCATCATGTACATGTCTTTTAAACTAGACCTAATTATTGTAAATATGAGAATACTTAGAATTGATTGATATACAATCCTACGAATGCCATATGAATTCTTGATTTCATCTAGAACTACAACTTGGTCATGAACAGACATAAGCAAAAATATTATATTTATTATTGAAACAGTACTTTCTTATGGAAGAGTCTATTGCAATCTCATTAAGAAGGATTTGACCAAATATTTTGACTTCTCATTTACTAAATTCTCCTAATTAAATTATGTTTCCCTTTCCCCCTAATTCTTGCCTGTTTCAATGTCAGTGCAGGTTCAACCCACAAAACACCACCTTAACCCCAACCACCCTGCTTTCCAAGGAAATAGAACAAGGGATAGGAAATGAAGTACACTGGAAAATGAAAGTTATTAGCAACAAGGAATATGTTTGGGATTATGAGTACTGTTGTGCCTTTTTTGTACCAGAAGTAGAGTAACAAAGGTTTCTGTACATTCCTTAGTTCACTTATTTTTGTATATTTGCTAAGGCAAAGATATCTTAAGAGACTAAGGCAGAGGATATTTGTGTCAGGATCACACATAAAATTCTGAGAATTATTATGTTATTATTGTGTTAGAGTTATTACTTATGCCAATAGTGCATCAAGCATGATTGTGTATTATGAGAATTTTCATGGATGAGACCGAGGAATTACAGAAGAAGACAGTGCAGATCAGAATATATACATTCTCATCCAATTAGTAGCACAGCTCTGTTTTCATCTGATTTATAGATGGGACTTTTACTCAGGTTTTTTTGCTTCTTGTTTTTGTTTTATAGGTGCATTGTTACATGTAATAGTTGGGTTCATTATGCCATATTTGTACATGCACATAACATAATTTGATCAATCTCATTCTCTTTAACCTTCCCTTTTTTCTCATCTTCTCCTTTGGTTTTTAAGAATGTTTTTGAAAATTTTTCACAAAACCATTGGACTATTAAAAATAGAATGCAGCTTGAAATTAAATAGAGATTCGTTGACTGAAATGCCTCTTACAGAAAATGTCAGGTGTATATTCACATTGTTCATATTATGCATTTTTAAAATATTACATTTACTACTTTAACTTTTTAAAATAACATTTTTTGATGTTTCAGGTTTTGGGCATTTAAATTTTAATCATAGTTTTAATGGATAACATGAGGTATCATTTAATTCCTTATCTCTTGAAGCAGCTGTAACTTTCTGAGCTCTAAGAATTGAGTTGGCATTTGAATGTGAATATAAACCTTAAATTTCTTAGCCTTTCTCATTGTTCTTTGCTCCCCTAGAAACCACAGTTTAATAAAATGTTAAGAAAGAGAACTGGGTAAAAGTGAACTGCTATTTGTTTAAGGCAAGATAAACAAACAAACAAACAAAAAACCCCAAAGCATCTCTCCAAACTAAAATGTTGTCTATTCATATTAAAATATATCAACAATAAAAAGAAATGCTTAGCTTTATTATTTAGTTTTAAAGGGTAGATCTTCAAATGACTTATTTACATTTAAAATAAACTTAGCATGTCTAAATGAAATGCCTATAAAAATTAGGGGAAGATTGCTTCTGATATACCTGGGTACCATTAGTGCAGGACTTAATTAGAAAGAGCACAAAACCTTGAAAGGGCATTTAATTAGTTATAGTCTAGTTAGGTTGGAAATATTTAAGTCTCATGATTAATCAAGAAATAGATTATCCCACATAAATTATCACCGCAAATATCCTGGGCGAGATTTGAGAATCTGGCGAAATATAAAAAAGGGAGTAAGACAATGTCATAGCACTTATGGAAAAAGATTGCCATTAAGAATACAATCAAGTTCTCTCTATATATTTTACTTAATTTCCATATAAATACAGCCAAGTTTGCTGTGAACTGTAGTATTTTAGATAGTTAAATTTTCCTTTTTCATTTAAGACTCAAAATCATCTTTGTTGCTCTTGTTTTGATTTATATTTTTCTCTTTCCAGCTATACTTTTACTAAACAGAGCAGTGATGAACATCAGTGATGTTCCTTCCTTCTTTCCCTTTCTCCTCTGTTTTCACATAAGAAAATATCAAGAAACAGGAATCTGGGAAAAATGGGATTGGACCATTGGAATGAATTTGAAAAATATTCTTGTATAACATCCTCATTTTGTGTGAGAGCAATGAAATCCAGAGCTATAGTAATAAGTGATTTGCACGTACTATGGCTATTGCTCCAGAATCTTTTCAGCAGCTTTAGTTACTAGCATTAGGGACTAAGTTTTAATTATAAGTCAAATGATAGTGATCAAAAAGGTTTACTGTTTCTTTCAGTTGAGCCAAACTTCAGAAGGCCTTCTTGCTCTCTCTAGACCCTTAACCTCTGTTTTCTTAGAGCATTGATTTTAGAAACCCTGTGATTGTAAATTAGTGATCTAATCTTTTGGGGATGTAATTAGCTTACAGCCCAGAAATGTCTTTCTCAAAGACCTGGAGTCATCCCTTTGAAATGCAAACATCTAGATTGTTAGCCTTCCACTCCTGATTCCTCTGAGAAGATAGGGACCTAGCTTCTGCAGGCTGTTGCCTACAAATTATAAAACTGCCTTTTGTTATCCAAAGAAAGTTTAGGTAAACTTGCTGGCCCACACCTGTTTTTCCCACAAATCAGGAGGCTGAGGCAGAAAGATCACAAGTTTGAGGCCAGCCTCAGCAACTTAGCCAAGTCATAAGCTACTTAGTGAGAACTGGCTTCAAAATAAAATATTAAAAAAGAAAAGGGGCTGAGAATGTCACTCAGCACCCCCTGGGATCATTCCCCAGTACTAAAAAAAAGAAAAAAAAAAAAAAAAAGGAAATTTTAGTCTTTGCTTTGGTAAAGGCAGTAAGAAAACACTGATGGTGGTCATAACCTTACACCCCACTCTGGCTCTTAAAAACTCTTTAGCTTTCTATTTAAGCAGAGTCGAGTTCAGACTGAGTTTTGGCCTCTCACCCCTGTTGTAATAACCTGAAATAAAGTCATTTTGTTTGTTTTAACTTTGTCTGATGCAATTTTTATTTTGACAATAGCTATGTGCATTTGGCTGAAAACAATGTTTGAGCAATGCACAACTAGAAGAATTAAGCAATTTGATGAAATACTAATGTAGATGTGTAGGGTTTATGGGAAAGTCTAAAATGAACTGTTGGAAAATTTTGTTTTGTTTTAGGATGTAAGAGCAGGCGAAAAAGGATTAAGAACAAGTCTCAGCACTTATGGAAATAGAGTATCATTAACAATGCATCTAAAATTTCTCAGCATGGTTGTCTTTGTTTTCACACAAAACAATCCACTTTGTTTTGGATGCCCTTGTTATAGATACATAGATTCTCTTCTTTTGAATGATTACAAATAGCTATCTTGATATACCTACAATTCTGACATAATTTATATTCCTAAAGTAATAAAATGTAATTGGGTGTGACATTTTTCATAATGTTTGCTTTTTCCTTTTTCGAAGAATTCATCTTACTGAGATGAATAAGTTGCTTTCTAAGTATTTTCAGATGTGGCAAAATACTCCTTATCAGTGCTGGGAAAGGTGTATAGTTATAATATTTGCTATGACAACTTTTTTATAAGATATTCCTTTGACCAGGCACTATTTTTAGATGGTACAAGTGTAAATTTCAGAGACTTATAATTATAAAAAATAAGTAATATGACTGAAACATAGTTATATTACACACATAGATTTGGTCTTCATGAGTATGCTAAGAAACAAAATTAAGAGAACAAAGATGGTAAAGATAGAAGACATGGTAAGTTAGACTTGTAAACTGTTGCAAATCAGTTTATCTTTAAACAGTGATACTTAGGCTACTATTGCCTACACTTGTTGCATTACTCTATGTATTACATAATTATCTCACATTAAAAATTTGGTTTGTTGCTTAAAGGTTTGGTGATAGCCATGTTTTGTTCTCCCCTGTTTCTTATAGAGATAGTATGTCTACTAGTTGCAAAAGATTTGATTTAAAATTATTAATGTAGGCTAATTCCTGTTACCTTTCAACAAGGAATGTTCAACCCCTTTCATGCAAAGCCACATATTGACTTCAAATCTTCAAATCAGATGTAACATGATCACACTATTTATCTTTTTTTGAGTTGTAAAATAGAAACTTTTACATATCTACAGAAACCATTCTAGAGATGTCCAGAGCTGCTTCTTATTCTAATTCAGTATTAGGAGAGATATAGAAAGTTTGTGGATAAAAAGCTGGAACTTCAGAGTTGTGTGGTTAAATATGGAAGAATACTATTTTTTCACTTAATTTTCTGATATTTTATTATGCGTAAGTAGATAAAACTAAAGAAGCATTAACTCAGCACCTAGATTCCCAGAAATGATTTTCTGAAAAGAACTCAATTACTATAAAGATTAAAATGACAAAAATAAAAGAACTATAGTTGTTTTTTAAGTAGGATTGTGATACTGGCCATCATTTTCATATCATTAGTTAGAATATTATCTTAACACATATTCATTTTGTTGTATTAAAGTTTTCAAACAAGATTTTAGTTTCCAAACTTTCCATTGTGTTATTTTAAAATATTTTTCAAAGCAAAGGAATTGAATTAAATTCTAAAAAAAAAAAAAAAAAACATAATAGCTTTTTCCCAGTACTTTATGTTTGGTAAAACATTTATACTTTAAATTTTATTTTCATTGCATATATTTAAGATATAGAACTTGAAGTTTTGATACACATACGTAGTGAAATGACTATGACAGTCAAACAAATTAATGTGTTCATTGTGTTCAAAAGTTCCGTTTCCTGGTAAACACCCCAAAATCTACTCTTTCAGCTAGTTTTCAATATATAATACAAATTATTTACTCATGCTGAATATTAGATGTATTGACTCACTCATATTTACAGAACTGAAAACTTGTATCTTTGGAAGAGCTTTGCCACATTCCATCTCTATCCTTTCCCCTATTAAAACACTGATATCTTCAAATTAATCATTTTATAAGAAACATTTGTTTCTTATATAAACATTTTTCCTATAATCAATGGAAATTGCCTTTTTATATTTAGTGTTAATACATATTAAGCCCCAAAATAAAAGTATGCTTTATAACATATTGCTAAGGACTTAGTGTGCCAAACAAGTTACTTGCTTAAAATAAGATTTATATACTTTTTAAAAAGCTACCTGAAAAAACCCATTTTTGTGGATTACATATACATTTAGTTATTGAAAATATATAAAAAGTAAACTTATTTGCCTTTATAATTATAAACATATTTGTCTTTCCCTACATATAGTAAAATGTTTGTAATTGGTAAATATTGTACAAATAAAGCCATTTTATGATAAATTCATACGACACTTTTTTCAAAATAGGGTTCTCATAATTTTGTTTAGTTATCTACACCTATGGCCTTAAAATAATCTTCACTGTATTTAGAAATAGACTGGTATTTAAATCTTAGAGGAGCGATGGCTTTTGTCAGTAAATATATCATTAGGATGTGAGGCTTTGCTTTGTTTTAAAGCTCTTGGTGTGGCTGTTGTTACTCATCCAACCATGTGTATATGGTGTGGTGGGTGTGACTGGGGTGCTGAGACAGCCTGACCTGCCCACTTACTTTGCTTACAAAGTGAATTCTCTGAGGTTCTTACCACTGGTTAAAATTCCCTGTACACAAGAGAAGAGGAAGAGAGTTACATGTTCTAGTAAATCATGATATAGAAAAGCTACATTACAACAGTAAAAATTATTTCAAAAGAAAAAAAAAGCATGATGTATGATGTGAAAATTGTTAGCTTCTTGAAACATCACAAGTGTAATGTGGAGAATTTAGAAGCAGAAAAATGAGCCTGCAAACATGACATAATGTGATGGTGTACATCTTCTGTATGCTTTGAGGCCAGATACCAGAATCAAGGCAGGGCAGCAGGCCAAATTGAGATCTACCAGTCCTGAATGGACAGGATGCTCAATGGAGGTGCCCTCATCCCTAACAGATGCTTTATCACCAACACATTCCCTTTCTGACTCTGGCAAGAAACTTTCCCATTTTCCTTTCTGTGTAATTTGGCTCTCTCCTGTATGGAATATGTTGGGTGAGAAATCTTAGGGCACATGAGAGTGTAATAAATTTTAAAATGTTGAAATATTTGTTTTCAGGTTTGTATCAAGATTTATGAAAGGTAGTAAAACTGATTTCTGGCACTCTCTATGCTTGTCTGAGGAGCCTTCTTAATGTGTGCTAGTCTCTGGTTACAAAGATCCACAAAGAAGTTAATGAGAAGAGAATTAAATTTACCATCTAAGAACAGGACAATCTTGTACATTCTCTATGACCTGTCTATACATCCATAGATATCAGCCCTGATACAGAATGACCATACCTAGAAATGCCAAGAGAAGGATTTAAAATTTAACTTTTTAAGGGCCCTCTTTAGACCTTGTTATGACAAAAGCCCCATGTCCCAGTAAGACTTCCTGTATAATCAGTGAGTCAGCTTTGCACATCATAAAAGTAAATGCTACTAATATAAAAGCAATAAAATAATTTAAGAGATAATTACAAAGCTTAATCTTTTAATAACTTTTTATATAACTTTGCTAGGTGATAGTTTAACATTTTTACTCTCTAATTGACATAATTAAAAAACATGAAAATTCCACACAGTTATCCAAACAATTCTGTAAGTCTCAGTAAATATATTCTATGTTTAATATTGTGTAAAATGTGTTTAGCTTCATTTTGATTCATATACCATGCATATGGGAAATATCTCCTAAACTGAATTTACTTAAAAGTGTGGTATGTTAACACATTTCTAGGCATCCTCTCATATGTTCAGGAGGTCCAGGTTTCTGGACTACACAGGTGCTAAAAGAACCATAGTGAGAATCATGGGTACCTTGAAAGTCAGGAAATAAACTTTACTACAAGTTTGTACCTGGATTAGAGGTACTGTAGAGAATAACATCAACAAGTTTTCACTTTTCATAAGGTTGAAAAGTACATGATTTTGTTCTGAAATGATTGTAGTAAATAGGGTTTAGTATTGTCTCTCAAAGTACTGGGAACAGCAGAGATTACACACTGAGTTAAAATATCAATACCTGAATATCCATTCATCCAGCCTAGGACTCTTTAGAGAAAGAAGCTCACAAAGTAGTCTCTTGGATAAAAGAGAAAACAATAACCATTCTAATGGTTGGGTAGAACAATTTGAAAAAGCAAGTAAACAAAGCAAGAATCATTTCATCAGCAAACAAGATAGTTTGAGCTCTTTTTTCCTAATTATATCTCTTTCTTTCTTTAGCCTAATTGCTCTGAGTAGAGTTTCAAGGACTGTATTGCACAGAAATGGTGACAGTGGGATTCCCTGGCTTGCAAACAGCCATAACATTTCAACAACTGACTTCATTGATACCAGTAAAGTAATGTGAGAAACAGAATTTAGAAAATTCATTATTAAGATGTTTAATAAAACACACACACACACACACACACACACACACATGAAATTAGAAAACACAGGAAGTTAAATATTGTTTCATTTAAGAGAGATTCTGAAAAAGAAACAAAGGTAAATCACGGAAATGAAAGACTCAATAAACCAAATTACAGTTTAAAAGGAGCTGGGTTTGGTGGCACATGCCTATAATCCCAGCAGCTCAGGAAGCTAATACAGGAAGATCACAAGTTCAAAGCCAAACTCAACAATTTAGTGAGACCTTGTCTCCAAATTAAACAACAACAACATACCTTAAAAATGGCTACGTATATGGCTCAGTTGTTTAGCATCCTTGGTTTTAATCCCTAGTACAAAAAAATAATTGAAAAGGAAAACATCAGCAATGGATTAGACCACTATGAAGATAGATTTTCAGTCCTCAAAGTGCATAAACTTAACCATTAAGAAAATGTGTTAGGAGAGCATGACCCAATATGTTAGAGTGTTGGGCATTCATTTTCTTCTGGTATGTGCAGAATTTCTCGTCTAGTTCTTAGGTATTCAATCCACTTTGTGTTGAGTTTTTGGTGCAGAGTGAGAGTTAAATTTTGTCCTACTACATATGAATTCACTTTTTCCAGAGCCATTTAAAGAGCCACTCTTTTCTCCTGTGTGTTTTTGGCACATTTGTCTAGTATGAGATAACTGTATTTATGTAGGTTTGCTCTGTGTCTTTTGTTCCTTGGATTCCATTAGATTTCTTGCCTGTTTTGGTGCCAATAAATGCTGTTTTAGTTACTATAGCTCTGTAGCATCAGTTAAAGTCTGCATTGTGATTCCTGCTGCTTCATTTGTCTTGCTAAGGATTTCTTTGGGTATTCTGGATTTCTTATTTTTTTAAATAAATTTCAGGATTACTTTTTCTATTTCTATGAACATCTTTGGAATTCTTGTGGGGAGTATCCCATTATTAGTATGGCTATTTTCACAATATTAATTCTGTGTTTCTAAGTACATGGGCCATTTTTCTATCTTCTAAAGTCTTCCTCAATTTCTTTGTTTAGTGTTTTTTGTTTTTAATTGTAGAGGTCTTTTACCCCGTTTGGTAAATTAATTTCAATGTATTTTATTTTGTTTTTTGAGGCTATTGAAAATGGAATGGTCTGACTAATTTCTCCTTCAGATGATATGTCATTGTAGTATAGGAACACAATTGATTTCTGGGTATTAATTTTGTAACTTGCTACTTTGTCAAATTTATTTATGAGTTCTAGAAGTTTTCTGGTGGAGTTTTTTTTGGGGGGGTCTTCTAAATACAGAATCATTTCATCAGCAAACAAGATAGTCTGAGCTCTTTTTTCCTATTTATATCTCTTTAATTTCTTTCTTTAGCCTAATTGCTCTGGGTAGAGTTTCAAGGACTGTATTGTATAGAAATGGTGACAGTGGGATTCCCTGTTTTGCAAAGATTTTTCACAGTGAATGAAACAATCAAGAGTATGAAGAGAGAGACTGCAGAATGAGAGAAAATCTTTGCCACTTACACCTCAGATAACATGTTAACTTCCAAGATATATAAAGAACTAAAAGAACTTAACACTAAATAAAATAAATAATGCAATTAATAAATGGGCAAAAGAAGTGAAAGACACTTCTCAAAAGAAGAAATAAAAATGGTTAGCCAATACATGAAAAAAATGTTCAATATCTATAGCAATTAGAGAATACAAATTAAAACTACACTGCAATTCCACTTCACTCCAGTCAGAATGTCAATTATTAAGAAAATAAGTAATAATAAATGTTGGCAGGGATGTGGGTGAAAGGGTACACTCATACATTGATGGTGGAACTGCAAATTGGTACAACCATTTTAAATTTAATTGTTCAATCAAAATTAAAGCAGTATGTAGATTCCTCAAAAAACTAGGAGTGGAACCACTGTATCACTGAGTAATCCTACTCCTCATATATATCCAATGGATTTTAAATCAGCATACTATACTGACACAGCCACGTCAAAGTTGGTGGAAACACAATTGATGATAGCCAACCTAGGTGCCCTTTAACAGATGAATGGATAAATAAAATGTAATATGTTTATACAATGGAGTGTTATTCAGTGATTAAGAAAAATGACTTTATGATATTTGCCAGTAAATGCATGAATCTGGAACCAATGAGGCTAAGTGAAATAATCCCAGAAAACCAAAGGTAGAATATTTTTCCTGATCTATGGAAGAAAACTTATAATAGGGGATATAAAATTCAATAGATTAGACAAACTGGAATGAAGGAAAAGGGGAAACTGAAATGGAAAGACAGTTTAATGATTCTGACATAATTTTCCTATGTACACATATGAATAAACCACAGACAATCCAACCATCATGTACATTCACAAGGAATCTTAATTTGAATAAGATATACTCCATGCTTGTATAATTATGTCTCAATGGATTCTATTATCAAGTATAAGTAAAAAGAACCAATAAAATTAAGGAGAGAGCATGGCCAGAATATCCCAGAAATTTGGGATGACATCAAGATTCAAAATTAAAAATCATTGGCATAGCGATGGCTCTAAAATGTAAACTAAATAAAAGCACAATATTTTCAATAAAATAATATTAGAAAATGTACAAATTTTTAGAATTGAGATGAAAATTGAAATGCAAGATGCATTTTTGATTTTCTGTATAGACAGGATTAAAAAAAATTCTCCAAGACAAATTATAAATAAAATGACTAATATAGAGAAGGATAGAATTTTAAAACAGCAAGAGAAAGATAACAGGTCATATATAGAGGTAAACTAATTTGAATTTAAACTAAGTTCTAATTCAGGCCTTAAATGCCAGAAGGGCTTGAAAAAATATATACTAAGCTCTGAAACAAAATAGATGTCAACCAATAATACTACACCCAGAAAAGTTAGCCTTCAGAATTGAAGATGAAATGAAAATCATCAATAATAATCAGAATTGAAAAGAATCATAACCACAAGTCCTGCACTATAAAACATACTTGAAAGTGAGGGGAAAGGAGAAAAATATAAGGGGGAGAAATGAACTACAGTAGAGGGGGTAGAGAGAGAAGAGGGGAGGGGGGGAGGGGGGATAGTAGAGGATAGGAAAGGCAGCAGAATACAACAGACACCAGAATGGCAATATGTAAATCAATGGTTCTGCAACTGATGTGATTCTGCAATCTGTATATGGGGTAAAAATGGGAGCTCATATCCCACTTGAATCAAAGTGTGAAATATGATATATCAAGAACTATGTAATGTTTTGAACAACCTACAATAAAAATTAATAAAAAAAAATAAAACATACTTGATGAAATGTTTCATGCAGAAGAAAAAAAAATAAAGATGAAAAGCAGCACATGTTTGAATTACACTATTAGGAGTACTCAATTAAGGAGAATCAAGTCTGAATAAATTCTTAGAATAAATAAAAATGTTAAGAAATAAAAATAATATTTTTATAATAACATTGAATATAAATGGTCTAAACTCTTCAATTAAAAATTATAGATTGGAAGATTGAATTAAAAAACAAGACCCATATAATGTTTACAAAAAGAGTCACCTTAGAGACAAAGACATTTCCACACTGATGGGGAAAGCATGAGAAAAGGCATACAAATGGTAATGAAAAAAAGGCATGCAAATGGTAATGAAAATCAAGGAAGAGTAGCTACTCTCTTATCAGAAAAAGTGGACTTCAAGCCAAAATCAATCAGAAGAGACAAAGAAGGTCACTTCATACTGGTAAAGGCAATTATCCAATACCAACATACAATAATTATAAATATTTTTGTCCCAAACAATAGTACATCTACATACATTAAAAAAACAAATTCTCAATATTAAAAATCAAATACAAAATAAAATATTGAGTGATTTAAAACCACCTCTCTTATATGATAGATTATCAGACATCAACTCAAATTTCTTCAGAATTAAAACTACTATTAATCAAGTAAACATAACAGACATTCATAGAATAGTTCATCCATTGACTACCGAATTCACTTTCTTCTCAGCATCATATAGAACTCTTTTGTTTTGTCTCACTGCTCTTCTCACTGCTCTGACTAAAGAACCTGAACAGCACAATTGTAGAGGAGGAATAATTTATTTGAGCGCTCATGGTTTCAGACGTCCTAGTCTATAGAAGTCTTGCTCCATTCCTCAGGGCTCCAGATGAAGCTGAACATTATGATGAAGGAGTATGGCAGAGGGAAGGCTCTCATAGCATGATCAGAAAGAAGAGAGAGGTCTCCACTTGCCAAATACAAATATATACCCAAAGCCACATCCCAGTTCCCAACTCTTCCATCCACACCCTACCACTTCAGTTACCACTCAGTTAATTCCTATCAGGTGATTAATTCACTAATTGGGTTAAGATGCTCACAGTTCAATCATTTCTTCTCTGAAACTGTTAAGGTCTGTAAACAAGTCAGATTGGCACCTGTTATTTTGCCAGAGAAATGTTAGAGTCTGTAAACAAGTCTGGATGGTGCCATGCAAAATGCCAGAGGGAGTGGTTTGTGAAGTAACAAAAGCGAGCCATTAAGTGTGGAGATTCCTTATTGGTTGACTGCTGTATCTATTTTATGCTAATTAGATAAGCTGTGTAAAATGTATAAATATCGCTCAGATCCTACAATAAATGGCTTCCATTCCTGCTGTATCAAGGTACACAAGTCATTTCTCACCCCCCGGTTATTCTGCTGCAGCCGGACTGCGGCACAAAACTTCTTGCATCTTCTCACAGATGAGTTTTTGTGGGACACCTCAAACTCATCCAAACCATAACAGCTTTCTATTGTAAATAATATTTTAGGTCATAACACAAATCTTAGCAAGAACAAACAATTATAGAGAATGACTTGGATCCTATAATCCTATAGATTATAATGGAATTAAATTAGAAATTAATGATAAGATTAAAAAAAATTCTAACACCTAGAGATTAAATAAATAATACACTTGTGAATGCTGAATTGTTAGCAGAATAAATTGAGGAAGAAATGAAAAAATTCTTAGAAACAATGACATAAAACATGAATATCTCTGGAAAAGGGTGAAAGCACTTCTAAGAGAAAAATTTGCTAAGAGCCACAGCCAAGTAATATGATGCATGGCATTTTTGGTTGAAAGGTGATGCCAGCAAGCCATTGAGATGATATGATTATGTTAAGATTTGCATTCATATGGATATTGGACTCCTGCTATGGGACTCCTGGAGAGTTCCCATTGGTTGGGGAAGTGCGGTAGGAGGGAATTCTGGAGGAGGGACTTCCTGTTGGGACTGGGGGGGTGGTGAGGGGGAACGTCGCGTGGGTCAGTGGGCAATCTTCCAGGGAGCATACGGGGAATTAGCAGCAGTTTCAAAAATAAAGTTTGTTCCTGCCTGAGTGGCTTGTGATTTTGTGCCCAGCCAGACTGCAGCAAAATTTTATAGCACTGACTTATAAAATTAAACAGTAAAAGGATACAAAATAAAAAAAATATATGTAATATTAAACTTCAAGGCCCTAGGAAAAAAGCAAACTAACACCAAAATTATTAGAAGACAAAATCATTAAAATCAGAGGCAAAAAAAAATCAACAAAATTGAAAATTAAAAAACAATTCAAAGGATAAATGAAAAAATAGTTTGTGTTTTGAAAGGACAAACATTTGGCCAAACTAAGCAAAAGACAGAGGGAGAAGACACAAATTAACAAAATTAGAGATCAAAAAGAAAATATCACTACAGACACTACTGAAATACAGAGGATAATTAGAAATTATTTTGAAAATTTATACTGTAATAAGCTAGAAAATCTTGATAATATTGAAACATTTCTAGAGACTTTTGATCTATTCAAATTGAATCATGAGTAGATAGAAATTTTAAACAGATCAATATTGATAAGGGAAGAATATTAATAAGGGAAGAACACTGAAATCATCTCAGTTCACTTTCCTGTGTGCATATATACTATAGTGAGTCTCGCATTTATATATATCCACAAGCCACTGATTAAAACAACATCATAAGTAAATAGCAGAAAGATCAGTAGACTAAAGGGATGGGAAAGAGGTGGGGAGAAGAGGGAAAGAGGAGGTATTAGGGACTGAATTAGAGCAAATTATATTCTATGCTTTTATAATTAGGTCAAAATGAATCCTAATGTAATGCATAACTGAAAAGCACTAATAATATTTGCTGTTTTAAAACTGAAAGTTATATAAAAGTTGCAAGAACTGTCCATTGGACATCGTGCATTTGCTGATTTTCATCATTTTGACATGTTCACTATATTTTATCCTTTTTTGTCTCTTCCTTTCTCCCTCCATCAGTCTCTCCCACTCTCTCTATCTTCCACTCTCTTTCTTCCTCATCTGTCTGACACATTCATACTTTGGATAAACCATATTGACAATTACAGACATAATGTTCCACTATTTTTAAATAATCAATCCAGCTTGTGTCTCCAAAGAACAAGAACATTCTATCACAGTTCCATGGTAAAATAAATATATTAAGAAAATCTATCATGGGTTTAATAATTACATCTAATACACAATCTCTAATTTTTCAATTGTTCTAAAAGTACTCTTTAAATATTCTTTTCATTCAATGATAAAATTCAGGATCATTTATTTTATTTAGTTGCATGTGTCTTTAGCCAAAAACTGTTCCTATATTTTTTTCTTTTGTATCTCATGATGGTGTTATTTTTTGAAGACTGCATGGATTTGTCTTATTATTTTCTCATTATCAGATTTAGATCATGCATTTCTTTAAGAATCCCATAAAACTAATATTTTGTTTTGCCAACTACAAAATTCCAGAAGGTCACAATGTCTATGAGGCCCACAATTTTTGGGAGTTATTTTGAAATATTTGAGTAAGGTGTATCCTCCTTATCAACACATTAAGCAGCATGTAGAAATGTTCTGTACATATCATATCCTCATCAAATTTTACTTAGAATTATTATTTCTTACCTTAGTCAAGAATGAATAATGGCACAAGGAACTTTTTAAATCTACTATTCTCAAACTTAACTTTATTAATTAATTAATTAATTAATTAATTTACTTACTTACTTGTAATCATTATGGGTGCACTGTTATGTTTTCTATGTAAGGTGTCCCTCAAAACCTCATGTGTGAGACAATGCAAAAGGTTTCAGAGGTGAAATAATTAGGTTGTGAGAGCCTTAAACTAATCAGTGAAATGATCCCTGATGGGGATAACTGAGTGGTAACTGGAGGCAGGTGGGGTGTAGCTGGAAGAGGTGCAGCATTAGGGTTATGTCTTTGGAGCATATATTTGTATCTGACAAGGGAAGACACTCTCTCTCTCTCTCTCTCTCTCTCTCTCTCTGTCTCTCTCTCCCTCCCTCCCTCCCTCTCTCCCTCCCTCTTTCCTTCCCTCTTTTCCTCCTTCTGATCATCATGTGAGTTGCTTCCCTTTGCCACACTCTTCCACCATGATATAATGACTCAAATTGAGCCCAAAGGAATGAAGGCTATGGACTGAGACCTCTGAAACTATGAGCCCTCGAATAAACGTTTCCTGCTCTACAGTTGTTCTGGTTAGGTTTTTAGTTACAGTAGTGAACTGTATAAAACATGCACATTCAGTGGACTATAACCCGTTTTTTTGTTATAACTTTCATGCCAAAATTGCCCCTAAATAGGTCAGTTTGAGCAGCTTCAAAGTGACTCTGGCCTTTTTTTAATAGTTAATAAATACCCTCAGGTTTATTTAGAATATTCTCTGCCCAGTCTTTAAATTGATGATTTCTTCAAAAATTTCTTGTTCTTTTTAAGTGACAATGGTTTTGATAAGTAAAATATAATTTCTTGATGTGTTCCTTACTGTTGGGGTGGGAGGGTAGCATTGCACTTAGATCCTTCTAGCAAAGAAACTATAGTTAGGAAGGTTTGTAGGAAAATAAGTATATAGGTACATAGGTAGGATTGCTAAATAGAAAGAGAGATAGATCGATTGATAAATAGAGATAGGCTTTGAAAAATCGCATGTTTATACTGATATCTTTAATTGCACACTTACATATTTTATTTGATCCTATATTTGTGTCTGTTTTTTGTATCTCTTTTCTCATAAAATGATTACTGATCTATCATAATATCATATCTTTATTTAGCATATATTAACTTGTCTGCTTAATTTTAAATTATGCCTAATCCTTCTGTATGAAAGGAATTCACATCACAGGTCTCAACTGCTATCATCATTAAGGTCTGTTTATAAGCTTAGCCTTGTCTAGTGTTTGGGAACTTCCAGTTTGAAAGCATTTGAATCCCCCTAACTGATATGTTTCTCATTGTGTTTATACCATGGGGCAGGCGATATGGCTGAGACTAAACATGTTCTTTTTCTTGTAGGAGTCTGAAATTTTTGTACATATACCAGATTTAGGCTGTCTATGTAATAATTCTCAATGAAAACTGTTTGCAATGATCCTGCTACAAGTTTACTGATTGAAAGCATTTTACATGTTTCATTTTTGAAATGACTAAGCATATCCTCTGTCATTCTATTGGTAAAGGACCCTTAGAAAATTATGTCACATTTCCCCAGATTTTACTCCAGATTTTTCTCTGTTGATTTTGTTCTATATCCCTTCTTTGTGTAAGAGATGATGGTTGTGGATATAACTAGGTGTTGTGTCTGTGGTTACCTTTAAGAATTATCAAAACTGCAGGGAACCCTGAGGACCTCCAACACAACTATAATAAAAAATAAATCTAAGGAGAATTTAATAGTTACATTTTTTTTCTCTCATTAGACTGAAAGTAATTAGTTAGAAAGTATTTTTTTTTTTTACTTTTCATTTCAAAATTACAAAGAGTAATGTAGTTCCATACGTCTTGTACCAAATTTCTTCCAGTGGTTTTATTTTACAGAACTATCATACAATGTAAATAGAAGGAAACTGACATTAGCATAATGTGAGTAAAATTCTGTACTATTTCATTACATACTTGGATTCATGTAATCATGATGACAATATTCATATAAAGCTATTTCCCCAACACAAAGGTTCACTACAGGCTGCACATTTATAGCCATATCCCTCCTCCTTACCATCATCCCTATCACTGCAAGCAATGGTGTTTCCATCTCTGTGATATTTTCATTATAAGAATGTTATGTAGATGGAGTCATACAGTGAGTGACCTTGTAAATTGACTTTTTTACACGGAATAATTCAGATGAGATTAAATAAGTTATTGCCTATATTAACAGCCCACTCCTTTTTAAAAAATTAACAACCTTTATTTTTATGTAGTTTTATGTTCACAGAAAAATTATGAAGAATGTATGGAGAATTTCTATATACCTCTATTTTAGTCAGACTTATTTATTTATTTTTTTCATGCTGTGACCAATGGACCTGACAAGAACAATTTTAGATGAGGAAAAGATATTTTGAGACTCATAATTTTAGAAGTCTCTGTCCATAAACAGCCAGCTCCATACCTAAGGTCTTGAGGTGAGGCAGAACAGCATGGTAGAAGAGTGTGTTGGAGGGAAGCATCTAGGAATATGACAAAAGAAAGTAGGTATAGGGAGCCTCCACTCAACAGATACAAAACATACTCCAAATGGATTCACCTCATGACTCACATTATTCAGCCACACCCTACCTGCCTTCAGTTGCCATTCAATTAATCCCTATCAGATTAATTTACTGATTGGGGGGCTGGGATGTGGCTCAAGCAGTAACACGCTCACCTGGCATGCTCCGGGCACTGGGTTTGGTCCTCAGCACCACATAAACATAAAATAAAGATGTTGTGTCCACCGAAAACTGAAAAGTAAATATTAAAAAGTTTTTTTTCTCTCTCTCTCTCTTAAAAAAATTACTGATTGGATTAGGTCTCTTATAATCCAATCATTTCACCTCCAAATCTTCTTGATTGTGTCACACATGGAAATTTGGGGGATATCTCACATCCAAACTATAGCAACCCATTTCCCCCAAAACTCACAAAAATTCCCCACTATCAATAGCATGAGCCACAGGGTATATTTATAAAAATAAATAAACCTACATTGACAAATTATTATTATCCAAACTATGCATTTCACATTAGGACTCACTCTTCATATTGTACATTCTGTGTTTTAACAATGGTATAATGATAAGTGCCATCATTGTGCTATCATATAAAGAGTTTTACTGCCCTAAAAATTCTCTATGCTCTTCCTATTCATCCCTTTTTTCACCCCTAACTCATGGCAACTGCTGATCTTTTTATTCTCTCCATATTTGTAAATTTTACAGAATATCATGTAGATGGAGTTATATAGATGTGACTTATTGCATTGAATTCTTTCACTTAGTGTTAGGCATATACGTTTCCTGCATGTCTTTTCATGGCATTTTTGCTTATTTTACTTTATTGCTAATGACTGTAAGTATTTATTTTCCATTTACGTACTGCAGCATACCTTGGTTGCTAATAAGTATTGGTAGTCATGCATAAAGCTGCTTTATCCATGTGCAGGTTTTGGGAAATAAAATTCGAGTTCATTTGAGTAAAATATCAAGCAGTGTCTTTTGATAAGAGTATGTCTAGTTTTGTAGGAACGGTCAAACCATCTTCAGAAGGCACTGTACCATTTTGCCTTCCCACTTATTAGCAATTAATGAGAGACATTTTTGCTCCAAATTCTTGCTGTTATTTAGTGTAGTCAGTGTTCTGGACTTTGTCCACATAGTTGTGTGTAGTTGTATCTCATCATTAGAATTTGCTATTCCCTAATAACATAAGTTGTTGAGCATTTCACATCTTATTTACAATATCTATATCTTCTTTTGTGAGGTGTTTACTCATGTCTCTGGATCATTTTTCAAAAAAATGGACTGTATATTTATTTATAACAAGGGAACATCATGAATGTAGAAGGCAGACTGTTAGTGTACAGGAAGGGGACCAGAAAGAGGGATGTGGGGGGAAATAATGTGGAGTGAAATTGGTCAAAATGTGTTATATGCATGTATGCACAATGAAACTCATGTATGCCCAATGAAACTCACTATACTGAATGGTTAAAATGCAACAATAAGCAAAGAAGAAAAAATGAGTTATATTTTAAGAGTTCTTTGTATTTTTTGGATAAGTCTCCTTTACCAGGCATATTTTTTCAAATATTTTCCAAGTCTGTGGCTCATCATTTTTATTTTCTTACAATGTGAATGTCCAGTTGTCCCTGCTCTCTGTGTTGAAAAGACTGTCCATTTCCACTGTATTACCTTTTCTCTTTCATTAAAGATCAGTTGACTGTATTTATATGGTCTGTTGCCATGGTCTTTATTCTCTTTCACTGACCTCTTGGTTCTATTGCCAGTACCAGTTACAATTTAGATTTGAGGTGTCCCCCAAAACCACATGTGTGTGACAATGAATGAAGGTTTAGAGCTGAAATGATTAGATTATGAGAGCATTAACTTAATCAGTGCATTAATCCTCTGGTAGGGGTTAACTGAGTGGCAACTGAGAGCAGGTAGGGTGTAGCTGGAGAAGGTTGGTCCCTGGGGTCTTGACTTTGGGGTATATATTTGGTGACCTGAGCTTAGCTTTCTGCTTCCTGGTACCCTGTCTTCAGTTGCTTTCCTCTGCTCCACTCTTCTACTCTGATGTTCTGCCTCACCTTGGCCCCGAGGAGTGGAGCCAGCTTCTATGAACTGATACGTCAGAAACTGTGAGCTCTAAAATAAACCTTTCCTCCTCTAATTGTTCTTGTTAGGTGATAAGACACACACACACACACACACACACACACACACACACACACACATACACACACAAAAAAAAAAGAAAGAAAGAAAAACTGACTAAAAAGATAGCACACTGTCTTAATTGGTATATATTTACATGAAGTACTTAAATCATATAGTGTCATTGTTCCAGTTTTGTTATTTTCTGTCAATGTTGAGTGTACTACTCTGGCTGGGTCTTTTGCTGGTCTGTAAACACTTTAGAATCAGTTTTTTTTTTGATGTATGCAAAATAACTCATTGGAAAATGGGTTGAAATTGTGTAAAATCTACAGATCAAATTGGAAATAACTGACATCTTGATAATGCTGAATCTACCTTTCCATAAAGGTAGAATATTTCTCCTTTTATTTAGTTCTTTTTGACATTTTTATCATAGTTTCATAGTTCTTCTCATATTGCTGCCATATTTATTTTGTTTTTCACAAAATACAATTATGCCTTAGCTCTGTACCTGGGTATTTCATTGGGAAGATTTGCTAATACAAAAAAATAATTAGATAATTAATTTTTATATATTAATCTTTTATCAAGTAGCTTTGTCATAATTACTTATTAATTCAAGGAGTTTTTCATCTATATTTTACAGAGATATACAGAGATGATCATGTCTAAAGCTTCTTTACCAATCATTAAGCCCCAAATTATTTCTCCTAATTTTTTTCTTAAAGTATTATAGTTGTTGCTTTCCACTTAAGTCTGTTATCCATTTAGAGTTAGTTTGTGTATAAAGTATAAGCCCAGGTTGAGGTTTATTTTCTTCTTAGCAGATATTCAATTTCTTTAGGACTATTTGTTGAAAAAGCTACACCTACTTTATTGAATTGTATTTGCACCTTTCTTACAAATCAGTTTGCTCTTAATGTACTGGTGGCATCTCTTTCTAGGCTCTCCATTCTCCTTCATTGATATGTCTATCCTTCCCCATTAACACGTAGTCTTGAGTACAATTGCTATATAATGTCTTAAAACCGCGGAAGATGTTTACTATTTTGTTCTTTTCCACTCTTTTTAAATATTTTATTTCCTTTTCTTTTTCACATAAATTTTGGAGTATACCTGTAAATACAATACACAAATATTACATTTTTCATAGGAATTACTATGAATTTCACCATTTTTAAGCACACATGCAAGCGTGCACACACACACACACACACGTATATATGTATTTCTTAAGTCATTCTCAATCATTCTTTTATCCAGACCTCAAACATAAACTTAAATGCTTTTCAAATGTGGGGTGATTGGAATCAAGAATGAATATCCTCTACAATGAATACAGAACACTAAAGAAATAAATTGAAGAAGACCTTAGTGGATGAAAAGATCTCAGATAGGCAGAATTAATAGTCAAAATGGCCATACTACCAAAAGCGTTATTCCTATTTAAATCCCAATGACATTTCTTCATAGAAATAGAAAAGGCAATCATGAAATTTATTTGGAAAAATAAGAGAGCCAGAATAGCCAAAGCAATCCTTAGTAAGAAAAGTGAAGTAGGAGGCATCACAATACCAGACCTTAAATTATACTACAGAATCATAGTCACAATAATGGCATGGTACTGGCACCAAAACCAATATGTAGACCAATGGTACAGAATAGAAGACACAGAGAGAAACCCATATAAATACAATTATCTCATACTAACATCCTTAACAAATGGTGCTGAAAATCCATATGTAGCAAAATGAAACTAAACCTCTATCTTTCATGCCTCACAAAAGTTAACTCAAAGTTGATCAAAGAATTAGGCACTAGAGCGTAGACCCTGTGCTTAATAGAAGAAAAATAGGTCCAACTCTTCATCATGTTGACTTCGGACATGACTTACTTAACAAGATTCCTAAAGCTCAAGAAGTAAAATTAAGAATCAATAAATGGGATGCAATCAAACCAAAAATCTTCTTTACAGCAAAGGAAACAATAATGTGAGGAGAACCTACAAAATGAGAGAAAATCTTTACCCCACACACCTCAGATAGAGCATTAATCTCCAGGCTATATGAAGAACTCAAAAAACATCTCTCTCTCTCTCTCTCTCTCTCTCTCTCTCTCTCTCTCACACACACACACACACACACACACACACATCCAATCAATAAACGGGCTAAGGAACTGAACAGACATTTCAGAAAATAAGAAATACAATTGATCAACAAATATATGAAAAAAATATTCAACATCTCCAGCAACTGGAGAAATGCAAATCACTGAGATTGAATTTCACTTCAGTTGAAATGGCACTTATCAAGAACACAAGTGATGATAAATGTTGCTGAGGATGTACATTGCTGTTGGGATTGCAAATTGGGGCAAAGGCTCTGGAAAGCAGTATGGTAATTCCTCAGAAAACTTATAATGGAATCATAATTTGACTCAGCTATCCCACTCTTCAGTTTATACCCAAAGGCTTTAAAATCAGCATACTACAGTGATGCCGCCACATCATGTTCATAACAGCTCAACTCACAGTAGCTACACTATGGTACCAACCTAGGTGTCCTTCAACAGATGAATGGATAAAGAAAATGTGGTATATATACCTAACAGAATATTGCTCAGCCTTAAAGAAGAATAAAATTATGGCATTTTTCAGTAAGTGGATGGAACTGGAGAATATTATTCTATGTAAAATAAGTCAATCACAAAGAACCAAAGGCTGAATGTTTTATCTGATATGCAGAGGCTAATTCACAATGGAGTGGGGATGAATAGATGTATTTTGGACTAGACAGAGGGAGTGAAGGGAAGGGAGGGAACATAGGAGTAGGAACGATAGTATAATGAATTGGAATTATTACCCTATGTGCATATATAATTACACAACCTGTGTAACTCTTCAATATACAACCAGGAGAATGAAAGGTTACATTCTATTTATGTATTACATGTCAAAATTCATTCTACTGTCATGTATAACTACTTAGAACAAATAAAATAATTAAAAGTAAAAAAAATGATAATTTATATATATGACTTGTAAAAAGCCCATTAAGAGGGAATTCTTTCTCTTTTAACTTCCATGTAACAGAAGCACCTCAGCCTTTTGTAAGAAAATGTAGAATCAAATAGAAAAACACTTTATGGTGGGTTACAACACGAAGAAAGACCTTGAAAAATAATTGGGTATCTGCTTTAAAATCCATGTGTTTTAATCTGGCTGATTAGAATGTCCAAATTAAGTTTAAGTGATTGATAAATAAATAATTAGGCATGTTATGGTTTTGGTGTGGTGTTCCAAAAAAGCTTACATGTGAGACAATGCAAGAAGGTTTGGAGGAGAAATGATTGGGTTATAGCCTTAACCTTATCAGTGGATTATCCTATGGGATCAACAAAGTGTTAAGTGGAAGCAGGTGGGTGTGGCTGGAGGAAGTGGTTTGTTGGTGGTGTAGACTTCTCTCTCTCTGCTTTGTGATCATCATGTGAGCTGCTTCCCTCTCCCACACTCTTCCGCCATGAAGTTCAGCCTAACCTTGAGCCCCGAGGAATGAAGTCAGCTGTCTATGGATTGAGACCTCTGAAATAGTGAATCCCCCCCAAAATTTTTCCTTCTCAACAATTTATGCTGGTCTGGTGTTTTAGTCACAGCAGTGAAAAAGGTGACTAAAACAAGGCAGAAGAAAAATGTGTGCTCTGTAAGAAGTTATCTGAGTGGCAATATGGTTAATAATGTTCAGGCAGAAAAATTTCATGTACCCAGACTGAGACATGAAAGGTGAGAACAAAAATATAGGAACCTGATACAGAACAGGGCTTTCTGTTGAAGGATTTAAAATTAAGTGTATCTGGAAGATAATTTTAAAAGGAAGGAGTTATCTGGTATGAAATTTGGAGTGTAGGAAAAAATGAGATGAAAATTTCAAATTAATAATTATGACAGTGAAATAAATGACATTGTTTCAGTTTCTTGAATATAATGATAATACTTCTATTGTGTTTTTAAATATGATGATAATTTTGGGGATAAAACACATATGTTTAATAAAATTAATAAGATTTCAATGTTGGATTAATGAAAAAAAGCTATCCTTTCTCGTTATATAAAGACATAAAATTTCAGAAATTGTTCTTGAGATTTTCCTCAGCTATTCAGAATCTGTTGGAAAATTTTATTTATTTTCCATTTTGATCCACTAATATATAAACTTGTATATAATTACAAATATACACATTAACATGCATGCGTCCCCTTCTGCATATATGTGTGTATGTGTGTGTGTGTGTGTGTGTGTGTGTGTGTGTTCCGATATTCCTACATATCACTGAAGTTTAACATTCTTTCCTGGTATATATTTTTCTAAATCCACACTCTTAGGCATTTCAATTTGAACCATCTTATCGTGTGATATCTTATTTTCTTCCTCTGCTTCTTTGTGCTTCTTAAATACCAAAATTAATTTTTTTCTAAAAGCTTAATCTCTCATTTCAATACTTCTGCATTCTATGTTATATAATCTTCCAAAACTTAAAAAATAACAATGTCTGGATTTTTATTATTTCTTATTAGTTTATATTGGAAACAAATTCTTTGGGTTATTCTCCTTAAAGCCAAATACATTCCTGGCTCTCAAACCAGGTTACTCAATAGCCTAACAAGTGTTTGAATGTCCCTGAAGATGATACCTTGTGTATTTCCTCAACAGTAGTGGGAACAAAGTAATATAGAATTCATCCTACTGTTAAAATATTTTTAAAGATTTTTATCCATGAATATTTAGAGATACTGTGTTTCTCTACAATAAATAATTTCTATAAAAATGTGACTAAAGCTTTTACCAGTAATAATACTATGAATATATTTTTATTGTATCATGCCTAATTGTGTTTATAAATGTACAAAATGTACATTTTTATATCCTTTTCAAGGGGTGAGGTCAATTTCAACAAAATGGGTGGCACTGATTGTTCTTAGACATTTTCTGAGTAACTTGAACTATTCTGGACTTCTGAGAAACCATTGCAATATAGCCTAACAATTGCCTGAAGTATGAGGCCCAGGACAGTACAAGTTCTCACATGGAACTGAGATTAGAAGTCTTTTAACATCTGGAAAGAAAAGTTTAACAGAAGATAACACAACATCATGATAACAAATAATTTGTAAAAAAAAAAAATAGCTATATCTGTTTGTTGGTTTGTTTATATTTTTTTTTCTTATACAATGAGAATATCATCTAACCTCCCATTTATTCCAAGGAAAAAAGGTTAAACCCACTGAAAAAATATTTATGTCTCCAAGGAGTAGAACTAGTGCATATTCTATTGTACCAGTGCAGAATTTCTGGTTTTAAAAATGTACTGTATTTAAAATACAAGGAATGAGGGAAAATTGGGTGAAGGGTACACACGAGCTCTCTGCACTATTTCTGAGTTTCCTCTGAATCAATAGTTATTTCAAAAGAAAAATTATATTCCTCTTTTTACTTAAACATTTTATCAGGATAACTATTTAAAAACATATATTTTTGTGTATATTTCTTTGTGATCCATGCTAAGTTATACAAAACTTTTTTTACAGTAATTTTTACTTTGCATAAGATTTTTTTTAAATTAAAAATTTCTGGAATTTTAATTGGAATGTGTTATTATTACATAAGAAAGGTAAAAAATTAAAAAAAAAACTAGTTACCTTAAAAGCATTGGAACTATTTTGAAAATAATCTTACTCATGGATCAATATGAGATTCAATAAGGCTTACATAAGACAAATAAATCAGAAGTTACTCTCATTCTTTATGTCTTTGTTTATTATGATTCTAAAACAAAGATACTATAAAATTAATTAAGTGCTAATATTTAGCTTTTCTATGTTTTGCCCATATTATTAAACTATTTTAGGAACTTCTCAAAAAGTTATATTATGTAAATTTCTAATTATCTCCAGTATAAAGAATATAAATATTTTCTTTTTTTTAATTTTTGGTTATAGATGGACACAATACCTGTATTTTATTTATTTTTTTATGTGGTGCTGAGGATGAAACCCAGTGCCTCACATGTGCGGGGCAAGTATATTAGTTTATATAGACTAACATATACATTTAATATATAATTTATATATATTTAAACTAATTCAGAATGTGGAAGCTCTATATGTGTAAGACTATATTCAAACAAATCCCTCACTCTATTTCAGGTTTTCAAATTATAATTGGTGATAAAATCCAATCAGTGGTAAAATATGAATCTTTTAAAATATACCAGGGAACATTATAAATTCCAAATATACCTCATAAGATAATGAATTTTACTGAAGTGTGATAATTATGCATTCAGTTATAAAAATGCATCTTTCCCCTCTAATAAGATGATTAATATGTTAAATTTTACTATCTTTCTAATTGTAATAGTGGTCAAATGTACTATGTTTGAAAAATTAAAGAATAGAGAATGAAATCCACCTATGAACTTTAATTTTTTGAAATTATATTAGTATTATAATAAAAATAAAACTCAAAAAATTTAACATTTATTAAATGTCAGGATCACTGCTAAATGTTTAACTTGCATTAACTTATTTTATTCTCCTTATATTTCCTAGAGCATGTATTCTTATAGTTCTTTTTAATAAATGGGTATAATCATTGGTGTAAAAAAGGAAATATTCCATTTTTTTAATATTTAGGTTACAATAAGTAGCTGAAGTCAAATATTAGGTTTTAATTCACTGTACACTGCTGTGTTACAAAACAAATTTTAAAAATAGAAAACTGAACTCTAAGTGCAGAATATCAAAGGTTTAAAAAAAGGCAATTCATGGTTACATGTGTATGCAGAGAGAAACAATTTTATCTCTTTTACCTAGAGGACAAGTAAGTCACTTTAAGTAAACTTGTTAATTTTGAATCATTGTTTTCCAGTGAATGGTGATACCACATCATCTTTTTTCCTTACAGAGTTTTTCCATAATCATATATTTTTTAATAAAGTGAAGTTTAAAGGTTACCTCATACTAAAGAGGTAAGTTGATTAATTATACTAAGGTATGCTATTCACCCTATATGTTATATTTAAATTTTAAAGTTTACCTGATGGGAAAAAATTGCCAATTTTACCCCTAGGCAAGTTGATGCATTAATTAAATGAAAGCATTTGTTTGTTTAATCATTTTGACTCATATTTTCTATTTTTCCTAGTGCCCTCATTTTATAGGCCTTTGTAACATGTAAGCAAACAAAACCAAAATTTTCTGACTCCATGTAGGCCACATTTCTGTGGGGCAGGGTAGATGGAACAAATAATAAAATTCAAAAGTATATTAGTAGGTGCTAATTGACAAGGAGAAAAATAAAATTAGAGCAACTTAAGAGAACTTAATGATGCAGAGGATGCTGGAGGCAGTGATACATGCCTGTAATCCCAGCATCTGTGGAGGCTGAGGCAGGAGGATTGGAATTTCAAAAACAGCCTCATTACTTGAGCTAGTCCCTAAGCAACTTAGCGACACACTGCCTGAAAACAATACATAAAAAAGGGTTGGGGATGTGGCTCAGTAGTTAAGTGCCCTAGAGTTCAATCCCCAGTACCCCAAAATAAATAAACAAACAAGCAATCAATGTAGGGGAAGGCCAGGTTGCAGTATTTAATATTGTGGTCAGATTCAACCTCATTGAAAGGGTACATTCAAGCAAGACATAAGGAAAAGGGCAAATTAGCCAAGTAGATGTGTAAGGGAAGAACACTCTAGAAGAAGAAACAGATGTAGCAAGACTGAAAGTGGGAGTTTCCTGGTTTATTTGAAATACAACAAGGAGGGTGGTGTGCCAAGAGCTGGGAACAGGGCCTAATGTAAATGCAATAGGTGATTAATGGAAAAGCTGATTATATAAGGTCTTATAAAGCATGTTGAGGACAAATGCTTTTAGCTTTGAAATAAATGGGGAGTCACTACAGCACTGTGAATAGAGGGGTGGCAAGATCACTTTAGGTTTAAAGGGATTATTCTCCCTGCTTTCTTGGTACCTGATGTGTATGGAGTGGAGATGCTGTGCACAGAGTGGTGAAGGACTTGTTTGAATACACTTGCATTTACTCAGGTGAGAGATGTCAATAGCTAAAATGAATAAAGAAGTTAAGACAAATGTGCATAGAAGAGCAAGATAGTTGTGTTAAATGCTGGGGTTTAAGATTATAAAACAGGATGAAGAGAGCTAACTGATCTTAGTCGTATATTGCATATCATTAATACTCATACTTTTAAGCTTAAATTAGTTTGAATTTTTCATTTTGAAAAAGAATCATATCTTAAACATGTAATGGTTTAGAGAATACTTTATCTGATTATACATTTTGTAGAATCACATTGGTCATACAGTCACATACATACATAAAGTAATAATATGTTTCATTCTACTATCTTTCTTATCCTCACATACCCTGTCTTCCCCTCCTTTCACCTCCTCTACCTAATCTAAGGTAATTATATTATTATTTTTATTTGCATTACAATTCTTAATACACATATATACCACATTTTTTGTATCTATGTTTGTATATAAAGTATGTTGACACCCAATTCAAGTCTTCATACATGCACTTTGTATAGTGATGCAATTATAACCCATCTATGTATGATATATCAAAGTATATAAGTGCATTATACTGCATGTATAACTAATTAAAACAAATAAAAAATTTTAAAAAATAATACTTTATCAAACTAAAAATCATACTTGTAGGGCTGGGGATATACCTCAGTGTTAGAGGGCTTGCCTAGCATGCATGGGGCCCTGGGTTTGATTCATTGAAAAAAAAATCCAACACACACACACACACACACACACACACAAAAAAAAAAAAAAAAAAAAAAAAACAAAAAAAAACAAAAAAAAAACACTTGTAAAAAGAAAATATTTGCAATGTCCTATTTCTGCACATAGGATATTTTTTGAAGTTATCCCCTCCAAAATATAAAAATTTTAATACAGGACATTTACTTTGGAACATGAAAAATAGTTCCTAGGACCAGTGATTTCATGACATATAAAAGTATAAATGATAGTCATTGCTAACAAGATCCCTAATTGAATGAGGTAATTTCCAGGATTTATTTTCATATTAAATAAAATATATGTTGTACCATGTTTTATTTTTATCTTATACACAGAATTTCCAGATTATGTTCCATGATTCAAAGACAGCATGACTCTTTGTTCTCAGATTGATAGAGTAAATAAAACACCTGGAAATACAATTCAAAATTGACATCAAGTATGGAAAAATATTCCTTGTATTAAATATCTTTTCTATTAAACTTTTATAAAGGCCAAGTGTAGAATGAGGCAAATATAATTAGATTGGAGTCATTAAATCAATAACAATTCATTGGCAAATGTAATAATGTGAGAAAATTTTAATGTAAAAATTTTCATTAGAAAGACTTTTTATTTTAGGAGCCATAATACACACACTTAAAATAAGATTTAAAAACATCAAATGACTAATGGAGTAATGATGAAAAATGTAGTTACATTTGAATGCATTCATTATGCTGCAGGTGTGGATTTCAGAGTATACTAGAATCACTAAAGTGACATTCCGGTTCATTCTGAGTCAATAAGAAAAAGCTATTTAACTTGACAAAAATATTTGTCAATATTCAAAGAATAGGATAAAACTGTAGAGACACAGCTTCCTCTTTTGAAACAAATATTATTTCAGTATGTTCAGATCCACAGGATAAATCTCTCCAAGATTTCCTTCCAAACTATATTTAGATGTGAAAAAGGCCAGTTATGTCCAAGAAACTACAGTAAACTCTCTTCCATTAACCATGCAAAGCACTGTGGTTTCAGAAGAGAGGATAAAAACCAAAAGCATATTTTTATTAACCAGTGCTGCATAATCTTTTTGTTAATAGTAAAACATTTTCAGTATATAGTGTTTTATGCTTATTATGTGCATCTTCAATTTTTGGATAGAAATGTTTATTTTATTGTTATTTCTAACAGAACCTGTGCTCAGGTTTGTTTTTTTTGTTTTTTTCCTGGCCAAAGCTTTCACTGTTGTTGATTCTTTGTTATTTGGGATTTTTTTTTTAATTTAATTGTTTTGGTGTCCGATGTTAGTCTACACCATCTTTTCCCCAGCAGAATATACTTAATATCTTAGAATATGCTTATTTCATACGCCAAGGTAACATTTACAATAGACATCCACTTGAAGAGTTAAAAATTCACTTTCGTTGAAGAGACAAGTGATAGGAAATTTTATCCCAGATCTGTACCTGTACTTCTCAATGATACAGTTTACTTAAATCTTTAGTTTTCTCCCTGGGAGTCATTTATAAACTTCATGTATCAATAACAGAAGCCAGCATAATGGAAGCCCCACCTTGTGTCCTACCTGCAACCTTCACAATCAGTCTCCCTCTCCTTCCCTTTCACCTTCGACCTCTCACTTTTTCCTTCCTCTTTATCTGCTCTTAATGAAAATATGAAACATTAATTCTTCCTAACCTTCCTTTCAAACCTGATTTCTACCAATCAGGCTCTTCGTATAGTTCGTATTTTGTTAATTCTCAGAATCCCCTCTTTGGTTCAACATGCTCATGCTTACTCATTTGAAATAATTCTTATTAAAATACTAATAAGCATTTTTTTGATGTGTATAAAATGTTTCCATTGGATTTCAATTCAATGTAGATATAATGAGGGAAGCAAGTATCTGGTGTTTCCTTTGGCAGTTAATGACTGCTCTGTGAAAAACAATCAATTAGAACACTCAGGGGCAAGACTAGGAGCAGAAGGCTGAAGAGGAAAGTGTCAGAGCACAACAGGAGGGAGTGATAGTGCCTTTGACTTGTGTATTAGGTATGGTTATTTTTAACAATTAGATTGATGCTGTATTTTGGAAAAAGCACGATCATGATTTGATAAACTGAGCAGTATGGGTGGAAGAAAAAATCACCTCTATTCTTTTTTTCGATTTTTTTGACATGTATAGGGAAATGTAAAACAAGTGGCTGGATATGAGTATGAAATACCAGAGCAGACAGTAGAAATATAGCTGTATAGTCAGCAAACAAAGATATGCCAAGGAATGTGACTGAAGGAGCTCACCTAAGGAGAAACTGCATTGTGTTCCACAAGATGTAAATCATAGCTATTCTTGATAAGACATATTTTAGGAGAGTAGAAGGATGGAGCCTCCCTGGTATCAGTTAGGGAAATCATGAGAAGAGGGACATTGATGAGAGCAAAATATAGATGTGGAGTTATGTATAAGAAACGTAAGTTTCCTTTTGGAATGCAACTTTTATTCTATTTGAGGAAAAAGGACACCAATAATTGATTAAATACTTTTAAATTATTGTAAGTGTTATTAAAAAAAACAGTGGAACAAAACTGAAGGAAATTAGCATTTTGAAATGGGAGAAAGCATCAATGAAGATGTGACATTTAAGCTAGCAACAGACTGGGCGAGAGGGAACTGACCTTGGCCATATGTTTCCTTGATCACATTCCCTGCCAGTTGCTGTATGTTCCCTGCCCAGGGGAATAATTTTAAGCATATTCAGATGAAGTATAATTGGGAAGAGTAGATACACTTTCTTGAATAAACCTTTCCTATATTCAAGATAAAAAACTGTAATATAATTTTAATTTAATTTTTTTCTGATAGAACTATTCGTGTCTTATGAAACTGATAACTTGAGAACACATACTGTTTCAGAACACATGTAACAGTGTGTATAAAGTGTTGGACACTCAGAGATTACTAATATAGAATGTTTAATTACACATTATGTTTAGAATTCTTAACAGTAGGTTACTCCTTGCACAATATGTTCACTCAAGCACCTGGGGATGACTATTGAGAAAAGGACATAAAGTGTATATATATATATATATATATATATATTTGCCAGGCTATAATATTTTCTTTAACAGGGAAATTGAATACCCTGTGTCACCATTGCAATGGCCAAACTAAATTTGTCCCTGACCTCAACTGTTCATCAGATATGATGAAAGTTGCCTTGTGAAGTTATACAAAGTTGTAATAAGGCCTTTCAGATTATACTACCTTAACTTATCTCTTATGCTAGTAATAATTGTATGCCTCTTTTGCCATAAGTATTTTTATAAAGGACATAACAATTTCACCATTAAAAACACATGATTTTACTTCTAAGCTACTAACTAATATGTGAAAGCTGCATCAAAACTCCTATGTGAGTCATCAATTCCCACTATTAGGATAAGAAATTAAAAGTAGAGTTAGGGCATATTATAATGAATAAACCTAATGGATAGAACATTGTATAGTTTATTTCTCAATCATGAATATTCTAGATTGGTAGTTGCTTTTTCCTAAGGGATAATTAATTTTGTTATATATTGTGATTTGCCATAATGTGTCTTCTAATATCATAATATTGATCTGCACCCAGATGGCAGTTAGGCAAAGAGATGGTGTAGAAGCACATCTGCTTAATAGTGTCACCCATTGGTTCTGCTCATGGTCCAAGACTGCTCATGCCTCGTGGACTAACCCTTTAGAAGAGGGTTGGGAATTGAAAACCTTACCTTTTACTGTATACGAAAAATCATTCACAATGAGCCATAAATTACAAAGCCCTTAAAAGTAAATATTGAAGACTATTGCCATGACTTGATGTATGCAAAAATTTTAAAAACCAAAGATAGGTCACAGAAAAAATAATCATACAAAACTGATAAAGACTTCTTAAATATCGTATACTTCTGTCCATGAAAATGCATCATGAAAAAATGAATTTGCAAAGCACAGTCTGAAATAAAATATTTCCAAAATACATATCTGAGCAAGTATTGGAATCCAGGATATATAAAGAATTTCTACAAATTAATTTTAAAAATTGAAAATGAGGAAAATGTGTGAACATACACTTAAGAAATAAATTTAAAAAGAAAAAGCAACCCTTGATTGGTGGAGCTCAGTGGTAGAGCACTTACCTAGCAGGCACATGCCCTGGGTTCAGTCCCCAACAAAACTTTCTCTCTCCCTCTCTCTCTCTCTCTCTCTCTCTCTCTCTCTCTCTCAATAAAAATGAAATAAATAAAAACAAGCACTTGAATTATAATTCCTCAGGGAATTATAATTCAAAACCTTGGTAAGATAGAACTACCTAACCCCTAAAACAAGTATAATTTAAAAAGTCCTAAAGCACCCAATGTTGCCAAGGATTGGAGAATATGAACTCTTATCCACATTCTATGGGACTGTAAGTAACATCATGCACTTTTTTGTAACAGAAATTTGACATTTTCTTATAAAACTAGTCATGCATGTATTCTGTGACCCACAAATTATCCTTATTAGTTTATTTACCAAAGAGAACTGAAAATATACAGAAAAAGCCTTATATAAAAATGTCTGTAGCTATTTTTATGGTAAATAGCCAAAACTAAAAGGAGTCCAGGTGACCATCAAAAGAAATGGCTACACAGCATTTTTTATTGATAAAAATGAATTCTGCTGACAGGAGGAGGAAAATTCTGATATATACAAAACCATGAAAAGATCTCTAAATGTGTTTTTTGAAAGAATACATAATGACTGTATCCTATATAATTCAAATAATATGATTTTCTAAAATCAGCAAATCTAGCCAATGGTGAAAAATCAGAAGTTATCTAAAAGATAGGGGAAAGACTGAAGGAGCTCGAGATGCCTCACTGAGGATAATATTTTATATCTCAGTAAAGATTTGTGGTTACAAACATGAATGTACCTGTCAAAACTCAGTGAATTTATGCACTTGCTTATATGCAAGTTTTACATACAAAGGAAAAATACCTTAAAATTTTACCATTTCCATTTTAATGATTTCCATGTAGATATTTAATTGGTTGATTCCTTGATAAATATAACTTGTTAGAAAAAATCAGGCATCAATAATGACAATATAAGATCAAATATTTGGTCAATATATGATTAAACAAATATTAAAATAAAGCAAAGTAATAATGATTGTGAATATATAAGTAATCACTATAAAACTCTTTCAACTGTGCTATACATTTAAAAATTTTTCATAATAAAATGTTAGAAATAATTTCTTATATACATTTATAGCCTCATGCTTGCTTGTTTAAACATGACTCTCAGTTAAAATGAGAATTTTTGCATAAATTAGAAGTCTTTGTATCCAGTTACACCTTCATATTTGTATTAATGAGAAAAAAATGACACAAAAACATTGTTGATGTTAGGTTTTTGTGCTTGTTAGATAATTTTTAAAAGAGTCTATTTTACTTGCACCTTTTATTATTCTTTTAAAATGTTTTTCTCATGTCATTTTCTAATTGAATCTCAAAGGCACTGAATAGATACTTAATATCTTAGACTCTAAGGTCTTTAATTTGCTTCTTTATATCCATAAATATTCATAATATGATTATTTCATAAGTTCACCTAAATGTTATTGAATTTTCCAAATTTTCCATTAGAACAACACAGATGTGGGAAATCACTATGGTAAAAGTATTTTCTTCTTAAATATTAAAGCATTTGCAAGGAAATCAGCATCACTATTCAGTAAACCAGAATTTATATATTTCTGTCTTGTAGGAAGAAAGTTGAGGTTCAATGTTATCAGGGGACTTTGTCCCGTAAGTATATGTCTCATTGAATCAGTGTTTCTCTCTCAAGTGAGGGGCAAAGTGATAGATCAAGTTTCAAAGTCCAATACTCAGGAGCATGATCTGCCTTGTGACAATCTTTTTAGTAAAGACAGAGAAAGGTCCCATTGTTCTAGCATTGTAAAGTAAGAGGTTGACAATAACAGAATATCCACTATAGTGATTAAGCCTTTAAAAAAAGATCACATGTACTGTGCAACTATAAACAAAATTCCCAGGATAAAGGAGGGAAGTGCAGCCTATTGAGTTTCACCCAGACCATACATAGGATGGGATATATAATACCTTAAAAAATTGTTATGATATTCAGAATTGGATGCACAATTGGACAATAAGAGAGAAATTAAAATACATATATTTCATTGGGGAGGTAAAATCATTCTTTATTCTTTTATTTCTTAAAAGATGAATTTAGGGCATTATTAGTATCTATGATTATTAGTTTTAAAACAAAGAAGAGTCTTTTTTTTTCTTTTTGGTTAAGGCTAGACTGAACTACAGGCAACATATTTAAAATACACAGAACAGCACAGTCCTAGAGAATTAATAAATGCAATTGATTATGATGTGGGAGAATTGCACATTGATTTCTCTGATAGTAATTTAAGGCAGGCTAAATCCTCATCTGGCAAGAGTAGTTTTATGTAGTGCAGGTAGGGAGAATAGACATCCATTTAAAAGTCTTGATGTTCTGTACTTAAAGAATCCCCAAAACAAATACAATCAATTAGCAGTGTATATTTTAGTCCATTCTGAAATAATTAATAATAAGATAATTTGAAGTTTTACTTAAGTTCCTTTAATACAAATGAAGGTAAGAATCCGTAGATTGTTATTTGTAGTCTATATTCTTTAAAATGTTACTTTATAACAAATATTTTCTTACTGGTTCATAGTATTAGGATAAGTCATAATTGACATTTCCACTAAAAAATATTATTTTAGAATTATATTACCAACTCCATAGAGTGAAACAAAACAATACAATATAACACACAAACACAAATATATTACTGCTTACTAAAGCATTGCTAGTCATTTTGCCATCTTTGATTTGTTTTTGTTTATAAAAGATGTAGGAAACTCCACATGTTAATCCCAGGGCAATTTATTTTTTAAAAGACTGGGTTTTACTAAAACTTTATAAGGTCAAATTGTGATTATGGACATTTTATGAGCAAGTAAAATTAATGATAAAACTAGCAAACTGAAATCATTCCCTATGAATCAAAATTTAGAAAGTATGTGTTATGTGTTTGTTCATATATGTTAATTGGGCTACGTTTTATAGTCACAACTTTTAGAATGTCAAAAGGTTATTACCTCCACGGACATGTTTTCAATTTTACCCAAAAGCAGGTGCTGGAGTTTTCCCTTATTCAACCCCTACTCCAGAAATCTTTCTTACCCTTCTGAATGTGAATAATCATAATTAAGCTTTAAAGTATACTAATGTTAAAACACATCATACCAGATCCATTACAACAAAATCTAACAAGAGAGAATTGAGGTCTGTTGTTTTTAGTTTATTACCATTTGTGCCTGAAGTGCATTCAGAGTTGAGACTTATGTGACCTTCTAGGGCAAAGTTTAGACCTCACACTGAGTACTGCAATCAACAGGTGGCTTTAGAAAGACAGAATCCAAGTCTGCACTATGGAGAATCAGAATTTGAATTTTTACAATCTTCCCAGGGAGTAAATTTGCCTACCAGAGTCTGAGGAGAATTCAATGGCACACATACTAACTTATTCTTCTACATGTGAAGGGTTTTTCCATTTAGTGAAATTAGGTAGAGCTGAGCTTAGTGCACTGATTATTAAAAAAACATCAGGGAGCATAAGGCTCTCTTTGAGAAATCCTCTAAATATGACAAACAGAGGGACTGCCATTGTCTCTCCAACACATATGTCTCTCCTACAGCACATATGGATTATAGATGTTGAAAACTTCTCATGATTTTTACTTAGTTCATTAAATATTTGCTTCTTGCTCTGGAATCCACTGGATACCAACTCTGCACACCATTATCTACAGGATAGTACTCAGCCCTCCTGAGATCAACCCTTTCTCATTGGTAGAACTAGCCATCCCAATGGAGATTGTTGGGTTGGAATTATCTGACCCCTCAAATTCTATCTTATTTCATTCTCAGTTTTAGTGCTTTTAATTTCCACCTCAAAATGCCCAACTCTTCTTACCAACCAAGACTTTGGTCTTCAAACTATTTTCATGGTTATGATTTTGAAATGTTACTTGTTATCTAAAGAAGAACATTCGATATTTTTCTTTGTGTAATTTTTCTATGACATTTTGAATCTTCTCTGAAAAAATAAACACTTTCAAGTTAAGGTAAATAAGGAGACAGTAAAGACAACTTTGAGGGAAACTGTGGTGGAGCCTTATATTTGCAATGAATGATATGAGTAGCTCTGGATAGTTATGATTAGAATATTAGTTCTAAGATCACTTATTATTTTGCTTGATGCTTTGATAAAAAAGAATTTTTATATTTCTTTTGAACTCTAAGGTACAATACTTTTAGCCATATTTGACTTTAGCACTGTGAGGAAAATCAAAATACAATATAATATGGATTACATTGTTGATGGTATACACAAACAATCCTTACTGGTCTTCAAGTAATCAGAGCTAAAATACTATGTTTTCTGAGGATATTTGATATTTAAATATGCCTCCCAATAAGGAAATTTCATGATCAGAATTCATTATAGTACATGGGAAATGATGTCTTTTCTCCCTGTAGTATGAAAACTAGCTCATATAAGCAAATGCATAGTACAGTATGATTATCTAGTATTATATTCTCAGAGTGCATATAACTAAAATTAAATAAAATATTAATCTAATTCTAGCCCACAGCATACATTTAGTGCCAATCTCATTTGATTTTCATTATTTTAAATGAAAATCAATATTAAGCTGTGTTTACATGAAGATCTATTATTCAAAATATGATGTTTCTTTCCAATCACAGGTATATGCTCAAATATTCAATTGAATTTAATAGGTTAAACAGAATAAGTCATTTAAAGAACAATATCATCAAGTATATTAGTAAAGCACTGGGTGGTATGATAGATACATCCCAGGCATGGGGATATGAGTCTACCAATATGGGTTGGTTAGGGTTCTTCTATATCTAGATACTTAGAGAGACAAGCATTTTTCATTTTGAGTGTCACCACACGATCTCAGACCTGATGTCCAACTTTGTAAAGACAGGCAATATGTTTTACTATCAAACTATAAAACTGGAAAAGAATGTCCATGCTTTGTTACTGAAGGTAATAAGAGCATATAGTGTTTATATCAAATATATCAGAATATAAATCACAAGTCATTATATATGTGTGTAAATATATATATTTACACACATATATAAATTCTTGAGATTAAAAATGTGTACAAATGTGTATACACATGTGCATGTATGTATACAATATACATATTTATCATACATGTATGACATTTACACATGTGCATGCACACATTTATAATGTACTTAGGTCCTTTTCCATTTTCATAGCAACTACACACCTTCTACCTTCATTCCTGTAATTAAAAATATGTATTAATAAATACTATAGGTGAGGACCTATAGTTATATATATGTACTTGCTATGAAAGTAATCTGATAATTGAAGTTTTTTATTTATTATTAACACAGTGTAGGTCGAGAGCACTTAGCTATATTTCTATTTGCATTGTGTTACTGTAGTTTGTCTGCTGAAACATGTATGTAGACCACAGGTTTCTTGCTTCTAACATTCTATTTCTTTCCTCTGTAAATGTTTCAGAGGGAAATATTAGAAACATATATAAATAGACACCAAAGAATTACTCGAGTAAGTCAAAACACTCCTGCTTCAGCAACTCTGTTTGAATCTCTTTTATATTTGTTGTTTACAATAACGCTGGATAAAATGTAAATTTTCGCACAGGTTCTTAAAATAGATGTGTTTAAAAAAAATCTCAGGAGGAACATATGAGTTGAATAACAACAAGCTTTCCTTTTAAAAAGCCTCCTTAGCATATTTTTTCTTGGGGCAATTCAGACTAAACAATAAGAACTGCCTAAATTGTAATTTTAAAGAAGTCTTGAAATAGGTATGTCTCCTCTTGAGAAGAACTGATGTGCACATAGTATAAAAACTCATTCCCAAGTGATAATTGGAGAATTTTTATTTTGTCTGTGAACTAATTTTTAATGAGCAGAAAATATTCTAATTTTAAAGAGAAAGGAAATAAAAAGGAAAAATAACCTAAGGTAAGTAAAAAAGCAAATGGTAGAATGAACAGCAAATAGCACTCTCTAGAAAGTTTTTATTCTTTTAAAATTCATATTGCTACTGCCTTTAAAATGACCATTTATGTTTTGAAAAAGATATAAGGTAACCCCAAAGGATTTCAGGAGGTGCTCAGACATATTATAAAATTTTAAACAAGGCATCCTATTTGTTTTAAGATAAAAGGAACTATAAACTATATGTTTTAGTTAGTTTGGGTTACTATAAAATATATAGTAGATTGGGTATCTTAAACAGCAGGAACTTATTTTATCACTCTTGTGGATGCTAGAAGTCCAAGATCAAGGTGACAGCATGGTCACATTCTGATAAGGATGCATTTCTGGCATGTAGATGAATACCTTTTCACTGTTTCCCTACATGACATGGCGGGGAGGGGTAGCTTCCTGGTGTCTCTTTCTATAAGTACACCAATTCAATTATGATGACTCTACTGATGATCTCATCTATATCCACTATGTCCCAAAGGCCCCATCTCCAAATACCCTTCCTCTGCGGGGGTTAAAATTGGAACATACAATTTTAGGTGAAGAAAATTCAGTCTATAGTACTATGTTCATAAAAAATGTCAAAGAGAAAATAACATTTACAAAATTAATTTTAAATCCACATAAAATAATTAAGACTTTCTAAAAATTTGAGGAGATAATAAAAAGTAAAAATAAAAAAATTCATAATTGTGTTTCCCAAAGAGTACTACTGTGAATATCTATGACTTTCTATCTATCCATTGACCCATATAATACAAAATTCAAGAAAAAATGGGGAAATATATAATTGGATTATTTATGGGTGATGATTCCCGATAAGGTTGTGTGTTTGTGAGTGTGTGTGTGTGTGTGTGTGTGTGTACAACCAGAAGAATGAGGAGTATATTCCATTTATATATGATGTGTCAGAATGTATTCTACTGTCATGAATAACTATATTTATGAAACAAAACAATAAAATTTTAGAAAAAACACAAACATGGAAGAAAAATTTTGAGACCACAGGATTTGTAATTAATTTTGCTAACAACACCAACAAATACACTCCATTAAAGAAGAAAAAAATGATAAATTTGACTGTGCTAATATTAAAATGTATCCAATAAAGACATGCTGAGAGTATCAACAAAGTCCAACATAAGAGAAAATATTTGCAAAACTCATATCTCATAAAGAATATATATGTACATATATATCAAATAGACAAAGAATGCTTAAAACGCAATAAAAAATGCAGTGAAAAACTGGACATAGGATCCAACCAAACACCTTATTAAAGAAGATGCACAGGTAGAACTAAGACTATGAAAGGATGGTCAGCATCACATGCTGATAGGGCAATGCAAATATATGAGCTATTGTTCACATTCCTAAATAATTAATCAATAGTAAAACTTATCTTCAAACAAAAACTTCCTTACAAGTATACATAACATATATTTCAGTCATTAAACCACAAACTAAAAGCAATAATGGAATTCTTTGATAAATGAACTGATAAACTGTGCTGTCACCAAACAATAAAATATTATTTAGTGCCAAAAGTTACTGATCAATTGTCATCAAAAGACATGGATAAATTTTAATTGCAAATTTATAAATAAAAGAAGCCTGCTTGAAAAGGCTACATACAGTATAATTTTAATTATATTGCATTCTTTTTTAAAAAAATATTTTTCAGTTGTAGTTGGACAAAATACCTTTATTTTTATTTATTTTAATGTGGTGCTAAGGATCGAACCCAGGGCCTCATAGGTGCTAACAAGCATTCTATCACTGAGCCACAACCCCAGCACTATATGGCATTCTTGAAAAGGCAAAATTACAGACAGATTATGAACAGGTTAGTAATTGACAGGAATTTAGATGGGGAAAGGGTTGAATAAGTGAAGCATAGGAAATCTAAAGGGTAGTGAACCTAGTCTGTTTAATGCTACAATAGTGGACACATAAATATGGTTATTGTAATCCAACAGCATTTATAGGACAAAGAAGAAAATTTAATGTATGCAAATAAATACCAAATATTTTAGGAGGTCAAGGGATCACAGGAATGTGACAGAATTTAATCTTGTTACAGTGTATGAAAAAAAAAGTTCACTGAGGATGATGAGGAATGCATAGAAATCCACATTATTCTGGAAATGTAGCCCATAAGTAAATAAATAAATCCATGGAATCAACACAAAACATGCAAATCCCATAATATTAAGAATTTGGGGTCAGACATTTAAGAAACTTACTAGTCATCTCTCCCTTCCTCCCAAGAAAACAGAAAAACTTGAATATCAATAACTTTTGTTAGATTCTCCAAACACAAATTGCTATCTTCCTAACTGGGGATTTATATTCAAATACATAGAATTACAGGTTGCTATAAGGAAGCCAAGCAGCAGGGGTCTGCTGCTGGTGATGGTATAAGAGTAGGAAAACTTAAACTGTAAGCATTGCTGGAAGCACACTGCGCAAAAGCTAGAGAATTAAAAACTATCAGGAGGAGGCAGTTCAGCCTTGTAGGTAATCATCCTTTCCATGTGTTTGACCTTCAGGAGCTTCACCAAGTTCTCAGGATAAAGACCTGAGAAAATTCCCCCTTGTGTTTCTGGAAGAGAAAAAAGTAACCACTTTGAAATAGCAGACCATTCTGTACTTCAAAACCTCTTTCCTCAAAGCAAACTGTTTGACCAGAACCTAACATCCTTGAGTTTTACTAGAGCCTGATACTGGGGAATAAAAACATCCAATTCTAGCTCCTAGTACATGTTCTGTCTTACATAGGGTGAAAACCCTTCTGAAGCACAGGGACACAGGCAGCAGGCTTACTTAAAGACTGCAATCAAACCATAGATGCAGCGAGCTCAAAGAATATTAAGTGTGATAAAAAGTAAGGATATTATCTCTTCCCCCAAACCTTACTTGAATAGGGCATTTATATCATAACAGGAGATCACAACTGAACAATTCTAAGTTTCAAGCATTATTTATGAAGTGTCTAGGGAAACCCAAATATAGCGGAGGAGACAAATACAAAGGAATCTGAGGTAATTTTAATCTCTTATCTATAGCCTTGATCAACACAGCCCATCTCTTACCCAGAATAAAGCAAGAGACCTTACACTAAAGGACTATGTACTTATTTCTTTTAATGATCACAGAATGTTTATCTTTAAACAAAAGTTTAAATCATACTAAAAAAGGAAAAATTCAGTTTGAAGAGACAGAGCAAACAACACCAGACTCAGATATGACAAATTGTTGGAAATATCAAATAAGAAATTTAAAATAACTATGATTAACTTACTATATGCTGTAATGGGAAAAAGTGACAATACAGAACAAATGAATAGTGTAAGAAGGGAGAGAGAGAAATTCTAAGAAAAAAAATTTAAAAAGTGCTAAACAATAATATACTTACTGTGAGACAAAATTATAGTGCATGAGTTTACCAGAAGACTAGTTCTGACTAAGGAAAGAACCAATGAGTTTGAAGAAATGTTAATAGAAATTTTCCAAACTGAAAAACTAACATTAAAAAAATTCAGAATACTCATAAATATTATACATAATATATAACAGGTTTCATGCCAACATGGGAAGATGAAGACAATAGAAGAAAGGAACAGAATAATTATATGAAGTTATAGGGACTAAGAAACAGATGCAGCAAACTCAAAGAATATTAAGTGTGATAAAAAGCAACAATAACAAAATATCTACACCTCATATATGGTTTGGATCTGATTTGTTCCCCAATGATCTGTGTGCTGGAAGCTTCTTCAACAATGTTATGGTATTGAGAGGTAGGAGATCTTTCAGAGACAAAGCCTAGTGAAGGGTGATTGAATCACAATGGTCCTCATGAAAAAAGACTTAAAAGTGTTGAAAGAAAAAGAAAAAAGCTCACACCAGATCAGATCTATACCAAATAAAGAAAGATTGTTAGACAATGAAGGTGTGTTAGTCAACTTTTTGTTACTATGGCCAATATATATCCAACAAAGGTTAGAAGAAGAAAAGTTTATTTAGGATTCATGGTTTCAGAGGTCTTAGTTCATAGTTGACTGATTTCATTTACATGAAGTAAAACATCATGCTTAGAAGGGTGTGGTGGAGGAACGCCATGGCAGCCAGGAAGAAGGAAGATGGTGTGTGTGTGTGTGTGTGTGTGCACGCACGCGTTTGTGCATGTGTGTGTGTGAGAGAGAGAGAGAGAGAAAGAGAGAGAGAGAGTGAGACAGAGAGAGTGCACATGTGAATGCAAGGGACAAAATGTAATTCCCAAAGGCACACCCCCAGTCATCTACTTGCTTCAGCCATACCCCACCTGTCAACATTTACCTTCCAGGAAATTGATTGATTCTTTGAATAGAGTACTGATTAGGTTACAGCTATCATAAGCTAATCATTTCATATCTGAACATTACTGCATCATCACACGTGTTTTTGATAGGCACCTCATGTCTAAATCATAACAAAAGGTAAAATAAAATATTTTACATTCTCTATTTTAAATTCATTTCACTGAAAACATTATATTCAAAACAATAATGAGAATAATGTATTTGGTGAATTAGCTTATTGATAAGTAAAAGGAATGATGGCAGTGTTAAAAAGAATAAGAGGGAGACTCTGGAATGCTTCAAGATACTAGCACTGTCTATGAAGTGGCATAGTGTTATTTGTAAGTGGATGTAGATTAGTTATAATTGCCTACTGCAAACACAAAGGCTATGACTAAGAAAGTATATAAAGTATAACTGCTATGCTAAGAGATAAAATGAATTAATGTAAAATATCTCAATATCACTATACTGTAAAGCATTTTGTTGCTTTTTATGGTTTTAATTTCTGGAAACACTATTTAACGCACTACATTGCTCATTTTCATTCAAATTTTATAATGTTTTAATCATAATACCTCTGAAAAGATGCTTGATTATCACAACAATCATGAATAGGTAAATTTAAACAACTAAATGTTATAGTTTTTTAAATTTGAAAAGTATTAAAATGAATCATAACTTTTAATCTTTACAAAACTTGTGAAGAAAACACCACTGAGGCATGGTAGTAGGATGTCTAAATTTTTGAAAAATTTTTCTCAATCAATTGGGCAGCAGCCATCAAATTAAAAATTAAAAATGTGTTTTTATGTAAGCCTATAGTGGGGCTATAAAACAACTCTGAAAATATTCAGAATATATATGTTTTAAGCAAATTTCAAGTTCAATAGTACCATGATGTAAGTATCCACCTACTTATGTAAATTTACATATAAAAGTGGTCTAGAGGGTTACATAATACATGGTTAATAATGATTACCTGCTGGTGAGAGTATAGACAGAGAGTCTCCTCAAATCAAATCATTCTCCTGTCTCTGCCTTCTGAGTAGCTTGGACTGTCAGCATCTATAGGAATGTCCCACCTCGCTGGGATTTATAAAAGGCAATTTACAGTTTATGAGTAGGAAGATTATTGGATTATCTGTGTGGGTCAAGTGTTATCACAAAGGTCCTCAAATTTGTGAAGCAGGGAGATAGAAGAATCAGAGGAATTATGAGTATAGAAAGAGAGGTCCAAGCTTGGTATGGTAGTGCACAGCTGTAATATCAGCAACTTTGAAGGCTGAGGCAGATGGCTCTCATTCAAAGCCAGCCTCTTCTGACTCAGAGGTCAGTAAATTATATATGCATTTCAAGATAGGTTTATCAAACACCAGTGACTACAATCTAAATTTTAAATATAGATCTGAGCAGTCCCTTTTAATTAATGTTTGTGAGATGATCAAATAAGTAACCGTTTTTTACATTTTTATCATTTGCCAAATTAAGAAAAAAAAAAAAAGATGAAATCTAGAGAAGTTAGGAAGCTAGTCAACAAGTTGTGACTACCAAAGGTGGTATTGGTCCAAGAATCCAACAATATTGATTTTCAGCTTGACACATCTTTTTTGTATATCATGTTAGAACTCAAATCTTGAGTGTTGAAAAGGAACATATTATGAAGAATAATGTGATAAATTGGAGAAAGTAACTGAATTAATAACAATATGATTCATGCATACCAATTTTATATACTTGAAAATTATGTAGGCCTATTTTATTTATTGAGAGAAATAGTGATTATACAATTAAATGCTTTTAGAGATGGAGTGTGGTTCCAATATTGCCCTTTGGTGCATATTTTCAATAATACAGTTGTGAGATTTGTATATAGTCAAAGTCTCTTGTTAATCAAAAAATACCCTTAACTAGTGAATGAATATAATACAATCATGAATAAGCATATATAAAAAAGTGTTTGGACTTTGGTACAAAACACATATCTAAAGCTCATTATTTTTCTCCTTTTATTTATTTATTGCTTTAAAGATTAAGGTAGGATAGGATGATTCCTGCAATTCTGAAACACATATTTATAGGAACCAAGGCCCTCATTTTCGTTTCTTGCTGACAGCTGAGGGCCATTCCCAGCTTCTAATGGCTTCCACATTTCTTGATTCATGGTACCCTTCCTCCATATTCAAAGTTATGTGGGACTGAGTCCTCTGCCTTGAATTCTGCCTAATAATGAAGTCTCTGTGTTTATGCATGTGTGTTACTTTTTTGATGTATCTTTACAGCTTATAATAGTGCTTGGTATTTTACACTGAATAAGTAGGGGATATCTAAATTATCCTAGGCAGGATCATATTCTAAAGGGACAGAATTATTTTATGGTGTTATTAAAAACTGTAAATAGTAGTGCTGGATGGTTTTATTTTTTCATGCATTGTAACATTAAGTAAATTAAATTGTGTTTTTAAGAGGAAAGAAATGTGTCATATTTATTTTCATAAAAGTTTCTATCACAATGACTAAAATAAAGAAAAAGTAGTTCTGTCATTCACAGGTTATGTCCAATATGTGGAAATTATATGAAATAATCCTGCCAGCCTCATGGAGGCCCTGAGTCTCTCAGTCACGCAAGACACAGCAATGAGACTTCTAATGCTAAAATCTAAGATTATTCATAAAATCAGTGTATTTTTATGAGTTAAAAGTAGCAAATGGCTGACTGTGATAATTTATCATTTAAAATCTATCCTGATTTTAACAAACTTGCTTTTCTATTTTATCATTTATAATGTATTGGAAATCTCAAAGATTAAAATGTCCTTGGCCATTTTCAACCTCTGAGAAACCGATGAGAAACATCTGAAATTGCCAGATGCCCCGAGAAATTTTCTTTTTTTAAATGCTTGTTGTAAAAAGTTATTTATATATTGTGACAAAATGAGACACTTAGCCTCTAAGTGTTAGTTCCTGATGTGTGTTATCATTTTCTCTATTTATCATATTTTATGAAGACACTGTTAAATTTAGCCTTTCAACTCTAAATTTGATATTCTTTCTCTCTTTGCTCCTCTGTCCCTCATTCTACCCCTCTCCTCTGACTATTTCCATTCTTCCTCCCCCATCTCTCCATCTTTCCTTTTCTTCCATTAGATCCCTTTGAGGATACTGAAATCATAAGATGATGAGTTTTTTCTCCCAATACCTTTTATGCACCAATATAGATGATTATGTGGTGTTTTCTTTATTCTATTAATGCAGTGAACTATACTGATTGGTTTTCTTTGATTTAACCATACTTGTATTCCCCAGATGTATTTCATTTGGTATTGAATATAAATTCTTTTACTATACTGTTAGATTTGGTTTACTAGTAGGTCTATTTTGCAAAGGTTTTTGATTATGATTTAATTTCTAAAATAGCCATATTTGTCTAGGGTTATATATTTTTCCAAAATATTAAGAAAATATTTAGTGTCACCCACTACTATCAGATGCTGTGAAAAATACAGTGTGTAAAATTCTGTGTGTAGATGGAAGATATAGACCTTGTCATCTGTAGTTTACAGTCTAGTCATCTGTAAAGTCTAGAGATTTAAGAGTCTATATGTCTTCCTTCTTCTTTCTACTACTACTTTTTTTTTTAAAGGACTAGAGTATCATAGTGTGAAGTAAAACAATATTTACAAGAACATCCTCCAAGGGATGTATGATTCAGTTTTGCAATCTGAATCATTTGTGGGCTTTGAGTCGATTTTCTGAGAACACTTCATATCTAAAAATGATATTTAATTAAATTAAAAATTGGTTCAACTTAAATAAAATCAAAAGTAGCATAAATCTACAGACTTTTGTTCTGATGTCTTCCTGGATTATCCAGAGACTGCTAGGAGTTAAGTACCAGATTAAAAACAATTCTACCATTTAGTGTGTGAGATATATATATGTATACACATACATACATACATACAGGTATTTTCTTTTAATTTTCTCATGTCTTTGAATGAAAATATCACAGTCTTTGGAAAATTTATTTGTAATTTTTGCACACATTATTAATAATTGCTAACTGAAGGATATTTTCAAAAATAACATATTATACAAGCTAAAATATAATGAATTTTCATGTCTTGATTATATGAAAAATTCAAGATTTAGAAGATGAATTTTTTAATGTAATAATAGATTATCCACTGCTCATGAAACCTTACAGGTATAAACACAAATACACATACTTTATATGACTGAAAATTATCTAGTACATGTATAAATAACTGTCTACATATGTCTACAACATATTAATACATTTATGTATATAGTTGTACACATTTAAATTTCTGAATTAATAGGCTTTTTAAGATTTGGTAGAAAAATATTAACAGAGTTTTAAACAGTGAACTTTTGGTGGAATTTCAGAAACTTATTGGCATATTCTTTAATGCCAGTTATTTTTTTATTAAACAGTAGAACACAATGATTGCTTTAATATTATTAAAGTTAGTAAAGTATCTATGGAATTAAATTGGTTGGTGAAATTTTAAAATAATACTTGGTTAAAAGGAGAGATTGTGGTAGGCTCAGTACTCATTTAACTTGTGCCTTTTCCTGTGTGTTTGGAAAGAAAAAGAAATGGCACAACATTAGCATACACCAACTGAAAATAAAAGAATAATGAGATTGCTTCATAGGGAGATTGAGACTTTTTCAAATTCCTAAATAAATGAGATAAAATTATCCAGTTTACTAGAAGCATTAAAGATTCGCTTGAGAACTTTTCTTTTCTGAAGTATTAAAATATAATGCATTAATAAAATGCATAGGTGAGCTCAACAGAAATAAATTAGTTCACCCCATGCAAAAAGTGAAACATTGAAATGAAAACCACCAAAATAATTCAATCCGTTATGAATTGTCATAGGTGTGAGATGGTAAAAGAATCATACTTATTGCCTCTGTGGATTAAGATGTATAAAATTAAATCTCACCAGAACACACCAAACGTGATCTTTTGTTTGCATAATATATTCTGATGAAACAGAATTCTACATAAAGCTAGCATTTTGGAAGTTTGGGGTTCTTCATTAAAGAAGGAGATGGAGTAGGTAGAAGAGGAAGACTGGCAAAAAGAGGAGGAGAAAATGAAGGAAGAGAAATCATCCACTGCTTCCAGAAAATAAGCTGTTTTAAGAGTTTAAAACATCAAAGAATATAACCTTTAAAGTGGAATACATAATTGAAAAAAAAGAAAATTAAAGCCACAATTTTTAAAATTCTGTAATATATATTGATAATTACCTATACATGTATACAAACATTCACAAATTTTTCTTGATATAATATACATTATTATGGAGAGTGAGATCCTGAAGATGGTGGATAAAACAAGTTACCAACCTTGGCGAAGCAAAAGTGAAATGATTTGTGTATAGAAAAATACATTGTCTTTCAGAATCGAGGCGATGTCGGTTATGAAATATTGTCAACTGGCTTACTGTTTCGCATGGTATCGGCCTCATGTTAAGGATTGAAATGACAATTACTAACATTGAAATGTGTCAGACTGATCATAAAATGAGACTATGGAAAGAAGAAGCAGACTCAAAGTTCAGCTTATTACCTTCATTCTGAAAGGGAAAACAACCTATGATATCCACAACCTCTGTTCGTTCAAGTTCACCTAGAACACTTCCAGTGACCGAAGCTGATCACTTTGAGAGACAGTCCATTCCCTTGTCTAGCTCTAATTTTTAAGGGGGCATATCACTGTGGATTGAACTAAAAAATTCCTCTGAAATAGTTTTTATCATGTGCAACAATCCACTGGACACTATTCCCTAGTTCTCATCATATTATATCAACTATCTGAAGGTACATCTGTATTTCTTAAGTCTTGCCTTATATAATTGGAATATTTCAACTTTTTTTTTTAGTATTTCTTCATATCATACACTTTCAAGACCCTTTTCTTAAGGCCAATCTTATATTTCACATATTATAGTTATAAATATTAACTTTAAAATGATTTCAAGGAGAAAAAATTGATACAGTTCACATTTAATTGGGCCAAGAAAGAGTATCATGGAGAAAATAACTGTATCTGAACATAATTTTTCTATAAATTCTGCTTTTTATTAAATTGGGTTTATTTTCTTATAATTATATAATATATCCAAATTCATGGCAAGCTTAGACTTTTTTTTTACTGCTATTTTTATTGCTATTTCTTATTAACATATTTTAGGCATTCCACAGCATTTAACATTCCAGTTGTTTCTTTAAGTATAACTAAATAACTACATATTTATTATCATTAATCTCAAGATATTGGAAAAGTCTATTTGGATCAATTATTAATAGCATTAACAATAATTTATTCTGGAGAATTCTAAATGTGATAATTCATGCACTAGCTTTATAGTAATCTTAGGTTTGTATATTATGCATCATTTAAGGAAGATTCCCCTTATGTGTGTTCAGTATGTTCACAATATGCTCCTGAGTTCATCTTTATCTCATGGGTTCATCCATCCTTGTTCCTTAAATCCTGTGTCTTTTCCCAGTATTGTGTCATAGTTATTATAAAATATTTTCTTACTATCACTCTGTTCCAGTTATACAATTGATTCAAAGATTTAATTTTTAATGCATAAGACAGAAAAGTTCAGCATACTTCTAATGATAATACAGACATCAACATTTATTGATAGTTATCTTAATATTTTCCTAAATGTGTCAACATCTATGTAAAGTTTTTCATCCACACCTATCAATAATGAAAGGTTCTCAAATGCCTGGGTGAAGGAAAGAACATGCTTAACAAATGCTTCATAACTAACTGCATCTAAGATTCATATTTATAATAATTTTTTTAAAAATCATTAAGTACAATTAAGTACAAATTGGTACAATTTGTACTTAATTTCTTTAATTTCAAAGTTGTTGGTGAAATTCTTGCAAAATGTAGCTGTGCTAGGGTATTTTTCCTCCATCCTTGCTTTCTTTGTGTTATGTTGGTTGGAATTACTCAAGAAACAGGATATTTTTATCTTTGTTTTCTTGATGTGTATAAAAAAAAGTGTCATACCACAGAAAAGTCATTCATGGCACAAGATATAACACGGTAACGCCCCAAATGTTAACCTGCTTGGCAGTTAGGCATATTAAATATTTTTCTTTTAAATGCAATGCCAAACTAAACAGACAAGGATAAAAAAGAAAATTCCCTCCAGAACACAATCTTACAGAAATGCTTCTTGGCATTAACTAATGTCGATATTTATCTGGATCCCTTAGGGTCTGTGGAAGAGTTGGACCCAGGATTCTACTTTAGTTTTAGCACCTTTCATAATTCAGTTCCTTGCTTTTAATAGCTGTCAAATAATAGTTCCGTTCCATGTTTTCTAGAGATTTCAAGTAACCATGGAAAAATTCTTACTATTTTCAATGATGACAGAACTAGAATGCGCTTTCATGCAAAAATGTGAAGCAGTACCATCATTTTTAGCTATGTGTCTGTCTGTCTATCTATCTATCTATAATGACATTATGCTATTTTCACATAAATGTATGCAGTTCTTTTATAAAGAAGATTTTTATTCTTTGAAATAGCAATTAAATCCTATGGTGTAAAAATCAAGAAGTACCGGCAGAGCATATTCAGTGGATTTCAATTTTTCTCTTTGGAGCTTCTGATTTTCTTATTCTATTTTGTTAGATTTCCAATTATATACAAAAACTAATTCCAAATGGATCAGAGACCTAACTAAATGAGCAACAGTTACAAAATTCATAGAAAACATAGGTACAAATTTTCATGGTAATGAGTTTGGAAGTAAGTTTTTAAATATGACATCAAAACCAAAAGTGTTAAAAATTAAAAATTTTTATTTTTAATTTTTTTTTTTAATTTAAAAGTGAAAAGATAATTCATAACAGAAGAAAATATGAAAAAGGAGGATAAATATGTATGATAAAGAATTTGTATACAGAATTTAATGAAGAATAAATGTAGGCCAAGTAGAAAATTGAATAGTAGTTTCAATTTTCAGTTTTCAAGTAGTTTTGAATAGAAATTTCTCCAAAGTTTAAAGACAGACAGGAAACACATGGAAAGGTGTTCTGTATTATTGTTTATTAAAGAAATTCAGATTAAAATCACAATGAATTATTACTTCAGACCTACTAGAATGTCTGTCTTTAAAAAAACAACAACAGGGTTATACATAGACACTGGAACATTCAAACATTTTCAGTACGAATGTTCAATACTGTTGACCACTTCACATACAATTTGGCAACTTTAATAAGTTACACATAAATGTACAGTATAATCCAACAACTCTAATTCTAGGTATTTACCCCAAGTGCTATAAATGTGTATCACACAAAGATTTGTACACAAATGTCTAGAGCAAAATTTATTTAAAAAGCTCTAAAGTGGAATCAATTCAAAGGCCCATCCATTTGTGCACGAAAACATGCAAATATTTCAGTGTAGAGTACATATTTTATGATTGTGTTTACAGAAAAGATACCCAAAGGACAATTATACAGTGAAAGAAATTATATTGAAAATAGTGGTTATACAAGACTATGATTACAAACAGATTTGCTGCAAATGACTTTTAGGCATTTTGTTGAAAAGATACCGACATTCTAAAAGTGTATGGTAATAATGGCAATATAACTACAAATTTGTTAAAATTTAGATCATACCTTTTAAAAAGATTAATTTTATGTTATGTAAATTATATATCAATAAAGTTTTTTTAAAAAATTAATATCTTCAACATCATATATACCATATGTGTATATATATCAGATTTATCATATATATCAGTATTATATATACTCACATGCCATTTTTAATACCCCAAATTTAGAAGTGATAAAATAGATTTTGTTATCACCATACCATGAAATGCTATACAATCAATTATATGTTTATAAAATAGGTATTTATTTTCATGAAAATATATTCAACATATTTTAAAATAGAAAACTTACATAGTACAAAGAATCCATTTTGTGAAATAACATGTACATATTTGCATATGATACTCATACCTTTCATAGGAGCAAGTCTAAAATATACGCTTTAGCATTTTAACAGTATTACTTGTAGGGATAATTTCTGATAATTAAATGTTTCACAGATTTTGTATTCTTACTATTTATTTTTCTATATAAATATGTAGAGCCATACTTGAAATAAAGAGGAAAAATAAAAATCAATATTGGTACATTTTCTTTAAAAATTAAAAAGATGAAAATGTGTTCTTAATTTGATTTGAAGTTTCTAGTTAATTAAACTTTTATGAATACTCACTATATTTTTACAAGAAGGTACTTATCAACTACATAAAAATGAAGTGCATAACATATTACTTCAAAAATCAGTTAATTAAATATTCAAATCCATGTCTGAAGTTAAAATATGACTGATTAGAAGCAATCCATTTTTAAAGCTATTTGAAAAGCACTACTGGTTGATTCTTTATAAAAATTGACCTGGATCACTAAGTTATACACTTTTAATTACAGCAACAAGCATATTTCTGCTACATTATTTTGTACAATCATTTATTAATTTCTTCCACTATCTTTCAAATGTCATTTGAACTGCTACATAAGCGACAAAGTCTAAATCATTTTAATTGCTAAATTTCCTTCTCAGGACGGCTTAAAAATAAAAAGGCAATTTAAGCAATTAATCTGTCAGTAAGAAAACAACATAGATAAAAGCCTGATTAGCTTAAAGCCACCTTATCAGAGACTTCAGTTAACAGTAATTTGGGGAACAAATTATCTTCAGTAAGAGAAAAAAGGCAAATTTTAGATTTAGAAACAAAGCAAAAAAGAAAAAAAAATTCCAAAACAAAGTTTTAGAAATGATTAACTTTTTTTTATATAACAAAGCTTATTATTTAAATCTTTATTTCCTTTTCCCAAGCTCAGGAGAAGAATTAAACTCTCCTTCCACCACTACTAGTGAAGGTTGATGCTTCCACTTCCTGGCTTTGATCCTTTGTATTGACTGATGCATGTACTAGGTGTAATACAGCTTCATTAATTTTATTATTTTCTTCTTATTCACTTAATTCTTTAACAATATAAACATTACTTATCACTTTCATCTGTAAAAATATTCATTTAATAACCAAACTTCTCAAACTATTCAACCCTATATCAATATTATCCTTTTACTTCAATCAGCCTTCTCTCAGACATTCTCCTAAAATATTTATCAGGTCCTGTCTTAGTTTGTTTTCCTTTCTTACAACAAAGTACTTGTGAGTATATAATTTAAAGAATAGAATTTCATTTGGCTCATGATTCTGAAAACTGGCAAATCTGAAAGTATGATGTTGATGTCCTCTCTGCATCTGAGGAAAGTCTTTTTGATGCATTGCAACATGACAGAGGATTATACATATCACAGAGTGACACAGATGTGCTTCTAACTCAGGTCTTCCTCTTCTTTTAAAGTCATCAATTCCAAAATGGAGGGCCCTACTGTCATTAATTTAATCCTAATTATCTCTTGAAGGCTCCATCTCCAGTATCGGCAACATAAGAGTTTGGAGATTATGTTTCAACAAGTGAACTTTTAGAGATATATTTAAACCATCGCAGATTATGAATGATTTCTCAATGGTTACAGTCAAAGCAAAATGTATGAATTCTATACTGGAAATACTGACTTCTCTAATGACATTCATATGAGTTCAGATAAACTGCTTCTCTCTTTTCTTTATCATCTTTAAGATAATTATTATAAATCTCATAGCTATTGTAAAAAGAAGTTTTGAAAAAATTAAATGGAAAGTAGGTAAAATAAATGTTTTTGATTTATTAATATGTAAATAGACAATTTTAGCACCTCCTAAATACCTCCCTTAATTTTTCAAAACTTTTCTACTCATATAAGTGATTAATAAGCTCATGAAAATATACTCAACCTCATTAACCACAGAAAAATGGAAATCCAGACCATTATGTGATACCACCACATAACCCTTAAGTAGTAGTCATTGAAAATTCAGTTCATAACAAATGTTGGTGAGGATACAAAGAAAGAAGAGTATGCATATAATTCCAAGTTGAATATAAAAAGGAACATTCACTCTGGAAAAGCAGCTAGTATTTCCTCTAAAGGTTAAACATAGAAGTATCATGATATAAACATGAACTTGTATCAATACCTCTTAAGAGATTATTTTTGTGCTCTATTATTTATAATAATTCATTTCTTATTCATCCTTCTATATCTTGGAGTGGTCATGGAGAAGATGAAATTAGATGAATTGGAAGAAATTATCATTTCTCTCTTTTTTTTCTGTAGCAAACCCTAGTATTAGGAGAGGATGGGTTCACTTACAAATTTAAAACACATTCATAGTTTTGATTATTACATAGGAGTAAATGTTCTAATTTGATAAATGAAGTTGTTTTCTTGAAATTAAATTATTGTAGAAATTCTATTATCTAGAATGATCAAACCAATCTTCCAGAAGTAGAGGAATTATTTCTTCCAACGGACATCTTAAAGTTACATTGAGGCACAAAACCAAAATATTCTTCAAATTACTGAAAAGCAAAACAATGTGTATGAAATATAATTACATAAAAGTTGTAGTGTCGTAAGTTATAAAACAGAAAATTAAAATATCATTTCATCTTTTCAAATCAATTTTTAAGTTTAATGTGGAATATGCAGTTATTTAATATATTTGTGCTATGGGTTGTTGTCTTTGAAAATCAGAATGACTATGGAAGTATGAAAGTCTTAACCATACAAGTATAATCTTGCCTGAGAATACAGAAGACTTTCAGAAACCAAAATTTAAAGAAAATATTCAGACATAAGTTATGTTCTCTGGCCACTAAGGCTTACCTATAACCGATGCCTTAAAGTAAAATACACATTTACATTATTCCTGATATAAAATCATACATAGAATTTTCATTTCTCTGAATCTTTATGATCCCTCACCTCTGATCTGAGTAATATTACAGTTTCCTAAAGGTTGTCCTCTTTTTTCCTTATTTTTATCTACTCAGGTTAAGTTTTTTTTCTAAAACTCTATGCTACATTGACTAAATTATATAATACAGTATGTGCACATATAAACTTTTACTTTGTTATTCAGAGCAACATGACAGGTAAATGGTAAATTGGTCAATAAAAAATAATGTTATTTAGTCAACATTGATTTATTTGATCTATTGTTTTATACTACTTTCAGAAAACAATGACATGTCTGCTGCAATTGCTACCTATCATCTCTAGTGTACTCTGTGGATATTATGTTCTGCCTGCTCATGCAGATTTCCCCCAAGGGGGAAAAAAATCTGTAGATAGGTCAGCCACTTGGTGTTTGCCCCACATCATTAGGTAGATTAGGTTCCAGACCCCTTCCATCAATGGTGAAATGGGTCATGCCTCAATGTGTCTCAAGATATGTCATATTTCATGGAACTACACTCTTGAAGTCATTTTTAAATTATCTTTTCATAGTCAACATAAGATAGCAGATGGATAATCTGCTTGAAGGCAGTGGAGGTCATATATCATTAGGCATCAGGGAAATTCTATATGTAACCAAACATCTGCATTTTCAAAATAGAGCTGAAAGCTTTCCAAAAAAATTCTCAAACTTTAATTTCTTGCCAATTTAACATCTGAAAAATGTAGAAAAGGTAATCATGAAAATAGAGTCAGTGAATTTTTGACTGAAAGGGCCCGTAGAGATCATGTTTTCCAACTCAGTAATTTCACAGATGGAAAATGGAGCCAAAAGAAGTTAAATATTTCACCTAAGCTCACATTGCTAGTTACTGACAAAAGTGGGACTGAAATGTAAGCCTTTCACCAGTATTTTATTACCATGTTGCCGCTCTCACCCTAGTCAATTTTTAAAATCCTGTGTATGTATTGCAGACATTAAGACTGCACTCTAAATATAATACCAGAGTCCCCAATCATTTTTAACAAAGTTTCTGTAATTGTATTGGAACAATGACTGTCAAAATTGTCTTTCATATATGCCCAGAGAATACTTTCTCCTGAAGGAAATACTCAATATCAGATTAGGATAACAAGATCTTTAGAAAATGAATGGTTCCATTTGCTGAATTAAATATTTAGAGCTTCCCAGAAATGTGTTGGCATGAGTTCACATGTTTGAATATTTCCTTTCTAGTTTATAAGAAATAGTCTAAGAATGGGGAAATGTGAAATGGGATTTAAGCTGTATCATTCCTGGGAGGTAGGATAAGTCACTTTCTAAATACCGGACACTGAAGAATGTTTGATAAATACAGGTTAGTTGAGGCTCTGGACAGATGGCTAAATCATCTTCCTGTAAGAGTGTGGCTTAATGGGAAGACCACTTGGGGATGAGGTAAAATGGGGAAAGGACTGACATAATGGGTAAATTTCATTAACGCTTTTTTGGTCCAATATTTTTTTTAACATGGGTGTTCCAGTGTGAGGGCATTATTGATTAAAAAATGCTATTGCTAACTACCAGATTTTACTAGAGAAATTTCACAGTGTTCTCAACAAACCTGCATAAAAAAGATTTGTCTTATATCCTGCATCCTCCATAAGTTGAATGATTGATTCATGTGTGTAAAAATCAGTTTGACAGTAACTGAAAGCAGAATTTTAACTCCATTTTTCATATAAATAAAAAGTATTTTTGAACCATTATAAATCTTAATAAATTTAATGTAATGTTTGGATAGATCAAGAAAAGACTAGAGCTTTTCGAGGTACAGAATGAATCATTCTTCATTTTGGAGATTTTTGTGTATGTGCGTGTGATATTTCAATGGGTTCTCCCACTTAATGGCTCTCCCACATAATTACATTCATTATGGTTTTCTACATTCACATGTAAGTATCTGGCTCCTTCAGTATTTCCATTGGGAGAACTGTCTTCAAGTTCTTTGGTATAAAAATGCATTATTTTAGTATAAATTGTCTTTTATTTCACTTTTACAATACACATAGGGCAATATATTATTTTTTTTAATTCAGAATTTTTTTAGGATAGTTAAGGGAAATCATAATATATAAGTTTAAAAATGGTAAATTGTTCTGACTGTGTTTAAATTACTGGCTTTTTAGATATTTTGAAGAATTTATAAGCATTGTTGTATTGGCAAAACTGTTATCACAAAAGAGGCTAAGGAACAAAGTATCTATTTGGAAATGCTGACATACTACAGCTCTAGATCAGAGAGATTCCTGGTCCAAATGCATATAGAAATTAAGCTGTTAGTAGGCAGGGGTGACCTGAGCTAATAGAAAATATTGGAAACGCTGTCTGATAACATGGATGAAGCTCTTTCCCTCTCCATTTGGTGTTGTTCTGAAAGATAAAAGTTCATCGTCGTGAGCACATTGATACCACCAAGATGCTGCATCAAGAAATTAGTATTCAGCTCTGGTACCTTCAACAAAGCCCCTTCAAGAGCAGCTTCCATTGCACACTGCTGCCTTCCGCAGTGTGATCTCTTCCTAGGCATCCCTTAACCAATGCCAGGTTGAGGGAAAGTGTTAATATGAATACTATCACGAGCTGTTTGAACTCTAGAGTGCCTCCTGATGTCAGCCCAGGCTGTCATTGGGATCGCCTTCCTTTGACCTCCTTGCTGGCCTCCCCCGGTGTTTATCCTAAATGTGCTGTGCTTTCTAGTTAACATTCTGCCCACTAAAGTCAAAAAGTCTACTTCCCTGAGAGCTAAACCTATGACATTCAGTGTTATATCACATAATGATTTTTCAAGAGAAACCAGCAATGTGAATTCTTATGTGAGCTCTGCTTATTTTTAACTGTTGCCAGCAAATTTAAATACTCTTTCCATCAACATAGCTGCAGGCTACATTTAGATCACAGACCATAATTCACAACTTTCCTGAGACATGTGCCCTGGAGTAAGCACTAATAGAATCTCTTTCCCTCTTGAATGTATGCCAGTTTAGACAGTAAATGAATTTTATGATCACTCTTCTCTTAAAACATCAATTTGCCACCTATGCTTGAGAAAAAACAGGCAAATTTCTGCCAAGCTCAATTAGGCCAAATTTGTTAAAGAATGGGCCACCAATTGCCACAAGGCATGTAGAGCATATTTGTTCTTACACTGTGGTTGGCAGTCTGGTGAAGTTGGATGGAAAAGGGAAAGCCATTTCAGTGTCAGAAATGGCAGCCAACCAAGCCAAGTCTGGCACAATATTTTGCCAAAACCACTTTCTCAACAGGAGAAAAATCCGTATCTCCCTGCTGGGTTATTTTCATGTTTTTGGCCTCTTTGCAAGTCTGTTTAGGCAACTGTAAATCCTTTAACGAAACTGGTAAAAACTCTTCATTTTGACATCTTAAGTGATGTGTCTACTTGCCTTTAAATATCTGGAAATCATGTACAAAAATTAGTATACAGTAGGCCTCCAAATAAATATAAATAAGTCTAAAAAAACAAGTGCATGAGCTGGGCAAGGTGGTGCACACCTGTAATCCCAGCATCTTAGGAGGCTGAGACAGGAGAAATGCGAGTTTGAAGCTAGCCTCAGCAATAGCGAGGTGCTAAGCAACTCAGTTGGACCCTGTCTATAAATAAAATACAAAATAGGGCTGAGGATGTGGCTCAGTGGTCAGGTGCCTCTAAGTTCAATCCCTGGTACAAAAAAAAAAAAAAAAAATGAAGGAAAATGCATCACTAAGATGTAAATATTACAGATTACAGATATTCATAAATCCATAAGCCAATAAGAAGTTATTAGATGGTTAGTCAACTAATTAGTCAATTAACAACATAAACTGGAAAAAATCTACTAATTAATTTTTTGAGTCAGAGAACAAGTAGTATTGCTGTGACATAATGCCTAGAAAATAATGATATTGAGACTATTCCGTATCATAAAGTGTGAGAGGAAGTCAAAGTAGAAATTAAAGTCAAATCCATAACATGAGGTGAATTTGTTTATTTAAAAAGTAAAAATAAAAAAGGATTTAAAAAAAATAAAAAGAAGAAAATAGTAACACATTAATTAAAAATGTAGAATTATTTATTTTGAAGCCCAAGAGTTGCTTCTTTGAATACATAAAAAATGATTTTTCTATATCTTGTATTAGAGTTATCTATCTATATAACTTCTTATGATCTAATATTAAGTGAAACAGCAAGGAAAATATAAAGTATAATACAATGTATCTAAAGAAAATATTTTAAGATTATTTATAAAATGTAAAGATGTTTTAATATATTAAAATACTATGTAGTATTATTTAATAATCTTATTTCCATACATTAGTTCATGTATATATTAAAGACATACATATATATATTATATATATATATATAGTATGTGTGTGTGTAAATTCATACAGTGAGAAATCAAATTTAATCTAGCTTTTTTGAGACATCTTGAAGTAAGTAATCATTAGGAACAATTGAGGTACTTATAAATATTTTTGAAGAACAAAACATGACAGTAAACCTGCTTTAAAAAATAGAATATGAGAGTAACTCAATGTAACTATTTGGCAGTAACTGAATAGCTATTTACTAAAACTAGGATATATGATAATTCTAACTTTTGTGTAAACGAAACTGAAAGTCCTTTAGACTTTGTAGCTACTTGCTGGCTGCCAGAATGCATGTATTAAGGGTATATTTTTAATAAGCTAAATTATCTTAAATAATATACTACAGTATACATGTTTTGGATAATCTTGATAAATATTTTGGTTTACTATATCTCTTAGAAATTACCATTTGGGAACTTTTTTTTAATCAATTTAAGTTTCTGTCTTCTCTAATAATCAATGTTAGTGATTTGTTCTAAATAAAATTATCTATTTCAAAGCAACTTTATTAGAGAATCATAAGTAACTAATTTTTAATAATAATACTATCAATGACATTTCCTCCTCCCCTCTTGAACAAATAGGCAATCAAAATGAAAAGGTATAAGATCAAATACAGAATTAGCTAATTTAGAAAGTTTTACCTGACTAGGTAATTTCATAAGTTAATAAGTACCTCATAGGTTTTAGTATTACTAGGAAAGAAATTAACATAATTCATATCAATATGTCAAAGAAGAAAAACCATTGGATTATTTTTGCAGATGCTAAAATGTGAATTGTGAACAATTGTTATTTAGACTTGATGAAAGCATTTAGTAAGACCTAAACATTCTGAACAACAAATATATGCTGAACCACACACAGAGCTCTTGGTATATTGTCTCTCTGAATTTTTAAAAACAATCAGTTGAACCCTTTGTTTAGTATTATAGCTCTTTCTACACACCAAAAACAAACAAACAAACAAACCCCAAAACCCCCTTAGACTTAAAGAGGTCAATTCATTTGTTCAGTATCACATAGTAATTTATCTGACTTGGAAATGATGGAATAAAAATAGAGCAAGAGACCTAGACTACGTTTTTTTTTATTATTATATATTTTGCTACCATTACATATTGTAAACCAAGTCTACAAATTATGTATTTGTTTGTGTGTGTGTGTGTGTGTATACACAAACTGACATGAAACCTCCTTATGATCTAGTATTCAGTGAAAGAGCAAGAATATATAAATTATGATACAATTTATGTAAAGAAAATATTTTAAGATTATTTACTAAAATGTACAGAATTATCAATACATTAAAAAGAATATGTAGTATATTTAATAATGTTAATTAGAGTATGTTACATAACTAAAATTATGTGGTGACATCCATTATATGGCAAAATTTTATGTAGCTTATTTTATTTTCTGTTACATTCAAATTGTATTATATATTTTTCTTCCATAGAATTAACATTATTAATACAATAAAAGGTTTGTATAAAAAATCTGATATCCAAAACTAATGGGTTTTTTATAATTTATAAAATTTATCAGTTTGTCTATAAAATGTAGTCATTATGCTGCAAACACCAATTTGGGAACTACATTTACAATAAAGAGTTCATTATAATGATAGTAGGTAACTGATGACAGTTTATTTTACTCTTTTGATTTTGTAGAACAATTGGTTCCAACCTTATTTCTTTTATAGTTGGAAATCCTGCATCCTATCAAATGCCTGCCAGAGATATTAAGGGACTTTCATTTTGTCTGGTCATTTTTGAGTGGATTTTTGGCTTGTCCCACCTTCTAGAACTTTCTCATGTCTTGCTACCTAAACTTATTTTTTATTTGTAGCTCAAATGTGAGAGAAAAATTATCAATTGTCTTCAGTTCCTCTAGGCATCACATCTGGTTTAAAAACAGAAATAGTGACTACTAGACCTATTACAGCCCAGCATATAAGACGAAAACAAATTTAGATATATTGACCTTCATTTTTTTAAAGTAATTTGACAATCTTCACTTTCTCATCTGAGAATTTCCAGTTTTCAAATCTTTTACCCTGATTCAAGCCACCTGTTATGCAGTTGATCTCCTGCTACATCCTCCACTCTCCTCTCTTCTAACACCTAAATTCTTTTTCCCCCCAGAGATAATTATTTTTTTTTTTTAATTTTTTGAACTTAACCTAAGAAAATTCTTCCCACAATCAAAATGAATGATCCAAATGTATATATTGGATTCCTGCCCCCATGGCCTTCTCCACATGGAATCATGAGGCCATTTCTTAGTTTTGCTTCCCATATTTGCATAAGAGCAGTCTAATAATTAAATAGTTATTTTTTAACAAGTTAACCACATTTATATCTTATTAATGTCTATCATTATGTAGTCATCCAAATTCTATTGGTATAAGTGTAAAGTTGTCTACTCATCTTTTCAGTCACTGGTACTCCACATTTAGAAAGGCCAGCTCCTATCAGACTAGTTATCATTGTCAAGACTTGATCTTCACAAACATTTAAGCTTATAAGACAGTTGGACTGTAGGCTTTCCGAGAATACTTTCAGTTTAAGTAACACAGGGTGTTTTTACATGCATCAAGCAAGTTAAAAGGAAATTTACCAAGCTAATACATTTATTTCTTTTCCTAATACAATCTTATGATTTGAAATATAAATCTCCAAGCCCATAAAAAAGCACTACTAATTATATTTTAAGAAGTATCTATTATCATATTTCCTCCTTGGATTGTAATAAAAACAAGCTTTTAATTTTCAGTTACATCTTTATAAGATTGTTTTATTTGAAGAAGTAACAATAATTCAAGAATAATTATTTTTCCATACCAAATTTCATAAACATAAAATCTAATTTATGGTTCTAGTTGGGATTTCTCCAGGGATACTTGGGATGGTGGTGCTATTTCACTAAATGCTGTATCAAAGAAGAGTTACAGTTGTTTGAACAAACCCAAGATAGAAGATTAAAAAGCAAATAAAGATAATGATTTAATATTGTTAAAAGAAAAACTATGGAAACTTCAGTGGAAAAGAAATAGGACTTTAAAACAATAGACAGTGAAAATCATAGACTTTAAAATGTTGTTTTGGTTCAAGTATCAACATGACAAATACAAAAAGATAAATACTGAAAGAAGAACTACAACTATCCAAAGTGTTGAGGAAATTTCATTGAAAGGGTGGAAGATTGGAAGGAAAGAAAACAGGGACAAACCGAAAATAAAATATTTCATAAGACTTTTCTTCCCAGCTTAACTTTCTTATATGACTATTTAAAGAAGTTTAAATTTCTCTTCCCTGAAATACCTTATACACTAAGGTTCAATCTCACTCAATCATTTAAAAACAGAATTTCCATTTTATCTTTCAAAACTTTTTCTTATATAGATGATGAATTTTACTTCAAATCTCTTAGACACATGATTTTTTTCTTTGACACGGAGCCTTTTAGCTCTAAAAACAATTATTCCCAAAAGAATTTACTTCCATCTTATAATAAGGATGTTTGTTGAATTTCTTATATTTAACTGCAACAAACTTCAATTTTACTTCTCTCTTCCCTTTGTGCTCCTTTGGTCATGGTTATAAGAAAGTCCAGGTACTTGTCACTTTGGGTGCCAGAAATTTAAGCCAAACAAGTCCTGCCGGGCTTGTGTGTGGGAATTGGGGCCACAAGCTATCTCTCTAATAAAAGCCAAACCAATCAATTTTCTGAATGCTCTGAAGCTATTTTTGGACCTGTTTCCTGCTTGTCCTGCACTTCAAGAAATTCTCATTTTGTGAGTAATAAACTATTCCATAAACTCTTGAGGTGTGTGTGTGGAATCATCAGTCTTGACATCCAAACAAAATTTTGAATGATAGGTCTATTCTGTTTCAGTGTAGTAATAACAAAACATCTGTACTATTTAGATGAATCCTCACTCCTCCCATGGGGATGCAACAAATAAAGGGACTACTTATTAATTATTTCAGATGTATAGCTTTGTTAGAAGAGGATTTTATTGTCAGGAACCTATGGAACAAGAGGGAACTGATCAATTCATACAGCTGCCTCTTACTTTGTATTCTTAACCACTGGGCATAAAAGGTCAATGACTCCAGTGCATGCATGGTCTTTAGGCAAGGTGAATGTAAGTTTAACACTATTGTGTAATTCTTGTTGTCTGAATTAATATGTATTCTTTTAGGAACAATATATTTAATTGTTTTTGCCCCAGAAATACTTGAAATGGCTTAGGCAGATATATTAGTAATAGGTATTAGTAATAGGAATCCAACATGTTATTTCCTATTTCAAAATCATCATTTTTTTTCTATTCACATCTTGGCTATTTTACTCAAAACAGCATCAATTATAATTCACTGGACATTACATAGTAATTAATAAAAACCTTACAAAATTAATCTTAATGATATGTCAAAATACTATGCCAAATAATGGGCCACTATAAAAATTATTCCATTATTAAATCTCCAGAAAGAAATTGATAAAACATAGTTTTAAATCCCTCAAACATTAAAAAGCCATACAATTGTTCAGACTTTATATTAGAGGTATTGTCTCAACAAGATCATATCAAAACAAAAATGAAGCTCCCTCCTCTTCTTACATTCATTTCAGACCCCCAAATGCAAGCATAAAAAGCATATTTGAGAGAAAACTAGAGGTTAGAATTTGACAAGGCAACATGTCATGTGGATAAAGCAATTCTATAAAACTAAGATGTTCATCCCCTAGAGTACCATTATGTCAGGGTGTCATGCTGTTACTCTGACAGTGTAACCCAGGGGATGTTGAGCAATGTCTGCATCTTAGGTAATGTCTTGGTTCAGAAAGCTCAGAGGACCTATGCCCTCTGTGTTCATCTCAACACTAAATCTTTGGAATAAACATATTTGTTTTTATTATTAACCCAGTAGTTCTGCAGAAACATTAGTTAGATGAAAAATAAGTCTTAACTTTGTTTTTCATGATTTTATAATTATTAGCACATTTGAATTGTACAAAATGATGTATTTCATTGTGAAATTTCCATACATGCATGTAACATGCTTTGTATCTTCTCTCCTAGTTTCTTAATTTTTTTCCTTGTAATTTCTACAAATGCAAAGTGCAGGTGACATATGATATCCAAGGCTCCCAAAACCTCCTGTAACAATGTCCCCACCCAAAGTGCTTCCAGTTTCTCTAGAATTATGTTAAAGAAGCTTTACATATTCTGGTACCATCTTAACACTGGAGCAAAGCACAAAAACCTTGGAAAGAGTTATAGCATCAGTAGGTTTAATTGATTTATGTATTATTAGGAAATTTTCCATGAGATGATCAGTTTTTTCCAAAATGAAATAGTACTTTTCTAGTGTGTAAGCAAAAGGCAGTTTGGTAAATCTGCATTTCTTTTTGATCAATTCATCCAATAAACTTTGTTCCTCCTTGTAATTTCTACAAGTCAGAAAACTATATAAATTTAATATAAGTATATAGGTCATCTCAGTCATTCTTACTGCTTAGAAGATTACCAATACTATAATTTTGAAGAGTCAATGTCATCTTTAAATCTTCCTTTTTGAATCAGGATATGATTCCCATGATTCTCTACACCTTTTGAGTTGGTGTGTGAACCCTAGTGGGCTTGGCTTATGCCAACATCAGTTTTAACTATTGCAATCTTTCTTATAATATCCTTAGTTAATTTATAGCAAGGATTTACATATTACAATCTAATACTTGTTCCTATTTTGCTGCAGTTTGCCTACATACCACTATTTAAATTTTTCAATATTACCAGAAAATTGTCTTACTTTGTTATTTCACAACAACAGTGCCCTTGGATAGACTAACTCTGTCAAGGAGAATGAAATATTATACTGGAAGTAGCATACATTGAATTATACAATTAAAATATTAATTAAAATATAGGACCAAAAAAGGTGGATATATTTCTTTATTAATAAAATCTCAGTGTCAAAGAGTATCAGACTATTGAATTCTTCCTTCTGTTTTGAGAGAATTAATTTGATTGTACTAATCTTATAAGTAAGGTTTTTGTCTTGCAACACCTCTTTCAAAATAAGACTATAGCAAAACTAATTCTGGAAAAAATAACTGTACCTCTGTCACAGGCTAGTTAGACTTAATGGATATTTATGACAGCTATATTCAAGATCTTACCGAGATTAACACCTCAGGAAAAAATCAAAACAAAACAAAACATTTGTTCCAAAGATACTCTAATCTCCCCAGGATCCCTTGCTGTTATTTATGTCTTATTCTGGGAATGTCCATGAAAATGACTTCTTCAGATATATTACGGTCACTAATACCTATACTATAGGTATTCTAGTCCTAGGTAGTTTTGGACTTTAGTTACTTACTCAAAATTTTCAGATCATTTAATGATTCTACTTCTAAAGTCTAGCATATATTACAATATGTAAGTTAAATATTAGAAGCATCTAGTCTAAGAATAAGTTTTAATGCTAATAATTTAAATTATTTTAAATGATACCAAATGATTTAATGATAGAATGAAGCAGAATCATTGTAATAGTATGTTTGTTAAAACTGCTTTTCTAAATAATTATAGATAATGAACTTAAAGATCCCATATCACATTATAAAGAGTAACATATAAGCTTTATAACAAATATTAGAGATCTATATAAAACATCAATCATTTAGTTTCCATAATAATCCTAAGATTGACACTGATGTTACTTATTTTTTTTCAATTTCAGCTAGTTCATATTTTAAGAAAAATAGTTTAGTGTTTGGATCCTTTTTCCAGATTATGAGATTTTAAGTTCATTGTTGAAAGATAATCATATAAGCTTCAAAGTGCAAACATGCTCTCAGAAAATGTCAAATATATGCCTTTTAGTCACCACTGGATAAAATATGATCCATCATCTTTGAATATATTTTGTTTTCTCTAAGTTCAATGGGGTTATTTTTGTCCTATTAAAGGCTAGTTCTAGAATGCATTGATTACTAGTAGTAACCACTGTGGCGGGGGTTGGCTGAGGTGGAGCTTAAATGTAGAACTAAATACCTAAGAAGTTACAGGATAATTATATTATAATTTGAACTCCAAAATATCATGAACAGGCCATTTAAATGTAGATACAAAACCTACTACAAATTGATGCTGATTATTTTGTTCATAATTTACCTAAGCATTTTACCATTCCTTTTGTTTAGTATGACCATCTGAAATAACAGAAATCATTCTGCGTTTGATTTACAAATTGATCTATTTGGTATGTATGGTCAAGCTGAAAAGCAATAATAGTTGCATTAGAGCTATATTTGTGATTTCCCTGAAAGCCACAGAGTATCTATTGGAGAGAAAAAGATGAGTACCAGGGTCTGAAATCAGCAGCAGCAAGTTAGTTGTTTATTGATGTACTTCTGTTTTTCTTTAAAAAGAGAGACAGAGAGAGAGAGAGAGAGAGAGAGAGAGAGAGAGAGAATCTAGCAGAACCGTGCAGGACTAGCTTTCTAAACTTGTATGGGGAAATAGGTCTGTGTGATTCAAAGAATAAATTTTAGTGATCATTGAATGAGCTCCTCAAGTCTCTGACTCCAGGGAATGTAATTGATCAAGAGTTTCCACAGATGTGCTCTAAAATCCATTGATTTTCTTCCTATACTTCCTACAATATATTTCTAGACTGAGTGTGGCACGGTACTGAGACAAATCTGTTCCTGGGACATTGAGGTCTCCTCTCATGGGCATCTTGAATCAAGAATTCCCAGATAGCCTTATCAACCCCTCCACAGAAATGCAATCTAGATTATTACACCAATTGTCCTATGAGTCTCATGAGAGTGTCATATAACCATGTTATTACCATTCATTTTTGTATTTACACTTATTTTTTCCACAACTGGGGATTCAACCCAGGGCCTCACATATACTAGGTAAGTTCTCTACCACTGAGCCACAACCCCAGCTATCATTTGCTTGTAAGGACACATAAGCTTGAAGATATTAGGATCATTACCTAAGGTCACAAAGTTGGAAGTGTTATTGCTTGAATTATCCAATCTGTAAATGTGACTGTAGCGTCTGTTTAACATAAATTAGTTAAAAATAACATTTTCCCAATATGGTTTTGTTGAATCATGAATCATATTTTTGTCAATTACTATGAAAGTAACAGTCTGAATCCTGGGCAGAGCCCAGAAAAGTTAAACCTGTTATGGTTGTGCTATTGTAAATAGGATGCACATTGGAGGTAATTTATTTAAATACTTTGTCAATAACTCAACAGATAAATTCTAGTATGTCATAAGCAAATAGGCCACAGTATAATGAAGCAAACCAAACAGATTTTAGAAAGAAGATTTTAGAAAACATGTGTGAAACATTTTCATTTTTAGATTGCACATTTTAATTTGCATAGAAATTTTTGACCTGAATAAATCAATAAATCTATCAGTTTCCATTGTTTTAACATTTACAAAGTTCAGAATACTGACCTTGTTATTCAGTCTTGCTGGCATGACCACAAGCAATTAATTAGCCACAGATAATGTCCATTCTTCCTAGCATAACTAAATTAATTTCTATGTATTTTAACTTTAATATATGCATAGGTGATATAACTTTCCAATTTACCAGACTTAGACTTATGAGATTATACTATCAAAATCTTTCCAGTAATATAGAAAATTTGTATTTTGGGAAAATATATTCTTGTAAGTTTGGCACGTCAATTGTAGCTGGGAAATTCAAGAGGAATTATTTAAAATTAAATTAATTGGAGGTTTCATTTTAATTAGTGCTCTGAGAAGATTGTTGCAGGAAATTAAAATTCAGTAGGTTTTTTCTTAATGAGAAGTGTCTTCAGGCAAAGAGTGTTTATTTCTAACCATTAAGTTTTAAGTGAATCATCACAAGAAGTTTCTGCTAGTGACCTACCATTTTCCTCAATATGCTTTCAACTTTGATATCTTTTTTCTTTATGCATTTTTTATTTGTGCTAATAGTATTTACCTTTATTCTAAAAAACATAATATATGTATCAGATATAAATAGTCAAATATTTAATAGTTTTTCTAAGTGAAAGCTGAATATTTAAAAATTAGAAATATTTCTTGAAAAAACTAATAAAGTATATAAATATTGATATGCCATGCAGAGTTATGAAAATTCTAATAGCAGATGTGTGATACTAACAAAGGCTTAAAAACACACACATATAATACACACAGGATATAGTTTATGAAACAATAATTATGATTTGTGAATTTAAATGAAAAGAAAAACATAATATCTAATTGTATGTTATTAGAAAGCCATGCTTTATCATCTCATATGTTAGCAACATTAATACCTAAATATTTTAAATAGGACTGCAACTTCAAAATGATACATTTAAATATATATATATATATATATATATATATATATATATATATATATATATATATTTGAATGATTGTAATTATTAAACCTAAGCATTCATAAATAGGATTACTATCACAATTCCAACCCCAGCTCTGCAAATTTGTATTTGAGCTTCTTTTAGACAAATAGAATAAAAAATAATAATGATCAAACCTTTGATCTTTATTGCCTAGTAGGGAAAAACACCAGATCATGAAAGAGAGTAAACCTTTATTTGAGTGTTAACAAAAATATGTCAGGAACTGGGGTTATGAAACAAACAAAAATATCTTCTAGAATCTGTTAAATTGCATGTTTTGGTAGCAATCATACACAGAATTTGGAAGAAGACACCAGAATAATTTTCAGTGTATACAATTTTGTAAGGAAGTTATGAATAAAATCTAGGAGAGAACTAGATTGTATGGCCTTCAAATGCCCTGAAAAATCATTTAATCTCTTAGAATTTTTTTAAATGAGAAATAAAATATTTAAATTACATTATATATCAAAGTTAATATTGTTATTAAATGTTAGCCTTATATGCTAATCAGTAAATATGCACATGAACATGTTCTCTGAAATTTCAATATTTTGGAAACTTACAAACCTAACTGAAAAGTTCAAATTAAGATACACACACACACACACACACATACACACACATATTATACATAACATATAATAAAAACTAATACATTTTTTCTTCCCCATAAATTTATGATAAGCTTTATTATTAAAAATCACATGTATGAATGTACAAATGGTATAACTCTACTTCATGTATAACCAGAGAAGTGAAAAATTCTGCTCCATTTGTATACAATGATTCGAAGCACTTTCTACTGTCATATAAAACTAATAAGAAAAAAATTCAACAAAAAGTCAGTTAAATACTTAATAGTCTATTATGTAGCACTATTGGAGAGTAGTAGAACCTTTAAGAGGTGGGGTCTAGTGGGATAGAATTAGATCATTGGGGAAATCCTTTTAAGAGGGATATTTGGACCTCAGGCCCTTATTTTCTCCCTTTGTTTCCCACATGCAATGAAGTGAGCATATTGATCTATCAGAAGCTCCCTAATTCCATGCAGTGCTGCCTTGCCAAAGGCCCAAAGGTAACAAAGCAACCAACTGTGGACTGAAATATCTCAAACTGAGCTAACAGAAGTCTCTCCTGCTGATAAGTTTATTATCTCATGTGTTTTGTCACTATGATAAAATCTGACTAACAGTGTGCAAAAGCATCAAGGTGTGATCATAATTGTCCATTGTAGCAGGAAGAGAATGTACATGGGGAATAGAAATCACTGTAAGCCATTTTAAGCCTCTGGCCCTCACTTTTCCTGACATAAAAAGATTGGAGAGTTTCTGAACAGAGGCAGCATACAGTTATCATTTAAGGACATAAAATTGTTGGGGGGGGCGGGTTTTACCAGGGATTAAACCTAGTCATGCTCAACCACGGAGCCGCATCCCCAGCCCTTTATTTATATTTTATTTTGAGACAGGATCTCGTTAAATTGATGAGGTACCTTTGGACTGGCAATCCTCCTACCTCAGCCTCCAGAGCCGCCAGGATTACAAGCATGGTCCACCTGGCTCCTGTTTGGAATTATTTTAAGACCCAGAAATTGTGACTATAGAAAAGAACACTGAGATCTGGGACACTACAACTTTTAGAAGTCAGTGAAGACACTATCAAAAGAGACTAGGTAGATACAGTGAGAATAATGTGAGATAAATGTCAAAAGACACAGCCATCCCAAGATACCAAGCAAGAAAAGTGCTTCAGGGAGGAAATAGTTGAAATGTTTCCAATTACTTTGATGACTTAATAGAAGAAGGTCCTGGACCAGCACTGTGGCCCACGCCTGTAATCCCAGCTGCTCTGGAGCCTGAGGCAGAAGAATCTCTAGTTCAAAGCCAGCCTCTGCAAAAGTGAGGCTGGAAGCAACTCAGTGAGACCCTGTGTCTACAAACTCAGGCTGGGGATGTGGTCCAGCAGTTGAGTGCCTCTGAATTGAATCCCAGGTACTTCCCACCCCCCTCCCCCCAAAAAAATACAGAATAAAGTCTGCAAAAGGAATACGAAATTTGATAATTTGGAAGTTGTTAGTTTCTTGCCTAAGAACTATGTGAAAGTAATGTGAGAATAAGAGCCTTATTGGGGGAGGAGATGTGGAAGTGTACAAGAGCAAAAGTACTAGAGATTGCTGTTCTTTTATTTTTGGCTGGGGAGGGAGATGGGGGTCAGGTTAGGAGGGGAGAAGAGCCCCTGTTGTGAAAGAAGTAAAGGAATAAAGGAATAGTTAAAGATAATTGGGTATTAAAGGAAATATTTTCTTAAGAAAGGACTGATTATTGTCATTCATATATAAATGTTCCCATAGCTGCAATAAATATAAAATGGAAAACAAAAAAATTATGACCCGAGGGATAGTGGGGACAATTATTGGATCAACAAGGCAAGAAGGGAGGGGAAGAGATGCACAAGCAGATCAGCTTTATATAGGAAATATGGCAAAAATCATCCATAACATCTGTTTCAAGGTCCCTACAGGAAACAGATGGCACACACCTAAAATATAATCATTCAAGTAGCACATATTCATATAGCTGGGAATATGGGAAAATTATTTTAAAAACTAAATTATTACTAACCCAGAACTGAAACTGATACAAAGAGTAAGGTCTGTCAAGTTGCTGACTAATTGAGAGGCGATCTATTCATTAATGACTAAAATCATAGTGAGTGCATGTACACTTTACTCCTTTTAAAATTAAATGTATTTGCTCTATATCAAGTGTTTTTTAAACATTGTCTATGCACAAGACTCACTTGGAAAAATACTTACAGTGATAACTTCTGTATTTCCATCAAGATTCTGACTTAATTTACCTGGGTCTAATCAGGACATATAGATTTGGAAAAGCTCTCATGTATATCCAACTTGCTACCAAGTTTTCGTGAACAGAACCTATGAAAAAAGTTTTGACCTGGAAAAAATATCTTTAGTATGTTAATCAAAAAGCAAGTTGCAAATTAACTATGTGTATAGTTTGACTTAATTTTTATAAATTGTAGATAAAGAAATGTCATCTCTACATATCTATTTCATCACACATATGACATATAGGGTTTTATGGGTGAAATCATGATAAAACTGTGAAAGCAGTGTTTTGTATTTCATCCTATTTTTTGTCATTGAAATTAATATGAAATATTTTTGTAGTTTAGAAGAAATTTGCTAATAATATGCAAATGATCTATATCATTACAAAAGAAAATGAAACAATTATACCATCATTATATTCTTTTGTTTTTTATTTGAAAACATAAAATATTTTATTCACTAGCTATTGATCTGTTTAGTAGTGTAACATCTAATTTCTGACTCTTTTCACTTCATTATAAATGAAATTATACCTTTTCCTTCCCCATTACTGTTAATAAGTTTAGGAGTGGCTATTTAGCCTTTTATTTATTTAAAAGCAAAATCACTTTGGTCTTGTAGCCTATGTTGTATTCAGAATTCTGTTTTATTTCAATATTCTATTTTAATCTAAGTTTTTATCTCTTTTTCAATGTGCTTTCTATTGGTTTTATTGAATTTTTATAAAATAGAAAAGAGACCAGTTCTGTAACGCCATTCTGCTTTTACTAATACAAACACATTTTCTCCTATATCATGTATTATCTTCCCCTTCTGCTGCAATTTTGTACAGGTACATCATATATAGGTATATGTATACATATACACATACACACACACACGTTTGTCTAAGCACACACACACATACACATAGATGTGTGCTTGTCCTTATGTGTGTACATGTTTACTTATTCATATTTGTTTGAGAACTGATTGCTTTCTCAAAACTGTATAAATTCTCCTTGCTTCTTTTTCCTCACTAACCAAATTTTATTTTTCTGTTTCTATTCAAATAACTTAAGCTAGAGCTCAGTTTATGAAAAATGTCTACTTCTAGTCCATCAATTATGAAGGATTCCATATCTATGGCAATCCTTGCTTATGAATGTCCTTACTGTTCTATTTCTCATGGATGATTGGTATAGTTGGCCTGGCAATGGCCAACTTTCTAATTTGATTTACTTTTGAGCAGTTTCCACGTAAATATTACAGCAGGTGCTGTTCTTTTTTTGATGCTGCTGTCCTCTTCAATTGTTTTTATTATTATTATTATTTTAGCCACTGACTTTATCCTGGAGCATCATAAATCCTAATATGTATAAATGCTGTTCACCAGCTGTGGTAAAATATGTTGTAAGGGTAATGAGTATTATCCAGGGTTTCTTGACTGTATTTTCCTATAATAATTTAGTTAGCTTTTTCACTGTTGTAACTAAAAGACCTAACAAGAACAAATAGGGGAGGAAATGTTTATTTGGGACTCATGACTTCATGTATCAGAGGTCTCAGTCCATAGATGGCTGGCTCCATTCTTCAGGGCCTGAGATGAGGCAGAACATTCTGTTGGAAGTGTGTGACAAAGGGAAGAAGCTGGGAAGAAGCACCAGAAAGCAGAGAGAACTCCGAACAACATGGACAAAATGTATATCCCAAAGACATGCCCCACCCCTAGGGACCCACTTCCTCCAGCCACACCCTACCTGTCTACAGTTATCACCAAATTAATCCCTATCAGTGTATTAATACACTGATTAGGTTAAGGTTCTCTTAACTCAAATCATTTTTCTTCTAAATGTCTTGCATTGTCTTGCATTGTCTCACCCAGGAGCTTGTGAGGGACACCTCACATCTAAAACACAACAATAAATAAGTTGTCTTTTTTTTTTTGTATTTTGTTGTTTTATCCAAAATTTTTCCCTTGGGCTTTTCTATTGACATCAATTATTGTCAATGTTTCAAACCTATCCTTTCTTTTGAAAGGACCAGGTTAATTTCTGCAAATATTTTACACTTACTTCCTCTCAAAGACAAACCTTTTAGGGCTAGGGCTGTAGCTCAGTGGTAGAGCGCCCGCCCCTCACATGTGGGGTACTGGGTTTGATTCTCAGCACCACATAAAAATAAATAAAGATGTTGTGTCCAACTACAACTAAGAAATATTTTTTAAAACGACAAACCTTTTACACTTAGCATACATATGCTTGTTTAGCTACTGTAATATCCCCTTCATATACACATACCACTGCTTTAAAACTATACTTGTAGAAGATGCAAACAAACAAACAAACAAAAGTTGTGTCCTTAATGGCTACTTCCACCTCCATCTTCACTGCTGAAGAGTCAGCTCAGATTCACTAACTTTTTTACTGATCACAGGTTTCACAGAGAAGTAAAAGTTATAAGTCAGACTTCCCTAACTTCTTCTGGCTTAATGACAATACATATTCTATAATTATGTTGAGCATTATTGATTTTTCTGGTACAATCCTCTATTTTCTAAGAATTATACAATTTTCTAGAATTTCTATATTCTCTTGGCTATTTCAATAAAATTCTAAAGGAAGATACTGAGACAAACACTATACATATTTTATCATATAATTTGGAAGTCTAAGTTATCATCACAAAATTAGGCTGTTATTTAAAATTTTAAATATGAGTCATATTTTGAGACATTGATGCTTAAATACTTGCTATATTCTCAGTTGAACATCTGCATTAAGTTGTTTATAACCTGCTTGCTCTTTTCATAATTTGATTGCATATGAATTAACAACTCTATTCAGGTCACACACCAGAAGTAAATAGTTTTATTTTGATTTAATCAAACTTCCTTAAATTGTGAAAGTGATTTAGACTTCCTTTCCACATTCAATAAAAGTTCCTCCTAATGTTGCTATCAGCCGAGTGATCATGTCTATTTTAATGCATCTATACATTGATTGACTAATGATACAGTGAGGATACAGCTGCTGCCACCATTTCAGTGACTTCACACATTAGATGCATTTCCTCATTAGAGAAATGGACCAATATACTTGTTATGGTTGGTGGGAGGCCCTGTGGTTGTTAATATAGACAAGGACATCTCAGCTTGTGGTTTTACCAGTCCTTGGGTTCTCCTTATTATCTCTTTTCAACAGTAGACAAGTAAAGAGGATGTGGAACTAACACAGTGAATGTCATAGCAGCTCTGCTCAGATTCCACTGGTGACAACAACTTATGGATTGCAAATTGTCATCTACGGTTACAAAGAAAAGTGAAAATAAAAGAGATGATGTGTTTGTCTATAAGTTATTAGATCATTAATGGTAATAATGCACTGAGTTGTTTCCTTCTGGGAGGATAAAATTTAACCACATCAAAGAATGGTACAGCTGTGGTACTCTGTAAAAGTAAAACTCACTACAAAGAGAAAGTAGGAAGAGCTCTTCTGATAGAGACAGGTCTTGACAGGCAAGGTGTACACCATCAATATTTTCATCTAGCACTTCATAGGTATTAACTATGATTCAGAAAGGGAGATGATCCATGCCATTAAAGAATTGTCCATATGGCCAGACATGTGTACTTCAGTGGACACCGTTTCTCAAGAAGAAAATACCTTGATTCCAACTTACTTGTCTCCTCTAATTAAGATTCTAAGGGCTGTAAAATTTTGCCTGTTATTTAATGTAACCTACTAGAAATAAGATTCAAATAAATAATAATTCAGTGAAGAAATTGAAAAAATAGCCCTCAGTTTGCTTCTGTAACATTTACTGTCACAATATTTCCTTCATATTTCTTAAAATTCTGCGGAGCATGAAAGGTTAGAAACTCTAAAAATTGGTTCTAGAATGTACTGCATGCTCAAAACAGACTGAAGAAAGTGAATCGAATATGGAGTTCAACATTACCTGCATTTCCAGATTCAGACATGTAGTGTTTAATTTATCCTACTTGGTAAAGCATCAATCAGTGTTTGATGAGTAACTTAAAAATATTGTCATTTTTAATTTTTACTCATTATTATATTTTGGCATAGGTTAAAGAGGGAAAGGGTTAAAAACAGGTATTAAAAAGAATAAAATAGCTTAAGCAATATATATTATTGTGAAATAAACTATATTTTATTAGAAGTTATAAATAATTATCCTAATATATATTTATAAGTATTTTCTAGATTGCAAATAACTTAATGATCTTTTATTTTAAACAATATACTTTAGGATATCTATGTTTAATAACTTCATGTTTTTAAAGTAATTTTAGCTGTTTTGCTTAACTAAAGACAAAACTAACCAAAGATAAATTGATAAAAAGAAATTCTGCCTTTTTACCTAGAGACAAGTTTTGTAATTATTTGAGAAATAATTTATACCTATATTAACACGTGTGAATTTTAAATGTGCCATTTAAAGTTATTGGTTTACTCTTTCAAATACTCCTTAAGAGTCCATTCTAGGTCAATACTATTAAACTTTGCATTGGTTATTTCTTGATGTGTTATTTTTGTTGTTATTTTTTCAGGCTTTATTTAATATTTATTTTAACAAATGTCACTTAACCCATGTCCATTAAGGCAGATTTATTATAGCACAATTGTTGATCTGAAGAGTTTATGCATTTTGAAATTTTATAAGTTTCATCATACTCTTTTTATCAACATTGTCTTATAAATATAGTGATGAGTTAAATAAACCAAACGTGGAAGAATGCTTATCTCATTCCATTTAATTCCTGTAATATTCAAAACAAGAAAAAAAAATGTATTACACTGTCAGAGGAGAAAAAACTGAAGGGGTTAATTTGGGGCCTTTTAGGAGGCTGGTAATGTTCTGTCTCATTTGAGTAAAGTAACATAGGGTTGTTTCCATAAAAATCACATTTTAAAATTATTTACTTTTTCATGTATTCTGTGCTTCATATTTTTATTAACATGCAAATCACATAACATAATGAATTCCATTAATTTAGTAAGACAAAATTCTTTTTGCATGCTTCAGAGCCATTTCATTCCGTTCATTTCTTGAGAACTGTATGCCAATTTTCTTGTCAAATATTTTGTTATTGCTACCTTGTCATCTAATAGTTTGTGATGTTTATATTTTTAGAGTTCATTGAAATATAATATATATGATGCTGTAAGTTTAATTTGAAAATATGATAAGCTCTATGTGTATACCCATTTAAACAACTAGATACTAGTTACTGTATATTCACCACTCTCAAATGTTCCTCGGGGGCCTTTATGTTCCCCCCTCCCCTTGCCACACACCTTTTACATTTCTGCACATCACTGGCAATCATTGATATGCTCTCTATCATTATAAATGAGTTTTTATGTTCTAAATTTTATATAAAGGGAAATATATGTATTTTATTTTGTTTTGCTTTTTGTCAACAAAAGTGTGTTGAAATTCATAAATATTGTGGCACATACTGATAATTCATTCCTTTTTATTGGTAGATAGTATTCCATAGTGTAGCTGTGTTGCAGTGTGTTCACATATTGGCACATTTTTTCAATGTGATTTCTAGTTATTGACTTTTAACTGTAAAATTTCTATGAAAATTAATGAACAAGTATTTTTATGGAAAATTATTTCTCTTGAGTGAATTTTTAGAAGTGAATTGTTTCTTTAAATGATATATGTATGCTTAACACAGCCAAACTGTTTTCTAAAGTGATTGTAATAGTTTACATTCCCCACAGTGGTGCAAGGGTAATCCAGATGCTTCATATGCTTGCCAGCACTTTGTACATTTAGGTATATCATTCATTTGGGGAAGTTCTGCAATAAATATGAATCATGATTGACATCACTTTTTATATCGATGCCCAATTATTTAATCAATACTTAAAACATCACCATATCTTTACTGAACTGCCTTTTAATCTTGTTAAAATCAATTTTGTTTTTATAAATAAGTTTCTATTTCTGAACTCTCTTCTCTGGTATATTGACTTGTGAGGCCATATTTAGGTTGAAGCAACACTGTGTTGATTGCTATAGTTTCTTCTAATATTTAAAATAGAGTATTCAGAATCTTTTATGTGTTCTTTTTCATCAGTATTTTTGGGGTATTTTTGTTTCTTTGCTATATCATATAGATTTTTAAAATCTTGTTGATATCTGAAGAATTTTCATTAGGATTAAATTGAATTTAAATATAAGACTATAGAGAATTGACATTATAGAAATATTGAATGTTCTAATTTGTTCAAAATGTATGATTCCAGATGTTTAGTAATTCTTTGTTTTATAACGTTTTGTAGTTTACCAGTCATACCAAAGTAGATTTCTTTCTAGGAATCTTTTATTTTTTAGTACTGTTATGGGTGATATTATTTTTAGAATTTCAAATCTAAATTGTTTATTGCTAGTGTGTAGGCATATGATTGCTGTGTATATTTACCTTATATGCTAGACTCACTTATCAGTTCACTTAACTTTTATGTAGATTTCTTAAGAGTTTTCTAAATAGAGAATTCTGTCACCTACACAGAAAAACAGTTGTATTTTTCCTGTTCCAACTGTATGTCTTTTTTTTAAATGTTATCAAACCAGCTAAATTTCTAGTACAATGTTGAATATGGGTGGTAAGAGTCCATATCATTTCACTTCATTATTCCCAATTAAGAAGAAAAGCATTCAGAAAGCCAGAATTAATGTCTTTGATATGAGCATAAAACACAATAATTCTACATGTAATTTTAAATCTCACAATTTACAAATTATTTTTAGTCTATAACTTACTCTGTTCATCTTTTTTATGTCTTTCATAAAATTTAGGTTCATAAACAATATAAAAGAAAGTCAGCATTAAACACAATGATAGCAGTAGTGGTTATTTTTAATTTCGTTTTGTTCTTTGTTAAGACACTTCTAGTTAGTTGACAGATTATTTTTCCTTCATTTCTATTCTTATTTCTTTCAATTTTAAATCATGAAGGTTTGTTAATTTTGACAAAGGTTTTATACAACGTATTGAAATAACCTCAGAGGATTTGTCTCTTGTGTGTTACTATAGTGAACTATATTTTGAGGGGAATTTTCATAATGCATATTTTTAGTTATAAATTTTAACACATATTAATAGTAGAAATTAATGGGTTTAACATACATCATGTCTTGGTCATGAATACCCCAGCTTCTGTTGGCTCTTGCCCTACCCTCTCCTCCTTCCTACAATACCCTTTCTACCGTTTCCCCTTCCCTTAAAGAAGCCTCTCTTCCACTTTTGAGTTGTCTTTTATTTTATTTTTTCACATGCCACTCATGAGAGAAAACATGAGCTACCTGCTTATCTCAGTCTGGCTTAGTTCATTTAAAATGAAGTCCTCCAGTTCAATCCATTTTTCCTGCAAATGATATTATTTCATTTTTCTTTATATCTGAATATTACTGCATTGTGTATAAACTATATTTTCTTTATCCATTCATCTGTTGACAGGTACCTAGTTGGATTCCATATCTTAGCTGTTGTGGACAGGAAACATTTGTACACAGTATCTCTTTTGAACCCATTTCCTTCAGATGTATACACAGGAATGTTATAGTGGGATCCTAAAGTAAGTCTAGTTTTAGTTTTTAAAAAACCTCCATTGTTTTCCATAGTGAATGTAATAATGTACCTTACCACTAGCAGTGTATAATGGTCACTTTCTCTGTACTTGCTCACCAGCGTTTGTTATTTTTTTGTTTTATTGTTTTACAGTATAGCTAATCTGACTGGGCGAGATGGAATCTCAATGTAGTTTTGATTTGCATTTTCCTGATAGTTAAAAATGTTGAGTATTTTTCATATATTTATTGACCATTTATGCTTTTTCTTTTTGACTTTTTTTTTTTTTTAATTTTGAGACAGGGTCTCAGTAAGTTGCATAGGGCCTAAGTTTCTGAGGCTGGCTTCAAACTCACAATCCTCCTGCATCAGCCTCCTGAGCTGCTGAGTGTGCTGCTTTTTTGAAGAGTGTACTTGCAGATCACTTGCCCATTTTGATTGGATTTCTTGTTCTTATATTGTTGAGATTTGGGGGTTCTTTATACATTGTGGACAGCGTTCTTCTGTACAATGAGTAACTGGCAGATTTCACACCATTCTGCAGGTTATCTCTTCACTCTGCTTCCTTTACTGCACAGAAGCTTTTTAATTTGATGAAATTACATTTGTCAGTTCTTGTTTTTTATTCCCTGAACTATTGCAATACTGTTCAGGAAATCATCATCCCTGCCAATAGTAGGGGGGTGTATCCCTTACATTTTCTTATAGTAGTCCTTGTTTTAGACAGCTTTGCATCTCTGTGATGAAAATATCTGGCAAAAACAATGTAGAGTAGGCAATTCATGTAGGCAATTCTGCATGGGGCTTACATTTTTAGAGGTCTCAGTCCATAGATGGCCAACTCCATTGCTCTGGGATCAAGATCAGACAGAACATCACAGGGAGGGAAGCCGCCTCCTAATGGCAGCCAGGAAGTGGGGTGCCTGGACGAAGGGTTGAGGGGAGGCTACTTTGCTGAATTTTTTTTTTTAATCTCTTCTTAAAAGCCTTTAGGTGGAGCTTTAGGGTTTTATAAGTATAATATGTCATCAGAAAACAAGGTTAATTTGGCTTTCTTCTTTACAATTAGAGTCTCTTTTACTTCTTTTTGTTGCCAAATTTTTGTGGCTAAATTTTCTAGTACTATATGGACAAAGAATAGTGAGAGTGGACAGCCTAGTCTTTTACCTGTTCTAAGAGGAAATGCTTTCAGTCATCCCATTTAGCCCATTCAGTGTAATGCTAGCTATGGGTTTTAATATATGGAGCTTCATTATGATGCTTCCATGCCTGATTTGTGAATGGTTTTTTTCAAAAAAGGATGTTGAATTTTTTTCAAAGACTTTTCTGAATCTATCGAAATATTTATTTGATTTTATCCTAAATTATATTTATCGGCTGTATTAAATTTATTTATTTGTATGCATAGAATCAACCTTGCATTCCTGGAATGAAACCTACTTAATCATGGTGTATAATCTTTTAAATGGGCTGTTGAGTTCAATTTGCAATTTTTATACAATTTTTATACATGTTCAGTAGGGTTACTCATCCATAGATTGTTCTTATTAGGTTTTGTAAGCAGGGCAATACTGGATTTACAGAATGAGTTTAGAAGGTTTTTTCACTTTTCATTTTATGGGACATTTTGAGGAAGACTTGTATTAGTTCTTTAAAAGTCTGGTAAAATTGAGCAGTGAATCTATTTCATTTTACTTGTTCGGATCGCTTGTATGGCTGCCTCAGTATCTTGAGTGGTTATTTATCTATTTAGACTTTTTATATATTCTTGATTCAATTTGGAAATGTCATGGGTTCAGAAATGTTTCCATTTTTTCAAGGTCTCCAAATTTATTGACATATACTTTTTTTTACCTAAATAGTCCCTAATTATCCTTTGATTTCTAGAATTAATCTGCAAGAAATTATTTCAAGATTTTTCAGCATGCGTTATGTCCTCACATATGATCTATTTCTGTATTCTAAAGCTGTTATATGGAATATTCTCTAGATGTCTGTTAAGTCCATTTGATATATAATGAAATTTAAATCTGATGTTTCATTATAGGATTTTTGGACTGGATGATACACATATTGTTGAGAGTGATATATTTGTCACCCAATGTTATTGTTTGGCATTTATCTCTCCTAATATATTTGGTAGTGTTTATTAACTGTTAAAAATATTTCATATACACACACACACACACACACACACACACGTAATCAATCTATCTTCTTGCATAACTTTTTCTTGACCAATATATTATTAGCCTCTTTGTGTCTCTTATAACTAATATTTGCATATATATATATATTGCAGGGGGCTCTAAGCACCAGTATTCCTGCTTGATTTCAGATTCCCTTTGCTTGAAATATTGCATCCTTTCACTTTCCATCTGTTTACGTCTTTGCCAGTGAGGCAAGTTTCTTGCAGACAGCATATTCCTGAATCTTGTTTTTGAATACAGCCATCTAGTATGCATCTATAAATTGAAGATTCAACTGCTTACATTTAGAGTCATTATTATAATTATCCTTTCCTCCTGTTGTTTTGTTAATTTTCTTCAGGTTGTTTAATATTCTGTGCTCATTTCTTCCTTTCCTATTTATCTGTGATATTTGATGGTTTACCATTTTGATAAAGTTCTTTTCTCTTTCTCATGTGTGTGCCTATTCTTCCAGTGGGTTTTATTCTTTTCCAGGTTCTTGTGATTAGGTTAATTTTTATTCCTACTCTGAGTGTAGAATTTTCTTTAGCGTCTTCTGTACTTCTTTGGTAGACATAAATTCCGTTAGTTCATGAATATCTAGAAAGCCTTTATTCACCTTTTGATTCTGAAGAACCTTTGTTGGAGTATAGTAATATGGATAGGCAGTTATTTTCTTTCCACACTTGAAATACATCATTCTACAGCCTCTTGGCCGTTAGATTTTTCTGTTGAGAAACATGATATTATTTTGAATGCTTTTACCTTTAAATACGACTTGGCACTTCTCTCTAGTCCCTTTTAACATTCTTTGTTTGTTCTGTATTTTGGCACTTTAGCTTTGTGTCCTGGAGAGGTTCTTTTCAGGGTCTGTCTGTTGCCTTTCTAAATGCCTCCTGCACCTGAATTGTCACAACCTAAAGATATATGACATGTTAGGCTATTATTTCACTGAGTAGGTTTTCTATGCCCTCAGCATATAGCTATTTTCCCTCTGATATGCTGATTATTTGAGTGTTTGAACTCTTAAATATGTCCCAGAGATCTGCATATTTTCTTCATTCTCTCTCTTTCTCTTTTTTAAATTTCCTTTCATTGTTTTCTCCTTTATTCCTGTCTGAAGGTACTATTTTGGCTGAATTGTATCCTAGCTTCAATACTCTTTCTTCTGCTTCATCGTATCTGTTTTTGAGGCTTTCAATTGAGATTTTCATCTGAATTACTCATCTTTTTGTTTCTAGGATTTCAATTTGTTTCTTATTTGAAGTCTCTCTTACAGAACTGTTCATTTATATCTTCTTTTGTCTTCCTTTATTTATTCAGCTATTGTTGGCATTCTCTGGATTCTATGGAAATTTTCCATCCCTCCTTACCTTTGACATCCTCCTGCACAGTTACCAGCATTGGCAGTTGTGTTGCCTTACTCTTTGATATTTCCCTTGTCTCTATATTGGAGTTTTCACGTTTGTTGGGATGGATATCTCTTCTGCGCTTACATAGCTTCTTGCTACTAAATAGCTTTTTCTTGACATTGTAACCTGTAATACTAGGTAGATTTCATAATTCAGCCTCCCTGTGGCTCTGGCTGTGATTAGTGACTTTTTACATAGAACATACTGTGTTGCAGCATGAGGGACTCATTTTCTCTGCAGGTTTCAAAAGAGTGGAATCCCTCTGGCAGTTAAGGCTGATGTGATGGAGACAACAGTGCATGTAGGAGTGTGCACCCTCTGTGCTTACTCCTACATTGGGATTGGAAGCCCCTATCAGGTTTGTGGGGTTTCCTGGGGCATATACAGGATTTTCGACGGGATTTTCTAATTGTGATGCTGGTTCTGTTTTTATCTTCTTTTATCCTCTATTTAGACACTGGTACAGTCCCAGATTCACAGAAAGAGGCAGGAATCAGGTTGACAGCTTCCATTCTCTGACTCTCACTTGCACTCTTGCCATCAGATTATGATATGATAGGTATGAGAACACCTAATGCTGAAGGCCCTCCTTGGTGTGGGACCTCCAACAATTGTTTTATTTCTCTGGGCTGTTGCTAGGGAGGTGAGTGTCCAAGAGCAGAATTTCAGAATCCCCTTTTTCCATGTCTGTGATGGGTCATGTCATTGGCTGGGAGTTTTTATCCTCTCAATTTTTCAAATTGATATATTTGCAAGGGTTTGAGTGGGACTAGGTCATAACTAGAGCAAGATTCAATTCCTCTCAGTTAAGATTGTAGTTTAGTAGCAGAGAATTTAGTGAACTCTCAGAGAGCAAGGCTCTCTCCTTTTCATATGCAAAGAAAGATGAGAGGAAAAAAAGTAATAATAAAGGCAGAAACCAAATAAAAACAACAACAACACTGTCATCAACCAAAGAGAAAGGGAAAATATAGAATGATATAAAAAAGTTATAAATAATTTTTAAAAATTAATAAATGAAAAAAGTAGGAATGATGTAAAAAGAGTGAGAAAATTCAAAAGAAACAAAAAAAAGATATTGGTCAATTTCTTAATGCTGAGCACTTTCATTCTTGAAATGAACTCCATTTGCTCATTATGTGCTGTCATTGTTATTTAATAGAATTTCCTAGGGATTTCATAACATTTTATAGAATTTTTCAGTGAAAATATGTGAATATGAGTATTTTTCTTTTTTGAAAAATATTTTTTTTAATTTTTATTTATTTTTATTTTTTTTATTTTTTATTGGTTGTTCAAAACATTACAAAGCTCTTGACATATCATATTTCATACATTAGATTCAAGTGGGTTATGAACTCCCATTTTTACCCCAAATACAGATTGCAGAATCACATCGGCTACACCTCCACATTTTTACATAATGCCCTATTAGTAACTGTTGTATTCTGCTACCTTTCCTATTCTCTACTATCCCCCCTCCCCTCCCCTCCCATCTTCTCTCTCTACCCCATCTACTGTAATTCATTTCTCTCCTTTTTTTTTCCCATTCCCCTCACAACCTCTTATATGTAATTTTGTATAACAATGAAGGTCTCCTTCCATTTCCATACAGTTTCCCTTTTCTCTCCCTTTCCCTCCCACCTCATGTCTCTGTTTAATGTTAATCTTTTCCTCATGCTCTTCCTCCCTGCTCTGTTCTTAGTTGCTCTCCTTATATCAAAGAAGACATTTGGCATTTGTTTTTTAGGGATTGGCTAGCTTCACTTAGCATAATCTGCTCTAATGCCATCCATTTCCCTGCAAATTCCTTGATTTTGACATTTTTTAGTGCTGCATAATACTCCATTGTGTATAAATGCCACATTTTTTTTTAATCCATTCATCTATTGAAGGGCATCTGGGTTGGTTCCACAGTCTAGCTATTGTGAATTGTGCTGCTATGAACATCCATGTGGCAGTATCCCTGTAGTACGCTCTTTTAAGGTCTTCAGGGAATAGTCCGAGACGGGCAATAGCTGGGTCAAATGGTGGTTCCATTCCCAGCTTTCCCAGGAATCTCCATACTGCTTTCCAAATTGCCGCACCAGTTTGCAGTCCCACCAGCAATGTAGAAGAGTATCCTTTTCCCCAATCCTCGCCAGCACTTGTTGCTGTTTGACTTCATAATGGCTGCCAATCTTACTGGAGTGAGATGGTATCTTAGGGTGGTTTTGATTTGCATTTCTCTGACTGCTAGAGATGGTGAGCATTTTTTCATGTACTTGTTGATTGATTGTATTAGAAATCTAATTTCTTTAGTAAATATCAGACTGAATATATTCAATATAGTGAATTTTGATACTGCCTTTCAAGAAATTTTGGTTCACTTATATTGAATTGTAAACTTTATGGTCAAGAGCTTTTTACAGTGGTCTCTGCTTACACTCACAATTTTCTGTGCTCAGTTGTGATATTTTCACTTTCATTCCTAGCATTGGTTATTTTTCTCTTAACTTAAGCTTTTTCTTTCTTCAATAAATTACCTTTTAATTTGATGGATTTTTTATTTTTTACTATAAATTTCATTGATAATTGCTTCAATAATTTCTTCTGTGTGCTTCATGTCTTTGTTTTTTTTACTTATTTTTTTTCTTTCAACATAGTAACTTTAATTTTAATATAGAGATCTTTCTTCTTATTCTACAAAACATTTAAAGCTACAAATTTCCCTCTAAGCTATGCTTTAGTAGTGTCCCATAGATTTTGTAAGATCTTAAAATTCACTAATTTAAAAATATTGTTTTTAATTTTTTAAAGAGTTATGATGGGATATTATAACATATAATTTACAAAATAATATGATAATTATTATATAAAGTGTAACATTACTAATGCTACATGCCATATATCTGCCTCTTAACGTAAAGTATTAATATCTTGAATTTTGTGTTTTCATTGTTTTGACTACCTATCTTCCTCGCTAGTTCTTAGTTTAGCAATCATAAAAATTCACCTAGTTTAGAATAACACCTAGTTTACTCTAATAAACATTCAACATTAAAACTAAGTTGCTATCTAACATTAAATTGTTAAGAAATAAATATTTATTAAGCTTTGACTATTTTACTAACACTATGGTAACACTTTTAACTTTATCTAACTTTATTCTCAAAATTTTATGAAAAGGTGCTATTTTATAAATGACAGAATTATGACTCAGACTGTTTTAACTTTGCTCAGCTTATAAGGTAGGTAATTTGAGGAACTGCTGTTGAAAGCTAATTTAGTGAGACAACCTTGTCCATGTTTCCATTACACTAGAGTGCTACAAAATATTCCCCTTTTCATCTTTTCAGCAGTATATATTAATGGTATTTTTAATATCTCTATTTACCTAATAAACAAAAATGGTTCCTTAATAACCATTAAAGTCTGTTTTCTCAGCACTCTTCTTCACTTTTATGTATCCCTTAATACACATTTACATGTATTCAATTTTAAAGAGTTCATTAGTACATAAAATACTTATATAATTATTTGGTGAGATTTTGTATTGCAGGAAGTCATAGTTTTATTGAGTGTATAATGACTTTCAAGTTACAACTTAGGAACACTAGACTCAATGTTGCAGTTTAAATTGCTTTCCTTCAAAATAAATAGTCCCAGATTTTCAAATAATTCTATTTAGAGGTTATCACAAGACCACTTTAAAAAGACCTCAAGTATCTTATTAATATTTCATATATAATTAATTTTAATCTACAAAAATCTTGATTATTGACATCGAAGTCTAAAACCTACAATAGGTCTTGACTAAATTTATCTGTTGTCTTCAGTTCTATTATAAATTAAATTATATTAAATTAATTCCAACTTATTTTTTCTAAGTAACTATTTAACACATATTAGTATGAAATGAACGTTCTTTATAATGAAATAATTACTAGAATCAATAAGCTTGTGTTTTCATATTTTTCTTTCATTTCTTGGAACAAGTATATAGATATTACCTATCAACATATAAACTTTATTCCACAGTACAAGAATTAACTGAATTGTATTCAAAGAACTATTCTTATTTCAAGACATGATTAAATAAGAAGGATCTCATAAATATGTTAGACTCATGGCTTTGATTGACTTCAGAAGATTCTTCATGGAGTCAAATCACTCCACATATAGTTATGACAACTGCCTAAAATAAGGGTTAAATTCCCGAAATGCAAGACAAAGTAATTCATATTTTTCTGTGCAAGTAATATATGATAGTTTAAAATATGGTGGCTAAAGACCAAGTCTCAGATGAGCAAACTACTTTGTAACTAAGTACTTATAATACTAAACAAAGAGCTTTACTTGATAAGATCAACTACTGAAAGTACAGTAAGAAGAAATAAAATTTCTTTCACTTCTTGGTCTACTTGGTTTATACAGGAATACAACCTCTAAAGTATTGTCCCACATTTTAGTAATTAAAAATGTTCATAGTAAATAGAAAGTATATTCTGTGACTTCCTAAATAGTGATACCAGGACAGCAGGGAAACAAATTTAGTCATGTATCTTAGTCAGCTTTTTCACTGCCCTGACTAAAAGACCTGATCAAAACTGTAGAGAAGGAAAAGTTTGAGAGCTCAGGGTTTGAGAGGTCTTAATCCAAAGAAGGCTGGCTCCATTCCTGGGCCCTCAAGATAAGGCAGAACATCATGGCAGAATAGTGTGGCAGAAGGAAGTGTCTCACATGATGATCAAAAAGCAGAGATACTCCACTTGCCAAATACAAATGTATATCCCAAAGCCATACCCCCAATGCCCCACCTCCTCCAGCTACTCCCCACCAGCTTTCAGTCACCCAACAATTAATCCCATGATGTGATTAATTCTTTAATTTTCTTAAAGCTCCTGTAAACCAATCATTTCTTTTCTGAACTTCTTGCACTATCTCACATGCGAGCTTTTAGGGTGCACCTCATATCCAAACCATGCTACCATGTCCTTTAAAAATATAAATCACTTCAATAAAATTAATACAAATAAATTTATAAAATAAGACCTCCAACTCTAGCTTTTGACATTTGTTATAGGATTGTTTGAGCCATTTGTAGGAATGACTATTCTTTAAAATACTTTTAAACAGTAGTATATATTTTTAAGTGTATATTGATAGTCTTTATCAATATAATTGTTAGGTTTTATAATTCATACTTTATAATGAAAATTATTTTGATGTTTTATAAGTTTATGTGATGGGTATATAAGACTAATCTTGAGAAAACTAAACACAAATAAATTTCCATAAATGTTTACTTAAATAAATTATTTATGTATGTCAGCATTTAAAGATAAATATATAGTAAAAAAATATGATGAGCACAGGTCAACCATACAACAAATAGCCTCTATAAACATTTGAAGTGTTGAGAAATCATACCTTTTTCTCAGAATACAAGTAAAATAAGGGGAGAGTTAAGGCCTAAAAATGGTGGTGATAGTGGTGGTGGTAGGTATTTGCAGAAGGAGGGAGGACAAATATGAAGGAAATGGGCCGTAATCATCTGTATGAGAAATTAAGAAAGTGATGTTTTGCCTATGGGCTTATGGAGCTTGTTTTTCTTGAATCCAGTCCAATTTTTATTGCAAATTTCTTTTTCATTGAATTGGAAAGTTTCCTTCCTCCTAAGTAGGGATATAATGTCTTTATGTATATTCTTATATCATTCCCACACATATTTAGGATATGGACTATATTTAGGCCATTTATAAATAGTTAGACTTAATCAACAAGGTAAACATTTATGTAGCAATTACTGCAAATTAACTACTTTGATGTTAATCATTTCTATTTGTGTTATTTCAGGCTTGATTTCTTATGTCTTTAAAAAAAGACATAACTTTACATGAACTTCCTAAGATGCCAACTTTCTGAATCATCGAGAGCCATCAAAATTAAAAGGGGATCACCTTGAGCTCCCAAAAAATGCAAATCAACTGGAAAAACACCAGCTGGCCTTAATCTTCCAACATTGCAGTTTAGTCTGCCTCATGTCAGCAGGCTCGCAGGTATTCTTTTTATAGAAACAGAAACTTAGCAGATGTAGCTGCTGTTTCTTTCTTGTCAAAGTGAAATTCTCCCCTTCCCTGCTGTACCCAAACACAGAGAGACACTCACAGACTCCAGATGCACACAAATATACATTTGAAGAACAGTGTTAATGAAAGTTACTAATAATATAGAAGGTTAGGTCAAAGGCCAAGTCATCAATTTTGTACTGAATAGCTTTAAAGTCCAATGTTCCAAGAGCTATCTTTATTTCCAGGCATGATTCAAACAGTGTGAGCTTTGCTCTGTTTTGTTTTTTGTTTTTTTTTTTGACAAATCATCATTAACCAAATTTAAAATAAAATATAAACAGACAGAATTCATCAATATACTCTGTCTTTAAGAGACATGAATGCTAGAAAATGGTCATGAAAGTTAATCTGAGGTGATGTTCCAGTTTAAAAATATGCACCTGCAATTCGCTCTGTTAAATCTCAGAATGTTCTGATTCAGTCTCTCTATCCATTCTTTTGTGCTCTTATTTTTAAAGCACATAAGTCACTGTCTCCTTTTCTATGTTTCTGTGTCCCAAAAAAGATGAAGAGGTAATATATGCAACCCAAAATAACCATTTCTTATAATAAGTAAAGGTTAAAACCATTTGTACAGTGAGTCATGTAGGTATCAAGTGCTGCACACAGATTGGGGTACGATGGCATCCATGTACAGTCAAGCAGATTACAGGGAAGTGACGTGCCCACACCTCAGTTTGGAAAGTATATCCACTCCATCTTTTTCCCCATGAAATGGAACACCTTATGAAATTTAACATTTCAAAACATGAAATATATTTGTCTTCCCTAAGTACTTCTATTTTCTATTCATACAGTCACCTCTCCTTATTTTATGCCATTTTTATATCATCAGAGGTTATAAAAGAAGACAATAAGTTCGATTACTCCCCACATGGTTCCTCTCCACCACAATCTACAGTTGCCCCTTTTTACTCTGTAATATGTCATGTGAACTATTTTGTTGAGTTCTGAAATTTTTCTTTATAAAGCAACTACTTTGGGGTAAGGAATACTTCTGACAAACTACATGATTTATACCACCCGTGAGAACACAGGAAATATTAAATAATTATTATTTTTTTTTACCCTCTTTGTATACCAGACACTGTTCTGAGTGCAATAGAAAATACTGGGAATTCAGGCCAGCTGTCATGGGGTTTATGTATCACACTTTATTATTATTACTGTGTCTGCTTATTATAAAAGAGTAAAATGTGTTCACTAGTCTGTAAGTGCAAGGCTATAAAGAACTTGGAATATGAATCATTGTTTATATCATGCATGTACTAATATTTATGATATAGCTTTATATCAAATGGAAATAAGAGATACCATTAGCAAATATTATGTAATTATAACACACCATATAGGAATAGATCACATAAAGAAGTATGGAAATTAGATGTCCTGTGTATTTTACTACATATGTTTCAAATCTTTTTTTGTACTAAAGAATACAAATGTAACTATAATTTCTCAATTCTTTCTGGCTTGGCTTGGTGGGGCATGCCTGTAATCCCAACAGCTTGGGAGGCTGAGACATAAATTGATTGTTCATATCATTTGCTGGTTCTTTTTTATTTTTTATACCTTTATTTTATCTATTTATTTGAATGTGGGACTGAGTATCGAATCCAGCACCTTGCATGTGCTAGGTGAGTGCTTTACCACTGAACCACAACCCTAGCCCCTTGCCTGGTTCTTATAGATTATTTGATTTTTCTCTTTTGCTTCATAGAAGTCATTTAATAGACAAATACTTACTTAATCTTTTTAAGGACTAATTATCCCCCCTTTTCTCTCTCTAGCTTTTCTTTTCACTTTGTATGCTTTAATATAAAGCAGAATTTTTATTTTTCATGTTATTGAATGTATCTGGTTTTTTCCTTCGTAGTATGACATTTTGAGACTTGTGTGAGTAATTTTTACAGCAGATATATTTGTACATATTGTGTATGCACTCGTTCCAGTTTTTATTCTCTTTTAGATCTTCAATCCATACCTATTTTGTTAATAAGTTGAAGTAAGGTATTCTTGATGCTACACTGAACCTTATGAATTTCAAACTTTCTTTGTCATTTCCATGAATCATATAAATTGGATGAAATGATAAATTTTAAATCACTTTATAAAATTGTATATATAGCATGTGTATTCATTTAATATTTTCTTTGACTACTTAACAAATTGATTATTATTTTCTTCTTTTTGCGGTACTTGGAATTGAACCCAGGTGTGCTTTACCACTGAGTTACATCCCCAGTCCTTTTAATTTTTTTAGTTGGCGACAGAGTTTTGCTAAGTTGCTTAGGACCTTGCCAAGATGCTGTGGTTGGTCTCAAACTTACAATCTTCCTTCCTCAGCCTCCTTAATCGCTGTGGTTATAGGCATGTCTTAGTGTACCGGGTTCAAATTTATTAGTTTCTTACTTTAAAAGTTTAGTGTTTTATGAGCTTAACTCAGTAGATGAACAAAAATGTAACTAATAATGTTACTATTGGGAATGTATGAAGTATTATAATGAATTTTCATAACTTCTTGTGTGCCCATATATATTTATGGAAAAGTCCTTTGCATCTAGAAATTTTAAGAGAATTCACTCATATTTTTTACATAATTTCTCTGTAAGAGGTTTAAAAATAGCATTATTTAAATCACTAAGTATACATTTTCATATGTAATATGAATATTGAAGTATGCATACTATTTCTTTCATAAACTGACCAAGTTATGCAAATATAATTGAATAATTTATTTCCTTTGTATTTTGATTCTCTCTTTTAAACTCCACATATTCTTTATAATAACTTTCAAATTTGTTGAAAATTCACTGTTTATCATTACATCAAAATTATCATTTTGATATCATTTTATCATTTAATAAAACTCACCTTTTATCATTTCATCAGAATTATAATATGGTTTCCTCACTACACCAACAAAACTCTGGTAGTTGTAATATTTTTTCCATAATTATGGCTTGTCTGTGTGCACAAATGTATGTACACATTTTTGAGAGTTGAAAAAGGCTGGATCAGTGCCATGACAGTCTTACTGACCTATGATGATAGACAAATAAAGACCTTCATGACTTTTGTGTTAACAAGAAAAAGCCTTCTTTTATTCCTCATATTGTTTTTATCTCACTAGAATATAAGATATTTGCATGTTCTTGACTACTTTTTTGAAGCTTTCTTATTTCTCAGAATTGGTAAAACATTTCCACCTTGATTCCCCTATTTCTCTGAGAGACTAGAGCTATCACTGTACATTTTTCTTTCAATGTCCACCAATGGGGTTTCTATGAGTTTTTGTTCTCATTTATCCTTTCTTCACATGTAAAGATTTTGCTTTCCTAAACTACAATCTATATGCTAATGATTCTCAAATCTGTAGCTTCAGGTGTCTTACATACAATGGCTTATTGGACACAGCTTCTCAAAAATAACCAGAGTGCTTCAAAACCTAACAAGACTGAAAATTAAAAATTGTGTCTGTCTTGTATCCTGCTTCATGTCTTGTCATCTATTTCCTATTGCCCACCTCAATCTCAGTCACTGTCAATTCTACTTGTTTTTTCTTCTACATATCCCATCGTGGTGAGTGACTCCACAATTCACCTTGTTTCTCAAATTAGAAACTTGAAAGTCAAACTCAATGATAATTTCTCTTGCATAGCCATATTCATTTCCACCTACAGTCTTTTCTATATCCTAAATACCTCTTGTTCCTTTCTGTTCAAAACTAGTAGATAAAATTAGGTCTTAAATTTTCTCTTTTTATTTACATAATATACTAATCTTTCTTTTTATATGTAATTTTATGCTCTGTTACATCCATCTTAATTCTATAAGCGTGATCTCAAAAACTCCAACTTGATAATGCTTCCTTTTTTCTCTTCAAGGATTCTTTAGCCAGCTCTATCATGAACTTCTTTATGATCCTTTGACTGCCTTTTCTGAACACACCTTTATTACAAATTCATTCTGTAAAACATGCAACTTCTTAACTATTCAAAATTTTTGTTTGAATAGCTAAAAATGGTTTGCACATGGTTGACTATTTAAATTATCCAGTATGATACCACCTATCTCATTAACTCATATGCTTGAAGACACAACTATACAATCTACAGGCTCTTTGATGTAAAAAAGAGGTACATGTTTAATTTAGGTCATATTTGAAAAAAATAATAAATGATATGGTGATTTGAGGGGATATTTCCTAAAATCAAATATATATATATATATACATATACATATATGTTTGTATATACATATGCATATAATGTACATATATATTCACTTAATGGTTTGTGACACATAGCCTTATTTTAATTATGAGGCTTTTTATTATTTCCAGTATCAATTCAGTACTTATAATTGAATTTATATATAATCTCTTATTTTTCCTTGAGAAAATTTAGTTTTTCAACTAAATTTAGCCTCTGCTTTATTTGAGAGTTCAACTAAAAGTTAGTATTTATTGGAAAAAACAACTTCTTCTGCTACTACCCAACACAAAAGAAAGTCCTCACTGAATTGGTCAATATCATCTAATTTATTAATATTAGATAAAGTCAGTAAGCCTGAATTCTCCATATCTTAATTAAACTTGTATCTTTTTCTAATAATGCAATATTAGTTATATATTCACAATAAAAACATTCCAAGATAAGATTGTTTTTATTTGATTTTACAAGTATACTGAATTTTGAACCTCTTGTACAGCTTATTAGTTTACTGTTAACTAATGTATTGTTGAACAATCACGTAGGTGATAGAGTCCCCAAAGATGTGTAATCATAAAGATTTTGTCTCCTCCACCCCACCCACCCAGTGTTTAATTTTGGCAGGTCCCATTTAATTATATTGTCATACTAACAATCAGGTACTTAAGTAGCATTCATTAGCTATTTAATAGGTACTGCTTTGCTCAAAATTAGGGAATAAGCAGTGAATGACTAGAAGCCAATTAAAGAAAAGTAAATAAATTAAAATTAGGGGTCAATTGCTGGAGTTAAGAATATGAGTTTAAGCATATACAATGGAGAATAATTATTATTCTAAATTTTAATGTTCATTTCTTTTTTGCCTTCATACAATTTTTACAAGTGTCTTATATTTATATTAATCTAAACATTGTATACAATATTTTATTTGCCAATGAACTGTACTTTGTTTGTTTGGAAGTAATATGCCTATGAGCAATTTCATTTATTCAGAATAATAGATTTTATTTTTAGAGCAGTTTTAGGTTTACAGAAACATTTATCAAAAAGTAGAGAATTCTCATATAGATGAACAGTAGATTAATGGTTGCCAAGCATTTGGATATAGAGGAGTGAGGAATGATTTCTAAAGTGTATAAGTTTTTTTTTTAAATTTTGAAATGATGAAAATATAAGAAATAGTTTTATAACTCTACAACTAGATTAAAAATCACTTGTTATACACTTTACATGAGTAAATTTTATACTCTGTGAGCTGTATATTAATAATGCTTTAAGATATAAAGATAAGAAAAAAATCACCTGAAATTCACCAGCAAGAGAAAAATTGTTAATAATCTATACAAGGCAAAATATCTCTACGAGTGTGTGTCTTAATTGGCACAAATATCTTATACTATTTATAGTTTTTAGAAATTGTTTTCCTGTCATGTAACAGTGTTGACAGACTTATTTTTACTGAATGAATTTAATTCTAGATAATCTTTTTTAATATTCAAAGAGTATTTTTCTGAAAATACACTTGACTATACTTTACTTAATAAATATTTAAGTAAGTTGTTTTAAATTTTATTTATTATACATTCTAATCCAAATTAAATTTTAGTCAAGTAATTTTGAAAGATATGAACTTAACTCCTCAGGAAAAATTTGAGAAGATATAAGTACTAAAAATCACAAAATATAAAAATTTGGCCTTTCAATAAAAATTCTCCAATTGATAATCTGAAGATTGTATTAAGATGCACTTCAATAAATATCATCATAATTCCATATCATATAAAAATTATTGAATCATACCAATCTTTTCAATTTCATCATTCCACCTTGTACAAATCTATAGTATTACATTTTGGTATCATATTTTATAAGCTTATTTATATTTTACATGTATTTTATTTAGATGTTGAGGTACTTGCTTTAAGACAAATATGACATAGATATGTACAGTGCATGCTCTTAGCTTTTGAGCTTCTAATTGTTTTAAATCATTAAAATTCACAAATGTTATACTTAATCATGCTAAAAATGTACAGATTTATTATACATACAATTAAAGATATTTAGAACCATTATAAGCAGCTATGTTTGACTTTCTACAAATATTTTTACTTTTAAACAAATGAAACTGTGTTTTACAAATACATAACCCATTTTATTACTCCATGTGGGGGAAAGCATATCAAATGTCTTTCTATATCTTTCTAAGACGTAATTTATTTCACATGACATCATTAAATAATATTTGTAGACAGTGTAACCATGCTGATTCATCACTCAAACATTTATATGCAAATAACCAAAATATATTTAAACAGTTTATATTAGAATAACATATGTTTCACTTCATGGGTGTATATTTGTATTCAAGATTTAAGATTCAAATGTATGTTTTCATCTCAACTACTGAGATAAGTTCCTTGAAATATAATTATATGTATAAAGGCATACAATACTTATCTTTCAGTGTTAGAAAAAACATTTTTAACAGAAAATGAAAACTTTTCTGTTTATAGAAATAAGTATGACTTAAAGTGTCTATAGTAAAAACTTACACAGTAACTCATCAACATATTTTTCTCTTTTAAGCGTCCTGATTAACCTTTTTTATTCTTTGATCTGTCTCTGAGTCTATTTCTACTACATCACTATGACTCTTCCTTACATTTTAATTTCTGACTATATACCAGTGATTATCTTTTAGTAGTAATCTATTGAATATTTTACATTCCTCTGACCAAGTCATTATAAAAATTTCAAGTTTTCATAACTTAATATCTTATACATCTCAAAACTTTGTTTAAAATATTGTGTACCTATATTTTTCCCATGAGCAAAGATTCCTTTCGTTTATCAAATTATCAAAAATGTCAAATGTTTCCAAAAAGAGGTCATTAGTTTCACTCTGATACATAAAGAGCTTGAGTTTTATGACTTCTATTTTAATAATACGAAAAAGTTATGAATCAATTATTTATCTTAGACTCATTAGAGAAATAAGGCGTAGGTCAAATTGCCTACAACTTTAAATCTAGAGAGAGAGAAGAAAATCCAGCTATGGCTAAGATCTGCTTACCTGGAACAAATGCCACTGGGGATATGAATTGGTAGGAGCATTTATTAAGGAATAATTTTGACGAATTTCGGGGGGCTGAATAGGGTTTTGTGTATGAGAGAAAATCTCTGAGAGGCTAAAATCATAGTGGGACCCTGACATTCTTTCATTAGTTTTTCTCTTTTCAATTTCACCAAATTCTTGTTGTTAGGAACTGAGAATAATTCTCTTTCAACTCTGACCCAGAGAGAGAAAGAGTAATTAAAGTGATACATGCCCTAAAACTTTCTACATAAAGAAAGCATACATTCTGTAGAATATGACTTTGTCATAACTAAATCATGGCCCCTTATAAGAATTCCTCCCAGGCCATCCCTCTCCTTTCTGTTTTACATAGTAGATAGAGTACCATCAGCAGGTGCCAACTTTTAAAGAATTGTATTAGTAATTCTGTTGTCAGGAAAAGGAGAATGGAAACTAAAGGGGAAAACACTTGTGAAGACAGCAGCCCTCTCATACATGCTCACGAAAAGTTTGAGATGTAATCAGATGATTATAAAACATCCCATTTTCCCCACTATTTTTCAGACTACAACAGTGCTGTGATATAATAGCAATAGAATACAGATAATAGAGCTGGAAGGCACAAAATCTCTTTGAGGGTAGTCCACAGTCCAATGTCAAAGTGGAAAGAAAAATAGAACACTAAAGAAAGTAGAAGGGAGATCCAAGATGGTAGACTAGAGGAAGACTGCATTCCTTGTCACTCCCATCAACTGGGACAACTCTCCTCCTGAGACACCAGCTGGGTCCTAGAAGCAAAATCAGGGTACCTAAGTCCCCCAGCTCCAACATCCAAACACACACACACACACACACACACACACACACACACACACACACACAGTTACTAACCCACCACAGCACTTGCAGCGATGTAGCCATCCCTTAGCTTGCAAAGCCAGGTCCTGATCTACCCAATACAAAACAGCTCTCTGCAACAGGTGCAGAGGACCCAGAGTCCAGTGCACAGGACTTCCATAGAGAGAGGTTTTTGATTGGGAAGTAGAAAAGGAGGGGGTAAGTGAGATACCGTTTAGAGACTAAATTAGAGACCAGGAATTGTGGGACCTACAGGCAATATAAAGGAATAAGACCAGATACCCACATCACATGAGCGGGTCCTATATAAGATCCTTGGTGTGCCATCTACCAAGTGGGACTAGCAAGTGCTATACCTCACCTCCAGGAGTTCCGCCTCCAGGACAAACCCTCCCACCCTAATAACCTTCACCATACTGAGGGTGGAGATAACAACAAACAGACAACCTCATCTACCGGATGAGAAGGGAAGCAGGAAAAATAGTGAACTTCAAAGAAACAATCTTTTAATTTTCAATTGAGGTTTTTTTCTCTCTCTTTTTAAAAATTCTATCCTCTCTCTCTTTTTCTGCCCTTACTTCCCCAACATTTGTAAAACCAAGTACGTTTTGTGCATTAGGCTACTGAGAACTGGGATGTCTGAATAGTATATTACAGTTGTGTTGCATATTCTTGTATCTTTTATTTTTACATTACTTTATTTTTCTTAATAATTTTATATTTTTTTGTGTTCTCTCTATATATTAATTTTCTTCTCACTTACCTGTCTCTGCAAAGTTTCTTTCTCTCTTTCCTCCGGCTACCAGACAACATCTTTTGATTCCTCTTTCATGCTTCCTAAGATCTAATAATGCTATACTCTCACCTCCTACCTCCTTAAATCATTATATACCCCACCCCCAGTTCTCTCTTTGTCCACCATCAGAAACTGTAGACTCTTTTGCAAACCTACTGTTTGTATTATAGATAGTAATTGAAATGTGGAGACTGAAAAAAATGAAAGCAGAACATGATATCCAAGAAATATGAGACTGCCCCCAAATGTCTAATAAGTATAATTAGAAAACCAACAGGACAGGAAAAATTAAATGGTGCAGAAGAAAAAAACATAATAATGTCTCAAAGTTTTCCATAATTAGTTACAAATATTAACAGATTTAGGAACATCAGAGAACATGAAGCAGTGTAAGAGTGAAAATTCACCATCACATACACACTCCAAGGCATATAATATTTAAACTGCATAAAACCAAAGACAAATAGAAACTCTTGAAAAGAGATACATAGACCTAAATCCAATATTGAGAAACATTTTTCACATTATCTAAATATGTATTGTGTTAATTTATGTGTAAACACTGTGGATACAGACACATATATTTCCAAATTTCTTTGAATATAAAATGCATGATAATTCACTTGCATGAAGAGCTTCATCAAGAAGAAGTGAATTTTTTTGTATATATTTTTAGTTGTCAATGGACCTTTATTTATTTCTATGTAGGGCTGAGAATCAAAACCAGTGCCTCATGCATACTAGGCATGTGCTCCACCATTAAGACACCAACACAACCCCAAGAACAAGTAAATTTTGAAATTATAGTTTAAGGTGTATACATTTACTTGAAGAAGAAATAGGCCTGGAAAATAAGTGCTTAGGAAATGTGGGAATACAGAATTATATGCTTCTCTGGTTGGACAAATTCATTTTTTATTTATGAATAACATACCATACTTCTTTCAAATTTTAACTTAAATATATATTTTTATTATTCATGGAAATTAACATATAGATGGAATTACCTCACTTCTAAATTTAAAATGTTATTCTTGAAATGTGACAAATATTTTTCCTTAGGAAAAAAGAAGTTTTTCCCAACATCAACATACAACATGATAAAACTTGCATACCCACAGTCATGGAAACACAACTAATTCTCTTTCCTTTATAGCAATGAGGATAAAGCCAATACAATCTTATTAGAATATATCAGTTTTCAGTAAGCAATATCTCATAGTAATCAAATTACAAAAATGAGTTTTTAGTAGTTAAAATGTAACAGAATTTCTTCAGAATAAGTAGACAATTTAATGAATAGAGTATATAGTTAAAAATAGCCTGAAATATATAGAGTATTATTATGTTGCCATTTCTAATCATGTGTGAGAATAATACCTTTTAATCATTGGTGATGATAAAACTGAGTAGTTATTTGTTGTTACTTGTAAAATACCAAGACACTAATTGTGTTCTTACAAAAAAGAAAAAAAATCAATGTTATGAAATAAATAAAAACATTAAATATAGGCTCTAATTTTATAATTTTGAACTTATTATGTGTATGTTCAAAATAATCTGAGAAAAAGAAAAAAAAGATAAAAGTTACCACACAAAAGTTTAAAATGTTAGTATTATATTTTTTATCTCAAAATTACAAAAAAAAATTATCTGGTCCAAATATTGGTTGTGTTAAAATTAAGAAATCCTGGTCTTAAGAATTAGCTATAAAGAATATCCATGAGGATAGAGTAAAATTGTCACACTCTACACCCTTTTTTGAGGACTGAACTTATAAATTTCTTTAGTAATAAAGTTTAATAACACACTATCACTAAATATACATATGCATTAAATGTACACATTTTGATTTGCTAATTCCATTTAAGGAAATTACTCTAACTTTATAATTGAATAAGAGCTGAATATTGTATGTGCACATTTTTCATCACAATGTTGAATACAACACTCCTGAAACATATAAGCTAATTATCTAAATATGGGAATATTTATTTAATGCACACAATGGTGTTCTGTGTAACATTAGAAAACAATGTATATCCCCACTGGGAGTATAGCTCAGTGACAGAGTCATTCTGTTGTAGAGTGCATACCTAGCATTCATAATGCCCTGTGTACAATCCCTAGCACCACATAAATGAGGAAAGAATGTGTATCCCTTATCAGGCACACGAAGAGAACCATAGTAAATTAAGGAATAATCAAAAAGAACCTTTAACTAATGTGTATATCATGAGTTTATTCATCATAAATAAGCACATAGTACAAATATATGAAATAGACAACATCAATGAACATGTCATATTTAAATAATAAAAATAATTAATGTGATTCTTTTTTATCAATAACTTCTACTTAATTTTTATAATATTTTAACAGAATTATAGTGAAATTATGTTTAACAGAGGTATTGTTAAAGTGATTGGAAAATCTAAAGAAAATCTTTACTCATTAAATAACCCAAGAATGAAATTTTAGTTCCTTCAAAATGCACTTAATTTATTTCATCATGTGTTTTTGTATTTTTTTCCCTTTCTACTCATTCACCCATTTACCCTGAGGAGTATTAGATACAGGCTTTTACTGACAATTTGTGCAAAAATTGATTAAAATATATAACACTGAAACTATTGCAGTGTTACAATAAAATGATGTACAAGTGATCAGTAAATTGACATAGGCACGTACGGTCACCACTTTAATTTTTTTTAATAAACTGAGGTATAGCCTTTTTTTACAAAGAAGTTCCAAATATACATATTTGTAAAAGATTTACCACCATTCTTCATATTTCTTAAGACATCAAAAACAACCGATTTATTTCCTCAGTTGTTCATAGGGCAAAGTGAGGAATGTGAGCAACATCTGAGGACTGATCTCTTTAAGTATACAAATTAACACAAAAGCTGTCAATTAAATATATGAAGCCACTGTGATGAAAAGCCAATACTATTTCAAAAGTATTTCTTTGAATATTTAGTTCAATAATTATAAAAACCATTTTCAGTTTAGTATTATTTTAAAGCATATTTTGGTCTATTAAGTATACTAGGAATGAAATAACCATATAATCCAGCTATCCCACTCCATTGTATTTACCCATCAGATCTAATATCAGCACACTATGGGGATTCAGCCATTTTAATGTTTATAGCAGTACAATTTACAATAGCGAAATTATGGAAACCAACCCAAATGCCAGTTAATAGATGAATGGATCAAGAAAATGTTGTATATATACTAAATGAAGTTTTACTCAGCCACTAAATAGAATAAAATAATGGCATTTTCAAATCAATAGATGGAAATGTAGAAAATCATGCTAAGTGAAATAAGACATACTCAGAAACAAGGGTCAAATGTTTTCTCTGATATGTGGAAGATAGAGCAAAATAAGGGAAAGAAGGTAGTGGGGGCAGGAACAGGTTACCATAGGGAAGATCAATGGAGTAGAAGAAGGAGAACAGAGTGAAGGAAGAGGGAAGGGAAAGGGTAAGATATATGGAATAAATTTGACAAAACCATCTTAAATACACATATAAAGGTACCAAAGAGATTTTCGTCTTTATGTATGATAATAAGTATCAATCAAAAGTTAAAAAAATAAAGGAGTTAAAGGAAGATTAGTAGAGTAAAAGAGGGATAATAAGACCAACCAACAGAGAATAGAAAGAAAGGGGAGATGGAGATTGAAATCAAATTCCTTGCATGTATGATTTTGTCAAATTGTATTTAAATACTATGTATTATTGTAATTCTCTAATAAAAAATAATCTACCGAAATACTATGATAAAAACCTTATAGTTGAATTCATTTGCATATATTTAAAGACATATCTTTCAAATTGAGATGATTAATAATCATTTTCCATCAGAAGATCATGAAAATAGAAACATAATTTCTTATTTATTTCAATACATTTATATATTTCTATCTCTTGTATTTTCAACATGGAAATATTTTGATATCAGATACCTGCTATTAGACTCTGCAGGAAAAGAATAAATGGGTATTGATCTTTATATAGTAGATGAACTTCCACTTTCTCTAGTTCTCCAAAAGAGCTTAAAATGAATGGGGTGAACTAGCAAGTCTTTCTGCTCTTGAAGAAACTACAAGAAGTAAATATTTTATGGTATCCACTTTCTTCTGACAGTAGAAGAGTGTTTACCTTTTAGCCATTGAAATAAGCCATACTCAGAAAATCAAGGGTCAAATGTTTTCTCTGATATGTGGAAGCTAGAGCAAAAAACAACCCTGCAGTCTTTGTAGTTTTTGATGATCATTTTATTTCAGTGTATTGTTTCTTAATCCCAACCTAACTTTCAAAAGTGCTTCACATGTTGAGGCTGGAGACTTTCAAACCGTGGAGTAGACTCCCTTACCATCTTGTTTTTAGTTCTGATCCACTACTATGTTTGAAGAAGGTGAGAGTGACCCTGTCCCCATTTCTGATTCTTTTCCATGTTAGTAGTACATTAGACATGTAAGGATTCAGTAGCCATTAATTCCCCCATATTAGCTACAAGAAACTATCTACTCAGCCATCCCACCCATGGCAGACCCAAAGCTGTTACTTTGAATTATTTCACTGTCTTTTGGATCTTTCCGCCTCTGTCACCAGTAAATAAATTGTTTAAAATAACTTATTTTGAAATAGTCATATGATTGTTACTATACTAAACAGTTTCTGACTAACGCATAACCTTTGAAGCATTTGCAGTGAGGAAGTTGGGAACAAAGCCTTCTCCCTATATATAGTGTGAGGACCACAGCTCACACTCTGTATCACTATTGACCTACATAGGCAGAGAGACTGTTGACCAAATTGCCCAGATAGAAGATACCCTGATCACCAGTGAGCAAACATTTAGGAAAGTAAAAGTCATCTCTGGGACTCAGCAATGACTGTGGAAAGATCAAATGGACCACACAGAAAAAGTCGTTAATATGACATGAACTGCTAGGAAAAAAATAAATAAAAACAACGAATCCTTGATTGGATATAACATAGGAATTTAAGAGACAGAAACAAAGCATACATACATGCATACACACACACACACACACACACACACACACACAGGCATTCATGCAAGCCCAAGATTTTCTGAATTTTAACCTAATGTTCATGGCCTTAAAAATTTTGAAATCAGTATTTTAGTTGATATGGAAGTAGGTTACAGTGGATTTGAATTAGCAACTTGGAAGACAAAATTAATTTACTCAAACTACAGTGTAAAGGAAAAAAATCTCTGCATTTAAAACAAGTCTGACAACTAACATTGTGACAATTGTAGCTTTAAAATAAATTGAAGTAAATAATACTTATTTTAAAAAATTAAGTAAAGAATAAAATATAAGTTCATATTAGAAAAAAACTTTCCTGCATTCAGAAAATATGCTGTGGAAAGCACATTTTCAGGCAAGATACACATGCTCATGCCTGAATATGATGTATGTATTCATTAATTCCTGGAACAAAAAAAGAGTAGGCTTATTTATAACCATTTAGAAGTTCATAACAAGTTACTTAAATAAGAGTCAGCTTGGCATCATCTGAAACTGACTTGAATTTAGATTTGCTGATCCTTTATCTAAAAATTGAAAATAAGATGATGAGAAAGAAAATCTATAGATTAGAAAGGTAAAAATATATATGCAAGAACCTCATGCCCATCTAAAGCATCATTCATCCATCTAGATGATGAAGTTATTTGGGTAAATATGAAGATTCTAAGAGTAAGTTTCTTATGTAGTCTCCCTGAGAAAGAGACTTAAAGAAATTTTACTAAACTGATAAAGATGAAGAGAACTAAAGTTTATTGCTACATATACATAATTTTGAATTTGATTATGTTAGTATAAATGAAAATGTATAATTGAAGAGGTAAAAATGACCCTTGAAGAGATATTAAAATAATTTTCATCTGCTATTCACTAGTATGTAATACAAACAGAGAGGTAAAAATAAAATATTCATTTTTACATATGTATCATTGTAGGAATGAAAAAGAATATCAATCCAAAATTAAAAAAAAAATCTGAAGAGAAGGCAAAAGGGGATCAACTTACCATTGACCAAACAAGCTAAATAGAAGGAAATAAAACAGGTGGGTTTTCAAAAAGAAAATAATAATAAAATTAAATTTGTTAATGTTGCATCAAATGTGAATCGACAGAATTCTCCTTTTATATTATATTTTAGTTTTTACCTTGAGAAAATATTAAAATAGTAATAAGATCAACTATGAGGTTGGGTCTAGGAGTCCCTGCCGCTATTGATGCAGCTAGAGGATTAGTATAAGAATAATTGTACATGAGTTCTGATAAGTATTTTAAAACTTCTGGATAATGAAGTGTGAGTTTGCAGAATGAGAAAAAAAAAAAAAAGAATACTGCAGACTTGTTAGAGTGTGCTTTTTTTCTCATTTCAGGCAGAATATGTATGAAGATTTTGGTATAGAAAGTGAATTGTAAGGTTCTTTTCTATTGCATGACTTCCAAAAAAGATAAATTATTTTCTGGAGGGTAACAACACCAATCAAAGGAGCTTTAACCTCAGAATGAACATATCTGAACTATTCAGAGCTGGCATTTATGAGCTCCACTTAAAATTTGACTAAAGCAAGTACAACATATGCAGCCTTTATCAGTAAGGGAGGAAAGAAAGAAATAGTATTGGGTTGATTTCTTAGGTTAATTAATAAGAGGAGCTAGGCATTCGATCTACATCTGTTATTGTTAACAGTACCAGTTGGAAGATGGAGATTTGTTTCAGGAATTAAATGTCCTGACCAATTCTTGTAATCATTGGAAAAGGCAAAGAGCACCCCACCTCTTGAGAACTTTGGAAACCAGCTGGGAAGATGAAGCAACTCTATTAATATGCTAACCAATAAACATATGCCATCCTTGAGTTCATATAAAGAAATCAACTCTGGAAAAAAATCTTTTTTAGCAATGTTGGTAATATTTATTGACTAATCAACAACCAAGGAAATTCATTCAATTTACCGTAATTGACTAATGACATTAGGCCTAACATGCTCAACAATTCCAGCAATTGTTTTCTACTAAGGGTTAATCATCTATTTGTTTGTTTGTGTTGTCTATTATACATTTTTTTATATTTGTTCTTTCTAGATATAAAAGACACTAGAGTGTATTTTAACATATTATACATACATAGAATAAGTATAACTTGTTCCAATTAGAATCCCATGGAAAATATCTTATCAACACTGGAAACTGAATTGCCCAATATCAGATTGAAACATTTCTTCCCCACCAGGGACTTTGGAAAGCACATGTTCTCTTTTGCCATGTCTCTATGAAAAATAAAAATGTCATAATGAACTGAACACACTGAGAAATGTTCTGCAAATTGTAGAGCACAAATTGTGGTATGTTTGAAGATTTTCTGGAATTAATGAGCAATGAGGAGTGAAGATTTTCTAGATCCATGATGCTCCGTAGGCATTCATTGACAATCATCCTGTGTTTTCTACAATAATTCACTGCATCTAGCTTCCTGTAAGTCAGACATCTGTTCTTTACTAATATAAGAATAACTCATTTTAGGTTTATTCTGTCTTAGTTAAATTTCTGATATACTCATGACTAAGTTTCTGGGATTAAGGGACAGTGCTATAAGGGAGTCTCCAGGCAACAGAAAATAATTCCAGACTATTGGAGATTATGATGCAGGGTCACCAAAATGAATAACATGCTTATTTATGTCTTACTTATCTATGGAAAGTACGAGAATGCCAGAGATATGTACAAGGTATTTTAGAGGTTAGAAGCACTTGGAAAATAGGCCAACTTTGTTTGCAGGAATGTGAAGATTTTAGTAGGGTTAATACAGCATCATGTTCTAAAATGTTGTTCTATGCACTTTATGCTCACATTGTCATAATTTACTGTGTGTGGCATGAAACAGGAGGAAATTTGGTCTTAAAATGAAGTCATATGTGTCTTCACTATTGACATAAACAACCAATGAGCAAAGAATTTCCCACCATAGCTCTATACCACCCCTGACTATGTTTCCAAGTGGGGGAGAAAAGTCACAAAAATAGTAATATGTTTTCTGTATTCCAACAGAAAAAGAATTTAAATAATGTGGCATTTCTCGTACACTTGATTTTGTAGCTTGAGATTCATATTCACTACATGTATGTATTTTGAATTGTATCCAAGGGGACAACACTGGAGACAATATTTCTTCTAAATTGTATATGGTGTTCACATAGATTTCCTGTGTAAATGCCATAATAATGTATTACTTTTTAAAAAACAGGAATCATAGTATCCACATAATCTGACAACAGTGCAGTAAAAATAAAAATTGTAAGCACAAAAATTCAGAGCATGCTTCGTTGCTTAAAATATTATCATTTGGGAATTGTTATGTATAAGTCTAAGTAATGATTTTTGTTATAAAGGAAATAGCAAAAGAAATATTAAAATGTGTTGGAAAGGTGAAACTAAGTAGAACACAAATCTAAGAGTTTAAGAGTCAGCTTAAATAGTAAACAGAAAAAAAATTATAGATTTTGAAGCATTTTCTAGAATATAGACATATAGCATGTGAACTTGACATCCTAGCATCTCCAATGGATATGATCGTGTCTCAGACACATCTGCACATCATCAGTTTTTATGTATGCTGATTTATGTCTTTTTACACAAGTTTAGCTAATATTTCATTGTTAATGGAGCTAATTGAATACTTTAAGCACAGGAAAGTTATCAGTTTACCTAAAATGTCATATGGCTTTTGTATATTGTGAGTTAGAAATGCAACAGTCAAACCTGGAGCCAGATGTTACTTTAAAAAAAAAATTACAAACTCATGCACCTTCTCTTTCTGCTAGTACTGTTCTCTGTTTGCAGAAAGGATGTATATATTTTCTCCTCATCTTTATTTTTGTTTATCTTATGCATACTCTACCTTCTTGTACACTATTTCCTAAGACAAAACTCACATCTCTAAATCCTGATATATTTTTAGAAAGAGCGATAATATTTAATATTACACCCAAAGTCCACATTTAAGTTTAAGTGTCAAATTATAAACAGCTTCCCTATTCATGCCATATTGTGTGATTGGTAGTGACAAACAATTCAGAGCACAGTGCCCTGAATTTGTGTTATAAATATACAACATTTATAATAAATAAGCTACCAAATATTTGCATGTATCTCAACTATGTCTTACTATAATTCTTTTAAAATTCAGATTTTTAGAAACATCATTCAATTTGCACACTTGTTTTAGCCACTATGCAGGAAAGTTGCTTAATATTACCCTATTTTTTCTCCCCATCATTTGATACTGACTGAAATTTAATTAGTCTTCATTTTATTTTAGAAGAATAATTTCAGAATTTGAAATATGAAACTAAGAATACATATTAAATTGCTTAATGTCATGATTAGCAATTACCTGGGTGGTGCCAATGGCTTCTGAATTTTGCTTTCAGGTTCTATTTTTTATTGTTGTTAAATTTGTATGCAAATATTCAACTGCAGTTCCACTCGCAGTAGCCCTAAATTGGAAACAGACATTCATTAACTTTTAAAAGTATAAAACAGAAAGGAATGCCTGCATAAGGGCATAAAATAACATGGACTACAGTGGAATGCTACACAGCAATGATAATGAAAGAAATATCAGAGCATTAAGGATCAGGAACATCTCAAAACAATTATGCTAGTGAAAAAAATCAGATTCAAAAGACCACATACTAAATAATTCCATCTATATGACGCTTCAGAAACCCCCAAATAAGACAGTGGTTTTGATTGCAAATGGAAACACAGAAGCTTTGGGGTTGATGATATAGTCTACATCATATATGATGATCTTTGTTACATAACTAATTTCTGTACATTTGTGAAAACTCACCAAACTCTGCATTTAAAGGAGGTTAATTTTTCTGTGTATTACTCTACAATAAATACAAATTTTGATAAAGATAATAAGGTGAATAGAGGCCCAGACACTAGACTCAGCTGTATCACTTAGGATGTAAATCCATGATAGTTTCCTGTGACTGTTTTTTCTGATGTAATATTTAGACAATATGCTACTGTATAATAATTAAGGATCTATTTATCTATGTATATATCCACACATTTTACCATAACATATAGTATCATTTTATGTGTATTTGAGTTAACAAATTTAGAATTGTAATTCTAATATGTATGTATGTTTGAGTATATACATGTGTATATATGTAATACAGTAACATCATAATATAAATCCTCAAACATGTAAATGTTAATTTCATTTTATTATAACCTAAATAATATGATACATTACTTCACTAGTGTATGAATTAGGGATGCATTCAACTTTATAAATGGAAAGCAAAAAAAGTCTTGAGTTTGTTGGTTGAAGCTTGCAATTCTTATTCACAGTTGTCAGTATAGATCAATTCTTTCTCTTCCATCTCCCTTGCAGTTTAGACTTTGTCTTCATGCTTTTCACCTCATGGGTATGAGATGGCTGTTCCCAAATCCAGGCATCATGCCTGTTTTCCAAGAAGGGTGACTTGAATGGGAAATGGTTTTATCATCGTGACCTGTTTCCCCTGGACAAAGACTGAGGACAGGAGCTGAGTCATCCATCTGGGCAGTAAAGTCCTGTGTTAGCCTGTAGAATTTCATTGCAAGGACTATGACAACTGCACATTGTAGACAAGGTAGTTGTTAATGTGACTTGAGACTGGACAGACTATGGAGGAGGGCAGAGGGCAGGAAAATGGTAGAGAATTGTTCAGGGAGGTGGTAGGACAACCTGACCACCCTTATTTTGATTTAAAACGGGAGTCTTTCAGGGACCTAAATTTCTGTGGTGCGACAACTTTTCATGTTTGATTCTAAGTTGTTAACTCAAGCATATATGAAAACAACAACAAAATTAACTTAAGAGAATTTTGAGAAATTTATTGATTTCTTTGAAAGCAAAATGTAATGTAATAGGAAACCAGTATGCTGTGATCATGGAAATGTACCTCAGTGATCCGTGGCTGACTTGCCAGAAGTTTAATGTCCAGTGACCCCATTGCTTCTCTTTGAAATCCACATTCCTGCAGAAGTCATGCTTTGTAGGGGCTGCTCTTAGTGGCCTAGTATGACTTGGATACTAAGATGAACCTGTTCTTGTGGGAGATGATCTTCCCTGAGAGGTGGCTTTGGTTCCAAGAACTTAAAATCTTTTTATTGACTTTCCTCTCTGACAGTCTTGTGGAATCTTCCTTAGAATTCCAAGCAGTCTATCCAAAACACTTGAACCCAAGCTTCCTCCTTACATTTTGTTCTTCCTTTGCAATTGAATCTCCATGGTGGTGTGATGGCTTTCCTGGACTACTCTTTCACTCCCTTCCATTTCCTCTCATGGGCTCTGTCCTAATAAATCTTTTGTAGAGCTCTTCTTGTTTTCAAGTCTACTTCTCTGTGTATCCAAACTAACACAAATATTCAGAAGTTTCCAATATATAAAGCATAAACAAATAAACAAAAACCCATGAAAGGTCAAATAAAATAGAAATATTTGCTAAGTTTAGCCTAGGGAAAAAAAGAAAAAAATTACCAACAATCTATATTACAGAAAAAAATTAATTACAGACACAAAGGGGATTAAAAATAAGTTCAGGAACAATTTTATAATGAGTCTGAAAACTCACATACTCATTCAATTGTTAATATTGTATTTTCATTTGTTTATGCATTTATTCATTTATTTTTTTGTGTTTGTGTATATGTGTATATATACACGTGTGTGTGTTTACGTATATCTGAGTGGGAAACAGAAAATGAACATGGGAAACAGAAAATGAACACAATAAATATATATGTATAAATTTATAAATTGGTTTTTTGCACAATATTATGGTTTACATATGAGGTGTCCCCAAAAAGTTCATGTGTGAGATAATACAAGAAGGTTCAAAAGTGAAATTGGGTTATTATAGCCTTAACCTAAACAGTGCATTTATCCCTTGATAGGGATTAACTGGGCGGTAACTATAGGCAGGTAGAGTGTGGGTGGAAGAGATAGGTCACTGGGTGTGAACCTCTGGGGTTTATATTTTGTTTGTGGTGGGCAGTGCTCTCTGCTACCTGACTCTCTCTTGAGCTTCTTTTCTCTGCCATAGTCTTATATCATGATATGCTGCTTCACTCGGGCCTAGAGCTTCACAGTCAGCACTTACGGATTGAGACCTCTGAATCTGTAAGCCTAATGAATTTTTCCTCCTCTAATTTTTCTTGTCGGGTCTTTTGGTCACAGTGGTGAATAAGCAGACTAAAACACATGGTAAATAGCAGTAAGTGTGAAGGAGTAAAACATAGTACAAAACGATGGTTGTATTGGTGAGTGGGTGGAGACTCTAGAACTTCAGCTGAAATGACTAGGAAGGACTCATTGAAAAAGTGATATTTAAGCATTTACCTCAAAAAGGGGGGGGGGGGAACGGCCCTATAAATATATTAATTTAACAGAAAGTACATTTGAGACAAAGAGAACTGCAATGCCAAAAGCCTGGGGCAGAAGCACACCCAATGTGCTTGAAAAAAAGCCAGGAAGTTAGCATTGTCACCAGAGAAAACCAGGAGATAGTGAATCGTGGAGCTTAAGTCAGAGAATCACATTTAGGCCTTGTAGGTACCGGGAGACTTTTGGGAAAAAAAAAAAATTAGCAATACACAATGTTTTCTATTTAGCAGGGTGCATCTGACTTCTGTGTTGAAACTAGATTGCAGGAGAGGAGAGGTTAAAGCAGAGAAACCCCTTAGAGACCTGCCCAATATCCTTGAGGAGGTTAATGTGGATTGTAGTAAATCAATGGCAGTGCAGGTTTTGATAAGTTATCCTATCTTAATATACTGTGAATTCAAATTTGATGCAGTCTACCAACACCTTAGATGTGACTTTTGAGAAAACATAATCAAATTTGCCCTTTTTGTCATCTGAGCAATTAAACACTATATTTTTTATTCATTGATGTGAAAAAGGAGAGACAGAGAGTGTGTGAAAGAGAGAAAGAATGGTTGGGAAAGGGGCTTTACAAATTTAAATTTGGCAGGTGAAATTTGATATCCTTTTTGTAGACATTCAACTGAATTGGACAAGTAAGACTTTACTACTTTTTAAAAAATTTTTTTCTTTCTTTTAGATACACATGTGAGTAGTTTATTTTGAGATATTGTACATACATGGTGTATGATTTATCCTAATTATGATCCCAATCTTGTGGTAGTATATGATGTGGAGATTCACAATACCTGTATTCATATTTGAACATAGGAAGGTTATGTCCAATTCATTCTGCTACCTTTTCTTTCCCTCCTTTTCCCTTCATTACCCTGTGTCTAATCCAAAGAACTTCTATCCCAGCCACCCCATCTTGTGTGTTAGCCTCCATATATCAGAGAGAATAGTAGGCCTTTGGTTTTTAGGACTGGCTTATTTTACTTAGCATGATAGTTTATAGTTCCACCTATTTATTGGTAAGGACCATATTTTCATTCTTATTTATAGTTGAATAATATTCCATTGCAAATATATACCACATTTATTTATCCATTCATCTGTTGAAGGGCACATAGGATGGTTCCATAGCTTTGCTATTGAGAATTGAGCTGCTATAAACACTGATGTGGTTGCATCACTGTGGTATGTTGATTTTAAATCCTTTGGAGTCCAAGGGTTGGATAACTGGGTCAAATGGTGGTTCCATTGCTAATTTTCTGAGGAACCTCCATACTGCTTTCCAGAGAGGATGCATAAATTTGCAGTCCCACTAGCAATGTATGAATGTACCTTTTCCCCACATTCTCACCAACATTTATTGTTACATATATTCTTTTTTTAGAGAGAGAGAGAGAGAGAGAGAGAGAGAGAGAGAGAGAATTCTTTTTTTTAATATTTATTTTTTAGTTTTCAGCGGACACAACATCTTTGTTTGTATGTGGTGCTTAGGATCGAACCCAGGCCGCACGCATGTCAGGCGAGTGCACTACCGCTTGAGCCACATCCCCAGCCCCTTACATATATTCTTGATGATTACTATTCTGACTCCAATTAAATGGAATCTCAGTGTAGTTTTAATTTTGCATTTATCTAATTTCTGGAGATGTTGAATGTTTTTTTCATATATTTTTTAAACCTCTTGTATTTCTTCTGTGTTGTGCCTGTTCAGTTTCTTTTCCCATTCATTGATTGGGTTATTTGTTTTGGAGGTTTTTTGGGTGTTAAGTTTTTGAGTTCTTTACATATCCTGGATATTAATGTACTATCTTGAGTGTAGATGGCAAAGGTTTTCCTCACTCTGTATGTTTATTATTTACATTATTGATTGTTACCTTTGCTGTAAAGAAGCTTTTTTTAGTTTGATACCCTTCCATTTATTGATTCATGATTTTACTTATTGTGCTTTAGGAGTTTTGCTGAGCAAGTCAGTTCCTAGGCTGACATGATGGGGAATTGGGTTAACATTTTCTTCTAGTAGGCACAGGGTCTTGGGTTGAAAAAATAATTCCTTGATGCCCTTTGAGTTGAGTTTTGTGCAGGGTGAGACATAGGTGTCAAATTTCATTCTACTACATATGGATTTCCAGAGTACCTAGCACCACTTGTTGAAGAGAATATATTTTCTCCAATGTATGTTTATAGTGCTTATATCTATATGAAATAACTCTACTTGTGTGTGTTGGTCTATGTGTCTTCTATTCTGTTCCATTGGCTTTCTTCTCTATTTTTTTTGTGCCAATAGCATGCCATTTCTGTTATTATAGCTATATAGTATAATTTAAAGTTAGGTATTGTGATTTCTTTGCCTTAATTTTCTTGCTAAGTATTTTTTTGGCTATTTTGTTTCTCTTATTTTTCCAAATGAGTTTCATAACTGCTTTTTATAGTTCTATGAAGAACATACTTAGGATTTTAATTGGAACTGCATTAAATCTGTAGAGATGTTTTGGTATTATGGACGTTTGGGGAATATTAATTCTCTTTTGGTAGATTGATTCCCAAGATTTCTTTTTTTAAAGGCTATTGTGAATGGAATAATTTGCCCAATTTTTTTTTTCAGATGATTCATCATTAGTGTTTAGGACTGCAATTGTTTATGGGTGCTACTTTTATATCCTGCTACTTTGCTGAATTCATTTATTAGTTCTAGAAACTTTCTTGTGGAGCTTTTTGAGTCTTCTAGATATAGAAATATGTCATCAGCAAATAGAAATATTTTGAGCTCTTCTTTTCTTATTCATATTGTCTTATTTTTTTCTTTTGTCTAATTCCTCTGGATAGGGTTTTAAAAATTATGTTGAGTGGAAGGGATGAAAGAGGGCAGTCTTGTCTTGTTCCAGGTTTTAGAGGGAATTCCTCCATTTTTCTCCACTTAAAATGTTATTGGCCTTGAATTTAACATAGATAGTTTTTCCAATGTTGAGGTATGTTCTTACTATTTCTAGCTTTTCGAATGCTGAAGTTTTCAAATACTTTTCCTGAATCTATTGAGATATTATGTGATTCTTTTCTTTAGGCCTATTGATATGCTGAATTACAGTGATTGATTTCCTTACATTGAACCACCTTTGGATTTCCCTACTTGATCATTGTTCACTCTTTTTAATGTGTGTGTGTGTGTGTGTGTGTGTGTGTGTGTGTGTGTGAGAGAGAGAGAGAGAGAGAGAGAGAGGGAGATTTGCCAGTATTTTATTAAGAACTTTTGTATATATATTCATCAGGGATATTCATCTGAAATTTTCTTTTCCTGTTGTGTCTTTGTCTGGTTTTGGTGATACTCACTTCACAGAATGAGTTTGGAAGGATTCCCTCCTTCTCTATTTAGAGACATGGTCTCCCTGAGTTGCTTAGCACCTCCCTGTTGCTGAGGATGGCATTGAATTGACAAATCTTCTGTTTCAGCCTTCAAAGCTGCTAGAATTACAGGCATGCACTATTGCTCCCAGCCGATGATTCCTTTCTTTTATTTTTCATTTTTAATTTATATATAACAGCAGAATGCATTACGATTTTTATTACACATATAGAGCACAATTTTTCATATCTCTGGTTGTATACACAGTATATTCACACCAATTCGTGACTTCATACCTGTACTTTGGATAATAATGATCATCACATTCTGCCATCATTAATAACCCCATGCCCCCTCCCTTCCCTCTAACCCCTCTGCCTTATCTAGAGTTCTTCTATTCCTCCCGTGCTCCAGTTTCCTATCCCAATATGAATCAGCCTCCTTCCTCTTCTGTTTCATGAAATAATTTGAAGAGTATTGATGTAAGTTCTTCGTTGAAGGTCGGGTTAAACTTTCCTGAGAATCTGTCTGGTCCCGGGCTTTTCTTTGTTGGTGGGCTTTTGATGGTGTCTTCAATTTTATTGCTTGAAATTGATTTGTTTAAATTTTCTATGATTAAATTTGGGTAGGTCATATATCTCTAGAAATTTGTCAGTATCTTCATGATTTTCCATTTTATTGGAATATAGGTTTTCAAAATATTTTCTGATTATTGTTTGTAATCTGTAGTGTCTGTGGTAATATTTTCTTTTTCATCATGAATTTTAGTAATTTGACTTTTTTCTCTTTCTCTTCATTGGCTTGGCTAAGGGCTTATCAACTTTATTTATTTTTTCAAAGAACCAAGTTTTATTTGATTGACTGTTTTGAATAATTTTTTTTTCTTATTGGTTTGTTCCAGTTTCTTTTATTTTGGTCCTGATTTAGGTTTGATACCCTTCCATTTATTTTAATTAGTTCCTGCATTCTACTGTTTGGGGTATTGATTTATTTTTCTTTTTTATAGGGCTTTGAGATGTTAGGTTATTTGTTTGCCAAATTTCTATTTTTTTATTGAATAAGCTCAATGAAAAAAAAATTCCTTTTAGAATTGCCTACATAGTGTCCCAGAGATTTTGATATGTTGTGGTGTTATTTTCTTTTACTTCCAAGTATCTATTTCTCCCTGATTTCTTCTGCTGTTGGTCATTCAATAGTGTATTATTTGGTCTCCAAGTGTTAAAGAAACTTCTTATTTTTATTTTTTCCTTGATTTCTAATTTTAGTCATGTATGATCTGAAATAATGTAAGGTATTAATTCTAATATATATATATATATATATATATATATATATATATATATATTAGAGTTGCTTAGGAAACTAAGCAACTAAGGTATGGTCTATTTTAGATAAGGATTCACATAGTGCTGAGAATAAAATGTATTCAGTCATTGATGGATTAAATATTCTTTATATGTCTGTTAGTTCTAAATTATTGTTTCTTTTAGTTTCTATAGCTTCTTTATTTAGTTTTTGTTTGGAGGATTTAACCAGTGATGAGAGATGCATGTTACTGTTACCCAGTATTATTGTGTTTTGGACTACTTTATTAACATTTAGAGGAGTTTGTTTGATGTATATAGATACTTCATTGTTTGGGGCATAAATATTTATGATTATTATGTCTAGTTGATATATAATTCCATTAAGCTGTATTTAAATGACCTTTTTTGATCCTTTCTGATTAACTTTAGCTTGAAGTCCACTTTATCAGATAAGAGGATAAAAAACACTGCTTGTCTATTTTCTTGTCTATTTGTTCCATATGAATGATATGTTTTTTCCCATCCTCTCACCCTCAGTCTATTGATGTCTTTGCTATGAGATGATTTTCTTGAGACAGCATATTGTTAGGTCTTGTTTTTTAATCCAATATGCCAATCTATGTCTTTTGATGGATGAGTTTAGGCAATTTACATTCAATGTTATTATTAAGATATGATTTTTATTCCCTGCCATTTAATTTATTTCTTTTTTTAAATTAGAGTTAGTTTCTCTTTTGATTCACTATTTTTTTCTAGTGTAGTTTCTCCTTTTGCTGATTTTTACTTTTATTTTAAATTTTTTCTTCATAAAATATCTTGAAGAGTATTGATGTAAGTTCTTCTTTTGTAGTGTAGGCTTTCTAGTTGTGAATTCTTTTAACTTTTGTTTATCATGGGAATTTTTTACTTCATTGTCAATTCTTAAGCTTAATTTTTCTGGATATAGTATTCTTGATTGGCATCCATGTTATTTCAGCGCTTGGTATATATAATTCCAGGATCTCCTAGTTTTGAGGATCTGGGCTAAGAAATCACCTGAGATTCAGATTGGCTTTCTCTAATGTGACTTTTCATTTTTCTCTGGTAGCATTTAAACTTTTATCCTTATTCTGTAAGTTAGCCATTTTTGTAATAATGTGCCTTGATGTGGGTCTGTTGTAAATATTTATATTTGGGGTACTATAAGCCTCTATTTTATTTGATTTTCCATTTTATTCTGAAGGTTTAGACATTTTCATTTATCATTTCATTTAAAAAATAATGAAAGTATGTGCATTCCTTTGTTTTGTATTTCTGAGCCAACATCTATCCCAGTAACCTTAAATTTGGTCTTTTCATGTTAACCCATATTTGATGGAAGTTCTATTCATGATCTTTTGACATCTTTTCTCTGTGGTTAACTTTGTTTTCAAGATTATATATTTTGTATTCATTGCCTGAAACTCTGTCTTTCAATTGCTCTAATCTTCTGGTGATGCTTTCCAATGAGTTTTTAATTTGGTTTATTAACTCCTTTATTTTGAGGATTTCCGGATGATTATTCTTCAGAATCTTTACTTTTTGTATTTTCTCTCTGATTTCATTTTCTTATATCATCTTTTACCTTATATATCAGTTTAACTATGAACTTTCTGAATTTCATCTCTTATTTCCTCCACTGTGGTGTCAACCGGATATATTATTGTCTATTTTTGTGTTGTTTGGCATGGTTTGTTTCTTGATTTTTTCACATTGTTTGTGTGTCTACCCATCTAACTGGATGGATCTGAAACTATAGAGTTTCTGTCTTATGATTTATAGTGTCCCTCTATGTTACTAGTACCTCACAGATGGGGGGATCCCAATGTTTGCAACAATCTAAGCAAATATTATATAGCAATAGACTAAGTACATAGTTCCTACTTTGAAGCAGCTGGTTGGGCAGAGAGTGCAGAAGCCTATTAGGTGTACCCAGCTGCCCCAGCCAGCTGGCCAAGCAGCACAGCAGTGAGCTGGATGTGGTGGGCTGGCCCCCTAGTTGTGGACCAGTCACGCTGGGCCGAAGCTGAGTGGAGAAGCAGCTGGCCATGTCTGGTGGTTCTAGCTGGCCTGAGTCAGGTGTATCAGGCCTGAGTGATGGGTCTGCAGTTGGGTGGAAAAGCTGTGTGCTGAGCCAGTCAGGCTTGGTGGTTAAGTGTCAACCTGGCAAGCTAGGCTATGGACCTAGTGGGCAGAGCAATAGGACTGGTCAGGAGCTGGGGACTTGGGGAACAGCGTCTAGGGGCCTGGGCATATGCTGGATTACTGTCGCTGACTGGATGGGCATTCTGAGTGCCAAATGCTCTCACAACCACACTTCCCACGACTCAAACTGCTTTAGCTAGCCCTGTCAGCCCCCACAGCTGCAAGACTCACAGGGCTTGGGAGAGCTCAGCTCTCTCCAGCTTCTCTAATCTGTGTTCTGTAAGTGAAATACTCCCAGTTTCTGATTTTCCATGGGTTTGCTAGGCTGAGCCATGTCCTTCCTAGGCTCAGAAAGGCCCACCCAGACCTAGCCACAAATTCACAGATCTGAGTTTCTAGTTCCCATTTGTTCTACTGTGTTGCAGTTCCAAGATGGTTCTTGCATTGGCTCTCCAGGGATGATTGATAAACTCAGGGAACTTTTTTTTTTCTTTAAAGATTTATTTAATGAATCTAATAGTCTCTGGTTCATCTAGGGTAGATTGCCCCTCCAGTCTTAGGAGTTTTCACTCTAATCCTTGGGCAGATGCAGTATTCCTGCTACTGAATTTTGTTGTTGTGGAACTAGGAAAAATGTTGCCACACCCTAATCCTCCATGTTGCCCACTCACAAATAAGCTTTAAATAACCACGTCTGGAGTTCACAGGAGAAGTTTGAATATTTATATTTGGGAGTCATTTTAATTTTGATGTTATTTAATTAAATAATTTTGATGTTATTTAATTAAAGTTATATAACTACATACATTTAAAAAAAATGAACACACATTTAAAAAAATGAAAATAAAGGGAGTCCAGTGTTAAGGTCTGTAAACAAGTCAGGATGGAGCCAGGCAAATGTTAGAGTCTGTAAACAAGTCTGGATGGCGCCTGGCATTTTGCCAGAGGGAGTGGTTTGTGAAGTAACTCCATCGAGCCATTAAGTGTGGAGATTTCTTATTGGTTGACTGCTGTATCTAGTTTATATTAATTAAGATAAGCTGTGTGGAATGTATAAATACCTCCGTTGTCCTACAATAAATGGCTCCTACTCCTGCTGTATCAATCTACACAAGTTCCTCCTCACCCCCCGGGTTATTTTGCTGCAGCTGGACTGCGACAGTCCAGGAAAAGTGACTCTTTTTGCAGAAAATGTGATCTGGGTGGGGAGAAGGAAGAAGGAATGTGGAAAGAAGGAAGAACTGGAAAATTGTGGAATCTAAGGAAACATAGAAATTATTTTGTCAATGAGAGTCTTGGTATATGTTAAGCACTGGTGAGTCAAATAAAGGGAACAGAGGGAACTAATACTGAAAGTGGCCAATGATAAATGACTTAGAGCATTTCTGGTGACAGAATTTAATTTTTGTTTATGTTATAGCTGACTGTGTCACATTTAAATTTATAATATATTAAGATAGGATTACTTATCAAAACCTGGACTGCCACCAAGTTGCCACCATCCACACTACCTCCTCGAGAATATTGGAGTAGCTTCCATTGGTTTTCCCTGCTTTAGCCTCTAGTCCCATGCAATCAGTTTCAACACAGAAGTCAGAAGCATCTGCTAAATTTTTGGTAAAGCGATTCCCTGTTTAGAAAAATTGGGAGGAAAGCAACTGAAGACAACACATATGTGAAAGTGCTTTAAGCAGTCTTCCTTAACATTGGGGGCAGGCACAGAGTCCAGTTGCTATAGAGGAAAGTCAGGGAAAGGAAAAAAATTTGAGGGAGAATTATACTAGCTTATTGTAAATTGATAAATGATTCAATGAAGAATAAATGAATTGAAAATTAAGGAGCTTCTATAGCAGTGTTTTTGAGTAGCCAGGCAGGAACAGGAGGAAGAAACAAACAGATGCTGGAGCACAGCATTGACTACTCATCTTTATCCTTCCAACTACTGAGTTTGTGCACAGATATAGTAGACCCTGCATGTTCTTCCTCAAACTTTTCTGGTGCTGTAGAAGATTCTCTGCTAAAACAAGGCATGACCTGCAGGTGTTGAGATAGTGGGAATGAAACAAGGTGTAGAAGTGACATATCAGGAGATAACCTTGGATGGACCGAGTATGGGTCAATGCTCCATCGTCTATTGTTACTGTGAAACAGTTCTGAGACACCTCACACAGACTTTTGAAAGAATGGCCAGCGGATTGACCCCGTATATCCAGAGTAGTAACAAGCTCCTCTAAATGCTTTTGTTAACATTGCTCTTTCCCTGTTCTTTACTTTCTCGTTTCTTTACTTTTTTTCCTAAGAACATTTCCAAACAGACTGCCAAGAAGTCTTCTGTTTTAAGGTCTGTTTTGGGGAGAAAAGGTGAAATAAGACAGTGGCTTGGTCTTAAGAATAAGGACAGGTAATATCTAATTCTGGAAATGATGAAAAATGTAGGCACAGACAAAGGTCTGAGGTTGGTATGGAAGTCAGAAGTTGTGTACTTTTAATGTTCCTTTGTTCTCATTGAGACAGAAAGAAACTGATATGCTGAGCATGAGGATGTGTTGCAGTTTAGAAGAAAAAAAAAAATATATATATATATATATATATATATATATATATATATATATAAAGTGATCACTGGAACAGTGGTAGAAAGAATGCATTAGCAAAATGTGGTATAATTTCTGGATGCTATGGAGGACCCACTCGAATCAGTGATCATGAACCATAAAAATATTCTGATTTATATTTTTATTATGTACCAGCTGCTTACTCTGCCTACAGCACATATCATTCAATCTCTTTCTAATATCCGCCTTTATGTAGACAGCACTTTAGAACTTATTTCAATTATGGTATTTACAACTAATATAGAATGATTCCTCACATCCACAAATCTCCGATTGAAGAAACAGAAGAAAACTGCTTAAAGTGTTGTTTAAATCAACCACCTATCATTTTTATATAGCTAGTATGAAAGAAAGAATGTCAAAAAGTAAGATATTTAAAATAGTCAAAAGGTAAACTATAAACAATTATTGTATACTTAATATAAACCACGTTCACGCTTAATTTTAAATTACTATTATTATTATTATTAGTAGTAGTAGTAGTAGTAGTAGTAGCAAGGATTGAACCCAGGGATATTTAACCACTGAGTGACATCCCAAGTCCTTTTTATTTTTTATTTTGAGACAAGGTTTTGCTAAGTTATTGAGGTTGACTTTGAACTTACAATCCTCTTTCCTTAAAGGTGTGCACTGCCATGCCTGACTTTGATGCAAGTATCTTTTCATGAGGAACACTCAAATGATAGATTATATTTTCTCCATGTGTATAATAAAAACATGGAGTTGATATAAAAATAGGCAAATTGTCATTGTTAAAATGAGTAAACATTTGTTATCATGTTTACAAATCTTTGATTATTTTGGGATAAGTTTAATTCAGTGAGTATCCTGAAGTCAGAGAAGACATTTTTATGAAATCTCTTGTTCCACTTGACAAAGACACTTCCCAATACAATTCCTTCCTAGGGAAGAAGCTGGAGAAAGGAATGAAAAGATGTCTGACCTATCCTTTAAGGCATTAGTTTGGGAATGACACACTTCACATTCCTCTGGCCAAAGTAAGTGGAGACAAAGACAAGGGGTATAAGAAGGGAAGAAAAAATGGTAACTGTAACTATTTGGTCCACTATCCTTTACATGTTACCACCCCTTATAAAATTTATTTTAACTTATTCACAATAACAAGAAAACCTCTGTGCAACTATTTGCATGATGATGTTTCTCTTGATAGGCAGCCTGCAATGGCTTTCCAATCACACCTACCTCAGAGCCTAAGGTAAGATTCAAATTTAGTAAATATATTTTGTTTTACTACCAATAGTTACCAAAGTAATTTTTGATCAAAGCACAGTTAACTGAGATAATTGAACTAGGGTATTGTAAAATGAAAGGAAGAAATAAAGACCTAGCAGATATAAAATTATAGCTCAGTAGTATTTGTGAAGATAGATGGAAAAAGCTAATTTTTGGTGTGCAACATCTTTAAGGATATGCAGAAGCAAAGAACACTTACAATAAAGTAAGAACATACTTGACAGTATGATTTTACAAAACAAAACAAAAAGAAAAGGAAAAAGGAACATAGGAAAGAAGGAAGGAAAGAAGGCAAAGGGGGGATATACAGAGGGAGGAAGACGGTATAGTAAGGGTGTAGTAATTGTGTTCTAAGGATGTGTGTTTTGTTAAATGAACACTTCCAATTTTCCACATACATTTAGTTCAAAAAAGGTATTAAGTTTTACTTTAAGAGATCTGGGGACATGTTAGGTCTTTGAAATTTTTCCTGTATTGTACTATACAGTTATGTTTATATATTTAACTCCATGATTTTTCTTTGTATTTTGATCTACTTTCCTAAATAGTTTTACTGAGTTAAGCAAAAAATAGTTTTCCTTTTCTGTTACAACTCTTATTGTCTGTATTTTGTGTTGCTTTTAAAATATTGTTTTAGTAATCCACATCAGCCTCTTGCAATGATTGAGCCCATCTTTGAAAATACATTTAAAAGGGGCTGGGGATGTGGCTCAAGTGGTGGTGCGCTCCCCTGGCATGCATGCGGCCCGGGTTCGATTCTCAGCACCACATACAAACAAAAATGTTGTGTCCGCCCATAACTAAAAAATAAATATTAAAAAATTCTCTCTCTCTCTCTCTCTCTCTCTCTCTCTCTCTCTTTCCCCTCTCTCACTCTCTCTTTAAAAAAAAAAAAAAAAAGAAAATACATTTAAAAAAAAAAACCTGAAAAACTGACACTTCTGAAACTTTATTGTTGATGCACAAACTCTGGGTTACACGAAATTTACCCAGAAAATAGATGTCTCAATTTTGTTTTGATTGGAAATTATGCTTTGATTTCATTGTGTCTTGACTGGTCATTTTCCTTAAATTTCCACTAATTCTTTTAAAACTCTGTACTCTATTCATGTTCACTTCCTATATTTATGTTATATAATACATATTCTATCATAGTTTCAGGAGGAAAATCAATGTGTTAGTGATTTTAAAATGCAAAAATATTAACATGCACAGATTTTCCTCTTCTGGATTTTTCTCTTTATAAAAGGCAAATAAGATCCCTTGACATTAATTAAGTTGTTAAATTTCTCAGGGGCATTTCTGTCAAAACTGGTAATAACTTCACAGGTACATAATTATATTAAGTTCTCTCTCAATCTAGTGCCTACCAGGGACTTGTTCATTTTGGAAATGTAAAAATCAAAAGGAGATGGCTATGGTACGCTTTACTTCCTGTTATTGAATCCTTAATCTTATCCTCCTTGGCTCCTTAATCTTATCCTCAGTTTGTGGAAAAATCTATCTACTTGATTTTGTTAGTAAATTATTATGTAGTGTCTGACCACATCTAAAGCACCTACTAAGAAGACAGCATGTATATTTCAAGGCAATTTCAAGTATTAATTCAACATAATGTGAGAAGTAATTTATAAGAATGTTCCAGAAGTAGCTGAATCAACAAGCAATGTTTTTACCTATTATTTCAGCATGATGAAAAGCAATAGCTTCAAATATTTAGTAGTTTAAAGAAATGATTTCCCTGGTGTTCATTTTCAAAACAAAATTCCAAAACTGTTAGAAGCTGAGCCAACCATAAAATAGTCAGTTGCCCTCACGGCATTTAGATAAATGGTAGCAAGACACACATAAAGGTCATTTTACTTGCGTGAAGGCCAAGGCATTTTTATTTTCTCTCATAAATCAAAAACTGTTTGATATCTCAGCTATGTACACTCACAATGTTAAGAAGCATATGTAATACAGACTGTTGTTTTATTTTTCAACATTATCTGGATATGCAAGTGAGGAGAGAGAGAAAAAGAGAGAGAAGGTTGGGGGCAGAGAGAGAAATTACTTTTGCATAGCAACCTCTTGTACATTAGACATTCAATAAAAGGAGTGAGTAGGGTGCAGCACTGGGAATCCATTATTAGCATGATGTTGAATTCCATGTAGGCATGCTGCATTGCAATAGATGAACTTTAGTCTACCTGTTAGACACAAGTCAGTGCAAATGAGGATTTCTGTAACAAAACTGAAGCATCAACCTCCTTGTCCCATCTCAGGGCATAGCCCCTCTCTTCTTGGTAATGCCATCTCAAGAAATTAGAGGAAACTCAGTATCACTGACAAATTACTGTATGCAGTACAAAGTGCAGAGACCCCAAAGAAAACACTATCAATAAAACATTCCAGATCATACTTTCATGGCCCTATTTTTATAAAGATACTTAAGTGATTCCATTTCTGCTGGAAATCACAACAGTTAAGATCAAAGTCATTATTTATCATTTAGCATACTATATGACTTGAACCTAGACTCCATAGTTTCTTATAAATCCATGTGTTCTCTATGCCAATTCTCTTTTTTTCTCTCTCTAACACCTCTGCACCATGGCTTCTTGGACTTACCCACTTCTTTTTTCCAGCACCAGCACTTTTATCCTTGACCCTGTCAGAGCATCTCCATGTAGTCTCACCTAAACTAACTCTCATTATCCTCTGCAAAAATTCTTCAGTAGCCTTCTAGAGCTAGCCTTTTTCTAGCTAAAAAGTTTTCCCTTTTCATTTTCACTGATACTTCCAGAGAGTCACATCTACTTTTCCTACCCTGAATTACAAAAAATAAAAATAAAAATCACCATATGGATCTGGATTATAAGCCAACATTGTCTGATTGATGTTAGAAAACAGGTCTTATGCCAAATGACTGTAAGATTCCTCAGCAAACCACATCTAAACAGAACATGATTATGAGGATGAAGGATGGCACCCTTATCAAGTCATAAATGTGCCAAATATTATGAAAAAGTAAAAAAATACAGGGAAAACAGGGTATTTCCTTACTATGTTTATGATAAAAGTTTGGCTCTATCTAATCAAATTTTCAGGGAATGAACCACTAACTTAAGCAAAATGCAAAAAAAAATTCAACTTAATTTTTAGAGTGGAATACAACATGTATACAGATAAATATATATTAATACCAAATTCTGTAAGGATGCCATGTGTCTTTAATTATTCAGTAATTGGTATACTTTTAAAACTTAAAATAAAAGAAACCTCATTAAGCTAAACAATTAGAGCCAAGATGTTAGAAAGTTGTTTCAATTTATGTAATTCTTAAGAAATCTTATGTTAATACACTTTGAGAAAAAATTATTACTTGCCTTTAAAGGTCTTAAAATAGGTAATTAATATTTAACAGGGTGAAACTGAGCAAAAACAATAACTGGTTATAGTAAGCATAATATATACTAATATTTATTATATTCATAACCACCAAAGGAAATACGTTTCAAAATATATTCTGAGTCATTATAGGTTTATATTATACATGTAAAATATTATATCTATATATAGATGTGTAATTCATTGTCAATAATAAATGTGCTATGATAATTACTTTGAGGATAATATCATTACTTTTGTTGACTTAGTATCTGATTTTCTTTTTTTCTAACTTCTTAATTTTCTTCATAATTTCCTCAGACTCAAACACCCTCTTATTTATTTTACTGTTATAAATAGTAGGCTGAAATATCTCCAACTATTGACCAAGCACCTACTACCAAAGCGTGTGACTGAACAATCTTTACTTCATGATTGGCAATGCATTGAGAAAGTATTTTTAAAACATAAATGAATAAGGTATCTTCCTCCATATATTAAAAAAATTCAAATTGTTTTTTAAAATTCAGCATTTTTTTGACCAGGTTATTCTGGAGAATGACATCAATGTCCACTAGGACTCAGCACATAAAGAGATAGAAGGTAAGTAGGAAGAAAATATGACCCACCATTAATGGAGGAAGAGAATCAAATGAGAAATATGACCTGATTGAAGTTGATCTTAGGTTCATTTTTTTTTAACTTTGAAACATTGAATTATAAATAATTAATAGCAAACTTCCTTCTGAGGTCTTTCTGTCTGCTAATGTCAGTAAGATGCTGAAATCAGTTGCCAGTGACGATTTCTGTTTCCTTCATGTTTTTCTTCAGCACCTGCTCCAATTATTGAATTTTTAAGTTTATGAAAATCTTTTTTAAAATCCCCTGAAATTGCAATGTTCTTGCAATTAAAGCCACATGCAATTTAAATGAGTTGCTCATCACTGATAGAATTTTTAAAATATTGGATGAACTCATGATTAGCTATCTTTGGGGTTATTACTTATATAAAGGAAATTTTTAAAAAAGCAGTCTGTTATGCTCAGCTTCATAGTTTATGCATTTTGAGTAGCAAATGAAACATTTAGAAAATATTGATTTTAAATATTTTTCTTTGTATTTTTTATGATTATAGTTATACAATATTAAATTTCAGAGTTACAAAACATTATAAGAATATGCTCTTTACCTACGTTTCCCAAAGGTCAATATTTTTACTTAGCATATTCTTGAATAATTTTGAAAAAACATTTGAAAATAATATTGACAGGGTCCTTATTTATCTTAAATATCTATTTTTTGTTTTCTAAAATCAAGACACTACTTAATTTTCATCCAGTTATCATAATCATAAAATTAACAAAGGTGAATAATTTATAATCCTCAGCACTTAACAGAGTTGACAATTACTCCAATAGTGTTTGTACTAGAAAAAAAGAAACTTCCAGATTCTGAATTTCATATTAAGTTGCTGTGTTTTTCAGTTTTCTTAATGAACAAACATGTTTCTTTTATGAGTGTCATGAAATTGTCATTTTCAAACAGGGCCAGTTATTTTATAAAATATTCTTTAGATATGACTTATTTGATCTTTTCCAATGATCAGATTGTGCCTATAAGTGTTTTTGAAAAGTATCACACAGTTGTGATGCTTCTTGTTGGTTCATGCATTTATAGTCACTGACTAGTTGTGATTACTTCATTAAGGCAGTGTATCATTCTCTTCATTGTAAGGACACAATTTTTCTTATTGTAATTAATAAACTTTTATGTCAGGGTGTTTGTAGAGCCTATATAAATATCTCATTATTCTCCCAAATTTAAGCACTAGTTTTGGCTCTCATTTAATAATGTTTCCTGAATCAATATTATTATGAGAATCAGGTGATTCTAGTAGTGGGGCAAGAAAAGTAAAAACTATGCCTGTAATATATTTATTGTGCCAGAAGGAAACAAGAGTATCCTAGATTGATGAGTATATATCAGAGAATGCAAAGACCACTTAAAGGGGTTCTCATAGGGCAAACTTGGGACAATTTGGGCATTGAAATAGTGCTATTAAATAATTCTAATTCATTGAATAGAATAAGAATCAATAAGATTCTTGAATAGAATAAGAATCAATGAGATTCTAATTCATTTTGAGATTAAGAAGGGCTTTTTAAAATGGAAGATATTTGATCAATAAGTATAGAAAGAATGATGGGTTCTAAAAGCAGGCATATGAAATGAGTTTTATTAAAGAGCAACACCCATACTGGGGTTTCAGAGAAAAGGAGAGAGTTTCATGAGAGAATGCAAATTTTGCATATCTTGGTTTATAGGGACACTAAAGAAGAATTTTGCATGCTTCAAAATTTTGCTGAATAATAATTTTTCAGTTATTATTAATCAATCAGGTATTGATGTAACTTGGCACGCTATTCCTGGTGTATTTGAAGTCAAGTAAGAAGTAAGGCATGGAGTGTCATAACCAGGAATACCAGAGAATGGACTGTAATGAGAAGCCATCAAAGATGATGCAGTTTACTGTTTTCCCACTAGCATGATGTCATAACCCTACTAGAATTCAGAATTATTTCCACATTTCTCCAAGTGATGCTAAATATACAAATATAAGAGTACAGGACTATCCATCTCCCTCTTTATTCCCATCATGGTTTAGAGAATACTGCCTCTAAGGAAAACAGGGACCTATTGGTTTTCACTTGAAACCTACTGGTTTCAAGGGCCTGATCAACTTTACTATAAGTAACAATATATCAGACTTAAGGAGGTTTCCTATAGTTGTATTGACTATGTCTACACAAAAGCAAAACACACTTAGTGAACAGTAGCAAATACAGGCAAAAATGTTCATTATTTTCTTGAATTGACAGGTCCATCTTCCTTGAAAAAAAAATAAAAAGAAAGCTTTATTGCATTTAATAAATGAATTTTGCCAGGCATAAAGATACTCTCACTAGCAGGAGTTGGGCCAAATAATATTTAAATGGAGTTTCATACACTGGCATTGAAGTAGGGAAGAGGAGAAAAGACTGTGACTAGGCCATTGCTTCTTATCTTGACCCAAACATTATGAAAAGCACAAAGGATCTAGTCCTATAGGGTGACCATATGTTACCTAGATGAAACATTATTTTTCCAAGAAATGATGCTGAGTGGCTGATGGAAAATGATGACTAGCAGAAATTGTGGTGTAGAATTAGGATAAAGGATTTTGCATGCTTCAAAATTTTGTTGAATAATAATTTGTCAATTATTATTAATTGACTAGGGTAAAACATTCTCCCTTTGTACCATTCCTCTTTCTGTTCCAGCCACAGTTATCTTCAGTTCATCACAACACAGCTCAGCTCAAGGATAGTGCATGCTATTAGTTCCCGGAACACTACTCCTCCTTTTACCACCCTTCCTTTTCACCCATGTGGTTACTGTATATTTTAAAAATCTCAGTTTTAATTATTTTATTTTTAAGACTTCTCTAATCTTCATAACCAGGTCAGATTTCATTTGAAACAAGATGTCATTTAATAGTTACATTCATATATTGATTATCACTGCATTTTATGATTAATGAGGTTTTTTTTTTGTTGTTGTTTGTTTGTTTTTATGAATGGTTGCCTCATCACTGCCCCCATAAATTCCAGGAAATTATTTTGTGTGTTTGCATGTGTGTGTGTGTGTGTGTGTGTGTGTGTGTGTTCTGTTTTTCCCCCTTCACTTTCTTGCTCTTCTCTGGGACCTAGGGTATTTCCCAGCACACAATATATCCTAATTAATGACTAGTTGAATAAAACCTAGTTGGAGGATGATGATCATGGATATAGAAATAAAAGCTGATGATGCATAGTTAGGAAAATGAGTTAAGAAAATAACTGCTAAGGCAATTCCATTCATTTTCCAGATGATTTCTATCATGTGCACAATTATCTCTTAAGGAGCCAACTATGGCACTATAATCTAAGTAAATAACAAGACATGAAAATGTTTTAAAATTTATAAAAATGAAACAATATTTTATTTATTACTATAATACTTTTACAGTTATTCATATGTTTGTGTTACTTCTTCTAATGTGACCTTTTAAGGTATAAGTTTTAATTCCATTATGGATGAAGAATTTCTGTTTTGGAAACACCAAGGATTTTACTGAAAATCACACTATTAATTCAGTATTAGCTCAAACCCAGGTGCTTCTGATACCCACGCATGATTTTGGTGCTGGATAGATATTGAAGCAGAGTCCATCAGTGTTTTTGGTTTATATAATTTATTAATGGTATATTGGCATATGGAATTTTTAATAACTATTTGTTGCTTAAATTGTAATTTGTTCCATTCTCCTAACTCTGCCAAAGAATAACTTTTTCACTTTGATTTCAAAATGGAAACATGGAAATAAAAATTTGTTAAATTATTTTCATGTTAAGTTCCGCTTGTCATTAACTGTCATATTCAAATTGTGCTACCATGACAAACATCACTGATTCACATATTATCATGAAGACCAGAATATATTTTTAAGAATCAATTTATGTTTTCTAACTTCAAAAGAAAATGATTATTGATTCTGGAGACTAAATAATAAGTAAAAAGTAATGTTTGCTAGCCAAATTGTAACTTCATACTGACAATGCATAAATATATTCTGATTCCTTTTTATCTTTTCTGTACTTACTGTATGGTCCTTAATTATTTGTTTATATATGGTATATAGTGACTAAAGTTTAAAAATAAACATTTATAGAAAGTTGTTTGTTCCTAAGCAAGATTATTATCAATTGAAGCAACAATTATATTTCACAATATCCAAGTGATTTTTAAAATAAGCAATTTGGTAATATAAAATCTCCATATTTCCAGCCAACTGATTAGTGCTGAATATTGTAATAGGTCTTTATAGTAATTCAAATTGTACATATACCCAGAAATGCTTTTCTAATATTCACAACAAGTAAAATTTCCACAAAACAATTATTAAACATTCATTATATCTCCAAATTCAATGCTTAGAAAACTTCTGTTTTATCATTATGTAGTTAAAATACATCGATTCTCCCCTATCTTTATGTATTTGATATATTTTATACCTTTTTTCCCTAAGAAGCCTGAGAAACCAGGCCATTTCTTTGTTTGATACATTTATAGTATATTAAATTTCTACCTTCATAATTTATTAATATCCTACATTTGTATAATTCTCTTTAGATTACCCAGTGACTTCACTATATCTATCTCTTTCTATCACAATAATCCTATTGTAAGTAGGACAGAAATCTTTTCCTTTTTACCATTTAGGAAATTAATACTTAGAAAGATTAAAAGATTGCCCAAGGTCAGATGAGGAGTAATGTTGGTAATCTTAACCTTGAATCCAGTTTCTCTTCTTTTGATTCCAGGGATTTTTGCCTGTTATCACAAGCTGCTTTTTATTAAATTTTGTAAGGTCAAATCTGCCTTCTATCTTAATCTCACAGAAATCCCCTTTATCCAAATAATCATTCAATTTTAATTTCATGATTCATTTAGAATCCAGTGCAAGTTATTTTATTAGACAGGCCTTTATACAGTTGTTTAATTTATTCAGTTTATTTTTAAATATCCATTAAGTGCTAGAAGAAAGGATAAATAAACTCAACCCATGTTTGCAATCATCACACAGCTATAGAAATGATTACTGTATGAGAAGAATATGCAAAGTGCACTGGGAGCCTGTAGAGCTGCAGTACGTGTACAAGTACCTGGGGAAAAGGGGAGTGTTCTCCAGAGCTCTATGGGTGGGGAGCTATTCATCAGATGGATATACGGGTTAAAATGGGGGCTTCATAAACAGAATGAGTCACTCCTGCAAAAGCCCAGATTAATGAAGAGCAAAAGGGAAGAGTTTAACATAGTTTCACTATGATTTAAGTGATGGCAAGAGTGAGCTGTAAGCAAAAGGCTTGACCCATAGGCATGCAATTTTATGGGTGCTTGAGTCTCACGCACTGTTACCCTACAGACAATGTATTGCATGAACTGAGGAGGATGCTGTGCAAGGTGTTAGCAACAGTGGAGTAAGAAGGCTAAACAATCAGAGAAATGGTGCAGAATTTGAAAATATTTAAGATTTAGAATTTATGATTAATTGGATGTATTTTTAAAGATGTTTAAGTGACAAGTTCAAAAAACCCAATTTCAGGAAGTGCAAGAAATAAAAGAGTCTTTTACTAGTGCATTTCACTTGCACTTCCAAAGGCTGACTTTGACTTTCAGATGAGGTGAAACCCATTACCATGACTCTATTGGAATGCTGCGCTCTGTTCTCAAAGTCTGGGCTTTATTTTCAAGTAATAACACGAGGTTATTGCTGTGACTCTAGCATGAAAATTATGATGCTTTATCCTATGATATCGCTGAGATGGGGACATTTTTCCCATTCTGGACTAACCACTAGATCTGAAATAGCCTCAATAACCCTAGATCACATCTCTCCTCATAATGACAATGTGGGGTCACTGGATTTACAGGCCTACCACAGTTATAGTGAGCATGGAATTGTGGTTCCTTACCTCATTAACTCTTGAATTTTCAATTCACCCAATATTACAATGAAATTGATATATGTCAATTAAAACAGGATTGAAATCACAATCTAGAGCTTATTTATTTTTTATAAAAAATGTTTGTTCATATATATATATATACACATTTTCAAATGCTCTAATTATTCATCTGTTACTTTTATCAAAAGAATACAATTTTAATAAAACATAATACTTATTTCAAAATTACCCTAAGTGTAGAAGTTGTGGCTCAATTTAAGTTTTTGTAGGTGTTCTGCATCTGGAACATCGAGGCTTAATGAACTAAAAGAAGAGGTGCAGACTGAAAATGGCATGCTTGAGGCAAAAGCTTAGAAAGACTTCTGAGTTTTTGGATTACTAAGCAACTTAGGCAGATTATACATTGTACATAAAAACAGGGATGCAAGAAGATGACACATGTGCCCATGGAACACTTGAATGGTAATGTTTTTAGGGAGCGTACTGCTGCATTTTGAACACAGAAGAGAAATCCATGATAGTGAAACTCTGAAGACTCTACATGATTGTTGAAATCATGGATACAGATGAGATTTCCAGGTACATTGTGTAGAGTGAAAAGACACTTGCATAAAAATCAATAGCATAATATCTTTGCTTTTATATTTCCAAACTCTTCATAGAAAGCCAAGACAAAAGCTTTTCCTCATATTTTATAAGTAGCACCAAGCTTCAAAGTCATATTATACTGCAGTATCAGTATATATAAGGAATCATTTGAAAACAAAATCAAGATTACTTATACTAGGAAAATGAAATCCTACATTCTCATAAATATGATGCCTGATTTGTGTGTGTGTGTGTGTGTGTGTGTATACACCTGCCTTCCTTTTCAAAAACACTCAACAAACTCTTAATAGAAGAGAAAATACAATGAAGAAGGAGGTAATCTTGTTTTTCGTTTAATACTTCTATACACTTCAAAAGTATTCTATTTATTTCTTAAAGAACAGGTTTTTCCCCTTTTATTGGTGAATTTTAATTATTCCAAATAATGGGATTTGTTGTGATATATTCACTTGTGCCCACAATTTTTGTTAATTTCTTTGGCTCTGCTTTCCCTGTGTTCCTCCCTCCACATAATCACCATCCTTTATACTAATGGTCTTCCTTTTATTTTCATGAATCTCACACCCTTGGCCCCCACTCTCCTTTACAAGCTTCATTCCCAGATTTTTTTTTTTTAAGACACAGTCTTCCTAAATTGCTGAGGCTGATCTCAATCCTGTGATCATACTGCCTCAACCACCTGAATCTCTGGGATTACAGAGGAGAGCCATCCTGGTTTGCTATGAAAATCCCCTTTCAAAGCCTGTTTTTCTCTCTGCTTCCAATGAAAACATGTGAATGTTGAATCTCTGAGAATAGCTTATTTTACTTGACATGATCCTCTCCAGTTTCATTTATTTACCTGCCACAGTCATAAATTTTATTCTTCTTCATAAGTAAGGCTTTCTTGTGTAGATTGTAAACATACCACATTTTCTTTGTCTATTCATCTGTTGACAGTCTCCTAACCTGGTTTCACAACTTTGCTATCATGAATTACACTGCTATAAACATGGATATGCACGTATGGCTATAGCAGGCTGACTTTAATTCTTTTGTATGAACATTAAGGAGTGCCATAGCTAGTCTTTGGGGAGACCCCCAGAAGGATTTCCATAGATGTTGTATTAATTAAAATTATTATGTTAATTATAATCTACTCAACAGCATATAAATGTTCTATTTTCTCCACATCCTCTCTGGAATTTTTTATTTGTATTCTTGATGATTATAGTTTGGACAGGAGTGAAACAATTGATGTGAACTTTACTTGATTTAGGACAAACAAATTAAAAGAAAATATTAGAATAAAAATATTTGGGGGAATTAAATTATGAATTGATTTCTACTTGAGATAATTCTAAGAAAAAATATAGTTAAAATAAAAATGGACATTTATCTAATAGCTCTTGTTAATTAGCACTAACACCAATGTCACAGTCAGAGAGATGCTGTAGAAAAGGAAATCAAAAGAGAACTGAGGCAAAAAGGGAGATCAGAGAGATTTCAGGTATGAGACATACTTGATCCACTATTGCTGGCTGGCTTTGGATTTGGAGACCATAAGCCAAGTAATGTGTGTGTGTATATATATATAAAAGAATAGAATATTATAGAAAACACACAGAAACTGAGAACAAGCCCCAGCCAACAATTCCAAGCTGAATTTCACAAAAACCCTGAATGAATCTGAGAGTGGGTTCTTCCACCTATTCTTCAGTGAGGAATGCAGACTCACTCACATAATTTAAACCCACTGAGGCATATGTTAAGAGTCTAACTTACAGAACTCCAAGATATATTTGTATTATGTAAGCCTTTAATATGGTACTTTTTTGGACAATGGTGATGACTTACTATAATAAATATAAGTGGATTCATCTATGCCTCCTATGGAAAGTGGATAAAACACTTTGTTCACACTAACTGAGCCATCAAGAAATCTGGTTTTGACAGTTACATTGGATCATACCTGTAATCTCAGTGACTTCAGTGGCTAAGGCAGGATGACCACAAGTAGGAGGCCAGCCTAAGCCATCTAGCTACATCCTAAGCAACTTAGTGAGACCCTGTCTCAAAATAAAAAAATAAATAATTTTTTAAAAGGCCCAGGGGATGTGGCTCAGTCAGTGGTAAAGTATCCCTGGATTAAATTACCAGTTTTTAAAAAATTGGTTTTACATCCAACTTTGTCATTTTTTTAAAAAAATATATTTTTTAGTTGTCAATTGACACAATACCTTTGTTTTATTTATTTCTTTTTATGTGGTGCTAAGACTCGAACCCAGAGCTTTACACATGCTAGGCAAGTGCTCTACCACTGAGCTATACCCCTAGCCCCAACATTGCCAATTTTTTAAACTCTCTGGACTTAACTTATTTTCTTCATTAGAAAGAATATGTATTATTGAAGTTTTAGGTTAAAATGATTGTAAGTACTCATATTTGTAGTACATTTAGAAATGTCCATTAAAATAATCTTGAGAATTTAGAAGAGAGGAAAAATGTCAGTTGTCCCGAATCTTTTTAAAAATTTGTTTAAACACTTTTTCTTAATTTTTTCCTTTACTTATAATTTTATTCTATATTAAAAATCCTGTTATAAATTCTCCAGTTCTTTACCCTTGCACTGAATTAGAACAACAACAACAATAAAATGATCCTAAAAATACAGGATAACACTTTGAAACCCTCACCCTGTTTCACTTCTAGTTTCTTCTACCATATTGCCTACAACTATGTTCAGAATTATGCCAATAAACACCTTCCAAATATGTATTCATGTATACATGCAAATACGCACACGTCCATTATTTTCAATGTAAGCATGTTTAAACACTCAGTCAATACTAAATTTTATATATATATATATATATATATATATATATATGTAGTTTGTCAATCCAGTAACTTATTTCATATCTGTATAATTAATTAAAATCAAAAATTGTAATAGAGACTAGAACATCAGCCCTGTATATGTTAATTGTGAAAAAAAAGAGAGAGAGAAAAACATCTCATACATCTCTGCATTTTTTTTTATCAGAATCTATTATGACACTCATAGAAGTCCACAGGAAATCTTGCTTTATTAGAATTTTTTAATATATTAGCTGTTTCCAAGCACTTTATGTCCTCTGAGTCACTTACTAGAGTGAGGGTATTCATTAAAAACAATGGCTATGGGTGTAGGGTATTCATTAAAAACAATGGCTATGGGTGTAATTGGTTTCATGAACTATTCTTCAATTTTAAATGCCAAACTATCCATCTAAAGCTGTAGTTAAACACTTGTAGAAGAGACATTCTATTAGGAGAACTCCTTTAAAATATTATTTAAAATTTTTATTTTGCAAGATAATTGCTTACTTGAATTGTCTAAAATAGTGTGTTTTTGTAAGAAGGTCGTACATTTCTATATATTAGTAACATGTTTATTTCTGTCATAAATACTTAAAAGTTTTAACTTCAGATTTGCTCTTACTTAGTTGTTGTTAATGTTTTTTTCAGCCATAGATTTTAGCTAGACTTTTCAAGACTGGGAACATGACAGTCAAGATGGAGACAGTAGTCACTCTAGGAAAAGTAGCCTCCCCAACATTCTGATGGAGCAAAATCTACTGGTGTTGTATTAAGAACAGAAATCTGAACTGGAGACACATAATATAGGGCCAGGAAGATGCGCACTAGGAAGGCTTCTGTGTCATAGTAGTAATTCTCTTTTGAGAACGAGACATAATTTTCACTTTCTTGAGAACAAAGTTTGAAATACAACAATCATCTATCTTGTATTGCTTTAATTAGTCTGCATTTATACATGTATACATTAATTCTTTAAGAAATATTTTTATGTAGAACACAGATTCTTCTTGACTTATCATGGAGTATGTGTCCTGATAAATGAATAAGTTGGGAATATTTTTAGTTGAAAATGCACTTAGTTTACCTAACCTGAATACATAGCTTAACAATAGAGTATACTGTGGATTATCATTTGTTTATCCTTGTTATCACATGGCTGGATCCTAACTGGTGCTGATCACCATTGCCTAATATCTCAAAAGTGTCACACCACATATTGTTAGCTCAGGAAAAGATTAAGCTTCTAAATATGTTTCCTACTGAATGCCTTTGACACCATCCTAAAGTAAAAAAATAATAATAATAATAAGTCAAGCAATCTGGGACAATCTGTAAATTGAACATATCAAATATTTATTTTGATTTAAAGAAGACTCTAAGAAAATTATCATATTTACTTTCCCACATGAGAAAATAAGAATTATGAATATTTCATGTAAGTTTACCATATTTGTCATGTTCCATTCTCCATGTTGTTCCCTTTTCTCCCTCTTCTGAAGTAACCAATATGATTGCATTTATTATTCCTTTCCTTTATTCAAAACTTTGTCACACATACACTACTCACTTTTTATTATTTTAACATATATGTTTAGAATAATTTGGTATTTCTTCACAGTTCGCTTGAAAATATTTAAATTCCTCCTCTGGCCAAGATGATGCCTATACCTTACCTGTCATTGCTGCAAAGTATTCCATAGTAAAATGTCACAGTGTGTTTATCTATTTTCCTATCTCTGCACACTTGTGTATTTAGGTGCCTAACAGTTACTGCTATTTTGAACACCATAACAGTATGATCTTTAAATATCTCAAACTACACAAGTGAATGGAATTCTTTTAAATGAAGAGACTGGAGTTGATAAGCCATTAGGTATATTCATTCCCCATTTTGTTAGACAATTCCCAGTTGTTTTCCAAGTAGAGGTATCAATCTGTTTCATCACCAAAATCCTGAATTTTCGGAAATAATCCTTCAGACCACATTATGTTGTTGATGAAATTTTAGCAAGAGAAGGGTTTATGGAGCACTTATTTTGCTGTAGTTTAACTTTGTATTTTTCTGATTACTAAAATATTTTCATGTTTTGATTGATCTTTTACATTTAATTTTTAAGAAATATTTACCCATATCTAGTAATGGTACCATAAAACTTAGTTTTCCCAAAATTTTAAGTTTTCTAATATTGATATAGTTATAAGGTGTTTAAAATATTTATATTAGCATTGTATATGCAATCTATAATTTTAGATTTGTTTTTATTAATACTTCAAATATGTCTCTCATGAATAGCAGATGCATGAATGTTTTCCATTCTTTGTCTTTTAAAGAATTTAACTTATTAAAATAAATTACATTACTTGAGTATTTGCATTTATCTATACTATTTTCTTTTTTCTTTCATTTTTTTAAAGAGAGAGAGAGAGGACTTTTTAATATTTATTTTTCAGTTTTTGGTGGATACAACATCTTTATTTTATTTTTATGTGGTGCTGAGGATCGAACCCAGCACCCCTGCGCATGTCAGGCAAGCGTGTTACCACTTGAGCCACATCCCCAGTCTCTATATTCTTTTCTTTTTTTTTTTTTTTTTTTTTGTTCTCTGACCTCATGTTCATTGTGTTGGTGGTGTTCAGTTTTACTTTCTTGTTCGTTTTGGGGTTTTTTTGGATTGATTTCTTTTCCATGCATTTTTCCAAGTTGTTGCTGTTGTTGTTGTTTTTTAAGTTTTACATTGTGTCTGCATTACTTGATGGTTACTCAGGGAATGTGAATACATACATTTAACAATTCAACATCTAAACATTTTCCACTTCCTTTAAATCCAATTGCCCTCTCTGATTTATGCTGCCATTATTATCAAATACCTTAAATAAATCTTTTAAAAACACAAATTAAATACTTTCTTATGCAGTCTTTACGTTTATATGTTCAACATTGTTTATTATTTGTATAGCTCATCATTTTTTTCTTGTGCATTATGTATTCTTTCTTTCCAAAGTAACTCTTTACAACTGTGGGTAAGAAGTTACCTTTTTATTTAAATAGGTCTTTATGTCATAGTCACTACTGAATTAACATTGTGGGGCAGGATTAAAATTTCTAAGTTGATAATTATTGTGTCTTAGCACATTACATATATTTGTCTCATTGTTTTCTGGTTCAGGTTATTGATGTAGAGAGGTTAGCCATCATTTTAATATTTAATATTATAGAACATTCCTTTGAATAGTTTATCATTTTCATATAATTGTTTTAGATCTTTATTTGTGTTTGGGGCTGCCTAGTTTAATTCAGTTAATCCATATACAGCTTTGTTTTTACTCACTAAATTTAGAATTGATTTCCCAAAGATACGGTTTCCAAATGTATCTTTCATTAATTCTGAAAAAAAGTTTCAGCAATTATTTTAAATTTCATCCCTTCTATAATGTCTCTAATTTCTTCTGAATTTCACTTAAAATTATTTTACATATGTCACCCTGTCATGCATATGTCATAACCTTTCTTCCACAGAGTCCATCTCTTTGCCTCCCTCTTTTGCATTTTGGATAATTTCATCAATCCTGGAGTTTTAGATTTTTACTCAATCCACAGAATGCCTAATTTCAGTTTTTATAGTTTTTAGTTATGGAAGTTCTATTTAGTTCTTTATAAATATGCATGGATAGATCTTTTGTTAAATATACTATATATGATATTATATATAACATATATTAAATTAGTTAAGTATAAATATTTTATATTATGTGCCTGAGATGCAGAATATTAATGGTATTTGATGAAATGATGCTTTTTTAAAAAACTCTTCCTCTGGAGGTGTTTTTCCATTTATGCTTTCATTCCTTATTGTAAACGTAAACTTGTGGTCATTGGAAATTTAACTGCAGGAATTTTTTCAAGCCTAGATTTAACATGTATTCCTCAGAGAGAAGTTGTATCTCTTTTTTTTTCCATGCATATGAATGTAATATCAACAAGAAACTAACATGATTAACTTAATTATTTTTCAATTTGAGCTTGTTTATGTCTCAGCAGTACTGAGTGCTTCTATATGACACACATGCATATAGTTAAAATTTTATTTTTATTTCATCTATCTAGAACACCGAGTAAGAGTGATAAAACAAAATGACTCTTTTTGGAACATTTAAAAAAATCTTTTGTACTTTACTCCTTAATAAGGTCTTATTTTTGTATCTGAATTCTGGCCTGGCATGACATAATTTCTGTCATAACGTGTTTCCTAAGAAGCAAAGGACTGGGTTGTTAGACATCCATAGACATCACAAGGAAGTTGCTGACTTAGTCTTCAGTTTACTCATATATTTAATTTACCAGATCAGCTATGCATTTTAAAATATCTTACAACATATCTTATTAATATGGTTAAGTCTTTTGTACTTGGTGCTTTTTCTTAGAATAGATTTGAATAATAGATTAGATAAAATAAAAATAGAGAATGGATACAATAACTTACTGTAACAAAAAAGCTTAATACACACTGGCTGAGAGAATATTGAAAGTTATATATCTTACACCCAATGAATGTGCATGAAGATTCCAGGTTTCAGGCTACTATTTAGAGAATCTTCTATAAGCTTATCTTGTTTGATAGAATCAGTGAACAATAATACATAGTCTAAGATGAATTCTGAGAGTTAATACATTAGGAACTATTTTATTTTAGCTTTCCAAAGATCATGAATGAGTTTCTCACAGAACTTATTCATTACTTTCAGTTTTATCATCATAAGCTTTTTAATCACTTTGTCACTCTTTTCTTGAATATATATATTGACTTCTGCTATAACTGCATTTTTCTCCTAATAGTAACTGTTTTATTGTTTATTTAATTTCTTATTTTAACTTTCTTTGATCATCCTTATTTATAGCTTTATTATTTTCATAATGTATATGAACTTCATGTATTCTTATGTTCAAAATATTTGACAACCAATGTGGGCTCATACTCAACAGTGAACCTGAAATGTTTTATCTTGGCTGCCCCAAACCAGAATACATTTTTAAAATAAAAATGCCTCTTTGAAAACAAGTCTGTTTCCTTACCAAATTCTATTACTGGTGTCTTATTTCACTTTTTTATTCTCTTCTCCATTAATAAGGCAGAACCCTCCATTGCTTATAGATTTATTTCTTTCTCCCTGTAGATACATCTACATTTCTGGCCTCACTCAGTTCAAAATTATCTCAGAGAAAAAATTATACGAATCGTAAATTTTTGAAAACATTATTTCTGTGGCTCAACACTTTCTCACTGAGTGTGAACAACTGATCTACCCAACCTTAAATAATTCCTAAGACATGTTTAGAGTATACAAAACTGGCTTCCATTCATTCCCTCAGTTAGACTTCTTCATAGTTTCTGATCCTCTGCGATTCTTCTTCACTTCTTTTCTGCTTGCTGCAAATGCTTCTTGGAACTGCCATGGCCAACACAGAAGTTAGGTCACTAACAAGGATGTTGGTGCAAATGGCCTTATTTCTGACACCAAAGGCCCTTGCATCCATGCCTAAGGTTCTTACTCACGTTGTATGAATCAAAGTTCTCCATAGAAGCAGAGTGCAAGATGATCTTGTGATTGATCTCCTCCTGTTGTGCACTTCTACTATACTCAGTCCCTAAGCAATAGATTCCAGAAGTTCCCCAGAGCTATTTGTTGCAGCTCTCGACAGGGCACAGATTGGGTAGTATCAGTGTTTCTAGTAGGTGGTTAAAAATTCTAGCAATCGTGACCTCCTTTCAGAGTGAATTCTTCCTTTAGGGAATTTTAAAATGTGTATATTAATTTATAGATTAATTCAGGGCTTCCTTTGACTATTTCCAATTTCACTGTTCCATCCTTATTATCCAAGTAGAGTTTTTCTTACTTGATCCATTGTAGACCAGAAACAGTTCCACATTTCCCATCTTTCAATAAAGTAAGTGCTACAGACATAGAGATACAGAGAGTCATAGATGTCTGGGTAGATGCAAGTCTAGATACACACACACACACACACACACACACAGGCACAAACATGCACACACAACTCTATAGTGTATGGGTTTGCAACCATTTTATTTTAACTCATATCATTATATTCTCATTTGTCTTTAGATCCTGTTCTTTCATGCCTGCATTCTCAGTTTCAGGTCCTCGGTACATACCTGTAAATACCTTTGGAACAAATGAGAAAAACTGTATCGATTGATTTCTCTTTCATGAAATAGTTTGTGATAATAACTGACCTCACTGCCCTGGGAAAAAAATCCTGGTGTGAACAAGGTTATGAAGAAAAAGAGGAAAATCCCCAACTGTTCACATTTCCTGATGGAGTATGCCTTTCATGAGGATATTTGTAAAAACAGGTACAATGCTTTAAAAAGTTAAATTTTATCCTCAGTTTTGTAAAATTGCATTGAACAAAAGCAGTTTTGAATTACAGAACTGGTATTATTTACATATATTTCTATTTTATTGGATAAACATACTAAAAATACTTTCTGCATTTTTTAATCTCAACAATTCCCATTCTTGTTCTTATAGTAATTTTTCTTTCTTAATTTTCTTATTTTGACTTATAAATTAAGTTGAATTTATACTTGGAATATAATCCATCTATTCACTAATTTTTTGATCACCTGGATTTCACTATGAGTCAAAATATTTTATTTTTAAAATACATATATTCATCATCGGAAGAAGGAAAATGGGAAGTCAAAATCTAAAAAATGCTATCACAGTATTAAACTGCTGAGTTTGTTACTTTACTTTAAAAAATTATGTTAATAATTAGTTTTACATGTTTTTTCTTCAAGAAATACCAGTATTAGTTCCTCTTATCCTGCCTAAATTTAAGGTAAAATTAAGATTTTATAGAGAAAATTTTCTTACAATTTCAATATTTATTTTCCCCCAAATTCCCTAAATTTTTGAATGATTAGCTATGAGCTTTGGATCTTTTATAACCACATTTAAATTGCCTTTTATGATCACTTTTCTTATAAAATATTTAAACTGAATTTAAATATTTTATATACCATTCTCTTGAAGTTGTCACTTTCTTGAAATTAAGATGCATTCTCAATCCAGAGATAAATTAAGATGCATTTCTATTTCTCAATAGAAAATCATTCCATTTCTTGTGCTTTCTAGATTTCTGTTTCTCCAACTATCTTTTAAACCTCAAATCTTCAGTATTTCACTCTAAACTCCCAAACCACTGAAGCAATTTTATTTATGCTTTTAACAAGTATTGATTAAATGTCTTATATAACTTTTTTATGCACATGTGAAGGATATAATTGAAGATAAAGCAAGCATAAGACCTCCAAGAGTTTACATTTGAATTGGAGACACACATTACTGCAGCAATTCAAACACCTTGCAAATTGCATGGTGTGAAAGTACACATAACCATGTAACACATGTCCTTATCTGGTGTGAAAGACAAGCAAAAATAAGGTACTAAACAGGAAGAAGACAGACAGTAGAAAGAGACATCCAGAAAGTAGGAGCCATACCAAGGGGAAATGAGTACAGTGAAATTCAAAAAGCAAATGCAACTGGGCTGGGGAAGTGGCTCAAGCGGTAGCGCCCTGGCCTGGGATGGGTGCGGCCAGGGTTCGATCCTCAGCACCACATACAAACAAAGATGTTGTGTTCGCCAAATACTAAAAAATAAATATTAAAATTCTCCCTCTCTCTCACTCTATCTTTAACAAAAAATAATAAAAAAAAAAAAAGTAAATGCAACTAAAAGGAAAGAACCTCTGCACCAGAGAGTATCTGAACATCTCCAGGGATGTTCTAAATCCAGAGTCCTGCTACCTCTGTTTCTGTCCTCACTTCTTGTGCTCCTAATCTCAGAACTGGAAGCTGCAGGTCTTATCCAGACTTTCCTGAGAGAGACTAAGGACAATATCCTTGCCAGATTGTCTAAATTGAGTGTGGTTCACCCAAGACTGTCTCCCTCCTACATTTGCAAAATATTTGACAAAGGTTTTGAAACAAAACAGAAGCAAATTGAATCTCTTCAAATAAAACTGAAAAAAAAAAAAAGAAAACTTAAGGTCATATTACCAATTTTAACTAGACATAGGCATAGAAATTTTGAACATATATGATATTTCCCACAGTCTAAAATTTTTATGATGCTTTTTTATTAATTTTGTTTCATTTGTTTTCAGTGGATATTAACTGATTCACCACAGTACCTATAGATTTACAGATTGTGTTTTATGAATGATTGTAGCATATATTATGCTTCTTTCAGCCTTTTGTCTTCCTATTTTTTTTTCTTCTCCTTCTCTTTCCTCTTCTTTAACTATGCTTACTTCTTCATAATATTATGTAAAATAATTCACCCTATTTTTCAGGGACAGTATAATTACATCCAAGGAGAGTTTTGTTTGTAAGTGTATAAATTTTTATACATTTAGTGAAAGCCTGAATTGACCCTGACGAAAGGGACCATTATATATATCCATGAACTTATTTTTATGAGTGTAGGCTGGGAACTACTTACTAATCTTTGGTAAGTTCCAAACTTAAAAAATAAGCCAAATATACATGCTTAGATGTTTTTTGATCTTAGAGTTAATTAATGTGTTCAATAATGAAATACATTTTCATTATTGAAGGCAACATTTAAATCTACAAAAATCATTATATTGTGAAAATACTAATTCTACTAATAGTGGAAGATGGATGAAGGTATAGGACTCTGAACTTCAGAGAGGATAAAGAAACATTTTTGCTTCTATGGAGAAAAAAACACATACACCATGGTGGAAGATTGATTTCTAAAGAAAGACATGCAGTAGGAAATTTCTGTGAATGGTACTGCTAATAAAGACTGAGAACCATAGAGTCTCATATTTGTAAATTATAATAAATTTGAGAGCTGAGCTTTTGGGAATAAATACAGCAAATATCAATGATTTTAAGAGGAAGCAGTGAACACAGATTTTGAGATATTTTTATGTAATAATTTTTTAAAGAGTGACAAATAATTTGGAGACACTCATTGAAAAATTGTAGTTTTGTATTATCTTGTGCTAGTTTTCTCTACATTTTCTGCTCTAGAACTTATTTCTATCTGGATTCATCTGCTACAGTCCTGCCCTTTTTTAGCCCCTGCGTGGATGTTTCAAAAGTTATAATTTTTTCAGATTTTCTCTGGTTTATTAAAACACAAATCAAGTTTCTTATTAAAACGTGCAATCAACACTGCAATCTACAAGTATTTTTTTCATAAAATCCCAGTTAAATTCCAATTTTATTCAATAAAAAGTATAGCTCTTTCCTAAGAAAGACACTCTGCTTTTAATATTAACTTGTTAAAGGCCATGCTTAATTCTAATAAAGGGTCCTACTGTAGTAGGCTCCTTAAGAGCAGCCCAAATGCAATTTCACTACATCATCCAAGTCTGATCCAATTCCATCTGCAGGAATCTTGTCCAAGTTTTTCAGGAACACATCTTCTGTCTTCATACTTATACACTTTCATTTTTAAATTTCTCTTATTCTCTTAATAAAGGGAAAGAGGAAAGAAGGAAGGAAAGATGGAAGAAAGGAAGAAAAGATACAATTCTTGTGAACAGAAAATGCCTGAGTGTCATATATAGTTAAACATATATATATATGTATATATGTATTATATACATATATATGCATATATGTATTATATATATACATATATATACATATATAATATATAATATATATAAACATTTCTATACATAAAATTATATACATATATACATATGTATACAAATTTATATATATAATTATTGAGTATGTTTATTGAATATATAAATCTGTATTTTATATTTGATGTAATATATACATAATATATACATGAATTTATATATTATGCATATATTATATCACATATAACATATACATAAATTTATATATATGTGATTGGGAAATGTAGTTTGAAACAGCTTTAAAATTTAAGGTAAAGTAAATGGCAATCTGTAGTATTATTTACATTTAATCTCCATTTAACATATCTCCTACTTCCTGCAGTCCACAATTTTCAGTTTACAATATTCTAGCTTATTGTGATAGAGTAAAAGAGAATATTAATTAAAAAATTCAAAGGAGAGATTGCATGAAGTTAATAAAAAAGCATATAATAATCCTGAAACACATAGGTTAATATATATAACATATACGTTTTGTGTAGCATATATTAGAAATGTGTTATAAAATTTTAGGATGTATTTCACTTGATCTCCTGATTAGCCTGAGATCAAAGACTTCTTGTTGCTGCTATTGTTAACAACAGTACTTATTACAATCTTAAATCCAACTAAATCCTGTAGGACTCAGCATTCTTTCTTTTAAAAATTTGTATGATATCTGTTTCAAAAATGGAGATATGTCCTTTTTCTTTCCCTTCAGTATAAATTTGAAATTGTTCATGTTGAATCATCTCTGCTAATGTTAGGGAGGAGTGAGAGAAATGAGCTTCTGTAGGCAAACACCTGACATTGTGAAACTCACTTTCTTATGAATTATGCCAAAGGAATAGAAATAATTAACTAAGAGAAAACACATCCAAAATGTGATGAGGAGTTCTGCAAAATTGCAATAGCAAAAATATTTATTTTCATATTTTACCGGAATGATGGAAAAATAAAGATATTTTACAGATATTTTTCACTTAAAAAACATAAAAATTAAGTAAAATTAAGTTTATTCAATATATCAGGGGAAAAACCTATTGAAAATATAAAGCTTCTTATTCAGGTTAAATGTTTTAAAAAGTGTTGAAAAGAAAGAATTCCCATCTTAGTAAGGTATAGAGATATTTGGACCAAATGAAGAGATCTGCATTTGGATGTAATTTATCTGATAAAAAAACTACATGCTCTTCTGAAAAGCATATCACCTTCTCCTTGTTAGTTTGTCACATGGAAGAATAAACTTGCCCTATTCAACTCTCACATTTTACAATTTTGGAGTACTTCTATATGTTCCCTACATTTATATTTACATCATGTATATTTTAATGTTTAACTATAGTAAAATAAAGAACATCAAATTCACCATCTTAGCCATTTTTAAATGTCATGACGTATGATATAGTCACATTGTTGACTAACATATCTCCCTCCAAAGCATTTTAATCTAAATGAAGTGAAACTCTATACCCATTAATGAATAGTTTCCCATTTTGCTTCTTGCCTGTGTCTGGTAACCATCAATCTGTTTTCTTTGTTTGAATTCTACCAATTCAGATGCTTATTATAAGTAACCTCATACCATATTTTTTCCTTTCATGATTGGTTCATTTAACTTAGCATAACGTTTTCAAGTTGTATCCATATGGTAAGAAGCAATATAATTTTTCTACATTTTTAACATTTTGAAAATTATTACTCTCCCACTGTATGTATATGCTGCATTTTGTTTAACATTTAGTTTGCAGTCATTTCTTGTCTATTACAAGTAATGTTGCTATGAACATAAGTATGTAAATATCTCTTCAAATTATGCTTTCAATTATTTTAGAAATATGCTCAGAAATTGCATTCCTGATTCAGAAGACAAGTTCATTTTTAATTTTGGGGGGAAAACCACAATATTTTCCCATAATGGTGGCCTCCTTATATTTTTAAAATTAATGTTAATTTCTTGTAATTATCCCAATATGATTTTATTCCTTAAACCCTTAATAAATTCAGAAGAAATTCAACAAATACTATGAATTGTTGTACCCAGAAATCACACATATTCTGTAAAAATACCAAGTCCCACCATGAGGTATTCATCTTGTGAATACTAGAAAAGTCAAGAGAACTAATAAAGTTGTTTACGTAAAATTACCTGCAAGACACTACTTTATAAGCAGATGGGACTAAAAGACAGTTAACTAGATAAGTTAGTAAAGACAAAAAAAATGTATAGAAATTAAAAGAATTTGCATGTGGTATGATACAGAAATGCTCATATTTTCATGAAAAAATCTATAAAAATTATTTACATCTTTCATTTTTCTAAGTTTATTTAGGTCAGGATGTAACAAAGTGAAGGGGATTTGGGTACTTACATAATGAAGGTAGAAGAAGCATACAGAACTGAGTGTGACCTTTCACTTTTCAAAATATCATTTTAGAATTCTGAAAGAACACTGTGACTTTAGAAGATGGAGAGCATGTAACATGAGACTACATAGCTCAGAGCTGCTTTATTCTTCCCTTATTTAGAAGTTGTACTACTGTGGATAGAAGAAGCTTAGGAAGTGTCTTTTCCTTATATCAAAATTCTATTGCAGTTCCAAAATTCTGTCTAGGGACTTAGTCCTATGCTACAGTCCTTCAGGAGACATGAGGTAAATTAATCTGCAGGCTAGAATTGGGTAAGAATGTGTGCTTTTAACGCCATGTCCAAGGGATAAGATTGTTTAAAAATGATGTTACCCCTATTTTTTCTCCTAAAAGATTAGATGAAGATTAAATGAGGTATTTATTTATTATTTATTCATTTATTTTTTAACATTTTTTATTCTAATTTGTTATATATGAGAGCAGAATGCATTACAGATCATATTACACATATAGAGCACAATTTTTCATATCTCTGGTTGTATACAAAGTATATTCACACTGTTCATGTCATCATACGTGTACTTAGGGTAATGATGTCCATTTCATGATATCCCTCTCATCCCCCATATATTTATAACACAAAATTGTATTAAGATATACAGACTGTTAAATATTGTATGAAAAGATAAATTTATAAAATATTTGACTTTAAAATTTGATTAAATTAAGTCTATCATTTCATAAAAATAATTTAATCAATCTGTGTTATTTATTATGCCATGTAGAAAAAAAACATTCCTTCAGGTTTTTATATACTCAAATATTCAGTTCTCCAATAATAATGCACTGTTACCTGCTAGGCATTGCTATAAATCAATAATCTAGCACTAAAACATAGCCAACTAGATAAGCTGGAAAAGACAAAAATGTACAGAAATTAAAATAATTTACAAATGTTATACTGCTTGTATTTCCATGATGATATGAAGCAAGATGGGATGATAAAGGACTTTGTGTGTTTGGATACTTACTCTGAATCATATGATAAACTACTGAAAGGTTTTAATTAGGCATTCAATATATTCAGATTTATTTTGTAAAGATCACTTTGAAATCTCTCAGGATGATTCAACTATGTTGAAGCCAAATTGAAAGTACAATAATCCTACTTAAGAAGGCACTGTATTTATAGGTAAGAAGTGATCGTATGCTCGGTGTGCAAATGAAAAAACAAATAGTAAGTACAATTAGTACTTACCAAAATGGAAGTAAATGGTGATCATGTGGATGAGGGACAAAAGACAAAGGAAAAATCAAGCATGATTAAAATTTTCCTAAATAACAAGAAATTAGTATTTGATGTTCTGTTATGAGAGTTCTACAGTTCCTTGTCTATATTATTAAATTTACTCATTACAGAGTTATTCATGTTTATAAGTTTAACTTCTTAAAAAGAGTGAGTCTTTTATGGGCAATATAACAGTATATAAAATAACCTGGTATAAAGATTAACCAGTAATATAAATACTGTTCTCATTAGAATATAAACTTCCTCTTGATTGCAAAACAAAAAGTTCCCTTTATTCTCCTTTTTGACATCACAGTCCTGTGTCTCATACAAACAAATCTTTAGGAATAAGATCCATACTCCAAATTCTAAAAACAATCCTATTTATGCAAACATGAGATCAGGGAGGTGGTATGTGAAAGGAGATGAGACCCTGATAGGAATAATTTCTCTTAGGTATCAAATGTAATCAAAGGACTCCTCTATTCAGATGTTCAGATTGCATAGATAACCTTTATCCATAAAGAATCCTCCATATACCATTATATTGACTCAAAAGTAAAATGTATGAAAGATGATATATCATGAGCTTTGTAATGTTTTGAACAATCAATAAAAAAAATAATCAAAGGAAAGTGAAAAAAAAAGTAAATTCTCTTCCATCATACAAGTTTATCCTTTGGTTCTTTAATCTTTCATTTGGTCCTGAGATGTATAACTATTTCTGTTTTCACAGAAGATATCTATTTCACATGAAGAATGCACAGGATGTCTATACAGTCCGAATATATTAGTGAACATCATTTTTATGGTTTGGGTCTTAAATATCCTCCTATTACTCATGTACTGAAGGATTGATGCCCAGATGATGGTGCTATTGGAAGGTAATAGAACCTTTAGGAGATAGGACCTGTGGAAGGAAATTAGGCCACCGGGGGCAAAAACTTGAAGGAGATATTGGAACGCTGGCTCCTCATGTCTTTTTGCTTCCTGACCACCATGAGGTGAGCAATTCTGCTTCATCTTTTGCTCCATGCCATGATGTTCTATCTTGCAAAAGGCCAAAATTACAGGGCCAAATGACCATGAATGAGATCTCTGAAGCTGTGAGCTTAAATAAAATTTTCATCCTTTAAAGCTGATTATCTCAGGTACTTTTCCATGGTGACAGAAAGGTAACACAATATTTTGTTATTCTATTTATTATAGTTGTCCTTAAGGATACTATATAAATTTGTCAGGAGTTACAAATTCCCTGCATATTACAGAAAGAGAACCTCTAGTAGCTTGACATTGTTTAGTAAGATGAATACTAGTCAGAAACCAGATTCATGAAATAATAATATCAGATCTGGAAAGTACCTTAAAAGTCAATCACTTCTTATGTTGCTTGTTTATTCCTTGAACAACTCAATAGCTTTATTTTCTCATGAAAAGATAATTAAAACCTTAAAATTATATTCAGTACATAAACTTTTCCATAATGTATTTCTTTTGGTATTAATTATTTTTCAAGTTATATGGATAACATTTAATGCCTTTTCTACCTAGTCATCACTAAACTTTCAGAAGGCAGCAGAATACTACCAAATAGAGTTCTAACAATTCTGCATTTCTGTCATGTTTTAAAATTCCATATTGAGAGAATTCACCAAATGCCCTCAGAGCTGCCAATATAATATATGCAAAACTCTTTGTCTTCTTCTTTTTTTTAAGAGAGAGTGAGAGAGGAGAGAGAGTGAGAGAATTTTTTAATATTTATTTTTTAGTTATCGGCAGACACAACATCTTTGTTTGTATGTGGTGCTGAGAATCGAACCAGGGCCGCACACATGCCAGGCCAGCGCGCTACCACTTGAGCCACATCCCCAGGCCCTCTTTGTCTTATTCTTACAATACCACAAAATTATGTCAGTCTCCTTATTTCTAATATTAACTATCTTTTTTGACATTTTTTTCTGCTTTCAACTGACTCACCAAATGTTATTGGTCTTTTCAATTCCAGCATTAGGTTTTATTTATGTAATCAAATCTTTGCATATTTTACTTTGTTTGGATTTATACTTTTATTAATTACTTTCCTTTTTTCTGTTTCATAATAACACCTTACCTATTAGTACATAATCCTTAATGCCTTTCAAGGGTTTATACTTGTCCTACATAACTTTATATTTATAATTTTGTGTATTTTTGTGTTTGTGTTTCCATAGAGTCAAGTATAACTTGTTTTTATATCTTATCATTATATTTTTCAATATTTGTATGTTGATAGTTATTATAGTAAATTATAAGTATATCATAATGTAAAATTATTATATAAACTTCCTTTTTCTTTTCTTTTTTTGCTATGGAAAAAGAACAGTGCTAAAAAGTGAATCATGGTGCTTGCATTCATGTTCACTGGAGTAAAAGACTCTTTGGAGCAGGTTCACAGTAATGGAATCATCTTATTGCACAGTACTTACACTTATTAGTTTACTTGGTGTTGTATATATCTCAAGAGTAATTACAATAATTTTCTCTCACCATTTATTCATGAAATTCCTCTTTTCCCCCCAAATCCTTTCCTATCCTTAAAAACTTCCAACCTTTTTTTTTACATATAAATAATAAGATAGTCCTGTTTTACTTTACATTTCTCTGATTACTAATAAAGTAGAGCAGCTCATATTTGAAGTCATTCTGGCTCTTTCAACATGCCTAATTATAACTTTTCCCCACACTTCATTGTATTCTTCCTTTTTTTTTTTTTTGGTTTTCCTATAAAAACACTAAAATTATTTACTTATTCTAATGCTAAGTGTTTGCATTGGTATGTTGTTTATTCATAAATATATTTGCTTGGATTGTACTTGGAATTCCATTTTTATTATACAATGCTGTATCCAACAACTGTGAGAGTAATTTCATCAGATTGCTTCCTGAGTTTGGGTACAGTGGGGTCTATCACTCCTGATATTCACTAAGCCAGGCAAGATTTTAAACACTCCCATTATGTGTTATCAGTAAGCAACACGTTTTTATCTTAAACTAATATCACTTATAAAGTAACAATTGTTAATATTTTGTTTTTTATAATAAACTAGTATTATTTAGAATGTTACAATTGTTAGTCTAGTGGGGTGGTGTACAACCTGTAATCCCAGCTGCTTGGGAAGCTGAGGCAGGAGGATCTCAAGTTCAAAGTCAGCCTCAGCAATTTAGTGAGGACTTGTACAAGTTTAAAAGGCCCTTTCTCAAAACAAAAAGCAAAAAGCAAAAAAAAAAAAAAAAGTGTTGGAGCTGTGGCTTAGTGCTTGAATGCCCCCAGGTAAAATTCTTAGAATCAAAAAAAAAAAAAAAAATACGATCGTTAACATTTTGTCTTTTTGATGGTTCTCAGACCCATAGACACAGGACAAATATTGCTTGATTCCATTTATCTAAAGTATCAAAAACAAGCAAATTTACAGAAAGAGAATGGAATGGTAGTTACCCTTGGTTAGGGAAAGGAGAAAATGAATTATATTCAATGGGTATGATGTTTCATTTATGCAAAATGAGTAATTTCTAAAGATCTGTTCCACAAAGTAGTTCATATATTTAGCAATACCATATTGTTCAACTAAAAATTTAAGAGGATATGTTTCACATTACATAGTCTTACCCCAAATAGAGTGGGGAGCCACAGTGAGATTTTGTAGGTTATGGACTCCCATTATCTTGGCATTGTTCATGGTTTCACAGGTGTATGCATATGTTCTAAGACAACAGATTGCATACATTAAATATGTCCAAATTTTTATGTCAATTAGACCTGCAAAAAGTGATTCTAAGTGATAAAATCAAAACTGAATAATGAATATTTTAGTGCTTTATTTTAATGAATCACATACTACAGTTTAGAAAATAGTATCTTATTTTCACATAAAATTATGACATCATTTTATTGTATCTCTCCACCTTTCTATTCTTTCTAATATTTCTAAGAAAACTGACAGCTATTCAGAATTTTCATTTTCAATTTCTTTCTTAGTATTCGTGAGTGGATGTCATCTTGGCCAGGGGATTAACATTTTTATAGAGCAACAAAGTTTTCTCTAAAAATATCTGTCCAGAAATTTTTCTCAAGGGGCCTGGAGTTGTGGCTCAGTGATAAAGTCCTTGCCTGGCATGTGTGAGGCCCTGGGTTCAATCCTTAGCACCATAAATAAGTAAATAAATAAACAAACAAACAAACAAATAAAATATCCATTGACAACTAAAAATATATTGAAAAGAAAAATTTTCTCTATCCTTGGCTTCAATACACTTTACCAATTTTGAATCTAGTTTTTATGGTCTGGGTAGACTTTCACCACATCAGAATGTCATGCTTATGTGCTATAATAAAACATTAGTTTAAAGTAAACTGGGGTTTGTTACAAGCATTTTGGCTTATAGCAAATATAAAGTGTCATTTTATCAACATTTTAACGTTTTTAGAAGGAGCATTTCATACTAGTTTTCCTTTGAAAATTTCTGTTTATAGCTTCAGATCCATTTGTTAAAATTACCTTGAATTTTATGCTGTCTCATATATTTTATATACTTTTTTGTTGTTGCATATTCAGAAATTTGTTTCTGAAAGCATCCTATTATTATTACTAAAACTTCCTATTAACGAATCCTGAACTACCCAATAAATGCACAAAATTTCCGTAAACATTTTTGTTCTTGTTTATCTGTCATATTAGTAAAGCCTGTCCTTGTGAAAGGTGTATATTTGTCTAGGCCCAAATAGACAACCTTGACAATAATAAATTCCAATAGTTCAAACTGAATTTCTTCCAGATTTTGTCATTTCAATTTCCCTGCCAGTCATTTACTTTTTGTTGGTTAGAATTTAGTACAAAATAAAAATCCCTCTCATCATTCTCTCTAGCTGCTAAGAGATTAAATTAACTATAAAGCAAGCCAAGACAGGCTTTTAATAGAATAAGTTTTGTGGAATGTCTAGAAAGATTAATTCTTTTTTATTATACTTGCAGTTTTTGAAACTCTGTGAGCTTTTGCTTTTTATCTACAGTATTAAAGTAGTAATACTTCTTTTGTTTGTCCATTTTACATATTTTCCAAAGACTAAATGAAACAAAGAATGTTGAAGTGTTTTCAAAAATCTTCAAAAATTATTTATTACCACTACCGCCATCACTGCTGCCTCTGATTCTGCTGCTGCTAGCCTGAGGTCCACTGAAGGTCTTCTTTCTGGGTACTGCTGCCCCAAATGCAACTGAAGCTGAGGCTGCTACTGACCCCCCGAGAGTACCTGGTGATGCTGCCCTTATAGCCACAGTTGCCACTGCTGTTGACCAGCTGCCTGCTGCCAACAACCACTGCTACTACCACTGCTACCAGGACCTAGAGGACTGCTGTGGGGGACACTCCAGGTTTGGTTGCACATTGGTGAACCCATTTGGGGACACCAGCCAGGGCCTGGGATCCAGGCACCAGCAGGCTTACCAACACAAGACACTCTGTCTGGGGACTCTAGCTGGGACCTGCAGGTCCAGTGTGCGGGTGCCTGGGGTCTTCCTTTTAAGAGTGCTGGTGGCCCTTGTCTTGCTGCTGCATCTCAAAGTTGCTCCTTTGTATGAGTGCATCCCTTGTGGTCTCTCTGCAAGTAGGAGCAGCATTGAGATATTATGACTGTAGCAAGGCCTAGCCTGGGGTATCTGAAGCCCAGATGGATCTGTGGGATAGTGACTGGATTTGTGAGGGCTGATCTGGGTTTGGTGATCCCAAGAGACATCAGAGACAGGGCTGAGAAACTGTTGAACACTGATGGAGACATTTTGACTTTCCATAAAGATTTATTTTCTTTTATTTTATTTTTCCATTCGCTAATCTCTCTACCATATTTGGAACAAGATGTGTTTTATGCATCAGTGTGTGGAGGACAATGAAATATGAAGGGTGCTTTGCATTTTTGTTATATTCTTATGTCTTTAATTTTTTCTATTTGTTTGTATTCTTCCTCTTTCTTGTCTATTTTCTTGGATTTTCTTTCCAACTTTTCTCCAACCAACAGGCAATTGCTGTCAGCTCCTCTTCCACAGTTCCTGTAATTTTTTACTTCTTGCTTCTCTCCTCCTCCCTCAAGAACATTGCATACTACCCTACCTCTCTTCTCTCATCCACCATTTGAAATTGTAAGCCATTTTAACAAGTTTTCTGTTTATATTATAGATTGTTATTCAACTCATCATTTTGGTTTAATGCAAGAAAGCAGTAGGTGCTTTAGTGGGAACTTTTAGGTTTAAGGCTATATATTGTATACCCTGGGTGCTGTTGGTATGGATCTCACCATTAAAGATGAAGTGCTGGAAACCTTCAGGGACATTATAGGTCTACAGTGTAGAATTTATGCTACCTTAGATCCATACTTCTAGATGGGAAAACACACTAACAACATAAAAAAGCAAGGGAATAAAGTGCCCCAAACAAACCAAAATGCTTCAACAACAGAAGCCACTAATAACACAGTAGAAGAAATGTCCAAGAAGGAGTACAGGTTTACATAGATAAATTGGTATGTGAAGTAAAGGATAGTATAAGGAGTGAAATCAAAGAAAAATTATAGGAAGTGAAAGATCACTTCAACAAAGAGTGAAAGATCACTTCAACAAAGAGTTAGAGATTGTGAAAAAAAAAAACAAGCAGAAATCTTTGAGATGAAGTAAGATGAAGTAAGCCAAATTATAAAGTCAATAGAAAGCATCACCAATAAACTAGACCACTTGGAAGACAGAATCTCAGACAATGAAGGCAAAATATATAATGTTGACAGTAGAGTTGACCATGCAGAGAAGAAAAGAAATCATGAACAGAACAGCCAAGAATTGTGGGATAACATGAAAAGACAAAACTTAAAAATAATTAGAATAGATGAAGGAGTAGAGATAAAAACCAAAGGAATGCACGATCTTTTCAATGATATAATAGCAGAAAATTTCCGAAACCTAAAGAATGGAATGGAAAAATCAAATACAAGAGGCTTACAGGACCCAAATGTACAAAATTACAGCAGACCCACACCAAGACACATTTTATTGAGAATTACTAACACAGAGAATAAAATAAAATCTTAAAGGCTGTGAGAGAAAAAAAATCAAATTATATATGGGGGAAACCAATTTGGATCTCAACTGATTTCTCAACCCAGACCCTCAAAGCTAGGAGTTCCTGGAATAATATTTCAAGTTCTAAAAGAAAATGAATGCCAACAAAGAATTTTATATTCAGCAAAACTAAGTTTCACATTTGAAGATGAAATTAAAACCTTCCATGATAACAAAAATTAAAAGAATTCACAACTAGAAAGTCTACACTACATAGCAATCTCAACAAAAAATTCCATGAGGATGCAGTGAAAAATAAAACTGAAAACTAGCAAAGGGAGGATCTACACTAAAGTAACATTCAACCAAATGGAAAACTAAGACAAATTAATATCCAGAAACAAATCAAAATCACAGGGAATACAGATCATATCTCCATATTAACCTTAAGTGTTAATGGCCTAAACTGGTCAATCAAAAGACATAGATTGGCAGATTGGATTAAAAATCAAGACTCAACAATATGCTCTCTGTAAGAGAATTACTTTATGGGCAAAGACAACCACAGGTTAAAGGTGAAAGGATGGGGAAAATCATATCTCTCATATGAATTGCATAACCAACCAGGGGTTTCAATTCTCCTTTCAGATAAAATAGACTTCAAACCAAACTTAATCAGAAGAGACAAAGAAGGACATTTTCTACTTCTTAAGGGAAGTATATATAACAGTTATAAATATTTATGCCCCAAACAATGGGATATCTATGTGTATCAAACAAATCCTTCTGAATTTCAAGAGTCAAATAGACCACAATACAATAATAATGGGTGACTTTAATACACTTCTCTCGCTACTGGACAGATCTTTCAAAGAAAAATGATAAAGGTGCCAAAATCATTCACTGGAGAAAAGATAGCCTGTTCAACAAATTGTGCTGGCAAAACCGGAAATCCATATGTAGCAAAATTAAATCAAACCTCTCTCACTCTGCACAAGAATCAACTCAAAGTGGCAAAGACTTAGGCACTAAAAGAGTGACCCTGCACCTAATAGAAGAAAAACAAGACCCAAATCTTCACCATGTATGCCTAGGAACTGACTTTCTTAACAAGACTCCTAAAATGCAAGAAGTAAAATCAAGAATCAATAAATGGAATGGATTAAAATTAAAAAGATTCTTATCAGCAATGGAAACAATCAACAATGGGAGGAGAGAGCCTGCAGATTGGGAGAAAATCTTTACCACATGAATCTCTGATAAAGCATTAATCTCTAGGATATATAAAAAACACAAAAACTTAACACTAAAAAAAATAATAATCCAATCAATAAATGGGCTAAGGAACTGAACAGACACTTCAGAGAAAAAGAAATACAATTAATCCACAAATATGTTAAAAAGTGTTCAACTTCTCAACCCAATTAGAGAAATACAAATCAAAACTACTCTTAAGATTTCATCTCACTCCTGTTGAAATGGCAATCATCAAGAATACAGGCAACAATAAATGTTGGTGAGGATGTGGTGAAAAAGGTACACTCATACATTGCTGGTGGGACTGCAAATTGGTGCAACCACTATGGAAAGCAGTATGGAGATTCCTCAGAAAATTGGGAATGGAACCACCATTTGACCCAGTTATCCCACTCTGGTTTATACCCAAAGGACTTACAGTAATGCAGCCACATCGATGTTTATAGCAGCTCAATCACAATAGCTAAACTAACTAGGAACCAACCTAGGTATCCTTCCCAAGATGAATGGATAAAGAAAATGTGATATATATACTCAATGGAATATTATTTAGCTTTAAAAAAGAGAGAAATTATGGCATTTGCCAGTAAATGAATGGAGTTGGAGAATATCATGTTAAGCAAAATAAGCCAATAACAAAAGACCAAAGGCCCTATGTTTAATATGCAGATGCTAATTCACATAAGGAGGGGGGCACTAGAGAAGAATAGAATTACCTTAGTTTAAGAAGAGATAAATGAAGAGAGAGGAGTGGAGGGGACATGGGGATAAGAAAGTAGAATGAAACAGACATTATTACTTTATGTATATGTGTGAATGCATGACCAATATTATTTTACAACATGTACACTCAAAAAAAATGAGAAATTATATCCCATCTATGTATGATATATCAAATGCATAAATGCATTCTACTGTAATGTATAACAAATAAAAAATAAATATAAAAATTGTTCATACATGTACTATGGGGTTTTTATATAAACATTTTGAAAAAAAATTTTGTTAATTTTGGCTGCAAATTATGTAGAATCAGCAATCCCTTAACTTCTTCTATCATGTGAAACACACTAATAGAAAGGTCATCAAACAAATAAGTTGGTTTAATATCTATCATTTAACTACTAGACCAACTAGTAAATAGTTGATCAAAGGATACATTGAATTAATCTGAATGAGTCCTTTGGGATTTAAGCATTATTCTATTATTATTGGCACAATAAAGTCCCCCAAAGACTCCCATTTCCTAATGCCTGAAATCTGTGATAATGTTAGGTATATGGAAAAAGAGAATTACAGTTATAGTTGATATTAAGGTTGATCAGCAGCTGATCTTAAAATAGGGACTTTATCCTGAATTTTTCAATGGACTCAATGTAATGTTCTTCAAAGTGGATCAGGACATAGATGGGAATTTAGAGAGAGGAGCTATGAAAACAGCCTCATGTACTTTGCTGACAAGAGGAGCCATGTTGGATGGCGCAAGAGAGTTCACAAGTCAGGGAATACCACCACTCTCCAGAAATTCAAACTGACTGGGAACTGAAATCTAGAATCTGCAGAAAACTGAAACCTTAACACCAGCTTCATTTTGGCCCAGAGAGACCATTTCCTGTTTCTGATGTCCTGGATTGTGTGATAATCTTGTGTTGCTTTAAGCCACCATATCTGTGAGGTTTTTTCTTTTCCCCACAACAGTTTCAGGAAATTAATAATCAGTATTATTTGTATTATTAGCACAATAAAATAAAATAAATATGTCTTCAAACAAAAGCATTATTGACAACTACACCAATTGGGAAGCCATAGTGATAGGATTGTGGAAACATACTTCTCACTATTGTATTTTAAGTGTATTCACTTTGGTAGAATGACTAAATGGGAAAGAGGCAAAATAATACCTTTATGTCTTTTCCAAGACAGTTATTAAGATGATTTACATATTGGCAAGTCTCTTTCTAATAAATATAAAGCACTTTGTATGTTATGAAACTGCCAGATATTCAAGAATTGAACACCGAAAGTGAGAACATTCAAGATCCCCTTCATTTTCATTAGGTGAATCTCTAAGGTACATTTCACCTGAATATCACTACTAGCAAATAGAAAACTAAAAGAAAAGTTAGATGTAATAATAAAATAAAAATAGCATAAAATATTGCCATCACAAAATTACATGCATAATTACTTGTATACACACACACACACATACACACACACATACACACACACGCATGCTCAAGGTGAGTTGAAGTGGTTTCATTAAAAAAAAATTTCAGATATTATGCAAATAATATTTCCAGAAAGTGTGAACCTAAAATATGGGATAAGCTTTCTTTTAAGACCAAAAACTAGACAGTCTTTGACAAAATATTTTCATCATTTAATCAGTCTGCATTTGTTTTTGATGTGTACTTAAGACAATATTTCCAGTTAAGTTATTCAATCTTTTCAGAGCATTTACAAAAACAAACAAACAAACAACAACAACAACAACAACAAAAACACACATGTAGTGGCCTAAAGCAAAACAAACATCATCACACAGTTCAGGACATCAGAAATATGAAATGAGTCTCATTGGGCATTTTTTGTTAGTTGATTTATATCTGTGTTCCTCAGTATAAACTCATAAACTCCCATAAACTCAATGGGAACAGTGTTCATTAGTGTTTTTCTTCATTATTTTATATCCAGAGCTTAGGATTTCTACTAGGGCTTCAATGAATATTTGTTTAATGGACAGTTTTTGTTACAGAATAAAGTCTTAATATTATTAAGATCCTTCTTCATTTTCTCAATGTTCTGGATAGATAAATTTCTATTAAAAAATACCCAACTAGCTTCTTCTATGCCATATGACAAAGAAGCTGAAGACTAATATCATCTGTCTGGATGTTTTCCAAGAATACATGCCAATCATCAGGAGAGAAAATATCTGTTTTTAAACTCCAAATTAGAGACTTCAAAATGTCACTGGATGCCAGAAGTTTTCATCTGAGATACAGATATCTAAAACTCCTGAGACTCTTAAAGCATTAGGAATTGCTCAAAAAAAAAAAAAAAAGGTAAAAATTGCCATTTTAGAATTTATACTAAAATAGTATCTCTATAATAAAGTGATAATTTAAGTTGATTTATAAGTTTGTAAAAGTTTTGGAACAGTATGTTTTTATGTTATCAACAAAGATATTATAATGAGTTAGAACTAGAAAATTATGAATAAATGCAATGATTTTCCAACTGGATCTTAAATACATTTATTGTTTACATTCTAGTAACTAAATAAAATCTTCAAAATGCTTATATTCCAAAGAATTTACTCTATTTAGAGGAAATGAATAAACACAAAGGCATGCCCATGTAGTGTGATTATCTCCTGACAACAATGAAGGTTTTTTTTTTTTTTTTTTTTTAAGCATTACTAACAAAGAAAAGTTGTTTCTAAATTCAAGGACACCAATTGAGTAGAAGAAATTAGAATAACAAAATAACATAGATATTTTGAAATGGAAGAAATTATAACTATTAAGTTCCTAAAATATGTTCTCATCAGAGATAATATTTAAATATGACACATCTTTCCAGGAGCTAGGTAGTATATAATGATTCAAAGCGACCCAGGTAAATAGTTAAAGAGAAACAAAAACAGTAATTCTCCTTTGATTGCATTTTATATAACTTATCTTCTTCTTAATGTCCTATAACTAAAAGCTGCAATTTCTTTTTTTGTCAAATATATGTATAATTATAATTGATAAATACACATAAAGTATATGAGTATGTATAGGGAAATAATAGAGTAGAATACATATTAAAATCAAGATGCAGTAGTGCATTTGTGTTTGCGGTTGTCAGGCCAGAAACAGAAAGTAAATTCAAAATAAAAAACATGAAATTGTGCATGTACAACAGGAGTAGTTTGAGATGTATATACCTACATTCAAATAAAATAATATAATTTTGAAGAAATTGTAAAAGGTCTTATAATACCAGTCATGAAGATAGATTTTCAGCTGAAATATGAGGTAATATGATGTTCATATTCACTATATTTTGATAATTAGTAAGCATATGCAATAATATTATATTTAGGTCCTTTCTCATTCCCTACTGCTGAATAAGTTTGCAGGTTAAGTAGATTATCCTAGGGACCTTACATCTAAAAGAAAGATAATTCATACCCTACACATTTTGGGAGAAGTTATCTGTAAACTGCCTCAAACAATATATGATACAAAGCATATTTGGAGCTTATGTAAAATTGATGCCAGTTATAAGAATAAACAAGAGCTGAGTTCCATTTCCCCAGATATTGAAGACTGAATGTTAGAGTCTGTAAACAAGTCTGCATGGTGCCTGGCAAAATGCCAGAGGGAGTGGTTTGTGAAGTAACAAAAGCAAGCCATTAAGTGTGGAGATTCCTTATTGGTTGACTGCTGCTTCTAGTTTATGCTAATTAAGATAAGCTGTGTGGAATGGATAAATACCCCTCTGGTCCTACAAATAAATGGCTCCCACTCCTGCTGTATCAATGTACACAAGTTTCTTGTCACCCCTCAGTTATTTTGCTGCAGCGGGACTGTGGCAACTGAACATCTGAGAAACACCAAGGCAAGCATGGAAAGCAAGTTTTATTTAAAGGATAGAACAGGGATAGACTTCTCAGCAGAGAAGGGGTCCAAGAGCTGGGCATGCAAGGAAGCAGGGTGTCTTGCTCCTTTTATACTTTATAGTTTTCCTTTGTTCTCAAGCTCTCTCCTCTCTCCATCCTGCCTACATGATTAGTGGCCAGAAGGTGGGCCAAAGGTGGAATGATCCAGGCAGAAAGGGAGCAGACCAGGAGGCATTGATTAACAACCCCTGCAACTCCCTGCAGAGAGGAACAATTCCCTGAGGCAGGTCATTTTGGCAACAGGTGGAGGAGAGGGGAAGTCTCCTGAAGGTATTAACATTTTATTTCCTCCTGATTCAGTCCCCATCTTTCTGACACAATCATTTATTACCTACACTGACTGCCTTTTGTCTTGCAACTTCAAAATAGCAAGATGTTGGTTAGATGTGATTTATTCCAATTTGAAGATTATCAATTCTATAAACAACCTGGATTTTATGGTTAAATGATAAAGATGTTTCTTTCTTGGATAGAAAGCATCTCAGAGCAAAGATACTGTAAACTTGACTTTATTTCAAGCAGCAAAAGGCTTAGCAACACCAGGGTGAAATTTATCTAGATAAAATATATCCTTAGATTCTCTAGCCATAAATGTTTAAAGTTGATACTTGGTTATCTACTTGGAATATACAAAATGGGTCATTGCTTCTGTTGATTAATAGAGTTTTAAAGAAAAGAAATAGAAATAATGTTTTCTGACTCTAATAGCTGTAGCAAATATATCAACAGGAAAAAGCCTTTCCATAAAAGTGGAATAAAATAATAATATCCTTTTGTATCCCTGGAGCAATAAAATTACTCAGGTACTTGGCCTAAACTCATTCTGAGAATAACAACATTGTTCAAGAGCAATATTTTGCTTTTTAATTGTCATGATTACTGGGGTTTTATTATTCAAATGTAAAGTACATTTTTTTAAATAGCTTTGACAGTTGGCTGTTAGTTTCACATTGTTTTATGCCAACTCCATTTTATTATGTGAAAATCATTATTCTTATCTGTAGCTCTCTTGAGATTTTAAGGTAAACTTGCTATATCACATTGTAGTCCATTTTTAGAAGTAGTTTTAGTTTATAGGCCATTGTAGTTCAGAAAGAAATAAAAATAGAGGTTACAAGTAACACAAAGTAAACAGATTAACTTTTTGTTTGTTTTTCTTTCAGCCTGGTCATTCTCTGAATTCAAATGACCAAGTTTTTATTAAATGATAGTCCTTAAGAATATTTTGAGAATGGTTTACCAAGTATTCAAAGTACTTTAGATGAGTTATTGCTATTTGTATTAAATAAATAAAAAATATATACACACACACACACACACACACACACATACATATACTGATAGTGCATAAATTCTGGAAAGAGGAAAACATGCCTAATAATTAGTTAGGAATGTGTGTTCACATATATTTATATATTTTTTTCATGATACTATTAACCTCATATATTTCCTAAGAAAATAAAAGTGCATAAAATTTGTTGATTATCTGTACTAGTCTACAAGGGTTTCATAACAAAATGCCAGAGTCTGGGTGACTAAGTCAACAGAAATTTATTTTCTATTAGTTCTGGAGACTGAAAGTCCAAGATCAAGTTCAGCGTTTGTTTCTTTAAGGCTTCTCTTCCTAGCTTCTACATTTATTCTTTATTCTCAATCCGTCTTCACTTGATCTCTTTTTCATATGGTCATTGAGATAGATTCTTGTATTTCTCTTATTACAAAACCTCAGTCCTATGAGGCCCCTTTCATGATTTAATTTAACTAGTTGTTTCCATAAAGGCCTTATGTCTAAACAAAGTCACTTAAGAGTTAGGCATACAACATATGAATCTGGAGGCAGAGAAAAACAATTTAGTCCATAACAATAACATTTGCTTTTATTTGAATATTTACTTACTGATGATCTTCTATGAGACAGATGCTCTTTCGAGCTATGGAATACTATACTAAAGAGCACTGACATGGAACCTATAGCACAGCTAGAAAGATGCATATTGAATGAGATGATATTTATTCAAGAGGGTACATGGTAAAAGATAAAAAATGTATAAAAGGAGTTCTAAATAAAGTAATTTAATGAGAAAGATAATCCTGCTCTGATAAACTGTCAATCTAGAGAAGATAGAAAGACTTCTTGTATATAAGTGCAATTTATTTCAAAAATTTTCAGTTTAATGGGCTGGGGATGTGGCTCAAGCTGTAGCGCTCGCCTGGCATGCGTGCAGCCGGGGTTCTATCCTCAGCACCACATACAAAGAAAGATGTTGTGTCCGCCAAGAACTAAAAAATAAATATTAAAAAAATTCTCTTTCTCTCTCTCTCTCTCTCTCTCTCTCCCTCCCTCCCTCTCTCTAAAAAAAAATTTCAGTTTATATATTTTATTGATATATATATTTCTCACTTTCATTAGAATCGTCACTTTAATGAAATGGTGAAATACGTAAATATGTAGGAGTTGGGGTTGTGACTCAGCAGTAGAGCGCTCAAGGAGCATGTGCAAGGCACTGGGTTCCATCCTCCGCATGACATAAAAAACAAATAAATAAATAAAAATAAAGGTACTGTGATCAACTACAACTCATATATATAAATACATACACACATATATAAATACATACACATATAAAGAAATATGAAAATACGCATCAATTTTTTAATGCATATGGTAAGTAGTACTGTTCACATTTAAGAGACACGTTTTAATTACATTATACTATTAATATCTATAGAATATTATTAGGTGGTTGATGTAGGTATTCAAAAGAGGTAGTTTCACTCAAATGAAACTTATACTTAACACAAGTAGCTCATAGGAGATAAGTTGGTAGTACAATGACTTACCTCTTGGTTGATTAAAATCGTAGGTTATTTGTTACATTATGCTGATTAATTCTTGTTTAGTTGAAAGAAAATTCTTAAATTTAGAGTTTTATAAATATGTTTTATTTGATATTTTTCTATAAAATTTTGTGATATCTCATTTTGATTGCATTTCTTAGAAAGGTAAATAAATAAACAAATAAAAGTATAAAAAGTCATACTATGAACATGACACTAACTTTTTAAGAGGAAAATAATTTCAGTCTGAGCCCATTTGCTATTTCAAGGAGAATTTATCATCAGTTTCATTCTCATTAGATACCTAAACAACACACAACGTCTTAAAGGCACTGGGAATTACTGCTTTATTTTGCAACTAGCAGAGAATTAAAATAAGGAAGCTATTTAAATGAAGTCATGGATATGTACCTAAATTAATATATAACAAAATTATTTCACATGTTCCTTTTGTAAAACATTAACCAGGAAATATTAAAGTTTTCCTTGGCAAAAAGAAGTAAAAGAGAGGATAACAACATTAAAGAGACCCAGGAATAAAGGAAAACATGAAAACTCAAGGGACTGTGTAATGAATGGTTTAATCATAAAATGTAAGGTAGGAAAGACCAGAGATGGCAAGAAGCACATCAAAATAACTAACATAGTAACTAACATTTCTTGAGCACCAGGTGCTAGGCCTGTCTCCTAAGTCTTTTATATGGATTATCTCAGATATTCCTCAAAAAACCTCCAGGTCTTTTTAGCATACATTATAATTGGTAAGACATGTGCTTCAGCCAGATTGCTTATTATCAATTATCAACGTAAACTTTGAGGAACTTATGTAATCTCTCTATGCCTTAGTTTCTGTTAAATAGGGTAATGCTAACACATCTTTTTATATTTTGATTGTAAAGACTACATGAATTAACACATGGAAAGTATTTACTATGTATTTAGCACATAGTAAACACATTGCCAATTAAGGACATGTTTCAGTTATTAATAATATCGTTATCCACAGTTCATATTTGCAGAAATTTTCAGAATAGTTTTTTAAAAATACAAGTCATAACTGGTAAGTATGTCAGTCACAAGTATGGAGTAGGTTCATAGCTCACAAAAAGCAAGAACAAAATTCTGGACCCTTTGTACATACCTTTTACCACCTATCCTTCCTCCATCCCCAAGAATTTCATCAGAAACCTAGCAGCTTGTCAAGCATCCTACTGTAAAATAATTACCTCACAATTCCTTCTAACCAAACAATTATTTTTCCAGGTAGGAAGTGCATCTTCATTTCTTTCAGATTTCCTATAAAAGAAGTTTTGCTAACTATGTTACCTTCCCACATTGGGGGATGTCTAGCAGACATGCAGACGATTGTGTCACATGAATCAATTATTCAACTTCAAGCTCCGGATCTCCAAGAGTGTTTTCCCTTCCAACTTTAGCAACTGGAAAAGAGTCCAACATACCTAAAATAACTTTTTCTAGAAACAGCACAACAGACAGCACAGAATTGTGATCCCTAAAATAAGGAAAATAAATGAAATGAGAAGTATGATTACCATGATTTTCTGCCTAGAGGAAAATTCCAAACTGAGGGTCCAGAAGGAGAATTCAATCAAGGAATCAGCAGACTTTCTACCTTGAGACAGAAGTTAGTGTTTGGAAAGGCCAAAGTGGCTGGAAATTTTGAGGAAAAGTAAAAAAAGAAGAGGGAACTACAAAGATAAATAAATCCAGAGGGTTGTACACAGGATCCCTCATAGAGTTTGTAGTGCATGCCAAGAGTGATGCCTCAAAGATGACTCTAGAACTAATTGCTAAATTGTCGTCACAGAATATGGATCACTTAGTACTTCTTTGTTAATAATAAATAATTGGCTATTGAAGTGTAAGGGTACCTTGCAAGGGTACACTCTCATAATTCCTAACTGCATAAATAAATTTCACCCATTTTATACCTTTGCATTTAATTTAAATAGATTATACAAGATGTGTGCTTACTTATACCTCACTATATTCAAAATTGTGTTTAGGAAATATGTTCTTAATTATTTATAATAAAGGCTATTTATTCTCTTCAGCATATAATTGTCTATTGCATGCAAAGAACATAAATTATTTATTGATTTTAAACTTAATGGGAGTTTGAGTAGTTTTTTCAGATTTTGTTTTGTTGTTTGGTCTTTGAACTGCTATAAGCAATATAACACATTTCATTTTTAGAGCAGACATATTCATTACTTTTAGTTATGTTTCTGGATAGCAATTGCTGGGATATAGAATATACATTTACCTTTATCAGATATGACCAAAATATTTTTCAAAGTTCACTGATAGATATAATATTTGTTCTGTAGTCTTAAATGTTAATTTTATAGAAGACAAAACTAATTTTTTTTTTGCTTAGAAACATGCAAAATTTATTTAGTAAATATTTTGATGAATTGAAAATAAAGAATTTATTTCATTTCTATTAAATATAAATAGGGTACCGTATATACAATAAGTTATACATTGGAACATTTATTCCAGTTAGATTACAGCACATGTTCATATAAGAAACTGTACTTGAATATTCAAAATATTCACCTTCTATACTATATTCATACAATGGAATAGTACTCTGAAGTTACAATTTATTCAATTTGGATATATCTCCAGAGAATTATGCTGAGTGAAAACAAGTTGAAAAGCTAATTCCATAAAGATATATACTATATGGTTCCATTTATATAACATTTCTCAAACCGCAGGATTATAGAAATAAAGAACAAATTAATGATTGTGAGGGCTTAAGGACCAAGTGAATCAAGGAAGAAGTGTCTATAGTCATAAAAGGGTGAAGGGAAAGATGCTTATGATGACGGAAATACACTTACTGACTTTGTCCTACTGCTGACCTCCTGGTTGGATACTAAAATAAATTTTCCTCACCTTTGGAAGAAACTAAATGAAGGGCACATAGAGTCTCTCTGTGCTATTTTAAATCTGTGATTTTCTCAGAACAAATCATATATATATATATATATATATATATATATATATATATATATATAATCTCCCAGTATTTTAGCATGTTGATTAGTGGAGAGCAGTGTTACAATTTCATAAATAAATGAGGGATTCGAACAAAGTTTCAAAGTATATAACCACATTTGCCTGAAAAGAAAATTACATCAGTCATTTTTTTATCTGTAATTTACCATTTCAACAGTTCCTAAATGAAGAGGATTATTTAAAATAATTTTAAGTCAAAAGAAAAAACTCAAAAGTACTCTGAAGCAAAACTACAACAATCCTCCAAGAACAAGAAAATCATCTGTCTGTGGAAAAGTACGATAAAATTTATTTTATTTTAGGAGCCACCTCTCCCAAAAGTCTTTTACTAATTCCCATTCCTTTCTCCCCCTTCACTATCCTCCCACTCCCATTCCCAGAGAAATGGTATACATATCTAGAATCTTCGTGACAATAAAATTGCTAAAAGTAAATTCTTGAAGCCTCGGTGTACTCTAGAATTTGAGACCACATTACATTTTGTTCAAAACCATTAAATAACTTGGTATTTATTTTACATTTACTCTTTTTTAGAAAGTGACTTTGTAAGACATTTCATGACCATTTTTTTGGCTCTTAGCAAATTTGAGAGAAATGGCAGAGATTGTCTACATGCTCCTTGCCTTCACACATATGTAGGCTTCACCATTATCAACAGTTGGCACCAAAGTGGTAACTGTATATAAGCCTTCCGGAATTGTGTGTAGACACATATCAATACATTTTTTTACATTGTCTTTCTTTTTTTAAGGGACACTTAACCATTATTTAGGTTAGGGATATGGACTGACAGTCTTGCCAATAGTGTGGACCTTTCTCAGAATAATGTTTTAAGTGGATAAAATAAAATTCATATTATTTCATAGGGAAATCAATTTTAAAGGAATTTAACAAAATGTTATTTAAAAACATTGTAATATAGCCATTTATGTGTTTCCTGTATTAATTCATTAAATTATAAATTGAATCCATAAATTACCATGATTTTGTATGTGAAGAAAGAAAATATTTGTTATCTGTAAACTTTATGGTGTGGTGTGAAATTATCTCTTATTTTTATTGGTGAACAGGTAGTTCTGATTCCATTTTTTAAAAACCAATTTCAGATAGAGTTAATGAACATGTAAATGTAATGCTCTTTTTCTTTTCCATTTCCCTCTTCTTTTTCCTCCCACTCCCACTACTGGAGAAAGAATATACATATCTAGGATCTTCGTGACAATAAAATAGCTAAAAGTAAATCTGGAAGTTTATATAACATCTCAATTCTCTTTAGGGACCCCATTTGCTATGGTTTTAATATAAATCCCAAATTTCATGTTATTAGAAATATAATATGCAGTGCAACAGTGTCTTCAGGAAGGAACTTTAAGGGGTCATGAGGACTCTATTCTCATAACTGGATTAATGTGCTATGGAGAAAGTGTATTTATTATAAAAGTGAGTTCAATTCTCTCTCAACCATGTAATATGTTTCATCGTGTTATGATATAATGTGACCACCATAAACCAGCATGATGATCCTAGACTTCTTAGGCAATAAAGCCATGAGGTAAATGAATTTCTGTTCATTATAAGTCACCCAATCTTTGGCATTCTGCTATATATACCAGGTGATCACACAGAGATACCATGTGTTATCATTTAGATTTGAAGTGTCATCCTAAATCTCATGAATGTTCAGAGGTGAAATAAATAGGTTATGAGAGCTATAACCTAATCAGTGGATTAATCCACTGATATCAATTAACTAGGTATTAATTCTAGACCGTTAGGGTATGATTAGAAGTTCATTTCATGGCCATGAAATGAACTACTGAAAGTGGGAGACAAAATAAACTTTTCTTCCTCTAATTTGTTCTTGACAGATCACAGTCTTTTGGTCACAATCACACAAAGCTGAATAAAACTCCATGGGAATCTGTGGATCCCTGAATAAAAACACATAAGGCATTCAGAGAGTACATATTATTCTTTATCCCAACATATCTATGCTAATTTTAGTTAGAATCTAAGAAATAATTTTGTGAAAACTTCAATTATTTTGTTTAGCATTTTGAATGTTATTTTCCAGATTTTCTGAGATACTTAAAGATCAGTTTTCTAAACATTTGTTTTAGTATATTTATCTCCCTTAGGTAAATCTTATTTCATGTTAACTTACTGTTTCAAATAGGTTCGGCCTTACAAAATATATTTGTCAGAGAAGCTGTGGAAGTCTACTGAAAATAGAGAAAAGGGACCTGCAAGTCTCAGTTTTTGCAGAAAGAAAATAAAATACGGAGTTAAAGATGGGTGTGCAAGAAATGTCCATGTGTCTCTCTATTTGTGAAGATTCTGGATTTTTGCCCTGGATTAGTAGTATATAATTACCCTTGTATTGAGGATGCCTATGTTTAGAATCCAATTGATTTTAGTATGACTTTATTTTATGATAAAAATAGTGCTTTTTTATTGGTTGTTCAAAATATTACAAATCTCTTGACATATCATATTTCATACATTAGATTCAAGTGGATTATAAACTCCCATTTTTACCCCAAATACAGATTGCAGAATCACATCGGTTACACATTCACATTTTTACATAATGCCCTATTAGTAACTGTTGTATTCTGCTACCTTTCCTATCCTCTACTATCCTCCCTCCCCTCCCCTCCCCTCCCATCTTCTCTCTCTACCCCATCTACTGTAATTCATTTCCCTCCTTGTTTATTTTCCCCTTCCCCTCACAACCTGTTATATGTAATTTTGTATAACATTGAGGGTCTCCCTCCATTTCCATGCAATTTCCCTTTTTCTCTCCCTTTCCCTCCCACCTCATGTCTCTGTTTAATGTTAATCTTTTCTTCCTGCTCTTTCTCCCTGCTCTGCTCTTAGTTACTCTCCTTATATCAAAGAAGACATTTGGCATTTGTTTTTTAGGGATTGGCTAGCTTCACTTAGCATAATCTGCTCTAATGCCATCCATTTCCCTGCAAATTCCATGATTTTGTCATTTTTTAGTGCTGCGTATGGGACTTACTTAAACTGAAAAGTTTTTTCTCAGCAAGAGAAACAATAAGAGAGGTAAATAGGGAGCCTACATCATGGGAACAAATATTTACTCCTCACACTTCAGATATAGCCCTAATATCCAGAATATACAAAGAACTCAAAAAAATAGACAATAAGATAACAAATAACCCAATCAACAAATGGGCCAAGGACCTGAACAGACACTTCTCAGAGGAGGACATACAATCAATCAACAAGTACATGAAAAAATGCTCACCATCTCTAGCAGTCAGAGAAATGCAAATCAAAACCACCCTAAGATACCATCTCACTCCAGTAAGATTGGCAGCCATTATGAAGTCAAACAGCAACAAGTGCTGGTGAGGATGTGGGGAAAAGGGTACTCTTGTACATTGCTGGTGTGACTGCAAACTGATGCGGTCAATTTGGAAAGCAGTATGGAGATTCCTGGGAGAGCTGGGAATGGAACCACCATTTGACCCAGCCATTGCCCTTCTCGGACTATAACCTGAAGACCTTAAAAGAGCGTACTACAGAGATACTGCCACATCGATGTTCATAGCAGCACAATTCACAATTGCTAGACTGTGGAACCAATCTAGATGCCCTTCAATAGGTGAATGGATAAAAAAAAAAAATGTGGCATTTATACACCATGGAGTATTACACAGCACTAAAAAATAGAGCTTTTAATGCTCAATGTATTTTTTAAGTATTTAGTTTTTAAAACTTAATTTAATTTATTTATTTATATGTGGTGCTCAGAATTGAACCCAGTCTCTCACACATACAAGGCAAGTGCTCCACTGCTGAGCCAGAACCCCAACCCTTAATGCTCAATATTGAAATATCAGTTGGACTCTACCATGGTTCAAGAAACACTTTTCGGTTGTGAGGATGAAACAGGTAAGAGTTTTTCTCATTTCTTGTATTCTACACTTATTCTTCATCTCTAATTTAATCTACTTTTTGTATAATGAATCCTAAGTAACATTATTAGAATACCAGGAGGCTTTACTTGCTTGAAATAATTATAGAGCAATTAGTTTATCTGACCAGACGGAAGTAAACTTGAATAAAAAAAAATGACTTATGCAACACAAGGAATGTGCTTCTTGTGTGAGAAGAACCTATGTGGATTGGATCAAATCCATCCAAAGACTTGTATATTGTCACCAAAGGCTTACATATTATCATCAACTTTTTCTTTTTCTTTTTCTATTTCCTTATTTACTTTTGATTCCTCTTCTTCTTCTTCTTCTTCTTCTTCTTCTTCTTTTTTTTTTTTTTTTTTGCTCATTCTTATCATGCTATAGGGCTCACAGAATTTGTCTTATAGTACTATGACTGCAAAATGTCCAAGGTTTCATAATACCAAAACATTTTAAATTATAATAAGACTGTATGCTCCAAAAAAAAAACCTCTCTATGATATTCAATAGATTAAGAGATAAGTATAGTATGACTTGATTCATAAGCTTGCTTCCTTGTAAAGGAAGCAGGCAGGGTGGACCTTGATGGGCTTCCCCCAAAATGTAAGAATCATTAAAAGAAAGATGTGAAGTAAGTGTTGTTTGAGGAGGTGAAAAAATATATACTGGTACTAAAACAGACATATACACTACAGACTATATATGATCTCTCCCTCACTTTAAATTATGTGAGCATATATTTCCTCTGTTCTTGAATGTCCCTATTGATTCAGTGGCAGCATGGAACCCATTTTAGTACATTTATGTAATATTTTGCTGGATTCTATCTTTAGACATTTTGAATCTCAAAATTCCTTGGAAATTTTCATACAACAGATGCAATGCCATATAATTTTGGTTCACAGTTCTTAAAGTAAGAGAGTCAGATATCAATCATTTCTATTTACATTGTTAGCTTAATAAGAAGTATAAATGTCTCAAACATGTTTCCTTCTGCGGAAGAAAAATTGCAGGGAATTTTAATTAAAGCACATAAAATCTTACAATTTAGTTGACTTTTTCTTTTCTTCTTAAACATAATGCCTCAGCTGTGTTCACTGAAGTTTCTCTTTTGATGTGATGGCATTGTCTATGGAAAGTATTAGAAGCACAACAATATCCTAAAGTACAATCACTGAAGATAGCAGAGGATTCCATCATTAGAAGCAAAAGGGAAATCAGAGATTATTTCAACAACTTATTTTTAATTATTAGCAGGTCCTGAAATCTCTACTATATTTTCCCTATTCATTCTGATTTTGTCCCAGCCTCTCAAACTAGTGAGATCAGTATCCTAAATGCACAGAAACAATATTTTTTTTTAAGTATCATTTCATTCTAACACTGAAACAACTCTTCTCAAAATTGAAATGTAACAATAAATACAAAACTTTTCCAAAAGCATGCAAAGATTCCCATAACAAATTCAAGAAATCCCATCAGCAATCAGAAAATTTAAATTTATTTGAAATTTTAAAAAACATAGGTACACAAGTCACTGACTGGTCCAATTACATTTGGCTATAGATTCACCTCCTAGTTCCTGACAACTAATGGGAGACAAAAAATTGAAACATTTTTGTTTAACTAAAAAAAAGCTTGAATTGTTTGTAGTTAAAAATATAAATAATTGAAATTTAACTCTACAAATTTTTACTGATGGATAAATATATAAGTAATATCAAACTAAGCAAAAAGCCTCTTTCAATCTTTCTTATCAAGATATTATATTTATTAATTATTAATTTTTTAGTTAAATATAATTATAATATTTCCCTTGGATAATTTATTTAATTTACTTCTGATAGGGTCTGTAAACAAGTCAAGATGGTGCCTGGCATTTTGCCAGAGGGAGTGATTTATGAATTAATGCCAGGAAGCCATTAAGTGTGGGATTCCTTATTGGTTGACTGCTGTATCTAGTTTATGTTAATTAAGATAAACTGTGTGTAATTATGTATATATACCCCTCCTATCCTACAATAAACGGCTCCCACTCCTGCTGTATCAATGTACACCAGTTGCTCGTCACCCCCCGGTTATTTTGCTGCAGCCAGACTGCGGCAACTTCCTTTTCAGAAATACTATGAAAAGAAGAATATTGTTAAAATCCAGAAAATGCATCTCTTCAGGGAATTGGAAATATGTAATTAAAAAGTGATCTAAATTAGTTTATTAGAGAAGTTTAGATATTTCTGGTAGTATAGGTATCCAATGCGTCTCTGGAAAAGACTCTCATTACTGTGTGTTATTTAAAGACCCTTTAAATAACAGTTATGCTGTAGCCATTGACTTGAGGCTTAGCTTCCAGAGTGTTAGTATTTTTTGCTGTCATAAAAGAGGACACAATACAATTATATTTTATAGTTTTTATATTCTTGTCTAGAATCTCACAAGATATATAATACATAGTTAATAAGATTTTTAATAAAAAATAGTAAGAGGAAAACTACCGTCTGTAACAAGATACAAAGTAGCCCACAAAGTTACCAATAAGTAAAGCAATTTAATCTATAGCATAATTTTGGAGCACCTTATATGCAGACACAAATATTTACCTAATTTTTTTCAAGTTAAAAGATATAGAACTTTTTTAAAAGATAAAAAATGCTTCTTAATGTTAGAGTCTGTAAACAAGTCAGGATGGCACCTGGCATTTTGCCAGAGGGAGTGATTTATAAATTAATGCCAGCGAGACATTAAGTGTGGAGATTCCTTATTGGTTGACTGATGTATCTAGTTTATGTTAATTAAGATAAGCTGTGTGGAATGTATAAATACCACTCCTGTCCTACAATAAATGGCTTCCACTCCTGCTGTATCATTGTACACAAGTTGTTCGTCACCTCCCAGTTAGTTTGCTGCAGCCGGACTGCGGCATCTTAAGTTTATTGAGAGAGTGAGGTCAATTGGAAGCCAGGATATATAGAATCTGGACAATGCAGCATGAACATTCCTCTCAGTACCAAGATCAGGGTAGAGCTTCGGGCAGAGTGGATTTAAACATGCAGACATGAGATATGACTTAACTATATGATTAACTATGATTTGAAAGATAAAAAAGGTAATTTATTTAACAATATTCCAAATGCTGTGTCCTTCTAAAACAAAATGGCATTAATTAGCCTATAAGAATTAAGCCTTATTCCTCAGATTAAGAAAAAAAAATCAATGAGAAGTCCATTAATTTTATGGAATAACATTAAAGAGATGAATCAAGAATTAAACATCCCTTATTCTGATCTGAGAGGGAGGAGAAGTGTGGAAGATAAACATCCTGGGGCATATTACCAAACTGGGTTCTGAACTTGCAGGTGGGTACCTTGACATGGAATGTTTTTATAATGTACTGAAGCCCAAATCAACATCCTTATTTCCAAACTTCAGGTAAGCAACTACATTGAGATCCCAGTGATAAAACTTCAGCCTTGCTGTCTTTCCATTTTCAGGTTTACTCACCTTTGATTACACATTATGGATATCTGGGATAAGATATTTCTATTATCTTATTTCTGTTAGCTTTCATAGGAACTAATAAATGAAAGAAGAAAAATTCTGATTAGAGATATACAATAGTAATATATATTGGACTATTAATTAATGCTTTTAGTGATTTTTGAATATCTCCATGGGATAGGAAACATGATTTTCAGGCTAATTGAAAAGGGTAATCTATACAAAATCATGTATGCGAGTATCCATGAGTGTATTGTGTGAGTATGTGTGTAGTAGCAAAGTGGGAGAATTGAAACGAGTACTAAAAGTAGTAGAATGTTAACAGCATTGGTATCGGTGAAATTGAGATTTTTTTGTATTGAGTATCTTTCCAAATTTTCAAGCTTTCCTATCATGAACCATGAATTCATATTATTTTCATGAAATGGTGTAGAAAGAAGTTAAAAATTAAAGAGAAAAGACAAAAGAAATAAATGTGCTTGCTTTCATGTTTCTCAGACTCACCTGTGCGTTCTGGATCAGAGTGTATTAAATGTAGTCCAATCTATTTATAACTTTAGTAAGTAGAATCTCTTCCCTAGAATACCAAGTCCTTGTTCTATCCTAATATTAATTAGTTGCATATAAGAGAAAAAAATGTGACTCAAATTTTTAGAAAAATAAGGATAGGGGAGGAAATCGATTCCACAATTACCTTGGTAAGGAATTTAGAAGTTTTTGATGCCACCCCTGATATAAAAAAATAGGATACAGTCTAGTCATGAGCAACTTGACAAAGACTACTTCCAGGGACAGATTCTAACTGTGAAGGATGAAGTTTTGGAAACCTGCTTATCATAGAAAACTTGTTTCTCTGAAAACATGCATTGGAGCAAGATCCTGAGAAACATGAACAACCCACAATTTTTGTTTTGATAAAACTTACATGTGTAATTTTTAAAAAATTGGAAATTAACTTACTATGATATTGAGTCATAAAATTCTTTGAAGAAATAAAATGATGGTGAACAAAAGAGTAGTACAATAATATTAGTTTGGTTATATTACATCATGTAAAATGTTACTTCAGTAGTGGTAACTTCGTGACTCTTTTTTCTTTGACTTTTGAGAGCCTTTTGGTACATAACTGTTCACAGTACTCCCTTATAATTCTTTTAATTTCTGTAACATCATCAGTACTGTCCCCCATTATGCTTCTGATTTTAGTAATTTGAGACTTCTTTCTCTTTTTCTTGATCACTCTGAATTTTCCATTGCACTGATCTTTATAAAGAACAAACTCAGTATTGTTAATTTTTCTCTATTGTATTTCTATACTCTATTTCATTAACTCCACACTAATCTATATTATTTCCTTCTCTCTGCTTGATTCGAGTTTAGTTGACTCTTCTTTTTCAAGTGTCATAATGTGGAAGTTTATGTTATTGACTTGAGATTTTTTTTTTTTTTTAATGTGGGGATTTACAGTTTCACATTTCCCTCTGAGCACTGTTTTAATTGCATCCCATTAGTTTGGGTATGTTTGCCTTCATTTTCATTGACATCAAAGTATTTTCTCATTTCCTTTGTGATTTCTTCTTTAAACCTTGGACTAATTAGGAATTTATTACTTAATTTCCATGTATTTATAAATTTTCCCATTTTTTTCCCTGTTATTTCTACTTTCGTTTCTGTGTGAAGAAGAAATGTATTTTGTTTGATAAAGACAACCTTTTTTATTTTATTGGGGCCTTTTTGATGGCCTCATATATGAACTATCCTGGGAAATATTCCAAATGTACTTGAAAAGTATCTGTCATCTGTGTTTCCGTGGAGTGTTTTGTAGGTCTGTTTGATTTCCTGTTAGTTTCCTAGGGCTGCCATAACAAAATACCACAAATTGATTGGCTTAAAACTCAGAAATTTATTCTGAAGGTCAGAAGTCCATAAGAAAGTATTAGCAGGCGATGCTGTCTTGAAGTTTTGGGGGAGAAGCAGTTTTGTGTCTTTCTCTCAGCTTCCCATAGTGCTGGCAATCCTTCTTTTTTTTTTTTTTTTTTTTTTTTTTTGTTGTTTGTTTTTTTGTTTTGCAGCTCTGTAACTTCCACCTCTTCTTCCATTGCAGCATCAAATTCTCTTTTTGTATTTGTGTACCAATTTCCCTCTTCCTACAAGACAGTAATCACATGAGATTAGGACTGGCTTCAACCTCATTTTAACTTGATTATGTCTGCAAAGACACTTTCTATATGTACTTACACCCACAGGTACTGGAGATTATATAGTAAACATTTTTATGGGGACAAAATTCAGCTAATAGCAGTTATTATTATATTTTACTTGTTTACAGGAAACGGTCCTTTGACTTTAGGATCAAAGTGAGTTCTACAGTCTTTGAGGGCATTTTCAAACTCAATGAACTCAGTCAAAATTAAGGAAACAAAATCAACTTTCAACTTTCACAAATTATATGCCTGTGAGCTTGTTGTTTAACTTCATACATTTAGTGAAATTCAATTTAGTGTAAGTTCAGTAAATGCCATTCTGTAATAACTGAGAGTATCATTACTTTTTTAAAATTTTCTTTAGTGTGTGTGTGTGTGTGTGTGTGTGTGTGTTGAGGACTGAAGCCACGAATGCTCTACCACTGAGCTGCATCTCTAGTCCTTTTAATTTTTTTGGAGAGTGTCTAGCTAAATTGCTCATTCTGGCCTCAAACTTGTAATCCTCCCGTGAGCCTCCAGAGTCACTGGTATTACAGGTATGCACATCACATCCAACATACCACAATTTAATTTAGATGATATACTGACAAAAATTATTGAAATAAAACTTGGCTTCATGTTTCACTTAGTTATTTTGAAGCTAAAAACCTGATGCCAACAAATTAACAACTTATACTTCTACCTGAAAAAAATTTGAGATGATTCTATCAATCTGTGATCAAAAACTACTAATCCTAGATACTATAATATCTTTTTATAATATATTTTTTTTGCTTTAGTCTAGTTTTGTGTAACTTCTCATTCTAGACCTCCCGACTTTAAATGATTAAGAAACCATTTTTCTTGAATGAAAATGTTAATAGACTTATAAATGCTAAAAATTCTATGCTATAAGTGATTATTTCTGTTATAAAACATAATAATAAGCTGTTTTAATAGCATTATTAAAACCAATATTGCTGCTTTAGAGATGTTTAAGATCTATGAATGATATTTATCTTATAGACATTCTTTATTTATTATTACTTATAGTTTTAGAATGAATTTTTGTCATCTAATTTTTATTTTGCCAGTGAAAACTTTTTATATACATTGTGAATATTGATCTGAAACCTAACTATAGGAAAAATATTGTAAGGATAATTAATTTTTACTATATATAATTATATATCTTTTGCCATTATAACTAAGAGATTATTTTGTGTATTTGTATATATAAGCTGTATTTGTACACAAGATAATATACAAGCTATATTTGTATAAAATAGGAAGATAATATTTCTTGTTATTATATGTGTGTATGTCTGCTTTAAATATTGTTTCTTTGAAAAAATATATAAATGAAAATGATCATAATATCAACAATTTTGTACTTCTAGCTGCTAAAGCAAGATTTTTCTGATAATAGTCTATACATAAATATTAAGCATTATATTTTCCTTATGAAAAAATAATTAGTAATATTAACAACATAGGAAATATAAGTTTATTTGTAATTGAATTTATTTAATGAAAATATGATTTTTGTGTTTCTATATATCTCCATAAATATAAAAAATAATAACTACAGATTAATGTTACAAATTTTTAAGAAATAAATAAAATTTTGTTTTTTTAGCTTTTATACTTATTTAGTAATACTTTGTATCTGGATTCCTACTCTCATTAATATCATGTTTTTTAACAGTTCTTTTATTTTATACCAATTATAATATACTTCTAGCTTAGGTAAATTAAATGTAAAAGTCTCTCACGGGAGTATTTTTTACCTTTCTATTTTTATACTACATCATCCAATACACTGTTGTATTTATAAATTTAAAAAGTTTATATATGTAACTGTGTTGTATAGGAATACACTGTATACTACATATATATTCATAAAATTTTATACAATATACAGTGAAAACTTAAAGAATTTACGTGATATTACTTAAGCAGTCCATCAGAAAAAAAATTAGGAGTAGTGTTTTAAAAATATTTAGTATGCTTTATTGCTTCCACACATATTTCTGTTTATTATCTCAAATCAATATAGATAATTGGAATTTACATGTTACTAATAAGGTCATTTCGTCTAATTATTTAGTCTGTTAGCACTCATGACTTCTTTCATGAAGTGCAACACATGTTGTATATTATTAAATAAGTTAAATTGAGCGACATTGACCATATTGATGTTGTTAAACCATACGATTGACACAGATAAAGCAGATTAGGCTTATACTCAAAATTTATTTTTAAAAATAATAATAAGAAGAAATGATATGTGTAATGGAGAAAATTATTTTTCATAAGTTATCCATTCATATGTGTTTCTTTAATATGTGACAGTGTTTCACAGTTCATTTGTTGTTCAGTACACCTGGGTGAAATCATGGATAATAATTTTGGAATTAGCAAGTCTTGACAAGTGATTCATAATTTTTTTGATATATCTCATTGAAGTTACCTTTTAAAAATTCATTTTTCTAAGATACTTACTTCTGACTTCCTCAATGAAAAGAGGTATCAGTGCCTAGTCTATTATCTTATTTATATATTCCTGTTTACAGATGCTCTTAAACCTTATACTCTGGGAACTTCTTTATAAATACTGGGGTTGTTGAAGGAAAATATTAATTTCTAAATTTTCTTTATTATTAAAATGTTCAATACCATACAAAAGTAAGCTCTAATTTAGTATATGTTTAATTTACTAACAACTATGTTGGCATTTACCAAAGTAGGAAAAAAAATAAACACAGAGAGAAGTAGCATATAATAATTAAAGGGTCAATTAACTAAAGAGATGTTAAAAAAAAAAAGCCCTAAAACTTAAATAGGTGGGTAGTACTAAAGAAAATCAATTTACATGAGGCAAGACTGATGACTTTTAGTGAGCAACAACATCCCTCTCTCAGAATTGAAGGATCAAAAAGTTGAAAAATCAGTGAAGGCATAGTTGATTTAAATAATATGTTACCTGATCTCGTTGACATTTACATAATAACCCATCTTACAACAGAATGCACAGGTTTCTCAAGATCAAATGTAATATTCATCATGATAGACAATATTCTAGGCTGAAATATATCCTAAGAAATTCTGAAGAACAGGAACAATATATGTTTTCAGACTGCAATGGGACTAAGCTGAAATTTTAAAAAGTGAAAAAAGAGCTTGAAAATATTTCAAGATTAAAGATTGTTTTCTTAAATAATACACAGGTTAAAGGAAAAGTCTCGAGAGAAATTTTAAAATATTCAAAGTAAAGACAAGACCAGGGACAAGATACAGACCCCTAGGGTATTACCCAAGTGACCTACTTCCACCAACCATGCCCCACCTGCCTACAGATTCCACTACCTCCCAGTAATCCATCAGATTATTACTACAGCAAATAGATTAATCCCCTTATGAAGTTAGAGCCATCATAATGCACACTCTTTTCAAAAAAAACACCTCTGATCATTGCAGTATTGGGATCAAGTCTTCAAACTGTGAGCTTGTCAGGGATATTTCAGATCCAAACCAAAATAGTTGACATCATTTTCCATAAAGATTGAAAAATTCATGTACATGCTCTTTTAACACTCTTATTCTTCATCATACTAGAATTTTTTCTACTGTAAAAAATACAAGAGAAGACAACTGGATAAGTCTATTAGAAAGTAAAAAATAAAACTGTTTTGTTCACATATTACATGATTTTCAACATAGGGGAGAAAACAGAACAACTACTGACATGAATAAATATGTCTAGTAGCAAAGTATAAGGACACAAGATTAATATACACAAGTTAATTGCTTTCTTATATCCCAGCAAAATACAGTTTTGATTTTGTTTGTTTGTTTTGTACTAGAGATTGAACTTAGAGGTGCTATAACCCTAAACTACACTCTCAGCAATTTTTATTTCATTTATTTTTAGAGAGGGTTTAAGTTGTACAGGTTGGCCTAGAACTTGTGATCATTCTGCCTCAACCTCCCACATTTCTGGGATGACAGGAGTTACCACAGTGCTTTGCTTATTTTTATATATATATACAACATGATGTTTTGAAAGATGTATCTCTGCCTTCATTTTCTGTTAGAGATTGTGGATAACCAATATTGTTTTTCCTTTAAGTGTTTGGTAGCATTTACCAATAAAACCACTAGGCAGTATGTTTTGATTTTCAAAGGTTATAAATTATTGTCACAAATGCTCTAACAGGCATTAGCTATTAAGATTATAAGATCTTGTGCACTTTTGGTAGTTTGTATCTCTTAAGAAATTGGCCTATTTTACCTAAGTAATGAAAAAATAATTGATATATTTATATGTGTGTATATATATATATTATATATATATATATATATATATATAATATTTATATAGCATTAACAAATTAAATACTTATAATCCTAATTCTAACAGAGTAAGTTCAGGACTTAGATGCATAAATTTAATAAACTTTAATGAACAAAATCAATATTTTTTCCATATTCATGAATTAGAAGACATAGTATTGATAAGATGTCAATCATTTATTTTCTGAGGCGCAGGGAGGTGGGTAATCAGGAATAGAACCCAGAGGCACTTAACCACTGAGCTACATCCTCAGTCCTTTTTATTTATTTATTAATTTTATTTTGAGGTAGGTTCTCACTAAGTTGCTTAGGGCCTTGCAGAATTGCTGTGGCTGGCTTTGAATTTGTGATTCTCCTACTTCAAACACCCAAGCCACTGGAATTACAGGCATGTGCCACTGTGCCTGGCAGGATGTCAGCTCTTATCAGCTTAATGTACAGATTTTACCAATCAAAATCTCAGAAAATTATTTTTCTAGTACTGTAAAACTAATTCTAAAGATTTCATGGAAAATCAAAAAGACTTTGAATAGTCACATACTAAAGAACAATGTTGGAAGTTTTGCACTACTGACTTTAGTCCTTATTACGAAACTATAATAATCAAGTCAGCATGGTGTTGAAAAAGAATAGATACAGATCTATGGATCTGTGAGCATGAAACAAACCCACACATATCACATCATCTGATTTTCAACAAAGAAGCAAAGGCAATTTAATGTTCGATCTTAGCTCAAGGCTCAATAAATCTGAAATACTGATTATATTAATTTTGATGGATTTCTGTCTTCTGTCAATAGTTCAATTGGTACCCTTTTCTTCCTAATGTAGGTACTTGTTAAAGAACATTTAGTTCATTGTATATGTGAAGATATTCCTCAGCAAAAACACAGAAGGCAGTATTCTTCTTCTGGAATTAGGGTTTTAAAAGTTTATCCTTCCAGAATACTAAGAAGAACTAATGGCTTAGAATAAAAATCTAGAAAAAAATGTTCATTAGAGATGAACAAACTTTCTACCCACCATGATCCTCTATCATACATGTTTGCAGTGAAAAAAAAAATCCACTAGAGAAAGGAGATGTGGATATTCAAAAAGCAGAAATTGTTGTATAAATGCTGGTAGGTCCATTTTTAGGTACTAAGCCCATGGATACATACCACTTGTTCAAGATAGGATTATGAGCTATCACCACAAACCTTTTCAAATGCCGGAAGGACATCAGCCTGCAACACACTAAAGGGGATGTCCCCTCAGGTGGCTAAGCAACTGAGGTGGTTGAAAATTGTTTTTTTTGTGTTTCCACATGGAGGAAGAACTAAAGGGTCAGACTTTCCCAAGAGTGGGCTTGGGAAGTGATATTAAACCATGAGATCTGAGGGAATTCTGTGGAGAGGAATAGAGATAAGTAAGCAGCTATTTATGGAAATAAATAAATAATAAATAAAATGATGGAAATCCCTGAAGCTAGCTTCAGAATGGTATGAAATTAAGAACAAATAGTAATTCACAACTACCACCATGTATATCTTGTCCCTTGATCTCAGTTTACTTGAGTTTATAGCATTTAAGTCAAAAAGCCTTCAGAGTAAATTAAGTTTAAAAAAAAAAGAAAAAGGAAATCAATTATACATTCCCTATACCAAGCTTTTGGACTGAGATACATGCCCACCAAATAAGTGGAAACTTGTTTTCAACCTCAGCCCTGCCATTTACTATCAAAAATTAATCTTTAAATCAGAATTTAAGTCTGAATCAAACAAAATATTAGCCTACACTTGCCTACCTTCTTGGAAACTACAAGTAAACTGAGGTGAAATATGTGCAACTACTTCATAAATAGGAAAGTAATTTCAATATTTGTAAAAGTGTATAAATTGTACTTTTTCTATAATCATTTGTAATGTATATTAAACTATTTATAGGGTGATGTAGAAATAAGTTCCATTATTTCTCCCCGTAATAAGCTTTCAGTTGACATGGAAATAAGACATACTCTCTCAAAAACATTTAATTGGCAGAAGAAGTTATTACAGTGCATTTTTCCAAGAAATAATATATGCGATTCATTGGAAAATATAGAATAAAAACTATCTATGTTAGCATAGGAAAAGTCTGAATATTCAAATTGCAGTAGTAGAGGATGGGAACTTAGATTACTAGCATGGCGTTAAGCATAGACATTGAGATAGGAAATAAATATACTTTATACCTACAGCAGTGGAGAACTTGATGGATCTAGGTAAAATAAAATAATTTTAAGGAAAAAAAATCATGTTATTACTCATATAAATCAAGAAGAGAGTTTAAGGAGTAAAGGAACATTCAACGATATAAGGGTATGAATTACTGATTATACTACAATTTGGGTAAACCTCTAAATATTAATCTCCACTAAAAGAAGATATAAAAGGATACATAATGTATTATTCCATTCATATTAAGTACGCAGAATATATAAATCCATGAAGATAGAATCAGATTGGTAATTTGCAGCTGTTAAAGGATAAAAATTTGGGAGTGAATGTCGAATCACTATGGGGATTTATTTTGGAATAAGAAACCCATTTCTTATTTTTGGCAGTGATGGGGATTGAACCCAGGACCTTGTGCATGCAAAGCAAACATTCTACCAACTGAGCTATATTCCCAACCCTTAGAGATAGATAGATGTCGGGGGTAGTGAATGAACTAAGGGTTTGTTTGAGGCATCCCAAGGTAGAGGGATACCTTTTCTGTGAACTCTCAGTGAATCCACTGAGTGGAGACCGCTCAGATTATGCTGACACCCTACCCATTGGCTCAAGCAGCCCTACATTCAAATGCAGCTGCCTGGAGGTGAAGTAACTTGCTAAGCCCCAAACAAGTTGTTTTTGCCATATTCATCTTCTTTTCTTGAAGAAATTCTTCACACTGACTCCCCTTGATGTACCAACCCATACAGTTACCTAACTGTGAGGCCTCCATTTAGTTGTTAGATCCAGTCTCCATTGGTGCTAGTTCATCTGACTGAGCCCCTTCTTTTCACTAATAAATGAGCCTTTTTTCTTATTTTTATAGTTTCTAATTAATTTTTTCAATCCGGCTCATCGCCTGTCAGTTAACTGTCCATTCATCGCACTGGTTGCAACGGATTATATTGATAGAGTAGATGACTGTACAGCCTTGTGAATGTACCAAATGCTACTGAATTTTTCACTTCAATGTAGTTAATTTTATGCCATGTGAATTTAACCTCAATAAAAAAGAACCTAAAAAATACAGAAGCAGTTTCTCAAGAGGACTAGCGAGCACGGTTTTACAGGCAGAGTATTTATCTAGACTAAACTCCTCTTTATATTGCTGGTCAAAAATCTTTGGGAAAAGTTGTCATGAACTGACATGCCATGTCAGTAGGTTCTAGCATTCCAAATGCAAATGTAGAATACCTTTATTTGTCAACCAACTATTATTTTAATTTCAACATATTTTAAAAGCTTCATATTTATCCAAAAAGTGTATGTCCTTAGAAGTCTGTATCACTGTAATGATTCTCTTAGAAAACAATACATTGCTTTCACAAATTGACAAATCGTATTGTATTTTTGGTCATTTCTTCATGAAGCTCTTGTAGTTAGCACATCTTTCTTTACTAATCTAGAAAATTATTCAATCACTACTTGACTCTTTAAAATATCCCCTTACTGATTTCTCCTCCATCATTTTTTTTCCTATTACAGGGTATATATTCATTTAAACTAAATTAAGTTTATTAATATCAGTCTATGTTTATTTCTCACATAAATACTTACTAAAGTAGAAGGAGGGATTCTGGTAAAATGACTCTCAGGATCTACATGGTTCAGTTTCTTTATATTGTTTTGTTGTCAAATTCTAACCTATGGCTCCTATTCTTATGGATACTTCATAATCCAAAGTAAGTTAGAACATAATGTGCAAGTTTTAAGTAGCTCTAAAGAAAAAGCATGAGGAGGAACATAAAAATAAATAAATAAATAAAGACTACTCAGCTGAGTCAGCTGCCTTTAAGAAACTTTCCAGAAAATCTCAGACAACACACTTATATATCCTGAGTTACAAGAAAATGCAAGAAAGACAAAAGAATAAAATATTTTAATCAGATAATCACTACCCTCAATAAAATTAGGGTTTTTTTTTAAATAATGAAACTGAAATATAAATATCTATCATGCAGAATGTGAAAAATCTTTTCCTTTTGCATATTAAATAGCATGTACATACTAAATAAATACATTAAATATTTTACATTATGCGTTTTGTGTTATGTATTATGTGTACATGAACTGGACCAGGCACTATATCAGAAACTATAATTTTATTCTTTAAGCAAATGATCATTGACTACTCACTCTGTTTTTGCCTCCAGATTAAAAAACTAAAGAGCAAATTCAGACTTGGCACTGGTTCTCAGGGAGCTCATGCTCTAGTGAGGAAATCATGCTTGTGTGCAATAAACATGAAGAGAATATTCAACTATAAGTTAAAGAACACCCTTCTGTGAGATCATATAATAAATGTGACACTGGGAAGAGAATTACCTGAATATTCACTGTGAAACTGGGCACTGGAGCTGAGATCTGAAGGACAATGCTTTAAGTAAGTGGCAGGGAGGTTTTTGGGTGGAGGGGACACAATGGACAAAAACCCAGTGTAGGGAGAAGGTAACTGTATATGATGGATGAGACCAGAGTTAAAAGATAGAGGGTACTGAAGCATAGGAGATTGAACTACAGACAATACAAGATTCTTGTCAATGCTAAGGTATTGAACTATCACCCAGTAGACACCGAGTGCCCCTCCTCCCTGCTTCACACTTCATCATTGCCCTAGAGGCCCTTTTTATTTATAATTTGACACACATAATGCTTTTCTTGCTTTCCTATCCACTGTACTTCTTCCTCTCTTCCCACGCGGTTCAGGCACTGCCCATGGCTACTCTACATATTTCGCCCATTTCAGCAACTTGCATCTTTTGATAGAACACAAATAGAACCTTCCTCAAGAAGTCTTCACCAGAGCAGATGCAACAGCATGCCCTTAGCCATGGTTAGAAAAATACCGTGTCACAAACTGTACATAATTTCACTTTGCTTCTTTCCTCATTATTTTACAGCTTCTGTTTTATATCGGCCTCTTAAATTAATCTCTGAGCCTCTTGAATCAGGGATATGACTTCCTCCAGTTGGTTTTTCTAGAACCCTGCAAAAGGCTTGACACAAGTAATAATATAATAATTAGTTACTGGGTGAACAAATGAATGAATGTTTCTTGTACTGATGTATTTTACTCTGTAAATTCAGTTCTAAGATTCGCATTACATTATGTACAAATCTGTCCCAGACTTCAAATACCTGAGAAGAAAAATAGAAAATAAAATTGTATTTCTGGATCTGTAAATGTAGTATTCTGGCTTAAGAACACTATAGGGATAGTTTATAAAACCATTCTGACATTACTACTGAATCACTTTAACACTAATGAAAGCAAAGTGTTTTTTTATCTTAGGAGCAGAATTACTAGGAATTTCTGCTGAAGATGCTTTCAATTGCTTAATAACCACTTTATTTATTACTCCTCCTATTTACTAACAACTATTTTATGCTCAGACTCCCTGCCTTAGAGAAATTGTTCCTATCTGCACTGTGTGTGTGTATATGTGTATGCACACCTGTACACAAGCACACTGTGAAACCGTAAATATTGAATATTGAGATGATGGCAAACAAACACTGTTATTTTGGGTTATGATCAATATGTTTACTTGGAAGGAACCCAAATATACACATTTTTGCTAGAATTTCTATCTCTTTGCTTTAGTATCAAAGTCTTACTCAAAAGAGAGTCTTCACCTGAAAGATGTAAAGAAGGGTGGTGCTGGTACATATATTGTTCCTATCACTTGTGCATCTTAGAGAAATTTCATGTCTGGTCTTCTGTTCAAATTTTTTTATTCTATTAATTTCTTTTTTCCCTCAATATCTGAGAATTCTTTGCAAAATTGTGATGCTGAGATACCTTGATTCTCTGTTTCTCTCTGAAGATTGAAGCTGTGTTATAGGATATATATATATATATATCCTATATATAAATTTATATATAAATTGATGAACATGACAAGTGTTCTGGAGATGAAAAGGGAAGCAGGAGGAGAAACAAGATTATTTTTCTTTTGTGATGTTTGTGTTATATACTGGTCCTGAAAGAACATTTTTCATTTACATCAATAAAATCTGTTTTCTCTGCAATTCTAAAGAGTATGAGAGGCTTATTATTATTATTATTATGTGTGTGAGTGTGTGTGTGTGTGTGTGTCTGTGTGTGTGTGTTTGTGGTACGTGATTTGAACCCACAGCTTTGTGCATGTGAGGCAAGCACTCTACCAACTGAGCTATAGTCCCAGACCCTAAGGCAGGTATTCTTATCTCATTTACTCATTTAGAAAATATAGATGTAATAATTTCAGTCTTTTAGTTGTCATGAGTTTAAGTAATACAATACATGTAAATTATTTAGAATAGACCTAAAAGATACTAAATGCCTATATGTTATCCATTATTTTATAGTCCTTATTTCAAATACCTTAAGGCTTAAGAAATGAGTATATATTTGTCCAAAGTAATTAGAGTTAAAGCTAGTATTCACATTAATGCCTCTGCTGTCCCAACATATTATTGTCCCCCTTGAATGACTTGAGATTGTATTTTTTAAAAAAGCCTTTTAGCCAGGTGCAGTGGGTCATGCTTATAATCCCAGCAGCTCAAGAGGCTGAGGCATGAGAATCTCAAATTCAAAGCAATCCTCAGCAATGGCAAGGTGCAAAGCAACTCAGTGAGACCCTGTCTCCAAATAAAATACAAAAAAAAAAAAAAAAAAAAAAAAAAAAAAAAAAAGAGCAGGGGATGAAGTTCAGTGGTTAAGTGCCCTTGAATTCAATCCATGGTAACCCCTCCCCCACCAAATAAAAACCCTTTTGCAGGCACCTATCTTAATAATGAAATTCACTATAATTTTTATGACAGATTTGTTCATAACTTGGAAAGGATAGTTGACAACATGTGAATCCAATAAGGGCAATGCAGAAGAGATAGAATCTAAGAGGAATAGATTTCAGCAATTAAGGTTAATTGAAACAGAAATAATTTAGTTTGGACTGTATGTCAATGTTTTAAACCTCAAAACTTGATTTTAATTAAAGCATCAACTCAACTATAAACTATGGTATTGTTTCCCAGAAAAAGACAGCCTGCTTGAAAAATATAATGTGATTCATTAAATTCCAGTGATCAGGAGCTAGGATAAAATACAGTTATGTGTATTAGGCAGGCAGGAGCAAAGCATGATGTTAACAGGATGTAATAAAATGCAGATAAAGGCTTCTGAAGCTTGGTATGTACTAGAACTTATTTTAGCTTATCAATTGTGACTGCATTGTTACATGAAAAAAATTACATGCTTATATTCTTCTTTTATTATTTAAAATGTTCCCAATATACTCATATTTTGTAATGTGCCTGGTGGGAAAACACTCATTTGGGAGCAAATTGGTAATCCTATCATTTCTACAGAAAATATGAAAAGGAGAGAGAAGTGAGGTTTAGCAATAACTAACTGAGAAATTTTTCAGTTAGCGCTTATTAGGATGTCTTAAACACTGAATATCAGAAAAGATGCAGTTTTTAGCCAAGAGATGACAGAGAATACAATGGGACTAGTAAGTGAGTGCCTCCAATTCAGGCTAGAAATATATTAGCCAGCATTATGACAGGGTCTTTCAGTGTAAGATTCAAAAGTGTGCTTTGGGAAAGTATACTATTATCATATTAGTATAATAATGATAAATTGTATGCAAATTAGGTTCTAATAATATGTATATATGTGAAATGTATAAAGGAATTTAAAAGAAAGCTTGTGTTCATGTGTTTAATGAATGAATCTGCAAAAAGTTACATACTTAAAGAAAACAACCTACAAGAACATACTATAATGTAATTCCAATGCATTGTCATGTATACTTTACTAAATGTGTGTATACATATAAGTAAAATTTTTAAAGTTAAAAAATAAACTTCAACAATTAGCTGTATTAAGCTATTTACAATGGAATTCATTAATATGTTTGGTTATTTTGAACATGTAATAACCTAAATAGCAGAGAAGAAATAAAGAAAGGTAATTCTTACATGGTATGTTACTATAACCTATTCTAAAATATCTATTTTTTAAGACATTCTCAGTATTTATATAGTCTTATTTATAACTTCTTAGATATCTAAAGATATTTATTTTGATACTTTACTTTTTGGTAATATTCCAATAAAATGTAGAGATTAACTAATTCTGAGCAGCCAGCTTTATAGGACATGGATTATCAATCCACTGATTTTTATTCTGGGCCCAGGACCTCATTAATTTTTTCTCAAAGAAATTTACAATTAAAAAAAGACATTTGTAATTAGACTGAGATTATGCTAACTTTTTCAACATTATACTTTATTTGTTATATCAGACTTTTAAAATCATTCTTGACTTAGGTTTAATTATATTTTTATTATTTATGATTGTATAACATTTGAATGTATTTATTAACTATAAATGTATCTATACAATTAAAACATAGTTTTTATTATATATCTACACTTTATTTCATCCTTAAATTGTGAAATTAGTTTAAACCAGAATGTCAACTTTATACAACCCATAATCTTTCATAAGGATATTTTCACTTTTGTTTTTATCATTATTAAATATTACATATGTTTAATTTGTACCTTATTAAAATTAGAAGACTGATTTGGATAATTATCTGCTAGATGATAAAGGTTTTATTCTTTTTTTGTAAGGTCTCCTTTAAAAGCATTTGGATAAACTACTGTTTAAAATGTACTCTTGAATGTTACTTCTATGTTTTGTAACACTGATAAATAGCTGCTTGACTATGTATTATGTTATAAAGTGAGTCTACTGATAGTGATTGGTTCATGCTATTCTTGGTAGTGACTACTACATTTTTTGTTCTATGGGGCTATTTTATTAATTTACAGCTCCTGTGTGTGTTATTTTTTCCTGCCTTCAAATATGGTTTATTTGAGAGAATAATAATAGGAAATCAAAATACACATAGTACCAGTGTTGTTTAATATTGGCAATTGCTGTATTTTAGGTTCAGGTTTCCATCAAATAGATTGAAATACAGATTTAAGTTTAAGAATTCACTGTACAATGATGTCAATATTATATCAATATATATGAGAAGGGGTTACAAACTGAATTGGACAAAGGGAGATGATGGGGTGCAAACTACTCAAACAAACCCTCAGTCAATTTCTAGTGACATTTTGGATCTTTGATGGCTTTGCAGTGTTGTCCCAATTGGGAAAAAGACACCCCATATTCACAAAAATTTGGAAGAAACCAAGGAGTTATTCCTGAGGAGTTGACCTGAGCACAGGCACGGTAGATTTGTCAATAGTGGTCAACTGAAAAAAACAAATTAAAAAAGATATTAGCTGAAAGCTGCCAGCAGCCAACATTCCCAGGGCATGGAAGAATACATGCTTAAATTCTAAAATTGTTTTTTGTTAAATAATCTAACAAAAATACATTCATTAAGAAATCGTAGAGCACTGGAGGTATAGTTCAAAGGTAGAGAACTTGCTAGTAGGCCTGAGACACCAGGTTCAATACCCAGTTGCAAATTTAAAAATTATAAAATATAATTTAAATTTGTGATCCTATTTTTTTAAGCAACGATTTAAATTTATTTTTAAAATTATTTAGATGATTAGGGACTTTAGTAAAGATAATGACTTGAATACATCTCAGTAAATGGATCTGAATTTTGGGAAGTAGTTTAGTCATTAAAGATGACTGGTTATTTTAGAAGGGCTGGGAAGATTAGGAACACTGATGACACAACCTTCTTGTACAGGCAGATACACACATTGGTTGTTTAGTGGACAGAGCATGAAGAGATAATTAGTACCTGAGAATTTAAAGAAGGAACCTCATGTCTCCAGTGATACTTAGAGATAGGCTTTCTGGTGGCACTGCTGTCCTGGAATGGTCTGGGGGTGAACCTGTGATATTGTTTTCCTGACTAGTGAGGAGGGTTCATGCACAGGGAGGAAGACTGCTCTGGATAGTTAATTGTCTACAGCTTACAGAGAATTTTTAAAAAGCTTCACCATGTTGATAAACAAGGACTTAAAATTTGTGACATAGCTACAGACTCCAATATGGCAATAAAATAGAACAATTTAATGAAAATTTACATTTAAAGTATAAAAAGGGCATTCCACAGAAGATGTAACAAAATAAAGCTTTGGGGAAAAAAATCTCAAAATATTGGAAATCAAGAAATTAATTCCTTTCCCTAGAATTCAAAAACAATTAAAAAAACACTGATAATACACTCTCTTTTCCCATACACATTAGGAAAAAATTTAAATCTTTAAAATAGAAAAGCACAGTAATCTGGAATATGAAGTTCCATTTCTGCCAATGATAGTATAAAATACCTTCCCTAATAGTGTTTGAAATATTGGTTTTAAAATTCTATGATTTTTTAAAAATTCACTAATATTCAAAAAACAATGTGTACATGTATGATAACCTGACAAAATATCAGGTACAATATGAGATACATTCATTTACTTATAACAATAGACATTAAAAATTGTTGAATTTATCCTACATTATTATAAGTTAGGTTTTTGGTAGGTTATTGTGATAACCTTGTTTGACAAGACAATTTCTGATTACCTCTGACATCCAATGACTGAAAAATAAGGGTTAAATCTTCTATAAAATGTTACATTATTATTATTGAAATGTATAACATAAAATATATCACAATTAACCTAAAAATATTCACCTATGTAAAAGTTAACTAAATTTTATAAAATATTTTTTTTTCACTGTGTATCAGTGAATTTTTTGATAGAAGTAGAGATAACATTTATACATTGAACAATTTAATGGAAGAATTTCCTTTTGAATGTTTTCTCAAAATTCTATTTTTATTTTTTATTAAGTTGATGCTAAGGTTGTTCATTTTCTAAAAATGGATAGAATTTAGCAGTATTTAAAAATTGGTAATATAAGTCAAGAACACTGAGGTTTTTTTCACATCCAGAATATTTAATTCCCCCTCGATCTGATAATAATTTTGCATGTAAAAAATAACACAAAACTATGTCAATTTGAAATAACCACCCACACACCTTATGGAATTAAAATATTGTGTGGGTTTGAAATCATGAGTATGTTCTGCAAGCATGATCTCCAAAACCATATTTTTCTGAAAAAAATATAATAATGACAGTTGTTAAACCAAATGATTTGATATTTTAACGTCAGTAACTTGCTCAATAGTCTCTGGATCTTGATTTATAGTGTTAACTAGAACATTTGGATTTCAAGGACATAAAGTCTCATGATAGTAAAATATAGTAACACAAAATTTTAGAATGAAGAAGGAACAGACAGTCCATTAAGAGCTATCATTTTTTAGCATTGCCTTGAATAATTTTTTTAGGTGCAAATTTTTGTTGTGGATGGAAGAGTTATATTCTATATCCATTGAAACAGCCCTTTACTAGCATATGGATACAATCAAAGATGTAGGGTACATACTTTGAGGGTGCCTCTGAGAGCAATGTTTAATTCCTGAGCAGACTTGGCACTGTGAAAAGTGGAATATAAGGAAAGATTTACAATTCACACAACTGATTGGTACTTAAAGCACAAAAGAAATATGGGAATTTCTTTCACCCTTGTTATCCATTAAATGAGTAAAATTTTTTACTGCACATACATGGGCCACTTGGAACAATTTTAAGGGTAATTTTTCTATTCAAAACCCCAGCATACTAACTGTTTATTTTATATCTGGTTTAAAATTACAGACTAGAGAGTAGTATTTTTATAAACATGTTCTCATTTTATAAACATTTTTCTCATTAGGATAATTTTCATATGTAAAATAATGTTATAAGAAATAGACAAAAGAAACTGTTTCATTAACTGAAAATTAAATGCATACAACTAAAAAAGTCAAAGATATAATATAAACTTATTTGACAGGATTGCTCCTCTGGTATCCTTATTAAAATTTAATTAACCAGGTTTATATGTTAATGAATAAAGGGGAATTTATAATTTTTAAATATATATTACAATCTACAGTCATTCTGAAATTTTATGGCTTCAATCATTATTATGGGAAAACTCTATCTCCTTTTGTTCTACAAAATTAATTGGATTAACTGGAATCTGTTTTTTATTTTAGTATTCTTAAACTATGATAAGCAGAATTGACCTACTTTATCTCTCAATCAACAGCCACTATTTATTTTATTTAAAATATTGAGAATTTATGTGTCTTTTAAAGGCAACTATTGAACTAGTTTGATGGTGTTTTCCAGATACCTAGTGCCAGATATATTATAGGATTCTTCCACATAATATTAAATTATATCATTAAAAGATAAATGACTTTAGCATCATGAGAAATTCTCAAATAAGACAAAGGGAAATAATTTCATGTCATTAAACCAAATATTTGAAGATTAATAAAAAAGTAAAGATCTATGCTTCATTTAAGAGTTGGTTAAATATAATTTTAGAACTACAAGATCTATATTTAGGGTTAGTAAGCATTGAGAATTCATGTTTACAGACAAGTTTCTCAATTATTCGTCACTCTAAAGTAAGTTTTTGTTTATTTTTTTAACGAAGAACTTTGTGTTTTACTTTGTATTCGATCTATTTGAATAAATCATTAAAGTGACCTGGTTTCTTTGTATTATTGAGGCTTAGTTCTGAGGTAAAAGAAAATTACCTAAGTGTGCCATTTGCAAAATACTATCATGATATTGGCCTCTTAACATATAAAACTGTTAAGAGTTTTATATGTATACATTGAATAACTGTATACTTATTCAATGCTTATCACTTGTATGGAATCATTTTTGTAATATCATAAGAAAGTCCAGAGTAGATGTTCAATGACTACCTCTGCCTTGGAAAAAGAAGTGCAGCAGCTCATTGCTATTTGACCCCAATTTAAATTGAATTCCACTAACACATTGAACACATTTTATGTGGGAGTCATTAGGTACACATTAGCCAAACTGAATAAAATTTTAAGTGTGGTGTATATGGTTCTACATGGTGTGCAAGCCCAGTAGCTCAGAGTTCAAATTCAAGCTCCATAACTTGATATTACAAAATTAATACAGCTTACTAATTTTGTAATATTGGAAAAGTCACTCAAACTCTCTTAGCTTCAGCCTTTTCACATGTAAAATGGGTATTTACATATCCACACATTATATTGTAGTTCCAATGACTGGCTTATGGTATTTGTTCAATAGAAGTTACCTGTTATTACTTTGATATAGTTAACATCATTTAAAATGAGATAGATAAATATCACCAAAGAACAAATTTGTAATTCTGAGGCTCAATTATTGTGTATAATATTTTATGTATTATGCTAATTACTTGAGCTCATATGGTAACTTATATCCAATGTAATTCTTAGAGATAAACATTATCATTCTCCTCCATAGCTCAGAAGAATAAGGCTTATGGATGCTAACTTGGCACTCGAAACTAGGAATGTTTGTAAAATTGCTACCATTGAAATAATCAGCAGACAAGGGAAAATGAGGAGCACGCTTCATGGAGAGAATATGATGTGTAAAGATATTAGCTCAGTTAAGTTACTTAAAAATCTTAAAATTTCCAGTAATTTGCAAGTCCCAGAATTCTTTGTGTTCAGTCACTTGTCAAATATTACATATTTATAATCACCTATGTATTTAACCAATCATGCTTTGACTATAGCCAGCCTCTACTGGAATTGTTCTCTTCTCAGTCTCCAAATGGATATTTGATCCATCTCATTTACTTCAGAACCAAATCAAATTCTCCACATTGGGATTCTGTGTTGTCCTATCTGTTGTTACCTTCATTGTCTAAATTGCTGTCCTATTACTCTCAAAAATAATCTGTTAGCTTTAATCAAGCTGAAGTTTTACTGATTTTTCTTTCTCCTACTTTTGAATAGAAAATTTTTCTTTTTTCTTCCACTTATTTAAAATACCTCCAAATTCTCCAGTATCTAGTTTGAGTCCCTCCCACCCCAAGAGACACTCATCAATAATATTAACTCTGAATCTGAGACAAAAATTCTTGAAGAACATACCACCTCCAAAACTTCAAGTTATTCTGTAGTGCTAAGAGATGAAATTAAGGTGGACAAATAAACTCCTGACAGATTGTCTAATATTTACTGAGAAGACTTTTCTTCTGAGCCTGAGTGTGTTGCATCTCACTACTCTTTATATATTATACTTTGTTTTAGTTAAATACATTGTAAATTTTCATTATAATGTTAATACATTAGTTATTTATAATCAAATTCTGTTATTATGCACATACATACATATATATACACACACAACACAGGTGTTTATATGTATATGCACTTAATATATGCATATAATTAATTATAGTTGATTAATTTTGTTGTTCAAGGAAGACATAGTGTCCAAAATCTGTGCTTGCTGAGAAGAGACAGAATGAAATGTTTTTGTTTGATACTGTGTATTAAAAAAAAAAAACTTAACATAGTATCCAAAGAAAATGAGTTTTAAGTTCTAAGAAAAGATTTTAAAATGGCTGTTTAAGCACAAACAATGAACAAAATTGTAAAGAAATTTATTAGTAAGACCTTGAGGATTTTAATTAATAGGGAACTAAAAAAATGATCTGAAGACCAGTGTATATTTCTTATCTTCAAATTTTATTTAAATTATGTATGCATATTCAGGTTTATTTTAAAATGGGTATTTTAAATTATAATACTTTTCAATTTCAAATTTATTATATTCATAAACTACAATATACGTATTTTTAAATTTCATGCAAGCAATATTTTTAATGTAATTGAGATATATTAGTACAGGATATGTATTATATAATTTACATATACCCTCGAAGACACATTACAATGTACGTTCTGACTGAGAATTTCCTTTGTTCCTAGCTAATTTTTTTCCTTGAGGCTTGGCTTGCAAAGAAGCTTCTGAAAAAATGTTTGTCAGAAATAGAGAAAAAATATGCTATTGAAGGATGAAAATTACTAGACAAGAATTAATTGCTCCTGAAAAATGTATTCTTTTCTTCTGGATCCTATAGAGTTTGAATGCCATGTCACATTGTTTTAGATGGAATGCTTCTATACATTAGTTTATGGCAAAGTCAATATTTAAAAATGTGATTCCTCACACACAAAATAGACAGACTCTGCACTTTGCCTGCCTCAAAATTTGATTCAGAATGTATTTTAAGGCTTGTACTGATTTTTTGTTCCCTGAAAAGACATTCTTAAAAGTTTAGAAAATGAATTATCCCCAAATACTTACATATATGCATCTATAAAACAAGTCATCTGTGAACTATACTGAGAGACAGGGATTTAAATGTTGATCTCAGTTCAAAGTTCTGTATCAACAACATCCTACAATTGAATTTTATAATGATCCTGTTACTTCTATAGTATTCTTTTAAGATTCTGGAAAATTTGCACTATTTGTTTTCTTATTAACAAAAGTCCTTTGAATTTACTTTCATTCAATTGATTACCTGGACCCATTATAACAGAGTAGAAAATATAAACATTTAGTGCTATGAAAAGAACTATAGAATTTATCTTATCCAACATTTTCCTTTTACAAGTGAGAAAACTGAGATTTAGTAAGCTTCAAGACTTGACAAAATGTTATGTGTCATGGCCAAGAATAGAACTTTGTTGTTTTGTTTTTTTTTTTTTTTTTGGTTTTTAAAATTTGTGTTCGTGTTCCTTGGACATCAACTAAAATGTCACATAATTAGAAATTGTTCCCTCAATCTGTAAGCTACACTTAGTGTTGTGGCTAATGTGATCCTCACATACCCTATGCATCCACCACCTCCAGAATTATTGTTTATGTATCCATATTTACCGCAAGTTCTTGTTGAGCTGTAACTTCTTTACACATCTCTATAAACCCAGTGCTATAAAACTACTCAAAAAACAGGAGCATAGTAAATGTTTTATAAATGAATATGGTCAAGAGACAATGGGGGAAAGCCTGTTTATAAGGGCTAATTTGTGATCATAAAACAGATGGAACAACTTGGGGCTGGGTCTGTGGCTCAGTGGTAGCACACTTGCCTTGCATGTGTGAGGCACTGGGTCAATTCTCAGCACCACATATAAATAAATAAAATAAAGGTCCATCAACATCTAAAAAAAATATTGTGAAAACATATGGAACAATTTAAATTGTTTTCATCTGGAAATGTCTAGACAAACCATCCATGCAATGGAAGACTATTCTACACTAAAATACAAAGAACTGATGTTCTAACAATATGATGGAACTAAGATCAAATTCTTCTAACATAATTCAGACATAAAAGGTAATATTGTACAATGTTATTTATATGGCATTTCTGGAAAAGACTAAACTATGATAACAGAAAATAAATCAATGCTTTTTAATTGCTAGTAGTGGAGGTAATGTTTGATGGAGAAAGGACAAGGGGAAATATTTTAATGTATTTTAGCAATTTTATAGATTGATCATAATGGCATAAAGTGGCTATCTGGAGTAGAATTTCTTCTTCAGCAGGGCAGCCTTAGTTCCGCATTTCAGGTATTAAAACTGATTGAATCAGGTCTAAATTACTGAGGTAATTTCTTTTTTTTTTCCTACAAATTATGGCCGTCAGTCTCATGTACACTAGCCAAATACATCAAAAGACAGTTTTAGCATTCTGCTAAAGTCAATCTAATGATTGCAAAAACATCTTACCCTTTTTATCTTACCTTCCAAGTCTTTAAAGAAAGAATTCCAGGATTTTGTTTTTTCCTCTGGATATAATGTATCATATGTTTAGATTCACTAGTACTTTCTCCATGTTATTTATTGCTAGGTGTTTCCCCAAACTGTTTTACTTTTTATGACTCTTTAACTTAATTAATTCACTGTTGACCAAACCTTAGCCTAATTTGCCCTATCATTCTTCTACCATTATGCCTATTATAATCTCAGAACAAAACTTCAGTATCTATAAAATGCAAAAGAAGCAGAAATTGATACTGTACAATTGCTACAGGTAAACTCAAATAGTTCACCTTGTTATAATGTGATAGTAATACCCATACTTTCTATTTAAATGAAGGCAATGAGCCTCAATCTTTTGAGCTTAATCGTTTCATGGTATATGCTGACAAGCATGTATCTTCTATAGCTTTATTTCAGACATGTTTTTTCAATATGAGGACTGTTAGGCAATGTAACTTATGTAAACTACTTTTCTTATATATATTTGAATGATGAAAAATGGTCCTTTTTCTAGGTAAGGTAAATAAGTTGTTCTATATATTTTAATATTATGCCCCCAATCACTCTAACATGTATAGAGACTTCTGTAGAACTGAAAATTATTTTATTACAGTTTTAAAATTTACCATAAAAACTAAATGAAAAAGTAAAAAGAAATTAAATGAAGTATAAAGTCCACATAGGTTGATAAAAGCTAATACAATTCATAATTTATTTGAAGCTTTGGATAAAATTATATTTGTAAAGTGTGTTTCCTTCTCAGATTCTGTCAATAACAAGGAACCACAAATAAGCAGAAACATTTCAAGAATTGAGTCTATTTGGAAAGTACATCAATACCAGGGAAAGAATGTCTTGTTCTTATTCCTGTCTCTAATCTCTTTGCTTGTTGTTCCTTACTAGGTAAAATTAAAGAAAGTTTTTGTTACACTTTGTATAGAATTCAAAAAGTTTGAGGACTCTATTCAAAATTTCAAACAAAGTGGAAAGATATTTTCAGAATAAGGACAAATGAAAATCTAATTTAAAATATCCCTGGATATAGTTGTGCAATGTTGTGTTATAGCAAAGAAAAAAAATTGAAAAGTGAAAAATAAATACATAATAAAAATACTGTTTATCTCTTTAAGATCCTGATATGAAATGAATGATAAATAAAATATTTGATCAAAAATTTCAATAGGTCTATCTGGCAAGAAGTGAAGCATTCATAGATGAATATTTTTGGTTTTTATAACTGTGATAATAGAGTAATTTTATAAATCCTACTCTCTTCCAGAGTAAAATTGATAGTGTCACAATGCAGACTATATTGGAGTAAGGAAGAGAGTAATTGGGGAGATTAAAGTGGTTCCATCACTTAATAATTTTTCTATTTTATTTCATCAGCTAAAACTTCACAAAATTCCTATCAAAATATTCTTAAGAACACAGGTGAAATAATCAGTACATATCAAGGCAAACAACTTACCTAGACTCATATTTTATTTTCAACATTCACATTACTGTTTGCATTCCTTCTACACATAATATTTACAACATTTAATTGAAAAATAGAAAGTTACCAAAATTTTAAGAAAAACTGATGCTCAAGGATGATGTGTTAGTTTTATTCACTGGGTTTCCTTACCCCTAGAGGTTCTCATTATATTTTTCAGAAACAGAGAGAGACAAAGATAGAGAGTGCTTTGTGAGCTTTTGTTTATTTTTTAATGAGTGAGCTCCTTAAAGATAAAACATTTTTGTGTAAAACTGTATGTTCCTTTATGGTATGTGTTTTCAATGATCGGTTTTTTGACATCCTGTGGTTTCAGAATGGCTATTATCTAAGACTAGTATCAAATGTTTCAAATTCAATGAAAATAAGTATCAAATTACTTACTCCTGTGCTGACAACAGTTACCTCCAGGTCCTAACTCATTGTCACCACACAAATATACATACTTTAGCCACTCCTGTAAAATGACATCAACTCTTACAAGAAAAAAAAAGGGGGGGGGGGCTTCTTATCATGGCTCCAACCAACAGAATATGGAATTTGACACATCCAACTTAACTACAAATGTTCTCATACTGAATCTGAGAAAGACCTTCGTGTTGATACTTCATAAAGAAGAAAAGAATAATAAGTGCAAAATATGTTCCTGTGTAAAGATGTCTGGTCTACAACAAAAGCCTGCCATCTAGTAGAAAATATTTACCAAAGAATTGTCCTCTTTGGGAAAAGGATGCCTCTCACTGCAACTTGTTCTTTCTTCCTATCCACTGTCACGTAAAAGTAGGAATGGAAAAAAATGTCAGTACTAGCATATGTCAAGTAAATAGTTTGAAAATGTTATAGCCAAGTAAGGGAGTAGGGGCAAAGAGAGCAAAGATAGCTAGATCACTGGAGAAACATTGATCAGAGCCCAACCTCTGAAACACTAGTCCCACAAAAGGCTGGGATTTGACTGCAATGTTATCCAATTATGCTTTTCCTTCAGCTCTTACCACTATACCTGCAACAAATGCCCCAGCTAAATAAGAGTGGTTATAACTGAGATAACAAGAAGATACAGTCTTTATCTGAGGAAAAGTACTTAGGGAAGCCTAAAATGAAGAGGGGAAATAAAATCAAGAGCCATAAAGGAATTTCAAGTTGCTATTTGCAACAGCAAAGACAGCTGGACTCCTGGCCACATTAACATAAATCTTCACACTACAATCTGTTTCCCTCAATTTTCACCATTTCCTGACATTACTTATTACTAGATTTCATGTCTGGGATTTCAACAACAATGAGACTTTAAGGCATGCCAAAAAAAAAAAAAAAAGGAGAAGAAAACACATTCTGAAGAAATGAAGTAATTCTCAAAAACAAACTTAGATGTGACACAGATGTTGGAATAATTAAAAAGAGAATTAAAAAAAATTCAATAATGCATTAATGGGCATAGAGAAAAAAGTGAATAGCATTTATTGGGTGATATAAGAGGTGGAAGCACTAAGAAAGAATGAAAAGGAAAGGTTAGAGATGAAAAAGACTAATAACTGAAGAATACCTATAAGGGGATCATCAGCAGACTTGACATAACTCACAGAATCATCAGTGAACACAAAAGTAGATTAAAAGAAGCTTCCCAAACTAAAACGCATGTGAAAAAATGAATGAAAAAAAAATAGAGAGCATTCAAGAACAATATATATTATAAAATATATTGTAATATATTATGCACAAAACATTATGCAACTGAAATATAATATATTGTAATATGTTATAAACTCAATATAAATGTAATTGGAATACCAGAGAAAGAGCAAACAAAGAGAATAAAGCATAAGAAATATTGGAAATAATAGTAACTGAGAATATTCCAAAATCAATGACAGATACAAAATCAGGTCCCAGGTCCATGAAGCTCATGACCATGTCCAGAGAACAAGACCATACAGAATCAAGAAAACAAGTCTAACAAACTAATGAACTGAAGCATATTGTATTCACACTACAGTAAACCAATGACAAAAAAAAAAATGTTTAATGAATAAGCTGAGAAGTCAGCTTACACATTACAAGGATCAGTGAACTTCTAGAGAAAAATTACGCAAGCAGGATGAAAGTGAAGTGAAAAAAAGATCAATGATCTAGAATTACATATGCTGAAATAGTATCTTTCAAAATAAGAGAGAAATAAAGATTCCCTGCTAAACCAAAACTGTAGAAATTCATTGCAGGTAGATCATTCCTACAAGAGATGGTGAGAGGAAATTTTACAAGGACAATGACATAGGTCAGAAATATTACAAGGACAATGACATAGGTCTAAACCAAGGAAGGAAGAATTAATTTTACCATTGGAGTTGTAACCACTGGGAATATTATTTTGAAAGAGGTATATTTGTTTTATTAAAAGAGGAAGTAAAATTCAATAATATATAATACTTAGTTAAAACCAAGGAAGGCAGAACAAAGAGGGGACTAAATAAAGAACACAAGAAAAGAGAAAGCAAAAAGTGTTATAAATTAAAACAAGTATGTGAAATTTTAAATGTAAATGAGCTAAATATAGCAATTTAAAAAGATATCACCAAAATTTATTTTTAAAAATCCAAGAAGACACTGTATGTTGCCTACAAGAAACCCACTTTAAATAAAGAAAGTTTAATAGATAAAACGTGAAGAGATGGAAAATGAAGTAATGGTAACACAACTCAAAAGAATCCTGGTGTTTCCATAATCATTACAAAGATGACTTCTAAGGAAGGAAAATTATCAGGGATAAAAGGGACATTGCACAATAAGAAAGAAATATATTTTCCAAAAAGGCAAAATAACCCTAAACATATATGTAACTAGCATCCAAATGTCCAATAATGTGAGGTGAATAAAGTAATGATTGAACTATAAGGAGACTTGGACAAATATACTCTTACAGTTGAAGATTTCAAAAGCCCTCTTCCAGTAATTGATATATCAAGCAGACAGAAAATCAGTAAGAATATAGAAGACTAAAACAGCACTATCAATCAACTTGAATTAATTGACATTTACAGAACAGTCGTACACAGTTACCCAGTAGAGTTGAACACTTGTGTCCCCACAAAGACCTTCATATGATTTTTATTATAGCTTCATTCATGATTATCAGAAACTGAAAATGACCAAGATGTCCTTTGATGGTAAACAGACAAACTGATATATCCATATAATGGAATACCATCCAGTTTTAACAAAGACATGGATTAATCTTTAGTGCATATTGCTAAAAGAAGGACACTAGTCTAAAAAAGTTATATATACTTCCATTTCAATTTTCTGAATTATGGATAAGATAACACATGTCTCTTGTATATATTTTGTATAAGACAATACATAGGTTTGTGGTTTTCAGGTATTTGAGTGGGAGGAAATTTGGTCAGATGAAGCACAAGGGATTCTTTACAATGATGAAATTTCTGTATGACAATTGGATACATGGCAGTGTTTGCCTTATTGAGTTTTGTAGATAATTTAATTCTTGAAATTTTAGAAGTCATTAAGGAGGTCTGAGAGTCTAAAATGGAATGCAGAATGTGAAAAGGGAATATATTTGTATTATAAATGCATGAAAAGGCTTACTCGTGTGGGGAAATAGGTGTTTACCTTAGTAACTTTGGAAATGGATTGATTTTGAAAGGCTACAGGCAAAATTAACTGAACATGAATGCTGTATTATAGTTAATAAAGTTATTTCCCACTTGAGTAAAAGTTAACAACTCTGAAACAACAAACTATACAAAATGAAATTAGACAAGTAAGTAAATGAATAACAAATGTTAGAGACTAGGTTTCCTACTGTTGGTGTGGAGATTATATACATAAGCAAGAGGGCAATGTAGCACTAGATTGGAACTGAAGTCATCAGTATAAAATCAAGCTTAATTTAATATAGGTAATCATGGTGACATACAAAAATCTTCATAAACATGTGAGTACACAGATGTTTGTATACACACATGTATTCCCCTGCTATTCCAGCTAGGAAGACATACAAGCAACAATATTTCAGTAGCAATGAGCACAACTGGTGTCCAGATACAAATTTTTGTTAATTTACTTGTTCTATTTTAACTAATATATAAAGCATGAAAATTGTACACAATCATGTGAATTTCAATATATATGAAACATCATATAGTGTGATATTTAAACCAAGTTAATCAAATCTGTCTCCTCAAATATTGATCATTTACTTATGGTGAAAACATTTAAAATCCTTTTTGTCTAGGATATTTATAACCTTTTTAAAATATGCAGTTGATTATTTTTATCTATAATCACCCTACTGAGCAACAGAATGTAAGAACTTACTTGCTCTCCTACCTAACCAAATATTAATATCCATTCTGAAACAAAAGGAACCAGGGCTCATGCAGGAATAGATAATTCTGAGGTTGCTATACCATATGCTCATGATAAACCTGAAAATTTTTGAAATGCCATTAAGAAAAAACAGGTAATAAAAAACTCAAACCTCACAACTATGAATCTCTTTCAAAGTGACAGAAGAGCTAATTGAAAGTACTTCCCAATGGCCATTGCTGAAGCAATATACAGCACAGTATTGCATAAATCAAAATGCAGAGTAAATATCCACAATGATACAAAACAGAATGAAATAAATTCATGGAAGAGAATGACTTCCCCACACCAAAGATTTATAAATAATTGGTGTAGATACTTCCTGGTTAAGGATATACAGCATGATTTCCACTCCTAAAGTGTGGTCGCTCACAGCGACATCTTTAAAAAAAAAAAAAAAAAAAAACCAGTATGGAAAAGGCAAGAAAAGAGTAGTTTACTGTGCAGACCATGAGATGCACTACCTCTATCAGATGATCAGGGTCAATATTAATAGTGATATTGAAGTTGACAGCACATAACTTAATAAATTATGATGAGAGGAGAACTTGCCTCTGTGGTCTTCCTCACCAAACTTATATTCTCACTCTACTCTTCATGAACACGTCAAATAAATCCTGAATAGGAACATTGTACTTAAATGTGACCCGAATGAGTTAACAGGCATAGACAAAAGGAAACTAAGGAAACATGATAAGTAAGTTCAATGTGGTACCCTTGAGTAGAATTTTGGAATAGTAGAAGGACATTAGGTATAAATTAAAGAAGTCAGGATGCAGCATAAACTTTTTAAATAATAATGCATCAACATGTGTTTATTCTTCAAGACAGAAGGATCATTGAATCTAAAATATTAACATATATATGGAATGTGTTGTCTATGGAAAGTCTGTAGTACAGTCACAACTTTCGTGTAAATTAAAATTTATTCTAAAATATAAAAGTGTAATTAAAGTTATGAAGTTTCCTACTTGCCTATGACAGTCATTAAATTTTTTTTAAGACAGAATGAGAGAGAAAGAGGGAGAGAGAACTTTAATATTTATTTTTTAGTTTTCGGCGGACACAACATCTTTGTTTGTATGTGGTGCTGAGTATCAAACCCGGGCCTGGAGAATGCCAGGCGAGAACAATACCACGTGAGCCACATCCCCAGCCCAAGAGAGTCATTAATTTTGATCTCTTGGAATTAGAACTGAGGAAACAACACAAACATATGCACTTTAAATGACAAGGAGCAACATAGAAGAAAGGGTAGCCTCACCTAGCATCAAGGATACTTTTCTCATCCTTTTTTTTCAAATTGTTTTGTCTTGGGGCCGGGGATCTGGCTCAAGTGATATTGTGCTTGCCTGGCATGCGCACAGCCCGGGTTTGATCCTCAGCACCACATACAAACAAAGATGTTGTGTCTGCCAAAAACTCAAAAATGAATATTAAAAATCTCTCTCTCTCTCTCTCTCTCTGTCTTAAAAAAAAAAAAAAAATTGTTTTGTCCTGCAGAGCAGTTAATGATTTGGTCCAGAAAAAACAGACCACAGTTTTTATTGTAATAGAGCATGGCAATCAATATTCAAAATGACAAATCTAAATTTATAGGCACATCAAATTTTATTAAAATACTCTGTTTACTGTCAGTGAAGTATGTGATATGTTTAAAATTAATAAGGTTTTTAAAAATTTAAGGGTATTGGAAATTTATCTAGGACGCTTAAATCCCTAATAATAGCAGGTAAATTATTTCTTAACTAGATGGTAAATTATGTCTAGAATGCCATACAGTAGTTAGACTATATATAAATGATGTTTCCATTAGCAAGTTTCCTAGGATAAGTTATATTACATGAAAAGTGTATTCTAATTTGACTTTTAATTCAATAGATTGTTTGATTCCTAATATTAATCTATCTTGTAATTCTGAATAAATAAGTGGATTATTTTGCTCTGGCATAAATTAAAATTGTAGTCTCTTGAAAATGGCAAGAGACAACTGTGGTATGTTTTGAATACCATAAATGAGACTTTGTATTGATATGGAAATAATAGCATTTTTGGTCTTTTAAGAAACCAATAACTTCTAAAGAGTTTATGAAGCTTTGAAAAAAAAAAAAAAAAAAGAAAAGTAAATTCTCCCTCCAGGTTTTTGTGGAATGATGTTAACTACAGGATATTTGTAGACACTGTCTTTTTTCATACTGGAAATTTCAAAATGGCCATTCAACATTAATTGTAGGTTTATGTCATAGGGAACATAATTGAACATTTTTAACTTAAACCAAACCAAGGATGTAGAATGAAATTAAATTGAGTGAATAACTTTTGGTCAACCCTGTGATTTAATATTTGATGCACTGCTAATTTGACTCAATTTGTGCCTTTTCGGTTATTTTCTAATGACAATGTTGAAAGAATGTTTTAATGAGAAGTTGCAAGAAGATATTCAAGAAACTCTAACATGCATATAAGCATTAATTTCTTACTATCTTAAATATCTACAATCATCTAGGACTTTCTTTGTTACTCGAATGTAGGCAATTGGCTGGATTCTCCAAAGAATTATCTCTGGAATTTGGGTTTCTAGAACTGTTTTTAACAAATGAATGCCTGGACTTTTCTACTGTTTTTGCATCTACTGTGTTTTCATGGTAAATCAGGTTGGATTTCAGCTACCTCTCCTATTTTTGCCTTTACTCTTTCTACGTGTGCTTTTGGTGCTGTGTTTTTGTGCATAGGTATGTTATCTGACATTATTTGACATTGACAGTATTTAATTAGTTTTGAATTTTATCAAAGTTCTTTTGGTTGTCATTCTGGAATATTTCTATGTGATTCTTTATATTTTTAATAAATGTCTGTCCTAACTCAGATATGTGAGATGACAACATTTTCCTCACTAGAAACAACAGTATCTGTAGAGGTAATAGCATCAACGTAAGTAACACTTTCTAGTTTATCATCACAAGTGTTTATTTTTTATTTATGTTAAAAAAGTTAATTTACTTTTATCAAATTATCATACTCCCACTACTACAATTGATTCTTGAGACCCTTTTCTCTGTTCTTTAGCAATATTTTATTTTATTCTAATTTTTGACATTTTTAGAAGGTCTACTATTCTTTATTTTAAGTCTGGTTACTATTTTAGTATATTTCTGCCTTGGTTCAAAAAAGTCTGGCTACTAATTTCAAAAGTCAATAATGACAAAACTATGTAGGACCATCTAGAATTCTTAAAACATTGAATTGCTTGAAATGTTTTCGTTCAGGAATAATTTCTTGATGGCTCTTGATTTCTCAGGCCACTGGAATGGTGAGCCTTTTCTTTGAGCAGCTTTGAGTCTTACCTCCAAGCTTTAGCTGAATCAGCTGGTAATACAGGGCTTCATGAGAACAATGCTTTGTTGCTAAAATTTATGTCTAACCTTTTCCTCCTCATGTTGCCAAATAGTCTAATATAGATTCTTGAGAAATACCTTAAGTTCTTATTGGAAATATAACAGACAAGCTGATCTAAGTTTGTAACTAACATCACTATATCTCAATATAACAAAATCATAGATGTGCACTTTATCACCCACTACAGCCCTCTCCACATGTATTACCATGTTATAGTGAATATACTGTGTATTTCTATATAAAAGAAGAAGTCTTATATTGTGTAGTCCTCCATATTTTACTCAATAGCTTAGAGAATTTATATAAATTTTAAAGAAACCAGCCCCTTTGTCAACCTTTACTTATAAACTTTTGAGGATTTTATTTTCATTGAACTCTAAATAACGCTATTATAACTACCAGAAACAAAACAAAAAAATCTCAATTTCCCTCAAAGGAGCCTAATTCAATTTGTAACATCACTAATATGGATTTAATTTTTCTTCTGTCCCTTCCTCTTTCCTCTTTTGTTTCCACCCCTCAGCTTTGGCCTCTTTTCTCCCACATCAACCCCCCACCCATCCCATTACCATTCTAAATGTTTGCACTCAACATAACTATATATCCCAGGACTATCTATTCCTTTATACTGAGGATTTCTGGTCCTTGATGGTATCTTAAACAGCCATGAGCCCTAATTTTCTGGCAAATTAAATTTCCTACATTTCCTGTATCTTTGAAATCAAATCTGCTGACTGCTTATATTTGTGATCCTCAATCAAATTCCTCTTGGATAATTATCTCCCCACCCATTTTTATCCTCTGACCTACAAATGTTATATTTGATTGTATATTGCATTTTATTTAATATGATCATATAATTTCATGTCATGTGTCATAGTTAATGTTATATATAATGATATATCTTTTGGATTACCCATGTGATTCATTTTTTTGTTGTTTTTGTTTCAATTTCAGTTCATTTATACTGTTTTTCTATCATACATCAACAAAAATAAAATCTGATTTATTCCTAAATGTGTGTAACCATAGTTCAGAATTGCTATAAACAAGTTTAAAAGTTGAATGTTATAGGTTCAATAGGTTATATAAATCCAACTTATAATAATTTAAATAAGATTTTTATTAAAAGGAGACATAGGTATCACATACAAACAACATGTAAAAGCAAGTCAAACTTAAGAATACGTCTGTAGGAACATTCTCCATCTTTGACCTAAGTGGAAGAGTACATTATAGGAATAGCTCAGTTTCTACTGAGCTTCTAAAAGCCCAATCCCATGTCATATCCTAAAACTCAGAATAAGCCACTTTGACTTAGTGGGTTCTGGGGCACTCCACAGATAAAACAATTTGGAAGGAAATTGTGTGATTTGACAAAAGTTATGTGGATTGTAAATGGGAATGGAATTTATTATGCATAATTTCAAATTTGTTTTCATAAAATCTCTATCTGAATTTTATGAGGTGTCCATTTCATATTACCTCCTAAGCCCTGAGAAATCCCTGAGAAACATGTTTTTTTAATTTCTAATCTATGGACTAAATGTTTGTGTACCCTAAAATTCATATTTTGAAATTGTAATCCCTAATATAGAGGTATTATGAAGTGGGGCCTCCATAAGTAATTAGGTCATGATGTCAAAGTCCTCATGAATGGAACTAGTGCCCTTCTGAGAAAAGAGGGAAGGGATGATCTCTTGGCTGTGTGAAACAGCAAAACATAGAGACTGTACAGCCAAAGGCATCAGACTGCCAACCAGGAGGGGCCTCATCAGATTTTGAATCAGTGGGAATGAACCTTGGTCTTATACTTCCCAGGTTTTAGAACTGTAAGGAGTTGTTTAAGATACTCAGTCTATGATATTTTAAAATAGCAGTTTAAAGTTACTGAGACATGCATCACTTTGATGAGTAATATAATTTATATGGTTTAATTTGCACTTATTTGGTTGTAAGTCAATATAAATAAACATAAACTTGAAGTCTCATGGAAAGCATCCATGTCCACTAGTTCATACCACAAAGAGATGTGCTAGAAAAGAGAGGTGTGAAATACATATATTATGTTAAGTGAGAGTATTCAGTACTGATCTTTTACATTTTTTCTTAAACCTGGTCACCTCTGCAATATTTGTAGAAACTTTGCCACAAAATTATCTCTCTTGAGCAGTGTGAATACCTGGGTTCTTAGTTGTATTGTAGTTTAATTTTGTAAATTCTCTACAGTGTTTTTGCTGTATTCTAAAGATTGCTTTCTCAAATCACTTTCAAGATTGCCAACTTGAGATCATTTTTCTGATTCATCTGATTTGAGCCACTAACATTCCTTACCTTTGAACACCTTCTCCTCAAAATCAATCCTTATTTTGGAGGGAATGATTTCTGATGTATTCCAATGCCTCAATTTATTATTTTTATTTAATTATTTATTCATATTTCGTGGTACTGAAGATCAAACCAGGGACTTTTTACCAAGAAGTTACATTCTCTAGGCCTCTTTTTTTTTAAAAAAAAAAAAATCTTTTTGAGATAGGGTCTCATTAATTTGGGGGATGACCTCAATATTGCAATTCTCCTTATTCAGCCTCCCCCACTAGATGAAATTATAGGCATGCAGCACTACGCCCAGCTTTAATCTCTTGGTTCTAAAATCCTCCTTGGCTTCTCATTTTTTGTGTTCTTGTGGTGAACCTTGAGCATTAGAGTTTTTATCCAAATAAAGGCTTGTTAGAGTCTGTAAGCAAGTCAGGATGGCGCCTGGCATTTTGCCAGAGAAATGTTAGAGTCTATAAACAAGTTTGGGTGGCGCCTGGCAAAATGCCAGAGGGAGTGGTTTGTGAAGTAACAAAATCAAGCCATTAAGTGTGGAGATTCCTTATTGGTTGACTGCTGTATCTAGTTTATGCTAATTAAGATAAGCTGTGTGGAATGTATAAATATCACTGCGGTCCTACAATAAACGGCTGCTGTATCGATCTATACAAGTTCCTTGTCACCCTCCACCCCCACCCCCCCGTTAGTTTGCTGCAGCAGTCCAGCAAAGGCTCATCGACCTCATCCAGCTCTAGTTTTTGAATGGAATTGATATGCCCCTCACTTTGAAATGAGTATCTGTTCCTGACTCCAGACTGGCCATCTCCACTGTCTCTATTTACATGTGTAAAAGGAATCCAAATATTACTAAAAAAAAAAAAAAAAAAAAAAAAAATCTAAATGTTAGTTTTTCCCCAGTTTACTTTTTTCCATACTTTCCCATCTCAATAAACTCCATCAGCAACCCCTCCTTTGCAAGGGTCAAGATTCTCAGAAATACTTCATTAGTCTATCATGTAACACCCTATTTATCAGTCAATCCCATCAATTGTAACTCAGAAGTATTTTCCTAAATTGTTCCTACTTCCCCTTTCCTCTTCCATCTTAGACCAATTGCTTTCATTTCAATATTTCTAAATATTCTGCTTGCTTTAACATATAATCAGTTATTCACATACTAAGGAGTAGAGAAGGTATCTGAATCTTCCTTTCTCCTTCCCAAGTACATCTCCGTCTTTCTTTTACTTTTCTTTTATCCAGATACGTGTTTGTATGTTTCTGCAAGTCAGGCTTATCTTTTTTCCTCCCCCTCTTCCAGCGTTCTCTTTCTTTTTTGTTTCTTTTATCGAGCTCATTACCTGACACTAAAAATCCCATGTAAACAACATGTTTTCCTATCTATATTTATGCCTGTTAGTTCTTTTACAAAATATATACTTGCTCTTGTTTTTATACAAACCAACCAAATCATATTTTATACTCTTTGTTCTGTCAACCTTACCATTTTATATAATAAAACAACTAGATAATCCTACCAAATCAATAAGTATGGATTTGCTTTATTATTTACCAGATGCATCAAAGGATATAACACAATTTTTGTATCTTTTGTCTTATTGATGATCATTTCCCTTGTTTTCAATTTTTATAACTATGCACAATTGAATGCTAATGTATAAAACGGTCTTGTAAATAGTATTATATACTAGTACTTCTCTGTACCATGTCCCAGGAATACAATGACTAAGTAAACATTTATATGAAATTTTAATTTTGATTTATATTGCCAGATTGCTTTCAAAAAGCTGTAAAACAGGAATTTAATAATTGTTTGTTCTTTTAGTATTTATAATAGTATATTTCAATATTTTTTCTTTTGTTAATTTAGTTATGTGTCATCCAATTACATTAATTTCTTTGGCAACATATTAGAAATACAATTTTGGCTCTTAAATTTGCACTATTTTGGCACTTATCCCAAAACTACTTACTAGAATTAAAAAGTAAGAGGGGAAAAACATTTTTTGAAAATATCAATATCCATATCAGCTAAATATATTATATAGAACAACAGGCAATCATTTTTTAAGATGTGGAAGAACTGCATAATATAAATTCTTTCATTCACCTAAGATTGAACCAAAGAAAATTTTGAAATTTCTCTCATGATTTTTATATTTCATTAATTTATCTATTTTCATAGTTCCCCTATTTCCACCAGCTATCAAGACTTACATTCTCAAGTAATGTTAAGTTATTGTTCTCCTCTGTCAGGTCTGATCAATATCAGCTGTAAGCATATTTTCTCAAAATCAGAAATTAAAGCTTGAAAACATACAGGATAAGGTCTGGCTTATGCCCTTTCTTTTACAGGTTAATTAACTGAAGGTAAGAGAGTTTAAGTCATTATTAATCTCTAACAAAGTTGCTTTAGTTGGAGATGCCTTAAAGTGGTTTGGAGTAAGGTGCTAATTGTGATAGTATTTACCCAAGTGCAGTTTCTAAACTTCATTGATTCTAAGATGCCTTTGAGTTGGTAAGATCTCTAATTTTATGATTGGTGCCACATGATGGATTATTTCATGCAGCTAATTGGCAGTGCGTTTTCATTCATAGTGGAGGCTTTTCTAAAAGTACTTATTAAAATGTATAGGGAATTGCATTTGTAAAGTATAGTCTTCATTTGTAACAAGTCCCACATTTCAACACAGTAGAATTATAGTACAGAAACAGGAACATGTATATAGGGTTACTTTTAGGTAATAGTAATCTAATAAATATCTTACAAATTGCCATAGTCCCTTAAGTTATACATTACCATTATCACCTGAAGGTAAGGTTAGTACTAGTTATTCAATACATTTTTCATAACTAGTATATACCAGTGTTTCTCATACTTGAATACATATAGATCCTTTTTAAAAGATTCCCTAGCACAGAATATGTTTACTTGTGGCATAATTTTACTTAAATATGCTAGCATCAAACTAATTATACCACCCCATATGCTTATAGCACTATGTAAACACAAAACAAAAAAAATAGAAATCAAATGAAAATACAACAGGCAGAATATCCAAATTTACGATCTTAATTTAATACAACAGATGATGTTGCATTACTGAAATCAAACCCTATCTCAAACATGAATTTGTTTATGAGTGTTTGTGTGTCAATACTGATCTCAGCATGCATTAAGTTTATGGTTACTGGTTCTATGGTGAAGCATTCTGTAACTTTGCTCCAATTTAACTATGCAACACCATCAAATCAGCATGCCTTAATATTTCTTGACCTTATCTTAGAGCAAACTAATCTCTTATATATTAAATTCTAAGATTTTTCCTCATAGGCACAAAATAATATAAATTAATACTTAGTACCAATATGATAATAAACATAAATGGAAACCAAAAATATAGACAGGTAGAATTTAGTTACAAATTATCTAGCCTTATGGGCATATAGAGGATCTAAACTATCCTTTTTTTACTTAAAGATTACTATAGTATTGAAGAGAAAAATTTTGAATCTCAATATTGAACTCAACTAAATGACAACTAAAAATGCATTACAAACACATTTAAAAAACACCAGGATATGCATTTTACTTGGTTGGTTGTTTTTCTAAGATAGTAATTGAATAGATTAAAAACTTAGTTCACACAAGCTCAGGGAATGCTGAGTCACTGGAACCTAGAAGTCATTCTAATTTTGGGGTCATTCAGTGAATGTTGGGGAGTTATATGGACAAACATAACAAAAGTAACAAGAGATTTCTATGACAGGGAGTAGAAAGTCCAGACATCTGGAGGTTATAGCATGTGGAATCACACATCAGTAGGCAAACTCAGGGAAGATTTACCTCACTCTGAAAGAACTGGCCTGAATGGATTAGGGTTAGGATTCAAGACCCTGGGTTCCAGGTACTCCTCTGGGAAAGGGGGTATGAACTTGTTTTTACATATTAAAACCACATTGTCCTGAAATCTTGTGTGATTCCAGAACAGATAAGGAGCGATGCTTAATTACTGAGCATGAACATAATGTCCATATTTGGTTAAGCAAAGCAAAATGAGGAGCAAAGAGTGGAGTTTACAAATATAAACACAAAGCAAAGGATCTTGATTTAAAATACAATTGTATAAAGGACAAAATTGAAGTGAGTGGTGGCAAAAATGAACTGTAAATTTTTGGACTGATGACACTTTTATACTTCAAATTTTAATCATATTTTCAGTTGTAGAGTTACGAATTGAGCATGTGGTCTATCATTACTCTATAAAAATATTAAATGACTGATTAAAAATACTGATTCTACATATTTATAATAAAAAGTTATATATTAAACGATTTCCAAATTACACATATAAAAAACTTTATTCATAAAATTAAGGTGGAATGATTTATAGAAATAATTCATATCAAAACAGTTATCAACAGTCTTAAAGATATCAGAATTATGTAATAGGAATGGATCATGAAGATCATAAAAGCTTGTGACACAATAAGGAATTTAAAGATGCTTATTCATGTGTTTAATCTCTTGAAAACAAGACAAAAAGAAAGAAATGAAAACAAGATGGAAGGGCACAACAATTTATCACTGGCTACTGATTTTAACTTATTGCTGCAGAAAAAATAATCTCTTCTCTGAGATGATGGGAAAGTCTTCATTTCTTACATTTTCTTTTTCTTTTTACAAAAATACTTTTAAAAGAGTACTTTTTGTATTTAAATATAAGAATTCTATTGTCTGTATTAGTTGTTAGTTAAAGTTAGAAACCAGATATTACATGGTAGTGGCTTATTGTTCTGAACATTAAGGTTGATGTGATGAAGAGTCTATTAGCAACAGAGCTCACTTGGTAATAGCATAATGATTATCATTTAGCATAATCAGTAATTTAATTTTAATGACCATTATTACTGTGACCTCTAAATTTGAATAAGGGTGCACAAAATAAGTCTCTTCCAAAATATGTCTTTGTTCAAGGTTTAGACATAGACTATTGCAGATCACATTTAGTGTTAATTAATTTTATAGTAGATGGCCTTATATAGAGAGAAAAATGACAAATTTTATGCAAAAATTCCTCTTTTCTTTTTTAATTAGTAACATAGATTAATAGCAGGTTTATGTTATATTTGTTACCATTTATATATAGGATTAGATATGACCAAAAGCCACCCTTTATCATTAAAGTAATAAGTAGAATAGGTATATTTTTCTCTAACTTTTTAATTTTATCAGAGATTGCTAAGGGATTTCATTAAAGTGTATTTTTATCTGGTATGTGTATGTACACATACAGACAGGATACACAGATAAAAACTTTGGCACTAGAAACACAATATGGATTTCCACATAAGTGATTATAACTGTATTCCCTGTTTCCTGAATTGGAAGTTGAGATTTCATGCTACAAAGATTTGAACATCTAGTCATAAGTATTCAGAAATACTTCAAAAAAATCCCTTTAGATTATTCGAACTAACACACTCATAAAACAACATTATCTCATCCTTTCACATAGGATACTTCTTTGATTTTCTTATGAACCTCCTTGGTGTGGCTCAGTAGTAGTAAAGATGTTTTCTCCTGTCTAATAAATGAGTTTTCAAAATTTCAAAAGACATAAAATCATGCAGTTCTTCCCAAAGTGATGTTTGCAGATAATGCTTGTGTGTTCAATATATAAAGAGAAAAAAAATCTGTAATGATAAGAGCCAGGAATTGATTTAATTTCCATGCAATATTTAGTGGGGATCAATTGGAATTTTTTTTTCCCAGTAGAATTGTGTTCATATTGAATTCTAACAAATCATTGGGTGAGCTCTTCTACAGAGTATAGAAGTTTTGTAAATTATCACTTCTCTCTCAAGACTTCCAGACTCCCCCAAGTGGATATCTGAAAAATTTAGCCAAGTAAGTCTAAATAACTCTGGCACTTTATAATGAGCTTTAATCAATCCACATCAACTTTTTTTAGATTAAAGCATGATGCATGTAGAATTTTTCTTTTGATGGATCTAGCATTCCCCTGTTCTATCACCTATAATTTATAATTTACTCACAGGAATACTGGCTCTCTTATTAAGACTCTTTTTCTTCTCTATTTCTTTCTTCAAAAAGTGAAATCAAACTGTTACCTTCATTAAGGACCATATTATGATTTGCAAGGTCAATGCTACATAAAATTATTCCCATATAGGATGTACAAAATGGACTGTGTTGCATTTTGACCTCCAAATAAATAAGTTAAACACAGTTTGTAACAAACTGCAGTTTACTCTGACATAGGGGCATCAGAATGTCTGGAATCTGCTTTAACCAATTAAGCGTTTCAAGGCAAAAGGAAAATAAAGCCTTAGGTAAATCCATTGAAGGCACCATCTCCTAGCCTCCCACCGACCATTATCGATCTTTTTAAGTGCCGCTTAATGAGTCGTATAGTAGTAGCAGATCTATGGTGTGTTTGTACCTGATGGGATGCCCTCACTCCACCACCTCAGAGGAGCTAAACTTACACAAAGAGAGAATCCACTAGGTGGGAGGACACGACCAGGCTGATGGCTGCCTTGACCCCTTAAAGCTCAGCCCAATAGTCTTGTCTCCAAGGAAAGCAGCAGACCCCATTTCCTACTTTCCATGACAAACCCATTAGTTCCTGTGCGGGAGATTTTTCCATTCAGGTCGCTTCTAGGGCGAACGCTTTTGTTCACTAGCACTCTCTGTAGTGGGAGAAGAACTAGAGAGAAATGCAAAGCAAGCTTGTGGCTGCAGCTTCGTGTGCCGCAAAGCATCCCTTTCCTCTCAGCTTTGGCAATTTAGGAAGAACCAATGTTCCCACAGGAGGTGGATGAAGGGAAAGCCAGGACAGGGAACATATAAATCAGGAGTCCCTGTTTTTACCTTCTATCCACTTCCACTCACATTGCCACAACTCCCCTCCCCCAGACTATCAGCACTTATGATTTCTATAAATGGGTGGGGGTGGTGGGTGGGGGACATTTTCTTCCCTCTCCTTTTTCTAAGATTCTGAACAGGATACCAGTCTTCATTATATATATATAAAACAAATAGAATCGTATAAACCAACCCCAACGGGTAGCAATTATCTTGAGGGAGAGAGAAGCCGCGGCTGGATTCGCTGCAGTTGGAAGCAATTGGCTTTGGTATTGAATTATTAATTTATTTATTTCCCCTCGCCCCCACCCCCACCCCAACTGGCAGACAAGAAACCACGGTCTCTTCATTTTCCCCTCCGCCCGCACCTTACAGGAGTCTCCCACTTCTCGGTGGCGGGCCGCTGTGCCGCCCGCCTGCGGTGGCCGTCGCCTCCCCGGCCCTCTGCGGCCGCGGCGCTGTGCGGGGCGCTCCCACTCGCGCCAGGGCTGGCGCGGCCGTGGGTCCCGGCGGCGGCGGGGGAGGGCGGGGGGAGGCAGCGGGTGACAGATGTACTCCTCTGACAGCTCTCAGTATCAGCCCAGTGGCTCCCTGCCATTGGCTCAGTGCAATGGACCGGCAACGCCGCTCACTATAATAACACTCATGCCTGCCAGCAGCAGCAACTCCGAGTGCGGGCGCCGAGCGCGGGGGATGCTGCCACCGCCGCCGCTGCTACTGCCGCGCGGGCGGCTCCCGCTGCCCGGCTCCGCTCGGCAGCCACGCGGGCACTGACTTCTCCTGGGCTTGGTCCTGTCTCTTCGGACCCCTCCCCTCCCAGGATCCTCCCGTGGGGCTCACAGTCCCACCGCGAATTAGAAGAGAAACACTCACTCACAGAGACTGAGAGGGAGAGCGCAGCGAGCATGCGGAGGCGGAGGAGCCTCGGCGCGCACGGCAGAGGGGTGTAGTGATCCTGTCTCCCCAGGGCAGGCAAGAGAGGCGGCCGTTTGCCCTCCTGGCGGGTCCCCAGCCCACCCTCCCCGGGCTCTGACGCGCTGCGGCTGCGGGCGCGGGGTGCATGGAAGCGGCGGCTGCGGTGGAGGAGGCGGCGGCTGCCCCATGGAGTGTTACTACATTGTCATCAGCTCCACGCATCTCAGCAACGGACACTTTCGCAACATCAAGGGAGTTTTCCGGGGCCCTCTCAGCAAGAACGGGAACAAAACTCTGGTAATCTCTCTTTCTCTCTCTCTCTCTCTCTCTCTCTCTCTCTCTCTCTCTCTCTCATCTAAGAGGACATTTGGAGGATTGAGACTACTGAGAGGTTTTGGAAGTGCTGCTATTCAATTTGGTTTATAATATATTAATTTGTTTACCTGATGGGAGTGGGTGATAATTAGAGATAGAAAGAGAAAGGAATCTCAGTAAAGCTATGATCCATGGCTTTGATTGACACTTCCATAATGCTCCAGACTCTCTCCACCTCATTCCATAATGCTGAAGATGATCACAATCTTTCCTTATTTGAAGCATGTTTTGTCAACAGGATCTTTTGGAAATGAAAGGAGTCCTAACCCTAAGTGACCCCATAACATCTTTTGATTTAGGAAGCTGAAGGTGAATGAGGATGTGTGTTTCTGATTGAGGCAGGGAGCCATGTGGCTGGTAGCATAGAGGAAGTGGAGGGACTGAGTGATGGTCTCAGAAAGAGTTTGTATTGGGGCTCTTCCCTGAAGGACCAACTGTCAGCAAACTTCTCTCATGAGAAGTTGTCAGTACTAAGCTAACACTAAAAATGATTCCAAAACCCATGCTGTCAGCTTTCAACTTGTTATTCTAAACAGGTTGGGGATAAGAATGAAGGGTGATCGCTGTATCACGATTAGAATCATTAAAAAAAAAAACATGTTAGACAAACAGAATCCATGCAGTGGCTGGAAGGTTCTCACTAGACCACAGCGCTTCATCTTTCAGCATCCTAGTAGAAAGAGCACTCCTGATTGGTGGGAGAAGATGTGCTGAGCACTGAAATAGTGCTGGGTGATATCTCCTTCATTCCTTCTAAATTCCAGTGGCTACAAAACCAGCCTGCAGACAACTCTCATATACTTGTATGTCTAGAGAAATATACACATCCATAAAGAAAAAAAAAAAAAAAAAAAGAAGTACACTATAGAGAGTAAAATAAGGTGCAGTATACAAAGGTCTGATTCACTAAGTCTGGGCCCATTAGCAAGCAGCCTCTCAGTGATTACTTAGCCTGAATGTGCAGAATAGAAGTTTAAGGACCAAATAGATAAAAAGTAAATACAGTATTCTTAATCTATTTTCTAAATATATCTCAAAATGTGTTACTACATGAATTAAAAAAAATTGTGGTGTGTTTTTTTTCCAAGGATAAGAAATTCTCATCTAAAATTTTAAGTGAACTTTGACATTAATTGATATATTCTTTTCCCCTTGAATTTATTATCTACCTCTTTTCAGTTCATTTAAGACTCAAAAAGCCAGGGCAAGTATGATGCTTTTGTTGTTCTGGATGTGGCCTGTTGTTGTTTTTGTTGCTGAACAAAAGAAAGTAAATAGCACTCTTCTGGTGACTTCATTATTGGAGTATCATATAAAGTAGGCAGAGGTTAAAGAGAGTATTAAAATTGTTCTGGCCAGAGATCTCAACTAGGAGGGAAGGCAGAATTGGGAGGGGAAAGACTTTTGTTTTGGATAAAGTAAACACAAGTTTGTTTTTTAAATCAAGTTTCACTGAGGGAAAAGGCAAACTTACTGAATGAGACTTTATTTTCATAGTTACTGTGATGGTGCAGGTGATAAAGTATACCTTAGAGTTCATAGAAAAATAGTTATTCTCCCAACCTCCTCTTGTTAAGATGCTATTAATCTTGATTATAAGTCAACTTGTGGTTTCTAACAATGGTTGAGTTTGCATATTCTGAATTCTTTGTCATATGCTTGAAGTTGACTAGTTCTTTTTATCACTCATATTGACAAAAGATAAGTTAAAGTCTACTTTTGCCAGTGTAACCTTGTTAAAATAGATGATAACAGCAGTCAGTTATATGAGATAAATACACTGAAATGTAGGTAAATGTCAGAATTAACAGATATAGATAATATACTTGACCATATTTATCTTAGTTATAATGAAAGAGACTTACAAGAACTTTCATGATAGTCCTTCCAAGTTGTTTATGAACTGCCCAAGTTTGTATTTCTTCTGTATAAGACTTTATACTGACTGAAATTATACAGATTTTTATATTCTGATCCAATTGTGTTTGAAACTATTTTTTTCCTTGATAATATATATGTATGTTTTCTAGATTTTTAAAGTTTTGTTATTGAAGACAATGAGATTTATGCCTAACATTAAGAATTATAGAATATTTTGGGAAATATTCATCAAGGAATAATTTTACATATGAAAAAGAGCTGTCCATACTTACCTGAAAATGTACTATTTTAAAGCACATAGGGTGTTGTGAAGATTTGCTGAAAGTTAAAACTTGCTAACAGTTAAAAATAGAAAATTGAAGCTCAAATGTCTGAATTAACAACTTAATAAGAAGCACAAATATTAACTTAATATAAATACATGTCCACGTTTTTTAAAAATTAAGTAAGGATTTATGCATGTCATGTTTTTAATTTGTATTTTCAAATTTTAAAATTGACACACAAAATCTCATGTGCAATTGTTTTAACCTCTGATTTGTGGAGTCATAATATGAGACTTTTTCACTTTATTTTATATTTGATTTTGACATACTTGAATTTTACCTTTAAAAAATCTTCACATTTCTGCGTTTTTAAATATACACTAAATTCAAAAGAATTTAACATATTTAAGTGTTTTTTTCTTATTTCAGGAAAGCACAACTTAACTATTTTACCCTAAGAAACTGAATTATTTTCAATTAATAGATAATTAATGAACATATTACTTATTTTTAAATTCACATTAATAAGTATTTTATAAAATTTCACAAATTTATAAGATTAAGATAATATATATCTATTAGTACAGTATTCTGTCATGAATAAAATGTTACTTGCATAAATAACCAGTGTAACTCAGGTTTCAGTGACATTGATTAATTATTAAGTCCTAAATTCAGAATTCGATACTGCCACTCATATTAAAGAGATTATCAAACTATGCAGTCCTTTCCATCTATCACCCATACATAAAATCTTGAAAAAAAGAAGCACATTTAAAGATTAAGACTGTTATTAATTTTGAACTTATTCATGAACTTTTAAATATATTCTACTTGGCCATTTTAAGTAAAAATATATAAATCTCCATTTAGAAATGTCTTATCCTGATTTCTATTGCAAATTGTATCATATCTATGATATAACTTTACTTTTATGAAACAAAGTAGCCCCAGGATTTCTGGATAAGTTATATGGTTTAATGACTATGAAAAAAGTTTATGTTCCATGTATTCTTATTATTTTTCTTTAAGTTTTTTCAATCCACTGCTGTGTAAGCAACTGCTGTTTGGATAGACCCATTAAGTTATAGTTTTTATTGCAATTGAGCCAAAAAGCTTGTTTTCCTTATTTATAGAGTTTAAAACAGCTATCCAGATATGCAATATATATTTAACATGGAATAAGTTATTTCTAATCACTATCACTTGTAATATAGAACTTGGGGTTTGCCCTTGGAATTTTGGAAGTTACTATTAATTTTCTTAATTCTGTTTGTTGATCAGCATTTTGGTTTCTCATATAATAGCATTACATTTATTTCACTGAATGGTAGTTTTGAGGTCACAGAGTGAGTCAATAGTATCATACAGATTTCCTGACATAATCCAAATTTTGGAATCCATAAGGATAAGTATTATAATTTGATTAAGAGATAGTATTGGTTAATCTATTTGTCAAAGGAATTTTACTTTACTATTTGCCTCCAGGTAAGGAAGAATAGTACCAGAGTTATAGAATAATTTGAATTTAAATTTGTTTTACTTCTTATCTTCAAATATATAAACATCACTAAGTTCTGTCTGATATAGGCCCCGTTTCTCCAATTTCAGTATAGGAACTAACAGATTTAGGAAGAGAAGAGTGTTATTAATTGGTTCTCAACATATTTGTAATTTAGTTCATTTGATTTTGTTGAGGTGCCTCAGTTGTGCACTATTATGGGCACCACAGGCGCTATATATTACATACTAAATATTATGTGCTAAGATTTATTCAGTGATGCTCCTGTTCATTTTGATTCTGTTGAAAATATATTTGATATGCTTGTAGGGTTTCTTGTCACTCAGGATATTTTCTTATGTATTAATTTTAGAAAGTAGGAAAATTGTTTTCCTTTGTGTATACAGGAAATCACAAATTTATTTAGGTAGGCCTTTGAAATATACTATATAGCTTTTTGTTTTAATTATCATTGTAGAATGTTATATTATTTATGCTTTTCAATCATACATAGTCTTTCCTAAAAAATGTAATTTAAAAGGTTTCTCCACTTACCCAAACTCAATTATGATTGGTAAAAGACTGATTGTTGATTGTTGTTAAAAAATTAATATTATTGGATAAACAGCCTCAAGGGAGTTTAGGAGAGATGGTGAATTATTAATGTGCTATCTTAATATATCTCCAAATTCCCCACTTTATGAACTTGTGCATAAATATCTTATTATATATTCTTCCAAGTTTCTTTCAAACTCTTAATTCAGTATTAAAAGTTATCTTGTGTCTCATTTTTCTGAACTTAATGTGCCATGCCATTTCTTCTTTGCTCTATTTGTTTTTTAGTGAAGTGAAATTTTACAGCATATGCATTTTTAGAACATGTTATTCAAGTTAAAGAAAATCTGAGACAGTTGGACTTTTATAATCATGACTCAAAAATGTAGGCAATATTTTAAAGAAGAATGTTGTTAATTAATACCCATGATTTCTACATACCTTTGATAGCTTATTAAATGTTTATTCTAGACAGCTGAAATTCAAATAGTGACATATTTTCTTTACTTGTTAGATCTGCACTGGTGTCTTCTTGGCTGTTGATGGGTATAATTATGTTTGCACTCAAAATACAGATGGGCAAAAGCTTCAAGGCCCATCTAATCCAGAGGTTTCAGAAGGTTTCAGAACTCTTCCCCAAACACAGCTTGGGGAAGAGTTCAGTATTTACAGTGTTTTACAATACTTGGGGTTAGATGCCATTGAAGGAATTATCCTTATAATTTACCACTATTCTACTCTGCTTTTTCTTGCTATATAGTTATTTAATTTTTTTATGTTCCCTTATCAACCAATGAGGAAACTTAAAGTTACTATTCCTGGCTTAAAATCAAAGTCAAAGTTTACCTATGAGAATATAGAAGTATTTTTAATTTTAAAAATATACTCTTCGTGTACCAACTTTCAAAACAGTAACGGTCTTCAAAAGTTTTCAGCATATTCACACTTTCCTTAACTGTTTACTATATATTAGTTGAACTCATTAACAGTATTCTCCAAATCAAATATCTAGAAATGCTAGCATAAGAAGAACCACTTAGAAATTTGAGGGTTATAGATTTTTTTTTTCATTTAAAATTGCAAATTAGGACTGGAGTACATGTCAGTGGTAGAGTGTATGTGCTTGGGATGTGCCAGGATCTGGATCCAATTCCCACCACCAAAAATAAATAAATAAACTAATAAATAACAAAATAAAAATAAAATTGCAGACCTTTGTATTCAAGCCGTTGGTGGTTGGGTATTTTCTTATTGTTTTTGTCTTTTTCAAGACTAATTCTAAATTTTTGAATATAATTTGAATTTATACTGAAACAAGTGTAGGTCACCAAAAGTATTTTAAAAATGCTTTATTAAAAGTATCATAGGTGGAAAAGTATTATGGGTAGCAGAAATCTTATTTTAAGGTAATGGTATAAATAATTATATCTGTGAGAATAATACAATATTGAAGTAATTTCTTCAGTGACCCTGTTGACTGTGAGAGTTCTTTTGAAGAAGATTTCTGTGTGTTAAGAATTTAAGTAATCCTCTGAGAAAAATAAATAGCAAGTATCCTCTGTGGTATACTGCAGCCAAAATTCATAAAATCATTTCTATTTATTACATTTTTATATTGCTAACTATTAAAAGTAAGATGTGTAATTTTGTTATTTTTAGTTTCTAAAACTTTTAGTCTGATATCGCTTGATGTGTTTTATTTTAAATTATCCATTGCATCTGAGAAAACCTTGCAATGTATAGTATATTTATGACAGTGTTTCCAGCTAGCAAGGATTCATTAATTTTTATAAATGTATTGTAATACACTTCCTAGCACAATGTAAGATAAAATGGGAGTAATAAATAATTAAGATTTAATCCTAGTTGTCAAAGTAAACAAAGTCCATTACCTGATGTACTACCCTGAACTCTTTCATAATGGTTTGGCACCACTGTAGGAAAGTTACATAATTTTCTCAATGAATGAAAATAGTTCTAATATACTAATAACTTATGATGGTATTCCTGTGTCCAAACTGAAAGGTAACTTTTTTGTTCTTAATAGCTTTAGAAAATTGGGCTAAGATGCGTCTGAGGGCTACTTTCATGTCTTAACTAGAATAGTAACTGTTTATTTCATCGAATACTAATCTAGGTACTGCTTTGAAGGTATTTGGAGGAGATGCAGCTAACCACTAGAATCAGGTGACTTTAACTTTAAAGACCATTACCCTCTATAATATGATTTGACCTCACACAAGCAGCTGAAAGTTCTTTCAACAATAACTTGAATTTCTTGAAGAAGAAATTTTTCCTGAAGACAACTGTCTCAACTCCTGAGTTTCCAACTTGCCTACTGCCTTTCATATTTCAAATTTACTAGGGCCTATAGTTACTGAGTTAATTCCTAAAAATAAATACACACATACACACACTATTGGTTCTGTTTATTTGGAAAACTCTGATACAGAGTATCAGTTCATAATACCATTTTTACATTAAGACAGCTAAATGATGGAAATATGAATCCTATTTGGACTTAATAGGAAAAGGTGAGTTGATGTTGATAACTATATAGATTTAAAGATGATGGAGCTTATTGTAAACATTTTCTGTTTTTCTTCATAATCACATTGAGAATTATTTGAAACATTTGTCTTGATTACAATCTATCTCTAATTCAATCTCACTTCCACAAAATTTGATGTTATACACTGCTATTTATGCAAAATCATAATTATTCTTATCAGTTCTACTTCAGTATGCATTAGTTGTACTTGAAGAAAGTTAGAATATCACTAAATGAGAGAAATATTTCAATACAATTTCAGAAGTGTACATTTTGGTATCCCAAATTTAAGAAAATGGGCTTTACATGAAGTTATGTAGAATAAAGAATTTACATTCTATGAACAGAATATTCTCATGAAAAACACAGAATTATGTAAATTTCCAGTAGCCAAAATTACCAGGACTGCAACTCTAATTGAACCTAATTAGTATGTTGCTATTTGTTGGAATGAGGTAAATTGTTCATCATGGGGAACCTTGCAACATCTCATGAAGAAGGCATGAAGAATAGTTTTACAGGATTTGGGATTTTGTGAGGTAATTATGTTTAAATCATTATTTCTGGATTTTGTACTATGATAAAGAAAGGCCACTTCTACTCTTGGTTTCTTAGTACGTTTTAAATAGAAGGCAAAAGGAACAGAGAGGATATAAAGTTGTAGGGTAGAAAATCTACTTTTGCTCATGTTGGCTGGTAGATGGGGATGTTGGGTAACAAAAACAATTGGTATCAAAAACAGATGTTATATTTTGTCTGTGATCAGTCATGATTGAGGCATAGTCTTTTTTGTCTCTATCACTATCATACAATGACCTCATTTGATGTTAGTGTACCCTGAAACTGTTCATGTGTAATAAGAGAACACCATTTCTTTTGTTTTCAGTACAGACAGTTATCAGCAGCTGCTCATTTCTCTCTCAGATATGTCCATGGAATGGGTGGCTGCTAATGGAAAGGACAGGCAAGTTACAGATGATCAGAGAACAGAGGTGATCAGAGGATAAGAGAATGGGGAATTTAGGGAAATGATATTCAAAGCTAGGGACTTAGGGATGAATGAGGTAGGCGAATGATTGAGAAGCATCAAGGTGGAACATGGAGGATGCATGCCCCTTATTACCACATTAATAGAAGATTTTGGAAAAATAAACACCTCCATCTCCTGAGACAGATACAGAGGAACCATGTTTCCAAGAGAAACAACTTTCAGTCGAAGCAAAAAGGTTAAGGAAAAAACTTAAAGCTGTGGAAATTGATTGATTATAGGCACTTATGAATTCAAGTGGACACAGACCAAAAGTTTTAGGTCATGTGGAAACAGAGAGTTATGTCAGAAAAGAGGATGTAACCTAGACATATGGGTATTAAAGTTTAGGAACTGAAGGATAATTTGGGAGTTCTGGGCTTCTTTGTGATCAACATCATTGAGGGTACAGAATATGATATGCCTGATTCTGATAAGCCTGTATCTTCACATGTTAGAGAACAGAGGAGATAAGTTCTCCTGTCTCTTGTAAGAGCATAGACCCCATTCATGAGAGTTGCACTCTCATGACCATTACCTTCTCAAGGCCCCTCTTCTAACACAGCACATTGTTAGGGGGTTAGAATTTTAGCATATGCATTTGGAAGACACAAACATGAAGTCCCATCACCCATCCATATCAGATTACATGTGTCCCTTAGTCAGGAAACATCTAAAGAATATTAATGTGGAGTAGTTAAATTTTGTCTGGAGAAAATTTAGAAATAAAGTGATTGTACTCTTGAGAGTTTCTAAGTACTTTAAATAGGTTATGGGAAGCAGGAAAATTTTGGATAATAAGTTACTCAGGAGACTAGTTGAAGAAAAGAAAGGCTGTAGTGGTCAGAATTTTCTTTTTCTAGTGCTGGTCAAGGACAGAATGGCAGGATCATGATATTTAGGGCTGGACACGTAGCTCCATGGTAGAGGGCTTGCCTAGTATGTCTGTAGTGTGTATGAAGTCCTGGATTCAATCCCCAGTATCACCAGCACATACACACACACACACATACACACACACACACAAAGATATAAATGATAAGTATTTCAAAACTTGATGCTGAGCAAATCTCTGCTTTTTGTTGAAGATAGTCAATGTATGGATGAAGTGATTTCACTAGAGAGTACTTTCACTACAGAATTGTGCTCTTGCATCCAACTTAGAATGTCTAAAGTACTTTCCCTTTTATTTACAAAATGATTGAAAATCCAAATACTCTATCACCAGATAGATCTGAACTCAAATCCTATCTCTACCTCTATATTAGTAAATAGTGAAGATCATTGCCTGTAATCCAAACCCAGAATAAAAATTATGTGTCTTAGTCTCACACACACACACACACACACACACACACACACATATATATATATATATATATTCATAAAAGAATTCTACAGTAAGATATATTAAGTGGTTTGATAATGTCAAGGCTAAAGATTCTCTGATTTTATTTGCGTTTTTCCTATAGTTACAGTGTGGTCACTATTTTAGTCATCACATCTACACTATTAAATGAGGAAAAAAAAAAAGGAATACGGAGGAAGGAAAAAAAGTGATGTTTGCTTTGCATGATTTCTTTCCAACAATATTGGCTTATATCTCTTTGTCCAGAACTGTTTTAGAAAACCATTCCTAAGTAGAATAAAATATTAAAATATGGTTTATTAAGCTAACACAATACTAATTTCAATAAGTCAATGTTAGGTTAGTAAGAAAAAGAGGGAATTAATTAGACAAGAGACATCTACCATGATTAGTCCCTAGCTTTAAGACCTTGGTAAGATTCACTTATTTCATTATCAGTTATGTTAACATTGAAAAAAATGCGATGATACCTATGTAGAAAACTAATTTGTAAACCCAGTGTGATAATAAATATGTATTGGATTGCACAATATTTGCCACAGAAGCGTGCAATAAGTTGTGGTAACTACTACAAGTATTTCTTGCTGTATCATTTATTTTCTTTAACTGGAATTTCTATCATTCAATTCAATATATCTGGACTTAACATAATTCTAACACCTTTAATATTGAACCATATTAGTGTTTTTTTTACTCAGTGTCTTAGTCTGCTTGTGCTGCTGTAACAAAATATCATTGATTGGGTGTCTTATGTAAATCGTGAAATTATTTCTCACAGACCCAAAGGTTGTAAGGTTCAAGGACAGGCTGCCAGCCAATCTGGTATCTGGTGAGGGCTTATTTCCTCACAGAAGGGCTTTTCTAACTTCAAATGGAAGTAAAGGGAAAAGGGATTTTCTTAGCCCTCCATTTCAAGGGCACTAATCTGCTCCTGAGGTTACACCATCTCCCATCTCCCCTCCTGATACCATCACATTGGCATTAAGGTTGCTACATGTGCATTCTGGGTGGTTGAAAACAATTTGTGCCATAGCACCCAGTTTACTCATGATACCCTTACTTATACTTATCTCAGTAATGTTATGAAGTCTCCTCCCTTAGGCTGGCCCCTAAATATTTTAGAAGATAAACAGATGAAAATCACAAGAAAACGTTCAGAACTAGTAATTTATTTGTCTTTCAGAACTCATAAAACTATAGGAAACTGAAACTTTAAGAAAGATTAGAATTTCTTTTAACTATCTATAATAATAAATCCTATGTGATTTCCTTGCAATGTTCTTTGACCACTGCAGTTCTGATATTACAAAAGTAATATTTACACTAGGGGGCAGCATAACATTTCTTGTTTCTCTCATATAGATAGGCAGAACAAATAACCATAGATAATAAATTTATCAAACATAGTTACCACAGTCTTATTTGTTAAAAGTCGCTCTAAAACTTCATTATCTAAAAAGTCAGTTTGGAAATGTGATGTTGGTTTGATGTGATTGCTACAAACTCAGTTCCTATACTTTACCAAGTAATCATTTTTGATCCTACTCTTCCTCATTCACATCATTCACTTGGGAAGTATGTGGACATGCTGGCATAGAGTTGGTAACTTATTACATCTTTGTAGTCTGTGATCTTGCTTGAAAAAGTATCAGTTTTCCCTATTGAGGTTGATGTTTCTAGGTTCTCAGTAGTAACTCCAGTCTACTAGTTTCATAACTCTTAATGCCAAATTTACTTTTCATTTTATAATTGATTTATAATTAAATTTGACATTTTTCATGAACACTATTAAACAAAATAAAGGTGAATTGTGATAACCATTATTTGTTGATAGAATAGCTAAAATATGAAATAAAGTTTATGTAAAATTTTGAAACTCATCCTATATTTTCTTGATTGCCACAAGTGATAACTATTGAAAAAATATTTGGTATTCAAATATCCAAGTTTTATTACTGTATAGTGATGTTTCTTCCATAACAATTGGCAATACATTTATTAGGGAAAAGGTCTAGGTTTTATAAAATAGCATAAACTGTTTTATTTGTATTACCAATTACTGGATATATTAATTCAACATAAAAGATGCGTTTCTATAAATTAGACTTAGAAAAGTTGCTATAAATGATACATGTTGTTTTTCAAAATCATATTAAGCTATTTTTCAGGTACACTGATCTTTTTAGAATTTCAGATGTATGAATTACATATTGCTGCTCTGGTGAGTTGTATTTAAGGCAGTCTATTCCCATTATTCTTCAGCAAAAGTTAGTGAAGTAAACAATAATAGTAAATCTAAGCAAATTGATTCTCTTTCTATTGTGCTTAGCATATTGTAAGCATAATTTCATGATGTAAGAGAAATTGAGGATATTTTCTTAAGATATCCAATCACTTTAATTAAAATATGCCCACGTTTAATTCACATATGCTATTGGATAAATACTTAGTTGCATTTCAGAATCCAAATATACTTACTATCTTAAATTATTATTAAAGTGAAAATATAATTCTAGCAACTATAAAAACCATAGTTTCAGGTCAGTGGAGAGACTCCTGATTTCTCTCAGTACCCTACATAAAATAAGGACAGTATCTATTTGTGGGCTCAAGGCAAAACAGATAGGCAAACATAGCAAAATCACTCATATTTTCTCTCTCTGCCTCTGCCACCCTCACTGTTCCCTGAATTTCTTCTCTCTCCACCTCTCTCTATATCACATAGTGGTAGAGGGTATTCCTTTCACCTTCAGCCTGAGTATATATTGTCAGAAAGTCCATAGCACCCTACTAGCTTTGTCCAAGGACCAGAAATCAAAACAATGATTTATGTATCCACCTGATATAGTATCAGAGATCTAAAAATAATAGTGGTCAGATTTGGGGGAATTATGAAGTAACTTAATAGCCAAAATTACACTGGAGGATCATAATCCTAGAAATTGAGAAAGAAAAAGAGTAGGAGGGAGAAAAGGAAGAGAGGGAAAGAAAAGAGAGGGAGAGAAGGAGAGAGGGAGAGAGTGTTATTAACTCTTCTTTTGCAATTAAGAAGATTTCAGCTAAGAAGGTATATAGACTTAAATAATTGCATTATGATACATACAAACTTACCTGAGTTAGTATCACTTTAAGCTGTTTTCCTGAATGCAGTTGCATTTCTTTTAACTTTTTAATTCTCAAAATTATTCAAATTTGTATGAAAAATTATACCATTACACTGTAGAATACAGAAACCTCCACAGTGACAGGAATATGCCAAAAATGATTCCCCATTCTCTAACCCAGCTGGAATTCTGCATTCTGTGAGGATTTGTAGATTTCACATGAGAATGCTATGAATGGTGACTTTAATATGATATCTGGTTATTTTTTTTCAACAACCTCAAGCCCTGTAGTAGGCAGTGAAGCAAGGAATGTAGTTTTCATTCTCCCTACCTTCTGGCATGTTTTAGCCATGTAATGGAAGAAGAGACATTCAAAGACAGGATGATGCTGATGCACAGTGTCAATGGGGATCACTCCAGGCAGATGCATTTCATCCTAGGAAGATGAAGCATAGTAAAGAGAGCACCACAGTGAGTGTCCAGTGGCTTCACAATAACTTCATCAGTAAGAGGTTCCTGGGGCTGAATAGTCACTGTTATTTCAGGCAATATCAATGGCCAAATTTTGCCCAAATATGGACGGTTCTGTTTCCCCAACAAACCTGGATCAACAAGATCACCTTTGAATCTGCCAGCAGCCTAATATTTTTCTAGTAAGTATTTTTTATGCTTCACTTAATAAGCTAATTTTGGAGAGAATTAGGATAACTATAGAATTTTTTTTTTCAAAATTTCTGGTTTTATGTAGAATTTTCACCGTGTTTCACTTCTTCCTTTGCTTCCTGCCATTTTCCTCTTTATTTTTTCTTTAATAAAAAGTATTAAAGCCTTTGGAACTAGAAAGAGCTAGGTTTAAATTTTGGCTTTCCAACCTGGATCAGTCATTTGACTTTAGTTTCTGTTCCTTTATCAATAACAGAACTTCAACTGATTTAATCCCTGGTGTATACTAAATTATCAAGCATTTTATTTAAATCATATACAATTACAACTGAAATGCTTTGAGCTGAGTAAGTTGGGTGAATAGGCTTGTTGTAAAGATTATTAAGGGAGGTGTCCATTTCAGTGTCTGGTACATAATCAATGCTATTGAAATTTTTATAAATATAGTTATCTTGAAAGGAGATTTGTCCTTCCTTCTTTCCAAAGCTAATGCATAAATGTGTGCTTGTCAAATAGAACATGAGATGCCAAAGAATAGGAAATAGGTGGTTAAGGGAGTCCAATAAAATTAAGGTCCTAGAGTTGATTGGAAAAGTTCAGCATATATATATATATATATATATATATATATATAATTTTCATATATAAATTTTTATAATATATAATATATATAAATCATATATATATTATATATATAGTGTAAGTAGATTCTTTTGTTTATTCTATGCTAAAATCCTATAGAGCACAGATTCAAACCTAGATAGATAATTATCCTATAGAGCACAGATTCAAACCTAGATAGATAATTATTACCTGAAGGTACAGAAAATGCATTTTAAAACTTACATCACAGACACTGAATCTTAATGTCTGTGGATGCAGTCCAGGAATTTAGCTTTGTAATAGTTCCCAGATGACTTTCACTTTTCTAGGATGAAATGCATCTGGCCGAATTTCAATGGACGTGTTCCAGAAGAATGTTTGGACATCACATATTTGTTTTTAGAATGAGAGATGAAGCCTTGTTCTCATGCTTTCTTAAGTTCTCTGCCCACCACTTCTTAACCCTCTACAACAGAACCTCAGAAAGCTAGAAAGGCCAGGTGCAGTGGCACATGCCTATAATCCCAGCAGCTTGGAGGCTGAGGCAGGAGGATCACAAGTTCACAGCCAGCCTCAGCAAAAGTGAAGCACTAAGCAACTCAGTGAGATCATGTCTCTAAATAAAATACAAAATAGGGCTGGGGATGTGGCTCAGTTGTCGAGTGCCCCTGAGTCATGCCCAATACCCCCACCAAAAACAGAGCTAGAAGTAATATATTTGTTTCATTGTTTTTTTAAAAAAAAAAAAGAAAAAGAAAAGGAAAGAAAGAAAAAATTGTTTAATTAGAACATAAAAGACATAATTTTAAAATTTCATATTCTAAATGTACAGAAGTGATAAAAATGTTAGACTGCACTTTGTAAAAAGAAAAAAATCTATTTGTAGTTTTAGCTTTCCAAAGAAAATTTAGTTAGCTTGTTCAAATTCATTTTCATCCATGCCTTGGAATGTATGAATTCATGTAGAAATTAGATAACATAATGCATTTCATGATTTTTAATAATTTTCAATATATGCCGTTTTGTAAAATCATTGTGTGGAATAAGAAAGCAAAAGATTGAAAGAATTAATTGAGATAAATATCAGGTAATCAAAATATGAATAGTTTTATGAATGTATAGTAATACATTAGGTACTTTGTGAAAAGTGTATCAAAGATTCAGCAATTGACATCCTGGATTTGTAAATAAAATGATGCATATTAATAATATTTTAAAAATCAAATGATTTCACATTTCAATTATCCTTTCCAATTTGAATAAAATTATTTTATTTTAAAAAAATTTTGATTGATACTCTAAAGTCAATGTTTGAATATAGGGACTCATTTCATCATTGTTTAGAATTTTTATGATTGCAATTCTAATAAGTTCTACATTAATAATTTTTTTGGTTGAGCCAGCTATTTGATGTACTTTTTAAATCTTTGAAATGGCTGTACTAATCTTATCTCAAGCTCGGGTTCAAACTATATTTTTGAGTCCTATAAATAAACCAATTAATATATATTTTTATTTATTTAGTATTTATTCTTCATTAAGTTTAGGCCTAAACATTTACTTAATTGTGTAATTTAATCATAATAGCTATTTAATTTTGTATTGTAACAATTGCTGTTTTACAAATAAGAAAACTTCGATTTTAGAAGTTATATCTTATAAATGTTTGTCTTTGTTATTAAATCTGTCTTGTGGACACTACAAAGAATACATATGAATATAAGATTTTAACATATACATGTCCATTTTTATTTAATTTTGTTTTGTTTTGTACACAAGTAACATCCTTCTAAACTAAAAAAATATGACTATATACAACTATAAATATTTAGAATTTAGAAATATATGTGCATACATATTTTATATAGAACATATATAAGAAATATGTATACATATATATTTATTAATAATTAAATATTTTCTTCAAATATCAGGATTTTATTTGTACACATTTTTTCTTTAATTTCTCCCTTTGTTTTCCTATTTTTATTACCAAATCTGGATACTGATTTAAAATTGCAATTTTTACTCATTTTTTAGCTTATCAAAATGTATTTACCAAATACATTTTCATGCTTCCATTTTTTTTCAATATTGAAAATTGAAGAGAAGCTAGTGAATTAGATTAAGTCAAGTACCAAATGGTATGTTGTATGGCCATTATATATCTCCATGTTATAGAATAACTAAATATTATTTAATAAAAGATGCTACACTTTCAGGGAAATTCAGGGGTTAAAAGGTTAAAAAGTTTTTAACTTTCAATTCATTTTGCCATTTTCTTTCAGCATTTTTTTTTCTTGGTGTTTGCAGTATTGTATTTACTATTTAGAGTCATAAATGTTTTCTTCCTAAAGGAGAGAATTATTTGTAAGCTGTTTATAGCTGTAAGTGCAACATCATTTTCTCGAATATATTATTGGGTTAGTCATTTGTAGGAATAAAATAAAAGAAACTGTTCATTTTCTAATCACTGAGCTTGGCAGCACACATTTATAGAAGGATGACTTTCAAATTGAGACAATTCATAATGTACAGGTTACCCTTCCATCTTTCTTAGAAGATTATTTTCAGGGAGAGTACCAGAAAGGTGACTGTCTCAAGCCTTTTCATATGGGTTTTTGGTAAGATGATGGTGCTTCTAAATTTATTTTCTCTTAATTGCTGCTTGTGCTGCAGAGGACAGGAATAGGGAATGAGAAGAGGGAGGAAGAAAGCACCTTGTGATGTGTGAACAGGGAGGAATCAGGAAGAAGCCTTTGAGCAGCCCTTTGACGAGATTTGTAAAGAGGATTCTTATCATCTCTGTCCTCATCCATCTTCTCTAAGACTAATTTAGCCATAGCAAAATCTTTAAGTGTGTTAGATATTTTTATTTTATTTTTAAAAAAACACGTTATAGACTTTTTTCTTGCTTTTACTTATATCTATGGTCTAGAATGTTCTTAGCTTGTAAAATAGGATCATTTTCCAGAGTTAAGGATCTTTATGCAAATAAAATATTGTAATAACTTTTGAGATAGAGAATGAAAGAAGTCAACATAGTTCATTGCAAAAGAGAAGGTAGAAACACTGCATGATAAAAAATAAAATTAATTGTAAATATCTTTAAAAATAGAAACTCAGAAGATAATATCGTCTCTCAATCATATACTTGTAAATTTACATTTTATATAAATATGTGTTCATAATACAAAAGGCTCGTGATTTTTAATCAGGCAGATATTGTTATAACCACCATCTTACTGACGAGGAACTGTGTTCAGTAAACTACTTCTTGGTTATGAAGTGCCATAAAGATTTTCTACTGAATTTGTCTTAGGTTATGTTCTCATCATAACTACAATAAGGGCAAGCTATTTATATTGATTTTATAAAAATAATAAAGCTGTGCATACTACCACTCTTCATAGAAGAATAAAATTGACAGTCAGAGGTCAGTCATACAATACAAATTTAATATATTATTTGAAAAACACAGTCTACATTCTACTCTTAAAAACAACTTATGATTAGATAGATGAATCACAAAAACATCTCAAATCATATACACATGTGTGTGTACATGTGTGTTTGTGTATATATATGTATTTTCCCAAGTAATAGGGGTGTAAGTTGAACCTTGAAGTATATAAAGCTTTTCAACAAATTTTATGTTAAAATTATATGGGATTATCAAATAATTAATAATGAATTATTCCATTAAATTTTAAATACAACCTATTAAAAAGAGTTTATCTGGAAAGATTTAAAAATTAGGGAGTAATCATGCTTAATGATAACTTGTTAAATATTTGTCTATAAATTCATCTAAACTGTTTTTTTCCAATTATTGCATTAAAATTCATTAACTTTCTTTTATACAAGTTATAAGAAATGAAGAGTATAATTGAGTTTCCTACATAGATATAAGTAAAATATATTGTTTAATTTTAAATAAATTAAACAGTATAATAACATGAACTGATAGTATCCCTTTCTCCTCTGCAGTTGCTTAATCATCAGGGTGTGCAATTACACATATCCTCTTTGCTTGAGTCTGTCGAAAGTCATGCTCAAGGAGAACATAATATTGCAATAAATGGAGAGACACAGGAAGAGAGAATTTAAGATAGGAGACAAAATAGTAAATGAAATGAGAGATAATAAATACTATGTAGAGAAGTGTTACAATTACTGATAGGATAAAAAGTATAGTATGATAATTATTTGATCTATTTCTTCAATTATAAACTTAACTTTCCTACAAATATCTTTATGATTTCAGTATCTATGAAGAATGTACACTGAGTTTTCAGTGGTAGTAGATGTTTATTAAGAACATAGAGGTTTTGTGCTTCACAATTGGGTTTTTGAATATTCAGTGGCATTTATTTATCTTTAATTTCTTATCATCAAGAATGATAGATTAAAAAAGAGACAGAAGTAATAAACAAATATAACAGATATTCTCTTCTGCCAATTTTGTAATTTCAGAAATCTAGAAAGAAAATACTGTGTACATGTAATATACATGTATAAAATACTACTATAGTCTGTCTCTCACACATCAAGTTCATCATATTAGGAAATCAATATGGTGTTAGAACCTTTAATCTGTTTTTCATTATTTGCATCTTTACATCGTACAAACACACAGGCAGTCTCTCTACCTGTGAAGTACACATTTCCCATACTATTAGTTTATAACTTTCTGATTACATTCTTTTACAATGTTGTTTGATTTATGATCATACATTGAGTCAAATTTGAACCTTCCAATAACTTTCCTATGTTCATATATGAACATACCACCAGTGAAATTCTACATTATGTACAACCAAAAGAATAGAACATAATTAGAATAAGTTATACTACATGTATGTATAATATCAAAATACACTCTACTGTCACGTATATCTTAAAAGAACAAATAAAAATTAAAAAAACAAATTCAAACTTTTCCATAAGCTAAGAACTGCAACAAAACTTGGCAAAATGGAGTCCAGTGAGAAAAATTATTTACACCAATAAGAACCTCCTCTTTTCAATGAAAATTAATGTACTATCATAAAATACATATATTATGCCAAATTAAAAATTCTTGCCTACTTCCTTCAATAGAAATTTACTCTGTTGAAACCAATTCAAATCTTTTATATTTGGGGAAATATTAAATTATTTATTTCAGGTCCTTTGTCAATTTTAATAATATGAATTAATTGCCAGTTTTAAGTGGATTTTATAAAACACAATGAAATAAAGTGTATAGCAACAAACAGAAACACTGAAAACAAAACAATTGATTTGTAGAGAACATGTGTGCATGTGTGTTTTTATGTACATGTGTGTGTGCTAAGGTCAATTAAGAGTGTCTCTTTAAATTACTCCTGGAGAGTCATTTAGGTAAATAAGCATAAAAAAATACTAAGGAAGATAAAGCAACTGGAACTGAGAAACATGAGAGTCATTTAGGTAAATAAGCATAAAAGAAAACTAAGGAAGATAAAGCAACTGGAACTGAGAAACAGATTTAAAAAAAGATCTTCAGTGAATGGAATGTCATTTGATTACTGCCTATATATAAACCAGAAAATAGCATTTTGAAGAAGAGGTGCTCATATTACAGAAAGTGTGGCATTGCACTGAAAAACGTGGAAATAGAATAATCCATCCCACCTATCAATGGCATTACTATGTAAGTAAGAAGTCGTATACATTAGGCCATAGAGAAATTTATTCTGTGTATTTGGTGGAAGTGAGCAACAGGTGTTTTGAACAACAATTACTTTGAAGTACACTTTTTCTTATTCCACTCTGGGAAGAGGTAAAGAAATGTTATCTTTGTTCTTTAATTAAAATCTTCAATAATAGTGAATACTTAAAAGTTTCATAGTCAAAATTCAAAATGTATTGAGAATTTAATATCTTTAAGATATTACATAATAAAATCCAAAATTTATTGGAAATAAATTTTATGAAAATGAAAAACTGACATGAAATAAAATGCTCATTTTGAGGTTTGCATGAAATAAAAACAAACTCTCCAATGTAAAATAAACAGAAATATTCCCTAACTATATATCTATAACATTTAGAGATAAGTGTTGTATGTAAGATGGATGGTTGACAGGATTTGGAAAAAATACAGAAATTATTGAAGGCTTCTTAATTATTTTGTGGAACTCTATTAAATTCATAAAAATATAAACAAGGAAAAGTCACTTTTTCATATTTCTCATTATGTTTATTCTAAGAATCATTTCTTTTATTGACTTAGAATCAGATTAATGGTTATCAAAATCATTCCAAGTGTGCATAATGACAAGTGCTGAATATTACAAAAATCACGTTTGTGAAAGATGACATCCATGCCAGCATTTAACACTGAAGGAAGTTCACTCACTACATTTAAAATGTGATTGTTACTTCACTGTTCATGGTCTTAAAAAAAGAACCACTTTTATAAACACACACACATATACATTCCACATGCAGTATATATAGCAAATATCAATATCAATATTATTAAGGTGTTTGAATAGATGCAAATCTTCCCTCAGTTTAAAACATTTTCACTAAACCTCAAAATTTTAATTAACAACCTGATTTTTAATGGGAAAGCACAGTCAAAATATACTTGTATAATAGTCTGAAGAAATTGGTATTTATTGAACACTGGTCATTTGGACTGACAAATCTTAGGAAAATCTGTCAAAGTCTTACAGCATGTTAAGCTTCCCTTTCATTGATTGACAAGGGTAGTTAGTATATTGCTGAGTCATTGATCCATTTGTAATTGCCAATATATTAAAGCTGAATTAGTATCCTTATTTGCAGATATTCTTTCATGTAATGTTCACTAAAAATACTGCTAATATGGTTGTACAATGCAAATATTCTTAATGTCAATGTGTTGTACACTTAAAATCATTAAAATGGCAATTTTTGTGTTATATATTTTACCACAATAACAAAAACAAAAATTAATATAGAAAACTACAGGTTACCTGTTCAAAATCTATCTAGCCTTCTGCAAATGTCTTTCATCTTACTTCAGTAAAAACATAATTTTAGGTATATAAATTCCAATGCTCCTGTAAATATGCACATGTGTGTCTGCATGTGAAGGATTCAGCGATTGTGTGTCATATTTTTTTTTTCCAGAGCAACAGTAATGATTATATTGTAGAAGATTCTGACTGAGTTTATGTGCCAACTTGGATCGCTTACAATCTGAAGAAAACACATTTTCATAAATTTGAATTATTCATAACACAGGTTCCAGGTTGTAGCTAAAAAACGGTGCTCCATCTGTAGTATTCTAACTTCCACAATAGTAGAGTAGATTTCTTTCTTTCTTTGAGGGATACTATTCTCTTTTCAACATAAACTTCTAAACACTTATTTCACACTTGTTTTAATAATGCAGATTTTTTTATGAAAACTAATTTCCATTCAGAATTGATTTCTGTGTAATTTTTGACATTTATATGCAAGACAAATAGCAGCATTAATAGTGATAATAAGTGATACCATATTACAGAATACATTTTGTAAATATACTGTTTTGGTGAGTGAGTGGCATGCAAACTGCACCTACATAATGAATTCCAATATTATGTTACTTCCATCAGTAAGTAATTATTCTGTCTCCTATTACTTGTATCCTATCCAAACAGGATTCTTTGATTACAACTAAAAGGCCTTCATGGTGTTACTGAAACAATTCAATATTTTATTCAAGAGCACTCCAATGTTAAAGTTTGGGGGGAGGAGACAGCAAAGGTAATAAATTTGTTTTAATTCCCTTTGTTAAACATCAATCCTAATACTAGAATATTTAAGGGATATAATTCTACATGTTGTATTAAAATTTATAAAATCTTCATCCATGAGCTTATAAAATCTTCATCCATGAGTTTATCAAAACTTTCATTTAAATTGTACAAAAGCTTACACAGTTTGTTATTGCTTTTCTACCTACATTTTCTCACAGTCATATTTGCTAAATTCACTTGAAAATTATAACCAACCTGAAAATTTAAAAATTATTATGTAATATTTTATATCCAGATTGATAAAGAGTAGAAATCATATGCATCTGGGATTATTATTGGTGTTTACTGCTATAATGGCAATATAGATGGACAACCCACATACTCCTTAACTGCCTGTATTCTTCATTCTTCAAGTCATAATGATGCTTTATGCAAAATAATCTAGAAAAATTAGTATTTTTCATTAAATGATGGGGAATGAAGTATAAATTTTAGTGACAGTTGTCAGCAGAATATATATGGATAGATATATCAGGTGGTTAAATAACTACCTGAAAGATGCAATTTTTTCTTCAAGAGATTTTTGTAAATCTCATTTCAAGCTATTTTGGTTTTGTAGTATGGGGGTAAATGGAATGAATTATTTATGCTATATTATATCATTTACTAGTTCTTCAGTGAATAGTGTTTTTTCATCAATTTATTATGAGCAATATTATTAGCATTGTACTACTTAAAATTTCCTAGAGATGAATTTAAGTGAATATTTTAAATAAACTTTATTATATTTAAAATTTAGTTCAAGTAAATATCAATAAAAAGTCTGAACTTTGAAAATTTCTTAATGTATAATAAATGGAGAGCAGAGTAGTTTTTCACTTTTCTTATAACATCCTAACCTTCATTGATTTGATTAAATTATGTTTTGAGAGCAGCCTGAGGAGTGTATTTCTAGAACTGTGGAGGGAGTTAACTTTGCTTATTTAATACATTTTAGTATTCCATCCTTTTTAAAAGCTCTTTTAAAGATTGTATAAAAACTATTGAGAGAATTCGTGTTTCTGAAAAATTTTAAGCTATTTTTGGCTATTTGTTACCTGAGAGAAATTAAAATACACACCTTATCTAAAATTTAATGAGCTTAGAAAATTTTTTTAGCCAGGTAGATATATACATTTTACCATATATTGGTATTGCTCTATCTGAATTACATAGAAATATACTATCTGTTAATGTTTAGAATATGTGCTCAATAAAAAAAAGATTGTGTTTATCTATTCATGCTATACTCTTAATAGATTTTTGTAATACCAAATCCATAAATTATATGGTGTTATATCTGAGAACACAGTCCCCAGCCCCTGTGTCTACTAGAGTGTTGTGTTTACAAGACACAACTGTATAATTAGCAATTAGTGCACATAGAAATATTTTTATAGAATCAAATTAGAATACCCAGAACTATTTTTCTTTTATTCTAAATGTCCATTGTTAGAAATGAACAGTTCATACCCCTATGCGCTCTCTAAATCTTCAAGTCTGAAAACAATAAACAATTTAAATTTAAAAAAATAAAAAGAAAGAAAGAAAGAAAGAAGTGAACAGTTGAAAGAAGTGAACAGTTTAGTTTCTTGAAAATTAAGGTGAATATCAGAAGAAAAAATATTCAATCCATGATGTTATGTGGTATATAAGATCAGGAAAGGAGAATTAACACCGATTAACAATAATTGCATACTACTTTACCATAGATAAAACTATAGTATCTCAGGTTTCTAAGTAAAAGTTATTCAATATCTAATTTAGATCCTACTACAGAGGATAAACGTATAGCTTTATTCTGAAGCAAAACATGCATTTTAAGATGTTACTTAATGCAGTCTAGTCTGGAATAGTGCCAATACCAGAGAAGGCTAAATAGGAAATTCATTAATTATGTTCTGTTTACCACTTTATTGTCATCTGTGATCATTATGATGATCTGTCTTGACTACATTCATTAGTACATAAAGTGAATCATAATACAATTGAGTTTAACCAGTATATCAAAATTTCGTATTTAGGCCTTTTTAAGAAAAAAAAAAATTGCCTTATTGTGACCTAGATGAAAATGAGTTTACATTTCATTTAATTATTTAGTTCTCTAAATAATTTGCTTCTGAAGAGCTCCAATGTTATTCAGAAACGTTTTTACTTGAGCACTTTGTCTTTTTCCTGAAAACTTTCATATCTATGATTCATTCTTTTCTTCTAACCAAACTGTATTATTTGACAAAGATCTTGCCTTGAAATAAAGTGCATCTACAGTTGCCTACACTGAATCTGTCTAATTATTATGAGCTTGGCATTTGTTAGGTATTATTAAGTTCATTAACAAATATATTATTCATTTGTGCATCCTGAATGTATAAAGTTAGGGGGAAATATTCTATTTAAATAGTTTACATAAACCACTGTGATTTCAAATTTTTCCATGATTGTTAAACATCCCTTAAATTGCATTGGTGTCTAAGAGAAATTAGGAGCAGGTTTGTTCTAAGAAGCTCTTAAAATTAGTGTCTCGTTTAGGTTAAGAATCCAAGTCTTGGAACTACCAGTTTTAGGATTCCTTATTCATTGAACTAATATGGTTGTAAAATGACCTTCAACTTTCTAGGAGAGTTTAGAGGGAATTAGTCAACAGAGGAAGGATAATCAGGTCACTTAATAGTTATTAAATACAGAATTTCTCATGTCTACCTGTCACAGGCTCTGAGAACAAAATAATGAACACAAATAGCCCCTACTCCTGCCTATCCTGTGGTATTTGGATCTGCTGAATCATTTTAATTGTTGAAAATAATTACCAAAGCAAACTTATAATTTCTGTTGTTATAAGAGCTCCAGAAAGGAAGATCTTTGGTATAAGATATTAGAATAGGATTCCTTATAGCAAGGAGATCATTAACTTCTGTTAAAGATATACTACATACAATAGCACAAGGATAAGTGGTAGTAAAGGTAGAATGAAGAATAGCTGGAAAATGGAAGGAATGAAGCATCATTGAAAATATCTGAGCAGGAAGAGAGCATGCTTTATCTGAGAAGGTGAAAAGAAAAAGTCTGTGTCATTGAAGCAAATAAAAACAGAGTCTTATTGAATCTGAAGCCCCCTCCTCCCATAGGTTAAGAGACACATAAACAAAATCACATACAAATATAATTTTACTTTTCCCTAACAATGTTTTTGATAAAGTCATTCCTCAGTTATTATGAGCATCAGAATGAAACAATTATTTTGGTGTCTTTAAAGCATCATTTTATTTGCAGAATGAAGAATACATGGCAGTTAAGGAGTATGTGGGTTGTCCATATAAATGTCTGTTATAGGGGTACACACCAATTATGAGGACAGTTTGAACTTGAATAGATACGTTTTAGAAGGTATAGAGATGGCAATGAATAGAGATGGTAATGAATGCCCTGGAATTCTGAGAGTCATCCTGATTAGGAGATAACTTGCACTGAAGTGTAAAGTATAAAGTGTGTCAAGGACTGTTTAGTGACACAGAAACCTTATGTTTTCTCTTCTGGGTGGCTGGGCTCTGTTCTCGAGAGCAAGCTGTCATGGTTTGGGCTAATTTTGGTTTAACCTTCATGGCTGCCTGGGATTAGGCTAATCTACTGTGCTTCCTGCATCTCTTGCTCTTGTGCTTTTTCAATACCTAGACATAGAATGGTTGGGTTGTATGTTATGTGCACATTCAGATTTATTATGTAGAAAATGTTTTCCAAAGAGATAATACTATTTTCTCTGTCAGTAGAAAGTGAAAGGGTCTGTCCTGTTACATACTAAATAATGTATTTAAAGTTTTGCTTATTTGATGCCTGTGATTGGAATCTTGTTAAGGCTATAATTTTCCTTTTTCCTATTTTCATTCTGTCATTTTTGACATTCACTTTTATTAAGTATTTAAGTTTTTCTAATTGGAAGAATGTTACAAAGATCTTTTGCTTGTTGGTGTTCTTCCTTGTTTTTTGCTACATTGAATAATATGTCTTATTCTTACTGATTCATAGACATTATTGAAAATTTTTATATTACCAATTGCTTTATTGTGTCCCTTCTCAAACAGTAGTTTAAAACATAATGTACCTGTATTTAGCAATAATTTTCCTGTATTCCTTATGGAATGCAGCAAAAGCAGTTCTGAGAGGGAAGTTCATAGCATTGATAAAGATCATCTGAAAAATACTACTTCAGGTTCAGGCCTATTGGTCAAATCAAATTTCCAAAATTGAAAGTCTAGGGAGGATTTCTTGCATCTTTCTTTCTTTATCTCTCTCTCGTTCGTTCTTTCTTTCTTTCTTTCTTTCTTTCTTTCTTTCTTTCTTTCTTTCTTTCTCTCTCTCTCTTTCTCTCTCTCTCTTTCTTTCTTTCTTTTCTTTCTTTTTTACTCCCCTCCTCCTCCTCCTCCTCCTCCTCCTCCTCCTCCTCCTCCTCCTCCTCCTCCTCCTCCTCCTCCTTCTGCATGTGAAGCAAGCACTCTACCAACTGAGCTATATCCTCAGCCTCTTGCCTTTTTAAAAGTTGAATATCACAATTTGGTAGTAAACTAGACAGATGAGAAAAATATGAGTGACTTCAGGATACCAAGATTTGTTAGAGGAGCAAATAAGAGAATATAGTTACATATATATGTACAATGGATACTTCAAAGTAAAACAAATTTTGAATTATATGTGGTATTAAAATGGAAACTTATTGATGTTAGTTAGTCAAAGATATAATATTAAAATCAATAAGTGTAGGATGATAATCTATCTATTGGTAACAAATGCATTAAATATTCTTAAATTGTTTGCTGAACAAAATATAAATTGGCTTTATTAAACATGCATGTTATTGTGGGCACAGAAGGAAAGACTATGAGAGAGTGTGCAGTGTAATAATTTGTTCTGGCTTACTGAATACTTATGATATCCCTATTATTATGACTGATAAGGACTGTTAAGGGTGGTCCTGGGAGATTTTCTACTTTTCCTAATCATTTAAACCTAGATAAGAACTTAGTTATAATTTTCACCCTCTATTCAGAAATTATACTGATGTCCAGAGAGAGGCTATGACTGTCCAAGTACATTAGTTAGTAAGTCTTAGGGTCAAGACACCTCCAGTCTCCTTTCAGATTATTTTAATAATGAGGAGGAAATCTACACTAAAAGCTCCCTTTGAGTTTTGACTAGAACTTCTTAATGCATAGCACTTTAACCTCTTATTTCCATTTAGTAGTGATATGTAGATATTTAAGAATGTCTATAGAATGCTTTATGTGTTTTGTCATTCTAAATTTTTAAAAGTGTTCCAAAATTCTTTCATTTAAAAAAAGAATTGCTTTTAAGTGCAATCCTACACAAAAGTGACATAAAAAGAAATTCTAAGGGCTATAAAAGCCCAAGGTTTAGTCTACTCATCTATCATTTATAGTGGAAGCTATGCAACTAATGATCCATTCGTCATCTTGAAATTCTATTTCCAATGAATGTATTGGGCTGCTAAGTGCCTGGAGATCCAGAGAACTGCAATAAAGCTATTACAATAAAATAAAATACTTTAAATTTGGAAAATGACAAAATGAACTTCAAATATCATAAGAACTGCTGAGTAGCTCAGAAATTCACTTTTAAACATATAATGCATTCACAATATCAGTCATTTTAAACAAAAATAAATTTAAAAAATATTTCAATGTTAAATATTGACTAAATTTGAGAGACACAATTTATGGTCTTCATCAGAGATCAGATTTAAGAACTATGTGATAAGAGTAAAGAAAATGTTTCAGTCTGTGAAAACATTCTAATAACTGTTGAAGTGAATAATACTGACATTTAGTATAACTGGATAATTTTTAAAATAGTTCTAAATTATAAACTATGGATTGTCTATACATTTTATAAAACATTAGCTGGTATTAAGCACCCCAAACTGACTGTATGCCTTGTATATTTCTAGGCTTTGAATTAAGTGTGTCTCTAGTCAGTGAAAACAAATTTTACCTTTTACAAAGGTAAAGCAAAGAATGGATAGAAAATCTGCACCTCCATTCACTCTCCAGTCCCCTAGTAAAAGCAAAAGCAATAATGGAAAAAAACAAACAAACAACAAAAAAAAAAACAAAAACAAAAACAGGAAGTTCATCCCAAAGCTTAACATAGCAGTTTGGAGTTACACATTATTGCATTAAATTTCTATTCCATGAGAGTTGTAAACTGCAAACTGTTATGCCTACTTCATTAATGTTATGCTAACTAATAAGACTACAAGTTATTCACAAAACATCTTTACCTATAATTGATGCTGAACATTTAGTTGGGCTCATTTAATGCTAAATTTGAGAGAATTTTCAGTATATTGGTCAAGAGCAATTGACAGTGCTGGTACTGACCAAATACTGTGGATACAGATAGCTTATAACCTACACTTGAAATACAGTTCATTTCAGGATTGAAGATAAAGATTTGTTCACTATTTTCAAGATGGATCACATGAAATGTTTGGGGGAAATCTCATTAGTAAATTGATCTTTAGTTTTAATCCATACATTTCTTGTTTTCCCATCCATGAAAATTGATAATTGATTTATGAAATACAAACCATCAAAAAATGTATTGCCTGCATTTAAATATAGGATGGGGCACTAAACTAGAACTCAACTTTTGCTAATCACTAAGAAAGGACACTTGATTTTGGAGAATGTCAATATAAATTATTTGGATTCAACAAAAAATTTACCATGAAAAGGGATAAAGTATACAAAGAACTAACATGTAGAAGCAGTAGAAGCAGGTGTATAAAGTAAAATAAAATATAAAGATGTAAAAACTAACTACTTGCCTTAAATAATCATGAAATATCAGACATAAAAACCTAATTTCCATTTTGGTGTTAGGAACTAGATACTATTAAAAATGTGTAGTAGAAGTAAATGAGAATACTGCTTTTTTTGGCAAGTAAATAAAGATGTATCTGTGAAATTTTTTGAATATTTAACATTGTAACTCAGAAATAATAGTTATAGAAATTGAGTAGTATGTTTCCACTGAGATATAAATACTGTATAATTGTCCACTTTCAATTAATGAGTTTAACTATTACTGTCAATTATCTTTTTGTTTACCTTTAATGACCACTTTGGCAGATTCTACTACATTTGGTAACTTTTAATTATTATTTTAAGTACCACTGGATTTTAATTGTCAATATAGTTTTCAAATTAAATTTTTATCATGCATTTCCCATTTAAGTCTCTGATGTCCGATTTTGTTAGGTATGAGAACAGGGAAAAGGAAAAGAGTCAGTGTCCCTTTCCTTATTTGGCCAGACATGTGGTCTTGTGGTCACATGTAAAAGGTTTTCAGTCTAACATTGACCACCAACATTTGCCTCTGGGTAGCAAATAGACTGATGTTGAAATTGAATTCTTAGATAATGCTTGATAGTTTTAATAGCTGATCCTATAATAAATCAGATAAAATTTTGTCTTTTTAACTCAACCTCAGTTTTACTGACCAGGATCTACAGAATATCTTGTTTCTGGAAGTCCTTTTCCCTATAGACAGATCTTTATGACAGGATTTCAGAAAGATGCTCCAAGTTGTGGTTATTACCATGGTGTTTGCTTCATAGACAGGAAGCTCATAGCCATTGCCACCAGTGAGCTTGTAAACTACATCAGTTCTATTTTCTTTCTGTCCAGCTTTATCTGTTAATACTTTCTGTTATCAAGGACATAGAAACATGTCCACTGTTTGAGCAAGAATCTCATCTGGGAATTGAATGCCAGTTTTTCCACATGGTAAATATCTCCAATCTTGATGTTTTGTCTGGGTTTCTCCTTCAAAGTAGATTGCTGCTGAAGTGCTAATTAAAAAAAAAAAAAAAAGAATTTCCCACCGGGCACAGGAAATACATTACCTTTTTTCCAGATATGAACCTCAACTAGACAATGAGAAAGGAGTAAGATTAATCTGGGTAATGAAATTAGTGGTCTTGAGAGGGGTTAAGTAGCCCTAAATGTTGGTTATTCTCTGGATTACAGGATTCTTATGTTACTTGTTTTACAGACAATACATTATATTTAATATCTTGATACAGTTCTTGCAATCTAACTTAAATATGTAATCACCATTGTGCTCAAAGCTACTAGTACAAATTTCTATGTTTTGGCATTTTTGTAAGAACAAAATAAGCAGTATAAAGTAAAAACAACTTGAATATTTAATGTTAGATTTACTCTGAAGCCGAATTTAGAAATTCCCCAACCCCTATTTGAATAAGCCCTTCCCAAGTCCTAGGATGGACCCCAACAATGTATTTATATGGCCATGTCCTTGTAAATATTTGGAAATATAAGATTTTTTGACTGCAATTAATTAAATATGTTTTCTTCACAGTTTTCACCAAATATAAGGAATATCTTAGCATATACAACACTTCTTGTACTCTATGGAGTCTGATGGTTCCAAACAGAACATGAACAATTATCATTGAGTTAAGTGGACTGAAGGAAAACACTGAAGTCAAAAATTTGATATTTTCAAGTTCCTGAATTTTTCAGTAAATCAGTTGATGTATCCTAAGAGTAGATTTCTTACAGAATTTTATAGCCCAATACAATGTAGCAATATGTCACCAATTCATTTTAGTTGTACTTTTCCATACCTTTACTTATGATTAATTTCATACAAAGAATTATCAACAATACCCAAGTTTAATTATGTTAGAAAGGTCTTAGAGAAAAACAAATCCTGAAATCTTCTTGTCAGCTGCCACCCTCAAATGTCCACATATCAATACCGGAAACTTGTGTATATATTACTTTAAATGGGAATATCAGCGTTTTGTGTATGTTTAATTTAATGATTTTCGGATGAGGAAATTATCCTAGGATATACAAATGGGTTTAATGTAATCACATAGGTCCTTAGAAGAAGAGTGGGGCAGAGGAGTCATAGGGAAAGGTGATGTGAGGAAAGAAGCAAAGGTATAGGGGTGTGGTGGGAATCCCCTAGGGCAAAGGTAGGGGAAGGTAGTGGAAGGGGCTGTGTTGTTGACTTTGAAAACAGAGGTGAAGAACACTGGAAGTCTTTAACAGCAGGAAACACAAAGAAATGGTTTCTCCAGAAGAGCTCTTAAAAAGAAGGCAGCGCTGCTAACACCTTGATTTAAACTAAATACAACCGGTTTTGGATTTCTGATTTCTATAACTGTGTTGTTGGTGGGTTTTTCTTTTTTCTTTTTAAAAAGTTTTTCTTAGTTGTAGGTGGACACACTACCTTTTACTTTATGAACTTATTTTCATGTGAAACCTAGGATCTTGTGCATGCTAAGCAAGTGCTCTTCCACTGAGCTACCACCCAAGCCCTGTGGTTTGTTTTAAGCCAACACATTTGTGATAATATATATCAATAACAATAGGAAACTAATAGGAACCTAAAAAAAAGCTTATTGTATTTGTCATCCTTAAATTTTCATTTAATATTGGTGTTCTTCATTGAAATCAATATCATTTAGTTTGAAACTTTGAACTAGCAATTTTGCGATCTCTCTCTTTATTAAGATGTATTTGCAACAAGATTTATAGAGGTTGTATCTTTCCTTGCATAGAAGACTGGTTAAATTTTCCATCCTTTTTTTTCTTTTAAAATGATTACAATATTATACTTTTAAAGCAGATATAATTCTTTTGGGAAATACTTTTTCAAAGGCGAAAGTCAGTGTAAATCACTCTCTTCTTTAATTGTATGTACCCATTGGGCAAATAATAAAGTACATTCAACAAAATAGGTATTTCACACAAGAAAATAGTTCCTTTCTATCTGAAATAACTACATATTGGTTTTTAACACCAGAAAGGATTTCCTATGGAAGTTTAACAATTAAGTCAAACCAGATGTTCCACTTCACGAATAAGGAGTTGCTTGGCAGTAACATTATAAACCTGTCTACTTGCTTTTATTTAGAAGTCATTAAGCACTACAGTAAAGTAACTAATTACTGCTGTTCAGGTACTATAATCACCTCGCATAGAGAGCCAGTATGGGAGATAATACAATAACAATGAATCTTATATTTATAGAGTGAAAGTATTATTAAAGAAGCAAATAAAATATATTCTCAACAATCTTACCCCTTATATTTTAGTAAATCTGAATTAGTTAATAGTGAGTGGAATAAAATGGGGTCTGGCTAATTTAAATAATTCAATATTTTATTCTTAATTGCTGAAGTATTATAATGGAATTTAATTTTTAAATATCTTATTATCTTTATCAAAACACCTTGAGTAAAATATGCAAATAGGTTACTTCATGTCACACACATAGTATACACTCATTGAGATCATTAATAAAAAATGACATGTTAACGGGATACCAAAAAACACTGTACATTCTCAGTTTTTATGCTTGGTCATAAATGAAAAAAAATATGTATAATGAAAGGAATGGTTTCTTTATCATCTCCTCCTCCTCCTCCTCCTCCTCCTCCTCCTCCTCCTCCTCCTCCTCCTCCTCCTCCTCCTCCTCCCACTTCTTTTTTGTTGTATTTTTGTACCAGAGATTGAATCCAGGTGGTTTAACTACTGAGACACATCCTCAACCCATTTAGATCTTTTATAGAAAAAGTGTCTAAGTTTCTTAGGACCTCACCAATTGCTAAGGCTGTTTTTGAACTGTGATCCTCCAGCCTCAGCCTCCCTACTGCTGGGATTAGGCGTGTGCCACTGCATCTGGTTAACACTGTGCTTCTTAAACTTCCCTGTAGTAAAAGCCACTGAAATACTTGAGTTCGTATTTGAAGCTATTTTACTTTCTTTATCCAATTTATAATTTTGAAAGGAAACTATTTCTTTATGGAAGAATCTATTCATACTTTGTGATCATGAATTGGACAATTTAATTATATTATCTTTTCTTCAGCTAAGTTATACTGTTCACTTTTGCAACTGGCTTTGGCAACATAAGAACGACAACGATTCAAGGAATTTGTGTGCAGCAGTCAATTTTTATTTAGAGGACAACTAGCAGGAGTGAAGGAGAAAGTTCTCTGTGACTAGGAAGCTGTCTTCCTAGGAGTGAAGGTATAGAGTCAGAGGCCTACATTGCCACTCTGAGATATCAGGAAATTTTCTTAGAGTTTACTACTGAATTATAATCATTTTGAAAAGCGTAAGAGTTTTTGTATGTGTTCTTCCTTCTCTTTTTAAAGTAGTGATTTTCTAAATAGAGGAAATTTAGTTATTTTTTTTCTAGGCTTCTGATCCATGAGATTAGGAAACTTGTATTACCAATGTTTATATAGTTTGATCAAGATCTAACAAACATTTGAGGACAGATTGAGAAATTGAGATGCTTTCTTCAATTTGAAATCTGGCTTTCTCCACTAAACCAGATTTTCCAATTTGCCTTGTATAACATATTTTCAAAAGCTGTCATGTATATGAAAGTATCAGAAAGCTAGGTATTGAGATATATTTATGATAAATGTAACTTTTCTCTGATTCCCAAGTAAGTGCTTGTAGAAGAGCAGAATAAAGATGAGTTCCAAAGGTGAAAGAGTGTTTCTCCAAACACGATGAAAACTGTAACTGAATTATCTTCCATTTCACCTCTTCTTTTATCTATTATTTATTCTAGATTATTTTCTGTATGCAGTGTATTCTATGATTCTAATTATGAAGACAATTATTAAGCTTATATATAGAGAAATATCATTATTTCCCAGACTGCATTATTTTCATTAGGTTTTTCCATTGGTGTTCTGTTATATGAGTTTAGGCCAGTGTACTGCCTTGTAAAACTTTATTATAAGACACATTCTGAGAAATGCTTGTTAGATGATTTTACCATTGTATGGACATCATAGAGTGTACTTACCCAAACCCCAATGATATAAGTCAATCACTCCACCTGGCGCTTTGATACACACAAGAGATATAGTAAACCAAATGTATGAGGCTACTTCTGGCATAACATGGAACACTGTTTTACAGAAAACTTGTTTTTATATATAGAATTACACTATAAAGCAATGATAAAGTATATTGTAATAAATACATAAACCATTAGCATATTCATTTGTTATCAATATCAAATATTATTATTGTATATAATTGTATGCTAATCTTTTATATGACAAACAGCATGGTAAGTTTATGTATACAAGCGTTACCACAAACACAAGCAAAGCATAGCATGAACTTATAATAGCTATAACAGCCTAGGCAACAGGAACTTTTCAGCTCTACTATTGCTAAAAGGATTGGACTTTCTGGAAAATTGAAGCAGCATGGGCTCACCCCCACCTTCAAACCCCAGTTCTTGAGCTCAAGTCATAAAAATTTAAGACATGTCACTCAGAGTAATATGCATGGGATTATTAGATGGGATAGGAAAGGAGGAAGGGGAACACTCTCAAGGGAGAGAATCTTCTCAGAAAGGAGAGAACAGTGTGCTTCTCCTGGCTTCCAATTTGATTGGGGGTCCTAGGAAAATTCCCAGAGTGTTTTACCCAGGTTCACCTATTGGCTTTTTACTGTCAACAGGATGATATCAGCCTTTCAAGTTCCCACTGCCATGGAAATTCTAGGTCACTTTGGCCCCTGATGACCAGGTCTAACTGAAATATATTCTTATGAATTTTATGGTTAAGAGGAATTAATCTTATGTCCCTTAGTTCTGGGATCTGGTCTGCGTATAAATCACCTGAGTCCCGCCTTCAGGGTAACTGTGTTACTTTAATTGGAATTATTTTAGGCTTGCATTTCTCGAGCAAATAACAGGCACTGAGAAATGTTACATATTCTGTTCACTTAAGTCAGTTAGGGATGCAGATAAATTATTTTTTAAATATTTTTGTAGTTGTAGATGGATAGATTGTCTTTATTTTATTTGTTTATTTTTATTTGGTTTTAATTATTTTTTAAAAAACAAAAACATGTGCGGTCAGGACAGTGAGCTAATTTTATAGAATTATCCTCTCAACTTCAGTTCCCATCACTCACACCTCTCTGTGCCCCATCATTATCATTTTATGGGACCACTGTCATATATGCCATCTGCTATAATGTCCTCATGTGGTGTTTGACGTATAATGATGTAGAGCCATTCTTATGTTTTCATATAGTCTTTTCACTATCATAACAATCTTCTGATTTATCTACCCATTATGGATATTACTTTTCAGAAATTATAATACTGCAGATCAGAATTACCATTCTCCTTAATAAACACTATTGCTATTTGACTTTAATTGCATTTTAAAATAATGTCTAGAATATTTTTAAACTGCTTCATAATGATGTAACAAAGTGATTTCAATAGTTTCTGAAACAATATCAGTTATTTAACCTACCAATTATTCAAGCATGTCTTGTTTTGTTATTAATCAGATTGGATGGAGTTCTAAATTAAGATCTAGTTTTAGAAGCATGGGCATTTTTTTTTTTTTTTTTTTGTTTAAGAGACCAATTTTCATCTACTGTAGGTGGTTCTTTTAGAACTCATTATAATTAGATAAAAGTGAGGAATGGATAATATATGAATTTTTCATGTTACATTTTACTTAATCTTAATAGGGTACCAGGTGATTTTTTTATTGATGATTTTTAGATATATAAAACATTAGGATGTATTTTGACATAATCACAAAAGCATGGAAAATAATTTGCTCTAATGTAGACCCCAGGACTTCCCCTTTGCTCCTCCCTTTTTCCCACCCCCTGCTCCCTTCTGTCTACTCTACTGACCTTTCTTAGTATTTTTAAAATTAGTGTCTTCTGTACATACTTGAGTTGGGATTCACTATTCTATATTCTTGTATGTACATACAAAAAGTTAGATCAGATTCATCCCACTGTTCTTCTGTTTTCCCATCCTCCTTCCCCCTCTTCAATCCCCTTCCTTCACTGATCCTTCTTCTATTTATGAGATCTCCATTCCTTTTTTTTCCCTTTCTCTACCCCAGCCCTCCTTATTTTGGATGTTTCCATATATCAGAGAAAACATCTGTCCTTTGACATTTTGGGCCTGGCTTATTTAATTTAGCATAATAATCTTCGATTCCATCCATTTATTGGCAAATGCCATAATTTCACTCTTCTTTATGGCTGAATAATACTCGACTGTATACATTCCACATATTCATTATTCATTCATCAGTTAAAAGGCTCCTAGGTTGGCTCTATAATTTGGCTATTGTGAATTGTGCTTCTATAAACACTGATGTGGCTGCATTACTGTAGTGTGCTAGTTTTAAATCTTTTGGGTATATACTAAGGTGTAGGATAGTTGGGTTGTATGGTGGTTCCATTCCTAGTTTTTTGAGCTAGGGATATAGCTCAGTTGGTAGAGTGCTTGCCTAGAATGCAGAGGCCTGAGTTCAGTCCTTAGTGCCACACACACACACATACACACACACATAAAGACATAATTTTCTTTTTGTTTTGGGGGTACTGGGGATTTGACTCAGGGGCACCCAACCACTGAACCACATCTCCAGGCCTGTTTTGTATTTTATTTAGAGACAGGGTGTCACTGAGTTGCTTAACACCTCGCTTCTGCTGAAGCTGGCTTTGAACTTACAATCTTCCTGCCTCAGCCTCCTGAGCTGCTGGGATTACAGGATGGCGTGAATTTTTTAATGAAGTGTTTTTCACAACCTTGCAACATAGTTTAGGCAGAAAGAAAGTCAGAACTAGAGTAAAAACTACCGTACTACTTTATAGTCTGTAGAGACAGAAACTTAGAAGAACATTTCTAATAAAGGTTGAATGATTATATTTAAGACTTTTCCATATTTGCTAAAAAAGATTGTTCCTGTTTAATGACTATTTAACATTTTATTATGGTATTCTTAATATAAAAAATGGGATCATATAGGGCTCTCATCTGAAATGACTTATGGCCAGGATCCTAATGTACTAGTAATTCTGTTCAGAGAAGAAATGGGAGCAGAGCAATAACTTTGATCAGATTTATGTTATGTCCATTTCTACACAGAATTAATGTCTTATAAAATACTCTGCAGGCATAATACAGCCTTCTATTTATAGAAGGGAGTATGTTGAATAGATTTTAGAATAATGGTGCTTAACAATAATTAAGCTATATAGTTTGAACTATTTTAATCTAAACTTATAAAATTCACATTCAGTTTTTTCTCTGGGCCACAGTATCCTGAGTCTGCAACAAAATTATAAAAGCAGAAATCAAACATTCTTATTTAATGCTCACACAGAAAAAATGAAGAACCCCTCTTCTATACTAATCCATGGTATTTCATTTTGAACACCTGGTAACTGGAGAATGGTGTCCTCCTTCTTTTCTACTTCCAGTGGTGGTCATTTGACTTCTCAGTCCATTAAGGTCCTGAGTGTTGTAGAGAACCTATCTTTTTATCTAGAATTGCCTCATGTAGAATTTGATGCTCCTCAATTTGCTATGTGCTAATTATTATCTCCCCTGCTGTCAAATGTTCTCTGATCATTTTTTTTGATACAATACTGTAGAACTTAAGGTTAAAGAGATTTTGACATTTTTAATTTTACTTATTTATTATATTCTCTCAACCCATACTTATAAATTTATTTGGGTATGATTAGCAAACAATTTGAATGACAAATTGTAGCTTCAAAAATCATCCCTATATACTTGGTATGGTGGTGCACACCTGTCATCCCAGCTACTTAGGAGGTTGAGGCAGAAACATCACAAAGTTGGAGGGCATCTTGGGCAATTTAGGGACACCCTGTCTAAAACTAATATATATATATATATATATATATATATATATATATATATATATATATATATATATATATATATATAAAGACTGGTGGTATAGGTCAGTGGTAGAGCACCCCTGGGTGCAATCCTTATTACTGGAAAAAATAATCATCTGTACTTGACAATGAGCAGATTTTATTGTGTGGCTTAAGCTTGCACAAAGGCTCATTGATGCTTTTATGACTCATTATTCCTGGACAAACTTCCAGAGGATTTAAAGTTGGGTCTCTTATTGTTAGAGACTATAATGGGCCACATGTGAAATATCTTAGATCTTTGGATACGTTTCTAATCATTTTATGGGTATTCTTTTAAGTTAATATGAACTTTAGGATTTGAAGTTTAAAAGAATTTCCCTGAAATTTTAGCTATATTTTCATACTGTTGAATACAGCAAACTATATAATAACATATATTTTATTAGCTCAATTAAATAGATAGTTAAATAACTTATATAATCTCATGGATTTCTATCATATATTGCCACTGAGTATGTTTTATCAAACTCATCTCCAATGCCTTCTTTCTCTTTTGCTCATTATGTGAAGAAAATAAATAATTGATGTTTGAATCATATAACAAGATAGATATTTCTATCTTTATCTCATCATTGAGGCTCAGCATCCACCATTCATATTCCTGGAGGCTACATGCTCATGTTCATCTTCCTTCACTCCTCTTCCTGAGTCCTTAATTCCAGCAAGGCCAATACAGAAAAAGCAGATCTAGTCACAGAAACCTCATTCTACCTCAAAGTTATGCATCACAGGTATTTTAATATGGATCTTCCTAGAATAGGAATCATAATACTAGCTTGAATGATCTGATAATAAAATAATTATTGTTTTTGTTTCAACATATATTTCTTTCCAATAAATGCTACCTATCAATAGGATATATGTTTTAGTCAGCTTCTTTTGTTGCTGTAACTTAAAGACAGGGCCAGAACAACTATAGAGTAGGAAAAGTTTCTATGAGGGATCACAGTTTCAGAGGTCTTAGTCTATAGAAGGCTGGCTCTATTTCTAGGTGCTCAAGACAAGGCTGAACATCTTGACAGAAGAGTATGCCAGAGGGAAGCAGCTCACATGAGGAACAGGAAGCAGAGGGAGAGTCTTCGCTTGCCAGATACAAATAGACATACCAAAGATACGCCCCAATTCTCACCTCCTCCAGCTACACTCTACCAGTTCAGTTAATCCCATTGATTGGGGTAAGGCTATAACCTAATCATTTCTCTTTCAAACCTTCTTGCATTTTCTCATGTATGAGCTTTCAGGGGATACCTCATATCCAAACCTTAACAATGTATCTTCATTATAATCAAGTGTTTGAATTTTAAAATTACTAATGAGCCAAAGGGAAGCTTCATGGTGCTGGTTGAAAGGTTCAAGTTACATAAAATAGGCTTTCAGGAAATCTTGGGGAAGATGAATAATCATTTTGTCTGACTTACTTAGGTCAGAAGATTTTTAATGTGAACATTTTTATGACCAAGTTCATTAGAAGATGAAGTACTTGAAGGGAAATGAATTGTGCACAATGACAGTTTGTCTTTTATAGTCTCCAAACAGTAAGACATGTAGATATGTTCATTGTGTTGAGTTGTATATTAAAAAATCTGGAGAGATTTTTATTTTCTGGAGAGAAAATGGTCTTAAATAGCATTCCTGCCTCTAGTGATTCCCAAATGAAACAACGTTCAACTGGGAACTCAAATTGAAAAGTATTCAATTTTTCACTTTTGTTATAAAAAAAATCCAAGCTTTATTATACAAATTGTAAGCTCTTTCACAATTTGGAAATTGCTTATTTCTTTAGCCCACTCTGCCCTCTCCCTCTCACACTCTTGCTTCATGCTTCTTAGTGGACAGACTACCTTCAGCCCATTTGTACCTATAACAATTGAATTTTTATGTGTTTTGTATAAATTTGCAAAATATAATACATTTTTAAGTGCATACTTGAGTAAATGCATTCTTGAGACTCTAGGATATGTTACTGCATTAAATGACTATCCCAGAGGCTCCAACCCTATCAGGCCCCAGAAGAAACCTCAAGGCTGGAGAAATTGATTCATTTACTTTTCAGATGAAACCTAACCCCAGAATTAAATGATGCTTTTGAAGGACAGAGCTTTGAACAATGTCTGTCAGCTCTGAGCCACATCATCGACACTCTGGGTATTTTTATCTTTCTTCCCATTTTTTCCCCTTCGTATGCATATGTTTATGTTCCTTCTTAGCAAAACAAATTTCCACAAGCTTTATTTCAATCTCTTTGTTAAGTATCATCTTTAACTAACCACATGTATCATGTTCTCTAGGAAGTCTTGAAGCTTTAAAAATACAGAGAATGAACAGCCCCTTGTCACCGAAATATGCTTTGGAAAAGTTTACTACTGTTATAAACATGCACTTTTAATTGTTCAGCTCCTTGATTCATTAATATTGATATTCTTGAAAGAGGGCAATTTGTCATTGGATTTCTAGTAACTATCACATTTTTCAAAAAGTGGCTTTTAAATAAACTAATGAAAAAGAAGAGGAGAGGAAATATTTTAAAACTAATAAGTAGTGAGAATTAAGATATTTTTAAAAATGCATCTCTATTCTGAGTGTTGAAGTTGTTGAATTTTTTTATCAACAAAAAAATTAGAAAAGATAACAGAGTACAACAAGATAACAGTATCAAGAGATCAAGATAACAGAGTACAACATACAAATTTAGCTGTGGTAATTTCATAGATCTGAACTCCAATATATATCAAAATACAAATGAATTAACCTTATTCTAGAAAAGAGATATTGTTAATATTTTTACCAAAAAGGAGAAGAAATGGTAGATTTTACTTCATATGACCTTACTAAAAACTTTTCCTTTTGCATAAAGTGCTTTGGTTTAGGGATTCCTTTTGTTTTTAAATCTGAAAAAGATATTTTTCAGATGACTTAAGAAGAATTCTATCATCATTTAACAAATAAATAATACAAATCAGTGCCACACAACTTCTTTCAGAAAATAAAGGAGGAAATGTTTTATTAAATGTTTTATTAAGTCAGTAATTCCTTGATGTAAAAAACAAACAAAGAAATAGACAAAAATATTACAAGAAAACTACAGACCAATGTCCCTTATTAGCACTGTTATGAAAATTTTTAATAAAATATAAACAATTGAACACATCAATAACTGAAAAAGATAACGCAATGACATTGTTGACTACTTTGGGTCATCACATGATTGATTTAACATCCAAAAATTACTTAATACTTCCTTTATAATAAGCAGATAGATAGGTTAGCACTAAATTCATTAATGATAATGGCTTTGAAATAGCTTGGGCTGTAGCTCGATGATAGAGTGCTACCCTAGCGTGCACAATAGGCACTGAGTTTGATCGTAACCACCACATAAAAATAGATAAATACAATAAAGGTAGTGTGTCCTTCTACAACAAAAAATATTTTTAAAAAATTACACTGAGCAAAAGTGTTTACAAATAGAAGTAAAAGATAAAAAGCACATCAGTGATTGCTTGGAGATGAAGATGAAATTGAATAGGAAGAGAAATAAATGAACTATATGAAATCAAGGAAATGTTTTACATCTTAATTATGGTGATGATTGAGTAGGTGTACAAATTTGTCAAAATGCCTAGAAATGTATGCTTAGAACAACTGTATTTTTTATATTAAATTAGACTTCAGAATGTTTAAAAAAGAAATTGCATTGTTTTTTCTACTATAGAAGAATATGTCCACTTATATATCATCCTATTTGATAAGCAAATTATTTCTGAAAGAACACATCCAAATGTTTCTTAAATATTAAAGATTTGTAATAGCATGTCTCATCTTACACAGTATTTTACAGCTTTCTAGAATTCAGTTGCAATATACAAAATAAATGAGGAGATGTTTTCTTCATCATAGAGATAAGTTATTTTCAATGGGTTTCCTACCTTTGATGAATATGTGGGATTAGAAATTACATATTCCCGTATTATGTAAAGTGGATCTCTTGTCTAATGGGTTTTTTTTGGAACATTGAGAGCAAAATCAAAATTCCTTCTTGCTGATTTTATAATTGGAGTGATTTCTCTTCTAATTCTTAATGTCTGTCTTCTCGATATATACATGTTTGTGCATGCACACTTACACTCTTAATGTGCTTCCCACTTCAATGACTAAGGATTTTCTTCCATTATAGAATGATTTAAAAAAATCTACAAACTGAAATGTCTGTAGGTACTATTGTTTTTCTGATACTAAGTTTAATTATATAATCCCACATTTGTGTTTTTTCTTACTGATGTTTTTATGGTATTAAAATGTTTTATTGAGTCCCCTAACTTCGTTACTAAGAGGGATGTTGTTTCTTTGTAGTTATTCCTAATGTGTTCTCAAGTGGCCATCATCCAACATCTTTGACTTTCATTCAAACCTTACCTCCATTTTCTTTTCTTTCCATTCAATGGATACTCTCTTATTTATTGAATTTTTGTACTTGCTTGGCTGTATAACTATTCTTTGTAACAAAAGGATGGTGCTTTATATTTGCTTTAAAACATCTTTTTAAAAGTGCAGCTTGCTTGTTGTTTTTTTTAGGTGAAAATGTTCTAAAACAAACTATAATAGTTTTCAAAAGTCATCACAGAATATAACAGAAAAAAGAACTGTAGAAGTAAGGTGTTATATTCACTTCTTTCCCACTCCATTCTATTTCTTTTTTCCCTCTTTCATCATTATCTTTTGTGAGCATATGGCAACCAGGTACTTGCCAAGCCAAGAGTCATTAGTGCCTCTGGCAATATATTAAATTCATCTTTAAAGTTTTGTTGCTGTTGTTGTGCCAAGGGTGGAAGAAGTTGAACACATACCTGAGACCACGCTTAATTCTTGTTCCTACATTCAAAGAAAGTTAGATTCTTTATAAGTTAAAGCCAAGATCCTTTAGAATGATGGCTTCCACATTTTCTTGATATGGTGGTGGGTGATGTCAAGATATAATATATAAGAAAATATATATTTCCTCATATGAAATTAACATAAACATAAAACAATTATAGTCTTGTTCATCTCCAGGTTTCACAATGAACACATTTTTGTAGAATAATTACTCTAAATGAAAGTTTGTGGACTCAGAAATTTACATTAGAAAATTACTTTAGTTATTTCGACAATTCATGGAGAATGGAATTCTGATTATAAAATGCCTTATTGTTTATTTTCTTTTGGTACTGAGCATTCACTTATTATGTTTAATTTATTTTCTTTCTCTAATGAAGATCAGCAAGTTGTAACACAATGAATAGAATGAAAAGTAGAAAATCCAGGTCCAACCTTTGTTTTGTCTCTTATTAGTTATAAGATCTTGGTCAAGTCATCTAAACATATGAAAACTCAGATTACTTTTCCCACATAAAACAATAAAAATATTTTCTAGTCTTCCCAGTCAGAGTGATTTGATGAAGCACATGAAATATATTCCTGATAAATTTATTTTGAAAAATTACACAAGACACAATTTAGTTGCTGCTAATTTTTTGATTTGAAATTCTTTTTATAGTATACTTGGGATAATTAACTTAGATGTAATGATATATTTACTGGGCATTTTAAATAAAATTATGTTGACAAATTTTTTGCCTTTCCCATAGTGAAAAATATAAAATCAATAATAATAATTTTATTGTTTTTTCCTCTAATCTTAATATTTCATATTGAGTAAATATTCATCTTGTAGACAGCAAAATAATTCCATAAGTTTTGTTATGTACATATTATATATGTATGTACATATTATATATGTATGTAAATATATACATGTATCTACATATAAGTTTGTATATGCATAGATAGATAAGAATTAAAAATAAATAATAATTTAAAAAGCCAGGAAAACAACACAGGGAAACTAAACACATCTCACTTTCAATATGTGTCCCCAGGGGTCAAAAATAGTTCATGCTAAATAACTCACAAAGCTAGTGTGATTCAAACACTATTTTACCATAAGGTTCTAAGACTACTAAATATCTTGAAGGTGTATCATATAAATTTATCTGTTTATTTTTATTGGATAATAAAATTTCCTTCCTTACCTTCTAAGAACAAACATTGAAGCAAATAGGCACAAATTTAACACTCAGAGTCAAGATTGTTTTAATCATTGGCAGAAAGAATCTACAAAGGGTAATAAAACTAAAATACAATTAAATATGTATTTATATATAATATTTAACATACATTTTATAATATATAAAATAACACCTGATAAATTTTATAAAGTTTAATCAAATGATAGTAAACAAATATATTATGTAATTAGTATTTATAATATATATAATACATACTAATGCAAAAGCAAAAGTGTATATTTTCATTTTTTATGTTTAAGCATTTTTTTCAAACCCATATTTCTTAATTGTAAATTAATTAATTGCAAAATGAAATATTAAAATACATAAAACTTCATCCTATTTATTAATAAAACAACTAAATATATGCATATATGTTTGACAGCTTCAAATTCTGTCTTTAAAAAAATTCTGCGTTAACATACTATGCCCTGTAATGACATCTTCATTTATTCTTACACAAATATTTAATATTTGCACCTAAGGTAGGAAAATGTGTTCCTTTTTAGCATGACATGTAAATGGAGTAATACTTCCTCTTATATTATTTGAAAGCTTTTAAGTGATGTGAAAACATAAAAAAATATGCAGGTGTCTCAAAGAGCTTTAAAACTTGACTTCTTAGTTTGCTTTCCATTTTTTATATTATCAAAAAGTACCATGGAAGAGAGAGGTGTCAGATACATGCTTTTTTTTTTTTTTTAAATATTCAAATCTCTGATGTTTAATATTGCACCACACTGGGGCAGCAGTCAGCAAGATTAGTTTTCTTAAATAAAAGTTTATCACAAGTACCTGGTGTTTGGCTTTAACTTAAAAGGTTAGTTATTAATAGGGCTGGGATTGTGGCTGAGTGGCAGAGTGCTTGCCTCGAATGTGTGAGACACTGGGTTCAATCCTCAGCACCATATAAAAATAACTAAATAAAAGTATTGTGTCCATCTACAACTAAAAACTGAAAAAGAGAGGCTAACAATCAATGTGTTTTACCTTTCTTCCTATATTTGACTTCAAAACCATTACTTATGTAAAATTTAAGTGTAAGATGCTAATACATAGCTCCTTCTGATTTATGAACACCCCATAAATAACATTCTTTAAATAATATAAATACATTAATATATCTCTTTCATATTTATTTTAAAATCAAAGTTGAAAGGCACTATGATGGTTTCTATAGTTTTATTTGTACTAATTTCTGCATTTTTTTTCTGTTAAAACAATGTCTACATGTCAGTATTTGATATTCTTTTCTTTTAAAATGAAACATTACTTCTGTTTTCAGTGAATGTATCAGCAATTATTTGGGACTCTAAAGAAAAGAATTTTTAAGGCAACATTCATTATATTAATACAATATGTTAACCCTAACTTTTTTTCTGTCCCATATAGATGTCTTGGCCTTTTATGCTAAAAGCAAAACTATCCATATAGGAAAAACATGGTTTTAGATATGATTTTCTTAAACACCATTGATACTTTTGACATAATTTTGTATTTTACATTGAAGACAGTTTGAAATCATTAATACTATAAATATCAACAGGACAAAAAGTTCTCTCTGGCATAGTATTAAGGATATGGTAACCAAATAAACCAGTGATTTATCAAGACAAACTGGCTGTTTCTTTTCCATAGATGGAGAAGCCAATTGCTTTTAAATATCTTTTTTTTTTTTTTTTTTGCTAAAGCTGTTTATGATTTAGAAAATAAAGATCTAGAGTGAAAGTAGTTGGGAAAATGTAAGCTGAATTAGAAAAATTCTTAGTCTATTAAGAGTATTGCAAATAAGTAGATGTTATGAGTTATCATAGTAAGACACTAAAATAATACTTGGAACATTTTAATTATTTAATTTATCAGAGATTGAGAATACAGGGTTTTGCTCAAATTTTATGATTGGTTAATTCTTAAGTCAGTTAAAATAAAGGATCTCTTAAGAGGGGTCTTTGTATTTCTCTGTTAAATTTTATGCTAACGCAGTATTTATCCAAGCACTTTTCTACCTGTTTTTGTTTAATCTATTTTCTGATCTGTTTCTGTAACTCTCTTTTTCTCTCATGTTTGAATATATCAGTACAATGGCAAATGAAATAATTTTGCTTGATTGGAATCTCAGTACTCAGGTGTTTTTATTTAATGATCTTTGAATTAAACTGAAAATTGAATATTCATATGCACACATTTCCTGAGCACTTAAATATGTACATTTTACTGAATACTACACAGTCATTGAGGATCAGCAAAAATAAAGTAGAAATAAATATAGCAGATTCCCTCAGCTTTTGCTAGAGCCATTGATTCAGATATCATCATTAGTATTTGACAGAAATGCAAAGAAAGGCAGACAAACAAAAAAGTGGGAAACATTTATAGTGAAAAAAAAAGGCAAGGTCTTGTGTTGTTGCTGGAGGTTGATGGTACGGGAAAGCTGGAGGCACATTAATGGTAAGAAGAGAACCGGACAAAATTTGTTTGGAGATTTTATTTGGCTTTTCATGCTTGGTCCTGAGTTGGAATGGGGAGAGGAAAAGGGAAATTTGACTGTCATGGACAAGTCCTGTCCATTCTGGGTCGATTATTGTCGAGATTGTGATTTGTTTTCCTCTGCTCTTCAATGCAGAGATTATGGTCTAAGTCTATTGCCATGTTTGATCTGGATATTATTCATTTGTATGTACAGTGTCATTGCTTTTCCTTGATCAATTCAAGGAAATCTATGTATACAGATTATTGCTGGTAGGCATTCAGTTGCCTCTATTGAAAAATATCATGAGAACTTTGTGATGAATTTCTTTTTGCATTCTCCTCATTATAATCATTTGAAAACAGCTGCAAAGAAGCATGTTGATTCTGGACAGAATGAAGTGAAGCAGAGTCACAATCGCTATGTCAAAACAAGAACAATTATCATCCCTGTAAAGCGCTTTGGAGTAGGAATCTAAATGGTCAAGAGAACAAATTTCACAGATTGTAAGGACCAATCCTAGTGTGACAGCTAACTTTATTCTCAAGGTGATCTACCTTGCCTATTTCATTTAGCTAAGTTCAACAAAGAAGTATTTGCAATGGCACAAATGCCATCACTAGCCAACAGGAAATCTAGAGCAATATGACTGTATATCTCTATTATTCCCCTAAGCTGAGAGTAAATCAGATTCTACCTGTGGCAAAGGTGGTACTATTAATAGCTTCTGTAAGAGTTAATGAAATATAGTTGGGGGGGGGTGGCATATGTCTATAATCTCAGCTACTTGGAGTCCTAGGCAGAATGATCACAAGTTCAAGGATAGCCTGGGCAACTTAGGGAGACCCCATCTCACAAAAGAAAACAAACGCACACCCAAAGAGTTAGTGTTATAATTCTTATAGATTTCCCTATTTATATGAGTCTCACATTTGGACCATTCCTCTGCTTGTATGCATAAACAAGTCACTTATTCTTCCAAGAACAGTAAAATCAAGAGTATCTCAATTTGGAGCTCATTTTTGCTTGACCAATTTCAATCTTACTAAATTGTAGTTCTGTGCACCTGTCTCAGAATGCTGTTGCTAAAGACCATGAAGTGTTACCCTGAGGAAAACAAGGTTAGATTGCCAAAGGAGTACAGGACAGGGGAATATGAAGATACAGAAAAAGAGAATGGTTCACAGCATGAGGTCTCATCCAAATCCTTAGAGTGGCTTGGTTATCTATCTGAATCTCTATTAATGTGTACCAGGTGGAAAGGTTTTGGCTCATGTCAGAAATTTTTTTGGATTTAGCATTATTTACGGGTCTGATTAGTATTCTAGAATTGGCTCTTTTTCTGGAAGAAAGTGTCCAATAAAGTCACATTTTGATTTATTCAATCTAATCTGTAGATGTAAGTTCAAGCAGATGCAATTCCCTCTGGTTTCATTTGATGAGAATGGAGTTTTCCAGAGGGTTTTGTTGTTGTTGTTGTTATTGTTGTATTTAATCACAGAAATCAGGCTTTGTATGGCATCAAGCAGGCAGCATGATTAAGGGCAGTTTTTACTATTTGTGACAGTCTAAGAATATCATTAGAGTAAGCATGTTTTGTCCTAATAGTTATCATAAAGAAGAACAAAAATAGAAAAAGAACCATGAAGGGTGGATAATAAGTGTTGGTTTGTGGAAAAATTGATGGTAAAATTTTCATAGATGAAAAGCAATTAAAAAAATCACACTAGGAATTAGATATATATTGCTATCCTACAAATAATTAAATATTTATTAGTTAATTATTTAGATTTCTGAACTTTAGTGGGTTCTTTTGTAATTAATTTTTCCTATATTAGTAGTATTTTTTTACCCATAAAGTGAAAGTTATGATGTCAAGATCAACAACTGTGGAATGTATTAAATATAATGGGGAAGGTAAAAATATATGCACAGCACACACAAATTATATTTATATACTTATTTTGGAACCTTAACAAACCTTGCAGGAGGCATATAATGTTACAATTCCATTTGCAAAGTAAAACATTTCCTATTTGATTTATAGAAGTAGTATCACACAGCTTGGAAGAATATTTTCTTATTTTGGGCCCTAAGATTACAAATATGTGAAAAATAAGGAAGAATTGTGGAATATTTAAAATACCTACCATCTCACAAAAGCAAACAAACACACCCAAAGAGCTTCATGATTACTTCTAGGATGATTCTGAGCAAGGGTGACTGACTTTAATTGAGAAGGAGTAGTGTTCCCACATCTACCAGGAATTTATAAGGTTGAACATCTATATTTATAGTTAGTTCATGTTGCGTGTTCAAGTTAAGGCACATATCACATTTGTTTTTATTTCTCAAAACATGCTTACCATTCTAAATTGAGACATTTCTCTCCATCTTGATCTTTGTTTTATTGATATAGGATGATGTCTTTTGTTCAGTGTCCCTTCAGTCTTCATTATTTATAGATGTCCTGGATGATCTATTGGGGGAAGGAATATAAATTTATTAGGGGTCTTGTTCTGCTTTTATAGATTCCTTTCAAAATATTCTGTCAAGTGGTGTAGCTGAGGTAAAGAAACAGATTCTCATTCGAATTTTCATTTTCTAATCAGATCTCTGATTTCAGGTTTTAGTTCATTTAAAAAATAAGATGAGAAGCTGACATTAAACATTGAGGCCTTTAATTTTTGAATGCCATTGAAAAGCATTTTTTAATCTACCCTGAAAATCTTCATAAGTTTCATGCTTTCTTTCCACATGTAATTGAATTTGATTCATTTGTTTTTTATTGTAAATGTTTAAGCCATTTCTGTTAATAGACTTTGCACCCCTCCCTCCCTTCTTTCCTTCATTCTTTCACTAGGAGGGAGTGATTCTGGAGACCCCTTTGAGGGTAACTTCATTTGGCTTTTTGTAATACAGGATTTACCACCTGAGATTTCTAACAATGTGTACCATTTCTAGGTCACACAGACCCAAATGAATTATATCTTTTGTGAAGAGACTTAGACCAAATAGGTAAAGAAAGTTTAGATTTTCTCTGTAAGAACTGACAATGGTTGGTTGAAATTAATGCTTGTGCACTTCATAAACTGGCTCACTAACCTGGCATCTAGCTCTGTTTAAGAACAAACCAGACAATATGTATTTCCTGGAAGTTGAAAAGTTAGAGTTAATGCTCTCTAAGGATTGAAACCTAAATTTCAGGTCAGGAAGAGAGGCAAGGTGAGGGTGAGGCAAGGAGAGGAAAGTGAGGAGAGGAGAATATAATTGTATTATGAGTGATCTACAGCAAAATTCATCTGAATGGACACCGGTCCTATAAGAACCTCAAACTAGTTTCTCTCTGAAAGCCCAGAGAGCAGGTGCAGAGGTTCTTTGCTTGAATTCTTAGACATTTCCTTATGAAAATCAGCACTTTCAGACTTCCATACAGCATGACACTTGGGGCTGGGGATGCAGGTTGTAGTAGGTGCTTGTGTGCCGCAGTCCGGCTGCAGCAAAATAACCGGGAGGTGACGAGGAACTTGTGTATATTGATACAGCAGGAGTGGGAGCCTTTTATTGTAGGACAGGAGGAGTATATATACATTCCACACAGATTATCTTAATTAACATAAACTAGATACAGCAGTTAACCAATAAGGAATCTCCACACTTAATGGCTCGCTGGCATTACTTCACAAACCACTCCACCTGGCAAAATGCCAGGTGCCATCTTGACTTGTTTATAGACTCTAACACTTGTGCAGCTTGAGTGAGTCCTTTGGTTCAATTCCGAGCACTCTCCCAAAACAAATGTACTCCAGATAGTATAACACAAACTATCCCAAAAGAATGAGATAAAGTAATGATCTGATAATACCAATACTGCTAAACACATAGGAACAGATAATCAGGTTCAAACTAAGAAACTATGGTTCCTTGGGGAGAGTATTTGGCTTTTGCTGGTTTCTCCTGAGTTGGAAACAAAGGAAAAACCTAAGGAAATTGGCAATCATTGATTCAGCCCTGCATATAGTGGGCTAATTGTTGCAGAACTGGAGGTATGGCTTGCTGGACTGGCTACTGCAGAGATTGCATTTAGAATTCTGTTGTCTTATAGGGTTTAGCCATTCTTCATTTGTATATGTTTTTCTCAGTACTAATACCAATAATAATAATACTATTTGACATTTATCAAACAACTACTATATGGTTGGAGACTTTATAAAATACATTATGATATAAATCTTATTGTAATATGAATCTTATTATTCTCAGTTTATTGAGATTTTAAATATATCCATCAAGGCATATATGTGTGTTTGTATATAAATTTCTGAAAGCAAAATTAAAAATTAGGAGGTGATATAATAACAAAACCCAGAAATGGCTGGCTGTAAGGTGTCTTCCTTGATAACCTGTGAAAAAAATATATTCTTTACATACATACAGCTTAACATTACCACCTTTTAGCATTTAATCATCATATTACATATAAATGTAGTTGGGCATAAAACTGAATGAATAGATAACACATAGAAAGTACATAAAGAAACACCTCCAGGTTACCAAGTGCTTAAATTAGTAATTTTCAGTTCTAATGTCATTCCAGGAACAGAAATGAGCAGGAGAAAATGTATTCACTTCAGAATCTTTAGAAATGAGTAGGTCAGTGAGGTATGATGTCATACACATGTAATCCCAGTGACTCAGGAGGCTGAGGCAGAAGAATAGCAAGTTCAAGCCCAGTTTCCACAACTTAGTGAGATCCCATCTCAAAATAAAAACAGGACTGAAAATGTCTGTTAGAAGCATAATGTTCTTGGGTTTGATCACCAGTACCACAAAAAGTAAAAACAAAAGTAAACGGGAGGGGTAAGGGTAAGGGTGGTTAGGTCAATTTCTTTGTTGACTTGTAAATTCAATTTGTTTAAGAAATTTTTTAATTCAGTCTACATTTAGTCTACATGTGGCAAATAGATAAATTATTTCCAAAGTCAGAGTCTGAATGTCCCTACTTGAAAACAGAATGTTAAACCAGGCATTCTTTATCTAATCTGTTCTATATGATTTCTGAAAGTTGTTTTTAAAGATATTGAGAAATGTTAGATAAAGATCTACCTATAATCAATCATACATTTGTCTTATTAAACTTTTTAGAAACAAAACAAGTCCACAGGTTCTTCTACTCTTTCAATATTTGATGAAAATTTTACAATGACTCTTTTCTCCTTTCCACCCCCATACTACAAACTTAGTGAACGGACTAAGTCCCAAACACAATTATTCTATTTTAAATAATCTTCTATTAATCTCTTACAACATGCCAAATGTCCTAGAAAGAACAACCAACCTACTTGTGTTCTCAAACACAAGTAAAAGATACAAACATAAAATGTGTAATACACAAGAATAATTGTTACACCTGAGCTGTCCAGAAAAAGCCTCTTGAGACACCTTGAATTCTTGTTAAAGAGTGGGTAAACAGAGGCGCCAGAATCTAGCAAGTTGTTAATAGATACTGAGTTTAAACTGATATCACCTTAGCATGATTTTTAGAGCTATCACTTTGACTACTCTATTTTGAGTAATATTTATGGTAGAATTTCTTCCACATGTATGCAAGGGATCCTGTGTCCTCTATTAAAAATCAGTTAAAACAAGTAAAAGCAGCTATTTAATTTTAAATGAAAGATGGAACAAAATTATTGTTTATTAACAAAATATACTTATTAGGTGTTCTAACTAATCATATTATGTTGAAACCATCGTTCAACCAGTATGTTTTAACTCTCTTCTGTAGTCCTGCATGTAATTTGAAATTACTTGAAAGATGAATGGATAAAGAAAAGGTGGTATATAAACACAATGAACTATTACTCAGCCTAAATAAGAATGAAATTATGGCATTTGCTAGAAAATGGATAGAGCTGGCAAATATCATGCTAAGCAAAATAAGCCAATCCCATAAAACCAAAGGCCAAATGTTTTCTCGGAAATGCATAGGCTAATTCACAATAAAGTAGTGGGAGGGCTAGGGAAGGATAGAGTTATTTGGATTAAGTAGAAGGGAGTGAAAGGAAGGAAGGGGATATGGAGGTAAGAAGGAAAATCGAATGAATCTGACATTATTACCTTGTGTACATATGTGACTACAAGACCAGTGTGATTCTACATCATGTACAACCAGAAGAATGATAAATTTTACTTCATTTATTTATACTGTATCAAAGTATATTCTACTGTCATGTATAACTAATTAGAAGAAATGAAAAATACAATAAAATTTTAAAAATATTAAAAAATTAACTCTGTTGTATACTTATTTTAAAAAAATACTAAAAATTTAGGAACTGAACCCATTTAATAATTCATTCTTGAGGTAGAACCCTGGAGAACTTTCAGTTAGATAATAAACCATTAGTTAACTCCTATGTTCTTCAAGCATTTTAATGAGGATATATTTGCTTAAATGTATGATTGTGGTACTTTTTTGAAATAATTCCGAAAATCTAGGGAATCTATCACTAAGTTGAATGTTTTGTTCTGTTGCTCTTCCAAAGCAGAAATAGTAACATCACCTGTTATGTGTTCTGAAAGGACATGTTGCTATATTCATTTTATACTTGACATAGAAGCTAAGGTTTTAAGATGGTGTGTTTGAAAATGTGATATGCAGTGTATGGCATTGCTTGGAATTATTAGAAACTATCAAAGCTTTGTTTCACTCTATGATGCATAATAAATTTCCCTTTTTGTTTGGCTATTCAAATTATATAAAGAGAATATTTAAATATCCACAGAAAGTATTCAGTCCTCAGGGTATATGTGTAGCCTTTTCTGCTTAGCATCTAGATTTCACTGTGAAACAAACATTAAAAATGCTTTTTTTAATGACAGTGTTTATCTATGATTGTTATCATTTTTAGAGCCAAATCATGATTACAGAATTATTCATTGCTTATTGTTATTGATTTTTAAAATTTATCAAATTCCAGTTGTAGGTCTGGATAACTTTCTGTACATCATTATTTCTTTTAATACACCAAATGATAAATTAGTGAAGCTCTTTTGTTATTTTTTTGTGACAAAAACCAAATATTGTCAAATATTTTCTCTTATGCTGTAGGTTGTCTCATCATTCTGTTGATATTTTTTTCTCTGATTTGTTAAAGCTTCTTAGTTTGATGTAATCCCACTTGTCTAATTTTGCTTTTATTTCCTGTGAAATAAATTATTTTGGTCATATGAAATTATATGGTCATATGAAAATAATTGCTTCTACCAATATTTTGAAGTGTTTTCCATGCTTCTTTCTAGTATTCTTGTAATTTTAAGTCTTACTTTTAGGCGTTGATCCAATTTGAATTGATTTTTGTAGAGTGGGAGGTAGAATCCAATTTAAATTTTCTATATGTGCATATTCAGTGTTCCATTTATTTAAGAAGCTATCTTTTCCCCAGAGTTTGTTTTTAATACCTTTCTTGACAATCATGACTCTAAGTGTGTTTATTTATTTATGGTATCTCTAATCTGTTCTATGGATCTGAGTATGCTTTTATGGCAGTATCATGCTGTTTTGGTGACTGTGATTCCGTAGTGCGTCTTTTTCCCCCCCAACTATTATTTTATTTATATCACATGGAAAAAGACAACCCGTCAGTTCCGCCTCATTTCAGAAAATGTTTCCAATCAACACCAGTTATGTGGTGACAAATGAGTAGGAATGGTGACATCTTCAGGTCAAGACTGACAAGGAAGAATGGCTTCTGGTGCTAGGGTTCATCTCCAACACATGGGCCAGAACAAGCCAGGCTAACCCTGAGTCTTTAATGCTGAGCTTAGATTTCGCATCTCTGAAGCCAGCAAATCAAGTGAAATCACTGAGTTTAAAAAAAAAAAAAAGTTTTAAAACAAAACCCAAATAAGTTTTAAAAACATGCTCTTGATATATTCTCCATTCAAAATTTACATAAAACACACTTTTTCAACTCTAATAGCCCAGATTTTTTTCTCCACATAGCCCACCATATAGCTGCAGAGACTCTTCAGCCTCAAGGTGTAAACACAGGAGGAAAAAACTAAAAGCAACTTCATAGTATTCTCTGTACACACTGCTGGTTGGAAAATACAAAGTTAAAAGGAAGGGAGGGAGGGAGGGAGGGAGGGAGGGAGGAAGGAAGGAAGGAAGGAAGGAAGGAAGGAAGGAAGGAAGGAAGGAAGGAAGGAAGGAAGGAAAGGTTCCAACTTAACATTCTCACAACCTCTGTTCTGCAGTTCACGAATCCGACTCTGATGCTAAGAAGACAGTGTGTGTAAGTAGATTTTTGTTTTCAGTGAAGGGAACCTGAGAACAGATGGATTTGTCTCTTTTTCTTCAAGAGTTATCAGATGGTACCTTCTCCTCAAAGCTCTCAATCTCTGGAACTAGAACTTGTTCCAGGATCACATGGCCTTTCTTATAATGCTGGCTGTCTTCAGTAGCAAACTCATAGATTCATCCGAGTTTGCTCTTGCAGTTTTTGCAGATCACATTACAAATCATGTGTCACCCATTGAGCCTGAAGGAATCTTGAACTTCACTGTACTGTAGGTTAACTACCTTGTTAAAAAGAAACATTCTACCCATTGGGCCTGTGAACCAAGTGAAGATGAGATCTGAGCTGTTAGTCAGGATTGTGTTACAGTTTGCACAAGAAAACAGAGAGGGTACCAACAATATGATCAAGGAAAATTCTGCCTATTTTGATTTCTAAAAACCCCTGAATTGTTGGTGAGATTTACGCTGCCAGCAGCTCTTTGCTCTTCAGCTGGGATGGAACTGTAGTATCTAATCTTGAAATCAGGTGTTGGAATTCCTCCAACTTTGTGCTCTTTTTGCTCCAGATTGATTTGGTATTTGGGATTCTTTACTTCCATGTGAATTTTAGGATTAAATTGAATAATGCCATGGTTATTTTGGTAAGGATTACATTGATTCTGTGAATTCCTTCAGGTAGGGTGGACATTTAAAAATATTAATTTTTCTGATTCATGAACATAGGAGGTCTTTCTGTTATTTTTATGTGTTTTCAATTTATTTTATCATTTTAGAGGCATTTGTAATTTTCATTGTAGATTTCTTTTGCTCTCTTGGTTACATTTATTCTAAGATATTCTATTATATTCATTATGATTCAATGACTTTTATTATTGATTTCTCAGAGAGTTTACTAGTAGTATAAAAAATTACTAATTTTTGTGTACTGATTTGTGTCCTGAAGCTTTACTGAATTAATTTACTGAAAATAAAACAATGGAGAAAATATGTTCCATGCAAATGGAGACTTCAAGGAAGTAAGGATAGCTAGACTTATATCAGACAAAATGAACTTCAAGATAAGACAAAGTTTACTATATATTACTCCAGGAATCAATTCAATAAGAAGATATAATTATTAATATTGTTCTCATATACTGAAAACTTATATGGGAATAATATCAGAGAACCCAATGTTATAAAGAAAATGCTATTAAATCTACAGTAAATGATAGGCTGAAATATAGTAATAGTGACCTACTTCAGTACCCAACTTTCATCAATGAACACATAATCCAGACCAAAAAAAAATAACAAATGTCAGAGTTAAACTATACTACAGATCAAATGAACTTCATATGCATTTTATAGAACATTTCATCGATGTAGAATATACATACATTCTTTTCTTCAACATATAGACTCTCTTCAATAGACCATCTACTGGACCATAAAACAAGTGTGAACAGATGAAAAATTAACCACATATTGTATGTTTTCTGACCAAATTGGAACAAAATTAGAAATTGAAACAGGAAGTAGAGACAAAAATATTTTATATATTATACAAATACAGGGAGACTGTATAACCCACTTTTGAAAGTAAATGGATTATTGCAGAAATCAAAAAAAGAAACTTAAAAAAAAATCCAGCAATTGAAAATGGAAGACCATAATATGAAAACTTAAGGATACAGAAAAAAAACTGCCCTAGGAGGTAAATTCAAAGCAATACGTACTCACATTTAAAAAAAGGAAAGATTTTTAAACAAGTAACAATGATACAACTGAAGGGCCTAGAAAATCATGAACCAACCAAACTCCAAATTAGTAGAAGGAAAGAAATAATGATGATTAGAGCAAAAATAAATAAAGTAGAAATAAATAAAGTAGAATTGGCATTCTGAAAAAATGAAAAATTATCAAAAGAGTCTAGCTGGTCTATTAGGGAAAAAGGAGAGAAGATATAATTAAATGGAATCAGACATGAAAAATACATTATAACTAATGTCACAAAATCAAATATCTCAAAGGATATTTGAAGGCTAATTTGGACAACTATACCCTAACAAATTAGAAAATGTAGAAGAAATGGATAAAATAGATGCAATATAACCTATTAAAACTAAACCCTGAGTACATAACATGTCTGAATAGACCAATAAACAAGCAATAAGTTTGTTGGATCAGTAACAACAATAACAACAACAAAAGGCTCCCAGCAAAAGAGAGACTCAGGACTAATGCCCCCACTGCTGAATTTTACCAAGCTTTTCAAGAAGACATACATGGCAATTCTTGAACTATACCAAAGAATTAAGGGAAGGAACACTTCCAAATTCATTCTGTGAAACCAACATTACTTTGATATCACCACTAGGGAAGGACAACATGAAAGAAAGAAAAAAGAAAGAAAGAAAAGAAAGACAATCACGGGCCAATACCTGTGATGAACATAAATGTAAATGTTCTTAATAAAATATTAATAATCTACATTTAAAAATATATTAAGAAGATCGCACAGCATAATCAACTTGGTTACATTCCAGGAATGCAAGTTGGTTCAATATATGCAAATCAATACATGCAATTCATCACATAAAAATAATTAAGAATAAAAGTCAGATGATCATCTCCATAGATGCAGAAAAGTGACATAACTCACTGCATATTTCTGCTAAAACAATGATGAAAAAGGGATGCAAAAAACTTATCTCAATATAATAAAGCCATATGACAAACCAAGCCAATAATCATACTGAATGAGGAATGCTTAAAGAATTTTCCTTAAAATAAAAAACAAGACCAGAATATCCACTCACCATTCTTATTTAATATAATTCTTGAAATTTTATCCAGAGAAATTAGTCATGAGAAAGAAATTAAAGGTATACAAGTAAAAGAAATTGAAGGTATACAAGTAAAAAAGAGGAGTCAAATTATCTATGTTTGCAAATGATATGTTTCTGTACTTAGAAGACCCATGAAACTCTACCAGAAAAGTAGCAGCATAGGAAATCAACATACAGAAGTGAATAACTTTTCTGTAAACTAGTACCAAATCCACCGGGGGGTGGGGGGGAACATACATGGGAAAACATTTAATTCATAATCATTTCAATTCATTTTTAATATTATAACATTTAAAAACATTATGACAACTATTTAGAATGATATGCATAGAAAATTTGTCTAGTATATATTTTATTCATTTCCTCAAGTTTTATTTTGAAAAGCTTTGAAGTTACCAATAAAGTTACACAACTAATACAAGAGACTTTCACATACCTTAACGTAAATCATCCAGTCATTAATATTTTCCTACCTTTGTTCAAATTCTCTCTCTCTCTCTCTCTCTCTCTCTCTCTCTCTCTCTCTCTCTCTCTCTCAGATAGAGAGGATTTGAACAAAGGTAGAAAAATATTAATGAATATATATTATATATTATAAAATATATATATTATATATGTATAATCTATATGTGTTTATGGGCAGAACCATTTGAAGAAAACTTCATATACTTCATTCTTATTTATTTATTTATTTATTTATTTATTTATTTATTTATTTATTTTTGGCACTGGGGATTGAACTCAGGAGCACTCAACCACTGAGTCACTGAGTCACATCCCCGGCCCTATTTTTAATTTTATTTAGAGACAGGGTCTCACTGGATTGCTTAGAACCTCACTTTTGCTGAGGCTGGCTTTGAACTTGTGATCTTCCTGTCTCAGCCTCCACAGCTGAGATTACACAGAGATTACAGGCTTCTTCCACTGCACCCGGCTCATCCTTAAATATTATAATATCTATCTCAAAAATTGTGATCATTCAGAGAAGTAACTGTAAATGAACACATTGTAAGTATTTAACATTGATGTAGTATTTGTTCTAATATACCATCTTTATGTATCATCTGAGTATGTAATTATGATCTATTATCTACCTATATCTCAATGGTTCCAAATTGTTCTTTTTTTGTGCTTTCCTTCCCTTTGTTTTGTTTGATATTGATTTCAATAACAAGTTACATTTTTTTAATATTTATTTTTTAGTTGTAATTGGACACAATACCTTTATTTATTCATTTATTTTACTGCTGAGCCACAACCCTAGCCCAAAAGATCACATTTTGTGTTCAGGGTTTTTTTTTTGTGTGTGTGTGTGCTGTTTATTCTCAAAACATTTTCAGATCCTGAATAAGATTGTAGGTATTTTTTAGATTTAATGTGTTTCCTTTCTTCTTTTGATACCAACCATTGGTAATGTATTTATCACATGAGTCTCAAGACTCTGGTTGGAGGCTATTCTTAAAATGGTGAAGGTTACTCAAATAGATTAAAATACTGATACACTTTATTAGATACGTTTATTAAAATAGATGTCAAAAAATAGGATATTGATAAAATGAGGTTCAAAATAAGTATATTTGTAAGGACAAGGCATTCAGTCCAATTGTTTTCAGGAAAAAGTACCTGAATCCTGAGAATGTAGGGATACATTCCATCTTTATTAGTCTGCCTACACTTCTTTACCTATATATGTCTTTATTTTCACTTCACCTCTTTGTAGTATAGCCTCCCAGCTCTTTTCTAATGAAAACAGGAACAAATCATCTTTCATGAGTTCAGCCTGCAACATCTTTTAAACTAAATAGTAACAGTTGCCCATATTCAATGTTATTTTTGATGCTACAACCTAGGTGAGGCACATATAAGGAATCTTTTAATACCAGGTAAAGTTAGGGATTGCTGTCTGCCTTATGTCCTCCAACGTCTTGTCATGATGACTTCTACCACGCAGTAGACACAACACAGTGATGGCTGTTTTCATTCATTGCATATCATAATTGAACCGGTAGAAAACAAAGCATCAGAATGTTGTTTTTGAAAACGAAAATAATGAATGAAATGAATGAAACTCAGACATTAGGTAAGGAAAATTACTGTTTATCTTCTGGCTTGAATCTGTTTTTTTTTAATGAACTCTCAAAACCCCAAGCTTTTCTTTGAATCTTTCTCAGATCTTAGTGGAAAAAGAGAATATATATGTATATATGTATTTATGTACATATACGTACGTAATATATGAATATATATATTAAAAGTATACATATGTGTATATATTCATATAGAGATGTACAATTAATACTTCACATGTATTGAATATAAAATATGACTTGTTAACTGGAAACTACATTGAGTTTGAATGAAGATCAGTGATTAAGGCACAACTCCAAGGGTATTTTGATGCATGAATTTCTTTGTCAGGTGGCAAATGCATAGATGTTACCACTCCTTTGTTCTCTGCCTTAGATAGACATCACACACTGTAAAATGGAGATGAAAGGGTGTTTTATCTGGAAGGCATTTATCTCAGTATCCTTCACTGCTTAATTCAACAATCTTCAAAATACAGAAAATACATATGGAACTAGAGAATGTGTAAGACAATGCCAAGAAAACTTTTTCCAGAAGATTTAGAAATAGCTATAGAGGTCACAAAGCAGTTTGACAAATTTGAAGATATATTTTGTCTCAAGGAACATATTTAAAGATCTTTGTGTAGGGCATGTTTTATTTCTCTTGTCTACCTCATTTTTGAGGATGTTCATTTAGGTTTGAAAAAATGCTAATGAAATACATCAGAGATGAATAACAATATTTCTATCAGTGTTTGAATTTTTAAAATATTCAATGATTCATAAAGCCTAAGTAAATTAACTAAAATACAAGCAAATTGACACAGTTACATGGCAAGTGAATCTAAATACTATTTCTATTTCTAAATGTAATTTTAAAAAATTATTTTTTAGTTGTATCGGGATATAATACCTTCAATATTTATTTATTTATTTTTATGTGGTGCTGAGGATTGAACCCAGGGCCTCACAAATGGTTGGTGAGCACTCTACCACTGAGCCACAACCTCAGCCCTCTAAATATAAATTTACATAACAATTCTGATCTGAAATTGTTTGGAAGATTGATAAACTTATTCTCAATCCATTACTCATACTTTTAATCCTCTAATATTCCATTATATTGACTGATTTTAAATAACAAACTTACTTTCAGCACAAAGAAAATTATCTAAAATATTTCTTTTTTATTATTTTGCATAAATAACATTAAATGTTCAGTTTATTTTCATTTTATGCTTGCTGCTTTTATGTAATATTTTATGATCACAAAGCTTACTATGAGGAAACTATAATGCATAGGAATCTACCTCTTGTGTGGAATATGATACCTCTGTACTTCCATCTCAAGTTTCTTTGAAGAAAAAGAAATTCACTCTCTTGACCTAAACAGCTCACCAATAGAAAGAACTCAAAGATGGATTTGGGGATATTGACTTGAGTTACTATATTAGTTTTCTCTTACTGTACACCAATACATTTGGCAACTTGAAATGATTCACATTTATTACACAATTTCCATAGTTCTACATTCTGATGCTGCATGGCTATATTCTCTCTTCTGTGTCTCACAGAACCAGAGTCAATCAGAAGTGCTCATATCTTAGCTGGAGAATTTGAGATTGAAAAATCTGCTTGCAAGCATTTTCAAGTTGTTCACTGATTTAGATTCTTTGAGTCAGTAGGATTGAGATCCTTATTTCCTTTTGACAGTGCTCCAGGGGCCACTCTCTGCTCTGAGAGCTAACTTGTATTCTTGTATTTGTTTCTTAGATGTCCAATCTCCATTTTCAAACCAGATAAAGCAATCTGCATGATTCCCTCTTGTGCTATGAATTTCTCTGATTTCTCCCTCTATCACATTTCTTTATTTTATTTTATTTTATTTTTTTCATCTTTCATACATTTGATTCAAGTGAGTTATGCACTTCCATTTTTACCCCAAATACAAATTGCAGAATCACATCAGTTACACATTCACAATGTTTACATAATGCCATATTAGTGACTGTTGTATTCTGCTGCCTTTCCTATCCCCTACTATCCCCCCTCCCCTCCCCTCCCATCTTCCCTCTCTACCTATTTCTTTCACTTTCTATTTTGCCTCTCTCTTGTATATATAAAATTTCACTTTGCATCATGGAATTACACTGTTAACACCCAGATAATCCATAATAATTTTGCTATTTTTAATAGATGGTTATAATTGGTTACATCTGCAACCTCGCTTTGCCATGTAACATAAGCATGGGAGTAATACCAAGAAGTGGAAATCACAGGGGCCAAAATCCTGCCTACTGTGATTATTTTCCCAAGGGAATGTGTACATTTGAAACAGCATACTGTTTATTTTCAATTGTTTCCTTTATCCAATTAAAATCATACATAGAGCAATTTTAGTGCATGAGTAAACATAATTCAATGTAAATATAGATTTTATTAGCGATTTAATACTTTATATCAATTGATTTCCTCAAAATAGTTATTTTAACTAGTGTCACAATACATCAGAAGCTAGGAAGACAGGTTCATTTCAAAGCACACAAAATTTACTAAGAAGTATATCACATCTTGTGTCCATCATGCTAATGGATTACACCAGATTCAAAATCCATGTATTCTAAATCTTTAGCTACTAAGATTCATTAGAAACAACATGTGCAAATAAAAATAATGAATAACCAAGATAAAATATTTCCTTACACTCTCTATTGTAATCATAAAGTGTAATACTTTTAAATACTGCTAAAATGATTTTGTGGTAATTTTGTATTTGCACCACTTGTATGAATTTGTTTTCTCATGATCAGCAAAAATTCTCAGTTTCCAAATTGTATATACCTTCTCATGCAGATTAGCATAAAGTTTAATTTTTGCTAATTAGCTAAAGGTGAGGGAGGCAAATTAACTTAAGACATTAATTTTGCATTTACAGTAGTCTTATCATTTTGTGCATGTGCATGGGGAATGTAGTCATAATTCTCTTTGCATCAGTATCAGAATTTAATTTTTAGGGTATCTTAACTGAGTAAAGTGTTTGTTTACAAAACACATTGCTACAAAAATTGAATTGCAGAAAACTGTCCATCTAGAAAATAGTCCTACACAATAATTTCATGGAACATAATTTTTGTTAACTACATATGAATTTTGGTTTTAGTTATAAAGAAAATGCATTTACCTTTTGCATGTTTATAACGTTGAAGATATAGAAAGGCAAATAATCCAAAGTGCAATTTAAACTCTTTTGTAAAAGTATTTACCATAAAATGCATGATATCAGGGTGGGAAATTAAAAGTTTAACTGTAATTTGAATCTTAGTGCTTTATATTGTATTTTTAATAAGTGTTGCTTATTAACTTAATTATTTTTTACTATTATTATTCATCCATTAAAATTGTCTTTACTTGTTAAAACACATTCTAAAGTTTTCTTGACTGTTTTTTAGATATGGCATACAGACTTTTATTAACATTCTGTAACTTTATTTCTTCTACTTAATGGACATTCAACACTTGTGAAATATTATTGAGTAATTCATAGTTTAAAAAAATAACATTCTTCTTTTGACCTGGTTAGTCAGAACATTAGATTTTATGTTGTGTAAAGCTCACTACACATATATTGGCATATAATGATTTATTTCATGTGAAATTTTGGGTTCTACTCTGTAGAACATACTGATCTAGAAACAAAAGGAGTATATAAATGCATCACACAGTGGAAATTTGCCCTTTAGGAGGATTGCATAATATAGCTGACCATCAATTATTTATATACAAATAGAAAAACAGGAATAGTTATTTGAATTAATATCAACCATTTATGTGAATTAAATAAGCTTTTTTTTTAAGATTTCATCTGTAACTTGATCAAGGTAGCAAAAACAATTAAATCTCAGCTTATTTGTCTGTTTTATATGTAATTCATATGTTAATTCACATATCAGAAAATTCTAGTGAGGAGGGTAAAATTAAATGTTTCATGTGAAAATTCTTTAACATTTTTAAAGAGCTATTGCATAATGTATCCAACCAATTTTTTTAAATAAAAAAGTCTTTAACTTATTTTTAAATCTTTCATAATATCAAGAGATCAAGCATTCTATAACCAATACTCATTTTTGAAGCAATGTGCTTTCTGGGAATGTCAACTCATTTTTAGTATTATCTCGTTCAAATTTTATTTTAAAAGCAACAGATTCAGCTTTAAAAAATAAATGTCTTTTAGTTATCTCAGACATAAATTTAAAAAGATTAATAATCAAAACATCTGTAAGATCCAGAAACATCTCAGGAGACTTGTTATTTTCTATGATTATAAAAAGTTATAAAGACAATAAAATGACCTTTTGCTTATTTTTTTTTCTTTACCACTTCACCAAAATGAAACACTAACCCTTTAGTTGATTATATAATTGAAATAACATTATTATTTCCCTCCACCCACCAATTTTTAAAAGAAATCTATGATTTTCTTTTTCTTCACAGTAAAACCTTGGCAGGAAATTTAGTTGCTAGAAGCAACATGAGGTACTCACATTTGAAAAATCACGAGATATTCTATTGTGGATCCTTGAGGAAAGTAAATATAGTTATTTTAACAGCTCTTTGGAAAGTTATACTTCTTCACTAAAATGACCAAGAGTGTAGAGTACCAACCAAAGGTCAAATGTCCTTCCTAAGTTTATTATCAAAAACACCAAGGGAGAACAATAATTTATCTGCAAACTCAAGAGGACATAACATACCAACATTAATGTAATTTGAGAATTTAATTTACTAATATTGTAAGTAATTTTGTCCTAGAATTAATTGGTTTTGAGACTAGATTATGGATTTGCCATTGACTTGTCTTTCTGGGTAAGTGGGACACCTAAGAGACACCATTGCCTCATCTGTTTTGCTAAAGAGATGCTGAGCCCCATGTCTGGTTTACAGCATATACGTATCTTGCTCAGTTTTTCCTCCTTTGGTTGTAGAAAATTATATAGCCACATTAGCCTCTTCCTGTATTTTATGAATAAAGAGGATTATGAAACATAAAATAAACTATACAACAATTCATCCAAAAATAATTATGATGGAGTAACTACAAGTTAAATAACCATTACTATGTTTATTAAAATGCAGCTAGATGAGATGCTGGGTCTTTATTAGTTTGCAAGTACATAAAATGTTCCATAGAAAATGGAATTCTTTCAGATTGTAGAATTATTTGCTGTTGAAGCGTCTATATTTTTCTTTTCTTGATTGTGGCTTCTAAAAAAAACCTAGACATCATTTCAAATCACATTCTACCTCTTTCTGGTAGTAATTCCTTTTCTGAGCTTCAGTTTCCTTCCTATGGAATCACATTAATAATGTAGAGTTCTTAAGATAAACTATATAGAACAAGGAAGACTGATAAAAAGAATTCTAATATATCTTAAGTTCCTTCTTTGTCATTCTTTTATTTCCATTATCAGCACTGAAATATTGAAAATGGCTAACAATCAGCCACAGAATAACTGAGTAGATTAATAAGCACAAGAATAGAATCATTTTCAAACTCTTCTATAACAAGATTTTAAATTCATATTAATTGTCTTCAAACTGTATCTGTGGTCTTCTTAGATGACTTTGTTCCTACTGCTGGTTCCAGATATTAGGATATTTATTAATGAAACTAGACATGATTCTTAAAGATCAAAAAGCAAATATATAGTAAAGCAATCTTGTGTAAAGTTGGTAATGCATTCTAATCCATGTTTCCAGTGGAAATGGATGCTTCTTCAGCAAGTGGAATATATGGGATTGTTTTTAAAATTATTACAGTGTGTCAGAAATTGTTCTAAACATGGAAATTATATTTTGGAATTTAACACAAAAATTTTATGGAGAATGTTATACGGGTAATTATCACACTAGTCATAGTTACAGAGAAGGAACCTGACTTCTTAATGAATCATGGACGTACAGTCACACACAGAGAGTCAGTCACACTCAGAATGATTTATTATTGCCTAAAGTAGTTTTGAGATTTTTAGGACAAATCAATTTGTGTTACTATTATATTTGTGTTACATTTCTGTGACAAATATAAGTACTTTTTAGCTCTATAATATTTTTTCTTGATCTATCTTTGTGCTGTTAGATTCTTTGTTAATTATTTTAGTGATGATTTGTCACTTTCAGACTAGTCTACTGTGTGTTCACATGGTAATTTATTTATTTTCCACTACTTTTTGAAAGACAGTAGAGCAGGATTAAAATTATAGCTTAATATTTAGTTTCGTGAAGCCTTTTAAAGATTTTACTGCATAATTTTCTGGCATTGTCTTTATGGCAAGAGTAGTCTATTCTCAGCATAATTGATATTTCTTTCTACATAAATACACACTTTCTATCTTCTAGCATTATATATTTTTTCCATTTCAGAATGTAAGTATGATCAGCTGAATGCATTCAAAGGTTAGATCGTTTTAATTTTCCTTCCCTGTACATGGTGTTGCATTCAAAATACTCTACTTATATTTCTAGAAAAATTCTTAACTTTTTTTTTTTAATAGAAGGACTTCGCTCTTGCTTCTTTCATTTTTTTTTTTTTAATTCTGTTAAGGCTTATACTATAGTTTGTCTACTTAACTCCGATGCTCACACATTTTCATAGTTTATTCCTTTATCCATGTACCCTGCATTGTGGGTATTATTCTGTATTTTATTTCTCTAATTCCTGTTTTAACTATGGTAGTCTTAGATATTATAGGGTTGGTATGGAAGTCCTGAAATGACAGGAGAAGAGCAGAAGTATGAACATACATGTAGGATATCTTGTAATATCCTTAATGGTTGCATAGTGAGTTACTAAAGTGATTTCATGTTTTATATACTAATAATTAAATTTTCACATATTAATTTATAAACTGTTAAGTATAATTCAAATTTTCCTTATTTGTGTGGAAGAACATACATTGATAGATTTACTTATAAGCCATTTAATATTACACTTCAGTGTCTTCCAGAGTAGACATATTTATTGTCTTTTTATTGGTTATCTTTTTATTTTAATTATTATTAATTTTTAAAATTTATATGTGACAGCAGAATACATAACAATTCATATTACACATATAGGGCACAAATTTTTTTGTATCTCTGGTTGTATACAAAGTATATTCACACCAATTTCTGTCTTCATACATGTACTTTGGATAATAATGTCCATCACATTCCACCATCATTTCTAACCCCATGCCCCTAACCTTTCCCTTCCCACCCCTCTGCCCTATCTAGAGTTTGTCTGTTCCTCCCATGCTCCCCCTCCCTACTCCACTATGAATCAGCCTCCTTATATCAGATAAAACCTATGTTTTTTGTTCTTTTTTTGAGATTGGCTAACTTCACTTAGCATTATCCTCTCTAACTCCATCCATTTACCTGAAAATGCCATTCTCTTTTAGATTCAAACTAAAAAGTTTCTTCTCGGCAAAAGAAACAATCTGTGAGGTGAATAGAGAGCCTACATCTTGGGAGCAAATTTTTAACCCTCACACATTAGATAGAGCATTAATCTCTAGGGTATATAAAGAACTCAAAAAGCTAAACACCAAAATAATAATAATAATAACCCAGTCAATAAATGGGCCAAGGATCTGAACAGACACTTCTCAGAAGATGATATACAATTCATCAAAAAATATATGAAAAAATGTTCATTATCACTAACAATTGGAGAAATGCAAATCAAAACTACTCTAAAATTTTCTCTCACTCCAGTCAGAATGGCAGCTATTGATTATCTTTTTTCAATTTTAATTGTTCTTATTGTATTTTAGGATTCCAGTTATAGATGCATCTTAGCTGTGTGTGTGTGTGTGTGTGTGTGTGTGTGTGTGTGTGCATTTCTCTTTTCTTTCTCAAGTCTCTTCTGCTTTGCCTGGTGGATTTGTATTTACATTCTCTGAACCCCTATGGAGCTCAGTAAAGCCAGGTGCAGCAAAAAAGATACTGCACCTGTGATAAGTGAAGAAAAATACATTCCAATTATCCAAAAGTTACTTACAAGTATGAAAATTAAGCTAATGTCACTAAAGACAGACTCAGTGATGTGACTGGAGTTCTTGAATAACATGAGAAGTGTCAAAGTATGAAGATAAATGTAGGCTGTTTTGTTAAATTGGTGCTTGTTCCATAGAGTATTTCACATGCTATGATCCTAATAGATGCAGAAACAGAATAACAAATTAGTGTGAGAAATCACAGATGAATTGGACCATGAATCTGAAATCAGAGTGAAGAAACTGGAGAGATCTTGCAAAGAGATAGCTCATCAATTAGCAACTCTTAAAGTTATTTCCATATTTGCTTGCTGCAATTACACTATGCTCTAAATCCTAACAAATAATTATTTAAAATTGTTGATTATAGACCTGCACCCAGATACACATAGATCCTAGAAACATCAATCACCAATTCTATGGATATATTTTGTGATAATATTATAAAATATGAATATACTGTTATAATTATTTTATTAATTTTATGATACTATTTCATATAATATCAACATATTATTAATCATAAAATTTCTGAATTCTAGATTATGGCTACAAATTTAAGCATTATAGTTTATTATATTTATTCCTTAAATGTCAGTTCTGTGCTAGTTTTGCATGAATAAGGATGCTACTTTTAAAAATAACATTAAAGGCAGCTATAGTAACTTGTCAGATGAAAACTTTCTATAGGTATTCATCAAATTTAATTATACAAAAAAAAGGAAAAATGTAGAAAGGAAAACAAAGAAGTAAAAGAGAAAATAAAGAGGAAAGTAAAGAAGAAGGCAAAAAGGAGGAGTGAATGAATGAGGAAGGAGGGAAAAAAAGCATACAAAAGAAATAGAGAGGGAAGGACAAAGGAAAATAAAGTTGGAAATTAAAAAACAAAGAAGATAATTTTTTTATTCAATTCTCAAATGCATTTTAAATCATTTTGTGTACTTCCCATTAAAATATTGAACAACAAAGTTAACTTTGTTGGAAACAAAAACAATGAATAGTTAACTTCATTGCTTAAGATTTTATGTAACCTATATATGTGGCAGGTGGACATGGTTGTAAATAGTCACAATTTTGTTGCTAAATTTCTTTTTATAGGTGTCCTATATATGAGATTCTGGGGCATAGTGGGTTAAATTAGATTCATCTGTGATGAAATCCTTGCAGAATAAATATTGCTCATGAGAGCAACTAGCTTTCCAAGGCCTATGAGATGTGACAGATCCTGTTTACTGATAAATTGCATGTAGCAGGAAAGATGCTACAATAAGTATTGATTATATTTGTGCATAGAACTCATTTTGCTACAGCATGTGAATTGCCTTCATGAGCTGACAATCCATTAAGTATCACTTTGTGTGTCTCTTACTCCATTATTGCTTCTTTTACTGCTTTATGCTTTACTACCTTTAAAACAGATTGCCAAAGGAAAATGGATAAAGGGAAAACTAAAGATAACTTCACAATTTGGAGGAAAATAAATGACTTTATTAGGATAAACTGGATTTCTGCCACTACTTCCAAATATATACTTTAAAAAAAGTAAATGCATTGTACTAAAATGTTACAGCAAAATAGGTAATAAAGTGACAAACTCTATTTTAAAATCAATAGTTTTACTTTGACAGTTTATGTTGCTCACACCAACACAAAATATCTTACCTTCTAGTGACACGATTGTAGTTTTACTATTTCTTCATGTCAGATCTGATTTTGTTTTGTTTAAATGCAAGGAAGATACTTGAGAGTTTAAATTCTGCTCTTCTCAGTTGCCACATAATGTTTTTGTTATGAACTTGAAGGTTTAAAATAATTTATTATTATTGGTGTGTTTCCTTAATTTCTCTATATGTTTCATCTTAGGGAAACAGTTTAAAGCTAAAAGTGTGGCAAAATAATATATTGTCAAAATTTAGTATTTGTATATTTTATTATCTATTACTTTTTATAATTAATTGGCTTAAATTGTATCTTGCCATAGCATAGTAACCTTCTTTTTTTTTTTTTTAAGAGAGAGAGAGAGGGCGGGGGGAGCGGGGGGGAGAGGGGGGGGGGATTTAATATTTATTTTTTAGTTTTCGGTGGACACAATTTCTTTGTTTGTATGTGGTGCTGAGGATGAACCCAGGCGGCACGCATGCCAGGCGAGCATGCTACCGCTTGAGCCACATCCCCAGCCGTTGGATAGTAATCTTCAAGCATAATAGAAATAGTGTAGTTTTCAAAAAAACTACAACATGTACTTCTGTAATATGTATAGACTTGAAAATGAAGAAAGAGGACAGAAAACCATAAATAAAAGGAGACAGTAAACTGTAAAAGGTTTAAAGGGGAATAGTGGAGAGAGGGAGGGGAGCGGTGGCAGGGAGTGCTGGGTACTGAATTGGGTTGTGTTTCATGCTTTTTGGATTAGATCAGGTATCTCCTGGTATTATGAACAACTAAAAAGAATTAAAAAATACATTAGAAAAAAGAAAAATCTAAAATTAACATTAGATAAGTATTTTTTTCCTCTTCGCTCAGTTTCCTGTCTGTAATCTAGAATGAAATTATTTCCCTTTCATTCATAGTTTAGAAGAGAGATTAATGGACATATAAAATATGACTTAGAGCTAGAAAAGGATATACATAGGATAGTTTGGCCAGTTTCATTCCACCACTCCTCTCTTTTCCTCTCCTCCGCTCTCCCCATTGTTTCCCTTCCTCTCCTCCATTGATCTATATCCTTTTTTTATGGAATCCCTTTGCTTTTTTGTAACCCTCAGTTTGCTCTATCTTCTGCAGGAGATAAGATTTTTGACCCTTGATTTTCTGAGTCTAGCTTACTTCACTTTGCATGATGTTCTGCTGCTCTATCCATTGACCTGCCGATGTCTTAATTACATTTTTCTTTATGGCTGAGTAAAGCCTCATTGTATATTTAAATACAACATTTTCTTTATTCATTCATCTGTTGATAGACATTTGGACTTGTTCCATAACTTGGCTATTATGAATTGCACTATTATAAATATTGGTATGATTATATCTCTATAATATATTGATTTTAGTTCTTTTAGCTAGAGTGGAAGAGGATAACTGGGTCCATCCTTAGTTTTTGAGGAATCTCCATACTGCTTTCCAGACTGCTTGTATTAATTAGCAGTCCTACCAACAGCGTATAATTTAATCTTTCTGCCACATCTTCACCAGCATTTATTACTATTATATTCTTTTTTAATATTTTTATAGTTGTAGATGGACACAATACCTTCATTTATCATTATGTGGTACTGAGGATTGAACCCAGGGCCTCCCACATGCTAGGAGGCCACACTGAGCCACAACCCCGGCCCCTATTACTATTGTATTCTTGATTGTCATTCTAATAGAAGATGAGATGTTGAACACTTTTTCTTATATTTGTTGGTCAGTTGCATTTCTTCTTTTGAGAGGTGTCTGTTTAGATCATTTGCCAATTTATTAACTTTTTCAGGTTTTTTTTGAGTTTTAAACTAAATAAATTTTAGCTTTATGTATATTTATAATGCACTAATTATATATGTATGTATGTGTGTGTGTATGTGTGTGTGTGTGTGTGTGTGTGTGTGTGTGTGTGTATGAACACATGAAAGACTGGTAGAATAAAGGAAAGAGAAGGGAGAGTGAGGAGAAAAAGGTAAGAGGAAATACTGGAGACTGAATTAGAGCACATGAAATTATATATTGTATAATATGTTCAAATGAACACCAATACACATATGACTATAATGCATTCATAAAAGTTTTTAAAAGAGTGAATTCTAATGTAAACTGTGGACTTTTGATAAGGATGTCAACCTGGGCTCATTAGTTGTATATGTACATAGGATAGTTTGGCCAGAAGATGTTCTGGCAGAAGATGTTCTGCCGCAATCAGTGAGAAGGCTTGTGTGGAGGAAGGCACGGCAAAATTTGTAAATCTCTGTACCTTCCTTTCTATTTTTTTGTGATAATAAGGTTGCTCTTAAAAAAAAAAAAAAAAAAAAAAGACCTGTTACTTTTTTTAAATAGTCACAAAAAACGAAGAAGCAAGAATCAAAATTTGAAAGAGAAAATCAAAGCTGCACTGGTAATAATAGGAAACTCCAAATTTTGTGAAACTTGTTTTGGTAAGTCAAGGAGGAATGAGAGGAATTCACTACATACAAGTGTAAGATGAAGAGAATGAGGGGATGGAGCAGGACCATGAGGATAGAGGATGGACTGTGGGATGGACATGACCATGAAATGTCATGAATGTGAAGAAAAGAAGACACCGATTCTACATAAAAATGACTTTTGTTTATTCCAAGTTAATTCTGAAAATATAGGAATAGGAACAGATATTGTAAAAGAAAATTATAGACAATTTTCTAAATGTAATATAAATTTAAAAAAAACAAAGAATATGACATATGTGCTTTAAAAAATAAACCCTATGTCAGCATTTTCTTTTTTAAAAACTTAGTAATTTATTTATTTTTAAAATTTATTCTAATTTGCTATATATGAAGAATGCATTTGTTACAATGCAGAATGCATTGTGATTCATATTACAGATGTATAGCACAATTTTCCATATCTCTGGTTACACACAATGTAGAGTCACACCATTTGTGTCTTCATACGTGTACTTAAAGTAATGATGTCCATCTCATTCCATGCCTTTCCTCCCCCCATGTCCTCTTCCTTCTCCTCTCCTCCCCTTGCCCTATCTAAATTTTCTCCATTCCTCCTTTGCCCCAGGCCCCATATTCCCATTATAAATCAGCATCTTATATCATTTGGCACTTGTTTTTAGGGATTGGCTTACTTCACTTAGTATGATGTTCTCCAACTCCATCCATTTACCTGCAAATGACATGATTTTAATTCTCTTTTAATGCTGAGTAATATTACATTGTGTATATGTAAATACCACACTTTCTTTATCCATTCATCTACTGAAGGCAAACTTTTTCTTAACTCAAGAAATTAAGGAAAATAGATTAAGAAAATGACTTATCTGTCTACCTAAAGTGGAGTCAATGATAAATATAGAATATCAATGGTCTGTGGAAACCCACCAGGTAAAGTCACACGTTATTTATATTTACCCACCTATGTGTGGATGTGTGGGGCTACAACTGATATTTGCATATCTTAGTAATATACTCGTCTTGACAAGTTACTTGCTTTCTACTGTTTCAATTTTCTCATCTCTAAATTAGGAAAAAATCATAATATAATGAAAATTCAAAATAATTTTGATATTGAAAGTAATAAATACATGTATTTGTTGTTATTGTAAATATTAATTCATGTTATTATCATTGTAAGCTTTATTTACTTACCTTTAAAATCACTATGAGGAAAAGACCTTGCAAGAACAATTTTAGAGGAGAAAAAGTTTCTTTGGCACTGGCAGTTTCAGAAGTTTCAGTTCATAGATGGTTTACTCAATTCCTCAGGGGCCCAGGTGAGGCAGGAGCATCACACAGAAGGGTATGGAGAAGGAAAGCAGCTCAGGACATGAAAACAAAAAAACAGAGAGAGACTTCCATTAATCAGGGACAAAGTATAAGCCTTAAAGGAGTACCCCCAGTGACTCACCTCTTCCAGGCACACCCTGTCTTTCTGCAGTTAACTCCCAGTTAATCCAATCAACAACAATTAACATGCCCATTGGGTTAAAGTTCTCATTATCCAATCAATGTACCTCTAAATATTTTTGCCTACTCTCAAACAACACTCAGGGGATACCTCAAATCCAATCTATAACAATCTTCTTCTTTTACTATAACAACTGCTATGTCGTCTCTCCACAGTATAAAACAATATATTTGTGTTTTTTTAAACACTTGTATATACACATATACACACACACACACATCAAAGATTATTAAAGATTACAATTTTTTCTCTGTGTGATCATATACATACATATATGTATGTATACATACATATATATTGGTTACATATATGCAACACTATATATGTATTGGTTATATGCATTGTATTATATATATTATATATATTATATGTGTATTTAGTATATATATATATATATATATATATATATATATATATACACACACACACACACACACACACACACACACACACATACATTGTGTGTGTGTGTGTGTGTGTGTGTGTGTGTGTGTGTGTGACGGGTTTGAATGGGATTGGACCCAAGGGGTACTATATTACTGAGCTACATCTAGTCCTTTTAATTTTTTCATTTTGAGACAGCGTCATGGTAAATTGCTTAGGGTCTCACTAGGCAGCTGAGGCTGGTCTCAGAAGTTCAATACTTTTGCCTCAGCCTCTGTGGAGTTTCTGGGATTACAGGTATGTTTCACAATGCCCATTTTTTTTTCTGATAATGTTTTATAATAAGTTAACTCACTTCTTATAGAACAGAAATTAGATATCTACACTATTGTTGATATCATTTTAAAATATAAAAATGTTTGGACCTTACTGTGTGCCAGACACTATCGGGGTTATTTTTCACTTGTATTAAGTCTCTTAATCCTCACAGTGACTACTAGATAAGTACATACTTTACTCTTCATTTCTCAAAAGAAGAAAATGAGGTATAGGCATATTTAATAATATACTGATAGACACCTAAGAGAAAGTAAAATTCTGTCTCCAACCAGGTACTTTGTTTTCATTATCAGTTTTCTGCCTTGGTGATTTCTGTCATTTATCCTTACCTGGATGAGCTTATTCCTCTCTATAAAAAAGTGAACAAACTTAAAAATGTTATTATTGAATTTTATAAGGAAATGTATTAATGTATATATTAGCCTTAATTGCTATTATATGTCATTAAAACATTAAGAAATTTATGAAATACAATGTATTTGTTATTATTTTAATAATGAAAGACCAGGAAGAGTAATAATATGCACATGACTTATGCTTACACCACATATATTCTTATTTGCATATTTATTTAACAATAGCTGGATCCAGCTGACTATACCATTATAAATATTCCTTATTAATAATTTACATTATTAGATTAAAACTTATATAATTTTATCCCCTGAGGTTGTTTAGAAGTTTTATTTTACTAAAAATATGCTAAGAAAATATACCAAATGAAATTTACTGTTGCATTAAATATTCTACAATGACTATTATATGAATTATTTAGTAAGAATACCTTATTTTACCCTTTTTCAAGTCTGAAAGGTCAAATGTTCAAAATACTTAAAAACATTTAGAAGCATAAATCTCTACCATATACAATACATTCTATTCTACATTCTTGAAAAAAATGTTTAAAAGAAAAAGTTGAACATATTTTCAACTCTTGAAACATTTGTTTAATCATACATATTAACTATACTATAAATTATTATGTATTATTTAATATAAAAGTTAAAAATATAGTAATCTGAAAAAGTAAATGATTAAAGCAAAATAATTGGGACAATAGGATAAAAATTTTAAAATAAAAATACTCTATACAATAGAAAATAGATCTAAATGAAACATGGTAATTGGAATGCTTTCTCCAATGAGTTTGAGACCGTACAAGTTACATTAAATGAGTCAATTCCGTAATCTATTAAATAAAAATACCAGTTGCATTCTCCCATGACTGATTTTTTTCAGTAAACTTGCAACCAAAACCTCTAGATCCATGTTATGTTGAAACTTTACTGGGCCACTCCTGTTTGTACTTTAGAGAGTACTGAAGCATGGAAGTGGAAGTATAATACTTTTATATTCAGCAAATCTTACACTATAAAAAAACATGTTGTTAAATGTCTACCATAAAGATAAATTTAAATGGGTTTTACACTTAACTAATTTTATTTACAACTGTTATTTATTTAACCGTACTCTTCCACTGAGTTGCTAAACCATGCTGAGAGTCCAGTATTGAAACCTACAAGGATTTCATTTCTTTTCCTTTTGTCTTCTTTTAATGACCTCAAAGAGAAGCTGTTTGTCCACTTTCCTGGTCCCACACAAGCAGTTGAGAAATTAAACTCTACTGTGTTATCTTGACCCTCATAGAAAATCAATTTCTTAAGTGTAAGACATTTAAATTGTTAAGGATTACAATGCTAAAAAAGATGAGTTTTATGTGATGTAAAATAATTTTAAATTAATGAATTTATTTGAGTCATCGGAATTGCAGGCATTCTGAAAACCAGACTACATGCTACATTGGTATTTTCAGTGTTGACATACAAAACCATTAAATTTAATGACAGGTTGGCTTTATATATTTCTCATTTATATCTCAAATCCTTTTTCTACTGTTCACTTTTTCTGGTTAACTTAAAAAAATATTGTCATCTAACACTCATGATAATAACTTTGTAGGATTTGAAAAGTACCCAAAGGACATGAAAGACCAAGGAGCGCAATGCATGTCTTCTTCAAGATAAAGATCCTGGTTTAGGAACAGATTGGAAATGAATAGCTAACCAAAAGATATGTACATGATGTTAGTAAAGAGCATTTCATTATCTTTCTTGACTGAAACCACAGTTACCAACGATTTCTCTCTAATTAATCAGCCCACCTCTCAAAGTCAGATATTAAAAAACTGTCAGGACACACAATCCAATATTAACATGAGCTAAAATGAGTGGGTGAATGCTATGGATTAACCAATAGCAATGGATAACCCTGGAATGGAAATAGTTTAGGAAGATCCAGGGATATTCTGGAGAAAGCAAGCAGGCAGACTGTTGTAATATATTTTTATAGACTCAGATATGTATGCAGATGTGATAAACACACTGTAAATTCAAAATATGCAAGCAAAGTTATGCATATAATTTTAAACTTAATGTGTCTAGGTACTAAAAATTCTGGCTACAATATAATAATAGAAAATTGAATTAAAAAAAATGTCTAGCAGCAATGGGATGTAGTGAAACTCTGTAAACAGAAATTTATGCCCAATTGTCATTCCAATAATCTCTTAGAAGAGAATATAGATGAAGATATAGCTGTGGATTAACACTAAAAATAAATGAAATGAAAAGTATTTACTTGGAGGCATGTGCAACAGACACCTGGCTAGGTGGAATGATTTCCTAACACTAACTATAAAATCCAGTAATGCCTTACTTAATTAACAATGGGGTATATTCTCATAAATTTATCATTGGATAAGTCCACAGTGACTTAATCATTATGTAAACATCAAGAAATATACTTAACACAAACCTAGATGGTAAGGTGTTATGCACTTACACTGTAAGTTATAGCCTATTGTTCTGCCAAATTTTCTCTATCAGATTGCTTTGATTTGCTCTGCCATATCGCTCTTGCCAGATTTGTTCTGACAGGTAATTTTTCCTTCACAATCAGCTTATGTAGCATTTCAAAAATTCTTCACCTACCCTTACATCAGCACTTATAGTCTCACTACTCACTTTTACATATGTAATGAAAAACAATTCCTGGGTTATTTAAATCACTCAGAGCTTTAACAATGCAATCAAACTTTTTTGCTTTGGTGTCAAAAAAGATAAGCGTACATGTCTGTTCTTCAATATATTTCAATAGCAGTTTCTCTGTATCTGATATAGTCTTTTCTCAATTGTTGTACTTCTTCTTCAAGATCTTAGGTATGGTGGAGTGGAGCTTGTGCCACTAGTGAGCAATAATAATCACTAGTTCTCCTGCAATCTTTAATCATGTATTATTTCATTCCCAGGTCAATCATTTGATGTGACTTCTTTTTGGCAATACTAGCAGTGGCTTTTGTAAGCAGAAGGGTCATGATAAATAAAATGAAATGTCACAAAAGAAAATGATGCAATGAAAAAGTTCATGAAGCCTCTGTTGGCTGGCATCACATGGTGTAATATTTTACATTAACCTTTACATTAGTTTTTTAAAAATATAAGCAGAAGATATCCACTCTAATGATTGAAAGTATATTACAGTTAACATACAAACTTTTAACATAGTCATATATTCTCATTATCAAATATTATGTAGTTTACATAATTGTATGTGTTGTATCCTTATATGACTGGCAGCACAGTTTCTTTACATCATCATCATCATAACAAACACTTTAGTAAAGCATTGCACTATGAGTGTACAATCTCTATGATTTTTCAGCTCCATTATAGTCTTATTGGAACAGTGAAATATACGTACTCCGGTTTTGACTGAGTCTTCATAAGGCAGCACTTGACTGTAACACACACACTAAAATAACTCGTGATCAAGATTTAAGGGCCTTGAAAGGCTTCAAACAGTACTGTATGCCAGAAAGAAAATGCTATTACATGCAGACTCTGTGGAAAAAATATTGAAATGTCATTCTCATGTCACCATGCAGAAATTGAAGAGAGTCCAAATGATGCTAGGAGTCTAAATTGAATTCTGTCCACCAAGAAACAGCCGATAATAAAGTGACTTTATTTTTATCCAACATTTGTGTTCTATGGATGAGTCTGAGGGAATGAATTACCTGTGATACAAGGATAGGGAAATGCATAGTCTTAGGAGAATACTAGTAATAATTAAACCAAAAGATACAATTGTTTTACTGTGCCCATATGCCAGAAGTTCTTCACTCCTCCTAGTATCTTTTATTGTTTTAAGTTTTAAGTTTTAAGAAATTACTATTGTGATGTTTGAGTGTTGATAATATCATTTATTATGAATGTATTGTATGTGAATGTAAATTTGAAGAACTCTCAAAGTATAGCATACATATAACTAATTGACTCTGATTCTTTTTGTTGTGTATTTTCTTTTGAGAATTAATTCATGTGGGTGGAAGTCTTTCAAGACTCAGATAATGCCTTCAGGCCTAGTGCCATTGCATTTTCTTTTATTAAAATAGATTCTAAATAGGCAATGGCAGAGCAGTGGGAAAAAAAGAACATGAATTATTCAAACTTTGTCATTCTACCTTTAAATTACCTTCTAAATTGTGTGGAGTTAATTCATACAGAAGCATTTTCTTTTCTTAAGCTTTTTTTTTTTTCTGTATCCATTTGTTTATGTAATTAAAAGTAACTGAATTTTTTTATTTGAGCTAAAATATTTATTTTAGCCTCTATTCATTATTTTTTCCATTTTCATAGCATGATATTATGCCTATCTGTTATACTCCTCATGTACCTGTGTTCACACAGTGATGGAGATCTTATCGGAATCTAAAATAACTGTGTATTTCAATAAAATTAGCAATGCAATATCTATATTTTTATCCATATTAGTGTTTCATTTTATGATTACTACTAGATTTAATTTAGTTGTATATGAGGTGTTAAAATTATTTTTTTTTCTTTTTAAATATGCCAATTGAACTTTTGTTGTCCAATCCAAATTTTAGATAAGGTTATTCACTACTTAACACAGAATTTTAGGGCTTTTTTCCACTTAAGCAATGTATACCTGATGCTTGGATACAAAAGAATAATTCATTTTCAACCTAGTTTTATAATAATTTCATTCCACATTTGTTTGTGATTAATTTCCTATATCATTGCCTCAGACTTTGATTTTTTTTTTTTCACAATGTTACATGACCTCCCCTCTACCCTTAGCTTCAATGGCGAGAACAGTTTCTAAATTGGAGTTACTGAATGGAAATACGTATAAAAATAAAAACAGGTAGGGGTGAAAAAAAAACATAAAATTGCAGAATTCTAGGTTTAAGAGCATTATAAGCACATGCAAAGATATGAGCCTGTAGACCAACATTTTAATAATTGCATTAATAATTATATAAGGTAAATAACCTATAATATTTCTTCTTTACATAGCAACATCTTAGTTTATGTTACTTCCAATCTTGTTGAAACTCTTATCATTTGTTCCACTTAGTGTCATCAATAACATCTAATTGGGGCCTCCTCATTGTCCTTTGCTCTGGATAACATCCTGTACTCATCAATTTCTTTTGTAGCATGTGTGAATATTTTTCCTTGGTATCCTTTTATTGTCTGCCAGAAATGTCTATTAGCTTGATCCTCATTCAGTTAGATATTCCTTTAAAACATAAGTCTGGCCAGATGTAAGTATAAGCAGGCAGATGGCTCTTGAGTGATTCATTGTGATAAGGAATTGACTTCCTCTGAACAGGTTTTTACAGTCATTCTGACCCAAGGCAGTATGAATGACCTGTAGGCTTCACCTGGATACCTTCAGTCCCATGCAAAACAAACAAACAAACAAACAAAAAACAATTTAGCAAAGACACTGACATTTAAGAACAAAGAGCCTTAGTTTCTATGTGAATACTGGATTTCCTGGCAGAGGAATTCATAAACAAGATTTTATGAGTAGAAAGTTGAGTTTATGTGAGGTATTATAATACCTTTGTTAACTTAAATAACATAGCAATTAGCATGACTGAAAATTTTAAATAAACTAAATTTATGTAGTTAAAGAGTTAATGGAGTTTAACTGATTTTATTGGGAACATTTAACTCATTGCAAATAAACTCTACAGTCTGTTGTATATATGAACCCTGGAATTTATTGAAGGAATATTTTGTGCTCATAAATAGAGGAATATTATTGCATATATTGCAGGAAGTTATGAAAAGTCAACATAAATTATTTTTATTTATTTAGTGTTTGTGATCATTGTTAAATATTTATTGAGTCTAGTAAATACAACAGGTAAAACAATAGTGAATCTGAAATATGTGAATATGCTGTGGTTTTGAGGAAATAGAATATAAACTGGGATTTGTATTTCTTTTAAAAAAATAGTACAATGACTAAATTTCCCTACCTTGTTTAAAATTGAAATTGTAAAATTCAGTCATCAGCATTTGTTGAGAGCTATGAGGAAGGACAAATGGGTAAAGATATTGCTTAACGGCTACAGTTGCTCTTCAGAGTAAGGAAAAAGACTTGGAAATAATGATATGAAAATAGAATATTATTAATGTAGTTAATGTCAATAAATTGTACATTTAAAGCAGTTTAAATCATAAATTATATACTACATATATTTTCCCCAATAAAAATATTCAGACAGCCATTTACATGTGAAGAAAATTTGGTGAATACATAATAAAAAAGCACTAAGCACTTCTAGGTCACAACATACATTATATCCCTACTCCAACACATTTCTGTTGAGGATGCTAGGCAGGATGTGTAGGCAAAATTTATGTACCAACGGAGAACTATCCTTTCTCTCTAAAGTACAGCAATATGTTTTAATACTTGGCATACATTATTCATTGTATTTTGAAGAATAAACTCAAAAATTCTACTAAACTTGATTTAAGGATACTAAATTGCTTTCTTTTCTTCGGATACCCTCTTAGAACAACAGCAGTTCTCAAGGTGAAAGTTAGGATTGCTTTACCCTTCTTCCCTTTTTCACTATTTTTATGGCTTTCCACAAACTCATGCTTCAAACTTTCCCCAGTATATATTGCATTAAAATATTTTTTATATTTGCATATCTAGGGGTATAAAATTCTTTTTATTCTCTGCAAGAACTCATTTTAATGGATTAAACATCAGTAACAAGTACATAAAATAATGATGTCTTTGTGTTAAAATAAATATTTTTAAAAGTTTAAAAGTAAAATATACTTAATAATCCTCTTAAACTAATTTTGAAAATCTCAATTCGAATAATGCTAAATATTTGACTATTTTTAATAAAAAGAAGAGATATGAGTTATAGACTATAGCATATACCCGATGCCACTGAAATACTTAGGATTTATACAGAGAGATCTTGAACTTTGGTCCATAATAACCAATAAATTTATAGATTTATACAAGTATTTTTATTAATATACCAAATGTAGACTATGAAAAAATAATTAAATAACTTTTCATAATATGTGTGCACCTTATAGATTATAAAGAACACAGTTCCTGTAAGTTTTTTTTTTTTTGTCATTCTGTCAAACTTGCATTGAGTATGTTGCTTTATAGTTTTAATTCTTCTAAAAGTCAAATACTTCTCCATTTCATTCTTTTCCAGCTAATGCAAAAATAAATATCGTACCTCCCAAAACAGGATTTCTCATACAATTCTATTCCATATTATTTGCTTCCAACTGACAGTGATTTGATATTTCTCACAATAAAAGAAAAATAAATCTGATATTAGCAATCTGGTGTTGAGGTTTGAACTTATTCTTTAATAATTATGTAACCAATGGATATACAATAACTTTACAAACTACAGTTACTATTAAATATGTATGTTAATAACATAATAAGAAAATGTATTTAGAAGAAAATAGTGATAAGTAGTTTATTTTAAGAAGGTAGAATTATTTGCCAGGCGTGGTGGTGCATGCCTATAATCCCAGCAGCTCCAGAGGCTGACACAGAAAGATCAAGAGTTCAAAGCTACCCTAAGCAAAAGTGATGTGCTAAGCAATTAAGTGAAACCCTGTCTCTAAATAAAATACAAGCAGATATGATATGTCAAGAGCTTTGTAATGTTTTGAACAACTAATAATAAAAAAAATTTAAAAAGAAATAAAATAAAATAAAAGAAAGAAAGAACATAGTATAAATAAATAAATAAATAAAATACAAAATAGGGGCGGGGATGTGGTTCAGTGGTCAAGTGCTCCTGAGTTCCAATTCCTAGTACCAAAAATATTAATAATGATAGAATTACTTAAAATTACTAAATATAACATTAGGACATGTTTTAGAACAACAGGAAAGTATTTAATTGTAGAAGTTGGTGATTTAATCTTTGCTCTAATTGAATATGTGATATAGTTTGATATATTTAACAAGATTTTTGTGAACACAATATCTTCAGCTCCTCATTAGTTATTATTTTTTTGAACTAAAGTTATGCCCTTCAACCTGAGTGCCAACATTGAAACTGGATATTTGGAAATGTTTCTTAGAATTTTGTTAACATCTGATCCTTTCCTCCTAAACTGTGTGGCCTTGGAAGATGTCTTGTGATGCTCTAAGTAAAACTACATGTAATTCAAGAATAAAAGAATGAAGTAGTTAGCCAATAGATGACATAATTTTCCTTTTTCTAAGAATTATATTTAAAAGTTAAATACCTCTGATTTTTTTATAAAATTCTAATAAGATAACCCATATCAATGTACTTATCTTTTAAAATAACTGAAATCAAAAAATATATAGACATTCTAATTAATAACATGAATTTCAGTTGAATTTATAACTGAGTTATGAGCTCTTCAAATTGTAAATATGTAATACTTTATGTTTTAGGGTTTGGTAAGCATAAAGCTTGTATATTCATATATCTATATACAAATATGAAATTTTATGTATGTGTATATGGGTATATGTATGAAAAATGAAAAACTAGGAATTGAAAAACTAGGATTTGAAAAACTAGGAATTGAAAAGCAAAGGAGTAAGGCTATCGTGAAATAAAACTTTCTATAGAATTAATAGTATGTACACACATATGTATGTGTATCTTAAAAAGTATACATTTTCTTTTCTCTTCTTTTCTTTTGGTACTGTGGATTGAATTCAGGCACACAACCACTGAGTCATATCCCCGGCTTTATTCTGTAATTTATTTAGAGACAGGGTCTCACTGAGTTACTTAGTGACTCACCATTGCTGAGGCTGGGTTTGAACTAGCAATCCTAATGCCTCAGCCTCCCAAGCCACTGGGATTACAGATGTGTACCACTGCTAGATGTGTACCACTGCATCCAGCTAGAAGCATACACTTTCTTAAGCAATATCCATAGGAAGATGTTGAAAAAAATTAATATGTCTATACTTAATGTACCTTAGGTTAAGCATCTCTCAATGTAAAAAAATATTCTATAATGAATAATTTAAAGCTATCATGAATCTGTGAGGAGCACATGATTCTAAGCTATTGTATAGTTGCTGTTTTCTTGGGCCCAGAATTTGATTATCAAAGAAGTATGCAGTTTGCAATGACATAAGGAATTTTTGATTATTTAGTGTGTTTGCTGTTACTTTCTATTCATCCATAAATTACTACATGCATTGTATTCTATTCATTCAATTACAGGTTCATATGGAAATATGTGAATAATAAACTACTGTTTAGTAAGTTCAAGTACATAGTAAGTATCTGTTGTTCAGAAACAAACTAACAACTAGTTTTTTGGTTAAACATTTTAATTCTAAATAGAAATTTTGAGGTTGGAAATTGTTTATCCCTCAATCATCAATGAAGAAATCTAAGTCCATTCTATCACTAAATGTAGCCATCTGCTGAAACAAGAACATTTGTTTGGAAATATAACTGATTTTAATCTGAGTGACTTATAAAAATATTACTCCTATTACCTTTAGTGTTTACTTCTGTGACCTTCCATGGTAAACTATATTGGGTAAACACGTACAAAAAGGTAAATCTAATCAAGTTTTTCTTTGAAAAAAAAATTTTGGAAAAAAATATGATGCAGATTTTGTGAAGCAAACAAGAAAAAAATTCCTCAATAATTTATTAAGGTAAAAAATATTTGTTGCAAAAATTAGACAATAAGATAACAAATAACCCAATCAACAAATTGGCCAAGGACCTGAACAGAAAGTTCTCAGAGGAGGACATACAATCAATCAACAAGTACATGAAAAAATGCTCATCATCTCTAGCAGTCAGAGAAATGCAAATCAAAACCACCCTAAGATACCATCTCACTCCAGTAAGATTGGCAGCCATTAGGAAGTCAAACAACAACAAGTGCTGGCAAGGATGTGGGGAAAAGGGTTCTCTTGTGCATTGCTGGTGGGGCTGCAAATGGTGCGGCCAATTTGGAAAGCAGTATGGAGATTCCTGGGAAAGCTGGGAATGGAACCACCATTTGACCCAGCTATTGCCCTTCTCGGACTATTCCCTGAAGATCTTAAAAGAGCGTATTACAGGGATACTGCCACATCGATGTTCATAGCAGCACAATTTACAATAGCTAGATTGTGGAACCAACCCAGATGCCCTTCAATGGATGAATGGATTAAAAAAATGTGGCATCTATACACCATGGAGTATTACGCAGCACTAAAAAATGACAAAATCTTGGAATTTGCAGGGAAATGGATGGCACTAGAGCAGATTATGCTTAGTGAAGCTAGCCAATCCCTAAAAAACAAATACCAAATGTCTTCTTTGATATAATGAGAGCAACTTAGAATAAAGCAGGGAGGAAGAGCAGGAAGAAATGATTAACATTAAACAGAGACATGAGGTGGGAGGGAAAGGGAGAGAAAAGGGGAATTGCATGGAAACGGAGGGAGACCCTCATTGTTATACTAAATTACATATAAGAGGTTGTAAGTGGAATGGGAAAACAAACAAGGTGAGAAATGAATTACAGTAGAAGGGGTAGAGAGAGAAGATGGGAGGGGAGGGGAGGGGGGATAGTAGAGGATAGGAAAGGCAGCAGAATACAACAGTTACTAGTATGGTATTATGTAAAAATGTGGATGTGTAACCCATGTGATTCTGCAATCTCTACTTGGGGTAAAAAAGGGAGTTCATAACTCACTTGAAGCTAATGTATGCTAATGTATGAAATATGATATGTCAAGAGCTTTGTAGGGTTTTGAACAACCAATAAAAAAATATTTGTTGGCATATTAAAATATGTTAAGTAAAAGATACTTTGTGAGATTAACTTGTGAAAATAATGTATGTTTAGTGAGTCCCACTCCACCTGTATGATGCATTTGTGCATGCCACTTTTGTGTCAGCACTTTGGAAGGGATGCTGATGATTTCCCATAGGGTAACTTTGACTAGGTAATATTTTAGAGCCCATGTTTTTATCTCCAACTATATGTCAAAGAAGAAGTTGTGAGACCTTCATTCTACTTGTACAAATTTTGCTCAGTATAGAACTTCAAGCACTTCATTCATCTTTATTACTAGAAGTGCCCTTTATCAAAACCTTAAAAAGCTGCCAATACTTGAAAAAATCCATGTGCTACATGGTTTAGGTTCATTTTGTCCTGAGATAATTTCTTTGAAATACGCTATCATATATAGTATACATAAATATATATTACCAAATTTTATATTTAAGATAAAGAGTCAGATTTTATTTACTATTAAATTTATATTTAGGAAATGTCTCCTCTAGACTAGTTTCCAAAAGTGAACCTACACATAAACACATATGCATATATACAAACCATAAACTAACATGTTTTTGTCTCTAAAAATAAATTCTGGTACTCTAATTGCATATAATAATAATATAGACTTTTATTTTTAATTTAATTAAACTATTTGAAGGAGTACTTATTCTTGTCTCAATAAAAATAAGGGAAAATTAGGAAAGATTTGCTTATTTCTAGCCTTGGTTAAATATTTTATTTTGTATTGTATTTATTTGCATTTCAGAATACACTTTTTCTTTCTGTATATTTCTCCAACAACTATGAGAGTACCATGATCTCTATACTGTCAGAAATACCCGTTGGAGATGGTAGAACAGAAAAGTGATCCATAGTTTCTGATAAAAGAAGAAATCAGAGGCTTTCGTACCTTCTCCATTAGATAACATGCAGGCAAACTGATTTATAAGAATGACAGTTGCTAACAGTAGGTATTGCCTACTGTTTTGCCTTCTCTTAAAATGGAATGTAATATAGATAACTAAAATCTTGATATTCAATTAAGTATATTTATCTAGGAAAAACATGGTATAGAATTGTATCTTAGGAGACAAAAGCAGACAAGTGACAGTTGTTCCACAATATGTGTCTTTATAAACATTAACTTTGTGTATGTTTCTGTGTGTGTGTGTGTGTGTGTGTGTGTGTGTGTGTGTGTTGTGTATGCATTTTCGTGTATATTTAAACTCAGGGCATAGCAATTAGTAGCAGCAGCACTTCACATACTGATTCAGCACTTAATTTTTATTAGAGAAACCTAAATGTGTTCTGTCATGATGTGAATGTGGTTGCCCCCAGGATTAGCATCATGTGTTGAATTCATTACAGTCTTTCATGAGATCCCAAGAGAGTTTATTCATAGATGAAGATTTACTGCCAGCCACCCATAACGGTCTGTCTGGCCTTGGTTGTGAGCACAAAGATAAGAAATTATCCAGTGGAAATAACTCATAGCAGTGCATTAAAAATAATAAGCATTCATCCTAGTCAGTAAAGCCGGAGGTTTACAGTTACTGACACTTGACTCTGGTTTTGTGACAACCCCCAGGATTTATGTGTAGTATCCTATGTCCTTTTAATGTCTCACAGTAGAACCTGAGATTTTACAGCTTCAGAGAAAGTTGAAGGATGCTGGCATTAGAAATCCGTCTATTTTATTGATTTTCTCGTAAGTGTATTTAATTATTCATTAAAGGTTCCATTTAACAATCTCATCTATTTTTAACCAATTAAATTCACATTAAAGATTTACCAATATCATTCTAATAATAAATGGTGATTGATGACATTTAGCCATAAATACCCAATACCAGAAATCTCTAGACCATTGTGGTTATAAGATCCAAATAAGTATGTTTGCAGAAAAATTATATATATATATATAATATATATGTAATATAATATATATATATAATCTTACATTAAATGAAGGATTTAATTATTGAGTTATTATTCCTTATAAAATTCTATGACATTCTAACATTCATAGAATATTAATAAATGAAAATACCTGTGCTAGTATTTTTCCTATAAGAGTAGAAACCTTCACATATGATACCACAGTCTTAGAATAAGGACAATCATGTTCTTAAGATTAGAGGGGGAAGTGGAATAATTCACCTTCTCATTAGACATTGTTATTATTTCTACTAATCTTACAAACACTTTTACTAAAATGTAAAGTTTTTATTTTTTGATATTATTATATTTGCTTTATTACTAGAGGAAACTCCAGTACTAAAATAATTTATTGAAATGAGACTTTCTCAGCTATCTATTATGAGTTGGATGGTCTTCAAAAAACATATATTACAAACACCAAATAAATATTCACAAAGGATTGTCACCTGACGTAGATAGTAGGAGAGCCAGATCTCATACCATTTATCTCTCAGTCTAGGGTTATGTCTATTTATGTTGTGTTTTAGAAATTTATACTCATAATTTTATCTGTTTTCATGTTACATGCACATGTTGTTTTTTTCTGAAGTTCAATTTCAAACCAAATATTCACACATGCAAGATATGATACCTTTAGATCCTACTACTTATCTATTTCCCAGGAAAAAAATTTAAGATTAATTTCCCAATGTTGACTTCCTGTGAATTCATGGCTTAGCACTGACATATATTTTAAATCTACCTTAAAATCAATAGTTCCCATTTATGTTTATACATTTCTCTTCTTTCCCTTTTTTTAAAATGTGCCTATAAATATCTGGTGTTTCTTTATTGATAAATTATTTTTTCTGTACCTGTTTATCTTCATGGACTTCTCACTACATAAATATTAGTTGGAGTTAATAAATAACATAAAAGTAACAAAATAAGAAAATCAAAATTTGACCTGTTCTCAACAACTATGAGAACAAAATCAATGGTCCAAGTAACTACAATTAAGATGTTCACATATTAAGTAAATACAAATGACAGGTAAAATGGAGGCCACCAAAAATAATTCTTTCACAAATCCTTTTTCTTTGATTAGAGTTAACTTATTCTAGCAGATTGGTATTGACTATTCCCAAATTTATTTTTTCTATCCTGTATAATATATATGTTTGGTATATAACATATATTTTTTTCTATTATATAAACTGATGTGAATATATATGTATGCATATATATATATATATATATATATATATATATATATAGTAATATAGTTTGAAATATATTTTTAAAATAACTGAACAGTATATAATTGGCATTATTTAAGGTTGGATTCCCTAGAAGTAGATCCTGAGATAAGAATGCAAGAAAATATAGTCTTTTAAAAATTTCTTTAAGGAATAAGATTCTCACATTTTAAAATGGCACATATAATAAAATTTGAAATTCAAATATCTTCACTGTATTTATACTGAAGCAACATGCATTTTTTTTCTGAAATCCAAATTAATGACAGAGCCCTTTATCTAGCAAAATTACTCCTCTTCACGGGAGTAAAGAAAAGATACAGGAGGAAAAGGAGCTAAGCAAAGATTCATCCTCATTATGTGAATGCTCTTTTTCTGTTGGAAATACTAATTACACTATAAAGTTAGTCCCACCTTAGGCTGGCCCTTGGTACCATTGTCACTCAGTTATTTTCTGCAGACTCTGAGGCACAGGGTGGGATTGGCATTTTGGGGGAATAATATTCAATAAACAATTCACATTCAGCAAATGGTAATTCTCCAGAGAAGGTGGTAGCTTTGATTGATTAGTGGACAATAATTACTATATACAACAATAATTACTATATACAAACCTATTTATGTACTTTTGCATGCATATTTGCAAAATATGCTTCCTTTTCCATGTATTGAAAATAACTTGTTTTATCATTCTATATATATCTTTACATATATATATGTAAAGATATAGATAATCAAGAAAACATAAAGAACATGTTCTTTAGTAAGCATCTAGGAATCTTTAAACCAAAAGACAGGTTTTGTCTTGTTCCTGTTTTCATATTATCTCTTTTTCTTTTAGTATTTTTCTATTTTTTGCTGATAATTGAGACAGTTGCCTCCTCCACTTGTTATTCCTACAGAAATTATACTGTGCCATTTGCTGAACAGGGTAAGATGACCATTATCTGCTCCCAGTCTTTATGCACTGTATAAATCAATGGTAATTTTAAGCAAAATATGAAATTTAACTGGAGTAACCAATTACATTTTAATATCGATTGGGTTGTTATATTACTATTGATAAAGAAATTTCATTTCTACATATCCATAATAATGATAATTTCACGAAAATTCTTCTTTTATCAGAATATGAGACATACATGAGTCTCCCATGCTAGGAATATGGAATTAGTTTTTAAGTGGCAAAATTTAAAAAATAAATAAATAAAACACACACAAAAAAAATCAAAAAATACTTTCTAATACATTGGAAAAAAATCAAAAGTGAAATGTTAGCAAACCCAGCAAAAAAAAAAAAAAAAAAACATCAAATTCTTCTTGGTATTGAAGTCTTATGCATATAGAATCAAAGTATGGAATCTAAAAGGGACAATGCACAGTGATGAGAACAGGTTAGAAATAAATAAATAAATGGCTGATCACTGAGATCTGCAGAAAGGTTTGAGACTTGCCTGTGTATTGGAATCCTGGGTCTTGTTAGGTTGTTCTAAAGGACTAGGTGTTCTGGGGATGTCTCCTCACACATAAAGAAATTGCTTATTTTTTCAATTAACCAAATGTCATTCTACACACTTTTCATTGAAATAATGTTTTATATTATTCAAGCAAATCAATGAACCCATCTTTAAACTTATTTATAATGCAAGTCTATTAAAGATGAATATATATTTTTTCACAGAAATTTGAAATGTGAATGTACACAGGAAAACTTTTTTTACTTAATCACTCCAAAATAATAATTGTTAATCCTTTTTCATTCCCTCTTTTCTGCATATTATTTTCATAATTTCAATCAAATGGCTTGTATAAAATTAATTATATTGATAATATATCTGTTTTTTCTGGTTATAAAAAAGTTTGTTTTTCACAAGTAATTTAAAACTCTAGAAACAAATGTAAAAAACAAAGATAACCTGGAGACTCACAACCTAGAAATAACTATTGATATTGTGGTAATTCAGGATATGTTTTATTATTCAACATTTAAAAATCAGTGGTGTTTCCAGTAATCAAGTATGAACTTTATTGATATGAAATATTACTATATTGTACAATGGAAATTAAATATGATAATCCCTGAAAGTGTGAATGGCGGCTACATTTTAAAAGTTGCAAATTTCTCTTATTATTTAATATATTATTAAACGCACATGACATTGATTTAAGAGATTATTAACAAATGACAAAAGCCTATAAGATTTGAGAAGGGGAAAATTAAACCTGAGAAAATAATTTTCTGTTAGAGAAGGAATGAAGAAGTAAAAAAGCAGTGAAATCACTTTCTGCAGTTTCCTCCTTGTTTTTAGGTATATAATCTGTATGACACAATTGCAAAATCCCATGAATTAGGTGATAATTAACAACCCCCACTTCTGTTAAATTTTGGAAAATTAGAATATATTAATTCTATAATTTTATTTAATCTACTAATATATAAATCTAAATTCAGAGTTAGAACAAGAAAATATTATATTAAAACAGATGCTGGATATTGTTTGCATAAATTGGCTAATGTAGGTTATTAGAAAGATGAGAAGAGCTAATAGTTATCAAAACCAAACTGAGCATTTACTTTTTCTTCTAGAATTAAGTGATGTGAGCAATTATCACTAAAAAATAACAAAGACACATAAACTGTCAAGCTTGCATTGCAACTTATAGTGTTTTAAAGGTTAGTTTATCATTTGACTGCTAGAACTTGACAATTGAAAGCTCCAAGAGGGATTTGAGATCATCTGGGTCAGTGGTTTTTAAACTTTCCTTAGTGAAGCAGAAAGTTTCACCTTGGAGACATCAGAGTTTGATGGTGATATTCACTGAGTGGCTCTGGGTGGCCAGCTTACTCTGGAATCAAGCAAATCTTTTTTTGTATTTCATATATGTGTACTATTGAATGGTATGTTATTCAGAAAAAAATGAAATGTTTTAGCTGGATTGAAAAGGAGGTAAAAAATGTGAATTTAATTTGAACCTATTCAGTGTTATATGTGAAGAATGCATGTGTGACAGGCTACATTTTAGAGCCTTAGAGGTTGTCCAAGTCAATATCATACCCTGGCTAATTTTAAACCGACACTAGAACCTGAATTCTCAAAAAAAAAAATGTAGGGCAATATTTTCCCCACTAAGTCATAATGTATATGTTAGCAGAGTCTGGTTTGATATATAGAGAACACAAGCTGTTCAACTAGTATAAAATATTGACATTCTTAAAGTTTTCAAGTTACAGTTTTAATCACCTAAATTCATTTCTATAGATGAGAGAAATTATAGACTTAGATAGATTCTCTTATAGAAATAAAAGAAGTTTCAATTATATTGCTGAAAAAAGAAATCTACTACTACTACCATTTAAATCTTATAATCTCTCAGTCTAAAAATAAAGATTCTTGTTGGTAGAGGTAACTTATTCTGCCTGAATCTCTCTGTATTATGAGGGAAGGCCTAGATTGGATGATTTAAAAAATATATGTATATATATTTATTTATACATATATATATTTATATATTATTTATTTATACATGGTGCTGAGCTTTGAACCAAGGCCCTCACACATGTTAGGCGAGCACTCTACCTCTAAGCCACAACCCCAGCCCAAGATGATCTTTAACTTGTTCTCCATCCTAAATTGTTTTGGATGCTTTGCCCTACTAATGACAGAAACCCTTGTATAAATGGGCTAAATCAATGAGGAAGTTTATTATTATACATATTATAACTCTGCAGTTTGTGGACTTCACAGCTCAAATATGTCATGTGTGACCCCAAATCTCTTTATCTCTACATTTGGCACTCCAGGGTTGGCTAGATTCTTGGCTGGTAATAAGAAATCTGAAAATTTTAGGTGTCTTATAAGTTCAATAGGTAGAAAAAAAAATGTGTTTTCTTATAATTTTCTCAGAGAAGACAAAGAATATTTTTGTAAGAAGCAGTCCAGCTGACTTGCTGTCATATTTGATTCTTGGTACTGGTTCTTGGTTCACGTTGCAATGAAGCACACTGTTATATGTGTGCTGCATGGGAAATGGATGGAGGCAGCATGGTAACTAAAGAGAGATCAGGAATAGTTGATGATTAAGTAATCATCCTGTCCACTACACACTGCTAGCAACATACCTCTAGATTTATAATCAGAGATTATGAAAGATAATGAGATCAGACAAAGGAAATCTAATTAGAAGCCAAATGAGTTCTTAAATATCATTCTGACCATTTTTACCTAAATTTTTTCTAACAATTGAAACTTTTCTTGGAATCAACTTAAAAAAATATGGAAGATTTGCATTGCGTCAATAATCTAACTGTATTTAATGAGTTAAATATTAGAAATCATTATAATAAATGGTTTATTGCTTAGAGAGAAAACCAAGATCTGAATCCAGGTAACCAAATGACCTCAGGAAATTTTGCATAGAAGATAGCCATTGCTGCTGCCAAAATACATGCCTTCACTGTCAATGTGGACCTGTTCCTTTGAGTCAGCTCTTGTATTTCCCATAGTAATTCTATCAGAGAACTGTACATTAACTGAGAGACACGTCAGGATAACCAATAATGTAATTCTGAAAATTAAACTACTGTTGCTATGGTCATCATACAAAATAATTCCACTGCAGAGGTTGGTGAAAGCAACTGAGATACAAAATAGAGGTATACAAAATGAAAGACATTATATAATGCATCTTTGTAGTTTATTGTTGGGCAGTATTCTAAGTGAACAAAAGCTTTGAAAAATAGAAGGTACATGCTGTTATCATTATCAACGTTTTATACACATGAAAACTGGAGTCATGTGGTGCTGGGAACTACATACTCATTAATACGGTGCTACTTTGTCCCTGTCACCAAAAAAAGGAGAAGAAACATGGGGTTTTAATAAGAATAACTGGTTTCATTAATGAGAGGGACTTTAAGCACTCAAGAAAGACTCTCACAAGTACTGCATCATTTTATTCTTCAAGAAGATATAAAATGAATATTAAATATTTTAGTATGAAATTTAAATAGTGAATATTTTCTGTTCAAAACAGCATCTGCTTATTTATACCACTAAACAAAACCTTTTTAAATCATGCTGCCTCCATCCATTTCCAGATTACATAGTTTTATAGAACATGCAAAAGTTTATGGGGTATTGGCATTCACAATGGCAATATTCCAAAATAAAATTTTGTAAAATTTATTTTAAACATGGGCCATTAATTTTCTCCTAAAGGTATTGTCAAGCATTTTGTCAGACATTTAATTGGCAAATTGAATGTATGACTTGCTGAATGTATGTTTGACTAAAGAAATGTGTTATGGTTTAGATGCAAAGTGTCACCCACAAGCTTCTCTACAGTCAATGCAAGAAACCTTAAAGGTGAAATGATCGGGTTATAAGACCCTTCACCTAATCAGTGTGTTAATCCACTGTTAGGGATTTGGGTGGCAACTAGAGGCAGGAAGAGTGTGGCTGGGGGCGGTGGGTCATTGGTGGCATAATTCTGGGGAAAGTATTTTGTCTTTGTTGAGCTGAGCTTCCTCTCTGCTGCTGGGGCTATATCTCCAGCTGCTTTCATCTTCCACACCCTCTGCCATGTTGTTATGCCTCCCTGGGTCCCTGAGAAACAAAGCCATCTGTCTATGCCCAGAGACCTCTGAAACTATGAGCCCCCAAATCAAGTTTCCCTCCTATAAAATTGTTCTTGTCAGGTATTTTGGTTGCAGCAGAAAAGAAGTTGACAAAAACAAAATGTAACAAATCCTTTCTAGGCAAACTTCTATCAGTACTATGGTATCTAATGACAAAATTTTCTGTGTGAAAGATTGTTTTCAGGACAATTTCATCTCAAAAAAGTCTTCTGTATTCCAAGCCTCTAGGCATTCCATAGTCAAATTCAGATAGAAGAAAACATGGTAACTTGAAAGTGATGAAAATATGAAATAAAATATTGACAATTGAAAAATTAGCACCACGTATTTGATAGAAGATTAAATCATAAAGAGTTATGAAATGTCATCAGGCAGCCTTGAGCTTTATCTTATAAATCCATTGAAAGGCAACCTGGAATGATATAAAGACAGCCAGAAGATAACAATTTCTGAAAAAAAATACAATAAACAACAACAACAACACAAAAAAAACCCTGATAGAAAGTGATATCAGAAATGTATTAAACATGGGGAAAAGGTGATTCTCACAACATGGGGCATGGTTATCTGAACCTACTTAACAAAGCATTAGTAAATAACATGCAGAAATCATAAACAGTGGGTAAATTATGTACACATAATTTGAAAAGCTCTCTCCATCACTGTTCAGATGGAAAGGTGATAAAAAGGGAATATTTTTACTTTTTATAACTATATGTTTTAATGTAAACTAATGATTAATCCTTTTAAAATCACTAGAGTTATTGTGAATGTACTATCAAGAAGCTTGAAAATAAGATTACAATAGAATATAGCCAAAGGCATGAAGCATTTCTATGGTAAAATTTTAGAGAATAGCTAAAAAACTTGTTGCATATAAGACAACAGAAAAAGGCAGTGAAGCTCTTGTTATTCTGTTCAAATAAATGTTCTATTTCTTTTAATTGCAAAATGTTTTCTAAAATAAGTTTTGGAAAAATATACATACATATATATGCATTTTTATTTAAATTGTTTTAGTCATGTTATATTGGTGTCTAAGATTGTTGGGAAGACTCAAAATTAACAAGTACTTTGATTCAAATGAAATTAGTACCATTGCCTGTCAATCCTTTGTATCATTTTATAATGCTGAGGAAACATTTAATCTGTGGAGATTGGGGAGGGGAAAAAAAAAACAAAAACGTTGTACCACTAGATTTCTAGAATAATCAAGTAGGCATTAACAACTTCATTTTCTTCAAAATCAAGTACATTTTTTTTTCTCTAGCTTAATATCTTAAAACTTTGAAGGCAAATGAAACATTATAAATTCGTAGAACAGTCTCCCTGGGAAAACTCTATTAGTGCAGAATTGCTAACCACGAACAAATTACTGCAATCAGAGTTACCTGAGTGGTATTGTAAGGCCACTCTACCTCACTAAAGGCATCTGATCCCAGGATTTGCATTCCTTGCTTTAATATTAAGACTCTCTGAGCGGGGGGAGGGATATACTTAATGATCTTTCATTTGATAAAGCACGTTGGTGTCAAAAGAGGTTCTTCAGAGTTTAGATTCTCATAAATCCAGAGTAATTATAGGTCCTTTGGGGAATTCATCAGCATTTCTATCGTAAGAGCTTTAAGAAAAATCACTCTCTATAAGCTAATCATAGAATAAAAATAAATTCTGTATTTTTTTTACCAAAAAAAAAAATCTTCATCTTTTTCACTGCTTATATATCTGCATAAAAATTAAGTATCTATATATATGGCTATACTTATTTAATTAATGCATTGATATGTTTTAATTTAATAACTTCAAAGACATAATTGTGATCCATGACAATCCCCCTCATTAGTCTTCGTCAAATTTTGACTTGAAGAAGATAATTGGGATGAAAATATTTAAAAACTGTTACATACTACAGAAATATGACTTCACATGTGAAATGGAAAAAAAATGAAACACTTCACAAGAACAAATCAAAAACTACTGTAAAACTCTGAAGCTTCAGGGTCCAGTAAAGATAAAAGAATGGGTGCATTTGTTAAGATTTATATGTTTCTATTTCTCTTCGTATGTGTGTGTGTGTGTGTTTCATTTCAGTTAAACCTCAGAAATGAATCTTGTGCTAAAGTTTAAAAGAGTATGTTTATAAATACCTGAGGAAAAAAATATATTTTTAAACAATAATCTTTTTTATTTTTAAATATATTTTTTTAAAGAGAGAGAAGAGAGAGAGAGAAGTTTTAATATTTATTTTTCAGTTTTCGATGGACACAACGTCTTTATTTTATTTTTATGTGGCACTGAAGAATGAACCCAGCGCCCCATGCATGCCAGGAGAGCATGTTACTGCTTGAGCCACATCCCCAGCCTTAAATATAGTTTTTAGTTGTAAATGTCCACAAAGCATTTATTTATTTATGTATTTATATAGTGTTGAGAATTGAACCAGTGCCTCACACATGCTAGGCAAACTCTTTATAACTGAACTACAGCCCCAGCTCAATATTTTTATTTTTAAAAACTTTTTATTTTCTAATATTAGTTGATAGCTTCTCCAATCTATGGCCTTGACATTTTCTTTTTACACTTGAATTAGGATTATGGACAAAGGCCTGTGAACAACTTTCATCAAAGTTTTCAGGAAGAATTTTACAAGTAGTGATAGAATTAATATCATGAGTATCCCTAGAGATAAAATGTAATTGAAATAATATGAATTTTAACAAGAATAAATATAATATCTAGTATTTTTCCTCAATTAATAAGATTTATGACTATGGTTACTATAAATTCAATATAATCAAGAAATTTCTTTTAAATTCAGGAGATATTAGCAAAATTTATAGGAGGCAAATTATATAATTATAATTGATAAATTTAATACTTTGTGTATGTGAGTCACTAACCATTTCTTTAGTTAGCTTATATTCCATTTGTAAAACAGATCTAGATAATAATGATACAATATCCTATGGTCATAGTTGTGATATGATGAAAGTTTGAAGTAGAGAAAAAAAATCTCTTAACCTTCATTGGCAGGAAATGCCTTCTGGGAAGATGACACCTAACCCCGTGTTTCATAGTGCTTTGAAACAGTACATGAGACAGACAATTGACAGTTACTGTTGGGAAAATAGATAAGTTTTTGATCATCAGGGTCATAGTATGAAATGTTGACAATGTTGGCTTTTATTCTGTGAATGATAAAAAAAAGCCATTGTAATATTTATGTTGGGAAATGCTAACCTGCCATGTTAGAAAGATCATTTTAGAAACAGGGTAGAGTACAATGAAGGATATAGAGAGGTTCTGGGATTAGTAAGGAAGTCCATCAGGTAAGAGACTAGAAACAAGACTTTCAACTTAATCTATGCAGCTATTGTACACTGTCACTCATCTCTGTGTTTTAATGTCACTTTTTTAAAACTTTTTTAGTAGATGGACACAATACCTTTTATTTTATTTTTATGTGGTGCTGAAGATCAAACCCAGTGCCTCACATATGCGAAGCTAGTGCTCTACCAACTGAGCTATAACCTCAGCCCCTGTAATGTCACTTTTATTCATGGAAAATAAATCATATCTCTTCTGCTTCAAAGAAGTAATCTTAAGACATACACCAGTGCTTTTCAAACAAATTTGTAGTGGCTTCTTCTAAGTGCTGGGGATCCTAATCCAGTGAACTCATAAAAGGCTTAGCTACCAAATCTTTGGTTTTTTTCCCAGTCACAATTATTTTTAACTAGAATAAATAACATTTAGAAGTCCATGTAGTATATCACTGTGTTTCAATTTTTGAACAAAATTACACCGTGCTTTTAAGCTTAGAAATCTGTCTTGCTTCCAGAATGTCCAGCTCTCATTCTGGTATAAATTCACAATTTGATAGTAATTTGATAAATTAGCCAGGCACAGTGCACACCTGCAATTCCATAAACAGGAAGATAAGGCAGGAGTGTCACAAGTTCTAGGCCAGCCTGAAGCAGATTAGTGAGACCCTGTCTCAAAATAAACAAATAAATAACAAGAACTGGGGATATAGTTCAGTGACAAAATGACCCTGGGTTCAAATATCAGTACCAAAAAATAAAATAAAATAAATCAAAGGAAAGTCTCTAACAGATTTGCATTTACTACCATTAGCTGTATTGTGATATATATGGTATATATTAAATATGCATATAAAATACCCATGAACATTCATACGCTACAAATGTAAATATTTATATTTATGTAGATTTATATTTTCTGTATATTTATGTACTTACATAAACATATATGTCATCATATATCACATGATGATATTTCTCTCAATGTAGACCATATAAGATAGTGGTACCATAAGATGGTATTGTCTTCCTGGTTGATAAGTGCACTCTATAATGTTTACATTTGATAAAATTGCTTAATGATTTATTTCTTTTAACATTCCCCTGATGTTGACAGGATGAGAGGGATTGTGTTTTTAAGTCACTTGCCAACAATAGGAGGTATATACCTCTCCCTTAGTCCTCTACTCAAACAAAATAAATACTTCTATAGAGGGGGAAAATTATTGGAATTTAGAGAAGAGAGAGAATATGTCAAGATTGGATTTTATAAAAATCTTTTAAAAGAGGTAGTCTCTGATATTGTATATGACTATAATGCACCAATAAAAGCACTTTTAAAAAGACATGTAAATGAGTCCTTCTAAGATAGGTCAGAGTCCTAGAAAAGAAATAGAGAGTAAGAACATTGGTGAATCAATATAGATTGTGTTGAAAAATGCTCAAATAATAGGGTAAGTTGTTACTATGGAGGAATAGTGGAAAAGTTAAGTAAAAATATTGAGTCCTTAGTTGATGAAATTAGTTGAATTAAAGAATTAGGGGACTTGATTTTTTCTTAATAAAATGTTTTGAAAATATAATGAAAAACTCCAAAGAAAAATATCTTAACCTGAGTTCCTAAGAAAGCAAAGACAGGGAAAAAACTTAAGTGTTATTATTCTTAGTGGCTGCATCTAAAACAAGGGAAATGGGGGCAAAGCACTGAAGCTAGAGAAGGGAACTTGAATTAAGCAGATCACTACTAAAGGTAAATACTTGGTTTGACCTTGAGGGAATTCCTGAGTCAATGAGAATTACATTAGGACTTTTCTCACAGAGAGGAAAGATAACAATGATTTAACCAATTCTCAAATTGCATTGGTTAAACAGTAGGTTAAAAATTCATTTGTGAGTTGATAACACCCCTGCTCCTCTAGACTCTAATTTCCACAAGATCCTAGGCAAAGTCAGATTGCATTCATCATCATAGTGGTATTTGCAATGGTAAGAAAAAAAAAATACCACACAATGGTATAGAAAAAAATTCTGAGTCTAACAGGAGAATAGATATGAGAAGATAAAAAGGAATCAAATATACATCACAATATTTAAACCTGATTTGAGCAGTGATACTGTTTCAGTAAAGAAATTATTTTTATGGCTGAGACTTTTTATTTCCTGAGTAGATGTTAAATGCTAAATTTTTTTAGGGTTTTTTTTTGAATTAAATGTTCTGATTTTGATAGTAAAGTGTTTAACTATGCATATAGAAAGACTAGCAAATCAGATAATATAGAGTGTATTCTCATTTCCACATATGCTAAATATGTTTTCTGCTTCTTTTAACAGAATACAATCACCATTACAACTTCAACCATATGCACAATAACCCAGGGGGTCAGGGAATGATTTTTTCTGAAAGCATAATGAACTCTATTATTTCTGCTTCTCAGAATTGTAGGATTGTGTTGCATGATCAAAAGTTCATTTCAAAGAACTTACATGTTTATTCAAAATATTAAGTATAAAGCTAATCCCCTCCACACACAAATATACACCTTATGCACACAGAAACACACAAATTCAATATTAATGCAATTTGGCACATGACTACTTTATGTCTGGTGTGAGACAAAATGTGGTTAAGAGCTTAAAAATAAAAGATGGTGGCTATTTTTGCATGGAATTTAACTGAGCAATGAACAAAAGACTGACAACCTTAATCCCTGCCACCATGGCCTTTTTTTAAAAAAAAAAAAAGAAAGAAACAAATCTGTGGGCAATAACAGGGGTGTCATGGGAAAGGGACTGATTGACTTCCACAAATGAGGTCATTCCATCCACTTGATTACTTAAATTCTCCTCAGTTCATCCTTTGGTGAGTATTCACATGGGAATAATATCTTCATGTTTTCACCCAAGTAGAAAGATTTATACATAAACCTTTTCCCTACACTTACTCATCACCATTTTTCAGCCATGTTCTTTCCAATTCTCTGGCCATTCAGCTAAACCACTGGATAAAGCCCCAAATTGGTATATAATTGCGTATCAAGCTATTTCTATTTCCAAGAAAAATGAACAACTGCTCTACTTCGGTGATATCCCAGAAGGAACTGGCACTACTACCGCTCTCCACTTTTAGAAGTTTCCTTCATATTGTCCTTCTGGACACATCTATAAACACATCTATAAACCAAGTCCCAGTCTCCTCTTCCTCTGTTAATTGATTTTTGAGGCTGTGGATATAGGTTTGAAGAAGAAAATAGTGTAGCAGCTGTGTGAGCTATGCATTTGGGCCTTTCTTCATGTAACATACTTGTTCCTTCAGTGTCTGCTTAAACCTGATCATGTATATAGTTCTTCCATTTCATATGATGGGCTGCTGTTCATTTCCAATTTTATGGCTTAGTGGGTTGGATAACAGCATCTAGCTTTAATGACATTCAGGTGAAAGAGTTTCCTTTCCTGACATTTCAATGAGAGGTCAGGGGAGCTTCAGATTATCATTCTTTTTTTTATTTTTTTAACACCTGACCTTATGGACAACTATGTTTTATGTGGAGGCAAAAATTATTTTGTTTACAATGTGTGTTTTTGATTTGATTGGAGATCTTGTCTTCACAGCATCCAACTTTTGTGTGAATACATTTTCTATTTAATGATTTGAATCTTTTCCAAGAATGTGCCACAATCTTCTGCACACTTACTGTTTTCCTTTACAAAATGGAACTAGAAATATTTGGCAGGAAACCAAGCAGAGTTAAATGTGTCTTTCAATTGTTTTAGTAAAACATCTCTGTTGACCATATCATTATATACTACCACTTCTGTTAGAATTGTTTACCTCAATGCCAGATTTGTTAAGTTAATAGCAATAATAGATTGAAGATTACTAATATTCTACTGATTTTAACCCCAATTTCCTCATTAGGAATGATCTTTATATCCAAATCTTATACGGAAATTTTAACTTAAAAGTATTTTAACATTTCTGGGATGGAGGCTTTCTTGACTTATCTGAAGATTATCAATCTGAATATTTTTAACACATTCTACACAGAGAATTTTTTATACATCATTTCATAAGTGTGTAGTCTTATGATTTATTACAAGGAAATATTTAGCTATCTAAATACATAAATTATACAAAAGAAGTCTCTGTGTATTCAGTAAAAGGCCCAATAGGATTTTAACATGCACCCTTAGGTTTCCTTCCTGCTGTAAGTTCTCCCAGTGCAGTTGAAATGGCACTGATACTTCTGTTTTATGACTATACACATTCATCACTCCAATCTGCTTACTACTGCTGTCCCACCACCCGCTTCACACCCTCTAAACTACAGTCTTCCACTGTGAGCCTGCATGTGCCTGAACTCTTCTTGTTGTTGAGTTCTCTATGCTATGTCATCTCCCCAGTCAAGGCTTTCCTGGCTACAAAATCTAATCACCAAACACCCAGTTTCTATTATGTCACTTATTCTACTTTTTTGAGGAATGTATTATCAGATGATATTACTTTGGTATTATTTGTTGTTATTAGGAAAGTTTGGAAAAACTTTGTGTTAACCTTTGGTATACAGCCCAGTCTTCCCCTCGGACTAGAATGGGCCTCAAGTATCAGTGCCTGCTTTCTTTCTGAGACTAAAGCATTGACCTCTGGAAACTAAGTTCTTTTAGGAACTTCTTTTAATTTCATAAAGCAAATGTAGACAGGTAGATAAGCATTAATTGTTATTTTATGTTGAGAATATTCTTGGGCTTCATTATCTGAGCATGTACATATTTACATCTGGTTTTCCTGTGATTTTCTTGTTATTTGGAAGGCAGTTCTAGAAAGGAAAGACTTAATTCTTTTCTATGTTTTAAAAACTTTTAAATGATACTGAATACATTTGAGTGAACATTACACTACTAATGTGTTTTTAAAATACTATTGATGCTCTTTATTAAATGCAGATGAAAAATCATTATTTTAAGAGATTAGAAGTTATAATAAAATGTGACTTTCAAAAAAACTAAAAGTTTATATGTTTAAAGGAACTTTCATTTTTAACTCTTGGTTCTGAACATAAACTTTATAGTACATAACACTTTTTTTACAAGTTTCCTTTTTTTAATATTACACATTTTAATACATATTTTTAACCTAAAAGCCTACACAAAAAAATAATATTCTAAGAAGTAAAAATTTTATGAATTTTTGTTCATTTTACATTCATTTGCCTAATTCATTCTATTCAAATATACAATATTTATATCATCTTAGAGGTTTCATATCAGAAGTTCAAACAGCATTTATTAAAAGAAGTTCCACAAATATAGCTATTATATATTTATTGTTCTATCTTCATTTTTGAATATGGAGGGAGAATCCTTAAGTTACTATCTTCAAAGTGTTCTTTTCTTTAATGTTTTATTGAAATATAATTGATACCCACCCAGTAAATAGAGCATATCTGGTATATAGAATAAATCAAATTTTGAAATACATACACATAGGTGAAACCATCACTGAAATCATAATAATGAACATATCCACCACCCTCAAATGTACCTGGTACTCCTTTACAAGGACTTCCCTCAAATGCTGCCAGCCTCAAATTCTCAAGAAACCACTCATTTAATTTTACTATTTAGTTGTTTGCCTCTTCTGAAATTGTAAAGAATTTAGCCTTTTGTACCTGATTTTAGCCTTTTGTATCTAATTTTAGCCTTTTGTATCTAAATTTTGTATCTGAATTTAACCTTTGGTATCTTCAACACAACATGAAATCTACCTTTTAAAAATTTTGACTGCAGTACCATATTGAGAACTATGAGCAAAATATTGTACAGAAGAAATCTAGAATTTATTCCTCTTGTAAACTGAAACTTTATATCATTTAAAGAGCAACCCTCCATTTTCCCCTCAACATAATCCTTGACAAGCAACATTCTGCCCTGTAGTTCTTTGAATTCAACTATTTTCGATTTCTCCTAGAGGCGAGATCACATTATATTTGACTTTCTATGACATGCTAATTTCACTCAGCATAATCTCCTCCAGCAACCATGTTGCTGCATATGGCATTGTTTCTTTCTGTGTTAATACTGAATAATATTCCATTGCATGAATATACTCTTTCCTTTATTTATGTATCAGTGGACATATAGTTTGATGCTGCAGTCCGGCTGGGCAATATAACCGGGAGGTGACAAGCAACTTGAAGGTTGAAGCTGGAACTGCTTTATTGCAGGGAAACTGAGTGGGAACTCAAGGTAGTGGGCACCCAAGGTAGCAGGAGCCGCTTTATTGCAGTACAGCAGAGGTATATATACCTTACTGATTACACACAGCTTGTCTCAATTAGCATCATCTAAATACAGTAGTCAGCCAATAAGGAATTCTCATCATCTTAATGGCTCCGAGGTGTTGCCTCACAAACCACTCCTCCTGGCAAACTGCCAGGCACCATCTTGACTTGATCACAGCCCTCAACAGTTTGATTTCGTATCTAGACTTTTGTGAATAATGCTACATTCATAAGGAAGTGAAGGTATTGTAGGTCTGACACATAATTTTTTGTAAGTATTTTGAGGTACAATATGATGTTTTTATTCATGTATACATTGAATAATAACACAGGATAATTACTGTAGCTATAATCTTAATTTTTTATTTTCTTATGGGGAATACATTTAAAATCTTTCATTCTAACTACTTTGAGATGTATATTACAGTTAATTATACTTACTTTGCTATGCCATAGAATACCAAAAGTTATTTCTTCTAAGTGTAATTTAGTACCTCCTGATGAATCTCTCCCTGTCCTCTGTGTCTTCTATTTTTGCATGTAACTACTATTTTACTCTTAAATTCTATGACATCAAAAATTATATAAGTGAGATTATGTGGTACTTTTCTTTCTGCTCCCAATAAAATATTAGTTTGAAAACCACACAGTTATTTGAATTTGTACCCAGGAGTAGGATTGTTGGATTATTTTGATAGAATGGTTGATGCTATGTGTTGATTTATTTGGAGGCTCTTTATTCTGTCCCCTTGGTAGGTATGTCAGTTTTTATGGCATTACCTAATTGTTTTTATTACTGTAGCTTCAGTGTAGTTTGAAATCAGGAATTGTGATACCTTCTTATTAATTTCAATGCACCTACTCTCAGTGTTGTAATATCTGTAATCAAGGGCTTCCATTTCCCATTCTACCATTTTGTTCATGAAACTATATTCAAAATTAGGTTCTTTCTTATGATTTGAGGCGGTATGGTATTGTGTCTGTAGTTGGGATACTGCGACATGATTTACCAGCTTTTTGATTGTGACCAGAATGGCCACAACTCTATATGTTGTTTTGGGAACCATTTCCCAATAAGCTAATACTTTCTACTCTCATTGATTTAATATGCACCTATGTCCCTCTCCTAAAACTTCCTATTTGCTTTATATATTTAGATTTCTTTTTGTTTAGCAACTGATGTTAACTACACAAATTATCTAACTTACCCTTCAAGTCTCATCATTATGTAGGACTTTAGATGAAATGTCTAAAAAGCCTCTTCCATTAGTGACAGTAGGTTATATATGGCATATATAGACCCTAATGATATCTATGTAGTCACACATAAATTTTACTTTCTCCCTCTAGATCATAAATGTCTCAAACACAGCAACGATGTACTATACAGTGTTGTACACCATACAGTGTATTTGATAATGCTTTTAGATAATATTTTAAGAGAAAAATGCAAGTGTGAGGTTGCCTTACAAGACTATTACTAAATAGCTTAGATAATGAAAATGTCAATTATGCATTTTGAACTGTGTGGTCTTTAAGAATCAAGTGTTAAGTACTAACTTTTATAGTGTTATTTTCCCTTTGTATAAAATATGTTCAGTTCAAAGCAACAAAAATGTGTCATAATGCAAAAAAGGAGATAATGTGTCATTTCAAATGAAAATTAATTTTTTATTTGGGTCATCGAATATTCAAGGTAATACACATGGGAAATTAAATAAAGTCATTTAAAGACGTTTTAGCAATATGCAGATGCTTACTAAATAGGCTAAGCAAATAGTATTTTGTTTAAAATTTCTGGTGCAGAGATTAAATGAATTAAATTTTTAAGTGTTGTAATAAATATTCAACTTTAGTTTAATATTTTAATTTTAAACACCTATGATTAACTAGAATTACTTGTATACTATAGGGTGTCTAATTGTTAAATTGAGTTGGAAAATGGTTTATCTGATCAGAATGGTAGCCTAGTCTGAGTTAAAATATTAAAATCACCCAGAAAGTTTCAAATGCATTCCTCCTACATGTTCATCTTATTCCCCGACACTTACACATTGACAGAAACAAGTTACACAAGCACAATTACTTGCTGCTAGCATTTAAATTTGTCTATTTTATTTTAATGATTGTAAATTATTAAATACACATTGCTATTTATATAGAGAGTGAAGCAGGAGTTCTAAGTTTTATAATTTCTACTATATTTTCCTCCAAAGCCAATGCTTCTCTGCAAGGTACTGACTGTTGTGGACCAGTAGAATGAGTGTAACCTGAAGAGCTCCTTATTTTTAGGTAATGGAGACTACATGATACAGACACACTAGATGAATCTCTGTGATGCTTCAGGAGAAATCAAAGTGTTCACCTCATCTCTGGAAATATGTCCAAATTTGCCCCTGAGATTTGTAGCTTCATATATTGACTATAAGAATAAATTATATAAGTGCAATGTTTTCTAAAAGGCAATTATATCATATTAAATAAGTGTGCCAAGATGTTACATGTGCCTTGATAAACATTTGTGTTTATAAAAGAAATATTGGAGATATATATATTGGATTTGGACTAATATTTTACCAGAAGGTTTTCACATTTGTAGTTCTTCACTGAATCTGCTTTGTGTCACACAGGTTTGGGCACTTAACAGGCAATAAAAATATACAAGTTTACTGAATGACTATATTCAAGCCATTACTCATACTTTGCTTCATTCCAAGAGGAATATAAGGGTAACATTTGTGCAAACAGGCCCATCAAAATTCTGTGATTTCTATTATATCTGTATCTTTTAAGTTGTTGCCTGTGTTGAATTAAAATTATTTTATTGGGAAAAATTTCAGAAAGGATTATGTTACTTTTAAATTTAGTGAATGGGATTACAACCATTTTGAAAAACAAGGAAATATGACTCTGGAGTAGCTAAAGTTTAACTCAGAAATATAACTATTATCATAAACTTTACCAATACTTATGATTACTAATATTTGGTAGTATTACTTTCAAGGATTTTCCTCACATTTTTGTGTATGGGCTCTCTCTCATCCAGCGAGGAGTCCACGGAACAGGTTAGAGGAGAGTTTGGCTGCAGAGTCACTAATCAAGACCTCCAGAGACCAAGCAAGAAGCAGGTCTGATTTTATTTTGCAGTTACCATGTATATATAGTCAGGCAGAAGCTAAGGAGATTACAGGCAGCTACCAATGCAATGTCTGCTAACTGTCCTTGCAACAACCAATCTAGGAATGGGCCATGGAGCAAGTGCAGGGACTGTAACACATGGCTTCAAGCCCAGGGCTGTGCCTACCGGGTAGGTGGCCTGCCACTTAGACACCCTTAACGTATGGTATGCCATGTATGCAGTACTCCATGCACTTGTCCCCACATTTTTGTAATGGTTTTAAAAATGCAAATTTATATTGCTTCTACCTAATGTTTTAATATAAGAATTTTAGTCATTATGTAGTTAAATAATACCATAATATCTTAATAATATAATAGTTGCATGATTTTTCATAAATTATGAATCACTAAAATTACAAGCAGCCAAAAAATTGGTACACCATATAAAATATCTGTGATGTGTAGGGGTTAAAATAATTTCTCTTTCAGTGACCCCTGATGGCAATACTATGCTCATAGTTTGTAGGGTTGAATAAAACAGAGGAAAAATGGAATTGAGATCTCAGATATAAGAGAAGAATGTCATAATTTTAAAATACATTGATTTTTTAAATTGCATCTTTTTAGCTGTATCTAACAGTAAATTCCACTTTGACATGATTATACAAGCATGTAATATATCTTATTTTAATTAAGACCCCAATACCTCCCCTTCCCCTTTTCTTTTTGTACCCCTTACTTGGTTTTTCTGCCATTTACCCATAGTCATTATTATTTTTAAATTAATTTCTTATGGATGTACATAATGTTGAGATTCACTAGGGCATATTCACATATGTACATAAAAAAAGTTATATCAGGTTTTTCCAACATCTGTCCTTTTTCTATCTGCCCTCCCTTCCCTTTATCTGCCTTTGTCTAATCCACTGAACTTCTGTTCTTCATCCCCTGACTCCTTATTGTGTATTAGTTTTTGAATACTTGCATAGTGTAAAGATGGAATCATTCAATGTTTGTTACCTAATCACCTAGTAGATTGAATTTAATAAAAAATGTGATTGACTTTTGTGCATGTATACACGTGTGACTGCACATACATGTAAAAAAATAGTATTTTAACTAGTGTGACTGGAAAGAGTGAAATAGAAATTTAAAATGAGTGTTAAATATCAGATATATTATATGTTATTATAATTTATTTCAATGGTCCCCAAATTACAATGGCTATTTTTTTTATCTTTACAATGGTGTATTAACAATAGGCATTTAGTAATAACTGAATTTAGAATTTTGAATTTTTATATTGTCCTAGACTAATGATATATGTTACGATGCTCTCTCACAATGCTGGGCACAGTAATGAGTCACACCTCCCAACCAGCTGTGATATCTTGAGGGTAAACAACCAATTATTCTACAGTTTACAATGTTGCTAAGCTATGCTGTTTGTTAGGTTAGGAATATAAAGTGCATTTTGATTTACAGTTTTGCAGAATAGTTTTTCTTAAATGTAGCCCTATCAAGTCAAGGAACATATGTACTCCTGCCCATCTTTCTATTCTACACACAGTAAAGGATGTTCTGGAAAAGCCTATGAGGAAACCCACTCATAATTCTTCTAAAATCAAAGCACAGAAAACCACAAACACTGTAGTTATCTGAGCCAGGCAGGGTTTTAGATAAAATGGCAAACCATTAGACACTGATGGTTTAATCAGCTCTTTCTCTACTGTGACCAAATGACCTCATAAGAGAAATTTTAGAGACTGGAAAGTTTATTTGTGAACTCATAGTTTCAGAGGTCTCAGTCCAAAAATGGCTGACTCCATTGCCCTGGGCTTGAGGTAAGGCAGAACATCATAGCAGAAGGGTGTGGTGGAAGAAATTCGCTCAGGACATGGCCAGGAAGCAAAGAGAGAAACTTCTCCTCTCACCAGGCACAAAATATATACCCCAAAGGCATGCCCCAAAGTTCCACCTCCTCTAGCCGTACTCTATCTGCCTGCAGTAACCACCCAGTTAATCCCTATCAGGGGATTAATGCACTGATTAGGTAAAAACTCTCATAACCCAGTCATTTCACACCTAAACTTTCATTGTCTCACATATGAGTTTTTGGAGGACACCACATTTAGCTAAACTATAATACCAAGAAATCATTGAAATAACTGTTTGCTGGGATTTGTTGAAAAATGGTAAAAGGGAATCCCAAATATTATGATAAAGCTTCTTAAATTTTTCTGTTTCTTTCTTAAGAAACAGAAACAGTTTCTTATGTTGCAGGTGTCCTGAAATCTTTCCATTTTTTTCCAGATTTCTCCCAATTTTTTCTAATTATTTTGACTTCTCTTACCTTTCTCCATATCAACTTTAAGACTTTTCTGATGTTATTATTGATGTTTGTTCTTCTCACCAGTAATCCTTTAATGCCTTTCCAAATTAAATCAAGAAAGAAACTTTCAGGGCATTACAGTGCCCTTTAGAGATTCACAGTAGATGCCAAGGCCCCAATTTGGCAAAGCTAGAATTCTTACTAGAAGAAAATGAGACGGGGGAGAAAAGGAATGCTCTGAATTCACACAAATAAATTTCTCTTTTGCTGCCACACATCTCAGGAACAGCTGAAAATCAGTCTTCACATTACATGTAAGTTGACAAAGGAACCCATGATCCTTTTTAGTTATATACTCATGAATGTGTGTATTTTGTGTATTTTAGTATTTTATGAAGTAACCTGAAAGTTAAGCAACAGACTAAGAGAAGATTTTTCTTAATAGTAAAGTGTAACTGCTTTGGTCCCTGACCCCTAAAGTGATGTTTCTAAGAAAAAAAGTCAAATGTTCAAATATAATGTATCATAAAAAATGCTTGTATGAAAATCAATCCAGTTTTGCCACTGCTGTCCCAGTTATACTGTGCTTAAGTGATATGTATTTAACACCTATGTCAGTGGGTGAATAATTTAAAGTCCATCTAGTAATGAGTAGTTAGACCAATGCAAACTCAATACTGACATATGAAATGACTAAATATGTGTTCTGGAGGTTAAATGATGCCATTGATATGTATTAAAAATGAAAATTATCACTTTTGATTTGTTTGTCCATAACTTTGATGATACAAATGGCTCTTCACAGAGAAGTGAAATGCTCCTTTATTTTTCCTAGATTGATCATCAGTTTAGAACTAAATTGATATTCTACAAAAAGATTTCTCCCCCAAAAAAAGTTTCATCAGAGTGTGAAACTGTAGCACTGATGGAGATCATAGAATAGTTTTAAAATTGCTCCATGTTAATAGTATTTACCCTACAGGAAAGTTTAAGCTTCATTTACAGTGTGCAACCATTCAAAGCAGTGTTACTTTGCAGAGGCTATTAAAGAAATTATCCAATTTAAGAACATATTACTGTGAAGATACCATCTGGCAATACATAGAATCTAGGGGGCAGGGTTTGTTTTATTATGAACTTTTAGAAAAAAAACATCAAATAACAAATAATCTCTTAACTAACACTGTATAATATTAAAAATTATGACAAGCTTAAGAAATAAAGTAGATATATAAGCACATTAGAAAATATTTCTTTTTTAATAGGAAGTCATTTCAAAAACCTCTGTTTAAGACAATAATACATTTAAATATAAAAAGATTTACAAGAATTTCAAAATACTGAATTACTGATACATACCACATGCTTGGTAACCTATTTACTTATTTTTTGTGATTGGTATATAAGGAGAAATAGTCATTTTATCATTCAACATTAGCATATAATTATTTGCAAATTGCATAAACTTTTAAAAGAAAACAAAGAAATGAAACAGGTCTATTTGTATTAAAATTTTATTTTTTTCTTAGACCATAGAAGTTACTTTAGGGCATAATGAAATGACAAATATTGGAATTTATGAATATCAATCTCATTAACTTACAATTGTACCTTTCAATGATTTTCTATTAATATTTAAATTGAAATCATAAGAATAAAGATCTACTTTAATGAAAACATTTCTTAAATAAGTTGTTTCTTTCGAATACATTTTTCTTATTGCTTTTAGTCCACACATTTTGCTCTGTTAAGTGCGCATTTTAATAACTGTGAAAACAGCAACTGCTTTCCATACGGTTAAGTGGCAATATTGTATAATTCATAGGCAAACCATAATGATTAGCATTAATGCTTACAGTGTTTCCAAGAATATCTTGATCACAAGGTTGGCCTGCAAAAATCTATGTGCTTGGGGATTTCTACATTCAAGAAAATGTTTATTTTGCTTTTGTTCACTCATAAATGATTGATAGATTATAAAGATAGCCTCTATTTTTATCTATGAATCCTCATATGCCACATCACAATGAAATAGTTGCTTAGCATGTGATATATATCAGTAATTCATTATTTTAAAATTCCTACAATGTAAAGATTTTTATGCTTAAATATATCCAGCTAGCTACCTTGTTAGCTAGATGATGAATTTTAAAAATTTATTCCTCAAAAGTTTTGTTGACATACTGACTTAAAAACTATCACAATTTGATGTATAACATTAAAAATTGATGAAATTTCTTATCTAATGTGGCACCTTGGAGATTGAATATATTTTGGTCAGTCATTATATATCCCTTACAATTTCTTGTATTCTTTTAATTTCACTTCTCTTCTTCAAAATCTCTTAGCAATTATATATGAACAAAATTTTTCTAAGCTATGTTCCAGGAAAACTTCATTGTGTTATTGCAGTAAGCAACATGTAGTCAAAGAAACACACTAATAAAATTATGTGCAAACAATCTTTAAAGACTAAGAAATGTCTTGGTATTATATTTATTACAATAGTAAATGAAGTATGTAAAAGATATGTATCACTGTACTCTTAATGATTGTGTGTTTTCTATGTGCATCTATTAAGATGAGATTACAGTTGCTGCAATTTTAAAGATGACATTGAAATCATGACATTTCCCCTAGAAAGCAGAAAAAGAACATCATGGATATGGTGAGATAACAGAATAATGAATTCAAACAAATAGTCAGAGTCTTCTAATCCAGTAATGCATGGAAGCATAAGACAACATGAGAGGATATGTGCTATATAACAAACTCAGAAAAGATACTGATACCAATGTTAGTATATTAAGTGAATAATGGTAACCTGGAGAAATCTTGCTGAACATATACCTGTGCTGATTTCTGATTGTACAAACATGAATAGAAAATAATTACACCCCTGAAGGAGTTTACCACCTAACTATAAGAGGGACATGTAGGAAATGAATCATAACACAATTTGAGCAACATTAAAAATGTGTAACTTCTACAAATATAACACAGATAAAGAAAAGGTGGAGGATGGAAAGAAGCTTATTAGACAAATAGGAAAGTAATTTTCAAGTAGTCATGAAGATATCAGAAAAGGCTTAGTTAGAGATATGGAACAATGTGATAGATTTAGGGAAGTAGGATAAGTCTAAATTATGATATTAGTGTGAAATAATTATATTTCTTTTTCATGTAATAGAGTATTTTCTAAAAAAATATTTAATATGTAGAGTTATGCCTAGGGATATCTAGAATTATTTTTAAGAATTAAAATGTTCATCATCAAATGTGAGAATATCATAAAATAATTGGATACTATAACTATAGAATAAGATATTTCTGCATTTCAGTCCTAGCTTTACCTGTTAAAAACAGAATGATCTTTGAATATTCTTTAGCTTATCTAAATTCATTCTTATCTTCTACATGACAAAAATACTACTTATATGTAATCACCTATAGAGAATACTGCTGGAAGTATGTAAGAGTTGATGATACAAAACAACTTATATAATTAATTGTGAAGAACATATTAAAATCATATTTCTTTGTAAGTATGAGCATTATCTTCTCTAATTGGTAAAACTAATTATCATCAGTTTATTATTGAATATAATATAATTTTATATGTTTTATGTGTTTTTCATTAAGTATAATAATGTTTCATTATATAAAGTAAATTTAAATATAGATTGATGATAATAACATCAATCTTAGCAAACTTTCTCATTTCCCAAAATAGAGTCCACTACACAATATTTTTTTCCTTCTGTGATACTGGGGATTGGACCCAAAAGCGCTTGGTAACTGAACAACATCTTAACACCTGCCTGTTCTTAAATGTTGAGACAGGGTCTGAATAATAGAGTCTGTGGTATGGATGTACCACAATATGCTAGGACCTATTTCAGGAAATACTGAGTGTTCCTAGTTCAGGAATATTGTAAATGAATTGCTAGGATATATATATATATATATATATATATATATATATATATATATATATATATATATATATATACACACACACACACACATACATACACACACACACACACATATATATATATCCATATTTACATATATATTACGTGCAACACACACACACACACACACACACACACACACTTGTGTGGACGTAAATTTTCTGTTTCTATTGATAAATGCCAAGAAGTGCAATTGCTGAGTCATATATTTTTGAGGTATTGAAAAGTCTTGCCAACTATTTTTGAATCATTTTAAATTCCTACCCAACTATATGTGTGTCTCAAGATCCTTGCTAGCATTTTGTATTGTCACCTTTTGTTTACAATTTTACATTCCAAACAGGTGTCCAGTGATACTTCATTGTAATAGTAAGATATTTTATATCAAATGAAAATATTAAATTTCATAATAACATTTATGAATGGGCATAAAACCTTTAGTCTTCTTAAAATTGATTATTAAGTTGAAATCTAGAAAAATATATATAGTTCTACTCTGAGTTATTGACGAACTGAGGAAATAGGAAGAAAACATATACAATTCAAGTGATAAAATTGAAACAAGACTCTGGGAATAGAGTTAATGTATTTAATATTCTCATGAGAAAAATATTATATTCACTTTTAGACAACTTTTTTCAAAGTTGGGCTAACAACAGTGTTTTCTATATCAAAATACATTTGTTTTCCATCTTCTCACCATACTACTACTTCCAGAAGTTATACTGTGAACACAGATCTTAAAAAGATTTTTGTAAGGTTACACAGTTATATTCCTTGGGTGAATATTTTAAGTCTTAGGAAAATAGACAAGTGGTAGCAATATTGAATTCCAAAGATTCAAATTCTGCAGTTCGTATTTTTCTTTTTAATGGTGACTGTGCAAGACATGTTAAAAGAACAGCTTTGTTTAATATAGAATGTATTAATATAAAATAAGAGCAGTAGGACTTAGAAATTGAGTGCTCTAGCATTACTAACACAGAGGAATTACATGGAAGTAGAAAATAGTTTCCTTGGTGATTTCACCAAAGTAAATCTTATCTATAATCGAAATAACACAAGAAAACATAACATTTATTTTGCATTTTCTTAAAAGGAACTTTTTTTCATAACATATGTTAGCATTTCATCTAGGGTCTTATTAAAAATGCCCTGGCATTTCTGTTGCCTGAATAGAATTTCACTATCTCACACATTTTGAGCATTATAAAATATCACATTAACCATTCTAGCAGAGTTTGGCATAACATGGAAGATATATTTTTTAAGAGAATGTATTATTCATTAAATAAATAGTAGGAGCAATATGAAAGAATTGTATGAGTACTAAAATTTAATCAAAGCAATTAAAGTCAAAGGTCTTGGTATATTGCTAGACATATTAAAATCATTAAATATTGTTGGACTCTTCCCTCAGGAATGAAAATGACTCCTACAGTCAATAATAATCTGACCATTTCTATGCTTCATCATTTTGAACTAACTCATAATGCTTAATTTATTTGATGTACTTGTGTAGTTGGGTATAAGATACTTTTAAGTTTATTTTCCTATTTGTGTACATTTGATAAATAACATCTAATGGTTATTTTAGATTTACGAACCTCCTGATAATTTACAAATCTAGTGATAATATCCCAGAAGAAATATTTTTAATATAAATTGAAAGTAATTTCTATACCAAGAAATTAATGATTTTTAGAACAAAAACAATTTTTGCAATGCTTTGTGTTTTAAGAATGAATATTTGAATGCTAAATCCTATTCATAAAATACTACTAAACAGTTTTACTTATCATCAAATACAATGATAGAAATTATTGGTTTATGATCATCTATAATGTGTCAGAGCCATCTTAGATAATTTCTATTCAGAATCTCTTTGTTATTGCAGAATGCTGAAAAAAAAAAACTCAGGGAATTACATGCCCAAGAATATTCTTTTGGTAAATGGCAAACATGATCTGTAAATTGGGAATATATTCAGTATGCTCAGTGGTCATCAACAACAAAATGCAGTGACAGGAAATGACCAATATTTGGCAGTTAGAGAGTGCAAACCTAATAATAAGCTAGTTGAGTAAATGCTGAGAAGTGCAATTGTCCTCAAATAAAATAATTAGGAGTTAGACAAAATCAAGAAAGAATTATAATATGTGTTGTTTTATGAAAAGGATAGACATAATACTTAAAATCATCAGAATTTACAAAAAAAAACCTCAATCTTTTTCAAATGCCTAATATGAACTAGACTTTATAGGATATAAATAGTAATAAAATGTTATTGGACGGTACACTTAAATTACAGTGTATTTCCCAACTTTGAGCTATGCCATATTTTGATGCTTTTAATCACAATAGGTGGGATATTCATATTATTAAATTATAAATTATATATTGGTTTTATACCTTCTTAAACTAGGTTCTGCCAGGAGCCAGAAAATATCAACATTGTTTTGATATTTAAGCCTATTTGAAAAAAGATTTCAAAGTTGGTAACAAAGGAGGTTTTAGGACTTTGCACCTGCAGTTTTGTTCCATTGTGACAAGTATCTGAAGATGGGTGTATTCTAATTCTTCAGTGCAGATTTGAGAAGTGTGTAACTGCTGTAATTATTTTATTTTTTGTGACACTGAGAAAGCTTTTCTCTTCTTAAATAAAAAACATGAAAATAAGACAGCATAATTTCCAATGAGAGATTGATCTAGCTTGCTTTAGGAAAAAAGAAAATAATAACAGTGTGTTAATCTCTTTTGCTTCCCTTTAAAAGTAAAATGTTATATATACCACATTTTCTTTATACACCACAGGATATAATCAAGTCTTTAAAAAGAAAGAAATCTTCTTATTTGTTACAACATGAATGAACCTGGAGAACATTAAGTTAAGTAAAATAAACCAGACACAAAACGACAAATACCACATGACCTTACTTATATGTGAAATGAGAAAGTTGAATTCATAGAAGCAGAGGAGAGAATGACAACTACTGGGGATTGGAAGTGAGAGGGGGTTGGGAATATGAAAGCAAAGGATATAAAATTTCAGTTATGAGGAAAATTTTCAAGTACTCTATTGTGCATCTTGTTGAGTACAAACAATAAAAATATATCCATGAAAATTTCCAAGTCAATTTTAAGCGTTTTCACTTGAAAATATTTAAGTGTGTAATGCGTATTTCAAATAGTCTTCTTTAGTCATTGTGTAGTATATACATATACTAAAACATCAATTGTACACTATAAATATATAAATGTACGTATATACATATACATAAATATCTTACTTGTCACAAAATAAATGATTTTTTTTAGGAAAGCAATATGTTATTTTATAGAATATGGGGTTTTAGCCCAAGTAGGAATACTTCATGATCTCTCAGGAAAACATATGAGTATATATCAATAATGAATCCATCAATAAAAATAGACCATTCAAAATGGAACCCATGATTCTAAATCAGTCTGTTGGTTCATACTTAATTTTCTTTTCTCATAATTAAGGATTTTAATATACTCAGTATTAATTTTTATAAACCAATGTATTTATACCATCTAAAAATTAATGTTGCTGTATAAATCAGTGAATGTGAAACTAAAAAAAAATAGATTTATTCAGCTGATGGAACTGATATGTTTAGTCAAATATTGAACATATACTGTAGAAATAAATTTCTTGCAACACATTTTCCTTAACTCTATGTATTTATATAACACCTATTAGTATAATCTGTTATATCTTGACAAGTATGTTATGCCAACATAAAACACTATATTTTCTGGCCAAGGCTATAGAAAACCGTATGGCACATAGAACTATTCAAAGCAAACACAAAAATAAATTACCCTGTGATCAGACATTGGATATTATTATTAGATTATCATAATATTACTTTCTCTTTACATTTCTTTTTTATGTACCCATGTAGTTAAAATATGTAATGGAAATTACTACCTTTAGCCCTAACTCATAGTAATTAAGAAAGGATAACTATTACTATTAGTGTAAATAGTAATAGTGAGCTGCACAAACTCCTAAAGATCTTTTATAAAATTCAGAAATTCTGAATGAAGATATCCTTCATTCTTCAAATTTAGTAAGTTAGTAATTACAGAAGCTTTAAAATTGCTCTAGGTATTTGACTATAATATAAGACAATTTTCACTAACTTGGTTACTACTTTTAAATAGATTTTATAATTAGAGCAGTTTTATATTCACAGCAATATTGAGCAGATGGAATAGAAAATTACCATGCAGCCCTGTCACCATATACACATAGCCTTCTTCATTATCAACAAGTCCCACCAGAGTAGCGTCTTTGCAACTGTTGCTGAGCTTAAATGTGTCATCACCACCTGGACTACAGAGTTTGCATTTAAGTTCACTCTTGACTTCAGCATTCTATGGCTTCATACAAATTTATGTTGAAAAGCATGTAGCATTATAAAGTCACAGAGTAGTTCTAGTGCCCTAAAATTCTCTGTTCTGTATTTATTAATCTCTCCCTTCTAACTCCTGAGAACTATTGGTATTTGTTATAGTCTCCAAGTCTTCCTGCAAAGACACATAGTTTAAATCATAGAATATGTAGACTTTTCAGATTGACTTCTTTAACTTAGTGATGCATATTTAAGCTTCCTCCTTTTCTTTTTGTGCTTTGATATCGCATTACTTTTTAGCACTGAATAATATTATATTGTCTGGATTGGCTGTGGTTTATTTGTCCATTAACCAACTGAATGTCTTGGTTGCTTTTGTCAAAGATCAGTCAGTGAAACTTACGTGTGTTTACATCTGGACTTTGTAGTTTGTCCCATTGGTCTCTTCAGCTATCATTTTACCGATACTTACTGTCTCATTACTATAGATTGATAATGAGCCTTGAAGTAAGGGAGTATAAGTCTGCTAACTTTGCTCTTTGCAATTTTTTTTTTTTACAAATTTTTGCCTATTCAATATTGCTTTTCACTCTTTATTAATTTAAGCTTGTTGAGACCATTAAAAAACTTGCAGGGATTATTTTATTAAATCTGTAGATCAAGTTGGGATTAAATAGCATCTTGGCAATACCCTGAACCTTCCTATACACAAGCATGGAATATCATTCCATTTACTTGCCATTGAATTTTCAGAGCATCTTGTACTTTCTGAACATCAAAGCCCCATTAGAAATGTACACAGCAAATATTTTCTCACATTTTATAAGTTGTCTCTGCACTCTGTGAAATGTTTCTTTTGTCTCGTAGAAGCTTTTTAGTTTTTTATAATCACATTTAACCAGTTTTTTTCTTTTTATTGTAGTTTTTTTTTTCTTTTTTCTCTTTGGTCATTCCAATATCCTGAATCATTTCCACTATGTTTTATTCCAGTATGTTCACAGTTGATTAAGTATTTAATTTATTTTGAGTTGATCTTTGTAACAGGTAACAGGGGTCTAGCTTCATTCTTTTGCATGTGGATATCAAATTATTCCAACCACATTTATTGTAAAGACTGTCCTTTTTCAAAATAAGATCTTAGAATCTTAGTAAAGAACAATTGACCACATATGTTTTGGTTTACTGATAATTTTCTGACTTGCTATTTTTGCTCAAAATGGCTTGTATATTTGGGATTGTTTGTACTTCCGTGTGAATTTTGTGATTTTTTTTTTCCTATTACTGTTAATAATACCATTGATATTTTGGTAGGTATTGCATTTTGGTAGGTATTTGGTCAGTCTGTAAATTGTTCTGGGTAGTATGGACATTTTAACAAAATTGATTCTTTCAATCCATGAACATGGAATATCACTCCATGTTAGTAATTACAGAAGCTTTGTATCCTCTTTAATTTGGTTAATTAATGTTCTATAATTTTAATTGTAAGGTCTTCCATCACTTTGACTAAATGTATTTCTAGGTATTATTTATTTATTTTGTAGCTGCAGCAAACTAAATTACTTGCTTAATTTTTATTTCATATAATGTGCTATTAGCATATAGAAAAACTACTGATTTTACATATTGATTTTTATATCCTTCAACTCTCCTGAATTCATTTATTACTAGTAATAGTTTTGGTGAATTTGGGGGCTTCTCTAGATATAAAATCATGTGATCTACTAACAATGACAAATTTGACTTGTTTTCCATTTTGGATATCTTCATTTCTTTCTCTCATCTAATTGCTTTAGCTAGGACTTCCAGCACTGTGTTGAGTAAAAACAGTGTCAGGAGACATACTTATCTTATTCCAGATATTAGAGACAAACCTTTAAGCATACCCCCGCTCAATATAATACTAGATGTTAGTTTATTATAAATGGCCATTATTATTTGATGTATATTCTTTATATACCTAATTTATTCAGTGTTCTCATCATGCAGTGATAATGAATTTTATTAGACAGTTTTTCTGCATAAGTAGAGATGACCATATGTTTTTTTGTTCTTAATTCTGTTGATGTGGTGCATTGCATTTATTTACTGGCATATATTGAACACTCTTTGCATCCCTGGAATGAATAATACTTATCATGGTGACTTATCTTTTTGATATGTTGTTGGAGTCAGTTAGTTGTTATATTGTTGAATATTTTTGCAACAATGTTCATCAAAAGTATTAGCCTTTTGTTTTACTTTTGTGAGTGTATGTCCTTATCTGGTTTTTGTCTAAGATTAAAAATGCCACCACAAAATGCATTTTGAAGAATTCCTTCTCCTCTTTTCCTTCTTCCTCCTCCTCTTTCTGGAATAACATAAGGAGAATTTGATATTACTACTTTGATGCTTGGTAGAATTCAACAGTGAAGCCATCTGGTATGGACTTTTCTTTGATATTAGACTTTTAACTATTGATTAAATATCATTACTTATTATTGGTGTGTTCAGAGTCAGTATTGGTAATATGCATGTGTCTAAGAATTTGTTCATTTTTTCTATATTTTCAATATTTTTGACATGTCGTTGTTCATAATAATTTGAAATGCTCTTTTATTTTTCTGTGGCATTAGTTATAATATTTCCTTTTTCACCTGTGATTTTATTTATTTGAGATTTCTCTCCTTAGTTATATAAAGAGTTTGTCAATTTAGTTTATATTTTCAAGGGACTAATTCTTTGTTGTTGTTGTTGTCTTTGTTATTTTGTTTTAGTCTCTGTTCCATTTACTTCTGCCCTTATATTTATTATTTTTCTAATTTTACTTTTGGGGTTTAATTTGTCTTTATTTTCTTAGTTTGTTGAGATGAAGTGATATATTTCTTATCTGAGATCTTTGTACATTTTGATATGAGTATTGATTGCTAGAAACTTTCCTCTTCATACTGCTAATGAATTGGATTTATTTATCTTTCCTATCCTCGAATATAAAAACACGACCAATGTAACTCCACATCATGTTCAACCACAATAATGGGATCCTAATTAGAACAAGTTATACTTATTCTATGTATTTATAATATTTCAAAATATACTCTACTCTCAAGTTAAAAAATAATTAAAAAATAAAATACAGTGATTGCTGATATTGTTAGAGTAATAACTTCTACATCATTTTTTTTCAATTCATTTCTAAAAATTATTATTTCTGCTTGTTGTACAGGTTCAGTCAGGCTATAAGAACAATTAAGGAGCTGATCAATAAAATGAATAATTATATTACACATGAAAATATTACTTACAATTTATGTGCTACTTTATTAGTTTTCTAGTGCTTGCTGTTGAAGGTAAAATATAATGATATTTGAGAATCAGTGCTGAAGAAATTGTTCTCTATCATGACAGTATATGAAAAAAAATAGTGGTTATCCAAAGCTATACTTAAATTAGTATTGATCCATATTTCCTTTTATAAGTCAATTGAAGAACATAATATAAATATATACATAGTTTACTAGTAGGAAATGCTGAATATAGAAGAAGTTTGTGGGAAATAGGAAAGCAAAAATTTATAAAGAAATAAGCATTATCCGTGTCTCTGAGGTTAGAGACACTGTTAAGTTAAATAAAAAATTTAAAGCATTTTATCTGAACATGCTTATTCATCAATTTATCAAAACTTATTCAATATTTGTTTTAACATTCCTTGTTATTAAACTATATTTCCAAAAGCAAAAGATTTATTTCATTACCTTGCATTTCTTCTGGATCTAATACCTATGCATGGATACAATGAAAATTTCATTCTTTTTTATTTTAGTTTATTGTAATATGATATGAAATATAAATATCCACAAACTTGGGTAATACAGCAAACCTTGAATGAAATCTAGGTTGTGTGAATACATAAAACTTTTCATGCTCCTTCCATTCTGACATTTGTTATACTCATTTTATCCTGAGATTTATTCCAAAACATGCATATGACTCTTATTTTTAGGCTACATGTTCAGCTCTTTATGGATTGCTTATTTCATGAAAAAACTAAAATAAAATAAAAATAGCCGAGGACAAAGTGATTGAGATGCAATTCCAACCTCACAGATCTCTTAGTCTAGTGAGATAATTTTGTCAGAAGCACTTTCTTGATAACTTTTGCTTGAAATTATATTTTGTTACTTCTGACATTTAAATGATCATCCCTTTATGCAGTTATAGAGATAAGAATAAGTATTGTAGTCCTTTTCATATTTGAAATCTTACATTGATTAAATCATTTTCAAGTTAGATGATTTCATAATTTACAAATGAAGAGTCTTCTGCCTTCCATCTCCTTCTTTCTTTTTTCTTTTTTTTCCCATAAAGTGATTACCTGGACCCCATCACTACACTAAACAGTAGTGTTAATAAAAATGTTTGCCTTTTTCTCAGTTTTAAAGAGAATACTTCACACAGATGTTTATTAAACCTGATGTTTGGCAAAGGTTTTGGTTTACTTTATATAGAATTAGGATAAATTCCCTTTACCTTTAGTATTCTATTTTTAAAAATCATGAAACAGTAATAAAATTTGTCATGTTATTTAATTAAATTCCTCCATTATGATATCATGAATTGTAATGATAGCTGCTTTTAGAAATTATTATTTTGATTTTGGCATACTTTTATATGTTTATCATTTAAGATAAATAAATATATGCTCCAAGAATGTGGTTTTACTTAATTTTAATTAATAGATATACTTACTGTTCTCAACATTTGTTTGAAACTTTATTGGTCTATGGCATTCATATGAAAAACAGTGCAATAAATATTCACTCATAATCTGTGTTTTAAAAGTGGTAATGCCCATTTGACTAGCCTAGGTAAATTAACTATTTGGCCAAAATAAATATTAACTGGATTTGAGACTAGAGTTGTTTTTATAAAGAAAAAATATCAGGCCAATGGTGATGCACACCTGTAATCCCAGTGACTCAGGAGGTTGAGGAAGGGAGAGTGCAAGTTAGAGACTAGCCTCAGCAACTTATTGAGGTCCTGAGCAACTTTGGGGGAGCCTATATCAAAAATAAAAAGGATTTGGGATGTAGCTGAGTGGAAAAAATACTATCCCTGTATTTAACCTCTCGTTCAAAAAAAAAAAAAAAGAGAAAATAAAACTAAAAAACAAATGTATTTTCTTAAAGAAAAGGATATATCAGATGAAACAAGAAGTGGAAGATAATGAAGTGAAACTTATAGCAGGTAAATGTGTAATAAAGATTAATAGCAAGGAAAATTAACAGAAAGATAAAATCAGTTTTGAGATATTGATGGATAAACACTTCTCAGAACAGAGACTTTATATAAGTGTGGATTTGTCATTCTAGGGTTTCCAGATTCAGAAGTGGTTGTAGAGGTTTATAGGAACTTTGGGGAACTAAAAATTCATGGACTATGTTAAATTCAAATTATCTCTGATGTCTTTCTATAAATAATTGCATTATCTAAGGACAATGAACTAGTTACTGTACAAAGGAATTTTAGTAGTTCAGCATATACTTCATTTTGCACCAGTGACCATCATTAAGGGATTTTTTTCCCATTTGCTCCATTTGCCTTCGTGCATCTAAAAACTGATTTCCAGTAACTTCACCTTTGGTGACTATCTTAAAGACCATAAAGTGGAATTCAGGAAAATACTCATTCTAAAATTTTATAGTAATTGAAATATCATTTGTTTATGAAAAATTGGGCAAACACAAGATGTAGAACTATATACTAAAAATATTGAAGAAATACTTTTTGAAAAAAATTATGGGTAAAAGGAATCACTAAGCCTATTATAACTTTATCTATGGATATAAGAAGACTAATTTCCACAGAGATAGAACAAAGAAAATCAGTATACATTAAAATTCAATTAACCCTTCCATTATTATTAGAGCATTTCATTTATCTGTTATATTTAGTTCAATTGATAATTAATTATAATTAGCAAATAAATATAAAGTTGTCATTTCACCCATGATTCTGTTATTTGATCATAACTACATGGTAAGAACAGTGACCCAATAAACCTTTTACTGTAGTGAACAACCTCAGAGATTGAGACCTTATTTTAACCAACATAATTATTTTGAAATATAGTTATATAAACAAAGATTGTAAGCTTTACATCAATTTTATTTCATTGCATTTGATCCCTTATTGAATGCATTATGTATATAATCAATTACACACTTGGAGAGAAAAAAAGGCATTTACTCACCAAATATAAATAAAATATTAATTTGTACTCTAGTTATGTGCTAACTTGAAAGGCATAGGAAATTATTATTTGCTATTAATTCTTTCCTATTTTGTGTGATTACCAAATAAGATCAATGTTTGCATGACTTTTCTTTGAAGTATTATTGTAAAATGCAAAAGTACAAGTTTCCCCTATACACACAACCACTTAATGTCCCAATACTTTAATCTCCACTGTTTGTTTTTATTAACTTTTTATGTTTTATCCTTTTATCTCTACCTATATGTTTTAGCCCTTTATTTTATGTGAAGCATAATCAAATATCTCAAATTTGACTATTAGTCAATGCAAATATTCCTCACCATACATGGCTATATCCGAACACATTTTCTTTAATTAACTCAATTGTTGAATAGGTTAATTAGTTGAAATAGAATGTAACTTAATTCCTTTCTTACATGTGTCACTAATTATTTTTCTGTACTTTAGTCAATGATCACTAGTGATTTTGTTTATGACTTGGAAATGAAGCCTGACACTCATTCTACACTGCTTTAAAATCAATATTGCATGGATTTGTAATCTCAAGCTGCACTGCAATGTTGTCCCAGTCAAACTGGGAAAATGGGATTGCATACTTGCTGTAGATGCTCAAGACTCTTCAGGTTACCTTCAATCAGAATAAGGCTTATATGCATTCTGTTGGAGATATTAAATGTGATTAACATCAGATTAGTGTTTTCTAGAAATGTTCAATCGACTCAGGGGTTTCCTTAAGCAAGGGAGATCTGGGAATTGAGATCTGGGCTAATTGAACTTTATACAAAGGCTGCACTCTGACTTTCTGATGACTCTGGAGAATGTCTCAAAACAGAACATTTCAGAAGCCAACTTTTTGGCTAATCAAACTATCCTTTTTTTCTCAAATTATATTTCCTTATTATTAAAAACCTCAGGAAACTTTTTTGAAAGACATTTTTCATAAAGAGTTGGTTCAACTGTTTATTTCAATAAGAGATTGTAATTTATGTTGTAAATTTAAAATTTTAGTAATACTAACATACTATATCTATGCCTAACTCAATAATTTTATTGTGCACAAAATTAAATAGCATCACTAAATTGGTATGGGTGATTTTAACTACAAAATTTAATAATTAATTCATATTGAACTAAATATTCATTTTTGAGCCAAGTAGCATGGCACACACTTGTAATCCCAGTATTCAGGAGGCTGAGGCAGGAGGATTGCAAGTGCAAGGGCAGTCTGGGCAACTTAGAAAGACTATGTCTGAAAATTAAAAATAAAAACAATTGGGAATGTTTTTTCAACTATTATGAGACTTATAGAAAATTATTCAGCTATTTCAATTGTGTCATCTGTATAATAGACTTAATAAGAAAACTTAACTCATAAGTGTATTATAAGGACTAAATTATTAATGAATATATTTAATCTTAGTAATAGAAATAGAAAGATTAGAAATAAAGTAATATTAATATTTGAAAAGTTAGTGTACAATCTTACTCTGACACCAATTGTAAACTCAATTTACACAAGATTACTACTTGTGACACGAAGTGCTACTTTAAGAGTCCCTCATGACCACCTTCAGTTTCAATAATGGACAAGGACTCACTGAACGAAAAGAAAGCTGTTCTATTCAGTTACATTTATTTCATTGAAAGGATATATTATAATCAGTCAAGAAAAGTAATGCAGGCACAGTGGTACACACTTGTAATCCCAGTGGCTCAGGAATCTGAGGCAGGAGGATCTCAAGTTCAAAGCCATCCTCGGCAACTCAGCAAGGCCCTAAGCAAATTAGTGACACCTGAATCAAAATAATAATACAAAAAAAAAGAAAGAAAGAAAGAAAGAAAGAATTGGGGATGTGGCTCTGTGATAAAGCACTCTTAGATTCAATCCTTGATACAAAAAAAAAGTTTATATAGGGCTGAGTACAAGAAAGTAACACACATGCATCTCTTAGTTGTTCTTTCCTACTGCAATTACAGATAGTATTAATATTCCAGGCAATAATGTGTGATAATATTCAAGGAATATTGCCAGGCAGAAAAGCTTAACTGCACCTTGGTTTCCATGTCCTTTACTATAGATGTGTCACATAAACATGATTGATTACTGGAATGGCTAACCCCAGACTCCAGCCCCTCAGGTGGTAGAGCTGATGCAGGTTGACTCAAAGACTCTATCATAACTCACATTATCAGAATACCAGAATGAAGGCTACCCAAACAAAGGTATTTTTACAAGGCAGTGTGTTTCAAAGCTTATGGATCACCTTACAGAAGACCATGACAAAGGCAAGATCTCTCTTTGAGTCAGGATAAAATTCTTCATACTATTAAGTCTTTGAATGCTAATATCAGCATCTCAATATGGAAATTTAAATCTATAGTCAAAAATAAAATCACTAAATTTCTGCTGCCTATTCTGTTAGGTAGTTAGTAGACTGCATTTGTCATAGATTTTTGATTGAGATAAAATGGTCAGTTTTAGAAGTAAAAATTAGTTGTGCATTAATAGTTTTTGCTATGGTGTATAATGAATTAGAATTTTATTTGCTTTCTGGATACCAAATGACATTCTTCAAATTACAGAGAAACGATATATCTGCCATTTTGTACTTGCATAACACGCATTTTAACATTGTGATTGATATGTTCAGTTTAATCTTTATTTTTTATTCTATGTTGAGTTTCGGTATTGATTTTTATCTATAGGTTTTAAAGGGTACTTTTTAAAAATTAGCACTGTTGGTGTAAAGGCAAAGTACTAATTTACATATCATTTTGAAAGAAATAACCTTTCTTTTTAATCATTTAGTCTTAGATATGGTGTGTAACTATACAGACAAGTGTTTTTGCACATTCATTTCAATCACTATGATAATAGGCTTAAAGAGATAAAAGCTGTTCTATTTCTTATTCTGTATTGTTAAACCTGTGCAAGTATTTCAATTACCATAATTCTGAAAAAGTTTTATGGCTTAAAATTCTAAGGTAATATATTCCCTTTCTTGTATTCAATTTCATTTTTTGTATTCAGACAAAAGTACCTGACAGCTGCCTTTGAATATGTTTTGTAGGTATTTGAAAAGAGTAAAGTATGGGGTAGAAATGAAAAAAAAGGATAGAACAAAGTTGATTCTGACAACCTATCATGTGATAAGAAAGAATAAGATATTTTTGTGTATTACATGGTACTTAGATAAAAATAGCATGAAACTGCAGTAGCTACTTTATTTTTTAAGTTTTTTATTTTTTAACTATCACATTGAATTCACCTTCTTCTGCACATGTTTTCTATCCATTTGGTTAATGAACATTTAGAAACATTTACTGTTCTCTTACTAGATCCTAGGAAAAAATATGTAGGGTTCTGGAAAAAACAATAGATACTATTCCCAGCTTCTGAGATGTTTCTAGTAGGAATATATCTCACACAATATGGTGTGAGTGAGCCATATCATGTATAAATAAAAACTTCTTATAGGTCCTAGTTTCATATTTGAGGGATGTTACTGTATGATGTTCTAACAGTAAACCTATTTTGGAGACTGTTGCCTTTTAGTCACTTATAATCAGAAGTTATATTTCTTTACCATTTTGTTTAAATCAGTACCATTTCATTCAACATAAACACTGTCAGCAAATTCTGTCAACTCTGCATTCAGAGCTTATTTCAGATGCATCTAAAATATGTACTCTTCTTCACTCTCTTATCAATATTGCTCATAAACAATGTCTTATTGAACAGTTTTAAACATTAAGGTCTAGATGTAAATTAAAATCTACTATTCTTTTCTACTCTTGGGACTTACCTAGTGACAGATCTAACCATGCATACCACATATTACTTTATTTTTTTCTTAAAGGGCAATAAAATTTGAAATAAATGAAAGATGAAGAATATTAAGATCAAATTGCAAAAAAAATCCTTGAAAATTCAAAAAAAATTATGAACAGAATTCATTGCATGATAACACAGTTAACAGGCTCTATAAATGTCAAATTTTGGAAAAGAATGTTTCACAATTTTGAATGTGTACACAATCCTAAAATTTTAACTTGGGAGAATCAGAGACTCTCAGATCTTAAAATATTTAATGGTGTCCTAATATGCATATGTCATAAATTTATTCTTAACTGATATTTTTTTCTAGTTTATAGCAGAAGAAATTTGAAAACACTATGAATTAGAAAAAGTGTATTGAGGAGATTTGAATGATGCTATCACCGCAAATTCTTACATTGAATTCCTTACCACAAAGGTGATGGAATTAGGAGGGGTAAACTTTGGAAGGTGTTTAGAGATGAGAGTAAAGCACTCCTAAGTGGGATTAGTGTTCTTATAAAAGACACCCAAGAGGGGCTTTTGACCCTTGTCCCATATATGGACACAGAAACACCATCTTTGGATAAGAAGCTATTTTAAAAAAATATGGTTTCTTCAACAAAGTAGTAACAACCCAAGTAATTCTTAGTTTACTATTGTGTAAAACATTGAATTAAGTAGATCCAAGACAGAAGTGATCTTCATTCCAAACATAATCTATCCAGCTAATAAGTTTCCTTATAAATATGAACTTAACATGTTTCATAATTAACTATCAATTATTACTTTAGGTTTATTTGCATTGTATGGCCCCATGGACAAACATAATCATCTGGGAGTAAGAAAACAACAGTATTAATATCTCAGGCAATACATTCAGAAAGTCATGGATTGCAATGTTGTCTGCTATGAAGTCTTTTGAGCATAAGAAAAATGTTATCAAATATATTCAATAAAAAAATACTTTTACATAGATGTTGTTTGAAGGGTTGGGTTTTATATAACACTGTTACTTTTCATTGTTTCATGTGCATAAAAACATGCGTACTGTATTATAACTATATTTATGAATAGAAATAGCATATATTATGCTCAGTATTTACTGAAGAATATTAGCTTTAATATTATATTACAGTTGAATATAAAGCTATAAAATTGGAAGTGATTTCCAAGATTTTAAGAAGAGTAAGCCTGCTCTAAAGAATAATGCAGGAATAATTGTGTGTATGGATTGACTCCATAAATACAAGTTTTGCTTACCATTTGTTTTAATACTAGTTAATATATTCAGTATTAAAGAACAATTAGAAGTTTTATAATTTTTTCAGAAACAACTATTTACTTGTTTTCAATATGCCTAAGTCAATGTTCTACTGACATGTTTTTTTTTAATGTAATTATCACAAACCCTCAGGAATCATATTTAAGCTATTTGTGTGGGATATCAAGAACAAAAGCCTAAAGTCCTATTTATATGAAAAAATGTCCTTCAGCCAAATGTACAAAGAGAACATAAACTCATGCATATTTAATTTTTCTTCTCTTCTCTAGGCAGTAACAAATAACGCATTTTTAGAATATTTAATTTACTTAGCACAGATGTGGAGTCAATGTCAGAAACAACAATGATTACTTGGATTATAACTAATCATAAGCAAGAACCATGCCTTAACCATATTTTGCCCTTATGTCCTGGCATAATGGTTGGGATAGAACAGATAATGTAAAATGTTTATTGGATGAATAAATTATAACAAGGAAGGTAATCAGTGTATGCCACCTAAAATATCAAATCTTATATGACTCATTCAATGTATATACACTGATATTATTTTCTATAATGAATATAAGAATTTTTGTAATTATTAAATGAAAATTTTGTTCTTGTATGTTTGCTAATCAGCTTAGCTTTATTTATTTTTTCCTCCAGAAAACATCATGAAACTGAAAGGATACATTTTTGATGACTCAACCTGAGGTTTTCAGTTTATTTCAGTTTCACAAAGGATTGCATGCTTCACTCAAAGCTTGACTAAAAAGATCCAATTCCTTCTTCTAGACTCACGATTTGTTTTGATAGCCTTCCAAATACTTTCAGTATCTTCCCATTTTTAGTAGTTTTATGAGCCAATTCAGCAGTAAAATTAGTAAAAGTTCAGTTATGTCTTTCAAAGGGATAGAAAAATTCTACTGATCACCCCTTTTTTTGATTGAATCTTTGAAGAATTAGATACAGGGAAACAAAGCAACATTGCATTTTTAGAAAATGTTTGAAATGGAAAACAAGTTTGAAAATGTAAATATTATAAAATTAGAATAAGAAGTTTTCTCTCAATATTTGAAATATATTTTTACAGACTTTAGATTTTGTTTCTAAAGTATACTTTGTACATGCGAAATACACTGATTACACCTTTACATAGCTTGTAAACAACTTAAGCTCTTTTATCTAAAATACACAGACATAAAAAGAGGGATATATTTTAATAGTTTTAAATTTAATGAAATAATTTCTTATTTATTTTAAGCACAAATTACTGATCTTTCAGATAATGTATAACATTAGGAATTCTACTGTGATTATTAGCATTTACATCTTAAAAATATATACCTATGTTGTATTTGACATGATAATAAATAAGGATAGGTCAAAATTTTACAGATTTATTATTAGCCTTTGGAATATATCAACTGCATTTTAGAAGGAGAAATAATTTCTCTAATTATGGCTTTATGACATCTCTGTACTTCATTGACTTCCTAAGTTCTACTGAAGTTAAAATAATATTGTTTTCAACTAAAACTGCTATTGATTTTTTCCTAGATTTCGCTAGAGATACTTATTCATTGATTTACCTTGATATTAAATAACTTGCAAAATATTGAAGTTCTCACAAAAGTATAAAAGTGATTATAATTTTCATTGTTGTTACAGCATCTTATTAAGGTTTCTCTAAACATACCAAATATTTTTATGGTATTTAGCTCTGAATTTATTTCTAAAACACTATGTTTTCTAAGAAATTTAAAATTTGCAAATTACTGAAATTAGGATAAACACAGTGTGCAATGTGCTGTTCTTTCTTTGTATTTCACTTTTATGGTTTATGGTTGTGTGTGTTCATTTTTAAGATTTTTCATTTTCAATTCCTAGAGGACTGAAAACTTCACTTTATTAATATCTTTAGATGAGCCTGTAAATCAACAAGTATGCATAACAATGACAACAAAAAATTATCATTATTAAAATGTTACAGGGCACAGCTCGGTAACCAGTTTTACTTTAGCTATCATTGACTAAGCACCAGAAATTATTGAAATCTTAAGTGTAAAAATATTATGTGTCCAATATTGTGTCCATATGCTATACTATGCCAATCACTGTTTTACATCTCATTGTAAAAAATCATTTGATTTTTACATGAAATAAATTGACAATGGGACATAATTTAGAGAGTTAAAACCTGGCAACATATGTAAATGTTTATTCTAATTCTTTAAGAAAAAGCTTTATTGAGGTATGAATAATATATAAAACATGCATTTTTTAAATGTATACAACTTCGTGAGTTTAGAGATAAGTACATAACCATGAAATCATGATCCTCAATGTCATAAAATAATTCAATAACCTCCCAAAGTTTCTTCCTGTTCTTTTTTATATTTAATTATTGTTATTATTTTTGATAAAAACACAATGTAACATTTTAGAAAATCTTAAGCATACATTGAAATATTTTTAACAATAAGAGTAAATAGTTGATTTCTAGAAATTTGTCCTCTGGTATGATGGAAGCTTTATAAACTTTTACTAATAAGTTCCTGTTTCTTCCTCCTACCAGCTATTGACTACCAACATTCTACAACTCTCAGCCTCTATGAGTTTGCCTATTTTAGATTCCATGTGTAAGTGATTTGATATATTATTGGACTTTCTTATTTTAAAAAATATTTTTATTAATTGTCGATGGACCTTTATTTTATTTACTTATTTTTATGTGGTGCTGAGAATCGAACCCAGTGCCTAACGCATGCTAGGCAAGCGCTGTACCACTGAGCCACAACCCCAGCCCTGGACTTTCTTATTTTACTTAATATTGTCCTACAGATTAATTGATGTCACAAATAGAAGGACTGAATAGCATTTTATTATATGTATATGCATGCCAATATTTTATGCATTCATCCATTAGTGGATATCTATGTTGCTTCCAATGTCTTGGCTTGTCTTGCTCTAATGAACTTGGAAGGGCATGTATCTCTTGAAGGCCTTTGAATTTAAATACCTTTGAACACATAACAAAATTTTGAAGGATTGTTAAACCATATGTTCCAATTTTTACTTGTTGATATTATTTCAGAGGGTCACCAAAAGTTAAGAACATAGAAAGGCTAGTCTCTTCAGAAAATCATGATGGGAAAACCGGATATCACATTTAAAGCCAAACACCATGTACAAGTATCAATTAAAAAAAAAATAGATTAGCCCATACAATCTGAATCTGAAAATTTCTGGAAGAAACATAAGGATAAATCTTCTTGACATTGATTTTTCAATGATTTCTTGCTACAGCACCAAAACCACAGGGAATAAAAAACAAAAATAGACAAGTGGGACTATATCAGACTACAGGTTATATACAGTGAAAAAAATCAACAAAATGAAAAGTTCATCAACAGAATGGAAGAAAATATTTGCAAATCATTTGAAATAGTCAGCTTTGTGCCACTACAATGAAACACCTGACATACGTTACTTATGAAGTAAACAGAAGTTTATTTTAGCTCATGATTATGGAGATTCAAGTACAAGACTAGAAGGCCATATTGGTTTGACTCTTTGACAAGGGCAGCATATTGTATTAAAAATGAATGTGAGAAAGTGTGCTCACATCACAAACCAGGTTGCAGAAAGAGAAAAGCCAGGTGGGGTCCTGCAGTTTATTTCAAAAGCACAATCCCAATGATCTAAGAACCTCTAAGTCAACCCCATCCCCTAAAGTTCATAGTACCTTCCAATATTGCCATTCTAGGGATGAAGGCTCTTCATATGGACCTTTGGGGACCCTTATCCAAACTATAACATCATATATATGACAAAGTTTTATTATTCAAAATATACAAAGACTGTATTGACTAAATATCAAAGAAATATTGTAAATAAAATTTTATTTTGTTGATTGGACAAAGCAACCAAATAGACATTTCTCTAAGAAAGATACAAAATGATACAGAAATGGTCAGTTAGGGAAAGTTGTTTCATGTCACTAGTCATCAGAGAAATAGAAAACAAAACATAATGACATTGCACCTCAAACTCATTAAATGCATATTATTAGAAAAAACAAACAAACAAACAAACAAAAAAACCCAAAACCAAACAGTAAAAAGAGGGGAAAAAAGATAAAAATTAGCAAAGATGTGAAGGCAAGACAACCCTTGTAAACTGTTGGTGGGTATATAAGTTGGTATAACTACTATGAAAATAGCATAATTGCACTAATATAATAAAAATGATGACTTGGAACATTGTAGGCTACATTGATAATGTAGAGATAATGACTCCATGACTGTTGGAAGGAGATTAATTGATGGTGAGATGATGATTTGTTTGGAGCTGTGGTATTTACCTTTATAATTAAATAATTTTGAATGTCAAGTTTTCTTATTTTGAGAAAAATATTTTTAAATTGAATCTAATTTTATTTTTTATTTGTATTTTTTGTTTATTCTAACTAGTTATACATGACAGTAGAATACATTATGCCACATCATACATAATTGGATTATAACGTCTCATTCCTCTGGTGGTACATGATAGAGACTTCTACAGATCATGTAATCATATATGCACATGGGGTAATAATGTCCAATTAATTGTACTATAATTCCTATCCTCGTGCTCCCTCCCCTCCCTTGGCTCCCCTCTGTCTAGTCCAAATTACCTCTACACCCTCACCCGCCACCCCTTATTGGGAATTAATGTCCACATATCAAAGAAAACATCCAGCCTTTGGTTTGGGAGATTGGCTTTTTTCACTTAGCATAATATTCTCCAATGCCATTAATTTACTGGCAAATGTCATGACTTCATTCTTTTTAAGGTTGAGTAATATTCCATTGTGTATACATATACCACAGTTTCTTTATCCATTCATCTGTTGAAGGGCACATAGATTGGTTCCATAGTTTGGCTCTTGTGAGTTGAAATGCTATAAATATTGATGTAGCTGCATCACTGTAATATGCTGATTTTAAGTCCTTTGGGTATAAACCAAAGAGTGGGATAATTGGGTCAAATGGGGGATCTATTACAAGTTTTCTGAGAAATTTCCATATTTCTTTCTATAATGATTGCACCAATTTGAAGTCCTACCAGCAATATGTGAGCATAATTTTTCCCTACATCCTTGCCAACATTTATTGTTGCTTGTATTCTTATTGATGGCCATTCTGACTGGAGTGAGAAATAAGAGATCAGGAATAGTGAAAACAATTCTTATCAAGAAAAATGAAGTAAGAGGCATCATAATACCAGACCTTAAACTACAGAGCGATAGTCACAAAAACAGCATGGTATTGGCACCAAAACAGATACATAGATCAATGTTATATAATAGAAGACTAAGAGACAAATGCACATAAATACAGCTATCTCATTCTAGACAAAGACACCAAAAATATACATTGTAGAAAATATTGCCTCCTTAACAAATGGTGCTGGGAAAACTGTAAATCCATATGTAGCACATATGCACAAAACTCAACTCAAGATGAACCAAAGACTTAGGTGTTAAGGTCTGTAAACAAGTCAGGATGGCACCTGGTATTTTGTCAGAGAAATGTTAGAGTCTGTAAACAAGTCTGCATGGTGCCTGGCAAAATGCCAGAGGGAGTGGTTTGTGAAGTAACAAAAGCCAGCCATTAAGTGTGGAGATTCCTTATTGGTTGACTGCTGTATCTATTTTATGCTAATTAAATAAGCTGTGTAAAATGTATAAATACCACTCCTTTCCTACAATAAACGGCTTCCATTCCTGCTGTATCAAGGTACACAAGTTATTCGTCACCCCCCGGATATTTTGCTGCAGCCGGACTGCGGCACTTAGGCATTAGAACAGAGACCCTTTGCCTAATCAAAACATAGGCCCAAATCTCCACCATGTCCCTTAGGAACTGATTTTCTAACAAGAAAGTCCTAAAGCACAAGAAGTAAAATCAAGAATCAATAAATGTGATAGAATCAAACTAAAAGCTTCTTCACAGCAAAGGAAACAATAAATAATGTGAAGAGAGAGCCAACAGAAAGGGAGAAAATATTTATCACATGCACCTCAGATAGAGCATTAATCTACAGGATATGAAAGAACTCAAACCTTAACACACACACACACACACACACACACACACACACACACACAAATACAATCAATAAATGGGCAAAGGAACTGAACAGATACATCACAGAAGAAGAAATAAAATTGATCAACAAATATATGTAAAAGGGAAGCTAATTTTAAATTTGTCTATTGAACCTGAGAAAGTTTTCTTCTCAAAAAAAAAAAAAAAAATATCCTAGAGGGCTCTTTCTTACATAACCTCCTAGAATGCATACAAACTTAAACATGTTTAACAATATATATTTGCTGAATTCATATCATACTACTTTTTTCTACTCAATGCACTGTGAAGCTCCACATTAACTTACAAAAATGCACCGCTGTTCATCATTTTTAAAATGTAGTGAAATAGATAACTAGTGAAACTTGGGACTAGAAATACCCATCTTTGACTTTATGTTATACTCTCTGACCTCCATAATATTCTCTCCAGTATATGACAAAAAAGTCTCTCAACCTTCTATTATTACCTGTAACCATCTAACTCAGCAATGTCAATACGTTCTATTTAAATCCAACTTGTAATTCCAATATTAGTTTGAAAAAAAATTCAAAGTTGTGGGAGATGCTTAGAGAAGATATTATTACAGATTTTTGCTTGAAGTCTGTGGCTTCAGGCTAACATAAACAGAAAGAATAAAATCTCATCGTTCTTCCTTGCTAAGTATTATGAGGGTATGGTTACCAGATTACCAAATTGAAACTTCAAAATGTCCAGTTAAATTTGAATGGTAGGCATACATACTTTTTAGTATAAATATATGCCAAAGATTACATAGGACTAACTTGCCTTCCTGCTTCCCCCTCCCTCTCTTTCTCTTTTTCCATTTCTTTTTTCTAGACTTATATTTATAATTTGAAATTTCAGTTTAGTTCAACATCCTGTATTTGTCTGGGAACCTTACTTGAGACATAAGCTTGATCCATTTAAGAATGTTCTCAATACTCCTTACCTTATGTCTTGTCTATAGAATGTGTCCATGACTTACTTCAACAAGTTTGGTCATTTCTTCTCCAGAAAAAAATCAGCCTTGAGGGGGTATTGTACAGTTCAGTTAAAGTCTTCCAAGTTACCATATTTAAATTCATCAATAAATTATATTCACTTACATATTAATACTAATCAGCAAAATATATGGGAGTGATAAATATTAATTTGTAAAAAGTCTGTGATTTGAAAAATTTATCTAATTTCTGTACTCACTTGCACTTCCTCACTTCCTCAACCTTTCTCTTTTAAGTTTCTGGTGCCTACTCATGTTAATTATTTCTGTTCTTATATGTGTCAATCCTGGACACTTATTCATAAGTTCAGGTAATTTTCTGTTCAAACTATTCATTTCTCTCTCTTTTTTTTAAAGTTTGGAAAGCATAGATGACTATTTTATTTACTGTAAACGTAAAGGTGTATATCTTGGATTGAAAAATGTCAAAGTAAAAATTTTGTTCTTTGACATCACTTTGAATTATATATTTATCATTTCATTTAGCATGCAATATATGTGCATTTATTTGTATGTTCCTCTCTTCATCCATCACACTATGAGGTTCTTGGCTATAATATCTACTCTTATTTATTTCTGTAAAGTTGAAAAACAGAATGATCTCATTGTTAAAAAGACCCTCAATTTACATTAGTACAATTTAGGAAGATGAGTCAAACTTTGGGATTTGAGGTTAACTTCAAATACTACAAAATGATCCTGCGTTCTCTGGAGAATATGACCTGTTATATAAGATGGATGATCATGTTCAGCATTGGCCTAACACTGAAAAAACTGTTGCCTACTAGGAAATATTAAGACTTCTCCTGAGGCGGTAAAGTCAATTTTCAGCAACTTCCTCTAGTGAGAATCCTTCCCTTTCAATTTCTGGAGGCATGCGATATAATATGAACATAGGGTCACATCCTCAATATTGTAATATTCCTACTCTCATAATTTAATGGAGAATCAAATAAAAGATTTTCTGAAGAGAGTTAAAATTCATATAAATTTTAATTCCAGGTTTTCTTCCTTGAATCAAAGGTGAGACCTGATTCAAATCTTGCACTCTGTGTTTTTCTTTTTCTCACACTAAAAGTTCTAGTCTGTCTCACTTTTAAAACATATCCAGCTTCTACTTCTCCATCATTTTTTGTTTGAAGTATTGCAGTTACCTTCACTTTGGTCTCTCTGGTACTTCTAAAATCAGTGTCCAATTTTAATGTGAAGTTTGACTTTGGCTTTTTGTTTATATCCCACAAAATTAATCCTTACATTTTTATGCTCATCATATTTTTCTCTATTGAAGTCTTACAAATTTTATCTAAATATAAATACATAGGTAGAAACTTATATATGTGTGAGGAAAACAGTAACACTTTGTAATCAAAATATTTTAAAGTTGTTTATCTAGTATTTGTCATATTTTGAAGAGAACATTTAAAAAATTAGACTTTTGTGAATTCATGAATTGCACAAGACAGTGAGGGTGGTATACTTATTTTTCATCATTGTCATGAATTTCACAGTGAACATGTGTAGAGACAGAAAAGAACAAAAAAAGTAAATAATAGAATCAAATGTAAGCCAACCTCTCTAGATAATGAGTACGTAAATATGTAAGTCTTTGCCTTCATATAGGGTTTTCCTGATTTTCTTGGGAAAACTTTTGAAGATTCCCCATAGTTCTTTTTAATTTATAAATTGGCTTTTCCTACTTCAAACATTGCAAAGCTGGGTATGAGTCATTGTTCAACATTGTGAAGGAAAATTTATCAAAATATTGAATTTTCAAAGAAAACATTATAAGTTGTTTTAGACACAAGTATGGGGAGATTTGATATCTCTTTTGTATATTGCCATGTTTCTGGTGATTCTTAAGAATTGCATGGAGATAAATATTATGTGCCAGTTAAATATATCAATTTTGTTTCCATTTTATTTTGTGACATAAGAAATTTAAAATAATGTGATGTGTGGGTCAAAGGAAGTAATATAAAATTATACTTATGAAATATGTAGTATTTTCTATTGAGATAATAGAACTAAGATGGATTTCAGATAATTGTATTAAAAACAATTTATTTTTTCATCAATGCATTATACTTATATGTAATACTGGATTTCATATTGACATAATTATACAAGCATGGAATATAATGTGCTCTAATTCAGTCTGAGAATTTTGCCCTTCCTCAACCCCCTTTTATCCTCTCCTTCTTCCTTTTCCTCCACTGATGGTCTTTCTAATTATTGATTTTTTTAAATTTGGGAATTGCAGCTGTACACAGATATGAAAAACTAATTTCTAAATAGTTTCTCTACTCTGTTGCCAAGATTATTTTAAAAGAATAATATGTGTTAAAGGGAGAGTTTAAGTGGCCATAAAGTAAGAATTTCAAGGTACCATATCTTACACTAGCCAAATATTTTCTTCGAATATTATACCAGGAAAATGCATCCCAAAGCCATGACTTAGTCTTCTGCTTCAAAAGAGAGATGCTATTTCAAGTGTTGACTGCATTTAATAACACAGGTGAAAGAAAGATGCCTTAAGCTAAATGAGTCTCATAACAAAGACCCTAGAAAATTAGTTTGCTTCTCTTTGGGTTTCTTAGACTACTTAAACATATGTTTCCATTATAACATATTAATAGCCTGACTTCAAAACCCAAGACCTTTTCACATACATGAGACCTTTAACTTTGTGTTCCCATCTGTAAAGGGATTAATTTACTGCCTGGCAAACAGAATGTGCATAAATTCTAGCTTCTATTGTAAATTTGGTTGCATTTAATTTACTTTTTTCTTTATTGTTTAACTACAGCTGTATTTTTATGTTAATATCAGGCTAGATAGTAGGTTTTGGAAAGCCAGGTTATGTTTTGCTTTTTGAATTCTTAATAGAAATACTTTTCATAGAACTTGAATTAGGTTTACTACCTCAGCATATTTTTCTCAAATATTGGAAAGTCAGGAGATAAAGCATGTTTGTGATTTCTTCAGAAATCTTGACAAACATAAAAGTAATATAAAGGCATTATTCACACAGGAAAAGCACAGTTGAGGTATTTTCAGTCTGTCAAGTTTGCATTTTTAAAAATGGAGTAAAGCTTTATGAAAAAAAAAAATTGCTTTTCCCCTGTTCTGTTATCTGTTTATTTGAATTTCAGGATACATTTGTAAATCAAATTGTGTTCAAGCAGATCCTGCTCAAACCAGAAGCTTAAAGCTTTAAATAGTACTCTGAGGCATGCATAGGTTGGTATGATGTACAAAAAGTGATTAAAATAGCAATGCAAGTTTTTTAAGGAAATTTTGTCAATACAATTTAGTACTAATAACAGTCTTTCCTGGTACATATTTTAAAATATATTGGGAAAATCAATTCAGCAAATAGTTATTGAATCTTTTAGGAACTAGTCACTTTCAAGGCCTTAAAGGGCAAGTGAGAAATAACAACAACAACAAAACCCTAAACAAAATAAAATAATCTTTCAGTTCTCTAGATATCACATAGTTGTGAGAATAAATTTATAATAGTATTTTTAAACACTGAAGAAAGTATATATGTGTATACACTGGAAGTTTCTGAGACTGGCTGGGGAATGTTTAGGTAGCCTCTATGACCTAGAAGTGAGGTGGACCTGGGATGTTGGAGGAATGTGATATTATTCCTGTAGTTAGTTATGTTAGGCTCCTGATGAGGTTTGGAGACTGGAATACTAGTCTTCTGACACAACCTTCTCAAGGAAGCTGTCTCCTCAATCTTTCCATCCTATGAAAGCAAAATCTTTAGCTTAGGTCTTCCTTCAAACCACTGATACATAGTGTGGATACTGAAGGAAGAATGGAGGAAGATGTTTCTGTCACAGTTAATGAATTCTTCTTTTCCAGATTGTCTTCTTCAGTACCTCTCTTTCACTCTCCTCATTACACTCAATCCCACAGTCTATCTTAGTCTCATCTCTCTGCTTTGTATAGTAATGTTGAAATGGTATTTTTGTACATTGACTCATTTATTCATTTAACAAATATTTATTTAACATTTACTATTATTAATGATAGGTATATAGTAGTATGCAAAACAGACTAATTATTTTATACTCCTGCATCTAAATGAATTTAATACACTACATAAGGTAATACGTGTTAAAAAGAAAAAGAAAAATATAATAAGGATTAAGAATGATATTTTCCTGGCTGATATTCTTTGTTTTATAGGATTCCATGTATTTCTAATATATCTGAAGAGTCTGATTTTCAAGGAAAATTAACTTATTCCATCAACTACTTCTTTTGTCACACATAATTATCATTTAACTGGATATGAGTGTTTTGAGGTATCTTGAGATTAAAGTCTAGTTTTTGTTTTGGTTTTGGTAAAAAAAAAAAAAATTGCTCTTTGAATAGTCTCTATCACTTGTATCCAAAATCATCCTCAGACATTGACACAGTCAATGAACTCCTAAATACATGATTAATGAGATGACTGAATGGTCTATAAGATGAGCATTCTAAAGAGAATACAAAATTTGGGGAACATGTATGACCTTAATTGTATCAAAACATCTAAAGAAGTGCAATGATCAAATAAAACAATAATTGTGTAAATTTATTTGTCATACATAAACCATTACTATTCAGTTTTGCCCAATTTCAATATTGCAGTTACTTCTAAGCAAAAAGGAAATAAACTTTAAAACAAATATTCAAAAGAGACTAATACATCAAATGATCCAAGAGTCTATAGTCTCAAGGTAAAAAGCTCCAAGTACATCTTTTAAATTAGTAGTAAGGAAATTCTGAATCTTTTGATTCTTTTTAAAATCATAAATATTTTGTGTTACCAATTTATCATTAAGAAGTGTTGAAAATACATCATATAATTTCAAAAATTGTCTTTATTGTCATATGTATGAAGACTTCTTCCTAACAGCTTCTCAAATTTTCCTCTTTGACTCAATTCCCAGAGATTCCATCCCGAGCTAAGATGGTATTATTAAATGGTACCCTCTCCTAAATATATTGAAGTCTGAATCCCTAATGCCTCAGAATGTGAGTTAGAAAGAAGTCAGAACACAGGATCTCAAACACAGAGGGAAAATATCAATACTTCCTGAGAAAGTAAAATTGCTTGAGGAGATAGAGTTGATGTATTATTTACTTATAACCCAGTGCTAATGTAAAACAGATAATGTAATAAAATTATCTCAAAAGTGAAATAATTAACTGTTTTTATAGTTATAATGATTTATTTTTTTCAAATACATACAATAGTTGTGCATGTTAATTGTCCAAAACAGCATGATAATAAATAATAATTTAATCTATCAAAGTAAGCATATTGGCTTCTAACTAAAAGTTAATGATAAGGTAGGTTTGGCAAAATTTTAAATCATATGCAACTAAGTTAAACAACTTTCAAACAGAATCTGGAAAATGAATGAAATGGTAATGTGTTTGTACATGCTTAAATTTATATTTGATTTCATAAGGGCTATGATTTCTTTTATAATCCTGCACATTTTTCAGTGCTGCACTATTAATGAGGAAATAGGTGAAGAAAGCAAGTTTTACTACCCTGACTCAGTATTGCCTCTGTTGACTTGTTTTATCTCTCTCTCTCTCTCATCCGTAGCACATTTTTCTCTGTATATCACTATTATGACTGCCTCCCCTCACATCTTGCCAAGTATGCACAAATTAGTCTTCCAAGAACAGCTCAGATGAACCCTAGACTACTAGGGACTGTAATTTACTTCCCTGATATCTCATGTTGGGGTGCCTCTCCATTGCTGCCTATTATTTTAGTCTTTTTTCAATTACTTTCTTCTTTGATGGTTATACATCTTTAAATGATGCTCACACTCACCCCCACCACATGAAAACATTGTCTGGTTTTTCCTATGTTGAATCCTTTACCTGAAACACATAATTATTGCTCAATTATTTTTTATTGGTTGAATTCTATGGATCCATGATACAAATCCCAAGAGAATTCAGAAGTCTTTTGTTAGAATCAAAACAACCTTGTAAAATTCACGTCACCATATTTTTAAATGAAGCATTTGAATTTTATTAAGTTTTTTACTCTTTAATGATAGTCTAGTATTGTCCAAAATGTTGAGATATTTGAAAATTAGTCACAATATTTCTTGATTTTGGGGGGGTTAAAAAATTTAAAACAACGATAAAAGTAATTTGTAAATTTGAGGCTACTATACTGCAAGGCTTCACATGTTACTTCTGGGAAATCCTAAATGAATTATTTCAAAACAACTTTTTAGTAAAGACAAACATAGAAACTATATCTTTTATCTTATAGGTTAATGGCAGCATAATAAATAGAATTTTATGAAAATAACCATAAATCCATCTTAACATAAGTTTGTACAAATACTTTGATAGGTAGATTTATAGCCAAACAATGTATCAAAATTGATGCTTTGCATTAAAAGAATTAAAACAAACTGGAGAGATTTTGATGTTTTAGTCTGTTCCTTATTGATTCCTATAAATATGCTTCAATTTTCTGAAGTCATTAACCATAAAATATACACACAGGAAAAAGTGTGACCTTGGAGATTCAAACTGCACATATAAAAATGGTCATCAACTGGGCTTTGCCCCTACTGAGACACCAAGTGTCATACTTTATCAGCTGAATGTTTGTGACTGACATGAACAAGCCGTTGCTGTCGTTCAGACTTCATGCAAAAAAGCCATTGATACAGACACATTTTCATCACAAGTAAGAAATGCCAATGTTAATAAATGGTTTATCCATGAAATAAAGGCATAAAACAGTAAAATTATTTTCATAGTAATAAATCATTCACTAAACAGTGTCAATTGCAAATTTAACAGCTAAAATTTAAATCAGAATAATCACCTATGCAAGAAATCATGTATGTGCAAAATATAGTGTTTTGGTTTTCTGAATGTTGTAGTTAATACAATTTATGTCATTCCTTTTTAAAGAAAAAAATCTAACTAAAGAAAATTTAAAGCTACTAGAGTAAATTGCTAAATCATTTTTATTCAGAAAAAAATAAATCTTTTTAAAAAGTCTGTTTCTTTGCCTTAAGAAAATGTGTATGAGGGCTGGGGATGTGGCTCAAGCGGTAGCATGCTCACCTGGCATGCGTGTGGCCCGGGTTTGATCCTCAGCACCACATACAAACAAAGATGTTGTGTCCGCCGAAAACTAAAAAATAAATAAATATTAAAAATTCTCTCTCTCTCTCTCTCTCTCTCTCTCTCTCTCTCTCTAAAAAAAAAAGAAAATGTGTATGAATTCACTTTGATATGGGGACAAGTCCACAAATAAATAGTTCTAAGTCAGATTTTGAAATGTTCTTTTAATCAGAATGAAAGATAGTTTTGGTGAAGTCATTTTTTATTGATTTTTTTTAGTAGATAATCTTTAAATTTTTGTAAAAGAGTAAACTTTTTATCTTCAACTTCAGTAGCATATTTAAAAACAGTTTTACCAAATAGACATTCAAGAGTACATTGGAGCATGATTGAACACACAACTTCAGATAGAAACTGACACTGAAAGTCATTTCATTTCTATTTCATTTCTATTACTTGACATACCATTGAAAAGAACAAAAGTATTTGTCACAGTGAACAGTATCTGTAGGACTTCGTGAATTTACAGTTTCAAACAGAGTTCTGTATCCATTATATTTTCTACTGAAACATTAGTTAGAAAACTCAGTATAACACTTGCCTCTTTTTTATTTGGCTAAAGTAGGGAAACAAGTTTTTGTTGTAGGAATGAAGTGCCATTTTATTTGAAGAACATGGCCAGTATTTTGCTCCAAACTATTGATCAAACAACATACCATGTAAAAAGTATTTGCACATCCAAACTTGCCTATTAATTTATTTTTAAGTTTAGATTACTGGAATTCTTTTGTTACTGAACATACTTATTAATTGGTACATTATTATTTCAATGGTTTCATATCAAGATTATTTTTTTATGAGAGAAGGGTTATTTAGGTAATTTAATTTTAATAAGTAAAAACATTAATTGGTAAAAGTTATACTCTGAAACTTTTGTAGGAAATCATTTAAATGACAATTCCTTGTTTCTAGAGCTAAACAAGGGAGTCACAAATATACTCATAACATCAGCTGAAATGAAAAGCCGTAATTCTTCTCTTTTTTTCTATATTCAATCCAGTTCACAGACTAGAGCCCACTAACTGAATAGAATGTGGGATATCCTTAAGGAAAGTATCCTGCAATCCTTCCCCAAACATGTGCCATAGCTATTCTTCTATTTTTTTAACACAGGGAACATGCAAAAAAGCCACGTATACAGACTCATTTTCATCATCAGTAAGAAATGCCAATGTTTATAAATAGTTATTAGTGGCTACAGGTAAATATTAGTTACGGAGTGGCCACAGGTAAATATAGTTATGAAGTGGCCACAGGTAAATATAAATTCACAGGGAGCAAGTTATATCTTGATATTCAGGGCTAAAAAATGAAGTACTTTAGCTAAAACTGATATAGGAGCTCTGAAGTCCCATCATTTTTTTCCTTATTGGTGTTGAAGCTTATGAAGATGAGTGAGTAAAGTGTTTGTGGCTCAGTTCCTTCTCAGAATGGGCCTAATGATTTCACAACCCTGAAAAGTGATTATTTTTCTTATTCTTGGATGCAAAATTAGGATGAATATTTATCATCTGGTAGAACCCTCATATGACCTGACATTTGAAAAAAGAGTCATGTAGTAGGGACCTAAGTGAGTCCATCATTAGACTTAAATTTTGAAAGAAATGTCCTAGGTAGTTAAATTAGCTTGTTAGTATGAATCTTTACTTTACTCTAACATTGGACCTAGATTTTATGTTGCTCTTTCTGGTAATATCTGAATGCTATATTGTGACCAACAAAAGTACATGTATTTCCTGGGATAGAACTCATTTGATATTTGATAGAAAAAGGGATTAAATCATGAGTTGGTACTCATTAAAATAAAGTAATACTTTTGTTTCCAAAACAAACAAACAAATTTAACCAAATATATTCATAGGTTTCTAAGATATTTTTTATGATACATTTTTGATTATGAAGCATAAGTATTGATGAAGAAGTGAATAGGGGATTCTCTTTTAGAGTGCATAACCCACTTGTTCTTTGAGTACTTGGGACCCAGTAAGATTATCCAACAAAGTGTACAGCATAGTATCTATTAAATACCCCAACTATGTGGCCTTAATTTCTGTGGAAATGTAAAGTACTCAGTGAAAATTTAATTTACTTTATCTTGATTCTATCCTTAGAGATTATTCTATGATTTATAGAAGCATTGTGAAATAACTGTGAGGAAAAAAGGCATAATCTGAAACAAGCCATGACAGCTATTTGGATATTGAAGATTTATAGAATGAAGCTGCAAACAGATTCTTTCAGATGAAACCTGCTGTACATATCCTGTTATTATAAGCCCTATATTTTTTTATTCATTAAATGAAATTATAATGTTGATTTTACTATTGTCTCATCCCCACAGAGACATACAAACAGATACACACAAAAATCCAAAAAGATATATAATGAGGTATTATGGTGACTGAACATAAGAAAAATATAAAAAACTCACTATTAATGATATCACTCCTTTGCTTTCCTTTTTAATTGGAATCATTTTATTAATTAGCTAAATTAAAATAAATTATATTTTTAAGTCCTTACCATATAGTTCAAATCAGCAAACATTTTTCTCAAATGGCTATTACCATAATTACATGTCTTCTTTTAGAAAAAAGATGATTGAAATGTGCATCACAAACTATAATATGATTAAATAGCACTAAAGCACAATAATTAAATATATTTTTAAAACTGTATTGCAATTAAAATTTCTAGTTAAAACACTTCACTAAAGTACAATATTCAACACATTTAACAATGCATTATCTATAGTTACTTAGTTATTATGTTAGTCATCTTTTATTGTAACAAAATACCTGAGATAATTTAAGAAACAGAATGCTAATTTTGGCTTATACTTTGGAGGTCCAATATTGATTGTTCCCATTGCTTTTAGGCCTGTGGAGAGTCAGTACATAATGGCAAGAGCACATGACAAAGGAAGCTACTTACCCATGGCAGGCAGGAAGCAAAGAGGGAAATAGGAAGGGGCAAGGATCGCAATACTGCCTTCAATAACTTAACTTCTTTCCACTAGGTCCTATCTCTTAAATGTTCCAAATAGAGCTACAGACTGGGTAAAAAGCCTTCAACACCTGGGCATTTGGGAAACATTCAAGATCCAAACCATAGCAGTTTTTAATTTAGAAATTGATCTTTAATCACTAATTTATAAATATGGGCTATAAGTGAGAAATGATTTGCTATATTAACATGCTCACTTTTCTTAATTGTAACTCAAAAATTTCTGAAATTCTAAAGAAAACAAAGTCTACTTAAGATGAGTCACAGTGTTAGGGTGAAGTTTGCAGTAATTAACAATTATGCTTCCCTCTTAAGCCAGAGAGGGGAAACATTCATGGACTACCAAAACTTCTTGGTAATCAAGCTATATATAAGGAACAAATAATGTGAGTTCTGCAGGGGAGGAGGTTGTGAGATGAAGTCTGTTCACAGCATTCTAGAACAGTTTCTAAATTCACCACCTGCCCTAACCAATAGACTCAATCTATAGTGAATTGCATAAGATATTCAGTTTTAACTCAAAATAGTTGTCTTTCTGTATTTTAAATAGTGACATGAAATCATTTTCACTCAATACTAAATAAAATATTTTAAAGAAACACTTCATTATGGAAGCAAAAATCAAAACACAACAATAAAATAGCACCTCCAACTCACTAGGATGGCTCTCACCATTAAAAAAAAAAAAAGTATAAAAGTATTGTCAGTATACGGAAAAATTGGAAACTTGAGAAATTGAGTTGGTAGGAATAAAAAATGGTGTAACTGCTATGGGAAATAATGTGATCGTTCCACAAAAACATAAAAAAGACATTGCCCATATGATTCAGTAATATCAGGCCTGGGTACATATCCAAGGGAATTTGAAACAGTGCCTGAAAAAGATACTTGTATACCCATGTTGATAGATGCATTATTCACAGGGGCCAAAGGCTGAAAGCAACTTATGTGGGATGAATTATATACTCTTAAAGTGTATTGATTCTAATACTTAAACAAGACCTACTTAGAGATGGGGTATCTAAGGAGTAATAAGGTTTAATGAAGTCATAAGAATAGGGCCCTAATCCATTGGGTGCCTATATAAAAAAAGAAAAGACTCCAAAAGTGCATGCACACATTGAAAAAAGGCCAGATGAAATCACAGTGAGGAGTCTCCTGTCTCCAAGCAGGAACAGGAGCCTAATAGCACATTGGTTTTGGATTTCCAGCCTCCAAAACTAATTCAAAACAAAACAAAAACTCTGTTGTTTGCCCTACCCAGTCACCGACTAACACACTACACAGGTATCTTCCGAAGAATGAATAGACAAAATGGAACATATACACATTGTAGAATATTATTTAGCCTTAAAAGGACAAAAAAGCTGATATACACTACAATATGGTTCAACCTTAAGGAAATTGTGCAGAGTGAAATAAGCCTGTAATAAAAATAAAAGGCCACAGAATTTCACTTACATGAATTATTTAAAATTGTCAAAATCAGAAACAGGGGAGTGGTATTTACCAGAGGTTTGTGAAAGGGGAAATGGAGAGCTGCTTAATCCATATAAAATATCAGTTTTGCAAGATGAGAAAGTTCTGTAGATTGCCCAGTGACATAAGTGTTTTGAACAATATTGAATTATTCACTTCAAAGTGGTCAAGATAGTAAATTTTATGACATTTGTATTTATCAAAAAGCAAGAAATGTAAGCATTTACATCATAAAAATTATCATTCTACTTATTGATGAGTCTTTAAAGTATTGCTCTTCTCACTTTTGTTTTGGTGTTTAAAATTACCTAATAATTTCAGTCTTTTGTCCAGAAGTTCAACCCTTAAAGAATATCAAAGTGAAAGAACATAAGTGGAAACTGTAATTCAAGATTGTTACAAATTAATAAGATGATTGGTGGTAGTTTCAAATCTGTTCACCAATAAAACATCCTTTATAATTCCTTTTGTCATATGTTACAAGTTGTTGCATTTCTAAAATTAAACATTAAAAAATGCATTTCCTAGTTATATCAATATAAATAGTAAAACAGATATAGAGCTAATATAAAGTGATTAATATTACTAGTGCATTTTAATCAAAACTAGTACACAACTCCTAGTGAATTTTATGGAATATTGCAAATACATCCTTCAAAGATAAGCAGTTGAGAGTTTCTGGCACATGTAACGATGAATTTTTTTTTTTTCTCAAATAATAGTTTACTTGTCTGTTTGGTGGCTTTGACATTATCTAGAGATTATGTTAAAGCAAAAATCACAGGACCAACTTCCTCAGTTTCTATTTCATTAGGCTTGTAGTGACGGTTAAAACTACTTTTGGGAGTTTCTAAGTGATACTGATGCTGTTAGTTGAGGGAGCACAGTTTTAGGCTACTTTCATAGAAAATAGAAACAGATACTAAGGGGTAAGTTTTCAGTCATAAAAATTCAAACATATCTTACTGAATGAAGTAAAATGCTCTCATTCTTGAATTTTTTTATATTTACCAAAATAATTAAATTTATATTCACACATGAATTTAGTCATTTTAAAAATATTTTTAAAATGGATGATTTCCAATTGAGGATATCAAAATATCTACATTGTAGATGTTTACATATTTTCTAATAAATGTATCTATTATGTAAATATTCTTAACCACCCTCTTTTAACTGCATGTATACAAGTGCAAAAACCAAATCATCACCATAATTTACAAAATGAATAATACCTCAATCTTATGTTGATATATCAAATTTCAGGTATCATACTTTTCTTCTGATCATGTTTTTATTCAAATTTTATACAGACCCCAGGTCTTGTGTACAGGATATGGTACTGTCTTCAATTACCTTGTCTATGCTCCTTCTGGCTGCTAAGTGATGACACATGTTCTCTTTGCAACACTTCTTTCTGCTTTCTTTAATGAAAGAATACACTACTGTAAGTCAGTACTGCAGGATGTAGGTACTGGTAACAGGCTCCCAGAAACCTGTCCACCCTTTTTAGCATGGTCTCAACTTTGTTCAGACCACTGTCTTGAGGACAATTTATGCATAATCCTCTCAAAAAAAAAAAAAAGAGCCAGGATTGGGGGGGGGGAATGTTTTCTGTTTCTGGAACCAAAATGAATTAATTTAAAATGCAACAGGAGCACAACAGATGTCCTACCATGGCAGTGTTTAATAACAGAGTTTGAAAGAACTTGGGAAGCCCCATGGAACGATCTTTTTATTTTTCTTTCATTCTCTCTTTCTTTTTCACTCTTCATTGCTCCTTCTTTCTTTTCTATTTATTTACATGAACAAATTGAAGACATGATATGTTGGAAAACTAGAGACATGATTCTTCCTTTAGAGGAAGCAAAGAGGACAGAGATAGAGTAATGCGCCCGTGTGTTATTTTCAAGTGACAATATATCTAATTATTGAAATCAGTGCAATTTATAATTAGGTAAATAAACATATACATGTACACATACATACATACATGTGTTTTAATATTTCCTGTATCATCAACCTACGTAGTACCTTGCCACTCAATATTTAAAGACAGAGAGGACAATCGAAAGAAATGTTAGAAATTACCTTGTTTAAGGACCAGCCACACAATTTTATTACTCAGAAATATGTGACACAAATGTTTGAGGAAACTTACAATGATAACATGTCTGAGGATTTTGTTCCTTCTCTTGCCTGCTAAATATATATATATATAGAATGTACCACTTTTCAAGTACAAAGTACCCAGAACAATATAATACACATATTTTAGTATATCAGTTCTTTAAATTTTAAGTTTCATGAGACTGAATTTGTTATAAAATTTAACAAAATTGACTGGAAATTTTAGCAATTTAAGCTGGTAAAGCATTAATATACAAATGTTTTTATTAATTTGCCTATAGAAGTACTTTTAAAAACTGCATAATGGGGAAGGGAATGACTAATTATGTATGAGTGACTAATTTTTTTATTTAACAACTATCAGTTGTTTATGAAGCTATGGTAGAAATGCTGAACAATAAGTGTAAGAAAAGCAGACAGAATTAATATTCTGATGAGAATATGTTGTTTAAGTAGAGAAAGATAAATTATAAACAAGTAAGTAAACAAAAAAAATGTGTTATTTTGCAGAAACTACAGATTAACACTGTGAATGTATAAAATTAAAAGTAACTAACAATTCAAATATAAGCAGCAGCTAAAATTTTCATATCCTGCTGAGAAGAGTTGAAATACTAAAGAAAACCATTGACCGTGTTAGCAATTCTGAATGTGTGGATACTCTCTGTTCTTTGACTCAAAATTTCCATTGATAGGTGTATCAAAAAGAAATGTGTGCGTTTTTACATGTATTTCAAAAAAGCCATAGATATGGATGAGAATATTCAGAGGAATATAATGAATATGATGGAAGACCTCATGGGAATCAACAACAAAGCAAACAAAAAATTTGGTGTATTAATTCAAACAATGAACACACAAACTAATACCTTAAACATTAAAAAACTCTATTTGTGTAATGTTAATTTTGCATTCTGCTGTCATATGTAACAAATGAGAATAAATAAAATTTAAAAATTAAAAAAAGATTGTGATACATTGTGATACATGTTAATTTTGAATATTTTTGTGATGGCTAGATTCACCAGCATTGAAGTTTTGTCTATTCCCCTTAATATCTACTGTATAAAATACTAGGATTATTTTCCCAACATTTATCTACCTAATATCCAAATACCTCAAAGATGCAGGATTTCAGAGAAGTTGATAGGGCGAACAAACTTGCTTAAGAACCAGCCACACATTTTTCTCATGGAGGATGTTGTTATGTTCCTAAGTGCTTTCTCTTCCTAAGAGAAATCACATCTCATGGTGTCTGGCCCTGGAAATCAATTATATCAGTATTTATTATGCTCTATAAATATAACTACACAGTGTATTATCTCTTGCCATTTGTCTCATATCCATGCTTCAGCCTGGATATGTTATTCATGGGTGAATAATATTATACTATACAGATATATACAATATGTGGTTTTCCAATCTTTATAGTGGGTTAATTCCACATTTTAGCTATTACAGAAAATGCTACTTTGACCATGTGTGTACAACATTTGTGTGGATATGTTTTTGGCTCTTGGGCATAGACCTATAAAAGAAATTGCTAGGTCTTATGTTAATATTTTTACACTTTTAATGAATTGTCAGATTCCTTCCATAGTGGTTGTACCATTTGGCATTTCACTAGTAGTGTATGAGGGTTCTAGTGTACAAATCCTTGTGAATATTTGTTATTATCCATCTGTTTTACAAGCATTCTAGTGGACATGAAATCGTATGTCACTATGATTAATGGATGTGAATGGTATCTCACTGTGCTTATCTAAAATGGTATCTCACGTTAGACTGATGACTGATTAAAAAATGAACATGCTGGGTGAAAATATATTGCATTACTTGTGATTTGAATGCTTTGATGTGGTGTTATGATTCATTAGACTATTTTAAAAACAGTGTCATGGTTGAGGCACTCTTTTGTACAGGGAGGGATAGAAAAATACTGTTCCTCAGATCCACACCATATGAATACTATAGTTTTTTCAACTTTTTTTTTTTTTTTTTTTTTTTTTTACTTGTCATCTCCCCCCCAACCAGTAGCCTCATCTCACCTCTGCCATGTGAATACACTAGCATGAATTAGAGAGTAATTGCTTCTGGTCTCTCTTCTACTTGATGCTTACTAAAATCAAAAGGAGAAGAAATGGGAGAGAAAAGAACAAACCTATGAGTGTTAATCAGGAAGGAAATCAAAGTAAGGGAGTAAGACTAATAGCACTAACAATTTAGTATGATATAGGAAAACGGAAGAGTAAACAGAAAACACAATATGGCACTTTAACCTTGGAGTAAACATAAAGCCAGGAGAAAGGTGTCAGAATTCAGGAAGCATCTGTTTACTCAGTTTATCTGAACACATTGAATCTCCATTAAGAGCTGTGTTCTATAAAAGTGAGGAAAATATACAATCAATTGTCTTTAACAGTACTTATTCAAGTTTGTTTGCCCTATCAACTTCTCTGAAATCCTGAATCTTTGAGGTATTTGGATATTAGGTAGATAAATGTTGGGGGAAAATCCTAGTGTTTTATTATACAGTAGATATTAAGGGAAATAGATAAAATTTCACTATATATATATGCTGGTGAATCTAACCATCACAAAAATATACAAAATTAGCATGTATCACAATGTTCCTGTATATGTGTACTTTACATAAAACAGTGGTAACAATAATGGTTGGAAAGTGAAAATCATGCACAGATAAGTTGTATCTTGTTCCTGACAATTTAAGGGAAAAGCATACAGTGTTACAATGTATTTCTTTACTCCAAGATCATATAGGATTATATCCTATATCATTTTTTCCTTATGAATAGTTTTCAGAAGTAAGAAGCTAAAAAACAAAATCTTGTCATGGAAGAATTGAAGAAAGTGAAACCTCTTGTTTTCCTTTGTTTTATTGGTTTGGCAAGAGATTGTGAAAAGGGATCCTTCCTTTCCAAAGAGGAACTTTGATTTCAGCATATTTTCACTGTGGCAGAACTGATTGTTTTTTGTAACATTAATAACTCTTTCAAGGTCCAAGGTCCATTTCTGCAGTTTATGAAGGTTTGAATTTTGTATGTTAAGATAAAATAATGGCATGTATTATCTCATCAATGATAGAGTTTACTGGAGGATTGATTGCACTTTTTAACTCTTTTATTAAGAGTATTGACTCTGGGTAAGTGCATTTAATCTCAGAAATATATTTTTGCCTTATTTGAGGTAGTGCTAATGAAAGAAGAAAGAATCAATGACTATGAAAATGTGTGAAGAAAATCAGTAGGAGTTAAAAGCCTTGTGGTTATGTCCTCTGGATGTCAATAGCATTATTGATGTCTTGAAACAAGCATAAATTCAAAAAGGAAGTGGCTACACCTTATGAGGAAAAAAATGATCCCTCTCTTTTTTCTTTTTCCTCTTTATCAATTTTGTTTATTTGTATTTTATATGGAAATAAAATTTTAAAATACTCTATTTTATGATATAGTTGCCTTATAATTTATGAAAGAATGATTTTGAGATAGCTATTTTAATTTGCATTTTCTAGCATTTCTTTATGAGTTATTTTAAATTATATTGTAAACATGTAGTTATGGCCATGATTAATTTTTATAATTTTCTAAATATTATATAAAAATATTTTGAATTTATAATAAACATTAAATATTTACATAGGCAATAATTTTAAAATATCAATTAATATATATGAATATCTCAATGAAAGTCATAGAATTTTTTGAAAACTGACTTAACTGAAGAAGACCCAGTTTAGAAAGACATGATATGAAATCATATGCAAAAAATATCTAAGTTAGCAGACTCCAAATTTTCATAAAAGAAAGTTATTCTGAAGGAAAACCCTACTGCATACAATGAGTACATGTTATTCTATACATGAGTCTCTTAGCTGCATACTGTGCAGTTAGAAAGTGGAAGCTGACATTTCTGGGTTCTATGCCCCTAATTTAGAGAACACAACAACATCGACATGAATATCATACAAACCTCTGAGTTCATTTTAATAAACATTCATAGAAAGGACTTTTCTTCTTGAAAATTAGGAAGATGAGATTTTAAAATATTATTATTTTCTCATTCTTGGACAGCTGGCTTCCAGCTATTTCCTGCAGTTAATTCTCCACAGATGCTTGAATTCTTGGTGTCTATTATGCCATGGTGAATGCCATTCTGAACCAGGAAACATGATGGCTTAATGAAGTGGAGCACTAGATGTTTGGGTGTGAAGATAAATGTTCTCTCAGTTTGATATATAAGTATTTTACAACTACAAAGTTCTAGCATTTCTATAGTCTTCAACAAGAATTTTACTTAGAAATAATATTATATTTTATTATAGTTATTGATGGTGTTTATAATACTGATAGGACTAGAATCATTCATTTTTCTACAAATATTTATTTACTAAGGATCTTCTCTTTGCTATGCACCACTCTAAATAACACTGAAAGAGAGACAGTATTGATACAGTAAGGTAATTTAATTTTTCTTCAGAAAGGGAACAGATAAACAGTAACAAGTAAATATACACATGAATGAATATAGTATACTTTCGGTGACATATGAAACAGAATATTGTGATAGGAAGTGCTTAGTGGAAATATAATGATTCAGGGAAAGTTTATTTGAGGAAGAATCAGAAGTGTGGCATTGAAACAAATATTGGGATGATGAGAAGAACAAATGTAGAATGGCAGTGGCTTGGACTAAAATGATGACAGTGCAGAAAAACCGGTCTAAAAATGTGTTCTCAGTTTTATTAAAAAGTTCTCCTCTCTACTGAGTGAATAAATGGCACTTTTGAAATCTAGATTTGGTTGGTTGTTTGTTATAAGCCACAATATATTTTTAATATATAAAAGCTAATCTCAAAAATCTTAGTCATTTGTGGAAAAACAATCATAAAGTCATTTTTGGTAACAAATTCTTATCCTTTAATGTCTGCATCTATACAGCCACTATACCTGTTTCTGTTCCTGGAAAAATTTGAAGTCTGTTTTTTTCAGATTATTATCTTTATTTTAACCCTCTGCTATTTATTTTTCTGTGTGATCTGCATGGCATGATAAAATATCTGAGTTTCTCTCTCAGTATCACCATGATTTTTTTGCACTTCTCTCTTGATCTGTACAGCCTAAAATATCCTAACTTGGAATAATTACTATTTTACTTTCTTTACTGATATATAAAGAAGACTAATTACTATTTTAAAAACAAAACAAGTACATGCAACCATTCAGAATCCCCAAAAGATTGATGTTGAAATGTTTCTTAAGTCATTAATCTAATGTTTCACTTGCATTTATTTTTTCATCACTCTTTGTATATTGGATGATTTTATATAAAGTGTTCATTTTGGGGGTTATTTGTCCTATAGATCTTCCTGTAGTCTTTTTGTCTTTCTTTTTTTTTTTTTTTTTCAGATGTAATCCTGTGGTTTGAGGAACCACATTGTTAATCAACATCAAAAAAAAAAAAAAATGATTTTGATGAGTTAACTAAAAATATCAGCTAAATTCAGGGAGCATTAAAATGTAATAGACTGAACAGCATATTGTAATGTAAGAAATTAATAATTAATTTACAAAATAATAGTTGAAGTGATATTTTTAAGATTATTTTACCTTTTTTTCTTGTAAATGTCCCCTTGAGTTTTAGAGGAATCTATATCCATATAAGAATGTATACACTGCTTTAGCCTATTGCTAACATCATGCTATAGAGCAACTGTGGTAAAGTTCCTAACTCTTGAGTATTTCTTGCTTTGGGTTAAGTTAGGAAGCTTTTGCTATGCGCAGAATAGCAGCAGGTTGTTTTTATTATAATGTTTTTTTTTTTCTATCATATATAACTTTCTCATTCTTTGAGTAACTGCCATTAAGGAGGCACTGTTGTAGAGGCTTGGCAAACAGTAGCAAAGATGCTTAATAATATCTACTTTTCTTTCATTTCATTGTAGCAGTGAGGGAGCTTATAAACAAACTGACCCATGTGTCAAGAGTTTATAAAAAATAAAGGAGAACAAAGGGACTGAGAAAGGTAGGGTGTAGATTTTATTATGGACAAAGCTTTCAGGGTATGCCTGCTTTTGTACCAGCTTCATGATTCTCAGGTGATTTTTTAAATGTCAACATTGACAGGAATTTGTCTGGATTCCTGGGATCTGTGAATAGTTAACCATACTCAGAAATTACCTTTTAATATGCAACCCTTTTTCAGGACCATGCCAGGTGCTCTATAATAATGTACTTTTATATGTAGTCATTAGGCTAACACTGGTGAGTACTTATAATGTGCTGGGTTCTGTGGTTGATGTTGAAAGTTCAGAGTAAAATGAATCTGACCTTGAACTAAAGAAGCTCAAGAACTAAATGATTAGATGGTGCCTGTCAAATGTGGCATCTTACATCTCAGCATCCCACACTTACTAAATCATCACCATCAGGAAAGGGGTTGAATCTTTTATATTTTCTAAGTCCGTGAATGTTATTTGGCTGCAGAACCAATGGAAAGAATAAATGATCAGGAGAAGTAAGCAAATAGTAAATTCACCAACAAGACTTCATTAGTGTTTCTCATTTGTAGTCTCTCTGACTTGCCATATGATATCATTCTTCTTTCTTCTAAAAATATCCTTGAATTTTTCAGGTCACTTTGCCTTCTGAAACTGAAAATGGATGTTGTGTAGGCTTCCCAGGTGTGAACATTATAGCCAGTGTGGGCTTGAATTTGGGTTGGTCTCTCATCCGTTATAACTGAGTCCCAAACAACTTAGACCTTCAGTCTCGTTTTATTTTCCTTGGACTTTTGTTTCTTGCTAGCAAAATATTTACTATTATGGCTATTCTATTAATTTTTGTTGCTTTAGAGTTGTTTTTACTAAGTATTCTACCATAAGTTTGAGGAAAAGTGACCATTTATGATGCCCACAACATAATTTACAGACCTATGAATATGTTAGGTTTCATAAAAAAGGGAAATTAAAGTTGTTAATCAGCTGTATTAAGATAGGAAAATTATACTGGAATTAGCTACACAGATCCAATTTACTCACTGAATTTCCTAACTGTAAAAGAGGTAGAAAATACAGCAGTAGATAGTATACTCCTCAAGGTTTTAAGAGACTTCATTTTGGAATACAGTATTCACTAAAAATAAATTCTGCAGTTATTTTTGCAATTAAATATATTGGTTTCCTGGGTTTAGGAACCTCAGATGCTCGTCTCCATTTTAGACATTCTGAATGTTCAGGTACAGCTCAGGATATGACTTCTTCAATAAAATATAAAATATCTGAGCTTCTTATTAAAGTATTTTAATACTGATTGACAATATGCTCTGCAAAATATTCCCCTACAGTGTGTCAGGTATTACAACTGGTCATGTTAAATGGTACCTGAGCAAGCCAGGCACAGTGGCGCATGTCTGTGATCCCAAAGGCTTGGGAGGCTGAGACAGGAGAATCAAGAGTTTAAAGCCTCAGCAAGGGAGAGATGCTAAGCAACTCAGTAAGACCCTGTCTCTAAATAAAATACAAAATAGGGCTGGGAATGTGGTTCAGTTATCAAGTGCTCCAAATCCAATCCCCAGTATCCCCTGTTCCTCCAAAAAATGGTACTTGAGTGAAAATGTCATGCCAGGAGGCTTGTGGGGCCATTAAGGATAACTGATTGTTAACTAATCACTAACAATAAGCTAAACAAAAGGAGCTAGCAAGATTCAGTCTAAATCACCATGGAAAAATTTTAATTTTCAGTGAATTAAGAATATACTAGTTTATATGTGGTATTTCTGAATTTTTTTTAATTTAAAACTAAAATAAATGAGAAGATGGTTAGGATATAAATTATTCTCTCTCTTTTGTAGATAAGAAACTTACGAAATAATTTATAGGAGTCTTTCCCAGTTTTTAGTTTGTTTGTTTGTGAATAAACATTGAATGTTTATGTTTATTCACAGATTGGGTTAAATGGATCAAAGGAAAAATGAAAAGTGTGCAAAATTCAGAGACTAACCCTTGTGGGAGTCAAGGCACACTCTGGAGCCAGTTTTTGACACTAGTTTCATGCACTAACTGAAGGGAAACAAAGAGAAGCTTTTCTATCTTGGGGAAATTATTCCTTTCTTTGTTATCCTGAAACCAGGAATGTTAAATCTTAAAATTCCTGGTTAATCTTTAAAAATTTTCTTCAACAGAGGATTAAGCATTTAGAAAATATTATGTGTAGAGAACTAAAGGGCTAGACACTTGGATTTTAGTCACAATCTGTCCTTTAACACTATCAGTTAACTCCCTCCCACCCCCCGAATCTTGAATTTCTATCTAGGTGAGGGGTTGCCTTCCGAAATTCTGAAAGTTTAGTAGGTTATGTCCTTTTCAGATTAATAGTAACAACTCAAGATATAAATTACATGGAATTTACCCTGGAAGATGTTTTCTAAGTCCTTGTCCTTCTCTTCCTGAGAATATTAGAAATGTGCAGTTGCTCATCCTTAGAGATGAACAGAAGCCCTGCTCACTGATATTTAAAACTTGCCAATCAAATTATGCATTTTGTTCATTCCAGAACTCTAGATATTTTGAAGAAACAGGGATATCATTGCAGGAAGTAAACCAATGCATATGATTGCATGCAAATTTATCTTAATTGACTGACATTTTCTGTTTTATTTTTGCTTTTTAATGGGCCAAGTACATGCTGCTTTATTTTTTCCCCAGATCCTAAACTTATATAACAATGCTGTGTTTGGACAATAAAGAAAAACTTGCTACACTTTTCCACAGGGAAGAATAACTGTTCAATAATATTTAACATATATTTAATTTGTTTATCTCTTCTATCAAATCACATTTTAAAAAAATAAGATGAAGTAACATTTCATTAATTATTTCTCAATAATACAATATTGGTTTAAATGCTCTTTCTTCCTTAAGAAAAATCTTGAAAATATTCTTTAGATGAAATTCTTGTTTTATAAATTCCCATGGTTACCTCATTATACTTTGGGTAAAGTCAAAGATGCTCTATGTACATGTTTTCTGATACTGACTCTACTTACCTTATAGAAGTTTGATTGGCCTGAGACTAACTCTGGGTTATTATGCAAAGGCTTTTGCTCACTGTATTTTCTTGCATCATTTAAGAACAAGAGAAAACATGTTTCTAAAAAAAATTGCCTTTGAAACAACAGAGCACAGAGAAAGAATATGAAAGAGTTTTTGTTAGTCTTCTAGGAATGTCATAACACAATGTATGGAGTAGCCTAAAACCAGAAATTTATAATCTCAGTTTCTAAGATTAGAAGTACAAAGTCAAGGTGTCAGTGAAATGGCTTTAATCTTCTGAGATCTATCTTCTCAGCATCTAGGTCTTCTTCTTCTTCTTCTTCTTCTTCTTCTTCTTCTTCTTCTTCTTCTCTCTCTCTCTCTCTCTCTCTCTCTCTCTCTCTCTCTCTCTCTCATTTATTTATTTTTTTAGGTATACATGACAGTAGAGTGTATTTTGACATATACATACATGGAGTATAACATTCTAATTAGTATCCCATTGCATTATCTGCATTCTGTATGTATCTCTGTTCAAATCTTTTATTAAAAGGAAACCAGTCATTAGATGAGGATGCACTCCAGTGACCTCATGTAACCTTAATTTCCTTTTAAAAAATTGTGTCCAAATACAGTCATGTTCTGAAGTTCTGGGTATGAAAAGTATTAATTTTCAAAGTATTAATTTTGGGAGACACATAATTTACCTCATAGTAGAGGGCATTTAAAACAAGACTTTGATATTTAGTTCTACAACATGAAGATTTTTTCCCCACTGAGTTCTTTTTCTCCAATTTCTTGGCCTATGAAATTTATAATGGCCATAAGTTTGACTTTCACTGATTACATTTGGATAACCTAGAGTGTTCACTTTGCCTCTACTCTGCTTTATTTTTCATGTTGTTTCTAGTAGTGATACTCTCTTTTCCACTGGACTATAGGTACAGATGTGTGTTCTAAACCTTTAGGAAAAAAAGTAATTTATTCAATATTTTAAAAATGATTTTATAAGAAGAAGAATAAATAGTATTTTCTTAATGTAATACTTTTCAAGGCAATCATTTTATACTTTAGGTTGCTTTGTAGGGTTACAGGAAAGGATGTGGCAGGAAATTAACCCAAAAGTGGATGTAGAAAAATGAGGTCACTGATTACCACATGGTTCCAGGCTTTTAATACAAAATAGGAAGATGTCTTTATTCTGTTCTCTTTAGGTACTTTCAAAAATACAATGACCATGGAAATTAAAGATAAGACATTTCTATGGGATATGTTTAAAAAAAAGTACAAAGATACATTGAATAATCATTATAAATAAATTGTAAGTTTGGTTATTTCAATTCTTCTCCCTTTTAGAACAGAACATAGTTCTATAGAACTATGAGTTCATGTTACATAATGCATTTAAACTGGGAAACTGGTCTTTTTCATCTCTATTACCTTTCATCTTTTCTTTCTCTTGTTATATTTTCTTTATGATTTTCTGGTTTATCTTAAATAGGAAACCTCTCATGAGTCAGATTCCCTTGCTTTTCTTTATAAGACTCTGAGATCTTGTCCTAAAATTGTAGCATCACTTTACTTCTGACAGAGCCACCTCTTCCACAGTGCCCTCTGCCCAACACGTGTAGCCACTGGGACTCTCTCCTTGCTTGCTGCACCAGTAGCTCCCTAAGAGATGGCATCGCTGTTGTCCCTTCTTTGTTTAGGCATGAAGCTGTCATTGTTTGAATTATACAAGGTGGTTTATCAGTTTCTAAAGAAACAGGCTTCCTCTTCAGCAGTATTGTATGGCCATATGAAAATAATTCAAAGCAATCACCATATTTTCATTGAATAAAATGTTAAATATTCTATATTATTGCCAGAATTAGGTCATCAATTTTCTAGTGGTTTTCTGAGATATTTTTTATTGGTTAACTTTTTATTATGAAAACATCTAATATGGTTATCAGAGAGTAACTACTACACAGGTCCACAGAGAAACTCAAATGAAAAGGTGCTCCTCAGAAATCTTTGTTTCATGTCTTAGGTGGAGTTCCATAGAGTTTTGGAAAGGTGAGGTCTATTGCATCTTAAGCATTGAAGACAATCTTAGATTAAGTGTTCTGAGATAATTCTTGTATAGTACTGGATTTCAAACATTTTCAGTAGCAAGTCATTTTTGCCACATGAAAGCTTATATAAGTACATCTGTATTTTTACATCTATTTACCCACCTACCTAGATATTCCACAGTTACAGGAATATGAATTAAATAATAGGTATCATGAAGTCAATAATACAAAAGCAAGATTATTCTTGATGGAGGACTGATTGGCACATATTTTATTTCCCATTACTTCATTTTCCTTTGCAGTCTGTGAAAAAGTTTTTTGTTATTTGTTTTGTTTTTAATATGTAGGCCTGTAGAGAATACACTTCTATTTCAGCAACTGAAGGTGCTGGAACAGCTGCAAAAGTAAACAAATCTTAAGAAACATAGGATGATCTTCCAATTTTTCATTTGGACAAAACTATAGGGTAGGAGAAAGTGTCTTAATATACCAGTTTTCCCTTTTGGGGGGAATATATTGTGGTTTCCTATACATTTTGTTTTTCTGACACAGTGTTATTACTGACTTTTGCTCAAATATTTAAGCTTAGTTAAAATGTCTTAATTCTCCATATATAACAAATATCTTCTTAAATATGACACATTTTAACAAAAATAATGATGGTATAATTTGTAAGAAAGAAACAGTTAAGTCCTACATCAATGGTGTGTAAATTTAGAGTTGTGTATTAAGTGGGAACTTTTTGGTGCCTTTAAAATCAAATGAGAGGTAGGCTTCATTATCTATTCATAATATGCCCCCTGAGTCAAAGGCAGGGAAACAGGCAGGTCAGGGTAATTATTTTTCTATTTTTAATATTATATATAAATATATATTATATATATATTACATTTTATGTAATATATGTGTATAAATATTCATTGGCAAAAGTTTGTCTTCACATAATGATTGTTATCACACATGAAAATTTATGTAGCTTTGGGCCAGTATTCCCCAAGGTTGCTATTTTAGGATTTTTCTCTCAAGTGTTAATCCCCCCATATACCAAATATCTATAAGTGAACTGTTTTCTTCATCCATTATTTAGATATTTACAAATCTCACTTCAATGGGAATGTAATTACTGGCCAGCAATATACCATAAAGTATTTGACACATGAATTTATATAAATTAATATAAATTTATTTTAAAAATTTAAAAAACAGTCCAATCATGAGTACTCTGTGATTATTTTAAGTGCTCTTAAGTGTAATTAATATAATGAAGTACTAATGAAATCCAACCACACATTGGGTAGTATAATATGGCTTGAATAACTATAATCTATCATCAGTTAAAACCACTTTATTATCAACACCTTTGATTCCCATGTATTATTGTGGAGGTATAATGCACATTAATTTTGTTAAAAATTTTAACATGGCTGGGCAGGTCAGGCATGTCTGGAATCCTAGCCACTCAGGAGGCTGAAGCATGAGGGTTGCAATTTTGAGGTGAGCCTCTGCAACTTAGGCCCTAAGCAATTTAAGGAGAATTGGTCTCAAAATTAAAAATAAATAAATAAAAAATAAAAAGGACTGGGAATGTGACTGAGTGGTAAAGCACCCTGGGCTAAATACTTAGTATCCATAAAACAATTTTTTTAACCTGAAAATAGTCTATTCTTTCCATTTTAAGTTCTGTATTAACTTTGAATGGCCAAACTACATAGCCAGGTTATTTGTCATTAAATGAAAATCAAATTAAAGTCTGGCTGAAACTAAAGAGCAAGGAGGCTACAAAAGGCAAAATAAATATATATACATTACATATATATATATATATATATATATATATATATATATATATATTTACATACACAGTACAGTCATATGCACAAAACTTATATACACACATAAACATGTAGATGCATATATGAAGGTACTTGTAGGCACATATACACTTTAATTGGCACGAAAGCTTTTAAAATATGTAGAATTCATTAAAATGAGCTTAGGCAATTTACCTCTTTTAGATTTGTATCACCTTGTCATCTCAGAGAGAAAGGATGCTTCATGTCAGGAACAATCAGCAAAATTTGGAGTACAAATGATCAATACTTGTTATGTTGTAATCTGGTTGATGTCAGAGGTGGATCTATCTGAGGTCAGCAGTATCTCATATTTGAAATGCATGAAAATTCAGCAAAAGTGTGTGATTCGAAATTCAGAAAATCCATCAAAAAAGTACCTCTATGATTCCAGAGAAAATTCTAACTCAGGAGGTATTAAAAGGCTGTAGCTCTCCATAAAGTTCACATAAGGTAGTGTTTTAACTTTCTACATTGAATATTTTTTCCTACACATCATTTCTAAACATTAAAGAACTGAAGAAAAAAATTGAAATCGTGCTTTTCTTTGGAATTCTCAATCCAATTAAGTTCTTTCATCCAGGTTCTTGTGTTCTTCTGTTAACAGTTATAAAGAACACTTCGTAGGGAGGGGGATCTTGGAAGGAATAGATGAATTCTAGATAGGGCAGAGGGGTAGGAGGGGAAAGGAGGGGCATGGGGTTAGAAATGATGGTGGAATGTGATGGACATCATTATGCAAAGTTCATGTATGAAGGTACAAACTGGTGTGAATATACTTTGTATACAATCAGAGATATGAAAAATGTGCGCTCTATATGTGTATTATGAATTGTAATGCATTCTGCTGTCATATATAAAGTTTAAAAATTAATAAAAAATTTCATAGACAATTACCTATGATTTTTTCTATATTTATAAGGCAAATAATATAAGTTAAAATTAAATACTTATGCCAACATTGGACAGGTATTTTGAATAAGTGGTAAGCATTTAAAAATTCATGATTAAACATTTTTAAAATGTATATAACTAAATAGCCACCATAATCCCACAAAGGAAAATGACCATCTTCTCCTTTGCATTGGGTAAAAATAGTGAATTTTTAAAAAATTGTTTAATTTAGCTCAGAGATTGCAGTTCAAATTGGAATATAGGTTGATAGAAATCCCAAAATTGGTCCTTTCCCCTATCTATTTATCTGTCATTTTTTAACTATTCACTAGAATAGAAAAATTCATCAGGAATTTCCTAAGGATCAATCATTTCCTTTTTCATTTTTCTTTCAAAAGTAATAGTATCCATTACTCTCCCATATGATTTTTACTAATCAAATTTTATCTTTTTATTCCTATTTGAAATTCAAATTTCATCATAACTTTAATATGTTTCCTTATTTTAAATAATTTCATATTTAGAACACTGCTAGATTTTGGGAAATATTGTGATGATAGTAGAGTCTTCATATACAGCATAGGCAATTTCTACTACTATCTAACATTAATATGGTTCACATATACACAATTACTGAACTGATATTAATATGGTGTTACAGACTAAATTCTATACTTATTCTAGTTTCTGAAGCTTTAACTAAAATTCTTCTTCTATTATGGGATCTCAATGAATAATGCATCATGTTTAATTTTTATGTTTCCCTAAGCTCCTCTTGGCTGTGGCAGTTTCCCAAACTTCTTTTTTTTTCATAATCTTTCCAGTTTTGAGGAGTGATAATCAACTATGTTATAGACTGCACCTCCACTGGGATTTGTCTGGGATTTTGTTTATTTATTTATTTTTGTCATGATTAGACTGAGATAAATAGTTAGGTCTGTCTGGTATCATTTTCGTCACATCAACACAAAGCAACATACAATCTTCATGATCAATCTTTGCTGATTTTGACCTTGTTCAACTGGCTGAAGTAGTAATTTCCAGGTTTAGCCACTTTACTGTTAATTCCCCTCCTTCCTTATTCATTCAGGATTGTTCTCCCCAGTAAAATAGTTACTGTGTATGGTCCACACATAAAAAAGTTGGTAGTGATAATCTCTATTTTGGAGGGCAGAATATCCATGCAAAACATTTGGGATTATTCTGTGCCAAATGTTTGCTTCTGAATAAGGCATTTGTATTTATCGTGGAGAACACAATACATATGTAGTTTTCGTTTTCTTTTGAACTTTAAGACTGCAGTCAATTCAAAGGATGCAAGGCATCTTTTCTCTCACTTCCTTCAGTGAGGTTCTTATATACATTCATATTGCAGTTAGATTTTGATTTATTTTGCATTCTACATTCTGTGCTGTGATTCTGCTATGGTACAAATACATTTTTGAATTGCACACATTAAATTTCAATTTTTGTGCTGTAAAGTTGAATACTTATGCATGTATTTAGGCAAATACTTACTGTTAAATATCCCCAATCACACTCTCATAGAAAATAGTTTTACTGTCATAGAAATTTCTCTGTTTCACCTACTCAGCCCTCTCACCCTTCCCTTGAACCCTGGCAACCATTGATGGTCTTACTGCGCTTACAGTTTTGTGAATTCCATAATGTTATATAATAGGGATAAAATGGTAAGAGCTTTTGTTGACTTGCTTTCTTCCTTCCCACTTAGCAGTGACTGTTTAAGACTACCCTGTGTCTTTTTGTGGCTTGATAACTACTTTTTATCATTGCTTTATACTATTCCTTTAGGTGTATGCATCAACAACAACCATTCACCCCCATTGCTTCAAATTTGAGCTATTTGAATAATGCTTCTGTAAGCACTCACAGGCAGGTTATTGGAGACACAAGTTTTCAAGCCAGTTAAGTAAATATCGAAGAGTGTGATAATTAGATTACATCTTAAAATTATATGAAACTTTGAAATAAACTTTCAGATTGATTTCTGAAGTAACTATACTATTTTGCATTTTCACAGAAACTGGTGAGTTCTGTTATTTTTTCTGCATCCTTCTAGCAATAGATACTGTCTGTGGTTAGCATTTTAGCCATTCTAATGGAAGTGTACTAGTATGTCACTATTGTTGTATTTTGTAATTTTCTAATGGCAACTTATATTAGCTGAATTTTCATATGTTTATTTGCCATCTGTATATTTTCTTTGGTAGCAATCTGAACAAACATCTTGTTCACTTTTAATTGGGTTGTTTTCTCATTATTGAATTTTTAAGGATTCTTTGTATATTTTGGAAATAAGACTTTTGTAAAATATGTGTTTTTAGACTATATTCTTTAATTATGGCTCATTCTTTTAGTCTCTACCAGAGTTTCTCAGAGAAAAAGTTTTTAATTTTGGAAAGTCTAATTTATCACTTTTCTTTTATGCATTATGCTTTTGAGGTAGTGTCTAAACAATCATTGGATACCCAAGGTCACATAAATTTTTTCTTGATTTCTTCTACAGTCTCGATAGCTTTGCATTTTATACATTGGAGTTTGATATATTTTGAGTAAATTTTCATGAAAGATGTGAGATTTGTATTTAGCCTCATTTTATTGTATGTATTTGTATGATTTTTGCAGCAGAATTTCTTGGAAAAGTAATCCTTTGCTCAATTGACAAAGATCAGATGACAATATGTATTTGTACTGATTCCTGGGTTCTCTATTATGTTCAATTAATGTACATGTTTATTTTGCTATAATTCTTAGATATTTGTTGTTGTTGCTGTTGTTGTTTTTTCATTTGTTTTTCCTCTTCACAACTAAGGATTTATCTTCAAGCACACTGATTCTTGCCTTAGGTATTTCCTGTCTACCAATAATCTGACCAGTTATTCTTTATTTGTGTAATGGTGTTTATGACATTAGCATTTCTTTGTAATTCTTACAGTTACTTTGACTCTCTGTTTTTTTCATGTTGTCTACTTTTTCCAGTAGGTTTACTAACAGCTTAATTATAGTTATTTCAGATTCCTTGTTTGGTAAAGCCAAACTCTATCTCATGTTAGTATGCTTCTGAGGTTTGTTCTCTGTCTTCAGAGTGTAGATTTTCTTGATTTATTGTATGCATTGTAATTTCTTGAAGACATCTAGGCATAATGTTAGAAACATGTCTTTAGCATGAGGTTTTATGTGAATCTTGCTACGAGTTGAGTTGTGCTTTTTATTTGATGTTGTTGTATCAAAAGCTTAATCATTTCCTTGATTTATTATAATTATTATTATTATTTCTCTCTGTTGTCTTTGGGATTCCTTGACAACTACTCCAAAGGTAGACTGAGTTCTCTATCTCTTTCAACTGCAATCTATTTTTAGTATTCAGGAGACCCATTGTCATGTGTAAAGTACAGAAAAGGGGCTACATAATATAATCTCCCATTCAATCTTTGTAATTTAATTGTCCCTTGACCTATTATTTGATTTTTACAAGTTTTTTTCTCCCCTTACCTCTTCTACCCAATTTAGGTGAGACTTGAAGATAGATGGGGCTGAAATTAGAGAAATGCTCTTTCTCCAGTGAGATTAGGCCCCAGTAGACCTTTGTTATGCAGAATGTCTTCAGTTGAGTCAACATTCTTTCCTCCTCCTTTATTTTGAGAATCTGGTTGAGTAGCTTCAAGTAAAACACACAAAAATGGTGGGGGAACTCTTAAGACGAAAGCCTGCAGAAATTTTGCATTCATGTGCTATTTCACATGCAAGCTCTAGCAATTTATCAAAATTACCACTGAAGTGAGTGAGCATCCCAGTTTATGGCTCTAGTGACAGGTGCTCCTGGTAATATCTGGAGTATGGCTCTCTGAATTAATTTCTATCTCCAGATTTCAGGTTGACAGTTTGCATTGCAACTCCAGTTCTCTAATGAGTCCAAGGAAAGTAGTTGATTTTAGTTTGTTCCTTTTTTTTTTTTCTTTTCTTCTTGAATGGTGTCTCTCAAGCTCTTTTCCTGACAGAGCTAAAACAGAAATTATCTGGTCATACATTTTAATTGATTACTTACTCTGAAGTACTTGCCAGCCACTCATATTCCAAATAAATTATATTTCTTGACTTCATCCAATTTTGAATAACCAATGTGTCCTGATCCACAAGATGGGCTCTATGGTCAGTTTTAATTAAAAAGTGATTCACACAATTGTTGTTAGTCACCTGGTTTTAAGAAGTGATTTTTCTTCCTCAGGTCTGATCATCAGATGAGTGTAAATAAGTCTTTAATGGGTAGAGTAAGATTCAATAAAATAATGTACATGGATCATCTAGCAGATATGCCAAATAGGTATTAGCTATTAATATTTGTTCCTAAGATTAATTTCATTATTAATCTCACTCTCGAAATCTCATTGATCCCTATTGTTTGTTGAATATACTAGGGACCTTTGAAAATATCACCAGATGTCAGAATGAATATTTCCTCCACCTGAGTTATCTTCACAAGATAATGCTATTAATAACTTCATCATCTCCTTCAAGTCCTATTCCAGTGTTCTTCAAATGTCATATTCTCATGGAAGCTAACCTGAATGCTTTTTATAAAGCTGAAAGGAGTACTCATCATCCTTTCTTGGACTTTTGATATCCCCTGTTGCTAATATGCCATTTTCCCATAGCATTTGTTTTTATCTAACATTCTGCATTATTTATCTTATTATGTTTTAATGTCTTTATGCTTCTTTTTAAATTAAAATACATGAACACAGGGTAATCAATCTAAATATCTGTAAACATTGTCTAGGACAATATCTGACTTATCATATGTGCTGGATAACTTGTTGATGTAAACTTGAATACTGCTGGACAATAATATGCATACAAAAGAAGTATTTACAGAACATGGACATGTGATAGTGTATTAATTTCTTAATTTCCTTAGATTATCATAAAATGAGTGCTATACACTTTTGACTGAACACAATCATATTTGTTCTGTCAGTTCTAGATGCTAGAGGTCCAAAATCAAGTTGTCATAGTGCCGCGCTCTTCTGCAGTCTCTAGGAGAGAACACTGCCTTGCTTTTCCAGCTTCATTGAACTCCAAGGGTTAGTGGGTTTGAAGCTCTAATCTCTGCTTCTCTGTGTCCACATGGCTTTCTTCTTCATGCCTGTCTTCCTCACTTTAGTCTCTAGGAAAGATAATTGTCACTCTATTTAGTACCTGATCAGGTAATCCCAGATGATCTCATTTCATAATCTTTAAAATGACCTCAATTTGTGGGCAACAAGAACTATTTTGCAAAATACAGTCACATTTGGAAGCTTTAGGAAGACATGTCCTTTGGCTATGGGAGTGAGCATTCAATCCACCACAGAGAATATATTTGACATCATTGTTTAAGCACTTGCTGGATTGTGTCTGGACATTATTGACATATTTGGTTTGCCACTGACAGTCTGATCTCTGCATCTGCAGCCTGAACACCATCAGGGAACATGTGGAATTTTAGGTTTCATAGTTATGCAGTTGATTTAAATATTAAATATGCAATTTCTCGAGATCCTTATTTGCTTCATGTGCACATTAAAGTTGGAGAAGTCCAAATGTAGAAATGAGTGGATAACAAATTAAGCAACATGAAAATGAAGGAGTGAGAATGAATTGGAATCTAAACAACAAATACTGCAAGATTTATGAAAACAGGTGGCAGGCAACTGACAAAAATGGAAAATGTGAACAGAGTGGGAAGTTTAATAAATCCAGAAAACACAACTTAGATAATTTATGGTGGTAGTGGGGGGACCTGTGACTGTGAGAGTCATGTTGTTACAGGAATAAGAAAATAACCTTAGAACAAGCAAAATACCACAGCTTTGTTTGAATGAGCTATGTCTGTCTTTGATTCTTGAGAGATCTGGAATGACTAAGACTCACTTGAAGTTCGTATGAAAACACATATTTCTATGTGAACCTTCAGAATTTCTGGTTTAGGAGGGATGGGGCAGGCCCCACAGGATTCATACCTAACATGTCCCCGGGCAAAACTGGTTGTATGGTGATATATTTAGAGAACGTTTTGCTTATAGTTATTTAGAATAAGCATATAGACATACTAATGAAAACGAATTTTGGATATGAAAGATTTGGTATTAGGTATTCATAACTTCCTTGAAAAATCTTAAGCTTCCTAATAGTCTAACAGTATTTTCAAATTTTCTTTTTTTCTTTTTGATGCTAAGGATTTAAGTTGGTGGTGTTTTATTACTGAGCTATATCCCAGACCTTTTCAGTTTGAGATATGGTCTCACTATGTGACTGCAGGTCTCCCCAAATTGCAGAGGTTGACCTTGAACTTGTCTTGCTTCAGCCTCCCAAGTCATTGAGGTTACAGGCATAGTAGGCATGTGCTATCATGCCCTGCTCTGTCTTTCATTTTAAGAAATGTTGTATCTTGGTATGTACTTAACTGTCAATGTCAGATATTTAGGCTGGAGACCTGCTCTTGGAAAAGGATTGTTAAATGAATGCTACTGAATGCAATCTTAGACTACTTATCATAATTTGGAAATAGTAGATTATCCAACCAGAAATATTTTCTGAATATTTCAGCAGCTTCCTATAGGATGTCACTGAAAGAAAAGTAAAAAGATTTCAGGAGATAAAATATAAGCACTTCATTATGTTGGTCAAAATGTTTGAATTAGTTTGAAATAAAATGAAACATAGTTTTACTAAAAAGATTTTATGCTTTAACAATAGATGCTTCAAGCTTAAAGGCTGGAAGTCATTAGCAATTAAAAAAAAGATGTTCAAATATTTGAGGAGTTTGAGATTTTGACAATTATTCACAAGTGGAAAGGGATTAAATATAGATAGATAGATGGAGGAGAGAGAGAGAGAGAGACTGAGTTAGTGAGTATTGAAGACAGAGTTTGTCATTCCCAAAACATTCAGGAAATAATAAGTCTATTATAAGAAATAATGAGTCTAACCAAAAGAGATGTTTATTATGTTAACAATTAGGAAGTGTAGCACTTGCACTTATCTTTTACAATAATGTGGAGAATCACAAAACTGAACTAAAGCTGAAAATGTTTAATCACTTGTGAACCATACAAACAAAGAAGATAAGTTCACATCAAAAGGAATAAGAAAACACCCACTTTGGATCCCTGGGATGCAAAGAAGTAATTATGTTTTGTATCCTTACTACTGACTTTAGAAGTCATTTAATAAATAACATTAAATAAGTAAATGGACAAGCCCTGACAAACTGACCAACAATGATAGGGGAAAAAATGAACTTATAATTGCTGTTGGCAGAGTCATATTTTTTTATCCATTTTTCGATATATATATTTGCTATGGCTTTATCTTTAACAACTAAGAGATCATTAGTATAAATATTGAAATTCAGTATAATTATCCCTCAAAATGCACACAACTTTAGATATAAAAATCATGTGTTATTTATGTTATTTAATTTGCATGAAAACATTTCATTAACATTTTTAAAGTAAGGAATCTTATCAATTTCCTTACAAGAATATATTCAGTGATGATTGTTCTATATCCTACTAATTTATCATCACAATCAAGAATGATGAGCAAAATCTTTTTTCAAGCAAGCTAAAATAGAACAAGTTGTCATTACAGTTTAATAATATATAGTGTTTACACTCATATGTGACATATAACATCTACACAATTCATGTACACTTAGGCCAAAGTATTTTTTTACAAAAGTACTAAAAGATCATCTATGACATTGTACAAAACTGAAGTTCTAATAAGATTATTATTTCCTTAATAAAAAATAAATTTTCTCACAAGATCATTAGTAGCTAAAAAGGGAAGTAAAGGTTAAATATATTAAATCATTTAAATAGAAGAGTAGTTGCATTGTCATATTTTTGTGAAATTCTTCTCAGTTGTCAAAGGCCATCAATAAATGACATTTATATATTTTATTTTTAATAAAGAAAAAATTGTGGTATGAATTGTCCTTAACATACAATGCCTGTGCTTTTTCCAGATAGTCCCCATCCAACCTAACATAAATTTTACTTTGAATATTAAAAAGTATGCTAACTATGTATATCAGATCTAAATCAGAAGCAAATAAAACATTGTATCCTTCAGTCTAGTCATATTACTATTCCTGTAGTGTAACAATAGAATGGTAGAAAATAAAATTGCAGGACACAAACCTCAGGTGTCAGCTTGTCACCATGTTACATTTAAAGTGGTTATTAAAATCATTATGCTATCAACTTGTGAAGTTTGGATGCACCAAATATAGCAACCTGGTTTAATTGCTCGCCATTTCATTTTGAGTGAAAGAAGGAAGAGGAGGGGGGTAAAGGGTGGATAAAGCTGCTTGTTTGAAAGACACATCTAAAGGCTTTTTTTTTCCTATCAAAATGCAATGAGAAAATAATCTCAGCACGGTGAATAAATGAATGCTTGTTTGTTGAATTAGATTTCTTATTGTCCTCAAAATTGGGGGTAAAAGCATCCAATTTCAACTTGAAGCTAAGAAAATGCTATTTTATAAAGTGCAAGAAAGCCCACCTGACATTGCATAAAAATTCTTCTTTTTGAAATACACAACCAGTCCCACAGAGTCTTTTCTCCCAATCTATTTGAATGATGAACTGATGAGTAGGATTGTCACTGTGGAATGTAACTTGTGTTGTTTATAATTAAGTTTCCACTATAGCAATATAGCCTACAAAAAGCACTCCTTAAGTCACACAATTTTCTGGCTACTCTTTTTGGCCTTGCATATTTGTACACAGATCAATATTACATAATGAGAAAGAGCAAGAAATGGACATGAATTCAATATTAACTTAGAAAGCAGGAATAAATTTGGGATTCATGCATTGTGCTATGGGATTATTATTATTTGTTTATATTTTTAAAATACATTTCCTTCATATTTCAGAAGTAGCAATGAAAAGCTAGTGTTTGTTAACTTGATGAGATTAATGTAATAACTCAATGTATACTGATAATATGAGTCTAACAAATACTTCTGTATTGACTTTTATATTTTTCACTTATTTAAATATTATGAAAATATTACTAATATTTTATATTAATTAATGTTAATTTACATTAATGAGTTAATATATAAGATCATTATGTATAATCACATACTTTAATTTTTTATCTATCATACTTCATTATATAATAGATTTAACTTCTATTTCATAGTATAGTATATTTTAGAATTATATAGATATATTTTACTCTGTTCATTAAAAGTTAAAATTGTTATTTTAAAAAAATACTATTTATTTTTTGTCTAGTTTTCATTGGATGGTGTTTTAGTCAGATTTTTTGCTGCTGTGACTAAATGACCCAATCAGCATAGCTGTAGAGAAGAAGTTTATTTGAGGGCTCACAGTTTCAGAGGTCTTAGTGTTCAAGGTGAGCTGAACATCTGGCAGGAGAGTATGGTGGAGAAGAGCAGCTCGTATCATGGTGACCAGGCAGCAGAGAATGAGTCTCTTCCCCAGATACAGATATATACCCAAAGCAGCCAGGCCCTAATTCCTACCTTCTCCAGCTATTCTCTTCTACTTAAATTACCACTGCTGCACTTTGTCTGTAGTTAATCCCTATCAGGGAGTTAAATCACTGATTGGGTTAAGACTCTTACAACCCAATCATTTCTAATCTGAACTTTCTTACATTGTCTCACACATTAGCTTTGGGGAACATTTCACATCCAAACCATAACATTCCACCCCTGGTCCCCCAAATCTCACAACCGTCTCACAATACCAAAATTATTATTATTTTTTTTTCCATTTCGGAGAGTACCCATTGTCAACAGTTCAGGGATTACTCAAAATTGAAGTCCAAATTCCTCTCTGAGGCTTAAGGCAATCTCATTGTGAGCTCCTGTGAAACTAAAAACAACAACAACAACAAACTTCTATAGCTCCAAAGCCATGCCTCCAATGCCTGATCTCCTCCAGCCACACCCTACCTACCTTTAGTTACCACTTAATTAATCACATCAGGTGATTAATACATGATTAGGTTAAAGCTCTCACAACCCAATAACTTATTCTCTGAACCTTCTTGCATTGTATCATGCATGAGCTTTTGGGGGACACTCATATTCAAACCATAATGGATGGAAGATTGGATTTATATCTACACAATTCCAGGATTTGGGGTGAAGTGATACTAAATAATTAACTTTAAAGAGCTAAATTATTTTTGGAAATGCAAACCACATTAGTAGCATGACACTGACTTGAACTCAATATTTAGATTCATGGGTTAGGGATATCATTCAGAATAATGCATATATGAAATTTTAGATTAAATCTCAGTGCTTAGACATATAATTTATTTTTCATTTTAAATATATTACACTTAAAAACTCCTAATTTTTGCACTAGTATATTCTATAGATAAAAAATACTGAATCCTTAATGTTGGGAGAACTAGAATGTAGTTCAAGGGAAATGTGAAGCCCACATGTTCAATAAAGACAGGTTTTAGAATTCAGAAATAAGCATTAAATTTAAGAAAAATGCTTTACAAAATAGAGCAAATAGTGAATTTTGATGTTTAAATGATTATCTATTTGTAATAATTAATTTTGTTTTCCATCTCTAGCACATATGTCCATAAACATATTTTTTAACAGTTCATTTTAGACATATGTCTTTCTCTAGGAAAAACACACAAGAAAAACTTGTGTTCTGATTTCCTAAAATTTTACTTCTTAAAATATTGTAAAACATTGCATTAGCTATTTTTTTTATATAAACTCAAACTCAGTGCAATCAAAAACCTCTATAGAATATTTTGGATGCCCATATCAAGAATTGAAGTAGTTTATCACTAAGAGAGTATCTGTTACACAATGTTTTATGAAAAACTACACAGAAGAAATACTCCATGCAAGCTATGGTTTGACAGATATAAAGGATAGAATTTTATAAGGACAAAATATGGATACTTCCTTGGTTATAAAATATTTTAATAGTACTTTCTCCCAAATTAAGGAGTATAGTTAGGTATTTTCTTCTCTATTACTATTTCCTTACAACATGGCTTGCCCTTAAAAATGAAATTTTTAAACATTTTTGTATAAGTCCAAGTGATCCAACAAAGAAAGAGGGAGTAGAATATGAATGCAGGGAAAAAACTGCTTAGTATTTTCTGGTACAAACCAATATAAAACAATTTGAACTAAAAACAAACTATTTTGAACTTCCTGGTAGGTATGAAGATTAGAAATATGGAAAATGTGATCAATGTATGTGTTTAGAAGATTCAGGTTTTTTGGCTCTATTCATTTGGTAATGAAGATGTCATGTTGAAGTATTTTATGAATCATCAATGATTAGTCTTTTTGTTATTTTCACATTCCAATATTTTACCTGCAAATACTATATTAGTCTTTATAAAATATGTATGATTTAGTGCATATACTGCACATTTCATAGTAATATAGTCAATATCAGTATTTACTTTCTAGTGTAGGCATTCAATATGTTATCATAAAGCATCCCTGTGTGTATATAGGTATGTGTATATATATTTATATTGATAATTTACACATGTAGTTTATAAAATGTTCAGATGACATCAATATTTCAACCATTTAGATATTCTTGCATACATTTCATTTTAAAACCTCTAATTTTCCAAAAAGCATATAGAGTTTTTATTTATGATAATTGCCCAATTAAACATTCCAATGAATTAAAAGATGAAAATGCATACAAAAACATTAAAAAAAATAGTGTACCATGATCAAGTGGTATTCATTCGAGGGATGCAATATTGGTTTAAAGTATGGAAATCAATAAATCTAATCCATTACATCAATAGACTTAAAGATAAGAATCACACGATTTTATCAATTGATGCAGAGAAAGCATTTGAAAAAATACAGCACCTTTTTATGTTCCAAACACTAGAAAAAACTAGGGATAGTAGAAACATACTTCAATATAGCTATCTATGCTAAACCCAAGGCCAGCATCATTCTAAATGGAGAAAAATTGGAAGCATTCCCTCTAAAGACTGGAACAAGACAGGGATGCCCTTGTTCAGCACTTCTATTCAACATACTCCTTGTAACACTAGCCAGAGCAACTATACAGACAAAAGAAATTAAAGGGATACAAATAGGAAAATAAGAACTCAAACTATCATTATTTGCTGATGACATGATTCCATACTTAGAGGATCCAAAAAAAAAAAATCCACCAGAACACTTCCAGAATTAATTTATGAATTCAGCAAAGTAACAGGGTATAAAATCAATAATCATAAATCAAATGCATTTCTCTAAATCAGTGATGAATCCTTTGAAAGAGAAATTAGGAAAACTACCCATTCACAATAGCCTCAAAAAAAATAAATAAATAAAATACTTGGGAATCAACTTAATAAAATAGGTGAAAGACCTCTACAATAAAAACTACAGAACACTAAAGAAATAAATTGACAAAGACCTTAGAAGATGGAAAGATCTCCCATGCTCTTGGATAGGCAAATTAATATTGTCAAAATGGCCATCCGATCCAAAGTACTATACCGATTCAATGCATTCCAATTAAAATCCCAATATTATTCCCTTACAGAAATAGAAAAAGCAATCACAAAATTCATTTGGAAAAAATAAGAGTCCCAGAATGGCCAACGCATTCCTTAGCAAGAACAGTGAATAAGGAAGCATTACAATATCAGACCTTAAACTATACTACAAAGAAATAGTATTAAAATAGATTAAGGCAATTAATTCTCACTAGATGTTTGACCTCCTTAAGTAGAAAACACATTTCCTTTTTGTGTATAGATCAAACATAAGAAACCTATAATCTAGGGCTAGCCAGTTTTTTTTAAATAAAGTTTTATTGAAATATAATTATACCTTTTATTTTTTCTTCCTGTGTACTGCCTATGGCTGATTTTTCTCTGACCATAGCAAATTTATTGTGTTGCAACAAATATCATATGTTCTGCAAAGTGTGAAATATTTTCTATCTTTATAAAGAGTTTGCTAGTTCTTGCTATTGGTGATTTTCATGCCCAGTGATACAAATTATTTTTATTTTAGATTATTAACAAATCAATTATGTGTTCACAGGTGTTACTTCCATTAATGCATGTAATTGTTGCATATATAGTAAAAACATGTTCACAGCAACAACAACAAAACACACACTCCCTTTTTGTATATTTAACATTCAACCTGAGAAGGATAGTTGATTTATATTTATGATTATTTCTTTCTAATATTAGAGATATTGTTACTCCCATAAAATAGATCTGGTACAATGATAACCATTCTACTGTGTGAATTTCCACCAGAATTAGAAAGGTAGAAAGTGTTTATATGCAAAAATATCTCTGAAAATGTGTATTTACTAGTAAAGGAAATGTTCATTAAATATCTAATGTTACCAGTACTTCCTTTACAATGTAATTTTCCCCCATTCAAACTTTATTTTTTTACAGACTCTTTCAAAGCATAGAATACTAATAAGATAGTGGATCTGCAGATAAATTTTTCAATAACAGGCACTGAGGTGTTACAAATTTGCAGAAAAAGTCTGTTTGCACATTTGTCAGATGTTCCACTTTGGGGATGGCACACTGTGGAAGTGGCAAATTATGTTTACAATGAAATGCCAGTATTCAGCCAAGCCCATCAGGTGTGTAACATCAAAATCATTGACAAGAAAATGATACAAGAGCACCAGTTGGGCTGCATACCAATGACATAGTCGTCATTCCCTTGACATGTCAGAAGTCTCAAATAGCAATTAACTTTGAAAATTTTTTACATATAAAATCAGCTTAAATTTATTATGTCAGATTAAATTAATTGTAACAGATTACTTTTTTTTTGCAAATTAAATCAAGGAAATTCATAATCACTTATTTTCAGTTTTATCCTAAAACTGATCAATAAATGTTACTAAGAGTATTAGTATCATAGTTTTCTACACACTTAATATACAACTGGCTTACTTTCCTTATTTTGAATTACAATATGTTAATCATACCAATAAATCAATCATAACATTAAGATTGAGTTAGAGATTAAGTATCAAAATTTAGTTTGAATTAATCCATACAAAATTCCAGTCTCTACCTAATTGATATTTTGATAATACAAGATTTACACCATAACAGACAAAAATCATTTAAAAAGTTTGTTTCCTAGTTTTACAGTTTAATTCAACAGAGAACGAACATTACAAAAAATGTTATTTATTTATTTTTTGAAGAGATGAGAACGCTATTGCCATCACTGGAGTTCTCTTGTACTTGGACCAACTTACCACTCATTTTATGTAATTGGAGTCATTCATGGCCTAACTCAAATATCTAAATAAAATGCAAATCAAAACCCCTGAATGATAATAGGTGCTAATGGTAAAGATAAGCTGCCTCTTGAAGTCTGTTTGGGAAGCCAGTCACTTTCATGCAAATTTAAAAGTCAGTCACCTGCCTACCAGCTTCATAATACATACAATAAAAAGGGAAAATGGCCTATCAATGAACCATACAACATTCTAGTTCTGCTGACTCCAGTTTCCCAACAGAACACTGTAGGTGGGATTTTCTTTGAATTCTGGACTGAGTCCTAGAAGACAATAGATGGATATCCCTGGGCCATAAGGAAGAAGGAGAGCCAAAAGCAATTCTTGTTGTTTTCTTTCCTTACCCTCTTAATAGTTCCAAAATTAGGAACTATTAAATAATGATAAAGATTTAGAAAATTGGAGTAAAGTGTCTTTCATTATTTTTCTCAGCTTAATTTGACAAATTTGACCTCAGAAGATCACTAAGCAGAAATGAGGGGGAAGGATTCTCATTAGGAAGTACGTAGGCAGTGTCCAGCAAAGTCTTCATATATGAGGGCCAAAGAGACAAAATTCCTAATAGTGTCCTCTAAAATAGAGGCAAACTCATGGCTTTACATGAGGCAACGTAAGCAACCTTGGAATTTTTAAGTATTTTTCTTTATAGGAAAAAGAGCGAATATATTATTAATAAAACATAATAATATTATTTTTGACGATGAGGCTGTTGACCGATTTGGGCTATTTGGAGAATGAAATACAATTTCCTCTGCTCTCCAGAATATGTGAACATCAATTTAATAGGTTTTTTAAATTGATTACAGTAGTAAATATAAAATCAAATAAACAATAAAATAATAATTTAAGTAAAATGCGGCACCAGTATTCAAGTGACCTAATCTCATCACTATTGCTAAAATAAACATTCTATCATATAAACTTCTTGTTTGTGTTATTGTGATGTGACTAACATGGAAACGAAACAGAATATCCATATCTGAGAGTCCACTGTGACAGAATAAGGTTAAAGTCACAAGATAGTTGAATTGTATACTTATTTGTACATTTCTATCAAAACTACTGATTCATAAAGTGTTAAATTTTGTATTTTGCATATTATAGGTACTGTACCATGGCAGGTTTTGTGAAAATAAAAAGATGTGTGAGGTTGGTCTTTAACTTTAAGCTCTTGTAAACTATTTGTGGAATAAGTGTTTGTCATGTAGAGAGTACTAATGTGAGGAAACCTGTAACAATACATTGCTCATTTCTGAATGGTCAGCACAGAAGTTTTGGGGAGAATTAGGATTTGAGCTGGGTGTTAAAAATTTGGGAAGACTATAGAAAATAGAAAAATTAAAAGAAAAATATTTTTTCTGGAAAGAAAAAAATATTGTGATGAATATTCTTTGACAATTTCCTTGGCCAACTTAAGAAAGATTTTGTCTAACTTGACAAAATCTTTTTTAAATAAGGAATGAAAATTAGAGTTGAAGAGGTAGTCAAAGATCTTTTTTTTTGTTTGTTTGTTCTGATTGAAATAGAAATTTAATAAGTGAATGATAATCTGTGATTTTACTTTGTCATTTATTTGCTATTTTATTTAATCACCTGCCATCTAGGGCAAGATTTAAAGTTATGACACCTGCCTGACTCTATAGGTGTATCTCCTGAAATTCTCAATGTATCATTCTGATAATCACTCAAAATATATTATGGTTACCCAAACACACCTTGCTCTTTCTCCTTGGTACTTCTTTCCTGGGGTTACCTTCATGCTTTGGCCTCTATCTTTGGTCCTGTCAAGATGAAGCTCTCCTCTGACCTTCTTCCTTCTCATGCATTCAGTATATGTCTTAAATTCTTTAACCTCTAAGTGAGTGAAACACTTAGTGGATACTTTAAATAAAGCATGTTTTGCAAACTTATACTTATTGGTTAGCTCAATTAGACAGTTATGCTGTTTCTTTTTTTCTCACTGCTCTATCCCATTACTTATAGACAGTACTGGCCTACATACAAATTTTTTTTTTTCAAAAGTCTATCTATTGACTGAGGACTGACCTCCTTGAGTGTAGAGAGTTTACTTTATTAATCTCTTGAAAGCTAGAAAATGCCATGTGCTTCCTTTAATCTCCATAGTCTCATATATATTAAATGATCATTAAACGAACATTTGGTTGGATAGAAAAATGGCAAATTTGGAAGCACTTAAAATTACAAACCTATCATGTTGATAAAAAAAAAGTCTCCAGCTTCAGAATTTAATTGTGAATTTCAGAGCTACTCAAATTCATAATCACTGTGTTGCTCTCATCAACTTGGTGAAATTATTTAGACATCAGTTTTCTCATTTGTTAAATTAAGGAACTGGACACTGTACAACTATATTACTTGTTAGGAGCTATTTTTACACATCCACCCAGTACATTCTGCAGTGAAACCTCTGCTTCAAAGGTTGCTACTTTGCTCCACAAACACGTAATTTAACACCTAATTGTCTCCACATTATAGGAAATGAGAAAGTTGTCATGGAAAGGTCATTCAGGAGAATTTATTCAGCACAGCATGGCAGTTTCTGGCTTTCAAGAGCTGCCTGGGTTGTAATCACTTGTCTGGTAGCTGAGAGGCCTTTCTAAACTTGAGTAGATTTTTCTGACCTATTTAAAACCCACTTAAATTTCTGGCATCTTTTTGGAACATGGGGACTTAATTTGACATATGTAAATGAGATCCCTTTCACCTTTGTAGTTGTTCTTGCATATCTGTTGGGTTAATAAATATGGTTTTGAGCATGTCCTTTGTTTAGGTAGGATTTTTAAGTACAAGAAAAAATCATATCTATGAAATCCCTGGCATTTTCAAAGTCCTATAGCCTCATAGGAAGCCTTTTTTTAGAATCTTAAAATTATGCTGGAGGAAATTATCCAATCTAAACAATGTAAAATCTGTAAGTACTTTAATACTAATGTTAGTGCTTTGATCAGTGGTTACCAATTTCTAGAATATGCTAATACTTATATAAATTGTACCATGTAACAGAGTCAATACCTTACAGTGAACGCATTGCTATCAAATTGGCATTGCCGATATGAGGAAATGAGAACTGTGTGCATGTTTTTTTTTTTGTTTGTTTGTTTGTTTTTTAAAAAAGACTGCAAACTTTTTTTGTATTCGTGTCACTTTGGCATGTTAGTTTACAGCCTCTTGTCAGTTTTTCTTGTTTTGATACATATAAACACCAAGTGCCTTAAATCTCTAAAATGTCATTTTAAAACGTACAAGTGCCATACAGAAGCTGCCCTTTGACAAGTGCTTTGGGAACACAGCCAAGAGCACATCTCTAGCCATCCCACTCTCCTGGCTCCTGATTCCAGGTCTCCTCAGGCAATCAGACTCTAGAGATGCCTTAATGGCACACAGCTTCAGGCCACAGCTTTATTAGCTTAAACAAAGAACATGGCAATTGTTCCCAGATGGATTCAGCAAACTGCTAAACAGCAATGATGCATAATCTCCCCAGTGACTTGTGTCTCTTTAGCACCAAATTGCCCTTTAGGATGGGTACTTGTTTCTTACACTGGCCTGATGATTACATTCAGAATTTACCTTTACCTTTGGAGGGCAGCAACTATCATTTGTCATTTTCGCCATTGGAAAATTTTAAGGTTTAAAAGAAGTGACTTCTGTCTCTTTTTAGGTACTTAAAAGATTGTGAAAGATTGTTCTACTTCAAATTAGGTTCAGGAATTTCTTCTTTACTGGGTGTTTATTTTTACAAATATTCAATGGCTTTTTTACCCCAATTTTCATGATTCCTTTACACTTTGATCTTTAGTACTAATTAATGACAACTTTTAACATGTTCAATGTGGGAAGGTGAATGGAGAGGTATTAAGTAGGCTGAATGCATGACATTGAATTTTGAGGTGAGTGAAGGAGTACTGTCTAGGAATGCCTCTTGATATTCATTTTAATCTTGGACTAACTTAATTGATCTTTGTTTAAAATCTACTCTAGAAGATGGGATAGATCTTTGGGTAAGGAAAGTTGATGAATTTCATGGTTGTAGAATTCTTGTTTGATAATCCTGTAGAACACAAGTCTAAATAAGCAAGTAGATATATGAGTATGTGAAGTGATAAATATAATCCATTCCTGCTCCATTAAACCATTTTATTTTGGATATTCAATAGCCACAATAGTTTTAAAATAAAGTTTATTTAGGGTAATTCAGTTTGATTTAAAGAAAGTATGTTCTTTATGATGTGTGTGTGTGTGTGTGTGTGTGTGTGTGTGCATGTTTGTGTATTCTTTAGAATATGTCAAAATCGCACCTGTATTTCAGAAAAGCAAAATAACAGTTCTTATTTCAGTTACCAGTTGTGAGGGAAGGTCTCATTCAATGTTCTAGCCAATGGTTCTGACTAAACCTCTGGCTGCCAGGCAGCCTCACCTGAGAGAGGTATGAATGAATAAGCACTCAGAGAAGTCCAGCCAGCAATTTTTGATTCATCCCAAGAATATGATGGAGCAGAGACAGCCATCCCCACCATATTCTTCCTGAATATGTGACCATCAGAGTTCAGAATCATAATAAAAAGATGTTGTTTTATGTTACTAATATGAGATGGTTCATTTTGAGGCAGAAATAGCAATAAGAACATTATAAACATAAGCACAATAGCTTAGCAAAATAAATATCCTTAAAAAAGAATCATTTAGTACCAAGTATTCCTCACATATAAAGACTTAATAAGTGTACCAAACTATACCCTTATACTCAATCTGACTGCCTCTTTACACACTTTATTCAAAATCCAAAGATAAGCACTTGCTATGTGTAGAGTCAAAGTTCCAACATAATTGTCATGTGAACTTAACTGAAATGTAAAATAATTCTATTATCATTCAATTTGGTTTAGAAGAAAACAAAGTATCCTTTATTTAAATCAGTGAAAGGAATATTATGGCAATAGAGGAAAGTTATAGATATGTTTATTCTCATTCTGTACTTGGTACCCAGAGAGGGTCCACTTGTGTACAGTAACTAGTTTGAAAATTACACATATTCTTTTTTTCTTGAAATGTGTAGTTCATTCAGAGAGACAGACATAATTCAAATAAAAAAAATTAATGTAAATATCAAATGAATAATCAGCAGAGTTATAAAAGAAAGGATTGACATATTATTTTATCTCAAAATGATTAATATTTTCAGGATAGGACTTTGAAAAAGCCATTCTTGACTAGGTAGCTCAGACAAAGAAGAGTAGAGGCTTGGTGGCATACAATTATAATATAATAACAAAAGAATAAGAACATAAAACAATAGAAATATATGTTATAAGTAAAAAATAAATCTCCTATTTCATATTGCCTCTCTGATTCCAGAGGGAACAAACTTCTACTCTTCCAATTTTTCATATTTTGATTGCAGAAATTATAAATAATATCTTATTCAAATAGGTCTTTATTCGTCAATGGATTTAAAATTTCCTGTATTTAAAAAGTTTGGATAGGCAGAATTGTCATCTCACCCCAGTCAGAATGGCAATTATCAAGAATACAAGCAACAATAAATGTTGGCAAGGTGAAAACTGCTGGTGGAAATGCAAATTGGTGCAAATGTTATGAAGAGAATAAGGAGATTCCTCAGAAAACTTGAAATGAAATCATCATTTGACCCATGAAAGACTTAAAATCAGCATATTTCAGTGATGAAGCCACATCAGAGTTTATAGCAGCTCACCTCAAAACAGCTAAACCATGGAACTAACCTAGATGTCCTTCAATAGATGAATGGATTAAGAAATATAGTATATATACACAATGGAATATTACTCAGCCTTAAAGAAGAATGAAATTATGGAATTTGCTGGTAAATGGATGGAACTGGAAAATATCATACTAAGTGAATTAAACCAATCCCAAATAATCAAAGAGCAATGTTTGTCTCTGATGCATGGAAGGTATTTCACAATAAGGGTGTGGGGTAGGGAAAAAAAGAGTTATTTTAGATTAAGTAGATAGGAGTGATGGGAGGAGAGGATAGTACGGGGGTAAGAAGGATAGTAGAATGAATCAGACATTATTACCCTATGTACATATGTAACTATACAACCGAGGGTATTCTACATCATGTACCAAAAGAATAATGATAATTATAATCCATTTATATATGATTTATCAACCTGCATTTTACTGTCATGTATAATTAATTAGAACAAATCTTTTAAAAAAATTTAAAAAGGTTGGATAGGCATTGTAGATCAATGGTAGAGTGATCGTCTATATGCACGAGGCCCTGGGTTTAATCAAACATACTGCAACATTAATTAATTGATTAATTAAAACAAAAAGAAAGGATTTTTATATCTTCTTCCCAAATTTTGTGCTCTTTATTTTAGTATTTTCTGTTATTTATGCTTTGTTTATTGGTTTCTTTTATAAATTTAAATACTATACTTCAATATTTATTTCCTAATACATAAATTTTTATTGACAACCTTGACATATTTTGCTGTGTAAAATGAGAAAATTATGTTCAATTCCTTGTCTCCTCCATTTTTTCTCAGTTTCTATTTGTACTACTTTTATATTTAGAGTGGCTATTCTATTATAGAGTGGTTCTATTGTATTGTATGTTTAGAGTGGTTTACCATTTCTGTCTAAAATTGATTATAGTTTTTATTATTATGAAAATGTTTAATATAGAGCCAACTAATAGACCTATAAAGAAAAAAATGCAACCTTAGGTCACTAAAAATGTTCATCTTTAAGAAGAATTTTGCACATATTAGATTCAAATCAATTTGGTCTTCTTAAATATGGTCAATTATACATAATGCATCACAGTGTACTTTAAATACTTCCTGTCAATTAAAATTTAGTGATCGTAATTTTTTTCATAGATACTTGAAAACTACAATGGAGACAATTAAACTTGAATTCATTAAATAAAATATCCTATGTATTATATAACATTATAATATGGTAATATAACAATGAATTATCTTTTATACTTAATATATTACTATATTCTATTACAATTCTTTATTAATATGATAACTTATATGCTGTAGATTTAGAATTAGATTATATGTGTATGAGCATTATTTATACAACTAATTAGCTACTATAAGAAATAACAACCTCGTGTGTTGGTGCATGCCTGTAATCCCAGCTGCTCAGAGGCTGGAGAATTGCAAGTTCAAAATCAGTCTCAGCAAAAGTGAGGCACTAAGCAGCTCAGTGAGAGGCCTGGAGATGTGGCTCAGTGGCTGAGTGCCTCTGCGTTCAATCCCTGGTACACCCCACCAAAAGAAATAACATAATCTTTTATGTAGTACTTCTACAATGTGAATTATTTTTAGAGCAATATTTAAGGATTAAGTGTTGTAACATATAATATTAATAAAATAGAAAACTTTGGATCATCTTCTTAAATTTTCTACTGAGCTGGCTACTGTCATTACAAAGATAAGAGAAAAAGAATTGTCTTATTGGCTACTTGAAACAGCATTGTCTATATATGAAAGGATATTTTATTATATGAACAGGATGCCTTACAAAATGTGTAATCTCCCCTCCTAGATGATACTTACTTTAGACTGTTTCCAAAAAGCCTTCAGTGAAGTATCAATTTGCAGGTAAAAGAAAATCTTTGTATAAATCTATATATTTATGTAAATCAATATAGACTAATAGGTTATAGAGAAAATGAAAAAATATTTTACATAAATTATGAGTTATATTAGGCAATTTATATATATTTTTTTATCTCTGGAAACTCAAATGATCAAAATTATTATTCGGTGGTTAAATAGGATTATTCTGAAAGAGGAATAGAATAATCCTATTTAACCACTGAATAATAATTTTTTATTTTATAAATATTAATTACATAAAGCACAAATGTAATGTGAAAATATACATTTATTTTCAGATTCAGCCTATTAGTAAATATGGTAATTAATGAATTTGTCACTTAATATTTGCTTTGAAATTCACCTGATTTATTTACTGTGAGATGTCTAGATTGAAACAATTTCAAAATGATATAAACCAATAATTTACCTGGAGATATAATATGTGATCTGCTTGGTGAATTTCTAGTCCCAGATTTAATAACAGAGATGTTTTCTTCAGTGATAAGATTTGGGGATTTCTTTGATGTACTGTTGGTTCAGTTTTAATTGTTACTGGTATTAAAGATGGAAGTGATTGCACTGATGTTTACCAGAATATTTTGTTGTTTGATACAGATTTCTTTCTTGTGAGGTGATTAAAGTGAGGAATTCATGTGCAGCAGTAACTTAATTGAATGTTTAGATAGGACTTTGCATTTTAGTAAGTGGTCAAATAGCTGAGTTATCTGGTTGTTCATGAGTGGGAAGTAAATTTAAAACTCTTAGTACACAATGGAGAGTACTTTGCAGTATCTCATCACCAAACTTTAATATCAGTACTTCATGGTGAGTCACCTTCCAGGATCCTAAAGAACTATATTGGTTCTCTGAAGCACTGAAAAGTTTTCTATGAGAATAAACCTTTTTACTAGATGATGGAATCCTGCTTGGATGTACAAATGGCTATAATTTTTACCAGATACTCCTGAAAAACTAACATGACACAATAAAATGTAAATTCTCTTTTCCTACAAATATTCCAAATTTGTAGGAATAGGCTGGGGGAAAAGAAACACAATATAGTCATTTGCTAGAATAAAACTCTTGCAACAAAGTATGCTTTGTAATCTCTAGAATACACTGACAGAAAACAGTGCTACCTTCCATAAATTTTTAAAGCTATATTCAGAATAAGATAGCCTACTTGGTTTTTTAAAACAAGACAGAAAAGCAAGATTTTCCTTTAAAGGCACAGCATCACACATTTATACGCCTGCATAGATGTGCCTGCATATTACAGAAAAGTAATTTTTGTTCACCTTAATATTTAGAGCTAATGTTAATAAACCCTTGCCTTGGGAGACTTTGAAAAGTGATTTTTTTCCTCAATTTTTCCTTTAAGTTTCTGTATATGTCTACACACACACACACTCACACACACACACACACGCATGCACACAAATAGAACACACACATACACCTGAATTTCTTTTTAGAACAAATAACACCTGCTCATGTAATTCAATTGCAATTTTCTGAATGGAACTGATTATTAATTGTGCTAGTTTTACCCAGAAACAAGATAATGTTTTTTTATTATATTTAAATACTTTCTGAAAATTTTTAAGTGTTTGACATATTAGATGTCTGAGTGATTCCAATTTCCCCATCAAATTGCATTTTTAGTAGCATGAGTGTTGATTGAGAACATGTTAGAAATTCAGAATCTCAGGTCCCATCTCAGGCTTTATGAATCATAATCTACATGTTGAGAGCTAATTCCTGGGCATATTCAGATTTTAAATATGATATAAATAGTCAGCAATTGGTTTAATAACTCATCTTTGAAGAAAAGGAATTTCCTCATATGGCAAGTTGGCTTCACAGGAAACAGCAAAACAAGGTCTACAACAACAAAAAGTCATTAAGGGGAATAGAAAGAGGGCAGTTTTGAAAAGAGTTTCATCTTCCACTGAAAATATTCCATCAATTTCAAATTCCTGGGCCATGACATGAGCATAAATGGAATGCTGAATTTCTTGTTATGGAAGTTAGAAATTCTTTCTGAGATTTTAAAATCAGAAGCTACACTTGACTGGAGAGAAAACTCAGTTTTACTGTCATCATATATAGAAAATAATCAGGCTCAAATATGAAAAGTTAATCAAGAATTTTTTATTCTCTGTAGGGCTTTTGTGAAGCCTCTTTCACTTCAATCATCTATAAATTCATCAAACTGTTCAGGGCTTTCCTAAACCTTTATGCAAATTATCATTCTCTTGCATCCACATCATAATCAAGCATCCATTCTTCAGTCTATAAAACCCATTGAAGGCCTATCAAAACTTGTTTCTTTGGCCAGTTGGTGGTCCTGTATATCCACAGAGCTACTGTTTTGTCAATTATGAACACAGCAGGAATTTTCTGTGTGCTAAAAGAACATGGACTTATGTGGCTCCTTTATGATTCAACTTTTATTTTAAGTCTGTGTAGTATAAAAGATCAGTGGGAAGACTATAATTAGAACTTACCTTATAGAAAAGTTAAGTTCTTTTCAGAAGTTATTATACCATGTCACATTTTAAATGCATATTCTTAATGGGTATTTCTGCTGGCCTAACACTTTTTTATTATTTTTAATGTGTCACAAAATCATTTACAATAAAATCAGTTAATGCCAACCAGAATGATTATTCATCATTCTTAAAAACTACTCTCTTAGATGTTAGTTTCAGTTATTTTCCCCTTTTATTCTGAGACCTAGATGTCAATAGATAAGTTAATCATATTCCCAGTGCACAGTGCATTATCATTCATTTATGCAAGTTCTCACACTTGTTTAGTTCTATATTTTTCATCCTTGATCTTCACTACCATTTTTTCACACCCCAAATAGACATCTATTATAACTTGCTTGATAAATGTTCCTAAATATACATGAGTGTTTTACAATGTGCGTTTTTGATACTTAAATGTATATAAACACCACTGTGCCAAATTTTATTATTTATACTTTTTCTGTATAACTAGTTCATGCTTCTTCCTTCTGCATATTGTCAATATATTTCATCCATATTTTTCTTAGATTGCCTCCAATTTCATGCTATCATAAACAACCCCAAAATTTTATAGGGCTCCTGTCAGACATATCTGAAATGTTCCCACAGCAATGCAACTCCCAAGTTGCAGTACAAATGCATAATTAACTTAGGTAAATGCTCTTGAAAAATTGTTTTTCAGTGTAACTCTCATAATTTATAAACAACCCAACAGTGTGTAAGAGTTTTGTCCTTCCAAATTTGTCATAGCATTGACATGACCAGTTCCTTTTTAAAATATTTACTTTCTATGTTGTATTATTTTTGTGTTGATTTGTACTATATTCCATGTTAGTCATAGGGACCTCCCACTTTTGTAGTTCACCTATTATTCTTTATTGACATTTCTTTTCTGTTCAGTTTTGAGTGATTTTGCATTCCTGGGTTTTTTGGATGGAGTTGTAGATCACAGCTGTTCAACAGTATTTATACAACAATACTGAAAATGTTCTGTCTGTTCTATCCCATACTGTCACCACAGCCACATTGAGCTGTTTAGTATTTGAAACGCAGACATTGTGACCTAAAGTGTATATATTTTAATTTAAAATATATATTATTTGTTTTAAATGAATAGTAGATTAAAACATCCCTAGTCATGTTTTGTTAGTGATTATAGAATATTTTCTATGCAGTTCTGAATCTTGATGCTTGTTGGTTTGGGATAATATGTTTTATCATCTTTTAATTTAAACCATTTTATTTTCAGTGAAATTTATTTATTTTGATCTGATCTTGACTCCTTCACATGAATATAATTGAAGCAATAAAATTTCCTTCTCCCTCGATATTACCTGAGGGCACATGGTGTCGCTTTGTCTCACCAGTTCTTTCACTAATTTTGATCATCTGTTAGGTGTTACCTGCCAAAGATCTATACTATAAAATGTGTATGGTTCCCTTGTATGTATGAGTATTTTCTGATATTTTGAAACTCAGATATTTTGAAACCACATAAAATCCTGTTTTTTAATTAACATTCACTCATTTGTGTTACTACTATTAATGACTCTCGCTCTAAGGATCTACTATTGTGATGCTTGTGAAATGGTGATTTTTTTTTTTTTTTTTTTTTTTTTTGCTGGTACTGAAGATTGAATCTAGGGGTGTTTTCCCACTGAATATATTTCCAATCATTTCTCATCTTTATTTTGAGACAAGGTTTCCCAAAGTTGTGGAAGCTGGTCTCAAACTTGCAATTATGCTACATCAGCATTCCAAGTTGCTGGGATTATAGGTGCGCACCACCACACCTAGCAATGAAATAGTCATTTTTCCCAGTCCAAAATCCTTCCTTCATTTACTAGCTTGCATCATATTATGTTTAAAAAGTGCTGTTTTCATCTACAGTATGTATTTATTCACTTATATATTTATGTTAATATAGTCATACATTTCTATTTTGGTTAATATTCTACATCAAATATAATTGTTTATTTGATAGTAAATGCACCTCTCATTTAATCAGTGAGAGATCCTTCAAGCTGAATTCTATAAATTCCTGACATGTCACTTCATTCTTCAGATATTCTCTTTCTTGCTGTCACACATGATATTTCAGATCCATGTTTCCTAATAGCCCTAGAAACAGCAATTTTTCCAAGATGCCCTGGATCTTAATATAGGAACAAAAAATTTAGAGGTAGGCTGTTTTCTACCAGAACACTTTTTTTCTAAGCTCTCTCATTGAACACAGATAATGTGTGTATCCTGTACACCGTGTTCTCACTTTCATTTCCACTCCTTCCTCTCTCCTCACCCCACTTTGGCTCTCTCTTGAAAAGATTCATGCAGATGTATTCAATTCTAGCCTATTTTCCAAGACATAGTATTTGCTATTTTCTTGTTTTTAATTTAAGAAACTTTACTTCTCTTGGTAATAATTTGAAGAATTTATATGAGTCCTGAGGTAATGTTATCTATCTCTAAACAAGAATTATCATTGCTTTTGTGAGGAACTTGGGGGTACTAATAATGGATCTGTAAAGGTGGTTTCTCGTTAAAATTTTATGCTCTCTGATAAGGAAAATTTTCTTGTAGTACCCTTGAGTTGCAAACAAGTCTTGTTTACTTTTACCCAGATGATAAAGCTTTTTTTCTTTCTTTTTATTTTTTTAATATTTTATTTTAGTTGTTGATAGATCTTTATTTTATTTATTTTATGTAGTGCTGAAAATTGAACCCAGTACCTCACACATGCCAGGCAAGTGAGTACTGCTGAGCCCCAGCCGTAGCCCCAGAGCTTTTTTTCCTGGTTGAGTCTTTGTAGACAGAGGGTCCCCTATGAGATTATCACCTGGGCATGCCAAGAGCTGTGATTTCTGATGGCACATGTTGCTGTGGAGACACCAAGTCCTAGTTCTTGAGATATTGAGATATACTCATGGCAAAATAGCTTTTATGTTCTTATCTATTTTTTCTCTTTTTAAGTTTTTTTAATTTATTTTCTAAATGTTTCTCACCATCTTATTACCTCTGCAATGCAAATAGAGGAGGTTTTGGTATTTTATCCAGCATTTCTATTATTTCCAGTAGGATTCCCAAACTCAATAATTTGACAGTATTGTTTTTCTCACAGAAACAGAGGTTGTTTTTTTTTGGCGGGGGGAGGGGGGGGTGAGGGTTACTTAGATTGAACTTAGGGACATTTTACCACTGAGCTTCAGCTATAGCCCTTATTATTTTATTTTTATTTATTTTGACACTAGACATACCTAATTGCTTAGGACCCCTTAAGTTGGTGAGTTTGGCCTTGAATTAGTGATCCTCCTGCCTTAGCCTACCGTGTTGCTGGGATTACAAGTGTATACTGCTATGTCCAGCAGAAATGGAGTTTTTAAATTAAACTCTCTCATAATTTTTGTAAGAAATTTTATCTCTAAAGGCAACATTTTAAAGCTACTTCTAAATGAGTCAGAATTCATATGCAATCTGAGGCAATAGTTAGGTATTTCTGTATTCTGAATGTTTGTGTTCCACAAATTCACGTATTGGAACCTAATTACCAATAGGACAGTATTAGGAACTGGTATGTTGGGAGTTAATTAGGCTTTGAAAAATGCATCAGCTTCATGAATGGGAGTAGAGCCCCTATGTAAAGTAGGTTCCAGGTATTACCTTGCCCCTTTCACCATGGGAGAACTCAAGAAGAGCCACCTACGAACCAGGGAATGGGCACTCAAGTCTATTGGCATCTTGATCTTGGAATGTCCAACCATCAGAAGTATAAAAAAATATCTTTTATTTAAAGGATATCTAGTTTGTGGTATTTTGTTATAGCAGCCTGAATAACTGAATAACAGTAGTGCTTTAATTTTTATTTTATACAATAAAGTTTCTATCAGCAGCACCAAAATGATACTTTAAATTTATATTGTCATTTTAACAGTTTCTTGGGGCTATGATTCATATGCAATGTAACTCATGCATTTATGGTTTACAGTGGGATTTTTTTTTAGTATTTTCTCACAGAGCTGTGTAACCATTACCATTATCTAGTTTTAGAATTTTTCATTCACCTTTCAAAAAACAAACAATATTAGCAGCTATTCCCTCCCATTATTTATCCATCCCCAACAAAGCACATCCCAATTTCTTTCTTTAAAGATTTGTCTATTCTGTATTTTTCAAGTAAATGAAATTCTAAAATCAATTGTGTCTGTGTGTGTGTGTGTGTGTGTGTGTGTGTGTGTCTGGCTTATTTCAATTATCATAATGTTTTCAAGGTTTTTCTTTATTGTAATGTGTATAAGTACTGAATTTTTATGGTTGAATAACATTTCATTATGGATCCATCACATTTTGAACATCTATATATCAGTTTATAGATATATGCATTTTTCCACTTGGGGTTATTATAAATAATGCTGCTATGGACTTCTATATGCAAGTTTATGTGTGGGTATGTTCTCATTTCTCTTAGATAAAATTGCCGGGTCACTTGGTAACTGTATGGTTAACAATATCTATGTAGATCTACAAATATCTTTGTAGATCTTCTACTCCTATGTTTGGATTATTTGTCTTTGTCTTAATGAATTCTAAGGATTCTTTATATATTGTGGTTGCAAGTTCCCTATCAGAAAAAAAAATGATTTGCAAATATTTTTCTTGTATTCTGTGTGCTGTCTTTTCACATTTTCATTTACAATGATATCTATTGAACAGAAGTTTGTTCTATTTTTAAAATTCTGATGATGTTCATCTTGTTTTTTCTCTCTTATCATTTGTGCTTTTGGGTTATATAAACCAGGTTACAGAGATTTATTTCAATATTTTTTCCTGGTCTTTATATAATTTTACCTCTTACAGTACTAGCTAGACTCCATTTTTAGTTGATTATTGTGTATGATGTAAGTAAGGCAAACTATTTCAATTATTTGCATGTGACTCCTGGTAGTTCCATTTCTTAAAAAGATGTTTTTCTTTTTCCCTCTATTGGATTAGCTTGAAATGCTTATAGAAAGTCAGCTAACCATAAATGAATACATTTATTTTTGGACTAATTCTCATTCCATAGGTGTGTATGTCTATTCTCATGATAGTACCACAATGTCTTCATTGCTACTGTAGTTTGTAGGAAGTTTTAGAAGAGCCATATGTGATTCCTTCATTATTTACTTCTCAATTTCAAGACTGTTTTAATTCTTTTGGTGCCTTCCCTTTCCATATGATTAGCTCATCAATTTCTGCAAAATAGGATTATTCTTATTTCTTTACTATTTAATTTGTTTTACATGACAGTAGAATGAATTTTGACACATGATACATAAAAGCAGTAAAAGTTCTCATTTGTTTGGTTGCACATGATGTAAAGTTACACAGGTCACATAATCATATATACACACAGGGTAATAATGTCCAATTCATTCTATCATTCCTGCACTCATGCTCCTTCCTTTTCCTTCCTTCCCCTCTGTCTAGTCCAAAATATCTCTATTCTCCCGCCCACTCCTTATTGTGAATTAGTATCTGCATATCAGATAATACATTTTGCCTTTGGTTCTTTGAAATTGACTTATTTTGCTTAGCATTATATTCTCCAGTTCTGTCCATTTATACACAAAAGCCATAATTTTATTCTTGTATTTTTTTCTATTTTAAATTATTCCTGGGCTGGGGTTGTAGCTCAGAGGTAGAGCGTTCACCTAGCATTTGTGAGGCACTGGGTTTGATCCTCAGCACCACATAAAAGTAAAATAAAGATATTGTGTCCACCTATAACTAAAAAATAAATGTTAAAAAATTATTCCTATTTTAAGTAATTCCTATTTAAAGTATTCCAATTCATAAACATGACACTTATTTCCACCTACTTAGATCCTATTTATTTCAATATTTTTATAATTTTATGTGTAAAAGTCCTTCACTTACTTTGCTAAATTTATTCTTAAGTATTTTATACATTTTGATGCGATTGTAGATGGAATTATATTCTTGATTTCATTTTGTAATTTTTGTGTGTTTGGTGTTTAGATATAAAATAGATTTTTGCATATTGATATTTTATTCTAAAAACTTATTTGCGTGTATAATATTTCTAATAGTATTATTTTATTTTTAGTGAATCTATTAAAAACTTTCCATATATAAAATTATTCTATGAAAATGTAAGCACTTTTAATTCATCTTTTCTAGTATGCATGACTCTATGCCTTTTTATTGTATAGCTGCCCTGCCTAGAACCTTCATCATAGCTGGAAAATAGGACCAAGATTCGGGATCCTTGTTTGTGCATTATTTTTCTGGGAGGTTTTTAGCATTTTGCCCATCAGTAAGATATTGGCTGTGAGATTTGTATGATGCCTTTCCTCAAATTGTGGAATTCCCATTTCATCTCAAATTGTGGAATGTACTTACAATGAAAAGTATTTAGTTTTGTCAAATGCATTTTATGCCTTTATTAAAATGATGAATTACCTCCCGTCCTTGATTCTATAATGATGGCATATTACATTCAATGGTTTTAAGAGGTTAAGAGATTTTGCATTTCAGAGATATATCCTATTTGGTCATAGTGTCTAGTGCATTTCACCTGTCGATTATAGTTACATGTGGCTGGTAGATTCTGTTTAGTTATAGTTATCTGTGGAATTTTGTGCATATTTCTAAGAAATGTTGTTCTGTGGTTTTATTTTCTTTTATATCTTTGGTTAGAATGAGTTGGAAATTTTAGCTCCTCTTCTATTTTGGGGAAAAATTTGTTATGAGTTAGTGTTAATTTTTTTAATATTTGGTAGAAATCAGCAGTAGAGCCATGTGAGCCTAGTTGTTTTCATGTGTTATTAGTTTAAATCTTACTTGCTAGTCTATTTTTGTACATAAATGCATATATTCCATTTCTTTTTCAGATATTTTTCTCTGTCTTTGTGGGATATATTCAATTCAGCTATGTTATATACATAATTGTTTATATTATTTGCATGTAATTGTTTATAGTATTCCCTTGTCAATCTTTATATTTCTGTAAGCTCAGCAGTGTTATCTTCTTTCAATTCTGATTTTAGCAATTTGATGTTCTTCTCTATTTCTTTGGTAAGTCTAGATAAAAATTTGGCAATCTTGTTAAATTAAAAAAGATGACATTTCCATGTTTTGATTTATCTATTCATTTCTATTTTATTTCATAAATTGAAAATATAATATTTGCTGTTGCTTCCCATCTGTTTGATACAGATTTGGTTGATATACTTTATCTATTTCTTAAGGTGAAATGTTAGGTATTGATTTGAGATATTTCTTACTTTATAAAATTATCTATTTATTTATTTATTCATTCATTTATTCATCATGGTTCTTGGGATTGAGCAGAATTCCTTGTGCATGCTAGGCAAGCACTCTATACCTGAGCTGCATCCCCAGTACCCTCACTTTTGAATATATTTTATATGCACACATTTCCCTCTAATAACTGCTTTAAAAGCATTGCCTACCTTTTGGTATGCTTTGTGTTAATTTTCACTCATCTATAAGTATTTACTTGTAATTTACTTTAGGATCTACTTTTTTATTTTGAATTTTACTAATTAACTTATAAGCATTTGTGAATTTCCTGCATTTCTATCTGATTTATTTTTTAATTTTATTCTGTTATGGCCCAATAATATAACTAATATAATTTCAATCCTATTTAATTTATTAAGTTATTTCTTATGGGCTATTGATGATTTTTCTTGGATAATATTCCATGTCTGCATGATACACGTTCTATTGTTGTTGAGTCAGGTGATCTACAATTATCCATGATATTGAGTTGGTTTACATAGTTATTCAAATATTATATGAATGTGTTAATCTTCTGCTTACCTACTCTATACATTATTTCCAATGGTATTGATATCTTCCAACATTATGTTGAATTTTCTATTTTTTTGCCAACCTTGTCAGTCTTTGCTTCATATATTTTGAGGCTTTTCTGCTATGTGCATGTGTGTTTTATTATTAAATCTTTCTAAGATTAGGTTTTTAAAATGTACATGCTTCTATTTCTTGCGACATAGATTTGTGTTAAACTGAATTTGTCTGACATTAGTATGGTCGCCCTGGCTTGGCTATGGGTTACATTTCGCTTGGTGTTTTCCCCCATAGTTTTATTTCAACCTCTTTTCCTCTTTGAAGTTAAATCATGTCTCTTGTAGAAAGAATATAGTCAGATCTTTAAAATGTATTCTGATATTTCCTGCTTTTTGATTAAATATTATTGTCACATTTAATATTATTATTGATATAGTTGTATTTACATCTGCCATTTTATTTCTGTTTTATTTTGTCTTGTGTTCGCTTTGTTCTCCTACTCCTTCCCTTCTTTCCTTTCAGTAAGTGAACATATCTACGGTAATCATAATAATTCTTCCCTAAGATTTATTTTCTAAGGGCTGTTCTAGGGCTTACAATATATATTGTATATCTACTTTTATTTAAAAATTCTGCACAATACTATTTTATATTTCTCTATTTAATTATCTCCATTTTTGTGTTGTTAGTGCTATACATATTAGCTCTCTCTCTTCCCCCAATATATCTTATATATATATAATCCAAATTGTATTATTTGAATGATTATACTATATACTGTATAATTTTATGTATTTTAAAAAGCTGAGCAAAACAAGAACAGGGAAGTATACATTTAAAATGCTTGTTTTATTAATTTGTACTTACCATTTCCTATTCTCTTCATTTTTTCTTCCATTTTAAGATGTCATATGATGGCATATCTTACTGTAGTTCCCATATGCTTCTATTTGTCTCCTTTGTGCTGTTATTGTCAAACATATAGGATTTGCATGTGTCATTGGTCTAGCAATACAATTGTACACATCTTGAATTATGCATTTTATATTTAAATTAGCCAAAGGGAAAAAAAGGAAAGAAATATGCAATTGAATGCCTTGCGTGTTATGGATAATCACCTTTGTTGTTGCTTCTCTCTATTGTACGTGTGGGGGATTTGAATCACTGTGTAGTGTAGTACCACTTGTTTTCATCCTGAAGAGTTTTAATGTAGTACTTCCAGTGAGTCAACAATGCTAGGAACAAATCCTCAGTTTCTTATTTTTTGGCAATACTGTAATATTGCCTTTCCTTTCGACGTTATTACTGGATGCAAGGTATTTTAAATTGTTATTTTTTAAGTTTCCATGCTTTGAATATAACTTTACCTTGAAATCTCTACTGCTTCTGATGAGAAACCAAATGTTAAATTATTAGGATTTCCTTTCAAGAATTTTTTTGTGTGGTTCTTGAACATAATATCCAAATTGAAATCTCTTAGCTTTATTCTTCTTGGAGTTGGTTCAGATTCTTAGATGCATACATTGCTTTTCATTAAAATTGGTGATTTTTATGCCACTATTTCTTTGAATGCTTTGTCTAGCAGCATCTTTCCTTTTCTTCTCTTGCTTCAATAACTCATACTTTAGTGAGACTAATGATGTCCCACATTTCGCTCAACGTCTGCCAGTTTTACTTCATTCTTTATTTTTGCAGTATAGAATACTATGTGTGTCTTTTTATATTCACTGATTCTGAAATCTACATTTGAGTCATTTTACTGAATTTAAACTTTGTTAATTATACTGATAAACGCTAAAATTTCCAATTTTTATGATTTCCTTTTAATTTATATTTCACATTTCAGGAAATGTTGCTAGCATACTTTTTGCCTATATTGTTTAGTCATGCTGTCCTTTCATTCTTTGAACACAGTAATAACAGTAATAATAATAATAACACAGTAGGCTTTGTCATATAAGTCCAATAGCTAGAACCCAGTGACAAATTCTATTGCCTTTTTATTTTTACTCTGAGTGAGTCACGCTTTCCTGTTTTTTTGGAATTTCTTGAATGTGTTTGTTGAAAAATGGATATTTTACATAATATATTGGTAGTGATTCTGGATCCTATTCCTTTACCTTGGGATTTGTTTGATTTTCTTGTTCTTTGTTTTAGTGACTTCACTTGACTAATTCAGTAAAGTCTTTTTCATTAGCAGTATATAATATCTAAAGTTGCTTTTCAGAGGACATAACCTGGGACATGTGCACACTTTACTACACCTCCCTTACAATCATAGAGGACAGAGGAGTTACCTTCTTTACCATATATTCCCATGATTTCCCTGTTAAGATTTGCAGTACTATGTCCTTGTTATTACAACCATTGTTAATTTCAACCAAAGATGGGTGATTATTCTGTGGTTTCTACAATGCCCTAGAATATAAAGTGCTACAATATGATCTGATTAAAGCTTTTTCTTCTTAAAGGAGAAGGCTTTTAGTTGAGTCCTTGAAAACTTGCTGTGACACAAGGAGGGTCTTTCTTGATAGGCTCTTTTCTAAATTCCCTCTGCTAAATTTTTATCTGGTCTACCATTTGAAATTGTTGCTATAATGCAACTACTGGCCTTAAGCTCTTAATGATTACTACCAAAACATTATTTAGAAATTGGCTTTAGACTTGATTTCATCATACTCTGTTCAAAGTAATCATTTTTTCACCTTGGGAAAATTATCTATTCTTAAAGTTTGGCTTCCCCCTCTGTGCGGAAATTTTGTGCTACTGCTCTGGAATAATACACTTCGAGTGACGTCCTTATTCTGTGATCAGAGTGACGGTCTGGTGCAGTAATCACTGGCCTTCTTGGTACATTTGTACCTGCATAGAATCTTTGCCCTACTGGTAAGCTGGGGGCAGGGTGGGTAGGGCCCAGTATCGTTGACCTGTCTTGCCTATAGGAGAGTTGCCCCCTATGAATTGGAATTGAGAAGAAGAAGGGGTTCTCATTTTCTGTATACATGTTCAGAATAGAAATTCTGTAACACAGGACTGGTGGATGACTATGCTGGTGGTCTGCCTATTCCTGGGGAAAAAACTTGCACCCTACACTGGACACTAGGGGCAAAGAAAAGAGCCATCTTGTCATCCATACTCCCTGAAATAGATTGTGTCACACTGAGCTGTGATGGAGTCCATGGCTAAAATGTCACACACTCTTGCTCATGCTAGCCTTACCAGTTTTAACAGGCTTTCTAGGATAAATGTTTCTCCATTCTTGTATACACTTTGCACAATTTCCAGAGACTTTAAATGATTGTTTATTTAAAAAACCACTTTACTCATATGATTGTTTGAACAAAAAGAGGATCTGCAGAGCTATTCATACCACTGTTAAGGACTTGCTTCCCATCTCCCATATAAATTTTAACTTGTTATTGTTACATAAATGTTATTTTTTAAGTTCACCAAAAAGGCCCTTTAGGATTTTGAGATTCTACTGAATGTATAAATCAAATTATATAAAAATGACAGCTTTATTATGCTGCTAATAATGAGCACTGATAATCAACTTTTTCCATTTGTTCAAATCTTCCTGTGTGTATACTAACAAGATAAAATTTTCCTGCAGCAAGCACTATAAGCTTGACTCAGCGATAGTCTGTTGTTTGAATCAAAATTACAAATGGTATCTTACTATAGTTTGCAAGTTGCTTTGCTGATGTTGCAAACAATGTGAAATTTTGAAAAATTACACTGTATTTCAAACTGAAATTTCTTTGGAATTCCATAAGTTTACTTTATCATATATTTATTATGTTAATTTAAAATATCAAAGAATTTATATGGTTCCTCTATGCATAGCTACATATTTTCCGGTTAAAAAAAAACAATTTTAAATTAAATTAATTTGTAAATTAAAAATTCCCAAATTTTTAATCTGATAGATTGCTATTTCTTGAAGAAAGGGTTCTTACAATATCTTTGATATATAGATAAAGGAGTTACTGGACTCATATTTTTCTCCTATTCCTTAAGTCTGTAGGACAAAGCAATTATAGCATACACAGCTAATATGATAGTCTGATAATACAATTTTGTTAGACAGATTAGGGCCTGATGCACTTAATTAGATGATTACCTCACCCCAACACTCAAGGGTATATAATTTTTAAGTCTCTGCAATATCACCAATTGGCTCCTTAGATAGAGGCTTCATATTCTTCAACCTCTGTTGTTTGTCTTGCCCTCCACCCTTGCCTGTACAGTCTTAGGACAGCCTACTGATTCTCAATTGAGCTGCAAACTTCATTTTTCTTCCAACATCTGCATAATTCTAATTAATAGCAATAAAAGAAGAGAGTGAAATGTGGAAGTGCAAACCTTGCAATACTACTACCAAGTTTGTCTTATTTGTTCAGCAGATACTTACTGAGCATCTGACTCATGCATTGAATTTCTCTGGTCCACAAAAAGAAGAAATAGTGTTTTAAAAGAAAGTACTATGCTGAAGAAGTAGCTCATATGTAGAACATTTGCCTACTATGCACAAGGCCCTGGGTTCAAATTCCAATACGTACCCCACTCCACCCACCCTCCAAAAAAAAAAAAAAGAAAAAGAAAAGAGAGTACTTATAAAGTATACATTCTGAATTAATTTATATGTTCATCATTAGTTATTTCAACAGCTACTAGGCAATATTCAGAGTCCATGCAAAATATTCCACCTTTGTATTCTTATATCAACCTGCATATATCAGTTTTGAAGCCCTGATTATTAACTTAGTTCCCAATTAAATACCCCAAATCAACCATCTATCTGCTGTGAATCAGTCATAGACATAGTGTTGGAAATGTAACATGAAAATTAAATTACTTCTTCCTCAACAAACTAACAGAGTTAGAAGAAGACCAAGTGAGATAGCTACAAAATTCAGATAAGAGAGAATTAATTAATTAAACTTTAAAAGGCACAGAAATGTCAAAGAAAGATGAAACAATGAAAACATTAAGTGTAACCCTAGGGGATTAGCAGACACTAACAGGGGTGAAGAGCATTTGGTGAGGGAAATGGCATCATTGAAGCATGGAGTTGAAAGATCATAATTCTGGGTACAAGGGGGGTTGGTGATTCCAGAAGGTCTGTGAAGTGCTTGAAAAATAAAATTGGGAGGGCCTGATGCACTTAATTAGATGAATAAGTGATAATACATATGACTGTCATCCTATAGTCAGTGGGAAACTGAGAAAGTTCTAAATTGGAAAATAAAATTGAAATAGAATTATTGGGAAGATTGAAATACTAAGTCTGTCACTCATTATCTCTGAAACTTGGAAGAATTACTCTATCTGCCTGGATCTTCTTTTATGATCTATTAATTAAAGGTAGAAATAGTTGAAGTGCTGTTGTAAGGATTAAATTAGAAATGTCTAACATGGTGCTTGGCACATTTTAGTTGCTCTTTAAAATTATGTTGTTCTACAAACATGTTTGAGGGAAAGGGATTTTGTTAGTTTTCTGCCATTATAACAACCACTTGAGATAAACAACTTATGAAGACAAAGTTTTATTCTAGCTCACGGTTTTGGAGGTTTTCATTCAATGTTGGGCTGACCTCTTTGCTTCTGTGTTAAGATAGCAACTAATAAAAATAATAATAATAAATCATTATTAGAGAGAAGTTGTTGACTAGGCAAATACATGATTTGTTCTTAAAATGCAGATATAAAATATTTTATATAAATTGATTTTATAGATAACATTGTTTTTATAGTTTGTTTTTTTTTTTTCCTATTTGAGGAGAAGGAAGTTGACTCCTTTGCCTAGCAATGTGAGTCAATTTAAAGGATATATGATGGTCACAGGATACCTTTTCCAGTGGTCAGAGCTTTGATCACTGAAGTCCATACCATCTTTATTATTCAATCTAGCTTTCTCATATTGTTGCTACATGTATTCACTGAATAAGAAGTATTCTAAAAGACAGAAAAAAAAAAAAAAAGCCTAATCTAAATTGTTACAACTCTAAGGCACAAATATAGCACTAGAAACAAATTGCATGCATACATAGATACATGCAAATAATTTAAGTCAATGAAGTCATACTACATCTATACATTCAAATAAATAAAAATACTTTATCATTTTTATAGCTGCACAATATTGTATTGTACAAGGATATAATGGCATTTTTAAAAAATGAAGTTTTTAGTGATTCATATGCAATTTAAGATTCTGAATACAAATTTAAAATGAAATTTGCTATATTACACATTATACATTTTCAAAATTTGAAAAACTATTTTTAATTTAAAATGTATTTCTAAAGTAAAATATAAATCCATAACCAAAAAATTATATTTCCTTATTAGTAGCCTACCTCACTACTGACTTCTACTGATTCACAGAAAAGAATCTAAAAATAGTTTAAGCTATCTTTCAAAAAAGATTATAGCATAGAATAATTTTGGCAGACTAAAGGACAAAAAACTAGTGACCAGAATCGAATATATAGTTAAAAATGTGCATGCATGTAACGCTCTGTGCAATGAATCCATTATATTATTGAATAATACTTGTTCTAACCTAGGGCACTTCATATAAATAAGTAATATTCTCCAGAAAAAGCATCCAATTGGTTGGAAATTTTATGCAGTGACAGTTGTAAAAATTGAGATTTTTTTCCAATTTTAAATAATTATTACTTATCAGGGTTTTTTGTTTGTTTTTAGAAAGTGGTCTGATTGAAATTTTAAATTAAAAAAAATATCGAGTTGAGGAACCATACCCAACCTTTTAAACTGGAATTTAGGAGTCCCCTGAATGCATAGCTCAGTCGATTTCACAGTTGCTAATCCACCCTGATGACAATTTTGTAGTAATTGCATGGACTTTATCAATCTATTGAAACTTATTTGCCTAACCTATGAGTTAAAAATAGATTCTATGATTATTAAGTCAATGAGACTCGAGTTTCAAGTACTTTTTTGTGCTTCTCTGATAAATTAGGTGAAACTCAAACTTTTCATGACCAATAATTCTGAAAATAGCATATTGAAAGCTGAATTGAAAGTGATATTCTAAAACAGAAACATTATCTATAGTTCATGTACCAAATGCTGGTTATTTGGCAAGTCCCCCAATATCTTGGAATAATTCTTACTTTCAGAAAAACCCAACAAAAATCTTTATTGACCTGTTATTTTCATAACAATAGGAAACCCTGTAAAGAAATCCCCCTCATAACATGCACACACACATGCAAACACATCTCAAAAAAAGAAGGAATTTGTTATTTTCAGCAATCTCTTTTTCAGCTTCTAGTCTTTTGAATTATTAATTATGTGCTTTCTATGCAATAGTTCTTGTTTCTGACCTTACATCTATTCACACTTACGCCATAGTTGTCCACTCTTGTTTTTTTTTTTTTCCTGGAAATACAATAATTTTTGACCGTATGTCTCTAGCTGAATTTTACTGTAACCTGGCATAAATTAAGAGAAGTTTCATTCCAGTGCCTCAAGTGAACAATTGTAAATTCAATATGAGAATTTCCATTTATGAAGGTTTTTCAGTTATCTTTAGCTTGATGAGTCTCTTTCTGTACATGGTATTCCTAGGAATCCTGTCATAATCATCTCAGTAGAATTCCTGCCCTTTCTTCCATTTTTTTTAAATTTATTCCTGTTTTCTTTACTCAAGCCATAGAAATGTAATGTCTCTCTTCTTCTTGAGGAAAAGTAATTAATTCCTGCCTTTTCCTCAGCCTCGTTCATTCCAGCAACACTAGGGAAAGGAATAGTGGGAAAATATCTGCTTTCACCACAGAGGTTTTCAGTGTATCTTCTCAGTAAATATCCTTATTAAACAGAATCCTAATTCCATAGTTTAAAATGTTATTTCCTTACTACATTTTGATTAGTGTTTAATTACAGCTAAATTTTATAAATGTCTTCTATCCCTATCGTGTTTCTATTATCTAATTGATGTTATATAATTTATGATCCTATATTCATGAATGAATTTTATTAGTTGCTCAAAACATTACAATGATCTTGACATTCATATATCATACATTTGATTCAAATGGGGTATGAATTCTTATTTTTCCACGTTTACAGATTGCAGGATCACATTGGTTATACAGCCACGTTTATTTTAACAACTTGATAAGTCTAGGAAAAACTGTATGCCTTACATATTTATCAGGCTTAGTATTTTTATTGTACTAATTTTATATAAGTGTTATTAAAATGTCGTTTTTCTAAAATTTACTGTCTGACCAGTTGCAACTCATTTAATTTAAGACAGGATTAAGTGTTTTATATTTCAAACATTTACATTTTAATTAAATTTGCATTTAGCAAAGTAAATTTTTCTTAAAATTTTAGTTTCCTTTAAAATCTATGATATTTATGTTATGTATGTGTGTATATATATATATATGTTTATATATATATATATATATATATATATATATATATATATATGTTATATATATGTAAATATTTTTCCCCTATCTCTGCTAATCTTTATGGCCACTATTGATTTTCTCAATGGAGAAACAATGTCAGGCATAGGAAGAGGGTTAGTGAGTGGGTCAGCAATTGTCAGCTTAGGTCAGAGTCCACCATTACATAGTATACGTTTTTGAGCAAATTATCCTCCTCCTTCTTGTCTTGTTTTCATCATGTGTTGTACAGAGCTAAAAATATTCACCCAAGGGTTCACATTGTCAGAGCTGAGATAGTTCAAGTGTATTTGTCATTTATAGCAACCAATGAATGTTAATGTCCTTCTCCTCCTCACTGAGCCTTCTCTACTCAAATCTTAGTTGCAAGTTTTTTGAGTTCAAATGTTTTCCTTTTCAAAATATCCCTTTTCTTTTGGATATCTGAAATATATGGTTATTTTCAAATGGGCTTTCCCTGCTGAGCTAACAATGTATCAGATGCACAGACTGTCACTCCCATTTGGAGTTCAAGACAAAGCAGAATTAACCACAGGGACAGAGCCTGCAGGCGTTAATGGGAGGGACAGCAGGTTTCCGTATATTGTTCCTCTTATAATGGGAGCTGTGGTTGCTTGATGATCTTTATAAGGCATCTGGGAAACCTCTGTGATATGACACCGACAGTGTCATGTTTGTTTTTTGATAATATATTTTCTAAAAATCCATAAAGCTAAAGGTTTTGAGGACTATTATTTTATCTTATTTTATTCTCAGCAAGACAGTTTCACTTCATAGACAGGAAATGGGGAGAAAAGGAAATTTATGATTCTAGGAAGCAGTAGAACTAGTCTCAAATTAATTTGGAATCCATCTTTTTATTTTCATGATAGACAATTGCTGTATATCTGCATTTGATGTTTTGTTCAGCTGCTTTCTGCTCCATTTTCACATAACTATCTTTTAGAGTAACATAATTTGACAAATATATAAAATTTTGTAGATTTTCCCTTCCCAAAAGGCAATATTGGAAAATATACAAATTTCTCATCCAATCCAAAAGTATCCATCATACAATGTTGACCTGCAAGTAATCCTTGCTGAAATGAGTTATGGATGAGTCCAGACCAAGGATCAAAGTAAGACTAGCTAGATCCTTCTTGAGAGAGAAAATATCTTTATTGAATGGGTATAACAAGTTTCAGGGTACTTAGAATTTTAAGAAATATTTGTTATGTCTTTTAAGCATTTTGTTGTTATTGTTGTGCTGGGGATCAAACTCAAGGCCTCATATGTGCTAGGCAAGTTCTCTACCACTTAACTACAACTAAACTTTTTTAAAAAAATATGGTAATTAAGTAACAGTTCCAGACTTTTAAAACTATCTTAGCTATCCTAAAATATCTAATAATTTAATAATTTCAAAAAGCAATAAATAGCTTATAAACATTATAATTGAATGAAATGAGTACGGATTAGAAAAGATTAAATAGCTCATATCTAAACACTGGAAAGTTTAAGTCTTGATAAAGAATAAAACTTCTAGATTGATTTTATAAATTCAGTAGGGTGGTCCCCCCAGAAATGAGTTGTTACAATCTCATGTTTTTCTTTCCCTTTTAAAGGTAGATACTTTAAATAGCACATCTACTATCTCACCTCCCAATCACTCTTCATTGTGAAAGAAATTGTCCCCATCACTCAACTGGAGCTGTTCTCCTCTGAAACCTTCATTTTATCAGTCACACTCTCATGTCATATTGTCTCTCAGATCCCCAGTACCTTTCCATCATCTTTGTCCTGATTGATCCTCTTTCCATTAAGTATTTTATTTTTTGGCACCTGGAAAATATTGTCCTTAGTAGTCTCTTTGCTTCCAGTCTTTCTTGTTTCATTTTCTACTCTACAGTTATATTTTTTGGGGGCTAAAATGCCAATCTGTTCCTTTCTTACTCAAAATTCTTTAGAGTTTTCTTATCAGCTTTGATTATACTTATCATACTTCATAGCATAGATATGAACACCTCCAGGGTCTGACTTGGCCTCTGCTATCATTGTCACCAATAGCAGTCCTTCATCATGCTCTAGAATATGCACCAAGTGTACTAACCACATCAAATGCCTTGTAACTTTTCAAAACTCTAATATTTCATGGTTATACACATACTATTCATTTTTCTGGAATATAAAATCCACTATACCCTTCTTTCATCTTCTGATACTTTCTCAATTTTCAATGAATTAGTCATTATTTGAAAAGAATCTTGTGATTCCCTCAACTGGAATTATTTGCCTTATTCCAGGCACCAAGGATCACTTCATCCTCCTCGAACACAAAAAATTCCAAGTGCTGAAATGCTAATGCCCTATGGACATTGATCAAGTAATGTTTAAGGAGTTTGTTGGATGTAGAGCATAGCTGCCTTACTCTGTAGATTGAAAAGCACAAGGTTTATGTCCTCTGCTAGGTTCCAGAGCTCCCTGAGGGGAAAGCTCCATTTGCCCTTTGTAGTAATTTCCTTGATAACACAGTCTTATTGGCTTCCATCCTTTTTTCCTTCAACCTATCTGTTTTCTTAACATTTAAGGTGGTTTCTTGTGGATAACAGGTAGTTACATTGGCTTTTTCATCTACCCTAACCACCTTTGTCTTTTAATCAGTATAATTAGAACATTTATTTTTAAAGGCAATTATTGAAATGTTGGAGTAATATCTGCTGTTTGTAATGCTTTCTATTTATTATGGTTGCTATTTGTTTCTCTCCCCATCCCCAACTTTTTCTGATTTTTTTCTGTTTTCTTTGAGCAATTAATGATTTAATTTTATCTCTTAGTTTATCAGTTATACTTCTTAATACAACTTAATGGCTAGTGTTGAATTTACATTGTACATTTCATAAATTTAAATCTAACTTCTCATAATACTATAAATACATATAATGCACTTCCCTGTAAGAAAGTATTATTGATTCTTCCTCCAGTCACTTATTACATACTGTGATTCATTTCACTTATTCATATGCTATAACCACCTATTTAATTGTTAAAATTGTTGTTTACAAAAAATTATTCTCTTGGATGAATTAAAAGTTTTTAAAATAAAATGTGTCACTTTAGTTTCACTTATTTCATTTCAAAAACTTTGTGAATCTAATTTCCTCAATAAAGATTTTTTTTTTCTCTCTCTCTCCATTTCTTGAAGGGCAGATTTATTGGAAATGTATTTCAGGATTTTTTTTTTTTTTTTTTGCTGTGGGAAAAGTCTATTTCTGCTTCAATTTTGAAGAATACTTCTGGATATAGAATTATAGGTTGTTGCTTTTTCTTTCAATCCTTTGAATATTTCATTCCACTGTCTTCTTTCTGTCATGATTTCTAATGAGAAGTATATTTGTAATTCTTATCCTTGTTTCTCCTTGGGTAAGGTTTTACTTCTTTTTTTTATTTTCATTTTTTTTAAATATAAATTTGTGATTTTCTCTCTTTGCAATTTGAATATGATATGATATGTGTTTTCCATTCCTGATGTTGTATTGTTATTTATCTTTTAAGGTTTCCTCTGAGATTCCTGGATTTGTGGTTTAGTGTCTGTTACTAATTTTCATAAGTTCTCACCCATAATTATTTCATATTAGTTCTACTCCATTTTCTCTCTCTTCTGTTTTTGATATTCTAAATGCATACTATCAAAGTTGCAGATTTTGATATTATCCCATAGTTACTGGATGATCTCTTCTGCTCATTTTATTGCTTGCTTGCTTCCTTCTCTACTTCCTTATTACATTTCAGTTTGATAAGAATCTGTTGACACATTTTAGTTCACTGATCACCCCACAGTCATAATATATTTATTGAAGAGTCCATTTTTTATTTCAGTGCAATTGCTTCAATTTCTAACATTTTCTTTTTATTCTTTCTTGATTTTCTATCTCTCTGTTTACAGAGTTCCTCTATTCTTGCAAGTTCCTCTATTCTTTTTCCTTGAAAGACCTTAGCACATTAATTTCACTCTCTGAATCCCAATGTCTTTGGATTATCAAAGCTTGACACTTGATTTTTCTCTTTAGACTCTTATTTTTTTAAAACATTTATCATGGTTTTTGATTAGGTCTTGACATATGTTAGGTAATAGAAACTGAGGTAAGAGGGACTTTAGTGTAAGCATTTGTGCTCATCTGGCTACTTCTTGGATTGTGTTTAATATCTTCTGTAGTTACAACTGCAGGAGGCTTTAAATCCCTTTTGTTTTCTTGATTTTGAGCACCTTTTAATTTTGTGTTTTCCCACATTTATTTCTTACATTTATAATGCGTTAATAAAACACACCAGAGCTCTGTTGCTTGATTGTAAGTTGTGTAGGACAGGGGAAAATTCTATAACCTTTTGATTAAGATTAAATACTAGTCTTGTCTCAGTGTCAGGACTGTTACAGTTGTTGTTTTTAATGTAGTAAAACTTTGTATTGTTTTCCCAGACTCCTACTTCAATTTTTAGCTGCAGAATATCACAATCTATGTCCTTGAATCTCTGATCTCTGTTGACAGTGTTACCCGCTTCCCCCATCCCAACATAGGAGAGAGAGAAAGCCTATAAGGTCTGGAATGGATATAAATCCTCTCTTCTGGCTGGTACATGGCCTTTGAAAAGAAAAGTCCCTGTCCTTTAGAAGGAAGTCTCTATCAGAGAAGAGCCTATTACTGGTTTATTTGACAGCACTTAATCTTACATCCATCTGCCAAGGACACAAAAACCTCTTTCTTTGAAAACCATTAGGATAACATGGTGGGATTTGTTAATATAAATAAAAAATAAATAAATGCCACAAAAATATTGGGCATTCCCCTAAGATATGGCTTCAAAGGGTTTGTCTCACCCAATGGAACACAGTCTGCCTACAGCAATTTGTCAGTTAACATTCAAGAGACCCTACCATTCCTTGGCTCTAGTCACTTCTGATCCAAATAATTAGATCTTATTTTCTATATTTCTTTGTGCTTTTTTTCTCCAGTGTTTGAAGTAGAGTTATACCTTATGGTCTCTGTTCTCTGATCATTCAAATTTAAAAAATGGTTTTCAGATTTCTTTGTGTTAACATAGGAATGATGATTCTCAAACTCTGCACAGAGCTGGAATCACAGGTCTTTATCTGCTTCCTACTGGAGCTCACTTTGCATTCTTTTACCAATATTTCCTGAGATTCCAAATAAACCACTTAAACTCACATGGTTAAAATAAACACTTAAGCTCATTATCTCAGTCTCTATTTTTGAAAGAAGTTAATCTAGTATCAACATGAGACAGTTTACTCAGAGAAACAACTCTATCTTACCCTAGACCACTGCTGCAGCTAAGAAAGCAACAGATACACATTACATCCTTACATGCCTATCATCTACCTTTCAGAGAAAATGGATGCTGCCTAGAAATTAAGAGGTTTTGTTTTGTTTTTCCAATACTAAGGTTTGAAACAAGGGCTCTTACTCAGAAAGAGCTCTACCACTGAGCTACATCCTCAGAGTTTTTTAAAATTTATTTGAGACAGGGGCTGCCTAAGTTGCCCAGGCTGACCTTGAAAGTGTTTTCAGGATTCCTAACTTTCAAAGAGGTAAGATTAGAGGTGTGTGTGACCACACCAGATGTCATTTAAGAGACTCCTATAGTGAAACAAGTACCCTTGATAACTATCACTCATATTTCATAGTGTGACTCTACAAGGTCTGTTTCTATGCAATTCTAATTTGGGGAATGTTATTTATGGTATTTTATATGTGTGAACTAGAACTCTAAGACACATCAGCTGGCATTCAGATTTGAAAATCTAATATGATTTTTCTTATTTTCCTTGAAAGATGAGACCCCTTTTCAACCTTGATACTGCAGGACAGTTTCAAATTTGAGCCTCTTCTTAAAATAATTTGTCTAAACATGAGAGTAAAAGTCTAATTCAAATAAATATGACATAATTTTCCTATGTACATATATGAAAACATCACAGTGAATCCCACCCTCATGTACATCTACAAGAATAGGGTCTTAACTAGAATAAGATATATTGCCTTCTTGTATAATTATATCAAAATAAATTCTACTATTATGTATAACTAAAAGAACCAATAAAAAGTCTAATTTGTTTTTCCCATCATTTCTTGAGCTGCAGTAATTACTGGTTTAAATTGATCAGAGAGTTCAACAAGTACTGGTCACAGGTTAGGACTCAAGTGATCAAAGGAAAAAAAAATTAAACAGATGCCTCCAAAGAGGCTGGGAGGGGGGACTTCTTGCTCCATTTCTCAGAAATGTGAACACTGAGGTATACTTCTTGCTTGATGTTGGGGTGTACTTAATTGAGCTTATCAGAGTTGTCCATAGGCATATTATACTCAATGTACAGCCCTTCCAGAATTCCGTCTCTGCTTTCACTTTGATCATGATCAGAGGAGTTTGCCTTTATGTGGAATCTTTAAAAAAAAAAAAGTTTAAAATTTAAATGGAACCACTATTTGACCTAGCTATCTCACTCCTTAGTTTACACCCAAAGGAGTTAAAATCAGTATATTCCAGTGACGCAGCCACATCAAGGTTTATAGCAGCTCAGCTCACAAGAGCAAAAACTATAGAACCAACCTAGGTGCCCTCCAACAGATGAATGGAAGAAGAAAATGATACACACACACACACACACACACACACACACACACACACACACACACACCACACATATTACTCAGCTTTAAAGAACAATGAAATTATGGCATTAAATGGTAAATGGATGGAGCTGGAGAATATCATGCTAAGCGAAATAAGCCAATCTCAAGAAACGAAAAGCTAAATGTTCTCTCTGATATGTGAATGCCAATTCACAATAAAGAGGGAGGCTAGGCAAGAATAGACTTACTTTAGATTAGGTAGAGAGGAGTGAAGGGGGGAGAGGAGTGTAGGAAGAATAGTAGAATGAAACAAACACTACCTTATGTACATATATGACTACATGAATGATGTGATTCTACAAAATGTACAACCAGAAAAATGAGAAATTATACTCCATGTGTAAAGAAATCAAAAGGAGACAGAGGCAAGGTGCAGAGGAAAAATGGTTAAATGGCAAAATGGCTTCTCATCTGAGCTGCTGGCTTTATTTATATCAATAGGTTTCATTAGGTCACAATGTAAGATGTTTTGCTTATGATTAGATATGTGATCCAGCTAAACATACATTGGTTATTATAAGAGTTCCCGGGAAAAACTGCAGAGTGTTCCAGCAATGGGAAGCAGGGTGTCTGTTTTTCTACAGGAGTCTGCTCACCAGAGAAACACTGTTCTGAATATTCCCATAGTCAGAACCCTTATATCCATTTATGTATGATATATCAAAGTGCATTAATGTTTTCTACTGCCATGTATAACTCATTAGAATAAATTTAAAAAAGGACAAAAAAATTTTATAAGCACATTTTCTGGGCTAATCCTTTCAATGAATCTGTGATTTTTAATAAAATTGTGATTTTCTGCCTCAAGCCTTAGATTTCCCTCCTGAACTCCCCCAAAGTGTTTTGTGATTCATTACATAGTCTTTGTGGCAACAGAACCTGGCATTTCAAAGCAAAATGACATGTATATTGAGATAATAATTAGGCTTTTAGTACCCAAAAATGGTTACTTTCTGCCAAATAGGGCAAGGATTTAAACCAGATAGAGACTAACATCAGTACTAGTAGGATTTATTTCTACTTCCAAAACTTCAGACATCAAATGCAAAGAAATTCTTCCTCACACTAATTAATATAACTCTTTGGGCATCACCTGTGTGTCCTACAGTTCAATTTGGTTCTGATACTAACTGTATCCAAAGTTAGCATCAGACCTTACAGGCTACAGGCTCATTCTGCAAGACTGTCCCCACTTCAGATACTAGTCCAAATCCATGCCACCTGTACAGTTGAAATTCATGGGTTACCTAGACCTTGTCTTCAGGTTTAATAATTTGCTAGGATGGTTCACAGGACTCTGGAAAATGATTGGTTATCATTACCAGTCTATTGTAAGAATATAACTCATGAGCAGCCTGATGTGAGAAATGCATAGAGGAAGTATTGGGTAGGGTTGTGGAGCTTCCATGATTTCTGTGGGTGATGCAGTTCTCTGAGGTGTTTATTAGACCAGATGCTCTCTGATCTCCTTAGAGTTTTTTTATGGAGGTTTCCTTATATAGGCGTGCTTGATCAAGTCATTGGCCATGGGTGATTGATTCAATCTTGAGCCCCCTCACAGTTCCTTAGGGCTTGGGGAGTGGGTTTGAAAGTTTTGACTCTAATCATGTCTTGGTCTTCCCAGAGATCAGCCCCCATCATGAAGCTTTCTAGGGACTCCCAGCCACCACTCCAGTCATATATGTTGCTTACTACGAGACACTCTTATCACTCTGGAGATACCAAGGATTTTAGAAGGTGTGCAAGGAGCTAGGGCCAAAGACTAAATATGTTTCTTATAATACCACAGTACAATAATCACTTTTCCTCATCCCTTCTTTAGTACTGTCTCTTTTATTTTTAATATAGTTTTGAGACTTGAACACTCAAAAGTCTTCTGTCACTGTTTTCTTCCTGAATAAATATTCTCTTCTTTTTTATTGTAAGAAAAGATAAAAGAAAAAGACAAAGAATAAAAAGTATTTCTCTTTTAGAAGAATGACAAGGAAAGTAATCATAGAGCAGATAACATTTTAGCAGATCTGTGCAAGAACCAAATGAGTGTTAAATGCAAACATCTGGAATAAGAACATATTAAGAAAAAATATCAATTCCAGATATGAAAGTGGAAATATGGTTAGGAAACTTTCAGAAATGTTATTTTAAGTGGGTGGCTTAATCTATAAGATGATGATACAAAACAATGACAACTCTGTGTTCAGGAACCAGATTTGTTCCTTTTTTCCTGTCCTCCCATCTTTTTTGATTTAATAATTTTCCATAATAATATTCTTTGATTTCTAATTTATATGCTTTATATTTACTACAAAAGTTTTTCTTTGTGGTGATTTTTGAGGTTTAAAAAATACAGATTACACTAATAATAGGATATCTTTAGATAATGACCACTTAACTTTGGTTCCATAAGAAACCTCTACACTTCCATGCCATCACCTGTGATATTTTTGATGTCATAATTTATATGTATTTTGTATATTTCTTGACCTATTATTATACTTATATTTAATAATTTATACTTATATTTAATAATTATATATTTTATGTACATTATAGTTATTATATTTTACTGTGCCTTTTACCTTCCCACTAAAGTTACAAGTGATTTACGCCCAAACATGATGGTATTAAAGTATTCTGAGTTCGTACTTACTTTTACAGTACTTAATTTTATCAATATTATATATTCACGTTTTTCATTACTAATTAGCATCCCTTTCTTCAGTTTAGAGAACTCTCATTAGCATTCCTATAAGATACTCTCTCAGAGCTTTGTTTTTCTAGAAAAATATGTAGTTCTTCTATTACAAATGACAGCAGTGCTGGGCACAACCTTATTGATTTCTTGTTATTGTTTGTTTGTTTGTTTGTTTTCTTCAACATCCTAAGAAATTCACTCCACTCTCTATGCCCGAAAGAAATTCATTGCTTACCTTATTCAAACTATCTTATGTAGTTTTCACTTCTTTTTCCTCTGTTGTTAGGATCCTTTTTCAGTCTTATTCTGACAGATTATAATTCATGTGGCTATAGTTTGTTGAGAGTGAATCTGATTGGAGACTCTTGACCTTCCTTTACCTGAATATTTATATCTTTCTTCAGATTTGGAATATTTTTGTTATTATTTATTTAAAAATATTTCCTACTGCTCTTTTTCCAGTACTTCACAAAATTCTTTGGCTAATATTCCCTCTTTGATGCCAATCTCTAAATCCCAACAGCATTCTTCATTCTTTTCCATTGTTTTCAATGTTTTTTTTTCTAACTATAATATTTTCAAATGCCCAGTCTTTTGAGTTCACACATTTCCTCTAATTGCTCAATTCTGCTACTGATGGTGTATAATATATTTTTACTTTCATTCTGTGTATTTTAAACTGAGGATTTTTCTCTATATATATTTATAAACATGAATACATGTATTTATACAAAATTTTTGTGGTTTTATATGTACATTTAATTTTCTGTTTATATATGTTAGTCTGGTACTGGGGTCTATTGTGGGTCTGGTCTTACTTGGGTTTGCTGGAGCAGGTCTGGTCTCCTAGTTGTTCAGGGTCTGAGGCTATGGAGACCAGTATATAGCCTGTTCCACTGATGCTGGTTTGTAGGATGAGTGCATGGGTGCTGGTTTAGAGGATAAAGCCCCATGGACTGGCATGGGTCCTGAGGCCTCAGAGAACACCACATGACCAGGGTATGTGGCAAGGTTCTGAAGCCTAGGTTCCTGAGAGCCCTCCGGAAATAAAATTTACTGGGACAGATCTAGATCTGGAGAATCCAGCTTCTGAGGCTGGCCTGAAAGTTTATAAGGTTCAGTTTTGTAGTGTGTAAGCCTGTGATTCCCAAGTGCCTATTTGGTGTTTTAAGAAAGGAAAACCAAGCTGGTGATAGGGAGACCTAAGACTATTTCCCCATGGGCCTGTGTAGATCTAATTCCTGTATCTCAAAGGGCAGACCTAGAGGTTGAATCTGCAGGGACTAGTCTGATAACTAGGACTATGCATGTCCTGAAGTATGATTGTATAGGAATTGGGTTGGTGCTGAGTTGAGCCAAAAGTGTGGAGCTGCTGGGTACTGTCCAGTGCTGGGTATGGTCTGGAGCCTGGGACATCCATATTTGGCTCAGCATCGGGTAGCTTTGAAGATACAGTTCATCAGAGAGTCCGTAGCCTAAGGTTTTGAGACCCAGCCTTGCACCAGGTTGAGCCTGGAAACTCAGTCTGTAAGTACTGACCTGGAGTTTAGGGTAATGGGGGTCTTCCCTGTACTAGATTTTACTTGGACAAGATGAAGCTGGTGATGATATCTGAGGCAAAGTTTGATGTTCACACTCCCTCTCCACTTCTAAGAATATTTCTCTCCATACTTTGTGCTTGGAACTGGTGGAAAAGTGACATGAGTAATGTAAAACTGTCTTTTCTACATTTTTAAAGCAGCACTTTCTATTTCTGTTCTATATCCATATTCTGAAATCTTTTGCCTCATTTATTTAGAACTTGTGAAGGTATTTTTAATGGTAGCTATTTGTTTAAATTAATGTTTCTCTGGAGGATGAACACTGAAGTGTCCTATTCCACCATCTTTCTGAAATCATCCTTCTTTCATTACAGTGGAATGGTTTTGTCAAATTGTGGAATGGTTGTGTTAATAAGTTAATGTATTTATAGTCTCATTCAATGGCTGTTTCAATATTCATAATAAAGAAGGAAAGTGGCTATTGGGTATCTCAGCCCAGCTAGGACTGGTTTTATCCATACAAATGGACCACTAATTGTCATACACATGACTCCTTTCCCTCATGGTACACATACAATAACAAAGTCACTGTACATGTTCTTCAATATGAATTATACTGAGGAATCAGAATTTCATTTGAAAGAACATTTTCTATTCCATTACTAATATTTTTGAAGAATGCAATTTACTTAAGAATGAGGTTTTAAAAAAAAATTTATTCTTAAATTTTAGGTGGACACAATATCTTTATTTTACATTTATGTGGTGCTGAGGATCAAACCCAGTGTCTCGTGCATGCTAGGCGAGTGCTCTACCACTGAGCCACAACCCCAGACCCCGCCTTTTTTAGTTTTTTATTATTATTATTTTTTAGTTGTAGTTGGACAGAATACCTTTATATTATTTATTTTTGTGTGGTGTTGAGGATTGAACCCAGGACCTTGCCCATGCTAGGAGAGTGCTCTACCACTGAGCTACAACGCCAGCCCTGAATCAGTTTCTTTTCCACTTAAATTTTTCTTACTTTTCTAGGTAGAATAATTAAGAAACAATTACTACTTCTTTGAAGGACTGCCAATATTACAAAGAAAAGAAAAGCCCTTATGCCATAAGAAGTAATCAAATATTTAGTCAGAGGAAGTAAGCTTTAATGACTTTACAGAAATTATAATTAATGAGGAGGGTCAACTAGTTTATCAAGAAATTTCTGTTCTTTCAAAATCATTCTGAGCCCTAATTCAGCTTTGAACTGAATTTTTTGTCATTCTAGCATAATTCCAATACTGGTTGGAATGCTATCTCTGTTTCACACACTTCAGCCATGAAATTGTATTGCTTAATTTTTGTTTCATTCTGATTGACTCTTCCACAAAGTGTTATTTTGAAAATTGAATGAAAACTCAGTAAGCAGTTTAGATCTACAGGACTCATTTTCATCATTTAAACTATTTTCGAAGTAATGAAATTGAATAATTAATAATAGTTTAAAAATTTGCTGAGAAATGGTAAATTAATTTTTGAAATCGATGGGATCAGACATAAATAATTTACATTTATCATCTCTTTCTCATAAAACTTAACAATGGGAAACTGTCTTAAATGAGAAATAGGCTAGATATTTATAGCTTATGAAAAATGGTTGATTACTCTAAAGCATGCACCCTAAATTGTGGTAAATTTATTATTATATGTGTTGTCTGCACAAATATATATTATAACACAATATGAAAATATCAGTCATTCATCAAATTACTAGCAAACCACTTTCAGACTTTATGGAAACATGTAAGTTAAACATTCAAACTATGAGTCCCTTCCAGCCTGTATATTAGAGAAGACAGTTATCATTGCCACAATCAGAATAACATCATTTCATATCCAAGTCCCAGTGCCTAAAAGTGTCTTGTGGAAGCATATGAGGACTGAATATGTAGTTATTTTGAATTTTAAAGGAGGTGTATATAAGAGAATTTACAAGTGAGAAACATAATATATTCCTGTGGTGCAGACTGCAGTTTACATCTTCCTCACATCAGCAATTTAGTGAAAAAAATCAGCCAGTGTTTCAACATGTAAAATTTATTTGTGCCTGGCAACATTAACAGTTAAGCAGGCATGAAATAGCACGTAAATTTGAATTTAGGAAAATCTGAAAGCCACATACACTTTGCTATTTTCTGGTTCTTATACAAAAGCTAATGATGACTGATCATATTTTTCCTCTTTTCAGGGGTATGGTTGTATAGTTGTCTTTATTTACTATAACCATAATGAATGCATGTGCTATACAGGTTATTTCTATTTAGTTTAGGTAAATAACTTACATGACTTGCAGAAAAGTGCTTTTTTCCACAAAGACTAGAAGACATTTTAAATTTCAATCAAAATTTTTATGGGCAAAGATGAAAATGTTAGTCAAGTGAAATCTAGTTTAGATGAATAAGTTATTATATAGATATTAAAGGAAACATTCTAAAATTAAATATATACACACCAGTATACACTACTTTGAAAAGTATACATTTTAGATGTTCAGCATAGGAAAGTTTTATATTAACTAAGCTGTTGCCAGAAATCTACACTTAAATCAAAACAGCTGTATGAGTTTCATTTTTTATCCTAACATTGAATACAAACTTTCAAATCAACAGTTTCTATTTCTTCCTAAGATTTTCTTTTATTGTCCATGTTTCTGCTAGTTTTTTACAATAAATATTTTATCTTTGTCTTTTAATATGCAAGTTTTAAGCTCATAATTTCTTTTAATTTCAATTGCTTTATTTTTCTCATTGTTATATTCTGTTTCTATTTCTCATGAGTATACTGAAGTTGACAACTGTCAAAATACAGTAAACTTCAGGGGAGAGAGTTAACTTCCCTGAAATTTTATTTTTTAGGACTATGCTGAGAAGGAGAATACCATAGCAAAAGCTCTGGAAGATCTGAAGGCTAATTTTTACTGTGAACTCTGTGATAAGCAGTACTATAAGCATCAGGAATTTGACAACCACATTAATTCATATGACCATGCTCACAAACAGGTAAGAAATTTTTTTTTCATAAAAAGCTGACATTTCTGAACTTGAATAGTAGACTGTAAAATATGAATATATATTTTATAATTTTTCTCTGATCTCCAGTTTTTAAAGATGTTATTCTGGTATGAGGTTTTGATGATATTTAGCAAAATATATATTTTTAAAAAGCATCATAAACAAAGTTTGAAACCAATGACTGATGTAAAAAAATTTCATTTAATTGCCTTTTCATGAGTGTTGGTGTCTTGAAAACAGTATTATACAAGTGATGATCTTCTAAATGTCTTCAAATGTATTAAGTATTAAACATTTAAATCAATGTTATATTCATCAAATGTAAATACATTTTTATACATACATGAGTGCATTGCTTAGTGATGAGGGACACTTTCTGAAAAATGAGTCCTTCCGCAATTTCATCATCAGACAAACAGCCTCATGTACTTACACAGGCAAAGACATCTACAAAGTCACTGGGCAATATAATCTTTTGGGACAGCCATCATTTCACATGCCATTCATCACTGACGAATTTGTACAGCTCCTGATTGTAGCTCATTATAGAAAGCAGTTTAGATTTCAACTACCATGGAAACATAAAGAAATAGAAATCTGTGTGCTACAAATGGTCCAGGGTTATGGATTAAATAAGTATATAATGTGTATAATGTAGTTTGTTTTAATGTTCTTGCATTTTACTGTCAATTGTAAATCTAAGATTGATTTTGTAACACTGTATAAAGATGCATTTAAAATAGTGATTATGTTAGACATGAAGTTAATATAGATTTCATTTTTCTAATGTGCTTTATGTTTATCATTCAACTTTGATTTTTTTTGTTGTTTTTTTGTTTTTTGCTAGTGATATGATAGCCTTTTTTGCTTTACTTTAAAGCATTTTCTAATTTAAGCATCACCTACAAAGACTGACTGAAGAACTCATTTGGATATAAATGAAAGGCACAGGTTTGACCATCCCATAAAATCAGATTTATTTAACATAAGAAAAAGTAGCGGGAAATGATCACATTTTTCAATCCTTATAAATGAATTGTGGGTATTTTATTTTGCTATCAATTTTTCATACTAACTAAACTGTGCTTTGGGGAGGCTGTTGAAGGGAGAAACTAGCCTTTAATTATGTAGTGATAAATTAATGAACATTTAGCTTAATGATCAGCCCTTGGCTTTTTCTCCTTGTATGTAGTAGATCCACTAGCACTCTGGTAATGTCTAAATAAATAGAAATATAAAAAAATTCCTTTCTTACTAAAAAGGCACACATATAAATTTACCATTGCTTGATTTGAACATTAACATCCATCAGGAAGTAATATTGATTTTTTTCTAAATTTGTTGACATTAATTTTATAAACACACAAATTAATTCTGCAGTGTGTTGCTAGGGTGGCAAATCTGAGAAAGTAGTTCTCTTGTTTTTTTCCTAGGAATCTGAGAGCACAAGATATGTTGTTACACATATGTTTCATTACGTAAAGTAAGTATTTAGAAATGTATATGTTTGTTTAAGAGTGTTTTAATAGCGATTAATATGGTTTTCAATAGATTATAACATTTTAGTTATAAGGTTTCATAAAGGTCAAACTCACTTAGATTATCCTGAGGATCTTTGTATTTCCTTATTCTTTTAAACTTGGCCTACTATATATTCTATACAAATAAGCTAAGGGAATTTAGGGGGATCCATCTTGTTATTTTGAAGGGCCAGAGGTTCACATTTGAAAATACTCTGGGGCATCAGGCCAGATAGAGAGATACACTTTCAAAATGTTCTGGTAGATAGCATTGTGACAATTGATCAATTTGTCATGAGATGATATTATAGTAGCTTAAAATGTGTAAAATCTATATATTCATTATGTCCCTTCTCTTCAGGATAGGGGTACATCTTTGAGGGTGTTTGGCTAGGGAATTCTCTCCCTTTAAGGAAAAAATGTGTCACCGAATGACAGCTATCCATATTTTTAACACCTGATTCCGAACTCCTTGGATACTTTAAATGAAGAAGAAGCAGAAACTGGCTGGGGGTGGACAATTTAGAGTATTATTTATTGAAAACCTAAGGTTGGGATACTTTAAAAACAAATAAACATAGAAAAGTTTACCTACTGTCTGATAATGGCTTGAAATAACTCTTGAAAATTAGGTTTTATTTAGGATTAAGTTCACTAAACAACCTGTCTGCATATGGAACAGCAACAACAACAATAAAAGAAATGCACAAGAGAAATAAATGTAAAGTCACTCTGTGAAAGTTGATGGAGAGAGTATAGAAATAGCAATTTTGATTTCTATATATGTTTATTTGTCTCTTTTTCTAGCTTTGGGAAAGTTTCTGTAATGATTCCTTTGAATAAGCTTTCTATCCCTTTGACATTCTCAATTCCTTCTTAAATCCCTATAATGCAAAGTTCTTTTAAGCTTTCTTCAATCCTATATATTACATTTTTTTCTCCTTCAAGGCTGCATTCACAAACAGCTGGTCTTTGAGCTCACTAATTCTTTCTTCTATGCAATCTATTGCATTTTTAAATTTTGCTTAGCCTATTTTTCATCTCAAGGATTTCTGTTTTTAAATTGCTTCCATCTATTTTTTAAAGTTTCTTTTTTTGGAATGTGAACTATTTCTCTGTGTTTTCTTCAGGCTCATTGTATTCCCTTAAAACAGCTGACTTAAATTCTCTGAGTTTCAGCGTACTGTTTAATATCTGATCTCTTTCTGATCCTTTATTTTGAACTTTGGCTGAGGTCATGATTTCCTCAAATCTCTTGATATGTCTTGGTGTGTGTGAAGTCAACTGGGCATTAAATGATTAAATTTTTATTCCAGTCATCATAATCTGGCTTTGTTTGATCCTGCCTTTCAAAAATTCTAATCAGGCTGCTCTGCTTCTTTTCTTTGAGCCTGTATTCACTTCAGCATGGGATGATGACTTATATACAGGTTTTTTGGGAGTTCACCATGGATGAGTGTTCACTGTCTCAGCACTAGACAAAACTCCAAGATCAATTTGTCCCAAATCCACCATAAGTGTCTTGTTTACCATGAACTTGGGAATTACCTAAAAAGAGCAATCTATTTCTATAAGCCTCTTAAGGTAATTAATGGCCTATGGTTAAGCAGTACAGGATTTGTTTTCTGCCAGCATTTGGCAGACTCAATATGGAGGGATGTACTCCATGCCCCTGTGCCATGTCTGTGGCCACTGATTACACAATGCTGTATTTTGCACTGAGCCTACTATAGTCTACTAAGTCCAGTGCAATATCAGCTGGAACAACACACAATCTATGGGATTGCCTACAGTTAAAATGGACTCAAGACCCAGGAACACTGCCATCAGTTAGGGGAACCTGGCACCACACCTGTTCCAAAGACTTCGTCCACAGACACTGATCTGAGGATAGGAGCCATTAAAAGCTGATCAGTGTTAGATTTCGCCAGCTAAGCACTGAAATCCAAAGCAAATCCTAGGCTTACTATAATGTCCTACTCCTAGAAAATCGAGTCTTGCTCTACAGTATGGTGTCTGAGATTGGTAAAGACCACCAAAGATCATGCTAAGCTGGATTACACCTGGATCTCAGTCTCAAGGATGTGCATAGTCTTAGGAATACATCTTTGTCCATGCTATAGATATTGGTGATGCAGGCTAAACCCCAAGTACATCCTATTATGGTGAAGAAGTCTGCCTGGTTCCAGAGCAGGTCTAAAGGCTTTGTCAATATAAGTATTGGCTTGGGATAGTTGTGCTGTCTAAGGTTTTTAGATGATACTTCATGACAGTCCTTTGGCTACCATGGCTGACACTATGCTGGGTGATTCTTAAGTCTCACAGTCACAAGGATGTGCACAGTCTCTGAGATTTGAGGGCTCCCATGACCACTCAGGGCTGGCAATGATGCAGGTCAAAACCTGAGTCTGTCTTGACATCATGCAAGGCCCTTTGATTTCTTTTTATTTCAAGGTCTTACTGTGCTAGGACCAAGCACTGAATTGCAAGGCAAATTTCTGTGCTATCTTTCATGTCCTTCTCCTCCATAGGTGGAGTCTTATTCTACTCTCTGCTACCTGCTGCTGTGGGAGGAGTGGTGAGGTTTACTTTGCTGTTTTGCTAACAGTTCCAACAGCTCAGGCCACAGGCATTTGCACAGAAAAGCAAATAATATTATTAACACATGTAAAATTCAATACTCTGCAAAAAAATGACAGTTTAAATGCAATCATTATTTTCTCTATGTACACAAAATAGTTGATTTATTATTTTAAAACATAGGAAATAGTTTTACATAATAATAAACTCAGTATTTTAACGTAACCATATTTCCCCTTACCTAGAACAGTATCACTTTATACCCACTGACCTGGTTTAATTTTTATGTGTCCTCCCTTTGGGTAACTAATAAGATGGTTAGAATACTTTTCAATGTTTATTGAAAAGTAACAATATTTTTGGACATTTAATGAATGTGGAAGTTTAAAGGCAATGGTCTAGCAAGCCTCATTTTTCTTGCTAGTTATATATTTATCCAATCTCTGGAATGTTAAAGGAAATGTTATTTTAAATCTAAAAGAACATATTGTTACTATATTTATATGTATCCATGAGGAAATCACATAAACATATATTTGCATGTGGAACAAATTCATCTGAAGAGTCCAGACATCTATGTAGCTCACAGTAGCTCTATCAGTAACTGCTTTATGGACAGAGCTTTTTATTTAAGTTCTTCAGAGTTCTATTTTTGTGTCTATACACAGAGGATTTTGTTGAGGTGGTTTTCTTTGGCCTGTCTGGATCACAATTTCTAGAATTCAAAATTGTCAAGTGTGATAATAAGTCCTATGCATCATTGTAAATTATCCATATATACTCAATTGCACACCTTACAATTGATTCTCTCGTGTGAAAAGATGAATAAAATAGTTTCTAGTAAAGTTATATCATTCTGAATTCTAGTCACTGAGATTAAAAAAAGAAGATCAGAGAATCAGCATCAGGTAAAAGAAACGATTTTCCTCTAAACCATTTCACCTGTTCATCTGCCCTTAAAGTAAAGCCACACAGTGTCTGTCCTCTCACCTGGCAGCCTGTGGGCAATTCAGAGCTATTTTCGCTGTAAGAGATTTGTCATACTGATGCTATGAAGGGATAGAAAAGGGAATGATTGCCTTATTGCTACTGTCCCTCAAACATCTTGATTTTTGCTTTAGTGGCTGCAATGTGGCTGAAATACTTCCCCAAAGGCACTGAAGTGCCCTCCACCTCCGCAAGTCAGGATTCAGTACCTTGCTGCTTGCTGTTTTGTTCTGCCCCAGAGGAAGTCAAGGTCAGGCTGGGTTGTTGGAATGTGTTATTCCTGCAGGGACTTCTACTGCTATAGAAATGGAATAACTTTATTCCTCAATTTGAACATTTCCTAATAATTTAAACTGCTGTTCAGCAATATGACACTGGAGAAATGAATTACTTTTTGATATTTTTGTGTAAATATTCACCTGTGGAATAAAAGCACATATCAATTAATGGTTAATTTAAAATGAATACACCACACACACACACACACACACACACACACCCCGTAAAGTCACTTCAGATATCTTCTATGAGATATTCATTATTTGTGCTTGTGTGCTGTGTAGTTCAGTTTAATTGTGCTTTTTTTCTTGCTGTTTTAAAAAATTACTCTGAAATTTTTTTCTTAGTCTAAAGGAAGAACATATCATTCGCTCCTCTACAACCTCCAAAACCTCAAATGATTGTCCCAAGTACGCATATATCTATCTATACAAACATATATCATAAAACATAAATCATCATTCTACTGTTCTCTTTTGACATTTCTTATTTAAAGTCACTCATGATTCATACAGCACTAAACTGCGGGTTTTGTCTTAAGTTTTCACCAAACTTTGGATAAAAATAATAATTTCTACTATCTGAATGGTTGTCAGTTTTATAAATTTTCTCCCAATCAATTTCAAGTCTTCTTGCTTCCTTTCTAATGTCCATCATTTATCGGGCTAAGATGATGGAAGATGAACTCAGTCAATCAGTGTTGAGTGCAGGAAAAAAAGAAAATAAAACAAACTGAAAGCAAATGTTTCTGGTCTATATTACCTAAATGTAACTGTGCATTAGAAAAACACTTGAAAAACAATCATAAGAGAAAAATAAGAGAAAAATACAGCTAATTATAGGGATTTCATTTTATGAATGTCAATTAGCCATTATAATTCATTAAAAACATTCAACTTTTTGGTGACAATTTCTCTCTCTCTCTCTCTCTCTCTCTCTCTCTCTCTCTCTCTCTCTCTCTCTCTCTCTCTCTTCTATATATATATTTTGGAACCCAAGATTTAACTCAGGGTAACTTGACCACTGAGTCACATCACCAGCCCTATTTTGTATTTAGAGACATGTTCTCATGGAACTGCTTAGTGCCTTTCTTTTGCTAAGGCTGACTTTGAACTAGAGATCCTCAAGCCTCAGCCTCCTCAGCTGCTGGGATTACATGCATGTGCCACCATATATGGCAAATTTATTCTTCTTATTGTTTGTTTGACAACTTGGTTGGTGTTATCAATGAGATTGCATGTTTTAATTTTTATCATACTATTTTATAGTACTTTGTTAATAAATATATTTTGTGTGATTACATCTATTTTGAGAAATAATTTACAAATTTATTATATATTTTTTACTGTGTGCAAAGATTTATCTTTCTTTATTATTATTATTTTTAAGAAATTGAGAAACTTTCTGGGTGTTTGTTTCTTTGTGTTTTTGTTTTTGTACTGGGAATTGAGCCCAGATCCTGTGCATGCTGAGTAAGTGCTCTACTACTGAGTTATATTCCCAGTCCAGGAATTATTTTTAATACAATTAGATTTCTTAGAAAAAAATTCATCTGGTAAAAAAAAAAAGAAATATATAAATATAAGATTAACAAAATGTGAGGATTCCAGAGCAGCACCTCTCGAATATAAATTTTTTCTCTCTAAAATTTTCATCTGCTAATCCTATCAAGAGTCAAACTTTACATGATCTGCTGAAAGGATTATCTCAAAATATATTTCAAGATCCTCCCTGCATTTTTAGCAACTAAGACTTCAGTATTTCTGCTTCTGTGGTAGGAGGCAGTCATGGTATAGAACAACAACAAAAAATCTTTAATTCTAGTTGAATGTTAAAATCACCAGAGTTTTAAAAATAGAATTCCAGAGTCTGGTATAGATCCATGGCTCATGCTCATGTTGGAAGATTTCCAGATAATTATAATATGAGGCTACTGTTGAGAAATGGAATGGGGATAGCCAGGGTAGTAAAGTTAATATTATATGGAAATCTGATAACATGTTTGTGTCCTTCTGTGGTCTAGAGGATATAGAATCGCTAAATTGCAATCCTTTTGGTTACAAAACAATTATTGAAAACAATGTAAAGAAGATGGAGTGAGAAACAAAGAGGGTGAAGACAGGCAGTTAAACAACTAGATTAAGATTTTTCCTCTTAAACAATGAGCTATAGAGGAATAAATGTACTACAAAGAAATAGAGAAAGAAGAAACCCTGGAAAGAGAATGCCTTTGGGGCTACTTGATCCACATCTATTTGAAACTCAGCCAATATCAAATACATTTTAGCAGCAGAATGAATTTAAGAAACAAATTGTTTGGTTGAGCTTTTTAGGATATTACTTTAAACATGAGATAAAGTCATCTCAAATTTTCCTGCCGCCCTCTTGAAGGTTTCCGAAGGAAACTATTTGGAAACTGGTGATCCTGCCACAGATGGGGGTGAGATGCAGGTAGATTCCTTTGTCAATGAGCAGGACAGAAAGCATGGCTAACTGAAAGATGTCTGACTTGCTAAAGGAAACTAATACGGAACAGCATTTGAATCATCAGAAGAAGACTGATGAGTCTTCAAATAGAGGTATAAAAAACATACAGTGGGACACTCTAGGCGTTGTCTTTAGAAATGGAGGCACTAGTATTCTCTATGATTAGAGAAAACAGATAATCTCTAAGCAGAATGTGTGAATTTCAGCTGTCTAAACAATATGTAAGACGACTCCACCTGTCACCCAACACGCACATATATACCCAGTAACTAAGAATATCTGGATTGGAGTAAGGAAAAAAATAGGAAGCAACTATACTATAAAAATGTCATTAACAATCTATTTCTATATAGGTTGAAATACTATTCATTTTCTACTACACATTTGGGATAGCTCAGGTAGATGGGAATGTAATTTGTTTAGAAAATAAGAAAGCAAAAATGTCTTTTTCACACCTAAGATACAACACATAGTAATATTTCACTCTCTTACATATTTTACCAATCAGCATTTCACTATTAACAATATAAACAATAATTTTATTTTGCTTTTTAAGTTATGACAATACCCAAATTTCTAGAATGTACTAAAATATATCATACTTGATCATGAATATATAAAAAATAAACAGGCTATGAATAGTTAAAAATGCTTAGTAATTAACATTATGCTTGCTTATTTTAGAATTGCCTATGTTTAGCATTAGATGAATTATTACCTTTTGAGATCACCAGCTATTATTTCTAAAAGAAAAACATTACTCATGGAGGACTAGAAACAGAATAAGAAGATAAATGTATAAATATGTATTCATATTACATTTATAATCACTTATGTATGTAGTACATATATATGTATATATTTTGAGTATAAACATATATGCAATTAGTTTACATTCTTCCTTAACCCAGGAATAAAAATATTTGCAGTCTTAGTAATTTGGTATTGGAAGTGTTATAAATACATATTATCTTTGCAAGCAGTGATGACAAAGGAAAATTCTGGAAATATTTAACATACAAAATTACATGAAATTGGCTACATGATAATTATCATAACTTCTGGCAAAAGAACACAGTGAAGTTTGAAATCCCATTTGTAATAACCATTTTCTTTCTTGAAATAAATGACTTTTGTTTTTACTGAACATTTGGTTCATCAGTGCTTTCAGAGGCAGCCATAGATATAAACCTTTTTAAAATTTAATCTGGACTTCAGAGAAGTTATGAAATTAGCAAACACAAGCTATTGTGTTGACATGCTGTCATCAATTCTTTATGTGCTGAAATTTTATTTTATCGCAGTAATCATTATTCTGTGAACAGACAAATTTGAGATGCCATATGTCTTAATTCTTTTTATGTTAAAACAACAGAATACCTAAATCTGGTGATTAATAAGGAACAGAAATTTTTTGGCTAAAAGTGGAGAAATCCAGGAAACAAAAGGCCAGTATCTGTTGAGAATATCCTTGCTGCTCTTCTGGTGATGGAAGGCAGTAAAGCAAGAAGGAGCAAGAGGGGACTAGACTCTTCCTCTAGCACAGAGTCAATCCCACTCAGCCCAATCGCCTTTTAAATAGACCAACTCATCATACTGTTACAATAGCAATTAAAATTCACCTTGAGTTTTGGAGGAGACAAACACTCAAACCAAGAACAGTGTGCAATTAATATAATACTGTTACATAGACCTCAAGGTGATTCTGTTAGAATTTTTTTCTAAAATGTAAGAAATAAGCTTAATACTATGAATTATTCATAGCTGCAAAACATAATCTCAACAATTCTCAAATGACCATCCCTAAAAATAGTAGTAACTCCCTTTTTACTCCCTAAGCTAAGGTTCTAGTTTTTGCTTACTATGTTATTCTAACCCTTTGATGTCATATCTACCTCATGATGATCTTTAATGAGTGTTCATTGAAGAGAAATGTTAATGAGTAAATGAAGGGATTCTGGTTTCTTTGTAAAATGAAAGTTAGATGATGGAAAAAGAAGAGGAATAGATCTTCAATGATGCCTCAGATCATTATGGTAACAATAGAGAGAGATATAGGTGAATATCAAGCAGAAATATTCTATATGTAGAAGCAACATGACTACAAATGAATTGAGCATTAAAGACAGAAAGAAGAAAGTACAATCTAGTGCCTAGATTGCTGGCATGAATTGCCACAGTCTGGATGCAGCAAAATAACTGGGGGGTGATGAACAACTTGTGTAGATTGATACAGCAGGAGTGGAAGCCATTTATTGTAGGACAGGAATGGTATTTATACAATCCACACAGCTTATCTAATTAACATAAACTAGATACAGCAGTCAACCAATAAGGAATCTCCACACTTAATGGCTCGGTGGAGTTACTTCACAAACCACTCCCCCTGGCATTTTGCCAGGAGCCATCCAGACTTGTTTACAGACTCTAACAATGAATATCTGGGAAGATAAATTTTTTGCATAGGTCCCATCCTGGACAGGAAGGAATCAGAGTTAATTGGGTAGATAGAGTTCTGTTTCTCTTGGTTCCCTCCAAGTGGTTTTCAGAATAGTGTGACTTCATGCTCCACATTTGAAATTCTTAGATCCTTAGAAGATATATATCAGATTTTAGTGTATCTTTTAAATAAATTGTTTTACTGAATTATTTTATTTTATCTGAATCTGTAATATATACATTCTCTATATGTTTTTAGAAATATGATAAAGAAAACATGTCAAATCTTTCTTTTGTTATTGCTTGGTCATTGAAACACCTATTCTCAAGCTGTACTCCAAAAATCAGGGGTGCTTGTAATATGTGTGAACTTGTCAGAAAGTTATATTTTTTTCAGGCCATCTGTAAACCTTTTGAGTCTAAGAGAACCAATATTTTTTCTGTTTAAAAATTACTTTACATATAATGTACCTAGGTTATATTCAAATTGTCATTACTTAGTATTAAATTATGATAATTAGCACATAAAAGTAATGATAAAGTTTATCCTTAGAATTAAAGCAGAATTTCAAATGAAACGGTCCCTGAATTTTCTCTAACCAACATTCTACCTCTCATATTCATCCTTGCCTGGTTGGTGAAAAGTAAATGTGTAGAAACACATGTATGTGCTGACTGAAAAGCGTATGCAGGCCCATTACCAAAACAGATCTCTTGCTTAGCTGATCCTGATTTCTCTGATTTTGATGTGTATTCTCACCATAGGAATCTAATCCCTAGAGGCAATGTGTGAACTTTGAATAATGTAACCCAAATATCTGCCGCACTACTGTAAAAATTAAACATCTCCGTTACAGTCATGCAGTCCAGAATCTCTCCCAGTCCTGCTAGATGCCTACCAAAAGAAAGCAGTGTTTCAGGCACTGAAACATTAAAGGCTTTGTTATTGTTTATTTGATTGCTTTATTGGAGGATTTTGAAATGAAAAAAAAAAGCAGCAGAATATATAGACTGTGAGTAGAAAATACTGTGTAATATAACAAAGTGTCCTACTTAGTGGAAATTGTATGAAGACAATAATCTATATTAAGATATTTATTTTTACAGTTTTTGAATTTAATGTATTTTATATGCATTCTATGGTGCCTATTGGATAAAATATATTTAATTAGGTGTACAAATGCATAAGAAACAACATTAAATTACAGTTTCAATGGTTTTCTCATCAATACAAACACACATCTTAAATATAGTATATATAGTGTATATATATACACATACATATTTAAAAATGTATTCATGCTAACATGCATATATTTAATGCACTATAAATATTATATACAAGTATGAAATCAATTTAAAGTGTTATTTACATTTTAGCAATTAAATTTCACATCAATTTATTCATGTGATTTATGCCATATATAATAATTAAATTACTAATTAAAGTATTCTTCCATCTTTACACTTGCTTAAAATGTTCCTTCAGGTTTTTGTACCAGTTTTGAAAATATTGCCTAAGTATACAGTTCAGGAGTACATGCTGCTTGTATTTTTGCAATAAAGAGAGATTAATGTGAAAAGGTTGATGCCTCTGTAGTGATATTCCTCAGAGCCAAAGGTGAAGTCTAATCATCAGAATGATGTGTTCCAACCAAGAAGGTGTGATTCATTTCACAAAATTCCTAACAAAATTCTCTGCAGAATAGTAACAACTTCTTTTTTTAGCATATTGATAATTTCTTTTAAATTTAAAAATGTCACTGTGCTGTTTCATTTTAACAAAGATGAATGCTAAGTGTTTAACTGAAATATCTCACAAAGAAATGATTTGCTAAATGTTAAATCCAACTTTGTTTCACCACAAATATTGTTTTGGGCTGTAGAAGCTGTTTCACTCTGGAGTCCATAAGAAATTTACCATAAACGTTTTAATCCAAATATAGTTTACACAGGAGAAAAAAATAAGAGAAAAATAAATCATTATTATCAAAAGGCAAAAAAACATAATGCTTCAAAGAAAATATTACACACAGTTTATTTAGTTTATGTTCAGCCACAATATCTTTATGGAAAAATAATAAAAAGGGGAACAAACAATTTTTTTTCTGGAGTACCTCTCAGAAATAAATATATATTCATATTTGTGTATATGTATTGTATATATTACTTTTTCTTCAACATGTGAAATCATGACTCTCATGAAGTATGAAATTATGTCATTTGGAGAAAGATGAATGGAATTTGAGACCATTATGTTAAGTGAAATAAGCCAAACAGAAAAGGCTAAGCGTTTCCATCCTCATATCAAATAAAGTAGACTTCATGCCAAAGTTAATCAAAAGGGATAAAGAAGGACATTTCATACTGCTTAAGGGAACCATACACCAACAACACATAACAATTATAAACATATATGTCCCAAACAATGGAGCAGCTATGTTCATCAAACAAATTCTTCTCAAGTTCAAGAGTCAAATTGACCACAACACTATAATCTTGGGTGACTTTAACTCACCTCTCTCACCACTGGATAGATCTTCCAAACAAAAGTTGAAAAAATAAACTATAGATCTTAATAATGCAATCAATATCTTTGACTTAACTGACATATATACAATATTTCATCCTTTATTAGGAGAATACACTTTCTTCTCAGCAAGACATGGATTATTCTCTAAAATATACCATAAAATATGCCACAAAGCAACTCTTAGCAAATACAAAATAGCAGAGACACTACTCTGCATTTTATCAGATCATAATGGAATAAAATTAGAAATTTTATAAATAAAAATTATTCCAACACCTGAAGACTAAGCAATATGCTTCTGAATGAACAATGGGTTACAAAACACATCAAGAGGAGGTTAAAAAATTCTTAGAGGTAAATGAGAACATGGATACGACATATCAAAATCTCTGGGACACTATGAAAGCAGTACTAAGTACAAGTTCATTGCTTGGAGTTCATTCTTCAAAAGCAGAAAAAGTCAACAAATAAATGACTTAACACTACATCTCAAAGTCCTAGAAAAAAAAAAAGAACAAATCAACACCAAGAGAAATAGAAAGCAAGAAATAATTAAAATTAGAGTTAAAATCAATGAAATCAAAACAAAAGAAATAATTGAAAAAAAAATTGACAAAACACAAAGTTGATTAATTGAAAAAATAAATAAATTTGACAGACTCTTAGCTACATTAACAGAGAAGGAAAGAGAAAGCTCAAATTACTAACATACATGATGAAAAAGTATCACAATAGACACTACAGAAATACAGAGTGGATAATTAGAAATTGTTTTGAAAACTTGTACTCCAATAAAATAGAAGATATTGAAGACATCAACAAATTTCTTAAGTCATATGATTTGTCCAATTAATCAGGATGATATAAACAATTTAAACAGACCAATATTAAGAGATAAAATAGAAGATGCCATCAGAAGCCTACCAACCAAGAAAAGCCCAGGACTGGGTGGATATGCAGATGAGTTCTACAAGAACTTTAAGAAAAACTAACACCAATATTCTTCAATTTATTTCAGAAAATAGAAACAGAAGGAGCATTTCCAAACTCATTCTATGAGGCCAATATAACTCTGATTCCCAAACAAGGCAAATACATATCAAAGAAAGAAAACTTCAGACCAATATGTCTAATGAACGTAGATGCAAAAATTCTCAATAAAATTCTGGCAAATCAAAAACAAAAACATATCAAAAAGACATTGCACCATGATCAAGTGGGATTCATCCCAGATATGCAAGGTTGGCTCAACATATGGAAAACAAGAAATGTAATTCATCACATCAATAGACTTAAAGATAAGAATCATATTATCATCTGAATAAATGCAGAAAAAGCATTTGACAAAATACAGCACCCCTTCATGTTCAAAACACTAGAAAAATTAGGGACAACAGGAACATATCTCAACATCATAAAGGCTATCTATGCTAAGCCTAAGACCAACATCATTCTAAATGGAGAAAAATTGAAGGCATTCCCTCTAAAAACTGGCACAAGACTGGGACACCCTCTTTCACCACGTCTATTTAACATAGTTCTTGAAACATTGTTCAATTAGACAGATGAAAGAAACGAAAAGGGATATGCATAGGAAAAGAAGAACTTAAATTAGCACTATTTGCTGACAATATGATTCTATACCTAGAAGAACCAAAAAGTTCCACCAGAAAATTTCAGAACTACTAAATCAATTCAGAAAACTAGTAGGATATAAAATCAACACCCATAAATCAAAAATTTCAGAACTACTAAATGAATTCACCAAACTAGTAGGATATAAAATCAACACCCATAAATCAAAGGCATTTCTGTATATCCGTAACAAATCCTCAGAAAGGAAAACTACCTGTTTTCAATAAAGTAAAATACTTGTGAATCAATTTAACAAAAGAGGTGAAAGATCTATATAATGAAATTACAGAACCCCAAAGAAAGAAATCAAAGAAGAGCTTAGAAGATGGAAAGATCTACCTTGCTCTTGGATAGGCAGAATTAATATTATCAAAATGACCATACTACCAAAAGCACTATACAGATTTAATACAATTCCAAACAAAATCCTAATGGCATTCCTCATAGAAATAGAAAAAGAAATCATGAAACTCATCTGGAAAAATAATAGACCTAGAATAGCTAAAGCAATCCTTAGTGGGAAGAGTGAAGCAGGTGGCATCACGATACCAGACCTTGAACTATACTACAGAGCAATGATACAGAATAGAGGACACAGAGACTAACCCATGTATTTAAGGAAGAAAAAGACACGTAAAAAACACATTAGAAAGGACAAACCTTATTGCAAAAAATATCATAACTATTTTGAATATAAATGTACTATATACTCCAAATAAAAGACAAAAATTATCAGACTACATTAAAAAAGATAAAAACTATAAGCTATATTAATTTCTGGGACACAAATAGGTAGAGTGATAGAAAAGATGTTCCATTTAATCATAACCATGAAAACTGGGGAAGATATACTAGTACAGGCAACATAGAATTTAAGAGAAGGAATAAAAGAAAGAGAAAAATCACAAACTAACATCATTACTAAAAAAGACAAGCAAAATAATGCTGAGAATTTGACATAATTGAAACACAGAAATCCAATAAAAGTATGGAAAACTTGAGAAAACCCAGTTAAAAATGATCTATATAAAAAACTCTATATGAAAATAATGCAGGTTATTTTGTATAGGGAGGAAAATTTTATTTAAAGTCCCATGGTTTCTGAAGTCTTAGTCCAGTAGAAGGTTGTCTCCATTCCTCAGGGCTTAAGATGAAGCCAAATATCCTGGTGGAAGAGTATGGAAGAAAGAGGAGTGAAGCAGGTGGCATCACTATAACAAAAAAAAGCATGGTATTGGCACCAAAACCGACTGGTAGACCAATGGTACAGAATACAGGACACAGAGACTAACCACAAAATTACAAAACTACAATTATCTTATATTAGACAAAGATGCCAAAAACATACATTGGAGAAAAATATATCCACATGAACAAATGGTACTGGGAAAACTGGAAATCCATATACAACAACATGAAATTAAACCCCTGTTTTTCACCATGCAGAAAACTCAACTCATAGTGAATTAAGGACCTAGGAATTAAACCAGAGACCCTGAATCTAATAGAAGAAAAAATAGGCCCTAATTTTATCATGTCAGATTAGGCCCCAACTTCTTTAATAAGATGACTATAACACAAGAATTAAAATCAAGAATCAATAAATTGGATGGATTCAAACTTAAAAAGTTTTTTCTTAGCAAAAGAAACAAACTGTGAGGTGAACAGAGAGCCTACATTTTGGGAGCAAATTTTTACCCCTCACACATCATATAAAGCACTAATCTCTAGGGTATATAAATAACTCAAAAAGATAAACACTAAAAACACAAATAACCCAATCAGTAAATGGGCCAAGCAACTGAACAAACTCTTCTCAGAAGAGGATATGCAATCAATCAACAAATATATGAAAAAATGATCATAATCCCTAGCAATTAGAGAAATACAAATCAAAATTACTCTGAGATTTCATCTCACTCCAGTCAGAATGGCAGGTATTATGAATACAAATAACAATAAGTGTTGGTGATGGTGTGGGGGAAAAGGTACACTCATACATTGCTGGTGGGACTGCAAATTGGTGCAGCCAATAGGGAAAGCAGTATGAGATTCCTTGGATAATTGGGAATGGAACCACCATTTGACCTAGCTATCCCTCTCCAGGGTCTATACCCTAAGGACTTAAATACAGCATACTCACTAGTATAGCAATATGTAAATCAATGGATGTGCAACTGATGTGATTCTGCAATCTGTATACGGGGTAAAAATGGGAGTTCATATCCCACTTGAATCAAAGTGTGAAATATAATATATCAAGAACTATGTAATGTTTTGAACAACCAACAATAAAAATTAATTAAAAATAAATAAATAAAAAAATAAAAATAAAAATAAATAAATAAATAAATACAGCATACTACAGGAATACAGCCACATCAATGTTTATAGCAGCACAGTTCACAATAACTAAACTGTGGAACCAACCTAGATGCCTTTCAGTAGATTAATGGATAAAAAAATGTGGCATATATACACAATGGAATATTACTCTGCAATAAAATAGAATAAAATTATGGCATTTTCAGGTAAATGGATGGAGTTGGAGAAGATAATGCTAAGTGGAGTTAGCCAATCCCAAGAAATCAAATGCCGAATGATTTCTCTGATAGAAGGAGGCTGATTCATAGTGGGGTAGGGATAGAAAGCATGGGAGGAATAGATGAACTCTAGATTGGGCAGAAGGGTGGGAGGGAAAGCAGGGGCAGGAGGCTAGAAATGATGGTGGAATGTGACGGACATCATTATCCAAAGTACATGTATGAAGAGACAAACTGGTGTGAATATATTTTGTATACAACCAGAGATATGAAAAATTGTGTTTTATATGTGTAAGGTGAATTGTAATGCATTCTGCTGTCATATATAAAAAATCAATTAAAAAACAAGGAAATATGTAATCAATTATTAGAACTGGTGCATATTATAAATATATTCAAAAATATGGATATAAATATCATATTAATATGGTATATACTTTCTGAAACAACTTTTTTTATACAGAAAATATGTGTTCTTTAAAATGACTCAATTTTATTATGATTAAGGAAAATAGGAGCAAAAAGCTGTCCATCTCAGTTCTATCATCTTAAACTCACTTTCTCCCTAATTCTCAATGAGAAAACTAGGAAAGAAAATGAAAACATTTTAAAATAATACACGCAGAGAAAAAAAACAAGTGAAGAGAAAATAAACCAGGCAGAGTTTGGCTTAGATAGGCCTCTCTCTTTCTCTCTCTCTCTCTCTCTCTCTCTCTCTCTCTCTCTCTCTCTATTTCTCTATCTCCCCACATACATATGTATGTATGCATACATACATTAGACATACACAGATATGCCTGTACACATACACCATCTGCCCATACACATTTAGTCTACAAATTGTGAATAAACATAAGTTTATTATTGTTTTATGTGAATAAACATAAGTTAACATATATACATTCCTAATAAAAATAAGAAAGTAACATAGGTGATATCAATAATGAACAAATTAAAAGATTTCCTTTCAAAAAACTTACATTTGGTGGCATGAAGATAGTCAAAAACCAATTCAGTGTCTCAATATATAAGTTTATATATTATTAACATTGAAAAAAAGATGATAGAAATTGAATGAAAGGCAGGGTAAGTTTAGATGAAATAGTTAAAGCCACTGGGATGATGTGGCAGAAACTTAAAGTGAATGAGTGATAAAAAATATCTAAAGGAATACTTCCTGGATGCTGTAGAATGTCCTGGAGCATGATGTGCCTAGATTCTTTCAGTAACAAAAAGATGCCTATTCAGTCTGCCATTTGTGACAAAATGGATGAACCTGGAGGAAATAAACCAATCAAAATATTCCATTATTCTACTTATGATTACATTCATAGAAGCCCAGGATACAATAGAAGTCACTAGAATCTAAATGATGTGGAGAAATAGTCAATTATTTTTATGAGAGATGAATAGGGTCTTCAGATTCAATACATATGACAGTACATATAATTAAGAATATGTTTATTTAAAAATTTTTAAGAAGACATACCTTTGTTTAAATTGTTCTTACCACAAAAAGTAGAAGAAAGGCACAAGGACACTTTGGGACATATTGGATGTGTCTATAACCTGACTGGAGTAATGGGTATCACAGGCGTTTGCAAATGTTTGAACACATAGAATTGTATACATTAAATAAATGCATCTATCTGTATAAGCCACCCTTTGGCACCTGAGGGGAATTGGTTCCATATCTGCCCTACAGATGTCATAATCTAAGGGTGCTTATGACCCTTGCATAAAATGCTATAGTATTTCTAGTAACCTGGGCACATCTTTTCCCATATTTTAAATCATCTCTAGATTTGTAATAATACCTAATTTTCCACAAATGCTGTGCAAATTATAGTCATGCTGTATTATATTTAGAGAATAATGACAAGTAAAATCTATTCATGTTCAGTGCATATACAGTTCTTTAAAATGGTTTTGATATGCAACTGGTTGAATACATGAATGCATAATCCACAGATTTGGAGGAGTGACTGTCCTTCCATTATACCTCAGTAAAGCTAGTTAACAAAGAGCAGGGAGGGGAGTTAGGTGGTAGCCAATATGAGCAAAATGTACAGGCTAGGTAAATCAATAGGAAATGAATTTGTAAAAGAAAACTCAGCCCAGATTAATGAACTTTTAATAGTCCATAATAATGATTTGAGAATTTAGTTTTAAATGGCCTTGGATAATGTAAAAGTTCTATCTCAGAAGTAACACCATTTAAATTGTTTTTCAGGAAAAAAAAATCACGCTAGTTGTTATGTGCAGAATAGACTAGGAAGAGGGGGTTTTACAACAGAAACAAGATCAGTGGGAGGCTATTGCTATAATCCAGGGCACAGATGACAGTCGTTTGAGTTACATAATCGTGATTTCCATGATACTGATGGATTGGACTCTGGATGTAAAAGAAAGAAAGTTCATCAAAGTTTTTGTTACAGCATTTGATTGAAGGGTGCTGAAGAAAAATTACAAAGGGTTCAGAGTCAGGCATCAGGTTGCAGACTTGTCACATTTGAGTTTTCCTATATAGACTTTATGAGTATGCAATTAAATATAGTAATCAGGTGTTTAAAGTCATAAAATTGATGGCTATCCAGAGAATTCAATGATACAGAGTTGTGTAAGAGGGATGAATCCTTAAAACTCCACATATTGATAATTTGGGAGAGTGAAGACCGCATAACTATGGGACTTGAATGGGCAGCATGGTAGGGTGGAAGGAAAACAAGACAACTGTCAAGGAGAAGGGGTGAAGATCTGGATTAAAGATAAAGGTGATTACTTGATTTTGGATTCTAAAATGTGAAGAAATTGAGAGGAGTGTTTTTTTGAAATGATGGAGATGAATGCTTAACTACAGGTTCAAGTAAGTATAGTAGGTTCATACAAGGATGCAAAAGTGAAGTGAGTTCAGTTTCTGCTACTCAGAAGCAAGTGCTTCTTACAATTGAATGGCTCTTGAGAACATATAATAAAAAATGCAAGCACATAGAGGATTTAGATGTCTCTGGCAAGAGGCCATTCTTACACAACTATAAATATGCTAAGTATTTATTTTCTAATTTGTATTTGCTGCTGTAACTAATCACGATAATTAATTCTGGCTTTAATTCTAATTTAAATATCTCCACCTTTTTTTCTTGTGAGAAGTTTTCTCCAAAACACAGCTAGATAGTTCAGGAACTAAAACAGTAATCAATAAACATTCAGAAAATTGATTAAGTTATCATACTAAGACAATGAAAAACTATCTGATAACATGCTGACAATTTATTTTACCTTGGATAGAACTGTAAATAATGGTCAATAGCAATCATCAATAATAGTCCATCACTCTTAAGAATTTAGTTTTGTTGATTTCTTTTTAAAACTAACGCTTTCTTAAATTCTCATTAGTTAAAAAAGGTTGATATTTAATATAATCCTTAATATATTTTACTATATACATCTTATATTCTATATATTATTATATTCTATAACATATGCTATATAACAATAATATTATTTTAATATCATATATGTGTGATTTATATATTACATAATATGTGTATGTTACTCTTATACATTCTATGTTTACATACACACAGACACACATAATAAGAGAGATTATGCACTATGGATGCCATAAGAACAGTAAATGATTAAATAGCATATGCAATTACTATAATCTTTGTTTATATTTTATATTTTCTATAATTAGACCTTATATTGAAATTTCAAATCAATATAACTAAGAAATCTGTTTCTACATCTTTAGAAATTACTGTCTTCAATGCTCAGTTGACATTCTTCATAGGTCCCAAGTGCTTGACTACAGTAAGCTTTGTTTTCCTGCTGCTGACTAAAGTATTTTAGTGAGTTCTAAATAACTTTTCAATATTTATGCATCTATTCTGATTGTACCTTCTCCTTTCAGGCTTGGTCTAAACTACACATTTACTCTTACAATCTAAATTAAGAATGGCTTCCTTTGACTGTAAAATTTTCTCCATTGCCAATCTATACCAAAGGTGGCAGAAGGCCCTGCTGAAGTCTCCTACAATTAGCTAAAAGTAGACTGCAATGCTTAATAAAACTTTCTGAATTCTGTTATTTAAGAATTATAAAAATGAATTACAAACCAGAATATAGTTGAAATTTATTTAGCACAATATTCCTGATACCTCCTGTGTAGAGACTCACCTATTATTGTTGTTTTTCTTAGTGTCTCCTTGTAGGGAAAGGGTCCACTTTCTTGCCCATCTTCTTTCTACCCAGACTCTACTAAAGTAATAGTAAAAACTGTCTTAATATTATTAAGTCCTATCCATATTCTTCATATACCTAATAACCAGCAAAAACAAAGATATTCATGATGAACATTATTTACATTGTTATGATGAATGGTGTCCCTCCTAGTGATCTTGAAATCAGTAATTCTAAATTATACATTGACATGACTTTGACCCAAGTATTTGTCTCATTACAATGTTTTCCTAAATCAAAAAAATGACTTCAGTTAACTTTTCTGAGAAAATCCAAACTGCTTGCAATTTAAAACAAAATAAATAAAAATAGTTCAATTGTAGAAAATAATTACAATGGGGAAAAATCTTACTTGACAGAGGATGGCTGACCTCTCTATCTGTTATCTTCCTCTGCAAGAAGTCACCTTACATGTCCTCATCAGTTAACTTTTGTATATTGGTTTTAAAAATCAAGGCAACATTTTTAAATGGATTTTGATTTTTTTCAGTGAGATCGTTTTACAAATAACATTGATATGTTACATATAAAATAATTTGCTCTCAAATTTACAACACATAAAAATTATTTAGTGGAAAAAGTATTGTGAAATGAATGATCCTCACTGAGTAATTTCAGGGGAGGCAAGCCATATGATGTGCCAGGAGCTAAAGTCAGAAAAAGACAAGGTTAATGCACAGTTCTTGCATTATTAAAAGGCTGCATGGAGTAAATGAGAGAAGGAGAAATGATAGAAAAGTTACCATCAAGCCAGTTCCTCCACTTTCTTTTCCTCATATTGTTGTGTTGTTCCTTTGGGAATAAACATGAAAACTTACCTGAAGTTCTTGGCACTGTTTACTACAATCATAAGGGGACTTAAATCCTGCCTGATTGTGTTTCTGATTATACTTAGTTCACTATTAACTGTTATAGTCAATATTGACAGTTCCATTTTTACTTTTTGTTTTTTGCAGTGCTAAGGATTGAATCCAAGGCTTTGAGCATGCCAGGCAAACACTTAATCACTGAATCACATCTCCAGTGTTTCCTTTTAATTGAATTTTTATATTTTTACACATGCATATTAATTGTGCAGAATAGTCAGTTTCCTTGTGGCACATTCACACACACACACACATGACATAACGTGATTAATTTCAATCTTTATCACCTCACCTTGTCTTCCCCTCCTCCCACCACTTACCTCCTTCCCCTACACTTGATCTCCTTTCTATTTTCATGAGATTCCTTATTTTTTTCTATTTTTTTCTCCATAGCTTCCAAATGTGAAAAGAAGTATATAATCATGACTGCCTGAGTATGTCTTTTTGCTTAACATGTTGTGCTCCAGGTCCATCCATTTTCCTGCAAATGACATGATTTTTGTCTTCTTTATTGCCAAAAAATCTCTACTATGTATACATGCCACATTTAAAAAAATCTATTCATATGTTGACAGACACCTAGGCTGGTTTCATAACTTGGTGATTGTGAATTGTGCTGCTATAAACATGAGCATGCATATGTCTGTACAGTAAGCTACCTTTATGTTTCTTTATAAAATAAAAGTGATCTAAAGAAGGCAACCTTTTGAGTTAACAAAGTTATCATTTTTTTCAGTTATAACTGGATAAGTGTAAATTTTCATATATAAGTTTCATAAAATTTAAAATATTTTTCAGTACACATTTAAACATTTTTATTGCTTTTTTCTTTGTTAAATTTAGTAATCACAAGGGATATTATCAACATATATATATTAAAACATTCAACATTCTAATAAATAAAAAACTCTGTATTAACTAAGAAATAGATATACTTCTCTGTTGATATTTTCAAAATGTATTCACTCCAGGCTATGTGAGAAATTTGTAATATATAACATATTTTATCATTGGAAATACTGTACTTAGACCTCAAAGTAAATTGCTAATTGTTTATGCATTTAATTTTTTGCTGTTTAATATTTAGATGATTTCTTATGATGTTTTCTGAAGATCATTTCTTAATTTGAATTTTAAATTTGCAAATACTGAGTTTATATGCTTATAATATTCATTTATCTTGGTGTAGATGTACATTGAATAATCATTATTAAGTTTGTAATTTGCTGAGATAATTTAAGACCTAGGACTATTGCAAGAGATAAATATGCATGGATTGCTACATTTTCAATTGTAAATTTTTAAAATTATTATTTATCAGTTAAATTCATAGTTTCCCATTCCTTGCCCTGACATGACCTGTAATTTTCCCTGAGGAACCAAATTTTACCATACAGTTTTAATTGTTTAATAAATTCATTACATTTTTAATTTTAAAAGAGGTAAATTCCCTGTAAATTATACAATATTAAAAGTTATTAAATTGTAAATAACATATTGAATGAGCCTTAATATATACCTGAAGATCATATTTTGAAAAGAATTTGATGAGAATGTATTTATTTTTAAGTATTTACTCTTCTTTGCATTTTATAGGATGTTTTAAATATTGTTTAATTTTATTCTTTGGAGTAGTATATAATTGAAGCTTGATGACTTATTCTATAACTTCATGTTTCTAAAAGACTAGATAATCTTTGAATATGAAAAAAATAGATTCACAATGATTAGTAAGAGTTCAGAATATATTATGTACATAGAACTCTTCCATAAACAAAATGGTCTAGCTATAGATAGATAACCCTTTGTTAATTTTAGATATAAGATATCCACTAAAAGCTCATGTGTAAGACAATGCAAGAAAACTTAGAGGTGAAATGATTGGGTTATGAGAGTCTAAATCAAATCAGGGTATTAATCCACTTGAATGGATCAACTGGGTGGTAACTGTAGGTAGGAAGGCTGTGAATGAAGGAAGCAGGCCACTATGGGCTTGCCTCTGGGGGTGTATATTTTGTCCCTGGTGGGCACAGCTGTCTCTATATCCTGATAGAGAAGCTCATATCCTGAGCTTCTTTCCTCTGCTATACTCTTCTGAGATGTTCTGCTACACTCAGGCACAGAACAATGGAATTGGCCATCTATGAATTAAGACCTTTGATACAGTAAACCGATTTAACTTTTCCTCCTCTAAAATCATTCTTGTTAGGTTTTTTTGGTTGTACCAACAATAACAACAATAGCTCATTCAAACATGCTTCCTCTTTCTTTTAATTTTTATGGCACTTAATTTGAAGACTAAATTGCAATAATATACTTTCTCTTTCCTCTGAGTTCAAATCAAAGTCTTTACATCAGCTAATTTGGATAGGACACTGTACAATCTCACACCTACTTGTCTGTATTGCCTAGAATTTGAGTTCTTACTCTTTATAAAACAAACAAACAAACAAACAAACAAAACCTGTCACTTGATGTTTTAATCCAACTATCAGAAGTATCAGACTGTGTGTGTGTGTGTATGTGTGTGTGTGTGTATGTGTATACACATGTATACCTGTGAATCATGTGTTTTTTATATTCACCTTCTACTAATTTAAAAAATTTCTATGTATTTGAGCAGTCAAAAAATGCCTTCAAAGCATAGGTAAGCAGTTATTTAATAAGTGACCTGTGAATCTCTGGGAAGCCTTTTTAAATGGAATTAACTGGTATTAATAAGGTTATCTCACCCTCTGGGTATTCACATGTTCAACAAAGCAGAGAGACTGCACAAACATAGAAAGTCAGGCAACTAGGTGCTCAATAAAACAGAAACTAATAAACAGCAAGATACATTACTTCTGAGGAAACTGTGTCATTTTCTCACTCTATACTACTCTGAAAGCACAGTTTTAACTGTGGCTAATGTTTCCCAGAAGACTGTCAGGTCATTTAATTAAACTGATTCTGAACTAGGAGAAGGAAATGTACTTGAAATTTCCAACCTGAGCAAAGAAACACAATGGGGCTTCACTTACACCTTCATTTTCTTGTGTGTCCAGTTTAAGTGTTTGTTTTAGCAAGCTCACTGTGATAAAACATATAAATCTAAAATTGTGATCTTTAGTTCAATTCCTTAATAAAATTTCTCTTACATAATGTATTATTTTTTCCGATGCATAGACGACATGGACATTACATTTCTTTCTAAAAGCATATAGCTTTTTTCTTTAGACATGTGAAAACAATGATAAATTCTAGCCAGGCATGGTGGTGCACACCTGTAATCCCAGCAGCTCGGAAGGATGAGGCAGGAAGATCACCAGTTCAAAGCCAGCCTTAGCAAAAATGAGGTGCTAAGCAACTCAATGAGATCCTGTCTCTAAATAAAATGCAAAGTAGGGCTGAGATGTGGCTCAGTGGATGAATGCCCCTAAGTTCAATTCCTTGTACCCAGAAAAAAAAAATAAATAAATTCTAAATATGTATGTGTTAAAATAAAAAACATTGCATTATTGATACTGTAAACAGTGTGATAAAATACTGAAACATTCTAGTTTATTAAAATCATGAGGACCTTGTGAAAAATCACTTGCAATACCCTAGAGCTTTGCTTTTATTAATATATTATATATAACAGTTGACAAAGTCATACATGCATGGAATTTCATTTATCCCATTTCAGTCTTGGTTCTCCATCCCCTTTCCCTTCACCCCTTTTCCATTCTTCTTCCTTTATTATACTGGTCTTTCTATATATATATATATATATATATATATATATATATATATATATATATATGTATATTTGATTGGTGCTTTTTATATGTACATAAATGTGGAATTCTTGGTGCTTTATCTATACATGCACAAAGTATGATTTTATTAAGTTCATTTCTTATTTCCTCCCCTTTCTTATCCGAGTCTTATTTTTCTATTCCAATGATCTTCCCTATACCTTTATGTTGTCTGGTTCTCTGCTCCTTTTTTTCTGTTGATTTTGCTATAGCTTCTGCATATGAGCAAAAACATTTGGCCCTTGAATTTCTGAGTCTGGCTTGCTTCATTTAACGTGATATTCTCTAGTTTTATTCATTTGCTGGCAAATATAATTTTGTTCTTCTTTATGGCTAAGTAAAACTCTATTGTATATATAACATATTTTTAAATCCATTCATCTATTAATGGGCATTTGGAGGGGTATCATAATTTGGCTATTGGAAATTATGCTGCCAAAAATATTGAAGTGACTGTACTGGTATTGAATGCTGACTTTAGTTCTTTTGGATAAATACCAAGGAGTGGGAGAGCTGAGTCATAATGGTTCCAGTTCTACATTTATTTATTTATTTATTTTTAGGCATCTCCATGTTGTTTCTAGAGTGGCTGCATTAATTTAACAGTCCCACCAAAAATGTATTAGTGCACCTTTCTCACCACATCCTCAACAGAATTTATTATTAAATCTATTCTTGGTAATTTCCATTCTGACTGGAGTAAGATTAATCTCAACGTAGTTTTATTTTGCATTTCTCTGATTGCTAGAGATGTTGAATTTTTTCTTATATCTGTTGATAATTTGTGTTTATTATTTTGAGAAATGTCTTTATCTCTTTTGCCCATTTTGTCATTAAATTATTTATATTTTGATATTAAGCTTTTTAGATTATATCTTTCATGGAATTAATCCCATCCCAGGAGTAGATGGCAAAGATTTTCTCCCATTCTGTAGGATCTCTCCTTACAATCTTAATCATTTGCTTTACTCTTCAGAAACTTTTTAATTTCATGATATCCCACTTATTGATTATTGGTTTTATTTCTGAGCTTTAGGGGTCTTGATGAGAAATTTGGTGCATGCACCAATATGATTGATTGTTGACATATTCTTTTAGCAGTTCTAAAGTTTCTTGTCTAATTCCCAAGTTTGTAATACACTTTGAGTTGACTTTTGTGCAAGGTGAGAGATATTAGTCAACTTTTATTCTTTTATATATTACTATCCAATATTCTTCAGCATCATTTGCTAAAAAGGCTTACTTTTCTCCAACAAATACTTTTTGCACTTTTGTCAAGTATCACATAGCTGTAAATATGTGTGTTTGTCCATGTGTCTTCTGTTCTATTCCACTGATCTTCATACCTATTTTGATAACAATACAATGCTATTTTTGTTACTATAGTTCTGTAGTATAACTTGAGATACCTCTTTCATTGCTCTTCTTGCTCAGGATTGTTTTGGTTATTCTGGGTCTCTTATCTTTTTCAAATGAACTCCTGAATGAAGAAAAACAGAAAGTATTTCCTTTAAAATCAGGAACAAAAAACAAGGATGCCCACTCTCATCAATCCTATTCAACACAGGTCTTGAAATTTTATCCAAAGCAATCAGACAAGAGAAGAAAATTAAAGGGAAATAAATAGATAAAGAATAAATCAAATTATCTGTTTGTTGATAATATGATCCTATATTTGGAATACCCAAAACTTTTTACCCAAAGACTTTTACATCTGATAAATGAATTCAGCAAAGTACCAGGATAAAAAATCAGACTCAGTACATAATTGCTTTCCTAAACTTCTACTGTGATTTGTCTGTAAAGGAAATCAGAATAAATATCCCATTTGCAATAATCATAAAAACAAAAAACAAAATATCAACAGCAACAAAAAATAATTTGGTAATTACTGTAACCAGAGAATGAAAGATAGAACAGGAAAAAAATTGAAGATGAGCTTAGAAGGTGGAAAGACCTGTAATGTTCTTGATTAGACAGAATCAATATTCTCAAAATGTCATACTACCAAAAACACTATACAGATTTAATACAGTCTCCATCAAAATAACAATAGCATTCTTCACATAGCTATCTGCCTATGGTCTATAATTTAATGAATTTTTTTTCAGATTTTTTTAAAATGGCCAGTTTAAGTCTGACTCACACAAAACACAGCAAATTTAGATTTAGTGGGAGTTTATCTAATTTATAAATTTTACCTTCTTTCTGTCTTCCTGTGTTGAGAGGGAATTAGGCTGCTCTCTAGAGTCTCTTTTATATGGGCACTAATTTCAATCAGGACACCTCAACCCTCATGATTTAGTCACCTCTCTAAACAACACATCTTTTAATATGGCTGCCTTAGAAGTTAGGATTTACACATATAAATTTGGTGGGGATGAAAATATTCAGACCATAGCAAATACTTTTTCCTTTTCTAATACCAATTAGGTAGATTATTTGTACGTGTATAATGCTGTTAAATTTTCTAGACATAGTCTGCATTCTTTTCTTCAATCCTTTAATTTCCTAAATGAACTTTTAAAATTTTTATACTTAAATGGTCATTCTTGGTATTGTGAAGTTATTTGGGTTTTGGAAAATTCATAATGTCAGCATCACAATTATAATACCATGCAAAATAGTTTCACTGCACTAAAAATTACCTGTGTTTCATTTACTCATTCTTTTCTCACTTGCTTCAAATGCCTCATGACCACTTCTTTTACTGTCTCTATGGTTTTATCATTTACATATGGTCTTGTAATTGGAATCATACACTATGTAACTTTTCAGACCAGCTTCATTCCTTTACCAACATGTATTTAATGTTCATCCATATATTTTGTGTCTTGATGATTGATTTATTTTTATTTTTATTGTGAAATAATGTTCTGTTATATGAAAGCACTACAAGTTTGTGTGCGGGTGGGTACTGTGATTAAATGCAGTTTTCTAGAGAACATTTTAGTTGCTGCACATTTGGGTCAGATGTGATTAAAAAAAGCCTTATAAAAATCTGTGGGCAGAATTTTGAATAGACATTTTCAATTGATTTGATAAATATCTAGAAATATGAATGTTAAATTGTATGTTAAGTTGTTATTTGTTTCTGTAAGAAACCACAAATTATATTCCAAAGCGGCTGCACCACGTTACATTCCCAAAGGAGTGAAGAGGTCTTTTTGTTTTTCTGTGTCCTCATTGCTATTTGGTTTTGTCAGATTTTAGGATTTGAGTCTTTCTAACTGTATGCAGAGGTAACTAATTGTTTTATTTTGCTGTTCCCTAATGACAAAAGATGTTGAGCACATTTTCAAATAATTGTCATTTGAATTCACTTGTTGTCTTTTTAGATCATTGTTCGTTTATTACTTGTTTGTTTTTGTATTATTTTTTGGTTTTGTTTTGTTTTGAGTACTGGAGATGGAACACAGGGGAACTTTAGCAATGAGCTACATCCTCAGAAATTTTGATTCTCATCTCTCAGCCTCCATGGTAGCTGAGAGATAGGAGTGCACCAGCAAGCTTGTTCTTTTGCCAGTTTTTAAATTCTGGGGTTTGTTTTCTTACTGAAGAAATTTAAGTGTTCACTGTATATTGTGGATGAAATCATAAACCATTTTAAAGTTTTGTTATTTTAATTTAACATCTTAAAAGATCAATGTTTATGCTTGAAAAAATACTACAGTTAATTTCACATAAAAGATGGTTAATGAAGATCATTATAATAAAAAAATAAGGATGGTAGAGCATTAGAAAATGTTTATATGTGCTTTTGTGATAATATCTGAATATGGGTGAATTATATTTACAGACATTGTATAACCTGCAGAAAGAATACAAAGTTATTTTCATAGTGAATACAGCCGTAATGAACAATAAGAATTTTTTTTTTAACCATTCTCTAGTCAATAGCTCTTTACTTTGGAAAACTGTTGTTAAAAATTACTCTTTCACCTCATAATTTAATACAGAATATCAGCTGCAAAGGACCAGTTTTCTTACCTGAATTTATTGTCTTTCCAGTTCATAACTAAAGTAGACCTGGAAAGATGATAATGATTTCCTTATTCAGTTGCTTGTTATGTCACAAAGTACAAGCAATCTTTATATATAATAAAAGCACAAAGAGACTGGAGAAGATTTTAAAAATCTTTTCAGTATGTCTATATTTCACAATCTTCCAGATTTAAGTGGCATATAAGTGCAGGGTTTGAAAATAATTGATAGTTCATTTCTATATAGGATATAATTTGCTTAGATAGAGATAATATTATTTTTATGATTTTCTTGCCCCCTAACTCTTCTTAAGATAAAAATTCTTAAGTAAAGTACCTCCATGTTGAGACATTTCAATAGACAAATTTGAAAATATTGCTGTCACCAATATAAGTTTTTCATGAAAATTGACCAAGTTCTTATTGCATACTTATTTTTAAATAATGTCTATGATTCATGGTAATAATAAGGTAATTAATCTTATATTATAAATGTAATTAAACATTATACTTTTTTCTAAATATATATGTTTAAGTTTATATTTATTAATATTTCTATGGTAAGATTATTCAACATTTGCATATAATGACAATCACTATTTCAAATGATTTCACTTAACACATTTTTCATTGTTAACATTTTAATTAATCTATTAGTAGTTTTTATTTCTTTTTTATTTAATATTTTGTTTTAGTCGAAGTTGGACACAATACCTTTATTTTATTTTTATGAGTTGCTGAGGATCTAACCCAGCACCCTGCATGTGCCTAGGAGAGTGCTCTACCACTGAGCCACAACCCCAGAGGCTGTAACTTCTTAACAACCTCTTTTATAGTCTATTAAATATAAGATAAGTGTACATTTTGAGTATATATGTTTGTGTGTGTGTGTGTGCATCTTTGTGTCTATGCATGAATATGTGACTATATGTAGAAATCAAATGTTGGCTTTGGTATTTGTATCATATACAGATATCACTTATTGAGGTCAGTGTGAGTTCCACAGATTTTAGAGGCATGAGAGTATATATGTAGTTTTTTAAATTTCTTTCTCATAAGATATATTTTATGTACATATATTTTGGGTGTGTGGGTCTGTGGTGTGGGTGTGTGTTTAAATCATTTTTTGTGTTATGCAGTTTTGTGGGTATTTGTCCTATCCTGTATACTTAGAGTCTGCAGTTATTGGCATAAACCAATTGACCTCTCCAGTCTTCTTTATGTGATTTTCAATTTAGGATTTGGTTTAGAGCATCCATTCTTATATATAACTTGTATGGCAGTGGATCAAAACATCCAATAATATGAAACACGTTAATTTTTAAATACTTTTTATTTTTAAATATGTTTTTTAAAGACGTGGAAACAAATATTTTCTAATATACACAAATAAGAAAATGTTTTGCAGACGTAAGAAGTAACTTTTAGAATATGAAACAGGGTATAGAATTTGGACTTGGGGAAAGAAAGAGAAACAAAATGAGAAAACATTGAAGAGTCCATGGAATCTTCTGTCTGATGTAGCTCTGGCAATTCTTCCACAGCAAGAGATAAAACTTGGTCTGTATAGTACAAAATACACCTTCTGGCTTGAGCATTTAGCCTGTAACTGCTTGTTAATGATCCTCATTTTTTTTCATTATCCTTCCACAGGACTTCAAAACAACTTAGTCACAACTGGCTGGTGATTCTGTCCTTGCAGGGGTCTTTCAGTCCATCTCCAAAAGCTTGAAGCATTTTAGTGAGAAGAACATACTGTTCTAGCAGAATATTCTGTCTTTGGCAATTAAGCTCCCCTCTTATGCCAAGAATTTTCTATACCCTCTAAACTTTTTAAGATGACATGTTCTTTATCCATTCAGTAGTGTGATGAAACTCTATTTTACTACCTGTTTCTCAGAACACTCCTAAAATAACTTTTAGTTTTACCTGAATCTCACTCTAAGAATGATTTAGAACTGAAATATATGAATTTGAGCAAATGACTATTAAAAAATAAAGCAGAGGAACTGAACAAAGGTTGGGGTCTACAGATAATTATGCAGAACTACAACCTGTTTGAAAGAAAGCAGTGCTAAGGAGATATGTTGGAAAGTTCAGACCAGACACATGTGGGACTTCTGCCTCAAGATCATTTCCAACAGGAGTCACAGGTGTTAAAGGAATGTACCTACACTGGTGCAGATACGATGCTTAGTCCTTGGCTCAGAAAAGTAGGGGAAAATTAGAGGGCAGGGAATATGTCCTTAGCATGAACATGGCATAGTTCTCGAAGGCAAGCAACTGGGGCCATTGGTAAATTATGCTTTCCTCAACTACAGATTTGAATAGTGAATTTTCATTATCACTTTTGTGAATTATAATTTCTCATGTGATTGATAGGTTGTTATGATAAGAAAGGCTTATTTGATTAATAAAATATCAATGAATATTAATGGTCTAAGAATTTTTGTGAACTCTAGAAAACTATTCGTATGCACCAATAATCTTGGATGCAATGATGATTTCCCTCTTTTGTATTTTTTTGGTATGTTTTGCTGATTGTGCATCTTATCGTGGAAATTGTTAGATAAGAGTGGCATATTGCCACTTAGAAATGAGATTCTAAGAAATTAATCCATGTCTGTGTCATGTATAGATGTGGGTGTATGTGTGTACACACACAAACACACACACACACACACACACATATATATATTCATACCACTTTTTTCCATATGTATACATATATTGATTTTTAAAAAATTTCTAAATGATACCACACATTTAGCTACATTCACACAAAAATTCACTTAAGAACATGCCAGAATGCAACTCATATAAAAATTTTCTGAGCAAGTTTCTGAAAGCATATTAAAACTATTGTGATTAAATAGTTGTATATACAATTAGCCAGTTGGACTTAGGGTGGATCATCCCAGTTTTGTTGAAAATATTTATGCGTCATAGTCCTGAGTGAGTTGAATGAATCTTAACTCCATTAGGCCTGATCAGGGTGTTGACCTTGACCAGCTTAGTGTCACAGAACTTTTTCACCACCTGTTTGATCTGATGCTTGTTGGACTCTGCATTGGCAATAGCACAGTGTGTGACTGTCCTTATCTTCTTCATGGCTGAACCTGATGATGGCACATCAAGCTTCTCTTTCCTGGGCGCACTCTTTGGCAGATGCATTTGGATTCCTATAGGAGCTTTAGGGTGGAAGGTGGGTGAGAGGTTGATCTTGTGAGTGTGTGTGTCTGTGTATACATTCTGGAACACATGACTGTGGACACCTGTCAGTGTTAGAAGGCTTTGCTTTAGCTGTTGTGGCTTGGACAGGAGCTTTTGTCTTTGCTTTCAGTGCCATCTTGGAATTAAGTTTCCTTTGGTTTTGTCGCATCTAGGATATATTCAATTATGCTCTTCTGGGCCATTTTTGTGGCAATCCAAGCAGGGAAAAACATCTCTGGTCTCAGGCTCAGATGGAGTTGTCCTTTTGAATATTTTTGTCTTACCTTACAGAGACGATAAATGTTGCATGTGATATTGTTTCCTACCTCACTGGTTATATTATAGACTTAAAGACAATTTCATGAGCAACCTGAAACTCATTTGATATAATTTATTTTATTGTTTTTGAACAGTTTGTGCTAGTGCAGTACTATGGACCTGACTTCTAATCTCAGCTAAGGAATTAAGTTTCAGGATTTAAAACATTGTACATAGTCATATCAGATTAAAAATACTGTGCATTACACATTCCCCACTGAGTAAGCAGTAGAAGGAATTGTGAGGAACTTTAGTACCAATTATTTTCTTAAGAGAGGTTATAGACTGTCACCAGCTGCAGCTTGGCAATGTCTCAATGACATAGTAAAAGGTTGGTTTCCCTACAACACATATTTATACTGTTCTACTTTTACCAGCCTTTATGTCTTTATTATTCTCCACCATTCCCCAAAAATTAATGTGTCTGATTTAATGCTCTCAAATATGAATTATTAGAAATCCATGCAAGAAGAATGAAGGTAACTTTAAAAATAGTGTTAAGTTTTAACATTTCTGTGTTCTTACTCTCCACCAGAAACTGTGCTGAATGTTTTGAATGGTTTAGTATATACTGTGTAACAACCAACCCAACCTGTGAGGCAAACATATCCATCCCCTCCAAAATTTCCATCTGCCCTCCTTATTTATTATCTCTGTATGTGTGATAAGAGTATATATCATCAGATCTGTCTTTAGGATGTGATACGGTATTGTTAACTGTACACACTATTCTTTGTCTTCCCTTTTTACACCAGTCCAGAACAACAACCATTGTACTCTCTGTATTTGAGTTTGGTTATTTTAGATTCTTCATAAAATGGTATCTTGTAGTACCTATCCTTCTCAATCTATCTTCTTTCACTTAGCATACTAGCCTCCAGATTCATCCAGGTTGTTGCAAATGGCACAATTTCCTTTACTTAAAACAAAACAAAGAAACAGAAAAGCATTTTGAGGTATTATTGACATATAAAGCCATAAATATTACATGTGTGTGTGGGTTTGTGGTGTGTGTGTGTGGGTGTTCATCTTATATAACTGAAAGTAGATTCTTTAACTAATGTCTCCCCCATTTCCTCCTCCACTACAATCCCTGACAACAACCTTACTATTTTCTGCTTTTATGAATGTATGATTCTTCATACAAACAGTATTATATACTCTTAGTCCTTCTGAATCTAGCTTATTTGCCTTAACATAAAATCCTCCATATCTATCTGTGCTGTTGAAAATGGTGGTATTTTCTTCATTTTTAAAGGCAGAATAATATTTCATTAGGTACATGCACCATTATTTGGTCCTCCAATTATTCATGGACATTAACTGTTTTCATATCTTAGCTCTTATAAATAATGCTGCAATGAACTTTTGAACATACATATTTCTTTCAGTTCTAGACTTGCTGAATCAAATGGTTCTGTATTTGATGTTTAAAGAAATCTCCATATCAATTTCCATGATGATTGCACTAACTTATATATTCACTAGCAGAGTAAGATTTCACATTTATCTACATCCTCACAAGGATAATAGCCATCCTAACAAGTTTTTGGTAATACATCATTTTGATTTACATTTCCCGGATAATTATTAATATGGAGCACTTTTCATATACCTGTTGGATATTTCTATGTCTTCTTTGGAGAATTATGTGTTTAATTCCTTTGCTTATTTTTTATTTATTTTTTGTTATTGAGTTGTAGGATTTCTTTCAACATTTTTAATATTAACAGTTTATCATATAAATGCGTTGCAAATATTTTCTCTTGTTCTGTAAGTTACCTTTTCATTTTGTTGATTGTTTTCCTTTGCAGTGCAGAAACTTTTTAGGAGATATTACAACTGATGCCACAGAAATAAAAATGATCATAAGGGACAATTACTAGTAAGTATTTGCTAACAAAATGAACAAACTAGAAGAAACAGACTATTGTTGAGCATCATATTACGTATCAAAACTTAAATACGAGAAAATAGAAAACCTGAACAAACCAATAACCAATACTGAGATTGAATGGGTAATGAAAAGCTCCCCAAAAAGAAAAGCTAGGAGATAAATATCTTCACAGGTGAAGTTTGACAACATTATGGGAGAATTAATATCAATCCTTCTTAAATTATTCTAAAAAATTTTAAAAAGAGAGAATACTCATTTTCCAAGACCAATATCACACTGATACCAGAGTCAGACACAGGCTACACAAAAAGAAAGCTAAAGACCAATAACCCTGAAGGACATGGATGCAAAAGTCCTCAATGAAAGATTAGCAAATTGAATTCAACAGCACATTAAAAGAATCACACACTACAACCAAGTAGGATTTATCCATATGATGAAAGAATGATTCAACATAAGTGAATCCATCAGTGGTGATCACCATTGACAATAAATTAAAAATAAACTTTAAAAAAATTCCAGCAGCAATATCATTAAAAATAATAATGATTTATACACTGAAAATAATAAAACAACAATAAAATAAATTAAAGCAGACAAATAAGTGATAACAGTAAAGAAGACAATGAACAAAATTGAGAGTTCATTAATTTTTTTTCTGTCTTTTGTTAAGTAGATATAAAATTTTCTCTTAGAGATAAGGGAAATAGTTAAAATTTTCTCTTAGAGATAAGGGAAATAGTTAAAAAATAGTTAAATAAATTTTAACTTTTTAACTATCTTACAGATGAGGGTTTGAACAACAGTTTACTAGGATCTAGTCATACATTGTTTACCAGTGTCAGATGACAATTTAGAGCTGTGGATTCTAGCTAACCATCTGGTTAAATTTTTTGACTGTAGCATGAAATTTGAATGTAAATATGCATTTGGATTCACAAGCATGATTACAGCATTATCTTTGTCATGGCACAATACCCAGGGTATAAAATCTATTTATTTGAGTCAATGAAGGAAGTCTGTCAGGAAGTGTTCAAATATTCTTATCATACCTAAATGCCTTTAAAAGGATGACAACATTATCTTGAGTTTCTTGTAAATCTATCAAATCATGATTAATTGAGTCAAGATTTAGTCTTAGCACTGGTCCTATGGTAAGACTAATGGCAGGCTTCTTACGGTATTAGTTTATTTGTTTTCTTTGAAACTGAGAAATAAAACTCCATGCATTTTTATCAGGTTTTAAAACAAGTAGTAAAAATAGCTAGTATTCCACAGGAATCATTAAACTCTACCATATCATATCTCCTAATTTATTTTTTTATGTTCCAAAACTTTTCCTGGACCATCTTTAAAATTGTGGAGGGGGATGGGCTGGGGATGTGGCTCAAGTGGTAGCGCACTCGCCTGGCATGCGTGCGGCCCGGGTTCAATCCTCAGCACCACATACAAACAAAGATGTTGTGTCCACTGAAAACTAAAAAATAAATATTAAAATTCTCTTTCTCTCTCTCTCTCTCTCTCTTTAAAAAAAATTGTGGAGGGTTAGTTTTTATACGTAAAACAGACTTTAAAGTTGCAGATGTGTAAAACAAATTTTAAAATATATAAATATTTACAAATATGTAGAGTGACCCACAATAATATATAAGTCTGGCCCTTCTTTTCTCAAGTCCATTTTCAGTTTCAAGTGGTAACAAGTTTAACGATTTCTAAAAATTCTTGTCTTAATATATTTACGTGTATACATGTGTGTGTACATATACACTATATAATCTCATTAACCTAATTTCACACTGCTTCTTGATATACCATTATGAAAATGAAGAATTACTTTTCTTACCTAGTAATTTTTTCTACAACCACCTATGATTTTTTTTCATTAAATATATTATCTCTATGTTTTCTAGTAATCTTTCATCCTTTTTTTTAACTTCAGGATTCATCAGTATCACACATTATATATTGATCAATTGATATAAAAAGATAAAGTCTCAGTATGCCTGCATTTAAAATTCCTACTTCTTCAGAGATTTGTGTTATACAATTTGAAAATGTTAAAAGAATACCATTACATTTATTATATTCTGCAACCATAATTAAGTCATCAATGCACTGTCTCTATATTGAATCATTTTACATCCAACAGCAGTATATATGTCATGATGACTAAGTCAGTTCTTTTTACAGAACCAAGCCAGTAACAGAACACATAAAGAGGGAAATGTAGTCTTTTGTCACTAAGTCCTCCTGCTTGAAAGAGACTAATGCTGCCTTCAAGAGTCAAACGACTTCCTTTGCAGTTTGTATGAGCGTTATTTGATTCTTTTTGACAATGATCAAGCCACTGATTCATATATTTCATGCTTTTTTTTCTTATGTTTGTATTTTTTTTATTTTTTTTTTACTGTGATCTTCCCTGGCAAGAGATGCCATATTTAGAATAATCATATGACATGTTTTAGTTCTGGCATATTTCAAAATAATTTCTTTGCTTTTACCTTTGCTTGAATATGGAATTCTGGATTACAATGGTTTTTACCTTTCTGATGCTGTGGATTCAACCAAGGGCCTGGCACACATAGGGCATGTTCTTCTACTGAGCCACACCTCAGTCCAGCTAGACTTTTGGAGTTAAATGTTATCTCTTCACCTATTTGAATATGTAGGATTTTTGTTTTCTTTTGTTCTGGTTGGATTGTATCATTCAGTGATACTGATTATCTCAGTTTCATTCTCACTTCTTTTAGATGTGTTTTCCTTTGGAAGAACTGGTTTTACTTGTACAGAAATGTGGAATATCTATTTCCCAGGTATCCCTTCCTTGAAAAGGAGTTCAGACTCTGGCTTTATCATAGACATACAAAGTATTTTTAGGAGGTTTCTATGAGGGGTGAATTTATGGTGAGAAGCTAGAGGGAAACGGCCCCTCTACTATTACTAAATTAGCATGTTTTGGTTTAGCAAGAGAAGAACCACTGCTCTAGTATTCCAAGTTTCACTTTAAATTTTACATAATTACATTTATGTCCATTGCCCATTTTTTTTAATGTATTGATCCAGCAGGTAGATTCTCTGGATTTTCCTTTGGAATTACACACTTAACTCAGAATTTCAGACTGCTGTGTTCCTTATCTATATTTCTAATCTATCCAATCTCATATCTGGATTTCTTCCAACATTTAGGTCCCCTTCTGGCTAAATTCCTTAGTTTGAAGAACATATTTATAATTTATATTTTTCCATCTTATTTGATAATTTGAAAAAAGAAAATATAAAATGTTTGTGTGACATATTTTTCAAGTCATTTGATATTGCCAGTGTCCTCAAAAAGATTCAGAAAATAATATACAAGAGGGTTTATTGCCTCAAATGTCTACTCATATAATAGAATCCAAGCATTGGAATATAATATTCAAGGCTGTCTTTCAGAGAAAAGCTTTTATTTTTATAAAGAACACATGTTTTCTTTATTCCCCATAGTAGCTGGGATTCCAGATTGGCCTTCTTGATTATCAGTCCCTGTTGTACACATGTCTTCAGTTACTTACCAATTCATATTCCACCATGAAGTTATTTTGCAGATACCACTAAGATCAGAGATCAGCAAACTTTAAGATTATCCCTTCAGGTCTGTGTTAATCCCATGTGCCCTTTAAAAACAGAGTTTTCCCTGGTTTATCTAAACAGAAAGTCAGAGATTTGAAGCATGAATGGAATTTTGACACATTCAAAGCTCCCATTTCAAGCTTTACAGAGCAGAGAACTACATGATAAGGCATGAGGCAATCTGGTCTAACTGGTAACCAGCAGTGGAACAGGTATCACAGTCCTGAACCACAAAGACCAGAACACTTCCAGCAGCAAAAATTAACTTGGGAGCAGGTTTTCCTCAGGCTCCAGAGGAGAAGTCAGTCTGCCTGACACTCTGACTTCACATTTGTGTACCTAGGGAGAGCACAGTTATTGTGTATCTCACTTGTAATTTGTGGAACTGTGACTAATAATGTGTGTCACTTTAAGCTATTTAGTTTGCAGTGATTATTTTTATACAGCAATATAAAACTGATACATTCCCTCACCATAGTAAATTTATCATGTTAAACTCTAAGCATTCCTTCTCCTTTTTCATGTCTTTGTTTTTAACTTAGAAACTACTTACAGTGTCCCTTCTATCTTTCCGTTGTTTCATTTTGTTTTTGACAGTTTACCCAAAGCTTATTTACAATTTTCATATTTTTTTCATTTCTTGGAAATATGACTTTAACTTCTTCTGAAAAATATCACTTTATATCCACATATGAAATATTTTATTCTGTGAAATTTTATGTTGCTGAGAGCATTCCTTTTCAATCTCTTTGCTTTCATAGCACCTTCAATAGTGCTATATACCTAGGAAATAAACAATCGTACTATTCAATTAAACCATGACACCATAGAGACAAAAATGGTAGCAAGTTAAAATTAATCCTTTAAATGGGTGGAAGAAAACATTACACTGTTGACTAAAAAGTAAATACTGGTAGTAGTTTAGGCTTGTGGATTCAAATTTTCAAAGGTCTAACCATCTAAATAATGGCAATAGCAATAGTTATAACGTAAAATTGCACATTGTATAGTTTGATAAATATTATTATACTAATAATTTTGGATATGCAAAAAAATTCTAAAACATAATAATCTCACTTTAAATAAATGAGGACAAAGACTTCTTTACAATGTATTCTATAAGATCATATTGGCCTCATGAAGTTGTTGAGGCTAGCTTTGAATTTGCAGTCCTCCTACTTTAAGCCTCCTGAGTAGCTGGGATCACAGGAGTTCACTACCTGGCAGACATTTGAAGTCACAAAGAAAAAATTTAAAATCCTCTCAGAAGCTAACAAAGGAATTAAGTTATCTCCTTAATTTATCTGCTAATTGCTTCATTTTCCTTAATGAAATGGAATGAAGTCATTCTTATTACTGCTTTCTGTTGAAAACAGATCAGTTACTAATAGAACAGTACAATTGTCCACAAATGAGTTATATAAAGGCTTAATGAAAAAGTAGCTTATAATTTGATCAGTTTATGAGTTAGAACAGTTTTCAAAGGATCTATTGTATAAAAATTTCAAGTTACAGGATTGTAAATTTTTTTAAAATGTGATATTGCACCTTTAACATTTAAATTTGCTATGAATTTGCTCAAAGTCATAGACTATGGCAGAGTATTACTTTTTGTCTGTATATTTAGGAATCCAGTGCTAATCCTATTACTTATTTTTTATTAGATATCTAATGAAACATACTAACATTGAACTCAAATTGGGAGTCACAACCTGTATTTTGGATAAGCCAGTTTTGCAGAATTATGGTAAATGGTAGGGCTGGTTGTCAATTAAAAATATGTATTACCTCAATGAACAAAACACATTCAATAAAGCACGTTTTATGCCATTTCATCTTTTAAGTATAATATATTCTGCTGTTTAAATGTAGTGCTTTTGATGAAGAGTTCTTTATCAATGTTCTCTAATGTTAATACTTGATAAAACCTATTGAGTTAGCTAACTTATAGTTCTAATCAGAGTTACTCATGATCGAAAAAATAATGACCCCAACAAAATGTTCATGTTCTAATAATACTCAGAACATACACATATGCCACTTTACATGGCAAAGGGACTTTGTAGATGTGATTAATTTAAGGAATTTGAAAAGGGGACAGTCTTCTGGATGTCTCTGCATTATATTCTGAACTATATGTAATCTCAAGTGTCTTTATAAATGAAAGAAGCATGCAAGAGAGTCATAGCCAAAGCTTATGAGTGAGAGAGAGACTGCTGGCTTTGAGGACTGCAAAGGTCAAGCTCCAAGGAATGAAGGTGACTTTTGAAAACTGAAAAATAACAAAGAGATCTGATAACTGTTACAGAAGCAATAGGAAACTCATACAGTACCTAAGATATATTTATTTATAGCAGAAACTTAGCATAACAAAAAGGTGCAGGATGTTTTGGAAAAAGAATAGATTTAACCCATAAGATTTACCTGGACTTTCTAGGCACAGGGGTGTATACCTGTAATCCCAATAACTTTTTAGGCTGAGGCAGGAGTATAAAATTTTATAGCCAGACTCAGCAACTTAGTACGGCCCTAAGCAACTTAAAGAAACCCTATTTCAAAATAAAAAATAATATAAAATAAAAAGTGCCAGTGACATAGCTCACTGACATAGTGACATAGCTCACTGACATAGCTCACACTTAATGAATATTTTAAATTTCTTAAAATGTAAATGTATGACCTATTGCTGCAAAACAGACATAAAAATCGAATTGAAAAAGTAACACAGATATGATGTTGATTTTCTAAAAGGAATTAAGTACATTTGACAATGTCATCTACCTTTAGAAATCTTTTGATATCTGTTAATAAAATGTCATCATATATAAATAAAGAAATGTTTAGGCTTTGTACTCTGTAAATCAATGGACTCTGCATTTTCTTCTCCCTGGAACAGTGCAATAGCACTGAGTTGGCCTATGGCATGGCAGACTGATACAAAATCCTTGTGAGTTCTATGTTGTGAGAGAATAGACAGGGGCACATAGGCTCATGGGATACAAAAAAAAAAAGTGCTTTTCTTTGGAATCAAAGCTTTGTCTAGTTATCAGGGACCAGCAAAGTGAGTAGTGATGTATGACTGCCCACGGAAGACAAGGATGGAAACAGCATAATTAGGTGCAACAAATAGTGGAGAACATGCTCCAATCCCCCAGCACAGATACTTAAGATTACATAGACTCTGTTTATCCTGGGAGTGAAAAGGATCATGATGCAGAGCTCATGTTGCTTCTGCCCTCTGAGAAAACAGCACAAAAAGCTCCACAGAGAATATTTCGGGACATCTGCATTTTGCCCCAGCTTGCTGACTTCCTGTGATATCAGTGCCTACCATGTTCTTGCAGTATGCAGCCCAAATAGCTCCAGGAAGAATCTTTATCAGTGTGTTCTGCATTCTGCCCAAGCTCATTCCACCATGCAAAGAGGCTAAAAGGTATTCTACTCTACTCCAGCCACAAATCACTCCTGCTAGTGACCTGAAGAACACAACAACAACAACAACAACAACAAAAAGAGGATGGTAAATGACCCCAGCCTTTGCTGTGTCCAGGGAATGTACAGACTAAGAAGACATGGAGAGAAGCTTTGATTGGCATAGGTTTGAAATATCCACTCTTGCCCAGTCATTGAAGCTCCACAGCAGGGAGGAAGTTTTAATATTTATTAATATTTTTTTCGCCATTTTGTGTTTCTTTCTCTTTATTTTTCTTTCTCTTTATTTTCTTCTCTTTAACATTTAACTATTCTCTTATGCTTTTTGCTTTTTCCTGCTTTATTGCTTTTCTTCACCATTCCTTTTTTGTACCTCATTTATTCTCTAATTTTTTATGCTTTCTCTTGCTATCTTCTTTTATTTTCAAAAATGTTTTTAGTTTTTATTGCTATTTTACTTTTTTTAATCCTTTTTTTCTATTGTTGATCTTATCAACGCTGTTGTTTTTTTACTTAGTTTTTATTTATTTATTTTTTTCTTGTTTCTTGTTTGACAAATTTTCTTTGTTGCAATGAGAGCTGAGCCTGCCACCTCACTCACATTGGGCAGGTGCTATGCTGAAGGGCTCCATTCCCAACCAGCTGAGAGAAGGTGCACCTTGCTCCAACTGCAATGTAGTCCTTTGTGATTCTTTGTGGATAATTCAACTTAAAGAATCAGGGTTACAAAAGGCCCCAGCCAATAACATGTTCTCAAATAAGCACAGTTGGGGGGTTGACTAAAGGTTTGTTCCTGGATTGTGACCCCCATAGCAACATTAAAAATAAATAGTATAACTCTTGTAGGTAATTCACCTACCAGGGACCTCAGCCATCAAGTGCACCCAGACTGCATTAGCCATACATTGCTGAGAAGTCCAGAAGTATATGGCACAGAGAGGGAACTGTGGCCTTAACCCCTGCCTATTCACATGACACAACTGCACTACACCAGTAACTAAACCGAGGATAAAATCTTCAGGCCCATCAACAAATCAATAGCAAGTAAAGAGATTGAGTAATAAAAAATCTGTCAACAAACAAATACCTAGGTCTAGATGGATTCACTACTAAATTTTAGCAGACTTTTAAAAAAATAACAAACATTAATGCTCCCTAAACTGTTTTCTATAAATCAACCCATTTAAACTCATTCTACAAAGCCAGTGTTACCCTGCTTGCATAACCTGATGAGGCCACTTAAGAAAGAGAGAGAGAGAGAGAGAGAGAGAGAGAGAGAGAAAGTAAGTTAGTTATAGATTAATACATCTAATGAATATAGATACAGAAATCTTCAATAAAATACTTGGAAATTGAATTCAGCATCACATTAAAAAACGAACACCATAATGAAGTTGGTTTTCTTCTAGGGACGCAAGAATGGTTCAATATATGCAAAAGAGTGGACAATTCAGCATATAAACAGAATTGAGGATAAGAATCACATGATTATCTTAACAGATGCAGAACAAAAACACTTTGATGAAATTCAACAGCTCTTCATGATAAAACCCTGAATGAATTAGGTATATAAGGATCATACTTCAGGGTTGGTGTTGTAGCTCAGTGGTAGAGTACTTACCTGGCACATGTGAGGCACTGGGTTTGATCCTCAGCACCACATAAAAATAAGTAAATAAAATAAAGGTATTATGTGCATTTACAGCTAAAAAAATTTTTTTAAAAGAATTATACTTCAACATAATAAAGGGTATGATAACCAGCCCAAAGTCAATGAATAAATGTAGAAAACTGAAAGTATCTCTTCTTAATACCAGGAGCAAGAAATGGGTGTCCATTCTCAATATTCAATAGAGTAATAAAAATTTTAGCCATATCAATGAGGCAAGAAAAAGATATAAAAGGAATGCAAGTAAGAAAAGAGGAAGTCAAATTATCCCTGACTGCTGATAACATAATTCTATACTTAGAAAACCCTAGAGAATTCATGAAAAGATTCTGTGATTTGATTAAAAAAAATTAGCAAAGTAGCAGAAAACAATATCAATATACAAAAATCAGTAACTTTTCTACACACTCATACATGATGAGACAGAAATTACCTCATTCACAGTGCCTCAAAAACAAAATAAGAAAAAACAAAACCAAACAAAAAGAACAAAAAAATACAGAAGAATGAAAACAAGGCAAAACCCAGGAAAAACTCTAACCAAGCAGGTGAAAGACCTCATTATAAAATAAAAATATGAAAGAAAATAATTGAAGAACACATTACAAGATGGAAAAATAACCCATATGTATGAATTTGGAAAATTAATGTTGTTAAACTATACTATCAAAAGCAACATAAACATCAAAATTCCAAAGACATTATTCCCAAAAGTAGAAAAAAAAACCTTCTAAAATTCATACTGAAACACTAAAGACTCTGAATAAACAAAGGAATCATGATCAAAACCATCAATGTTGAAGGATCACAACATCTGATTTCAAAACATACTACAAACCAAAGTAGCAAAACCAGCATAGTATTAGCATAAAAACAGAAATGCCCACTAATAGAATGAGAAAGAACACACAAAGGAAAATTCAGTTATCTACAACCAAATGATTCCTAATAAGGTATCAAAAATATACATTGGACCAAAGACAGACTTTTCCTCCACTGGTTTTATCTGTATAAGACTGAAACTAGGTCCCTATCTCTCACCTGTATAAACATCAGCTCCAAATGGATGAAAAAATATTAATACAAAATCTGAAGCATAAAAACTTCTAAAAGAAAACATACAGGAAACATCTCAAGATATTGGGCTAGGCCATGATTTCCTAAATAGGACTCTAATAGCTCGGGAAACAAACGTGAGAACTAATGAATGGGGTTACATCAAATTTAAAAGCTTTTGTGCGACAAAGGAAACAATCAGCAGAGTGAAGAGATGACCTGTAGAACTGGAAAATGTCTTTATCAAATATTCATCTGACAGAGGCTCGATATCATTTACAGTTAAATGAATAACTCAAAAAAAGCATCACAAAATAAATAATCAAATCAAAATATGAGTAAATATTCTCAACAGATCTAAAAAAAATCTACAAATGACTAATAAATATATAAAAAATGCTTAGTACCTTAGTCATCAGAAAACTATAAATCAAAAAACTGCAGTGAGATTCCATCTCACTTCCATCAGAATGCCTGTTATAAAAAGAATAACAGGACTGGGGCTATGGCTCAGCAATGGAACACTCATCTCACATTGTGAAGCCCTTGGTACGATCCTCAGTACTACATAAAGATGCATAAAATAAAGGTATTGTGCCCATCTAAATAAATAGATAGATAGATAGATATTTTAAAAAGAATAACAAATACTGGCAAAGATATGGTAAGTATTTATAGCCACTATGTAAGACGTGGAGAGAATTATTACAGACACTATGAAAAAGAGTATGAAGATACTCTTTTAAAAAAAACTAAAAATTAAAATACTATATAATTTAGCCATACCACCCTAAGCATATATCCAGTGGAAATGAAATCAGAATAAAAAAAAGAAATTCATACCATTATTATTGCAGCACAATTCATGCTACCTAATATGTAGAACCAGCTGAGGTACCTTTTAACAAATGAAAGGATAAATCATACACATTCAATGGAATATCAGTCATAAAGAAGAATAAAATCTTGTCATTTGTATGAAAAGAAGGGCCTCATGTTGAGCTTAATAAGCCAGACATGGACAAGTACTATGTGTATTCTTTCACATATGGAAACTAAAAAGAAACACACTCATTCACACTCACACACTTGAATGTAAAAGAGTGATTATTTAGAAAGGAGAAGGGGTTCTGGGTAGAAGTGGGGGAAAGGGAAAAGAAAATAGGGCAGAAACAAAGATAAACAGGCATGATCTATGCATATATGTAAATGTCACAGTGAAGCCTATTAATTTAGACAACTAATATATGTAAATAATAATGAACAGCAATATTTATTCATACTTAAGCTGCCTTAATTCAAAATATTATTGATATCTATTTCTTCAAGCAATTATGCAACATGGCTAAAGAATATTTTCATCAGAGTTTTTGTACAGGTTTAGAAGATAAAGTCACTCCACCTCGGCATATTAAATTTACTGAGTGAGTGGGTCGTGTATTTGCTTTACACAGGTATATTCTTGCCCATTTGATGGATGGAGAAAGGATTACTATGGGTCACAAACACAGAAAATGGTGGGATCAAATTTTATCTCTTGAAATATTCCCAAACACATAAGTTTTCCATAATACCATTACATTAAAAATTCTTTTTTTAAATAGATTCGATTTTAGAGACATAAGTTTATAGGGAAAGCTAAGATGAACAATATATCATCTTGGATATAGGTTGCAGAATTGAGGCCATTTTCTGGATATATCCCCAATTTCAATTTTATCTGGGACAGTATCATTTACAGTTAAATGCTAAACATCTCAGCCTTCTGGAGATATCCTACATTTTCATGAGGAAAAGTGGTAGTAAATATAGATTTTTAAATATATCTGGAATTCCTAGCAGTCTTCTGAAGCCCCTATGAAAGCTGTGTTGTTAGTAGATTAGATATTATCTTAGCCCCAGGTACAGTAAATGGCACTGTTCATGAGCCTTTTCCTCTCCAAGAAATTGGAGAGCATGTAATTTAGCCTTAGCTTATTACTAGATGGGACTACACAGAGAAACTATATGACCTTGGCAATTGTTCAGGTCAAACCAGTTTTCTGCAATGTAAATGTCTCCTTATTTAAAAAGAAAGAGAGAAAAAACAATGTAGTAGTTTTAATGCTAATGTTTCTGCAAAGATCAGATACAAATAAAGAATTGGTAAGTAAAAAAAAAAAGATTTATAAGGTCATTATTGTTGTTTTTGTTTTTGTTTTGTATTCTGTTTTTTTTTTTTTTTTTTTGCTTTTTCACATGCTTTTCCTCCTTTAATTCTGTATTCTCCCCCTGGAAATTTTGTTTGATGGTCTTGAAGCCATATTTATTCATTTTGATTAACTAATTAATAATACTTATATAAAATCATAATTATATTAGAAAATATGAGAAAAATCAATGCATTTTCTTTTAGATAAAATTCTTATAAAATTAACCATAATGAAGTGTACAATTCAGTGACACCTTGTACATATAACATGGTATAACCAACATTTTTATCAACTTACAAAACTTTTAATTACCCCCAAAATAACTTGGATTTTTCAATAGTCACTCCCCATTTTCTTACCCTCAGTCCCAAGAGACTACTAATCTTCTCTCTGTATCTATTCTTCAGTTATCATGCCAATTTCATATAAATTGAATTGTACAATATGCAATCTTTTGTATCTAGCTTGTGTCCCACAGTATAAATTTTTGAGTTATATCACAATATACACTGCTTTTTATGACCTTATGAATAATAGCCAAGAGTTTAAATATACCATAGTTTTGTTTCTTCATTATTAATAGGCATTTGGTTTGTTTCCACACTTTGTCTATGGAAAGTGGTACTGCTTTGGTCATTTGTGTACAAATGTTTGTTTGAATATCTATTTTTCAAACAGTTTTGGTACAAATATAGTAATAGGATTGCTGGGTCATATGGCAATTCTGTGTTTAAATTTTGAGAACCTTCCAAAATATTTTCAATAATTTCTATACTATTGTACATTTCCAAAAGTAATTAAAAGCCATTCAAAAAAGTGGTATGGGGGAATCTCATGAAAACAGAAGGGAGACCAGTACATTAAAGAGACTGGGAAAGAGAGGAAAGGAGAGAAAAGAGGAGTACTGGGGAATAAAGTGACCAAATCATATCATTATATTTGTGTGTATGTACAAATATGTACAATAAATTCCACTATTTTGTGTAAATATAATGCACCAATTTAAAAAGTTTAAAAAATTTCAATTTCTCCATATCATTGCCAACATTTATTGCCCTATATTATTAAATTTTAGGCATCATAGTGAGTTTGAAATGGTATTCACTTGTGGCTTTAATTTACATTTACTTAATTACTAATTATGCTGAGCAGGTTTTACTCTATTTTTTTCACCACTTGCATAACTTTTTAGAAAAATAGTTGCCCAAGTCTTTTACCAAATTTTAAAAAATTGGATTGTTTGTGTTTTGTTTATATATTCAGAACATTTTCTTTAAATTATATTATTTGCAAGCAATTCTTTCATTCTCTTGGTTGTATTTTCATTTAACTTGGTGATGTCCTTTGATGCACAAAATTTCTTAATTTTGATGAAGTCCCATTTATCTGTTTTTTCTTTTCTTTCAGACTTTGTTGTTCTGGGCTCAGAAACATTGCTATATCTGAGGTCATGAAATTCTAGGCCTATGATTTCCTCATAGATTGAGCTCTTAGTTTTAGTCTTTCAATCTTTTTTGATCTGAGTTTTCTTGACAGTATGAGGTAGGTGTTCTAATAGCATTCTTTTGCAAATATCCTTTAGTTTTATTTTAAAAAGCTACTCTGGCACGGGTTTACACCTCCCTGTTTATGAAGTTATCACTATAAATTATAATTTATGTACCACATGTACATTAGAAGTTTCATAATTTTCTCCAAGTAGGAGATTGTCAGACCTACTTGGCTGATGGCTCCCAGCAATTTTGGTTTATATATTTGTTTTCAAATTACATGGGCGTCATAGAGGAGTTGCAAAAGAAATGCTATTATTTTGATTTTATATTTACCTGTGCACTTCTCTTTACCACTGTACTTTTTTTCTTTATATGACTTCACATTACACCCTGTGTCCTTTAATTTCAGTCTTAAGGGCTTCCTGTAGCATTTCTCATAGGTTAGTTTACTTGAAACAAATCTCCTGGCTTTGTTTATATGAAATATCCTAATTTTCCTTTATTTTCAAAAGATAGTATTTTTAAGTAGAGTATTTTTGGTTGGTATTCATTTTCCAGGTCTGGCACTGGAACAAGGGGAAATTAATATCCCATAAAGCTGTCGTGTGTGTGTGTGTGTGTGTGTGTGTGTGTGTGTGTGTGTGTGTGTTGGTGTTTGTGTGTGTGTGTGTGTGTGTGTGTGTGTGTGTGTACCCATGCATGCAAATACAAGGGCATGTTTCTGTGAAGGTGTCATACAGGCCCTTGGAAATTCTACTTCATCATTTTCACTGATGTCACTGAATAATAATTTCTAAACATTTGAAAAGATGTTCAACTTCTCTCCTAAGGCGGATTTGTTTCCAACAGTGTATCCCTCTACAGCTTCCTCAGACCACCTGTAATTGTGGCCGAAATTCTGTTCTAGAATCATTGATTCAGACGCCATTTTGTCTACTATAAAAGAACATCACAGCCTAGATAATTTATAATAAACAAAAACATATTGCCTCAGTTCTGGAGACCTGGGAAGTCCAAATTCCAGGAGCTGACACTTGACAAAAGCTTTTCTTGCTGCTTTGCCCCATGGTGGAAGTGTATAGAGAAGATGAGAGATAAGATAGAAGGGGGACAAACTCTTGGCTTTATTACAGAGCCACCTCTGAGTTAACAAATTCATGCCCATTACAATAACATTTATCTATTCAGTTTGCCCTCATAACCTAAACACCTCTGATTAGTGTCTGTTTCCCAACACTGTTGTAGTGGAAATTAAAATTCCAATGAATGTTTTTGGGGAGACACATTGAAATCGTAGTACATGTTTTCCCTACCTTTAGACTCCTCAGGCTGATTTTATCCCAAATGTTCAAGCATCACCTTTGAGTTCCATCTCTGTGGCAGCCTGTGTCAGAATATCTGTTTCCTCAAAAGCTGTGAGACAGAATTTGAAATAGCTGTTGTAAAGAGGTTAGTATGATAACCAAGCAAGCACTGCTCTCATTTCAGTGCCCAGAGGACACAGCTTTCTTTGGCATGGGCCATTCTGTCATGCATGCATTTTTGAATGATCACTCAACATTAGATTCTCTTAGAAGAATATAAGCAAACATCTCACATCCTATCTAGCAAAAATTTTTGTTTTCCCATAGCAGTTCTGGGATTTTAACATTCCAGTTATAATTTAATTACAGAGAGATGTGATCACATGAATGGATGTGGTAGTCTTTATGTCTCAGAAGCCCCATCTCACAAATAAGAACCAAATGTCTTGTAAAAGACTCTGAGGTCCTGGCCAAGTAATAATCCTAGTTTTCTCAAGTCTCACTTATCACTGCCTACCAAAAATTAATAAATTCTTCACATTCTTCTCAGTCCAAGTGCAATTTGAAGTTACTTGTAATTGTAATTAAAGTTTTCTATTATATAGTTGGTATTTCACCTTTATTATATATTTAAGAAACAGAGCTCTTATTTTATACAGGGTGAAAATTCCTCTGTAGATGACAGAACATTTGTTAATAGTTTACTGACAATGTCTTTAATAAATCATAACTGTACACATTTTCAGAGTCAAAAAAATAAAAGATAGATTTAAATTTATATAGTATATTTCCTACATACCAGTATTTCTACAGGATACATATATTATTTTCCCTTTTTACTAAAGAAATAATAAAAATGTTAACCAATTCAGGTATATTTCACACTCTTAAAAATAAAATATATAAAAAATTTGCCAGATCAATTTTATTTATTTTATTGAACATATTGACTTACTTGTGAATGTTCAAAGTTCTTGGAAATCTTTGGAACAATCTAGTTACTTATTAAGACAAACATATATGTTTGAAGATTTCACATAAGAGTAATTATTGCTTCAGTTTTAAAATACATCACATTCTTATATTTCAAAGTTAAATTTAAGAATTCTTATCGAATTAAAACATAATACTAAGAGAAAAATGGAAAATGTTCTATAATCGAAAATAAAAGTAAAATATTCATATTTTTATTACAGAGAGAAAAAGGGTTAGCAACTTGCATATTTTCCATCATTTTAATACTATTAATATAAATGAAGATACTTTTTATTATATTGTAAAAATATTGGCATATTCATAAGTAGCAGAATCCAAACACATCACAAATATTTGGCAACTTTTAACATTACTTGTAATAATATAGTGTATCCTTGTAAAGTTAGCTGTGATTCAACCATTCTTCAATTTCTGCCCATTTAAGTTGCTCAGACATTTCTAAAATAATAGTGTCAATATCTCTTACAATCAAGTTTCCATTGCTCTCCTTATACTGCTGAAGATCTTATCCAGATTTTTGTTAGCAAATTTTCAAAGCCTCCTATTGCAAAAAGAAGTTAATCACTGCCATCCTGTGCCAATTCAATTTGACAAGCATTCATGAGCACTTACAATGCACGAGACACTTCTGATCCAGCACTTAAGAAAATGAACTCAATGGTAGGAAAATCAGTTTTAGACATAACACATACTGATTGCAAAAACTTTTATATTAGAACGAGAATGAGGTTTTTGTCCACAAAAGGAACCTTGAGTTAATGGAATCTAAAGAATGAGAGGCCTTGGGGAAAGATATTGTTCAGATCTGATATGCCATTAAGAGATTAGATGCTTTTAAAGCCGCCAGGAGAAAAGTCCAAATGATACATATCCATCCATGATAGTAATGGGAGAAGAACTTTTGAAAAAAAAAAAAAGAGTCTTCTACAGGATCACTCAGCATAATGCCATTGATTAAATAATGACTAGAAGGAAATTACACCTTGAAATGTGATAACATCCACTAGAATATTTTAACCTTCTTTGAAGAAGTATATTTGCTAACATTCTAATAGAACACTCTGCAGAGGCTCTTTCAAAGAGAGCTAAATTGATTCAGGAAATGGAGGTGGTGATTGAGTTGTAATATTTTGAGGGTATTATTCCTCTATAAGGTAAAAAGCATACTTAGATTTTTCAAGAGCCAATGAAAATAGTTCTTGATAGAAAAAACTCTCTAGGATTGAAAGGGAGTTTTATATTTGAGGAAACAATCATAGTGAATATTATATTCATAGTGGATAACATTAATAGTAGATAATGTATTAACTACAAAATATGAAACTATTAACAGAAGAATTAAAACAAAAATTAATATAGTTACTTATAATAGGAAACACACAATATAATTCTTATTACTCTAAATATATTTTATTTTGATACCAATTAACTTCATTTTAAAAGATGGCATTGGAAACATTTTTCTTAGAGTGTTAAGTATAGGAAGGAACTTTCAATATAATCTGAGAAGACATAGGTCTCTTAATATGAAGAAAATTATCCAGGGATATGTCTACTAACCAGATATATAAGTTAAGAGTATTTTCAACTATAAATGAGAGAAATCTCAAAGTCTCTTTTGTTTTCAAACTATATAAATAATTAGAACAAGGCTGGTGCTGTAATTCAATGATGCTATTATGGACTGTGAACATTTTATTTTTCTGTATTAGCACCTTGGCCTCTTCAAACTAATAGCATTCCATTATCTGCTACCTGTCTAGACTTACAATTATACATGGGAAGAAACAGAATATCATGTTTTAAAAAAATCAGAAAGTTTTTCTTCTCGTGAGATATTTTTAAAGGGATATCTACTTCAGAGACATCTGTTTAAAATTCTATTAGTGGGGACTGTGTGACATATCCACTTTTATTTACAAGGAAGGATAGGACTTTTATTACTTTAATTCAGTGCCTTTTTGTCCCCACAAAAGGAATTTTGTTAATGAAATAGAACAATATAATTAATAATATGATAGGAACTTATAGTGTTAATTGCAAACATCATGAGTGGAGTACTCATCTTCTATTAGGGTTCTCCAGAGAAACAAAATCATTAGGATATATGTGTATATGATAGGAAGAGAGAGAGAGAGAGAGAGAGAGAGAGAGAGAGAGAGTGTTTAAGGAATTGCTGTGCACACTTGTAGGGGCTGACAAGTTCAGAATCTGCAGGAAAGGGTGTCAGGTACAAACTCAGGGCGGAAATCTGAAGGTTGTCTAGAGACATAAGTTCTTCCTTTTTCAGAGGATCTTGCTGTTTTCTCTTAAACCTTTCAATTGATTGAAAGAGGCTCACAAACGTTATTACAAGTAATCTATCAACTTTCCTCAAAGTCATTTCATTGTTAGCCTCATCTAAAAAATACCTTCACAACAAAATCTAGCATTTGACTTTCTGGGTCCCATGGTCTTCTCAAGGTGACACATAAAATGAACCATCACAAGTCTACCTTTGTTAACTTGGCACCTATATGCAGCCCCTTAAACCATACTTCATTGCTAAAGAAACATAATAATAAGGTGATACTCTGCCTAACATGGCACATTACCTTACGTACAACAGAAAACACATTAAGCCTTTCCTCAGAATAGTAGGCAAAGGTATCATGTGATGTTCATTCTTCTCTTTAATATCATGTAACTTAAATAGCATCATGCAAATTATCAATAACAAAACACTTATATTATTCAATAATCCTTTGTGATAATGGGAAAAGAAAAAAAGAGGATAAAATATATAAAAATGACATAGATACAGTAGATATAGATAGATACAGGCACACACATACAAACATACACACACATACCCATAGAGTTTGCCCTCTTTATCCATGGATTACACAAAGCTGATATTTGTAACAACCTTCCTCCACTATCCATTTCTTTTTCCCTCCGAATGTACCTAAGCTGATCACAGCTCTATACTAGATGAAGTGACCTGAACCTTTGTCCTAAAAGAACTGGGCCATTATTAGTCCCGCCTGAATAGAGTTGTAGTTTTCCTTTACTTCAATCACAGATTGAAGTAAATACAAAGAGATGCCCTCAGGGGTCACCTGTATTTCACATATACTTCTCCTCCTTCAATTGTGGGGTAACAGGCCAATGTCTCTTGGAAATAAAAACCAGTATCTCCATCCAGCACAGTGATTCCCTTGTTTGTCTATCAATTCAGAGGCATGAGGAGACAAAGTGACCAGATACAATCTTAACTTCTCATTCATTGGGATCATTAATGAGTCTCCTTGGAGAGTACTTCTCCTTTTGAAATCAAGAGCTCTAGGCCAGCAGAGAATAGAGTGTGAGATAGAGAGCACGGATTTTACTAGTTGATCACTAGAAGTAATAGGTAGTGGTGCCACTCTCAAGTTCACCCACAAACTGATCTCTTGAACCATGAGTCCCAGCTATGGAATTCATAGCACCATAGATTGGCCACCGATTCACAGCATCTACAACCTTTTGGAGAATTTTGCCACAATCCTGAAAGGTATCGCCATGTAGCGGAGCTGTCACTGCATTTTCAAAACACTGTTCTGCTCTCTATCAAATTAACTGCTTCAGGATGATGGGAAACATGGCAAGACCCAAGAATTCAATGAGCCTGGGCTCAATACTGAGCATTATTTACTATGAAATGAGTTCTTTGATCAGGGATATTCTAAGTGGAATATCACAATTTCACATAAAGCATTCTGTTAAATATGGATGGTAGGTTATTGACAGCATTGTGGACAGTGAGTGCAAATTCATACCCAGAGTAAATGTCTACTCCAGGAAAAACATAATATTACTCCTTCCATGACAGAAGCAGTAGTTCAAAGCAATCCATCTGCTACCAAGTAGCTGATTGATCATCCCAGGGAGCTACATGATTAGTGGTGGTCTCTGCTGCTGGCCAAGGGCACACTCAGCAGTGATGGAGTCAGATCAGCATTGGTGAGTGGAAGTCCATGTTGCTGAGCTCCTGCATAACCTCCATCTCTATGATTGTGGCTACTTTATTCAGAAGCCCATTAGGCAATGACATGTGTGACTGGAGAAGGAGAATGACTTGGCTCCATAGAATAGTCTCCTTTTCCTTTTATTGTTAAAATCTTCTCATCTGAGGTCATCCTTTGAGGAACACTCAGATAGGACATAAATACGTGCAAATTTCTTTCTCAGAGAAGTCAGTACACACACTCAGCCCTCCTTTTCACCAACTTTTCAATCATGGTCCTTCCGAGGCCCTACTAGCCACCTAGCATGTTGGTCTTGGCTCATGAATTGATGAATAATTTCATATCTGGCTATTTCTCATTTCAGGAGAAATAAATAATCAGATTCACTGTTTGAGATTCCACCCATTGGGAGGATTCACCTCCATTGTCCTTCAGGGATGTCCTAGAAAGGACTTGTAGCACCCCAGCTTGCTACTTTTTAGACAGTGCTTGCATCTCTCCTAGAACCATCTATAAACTAGGTCCAAGTTTCCCCTTCCTCTGTCAACTGTCACCTGCCCAATGTTGTAATTTGGATAACTCTTCTTTCTCCACCCTTTATAAACTAGCATCTCTGGAGCATCAATGCAACCAACTAGGCATAAAACCACCCGGAGCAATGATCAAAAATAAATGGTCTGCAATTCATATTACTTTTGCCCTGGTTATTCTCTCTGGAGATTTTCTTTTCCCTCCCTCCCTTCCTTCCTTCCTTCCTTCCTTCCTTCCTTCCTTCCTTCCTTCCTTCCTTCCTTTCTTTCTTTCATTTTTCTTTCTCTCTCTCTTTCCCTCCCTTCCTCCCTCCCTCTCCTCTTCCCCCCCTTTTCTCTCTCTTTTTCCTTGAAATATCGTAATAGTTCATTCCTTACCTCCTATAAATTTTTGCTCCAATTTTCCCATCGCAATGTGATCTCCACTGGTGAAAATATCCAAAGCTGATTTCCTGTGCCTTGTCGTTTTGTAAACTGCTTCCCTTGAGTATAGACAAAACTCATGACTTGTTACTAACTAGATAAAATATGAAAAAGTGAGGGACAGTCTCACCATTGAGTATGTTGCTTCATATACAATATTTAATGAGTTCATCTTAACAGAATGGGAAAGGAGCTCTTTCTGCTGACTTTGAAGCCTCTGTTCCGGTATAAGAGCTTGTGAAAAGTTCCTTAAGCAAGAGACTGTTGGCAGCCTCTAGTTGCTGAGTGTCCCTGAATGGTGGTCAGTAGGCAGTCCAGGCTCTCAGTCCTGCAATAAGGACCCAAATAAATTCTGCCAGAAACTCTAGGATATTTTTTCCTTGACAAGTTTTTAGATAAAAATATAGGCCAAAACCTTTATTGATCAAAGGATAGACATACTAACCCACAGAAAATAAATGTGGATTATTTTAAGATAATGAATTTGTGATAATTTGTTACACATACACACACAAAACAAAACAACAAAAATAATACACCTTTTCCAATCACTATATTTGAAAATGCTATCTCTTCCCTTACTGAGTTCCTAATGGCTGTCTCTGCTTAACTTTGTTCTATCCACATCACTTTTCATTATGATTCATTCAACTAACATATTTATGTGGTTTTTATCTCTCTCTCTGTCAACTATGATGAAACTATCATGAAAAAGAGCAGAACATTTTTTCATCTTTGTCACAGCAACCGTGCTAGCATAGCACTTGACAAATAAATGGAGGCCACTCAATGAAGGGTAAATGAATACATGCATCACAGACAAACCATTCAGAGCAGCAGACAGCTTGAATAACATATATCAGAGTAAATATAGAAGATCAAGGGCATGATCCAGGACATCCCAATTCCAATGTGATTCTACCACTTATAATGACTCTGGACAACTTTGCTTGCCTTCAATTTTCTCAATTCTAAATACGAGTACTATTATGTTTTGGATCTGAGTATCCCCCCAAAGCTCATGTGTTAGTCAATTCAGCCATGTTCAAAGGTGAGAAGATTGGATCACAAGGGTTCTGACCTCTTCAGTGGTTTAATCTTTTTGATGGATTAATAATTTGAATGAACCCTTGGAAGGTGATAGAAACTACAGGTTGATGAGTGGCTGGGGGAAGTAGGTCACTAGGGAAGTTACCTTGGGGACTGTGTCTGTCCCTGGCCTTTTTTTTTTTTTTTCTGTTTCTCTTTTTCTCTGTTTTCTGGATGCCATGAGCTGAGCACCTTTCCTCCGCCTTACCCTTCCACCATGATTCTGCCTTACAGCCAGCTGACCATGGACTGAATCCTCTGAAACCATGACCCCCAAATAAATATTTTCTCCTGTAAGTTGTTTTTATCAAGTTATTTTGGATATAGTGACAAAAAAACTGAGGAACATAATATAAGCTTTGTCTACTTACATATTTATTTTCAGAATAAAACAAAGTAATGTATACAATAGTGCATAATCCATTTTAAGGAGCAATATTAATTCTAAATGAAGAAATACAGAAGATATTTTTTAGTGTCCCCATTAAACACAGGAATTATAGGCAAGAAGTTAACAATATAGCACTTAAGAAAAATGAGAGTTGTTTCTCAGGTTTGGGGATGATAAATAGACTTCCATATGTTAGGAGGAATGTAAAAATGGTGTAAAATTATGGGCAAAGGTTTGGAAAACAATACAAGTTTCAAAAACAGCACATGCACATATTTTATCCCAGAATTTTTACTTGTAGGAACCTGTCTTGTGACTGGGCAGGATTAAAAAGTATAAATACAAGAATGTTTATGGAAGTTTGGTTTGTGATTTTAACACAACATGGTTGACTTGATTGTTTAAGCACAAACAGGTGATCTAACATAAAGTTTTATGTTTTCTCGTTTGTTGGTTGGAATCTATGCTACTGCTCACCTTCACTCTTTCTCCTTGCATTGAATAACATTTTGGTCAGTCTCTCAACTTTATCTGCTACCCTGAGACCAGGATCTTCACAACACTTCCACTTCCTGGGTTTGCTGAGAACATATTTGAGGACTAATGTTGACTTATCCTGTGTTGCCCTGGTGACCTTAGGCTCTCTAAAGAACCAATCGTGGGCCTGGGGATGTGGCTCAAGTGGTAGCGCGCTCACCTGGCATGCATGCATGCGGCCCGGGTTCGAACCTCAGCACCACATACAAACAATTATGTTGTGTCTGCCAAAAACTAAAAAATAAATATTAAAAATTCTCTCTCTCTCTCTCTCTCTCTCTCTCTCTCTCTCTCAAAAAAAAAATTATAAAAAAATAATTAAAAAAAGAACCAATCCTAGTAACTCAGGGAAAAAATAGAGTAGGCCCTCTGAGAAGATATCATATCAAAGAATATTGATCTACTATGCTTTGCCATTTTCTCATTGAATATTTACAATACATATATTAAATTATATGTCATGGTTCATTACACTTTGTTTTGGAGTAGGATACTTAGACTATTTCTTCACATGATTTCTTTTCAATAATTTTTCTTATTTTAAAATTCTACTTAACTGAGATTCCTGTCTTGATATATATCACTAAGAATTTCTTTTGAGTTATTTTCAATAAATTGCTGGGGAACTTTTTGAAATATTGATATTTCCATGGACCTCACTCCATAAACCTCATGGGTATTGTCTTATGTATTTATTTGCATTAAACTTAAATTATACTATTTCCATTTAGAATTCTTAAAAGAATTTATTTAGTTTCTATTATGTGTATTTCAGAATTAATCTCTATATAAAATATGATTTGGATTTTGGTTTTGCTATAAAAACTTATATGAGAGTATATCAACGCTGGCAAATTATGACCATAACTCTCTCCAAATTGTTTGTTCAGGTCTGTAAGCTCTGCAATTGAATATTACCAAAATGTCACATGAGCTGATTAATCCTAATATCAAGAAGTGTCAAGTTCAGAGAAGTATGTGTCTAGATATGATAAAGATTAGCAGTATCAAGTGGGTGTAGCTCTGCACTTCTGGACAAGCTCTGCAATCCTGACACACTAACACTTTAAACACACACCATTTTCAAAATCAGCATTTGGGCAGAGGCCTCAGTTATGTCTATAAGCCAATCATACTAATGCTAAGATAACAGTATTGACATTTCAAAATGGCACCCTGATAGTCATCACTGTGTCAATGCAACTAGATTAATTTAAATCACAGTGATTAATTTGAAAGTGTAATTCATAAAAGTCTTGGCACTTCGTATAATTGCTTCAGAATGGAAGCTTTGCTTTTCATTAGAAACATTGTACTTTTATTGATAAAATGTAAACCCACTAAATTTAACATTCTATTATTACATGTATCTTATTTATTATACATGTATATATGTGTGTGTGTATATATATATACATATATGTATATATATATACACATATATGAAATTAACTTTTATTAAAAACTCTAAAGTCTACCTTCCTTGTTTGTTGCTTGCAGCTTCCCAATAAAATACCATTTTATAAAAGATTCTTTGTTGATTCACTCTTCCATTAGTATTGCAACTTTTTGACCCTGTACCTCTTAGCACTCTAATTCTTTTAAGTACTTATTTTAGTAAACCTAGTCTCTATTTCCTTTCACAATTCTCCTTTAGTATCCCCTTTCTAGCAACCAAATTAGTCACCCCTCTTGATTGGATATCTATTTCATGCAATGACAGAGAGTATTTCTCAGTAAAGGAAATATAATAGAAACATATAACAAATAAGATCTCCCATGATTTGACTAGACAATTATTTATCCATTCTTATCACTTCTGCACATATACCCCACTCTAGCCATATTTCCCTACATAGATATGTTTTAGAAAATGCATGTTCTTGTTTCTGTTTGTACAAAACAGTTTATTTTTCCTAGTAATACCCTTCCATCTCCAATGTCTAACCTTTCTTCCTCAGGCTATTGTTGCAAATTGTTCAAGATAGAACTCAGGAGTCACCTTTCCTTAGTAGCCCTCCTTGTTATTTTTAGGACATGCCTGTCTGTTTTTAGGCACAGTAACACTGTAAGAATATCCCAAAAAGGGATTGCTAACATTTTCAGGGTATGATCTCTTCTTATCTCTGCATCATGTACATAAACACATTCACACACTTGCCCTCAGGTACTTTTAAAGACATATTCTATGGTAATAAAAATATTATTTAAAAAATCCTAAACATTTAACAGAGTAACTGTTGCTAGTGCTCAATAATTGTTTATTGAGTCTATGTAAAGTTTTAAACAAATATAAATGACCCAAACTATAAATTCTTAAAACTGAGAAGTAAACTTTTCTTGAGTTATTATGCTTTAATTCCAGATCTGGTTTTAAGATAAAAATAATTTATGTACATTATAAAGTTGTAGCTAGTTTTATTAGTCACATTGATATAATGATATCAATGTTCTACTTTATATGACATATTTGTTCAATTTATACTTTTATGACATGGTTTATCCTTTGTCAAATTCTACTTTGCAAAAACTCCTTTTGTACTGATGTGTCAGTGTAAATGAATGTAAAGTCTCAAAATTAACTTTGTATAATTAAAAATAATTCAACAATAATCACACAGATGTAGATAAATAATAGATACTTAAATATATATACACATGTATCTTATATAAATTTAAAAATTATAAATTATTTGAAACTGAAGTTGCGTTTATGCTCTATGTAAGTGGTACAGTCAGAATCCAGTTATAATCCAGGATCACCAGGAGTCTAATGTTATTTAATCAGAATGACTATCTTTTTCTTAAGATTAAAAGAAAATTTCTAATTTCGAGGATATAATAAATTCACTTAATAACAAATATTTATTGTATAGGCATTTTTATATATATGTGGCATTATTCTAAGACCCTGATACACATCAGTGTATATGTACAAGACATTTATTAAAACTTTATTCATAATTTCATCAAAATGTGACAAGTGTATTTTTTAATTTTCTTAGAATGCTGGTCTTAGACTGACATATCACAATTAACATAGCAACATAAAACAACAGGGAAAAATACTCCTTTAATAATTTTAAAAACTGTACATCATCTCCATGAAAGATCATAGTGAAAATATTTGGGGTGGAAGACCACTTTGATTTCCCTTAAATCATACTACATATATGTCTGTCTATCAACTGTGTTCAACTCTGTATGCTCTTTTTCTAACATTCAACAAAGAAAATAAGCTCCTTTAATATAGATGAAGAACACTGTCCAAGGGAACAAGAACCATTAGAAAACAATATTAATTTTCCTCCAAGGTCTTGAGTTATTTTGGAAATGTGTCTGATATTTGAGAGAAGGTACTTGTTTATATCATATCGTAATTTGCGTTATGAACTAATATAAGACATTCAATCTTAGAAAATATGAGAAGGACCAGATGACTTTTTAGTATAGAGCACATCAAAATATAAGGGATTGTATTATATATAACTGAAATATACAGTGAATTGAAGTTGTATGAAACTTAAGAGTTTGTAAGACTATAAAATGCTTCATCTAAATTTGGCAGAGAAACTTAGCAAACAATAATCAATATGAAGAGAAGAAAATTACATTTCAAATTTACCTAAGCTACAGATATACTTTTTGTTGTAATGTAGCAATAAGCTTGTACACTTTCACAAGCCAAGGTGGAAGAAAATATTTTTGTTACAAATGGGTTGTGATGATTATTGTTTTTCTTTGATGAGGCAAAAAATATTACATTGGGAAATTCCAACAGCAATAGAACTTTAAAATTTCCATAGACTCAAATACTATTAATCATTTCCATTTTTTTAATAGAGGCTCAAAGAACTGAAACAAAGGGAATTTGCTCGAAATGTAGCATCTAAATCCAGAAAAGATGAAAGAAAACAGGAAAAGGCACTCCAACGCCTGCACAAGCTGGCCGAGCTAAGAAAGGAAACTGTATGGTGCGTATGAAATGAAATGTGAAGTTTTCTTAAAACATGACCAAAAAAAAAAAAAAAACTTGGGGGAGTTAGAAATAAAGGGCACAATCTATTTATTTCTGTACTCAGAATAAAACACACATGTTTTCATGACCTTCTGTAGGCTGTAAACACTCATTTGAATTTGAATTTTATGCAAACACCTGTTTAATGCACATTTCGATAAAAATGCCAAAATTACTATAATTTTAGTTTATAAAAAAGTAGATTCATATTATGTTGCCATTTAAGCTATCTGGATTGAAAGCTATCCTATTTCTTGGTAAAATTCAAAACATTTGATTGAAGAAGAGAGTAAGAGATTGTCTTATGACCTTTTTTGCAAAGGGAGTTTTAGGAGGATTTTATTTTTTAAACAAAATTTTGGAGAACTTTTATTTGAAATATTCTTTGACATTTAAAAAAAAGGTCAGGAAGATGCTCTGCACATCAAAAGCAGATCAAAATTAGTTTCACTGTGAATAAACTATAACTGGACTGTTAGAAGTTTGCAACTCTTAAATTTTGGCCTGCTTCTCACAGTGAACAACTATTAGATGTCAAAACTATCATTATATAGACCTCACAATCCCAGCCAGGGCAATATTATTAAAAGAAGACCACTTTTAAAAGTGTACTTTTTTCCCCTCCTGATAAATAAAACTTCTCTTGTTACTGTCTATAACAAAGTTATTTTATAGCAAATGTATTTTATACTGAATAGTGTTATGAAATTTGCTGATGTACCAAAACATTTTTAGGCATGCCAGATTTAGAAAAAAATCATTAAAATAAAATTTGAACATATTTAGAATCCTGTATGAATCCTACATACATGGGCACATGTATATATATATACATATTAACCAAATATGTGCTTTTTACATATATATATATATATAATAAGTTAACCAGATAGCTTTTACTAATATATATTTATTAATACACATACACACATGTATATATATGTGCATATATATATATATATATATATATATATATACACACACACATATACATATACTAACCAGATATATGTTTTTAATCTATGAGAGGATAAATGGAAAATCATAACATTTGAAGTAAATATTATAGAGAACCATGGAACTTATATGACTTAATGTTCTAGAAGTAATATTTGCAAACAGACATAATTTTATCATTAAATCTGTGCTTCTAAAGATGTGCAAATAGTAGCTGCTACTGCTGTTACTTTTAGCAGATAAGGAAGAGTACATTATATTGGTAATTACAGAAAATATCCCAATAAAAATGTTTAGTCATTTATAACTTCCAAAAAACTAAATTTTTAAAATAGCCTGGAAGATTCTGCACAAGATGGAAGGATTTCTAATATTTATGTGCTGACCACAAAGATTTTTTTAAATCATTGTTCACTATTTATGGCATACTGTAATGCCAAATAAATACAATTCACATCTTTAAAAAGTGGTCTTTTGTCCTGCATTACTGTATACTATGATGTAACTTACAATTTCAGGATAATTTTAATATTGAGCTAACAACAAGCTATCATTAAGACAGTACTATTTTTTAGATATCTTTGCATGAAAGCAAACCACTTGGGCCATGGTAGGCTCTGAGTGAATGCTGTTGAACTGAATTGTTAAATCAAATTCTCAGCATTTCTAAGGTCATGATTGTGTGATTTTTCAATTTCTTTCATATTTTTCATATAACATCAATAAAGTCAACTATATAACATCAATAAAGTCAACTATTTATGAATTAAAAATAATTTTACTTTAAGGAATTTTGTAACACTCCAAAATGTCACTGAATAGGATGTGGAGGTGGGAAATCTTGGACAAGAAGCAATGCTCTGAGAGCACAGGAGTGTCTGACAGATTGCTCTTTTTACTGTAAGAGTTTATAAGACGTATTTCCTAGTTATCCCAAACAATAACCAATAGCTAAGAGCTAATGTGACAGTGTGGAAAGCAATTGTAGCATATGAAAATAATTCTTGCAATAATTTAAAAATAAAATTATATATATTTTAATGACATTTCTAAGATTTAAGAGTCTGAGTGTTTTTCCTTCGAAGTGTCCTATTTAATGTACATCTGGTTTCTTTTTGTAGTGCTCCTGGAAGTGGCCCCATGTTCAAGTCAACAACTGTTACTGTGAAAGAAAACTGTAATGAAATTGCTCAAAGAGTTGTGGATTCAGCTAACAACCAGCAAGATTTCAAATATACTTTGATCCACAGTGAAGAAAATACTAAAGATGTTACCACTGTTGCTGCAGATTCAGAAAGCACAAATAATTATACAGCAAAAAATAACCAAGTTGGGGATCAAGTCCAGGGAATTCACAGACACAAAGTGGGCTTCTCTTTTGCATTTCCAAAGAAAGCATCTGTAAAGCTGGAGTCCTCGGCTGCAGCCTTCTCTGAATACAATGATGATGCCTCTGTGGAGAAAGAATTTAGCAGAAAAAGTAGATTTGTCCCCAGCACTTGTCATCTTCAACTATCTTCACCAACAGATGCGCTTTTGAGTTCTGGGGAAAAAGCTAACTCTTTTCATCCACCAGAGGCAATGAGCACTGAGAAAGAAATTGCTCAAACTCAAGAGATGAAAGAAGTTTCTAATGAAAAAGACCCATTATTATTACCTTCATTTTGCCAGCTTCAACTCCCTTTTACTTCCAATGCAGAAGATTGCCAAAATTCAGTCCCATTAACAGATCAAATATCACCCGAAGATGTTAGTATTAATGAAGGCATACCTGTGAGTGATAATAGTTCTGAGTTGTTAGGAAATCAATCCACAGTTTTCGAAATGTCTAAGGATTGTATATCTGTGCAAGCTATTACAGAAGAAAACATTAAGAATAATGATTCACCCTCTATTGAAATTGAAAATAAAAATGGTTCTGAGATACTGGACCCTTCAAATACTGAAGAGGGTAATACAATCTTACATAAAAAAGTAGATCTATATAAGAGACCATGTGAGCCCTTTGTACCTGTACTCAACAAACTTGGATCAACAGTTCTTCAGTGGCCATCAGAAATGCTGGTTTACACAAATACTGAGCCATCGATTTCTTATAGCTGCAATCCTCTCTGTTTTGACTTTAAGTCCACCAAATTAAAAAATAATCTAGATAAGAATAAGGTAACCTTAAATGACCTTTCTTCTCAGCAGAAGGGAGAAGACTTTTGCAAGAGATCAGTTTCTGATTGCAAGGATACATCGCTTACAGAAAAAATCACAGATTGTGAAATTGGTGACAGCAAAACTGAATACACACAAGTCACTCCTCTTTTAGCTGATGATACTCTTCCCAATAGTTGTGAGTCTGGAAAACGTGAGAATATGGGTCAGATGTCTAAAAATATTTCCTGTGGGACAAGGAAAACAGAAAAATATCATTTTACTAGATATCAAATAAAGCATGACACTATGAATGAGAAATGCAATAAAATATGGTTGAAAGATACTCATGAACATTGGTTCCATAAAAGTAAAAGAAAGAAAAAAAGGAGAAAGTTATGTCAGCATCATCATGGGCAGAAAACCAAAGAATCAGAAAGTCACTGCAAAATGGAAATGGAAAGTAGTTATCCTGATAGAACTAGGAAAAATCCACTGGAACCAATTTCAGAAAGACAGTATTTAGCTGCAGGGCAATTATTAGACTCACATAAGTTACCTGAAAAAAAGCCTAAGTCATCATCTATATACTTAAATGAAAATGAAGAAATGTGTAAAACCTGGAATATCGAATATAGTAACAGTGATACCATCAGTTCTAAAAACCACTGCAAAAAGAACACAATACTTTTAAAAGGACAATCGCATCCAACAATGATATACTCTGGGAAGCATAATTTAACATACTCCAGAACTTACTGCTGTTGGAAATCCAGACTGTCAAGCTGTAGTCAGGACCACAGATGCATAGCTCTTCAGAAAAACACAGAGTGCGTGAGTCAGAATCAGCCTGTTAAGAGAGGTTACAATTCTCTCATGAATGAATCAGAAAGATTCCATCGAAAACGTAGACAACATTCGTACTGTTATTCTTCAGATGAAAGTTTAAATCGACAGAATTATTTACCAGAAGAATTTTTGAAGCCAGCAAGAGCTTCAGTTGCTCCCTGTAAGCCTAAAAAGAAAAGAAGGAGAAAAAGAAGCAGATTATATACTGGAGGTGAACCTTTAGAAATCAAAGAAAATACAGATAATTCCATGAAAAGAAGCTCTTCTTTAAGTCATCCAGATGGGATAATGAGTGAGGGGAAAAATGAAGAAATAAAACCACAAGAAGTTGCAAATATTGAAAGGAACTCAGAACAACCAGACCAAGGAACAAACAAATTGATTTTGCATCCTAGCAATCTCTTGCCTTCTGAAAGCAATGATGAAACTGAGCGGTTAGTAGCAGAGGCCACTTCTATTGAACTGTCAGGGGTTTCCAATGCTCCTACCACATCTGTCTATGTAGATAGTGCCCCAACGAAAGAAGCAATTGGCAATGCTTTGCCTGAACACAAAGAAAGAAGTGAGACTACAAATATTAATGAAAAGCAAATTCCTTTCAAGGTGCCTAATATCGAAAGGAACTTTAGACAGTCACAGCCTAAATCATACCTTTGTCATTATGAATTGGCTGAGGCCCTTCCACAAGGAAAAATGAATGAGGCATCAACAGAGTGGCTGTGTTATAATTCAGGAATACTTAACACACAACCACCACTACCATTCAAGGAAGCACATGTCAATGGTCATACCTTTGTAACAACAGAGCAAATCCTGGCTCCATTAGCTTTACCAGAACAAGCATTATTGATCCCACTAGAAAACCATGACAAATTCAAAAATCTACCCTGTGAGGTCTACCAGCACATTATACAGCCAAACATGCTGGCCAACAAGGTCAAATTTACTTTTCCTCCAGCTCCTCTCCCTCCCCCGAGCACACCTCTGCAGCCTTTGCCTTTGCAGCAGCCCTTATGTTCTACCTCTGTAACCACAATCCATCACACTGTTTTGCAGCAGCATGCTGCAGCTGCTGCAGCTGCCGCTGCTGCTGCAGCTGCAGGAACCTTTAAAGTGCTTCAACCACATCAACAGTTTCTTTCCCAAGTCCCAGCTCTCGCCAGAACATCTATACCTCAGATCTCAGTAGGAACAGTAGGACCCAGGCTTTGTCCTGGGAACCAGCCAACTTTTGTTGCTCCTCCTCAGATGCCAATCATTCCAGCTTCAGTTCTTCATCCTAGCCATCTGGCTTTCCCGCCTTTGCCTCATGCGCTCTTTCCTTCACTGCTTTCCCCACACCCAACTGTTATCCCTCTGCAACCCCTCTTCTAGTCATTACCATAAACAGGAAAAGAAAATACATTAAAACCATGGCTATATGCGTGGGAATTCATCTCAATGAATAATTGGATGTATAACTGATGAAAAAACCTGGCCAAAATATGGCCTTATTGATTTCAATTCATTTACTGTAAGTGTAATGATGCAAATAAATTCTTAAGTTTCTGATATATAACATTATTAAAGCACTGAATAGTTTGAAAATCAATACAATATATGCTGTATATTAAAATGATGTCTTAAGAGTATGTATAATGTACATAAAATATATTTATAGTACTGTAATTTATGTTATAAAGTATGCTCTCCAGTTTTTATTTCTAATCTTTGTGTATTTGCACCTATTTAACGTTTAGACAAAGCTGATGGCACTATGTTTTGTACCATGTTCCTTGAAACTGTAAATTCAGTGAAAAATACTCTTGCAATAAATTTTTGTTAACTATTTAAGTAAATCCAACTTTGGTTTTTAGGTGGTTTTCACTATTTTCAGAGTGTAACAGGTTGTAGTCTATTTACATTGTTTCTTCAGTCCAGTTACATCACTGAATCTCCAAGGCCCAACAAAATATCTTTGGAGCTCTGTCAATTCTTGACATCCAGTTCTTGGATGTCACCATCTATCTGATTAAGTACAAAAGAGGGTCCCCTTGTTTTTCTCTTTGTTCTGATATTTTTTATAATGTGCTATATTTCTTGGCCCTCTAATTAGACAATAAGCCATGAAAATATATGCTCAGGTAATATTAGTATTTGAAAGGATAATAATTCAAAAACTTGCAAAATAGGTTGTATCCACCCAGGAATTCTCATATAGAAGTGGCAAATAACCAAATAAGTGTGCATATAACATTTTGAATATTAAAATTCTCAAACATATCATGCTCATTTTCAAATGTAACAGGAGACATGAGAATACTGCATGGATTGTTTCAATTTTAACAATTTACTATTTATTACATAACATCCTGAATAGAATGACATATCATAATATATATTTGATATGCTCTTAATTGGGAATCTGGAAGTGGAATAGAGGAAAAAAAATAATCTTTCCTTCTGCAAATCTTTCTACAGCTTGTGTTTTAATCCCATTTCCAAATCAGCCAAGAATAATTAGAATTTTCATCAACTTTCCAAATCCTGCTTCATTATTTCTGCAGTATTCGTTATTCAATTGCTCAACACTTTAATAATTTTTCAATAGAAAATCAGGAAATATTACACTATTCCTAAGGACATTACTATTATTTGCCTTTTCCAGACCATGCAATTCCATAAAACAAAAATCTCCATCCCTTCTTGAATGGGATCACCTCATGAGGTGCAAATGTTAGAGAATTAGAGTAGCTGGGTAATGAACATTAGGTAGCTCAAGAGAGCTCCTTGTAAGGAAGAGCAATTTTGTAATGGAGTTGATCTGAGGAAATGTTATTTCATTATGAGGAAACATTAATCTATATGAAATGAAATATATTAATAATTTAGGACATAAAATTATATTTCATATCATAAAACTCAGTATTGAATTTCATTTTAGCAGAAGATAGGGAGAAAATCTGGGCCATTTACTTTCATGATAATCTGTCATAATGATAATTGATTTATATATTCTTTTGAAAAATGCTTGTGAAAGACTGAATTCACCAGTTTATGATTGATAAATAAGAAGATAAAAATAGTAAGGAAGTAATTCAAGTGCTTTATGATAATACGTTCCAAAAATGGGAACTTAAATTGGAACAGATAATTTTTCCTCAAGCACAATATTTGAAATTTTCTTTGAAGATAAAGTAGAAGGAATATCTACTGGGAAATGCTGACCCAGTTTGTTTTTAATCTGTCAAAGCAGAATTGTTCTTTCTGCCATTAAAAAATCAAACCAAGATACTACATTTAAAATATGCAGATTTCCTCTTTTTTTTTCATCATCTTCTGACTATTATCCTGATTGTTCATTTCTTATCTCTTATTTTTATCCTATAATTTTTTTCTTTATCTATTTTCTTTTTAATTTCATTGTAGACATCATTTGGGTATATGTTGTGTTTTCTCATTTTTCTCTCTATTATTATTTTTCCCCTCAAATTATGTCGATAACTTATTTTTTGTTGCTATCAAATAATATGGCTAGATATGCTTCACTTTTTAGTTGTAACATAATATGTTTGATTTCAAGTTATACAATGGAAATATCTAGAAACTATGAGGAGGAAAGTTCTTAGTTAAAATTAATTGAAACTGAGCTTATTAGATAAAGTAATTGTTTCCTCATGGATATCAATGTCTGAACAAGAAACTTGAATCATAGTTAATTATCAAAGCCATTCTGGTCATAAATTTTTCTAGATATTTTACACCTTCCTAACATATTATTCACATGGTCTGGACATTCCCTATGTGTTAGAAACTCAAAATGAATGGATGATGAAGCACTTATTCATCTATTCTGATAACACTAATCCCAGAATCATGGGAATTAGGTCAATGAGCTACAGGCCAACAATGAACACAATCATGAATAGGGGGGTCAGGAAAGAGTCATCAGAAAACTGGGCTGTTAGAGGACCACTGGTCAAGCACATTAGTGGCAGCAGGAGTCAAAGCAGTAGGGCATATTCTGGAAGCTCATTGGGACACAGGCTGATGGCTTCTCCATAAGTTATATCTGAAACCTAATATACTAGTACTTTCCAGGCATAAATTATTATATAACCTATAAGCCAGGTATATTTAAATGATTGTCACACATCTTTAGTCTTCTAGTTCCAGACATTACTATAGCATGTGTTACAATGTAGACAGAAGAACAAAAACAAATTGGAATATAGAATAAAATATGAATATGAAAAGTAACTGTATGCAACTAACAAAAACGTTGACTTTAGATAATAGGTAGGGAACATTCATAATTTCATCTATTATGCATATGTCAGTGATGTATTTTCTCCAGGTTCTTTTATGGGTTGAAATAGCTACATTTAACAGTTCTCATGACATCTCAACTCGAATATCTTAAAATTACTTTGTGCTTAGAGCTCAAAATCACCTTCTGACTTTATAAGTACCACTAAAACCTGTTATTTGTTCTGTGCATAACTTTATAATAAAATCTATTATTCAATTCAGAAAACAAGGTTTTATGCCCACATTAAAAAAAAATACTTGAAACATTTTGGCTCTGATTTCTTAAAATCCTTTCCCACTAGTTCCACTTTTTTCAACTGCATTCTTTCTACAGTTCTTCTCCTAGTAGTTCATAAAGAATGCTGTTTTAAATTCAAGTCTTCATTCTCTCCAATACCCCATCTTTGTAAGTCATCTTCCTCACTGCTGCCAGGGCCATAATTGTAAAAATATAATCTTAATATGACAGGTCCCCCACTTTAAAACCTACTATGAATTATGTTATTTTCAAGATAAATACCAAAGTCCTGAGCATGTCACAGAAAATCTGTGATGAAGTAGATGCCAGCCTCCATCAGCTTGATGGGTCACCCATTCTAATGTATGTAGTTCTAATCCTCTTTGAGCTTGCTAGAGCATGTTCTATTATCCTCAAAGCCTTCCTTTCCAAACCTTTTTTCCACTTGAATGAGCCAAAACTCAACTAGATTGTAGGTTTCTTTTAGGAATTCTGTCCCCCAAGTTCCCCCTTCTCAGATAAGATAGCTTTCCATAATTTATCTTCATATGACATGCTGTGCACAAATTTTGCTATAAAATATTCTCTGTGTCGAAATATTGTCCCATATGTCTCATTCACTAGATTAAGAGCTCCTTGAGTCAATGTAGTATGTGACACATAGTGAAACTCAGTAAAAGTTTATTGAATGAAGGAATAAAATAAGTTGGGAAAAATATAATTAAAATCTATGCAGATAACTTCCAGAACTGTTATCCATTTCTGTACTAAACTAGTCCTAAATTAACCTAAATTAAAATCTGATTTTCCAATAACTCAAGGCTTCAAAAAGCTTCTAAGCACAATGAACTTATTTTCTAATGAAATTTTGAAGTATTTAAAATAGAACTCCAGAAATAAAATCAAAGAATAACTTGAACCTTTCCCCTGTCCTAGGGAGAAGGCAAAACCTAACTGCATCTCTCTCACACTTTGTCTGCTTATCTACCAATTTACCTATGTGTTTATCTATCATCTATCTAAACTTTCATTTTTTAATCTCCCTGTTAGTGCCTGTCACCATACATTGGATTTATACATTAGACACTAAACCAGCTTTTAGGGCTAGAATGATGAATAGAGCACAACTGCTATTCATAACTGAAGGAGATAAAGAGTAGCAAACATGCAGAATTTTATATTTATTTATACCATTTTTGCTATTTAATTAATAAATAGCTAAATATATATTGAATTTCTGTTCACCATTGATATTTCCTCACTGTCCTGGGTTCTCCATGCTTCATCCTCTTGTCTTTCTGCCCCACCTCTAATTTCTTGCCTGGCAAAGCCATTGTCACCTCTCTATCCTTGGAAGACAATGTTGCCCCCAAGAAGCTTCCCTTAAGCTATTTGCATTCTTGTATATAAAACTGAATGAAGTCTTGAGACTTATGTCATAAGTTGAGGTCCACAGTCCTGCTATAAAGGCAGCAGTATGTACTCTGCAGCTTGTTCCAAAGTGTTGAGTATGGTTAAAATGAAGGCCACCATCTACTGTCCTTGTGGATTGTAAGCACTTCTCTCCATCAGAGACTGACTATGTTGTCACAGAGGAAGAGACAACATTTTTCTTTTCACAAAGGCACAATTGTTTGTTGAATCCAATGCCCAGAGCAAGATCTTTTTACTTATTTGCACAGGCATTTTGTAGAATAGCAGCTGCCTTAATAACCAGTTATTATTGCCTTTTTATTTCTTAGATCCTTACTTATAAATAACCAAAAGATGTGTTTGATTGGATCTTTTTGTGGTAATAGTTTGAATATATATGTCTACATATTTACTTAATGTGTTAATGTTTTGTTTTGTTTTTTTGTTACTGTGACCTGAATACCTGATAAGCACATTTAGAGGAGGGAGAGTTTATTTTGGCTTCAGGTTCTAGAGCTTTAGTCCATGGTCATCTGAGCCCACTGCTTTAGGCCCAAGAGAGGCAGTATATCATGGTAGAAGGGAGTGGTGGTATGGTGGAGGATTGCTGCTCATCCCATGGTAACCAGGAAGCAGAGAGAGAGAAAGGGGAAGGGGCCCCTTCCAGAGCACATGCCAGTGGCCCTCCACCAGCCAAACCTCACCTGCCTACCCTTATCACCCTATCACTCCATTCAAACTGAGATAGACAGAATAGGGTACAACTCTCATAATCTAATTATTTCACCTCTGGATATTTCTGCATTAACACAGGAGCATTGGGGGGACACTTCATATCCAAATCATAACACCTAATATTTTCCTTCTTAAAATAGTGGTTTTACCTGTTTTTTGTTTTTTTTTTTTTTGTAAATTACTTCCTAACATAGTATGATTTTTATTACTTTACCATCTTTACTCTATAGAGAATATTATGTAGCATATTTTACATTTTTAAAAACACATTTTGTCATATTTCAATTTAACTAAAAAATTCTGTTTACTACTGTCACATTTTATATCTAGTTATTATTCATTGTTATTAAGACTATCTTAATAATTTCATTGATTATTAATTTTTTCATTCTTTTGTATGTTTTTCAATACTGTAAGCATGAAACAAATTCTTTGGGAAATGCCCACATATTATGAAAGGAATTGTGATGAGAAGCCTAACATTAACTCTTCATTAACTCTCCAAATATGTTTGCTTCTCTTTAGTGTTCAATTTTCATAATCAGCAACCAACCAAACCTGAATTTATATCATGCCGTACAGGAACTACAACATAGTAAACTAGAGACAAAATTTGTATGAGAGTGTACAACATAATTCATTTTTGTCTTGCTTCTCTGGGCTAGTTCAATGACTGGGCTTTAATGGAAAAAACTTAGTCATTGCTAAAGTCCCTGAGCCAACCTGCTTATTCCCTCTTCATGTGCAGAATTCACCTGCTGCCTGGTTTGCCCTGGTTTTGTTGCCCCAGTAGATCTGACCTCTTGCTGTTACCTAAATTTGCCACCCCTTTTGATCCTTTTATTTGTACTTGCTGAATCTTACAACTGTATCTGAGTTCATTATACAGCTGCTTGGGTACTTACTGTCTTCTATTACACCTCTCCCTATTTTTAGCAAATTTTTTTTAATGTGGTGCTGAGGATTGAAACGCCATCCCACCCATGCTAGGCGAGCGCTCTACCGCTGAGCCACAATCCCAGCCCATTTTTAGCAAATTCTTATTGTATCTCTAATTTGAACTGTCATGAGTTACAACATCTTAAATGCAAAAAGAATGAATATTTTAAATTCCCATATTTGAGTGCCCTTAATTTTGAATCTTATATTAATATTCCTATACATTTTAAAAACAACTAAGTTTGAAATTAATGCCTTGGGTTTCAACTAATCTTCTTACCTTATTCAGCTTATTTTTTAATCCAATGATTTTACAAGTGGCTATTACTTTAACTTATGTGAGTTGGCAGGGAATCAATCTTCACATTAAAATGATAAGCCTAAAAGAGATTATAGGTTTCACTAAATAGCTGCCCATTTCAAGAACAGCTGTACTTAGAACAAAAATGATAGAAACATTAGTGTATTCTATAGAGATGAAAAATCTTTTTGTCTTCTGTCCTACACTGCATCTGTCCAGAACCTGACCTTGGTAAATAAATTCATACCATTTATAGATAGCATGAAACATAAACTAGTATTTTAAATTCATTTTAAACATTAATAATTACCATTGACTTTCCTAGTATCCAAGTTTTAATTATCACTTTCTAATTTGTTGTGCTATTGTATAACACTACTTTGCACTATTCTTTTTAATTGTTAAACAAAGATTTATTTGCAAAATAGACAATCAGAATGCTTTTCCATGATTCAGATGATATAACAGTATTATTTCATATGGACATTTTAGCCTTAATGTGTCAGCACAGAATGGACTGTACATAAATGCATTTGCTTGTGGACAAATGTAAGCAAATGTATCTACAGTTAGATGTAGCAATTAAAGTTCACTGTAGTTATACTGACAAGCTATTTCAGTACCCATTGATACTAAGAGCTGGTTTATCCATTTTGAGTCAAATGACAGTTTACTAAGAGTAAAAAATATTTAAAATTTGACTATGAATATAGATTTTAAGACAGAGTATAAAATAAAATTTTCTACATGAAAAAAATGATATATTATTTTTACACACTAATTTACACTTAAATTCAACTACAACTTTGAATTCAGTGACAGAAAATGATTTTTTAAAACATTTATTTATGAGTTGGTTGCGTGGAAGTTCCTTTGCAGTGCTGAATACTCTTTCCCTTTTGTCCCAAGAACCAGTGTTCACTGTTCTGCTTGCTAGTAATTGCCTGCAACTGGTAGATACTGTTATCTTGGCAATGATGCTGTCTGTCTTCACAATCAATAAAGAGGTCACATTACTTCTATGCCACCTTGCCTGTAATGACCTCCAAAAAAAAAGAATGTGACTTTACAGACCAGCTGGGGGCAATTTGAGGGAGGAGGAGTGATTATAAAGGGTGAGTGTAAATGTTAAAATCAGGCACTGAGTACTTCGAACTTTCTCTGGTAATATACACAGCCATTTGCAAGGAGATAGTTTTAGTTCCTAACCCGGCCACTTGCCCTCAGTTATGTTGCAACCTTCTCAAGTTGTCTTCAAATTTTCTTCGTATTTTGATAAATAATTATTTCAACAAATAATAAAATTTGAAACCTGAATCATCCAGTTAGGGTTAGGTTAGTACACAAGGGGGTTAGGCAGGCTGCCTGTTGGTTTTTACTACTTCCATTTCCATGAGTCCAAAGCTACACACATTCATCCAGACTTCACAGTGACCAGGATAACTTGTTCCCTCTGGAAAAACTTTGTAAACACACACATGCACACACACACACACACACACACACACACACACACTCATACAGCTGTACACACACGCCTCCCAAGGACTTCCTGATGATTCTGACTGAAATTCTTGGACATTGTGTTCTTAACAGCATGTTCCCCTTTGTGTGTATACAGACTCAGGCAAGAGGTACAGTGGACTGTACTCTCAAGTCCACCATAGTCTGAAATAGTTGTTTTTTTTGTTTGTTTGTTTTTTAAATAATCTGTAACAGCACAGAAAACTGTTAGACCTCTCCCCTTTCCATACTATTACTAAATATCATGTTTTCTTAGATTTTTGAAAATAAAGAAAGCAAACATATTTACTCCATAACTACTTTACGAATTATTGAACACACGATTATTCAAATTCATTTCTCCATGTTTTGATTAGCAGTGAGAGGAAAGATATAAAGCGTGCCTGATAATATCATAAGGTAATTTAATCTTATAGGCATCCAGTTAATTTAATAATTTCTTTAGGCAGAGCTGTCTCTTATGATCATTCATGTCCAATATGTATCAGACCAAGAGATAAGTAGGATAAAAGTGAGCTCATTCTGTCTTTTTGGGTAAGATGCTAGTCATTGACAATTTTTACATAATGAGGTGAACATCCCCTATCAGAGGAGCTGATTAGAAATATCACTAGGATGAAAAAAGAAAGAGTAGATTAATGTGTGCATTTCTCAGTGAGTGTTGATGAAAATTTTAAGCAGTAACTAACAATTAGGATGAAAAATCATTAGATTATCTAAAGGTAAAATAATGTAAACATACATAGGAGTTGACTTTATAGGAGAAGTTTTGGAAGAGGGATAGGGAGATAAATTTAGGATTTTGGCCAGAGTAATAAGATCTATGTGGTGTTTTGCAATTAATGGAATGACTTAAGACAGAAATGGAAGTCAGTATGCAACATGGTGGGGAAAAGTGAGCAAAGAGTACATAGGATATCTGCATATTATTTCTTACAAATGCATGTGAATGTACAATAATCTCAATACAATAAGATTATTAAAAGAAACATTTGAGGTGCCTGGATTATATACAAATAGAGCACTCTTATAAAACTGTTCCATAGGGAGTAGAAACGGTCTCTTCTGAAACAAGAAGTCTAATTTGCTGTCAATATTTGATTAAAATGAGAAAGCACACAGCCACAGTTCAAGCACCATATATTAATTCACATTATCTTCTTGTATTTTATGTGCATTTCACCAACATTGTGTTACAGGTCTGTCTCTTTTGCTTTGAATTTGTGTTTTAACTTTTTAAATTATTGGCCTTCTTTTCTTATATAACACATACTTATAGACATGTGCCACCCAACTCAGCTAGGTCTAAAATTCAAAATGGGTATGTACTAAAAAATATTTTGTAATTATCAACCTGCTCATTATATGATCCAGGTGTTGGAAGACCTGAGATTTCCCCCTGGGAAAATATACAGAATCAAGAGAGAAGTGGATTCTGGATATAACAACCAACATTTAATCTTAGAAAGAAGAAACTAATAAAAAAACACAGAGGAGTTTTCATAGAACAAGTGTGTAAACTAGAGAATTATGGCAAAATGGATATAATTCCAAGAAATAATTATAAATAAAAGCATATGTTAAGATTTACTAATATTGTTAGTCAGATAAATACAAATCATGCATTTTCATACTATTACCTGTAATTGCTGATGAGTTATTTTCATAGAAGGGAAGGCCTAGAATAGTTAGGTTTAGTGGTACATGCCTGTAACCCCAGAGGCTATTAAAGCTGAGATAGAAAGAAGGAGAGTTCAAAGCCAGCCTAGCAATGGAGAGGTGCTAAGAAGCTCAATGAGACCCTGTCTGTAAATAAAATACAAAATAGGCCTTGGGATGTGGCTCAGTGGTGTCTCTGAGTTTAACCCCCAATACAAAAAAAAAAAAAAAACCTAGGGAAGACCTAGCAGTGATGTTAATGTTACATTGAGTTTAAAGGAGAATTTGTGAGCAAGAAAGCATATGCAAACCATTTTAGAATTTATATTGAGGCAAAAAGAAGTGGAATTATGTTTGTAAAGCGAACAAAAAAAGTTTTAAATTTTAAAATGATGTCCAAGGACTCAGTTAAAATAAAGAAAGATTTGACTAGATGCAAAGCCATCTATGTTTTTGTGCAACTTAGATCTTACACATGCTAATTAAGTCTTTTGAACATATACTTGGAGGATCCTCTGTACTCAAATACTATAATGCAGTTTGATGTTGTACATTAGTGTCTTTCAAGTTCAGTGAATTTAAGGGAAATTTTTTGTCAAAACAAAGGTAATTTTTTGAATATTTTTTCTTTGTATCACTTTTCTTTTTAGATTATAGTTGAATGTGAGGAAAGAGCCTCATCTAAGAAAACCTGAGAATAGAACTATAAAATATTCATATACAAAAACATTATTTGAATAATATGCAAATAAACACAAGAAAATCTGAGAATTTTTTAAAGTTCTATATTTAAAATTTAGATGAATAGCTCTTATTCTACAATTCACATAGAACCTAAATTTCAATGTACTAAAATTATTATGCATAGTAGCATATTATGAGAATCAATATTATAGACCCTTTATCACTTAAGATTACTCAATTGAGATCATCTGTTAGACTAAAATCAGTCATGATCTATAAAGCAAAATCCTTTTTTTCATTTTCAGTTTTCTATAACATATTCCATTTAATGATAACTAAAAAATTTCCTTTACTATTTATTGACCAATGATAATAATAAGCCAGATTCCTGTGGCAGGATTAAGTTTCTACCATATTTCTTAGAAAACAAGAACTTTCAATTTTTACCTGTGTTCTTGTTGCAATTTTGATTTTTTTTTTAATTAGTGACCTAAAATTTAAAACACTTTTATGTTATAAAATCATTTGAAATTGATTCTTTTATTAAAAATAATTTTAATTTTACATAAATATTGTTAGTCATGAGATGCAACGAAGCACTTTGCACTTTCTAACCCTTTGTGGAATGGTTGCAGTAGCACTAGATTTGTGTTTCTTCTGTTCCTGTCCTCAGAGTAAAGAGAACCTATAAGATTCATTCATTCATAAATCAATAAAGTAATTTTAGTTATTTGAGGATGATACAAATATATCAAGAAATTGGCTTCTGTATCAATTAGAACAGTGAGCTGAAATTAAACAAAAATTCCATTGAAATAAAGTAATTCTCCAGACACTAAGACAGACTGAGTCTGTCAGCCTTGCCTCTGAAAATGTATACTTTCTTTGGTAAGACTGTGTTTGGGAACACTTCAGCATATCTTATCTCAGTGGCCTGCAGTTCAGAGATTAGAAATTGAAGCAAAGTTCCTAAACTGTGTGTGAGGAAATAGAAGAGATTTATCTCCCTTAGAACTTGCCATCTATATTTAGGGGCACATCCACATTGTTGGGTATGGCAGCCTGAGAATAATGCTATAATTCAGATGGGATTTGAATATGTCCTCATAGACTCTGTGTGATGAAACTTAACCCCTCCTGTGAGATACTGAGAGTGGAAACTTAATTTGACTAGTGTGTTTAGAGGTGGGGAATTTTGTATTTGATTAGGATGAGATAAGTTCATCAGAGTGGAACCGCCATGTTTGAATCTTGGTGACTTTACAAGAAGAGGAGGAAACACCAGAAGATTTACACACTCTCACATACACACAAACACACCCTCCCTGTTTTTTGCCATGTGATGCCATGTACCACCTCAGGACTCTACCGGAAAGCTGATAATCACTAGAAAACACTCCTCATTCCAGCACGCATAGAGGATGAACTAAAATAGACCTCTTTCTATGCAATTTACCCAGTCAGTAGCATTATGTGATGGGCAACAGAAAACAAGCTAATTTGCAGACTGAACATTTACTAGCCATTGTACTAAATAAATCAGTTAACCTCTCTGAACCCAGCTGTCCATATGTAAAATGGAATAATAATGATAAGTATTTCATAGTGTTGTTATTAGGATGAGATAAAATTCTGACACACTGCTGGCATATTATAAGCACTCATAAGGATTAGCGATTGTTTTCATTAATCTTTCCTGCCTGTCTTCGCATGACTAACCACAAGCAGAATTGGAGATAGACATTTTGTGTGCAAATGACTTACTAAAAACATGCTCCCAGAAAATATTAAGAAGATAATAGGAAGAAAAAAAAAAACAGGAAAGGGAATGGAAGACATCAAGAAGGTTGTCATTTATGGAAAGTTGCAAGGAAGGTGACTTTAGCCTGACCCCTCAGAAGAACTTGGAGTTGTAAGTTCCATTTGAGTATTAGCCTTGATTAGAAGCATTGTGAGCTTTCAACACAAATATATATCAACACTGGCTCAGAGCAGTCTTGAGAACATGAATGAACCCCCAGCTTCTTTCTACTCTTTGCAAGTGTAAGAAAAGTGAGTGGTACCACTATCCCAATGAAAGGTCTCTGAAGACAGTTGCTATTGCAGGCCCTTAGAAATAAAATCACAAAAAAAAGCCAGGGAATTCCAGTATCTGCTACACTAGCTTTTCTTTCTACTGTCTTATCATTAACACTTTTACATCATTACAATCTCGTAACACTTTTGTTTTCAAATGGGATTTATTTAAATTTTCTTCTATTTTCAAAAGCTTCCACAAATTATTCTACCGTAGAAGGAGGTCCCCAGAAAACATTTTATACGGTAGATGTCAAGAGGTAACTCTCCATGTGGCTCTCAGATTTCTGCGTGCCGTGTGAGACACTGAAAGCTTTTTGCTCTAATTTATGTTTCAAGAATGTTTTAATAGTGAACAATCTTGGAAGAGAGTTTCTCTCTCCAGGAAGGCATGTTGACTGTCCATTATTTTAAAAATGTTTTAAATCACATGTGGTAAAATGAGTGTTCCTCTTCTTAATGCAACTAACTGTGTGCAGGTGTCACCTGGCCTTTTTTACATTGCCCTCGCAGAATTGAGGCTCAGAGAATCAGTACAAAAATGATGATAAATCCAAGCAACAAATATTGCTCTTCATCTTGAATCAAAGTTTCATACTTCTGTCAGAATCCAGGCATCTGTGGCATGCTGAGTAGGGTAAAATCTCAGACCCTTCTCTCCTTTCGATTCAAAAGGATTTGTCATAAAATTGCTTATGTCATTTATTCTTGGTTCACATTGTTCTTATTTTTTAGTCACTTTCTCCAACAGTCTTCAGTCTCTTTCCCATGAACAAAACACAAGCAAACAAAGAAAATAGTAACTTAAAAATATTTGATCACATTTTTTTCTGTCTTAAAATATGTTGCTTAATCACAACAAAAAATTACAAAAATTACTTTATTGAATGCAACTTTTTATTTAATTGCATGTATGTTTATAGATGACAAGCATAAAGCACCTCAAGGTATCAAGGAATGTCAAGTCCACAGCAAGGTACTAACTCACATGGATAAGAATGTGGCATTCAATGGTACAGAGAAGGCTAAAGAAGCACACCAGAATAGGTTGTAATCCTTTCCACTAAGCCATGCTGGGGAAATTTATTGGGAAGCATTCATTTTGAAAATATCAACAAAGATGATTAGAGAAAGATAGAGAAAATGGCACATAAGATGAAAGGAATGACTAAAGTCTTACAGATTGAAATTCTCCAAACAAATGAACAAAGATAGTTTATAATTTTGAAAGGTCCCTTACATGCACTGACCATAAACTAACATGTGTTGTTTATTCATTTATCAGGATAGTAGAATAAATTGTCATTTTGTAGAGGGGGAAAAAAAAGACTCAGAGTAGGTCAGGAAGGAAATTTTTATATTCTAGCTATTATAATAACTAAGTACATGATCTTTAACAAAGCGACCTCCCTGTGGTTTAGGGATTTCCCTCATTATAAGCAGGAACTGAATTAAATGATCCCTAATTAAATGAATGGACCACATTTTACAAGAAATTACAGTTGTTCCAAATTATATCTCCATCCATCACTTTGTGTCCTGATTCTTAAACTCTCAATGAGAAATTATGAGATATATATATAAAACAGTACTTTGTTTAAAATAATTGACTCAAGTCTCCTAAAAGAGAACACATACCCAGAATGGTAAATGGAATATAATGCATGTTTCATTCTGGCACAGTCTTGGTTAAGAACATAGGGGATTTTAGTTGCTTTATAGACTGATTACTTGTACCTGATGTGTATTAAGTGAATCTCTGTTGGTCGTTATAATTTACAAATGGGAATATAGGATTTAACAGTTGTTCAGCTTATCTGAAATATAAATATAAATTTTCCAAAATCCTAATTTATTTCCTTTCACCTGGGGCAATTTCTTTCTCTGACAGTCTAGGAATAAAAATCTATTGTGAATGAATAGAGAATAACAGCATTGGTCATAATCATTTAGAAAAAGAAATGTGTATAAGAAAAGCAATATAGCTTTACTCTTTTTAGCTCTAGTCCCATGATTCTCTTAGAAAACTGTAGCAGATTTAATAATAGTGTTTTGACTTTGCTATAAATCTCTGGCACCCCCAACTGAGCTACTGCAAGAAATAATATGATTGAAAATCAGTACACCTGTGTGTCAACAGAAAACCTGCTCTTTCTCTGGAGACCAAAACAGATGAAGAGATTAAAATAAAGAGCATTATAGACACTGTGACTGTGAAGATTTGTAAAGGAAAGGGCAAACATATATTAATTATTGAAGTAGTTTTGCAATAAATCATAACAAGAGGACTATATTTCACATAACACCAAAGCATTGAATAAAACCAAATTTATTATAGAACACTTCCTAGATGCCTACCCAATAGTCATTTTTTTTTTTAAAGGAACCACTCCTTGTGAAACTCCTAGGGTTGGAGACAATAATCTTCCTTACTGTTTCTATATTCTGAGATCAGAGTTTTACTTTTTGACACATTTCAGCAGAAAGAAATCTTCCTTTACAGAGTTTGGCCTATATAATGAGGATTTGGACATATTTTACAGGGTAAGCACACATTAGCTGAGGATAAATAATTTTTATTAAAAAGTTAACATATTTAACATTCTTACATTTAATGTTTATCTTCATAATAAATAATATAAGAAATATTTAACATCACATTTTACTAATGAGTAAACTGTGGGTAAGTAATTTGTTCAAGATAATCTGCTAAATAAGTAGTAGATAGGGTATATGTTTGTATTTGATTGTTGTACATCTATATAATGGAGTACTATTCAGCATTAAAAAGCAATGAGCTATGAAGGAATAAAAATTCACCAAACAATTTAAATGCATATTTCTATATGAAGAAGCCAGTATGAAAAGGCTCCATACTGTATCATTCCAATAATATGGCATTCTGGAAGGCAAAAACTACACAGAAAGTAAAAAGATCCAGGGGTTCACTGGGAGGAGGGAGAGAAAAATCTAAAATATAAGAAATTTTTTTGAGTTCTATCCAGGGATAGAACTCAGGGCACTCAACCACTGAGCCACATTCCCAGCCCTATTTTGTATTTTAATTATACACAGGATCTCACTGAGTTGCTTAGCACCTTGCTTTTGCTGAGGTTGGCTTTGAACTAGCAATCCTCCTGCCTCAGTCTCCATTGGGATTACAGGCATGTGTCACGGCACCTGGAAGGAAGTTTTTAAAGTAGTGAAACTATTCTGAAAATACTGTACTAGTGGATACATAGAATTTTACATTTACCAAAATTCACAGAATTATATAAGACACAGTTAAACTTATGGAAGTAATGACTTCATTTAATGATAATGTATTAATATTGGATCATTAATTGTAACTAATATACCACAATAATGTAAGATGTTAATAAAAGCAGAAATTGCGAATAGCAAAGGGGTACATTTAGGAGCTCTTTGTACTATGTGCTCAATTTATCTTTAAATGAAAACCCGTCTGTGGATATCTTTTTTATGATATAATGTCCAATTATTAAAGTTCCATTTGTTGTAAGACATGCTTTTGAAAGAAGGATTGAATCCAGACATACTTTGTAAAGTCCTCTTCTTTGATTTGCCTTAACAAATTTGTTAAAGATCAGTTGATTATATTTGCATGCATCTATCTTTGGGCTTTCTAATCTGTTTAGATGGTTTAGTTTTTTACAAGTCTTAATTACTGTAAATCTAGTAATTCTTAAAGTCAGGTAGTATCAGTTCTCCAATCTTTCTTCCTTCAATATTGTGCTGGCTATTCTGGATCTTTTGATTTCCATATAAACTTTAGAGTAAATGTGTCAACTTCCACAAAATAGCTTACTGAGATTTTGATTAGAATTTTGTTTAATCTATAGATCAAGTTTGAAAATAAGCATCTTAACAAATGTTGTCTTCTTATACACAAACATAACATTTCTCCATTAATTTAGGTCATCTGTGGTTTCTTTCAACAGGGTTTTGTGATTGTTTTTATAGATCCTATATATATTTTGTTAGATTTATATATAAATGTTTTATTTTTATTTTGCATACTATGGAATAAATAGCACCTTCCTAAATTCATTTCAAGCCCTAACCCTCAACATCATTATACTTGACCTTTAAGGAGGTAGCTAAAGTTGAATGAGGTTATAATCTGGGAGGACCAGTGCTTGTGTAAAAAGAGAAAAGAGATTGTTGGAGTGTGTTCACACAGAGCAAAGGCCATGAAAAAACGAAGTGAGAACATGGGCATCTTACAGTCAAGTGGAGAGGCCTCAAGAGAAAATAAATCTTTCAGCATATTGATCTTGGACCTCTAGCCTCTAGTACTATGAAAAAACATAAACATTTGATGTCTAAGCCACCTACTCTGTAATATCTTGTGTTGTGTTTTAAATTTCAAATTAGAATTATTTACGACTGGCACACAGAAAAGCTGTTGGCTTTTATGAATTAGTCTTGCACCCTGAACTTTTTTGTAGTCATGTATTAGATCCAGGAATCTTTTTTTAGTTGATTCATTTGGATATTCTACTTAAATAATCATGTCACATATGAGCAAAGATGATTTCAGTATTGTGTATACCTGTATGCATTGTTTCAGTCTTGAGGCTTTGTATGCTGTAATCAAAATAAATTGATAAAATTTCTATATAGTAAAGTATTACATTTCCTATTTTATCACAATCTTAACCAAATTTCAGAAATGTTAATATTTTCATGTTGATAATTATTTGCTGTGTTGGACATTATGAGGCGATTACTTTAGAAATTAGATTGTAACCCAAACTGGGTCACTTCCTGACTGGATTAAGCGATTAACCTCAATTCATGCTCTGTTAAATTGCAAGAAGCTTTGCCTGAATCCTTTAAAAAAAAAATAATGAGGAAATTCTTAGCCTCAATTATTCAAAGAAAAGCCACTCTGTGAAAAGACTGTGAATAGATTTTCTTTCTTCCCCATATCCATAAGTTGTAGAGTAAGAATTTCTGGACTTTTGATCATTTAGTCTTACAGAAATAATCAAGGTCCATGATACGGTTTCATGAAATATTGGTAAAACTGGCTATAATGGATTGTGTGGGCAACTGAAAGTGATTCTCTCACTCATAGCTCTTGGTACAGAATGTCTGCTCCAAGACATTTTCTCACAGTTACCCAAATTCCTGCAATTATCTTGCCAAATGACACCAGGATTACTTCCAATTTCAGTGGTCATTCTGAAAGCTTTCGACTTCTCAAGTCAATATAATTAATAGAAGCCCAGAAAATAAGGAAGGGGCATTATCAAAAATCAGAAACAACTGATTTAATTCATCTCCCACACATTTCTTGTGCCCCAAATGTTAAATCCTCCTTTAACTATCACCATTTTTTTTTTTTTTTTTTTTTTTTAGAAAGAGTGAGAGAGAATTTTAAGATTTATTTTTTAGTATTTGGCGGACACAACATCTTTGTCTGTATATGGTGCTGAGGATCGAACCCGGGCCACACGCATGCCAGGCAAGCGCGTTACCGCTTGAGCCACATCCCCAGCCCACTATCACCATTTTTTGTAGTTTCTGCCTACTCCCCTGCTCTCCTCATTCCGTAGAGAAACTACTCTTTTTCAAAGGTCATCTCCAACAGGTTACTATTTTAATAAGTGGCTACCAGAAATTTTCAAAACATGTTTTGAAGTAACCCCAACTACTAATGTAAAAGATTCATTGTCTTCTGTTTTCATAATGAAAGATTAGACATAATTTGTTTAATAAATACAAATCAGTTAGAATGGGAATCTGCAGGCTTTGACATATCTAACATAAGTTCAATATTTTCAGAGAACCTTAGAAAATTGACAAGCTATGAAAAAAAAAAAAAAACATAAATTTTCAGAACCATCTGAAATAGAAACTATACCAAAAGAACATCTGCTAAGAATCAAAGTTCTTAATACAAAGTTTTGCTATTAAGAATGTTTGTAGGGGCTGAGGCAGTAGCGCGCTTGTCTGTAATGTGTGAGGCACTGGATTCGATCCTCAGTACCACATATAAATAAATACATAAATAAAGGTCTGTTGACAACTAAAAAAAATTTTAAAAAAGAATATTTGTAGAAATGGGCCTTGAAAGAACAAATATCCATATGAATTGAATTAAACAACTAAATTAATCTAAAATAAAATAAAGGGCTATAATGATATAAAAATCTACCTAATGTTTCTATTTTAATGGAGAATCCAGCATTCAGGCACTCCCTGCCCTTTCATTACATTCTCAAGGATAACTACATATAAATATAAATATGGTGATTACATTTCCTTTTAGAAAAATGTCATTATTTATTCCAAAATCTCATTAATATAAAACAAAAGATTTCTCAGAACATTAAAGATCCTTGGATTTATATGAATCTCTAAAGTTCCAGCTCTTCCTTCATTTTTCTATACAAAACTGTCACCTTGAAACCATTATCAACAGAACACTCTGAACAGAGGGGAGAGAGAGAGAGAGAGAGATAAAGATACAGAGATATAAAGAGACAAGAGACAGAGAGTGAAAAGTCTCTTCTCCCACCATTTCAGGGATTTAAGATTATTCTAGATAGTTTCTATGTGAATAAATCATTGAGGCATGTGTTAGTCAGCTTTTTCATCACTTTGAACAAAGGACCTGACAGGAGAATTTAAGGAGTAAAAGTTTGTTTTGAATCACAATTTTAGAGACCTCAGTTCATAGATGGCCACCTTTATAGCTTTGGGCTCAAGATGAGACAGATCATCATGGTGAAAGGGCACTTCAGAGAAAAGCAGCTCAAGATATGGCATTAAGGAAGCAGAGAGAGCTCTACTCACCAGGGACAAAATATAAACTTAAAACCCATGTCCCCACTGACTTACCTTCCCTAGAAACACCCTACCTACAATTGCCATATGGTTAATCCATATCCGTGGATTAACCTAATGATTAGGTCATACCTCATAATCTAATCATTTCACCTGTGAACATTCTTGCTTTGTATCACACATGAGCTTTAGGGGGACACCTTAGAGCTAAGGCATAACAAAGAGGTTCTGTATCTACTATCCTAAAATATAGAACCTTGGTATTTGAGGAAAAAAAACAGAAACAAAAGGTCAGTCTTATTTTCTCCTCCCACCATTACCCTGAAGCAAACCACTACAAAACCTGGATAACTGTTAATGTGTGTCCCTGTGTCTTCAGAGAGAAGCATATTCCTTTCCTTTTGATACAGGGAGGGAACTTCTGGAATGAGAGTCTTCCAGCCTATTTCAGAGAATGCTCAACTATGAATTTACCATGCAAAAGCGGTTGAAAGACAATTGTCCAGCAGCTGACATTGAGTGTTTCCCATTACCTTCCCATCTGTGAAGCAAATCAGGCAAAATAATGTGTTAAAGTTTTGGTATATTTAGTATGAAACTCACAACTCATCTGTGTCCTCTGTTTACATTAACTAATTAGAAATTTTAATGTTCATATTATAAATATGAAAGGTGATGTTTTATAAATACTTGATCATTTTTATAGGTATGATACTTTCAGAAATCAGGCTGTACATCCAAAGACAGCATTTCTCTGATTACAGTTGAAATGTTAACTTTTCTTTCTTCCTGCTTCTATTTTTGAAATATGCTTCATGAGAGAGAGAGAGAGAGAGAGAGAGAGAGAGAGAGAGACTTACTACTAGTACTAGAGCTCTAATTTGCCTTTCTTTTCTTCTTTTTTTTCTTGTGTGTGAATAAAAGTGGTGATAATTAAGTTTAAGTTGTACCTCACCTCCTTTTATGTGTGCACCTTCTCAGGCGCTCCATTACTGGTTAACCACTTAATGCTGGAGGATGGGAACTCCTGACACCATGTAACATCTCATTAGCATGAACAGCTGGAGCCTGAAATAGATGGCACCATAGGGACTAATTACCTGAAAAGACTTAAATAGCAAATACCTACCAGGATCTTTTTTTTTTTTTTTTTCCACAGAAAGCAAAGCTCCTGATGTAGTAAAGCTCTTATATGCCCAAGACTAACATTTATTTGAAATTTAAATTTTAAAAGCTCTCAATTGTAATGCTGCTTGGTAACAAAATGTATCCAGGAAAGTTACCCCATTCATTCGTGTCTTATCCTGTTTTTTGTGAGCTTAACCTGGTTGGTGTCTTTGATGTGGTTGATCTCAGGGATATTTCAATGGTGACCCCAGAGAGGCACAGGCATTTTTTTTTTCTTTTCATCACTGCTGTTGGGAGGCCCAAAGAAGCCATTTGAATGTATTTGAACATAAGATAATTAAACATTTGTCAGCCATGTTTGAACAAGGTCCCTGGACTCCAAAGGATCTATGAAGATCACTGAAATTATAGTGGATGATTTGTGAATTCTTTTGAACAGTAGATATACGTAAACATGTATTTTTATCAAAAGGTATATATTCCCATAGAATGTTCCACATTTTAAAATATGTTCCAATGTTTCAAGGAGCCCCAAAACATTACTGCCACATACCCTTCCCTCCCCCAAGTATTAAGGGTCACTTACCTAAATGTTTCTGATTCTTAGGAATTATAGAAATATTAAAGAATTTTAAAGAAGAATATGTGATTTATATCATCAAGGGGAAAGGGCCAGCTCATCTGAGAAGGAGAAAAGTCAGAAATTATTAGTTACATAAGGCAGGATTCACAAATATTTTGGAAAATTTATAGCCACTTGTGATAAAATGAAAAAATACAGTATTCACAATTGCAAGTATCATATTTTATTCTATCATATTTTGCTATATTTAAATATTAAACTCTGATGTCTTTTATTAACTCACAGTGGTTACATTATTGTGAAGTTTTTGTTTGCTTCTTTGTAATCTTTCATGACAAAATCCTAAAGAAAGGCTCAATCTTCTTTTTCAAAGGTTGAGAAAACTGAAGTTTGGTTACTTTATCTTCCTCTTTTCCCTACTCTCCTCCTTATAAGCTCCCCCCACAATGAGAGCCACTAGCCCACTAGCTAGTTGCTGTTTCTATGGTGATGGCCTCTCTGGGTTGCTCAGAACCTAGTTATTTTCTGGGACTTGGAAATTACATTGCTGAAAGAAATATGTTTGAAAACCACCGAAATTTACTGACGTCAAAAATAAAATTTAATGATTGAAAAAAATTATCTGGGAAAAAAAAAAAATATATATATATATGTATATATATATATATATATATACACACACTGCCATATTGCATAAAGATGTTTTTAAACTCTAAACCATAACTTTATTTAAGACCATTTCTATCAATTATTTTACTGATTGCTCAAATCACATTACTTCCTGTATATTCACCTAGGCTAAATCTTGGCCTTATTGGAAAAATGCAAAGTAGCAACAGCTTATAAATGCATCATAATGTAGATTCAAATGGTGCAAATTTCCTTGACTTGTTTTGAAATAACTTGCAAACAGTAGATGATAATATTTGAAGCCTTTTCTTGAAAAGAGATAGAAAATAGATTGGTATAACTACAATCTCTCATGTGTGGCATTATGTGTTACCTGCATACCCATTATAGTGTCTAATTGAAACCATATTTAAAGATAGGTAGTTAGTGCAGATAGGTAAATAGGGTCTTATATCCAGTCTAATAAAGAAAATGGAGTTCATCTGAGCCCAGGAAACCAGAATAACACCTGTGGAATTGAAATGTTAGTATCCCCAAGGCCTCTGGGCAGTCCTAAAGAACTGTTAATTAATTAGCTCCCAGCAAAACAGAGAAATGATAGTCAAACCACCCAAGGCTCTTCCTGCCTAGTCCACCTGTTTCCCAACTTTTGATCTTCACACCTGCATCCCCCATCACATGCAAGATAGAGGGAAATAAAGTACAGAAATGTGTGAGAACAAAAGAAGACCTTAGATATAAAAGAGGGGAAACCTCCCCTTTCCAGGGATTCTGCCTTTCAGGTCCCCTTATTACTTGGAGCGGGGGAGTGCAGTCTTTTGGCTATTCTTTAATAAAGCCTTCCATATTCCAGGCTATACTTGTGCTTTTCTGGTGTTATACTTCAACAGTGGGAAGCAAGAACTCAGGGTAAACAGCAGTAACAGAATCTAGCACATGTAAATAATGTTTGCAAAACAAATTCATACTTTCTGCAAAGTAGAACTGTGAACAAAAGGCCTTTGTTATTGAAAGGTTGTAAAGAAAAGCTAACTTGTTATGTCTTATAGATTTCACTATTTAAACCAACAAATAAAAAAAAGAAGTGAAGATATATATGATTATAATTATTTATAAAGTAATATTTATAGTTCTTATTAAAGGTGCAAAGTGTTTCAGTGTGATGTAATGGTGTATTAGTCAGCTTTGTATCTCTGCAATCAAAATACCTCACTAAAACAGCTTAGGAGGAAAAGTTTATTTTAGATTCAGGAGGAAAAGTTTATTTTAGATTCAGTCCACCGTCAGTTAACTCCATTGCTCTGGGCCTAAGGTAAGGAAAAATATCATGGCAGAAGGGCATGATACAGGAAAACTACTCAGCTCATGGCAGTCCAGAAACAGAGAGTAAATGACCAGCCAGTGACAAAGTATAATCTCTAAGGACTTGTCCCCAGAGACCTACTTCCTCAAGCCATGCCCCACTGATCTACAATTATTGTAAAGAAATCAAATTATTAATCCTTCAAATAAATTAATCCACTGATTATGTTACAGCTCTCAGAGTTGAATCATTGTACTTCTGAACATTTTGTATTTCGACATAAGTTCTTCAGGGGATATCTCATACCAAGCTTAAAGAAATGGTCATTTTATATGTCAAGTCATTGTGCCCAGATATTTTGTCAAACATTTTTAAAAATATTTCTGTAAAGGTGTTTTTGAATTATGTTAGTATTTAAATATGTAAACAATATTATGAAGGTAGATTACCCTCTACATTGTGCTGACACTCACACAATCCATTAAAGTTCTTAATGCAATAAAAATGGAGCAAGAGGGAATTTGGTCAGCAGCAGACTGCTTTCATTTGTTTTCTTTTGAATTTTTGATTTTTTTAAGAAAATCTAGACTGTGTTTAGATTTAAAATGAAATTCTTCTGTGAGTATTCTGCCTACTGGTCTATTCTGCATAGTTTTTGCAGATTTTCTATTTGCACCTCAGCAAGTCTGCGAACCAATTCCTTAAAATAAATCTCTCTACATATACACAACCCATTAATTTTGTTTCTCTGGAGAACTCTGCTGAATACAGTGAGTATATAAGTCATACTAGTCTCTGAACTGTTTGTCTTATCAGCATTTTTTATTTTTGTAATTCATATAATATTAAAGGGTAGGAGAATTTGAGTATTGTACCAAAATGTACACCATTATAATAAGAAATGTTTTAGATTTTCTGGCTCTAAGTTAACAGGAAATATTTATTGTCTATTAAGAATGGTGCTTGAATAGCATTTATTAATTTGAGAAAATTATTATTAAAGTAAATTATACTAAGATGGGAATCCTAGGATGAGCATGGAGCTGTTTGCTGGCATATTAATAGAAGAATATTTCTGTGAACTGATCAGATGTATGATTATTGAACCACACCAAAAACTAACATGGTTTCAATCCATATGAAGCCATGGCAATGTGAAAAAAAGCTGAGAACAAGAAAAAAAAAATTGAGATATAGCAAAGCATCATAGAACTATGTATTCACTAATTGTAAAAATAAAGAATGGTCATTTTAGCAGCTTTCTTAACGATCTGACCAGAACAACCATAAAGGAAAAAAGATTTATTAGAAGGATCATGGTTTTCAGGGGTCTTAGTCCACAGAAGGCCCGCTGTATTTCTGCAGGCTTGAGGTGAGGAAGGACATTGTGGTGGAAGAGTGTGAGAGAGGGAACCACCTTAGCTGATGATCAGGAAGCAGAGAGAGTGAGAGAGAGAGAGAGAGAGAGAGAGAGAGATGCCACATTCCAGATTCAAAATATATACTCCATAGCCATTCCTTCAATGAACCACTTCCTCTAGCCACACCCACCTGCTTCCAGTTACCACAGTTAATCCTACCAGGGATTAATTCACTGATTAGATCAAGGCTGTAATCCGATCATTTATCCTCCAAACCTTCTTGCGTTGTCTCACATGTGAGCTTTGGGGGTACACCGTATCTAAACCGTAACAATTGTTATATTTGAATTTTGAGAATTTTTAATAGTTATTCTTAAAGAATGCAGGAACTAAAAACTACTAGAAGAGAAATTCCTGCTAAAATATAAAATGAAGAAATAGCAACAAAGAATTTTGGATAATTTGAATAATAATCTGTTCATTTATAACCAAATCATTTTATAGAATAAGAATAGTATCTTTTGAAAAAAATTGAATCTTTTAACTTTCATTCACCTCCACTGTGAATTTCATTTCTCTTACTTTGTATATTATTTGGAATGAGGCCTAGGTGTCTGAGTTGTAAGAAAACATGTACACAACCTATCTAGCAGGATATTTAGTAAGAGAATAGTTATCACTGGATAGAAAGGAGGAGGAGGAGATTCTTTGGAATACAAAAAAGGAAATACTTAAAAATAATTTTCCTCTTTTCTCCTATAGTCCTTTTATTTTGGCATTGATTATGGAGTATGTGACTTTTATGGAGGAAAATAATAGCAGAGAAAAAGTAAAAGCAAAAGCAGGGAGAACCTTGTCCAGTGTTTAATGGGTCATGGATATTGAATGTTTGTCATGTTTGACTTAAAAAAAAATCTAGGAGACATCAAAAACTGCAGGAAGGTCTGATCTATTTGGTAAGATGATCAAGATTCCTGGAAGCACCATGGGGGAGAACATGCCTTGGACAGTGTTAGACGCAAAATTGAGCAATTTAGTTTGTTCTTAAGGGAAATAAGGAAGGGAGAGGGGGAGGAGAAAGAAAAGAAGGGGGTGAGAGAGAAGAGATAGAAAGAGAATCTGATATATATTATTTGTGTGTTTATTGCTGGGAGCCACAGCCAATTTATATGATGCATGGCATTTTTGATTGAAAGGTGACGCCAGCTAGCCATTGAGATGATATGATTATGTTAAAAATTACATTCATATGGATACCGGACTCCTGCTGTTTACCTGGGCCTGCTGCGGGACTCCTGGAGAGTTCCCATTGGTTGGGAAAGTGCAGTAGGAGGGAATTCCGGGGGAAGTTTGGGCGCTGGGGGTGCGGGAAGGAACCAGCGGAACGCCGCGTGGGTGGATCAGGATTCTTCCTGGACGCAAACGTGGTATTTGGCGGTTGTTTCAAAAATAAAGTTTGTTCCTGTTTGAGTGGCTCGTGATCTTGTGCCCAGCCAGACAGCGGCAACTGGTGGCCCTGTACGGGGAGCGCCTGAAGCTTGGAGGTGAGTAAAATTGCTTGCCCCTGAGGGAAGGCGACAGAATGGGTGACCATTTCAAAAAACAATGTGTTCTTCTTTTGATTTATTTTGTTTTTGTTTCAAGCTGCCTATCCCTAGAATTTTCTCAGGCAAACTGGGAAAAATGGTTGGCTCAAGGCTTGAAGTTGTTTGGCCCGGAGAAAGAGAAAATTGATACAACTATTCTTTGCTCCGTTTTTGTTTCATTCTGTTTCGGTTTTGTTTTATGCTACCTTATCGGATTGCGTTACCTTTATAGTAGATTAGAAACTAGTAAAAAACAAACCGAAAAACTGTTAAGTAAATTGTTAGAGGTCCAAACTGTGGTAGAAAACATGTCAGGTCAAACAAAAGAGAAGGTCTCTCCAGCTAGTCAGACAGAGGAAAATTTGAAGAAAGAAAGCTTAGAGGAAAAAGGACCATCAGTTGGGGAGTTACAACAGGAGGCTGCTACTAACTCCGTTCTATCACCAGAGGGCGTAACAGCTGAGCGGCCCTCAACTCCCGTAGTTGATGCACAAAATCCTAAGGCAAGATCCCAAAGACTAGCATGCCCTGTACTTGAGCAGGAGGAGGGCAACGAATCCACCGTGCTTTAGATTTCAAAACAGTAAAGCAATTAAAGGAGGCTGTAACAACCTATGGCCCGCAAGCACCCTTCACCATAAGCATGGTCGAATCTATTACCAACTTAGACATGACACCAGCAGATTGGGCTAACATGTGTCGATCTGTGCTAAATGGAGGACAATATTTGTTATGGAAGGTTGCCAATGAGGAATTCTGCATGGAGACAGCTAGGCGAAATACAGCAGCCGGTTACCCTCAAAGAAATCTGGAGATGTTGTTAGGAAAGGGACCTTATGAGGGTCAATGGCAACAAATTGAATATGATCCTGGTGTATACGCACAAATTGCTGCAGATGCAGTTAGGGCATGGAAAACTTTACAGGGGCATGGAGATTTACAAGGACAGTTATCTAAGGTAATACAAGGAACTAACGAACCTTACGCTGAATTTGTAGATAGGCTTATTCAGACAGCTTCTAGAATATTTGGAGATGTAGAACAGGCAATGCCATTTATAAAACAACTGGCTTATGACCAAGCAAATCGTTGCTGCAGAGAGGTCATTAGACCATGGAAACATGAAGATTTAAACACATATATTAAATTATGTAGAGACATTAATGAACAAGGACAAGTCTTAGCAGCAGTACAACAGGCTTTAGATGCCAGGCCAAAAACATGCTACAATTGTGATCAGACAGGACATTTTAAAAGGAATTGCCCCATAGGAGGAGGGTTTAACAAAGGTAGGTATCAAAGGAATAGAATACCAGGTATTTGCCCACGATGCCGTAGAGGGAGACATTGGGCTAATGAATGCCGTTCTCAAACCACCATAGAGGGCACTCCGTTATCAAAAAACGGACAAGGATCAAGTGTTTACCCACGATATCGTGGAGAAAGGCATCAGGCTCCATTGCCAAAAAACGGACTGGAGGGCCCAATGCTCCGGGGCCCAAAACCACAAATATACGGGGCAATGGAGGAACCCAGCAGCACCATCAAGGTAGTGCCCAGGACACATTATCCATTAAATCCCTCATCAGACAAACTAGAGGGAGCGCAGGGCTGGACATCTGCGCCTCCGCAAGAGCAGTACTAACTCCAGAGATGGGAATTCAAATCATTCCCACAGGAGTAAAAGGACCTCTTCCCCAAGGAACGGTAGGCTTATTATTGGGACGCAGTTCTTCCACACTAAAAGGACTTATGATAAGTCCCGGGGTAATTGATCCCGATTATGAAGGTGAAATAAAAATTATAGCTAGTTCTCCAAGAGGCATATCAGTTATCTCACTAGGGGATAGAATAGCACAGTTACTAATAATACCCAGCCTACATGATAAATTTTCCAGTCGTACTGTAGAAAGAGGTACCAGGGGATTGGGCTCCACAGGTGTAGATTGGGCTATGCTGTCTTTAAATTTAGATTCTCGCCCCATGCTAAAACTAAATATTCAAGGATACGACTTTAATGGGCTACTGGACACAGGTGCAGACCTTAGCATCATATCTAGTCAGGAATGGCCAAAACATTGGCCATTACAACAAGCCACTCAAACGCTTCGAGGCCTAGGAGTGGCTACTAATCCCCATAGAAGTGCAATGGTATTAGATTGGAAGGATCCTGAAGGATGTGAGGGAACTATACAGCCATATGTATTGGATCATCTTCCTATAAATTTATGGGGACGAGATGTCCTAGATCAATTAGGTTTGACGTTAACAAATAACATCAATCCTAATGCGCCCACTACTAGGGCTAGACAAGGTTTTAAAAAAGAAAAAAGATTAGGAAAACAAGGACAAAATATAGCAGCACCAATTCAAATACATCAAGGAACAGACAGACATGGGTTGGATTTTCAGAAAGGGCCACTGAGACAATAAAAATTACTTGGAAATCAGAAAGACCAGTGTGGGTTCCTCAGTGGCCCCTGACTAAAGAAAAGATACAAGTAGCCCATGATCTGGTCAAACAACAATTAGCGAAAGGACATATACAACCTTCCATATCTCCCCATAATACTCCCATTTTTGTCATTAAAAAAAATCTGGTAAATGGAGATTATTACAAGATTTAAGAGCCATTAATAATGAGATGGTTATTATGGGACCTGCTCAATCAGGGATTCCCCAATTGTCTGCTTTACCAAAAACCTGGTATGTTTTAGCTATAGACATTAAAGATTGTTTTTTTTCAATTCCAATTCATCCTGAGGATAGTCCACATTTTGCATTTACTATCCCTGCACTAAATCATGAAGGTCCTGATCAGAGATATGAATGGAAAGTACTCCCTCAGGGGATGGCTAATAGTCCAACTATGTGTCAAATTTATGTTAACAAAGCAATCCAACCACTTAGAAATCAAAATCCTGAACTACAAATATTTCACTATATGGATGATATGTTATTGGCACATAAAGATAAAAACACACTGCTAGAATGTTATGCCACACTTACAAATTTATTAAAAGGTTATAATCTAGAGATAGCAATAGATAAAGTACAATTAAATCTTCCAATTAATTATTTAGGAGTTCTATTATCCTCAACCATGGTCCGTCCACCAAAAATTCAAATACGAGTAGATCAACTCAAGTCACTTAACGACTTTCAAAAGTTATTGGGAGACATAAATTGGATAAGGCCTTATCTAGGCATACCAACAGGAGAGCTAGGACCTTTATTTGATATCCTAAAAGGTCCATCAGATCCAAATTCACCCCGCATGTTAACGCCTGAAGCAAGAAAGGCATTAAAAATCATTGAAACATATATGGAAAATATGCACTTGGATAGAATTGATATAAGTTTGCCTTTATTATTTATTGTACTACCAACAAAAAATATTCCTACAGGAGTTTTTGGCAAGAAGGTCCATTATTGTGGATACATTTATCTTATTCTCCTAATACTATTCTTACTAGATATCCTGAGGCTGTAGGACAATTAATACTCAAAGGAATAAAAGCAGCAAAGGGAGTGTTAGGGATTTCTCCCAATAAAATTATTACTCCATATACTATGGATCAAATTGATGAGTTAGCCAATGAGTTAAATACTTGGGCAATAATCATGTGTAAATCTAATGTTTCATTTGATAATCACTTGCCATCTAATCCTTTGTTGTCTTTTTGGTCTAAGCATCCTGTAGTTTTTCCAAAAATGACAAGAAAGACCCCTATCATGAATGCTCCAAATATATTCACTGATGGGTCAAATAATGGTACAGCAGCAGTAGTTACCCCTGATCAAACTTTTACATTTTTAGTACCCAAACAATCAGCTCAAAAGGTAGAGCTTAATGCAGTATTACAAGCTTTTATGATGTTTAAAGATTCTGTATTTAATTTATTCTCTGATAGTCAATATGTAGTTAATGCTATAGTATCCCTTGAAGATGCTGGTAGGATTTCCCCTTCTTCTACTGTTTTCTCTTTGTTTTCCACTATACAAAGTCTAATCTGGGACAGAAAAGATCCATTCTTTATAGGACATATCAGGGCACATACAGGATTGCCTGGAGCCCTTAGTTTGGGCAATGAATTAGCAGATAAATCTACACATGACATACATATTTTCTCCACAATAGAAGAAGCTATAAATTTTCATAAAAGGTTCCATGTCAATGCTAATACTTTACAAAAACGTTTTAAAATAACTAAAGAACAAGCCAGACATATAATAAAACAATGTCAAAATTGTGTGACATTTTTACCACAAGTTAATCTTGGAGTCAATCCTAGAGGACTGATACCTAACCATATTTGGCAGATGGACGTCACACACTTGCCAGAATTTGGAAAATTAAAATATTTACATGTTACAGTTGATACTTCTTCCGGATTTTTGATGGGCTCCCTTCATGCCGGAGAAAAAACTAAAGATGTTATAGCTCATTGCTTACAAAATTTTGCCACTGTGGGTGTTCCTAAACAGTTTAAAACTGATAACGGTCCTGGCTATACCTCTACCTCTTTTAAACAATTTTGCTCATCATTTGGTATTACTCATATAACAGGAATTCCATACAATCCACAGGGACAAGGCATAGTTGAAAGAGCTCATCAAACTATTAAAATGTACTTATTAAAACAAAAGGAGGGAATTGGAAAGGGGTATATATCCCCCAAAGATAAACTTAAAATAACCCTCTTTACTCTAAACTTTTTAAATTTGGATTCATCAGGACTTAGTGCTGCGGAAAGGCATATGTATCCAAAAAATGTGCATAAGCCTAAAGTTCTTTGGAAAGATATTCTAACAGGACAATGGAAAGGTCCTGACCCAGTAATTGTCTGGAGTCGGGGCTCTGTTTGCGTGTTTCCACAGGGAGAACAGCAGCCGATTTGGATTCCAGAAAGACTAACCAAAACGATTTCTACAGATCAAAAAGAAGATGATTTAACTCAAATCCATAACAGCTGATATCCAGAACTCCAGCTTGGCCATTCTTACATCTGCGACAGTGATTAACCAGAATGCTTTTTTCAATATCTATTTTATTATTGCTTTTTCCCACATCATAAAGTTCTATTTTATTTTTGAGCTCATATAGACCTAGGTTGATGTTTTTCTGATCAGTTTTATTTTTTGACTGTAGAGTTTTTAACATTGCAATGGAGATTTCACCTAGGTGAAACTACAAGGCCTTTACTATTGTCTTATGTGTTGTATGTTATATGTGCACACTTCTGTTTTGTGTTATATGTCTATATGTGCGTATGTCCATAGATCATATATGAGGAGTGCTCATAAAAAAATGGATCCAAGTACTTTTTATTATTCACGTAATTTTAATGGTTTAATTTAAATTGGGTAAACAGCTGTTAAAAATTATTTTAATATGTGTACAAATAAGCAGGTTAACAGATCTGTTTGTTTATTTTCATCTTTCCTTTTCATTATATTTAATAATTCTGTTCAAGATAATGTAAATTGTTCTAAAAAAAAAAAAATGTTTTCTTAGTACCTGTTGAAATGTTACATTTTTTTTTTTTTTCTTTCTCTCTTTAACATCATTGTCAGAATTCCTATTTTTCATCCCAGTGCCGGCGAAGACAAAGATGAAACCAAACTACAACTTCTTCGATAATTATCACAACAAACTGTATAAACTGATACATCAATGATCTTGGGAGGAAATGGACATATTGATAGATTCCTCCACTTTGAACTGCTTACAAAACTTGCCTGGACTATGTATCACTTGTATGCACTGTGATCTATCTGTTGATACAACAAATTATGGTAATGCTGGCGTATCTTTGCTGATGTGTCACCAGTGATGCAATTTTCCCTAGGAGTCGTCAATTGATTTGGTGTCGTGGCATTTCTGTATCCTCCTCCCTTCTACTAGTGATGGTCTAATTTTGGGGGCCAACAGAGGTGAGGCAAAGAACCTCACCCCCCCACTGGCACCAAGGCCAAATCTGGGGGCCAACAGAGGTGAGGCAAAGAACCTCACCCCCCCACTGGTGCATAGGCCTATCCACAAGTATGGCTATATGCTGGACCGGTAGTCAGTGACGGGTATGATCCAATTGCAGTGGTATCAACCTAAGACAGGGGGCTGACGCCTAAAGGTCAGTTTTCCAATGACGGGTAAGAACCATATGTTGAATTGGACAAACCTAACAGGCACGGTCCCTAGCCACATTACTTGTTGCTTAATTAAACAGAAGGGGGGAGATGCTGGGAGCCACAGCCAATTTATATGATGCATGGCATTTTTGATTGAAAGGTGACGCCAGCTAGCCATTGAGATGATATGATTATGTTAAAAATTACATTCATATGGATACCGGACTCCTGCTGTTTACCTGGGCCTGCTGCGGGACTCCTGGAGAGTTCCCATTGATTGGGAAAGTGCAGTAGGAGGGAATTCCGGGGGAAGTTTGGGCGCTGGGGGTGCGGGAAGGAACCAGCGGAACGCCGCGTGGGTGGATCAGGATTCTTCCTGGACGCAAACGTGGTATTTGGCGGTTGTTTCAAAAATAAAGTTTGTTCCTGTTTGAGTGGCTCGTGATCTTGTGCCCAGCCAGACAGCGGCAGTTTATCATGAAGAAATTAAAATTTCTTGTTCTACCTAGACACTTCATGGGAAAGGGATACCCATGAAGGGAAAATAAACCTAGAAAATTGTTTAATATTAGAAGAGATTGTGATAGATTATTAGTCAATTTCAAGTTCTTCTCATCTACTAATCCTATCACACTTTTTAACTCTAGACTTTCAGTTGAATTTGAAAACAATGAGGAAATTTAGATCAGTTACAAGGACAAACACAAGAATATAGATTACTTTGTACAATTGAATTTCTAGTATAAGATACATTTAAATCCTTGAAAAGTTAGTCCATGTTCTGAGAAATCCCACTCTCTTCTTAGTACCTTTTCTAACATTTAGTATGATATTTAGTATGTTTTAGATTGTGGATATGAGAAAGCATAGTTTCGTATAGACGGATTTGTCTAATTATAGAAGTCAATGTATCTCATAATCTCAATGATTAGAAACTCAATGGAAATATTACAGATTACAATTTCAGGTTGTTTTTACCATCTGAAAATGAAGAGGACAGGTTATTATGGATTTGAGAGATGAGCACTAATTTAGATAGGGTAATTAAAGAAGATCAGAGAACAGCTAGAAAAGGTAAAAGAAAAAAATCATGATTTGTTGGAAGAAGAGTGTTCTAGCCCAGGTGCACATAACAGATGCCCTGATGCAAGACCACACTTTCTGTTTCAAAAATAATTTTTGGAACAGAGTAAAGAGGCAGAGATGCCGTCAGACAGGATGGGAAAAGGAAAATTGATGTGGGACTTTGTTCACATTTTAAAGAACTTTTACAGTTTATTAAGTGGGATACAAAGGAGGTTTTAAGCATAGGTGTTCTATAATTTTCTTTTCTTTTTAACATTTTCAAATATATGTGAGAGTAGTGAATAAGTAGAGAACCATTTGGAATATATAACTTGACTTTTAAAATTTTTAACTTCCAGTTTTTACTTCTATATAGAGAAATAATTATTTTTATCTAGACCCTGTGTTCTGTGAATGTGCTCACCTCTTCTCTGGTTCTAATAGTTTTTCCATAACTTCTGCATTTACAAACAGTAATTCATATTGTATGTGAGTAGAGACAGCTTAAGTTTTTGTTATAATCTGAATGAAATTTATTTATTTATTTTCCTTGCCTTGAAGAGTACCTGAGACACTCTAATACAATGCTGAATAGTAGTGAGGAGATGAAATACTTTCCCCTTGTTACTGATTTTAGGGGGAATACATAAAGTCTAGAATAATTCCATATATTTCCTGATGAAGTATTCTCTTTTATGTGCTACTGGATTTGATTAGGTCTTATTTTGCAAGCATGTTTTTATACTGGATATGTGTCTATATATATATATATATATATATATATTTTTTTTTTTTTTTTTTTTTTTCCTTGTAATGTCTTTGTCTTTTGTTTGTACAGGACTGCTCTGGCTTTATAAAATAAGTTTGAAAGAGTTCCCTCCATTTTTTCTAAGATAGCATTCATAAACTAGGTATTATTTATTTCTGAAATTTTTAATATAATTCTCTTATGAAACCATCTAGGACATGAGCTTTCTGTATTGTAAGAATGTTTGACATAATCTTTCTAAAAACAAGTATTCCAGTCATGTGTTTCTGAGTAAGCTCTGATTTGTGACCTGCAAGGAATTGTTCACTTCACATGGATTGTCATATTTTTGGAATATGCTTGTTTATGAAACTCTACTATTATCCTTTTAAGTTGGTGTTTTTTTTTTTAGTGATGTCTATTTCCTTTTTCATATTGATAATGTTTGTTTTATTCATTTCTATTTAACTATCTAGTTTGATAAATGCATTCGATGTAAAATCTCAAGGGAGTAAATCCATATTTTTGATAGCCATGTATCAGATTGACAAAATGTGCAAGTTTAAAGTTTCTAAAATAAGGAACTGTTTTTGGAAAGATTAAACTTTTCTCTTCAGGCTATATTAATTGTTTTAGGGATTTTTAGAGTGATCATGCTCACACATGTTAGGGCCTAATTTTAATTTCTACATATCATACAGAAGCATTCATATTCATCAAAATGTATCTATGTGGTATTTGTCTTGTGTTATTTAAATGTTCAGATAATAGAATTATGCTCTTTTTCATTATCAGTGAAAAAGTGAAAAATGAATAATTTTCCTTTCTGATTTCTCTCTTTCTACAATGACAAGTATCCCAAGAGAAATATTGAACATTTCTATGAAGATTATAATTCTCTATAATTCTTGTCAAGGACAAATTTTCTAGGGAACATAACAAAAAATTCAAAAAATAAGAACTCCTCACCAAGTAACTTCAAATATGAACATATGGGAAAATAGCAGAAATGTGTTCTTGTGAATTTTCTGTCTGAGGTAATGCAAGACTGTTTCTGCTACAGCATGTCTGTTGGGAGATTTGCAGATAGAATAGTTCCTACCATTATATCTCTTGCCAAATGGGACTTGTATTGGATTCATTAGTCTATCTTTAAATTATTCCTTTATTACTTGTAAAGAAGTTGAAACAGATTGAAAAAAGACTATTCAGAATGTAGAATATTATTCCTGGTCTCGATTCCAAGCAAACTCAGAATAATCTGACACACAATTAAGAGAGTACAAGCTCAGTATAACTACACACCTTGGGTACATTGACTTTTCATCACTTTCACCATGGCAGGTTTGGTACACTGAGGCATCATGACAGGTTTTTGCAGTATTTCCCTGTCTAAAGTCCATCATACATGTATTTTCTGAGCAGTTTATATTTTCTCCTAAATCAAAAGATACCTGACCTAAAGTAAGTAGTAGTGTTATTCCCATTATTTTCTGTTTTTACTTAAACTATATATAAATCCTAAAATTTTTGAAACTAATTATTTATAGTTTGTTTCCAGTATTTTGCTGCTTTTGGTATATCAGGGTTATATTTAATATCACATGTGCATTATGAATCCTTGTATTCCCAGGATAAAAGTAGATGATTTGGCATAATAAAAATGGCCAACAATGTGAGCAATGAAGCTGTGTAGTGAACACTGATCTTGAGGCCCTGCAGCCAGAAACAGTTTTTCATTCCCCACAATAAACCATTTCACATATGCTCACAGAAAGTGAAGGTCAGACATCTCTAACTCGCATAAAATTCCTAAGTGGTGCCTCACACATGTTAATAAACACATTTTCTTTGGTTGAATACTTCATATGTTGGGCATTGTTTTTATTTTTTATAAACCCATTCATTTCTTTCTAAAAAATATAAGTAATGGGTAGTATTTAATAGTGAGTTCTAGCAAGCTAAAATTTGGTCTATAGGAAGAGTTTTGAGATGAATTCTCATTGATTGACTGAATATTTTCTTAAATTTTCTTTACTTTAAGATTCCACGTTCTACTCACCTCTCTCTTCCTTCTCTCTGGTCCGCTCACTTGTCTTTCCCTTTCTGCATAGTACTTTGCCATTCAACTGTGACAAACACACCTCTAATCAAATCAATCACAACAGCTGATTCTTCAAGTTGCCTTTTTTTTTTCTACACACAGTAAAATCTTCCATACTAGTGTCTGGGTCTTGTAGACAGTGATTACAGCATCTGTTTTATTCTTTTGATAACTTTAATATTAACATAAAATTAAAAATTTTATTTTATTTGAGTTCTGTATTTACAACTCATGTTTTTTTTACTCAAACTATCATTCCAAGATTTTATCATTATTAAATATATCAGTTATTCCTCTTAAAGTATTTACCATGAAGGGATGGTACATAACACTAAATATTAGAATAAAAATCCTAATTTAAATACAACTCTGAGCTAAAGTATGATCTCTCTCTAGATCAAATAATTTCACTATCTTGAAAAAAGTGTAGTCATAGGGTCCAGCATAACATATAGTTTTGTTTAAATCATACATTTGGTTTCCCTTAAGGTTTCATGATGAAATAATAATAATTTTAGTCTTTACAAATACCCTATTATGAACACTCTCTAGGAGGGACACGTATTGTTATCTTTCTTTTGCATTCTGTAGAATTTATTATGTTGATAATTACTGAAGTATAACAGAGGATTTTATGATAGTATTTCACTTGCTTTCATAAAGTTTCTTTAATAAGTCTTCTTAAGTTAATTTTACTTCTATAGAGAAAAATAGGATTTCCTTTTTGTCATTGTTCTTTAATATTACTAAATTATTGAACAAATATAACACAGAAAATGCAAACATCATATTAAAATGTGTATGTCCACTTGCTCTCTGCTGTCCAGAAGCCTGTCAAGCTTGCATTAAGATACAGTTTGTGGACTGGGGATATAGCTCATTTGGTAGATGCTTGCCTTGCATGCACAAGGCCCTGGGTTCAATTCTAGCAATACACACACACACACACACACACACACACACAAAAGATATAGCTAGTTGTGGCGTTACATGAAATGAATGATTATTTCAGGATTTCTGCTATAAATCTGCCCTTTATGATTAAAAATCTTTACCTAATAAACTGGAAAATATGTTTCCAAATATACATTTGTATAAGTCAGTCAAAGAAAAAGTAGGCCTATAAATTTTTACAATCACGGTACAGACTTGGGGAAAATAGGTTTATAATGTGCACCTGTATGGTTAATATCTATAAGCTCTTTTTTTTATTTTTTATTTATTTTTTATGTATTTAGTTGTATATGGACACAATATCTTTGTTTTATTTTATGTGGTGCTGAGGATCGAACCCAGGGCCTCACACATGCTAGGCGAGTGCTCTACCGCTGAGCCACAACCCCAGCCCATCTATAAGCTCTTAATAGAGAGATGAACATTTATAAGGTGAATGTTACTATGTGATATAGGTAAACAGGGACACTTTAGGATTATTTCTCATCTTCACATAACACTAGAGATTAAATAGTGTACTTAAGACATAATGATGTAGATAAATAAATGTTTATGTGTTCGCAGGTATTCTATTGATTTTTCTCTCCTATTCATGTAGTTACTGTCTCATTACTCTGCTGATTCCATATATCCTCCAGTCTGAAAGATTTTGATGTCCTGTAAGGAACGTAAGTTCCTTCATAGTAAGTCAATTTAGTAAAATAATGGAAAGTATTAAAGAATTGTTGGAAATGGATTATATAATAATCAGGAAAACAGGGACTCACCGCACTCTCCAAAGTTTTGCATTGAAGAGAGAGTTTACAATATGGTGATACTTATGGTTAAGAGTCACTGTTCTCACCTGCTGTATAATATCCAATGGAGTAAGTTCACTTCTAAAGACTAACAAAATTTATTGTACTAACAAGGTATGACTGCCTGGGACCATTCTTTTCTCTTGAGACACATTGACAATATTAGGAAGCTTTGAATGCTGGGGAAAGAATCATCATTTTGTTTCCTTATGAAAGATTCAAGTATGGTTGAGAATGACTGTATGCCAACCTGAGCCAGATGTTTGTCAAAGAGTAGTAGCATCATGCACTCATCCCAGTTAATATCAAGGAGTAACCCTGTATTTCAGAAAGGATTGTTTATCTTCCTTGTTCTATAAGCAGGGAATTTATGTGATATTCAAAATCATACTAGGGATTATAGTGCAGTTTTAAACTAAATGAAACCTGAATCTAGATCCTGAATAAATTTTTATAAGTATGTGAATTTCTCTTAATATTTCAAGAGATTGAGAATACCTTAAAAATATGAACAGACCATATTTCTTTGTAGCTCCTTTGTTTGTCTCATATACATATGTGTGTGTGTATATATATATATATATATATATATATATAATATTGAAGGTTTTAGTACTGTACTATTTTTATGAATGTATAAAATGAAAGCAATTTAATTTAGGGATGTATTGTTATGCTTAAGTTGCCATAATTAATAGACTGTGTAATTTAAATAACATATGTGTGTTTTTTCATACTACTGAAGATTTGGGTTTCCAATGAGGACTCTCTTCTTGGCTTGTAGAGGGCTGCTTTTCTTTAGACCTCACATAGATTTTCCTGGAGAAAATTTCAAGTGAGAGAACAAGGAGAGGGAGAAACAAGTTCTCCAGTATTCTCATAAGGATACTAACTCTTATGGCTTCGTTTAGTTACCTTATTTTTATGTAGGTCCTATCTCCAAATACATTCATACACTGGGGGTCAGGATATAAAGTTAGGGAGGCAATTCATTCTATGACAGGTAGATTGGACCCAAGGAAAACAAAAATAATAGAAGTATTTAAAATTTTATTTTTTCCCCCTTACCTCACAGGACTTTTTACTGTTAAAGAGCTTTTATGGATTTTTACCTTAAAACTACTATATAAGGTTGGGCACAGTGGTGCACATATAATCCCCATGGTTGGGGAGACTGAGGCAGGAGGATTGCAGGTTTGAAGCCAGCCTCAGCAATATAGTGAAGCCCTAAGCAATTTAGTGAGACCTTGTCTCAAAATAAAAAATAAAAATGGGCTGGGGATGTGGATAAGGGGTTAAACACCTCTGGGTTCAATCCCTGGCACCCTCCCTCCAAAATACCATCTGTGCTGTATTCAAACTGAGTGTAAAATAAATATGAGTTTGATTTGTGCATATTTTCATCAAGTTGGTATGAACTCTTTAATAACTCAAAGCTATCTATTGAATCAACATTGCATGTAAGTTCAAATAAAATTATTTATATGCTAAAAGAATAAGGTGTTGTTATATACTTGGTTCAAATGGAGTTGGTTCTTCAAAGCATCCCAAATTTCTTGCAGTTAAAAAAATATTAAATGTCAAAAGAGAATTTCAATAGGTTTGTATTAATTTAATGAGAAATGAATGATTTACCTGAGTTTCAAATCCACTATCCCTTGTATGTCCTGTGATAATAGAGATGATTCATGTAAGTATTTCTCCCTTACATACATGTATGCCTATGTCAAAATGAAATCTGCTGTTTTGTATATTCATAATACACTAATAAAAGCATTAAAATATGTCTTCCTTGTTTCTTGGCCCAATATTCAGCAATATCAGTAGAAAATTTTAATGATATCAGGGGAAAGGAGGATACTGAAGAAACAGAGACTTCTATTTCTGTTTTTGACATGCTTATCTGCTTGGGCTCCTGGAGAGTGTATGACTATTTTTCCACATCCCTCAACTCCCACCCCTGGTGGGTATAGCAAGTCCTACCTCTCTGTGAAAGACTTATGGGGAGGGCTGAGTGAGTAGCTCAGTGGAGCACTTGCCTAGTATGTCTGAGGTCTTAGCTTTGATTCCAGTACCATAAATACATACATGATAAATAAATATAACAGAATAAAATATCTATTGGCAGCTCTCTGTGATTCACAGTGAAGTGCTTGTAGATGCTTTACTATAGCACATTTCTTTTCTCAGGCAGGTTTGTTGATGGTGGTAATTTGCAATTTGTACTAGGCATCTCTCCTTGAGTACATTCCCAACTGTGAGTTTAGTTGTACCCTGCGAGTAGCTATTAAGTTTGTGTGCCAGATAGCTTCCAATGAGGGCTTTCTGGTGAGTGCAAAACAATTCACATTTTCTATAACTTTCTAGTAAGCAAGGTTGACAGTAAGCAACTCCTTTTCCTACATTTGCCATTCTGATCCTAGCCTCATTAGCTTCCAGCAGATTTCCTTGTCCTCACAACAGCCTTTTCTTTACCTATCCACCTTGGCTTTTTGACTGTAGGTCACTTGTGTCTAGGGACAACCCCACAAACTTCTCTGGCATTGTGTGGGGTGCAACTACGCTGTTCCCAGTTAAAGTGAGAAAGGAATTAGAGACCATTACCCTTACTGGCAGTGGGCCTGTTCAATAATGTGTAGTTCAGGAACACTGTAAGTGAATTTTGTATTCCAGTCTCTGCAGTTCTGACTGTGGTGGAAGTCATGCTTCGTTTGTTGGATGACCGAATAAGTTTTGCTTTTGTGTTTCCTCTGCTTTGCATGTACCTGTGTAATCATAAAATTATAGAAGTCAAACTTTGTCTTATAGGACATATCTTAACAACTAGAAGAATTATATGGAAAGGAAAGATATCTCAAACTCTGATGACAAAATCGTCAAAAAATTAGAGAACACACTGATTTATGATGCATGTCAAACATCATTAAACAATCATCAAACATCATTAAAGATTTAATGGATGCTAAATAGTTCTAAATATCCAAAATGAAAAACAATAGAATGTTTCAAAACTAAAATTATTGTATTACAAGTGAATCTATATATTAATGCATATAATCATAAACACAAATGTACCAATCCCTTGCTGAGTGCCACTTCTGTACTGGTCTGGTATTATATACATGATTTTATGTAATTACCATAACAAATTATAGACTAGGAATTATCATTCTCATTTTATAGATGATAAAACCAAGATTTAAATAATTCATCTTGGATTATGCAAAATCCAATCATGAAAATAATTACTTTGTGATTATGTTTTAAATTATAAGTAACAAGCAGGGATTATAAGAATATACTTAAAAATAGTATATAGTATTGTGTTACTTCAAAGACTGTGAGCCTATCTACTAAGGTACATCAGGAGTAATATAATGTAGATGAGGCTGCTATATTTTATCCAGTTATTAAATCATTACTGTTATGGTTTAGATCTGGACTGTCCTGCAAAAAGTATTGTTTCCCAATGTAGCAATACTCAAAGTTGGGGCCTTTGCAAATAACTGAATCAGAATGACTCTAAACTCATTAGTAGATCATTTCATTTATAACAGAATAAACAACTGGGGGATGGTGAAAACTTTAGGCAGGTGAAGCATGTGACTAGGGACATTACCTTGGGGACTATATTTTCTCCCTGCCACTTCCTTTCTCTCCGCTTTCTGACTCTTATGAGCTTTATAAGCTTTCCTTCCCCACACTCTTCAGCCATGATATTTCTATCATGGAACCAGCTGACCATGGACTGAAACATTTGATAACATGAGCCAAAATAAATCCTTCCTCCTTTAAATTGTTTTTTTCAGGTATTTGTCACAATGAAGAAGAGTCCTCACACCGTTATCTAGAAGAGTTTTTCCCAGGGAGCATAATATCTTCAGATTTCTATTTAAAATATTATTTGAAAATAACTTTAAGGTGGCAGTTTCAAAATAATACAGAATCACTGTGTACACTTCACTTGTTATTGTTTTTCTTCATTATTAGAGAATTGTAGAAAAGATGTCACATTGCCTTTTAATACTTCAGTTTTTATTTCTTCAATGCAACATAGCACTCAAAGTTGGGAAATTAGCATTGATTCAATAATATAAATCAATCTAAATCTCATCCATTGTCCTGATAATTTCTTTACAGTTCAAGGATCCAATGTAGGTCACATTACATTTAATTGTCACTTTGTTTTAATCTTTCTTATAGTTTGGCTCTGGAATGTTACCAAAGGCTCATGGGTTGCAGGCTTGCTCTTTTGCTGGTAGCACTATTGAGCGGTTGTAGAAACTTTAGGAGAGGGGAGGTACTTGGATGAAGCAGGTCTTTAGGGGCATGTTTTTGAAGGGTTTATTTTGTACCTGGCACCTTGTGTGTGCCCTCTTTTTTCCTGTCTCTCCCCTCCCCCTTTTCTGACTGCTGTAAGGTAAGCCACTTTGTTTTAACATACCCTCCCCCACTGTGATGTTTGCCTCACTACAGGCTGGTATCAATGAAGTCTAGTGACCATCTACTGAAACTTCTGAAATGAAACAAACCAAATCTTGACTCTTTCAAGTTGTTTAAGTCCGATGTTTCATAATGATGAAAAGCTTACTGTTTTTTTCAATCTGCAACAGTTTCTTATTTATCTTGCATGATCTTGATAGAATGGCAGATCCAGGACAATGACTTCTTCTTTTAACAGGTTTAATTTTTAGACCAGTTTTATGTTCATAGTAAAATTAAATGGAAGTTACAGAGATTTCCCATATACCCTCTGCCCTAACACATCGGTAACTTTCCTAATTATCAGTTGATAAACTTTGCTTCACTTGTTTTCTAATTCATTTGTTGATGTTCATTAAAGTCCTCCAAATTCAGCTGAAGTCAAAAAGACTATCATAATCTAATTTAAACAAAGTAGTTTAAATTCTTATATCATTATTATATAGGTGTCTTTACTTCTTTAGAAAATATTCAAAATGTCCTACATGAAATATGAGACAATTAAGCTTGCATGTTTTTTTTAGAAAGTTTATATGAGAACTATGGAAGAATGATTTTTCTCATTGAAAGTTATAGGTAACTTTTATTCCTAAATAAAAAGTTATGAAAATGTTTGAAAAGGAAAAGAAGATGTTTGATGTACAGGATAGAATATGTTCTTGATCTATAGTAAGGAATACATATGTGTATTTGATTGCTTAAGTACTTTGACAAATCAGTACATTCTTTTGGTGAAGTAAGGAATGACAAATCCTGTTGGAAACAGGATACCTATAACATCGCAATAACTTTTTGCATATGTAATGAAGACATTATATTTATGATTAATATTTGCCCTCATATATTTTACTATTACATAAGCGAGACACTAAAGCAACAGAAATATAAAGATAAAAACCACTTAGAAGAATGAGTCCCTACATAACAATCATGTATTTAATTGCATATTAAGAATTAAGAGCTGTGTTATAACTGAGTTTTAAAATATAGGATTGTATGGAGGAAGGGAATAGAATCTAAGAGATAATTCTAGAATTCATTATTAAATTAATTACTTAACTTCATATAAGATGATGTTAAAAGTAGAATGAGAACACAGAAATTTGCTGCAACAAAGAATAACCAGTCATTGCTCTAAAATAGGGGAAAGAATTGACCCATGGTGAGGGTGATAGCTGATTTAGGTTGGGCTCTGTGGTTAATAACCATCAGGTTTTCCATAGGTCTATGTTTGTGTTCTGCAATTCCAAACGTATTACTGCCATAATTTTTATTTTTATTTTTGGATATATTTACATTCCCTTAGTGTATCATCACATCTTTGACATTATATTATTCTGCTATAATGAAATGTGAAAATATAAAATTCCTTTTTAAATCAATGGCATACTTAATTTTCCCTAATTGACAAAAGATATTTAAACTTTCAATTAAATTACTAGATGTATCAAGTAAGACCCATTCCTTTCCATTAAAGTAAATAATAATATAATATTAAATCTGTATGAGCCAATAGACAAAACTTTTCTTATCTGGAAAAGTTATATGAGTAGCAGTTATATGAGTAACTTATATGAGTTACCAGTTGATTATTTACTAAAAGATATAAGAAAGATATTGTAAAGTTATTGGTAAAATGATTCAGAGTCTATATAACAAGAACCTTCAAATACCACCTTAGCTATAAAATATCTGATATGCTTATTTGTTACATGAAAGACATGTATTACTGTGATTTTAAAATGGCTCATTAAATCTGAAAACATAAAATGCAATCATTTTACTATAAATATGAATCTGCAAACCAAGATGAAATATATATACAGAATATTCCAACAATGAGTAACCATAATAGTTGACAATAAGACATTCCCAATCATACATGATACTTAACAAAAATTTATAAGGTCACATGTGATAATGCTTAGTAATTTTATAAGTAGTGTGATTTTTTTTTTCTTAGAAAATCAATTGGATAAGAATTAAACAAGTAAATCAACTCACGATGAGATATCACCTTACTTTACTAAGAATGACTATTATCAAAAAGATTGAAAATAATGAAGTATCGTGGAGGATGTGGAAAAATGGAAACACTGCAGACAGTTGTTGTGAGTGGAAATTAGTCCAGTCATTGTGAAAGATGGAAATGATAACTCTCAAAAGATTAAAAATATAACTGTCATATGATCCAGTATTTCCACTACCTGGTATGTACAATGGTAAGGAAATCCATGTTTCCAAGAGACTCCCACTCCCATGTTACTGCAGCACTATCCACAATACCTAAGAAATGGGAACAACCCAAGTGCCCAACATACATGTTTCTGTATGTGTGTAACACACACACACACACACACACACACCATTGAATACTACTCAGTCATAAATATAAAAAAATTAAATTGCATCATTTGCAACACAGATGGAGGTAGAGATCATTCCATTAATTGAAACAAGTTAGGCACTGAAAGATAAGTAATCACATGAGGAATCATTTTTAAAAACTTCATCTGAAAGAAATTGAAAGTAGAATTGCCATTAGTAAAGACTGGAAAGAACAAGAAGGAGTAAGGAATGGACAGGTCGAGCAATAGGTTCTAAGAGTTAGATAGGAGTAAGAAGCTTTGGTGTTCTCTGCACAGTGTGGCAACTTTAGGTAATAATGTACTGCCATTTTAAATAGCCAGAAGAAAGGCTTTTGAATGTTTTAATTAAAAAAATGCTTAATGTGTGAACAGGCAATATGTTTGCCATAATTCAATTTTATGCAAAGTATACATGAAATGAAACATCACATGGTACACCACAAATATAAACAATTTTATGCTTTTTTAAATGTATCAGATAAAATTATTTTAAGAGAAGAAAAATTTAAAAAATAAAAAGGAACTATTCATGTTTATTCACAACAAAAGCAGAAGTTCATTATTATTTTTGTTTAATTTTTAAAAGTATTAATATTGTAACATAACAGTAAGGTGAATGAAAGTATTTTTGCAGAGTCTTAAAAGCCTTTTTAATAATAAATGTACTTCAATTGACAGGACCAAATGACTTTCCTTTATTTTATGTTCTTTTTACATTTTTTTGTGCTTGTATCTTTTGTGCCTCTTTACTTTTCTTCTTTCTTCTTTATCAACCTTTCATAATTTCCTTTTTAAAACTTTCCTGTTCTTGCAAAACTCTTTTTTTATCTCTGTAATATAAAATTTTTTATGACTTAAATTATTCTTTCTTAGTATATATTCATTTTCAAAATAGTGTGTTCATTGTGGCATATTCATACATGTATATATAGATAATTTGATGATTTCATTCCCCAGCACCTCCCCTTGACCTCCCTTCATATCTTTTAATATGATCCTCTCCAATTCCATCCATTTTCTGAAAATGCATATTTCCATTCTTATTTATGGCTGAATAAAAATCTATTGTGCCCCATGTTTTTCTTACTCATTTATCTGTTGATGGACACCTTGACTGATTCAGTATCTGAGTTGTTGTGAATTTTGCTTCAATTATAATGGTAGGTTTGTGTCTCTAAAGTATGTTGAATTTAATTATTTTGTTTATTTAAATACCAAGTACTGATAAACCTACATTTCATGGTAATTCTACTTTTCATTTTTGAAGGAGCTCCATACTATTTTCCACTGTGGCTCTATTGATTTATACTATCCCCTATCCACGTATAAGAGTATATTTCTTTTCATATCCTTACCTTTATTGTTATTTGTATTTTTGATTATTGCCATTCTGACTGGAGTAAACTGAAATTTAACTATAGTTTTGACTCATTTCCCTGATGGCTAAAACTGTTGAACATTTTTTTTTTTTTTTTTTTTTTACAAGCCAGTTTCACTTCCTCTTTGGAGAAGTGTCAGTTTTCAGTTCGTTTGCGCATTTATTGAGTGAATTATTTGGTTTTGTTTTATTATTGTAGTCTAAACTTTTTGAGTTTTTTATATATTCTCAAGAACATCAAAAGTCTTATTGTTCATGAATGGGCAAAATATTGTTAAATGGCCATATTACTATAAGTACTCCACAGATTTAATGCAATCCCCATCAAAATACCAATGACATTTGTCACAGAACTGGAAAAAAACTCCTAACATTAATGTGGAAATAAATTAAGACACAGAATAGCTAAAGCAAACCAGAGCAATGCTGAAGTCATCACAATACATGATATCAAATTATACTACAGAACCATAGTATCAAAAACAGCACAACCTTGGACGTAAAACAGACATAGACCAGTGGAATAGAATAGAAAACAAAAACAAATCCACACATATTTCATCTGATTCATGACAAAGGTGCCAAAGGCATACATCAGAGAAAAAGCAGGCTGTTCAAAAATGGGTGCTGAGAAAACTGGATATCCATATATAGGACATTGAAATTAGATCTCTTTTTCTCACCTTGCACAAAGTTAGTTCATAAACGATCAAAGACTTAGGTATAATCGTAGAAACTTTGCAATCACTAGATGAAAACATAGTGGAAGTATAAGAACAGGCCCTAACTTCTTGAATAGGATTCCTACAGTTCAGCAAATAATACCAAGGATCAATACATGGAATAGCATCAAATTTGAAAGTTACTGCACATCAATTAGTGAATTATTTGGTATGAAGAGAGAGAGCCCATAGGACGGACACAATCTTTGTCAGTTATTCTTCCAACCCTTGCTTTTTTTTTCATGGAATCTACTAAATTTTTCAAAGTGATTTTTAATTTTTCACTCAGTATTTTGTTTTTAGCAATGAATAAAGATATACTGCTTTGCAAATTCAAATGTGATTAAATGAAAGCAATACAGTTTACATATAAACTTAGACATACACTGAACAGCTGATTAGCAGTTATCTTAATTTATAATTTTGGCATACATTTGTGAATAGAACTTTTTTAAAAATAGAATATTTAATAGCTGGCAAAGTAACTGTCCTATGTAGCTATATTTGAAAGGTATAATTAACTTTCTGCTTAGAGAAAATAAATTTAGGGCATTGGTTTTATTAGTTTATTTTGTTCATCTTTCATGATATGATTTTATTGGTAATAAAACAAGTAATGCTAACTTAAACCTTCTAATCTAAAAATAACTTTTATTCTTAAATATGTAGCAAACAATTTTAGTGAAAGAAGGTGGTCATGATGATGATTCCATTGAAACCAAATATGAGAAATTGATGAAATCAGATTGTCTTAGTGTGAGAGTATGTTCTCTAAGTTTCTGTGGTATTTACCTGCTTTACTACACCACTTTATATGGAAGTATTTTATTATTTTTTGCAGAAAAATCATATACTTTGTGGTTTTAAGTGTTTTCTATTTTCTTAATGTAGCAATACACAGCAAATATGAGAATTATAATTGTAGTAAAATCTAGTGTCTTATTCATTCTTGTCGTCTAAGACACCTGAACAACATCCCATCTATATATGTTCCCTAGTAGCTCTACTTTAGGTGAACAGCCAGGAATTAAGTAAGGAGGTCTTTTTATTTCATATTGCACATTATGCCATTTAAAAAAACAAATGCAATCAACTCCTCTTATGATAGCTGATATATTACTAAGATTTTTATCTAGTAGGTTCCATTTATGTTACTTAAGTCAAGGCTGCTATTTCATTTGTTTGTTTATTTTGGTATTGGGGAATGAACCACAGGAGGGCTTAATCACTAAGCCATGTTTCCAGCCCTTTTGTTTTTCTATTTAGAGTCAGGGTCTTACTAAATTACCCAGAGACTCCCTAATTTGCTGAGGCAGAATGAATTTGCGATCTTCCTGCCTCTGCTCTAGAGCTGCTGGGATTATTGGCTTGTGCCACTATGCCTGGCCTTGCTTGCTGGATTTTGATTCATCTTGCTGCCATGTTTAAAGCTAAAAACTTCTCTTTCCATGTAAAGTGTCAGGGAACTGTCAATCAGATAATCTAAATTCCAGGAATATAATTAAAATATAAAACACAGTATTCAATAGTATGTCCTAAATTTCCAAAACTCTTTGCAAAAATAGTACTTCCAAAATTTACAAGTACCATATTTAATGTGATTCTGAGGTACAAAACCATGCTTAGTTCATATTGATGTCATCTACATTAATGCAGAGCTTGGTTCACTTCTGTGAAAATCATTTAAATACTTATTCCATTGCTAATTTCTAGGCACTGCTGTAGTCTTGTGACACGGAGTTTAGGGGGTAAATACTTGGCAACATGAATTAGAGAGAAACACACTCATAGATTGTAATGTACATTAACATTTGGAATTCACTGATTTATTTCAAACATATTCAGTAACAAAAGATGTGAGACAGCTACCACAGTCTTACTGAAAAACCAGCCTCTACCTCAGAGCAAAGCCTGTCCAAGGAAGGGACATGACCTTTGTCCTTGGAAAAACCCACAGAGCGCTCCTAGGCACATTCCCACCCTGCTAAATTGTTTATCTACAGGAGAGGGCACATTCCCACCCTGCTAAATTGTTTATCTACAGGAGATATCTGCTGCACCGGGTGTCCCTGACTCAATCAGGCTAGGTGGGGACCCATAGCAGCCCCCTAGCAGCCACCAATTAGCATGAGACAGGGAAATACCTGGGATGCCAGATGACCCTCCCAGTAGTTTATGATGTTGGGAAACCATGTAGTTCAGCACGTACACCCCTCTTGGCTTAAACCAATCAGTTCAAACGAATACCTCCTTTGTACTGACCAATCACCCCTAGACAACTTGTTCCCGCCAGTAAATGTGCAAATCATGTTTTAGAGTTGTTATTTGATTTTCCCGCGGTGTGTGATTGATTTGCTAAAAGAGGCTATGATGTATGTGAAGTCCCTGCCCTCTCCAAAAAATGTATAAAAATACTGCAAACCCTGGGTTTGGGGCCTCTCAGCGTCACCAGTTGCTGTGTGTGCGTGCGGAGGACCGAGCTAGCTCACAATAAACACCTCTTTGCTGCTTACATCTATCTTGGGTCTCTGGTAGTCTTTTGGGGGTCCCGAATTCGAGCTTAACAATACATACAGAGGAGAAATCTACTAATGTACTCTATAGGATGCAGGCTACTTAAATTATGAACTTCATCATCAGACACAGGAAGCATGGACACAGGAAGCCTTAGCCTTTCCTGGTTGAGCTCTCCAACACTCATTAGCTGAACCTGAATGATTTTTGCAAATCTTTGCTCTACTCAAGACTACCTTGTGGGCTCACAGACTATGCTGGCTCTCTGGATTCTGCATGTCTCGCCTGGATTCTAAGCACTGTATGGCATGGCGTGAGAGAAAGAAAAGAATGAAAAAGCTTTACGTTGTACTGAGAGGAGATTCATTTTGTTAAATACATTTCTGGTCTTATTTTATTTATATAATACTAAAAGATACAATAAGTAAACCTTACTTTCAAATTAAAAAGCTTGTGTATCTGTGAATGTCAAAAGGAAATAATCACTTTAAATAATGTCATGTTTAGGAAAGTCATTCATTAATAAGTTAAACTAAAAGTTTAAGACTGTATTAAAAGAAATTTTATTTTTTTTTCCTTTATGCTATTTTTCTTGGTCAGAACCTCACTGGGACTGCTTCTTCAATTTCACTAGCTTTAGTTTTATTTTTCAATTTTCATGCTTGCATCATTGACAATGATACAGCTGAGCCCTTTAAGTTAATACTGAATGTGTTAAAGATGGTATTATTTTTCTGTGATTCTGTAATAGAGATATGTGGAGATACTTATCATACCTTATTTAATTTTTCTTATCATTTCAACTTCATAATTATGATATGTGAGAACATTACTTGTCCTGTATTACTTAGCATAATATCTACAAAATAGCAAATGCACAATAAATCTAAAAATTAATGGCAAACTGTAAAGAAACAGAATAATAATAACAATGAATATTTGTTTTGTGAAATGTCTTTAAAAACAACTCATTTTCCTAATAATATCATTTATTTTGGCCTTTGAATAATGCTTTGTTTATAAAAACAGTGACCAAAAGTTATCTTTATCTGCTAAAATTTTATAGTTATTCTAAAATATTTCAAATAATTTAAGATATTTTAAATATGGTTTAATCATATACCTTTCCTCTCTAGAATGTCTTCAGGGAATAGATGTATAAGGGACTGTGGCAAAACTTGCCAAATAACACTTTATTACTACATTATAAAACATTTCATAATATAATCCTAGAACTCTATAAAACTCTCTAAACAATTTAAAGAAAATGTACTAAAATTAACTAGCTAAATCACTTTGAAAGTCATTATATAAAAGTAATAATTAAAATGATCGATTTGTAAATTTACCCAAATTTAAATATGAGACTTCAAACTTTTCCTTCAATGAAATTAAAAACATATCTATTCCTCATTCCTTAAGGATACAATAGCAAAATAATGTGAGTCCTTGCTTCCCCTATGTTGAAGAATAACACCAGAAAAGCACACACTGAGGCAAGGTCAGAGTAGAAATTGGAAGTTTATTAAAGGACAGCAGAAAAGACTTCTCCTGGAGGAAGAAGGGGACCCAAGAGTTGGAATCCGTGGAAGTGCAGTTGTCTCCCCTTTTTATAGTTTTGGTGATGGAATGTAGGTTGAAAGGCCCTACATTCCAGGGGTGGGACACAGGTGGGCTTAATTATCACCTTTGGGATGGGATTATCACTTCTCTGGGATGGGCTATCTCCATATCTGTTGGGGGCTGTTTCCTGGGCTCCATTAACATTCCTTTGGGATGGACTTTGGCCACTTTGGAAAGATGATGAAAACAGAATTTTTTTTTCTTACAGTTCTAGAGGCTGGAAGTCCAAGATTAAGACTTTACTACTTTCAGTGGGCTACTCTTGAGGGCTCAATTTCTGGTTCCTTGCTGTTTCCTTACATGGTAGAAAGAAGGAGGAAGCTCTGAGTCCTGTTCTATAAGGACGATAATCCCATTTGCAAGGGTCCATCCCTTACAACCCAATTCCCTTCTAAATGCTTCACTTCCTAACACTAGAACATTAGTCATTAGATTTCAACACAAGAATTTGGGGGTCACAAACATTCAAGCCATTGTACACACCTATTCATAAAAAGATGGTGAAATAGAGAAAGTTAGAAGATGAAACTGAGCAAGGTACTTTCAGTGTCCCCAAATGTTTAACTTAGATGGCAGCTCCAACATTCAACCAAGTACAGGTAGCAGTCATATATCATTTTTCTTCATGAATGAAAGAGAATTCAAAGAGGAAAAAGGAGACTTCTGGGAATGAGCCAAGATCTTGCTACTGTGGATACTTAGAAGGAAGAGCTAAAAAAAGGGGGGGGGGGGGAGGCATTTTATTAATACATGCTGACTTTACAAAAATTTCAAGAAATCTACCTTTTAAAATTGGCCTGGTCCCTGCACTAAATCATATTAATTGAAGTTAAGCTATTTTCACTATTCTTACTTTATAACAGAGATGACTTGCATTTCTTCATTTATAATAGGGTCAGTTTATGAGGAGTGCAAACAGGTAAAAAGAAAGAAGATTTAAGTGCCCTTTAAAACATGTCATCTATTTATTTGATAACATAATGCCTAGCTGACATTGGAACTTATTTGTATGTCAGGATAAACTAGGATGAATTTGAAAAAATAGCCACTGATTTCAATAAAATGATCTAATTTAAAACTTTATTTAATTTTTTAAACATATGTGAAAAATTTTATTCAAAATTATTATAATTTGGATAACTAATATTTCAGTACTATCAATTTCTTTTGAATTCTCACCTTAAGGAAGATAACTATTTTTCTTTGTGCAACAGTGTTTTACTTGTAGATAACAAGGCATTTATAAATTTTATAAAGAACATTAGTTAGGTAGTCAGTGTAGTTAGGTAAATCGGGTCTAATATCTAGTGAAATCTAAAATGGAGGCCATGCATTCCGGGGAAACTCAGGACAACTCATGGAATGTTAATGAAGTTCAGGAAAAGCCCCAGGCCCAAAGTCCATCCCAAAGGAATGTTAATGGAGCCCAGGAAACAGCCCCCAACAGATTTGGAGATAGCCCATCCCAAAGAAGTGTTAATGAAGTCCTTCCTGCCCAGATTACTTCTTTGGTCCACCTGTGTCCCACCCCTCGGGCCTTCCAACCTACATTCCATCACTGAAAGAACTATAAAAAGGGGAAACAACCACACTTCCATGGATTCCACCTCTTGGGTCCCCTTCTTCCTCCAGGAGAAGTCTTTTCTGCTGTCCTTTAATAAACTTCTAATTTCTACTCTGATCTTGCCTCGGCGTGCTTCTCTGGTGTTATTCTTCAACATTGGGAAAGCAAGAACTCGTCACAGGTCAACAACGGTCAAAAGTGGTAACAACAGTATTGAAAAATTTTTATGTTTACAAATAATTTAAAGTATTATTCAGGCATGGTTACAAGTCTTGGTTCAATTGCTTGAGTTTCAAATTTGATTAAATTCCCATCAAATAATTTTATTTGCTTGTGACAATTGAGGCTTCTTACTACAAACAGCTATGTAAGAATGCAGAACTTATCATTCAACTAACAATGTAATTGAATTTCAACTAACAATGTATATTGAATTCAATATACATTGTTAGTTGAATGATAAGCTCTGCATTCTTACATAGCTGTTTGCAGTGAGAAGTCTCAATTGATAGCAGAGCAGCTAATTAGCTATTTTTTAATAACCTAGTTTTTATTTTTAAAGAATGGTTTAAGTGCTTTTCCTATGAAAACTTTTCTAAAGACTTGATATTTACTCTAGTTTTTTAGTCTTTTATAATCTCTGTGTAATATTAGAACTTCAACAAACCATGAATTTATAATAACCAAAAATATCATACAAAGAATATGGTATATAAAACTCATTTTTATGTGTATTTGAACTAACTTGCTCATTTCTCTTAGATTATTACTTGATTATATTTATTTTAAATAATTAGGAATATTATATTAACATTGCATTATTTCTTGGACATTAATTTTTAATCCACAATTATTTATACTTGCTGTTTTGAAGATGTGATTAAAATTTGTGTCAATGAATTTTCTGCGCTTTTTTTTTCTACATTTTTTCTACATTTTAGAAGTGTTATTCCAAAGGTTTTATGCAACAATGTCTGAGTATTATTGCCTCAGAAAATTGGGGGTGGGTTGTATTTTTTGTTTTTATTTTAGTTTTGGTTCAGGGATTTAATCCAGGGACATTTAATCACTGAGCCATATCCCTAGCCTCTTTTTTCTATTTTATTTTGCTGAGGCTGGCTTTATCTCTAGATTCTCCTGCCTCAGCCTTCTGAACTGCTGAGATTATAGGACTACACCACCAAGGATTCAGCTTTTGACAATCACTTCCATATACCAATAATTAAGCAACAACATAGAATTGGATAACCAAAATCATTCTTCCTTATGCTGTAATACTTTTCAAAAGACTCCTCATTCACTAAGTATAAGTTGTTTAACATCTGGGGGTGGGGGCATCATGGCTTCCTTAGGGTGTCTCATGGGTTAGCTCAATTGTGAGGAGAAACATTTACAACTCACACAAGAATACAACTCAGAAAATCATTCATGGAAATAAAACTCATACAGGTATAGTTAAAAGAAATAATATCTATTCTCTATTAGCAAATTTCTAAGAACTAGATAGTGTCAAGTCAATTTCTTACCAATTTCTTGTTTTTATTTCTAGGCACAGAGTTCCTCTCCCCCGATTTGTTTACCAGAAATAATCCACATTGAGTAAAAGAAAATCATTTAGTCTTCTCCTTCTTTAATTTACAAGATTGAAATTTTTAAAAACCTAGAGTAAAAGAAATCTTATGTGGAAGGTCAGGAATGTTCTATCTACAATCTTCTTAATTTAAATGAGTTTCTACAAACATAAACCACAAATCACTGAGTTTTTTTTAAAAAACTGGATTATAATACAACACATTAAATAAATATTTCACAATATCAATTTTATTACCAAATATTTTATATTGCTTCAGCTTTGTTAGTATGAATCCAGCACCAAATATGAACTCAGAACATAGCCTAAAAGTCTTAAGGCTGTATACCAAGGAGACTCTCATCACCTGCAGCTGCAGAGCAGAACACTGATTGAAAATATGATTGTGAGGATATTAGAAACAAACAAACAAACAAAAAACTGTATTTGAAGATTCAATATATGTTCTCCATAAAAGTAATGGAACTGAAAGTAAAGAAGAGATACTTGAAATAGGGAACCTTCTGTGTATTCAATGGAGAATTTTGAGCATTAAACCCTGCAGAGATGACAATTTGGGTTACCCTGCAAGGAAAAATAAATGGGCAGTAACTGATGTTAAGCCAAAGAATATGTAGAGTAGGTGGCAAAAGATACGGTAAATATCACTTGCATTCTCAGAACCAAAAGAGCAGAATTTTCTGTGGCTTGTTCTATGATATTTTTTAATGTAAACATTTTTTAGAGAATGTCACCAGAAGTCACCTTGAAAAATTAGTAAGATAGAATAAACTTAATGTAGGCTATGAATATAATTGGATAGTTCATGGATTCTACTAATGTTCCATTTATCCTCTTGACACATCATCTGTGTGTACATCAGCCCAATCTCTAATTGCCATCAACTGAATCTTTTGCTCCATTGTCAAAGAAAACATCAGTCAGGATACAGTCAAAGAAATATATATATATGAATGCATGTACATGTATACATACGTATCACTATGTATGTGTATGTATACGGAATTGGCATTTGCATGGTTTAACAATTGTAGGATTTAGCTAGGCAACTCTGAAATCCATAGGACAGGCAGATATAGAAAGAGAACATGGCAGGTTGGAACATACTAGAGGACTCAAAAGCTCTTGTTCAGGTAGAATATTTTCATTGTCAGGGAAGCCTCAGGCACATGTGCAAAGCCTTCCAACAGATTGAGTCAGGATTAGTCAGATAATCCGGGATAATCATTACTTAAAGTCAACTAAGAGTTGTACAGATTTCATCTGCAAAATCCCTTAATATCAGTATTACATGAATGTTAAACTGAATAACTGAGAACTGAAGTCTAATCATAATGAGACATCGAAAAGAGTCATCACACAGGGCTTTCTCTGAAAAATACAGGACATGCTGCTTGTATATGGGTCAAGCTGCAAGAGCTAGGGGAAAACTGTTCTCTCCCAAGTAGCACTCAACCAAGAATGAATGGGTGTTGATAATATAAGTATAAGGGGAAAAAAAAACCATATTATAGGCTAAGCAGGATATTTTTGCTAAAAGTTTTACACTTATACATTTATATGACCAATTCAATTCATTAAGTGCTGTCATATTTATTTAAATATTATTCTATGTGTAAGAATAAATTAGAAAGGAGAGTAAAAGGAGGAATTCAAAGATATGAGTAATTTGGCTGATTTTTAGAAATTGGTTTGGTTTTGTACTAATAAGTAAGAAACTTCTCTAAGAAACTTGCAAATAACTATTCTTATTTCTGCTCTTTTAATGTATTTTAATCTGTAATGTGGATTTAATGTCAAAAGCTTAAGTGTACTTTTTCTAAAAGTATCTTAAAATTGCTGAAGACATTCTTTGCATTATAAAGACATTTTTGTTTCTTTAAACTTTAAATCTATTCTATGTTTTCTGAAAATTGCTCTCACCCTCAATCTACTGCTTTGATAAAATGGAATTTATTGCTATGTATAAATTGAAGATTATAGAAAAATTCAAGACATTTTCTTAATTATACTCTCATTATTATGTCTGCCAAGGTAGCACTAAGCCAGTATGACTACAGGTTAGGATATTAAAATGGTGCATGTTCAAGATTATTAAAGTATTTGCAGTAAAATGTAGCAATTTCCCTGCATTTGCCTCAGTAAATTATGGGTTGTTTAATGGATTGTTTCAGAGTAGGAAATGAAACTATTTCTTGAAGCAATTTAATTTGTTCAATAGATTAGTATTCTTCATGATATTATGTTTAGAAAAAAGAGCATATAACAAAGTTAGAGAAAAGATACCACAAGCCACTGTTACAGGTTTCTAGACTTTTTTCAAGCAGCTTTATAGCCTTTGAAATCCAATGCAACTGTTCTTACGTCTACATATTTTTATTAAAACAACATCTGCTTTGTGAAAATAATAACCTACATTTGAAAATAATTCAATAGAACACTGTGTCTGAGAGTCTTAAGGACAAGTGTGAAATTGTTTTATCTTCATTTTCAAAGCACTCTGGACAGATGATAGAGACAGGACAGAGAGCATCTGCTGTAGAGGTAACTCATGGGATGTGTGTCAAATTGATTGTCCTCAGAAATCACTGAGGCACAAAAAGAAAGAGAGTTTCTAATCACATTGCGTTCAGAATGTTTTTGTTCAAGCCTAGAAACTACGTAATTTAGAGTTCAATAATTCTTTTGGTTATTTTAGAATTTTTAATTAATGGATTATTCTATTAAATCATAGATTTCTCTCCAGCTGACTAAAATGGATTTCCACCTGGGTTCCATTTCCATATGTCAAGCAATTTCTAACTAAATAAGCAACATTCTGATGTATTAATTCTGATATTATGAGTAGATTGCTATACCAAGGACAGGAAAATAAAAAAATACTTCTATTATATTCATTCTCCTTTTGAAAGTTCATAGCAAGCTTTTATTTTCATACCATTACTCTATTTTCAGTGACTAAAAATCAGGGCTGTCTTATTTGGTGACTGATGTTTTCAGTGAATGGTACAAATGATTAAAGCACTAAAAAATTATTGATAAATACAAGGATATTCAAGCATGCACTTCAAGTTTATGTATATTTTATAAACTTATACCATTGTTATTAATGCTATTTTTTCATTTTCTTCTGTTATCAGAATTATTTTTTCACATAAATGTTTGAAAATAAAGGCCCATAAACTATTAGTAGAAATCTAGATTGCTAGATTAAGAATCATTTTATTTATTTATTTTTTTAAATTGGTTTTTCTGTTGACAAAATGTCTGTAAAGTGAAAGAGGTCAATGTAAAAAAATGTAATAAATTTAAAAGATAACTAACAGATATGATTAGCAATCCCTACAGGAATACAATTAATATGAATGCCAAGTATCCCAGATTAATAACAGGAAGGAGTATGATCAGGACTTCTTTCCCTTCATTTGTACTGTACCTAGTGCAAGTTGGCACTCCACTGACAAGAAGATACAGTGATGGAGGGACCCAACATACACCCCTCTGGTGAAAAATCATTTTAAACTAAAGACATTTCAGAATCAACAGACATAAAAAGAGATTGTCTGCCCTTCTTGCCCTACACTAAAATCTGTCTAAAAGCATATCCTTTAGGGGAAAGAAAGTCAAATGACATAAATTCACTTTCTAAGAAGTCTCCATCACTGGTGCTGCAGGATGAGAAGCAGAATGAATGCAGATGAATACAAAGATTCTACATCCTGTCTTACATCCTAGAGATTCATTTTTCTGTCCTGAAGTCATTTGTTGTTCTGCAGCTCTTTTCCCTTTCCCCTTCCCCTACGAAGAAATTATATAAACTAAATTCTAGCCATTTCTTTTGGCCACTTTCTTTGTGAGCTTCCACAAACGTGAATAAATTGTGTCCTTTGTTCTGATAATCCACCTTTCGCCAATTCAGATCACAAGCTTCCATCACATAGCCTAAGTGGGCAGAGGGATAATTTTCAGTCCACTTCGGTTAGAAAATTTTCTTTTTATCTAACAATAACAATGAAATAATTAGAACTCTAGTTTCTATATAAAACTCAAGCTTTTATTTATTCACCTTTCTTTCTATTTTATGCTCCTTCCACTTTCCCCATTTAAAAGGTTTTAAAGATCAAGGTGGTTTCTTTGTCTCTTTTGTTTGGTTTGCTTTCTTTATACTTTGCTTGCTTTCTCTTTATTCTAAAATCTGTCAGAGTGATATATAAAATATTGTGAGTTGTAAATTTTTGTATTTTTGTAAATCTGATATAAACTTGCTTTTTACTTACATCACCTGCAGTGAAATAAACTTCTCTGTAGGAGTGTATTCCACAGATTGCCAAGGCAGCCACATCAGTAGATCAGCCTGCCAATGATAAGAACAAAGGACCAAGTCAAAGAAGTTCACACATATACTCCTTTAGGACACATTCTCATCTTGCCACAGAAGTGAAAGCCTTGAAAATATTTTATGGTCACTCGAATTTGCATTCATACGTTGTATATACACACCCAGGGTGATATATTCTATATTAGGATGAGAGGTAAAGCAAATGATTTCTCAAACTCTACCAAATAGTCCCGAATAGACTCAGTGTATAAAATAGTATCCCATGCTTCTTGATTTCATCAATGTGCATATGATTTCTTAAATATTCTTCAACATTATCACAAGTACCATGAGAAATATACCTTTATATTTACATTACAGATATTTCATATTCATTTTTAAAATAATGTTTTCACTTTTGGCTAATTAATCCTTACGATGTGTCTGCAAAAATCACTGCCACATTATTGGTGTTACAATTCAGAATAGGATAGCATACCATTAGTTCAAACTTCCCTTACAAATGAATGCCCCATTTATTTTGATTATATAAAAATAGGACTTATTGCCAATATGTTACAGTTTTTGTGCTCTTTGCTGAAAGATACCCTCCATGGCTTTGGCAACTTTCTGTGTGGCCAGGTGTAAAAGCAATTAGTCAGTATATTTTGAGGAAAAAACCCTCTGGGGTTGGGTAATGGCAGAGGGCAATGGTTCCCATATGTTCATGGGCACAAGACAAATATACAGAGGTCGGTAAAATACAGATCTTGTAATTCATTAACAGAAACTCTCTTGCAGCAAGTCTACTCCATGGACCCACAAATTGGTATTTCTAACCAATGTCCAAGGGATGCTTAGATTGCTGGTCTGGAGTCAACCATTTGAAAATTCCTGGCATTGAGAAAAAAATGTTCACAGATGTTTCTCATTTGATTAACTCTCCAATAGATGAGGTTAACTTACATTTATAGGAAGCAATAGAGAATGAGACAGTTCTATCTATCTATCTATCTATCTATCTATCTATCTATCTATCTCTTTTTCTATATTGAGTTTGAAGTAATAAAACCGAGAAAACTTTGACCATTCTTACTATGTACTAAAGCATTTGAAGAAGTATAAGAATTATTAACTTATAATATAATTTACCTGACATATGCTTAGACTTCATTTTATAATAAATATATTATTGAATGACTTCATAATGGTCAAGTAGATTTTGAAATGCGAAATGTTATATATCATTTGCATATTTTCTATTTGCAATAGAAAGCTGACATTATCCACTTGATTATGACTCTGCCATAACAATGATAATGTTGACAAGCCTTCAGTAACGATAATGAGCTGATTATATTATAGAAATTATTGTGAAAGGAAAAACACATTTGCATATTTAATTAAATTTGACTGTATGAAACTAAAAGAAAACTAGATTATTACTGTTAAAACTTTGAAAATACTTAAATCACAATAAACACTGAATTCTACACCTTCTTAATAACTGGATATCTACAATCACTGTGCTTTCCCTTCAGTGAATATTTATGAACAAAATTAAGAACCAAATAAAAAAGTTTCGATGTTATAAACATGTAACAATATTACAAGCTGCTTTTCATCTTTTCTTGTTATTTTTCTGTAATCATTAAATGGGACTCCTTTACTAGTCACCAAATAGGGTTGAAAATAGGTTATCAGCATGCTAATAGGTGTATTTTTTCCCCTGTAGCAACAAAATTTTCTTCTTATTTCAAAAAACAGTAATTCAGTGTGGAGTTTTGTGTGGTAGACATTTAACTATGGATCGCTTAGACTAAGCAGAAAATTAATAAGCCTAAGCAACAAATAAATTTAAAAATGTTATCAAAGTGACAAAAATTTTAATGACAAAATATCTCTGATTTACAATCTGTGGTTCTTTTGTTAAAGTCATTATTTTTACTTCATTTTGTTTATTTTGTGTTTGGATTTATTTTGTTTTTATTATTCAGGTGGATGTTCCATATTTAAGGATACACACATGCTCTTGCCATTTGACACTTTATGCAATGTGAAAAATTGTATGCATATTTAGAATCTATTTTAGCAACAATATCATACTTTGAATCATGTGTTTCTTCACCCCAAAGTGTTAGAGTCTGTAAACAAGTCTGAATGGCGCCTGGCAAAATGCCAGAGGGAGTGGTTTGTGAAGTAACAAAAGCGAGCCATTAAGTGTGGAGATTCCTTATTGGTTGACTGCTGTATCTAGTTTATGCTAATTAAGATAAGCTGTGTGGAATGTATAAATACCGCTCCTGTCCTACAATAAATGGCTCTCACTCCTGCTGTATCAATGTACACAAGTTGTTCGTCACCCCCGGCTATTTTGCTGCAGCTGGACTGCGGCACCAAAGTAGAATATATTAATTTCTTCAGAATCTGCAGATACAAACAAGTTGAAAGAGCTTCAGCCATTGAAAAAGTTTAAACCCTGTTTCAAAAATGTTACTCCTGGTGTGATATAAACTGCCAAAATGTAAATTCATTTTGTATAACATATTAGTCACTTAACAGAGGACATTCCTGTGAGGCATCCAAGAGAACATATATGAGCATTAAGTGTGTATATCTAAATGAAGCTTCAGGCCAAGAACTTTACTTTTTGAATATACACATCTCATTGTCAATGAATTTTTCAAATCAGGAGCAGTAACAAAGTGGACAATATTCTTCAAAATAAGCCATATAATACAGAAACTTTGTCATTGATCTCATATTTTCATGAACATACTTTTTAATTTAAAAAGACATTTTAACACCTTGATACAAAAACCTCTTTAAAAATGAATTTTATTTTTCATAAAAAACCCAAATGCTCATGTTAAGCAGGAAACTGAATAACATCTCACCTGTGTCATGTTAGAGTTATAGGACAATTTTCAAAGAAAATATAATAATACTGGGTTTTGTTGACTATACATGTTACTTGTAAATTATAAATTTTATTTATAAAAACAGCAGAGAATCTACAACATGTAGATTTTTAATGAAAACACATATAAAATTATTGAACATTTTAAGCTAGTTTAAAAGTGAAAGTTTTCAACTATTACATTTCAAAGATGAGAAAATCTGAAACTCACAATTACTAAGAAAATTTCACAAAAATCTTTTGTGAATTAGTGTAGGACTCCCAAAGTAATAGGTACTCCACTGTTTGAATTACTAAAAAGTACTTCATGGACCTATACTTTCATAGTTTCTGCAGACAGGCAACACTATAATGATTCATTTTCAAATGAAGAAATTAAACACAAGGTACAAAAGACACGATTTCTCAATGGATTAAGAGTTATGGCCATAGATCTAGAATGCCTTGGATCATATTCCTCCTCTTTCATATGGTAACTTTGTAACTTTCAACAATTTGTTTCTATATACTTCCATTTCCTTATCTATTCAATGGGAATTTTGATGCAGTTGTTTCATAAAGTTCTTAAAGAATTAAATGAATGCATGCATTAAAAACATATACTGCAGTGCTTAGAATGAATGAATACTTAATGCATATTGTTTATTATTGTCACTTGCCATTGGATAAATTTAAAACCCTTATTCCTATATCATAGAATTGAGGTAAAATTATTCATACAAGGTCACACAAATAATAATTGCAAGAGCTATAATTTGAACAATGAAATATTTAAGTGCAAAAAGTCATACTATACTCTCTACGCTGTCAGTTACAAGATTGTACCTTTGCCAGTCCCCCATAGGTTTTTTGCAACTTATGAAGTTTTAATTTACAAGTCATTCTTAGTGTTTGCCTAGCTCATATTCCACATTGTGCTGGATGTAGGGACTCAAGAGCAGAAGTTACACAAAAACATTTGTGAAATCATACCACTTTTGTTTCCTGTTGTAAAATCCTTTTACTTGTCTACTCAATGCCTAGATTAACATAAACTTGATAATCTAGTATGCAAGGATATAAAAATACAAAACTATTCAAAAGGACTGTGAAAATTAATAACCCTTTATGCTTTCACAACCACAAATTTAGAACAATTAGAACTCTTAAAGATTTGCATTTCCTAAATGCATATTTCTACAACTATATAGAATATTGTAGAAACATATTAAGTTATAATAATTTCTGGTTAAATAAATATGTAACTCAACTTATATAAAGCACACTCCTGAACTCATATTAAAAGCTACAATACATGTGGCTGGGGTTGTGGCTCAGCAGTAGATCCAATAGCCTAGCATGTGTGAGGCCCTGGGTTCAATCCTCAGCACCACAAAAAAATAAATTAAAATAAAATAAAATAAAAGGTACAATACCTTTGTGTCCAACTACAACTAAAAAATAAATATTTAAAAAAATGTTTTCGTAAAAATATGTTTCAAGATTTATTTGATTAATACAATTGCAAAAGTTAGAAAAATTCTGTTGCAGTATTATCTGTAGTGACAATATTTTGGTACCACTTTCCTATCAAGGATATACTGAATGGACAAAGAAATTCATTATAGCTATCTGTATTGATGAAAATGAATGCACCAAAGCAAATGTATCTCTATGTCTGTCATATAGGAGAATATTGAATAAATAAACTAATTTTATTGCCCCTCAAAATTTTAAAATACCAAACATACTATGGATTTTATGGATATATAAATGTAAAAATTAAATATACAATGCTATTATCATGAATAATATATAACAAACTTCAAAATGCTGTTTTTTGGTTTGTTTAGATTTTTGTTTTGCAGTATTGGAGACTGAATCCAGGGATGATCTACCATTGAGCCACAACCCTATCCTTTTTTTAATTTTTAATTTTTTAACCTTTGAGAGCTTGTTAAATTTGCCAGGCTGGTTTTGAATTTGACATCCTTTTGCCTGAGCCTCCTGAGTGTCTGGGATTACAGGTGTGTACCACCACACCCAGTTTAAAACAGCCTTAAATTTTCAGAGACAGAAATGAGATAGGATTCAGGCTGAACAGCTTGGGAAATGAATTGTTAGTAATATTGTAGACTTTAATGTAAACTAACACGAAGTAAACATGACAAAATGTAAATATGAATCACATAGAAATGTAACATGAATGTATAGTATTGCCTTGCTTTCTATACTTTAACATTTTTATTACTTCTAATACAACAATATTATTTACAACCTACGTAATGCATATCTCACTGAAATATTTCAATAAATATATCGCATGCTATTTCATTTCAGCATTTTTTTTTAAAACTTGCCTTGTAAAGTTTCCTCCTAAACTTTCCCTGATTTTCTGTCTCTGAAAAATGTAAGAAGAATTTTGTATGAATTCCCTAAAGAACTGTATTTTCTTAGGTAGCCAGAATTCCTTTTAGTTTGAATTCCCCAGATAATTTCCCCTGCATTTGATTTTGTGTTTTCTATGTACCAGTCATTTTTATAGCACCAGTATTCATTATGTTGATCCCTGACCATGTTACAGCAGATTTTTTTTTTATTAAAAAGTGCTTTATATTGGCATGCAGGCAAACAACAGAAAAAAAATATTCCCTTGGGCACTTCTCTGTATTCCCTTACAGCACAAGAAAATAAAAATTTAGACTTTTTAATAAACACTTTTATTAGAATCATGTGGTAGAGGGATTCGATTGTTTTCTTAACTCTATAGGGCAGAATTAGGGCCAATGGCTATAACTTCTAGCAAAACACATTTTTGTTCATTATAAGAAAAACTTTTTGCAATTTGATAACTGAAGGTTATAATTGGTTTTCATTTGATGTGTTAAAGTTTCTTTTATTAAGAAAGAGATAGAATGACAACACCCTCCCTCATTCTACTTCCCACCCACAAACACACACTATATATAGCAAAGGTACACTCCTGGGATGTTGTAGAAGTAACATACATTGTGTTAGGAACTGGGCAAATAATGTCTAACGTATCCCTAAATACACAATTTATTCTGCAGATGCAAACATTATATTAGGTACCAATGCAATAATTAATTTGCAGAAACTGAAGGAAAACCTACTATATTATATTAATAAAGAAATTGAAGGGGAAACCTATTATATTAATAAATAATAACTTTGCCACATGCTATCATGTATTAATTCTAAAAATATTTCTGCATATGACTTACTTTTCAATTTTGTGGTTTCTACAATATATATCATTACTGTTTATGGTTATGGTATATCTTATAATACTTGTTACTTTACTATTTAAACTGGTTAATAGTCTAAATATTAATCACTATTAAAATTTTATTTTATTTTTAAATATTTTCATATGTATATTGTTATATATATATATATATGAGAGTAGAGTGTATTTTAACATATTATACATACATGGAGCATAATTTTCCATTCTGTGGTTGTACATGATATGGAGTTTCACTGTTATGTATTCATTTGAACCCAGGAAATTTATGTCCAATTCATTCTACAGTCTTTCTTATTACCAACCTCCCTCCCTTCCTTTCATTCTTCTTTGTCTAATATAATGATTAGATTAGATATCCCTCCCCACCCCATCTCACCCTTATTAAGTGTTAGTAACCACATATCAGAGAGAATATTTAGCCTTTGGTTTTGGGGGAATGGCTTATTTCACTTAGCATGATAGTCTCCAGTTCCATCCATTAACCGATTTTAAATCAAATTGCTAAGACAACTTGGAAGGAAAAGTATCATGGGGTTTCTTTTCTTTTTTCCTCTCCTGTATCATTTGGCAATACACATTTATCTTGACTAGGCTTCAATGCCTTCTTAGAATGCACTTATTTCTAACCCACTTTTGCATATTGAATAGTATATCATATAGTATTATTACTTTAGGGCATTCAGATGTATAAACGCATATATAAAGAAAACCTCTCCTTTTTAGATGCAAAACTCTGATGTTTTCTTTAAAACTATTGCATTAAAGATTACTATAAAGTTTTTAACCTCCTCATAATTTATATTTCTTTACTTCCCATTAAACATTAATTAGTAAAATTCACTGTGTAAGGATCTAGCACAAAAACAGCCAAAGAGAGTAGGCTTGCATTTACCACAACAGAAATTTACCTTATGGAAATTATTTCACAGAATTACATTTACACACACACTTGACTGTGTACCTCAATATTAAGATTTACTTCTGGGCTTGATTAATAATTACTCAGAGTCCCAGTACAATGAAATCCCATAAGCAAATCTTTTAGTAAGTCACAAAGTATGATATTGGTGCTTTCTAATGTCTTTGGAATTAACCATCCCTCCCTGATCAAAAGCTCACCATCATCTCTAGCTCATCCAAGTCTTTATATGTTTCTCATTTAACACAGAGTTTAACAGTGACCTTTTATGTTCTTGGTTCTTTATCATCAAGCATATTTTAAACTCAAAAGTCACTAATAATTCAATTGCATAGATATTTTTGATAGGGCTGCCTTTAAAAATGAAAATTTACAGAGAAACCTTTTCAAATTTGTTTCTCCTTTAACATCCCAAGAAACTTGTTTTTTAGCATGTGTATTTAAGTGCTGGAAATTCTTATGTATCTCATATAATTTACTTCCTTAACTAAACCTTGATGCCTCGGTCCCATTTTTTATTGTCCTTCAGAGTGCTCATGACAGTGAGTTTGAGTTCCAACTCATCTGTGTTGAGCCTTTAGTCTCATCAACACAGGTTTTTGAACCAAGACCCGCTTGATCTCGGGTTCTCTCCTTTTCTCTCACTTTAGTTTATCTTTCCTCCTAACACATATTCTCAATGTCACCTCACATAGAGTGAAATATATGCTTGCACTATGAATTACCAGTGTAGAGTGTCACAGTATAAAAATATCAGTTCCTGTGTGTCCAACATAGTTCAAGTAACTTTAACATGCTTTTTTTATATATGGGAAGGCATGTTACATGCAAACATGGTTACCTGTATTTTTGCCACCTACTCATTGAAACACAGTAAAGATCTTACTGTTAATTTTATATGAATTCACTATTCTGTTATCCTTTCACTCCTGTAGGCCACAAAGAAAAATTTTCCTTAAACCACAATTGTAATAATACACTAAAACTGTAAATAATGATTTGTAATTTGCCTCACAAAAGTTTACTAATCCTAAATTATTTTCTAATGTTTGTGTTTTGCAAATATTCGCATAAATTTGCCCATTGAACTTAAACACTGAAAATTTGCTAGAGTGTTTCTCTTTTCTGAATTGAAGATACATAAGTAAACTTCACACAAAACTTGATCTTCACAATATTTGGGCACCCTACTTTATTTTCATTATTTTTAATGCAGACACTAGAAGAAACTTTTATTAACTGCCTCAATTTTAAAATATGAATTCTAGAAGAGACCTTTATTAGCTGCCTCAATTTTTAAAAATGAATTCTTTTGATTCTTGTTACCAATTTAAAAATAACATTTTTCTTATCTATTATGTGATGTTTTAAAGGTGATTATCATGGCAAGCAATCACTTTATTGGTACTATTGCTGTGAACTGTGTACAAATACTATTTGGGGAAAATACATTTCTTTTAACTGCCATAATTTCAGAGTATAGAATATAAATGTTTATGATGGTAGTAATGGCGATAATTTCAGTAATAATCATCTAGGCAATTAATGATTTCCTTAAACACTGAAGTATTCATGCACTTTTTCACTGCCATAAAATTAAAGCACAGAATGAAAAAAATCTATAAAACCCTAAGTTAAATATTGTAAATAATATAAATGGTGACCAATTGATTAGAAATATTCACTGCCTTTATTTTAAAAATAGCCTTTCTGAAAATTTATATATTTATTTTTAACAAAAATATATAGTTTTGTCTTCTGCTTATTCCAGTTCTGATCATTTGTTTTATTATTTATATCCGAGAAGGAAAAGAGGAAACTACATAGAAAGCTCTAAATTACTGCAGAAATACATATGATTTTGGAGATGGAAATGATAAATACCTGGCCTAATTAGGCAATTTAATATTTCTGAACTTCACACTCTAATTTTTAATCATCATATTTTCCTAATTTAAAAATTGAGGGGCTGCGGGCTGGGGATGTGGCTCAAGCGGTAGCGCGCTCGTGCGGCCTGGGTTCGATCCTCAGCACCACATACAAACAAAGATGTTGTGTCTGCCGAAAACTAAAAAATAAATATTAAAAATTCTCTCTCTCTCTCTCTCTCTTAAAAAAAAAAAAAAAGTGAGGGGCTGGGGATGTCGCTCAAGCGGTAGCGCGCTCGCCTGGCATTCGTGCGGCCTGGGTTCAATCCTCAGCATCACATACAAACAAAGATGTTGAGTCCGCCAAAAACTAAAAATAAATAAATAAATATTAAAAAGTGAGGTTTAATACTAAATAAATCAGCAGAATAGAAAAGTTTGAAAAAAAATCCCTCAAACTTTTATTCAATGGTAATTATTTAAAAAATATTTTCCTATATTTTTTTCTAAGACTCCTCACATTTTCCACACAAATCATATAACATTAAAATATTTTTTCATAAATACTCTTGAAAACATTACTAATATATCATGAAACATGACCCAAATTTGGTATAAAAAATGTATAGTAAATAGTAATTACTTCACATCCCTTGAGTTGTCTTCATATTTCTAATTATCATTATTTTAAACAATACACTAGTGGAAATTATTTATCCACAATTTATTCACCTTTGTGTACCTTTGTGTACATGGATTTCCTAAAAGTACATTCCTGGAATTTTAAGTGCTTTATGAACAATATTTTTATGGCTTTACCACACTTTCTTTTTATTTCTCACTCCCAACACTAATCTTTATTTCTTATCCCTTCCTCTTTTTCCTTCCTTCTTTCTTTTTCTCCTTCTCTTTTTCTCTCTTGACTCTCTTCTTCCCTTCTTCTGTCTTCAAGTCTATCATTTTTAATCTTTCATACACAAATACCTAACAAGTACTTCTCAGGTACTAGTGTCATAATAGATGGTATGAATACAAAATTAAAATACACTCAATTTTAAGATCTTCCTCTCAACTAAGGAGACAGACAAGTGATCAGTAAAATACAATGCATGCTATAATACTATCTAACCATTTTGGAAAGGCTAATAACTCAGCTATGGAAAGGAGAACAGGATAAAGTAAATGTGTCTGTGATGAGGCGGAAGACTTACTCTAAAAAATATATTAAAAACCAAAGAAAGGTACTCTAGATGAGGAAACAACATGTACAAAATCATGAAAGAAGGAACCAAATATATTTCCTAGATTTGTTTTTAGCAATGGATTAATGGTTGCATATTCACTTTTCAAGATTCCTATATAACTAATGGTTAATATATTAGAAAGAACACATAGCATTTCTATCATCATAGAAAGTCCTTCTAGAAATTTTGCCTTAAAGTTTTTCATTGAAATATCTGGGTAATTTCAATGAACCCATGTCTTAATGGGTTCATACTCTATTATCTGGTGATCTTTCTATTTCATTGGGACCTATAATGTTTTTATCTGCTCTACTTTTTACAATCTCTCACTTCCCTCATGATCTCTTTCTCTCTCTCTCTTTTTTTCTTTTTGGATCTAAATATTGTAGTCAGTTACAATCCCATCTTGAATATGCACTTAATTTCCTCATATCCATTTATTTCTTCTTTGCTTCTCATATTTTCTTGAAAAAAATCAAATTATAACTAAGTCTATGCCTATGTATATACACACATACATATATAAACATATATACACACGTATATTATATATATATATAAATAAAACTTGACCTCTGAAACATATCAAACTGCAGAAAACTGAACAATTAATGTGACACTTTATATGTTAATTCCATAATTATTAATTTCATGTGGATCTTTCATGATGGCTTATAATTGTACACTATTTCTTTAGTGTAATCACTTTCTTATTGTCTTGGGTAAGTATTTCATGTTTTCCAAATACTTCTGCTTACCTCTTGATTTATTTTACTCTGGGATTTTTTTAAAAATTAAAAAGTATTTTTAAAAAGTTTCTCTAGTATCTAAGAACCTACCTGCCTATAAATTCCATTTCTTTTTCTATTACTTTGGATAAATCGTGTTTATACACAATTAAATATCAGACTTTCTACATGGTTACGATATCCCATTCTAGAAAGGACCTGTACAAATCTATTTTCACTTCTCTTTGAAACATCAACTTTCCCTTTCAATCATAACTTTCACATAATTATATGAGAAACAATCATACTTTAGGAAAAAGATAAGTTAAACAATTCATTTAATTCCATCTTCTTGTATTACTACCACAATATTTTTGAATTCTGTTTGTAGAAAAATCTCCTCAAAAGAATTTTCACATTCACACTTTTCATTTATTCTTCCATTTTCTTCTAAATCCACTGTAAATACCTATTGATGCAATGCTACTGAAATTGAACTTGTTAAAATCATCAAAAACCACACATTGCTAAATCCAAGTCAATTATCAGTGTTCTAGTTAGTAAATCCTATTAACAGAATTTGACACAGTTGATTAGCCTCCTTCCCTCCCTCCCTCTCTCTCTGAAGCTTTTTCTTTCTTTTTTTGCTTTTAGGCAAAAATAAATAAATAAATAAATAAAGGCTTTATTGTCTTCTCTTTTTCATAACTGTTCCTCAATCTTCTTTCATGCTTATTTTTCATCTCTTAAACATTTCAAACTCTGTAATATTTTCTCAATAAATCATTAGACCTTTTCTATTTCCCTCCTCCCTCTTTCTTAATGATATCATTCCATTTCTTGAATTTAAATAGCATCTGTACACTGACAGCTTCCAAATCTATATTCTAGCAAAGAACCATCCAACTTTTCACTTGACATGTCCACTTACATATCTAATAGATATCCTGAGCCTTTCTTCCCCACTAAAATATGCTTTTGCCTTGAAATATTAGATCTCATACTCTATTTTTCCTCTTACTGTTTACTATCAGACTGGAATCATTATTTCTTTAATATAACCACTGTGATTTTACCCTCCATCTGGAATATACTTTTTTGTAGACTTACTGTTTTCTTTCTTACTCACCTATATCTCTATCTCAAAGGAGATCTTTCCTAATGTTACTCCCTCCATGATGTTCCTAGACATTTCCTTGTTTTTTTCTATAGTATTTATCAACATATCAAACAATTTTAATCTTTATTTTTTTTAATATTGTAAATGGAGAAGTTAATATAAAGATTATGATTGTTATAGCATATTTTGTGTATTTTGTCATCTGAGTTTGAGGAGAGGAATGTGGGTAGATATTGCTTGGCTGAGAATTGACCTACTATGTTTTTTTGTTCTGGGCTCATGTTGTTGAGATAGTTTTTAATTTCTGCCTTTGCAACATCTCTAAATTTTCATTATAGATCAGAGGCACGAAAACCACAAGTACTATGCAAATAGTAGTGCCCTATGAACCTAGATAAATGTTAAGATTAAAAACTTAAAAAATGTTTTAAAAAAATAGGAGGAAACTAAACCATTCTTCAAGAATCTAAGAAAAAAAATGTGACATAAAGATGAAGAGAGGTGGGACTTTTTTTTTTTTTTAACAACAACAACAAAAATTATGAGGGAAATAAAAACAAAAACCTATAGATTAACCAAGTCTTAAGAGATGAACCAAAAAGTCAAAAATCGCACCCATTTTTGAATTCTGATTCTAAACATTTTTATTTATGCAATAAAATTTGAACTTATGTTTGTAAACTAAGATTCCTTTTGTCTTAGAGATACTTGTGGAAGTATTTGCTCAAAAAAAGACAAGATGTCTATAATTTGCATTAAAAAAAATTGAGTGAAAGGAAATAGCATGTGATGATATAAACAAAACAAGAATGACCAGGAAGTGGTCATTGTTGAAATTGGCTAAAAATAATTATACTGTTATATTTTTACATATAATGAAAATCTTTCATCATAAAAATTTTAAAAACATGGAGGGAATATGAATGAACTTTCAACTGAAATATATTCAATAACATTGAAAGGCATCCATTGTACTTCATGTTATTATATTGTAGTTATGAAATGGAATGGAAAAATGTTTGTATCAAGTTAATACCAAGTGAGTGGCAAATGAAAAAAAAAAACAGAAATGATCAGATAAATGGGGTAACAACGCCTCAAAAACATACCTCAAAGTGTTTTTGTTCCTACAATCAGTATCCTTCTAAAACATAAAGCACATGTTCAGTTGAGTTGAGATATACAGTTGTTAAAGACAAGAAAACAACTTTGCTAGCATGTTGACTTTTGAGATAGTTAATTGTTAATAAATTGGTTTACAGGCAGGAAATACTGTACATCTGTGTGAGCCAAATGAATGGATTTCATTTTCAAGTTTATTTTTTACTTTCAGCTAGAGTGAACAGAACACAATTTTTGAAAAAAAAAAAAATCCAGATGAGCAGTTTTATTTTTTTCACACACCTGCTTCATAATATTAACATACCTAGAGTAAAAAGGTAACCTGTCCTCAATACCATGATAACCATTATATGAATATCACATCAATATATTTAGGGACAAAAGAGACGCTGGAATGGTGAACTTGGACCTAAGAAGTTCCTGGTGCTAGGAGATCAAATTAAAAGATTTTTAGGGTTTAATGGGCTACAAGAAGGCTTACAGATCAAAATGTCATGCAGTAAAGTAACCTGTTGGGGACAGAGAGTGCTATGGATATCTATGAGATGATCTGAACCAGAAGACCACCTGGAACTCTTTTTTGTTTGGGTACTGGGGGTTGAACTTAGGGGCACTCAACAACTGAGCCACATCTCCAGCCTTATTTTGTGTTTTATTTAGAGATGGGATCTCTCTGAGTTGCTTAATGCCTTGCTTTTGCTGAGGCTGGCTTTGAACTCTGTATCCTCCTGCCTCAAACTCCCAAGGGATTACAGGTGTGCAACCACACCCGGCTTACATGGAACTCTTATCCGGCATTCTCCAGACTGCTTCAGAACCTTTTCTGTTTTTGACTACAGCAAATAAAATAGGTAAAATATTTTCCAGACACTGTGCTAGTGTTAGCAGTAGGTACATGACTTCCTTTCCACTCACTTCTCTCACTTCTGAAAATAAAGCCCGAGATCTGAGGTAGAGAATAAAAATGGAAAGTTTTAACTAGACTGTGACTAATTTATACATCTCAAATTGATTCATTAATCACTGGTTTGGACTAAATTTAACTCAAAGCAGTGAAGTTATCTGTCATTAGACAGACTTGGGAATCCAAGTCAGAAATTAGAAGCCCATTCTAAAAATAAAGAATAGCCTGCCTTCTAAATTTGAATTAGTGATTGAGCAAGTTACACCTCTTTCAGTCAACTGTGGAAAAAAAATTTTTTGAGTGGATATCAAGAAATAAAGTGGTATCTATAAGGCAAGGCTATTATCTATATCAAGATAAATATTTTACTTAATTCAGGAGAGAATTAACCATGATTAAGAGTTACTGGGAAAGATCTAATTGAGAAGGAGTTCTTGAATATTCAAGAGGAATAAAAAATGTTTATTATAGTGAAGTTTCTGAGAAGCCCTGAGGGGGGTGGAATTCAGGAAACAATCATTTACTGTCTTTATAGGAGATGGTAGGGTGGGTTTAAATATAGTTTTGCAGAAACAATAAGCAAATGATATATTTAAAATCTCAAAAAAGTATTTGATTTTGTGGTGTTCAGGAAATACAGAAGTCACTCAATCCATCTTAGGAAACTGAGACTATTTTAATAATACATTATCTGTAATGATTTGCTGTTAATTATCGTTAGAATATTTTCCAGCTTAAAACAAAGGTTGAGTAACCGAATAGTGAAATATATTACTTAATATACAAGGAGTATTTTTCAAGGTGCATTTATTTTCATATTTTACTGTCTATCACATGTAAGTAATATATATAAAATAGATGCATTTTGGAAATTTATGTAAATATAAAGGAATATTAATCCATTCTTGATTATACAGATGTATTCTATTTGTAAATTTATTAAGGAAGGTACTTATAATTGGCCAATTATGGATGGCATTGGAAAAGATAATGCTAAGTGATGTTAGCCAATCCCCAAAAAACAAATGCTAAATATTTTCTCTGATATAAGGAGGCTGACTCATAGTGGGGTAGGGAGGGGGAGCATGGGAAAATTAGATGAATCCTAGATAGGGAAGAGGTGGGAGGGAAAGGGGGGGGCAGGGGATTAGCAAGGATGGTGGAATGTGAGGGACATCATTATCCAAAGTACAGTATGAGGACTCGAATTTAGGGTCAACATACTTTATATACAAACAGAGATATGAAAAATTGTGCTCTATATGTGTATAAGAATTGTAATGCATTCCTCTGTTGTGTATTTAAAAAATAAAATCAATAGAAATATTTAAAAAGTGTGTTATATGTTAATATAACATTTAAAAATCAAAACTAACTTCACAGCACAGAGAAATCACAATTGTTATTTAGACTTTTCTGAGTATATTTTTATTGTACAAATAATTTTTATAAGAGATTGGAAACTATGTAGACTGGAGCTAAAACCAGTCACTATTTCTATTAATAAAGTTTTATTGGAACACTTCCATGTTTATTTGTCTAAACATTAGTTTTGGTTTATTTAACTGCACAACAGAAGAGTAGAGTAGTTGGGAAAGATAATTGCATGGTCCACAGAGCAAGAATGTAATTATTATCTGACCTTTATAGAAAATTTTCACCAATCAGTGTTCTACCTACTAATGCATTATGCGCAATATAATAGGGACCTAAGTAATTTTAACCTAAGTTTTATAATCTTTCCTCTGTAAGCTGTTATGTTTTCCAAAGGATGATGTTTATATTTATCTCTTTGAAAGTTTTCAATCTAAAATATATTCTGCTGATAGTAGACTATTATTCAATCTGATATTAGAATAAAGATAATTAAATAAAATTCTGATATTATACTTAACCACAATAAGATACTAGAAATAGAAGTTGATGTCTTCTTATTTCATTTTCTTATTTATCTTTATTGCATTACACTACTTTTGGTCTAATTTCAGAATTTATTTGCAAAGTATCATATTGAATTTTAATTTTATGTAAACTAAATATCTCTACCTGTAATAGACAAATTTAACTCACTCAAATTCATTCTGGTTACTGATAATTTTGGATTTAATATTGATAGTTTGGATCCTTTTACAAATACTTTTAAATGAATTGATCTTGCTTTGTCTATATAATGCTGTTTTGTTTTTTTTTCAAGTTGTTGAAATACTGTGTGTCTTCTCTTTTGACAACTGTAGCAAGACATGCATTTTAGCTTACATTTCTTTATAAATTTCTGGAGTTTGGTGTATCCTCATTACATAAATTTCTAGTCATGAACAATAGCAAGATTTTAGAAAAATATTTTCCCCTTTAACTTTCTTATTCCCACTTTGAGGTCATCTGGTGTTTTATTTTCAAATTATTATTTAAAAAATGATCAATAATTGGGCTCAATTAGTTTTATTTTCTTTTCAACATTATTTCTCCTATTTCAGGGTTGGTTCTTTTTGGTAAATTTTCCTAAGTAGGTTCTTCAATCATAAAAGAATGTGATGAATGTATGTGACACAAATTTTTTTGTAAAATACAATAATTAACATATGATTGTTTCCTAACTGGCAAAGCTAATAACACTTGGGGTTTGACCTAGTATTATGTGTATGTTCACACATATATTTGTTTGCCACATTTATAAGTATTTTAAAATAATAAATGTACAATGATGTATACTTTAAAATGTTACAATAGTGATATTTGCCTTCACAACATTTATCAAGAATGTTAGTTAAATCTTTAACTAAAGATAGTGACATGTAATGAATGATATTTTCTTCATTATTCAAAATTCCCAAAGTTCTTCCAGATAAACATGAAGGTTTTGTTTCCACTTGATGCATTTGAGTATTATCATACATAATCTAGATTTATTTCAAAAATCTGTTTTTTACTCCAATTTATAAAAGATGATGTAATTGCTTGGAAATTTTGTAAACATAATCAATATTGATGGTTTAATCTGAATATGTATGCACACTAATTATTATCTTTAACATGAAATTACATTAGGTCAAACATTAAACTATTGAAAGTAGTGAAGAAATCTAATAAAATGTCTGTATCAGGGAAGATATTTGAAATGTTTTATTTTAATTTCTATTTTAAATAGAAATATGAGCACATTAAAAAGAAATTTAAGCCATTTATTAAATTTTCTATATTTATATTGAAAGATAAAACATGAAATTTTCACAAAGTACAAATCTCTCTCTTTTTACATTATTGTGAGATATAAAACTGAGGAAATACAATTTTTCTAAACACTTTTATATTTCTGACTGGGTAAAGTGTAAGGTAATGTCAATTAAAGGAATGGCCTAAGTAAGAGATAAGTGACAGTAGAATTTCCATAGTACTCTTTTAGTAGCAGAATCATTAAACATAATCATGTGTTGTATATTATGAGATAATCATCATTATGAACCAAAATTATCTTTATAAATTACTATATTTGAGCATTAGTAAATTTCAATATATATAATATGAAAGGAGTAGGAAATATTTATGAGGTCTATATTTATATTTATAACTTTTGCAAAGGACATCATATAATGAAAGAAATTTCAGTCAGTAACCATCCTCACCCTTTGAAACTATGGGTGAGATCTATCTCCTGTAAAATTTTATACCCATGAAAATAGAGAGAAAATGGGCTTTTGTGAATTAGAAATTAATAGGCATTGCAACTAATATAATAAACTAATTGATGAACATACAAGATTATGTATGAAGCCTAGGAATTATTTTTACTCAGAGGAAAGTGTCTCCTATTGTATTATGGAGAATACCAGGTATCTGTATTCAGAACAATAAGAACTTTGTTCCATTGACAATTTTGCCAGGAGAATTTTCAAAGTAATTAGAGCAAGTATACAAGCAGACAGAATTATTTTTACAGTAGTGGCACTTTGCTGGTTTTCATGTGATAAAACAGGTTATGACACCATATTTAGTAACTAAATAAAACATGCACAGTACATTTGAAATTTAACAGCTATTGAGAGTTTAATTATCTAAACAATATGGAACTGGTCTTGAGATTTCAAATGAATTCTAAATCATGTCCTCAGAAATCACATTTGAACAGGAAGATGCTGATTATCCACTGGTGGTAATCAATCTTTTTGTGTTCTCCACAAAATAGTGAATACAAGAATTTGAGTGGCATAATTGAAGGAATTAAAAGATTCAAAATGCAACACAAAAGAAGTCAGCATTAATTATAGTAAAATTAACTACCAAAGTATAGAAATGTTTTTTCCTGTCTATCAAACCATCTAAGTTAATGTACCATTATGTGCTTGGTTGCCCTTCAACAATTTTATGTCACTGTTTGAATTAAGCCATTAAGTTACCTAACTTCCTTAATGTGAAACTTGAATTCATGTTGAGAAAGTTTGTTTCCTGATTAAGTAGATTTTCTAAATGACAGTGAAGAAAGAAAGATATAACCCTAAACCAGTTGCTTTATTTTTTTCTCATATTTTTCTTGAACATCTTCTAAGAATTAATATGAATGTCAGTGCAGGCAGCAGTACCTGTCTGATTGAGTGATTTGACAGGAAATGATACATCTGCCCCCTACCATGCCCCATCCTTGCATTTCTGATAATTTTTTTTTTTTTTGGTTTAGTTATACTCTCAAGATGAGAGAAAACTATAATAAAGTAAATCTAAAATATTAGATCAGATAAAATCCTTGAGAGAAGGTAGGAGTTGATTGTTTTTGTTGAAGTCAAGTTAAAGAAAAACTAGCCTGCAGGAATAGATGAGAGAAAAGAGGGCTTGTCAAATGGTCTTGAGAGGAGTGAAGATAGCTGCTACATGTGGCAGGATGAGTATGCACTCCCAGTGCAAGATTATGGATCATAGGAATGCATACTATGCACAAAAAGCTTTGGTCTCAGAGTGGGTATTTCAAGTGTGAAAGTCTTTTAAAACTTAGACTCTGACTAATCTTGACTTTATATCTTTTAAAAGAAATATACTGAAGTATATCAGTAAAATATTTTTTAAAATATAATTTCTGTATTAAAAAACATAGAACCACAAAAATTTTCAGAAATAAAAATTCCTCATCACCAAGAAGTGACAAATAAAAAATTTAGATTATTTAATCTAAATTTCTCTTAGTTTTATATATAAATATGTTATATATGACTTAAAGTTATAATAAAACCAATAGAAAATTTAAAAAATATCTCTCACCCTCACTCTCATCCACCATCACACAATTATATCTTCTGTGTCTTTTGTAAAATGTTTAATTGTATATACCTTATCATAGTTTATATATAAGTACTGGCATAATATGCACAAGACAAAATGGTCTTTGAGTTGTATTTTATAAATTAAAAATATAGCTTAGCTTAAATATTTTTGTTTCTATATGTGCACGATTTTTTTTTTTTTTTCAAATAGGAGCATGTTTGAAGGTAACAAAATCTAGTTAACCAGTCCAATGTATATGATTATTTTGGGAAAAAATATGATGGGCAAAATCAGTAGGAATTATCAAATGAACATTATAAGACAAAGTGAGCCAAGTGAAGGATTTGGGGTCAATGGACTCTGTATAATACCTGTTTTTCTGGCATTCGATATATTCAGCCATGTAAGTGCTTTGCATTCAACTGCTGGTTCCCCACTCCATAAAATATTAACAGCATGTGAACTACTGTGACTTCTGCATTATTTTGATATTTTTCTAATATAAATTGAGTATGAGGAATTCAACTGGCATCATATCAGCATTGACTATATGATTTAGTTCTAGGAATTAGTCATGGTCAAGAGGCATAAGTGTTTATAATTCTAATAAATAATGCCAAATTCTGTCTGTTTGTACCAAATTTCACTCTGCAACAAAATATGAAAATGCTATTTTTAAATCTTTAGCTAGAATGTGTTACCAAGTTTTTTTATGCCTTTAAAATAACTTTGGCTGACTGTGTAACACACAAAGTCCTCAAGTTGGGCTTTTTTCTGTTAATAATCCAAAGGGTGTTCTTCACTAAGTTCTGAAGGTGGATACTCCCTAGCAGAAAGCAAAAATAAGACTGTTTCCCTTGGTAAGAGACTTCATATTTATGATTTTTTGGTTCTCCCAGAAATTCATTTCTCTAAATCTCTCAATTTTGAGTGTTCTGGATATCTTTTCACAGGAAAAAAAATGCCATTTCAATATGCAAATTCAAACCTTTAATTTCAGAAAATATTCCAAAAGTTATGTTCTTGAAATTTTTTTTCTTTTACCAGAAAGTATAATTAATGCATTTTTAGGGTTTCTTTTAGGGTTTCTCTTTAGGGTTTCTTTTCTTGTCTGTTATTTTTGTGAAGAAATTTTTAACACTTTTTATAAATGTATATGTATATACACATACGTTGAATATCATTTGGTTTCCATTTTTTTGAAATAACATATAAAGCTTCTGTGAATATTTGTATAAGTCTTTTGACCTATATGCAGGTATGTAGTGTTAGCTCCATTATGGTCCAAACTGGTAGTTTGACGATGACTATTGACCAGTACTCCAACATATTCTTGAGAAGTAATTTCTTCCCAAGGGGATTTTTCATGTTTCTGCCTATTGATTTGAGGAATTTGTCTATCTATTGTGCACAATTTCATCCACTCACTGAAGCTTCACGACAGGCACAGGGTTATCACCAATTAGCCAGGCTGGTGATATGGCCTGGTTTCAAAGGAGCTAGCTGTATCAATAACTAAGAAAACAGCAAAGAAACCACGCAGCACACAAACATAAGCTTCTAAGGCAGACGGCTTGGTGACTCAAGGGTCAGCTCCAAAGCTGGAAAGAACAAGAGAGTGAGCATGCCTGAAACCTTCTATTTATTGGGAAAAAGGCATTTGAGAAAGTTCCACCCAAATAAGGCAAGGGATTGGATTTCAAAGGGTGTAGTCTTGCTTGGTGATGTTTTTTTGAACAGCAGATTGACTGAAATCTTGGAAAGCCATACCCATCTTAGGTGCTGTGTGGGATCAAAGGCAGAGCGAGAGAAAAGGCACACATAACATACACCACACAGCCCAATCACAAAGTAATGTCAGGTCAGTCTCCTCATATGCTCAAATGCACATAGCTCACACACACAGGCCATGGCTGGTTCCAGACTCAGGGTAGCACAGGAAACTGGAGAAGGATTTGATTATGACGCAGACCTCAAACGTGCAGCATCCTCCACCTTGCGAAAGTCATTAAAGCCTGCTTGAATTCCTTTCTACTCATCTCATCTCTCTATGGAATAACATCTTTCAACTACCAAGAGAATGGTAGGAATATTTGTCTCAGGGAACAGGTAAAGTCTCACTGCAACTGATGAGAAAATATAAGCAGAGAGACAGACAGACAATTATACAAACAAAAAGTACCCTCTACCCTATATGAGAGGCACAGAAAGAAAAGTTCTGACCTCAATCATTTGTGATTGTCTATCATGTGTCAAGAAAGGTGGAATTCCTGAGAATTCCTCTACCCTGAAACCTGGAGACATTTCAGTTTCCAAAGACAGACAACCAGTTCAGGCCCCCAGCTAGCAAGCACTGGATGACAGCTACAGAAGCACAAACAGTGAGAGAAAGAGTAGTAAAATGATTTTCTTTACAAACACAATCACAAAGGGAAGATCTACAGCTGAAGGTGGAACAGATATTGAGAAAATCGCCCCAGCAATTCAGCTTCCACCATAAACTACAAGGTAGCAAGAGAGGAATTTGAAACCTACAAAACACTGAAAGTAACCATGGCAACAACAGGGAAAAAATCTGCTTGATTCCTTGTAAAATTGACTCAAGCCCCATATTAAATTTCTAGAAAAAAAAAAAAGAAATTTGAAGATTTCCAGTGGTAAATGTTTTTGTTTTGTTTTGTTTACCTCAGCCTCTACAATTTATACAAATGTCTTACTTTCAAAAAAACATAACAAGATACATAAAGAAGTAAGGAAATAAACTCCACAATGTTGATATATAAAACAAACAACTGTATCAAACTTAATGTTTAAAAGATCCCTATGAACAAGGGAATTCAGATTGGCTAGGTTGATATGCTAAAGATAAGAGGCACAGATGAACAATATGTATAAACATAAGGGGAATATAAACAAGTCTTGGAAAATTTCCATGAAAACAACTAATAAAGATGCTAAAAATAAAACATTCTGTTACAGACAGCACTTAAGTAAAAAAGAGTTAACCAAGGAGCAGTGAACATAAGAAGAGGTGATATAATTTAATAAAATGTAGAGAAAATGTTGAAAAACAATCAAACCCAGAACATCTAAGAGCTGAACTACAATATGAAGTAATCTAGCATATATGTATCTGGAATTCCACAGTAAAAAGAGAGATAGTGGGACAGTAGTTATATTTAAAGAGATAATGACTGATTATATTTTATAACTAAAGACACAGAACCAGTTTCACATATTGGAAATGGAGAAATAATTTAGTGCCTATATTCATAATCTGTGTGTTCATGTAGAACATCCCAAAATAGTTACAAAAAAGCTGCTAGAACTAGTAAAGTGATTTAAGCAAGGTGGCAAGATGTAAGATTAATATATAAAATTAAGTCATATTCATTAGCAACACACAATTCGAAATTGAAATAGAAATGAAATGTATAGAGTGAAAATCTGAAATATTTTTTTTAAAACAAACTTTTTTTTTTAAGAGAGAGAGAGAGAGAGAGAGAGAGAGAGAGAGAGAGAGAGAGAATTTAAAATATTTATTATTTTTTAGTATTTGGCGGTCACAACATCTTTGTATGTATGTGGTGCTGAGGATCGAACCCGGGCATCACGCATCCCAGACGAGCGCGCTACCGCTTGAGCCACATCCCCAGCCCGAAAATCTGAAATATTAAGGGTGAACTTATTTAATTTCCTTAGTGAGAAACTGGACTTCACATTGAAAAGATTTGTCTAACTTCCCTAATGCAATAATAGGCTTCACAATGAGAAAATTTTAACTTCCTACTTAGAAGAAAATTCTAAAGCATTATAAAAAAGAAAAAAAAATCAAAAGTCAGTTGCTGTATTTTCACATATTTCATATATTCTGGGGTACCCTTTTGAACTGTTGATAATAAAGACAATCAATAGTGCAGTCCACAATGCCAGTTCAAAGAGCATGATGAAATGATGTCCACTAAAGATAGCCTGGAAAATAACCTACCTAGCTACATGTCACAACCTTGACTTTCTCAGAGTCTCACTATTGATTGGTCATTCAAGTTTGACAATGAATGTCTCTGTTAAATGATAATATGTATGTTAGGAAGTAAATTGTGAGAAAATAGCTGCAAGCTAAATAAAAGAGAATAACAACCTAAGAGGAAACAGGATTTGATAATTTTCAGTAATGTGAAATTGAAAAATTCAAATGCATTAAACATTATGGAATGTATAAACGTATTAAAGCGACCTATGGCACCCCATTAATGTGTAGTATTCTTATGTTTTATCATCTACCAGTTATAAATAAATTTAATTTTAAATTATAAATAAAATTAATTTAACTAATTTTTTAAAAAAAATTCCATGAATTTATAATAGGAAAAACAAAAACAAAAATGTCTATAGAGTGAGATAACATTAGATATTATAAAAGTGTATGAAAAGGGAGTTTGATGACAGGATATGATTACAGAGAGATGTGTTCATAGTTGTTACCCAGCCTGTCTTTTTCTCTGCTGTCTTACTACTGTAATCTTCCTGTTTTCTGTTAACCTTTATGTTTCATACTTAGGCTCTCTCAGGGGAGGCAAGAAAATCTGTCAAAAGGTCCAGCACATTTTAATGTCATTTTTTCTGTTAATGAAGTTAGTTTCTCTATATCTGACTTTATTACTTGCTTAAATGTTTACAAAGAGGCAGGGTTTTGATTTCATATTGTGCTTTGATTTTTATAATTCATTCATAGCTGCTGCTATTGTAACTTATCCAGTTTTCTATGGTCATTTATGCAGTTGGGTTAGTTTATTACCTACACATATAGATAGAAACATAATTCCATTGACCATTTTAAATTCAAGAAAAATATCATGTGATCATAATGCTTATCTGTTAGTTGGTAAGCATTTCTCATTAATTCATAGTCTTTGATGTTATTCAATTCACTTCTTAATATTTGTATTAGTTCATTGTAGTTATACATACTGCTGAGGTTCATTGTGACATAATCATACATGCATGGAACATAAGTTATTCCACTACAATTCACTTTTTCATGTTTATTTCCTGATACTACACCACTGCCTTTTATTATTATTATTAACAAAAATAGTTGGATTTTTCTGAATAACTTTTGCAATAATATTCCAATTTAGGAATTGGAATATTATTATTAATATTATTAATATTATTCATTTTCAGAATCTCAGTGTTACCTAGAACCACATATTAGTGCTTTCTTCAAGTATGGTTTGTCTATGTTCTTTGATAACCTTGTTTCCTATAATATTTTGAAGCCTAACATGTCTGTGGAGTACTGATATCAGCCCTATATACCCCACTAACAAAACCAACTGTGGCATGCATCTTTTCTCTTTAGGTTATACACATTTTCTGAAATCTGACACTGAGCAACATTTTCATAAGGAAAATGAAATAAGGCTCTCAGAGGCTACTTGTTTTTTGTTGTTATTGCATTCTTTTTTTCCTGATCTTGCTTCTCTTAGGAAGAACTTGCATACTCTCTGCAATCCAGGGTAACATCTATTCCTAGTTTTGTTGCAAAGCATGTCAAGAATATTTGTTAATCTCATGTCCCTCTTAGTATGCTGTGATTACCATAGGAGGTGGGCCTGTGGATACGTGCAGCATTGACATTATAAAGCCCAATACATTCCCTTTTTATTTTCTTTGTCTGTTTGCTTTACATATTTTCACACCATATATAGAATTTAACACTTTTATGTCTCCTTTTTAAAATTAGAGGTTTGAGTAATTTTCTTGTTTTAAAAACTTTATTACAAGATAAACTATCTTGCAAAACTCTTTTTTTTATCAATGAAGTTTCCTGAGTCTTAAGGAAACATTACAGTAAACCTTTAGGTTTAAAAGAGAAACAGCTTACCTGGAAACATTAAGATGAAAATTAATTTTACTTAATCTATGAACAATATTTTGATACAAATATATAATTTTTAGTGTGTGTGATTTAACTTCACATATTTAAAGAAATCTTGCAAATATCCATATATAGTTGAAAAATGTGGCAAGACACTTCAAGAATAAAAGATATTATGGTCAAATATGTGGGAAAATTGTTGGAGATTTTGGTCTTCTTGCATACTTAAGATGCTATGTAAAGTAAAACTCTTTAAACTGGTTAAAATGCTATTTTATTATTTCCTAAATTTAAAAGAAAAGTATTTGTTGCTTGCCACCACTATTTGGAAAATAATAAGTTTAAAATATTTGAAACTGGTTTCAAGAAGTGTCTGATAGAACCATACTAAACATCCCTAGTATAGTATAGGGAATTTCATGATTCTAAATGACTGTAATCTTGATATTTAATATAAGTAAATTGAAATCACTGATATGTGTAAATGATATATTTATATTTTGATTGAAAGTTTTTATAATTCAAAAGAAAAGTGGTAATATAACAATTTTAAATAATGAAGGGAAGAATATATTTGCAGAATCTTGGGTTGTGCAACTAAGAATTTTATTTGTTTCATTCATATTAAATAACTGTTTGGAAATCACCAATCTTAACAATTAATTTTAATATTTTTTTTGCTAAGTATTTGAACTTCCTCTTACTCCTGAATAATAATCTTGATCATACATTATCAATCACTTCTTGTTATATCTCTTTCATTTATTGACTTTACATCTTCATTTTAATATGTGTCCTGTTTTACAAATGGGATATTAAACATACAAAGCACAAAATCTGTTTATCATTTTGTTCTCTCACAGGATCATATAGGAACATCTGTAAATCATTAACCAATTAGCCATATATCTATATTTGCAGATCTATTTGGAGTAAAGAGCTCCAATCTTGTTTATATTGGCAGTTTGACTCCTTGGAGGAGGTGGTATACTGAGGTTTCTTAAATGAAGTCTCTATTTATTATTGCTTTCTGTAGGATTGTTCTAAAGCTGAAAGTTTATATTAATAGTCTTGCCAATGTGACTTCAAAACTTGCTATTTTAGGTCCTTATTATTTGGTTTCTATTAGTAAACTTCAACTTTTTCTAGTTATAAACTATTTTTTAAATAATTAAAAATAAACTGATTTCTAAGTTTATGATCATTAGATTCATCATATATTAAAACTAGTATTACTAAAAAAGAATCTAACAATGTTTGTCATTCATGAAGGATAAATATTAACAAAAGCAATATTCCTTAAAGTTATGATAAATTTCTTTTCCTTAAGTCAGTAACCTAATTATTTTAGTGGCATGGTCAGCTTTGGCCTGTTAGTGTAAAAGGTTGGACTAGATTTATGCTTTATGTTTAATATTACCTTTTGAGACAAAATGCTGCTTTTTTGTTTGGAACACAAAACCTCTTAATTTTTCATTAAAATTCTTCCTTTTAGAATCACTCCTTATGGGAATGGAAAAAATGTAATAGAACATAGTCCAATAAATAGTGGATTAGGGATGACACATCTTAAGAAGAAACTGACAGACATTTGATTTTTTATGTCTGAAAATCCTGTCAACACTGGCATTTTTGGCCTATACATGGTCTCTGGGCTGCATTCACAGCCATCTGTCTGAGTGGCAAACTGCCTATTCATAAATTAGTTGGACCATTTCATCAAGGCTGAAATGCCAAGGAATAATAACTACAAAAGACAGGATTATATATTTCACCAAATGCTGCTACATCTATAGGTAACTCACATTCATGGTAAGAGTATTGTCATAGATTAAAATGCCATCTAGCCTGCCTAAAGTTTGGACCAATCGAGGGGCATGAAGGGGACATGTTGAATACAAAATATTTTTTAAACGTTTTAATGTAGAACTAAAAGGAATAAACAGATATGATTTGTGAAGCACACAAATTAGCAAGTTCAAGACACATTAAAAATAAGTTTACAGATATAAAACAATTTTAAAGTGATGCTCGTTGTCTTTGTACAATGGTAATCTCTTCCCATATGGAGAAAATCCAAGAATTGTTGTACTTACTTTGAAAGTAATAAAAAAATGACAGAACTCCATATGTTTGTGTGTGTGCATACACATCTCTCTTTTTTTTTTTTTTTGGAAATCAGTACATTTGTGTTTTCATATCAATAACAGACCTAAAGTATAAAACTTCATTAAGCTTTAGTGAGATAATATTATATAATCTAAGATAATGTACACACAGTTTATAGTTTATTTTTCATTCTTCTAAATATTGCCTAGCTTAATTCACTGAAAAGTTTATTTCTTTCATGTGTCTTCATACTAAATAAAAATTAGCTGATCTTTTATTTCAAGTAGTAAGCATGCCAAACTTCTAATAGGTTCATTCATTTTAATTATGCATTTAATTTCACAAATAAAATATTTCTAGAAGTTGTACAAGTTAGTTGACTACTTTGACTATTTTGATCCTTATTTTATAATAGGTTGATGTTATGCTGAAAACATTTTGAGAATGGCACTCTTTTTTGGTCAATTTTATACATAGAGAATATAATCGGTGTTTTTCAAACACTCAGGTCATCTTGATGTACAGAAAACTCACCTAATACTGTATAATAATGTAGACTATAAAATTGATTGTGAAAGAGATATAAGCAAATTTTTGCATCTTCCAAAAATTTATTACTAACAACAAAATTATTAAGTTACATTTACCATGAGTAATGGAACAGCAAGTAAATGCTAATGGAAAGGAACAAAGAAAGTAGACATAATTTATAATACACTGTGTGCAATTCTGGCATCAGTCCATAATGAAAGTGCTCAATTCTTCCAATTATGAAAGATTCAAAGACCCTCCAACACCAGTCCAATTTCTATATTATATTATCTTTTTCATTGTTGTTGAAAAGAGTGTCCTATGAAGAAATAAAATATGTTAGTGTTGCAGAGTCAGCCAAACTGTGTGCAGCTGTATCTTTTAAAAGGTTAGATCCTTACCCTATATTGAGTGACCCAAGAGTTTTAATTTAATGAAATAATTAGCCTGAAATATGAAGCCAATAACTTATGAAGGGAATTTATGGCTCAATCTTCAGCCTCTTCTCCATCTAATAATTTTATTCTTATTATACATGAGCATATTCGTTTTTAAAAGAGTATTTTAAGCCATAAACTAATAGTACTGAGCTCTACATGCAAATACCTCAGATACGCATCACACAATTGGTTATTTAAAAGATGACTTCATTCTTTGGGCATTTATTGGTAATTCATTGTGTTCACCTCTTTTAGGAATTTTATGGTATGCAGGACAATATTCTAAGATCTTAAAGTCTCAATAATAGATAGAACTTATTAATATTAATCACAAAATAAAATGTGAGACTCACCAATAATAAGATAAATCAAGTTCTATGAGATCCAGAAAAGAGAAAGTAGATATCTAGGAGGAATAAAAAGAACTTTTTAATAAGGAGGAATTTGTATTTGATTTTAATCTTAAATATCCATTTGTATATGTAGACAGGGATTGCCTGAAAAGGAGGATGGGAATGGACAACAGAAAAACATAGCTATGTTCCTTCAATAGCTCATCAAGAACAGTCACACAGGATGTCATTTTACTGCTCCATGGGTTTAAAAGGATGAACCAAGGCTCAGTCTTAGACATAGGTGGCAACTCTGAGGGTTGAGAAGGAATGCTAATTTTCAAAAACTCATCTTAACATCTTTAGCTACAGAAGGTAACTCTGAAAGAATTTTATCTGCATGTTGCTTTGAAAGGAATCATAACAGCAAAACCCAGGAGTTCAGTTCAACTCTGGACTAGATTGACTACATCCCCACAAAATCCATCAAGCAGAGAAGCATGCCTTTTTTCCAGGCATGAATGATGCTTACCTGAAAACAGCCTCTGCTGTTCTGTGTCCAGGACTCAATGTCTAACATTCAATGTAAATTTACAAGAAACTAAAAAGGGCAAATTATTTCAATTTTCTTTCAGGATATCAAGCATACGACAAAACCAGACTTATATGTTTGGGCACTATAAAAGAGAGAATTTTAAATAACTATTGTTGATATGTTAAATGCTCTACTAGAAAAGACAGAAAATATTCATAGGTTGATTGGGAATTTTAGAGAGAGATGGAAATAAGAAAGATCAAATAGATATGCAGGAATTAAAATGATTGCAACAAAGATGAGGAATTATTTTGAAAGTCTCATAAGAGTACGCACCATAGTTCAAGAAATAACCATGGAACTTAAAGATACTTCATTGGAAATGAACTGCATTTAAATACATATAGGAGAAGAAATGAAGAAAAACGGAAGAGGCATTCAAAAGCTTTGGGATAATAAAAAAGAAGAAGGAGAAGGAGGAGGAGGAAGAGGAGGAGGAGGAAGGAGAAGGAGGAGGAAGGAAGAGGAGGAGGAGGAGGAGAAATATTTTAATATGTAAGTAAGTGGGATCCTAAAAAAACAAGAGGTGAAAAAGATCTAAAGATATAATAGTTGAGAATTTTATAAAAACCACGAAAAACCCATCAAACTAGAGATCTTGGAATCATGGTGAACCTCACTGAGTTAAGTGACACACGCCTATAATCCCAACAGCTCAGAAACAGGAGGCAAGAGGATCTCTAGTTCAAAGCCAGCCTCAGCAATTTAGTGAGGCCCCAGGCAACTTAGCAAAACCCTGTCTCAAAATAAAAAAATTTAAAAAAAGGGCTGGGAATGTGGCTCAGTGGTGGAGTGTGCCTGGGTTCAATCAATTCCTGGTAACAAAATTTAAAAAAAATTAAAAAACAAATGATCACAGAAAATTTGAAATAAGACACACACACACACACACACACAGAGAGAGAGAGAGAGAGAGAGAGAGAGAGAGAGAGAGAGAGATCTATTCCATTTAAATTACTAAAAATCAAAAGTATGGAGAAGTATGAAAGACAGACAGAAATGAAAAGTTGCCTATAGAAAATCACCAGAGATTTGTGTCAGCTCTGAATAGACTTGACTCTATAGGAATGACTGCTTGTTTGTTTATTTAGAAATTTGGCTGAACTGTACTTGTGAAGTTTACTTTCCCCAGTGTGCTCCCTGTAATGGTCGTAAATGCAGTCTTGGGCTACACAAAGTCTCCCTGACCACCGTAATATGACTGTAACTGTGGTCTGGGTCTTTTCAAGTGTGCTTTCCCTCACTCGCAGTTAAACCTAATTTCTCTTCTGCCTCTGTTGTTTCATATTCTGTGGTTAATCTCCTCTAATAGCTAGCAGATGCCTTCTTATTTCTGACAGCATCATGGATCATAAATTGCTCTACAGTTGGATCTAGTAAAATTTGCGCCCCTTTGTAGGGGCAAATTGTTGAGACAAGTTTCATTTCAGTTCTGCTAATTTTTTTTCTATTTTGCATTTTTACCTAACATATCATTTGCCTGGTATTTGAGTCATAGAGCTACCAGCCTCTTCTTAGTTCCCATTAGTGATGACTCCAAGGCTATGTTGCAAATAAAGGAAATGTCCTTCAGCAGCCTGCAGCTCATCTATCTCACTGCAATGAAGATGAAGTTGACATTCTTACTTTCTGAGCAGGGAGTAGTAATAATAAGAGCTCTGTTGTGTATAAAATTGAGAATAACATCTGTCTCTGTAAATATTACTGATCTGAACCTATAACCACATCTGGGTGGAAATAGGAAATAATGGTAAAAGCAAAGTAACTCAATGAAGTTGTAGAGAGGATTCTTTTGGAGCGACATGTGGGAAATACAAAAGGAACATAACTATCTGTGGACTGCATACATGTAAATACGTATAAACTATATTAGGTATCATCTATTCTTACTTTTTGTGTGTATGTATAATATAACAGTAGATACAGAAATAAACAGAGAAGTTTACATTTGTTGAAGCTGAATTGCTGTCAAATATGTGAGCATTTAAATTTTGTGAACTATTGACAATTTGTCATAAATAGAAGTTAGCCGCTGCTTCATAGAAATGAATACTTCTCACCTCCACCCTGCCTTTCTCTCCACTTCTGGGGATAATCTCCTCACTGTCAGCTAATTCTTTCCAGCTAACACAGGACTGTTGAATGCTTTCTTCAAAGAGCAACTCAGAAAGTAACTTCTCACAGTCAGGAAAACCATTGCTCTCACTGTTTCACAAGTTGAGGAATGCCTACAACTGATTACATGAAAGATCATTTAAGGTGAAGTGTAAATTCATATTTTTATTTTCTGAGTCATGTTCCTACTTTCACATGCATATGAGGCAATTATAATAAAAACAAAATCATTAATATTAAGTCTATATATTAAAAAATTCAAAGGGAAAACAAGTTGAAGAAGATCTAATTGTAGTTTTGGTATGTAGATATGGAAAAAAGATGCAGACTATGCAGTTTGATCACCCCAAGTCTGAAAATCCAAAATTCAAAATGCTCAAAAATTCAAAAACTTTTAAGCCCTGATAAGATGCCACAAGTGGGAATTCCAGACCTCATCTCATGTGCCAGGTACAGTTAAAAGACAGGGGCATTAAAATTATTGCATAAATTTACTAATTTCAGTTTATATGTATAAAAGTGTTTATGAAACATAATCAAAATTTACACTGGGACAGTTTTGATACCTAAATATTCCATTATACATTGCAATTATTCCAAAACACAAAAAATTCCAAATATAAAACACTTTTGGCATCTGCCATTTCTGAAAAGGAACACTCAACTTCTATAAGAATAATGATAGATTGGAACATACTGGCCTTTAGAATCATGTTTTAATTCAAGACCCTCCCTGATCCAGACAAATTCTTCCTTTCCAACTACAACTGTAAGTACTACTATTGTAGCAATGAGGGAGCAAATGAGCAATTCAGAGACCCAAAAATGAAACTTGATGTAGAAAGATGATGATATTTGTGTGCATTGACTACAACTGACAAAGCCCCACTAAATAAATAGCCTCATCAAATAAATCTATTATCTCACAGATTTAATCCCCAAAACAACCTCGTATGATAGCTAGGGCAGCTATTTTATTCATTACTTGTGGCAACTACAGACTAAAAGATGCTGAGAGATTTGTCCCAGTCTGCATAGCTCCAGGAAGTTTTGCTAAAACCTGAACCCAAGGCTTCCATAAACTAGTAATACTAACAATAATAATTACAGAAAACTTTCATTGTAGAAGTCAAGAAAATTTAAAAACAAAAAGAATACATGGGAAACTTAGGTAAGCATGAATACAATTTTGGTATATTTTCCACTTTTTCAATATATAGCTTTTACACAACCAAGATAATTGTTTACATTCTTTTTTTACATTCTAGATTTTTTTCACTTAATAATAGGCATAGTTATTTTTCCATGTCATTAAAAGTGATTTTTATGGATAAATAGTATGTCATAATTTTTCAGAAATTTATTTATTTTTAAAAGTCAGGATAGCATGAAAACTTAAAAAGAAAAAAAAAGAGTCTGGTGCAGTCTCAAGTCACATATGTCAAACTCAGGCTACCATGAGGATCAGTAAAACAAATTGGTAGGCAGTTAAAGATATGCAACTAGAGACACATGGCAATTGGAGAGCATGCTTACCAAAGAACTGAGGAATTTGACTATTTTCTTTCACTAGTTGGAACTAATAGCTCATAATGAATACATAACAAATGTCAGATTTAAAATAATGATAATAATAATAATAATAATAAGAAGAAGAAGAAGAAGAAGAAGAAGAAGAAGAAGAGAAGAAGAAGAAAAGAAAGATGTACAATTTAAGAAAATCAATCATTTAGACTTAAGCATGTTACTTAAGATATTGACTTTATTGCAGTTCAAAATGTTTATAATGCATGTTAAAAATGTACAGAGTTAGGCTGAGCATGTTGGTGCATACCTGTAATCTTGGTGACTCAAGAGGCTATGGCAGGAGGATTGCAAGTTTGAGAGTAGGCTAGCCTCATTGACTTAATGAGGCCTTAAGCAATTTAGGGAGACCCTGTCTCAAAAAATAAGAAGGGCTGAGGATTGACTTGATGATAAAGCATCTATTGGTTAAATTCCTGGTACCAAAAAAAAAATTAAAAAATATTAAATTAAAAAGTGCACCTGATTTTTTTTTTATCAGTAACCCTCGTGCCCCTTATCAATATGCATTCAGGAATGAAGATTATGTATTGTTTTCTCAATATTAAAATGTGTTATTAAAATTAAGCATTTTATTTAATTTGAACCTTCTAAAGATATGCATTGACTTATTTAAAGAATAGTTCTGACTTCAGCAGTGTTTTGGAGAGATATAGTCATTGAGGGTGCATCAAAATCAAATATGAAATAACTGTGAAGAACAAGTAAGTTTATAAAGAATTCAGTAAATTAGCATCAAATGAACAGTATTTCCTCTGCTATCATTTTCTCCACAACATTTTACAATTCACATTTTGGGGGATAATCCCAATTCGTTGATTTTACTGAGTATCTTCAGCTACTGGTAAGAGAACAGATGAATCATTTCTGTGCCAGAATGAAATTCTTTAAATAATTTATATATGAACACACAAAAAGTCACTGAGTGGGCGAAAACTGATATCTCTACCACTTTGTGATATGTTTCCCTCTCCTACAAATTCCCAGAAAAAGACAAAAATGAAATTGTGATTGAGGAAAATTTAATACTTGGAATTCTTTTAATAGAGAGAATTTCATGATTTTCTGACATTTTTCAGAGACCAAGGGAACAGTAAAAGGGAAGTAAAGAACTTAACTACATGTTCTAAGCTCCAATAAAATTTACTGCAAACTAGGTAAGAGAAATATTGGAAAAAAAATTGTCTTTTGGAAAAGATCAATTTGTGGGCCTATATTCACCAATGAATAAAATTACTTAGAAGTTTCATAAGGAAACTTAGCTCATTCTGATCCATTCTCTGTTAGTGATTTATGTTAGCAATTTAATTCTAGTAAGATGATCTGACTTAATGATTTAAAATTGACTTATTTCCTTGAAATTTGGCCCTATATGGAAAAAAATCATTTGGTTATCTTCAATACACCAATGGTTTTTGTGATGGAAAACATGCCTCTTTTCCAACTCTCTGTTCTCCTTACCATCTGCTGGAGAATTTTGATCACAGCATACTATTGAAAAGATGCTCAAGAATTACTTTATAATTTCATGTATTACCAGCACACACAAATATATGATTAAATTATTGTGAGGATTATCTAAAAACATTCCTATGTGATCCTGTTTATTTTTTATGGCTGAATTTTCTTCTTCCTAACCTCTATTGAAACATCTAAACATTTTGTCAATATTTCTATTATCTTGATCAAATCTTTAGGAGACCTTATCAAGGAGATCTTTTCTACAAGCTGTCTACTACCTCATTTTTATCCTTAATCTTGTAAACATTTATGAAACTGGATTCTTTTTGCCAACTCTCTTCTTGAAATTTTGACTTAGACATATGTTTGACACCAGTAGTTCAAGTCCTAGTGTTTTTTCTATGCAGGTGATTTCTCATTCTTAGGAGTAAGCTTTCTGTAGACTAGAATTATCCAAAGGCTCAGGGTACACATAAGGTTTCTTTAATACCATTGGTTCAATTTTACTTCTATTAGATTTATATCTTTTAAAAAATTAGTTGCTTACATTTTCAGAAGAAAACTTTAGGAGATAGACATTTCCCTCACTGATATTTTGCACTATATCTTTATACAAAATAAGGAAACAATAAATTTAATGTTAAGTGATTCTGCATGTTTCCAACTTTTATAATTTATCTACTAAATTTTGAAGAGATTTTTTTCCATCCAGAAAATCACAGAAGGAAAAAGATAATTTTACTGATGAACACAAAAGTGTAGTTCATACAATTGTACCATCCGTGTTTTCTTCACACTTTATGTTCTCTGGATAACTTCTATACTTCGGTCACTCCACCTAGAATTAAAGTTTTCTCTGTGGCCCAAGTGTATAAGAACTGCATGTATCACCAAAACACAATGCAGAATATCTATCAAGAGGTAAGTCTTTAGTTAAAACAGAGCTTTTGTTTTGTTAATTTTTTCCTGGTTTTCATCCTTGGACCCATTCTTTCTTTCGTGACTTGTTCCACATATGTGGTACAATGAGAATAGACATCTCCGTTCACATTAAGAAAATATGTTAGCTGGCTCAGGCTGTGTGCGTCAACACCACAGACTGCTTGACTTTATTAAATGCCACTCATTTATTTTCTCACAGCTATGGAAACTAAGATTCCAAAATTAAGGTGCTTCAGGGTTGGAAATGAGGCCTTTCGATCCCTCACAGATGGCCACCTTCTCTCTGTGACTTCACAGGACCAGTCCACTGCATATGAGAAGACAGATTTGACTCTGGTGTCTCTTCCTCTTGTTTCTAAGTACGATAGTCCTGTCAGACTAGGACCACTCTTGTATGACATCATTGAATCATCATTACCTACAAATACTTTCTCTTAGTCGCATTGCAGATTATGGTTTTTTTCTTTCTTTCTTTCTTTTATTTATTTATTTTTTTTTTGAGAGAGAGAGAGAATTTTAATATTTATATTTTTTAGTTCTCAGCAGACACAACATCTTTGTTTGTATGTGGTGCTGAGGATCGAACCCGGGCCGCATGCATGCCAGGCGAGCGCGCTACCACTTGAGCCACATCCCCATCCCCAGATTATGGTTTCAATACATGAACTTTTTGTTAAAGACACAATTCAGTCCTCGATTAAAAAAAAAAATGTTTAATAAAAAGTTCTACTACCAATGCATAGTTGATTCAGTATTTGCCTATCTCTTCTCATTTGGTGAGTCATGTTTGTTTATTTATTTATTTATTTTTATTTTTAACATTCTTATAGATTACACAATAACATCTAACTTAATTTGTATTCAGTTTTGACTCTCAGTTGTTTAATGGCTAATGTGCTAAGTGTTCTTTTGAGTTCTTATTTGCTTAATGTATGTCCTCTTTGGTGGAATGTGTCATATTCATTTTCTAACTGGATAATTTTAAATGCTGAGTTTTGAGAATTCTCCTTATATTTCATATACAAGTTATTTTTCGGATATGTGATTTTTAAACTCCCCCCACCCCATAATTTGTTTTCATTATCTATTTGACAGAGTCTTTTGCAGAGGAAAGGTTTTTACCTGTAATAAGGCCCAGTTTCTAATTTTTCTTTTTTATTTAATCATTCTTTTAAGTTTTGCCTAGTCCTAGGTTCCTAAAATTTTCAATTTTTTTAAACAGTTTTTTATGAGTTCAGTCATTCTGGAGAACAGTTTTACTATGCCATTTTAGACTAAATGTAGACTTTCCATGTTACCCAGCAATTACATTATTTCATGTATATGGGAAAATTAAGGTCTATTTTCATTTTAAAAAATGCATAAACAAAAGTTTCCTTTGTCAAATTTTATCTTTAATAGCCCAGAATTGGAAACTTCACAAATATCCTCCAATGGGTAAATGATTAAACACACTGTAATGCATCCGAACCGTGAAATAGTGCTAACGAAACGGGATGAACTACTTATTCACACAACTTCAATGAATCAAATTTTAAAGGAGGAAATTATGCTGAGTGAACAAAATCAATCACATGGCCTCAATTAACTAACATTTGTGAATAATTATAAAGATACCGAATAAATTCTTGTTTCTGAGAGTAATGGTTGGGATAAGGGGTAACCATGGCAACGAAAAGGAGAGCACATGGGAATCTTTTGATAATGGTGCAGTTAAGAATCTAAGAAGACTTTTAGATCAGATAAACAAATTCAACAAACAGCAGGATATAAAATCAGCACCCAAAATCAATGCATTTTCTTTACACAACAACAAACTCTCTTAGAAATCAGGAAAACAATTCTATTCACAGTAGCTTTAAAAAATATAGAAATAAACCTATCTAAGGAAGTGAAAGAACTATCCAAAGAAGATTTCCAACACCAAGGAAAGAAATGAAGAAGACACTAGGAGATGGAAAGCCTTTCCATGTTCATGAATTGAAAATATTAACATTGTTAAAATGTCCATGCTACTGAAAGCTATCTACAGGTTCAGTGCAATCCCTGTCAAAATACCTATGACAGTCTTCAAAGAACTAAAGATAATAATGCTAAAATTTATACAAATAAACAACAACAAAACAAAACAACATAAATAACCAAAATAACCAAAATAACCAAAGTAATTCTGAGCAAAAAAATCAAATAAATAAAAAAATAAAAAGAACAATAATCCTGGAGGTACAACAATATCTGATTTCAAAATTTAATACACAACCATAGTAACAAAAATCACATGCTACTAGCATTAAAACAGGTACATAGTCAAACAGAATAAAATAAAGGACATAAAAAAAAAGGTTCACACAGCTGTACCCATCTGATTTTTAAAAAGTTGTTAAAAACATATGTTGGAGAAAAAAAATATATACTTTTGAAAAGATAGTGCAGGGAAAACTGGATATCCATATGTATAAGAATAAAATCATATTCCTTTCTCTCACATGGTACTAAAATCAATTCAAAATAAAAACAAACAAACAAACAACAACAACAAAAAAAACCCCTAAGGCCTGAAACATTGAAACTGCTAGAGGAAAACATAGGGAAACACTTTAAGATATAGAACCAGGCAAAAACTTCCAGAATAAGACTCCTATAACTCAGAAAATAGTAACATGAATTGAAAATTAACAAATGAGACAGCAAGTATCAAATTAAAAATCTTTAGCCTACTTTTTTTTCTAGTAAGCGCAAGGTCTCTGGCCTAATGCCTAGGTCCTTGATCCACTCTGAGTTGATTTATTTGCAGAATTTGAGATAGGGCTTCAATTTCATTCTACTACATATGGATTTCCAGTTTTTCCTGCACCATTTGTTGAAGAATCTATCTTTTCTTCAATGTATGATGCTGGCTCCTTTGTCCAGTGTAAGTGTATTTATGTGGGTATGTCTCTGTGTCTTCTGTTCTGCTCCACTATTGTTCATGTCTGTTTTTATGCCAATACAATGCCCGTCTTATAAGTGTCCATCATGTTGGTTTAGGAACCTACTTCCTCAATAATACTCCTAAAGCAAAAGAAGTTAAATCAAGAATAAATAAATGATATGGTATCAGATAAAAAGCTTCTTCACTGCAAAGGAAACAATTGAGAATGTGAATGTTGGAGAAAATCTTTACTACTTGAATCTCAGTTTCTAGCACTAATCTCCAGGATAAGAACTCAAAAAACTCAACACTAAAAAAGAAAATAACCCAATCAACAAATGGGAAAAGAAATTGGACATTTCATAGAAGGAGAAATACAAATGGTCAACAAATATATGAAAAAATATTAAACATCTCTAGTAATTAAAGAAATGCAAATTAAACTATACTAAAATTCTCTATCACTCGAATCAGAATGGCAGTTATAAAGAACATAAGTAACAATAAACACTGGTGAGGATGTGGGGAGAAATGTACTCTCATATATTGCTGGTGGTACTACAAATTAGTGCAACCACTATGGAATGTAGTATGGAGATTCCTTAGAAAACTTGGAATGGAGCCATCATTTTATCCAGTTATCCCACTCATTGGCATATACCCAAAGGACTTAAAATCAGTGTACTACAGTAATGCTGCAACATCAATGCTTATAGCCATCTCAATTTACAATAGCTAAACTATGCTAATAAGAGAGGGTGGGGAGGATAAGAATAAAAGTCCATTGGATCAGAGCATGGGAAATTAATGGAAGGGAGGAAGAAGAGAATAGGAAGGATACTAGAATTAATCAGACATAACTTTCCTATCCTTGTATTTGTATACAAGACTAGGGTAACTCTGCATCATGTAAAATCTCAAGATTAGGATCCTAATTAAAATAAATTATACTTCATGTATGTATGGTATGCCAAAGTAAATTTACTATTATGTATATCTAAAAGGAACAAATAAAAAAATTAAAAAGTTTTATCATGGCAAAGAAACCAATAAACAGAGTGTAGAGACAATCTTCATAATTTTAGTAAAATCTTTGCTAACTCCTCTTCTTACCAAGAATTTACATTCAGAATATGTAAAGACTCAAAACACACACACACACACACACACACAAAACCAATAAATGTCAAATGAACTGAAATTTGTATTTCTCAAAAGAAATACAAATGACCGATAGTTATGTGGAAAAAAAGATGATTTTCAACAACTTTAGACATCAGGGAAATGCAAATCAAAACTCCAATGATATTTCATCTTTTCACAGTCAGAATGGCATCATCAAAAAATAGTAACAATAAATACTGGCATGTATGCAGAGAAAAGGAACCCTCACATACTACTGGTAAGGAATGTTAATACTAGGGAAATCAGTATTGAAGTTCCTCTGAATATTAAAAGTAGAACTACTATATGATCCAGCTATACCCCTTTTCAGTATATATACAAAATTCTAAGTCAGCATACAATAGAGATACTTACATATTATATTTATTGGGTCATAATTTGCAAAAGCCAAGGTATGCAATCAACCTGGGTGCCTATCAATAAATGAATGGGTGAAAAAAACATGTGTATATACACAGTGGAATGTTATTTAGCCAATAAATAGGAACAGAATCATATCAGTTGCAGGAAAATGGATGGAACCAGAGATCATTGTGTTAAGCAGAATAAGCCATATTTAGAAAGATAAGTACATCTTTTCTCTCATATGTGAAAGCTGGAGCAGTGTAGAGAGGAGTGATAGGAATGTAGAAAAGAGGCAGTGAAGAGGAAGAGATTCAGGGGGTAATAGTGGGTAGTAGAGGGTGTAAATGATAAAATATGTTTTATATGTATATACAAATATGACACAAAGATACACACTATTCTGTGTAAATGAATATGCACTAATAAAAAATTAATCTTTAGTGGTAGTCATATAAAACCATAGATATGACAAAATGCCAACATTGTATAGTACTACAGCTCAGGAACTCATAAAAATAATATGCCTATCCTCAAAAAAACAAGTTCATGTAAAAATCTTGAAATCTGAATAATCTCTGGGGTTTTTAGCAGTGTCAATTTTCTAGATTTGATTTTATAGTATAATTATACAAAATGATAACATTTGAGGAAAGGAGAAGATAGGTAGATGAGACCTATCTGCAGATTTCTTTGCAACTCTTGTGAACCTATACTTAGCTAAAAAAAAAAAAAAAAAAAAAAAAAAAACAACTTAAAAGAAATTGTCATAATTACTGGATGCTACATTTAAGTATATGACAATAGGCTCTGATAGATTGGTACTTAACTCTGCCTTTGTAGTTTTGGAGGATTGTTGCTGTTGTTTTTCCATCTAGTCAATAATAAATGTAATCTGAATACTGCAGCTTTTAGCTGCGACAAGGAGGAGTGTTCTAACACACTTCTTCACTTTCACTGCTTTGCTCTACCTCACTGTCACACTTGTGCCAGCTTGTCAGAACAATAAATGTACTATTTGAACTTTTTCTCTAAGAAATTATGTAATTTATTATATATACAACTACCTTTTCTTGTTACTACCAGGGACTGAACCCAGAGATGCTTAACCACTGAGCCATATACCTATCCTTTTTTAAAAAATTTTAAGACAACATCTTGCTAAGTTGCTTATGGCCTGGCTAAATTGCCCAGGCTGGCTTTGAACTTGCAATCTTCTTGCCTCAGCCTCCCAAGTCACTGGGATTACAGGTGTGCACCACAGCACCTGTGAGGATTACTGTGATTCCAAGATCTTGAGTGTGATTGGGTTTTCGTTGTTTTTATCTTATTCTCATTGTTTTTATTCTATCTATTCCAAAAATCCACAAACAAAAAAGGAAAGATGCTAGATACTATTCTACTTTGAATGCAGATGCTAACTGAAGAGTATTCTACCATACTGTTCCTTTGTAGAGCAAACTCCAATATATATATTTAATACCATCCACATACACACACACACACACACACACACACACACACACACACATTATATGTTCCAATCAAAATCATTCTCAAAATGTGGACTAAATATTTTAATTATAACTTTTAGTATGCTTATCCTCAAAGTGAAATAAATACAGTGATGTATAGAAATTCCTCATATCAAAACAAAAATTTATATTACAGGATGAGATGATCAGCCTTCCAAATTTAGTTAAATTTCTGTATATAATAATGCTAAAGAAAATGGTTATAGAAACTCAAAACAAATATAAGTTAAATAGAAAAAAATGGCTATTGTGTGGGAAGTTAATAGAGAAGGTGATTGATTATAGTATTAGTTAGATTAGTCAGTTTGGGTTTTATAACTGAAGTAATATTTGGGACACTTTGGTTGGGCAAATATATAAAGAAGACTAAAATTGGTAAGTACTTTAACCCAACTAAATAAGCAGGAATAGAAACTCCATGTAATGAATATTTCCCAGAGACAACTGGTAACCGCAGAATTATAAAATCAGTGATTCTGTTTTCTTTTTTATAAATATTTTTTTCATTGTTTGTTATTTTTGTTAGGTAAAAATAATGGCATTATTTGCCATGTCTAGGTCCAAGTAATGACTTGCTTTCTTGAGACATCTGAATACTTGTTAGTCATTAACCATATCTAATCAGTTTACAAAATCTCACTATAAAAAAAAGAAAAAGAGAGAGAGAAAGCAGTTTTTAATTATTTTAAATTAAGACAAAATATTGTTGAAAACAAGTTGATTCTACAAAATCCACACATATTTTATCCTGAATATTTCAATCTATTTCCTATGTACATCTAGGTAAGGGGCATGAGAGAGGAATTCAGAAACTAAATTTTGAAAAAAAGTAGAGGACAAAGATTAAAGTGCAGATTTTAAGAATTCAGTGTGACATATCTCTTCATCATCAATTGAGAAGTCATGTGGTCATTTAGTTATAAAATTCTATGTTTTGGAAGGAAGTATAAACATGGGGCACCATTACCATAGAGCTGGTATTTAAAGCTAGGTGATTGGATGGTATTTTCAAAGGAGTAATAATAGAAAACTGAATACTAAGGAAATAAAAAGAGAACCAAATTTAAAGAATTCCCAAAGTAAGCATCTCCTTCCCCCCCCTCTTTCTGTCTTATACACACACACACACACACACACACACACAGAAATAGATATAGCTCTGAAGTCTAAGTTTAAACTTACTATATATATTCATCATTTTTTTAAGAGACATACATGACTACATTATACCTAATTTACAGGACTAAGGTCAATTGTCTGCAGTAGAATTATCCCAGTAGTCAGGTCTATTTGAGTAAAAATAGTCACTATTTGCCATATCCAAGTCCAAATGATGATTTGTATTCCTTGAGACATTTTAAATACTTACTAATAACTAGCCTTAATTAGCTATTAATAGCATACCACAACAAGTTATAGAATTCCTCAATAGATCCCTGAGACAGGGTTTGTAATACATCTCCAACTACAGTTGATAATAATTTAAACCCAAGTCAATCACTAGGAATTGGTATTCAATGTAATGAGAAGTTTCCAGACACTACTGACAATCACAAAACTCCAAAATCAACTATTTTATTTTCTTCATATTTTTATAAAATATAAAATTGATAACAGCAGTTTGGTTCAATTTAAATTGGGGGAATTGAGGAGTAGGGTATTTGTGCTTGCTCAGGCCCCATTCTGCTCCACACTTCAGAGAAACTATTAAGCTTAAGGACTTACACAGTACAATTTTGAAGCTCTGTATGATGTTAGAGCCAAATATTAATGCCTAATATTTGATTCCCTTTGACAGAAATAGTTAAAATGAAGACAAATCCAATAAACACAAAATTATTCTATGTATACTTCTCTATAAGAAAAAGCCACACACAACATTTATTTAAACAGAGGGTTCTTGAAGTTAGTAAAAGTAAAATTTAAATTTTCCTTGGAAATCAAATCCCTGATCTGATTCAGACATTTGAGAATCAGTCTTGATGCTGATGATTGAACTTGAGGGTGATAGTTCTCATCAGTTTTGTCTTGCTGCAGAATGAAGGCTTTTTACTTTAGGCTTTTCATTTCCAACTGATAGGGGAGTTGAAGGTGGTTTAATTTGTGCTGCATTATATTAACTAGTTGTTCAAAATTTCAGTTACTAGTTTTCTCTTAAAAGTTGTTATTGAAAAATTATTTGACAACAAACGGAAGCACAAGAACAAGTATGCTTACCGGAGTAAAACAAGTAAAGCAGGCTGGAGACCCCTACCCAGAAGACCCTAACCATAATTGTTCTTGTTAACAAAATATAAGCAAAGATTTTTACAAAAAAGCTCAATGTAATTAGAAATTCCTATTTCATGTTGCTCTGTCTTGCAAGGTCCAAGTTTAACTATGGACTTGGTGATATGTGGATCTCTTTAAGCTCATTGAGTTTCACATTTGGGCACAGAGAAGCATCAGGGCTTTGGAATTCATTGTAGTAGTATCCGCCACTAAAGAAGCACAATCCAAACTCTCAGGTCAGCAAGAATACAAATCAGGTAAGCCAAGCATTAATTGTCAGTTATGCTAAGTGATAGATTCTCAGATTTAATAATCAAAAAATGCTATTAGAGTATATGATTTAAATGTCAAAGTTCTTGGATATCCAAAGCCCCTCAGTATCCCTACAGTAGTTATTCATTACTGCAGATACTTTGGAATTGAACAAGAATGTGGCCGAGACTAGAAGGAAAGAACTCTAGGGTCACAAATTATTTATGTGTCTTATTAAAATAATAATTAGAATAAAGGAAGTTAATCTGTAGCCTTTTGGCCCATGTTAGGATTATTAAGTATTGGGATAATTAACTAAAAATATTTCCATCATTTCTATTCCTTATTCTGCTACTATTGCTACTACTGACAGTATATAATATTTTCTTCAAATGAAAACGTAGTAAAAAGTGAAAATATAAAATTGTTAAAAGCAGTTTGGTCCAATTTAAATTGGAGGAATTGAGGAGTAGGGTGTTTGTGCTTGCTCAGGCCCCATTCTGCCCCACACTTCAGAAAAACGATTAAACTTAAGGACTTACACAGTACAAATTGGAAGCTCTGTATGATGTTAGTGCCAAAAAAAAAAAAAAAGCATTATAAGAAAACAATGGGGGCTGGGGATGTGGCTCAAGCGGTAGCACGCTCATCTGGCATGCATGCGGCCCAGGTTCGATCCTCAGCACCACATACAAACAAAGATGTTGTGTCTGCCGAAAACTAAAAAAGAAATATTAAAAAATTCTCTCTCTTTCTCACTCACTCTCTCTTTATTAAAAAAAGAAAGAAAGAAAGAAAACAATTATAATGTTTCAGAATGGAAAGAATACTAAACTGCTAAATTTGTTTGGCTGTATTATCAGAGAAAGTGTTTACCTCATTATTAACTCAAAGTAACTATTGGATAAATAGACATAGAAGAAAGAAGTTAAGATGAAAACAAATTGCTGAAACAAACAAGCCAACAAACAAATCTAAACCTCAGATATAGGAAAAGAGTCATGGCAAAGATAGACCATTAGTTAAGGAAAATTGCATTTATCTGCACAGACTAATGTGTTGGTTCAACTGCAAGAGCTTTCATTATTCACCTAGGTTACAGAAACACATGATTCTTAGACTCCCATATCTACTACTTACTAAATATGTAATGGTGAGCAAGATACTTAAACCTGGATGCTTCAAATCCTGAAATTGTAATAATAACAGTATCTCCCTCTTCCAATGATCGGTTCATTCAACAACTGTTTATGACCAAATGCTTTGTGACAGTCAGATTATTGTGAATTTTCCCAAGAACAATATAAATGCATGTCTAGAGGAACTTTAACATGCAGTTACACATTAAGTGGAAGAAATTGAAAGTAAACATATGCATTCAAACATGTGTTTCTCTTCATAAATAAGAGAAAAGAGAAACAAATTTTCACGGTAGAATAAAATAGAATTATGGTGAAGCACAAATATAAGAGCATAGACAATGACAAAGGATATTACTGCTCATGCTTTGGGGATAAATAGGACAAGTTAAGTCTGATAAAGTTTGAGTGATTCCAAATTGGACAGACCACAGATTACCAATTTTTCTGATTCACAAGGAGAAAACTTTCAAAGAATTAATAAGTCCTGATTATTCATATTTTGTTTGAGAATATGATAAAACATCATACAAAACGAGAAATGATAAAACCATAGAAATAGAACTGTACAACTTTTCAAGACAGATATATATCATAGTAGTATATGTATTATGAAAGAATTATAATGTTAGTAAACACGTTAAAAATAGCCATAAAATATCAATACAAAGAAAGAAGTGTAACAGGAAGAAAATGAGTTCTGAGTAATGTAGTAGGTTAGAAATTCTAGGATCTGTTAAAGTGGTTGAACATTTCCATTTAAGAATGCTGCTGTATTTTGTCATTGTTGCAAAGGAAAGATTAAAAAGAATAGAAGTTTAGTAATGTTCTTACCCTCTGGGATTACAGATGTGCGGTTAGATGTGTGGTTAGTCAATATTACTTTTGTTATCCTTTTTATTCATACTGTATTGACAATTATTTTTTTCATTTATTTGTTGTTTTGTTGGGTGACTATTTTTACTTATTTTTTATTCTAATTTGTTATATATGACAGCACAATGCATTACAATTCATATTACACACATAGAGCACAATTTTTATACCTCTGGTTATATACAAGGTATAATTTTGATATTTTTAATATTTAATATTATAGTTAGACACAAGACCTGTATTTTTCTTTATTTTTGTGTGGTGCTGAGGATCCAACCCAGTGCTCCCAAGTGCTAGGGGAGTCATCTACTGCTGAGCCACAACCCCATCCCTACTGTTGGGTGATTTTGAATGATCTTAAAGTTATACTGTTTTTTCTTTTTTATAAGTGTATCTGGTATGGAAATAAAAGAATGCATGCAAATAAAACACGCAAATAACTTACAGCATTTTATATTTTTTATTTTATCTATCATGTATTTGACCTACAGATAGCTATTTTTACCAAAGCATATTTAAGAAATAAAAACCATTTTTTTAGATATTTGTAGTTGGATAACAAAAGCACAAGTTATTTAAGCCAATATTTTTATTATTTAAATCTACATTTAAAATAAGATGGAATTCTCCAGGTTGTAGCCTTTCATGCTTTGAACACTTCAAACCCAATTCTCCATATCCTTAGGGAAAAAAGAAAAAAAAATCAGGCAAAACTCAAATGAATAACTAAAAACTAACTATATTTTACTATGGAGAATCAATGATGTAAGAAGTTAGGTGTCTTATATTCTATAAAACTAAAATGGCTATAATCAGTTGAACTGGATGTTTATTATTTGCTTTTTTTCACACATATGGAAAAATGACTTACATAGGATCTGGATTCCCTACAGGCAAGAAGGCATCATGAAGTGAAGAATCAATATGCAAAATGTCTCAGAATGGTTTGGCACATCTCGCAAGCCTTCTGCATTTTTGTCCTCACACAGTTTCTTTTTAAACATCTGATCTATTCCTTTATGGAGTAGGGGAATCTTCTGATTAATATGCACTGGGGCACCACATGGTTGCCCATCTGTGTGGGTCAGTTTCGAATCACTGATCAGGGCTGAAATTGAGTTGATATTTAGCCAAATAGCCAGCAACAATGACCTTCAAACCTGTCCTGGCTGGCTGATGGGCAGCTCTAGAGAATTTAATATGCTTTGCAGCTTGTATTTCACATTCAGGTCTGATTTCTAAAATGGATTTGTTTTTCTTATTAATCTTTGCTTTTCTGATATTTGTGTTAATTTAGAAAGACTCCTTTTAGGTTTTCAATAATAAACTTATTTAGATAATATTCTCTAAAAAAAGGTTACTTCAGGGATTAATAAATCAATCAAATAATTTATATATTTATGCAGTTTTGGGTAAGATAAATACTGTCCATTTTTCCTTTCTTAGATATAGGAAATTATTCTATTTTCCTCCCTCTGAAAGCAGCTGACATATACCAATTAACAGCTAGGTACTTTATATTATCTAGATAGACAAACATGAATAAAGAATGTGAACCTATTGAAGAAGCAGGATAGATGACCTTTTAAAAATAAATTAAATTTGGTAAAATATGTACATTTTGTAAGTAATCTAAGAGCTAACATTTTCATATCCATTCTTTTGTTTTCTAATCTTCTGTATTGAGAAATAGATCTACAAAATACCCTAAGGCATAACAAAGTTAATTGTCTTTTCATGTTCCTGTAAAGAACATTTATATTTTTTTATGAAATTGAAAGGAATACATTCATATCTCTAGAATTGCTGTGCATGCAACCAGAATAAGTTGTGTATTGTCAAGTTAAGTATCAGATTATCTGCATACAAGGAGAGACAATTCTGACACTTTCTTACATAGAAAGGTCATCAGAATCACCAATATTTTCTGCATTCATTACCTCACTTTTCTTTCCTCAACTTGGTTATCTAGAATGTGATACTAACTCTTAGTACAGCATAGGAGTCGGTCAATTAAAGAAGAGACATCAGAGTTAAGGGAGATTCTGGCTAAACTTGCCTAAGAAGGTTATTGCTCAAGAGGGGCCCTGTGATCAGACATTATCCTTGGAACGGTGGAGGACAGGGAACTTCATCAGATATTGAGGATGGGGGTTCTTGCTAAAGTGACCAAGCAAGTTTATTTGCTAAAATTGAGTATTGTATGGAAGTGCACATATGGGTTTAGGAGACGATTCAGAAGCCTGACTACAGTTTGGTCCAACAGGAATATTTGTCATAGGCAACATGATTAACAAGGATGGGAGGCAAAATGTGTAGTCACTTTTCAAGCTTATGCTTGCATGTGGCAAAGATAATGCCCATTCATATTACATTAATCAAACAGTCAAGCTCAAAATTCAAGAGGAAGGGGAAGGTATATTCCCCTTATATGTGGCATGGCCATGGGTAGGAAAGAAAATAGTTGAAGTCTTTTTTTTTTTTTTTTTTTTTTTAAGAGAGAGTGAGAGAGGAGAGAGAGAGAGAATTTCAATATTTATTTTTTAGTTATCGGCGGGCACAACATCTTTCTTTGTATGTGGTGCTGAGGATCAAACCCGGGCCGCACGCATGCCAGGCGAGCACGCTACCGCTTGAGCCACATCCTCAGCCCCTAGTTGAAGTCTTAAATAAAATACCACAGACATTTGTCCTGATTAGATATATTTTCTTCCCTTTTATAAAAGTAAACAAAGTTAGACTGAAAATTCTTAAATTCTAGGAACTAAGTGGCATTTTGTTCTTCTTTCCAGAGGTGAAGTTTGTTGATAGTATTTCATGTCTACTTTCAGACACTTACCTAAGAATGTACAAACTACCTCTGTATATAAATGATTGCCTATATTTTACCAAGGCATAATTATGCTAATTCTCAACACACTAGTCAAAATTAATCTATTACGATTAATTGAATTATTACATCCTTGTGATCAAAATGCTCTAGTTACTGCTGCTGGTTTAATGACACATTTTAATGTAAATTGTACCAGTAATTTGTATGATCTCTTTCTTAAGAGATTCCTTTACATTTTTACCAAACTTTTTATAATGAAACATATTTGTCAGTTTATAAATACTTTGCACATTATTGTATTTTTATTATCTTTGTATCACCTTTACCTTCAAAAATTCCCAGTTTTGATAGAGGACTATGCTGTGGAAACAGGATTTTCAGACTCTGCTGTTATAGTCTTGCAGCAGACTGTACCTGCCTGCAAGGGCCTTCTTTCTTTCTTCTTATCTTGCAGATTCCAAGAATGAAACCCACAGATGAGGCAGAGTGAATGTAAAAGAGTGGGATTTATTCAAGTGAGAAGAAAAGAGACAGAGTTCCCACAGGTCAGGAGAGGATCCAGTAGGCATTGCTACCTAAGTGTACAACTGGTCTAGCAGCTTATATAGCAACTGAGTAGGGGAATGGATCAATATCTCTGCTAGTCAGGTCTTGGAAAAGTGCCAGGGCTATTGCTCAACATCTGTGCAAAACAGGTATTATGAAAATGTTAAGGCTATTGGTTAGCCCTTGTATCTGTAGCCTTCACTCAGATCTGTCCCAGCTTGCTTTTCCTGATGCTCCAGAACAAAGGAGTTGCCTGGAATGTTTGGAATATTTCTAATTTCCCAAAGTAGCTTATTTATTTAGAGAATTCTCTCTCTCTCTCTCTCTCTCTCTCTCTCTCTCTCTTTGAGGGGTATGGCGGGGCATTTCCTTAACTGTCTGCCTGTTTTACTATCAATCCTGTCTTATTCAATGTCAATCTACATTTATTATTGGTGTAATATAATTACACATAGTAATGGGATTTGTCATGGCATATTCTTACATACTCGTAACATGATATCAATCTTATTCCTCAGCACCTTCCCTTTCTCTCCCCTTTCCCTTCCACAATGGCTCCTATTAATAATCTACAAAACTCTAGACAATCTGATTTCTACTTCTGCACTGATTTCTTCTCTTACTACTTTCTTTTCCCCACTGGCTCTGCTGCAGCTGCATCTCTCCTCCTCATCTTTCACATGCTAGGCACACAACATGCTTCAGAGTTTTTATACTGCTACTCACCCAGCAGCAAAACAACAACAACAACAATAACAACAACAATAACAACAACAACAACAAAACCCCACAAACCTCTTTGCTAGAAATCTGTATGTTCATTCGATTATTTAAGTATTTTTTTTCTCTCTTTTGGTACCAGGGATTGAACCCAGAAGTGCTTAACAACTGAGCAACATTCCCAGCCCTGATTTTTTTTGAAACAGGGTCTTGCTAAGTTGCTTAAGGCCTTGCTAACTGCCTAAGGCTGGCCTTGAACTTAGGAGCCTCTTGTTTCAGCCTCCAGAGCCACTACTAGCATTATAGGCTGCACTACCTTGCCCAGCTTCCAAGTATTTGTTTAAATATTAATTTCTCAGTGGCATTTGCCCTGCACCCCATCCAAATTGCAATCAATCCCACCACTACACACTCCTCCATATGTTTCACAGGTTATATTATTTTTTTCATAACACTTGTCATCATCTTACATGCAGTTCATTATTTACAATGCTTATTTTTTAATATTCTCAAAAAAATAGCAGTTTTGTCCATAATATTTGGCACTTGTTTGCCAGTGTAAGCACATGATAAATATTTGTTGTTGAATATTTTAATTGCTTGGCAATTCTTTTTCGGTTTTAACATAACAGCACATATTGATATGTTTTAATGCTAGTAAATAAACTACATTTTAGTATGTGTACTCTAGAATGAAATTAATTGAAAACAATTATGTATTATGTTGATGACGTGTGTTATCAAAGAGAACACACTAGCCAAAATTATTCTGTTACAATTAATTGGATTATTACATCCTTGTGATCAACATGCTCCAATTACTGTGGTCCCTTTAATGACATTGACATTTTAATGTAAAGTACCAGTTAAGTTGTAGAATCTCTTTCTTAAGAGATTCCTTTAAATTTTTAACAAACTTTGTATAATCAAACAAATTTGTCAGTTTATGAATACAACATGTGGTTGTTTTCTATTTTAATTTTAGAAACTGAACTACAATTAAAATCCTCAGGAATCCCTGTATATATCTGCATTTATATAATAGATATCTAGAAATGGATTAGTTGAGTGTTTTTGCATATCCACTGATACCTTTCAAAAATACTTCTTGGATTTTATATATTAACATTGCAAAAAATATTTCATTTTTTTACCATATCAAGTTTAGATATGTAAAATAAGGTTGTTTTAATAAACATAAATTTTCCTGCTGCCTACTTAGCATTTATCTGAATGCAAGTACAGTGAAATCCTTTTTCACATGTATTCTAAGCATTTTTCTATTTTTTCTCTGATTTCATGTTTATACCTTTGGACATTATGAGGGCCTAGATAAACCATTGGGCACATTTGGGCCAGTTAGTAACTGAAGTCTTCTTTCTTTATTTTATCTATTTTGCCAGTAATATTATTCTGGTGACATAACTCCATGATCAGACTTAAGTGGGACTGAAATCTTAAAGATATTGATTTATTGACATTCATTAACATGACATTTTATGCAAATTTTTAGGGGTGATCTTTATTTTTATTTTTTTATTTTATTTTTTTGTTAAAGTATAAATCTTTTTTTTATTAGTTGCTCAAGACAATACAATAATCTTGACATATCATACATTTGATTCAAATTGGGTATGAATTCCCATTTTTCCACGTGTACAGATTGCAGGATCACATTGGTTATACATTCATGTGTATATATACGTACAGCAATCCTAGTGTCAGTTGTATTCTGCTGCCCTCTCTATACCCGCTCCCCTCCACTCCCCTCCCATCACTTCTCTCTATCTATTCTACCGTGACACTTATCTCTCTATTTTTTTTCTTCCCTTCCCCCTCACACCATTGTATATGTATTTTGTGTAACCATGAGGGTCTCCTTCCATCTTCTGTGCAATTCCCCTTCTCCCTCCCATTCCCTCCCACCTCTCTTCCTTGTTTCGTGGTAATCTTCTTCTCATGCTCTTCCTCCCTACTCTGTTTTGAGTCACCTCCCTTATATCAGAGAAGACATTCGGCATTTGTTTTTTAGGAATTGACTAATTTCGCTTAGCATAATCTTCTCTAATACTATCCATTTCCCTGCAAATGCCATGATTTTGTTACTTTTTAGTGCTGAGTAATATTCCATTGTGTATAAAAGCCACATTTTTTTATCCATTCATCTGTTGAAGGGCATCTAGGTTGGTTCCACAATCTAGCTATTGTGATTTGTGCTGCTATGAACATTGATGTAGCTGTGTCCCTGTAGTAAGATCTTTTTAGGTCTTTTGAGTATAGTCCAAGAAGAGGAATAACAAATAGTGGTTCCATTCCCAGCTTTCCAAGGTATCTCAGTACTGCCCTCCAAATTGGCTGCACCAATTTGCAGTCCCACCAGCAATGTACAAGTGTACCTTTTCCCCCACATCCTCGCCAGCACTTGTTATTGTTTGACTTCATGATGGCTGCCATTCTTACTGGAGTGAGATGCTATCTTAGAGTGGTTTTAATTTGCATTTCTCTTAGAGTGGTTTTAATTTGCTTTTAATTTATCTTAGAGTGGTTTTAATTTGCTAGAGATGGTGAGCATTTTTTCTTGTAATTGTTGATTGATTGTATATCCTCCTCTGTGAAGTGTCTGTTTAGATCCTTGGCCCATTTGTTGATTGGGCTATTTGTTTTTTTGTTGTTTAATTTTTTGAGTTCTTTGTATACTCTGGAGATTAGTGCTCTATCTGAAGTGTGAGGGGTAAAAATTACCTCACTTATTATTTCTCTTGCTGAGAAAAAACTTTTTAGTTTGAATATATTTCATTTATTGATTCTTGATTTTAACTCTTGTGCTATAGGTGTCCTATTAAGGAATTTGGAGCCCAACCCAGGAGATAGAGATTAGGGCCAACTTTTTCTTCTATTAGACTCAGAGTTTCTGGTTTGATCCCTAGCTCCTTGATCCATTTTGAATTAACTTTTGTGCATGGTGAGATAAAGGGATTCAATTTCATTTTATTGCATATGGATTTCCAGTTCTCCCAGCCCCATTTGTTGAAGATGCTATCTTTTCTCCATTGCATGCTTTTAGCACCTTTGTCTAATATAAGGTAGTTGTAATTTTGTGGACTGGTCTCTGTGTCCTCTATTCTGTACCATTGGTCTACCTGCCTGTTTTGGTACCAGTACCATGCTGTTTTTGTTACTATTGCTCTGTAGTATAGTTTAAAATCTGGTATCACTATACCACCTGTTTCACTCTTCCTGCTTAGAATTGTTTTAGCTATTCTGGGTTTTTTATTTCTCCAGATGAATTTCATGATTGCTTTTTCTATTTCTGCAATAAATGCCATTGGGATTTTGATTGGCATTGAATTAAACCTATTTTAATAAATGTACATCACCTTCCTCATAGAGATTTTGCATATATCTTAATAACTTCCTTCCTAAACTTGGTGTAGTTTTTTTCCCTCTGTCTGTTAGCAAATTATTAACATGAAAGATATTTCTAATCAATTGAAAAAATACTGACTGGCATAGAGTTGTGTAGCATGCCACCTTGCTGTGCTTTAATATTAATTCCAGTAGTGTTTCAGCTAATTTTTCACCTTTCATATGTTCTCTTGGTCTGAACATTCTTCTTATTAAGATAACCTGCTACATGATGACTTAATACTTTAGCTTCTTCAAAGAGGCAAATGAAGACAACTATTAAATATTGATCTATTTATGATCCATGTGAACTCAATCATTGACATGTTGAACATACAGTCCATGAGAATGACCACCCCTGGGGCAAACATGACTTGAGGAGAATGACAATTTGGTATGATTTTTCCTATTACAGCAATGCGATTTTTTTAAAAATAAAAGTATCTATAATCTATTCTTTAGAATGCTCAATATGATTAGAAAATATGAGCTGGATAAGGAAGAGAATTTTAAATATATATTTTAACCTTTTACCAAATTCTTACTCCCTATAGTGCCAGCTAGAATTCATGTACATGGAATAACCCACACCATTTCTTGCACTCTAATATAAAATAATATTAATTTATACAAGTGAACAAAAATACTCCCAAACTAATATATCCAATTGAAAGTATGCTAGTTGCATAAAAAAATCTAAGTTTCACATTCATCTTATTTTTCTTCCTTTCTATTTACTGACACTATTTGCTAGCAATTCTTTGGGAAAAAAATACAAAAACAAGAACAAGAACAACAACAAAACTTTTCTTTATTGTTTCATAAGTCCCAGCTTTTCACTGGGTAAACTGTTCATCCTTAAAATATATAAATGTAATATATTCTATTTGTCATGCTTTTCTTGTTCACTTTCCCAGATCTTCCCTTTAGCAACATAATGCTCTAAGTTATTGAAGTAAATAAAAAAAAAATGTGCTATATTCACCCAAGTGGAAATATTTCTTTTCCCTGAAATTGCCTACACTGGTTCTTCATTCCTTACCTTCTCTACCCAACACAATCATATAAGAAAATAAACGTTATTTTTTTTCTTTAAGGTTTCATAATACATTCTTTATTTTTAACTATCTCCACACAGGGCATAGCGGTTGGCTCCTGTGACTCAATGTGTATACTATATGTAGTAAGGGATAGATGCAGCTGTGATATATCACACCAAAGAAAGAGAGAAAGAAATTGAATCAGAAAGACACCTTAACATACTGATAATTACATTTAAAAATAATAATTTGGGGTATTCAAAATTAATTTTCAGTAAAAACAGAAAAATGAGCCTAATCATTCTCATAATGGCCCATTATCATTCAAAAAGCAACTAAATGCACAAGCACATACTCTGGAGTAGAGTAGGCATAATATAATCATAAAGTATTTAAAATATCATACCTGTCTAAAAAAAAAAATGTATGATGAACAATTTCAGAGCAAAGGAACTCCTGAAGTTGTTTGTTCAATAGCGTACACCGTTCTTTTCATGCATGATCTCTCACACAACATCTCACCTTCAATATCCCTTTCTCAGACCATTCTGTTTGAGTCAGATGGCATCCTATAACAGTTTCCTGTGCATCACTGTAGCCAATAAATATTTATTTATTTTATTTTCTTAGTCTTTACTCTTCTACCTCATTAGAGAAGAGAAAAGATGCATAAGAGCAGACAACGTAGTGTTATTTTATCAGTTCTCAACACAATGACAGGCACATATTAACAACTAAAATTTGCAGAATTGAAGAGAGAGGAAAATAAATTTTACTCAAATATATTAATTATGATGAGTTATTAAACTTAATGACATAAATTATATGTTCTGTGTTTCTACTGTTCATTGTTACTGTGATTGTACATGTTTAAAATATGAAATCCATGATCAGATTTGTTTTTATGATTTTTTAGTCTTGACCAAGTACAAAGAGTGCTCAAATTCAGAACAAATGAGTATGTCGGGCTCTTATAACCTTACATAAACAGAAATATTCTTTCTAATGGAAGTTCATCTTTTAAAATCACCAGTTCCTTAAAATTAACATTTTTGTAGGCATTTCAAAAAGAAAAGTACTAGAATTGTAAAAAATATACCCACTAAGATTTCAGGTTTTAAATTATAAGTCAGCACAACTTCTAACCATTCATTTTAATATACATGTTTTAGAGTGCATTAAATAATAATATTTACTTATTTTATTTTCTGAATTTAATTTCTGAATTCTGCTCTAAAAGATGGATTCCAGAAGAAGGAGCGTCATGGTGTTGAACATGTGCCTGTGCTGTTTTTATTAGGTATGTGTATGTTCATTCTATTTAGAAAAGGATTGTTAAATTCTAAATATGTTGGTATAAAACAGACGATGGGGGTTAAAAAATACAAGTCCATACACTACAAAAACAACTTTTTATAAGTCATACTATAGTTTAAATTTATTGGTAATTTGATCAGCATTTTAATTGTACTTTGAAACATTCTAAGAATAAGAAAATGCTGATATCCACTTGATAATCATGCTTGATTTAGATAAGTATATCACCTTTAGTTTTTCAGAGTAGATGACCTAATACAGATCGATTATTTATTCTCTCATTAAACAATGATACAATTGTTTTTTCCATTCAAATCATGTCATCTCCTTCATCTACATATATTAATACTACTGACATATGTATATTATTGTATATAAAATAAATGTGATTCAAAGTATGAATCTCTCAGCATCTGGTAAGCCATTGAGATGAAGAATCAATATATAAATACTGTGCATAATCTATATCCACATCTAATTATAATATAGAAAATAATTATAACAACTATCCCAAAGCTAGATAAAATTTATTAAAAAAATCATAAAAAGGACTAAATGTACTCATATACATATTCCAAGAATATATATACATACATATATATATATATGTGTGTGTGTATGTTTATATATGGTGTATATATGTATACACACACACATATTTCTAGAGAAAATCTCAGGATTTATATAATATCTTTATAAATCATTTTGGTTGAAATTAGTCTATCTCTATTAGAATAAATAAGAATAAAAATTACTCATGAATAAATAAGTAATTCTACAGAAAAACAGGCAAAAAACCTTAACAGGGTTTTCATCCAAGAAAAATAAACATAAATAGGCAATAATAATTGGTAATGAAGTAGCTGTATTGATATACAAAAATTGTAAAAGACAACCAAAATGAGACATTCTTTATCCTCCTGCTAGGTCTTATTAAAAAAACAAAAACAAAAACAAAACAAAACAAAACAAAAAACAATGCTTCATTACTTCATACCTTACTTTATTTCACAACTTAATTAACCTTTCCCTTAATCTCTTCAAAAATAAACAGGTAATAGGAATCTCTTCATCTCAGGATTAAAAAAAAATTGTTTGCTCATATACCTGGTTAGTATGTCTTTTATATCTCTTAATTCATGTATTCCCATCTTCACTTATTCCTCCTTCAAATATATATGGGCAACTTGTCCATGGGAGCTATAAATCTCCTGCATTCTGGATTTTATTGATTATGTCCTGGTGGTTTATCTTCATATATTTCTCTCTTCCTGAAATTAATCACAATATGGTAGTTAGATCTACAGATTTAATCATAATTAAGACCAAATTTTTTGGCAAAATATATTTGATAATTAATAATGTATTCTTCAATTAGTGGTACATTCCTGTAATCTAGCTGCTCAGGAGGCTGAGACAGAGGATTATAAATTTGAGGTCATCCTCAGCATCTTAGTGAGACCCTCTCTCAAAATAAAAAAAAATAAAAATGGGCTTGGAATGAGGCTCAGTAGTAAAGTGCCCCCAAGTTCAGTCCTTAGTACCAAAATTAGGTAGGTAGGTAGACAGATAATAGAGAGAAACAGAATAATTTCTGGCTACCTGTGATACTAAAATTAATGCACAAATTGATTGAACAGAGAAAAGCCTAACCAGTCCCAGGGTATTCTAGCTGTCCCAGTGGAGACTCCAGACATGAGTAAAGAAGTCTTTGCTTCAGCACCAGTGACTATGGAATTTCAATTAGATAAGAGACCTTAAGTTAGAACTGCCAAGGTGATCCCACTCAACTCACAGAACTGTGAGACACAATCACACAATGTTGTCTAAATAAAAGATAATAATGTTATTGTTGATAAACAACTTCTAAATTAAACACACAGTAATAGAGCCCAACTTTCTGTGTTGAAATTTTTCTTAAATAGCCTGGGTGTACCTAGAACAATCAACCATTTTTTTAAGTGTAAAATAGTCCCACTAACTTCATGTTTAGAAAAATTAAATAAACTCATGTGTGTAAGCTCCTTCTAATAAAACCTGCCAAAACATAAGTCCATAAGTGTTAGCAAATGAATGCTACTATATCTTTTAATTTTTTTAAACCTATACACAACATGTACAAATTTGAGCATTCTTGTAGAATTGTAGCAGGCCCTTAACAATAAGGAATAGTAAATATACATTATGAATATTCACTTCCATATAGTTTATTTATATAATAGAATCATGCAACATCAAAGGTCATGTGAAAATTGAATGACAATATAGTAGAAAAAATGTAAAATGATAGCAATAAATGAAACATCTCATTACAAACACCAAAGCTAATGCTATTATAAAATTTATTTTGTTTGTAGAATGCCAGTTATATTGATCTTATTTATGACTGTATTAAATATGTACATGTTGCATGATTTCAATGATAATGCCTGTTTCTCACTTCAATGCCCAATTGTTATTTTTTGTGGTCATAAATGATAGACTTTTCTGCTTTTTCTCAGCTTCACAACAGTGTCTCCCCCAAAGACATTGCACAAGGTAATTTGTGTAAGAGATAGTAGGCCTGGTTAGTAGGTTGTTTACCCATATTTCCTCATTTACATTTTTATTATATTGATTAAAATTTATTTACTATGCACCACAAGAGAAGATGTTTTACAATGATTCATTAGTTAAGTGGAAAACTTGTTAGAAAAAGTTCTACTTCAATTTCTTTTATGATGCTTTGTTCTTCTAGATGGAGAACCAGCATGAAATAATCACTATTACCAATTTAGAATATAATTCACAATCACTATTGTAGTGTTAGCAACTCATTACAGATGGGAAAAATTTGATCACTTGTCACTTTGAATTTTCTCTTTTGCTATTACTCTTAATATTCAAATTTCTATTTTTGTGTATTTGGAAAACTTTCAATAGAGAGGAAGCACCTTTTCTTCTGTTTATTCTTTGAGTACAATTATTTATAATGCATCTCTCACTGCTGTTAGTATCTATCTATCTACTCACATTTTGGGGGTTTTAGTGGGACAATTTGATTCAGTGCTATGAAAAGTTTGTGGATCTATTAATAGTGGTAATAATAGTTTTTGCTCTTTCACTTGCTTCCCTTTCATATAGAGTCTAGTGTCTGGAAGGTGAAAATTTTCAACAAGTAAAGATACTTCCCACCTCCCCGTATATCTATGTATAAATGTTATATTAGTCTGGGTTATGAGTCAAAGTTCTAGTTAGGTAAAATTCTTGTAATTATAAATTGGAATTAGTCTGGGTTTCTGAGTCAAAACTTGCATGAATTCTGCCACAAAAAGCATTTAGAAGTGCTCTAAGTGGATACTCCTAGGAGTGAGAAATATTTATGTTAAACTATTGGAATTTCACAATATGTGGAAGAATAAAAGATGTTCATTAGTATCCAACAGTAAACTTTAGAAGTTTTCTCCATCTGTATGTATCATAGTACTGGTAGGTAGGAAGTAGTTGCCCTAATATGTGTGATTTGATTAGGTCAGTTTGTTGAACATTTTCAAATTAGAAGAGGTTGTTAATTGTTTAATGATTAATTTTATTGACTCTTTGTGTAGATGATTTTTATGTAAAAAAAATCAGATGATGTTCATACACACAGCAATCCAGTAAGATTAATTACAGTTTTAGCTCTTATTTTTAAGTAAAACTTATATTTTTGTGTTTTATTATTATATTATAGTATCCAGAAATTCTTGAACAGATTCACTGTTAGCATATATTCTTAATTGTGACTTTTGTGGGTAAAATTATGTGTTATTTCTTCATTTAGAACACAAAATCACAATGTTATTTACTTTTTAAATACAGAATTTTCTTTTTTTTTTTAAATTTATGTTTTAGTTTTAGGTGGACACAAAGAATTTATTTCATTTTTCTGTGGTGCTGAGCATTGAACCCAGGGCCTCACACATGCTAGGTAAGTGCTCTACCATTGAGCCACAACCCTAGCCCCAAATCACAGTAGTTACAATGTCTGGATAAGTATTATCATATTTTAAATGATGAGACATGTATTGAAGGATTAAATAAAGGAAAGAATAAACTAAGAAATGAGGCCAATTTATTGACCCATATTCTCTATGAAGTTCTTTGTGCAGAATTAGTTTGCTCAATTTTCCTTCCTTGAAGATTTTCATTAGTTGAGAATTTTATCCAGCTTGTCATGATTTATCTAGTTTCTTGATCTTTAAGAAACAAGAAACACTGATACATAATTTAGGTGATCTAGTTCTAACCTCAAATACATCATACACTGATGCTATATTTTCTACTTTTTTCATTAATGAAGAGTGATTCAAAATGTTAAGATATAAAATTGCATTGTTATAATGTCACTAATAAAGAAGACATTTATTCCCCAAACTTCAAATTTTAATCTTTAGTATTAAGAAGACAATAGAAGGAAATACTGTGTTTTGCATTATAAATGTTTTAAAAACTGTATTTCTTTCTTCAGAGGAGTATCATAAATTCTCTTAAAAATTACTGTAATAAAAATCCTCAGAAAGAACACAGGTCAGGTTGCTATGTGAATAGTAGACACCATCTGTGCGTACTCTTAGTGCCCCAGGCAATGGATTTGGAGGGAAACTGTAAAAGCCAAGAGAAGCACATGGGTTCAGTGACATGGTGACATGGTGCAGTTTTGATCTTGCATATGGAGAAATTAGTTGTTTTTTTCTAACCCATTGCAAAGAACAGTGGGGCATCCCATGCCCCTTTTTGACAGCTTGCTTTCTCCTCAAAGGCGAAAGATAATTGGGCTCATGGAGTTATACATCTGCCCATTCTTGCCATTTTACAAAGTTCATAGTCATTGGGCCTATGTTCATAGAACTGATGTGAAAATTTGGATTGCTGTAAAAGGATTTATGCAAATTTATATTAGGAAAATAAAATACAATATACATATCTGTCAGCCAAAACCACTTGGATTTTGTTCACAAATATTAATAAAACTGAACTTTCTTTGTCAGGCACTATGCTAAGTATTGAGAAAAGAGGATTATGTATCTTTGAGGATCAAATATATAAGTGATTAAAGTAGTCTCAGGAACAGATGGTTTAACAAAATTATTTCAAAACTATAATAAATATTACATGTATGCACAAGGGTTTATGAGAGACAAAAGAGAGCTAGCTCAGTCAAACATGGGTATTCTAAGAATGTGTACTTGTGGATTCTTAAAGGATGCCTAAGTGATAATGAGATAAACATGTTAAAGTAGTTGATCTATTATATCATTAAAATTCCATGTTGCATAGATGTGAATGTATGACATGTAGCAAGGAGTTACAGGTTATTGAAAGATAAACTATAAGACACAGATTCAGAAAAAGATGAGGTACAGAAGTAGATGTTTGTAGATATAGCAGAAGACTGTAATTTGGGGATAGTGTCAAAATTCCTATCAAGTATTTAATCAAGGATGTATCATGGTTATATTTACATACTCATCAGATTAAATGATGGCAACAAGATGTAACATTGTTTTGAGATCAAGCAGGCAGATCATTTGGGAGAGATTATACTTTTCTAAAATGAGGAGGTAGGGAATGAACTGACATAATTGAAGAACATTTAGTAATTAATTAAATTTAAATGCTAAGGAAAGAAGAAAATAAAACAAGTATTTTATTTAAATACTTCTTTTTTAATGACCTTCCTAACTTCAAGGGTATGGAATATCCTATACATTTCAGGGCAAAGAATTGTGGATTTAGAAAGCAATGAAAAACAGGAAGAGTTAGGGCTTTCAGAATGGGTACAGTAGAAGCTTTAGTAACATTAATTCTATCCCCCCAAAAGTGATAAGACTTAACAAAGTTGTGAAAAACAGTTAACTGTAATATTTTAGAAATTAAGAATCATTATTTATCTAAGAAAACCTGTTGAGTCTTGGTAAGAATGAGTCCATTGCATTTTTCATCCAAGGACTGCTAATCTCTCCCCAACATATAGAAAAAAAATTAAGGACCAGAAGAAGCTCGTCTGCAGCTACAAGAGAATTAATTTTATTTGGAGTGCAGTGAGGAAACCTATCCATGCCAAGCACTGTGAAAAACAATAGAGGTCTCAGTTGCAAATAAACAGGGAAATTTAGCACAGGAGAACTTGACATCATAGTTCCCACGGGATCAAATAACACCATGGCTTACCAGTTTTTCATCCCAGACATTCAGTCAGAGGGCCTTTCTCAAGTTCCACTTGACCTGTGTGGTATAGAATGTTGTGCACAAGGCTAAGCCAGAACAGAATGATCAGCAAGGTTCCAGTGAGCCACTCATACCTGGTGGAAAATGAACTGAATGTTAAAAATTAAAAAAAAAAAAAATTGGGAGGAAATACTAATTCTCTCAACTTAAATAAAATAACTATTGAGGAAGAGTAGACCATTGTCCAAGATGACTTAGTTTACTGCTGCAGCCCGGCTGGTTGGGCAAAATAGCCAGGGGGTGACTAGCAACTTGTGTACGTTGATACAGCAGGAGTGGGAGCCGTTTATTGTAGGATAGAAGGGGTATATATACATTCCACACAGCTTATCTCAATTAACATAAACTAGATACAGCAGTCAACCAATAAGGAATCTCCACACTTAATGGCTCGCTGGCTTTACTTCACAAACCACTCCCTCTGGCAAAATGCCAGGCGCCATCTTGACTTGTTTACAGACCCTAACAGTTTACCTTCCATGTGAGTAAACGTTAGTCAGATTTCTTCCTGCCCTATCTCTTATTCTTTGTTTCATGTTAGCCTTCAAAGAATCCAGATGCTCTAACCTTTTGTTAGAATATTTACTTTCAAAAGCTTATAATTAAAAAACATTTATCTGCTCCTTTGGGATCTACAACTTTCAAAAAGATACTGGTGGGTTTTTGAACCCAAAGCAATCTTTCTCAAGGACCCAAGAGCCATCCTATGAAATGTAATAATCAAAGAAGATAATGGCCCTATTTTCCAGTTTCCCTAAGAGGGTACCAAATTTACTCCAACCTGTAAAACTAACTTCCTGTCATAAATATAGAAGAAAATCTACTTTTACTTTGGGTAAAGTCAATTAATCAATACACATGACCTAAAATCTCACTCACTCTAACTCTAAAGATTCTCCTGCCTAGTGTTAGCTGGGTCAGTTCAGCTGCTCTCTGGGTTTTCTTTATCTATTTCATTAATCTTGATTTAAATCTTCATTAACTGTTTAACCTTGGATGGTGCAGTATTTGCTGTGACACAAACATTTTCAAAATTTTTCACAAACATTGTCACTCTTGTTTACAAATTTGCGGTGAATATGACAATTAACAAAACCTTTCAATTATTTTTATAACACACTAGCAGATGTCATCTATTTCCATTCTCCTTGTCTCAGTAACAGGTCTGTATGGACTGTATCATCTGTTTCCTTGAGGCAGGATTATGTTTGAGTTCAATGTGGAGCCCTAGAATGGTATTGAAGGAGGAATCAGAGAATGATCAGAATACTAATCCCTTGCATTCCTCCTGGAAGCCTCCTTGATTAGCTATGCATTTTTAGAGGTGAACTTCTTGGGCTTTTGGCAATACCTCTATCATCTAATCTCTAGTTTTTAATGTGCTAGCAACTTGTGGTTCCTATGCATCCTCTCCACATATTTATAGACTTTTTTGTTTTTAAACTGTTACTTTCTTAAATTTTTTCTTGCTCAAAATTTGAGTGCTACTGGTTTTCAATATGATAATGAAGCAAAAGTATTACAAGTAAACACAAAGAAAAATAGATTGGAATGAGTTAGGGGGTATAAACCAATGTGGAGGATAAACTGAAAATTTTCATTGTTGAGGTTCAAATTTACAAAGGTGTAAGAATATTGAATCTGTAAATACATTTTTTAATTATACCATGAGATTATGCATGTATCATTTGTTTGGTTCAATAGGAGTGATTCTCTCAATGTAATTCTAAGTATTTTACTGAGTGAAGAGAAAAAAAGTGGTCATTTAAATAAATATCAAAAGTCACTATTTCAATTGAAGATCATTAAAGAAAACCTTCCAATAAAATGGGAATAATGTTATTGTGTAGGCTCAGTTTTGTTACAATAAAAGTTAGGTGCTATTTGCTTTGTACTAAACTAAGTGTGGTAGAATATTTTTTCTGCCTTTTGTGTCATTCATATTTTTTTGAATTTAATAATATAAAGTTTGACACTATAAATTAGTTATTAATTAAGAATCAAAACTCAAAACTACAATCATGACAGCTAACAAATGTACAAAAAAAAAGTTTTACTTTTAGTTGATGCCTATTTGAGTTAGCTTTCTTACCACTATGACTAAAAGACTTGACAAGAACAACTTTAGAGAAGGAAAAGTTTATTTGGGGGTCACAGTTTCAGAGGTCTCGATCCACAGACCATCAACTCCACTGATCTGAATGGAAGGTGAGGTAGAAGATCTTGGGAGAGGAAAACACTCAGAACTTGGCCACCAGGAAACAGAGAGGGAGACATTAAAGACCAAATATAAAACCCAAAGGCATACCTCCTATGATCCACCTCCTCCACTCACATCCTACCTGCCTACAGTTACCACTTAGTTAATCCCTATCAAGGTATTAAGATGCTGATTGAGTTAGGATTCTCATAACCCAATCATTTCTCCTCTGAACTTTCTTGTGTGGTCTTGCACATGAGCATTTGGGGAACAACTTATATCTAAATTAAAACAAGCCTAAAATGAAGAAAAGCAGAATATACAGTTCATACAAAATTTTGTTTAATATCCAGTTATAATCCACAATTTAAAGATCCTCATTAGAATTGATTTAATCATTGTATAGGTGCAGTAATTTCTCATTTTGGAGCAAATTTGGAGCATTTTTTAAAAAATTGCCTAATGTTAATACATAAAGAAGAAATAAATAAATTAATGAATTAATTTTTATATTCTTGTATAGAAGATTGGTTAGGAATTTAACATAGCATGAATATTTACACTTGAAAAGATAAGAGATTTGAAATTAAAATATATGAATTGAATTCCAGGATTGAGTTATAGTTTTTATTTTAAACACACACACACACACACACACACACACACACACACACACACACACACGTGCAACTCTATAAGCATGGAGAATGCACATACATATATACAAACTGAAATAAAATATTAACCATTAAGTATATGTTATTTTTTTTTAAAGAGAGAGTAAGAGAGGGAGAGAGAGAGAGAGAGAATTTCAATATTTTTTTTTTTTTAGTTATCGGCAGACACAACATCTTTGTTTTGTATGTGGTGCTGAGGATCGAACCCGGGCCGCACGCATTCCAGGCGAGCGTGTTACCGCTTGAGCCACATCCCCAGCCCCATAAGTATCTGTTATTATGCATTACAGTGTATATGATGTTATAATACATTACAATATTTTCAACATTAATTTAGATATATCTTGAGCTATGGTTTGAATATGTGTAATGACTGCAAAGGCCCATGCACAAAAGAATTGATCCACAGAGTTGCATTATTGGGAGATGCTGTGGATTTTTAGAAGGTGGGGCCTCCTAGAAGGTGATTAAGTCACTGGGGTTGTGCACTTGAAGAAAACTATGGAATTCTGGACTTTTCCCTCTCTATCTGCTTTCTGGATCATGAGAAGAATTGTTTATACAATCATGTGCTCCTGATATAATTTGCTGTTTCATATGAGGCCAGTAGTCATGAGACCACTTGAGGGGAACCTCCAGATCTATCAGTCAAAATAATGTTTTTCATGTATAAGTTACTTTCATGGATATCTATGTCATGTTATAGTGAAAGAAAGCTGAATAATATAATTTTGTATTTTTTATTTATTTAGAACTTAAAAATTTTAAAATATGTTAAACAATCTAATTATATTTGTTAAAATACATTAGAAAGGCAATTATGCATGGTAAACTTATCTGTTTAACTCTGTATGACTTTCTATAACAAAACTCCATTCACTAATACAATTTTTTAAAATAGGATATATTTTTGCATGCAAGTACTCTGATACACTCCATCACTGAAAACAAGGCAAATTATGACAGTATCAAAAAAAAAAAGTAAAACACTTAACCAAGTAAACAAAATAGAAACAAAGCCTGTGTTCACAAATCAGAAGAATTAGTATTAAACTGTCCATATTGCCCATACAGATTCAACACAACCCATATCGGAATTCTTAAGATAATTTTCACAGAAATGGAAAAAGCAATTAAAAACTTCATATAGACACACACCACCGAATCCCAAGACCGCAAAATAACTTGAAAATCCAAAGCAATTTAAGAAAGTAAAATGAAATTGAAGGCATCAAACTTTGTGATTATAAATGATATTATAATGCTATAATCAACATGATATGGTGCTGACATAAAATTGAGCATATGGATCAATGAAACTGAATAGACATGCCAGATATGAATCCAGGTCATACAGTCAACCATTTTTTATTATCTCTCCAAGAAGATACAGTAGGGAAAATATAACTCTCCAATAAATGGTGCTGAGATATTAAGATTTCCACATGCAAAAGAATGAAGTTAGGCCTTTGTATTACATCACACAGAAAAAATCTCAAATGGATTAAATTCCTAAGACACAAAATCATAAAACCCAAGAAACAAACAGGATCTTCACTTGTTTTGGATATCACACTAAAAGATTAGGCAACAAAAGTAAAAATAAACAAGTGGCACTATATCAAACTAAAAAGCTTCTTTGCAAAAGAACAAAGACAAACAAAGACATTTTTAAAAAATAAAAAAGCAGCTTATGGGTTGGGAGAAAACACTTGGAAACCTTATACCTAATAAGAGTTAATATCCAAAATGCATAAGGAACTCTCCCAACTCAAAAGTTGAGCAAAAACAACAAGAAACATGGTTTAAATATGACCACAGAAAATAGACATGTTTTCCAAACAAGGTATAAAAATGGTCAACATGTACATGAAGAAGTGGTGAACATCACTAACCATCAGGAAAATGCAGATGAAAACCATAAGATATCACCTGACACCTATTAGGTTGGCTATTATCAAAAATATAAAAAACACCTATTGTTGGAGAAGGTGTGGAGAAAAAAAAATATACACTATTGGGGAAATGTTAAGTTGGTACAGACATTAAGGAAAACAGTATGGAGAAATTATAAACCTTCTTCGTAAAGAAATATAAAAGTGCCATGGTAAATGCCAGAGATTCAAGATGCTGATGCAAAAGGCTTGCTTGCAAGTTCTAGGTCGGCTTCAAAAATTTAGTGAGACCCTGTTGAAAGAAAGAAAGAAGGAAGGAAGGAAGGAAGGAAGGAAGGAAGGAAGGAAGGAAGGAAGGAAGGAAGGAAGAGGGCTGGGTATGTAGTTCAGTAGTAAATCATGCCTGGATTCAATCTCCAGTAATAAAGGAACAAAAAAAAAAAAAAGGAAAAAAATTGAATATAAACCTGTCATATTACTCAACAAAGTATCTGTTGAGTAAATACCCAAAGGACATGAAATCAGAATCTCATAGAGACTTCTATGTCCCCTTGTTAATTAGAGCATTATTCCTAATAGCCAAGATATGCAAATGAACATATCCATTAATGGATGAATTGGTAAAGAAGTTATGGTACACACACACAGTGAAATATCATTTAAACTCACGAAAGAAGGAGATGTTGCCAATTGCAACAATTTAATTATTCTGGAGGATTTTATACTGAATGCAGTAAGCCAGACACAAATAGAAAAATACTCTTTGATCTCACTTATATGTGGACTCTAAAGAAAAAATGTCAAATAAACAGAGAGTAGGGTGGTGATTACCGGTGGCTGGGAAGAAGAAGAAATATGGGAGAAGTTAATGAAACGGTAGAAATGTACAGTTAGAGAATGAAAAAAAATCTCTAGATACAGTGTACTGCATGAAGACTGCATATAGCATTATTGTATTGTATCCTGAAAATTGCTAAGAGAGTAAGTTTAAGTGTCCTTGCCACAAAAGCAACAATAACTATGGAATGTGATGGGTAATGTAATATATTTTATTATAGTCATCATTTCACTATGAATATATCATGGTATGTATAAAAACATTACATTGTGTGACTAAAAATATATAATAAAAGTAAATTAAAGAAACACTTAAAACAAATATTTCAATTAAGTTATTATCCTCTAGATATTTCAGCTAATTAATTCATATTTTAGAGAACACAATGATCTGTTCCTGAACTAATTAACTCATTATTCTTTTGAACTTGAGCAAGGTGAAGCAAGACAAAAGAGAAATGGATCTTTCAGCATGCATTTCCTGAGTTCCAAATTTCTTTTCACAATATCTATTTTTCCCTAACTGTGGCCAGTATCTGATAATATGAGGAAAAATGGCCTGTGACAGGCTTTACACAGCAGTAACCTCTAGTAATGTGCTTTTTTGGAATGTTAGCTGTGAAACTGATTTTATGAAAGAAAACGAGTGAAGATTACTATCCTTCTGTAATGTGTCTAAAGGCTTAATTTCTTCATTAAATAAAAAATAATCAGGCTTATTTTTAAACTCCCCCTTTTATTTTATTTTATTTTTTGAAAGAACAGAAGAACATTTACTCATTTTAATATATAATAACGTAGTGACTCAGCCTTGTTGGTTCACTAGCGCTAAATGGCTCCAAATATAGTAATACAGAAAGACACAGAAATAAACACACAAACATCTGAAAACCTGTGCCTTCCAGTTGCAGATGAAACACTCAGAATGAATACTGCTGTGTGCACTGTCCAATAGGAGAGAGATGGACAAGTAAAACACTGGAGGATAAAGCTTTAGAAGGTCTGATGATGAAACCTGGAGAATCTGAAGCACTTCCAGAAGGTAGTATCTTTTGTGTTGGACTTTGAAGAATAAATAAGGTTTATTTAATAAACAGGAGGGGAAAAGATATCCCACAATATAATAACTTTGAGATTATGTTGAGCAACAACTGGACTGGCCAAGTGAAGATATTAAGAAAGTAGAGATGAACCGAGAGATTCTTCATTGTTGTAAGTCTGGCCCTTCCAACATGCCACCACACTGTATTATACACCATTGACTAGCAATAGCCTGAAAGGCATTGAATCCTACCAATAGCCCTGTGAGTGAGCTTGGGAGCGGCTATTTCCCAAGCAGAACTTTATAATGATTGTTTCTTTGACTTAGATCTTGATCGTAGCCTTCAAGAGGAACAGAGGACTCAACTAAGCTATGTCTGGATTCCTGGCCTATAGAAATGGAGATAATAAAAGCTACTATTTCAAGCATTTGGCTTTAAGGGAAATTTGTTATATAGCAATAGATAACTCTAATGCATTCTTTAGTTCCTACCTTATATTCTTACATTACACCTTTTAGTCCAGCTGTACACACGTTTATCTCAACTGTATACACATTTCCTCACTTTGTGCCCTCACCTAACACTACAACTATGGGACTCCTGTGGGAACCTGCTCAGCATTGCACATGCACAAACCAAGAAATACAAGAGAGCTATTGCTCAATGGACAAATCTAGCCAAGCAAGACAGGAACCAATAGAGACATCTTCCGTCTTCTGCTTCACAGATAGATAGTTCTGCATATATAAACTCCCCCTTTAAAAAAATTTGATTAAGAGAATGCTTCAAAGTGCCACAATTTGTCTTAACACAATTTCCCACGTGCATTTCCAATCTGTGAAAAATTATGTATATATTTACATTGTCAGCTTACTATGAAAAACACAGTCTAGTACAGACAGGAAAGAAATCCACAAATTTTTATCTGAATTAAAATGTTCACTATTAACTAGAATAATAAATTGTATCATTTCTCAAGTGAAAATAGGTTATTGTCTAAGATATACCAGTACCATAATAAAATAGTGAAATAGAGCATATCAAAACCCCCAAATAAAGTAATTTGAAAATAATGTATTTTGGAATACATCAGACAAAACTTTCTATGTTTATTTATGAATATACCACAGTGAATCTTCACATCACATACAATGATAAGAATGATATCTTAATTAGAATAAGATATACTACATGTATGTATTATATGTCAAAATATACTCTATTGTCATTTATATCTAAAAAGAGCAAATAAAAAAATTTTTAAATTAATCATAAAAATATTTCCAATCTGTGAATTCAATAAATAAGCTGATTGAAAATAAAGTTGATGTTTCATAGTATTTGTGTGTGTGTGTGTTTTTAAGTCAAACCAAACACTGGCAAGGTATAGGAAAAATATTTGTGGGACAAGTCCTAGAAAAACTTATTTTTATGTCTATAAGATACAGCTTTTTGTTTAAATTTTCTAAAAGTAAAAGTTAGCACTTTACTTTTCATACATTGCTAAAATTAATAAATCATGGCTCTTATTGTATTAGTCTTCTAACCTTCTTAAAGAAAAACAGAAGAATTTATTGTTCTGCTTGTCTTTTACTTAGATTTACTGGGCTAAATGTTTTTCAGTAAGAATTTGGATTCAAAAAGGCTAGACTAAGATTGACTCATTTGTAAATCTCTCTAGCATATAATTTGTTTCACAAGTTTTGATTAGGTTTTTTTTGCTAGCCATGATTAATTGGTTGTAATCAAGTAATGATATTGAAAAATTGCTTTATTATTTGTTTTTACTTTGGCTGTTTTAGTGTGCCTGTAAACCCTTAGCTTAAACTAAAACTACAGGCAATCCCTGGAATCCAGAGTCTCCCAATGAAATTATATAGAGAATAACTCCTTTCTATAATCAACAAAAATTATATAAATAAATGCAAAAAAATAACTTTCATTGTGTTTTTTTTCCTTGTCTTCATTTCTGAGGAGAACAAGTAAGAGTATTATAATATGAAGTTATGTTTAATTTGCATTATATATCTGAATGTTTTCATTAATATGCTTATGTGGAATGATGCAAATTCATAAGAATTTACTACATTAAAGCATTTAAAGAATTTTAATTCATTCTAGCAGATGTGTTGATGCACTGGATCACATATCTTCATCACATATAATTTAAGCATAATATGTGTGGACGGTGGACAGAAATCTAAGATGGCCCACAATAGCACTATTGCATAGTGTTCACAACTTTCTATATTTTTGCCACTTGAGTATGAATTGGACCTAGTACCTTCTTTAGACTATGAAAAATTATAAAGTGGTGGGTTGTTACTTCTTCAGTTAGTTTACAAAAGACATTCACATCCATCTTGTTTGTAGACCCTCTTTATCGCCTTTTTGTTTTAGATGTTTTGATGAGGCAAACTACCACATTGAAAAGTGATCATAGTAAGAAACCAAGGAAAGCCTGTAGCTGTTACTCAGATAAGAACTGAGGCATTTTGTTCAGTTAGACCTTTAGTTCAATTATCTCATAAGGAACTTAATTCTACGCACAACCATATGAGTCAATACATAAATATAGCATTCTTCTGTAAGCTTCAAGATGACTTAGGCTCTGGCTAGTTTCTTGATATAAGACTTTTGAGAAACCCTGAAGCAGAGGGCCAAGGTAAGCTAAGTCCAAATTTCTAGCTCATAAATAACATAAATTAATGAATATGTGTTGTTTTAAATGAGTAAGTTTGGGATAACAGGTTACATTGTAATAGTTGAATCCTATAGCAGAGCTGATAGTTGCATACCTTGCTGACTTCCACAAGCTGTAAAGAACATCTAAACTGCATATAGCTACATCGCATAAACACTTCCCTTAGCCAAATGAGATCATACTTAATGGATAACTGCTCTGGTCTTTCCATCCCACAGTGGGACTATTTAAAGTGTTCTTTGTGGGTTTGTCAGAAGGTCTGTAGTGTGATTAATTTAAAAAAAATCACACTTAACAAAATAGACCACAGAGCCCCCAGGAAAAATGGGTAATGGAAAATTTTGCCTTGGGTAAACAGCAGCAAACAATAGCAATACAATTAGTATGCCAGAATAAAATATTAGCACTCTTATATACTACTGATAAATATACTTATATACTACAAAAGATAAATAATCAACTGTGGTCATTTGAAACCATAAGTTTACTGAGGTCTAGGCACTAGTAGATTTTGCTACTGAGTGTGATAGGTAATTGGGGAAGTAGTGACTGGTGACAATACTTATAAATCCAGTGAATAATGCACTTAAATTTCCATATTGTTTTTAACGGACTATAACTCTGAATTTTTATGAAACTATTAAAATAATCTCATATCTTATGTAGACATGGTCCCAAAATTCCTGTAAAACAAACTCTGAGCTTAATTCTGAGTTAATTATACTGTAATTCCAGCAAATTTTATAAATTTGTATATGGCATTCTATGTTTATATAAAAAATAAGCAAAATGTTTATAAGAATGAGTAGTATTATCAATTATTAAAAAAATAAAATTTTAAATCCCTTTTTAAAGTGGACAGTATGAAACAAAAGGACTTCACTATGCCAGGGATCATGGGTTATTAAGCTCTTCATTGTTATTTCAAAGGAATAATATAAGGGCCTTGGTTGAAGACAGAAAAAAAATGTCATAGGTATAAGGGTTTTATCACAATGCAGAGGAAGATAATGGACTCAGATAAAATAACAGAGAAGGACACAAAAAGTAGAACTTTTAAGAAATTCTGTCCCATACAGCAGTGGTGGTAAAGGTGAGTTCCCTACTTAACAGGGATCAATAGCATATGGGAAATTGCTAGCCATGAAAATGATCCAGCCCCTATGTCAGAGTTACAGTACTGGAACTTATGAGGGTGATATTTAACAATGGGAGTACTAATTAGCCCTTCAAATTATTTTAATTTATGCTCAAATTTGAGAACCACTGTCATATAGAAAATTAGAAGTCCATTTCAAGAAGAGTACAGAGAGAAAATACAGCTTGCAGTTTGTTTTATCAGCATTACACCTCTACTGTGAATGGAGATTTCAGCAGATGAATTTGATGAAAGAGACAACAGTCAGACTTTGAAGCATAATGCATATCATGTGAGAGAAACAGAATGGCAATAAATGAACACAGACTAAGAAAGAAAGTACACAAGTTTCAGTTCAAACATAATAATTAGAACATGTCTTTTTTCCAAACCTACACAAGTTAAGATATTAGCAGACGAATATGAATGATTCTTCCTCCTATCAAAATTAACACTTTGAGTTACTACTCTTTTCCATTATGATATGCAAGTTTGATTTATGCTATAGTGTAATTACAAAGTTAGTAGCAAATGGATAAGGGAGTAACCTATTAAACTAGTGTGCATTAGTAAGCTAGTGTGAACCACTTTATTCAACCCCCTTTTATTTGAAATATTTTTTCATTTGATTTCTATTTGGGGATTTCCTGTTCATGTCATTGGCTCATGTTTCTTTTCCAACTCTTAATTTGAATAGATTTAAGATTAAGAAATTATGGATTATGTAATATAGTTTTATGATATATTATAGATTATGTCGTATCTATGATATAATAGACTATAGCATATAGTTAAAACTATTTTTTTCAATTTGTTTGAATATTAAGAAGATAGACAAATGTGAATTTCTCATTACTAACCTCATACTCCAAAACTTTCCCCACACATTTTATCTCTGTTTTGCTTCACTGGATTCCTAAAATTAAAGAAAATAAAATGTTAAGTTGCTCACATTATACATCATTTTAATTGCCTTTCTTTTTTCTTTCTTTCTTTTTTTTTTTTTTTTTTTTCTGAAGCGGCTTGACTCAGGCAAGATTTTTAGTGTAGCTTGTGGAAAAGAGGAGCAAATTGCAGTCTGCTTTATAGCTGCTTCTAATTTCATTTACATTCTCCATTGCCACAGTTGACTTACTTCAAATTGCTCAGGAAGATGAGGTATCATTTTTTATATCTGGACTTATGTATTCCTAAATCTGTCTTTTAGCATTAAAAGTAATTTTGTCTTTTAAAGATGAAAGAGAAGACAACTAGAAATGGGAGGTGTACTCAACCTCTAATGGTAAGAATTTTATTTCCAGGGTGATGAACCTATGTAACTTTATGGATACATAAAGAGCTGAACAATTAGAATAATATTACAATCTAATTTAGGCCTTTCCAAAGCAGTCTATTCCAAAAGCTTTCAGATAGCAATGAACTTAGAGCATGTGTTTTCTGTAAGTAGGAGAAGTGTAAAGGTACAGGGGAAAAGAAGAAACTAAGACATACATTCATTTTTAATTCTTACTCCAAAATTTATCACACAAATAAACCATTCACTTTTCATAGCAGTAGTGAGGGGTTCTAGTGTGAAGTCAGGCATGATTTTCCTAAAAGATAGTCCCCAAATCAGAACCATAAATCAAGGAGAATGGAGCATTCCATTTCAGCTTTGCCTCAATATGTGCCATGTGCCAGGTCCTGATTAGGACTGCATCTTAAAATTATATCACTGTCTTCTGGATATTTACAATATGAAATAAAACATATACGTATATTAAAAAAAGAACATAGTAATAGAAGCGTTATAACAGAGATGTATAGACCCTGAGGTAATTAAGTGGAAAGATGGAAAAGTATTTCTCCCTCAGTTGGTAGAGAAGGAGAACAAAGTCAGATTCACAGGATTTGATATTAAAATACTCAAATACCATACTGTGACAGAAAGAAATATCTAAGCTATAATTCATTGATATGACTAATAAGTGGTAAATACTTCACTTTTTACCTCATTTTCTATTTTATTTTTTCTTTATATATTTAAAATAAATTTTATCATGTATGTTTAAAGACTACAAATGATATTATGATATATATGTACATATATATGTACAGATACATATATATGATATATAATGATTGCATAAATGTTACTATACTAAATTAAATTAGTATATTCATCAACTCATATATTTACCTTGCCACTTTTGTATCAGAAGCATAAATCCCAAAAGCAACATAATTATGTTACCTGTAGTACATATGTTGCATATTAAAAGTTTAGATATGTTTATCCTACATATCAACTGCATTGTAGCCTCTGACATACATCTCCCCATTTCTCTGCACCCTGGTAACCACTGTTTTAATTTCTTCATATGTTTGCTTTATTTTATATATTTAATTTTTACTCATCTGATAAGCAAAATCATGCAATGTACCTCATTTTAATTCTGGCTTATTTCATTTAGCATCATCTTCTCCAGGCTCGTTCAAGTTGCAGCAAATACCAAGAACTCATTAATTCGGGGGCTAGATGATATTTCATTGTGCATATGTGTCACTGTTTCTTTATTAATTCATATGCTGATAGATACTTAAGTTGTTTCCATATATTGGTTATTACAAATAACACTGCAATGAGAATGAAGGTACAGATGACTGTACAAGGTAGTGATTTAACTCTCTTTGGGTAAATGCCCAGAAGGATTTCTGAATCTTTTGATAGACACTTTTGGACTATTTTCCTTAGTGACTATATCAATCTATATTCCCAACAACAATGTACAAAATTCTCTTTTCTGTATACCCTTATTGTTATATACTTTGTTGTTGTTAATAGCCATTTTAACGGATGCCATGCGGTATCTCATCATGGTTTTGATTTACATTATCACAATAGTTATGGTAGTCATCCCTCATCCATTGTTTTCCTTTTCATAGTTTCATTTACCTAAGGTAAACTATGATCTGAAACATTTAAATTAAAAAAAATTACAAAAAAATAATGGTTTTTAAATTTTAAATAGCATGCCATTCTGAATAGAATGATAAATTCTTGCACCATCCCACTCAGTGCAACCCAGGTTGAGATTTTCCCTTTGTTCAATGTATCCGTGCAGTATACTCTGTCCAAACATTAATCACTTAATGGCCATCTATTATCATATTGGCTATTATAGTACCAATGTTTGTGTCCCAAATCCTTTATTTTATTTAATAATTACCCCCAAGGTGCTAAATAAGAATGCCGGCAATTTGAATGTGCCAAAAAGAAATCATAAAATGTTTCATTCTGTCATTATTTCACATTATCACAAGAAGGGTAAGTACAGTACAATTAAGTTTTTTGAAAGAGAAGGTGACCAAACTTATATAACTTTTAATATAGTCTATTGTTAAATTGTTATATTTTATTACTTATTATTAATCTAAATTTTTATAATATATTATTACTCATTGTTGATCCCTTACAGCATCCAATTTATAAATTAAATTTTATCTTGGGTATGTATGTAAAGAAAGAACCAACCAGAGCCTATCTAAAGTTTAGTAATATCTGGGTTCTAGTCACTGAGGGTCTTGGAGCAATTCTTCATGAAGTAGGGGAAATTACTATAATGATGTTAAGCATCTTTTCATAAATATGTCAGACATTTTCACATCTTCTTTAAGGGAATAACTTTTCAGGTCTTTGTCAATTTTCTAATCAGATAATTTGATTTTTCCAACAAATAGTTGTTTGCGTTTTTGTTAATTTTAGATATTGATACCTTATCAGATAAATGATTTGCAAATACTTTCCCAATCTGTATACTTACATTTAATTTTGTGGATTGTTTCCTTTATTGTACAGAAGTTTATTTTTTATTTTTATTTTTTATTTAATGTGGTCTAATATATTTGTTTTTGCTTTTTTAGTCTGAGATTTAGATGTGATATCCAAAAAGTTATTGCCAAGGTCAATGTCCAGGAATTTTACCCCTGTGTACTCATTTAGGAGTTTTATAATTTCTGGTCTTTAGCCCATTTTAGTTTGATTTATATATGTGATGAAAAATAAAGGTCCACTTTCTTTCTTTTGCGTATGAAAATCCAGTTTTCCCAGCACCATTTGAGATTCATTCTGATTTAGATGTGGTGCACCCCAAAAACTCACGTGTGAGACCATGCAAGGTTTGGAAAAGAAGTGATTGGGCTACTGCCTTAACCTAATCAGTGAATTAATCCCTAATAGTATTCACTGACTGGTGACTCAGGGCAGGTAGGGTGTGGCTGAAGGAAGCGGTTCATTGCGGGGTATGGCTTGGGGTATATGCTTGTATCTGGCAAGTGAGAACTCTCTCTCTCTCTCTCTGTGTGTCTTGATTATCATGTGAGTTGCTTCCCTGTGCTACACTCTTCCACCATAATGTTTAGCCTCACCTTGAGCCCCAAGGAATGGAGCCAGCTGTCTGTGGATTGAGACCTCTGAAATCAGGAGTCCTAAAATAAATTTTTTCTCCTCTATGATTGTTCTGGGTCTTTTAGTAACAGTGGTGAAACAGCTGACTAAAACAAGACTAAAATTTTTCTATTTTATCCTTTTGGTGATTTGTTAAATATTAGCTAACTGCATATGTTTGGATTTATTTTGGGATATCTAGTCTGTCCCACTAGTATATGTCTGTTTTTATGCAATACCATATTCCTTTAAATTGCTATAGTTTTGTAATATCATTTAAATCATGAAATATAAGGCCATCAGTTTTTTCTTTCTCAAAAGCATTTTGCCTATTCAGGGATTTTTATGGTTTCACAGGACTTTTATAATTGTTTTTATATTTCTATGAAGAATGCTACTGGGATTTTAATAGGAATTTTATTGAATATATACGTTGTTTTGAATAATATTGACATTTTAACAATATTAGTTTTTTCATTCCTATATCAGAAGGTTTTTTCCATCTGTTTTTGTCCCCTTCAATTTCTTCATTAATATCTTACAATTTTTAGTGTGTCTTTCACTTTTTGATTGTTCATACTTAACCCTGATGACTTTGTAAATGGCATTTTTTTTTAATCAGGCAGGTTACTATTGGTATATAAAAATGGTACTATTTTGTGTTAATTTGTATCTTGCAACTTACTGAATTAATTTATTAGTTCTTACAGTTCATGCATGAGTGCTTATGTGTTTGAAATCATTAGGGTATTTTGACAAATAACATCATCTCATATGCAAATGTAAATGATTTTGCTTCTTCTTTTCTGATTTTGGTATGCTTTTTCAATTTGTTTCCTCTCTCTTTCCTTCCTTCCTCTCTCTCTCTCTCTTCCTTCTTTCCTTCCTTCCTTCCTTCCTTCCTTCCTTCCTTCCTTCCTTCCTTCCTTCCTTCCTTTCTTTCTTTCTTTCTTTCTTTCTTTCTTTCTTTCTTTCTTTTTCTTTCTAGTACTGTGGTCAAGACAAGAGACAAGAGTGGGAATTCTTGCCTTATACTGAATACTCATGGAAAAGCTTTCAGTTCTTACTCACTGGTGATACTGCTAGCTCTGAGTTTTCGTAAATAACTCTATAATGTTATGCTAGAAGCCCAGAGTTCCCATGGTGCTGAGTGCTTCCCTGCAGGTGGTGCTTGGGGAGTGACTTCTGGGGTAGTTACAGGTTCCAGATGTCTAAGATACAGGCAAACACTTCAGCTTAGGTCCTAATTGAAGGGTGCACTTTTGGCTGGGATGGGGATCATAGAGATGCTAGCAATAGCTTGGCTTCATTCCTTGGGTAAAGTATAGCAGTAATCTGATCAAGGATGGCAGACAACTGAATGGGCATGGTGCATTGGTATTGAAGCCTCAGGAATGGAGGAGTGCTATGGTGACTCAGTTCCAGAGCAGGATATGCCCTGTGGCTCCAGATGCAAGATGGTTTGTGTAGTAGAAGCATAGATCAGGGACAGTAGTGGGAAGAGTGCAAGATCTTTGGGGACAGGACAGCTTATGCATTCTTGGAAGGTCAATCTTTGGACTGCTCTCAGGGGCTGTGAGGACTGCTGGGGACTAACATAGTGAATATTGCAGGGGTATGTGATACTGGGGGTCCTACAATCTTCTTCCTTAACTTTTTCCTTCAGGGGGAAGACCCTCTTGGTTTTGACTAGGAAAGTGATGACAGATGTGAGATCCACCCCTCTTATATAGCCATCCTGGGTTTCTGTGCTGTACACAATTTTTGCTACTTCACTGCTATTGCCTAGTGTTTTAAATTATTTTGGCAGAAATATAGTTATTTATTCATTGCTTTATTTTATATTAGAGTTTACTTGACAAAAATTTTAAAAAGCCTCTGGAGGAATAGATTTAAAAATTAAAAGGAGATAGCACAAGTAACAAATATCAGCAATTAAAAGAGGAGTATCTTTATTAAAACCACAGACATTGTGAGGACCTTAAAATTATATTGATATGAAAATTTGTTAACAAACAATTTGAAAAGAAAAAGCAACAAAACGAAAAAGTATTTAAAAGGTGTTTATATCTTAAAGTAAAAATATAAATAAACTCAAGTTTGCAGCAAAATGACATTCTACAACTATGAAAGAAAATTAGTCAACCAATATTATCTTCTCTTTAAATAAAAAATGTTGAGCTTAATATAGAACAAACTTTAAGAGCAAAATGACATGACAATTTGAAATTTTCTAGGATTAACAACATTATTAAATTAACCATTTCTTTGACCCTCTATTGCTGAAAATATTTCCTAAGCAAACAATGCAAAATGTTGTGTGATCAAAGATTTTGACCACTTATTATAATTTTTGAAACTAGCCATCTCTAAAAGTACAGGGAAAGGAAATGAGGAAATGGTTGAAAAAATGAGATAAATGTATACACTGGAATAGCATTCAGCTATTGTGAATGTAAAAAAATGTAATGAAAAGTTCTTATATGGAGGAAAACAAAACAAAAATGTAAATTATTTATAGTTTTCCTTTTGTGCTCAAATGTTTTTCAATTTATTACATCATCTATTAATTTATATGCAAAATTTCATATATTAAAAGCTATGAAGAAATTCATAGAAACATACATAAGCAGAGTCTATCTGGTGGGATTATAGGTATTAAAATTTTAGTTTTTATTCTTTTTATCTAATCAGTGAGCTCCTTTCACATATTAGTCTTTCTTTTATATTTTTTATCAGATGATTAATAAACATTAAAGATTATAAGTGGTAAATCTAGATATATAGTTTTTGTTAATATTGTGTTTGTCCCATTAATTTTTAATTATTTTCACTTTAAACAGTCAAGTCTTTAAATGAATGTGTACATATACAAATAAAATAAACAGATTTTTTATATATTTATCCACATACTTATGTTTACTTTAAAATTTTTTTTTTAGTTGTTGATGGACACAATACCTTTATTTAATTAATTTATTTTTATGTGGTGCTGAGGATCAAACCCAGTGCTTCACACATGTGAGACAGGAGAGCACTCTACCAATGAGCCACAACCCCAGGCCTACTTTTGTTTTTTAAGGTTTTTTTATTTGGGGGGGGTGTATACTGGGGATTGAACTCAGTGGGACTTGACCATTGAGCCACATCTAGGGACCCCATCCCTAAATAAGATACAAAATACAATTTTGTATCTTATTTAGGGACAGGGTCTCACTGAGTTGTATAGCACCTCTCTGTTGCTAAGGCTGGCTTTGAACTCTCAATCCTCCTTTCTCAGACTAACAAGCCTCTGGGATTACAGTCATGCACCACTTAGCCCAGCAAGTTTATTTTTAATTGGCATATAATAACTGTACAGATTTGTGGGGTACAGTATGATATTTTGATATTTGCATATTAATCTATAATGTGTATATTATATAATGATCAAATATAGATAAAGACAAGTCCATGACCTCTAATGTTTATTATGTCTTTGTTGTGAGGACAAAAATCTGCCCTTTCAGCCACCTTGAAATATATATTACCATTAGCCGATATTAAGCTTACTGCATTAGAGCATAAGAAAGGTTCTTCCTTCTAACTATAATTTGGTACCCACTGAGGAAATTCTCTCAGTCCTACTGCCTATAGTATTTTAACCACTATCCTACTCTTAACTTCAATGAGACAAACAGTTTTAGGTGCCATAGACAAATGAGAGGATGCAGTGTTTTGTCTTTCTGTGCTGGCTTATATGACATGTTTTGTTTGTCCCACATTTTTATCAGTACAATACAGAAGTACATAATGATGGGATTCAATGTTACATATTTGTACATGCTCACAATATAATAATATAATCTGGTCAGTATCAATCCCCCATTTTAAATTAAAAAATACTTATTTCATTATCATCATAAGTCTAAGGATGAAATAATTTCATCTGGAAAGGTAGATCTCATAATTTGAATGCCAAAATTATTGAAATCAAGAGTCTTAATAAGTAATCATATCAGATAACCAAGAAAGAAAGATTTTTTTGAAGTCAATCATTAGCTGTAGTATATTGTATTTAATGCATATTCATTCAATTTTTTTATTGCCTATCATTTCTAAAAGTTTTCCTTTACCATAATAGAATATCAGGAGAAAATTTTAATATAAATTGCATTAAGTGAAAATTAAAAGTGTCAGGTGTTTTTAGCTTGCTGTATTCCAGACTCCTTCACAACTCCAGGTCAGCCTTAAACAAGCAGTTTTAGTAAAGGTAGCTATGCAAACTAGCGTCCCAGGGGAGTAGACTGGGATTCAGTTTTCACAAAAGCCCATCTCATGAAAATTAAAACTGGAATACTGTGAATTATCGTAGCCCCTCAAGACACATCAGATAATTCAGATGAAAAGAACACATTCCAAGAGTGAAACTTTGGGAACTTATTAAAGAACAAATAATATCTGAATAGTTCTATGCAGGTAAATAGATGGAATTTGGTAAATTTGAGACTTTCCACAAAGAAAATTCCAGGCCCCTATGTATACACTGGTGAATTCTACCCAACACCTAAGGACTATTTAATTCGATTGTTAAGATACTTTCCAGAAGTATTAATAGGAAAGAAACTATTATAACTTATTCTATGAGGTTTTGCCATAATATAATAAATCAAAGACATATTAATTAGATAATTCCACAGATTAATCTTCTTTATGAATATAGATGTAAAAATCTTTATCAAAATAATAGCAACCTAAATTCAGTCATGTATGAAAGACCTATGCATTAGGGTCAGGGGCTTTAATTCCTGATATATAAGTTTGACTTAACACATAAAAAACATTCTCTTTCATGTAAGATATTGAGACCAAGGGGAAAATCAATGAATCCTATCAATAGGTTCAGTAGAAGCAATAGCCATTTACAATAAGGATACTTGAAATATTAGAAATTAAAGAAAACTTTCTCAACCTAAGAAAGGGCATCTGTAATACTGATGCAAATATTAAATATTTGCACAAAGTAGAATATTATTTGAAAACAAAAAGGTATAGAATACTCTTGTCACAGTAATGGGTGAAACATCAAAATATTGTGCTATATGAAAGAATACAGTCTCAAATTATACATATTCAGTGACGTCATTGATGTGATATTTCTAGAAGATGTGAATCTATAGAGACAGGAAATAGGTGAACAGTACCAGGGACCAAGGGAAGTAAGGGATAAAAGCTAAAGTACTAGTAATGTTTCAGGATATCTTTTGGGACTGAATAAAACATTCTAAATCTAGTGGCAACAGTTACACAATAATATGACTACAAGTGAAAGTTATTAGCATTACAAGGGTAAATTTGGGGAAAGAAAATTGTATCTTAAACTGATTATTTAAAAAAGTTAGAAGGGAAAAATAAGCAATTATTACATCTACCTGGAAAGTTATCCCAACACTTGAGATACTACATTGGAATACTTGGTGGTACAAATACTGGGAATGTGTAATACCCAAAATTAATATGTTATTCTAAATATGTCACAATAAAAATGCTCTTAATAATTAATATAACATTAACTTTAACTATAATTAATATTAATTAATTTGTTTATAGGAGTTCCTCAACTGACCCTGAGCAGAGCAAGAAAAACAGAATAACTGGACAGTTTGTAAAATTTGTCACAATCCACTTAAAAGTTCTAATTAAAAAATTTGTTGATGAACATTAATATTCACACATTAGATATTTAACATGCACTATATTTGATTTACCAAAATCTGAATTTTCAAAATTATTATTTTCTTTAAACACGAAACCTGTCTTTCACGCTATTTAAAGTCAAATTTTAGTTTACATATCTAAATTGAAATAATGCCTACAAAATATCTAATTATAAGACATAACAAGTGCCAAGTTTTTTAGTTAGCTTTTTTGCTCCTGTGACTAAAGACTCAACAAAAACAATTTTAGAGGAGGTAAAATATTTGGGCCTATAGTCCAATTACCAATAGTGTCCTCCTTTTGCTCCAAACCCTTTTGAATCTTGTCTTCACTGCCCACAGTCCTATTGGCATTCTGGTCTTCTGAGCTTCCATCAGAATTGGCCATTAAGCTCCACTTAAAATCTAAAGCATTTCTAGCTTTCACTTTTATTTCTAGCATCTCAAAGTTCCTACCACCAGTCCAAAAAGCTCAGAAAGCTTCTGAACCATATGCTCAGGTTAGTCACAGCAATGACCCCACTTCTTGGTACCCATTTCTATTTAGTCAGCTTTTTCGCTGCTTTGATTAAAAGATCTCACAAAAACAATTGTGCAGGAGGAAAAGTTTATTTTAGGACTCAGGGTTTCAGAAGTTTTAATCTATTGACATTAGACACCTTTCCTTGGGGCTCAAGGTGAGGCTCAACATCATGGAGGAAGAGTGTGGCACAGGGAAGCAGCTCACATGATGATCAGGAAGTGGAGAGAGAGAGACTCCACTCACAGGATGCCAAATATCTATCCCATAGCCATACCCCTAATAAAACCCTCTTCTAGCCACACCCTACCCACCTTCAGTTACCAGTTAATCCCTATCAGGGGATTAGTTCACTGATAGGGTTAAGACTCTCACAAACCAATCATTTCTCCTCTGAACCCCTTGTATTGTCTCACACAAGAGCTTTCGGAAGATGCTTCACACCCAAACTATACCACCAAGATAGTAAAAATGATCTTGGTTAATTTAGTAGATTGCAGCTACAAATACCACCTTTATTGTGTAGTACAAGTGTAAGAAAAACCTCCTTTTTTTTTTTTTTTCTTTTGGAGGCATTTCTCTGGACGATCTGGGTTCAAGTCTTCGATTTGCCATTACTTTGTTCTCCTAATTAAAAACACATACTCCCAAGTGAGAGTTGGGCATCATGATTATTGAAGCTTTGATTTATTTATCTAGTTTTAAATTCTTACTTTTCACAATCCTAACTTGAAATTGTATCAGCACAGTATTATATTAACACTACAAGTCTGGGAGCATACTGTGACTTAAAATATTTCATCATGAATAAAGCATCCCCGAGTACTGTTGAATAAGAAACATTATTCTTTTTGAGCTGAGCATGGTGGCACATGCCTGTAACTACTGTGTCTTGGGAGACTGAGGCAGGAAGATAGCAAGTTCAAGACCAGCCTCAGCAACTTAGAAAGATCCTGTCTAAAAGTAAAGAATAAAAAGGAGTGGTGGATTGTGGCTCTGGAGACTGAGACAGGAGGATCGCAAGTTCAAAGCCAGTCTCAGCAAAAACGAGGTGCTAAGCAACTCAGTGAGACCCTATCTCTAAATAAATACAAAATGGGGCTGGGATGTGGCTCAGTGGCCAAGTGCCCCTGAGTTCAATATCCCCAGGACACACACACACACACACACACACACAAAAGGAGTGGTAGATTTATCCCAGTTGTAAAGTATCCTAGGGTTCAGTCCTTAGTGCTGCAAAATAAATCTATAAATAAATACATATGTATGTATATATGATTATTTCTGAATAGATAAAATATTACTTTAACATATCTACCTATGAAAAAATCTAAATATTCATAATTGGGCCAATTTAAAATTAAGGGACTAGACCATTGAAAAATGTAGTAAATATTCTAATATTTCTACTTTAAACATTTTGTTTGTTTAACAACTTCCAGGACAAACAATCTATGTCTAATGCACACATAATCTCCTTCTTATATACATTTTTGCATAATTTCTTAATTTTTTGCTTTGTTATATAACAAATGACTTGAGAATATTTTAGTATATTTTCATGCTAATTATTTGAATTATTATATTTAAACCATCCAATATAGCAAGAGGTAATTTTAGGGGGATGTTTATATTTAACAAATAAAAGGACTTCTCACATATATAATGATATACATGAGGATGTATTTGAGATATATTCAAGAGATACTATAGAATATAAAAAAAGTTGTTTCAATAAATCTGTAAAGTACTTCTGCCAAATTAGGTTTACAGAAACTTAACACTGGAAATAAAACAGCATTGGAACAAAGAGATGAGCATAAAAGCTTTTTAATACAAAATATGGATTGTGAAAAATATAAAATTAATCTCCAGGGTAAGCAATATAACTGAACTATAAATTTGAATTCTGTATGCTAGTTATTTGAGGATGAAGCTGCTCCTCATTGTGTATTTCTCCCCTTCTGATGGTCCACATTTTACACCTTCATGGAACACGTCGCTGGGGCTATGAAGGATGTCTCCATTTCTTCACTTTGTTGCATTATTTATGAGAAAAAAAAAACGCACACACACACTTGTCAAACTTTTGCTAAATAAATTCTAACAAATTTTTGACAATGTGAGTGGGTTCAAAGTAGCCATAAAAATAACTTTTGGAAAAAATAGCCAGAAGCAAGATAACCCATGGGATAGGCCCTGTTATGACTTTATACAAGTTAGATAATGGTATTCCAGAATTTAATGAAGTCTGAAGGATTAAATTAAGTAATAAATGATATAAAACAGTTTTCTGGTAAAAAGAAAAGGATTAGAAGAAGACAATAGTCATCAACAAATTTCTAATTTAATATAAGTAATATTTATTTAATTTCATAAGAGTATGGTCAAATTTTTAATAATACTTAACCAAAATGTATTTGTAGTAGAATTTAGATTGTTAAATTTATTATGGATTTTAATTTCTCTAAATCTAAAAATTTTAGTTTTTATAAAGTTGTGCTCATTGACTATTTAATAATTGTGATTTATATTTAAATTCAATCTAGACATTATTCTACATATAAACATTTTCAGTAGTATATACAAAGAATAATCCATAACTTTCAGTTTTTGCATTGCAAGATAATTATTAGAACATGAGTACTGCTGAAACACAAAGAATATACAAAAATAAATTCAGCTAAGAAAGAAAACTTGAGTGGGCCAAACAGTATATGCCAGTAGTCCCAGCTACTTAGGAGGCCAAGGCAGTAGGATCATTTGAGCCCAAGAGTTAAGCTAGAGCCAAGGCTGGGCAACAGGGTGATAGCCTGTCTTTAAAAAGATGAGAGAGAGGGGGAAAAAGTAAGAAAGGGAGGAGATAAAAAGAAAAGAAAAAATAAACTTTGAAGTTTTTAAAAACTCAAGCAGAATTTGATTTAAATTAAGATGTAAACCTTTTTGTTTATTTAATCAAAATATACATACTGGTCTTTTCATTTATGTATTATTTTTATCATTGCTTTAAATTAATTTGAAAATATCTGCTAAATATCATATATATATATATTTTATATATATATATATATTATATATATTTTATATATAATATATATATATATAAAATATTGTTTACTGTGTGCCACTTGATATAAAATGTGTATATACAATTTTCTTGTACATGAGTGTTAACATTTATTACTGCAGGGTATATATTGTAAAAAAAACCAGATATAAGCAATATAAAATATTTTATTTTTTACTATGACAAAATATTTCAAATATTAATATCATATTGTGATTTTTTACCCAAAATTTGTAAAGGTATTTTGACTTTTGGCTGTCAGTTATAACACATTTTTTACATAATGGGTTGAGAAAGTCATCTTCAACAGAACTTTAAGATTTTTTAGGACAATTGGGAGCAAATAAAATATATATTTTACATATTTTTGTTTTAAATATATCTTATCCATTGTAATTTTGAATTGAACAAATCTGTTACTATTCCAAGTAACAGAAAGAATATCCATAATTTTATAGGATTTTGTCCATTATTGATTCTTTACATAAATTTAATGTACTATTTTTTTTTTTCATAGATATACATGGAGAACTATGTATGGTATTTTTAAACACATGCACAGTATGTTGAATCTAGATATCAAGTAAGATTTCTTCATTGTGATGGAACAGAGTAGTGTGGAACTTGGATTTGGATGTGAAGTTGGAAGATAGAACACCAATCGTAATGAAATGTTTGCTTCTGTATCAAAAACTGCATCATGGACCATTTTCCTTATATCAATAAGTGCTCTTGATTTCTATGAATAGATGAATGGCAGTTATAGAGGAAATGTTTGTCAATTTAGCTGGGCTATTTTGTGCACTATGAAATAACAATTCAATTGAATATATACATAACATCAGTTTGTATCGGTAATGAAAAATAAATTATATAGGAAGTTCAAAAAGAACTTTTATATTATCTGCACAAAAGCCTAGGCTTAGTGTTAATTGACAAACTAATTAAGTTAAACACCTTTCATTTTTTTCTCTGATCTGATTACATGACATTTGGTACAATAAACTCCATTAAGAATAGTGATTATAAAGCAATAGATCTTCTTCAGCTGTCTAACAAGCAATACATGATTAATGTTAATAAAATAGCAATCTGGTCTATACACTTAAGTAGGTCAAACTGGAATTTATATAAGGCCAATTTGGTGTGTTTGTGAAATTATTGTTTTTTATAGATAATTGGAGAATTCAAGGAAAATAGCATTTCTCATATGTACAATAATAATAAAGGAGGGTAAGTCTACTACCCAAAACATGCTCATATTTTTACCCCACCTGCCTTTACTTTTCTCAAGAACTTTACTCTGACAGTTATTTTATTTTTACCACTGAATCTCTAATGACAAAAACTACATCATGTACCATTTTCCTTATATCAATCAGTGTTTCTTGATTTCTATGAATAGATGAATGCCAGTTATACAGGAAATGTTTATTAATTTAACTGGTCTACTTTCTGCACTTTGAGATAACAATTCAGTTAAATATATTTGTAGCATCCCTGCTACTCAAGAGTAGTCATAACATCAGTTTGTAAAAATAATTTTTCTCAAATTATATATTTTAATTTATTTTTAGTTGAAGATAAAATTGTATACCTTTATTGTGTACAGCATGTAATAGTTTTAATATGCATACATTGTAGAATGGTCACATTGAGCTAATTATCATATGTATTAGATCATACTTATTTTTGAGAGCAGTTAAAATCTACTCTCAGCTTTTGTAAAGAATATGCTATGGTGTTTTTAACTATAGTCACCATGTTGTAAATAGAGCTCTGGGATTGTTATACAATAGAACTCTTCACTCTTACACCCTGTGCACTACTATTCTATTTTCTACTTCTGAGTTTCCATACATGAGATCCTGCAGTATTTGTCTTTCTGTGTCTGACTGAATTAATTTGTTATGATGTCCACCATATTAATGATGGCTGTTACAAATGGTGGGATTTCCTTTCAAATGATATATTTCAAAGAACATCTGAAAACATTGTTATTACTTCCTCAACTAGCTTATGTTTTTAATTTAACCTCAAATTACTTCCCCTTCAAGTACTCCAATGAAATTAATCCTATCAGAAGCAGAAGCTTCCATTATGACAAAATCTATGAGGATTTTTTTTTGGGGGGTATATTCCTTAACCTTACATAATTTTCTGTATTTATCATTTCATCTACTTTGAAACACATTTTTTCTTTATATATGCTAACATGACAATATTTTGTATTTCTTTTGTTTTGCACTCCATGACCACTAATAAATTCTTTTTTGCAGTGTTCTGTTTCCAAAATAAACTGTTGAGATGCCCCAGAACACGATTCTAGGTCCACTTTCCTCCATTTCTTAAAATTGATAATGCATTTATCTTCAGCATATGTAACATTTCATAAGGCCTTTTATTATATTTCAAAATAACTTTTTACCCCTATCTACTCCTTAATACCATCAATTGTTTGGTTTTAGCCTCATCATAGTACACTTTAGATAGCCCTCCCCACAAGCCTGCTTTTCCCTATATTTTTCCTATTTTTATAAATGGCTTTACCATCAACACAAATGTTGAAACAAAAACTCAAGAAATCTGGATTCCATTTTTTTCTTTTCAATTAACTGCTGCTTAAGTTTGGGTTTTCATATGACTTTGTATTCTTTTACTCATACAATATAATCAAAAAAGACTTCTCTGACCATTCAGTATAGAATATCCATCAAGTCACTGTGTTGCATCATTAAGCTCCCAGACAGCTTACTTATTCTTTTAAATTAGAATTTTGGCATATTTTAAAATATATTTTGATGTCTCCTACTACAATATAAGATCTATGATATCAAGATTACCTGATTTCTCTATTACCATGTACTTAGTGGCTAAAAAAGAAATTCATATGGTATTCCTAAATAGATTTTTATTAAGCAAATAGATGAATATATATAGCATAATAATTTGAACACCATGTACAAAAATAGCTTCATTTTATGTCATATTAATGTTATAAAAATTATTTATTTTTAGCAATTTTTTAGAATGCCCATATTACCACTGTAGTCATGTGTAAATGGAAGGCATATAATGTATGTGTGTGAATTATTAGTTTTTAAAAAATATATTTTATCTTGGCTGGGGATGTGGCTCAAGTGGTAGATGCTCGCCTGGCATGCGTGCGGCCCGGGTTTAGCCCTCAGCACCATATACAAAGATGATGTGTCCGCAGATAACTAAAAAAAAAAAATATTAAAATTTCTCTCTCTCTCTCTCTCTCTTTAAAAAAAATATATTTTATCTAAAATGGAGGATTTAGTAAAAAAAATGAAAAAGAAAGAAAAATATTGAACAAGGCCAACAAAGATAATTAGATACTTGAAGAAAATGTTTAAAACACGAAGGCATAAGACATTTGCTTATTGAATATATGCATTGTGTCTTCTGAAGTTTTCTGAGTTATTCAACATAAATACAAAGAGACACAGACAGTGAAAAATGTCAGGCTTATCTATAGAACATGTAGGTGAACATTCTTAATGATGCCTCTTTGGAAACACCATAAAACAAAACTAAATTCTATTAACATTTTAAAATTAAAAAGTAAATTTAGATCTTTTGTATTTTTTCAACTTTTTTACATATAAAGAAGCTCTGATTAAATTTCTGGGTTTTTTTTTAGATAAATTTATGTGATATAAATATCACGTCTTTGTCTCTTTGGATGTATATATCTAAATATCTAATATATCTATCATGTATGCTCATGTTTGTCCGTGTATTTTTTATGTTTTAGTATTATAATAAATAACACAGGATATATATTTTGGGGAGAGGAAAAAAAACAGTGGTTTATGATTAACTATAATAATCGATTTTTATTTTGTTGCCTTTTCTTTACAAATAAACTTCCAATTTCCTTTGGGAAATTATCAGGTGCTTCCTCACTTCATGTACTTTTATGTGAAAATAAGTCTAGAGTGCACTCAGTCTGCCTATCCCATCACTACAACACATCCTCTGAGCCAGAATCATTAAAAATCAATTCAGATATAATCAAGAAATGTTACCCTTATGGAAAATATTTTTTCCCTCAGGAAATGGAACAAATAGGCAGAAAAAATGAGTAAGTAATGTTAGGCTCAGGGATACCTTCCAGAGTATTTTTTCTTCTTCAAATTATTCTTCTGTCTTCTAGTAAGAGGGCAGAGCCTCCCATAGCATTGATTGTCTTACATTCCTACCTCAATGACACTGGTTCATCCATATCAGGGAGCAGATATAAAAACTTATACCACACCTGAACAGATAATTTAACAGTCATTGTGTGTTTCTACCAGTTCTCTTGCTCTTTTTCCTACATTGTGAAATTCTATTGTGGAAAGTATATACTCCTGAATTCTAGATAAAAGATACATGAAGAAGGCAAACAACTGATTCAAGGTAATTTTTAGTTGACATGTAACATTTTTCAATATAAACAGCTGATAATTTTAGTGTTATGCTATATCATAACAGTGATGAACAAATCTAGAGATTTAGGAGAGCTTTTGATATATACAGTCATTCTTTTGTCATTCTTTTGCAGGGTGAGAGGTAAATGATGATGATAGATAGACAGATAACAAAAGATAAAACTAAAAATATTTCTGAATGAAATACATTGCTCCCTGTCATTTTATTTTTATTGGGATTGTTAATCGGTCCTCACTAGCCGTTTATGTTATCATAAATAGCCCAGTGAATCTCTCAACTTGGCATTTTGAAAAATTACATTAAACACAAGGTATAATTTATACTCTGAATAGGTGCTATTTTTTGTATACCTGCATTATTTACAGAGTGCATTAGATGCAAGAGTCAGACTTTAGATAAATTTGTTGAAAATAATTTATGAAAATATTTGGAAGAATTTGGAAAAACAATCATTGCGATTTAACTAGAAACTTTACCATGATGTTTTTCCAAGAGGAGAATAGATACTATGTTCAATGCTTCTGAGATTTTTCAATAAGGACTCCATTGATGATCTTGTTGATAAATATTTCAAAAGAAGGGAGAAGGTAGGTGAGAAGACAGATTGCAATGGGTAGAAGATTCTGCCAATTGCCAAAAATTCTTAAATTTTATTTCATTTACTTGAGCTCTTTTTCTTATATAGCCACAAGTATGATTTGCTGCTTACACTCCAACATTACTCTTAACAGTCACCCATTTCTCTACTTTTGAACATCGTAAAAGTCATATTACTACCTGGAGTTTTATCCATTATTTACTTACCTGTTACCTTCATATCACTGTTCTGTCTAATGTACATTGGATTTGTTTAGGTTTAATGTATTAAATTATTTATAAAATTTAACATGAAAAATTTCATCAGTCCTTTTGATCATAAGTAAATACAGTCAGTCCAGAGCCTAGACCCAGGACTATTTCTGCAGACCCACATGAGATCCTAGTATCAGGACCACCTGTGCTGACATGTGTGAGAGCCCAGGCCCAGGTCCACCTCTGTGCAGAGCGGAGGACTATTGGGGCGACCCACTTACCACATGTTGCTTCCCCAGCCCACCTCCATCTCGGGACACTGCAGCCATTGCCATAGCCCTCCCCACATCCTAGCCTCTATCTTGGGGACAAAAGACAGGGCCTAGAGGCCGCTGCCCACAGCACAGCAGACCCCAGCACTGTATCTCTGAACAGGCAGCCCAAAGCCATTGTAAAGTCTGCCCTTTCAGCCCCATCTCTGAAAGTGGTTGCATTCATCTTGGGGCATACCCACTGCTGTCTTAAGTTACCTCCACTACTGCCCCCAGCATCTTCAGTTGCAGTAGCATCCATCATAGGACACCGGCCTAGATACTGGAAGCCCTATATTAAGGTGAGGTACATGTAATCTGCAGGGACATTACAAGATTATAGGGTAGACACTACAATATCTCAGGTCCACACTGCAAGAAAGAAAGACACACAGACAACATGAAAAAAATAAGGGAAGAAAGTGCCCCCAAACTAAGATACTACAGTAATAGAATCCATTAACAGTGAAGTTGATGAAATTTCAGAAGAGGAGTTCAGAATGAACATAATGAAAATGATCTCTGAATTAAAGAATGACATAAGAGAGCAAATACAGGAAAAATTGATCACTCCAACAAAGAGATAAGAGAGCAAATACAGGCAATCATGCATCACACCAACAAAGAGATAAGATAGCAAATACAGGTAGCAAAAGATTACTTCAATAAAGAGATAAAGGTTCTAAAAAATAATAAAAAATTCTTGAAATGAAAGGGGAAAAAAACAAATAAAAACTCACTAGAAAGCATCACCAACAGACTAGATCAATTGGAAGACAGAACATTAGATAATGAAGACAAAATATACAATCTTGAAAATAAAGTTGACCACACAGTGAAGATGGTAAGAAACCATGAACAGAACATCCAAGAATTATGGTAAAACATCAAAAGATGAAATCCAAGATTTATTGGGATAGAGGAAATCACAGAGATTCAAATCAAAGGGATGCTCAGTCTCTTAAATGAAATAATATCACAAAATTTCCCAAACATGAAGAATGAATTGGAAAATCAAATACAAAAGACTTACAGAACACAAAATGTATAAAAATACAACAGATGTACACCAAGTCACATTATAATGAAAATGCCTAGTATATGGAATAAAGATATAATCTAAGAGGCCACAAGACAGAGGAATCAGATTACATACAGGGGGAGACCAATTTGCATCTCAGCCAATTTTTTAACCAGACCCTCAAAGCGAGGAGATCTTGGAACAACATATACCAAGCTGTGAAAGAAAATGGATGGCAACCAAGAGTCTTATATCCAGCAAAATTAAGCTTCATATTTGATGACAAAATAAAAACCTCTCCTGATAAAGAAGACTTGAAATAATTTACAGCGAGAAAGCCAACACTACAGAGCATTCTCTTCAAAAGAAAATGAAAAATAACAATGAAAATCAGCAAAGGGAGGGACTACACTAAAGGAAAGGCCAATCAAAGAAGAAATCAAGTAAAGTTAAAAACCAAAAATAAACTAAAATGTCCAGAAATACAAATCATATTTCAATACTAACTGTGAATGGGAAAGGCCTAAACACATGAATTAAAATATATAGACTGACAGATTGAATCAGAGAGAGAGAGAGAGAGAGAGAGAGAGAGAGAGAGAGAGAGAGAACAATATGCTCTTTTCAAGAGACTCACCTCACAAGAAAAGACATCCACAGACTGAAAATGAAAGGGTGAGAAAAAAACATGACACTCACATGGAGCACGTAAACAAGCAAGGATTTCCATCCTCACATCAGATAAAGTGAACTTCAAACCAAAGCTATTGAAAAGGGATAAAAAAGGACATTTCCTACTGCTTAAGGGATTTATACATCAACAAGACACAACAATTATAAATATCTATGCCCCAAATAGTGGGGCATCTATGTATATCAAATACTTCCAATAATCAAATAGACCACAACACAGTAATTCTGGGTGACTTTAAAGCACCTCTCTTACCACTGGATAGATCTTCCAAACAAAAACTAAAGAAACTATAGAACTATTAAAATAATGAATAATTTATACTTAACAGACATATATAGAATATTTCATTCACCAATGAACGAATACACCTTTTTCTCAGCAACACATGAGTCCTTCTCCAAAATAGACCATATGTTATACTACAAAGCAAGTGTTAGCAAATACAGAAAAATAGAGATACTACTCTGTATTCTATCTGACCGTAAAAGAATAAAATCAGAAATCAATAATAAAATAAAAAATAAAAGCTACTCCAACACCTGGAGACAAAATAATATGCTATTGAATGATGCATGGTTAAGAGAAGACATTAGGGAGAAGATTTAAAAAAAAAAAAAAAAACATTCATAGAGGTAAATGAGAACTCCAATACAACACATCAAAATCTCTGGGACACCATGAAGGCAGGGCTAAGAAGAAAGTTCATTGCATTAAGTTTATTCATTAAAATAATGAAAAGTTAACAAATAAACGACCTAGAACTATATCTTACATCTTAGATATATTATATTGTATCTTAGAAAAAGAAAAATAAACCAATGCCAAAAGTAGTAGAAGACATGAAATATGAAATTGAAATCAGGCAGAGACACATCAAGGAAATAAAATATCAAACCAATATCCCTGATGAACATTGATGCAAAAACTCTCAATAAAATTCTGGATAATCTCATATAAAAATATATTTAAAATGTGGTGCAAGATGATCAAGTAGGGCTTATTCCCTACTTGAGATGCAAGGTTGGTTCAAAATAAAGAAATCAATAAATATAATTAATCGCATCAATAGACTTAAAGATGAAAATCATATGATTATATCAATTGATGCAGAGAAAGCATTTGACAAAATACACCACCCTTTCATGTTCAAAACACTAGAAAAACTGAGAATAGTAGGAATATATCTTAACATTGTAAAAGCTCTCTATGTTAAACGCAAGGCCAATATCTTTCTAAATGGAGGAAAATTGGAAGCTTTCCCTCTAAATACTGGAACAAGACAGGGATGCCCTCTTTCACCACTTCTATTCAACAGAATCCTTGAAACTCTAGTCAGAGCAATTAGACAGACAAAATAAATTTATACAAATAGGAAAAGAAAGACTAAAACTATCATTATTTGCTGATGACATGATTCTATATTTACAAGATTCAAAAAACTCCTAGAATTAATAAATGAATTCATCAAAGTAGCAGGATATAAAATCAATTCCCATAAATCAAATGCATTTCTATACATCAGAGATGAATCCTCTGAAAGAGAAATTAGGGAAACTCTCCCATTTGCAATAGCCTAAAAAAAAAAAAAAAAAAAAAAAAAAAAACCTTCGGAAGCAAATTTAACAGAAGGTATGAAAGACCTCTAAAATGAAAACTACCAAACACTAAAAAAGAAATTGAAAAAAGATGCTAGAAGTTGGAAAGATCTCCCATGCTCTTGGATAGGCAAAATTAATATAGTAAAAATGGCCATACTACCCAAAGCACTGTACAGAATCAGAAAAATCCAAATTAAAATTCCAACATCATTTCTTATAGAAAGAGTAAAAGTAATCATGAAATTCATTTGGAATAAAAAGAGACACAAAATAGCCAAAGAAATCCTTTAGCAAGAAGAGTGAAGCAGGAGGCATCAAAATACCAGAAAGTAAACTATACTACAAAGCTATATTAACAAAAGCTTCATCGTACTGGCATCAAAATAGACACGTAGAACAATGGTACTTAATAGAAGACAGAGGGGGCTGGGGATGTGGCTCAAGCGGTAGCGTGCTCGCCTGGCATGCGTGTGGCCCGGGTTCGATCCTCAGCACCACATACAAACAAAGATGTTGTGTCCGCAGATAACTAAAAAATAAATAATAAGATTCTCTCTCTCTCTCTCTCTCTGTCTCTTTAAAAAAAAGAAAACTGTACTTTTTTTTAAAAAAAATAGAAGACAGAGACCAAAAGCCACAAAAAGTCAGTTATCTCATACTAGACAAAGGTGCTAAAATATACATTGGAGAAAAGATAGTCTCTTTAACGAACGGTGCTGGGAAAACTGGAAAGTCATATGTAGCAAAATGAAAATAAACCCCTGTCTCTCACCAATCACAAAACTCATCTCAATGTAGATCAAAGACCTAGGAATTAGACCCTGCACCTAACCGAGGAAAAATTAGGCCCAAATCAATCAATGAGGTGAAGAGAGAACCTATATTTTGGGAGCACATTTTTTTTTTTTTTGCCACAGGCATGTCAGATATAGCACTAATTTCCAGGATACATAAAGAACTCAAAAAACTTAACACCCAAAAAACAAAAAACAGACCCAATCAATAAATGGGTTAAGGAGCTGAACAGATACTTCCCAAAAGAAGATATACATTAGATCAAAATATATGAAAACAAATGTTCAACATCTCTAGTAATTAGGGAACTGCAAATCAAAACTACTTTAACGTTTCATCTCACTCCAGTCAGAATGGCAGTTATCAAGAATAAAAACAACAATAATTGTGGGAGAGGATGTGGAGGAAAAGCACACTCCAACATTGCTGGCAGAACTGCAAATTGGTGCAACCAATATAGAAAGCATGAAATGGAATACTTGAACTTAGAAAACTTGAAATGGAACCACCATTTGTTCCAGCTGTCCCATTCCTGGAAGGAAATAGATGATGCCATCAAAAGGTCCTGAAGAACTTGGCTGTGAATTCTTCTGGTCCTGGGATTTTCTTGAAATGGAACCACCATTTGTTCCAGCTGTCCCATTCCTGGTTCTATACCCAAAAAACTTAAAATCAGTATACTATAGTAATACAGCTACATCAATGTTAATAGCAGCTCGATTAACAATAGCTAAACTGTGGAAACAACCTAGATGCCCTTCAATAGATGAATGGATAAAAAAATGTGGCATATATACACAGTAGAATATTAGCAATAAAAGAGAATAAAATCATGGCATTTGCAGGTAAATGGGTGGAGTTGTAGAATATCACGCTAAGTGAATTAAGTCAATCACAAAAAACCAAAGGCCAAATGTTCTCTATGATAAGTAGATGCTGATCCATAATAGGGTTGGGGGTCATGGGAAGAATGAAGGAACTGTGATTGGGCAAAGAGGAGGATGCATGTGGGCAGGAAGGATGGTGAAATGAGATTGACATCAATACTCTAGGTACATAGGTGACTGCCCATATGGCATGATGCTACATCATGCACAATCAAAGAAATGGAAAGTTTTTCAGCATTTGTGTACAATGAATCAAAATGCATTCTGTTGTCATATATATCTAATTAGAATAAAATAAATAAATAAATTTTTAAAAATAAGTATGTACAAATTATTTTGATAGCTTAATCCAATGTCTTCATTTATGTTTTTGCAGTCAAAATGTATTTGTTGTCATGGCATTTTATTGCAAATTTTAAGTGTTCTTTAAAATTCAAAGCTACACAAACAATGTAAATGTAAAGCTACAAAAACAATGTAAACTAAAGAATAACATTGCTTAAGCAATGCATACATGTCTATTTGTTTATATATATATGCATATAGTTTAAAACCAGTTACAATTAATTTAATTACTATGAAATAGAAATGCATAACTGTTATCTCAATGAATATATAGTATCCAATTCATGAAAGGAATAACTAGCTCATTCATTGTATTAAAATAACCTTAATATTTAAGTATAAAGTACAGTGAAGAGATACTGCCAGGCAAAACTTTCTTGCTAATTTTTTAATTTTAAACTTTTGAAGAAACGACATTTCCCCAGAGTAATTTTATGTTTTTAAATATCCATATTAAATCTTCTAGTTTATCTCTCTGTACAAAAGTTCTACCCAACTCTCATAGGAAGAATCTCATTAAGAAAAATGTAATTGCCCCTAATTCTATCACTATAGATAGCTCTGGATGACATAAAATTAATGCTGTCCCAGAACATATCTAAAATACAAACCAATCAAGATTTTTACTGGTGGGGCACATTTAATTGACAATATTCAGCTAAAGACAGAATGAATGATTTTGACATTTTCAATGTGATAATTAGATATCCTTCAAGCAAGGAAGTAACTCAGATGGTTCTTTCAATGTGAAACATACCTCAGATATTTACAACATATAAAACTCTGCACCGTGATTTCTATATGATTGGTAAAGTGTATTCTGTCAATATCTTTGCATTATTCTTTCAGCTACATAATCATAGTTTCAAATATTAATAAAACACATTTTATAGAGAAACTTTTATAAATTTTATACCTTGCTAGTTACATAGGTTAAGGTTGTGGAATGTTATTTTTTCATTTCCAATTGCTATAGTCTAGACTTGAATGTTCCCCCAAATCTCGTGTGTTAAAAGTGTATACTGCATCCAGTGGTGCTATTGAAAGGTGACAGAACTTTTAAAATCACAGGTCTAGTGAAAGGAAGTTAGACCACTAGAGCCATTCCTTGAGGATGATATTGGGACCTTGGTCCCTCCTTTTCTCTCCCTTTGCTTCACAACAGCCACGAAATGAGCAACTTTGCCACACATTCCTCTATCATGTAGTACTCTCTCAACACAGACAAAAAATGATGGGATCAATTTACCATGGGCTGAAGCCTATAATACTGTGAGTTAAAATAAGCCATTCCTTCTTTTAAGTTTATTTTCTCAGCCATTTGGTATAGTAACAGAAATATAACTAACAACCAAATCACCAATCCTCCAATGACTGAGAGAAGAAGTTGAGAGGGATTCCCAAAATTAACAGTTTATTTTTTAAGATACACACATGTACATATTAACATATGTATAAAAAATATGTAATTTTACTTTTGACCATCATATAAACATTTATATGAATATTTTCTGGATGACCAATTTAAATCAAGTCCACATAGCAATTTCTATTGCTGTGCTGTTTTTAATTAATAGGTATATTAGTTTTTATTCCTATCATCATAGTGTGTATGGTAAAATACACATGGCAGCATAGATGACAAAATGACAGAAGTGCTATTTTGAGGTAAATGATGTAGTCTAAATTAATATGGCCAAAATGTGCCACACTTTGCTTGACAGTATTTTGATTTTGGAAGAGATCAGTAGTGAGAAAACTGAATCATCACTAATGTTAAAGTTTGGATGTGGTTTATTTCCAAAGTTTTTCTGTGATGCAGGCATGTTCCCTAAGAAAATTGGGAGGTGGATCTTTAAGAGGTAGAGACTGAAGGTGTCTAGGTCTTGACCACCCTCAAGAATGAATGCTGAAAGTGGAAAGTGAGATACAGATCACAGGAGTGGAAAAAAATTTCCTACAAGAACTAGTTGAAACAAAAGAGTTCCAGCCCCTCTATGCTCTCTTGCTTCCTTTTTCCACGTGAGTCCTCTATTCCTCACTTTCTTATGCTCCTACCATGGGTCGTTATACTCTCCGAGGAACTCCCCAAAGCCAATAACAACACCCTGCTCTTTAACATCCAGAACAGAGAGCTAAATAAACCTGTTTCTTTATACAGCTTCCAGATACATATATTTTGCTGTAGCAAAACAAACTGGACTAAGACAATAAATATGACTTGTATATCATTGGTTTCATGTTCAATTTGTGCCATTTTGAATTTTTAGACCTTTTATTTTTTAATTTTTTAAAAAATTTTTACTGTTGGTTGTTCAAAACATTACATAGTTCTTGATATATCATATTTCACACTTTGATTCAAGTGGGTTATGAACTCCCATTTTTACCCCGTATACAGATTGCAGAATCACATTGGTTACACATCCACTGATTTACATATTGCCATACTAGTGTCTGTTGTATTCTTCTGCCTTTCCTATCCTCTACTATCCCCCCCTTCCCTCCCCTCCCCTCCCCTCTTCTCTCTCTACCCCATCTACTGTAATTCATTTCTCCCACTTGTTTTTTTCCCTTTCCCCTCACTTCCTCTTGTATGTAATTTTGTATAATCCTGAGGGTCTCCTTCCATTTCCATGCAATTTCCCTTCTCTCACCCTTTCCATCCCACCTCTCATCCCTGTTTAATGTTAATCTTCTTCTCATGCTCTCCCTCCCTACTCTGTTCTTAGTTACTCTCCTTATATCAAAGAAGACATTTGGCATTTATTTTTTAGGGATTGGCTAGCTTCACTTAGCATAATCTGCTCTAATGCCATCCATTTCCCTGAAAATTCTATGATTTTGTCATTTTTTAATGCAGAGTAATACTCCATTGTGTATAAATGCCACATTTTTTTTTATCCATTCATCTATTGAAGGACATCTAGGTTGGTTCCACAGTCTTGCTATTGTGAATTTTGATGCTATGAACATCGATGTAGCAGTGTCCCTGTAGTATGCTCTTTTTAGGTCTTTAGGGAATAGACCGAGAAGGGGAATAGCTGGGTCAAATGGTGGTTCCATTCCCAGCTTTCCAAGAAATCTCCATACTGCTTTCCAAATTGGCCGCATGAATTTGCAGTCCCACCAGCAATGTACAAGTGTACCCTTTTCGCCACATCCTCGCCAGCACTTGTTGTTGTTAGACTTCCTAATGGCTGCCAATCTTACTGGAGTGAGATGGTACCTTAGGGTGGTTTTGATTTGCATTTCTCTGACTGCTAGAGATGGTGAGCATTTTTTCATGTACTTGTTGATTGATTGTATGTCCTCCTCTGAGAAGTGTCTGTTCAGGTCCTTGGCCCATTTGTTGATTGGGTTATTTGTTATCTTATTGTTTAATTTTTTGAGTTCTTTGTATACTCTGGATATTAGGGCTCTATCTGAAGTGTGAGGAGTAAAGATTTGTTCCCAGGATGTAGGCTCCCTATTTGCCTCTCTTATTGTTTCTTTTGCTGAGAAAAAATTTTAGTTTGAGTAAGCCCCATTTGTTGATTCTAGTTATTAACTCTTGTGCTATGGGTGTCCTATTGAGGAATTTGGAGCCCGACCCCACAGTATGTAGATCATAGCCAACTTTTTCTTCTATCAGATGCATAGTCTCTGATTTGATATCAAGGTCCTTGATCCATTTTGAGTTAACTTTTGTGCATGGCGAGAGGAGGGGATTCAGTTTCATTTTGTTGCATATGTATTTCCAGTTTTCCCAGCACCATTTGTTGAAGATGCTATCCTTCCTCCATTGCATGCTTTTAGCCCCTTTATCAAATATAAGATAGTTGTAATTTTGTGGATTGGTTTCTGTGTCCTCTATTCTGTTACATTGGCCCACCCGCCTGTTTTGGTACCAGTACCATGCTGTTTTTGTTACTATTGCTCTGTAGTATAGTTTGAAGTCTGGTATCGCTATACCGCCTGATTCACACTTTCTGCTTAGAGTTGTTTTTGCTATTATGGGTCTTTTATTTTTCCATATGAATTTCATGATTGCTTTGTCTATTTTTACAAGAAATGCTGTTGGGAGTTTGATTGGCATTGCATTAAACCTATAGAGAACTTTTGGTAATATCACCATTTTGATGATATTGGTTCTGCCTCTCCATGAACAGGGTATATTTTTTCATCTTCTAAGATCTTCTTCTATTTCTCTCTTTAGGGTTCTGTAGTTTTAATTGTATAAATCTTTCACCTCTTTTGTTAGGTTGATTCCCAAGTATTTTATTTTTTTTGAGGATATTGTGAATGGAGTGGTTGTCCACATTTCCATTTCAGAGGATTTGTCGCTAATAAACAGGAATGACTTTGATTTATGCGTGTTGATTTTATTTCCTGCCACTTTGCTGAATTCATTTATTAGCTCTAATAGTTTCTTTGTAGACCCTTTTGGGTCTTCTAGGTATAGAATCATGTCATCTGCAAATAGTGATAATTTAAGTTCTTCTTTTCCTATTTTTATGCCTTTAATTTCTTTCATCTGTCTAATTGCTCTGGCCAGTGATTCGAGAACTATGTTGAACAGAAGTGGTGAGAGAGGGCATCCCTGTCTTGTTCCAGATTTTAGAGGGAATGCCTTCAATTTTTCTCTGTTCAGAATGATGCTAGCCTGAGGCTTAGCATAGATAGCTTTTACAATATTGAGGTATGTTCCTGTTATCCCTAGTTTTTCTAGAGTTTTGAACATGAAGGGATGCTGTACTTTGTTGAATGCTTTTTCTGCATCTATAGAGATGATCATATGGTTCTTATCTTTCAGTCTATTGATGTGGTGAATAACATTTATTGATTTCTGTATATTGAACCAGCCTTGCATCCCAGGGATGAATCCTACTTGATCATGGTGCACAATTTTTTTGATATGTTTTTGTATCCGATTCACCAGAATTTTATTGAGGATTTTTTCATCTAGATTCATTAGAGATATTGGTCTGTAGTTTTCTTTCTTTGAAGTGTCTTTGTCTGGTTTAGGAATCAGGGTGATGTTGGCCTCGTAGAATGAATTTGGAAGTTCTCCCTCTTTCTCTATTTCCTGGAATAGCTTGAAAAGTATTGGTATTAGTTCTTCTTTAAAGGTTTTGTAAAACTCTGCTGTATACCCATCCGGTCCTGGGCTTTTCTTAGTTGGTAGTCTTTTGATGGCTTCTTCTATTTCCTCGATTGATATTGGTCTGTTTAGGTTGTCTATGTCCTCCTGACTCAAATTCGGTAGATCATATGACATAAGAAATTTATCGATGCCTTCACTATCTTCTATTTTATTGGAGTATAAGGATTCAAAATAATTTCTAATTATCTTCTGTATTTCTGAAGTGTCTGTTGTGATATTGCCTTTTTCATCCAATATGCTAGTAATTTGAGTTCTCTCTCTTCTTCTCTTCATTAGCATGGCTAAAGGTCTGTCGATCTTATTTATTTTTTCAAAGAACCAACTTTTAGTTTTGTCAATCTTTTCAATTGTTTCTTTTGTTTCAATTTCATTAATTTCAGCTCTGATTTTAATTATTTCTTGCCTTCTACTTCTTTTGCTGTTGTTTTGCTCTTCTTTTTCTAGGATTTTGAGATGAAGTGTGAGATCATTTATTTGTTGGTTTTTTTCTTTTTTTAAGGAATGAACTCCAGGCGATGAATTTCCCTCTTAAAACTGCTTTCATTGTGTCCCATAGATTCCGATATGTTGTGTCTGTGTTTTCATTTGTCTCTAAGAATTTTTTAATTTCCTCCTTGATGTCTTCTATACCCCATTGATCATTCAGTAACCTATTGTTCATTCTCCAAGTGATTCATGATTTTTCCTTCCTTCTTTTATCCTTGATTTCCAGTTTCATTCCATTATGATCAGATAAGATGCATGGTATTATCTCTACTCCTTTATAATGTCTAAGAGTTGCCCTGTGACATAATATATGATCTATTTTTGAGAAGGATCCATGTGCTGTTGAGAAAAAAGTGTAACTGCTTGATGTTGGGTGGTATATTCTATAAATGTCAATTAAGTCTAGGTTATTAATTATATTATTGAGTTCTATAGTTTCTTTATTCAACTTTTGTTTGGAAGATCTGTCCAGTGGTGAGAGAGGTGTGTTGAAGTCTCCCATAATTATTGTATGGTGGTCTATTAGACTCTTGAACTTGTGAAGAGTTTTTTTGATGAACATAGCTGCACCATTGTTTGGAGCATATATATTTATGATTGTTATGTATTGTTGGCATATGGTTCCCTTGAGCAGTATATAGTGTTCCTCTTTATCCCTTTTGATTAACTTTGGCTTGAAATCTATTTTATTTGATATGAGTATGGACACTCCTGCTTGTTTCTGAAGTCCATATGAGTGATATGATTTTTCCCAATCTTTCACCTTCAGTCTATGTATGTCTTTTTCTATCAAATGTGTCTCCTGTAGGCAGCATATTGTTGGATCTTTTTTTTTTTTTTTTTGATCCATTCTACTAGCCTGTGTCTCTTAATTGGTGAGTTTAAGCCATTAACATTTAGGGTTATTATTGAGATATGGATTGTTCTTCCAGCCATATTTGTTTATTTATGTTACTTAACATGGTTTGTTTTTCCTCTTTGATTATTTTTTCCCTTTACTGTACTATCTTCCACTGTTGGTTTTCATTGTTATTTTCCATTTCCTCTTCCTGTAATGTTTTGCTGAGGATGTTTGGAAGAGATGGTTTTCTAGCTGCAAATTCTTTTAACTTTTGTTTACCGTGAAAGATTTTGATTTCATCTTCCATCCTGAAGCTTAATTTCGCTGGATACACAATTCTTGGTTGGAACCCATTTTCTTTTAGCTTTTGAAATATATTGTTCCAGGATCTTCTAGCTTTCAGAGTCTGTGTTGAAAGATCAGCTGTTATCCTGAGTGGTTTACCCCTAAATGTAATCTGCTTCCTTTCTCTTGAAGCTTTTAAAATTCTCTCCTTATTCTGTATGTTGGGCATCTTCATTATAATGTGTCTAGGTGTGGATCTCTTATGATTTTGCACATTTGGCGTCCTGTAGGCTTCTAGGATTTGGGATTCTGTCTCATTCTTCAAGTCTGGGAAGTTTTTTCATATTATTTCATTGAACGGATTGCTCATTCCTTTGGTTTGGGCCTCTATACCTTCCTGTATCCCAATGACTCTTAAGTTTGGTCTCTTTATGTTATCCCAAATTTCTTGGATATTCTGCTCATGGTTTCTTAACAGTCTCGCTGAGCTGTCTATGTTCTTTTCAAGTTGAAATACTTTGTCTTCATTGTATGATGTCAAATGAGAATACTACCAGCAGAGTAGTACACTTTTAAGTGTTCTACTCTGCTGGTAGTATTCTCATTTGAGTTTTTAAGTTGATTAATTGCTTCCTGCATTTCTAGGATTTCTGTTTGTTTGCTTTTTGTAACCTCTATCTCCCTATATAGTTGATCTTTTGCTTCTTGGATTTGTTTATGCAATTCATTTTCGAAGTGATCTTTCATTGTCTGATTTTGCTGTCTAATGTCTTCCTTAAGACTCCAGATCATCTGAAGCATGTAAATCCTGAATTCTTTATCTGACATTCCATCTGCTGCAGCCATTACCTCTTCTAAAGTTGAGTTGACCTGCATTGCTTGTGGTCCTTTCTTTCCTTGTCTTTTCATACTGCTCGCATTTCTTTCTGCTTGGTGAAACTGTTGTGTTATTGAATTTTCCCCCTATATATTTATATTGCTCTTGTATAGTTGAAAAGTCTCCCTTGCAGGGGCAGGCGGCGGCTGTGCTCCTCCTCCAATTGGGGCGATGTGTGTAGCATGCCGGCAGGCCGCTGGGCCTGCTCTGCCGATCAGTCGCAGGTCTGCCTAACTTGCAGGTGCGGGTGGCGTCTCTGCTCCGCCCCTCCTCCAATTGGGGTGATGTGTCTATCACGCCTGCGGCCTCTGGGCCTGCTCCACCAGTCAGTCGCAGGTCTGCCCACCTTGCAGGTGTGGGCGGTGGCTCTTCTTCGCCCCTCCTCCAATAGGGGTGATGTGTCCACCACGCCGGCGGGCCGCTGGGCTTGCTCCACTGCTCTGTCGCAGGTCTCTTTTTAACAATTTTTTTAGGTGTAGATGGACACAACACAATGCCTTTATTTTTTATGTGGTGCTGAGGATCGAACCCGGGTCCCACCGGCGCTAGGCGAGTGCTCTACCGATGAGCCACAATCCCACCCCTTTTATTTTGTTTTAATATTAAGTAAACTAATCTTTGTATGATATCTCTGTGCAATAAAGCATGTTATAATGAAAATAACTTAAAATAATAGTAGATGAATGATGAAATAATTTCTCTTTAAAGATGTTTTTACATATAACTCAATGAAGTCATCATGGAGGAGTTTAGTGAGAGACCCTGACCTAGCCATTGGTGATGAATGAGTTAACTTGAGTATGGAGATAATGTTGTATTTTTTATTTTATCAAATAATAATGTTGCTCACCTTAAATACGTATCCTTTTATTTATTAATTGTACATCAATAAAGATAAAAAGTACAAATCTCAAAAAAGCAACAAAACCAATAATATAACAAAAGATGGGGACAGTATTTTTCAAATCGGATACTCATTCACCATATTATGTGTAGAGACTGATTGAAATAAGTTATCAGTGACCATTCCTTTACCTTCAGAGCAAATTCTCCAACTTGTGAAAAGTTATATGAATGTTTGAGTTTTGTTAGAGGACATGTAAGCAGAAAAAGCAAAGAGACTGTCTAATGAATAAAGCAATGTGAAGAATTTCATATTTATGTTTCACTTATATACATTTCTTGATAGCACTTTAGCAGTGCATTGCTATTTCATGTAATGCTCAAGCTGAGATAAAATATTTCTTTTGTTTTACTTTGTTCCAGGCTATACCAATTTATTCTAAAGATAACTTCTGTCTCTGGGTTATATATCAGGCCAGCAGAACTCATTCTAAGTCAAATATATTGAAATTTTATATAGATATCAGATTTTGATAGAATGAAGGAAATTAGATTTCAAGCAATTTCACAAATTATTCTCCTAGAGATTTATTATTTATAGTTCAACCAAAATCTTCATGAATACCTTAACTCCACCCAAGAATCCTATTTTAATGTAGGGAAAGAAACAATAACATGAGAATACCAAAAAAAAAAAAAAAAAAAAAAAGTAAGTACGCTGCTGGTAGAAGAGGAAATTTAAGGAACTTGTGGAAAATGCCAAAAAGATTTTTTCATGATTGTTAGAGAAATCAGGACATAAGGAGTTATAGCTAATATTAGCCAGGAAAGAGGGAAGAATGCTCTTGTCTGGAAAGCCCTAAAGAAATTCAGTGCTCACCATGAGCTCACTTGACTATGGAATCTAAGAAAGCTGATCTCATAGAAATTGAAAGTAGATGGTATTTATCAGAGGTGGGGAAGATAGTGGAAAAGGAAGAAGGGGGAGAGTTGACCAGTGGGCTCGAAATTACCAATAGGAGTAATTTTTGCACAGTAGAGTGACTATAGATAATATTTAGGTCCTGTATATTTCAAAAAGCTAGAAGAATGAATTTTAATAGTTTTCACCATAAAGAAATGATTCACGTTTGAAGACATAGACATGTTTAACTCACTTTTAACATTGTACAATATATACATGTATTAAGACATCACATAGTACCCCATAAGTTTGTAAAAATTATATATTTTATGTATCATTTGAAAAGAAATTTTATTAAAAAGAGAAGAGAAGCTGGTGAACAGAATCAGCCTTAGTCATTATCGAAAAGAACATGAATGGATGGAATGTCTGAAAAACAAGGCAGGGTATCTATCTATCCTTCACACCCAGGTCTCCAATCAATGCAAGGAAGGAAAAGGAGGTGTTGGGCAGTAGGAAGGATTGTGTAAGCTTTGAGAGAAAACTGTAATTAAGACTGGGTTGAGTTGATTTTCTAAATGAAAGTGGAATATGAAAGGAAAAAAAGAGCATTTCTGAACATAGGTCAAGTCACAAATGAGTCTTTGGGGACATTCATTTTCCTTTTATCTACAACACCTCCTAAAGAATGACTTTTTAATCAAACTTTCCTGTTTACTCCTAAGCAGATACTCTGTTCACATACAAGCCTTAACCTATGCGTATTAAAACCTTTATTTTAGTGGGTTAGAGGATCTCAGTTTGGAATGCAGGATATGATGATAGAGTCTAAATGCTTATAAATACTCCACTGAGTACATATAATGTTGAATATTTTTTTCAAATGCTTTTTGTTATATTATACCTTCAATGAAGAGGCATTTTTTCAGATCTTTTTTTTTTTAATTGGATTTTTGTGTCTTATTGCTGAATTTAAAATTTACTGTATTTTAGAAGTAGAAAGGTTTCACTACTCTAACATTGAAGAAAGAAGGGGGAAAAAAAGGGGAATATGTTTTGTAGATTTAGCATTATGTAATACATGGAGTTTCTGCCTGGTTGCTTCCGTTTCATTAAAAGACTCAATATATGTAAAGCTCTTAGAGCAGAGTCTGGCCCAAGTAAGGATAATGTAAGTGTTAGCTATTTATATTTCTCAATGAAGTATGAAGCAAAGTCATCAGCTGAAAAATAACAGGTTGGGTAGAAAAGTGTGGGAAAATGAAAATATGAAGTAATCATTGGAAGCAGCACTTCTTACTCTTAGAGTTTGTTTTTTTCCTTCTCCTTTTCTTTTTTTTTTTTTTTTTCATGTGAAGAATCTTATTTCACATGACTCCATTGAGTCAGCTCTGATTCTGTACTCATTCTACTCCTAGAGAGGTAGCCAAGCATTGTGTAATGCCAAATTTTGAAGGTAAGTCACCAGGTATATGTAGTCCAGTTAGAACTGAACTGCTTTCTGAGGGTAATCGTTTTGAAGTGAATAGGTGATCTCTTTTGTTTGCCTAGTCATGGCATTAATTAATTGGATTAAATCTCCTTCCAAGTTTATCTGTCCTGGTCACTCACTGCCATCCTTCATGTGTAGAACCATCCCACACTGGAGTTTATTATGAACAATTCTTGCTTCTAAATATAGGCCATGTTCTGTTAGTCAGATTTCCATCTGTGTGAACAAACATCTGAGGTAAAAAATTTACAAGGAGGAAAGCTTTATTTTGGCTCATGGATTCAGAGGTTGTGGTCTGCAGTTGTGTGGCTCTGACACTCTGGTCCTCTAGTGAGACAGAATACCATGGGGCAAAGTAAATGGTAGATCAAAGCTTTTTACCTTATGGTGGCCAGGAATCAAAGGGAGAAAGGGACCTGGGTCCTAATATATGTGCCGAAGAGTGTGTGAATAATAACCTGCTTCCTCCAACAAGAGCCTGCTTCCTAATTTTTCCACCACCCACCAATAGCACCATCAGCTAAGATTAAGCCTTCAATACATGAGTTTTAGGAAACATTTATGATTGAAACCAAACACATGTCCTTCACCTTATGCTTTGTAAACTTTATCATTAACAAAGATGGTGTCTACCATCCCTTTATTTTATTGGTCACTTGGTTTATAATAGAATTCAGAAACAAAATAAAATGTCCTTTGTTCTCCTGAGAGACTACCACTACTACCTTCATAAAGATTACCAACAGTGTGATCTGGGGAAATTAATTGACATATCTTTAAGTCAATTCCACATCAATTAAGTATGGGTAACAAAAGAAATGATCTTATGAGATAGTTTGGGGGAACTTGTAATAATGATTAAAAGTATTCTTCAAGTTAGTAAATTCTTTATAAATGTGAGCCCTTTTCTGCATTGTAAACTCATAGTGAGAATAGCAGTTAATTGAGTGAAACTGAAGACCAAGGGCAGAAAAATAGTAACACAGGAAATGGGTGGAGAATGAGGAAGAAATTATATTATGCATACATTGAAAATCTCAATTAGTTCATGGACAATTTTAGATGGTACTTCCTCAAGTGTCACATCAAAAATAAAAATCTGTTCTCTACTTCATTTCCCAAGTTGTTTACAGGGAAAATGACAAGTTAAATGTGGGAACTATAAATAGATTTTCAGTCCAAGCTGGCAACTTCATACCACAAAAAAATAACAAGATAATCTCCTAGGATCCAAGATGGATTCTATTGTGTTATTTGCTAAGCATAGTACTAAATGTTCATTGATATAAGCACACATTCAACACCATTTATTGATAGAGGTCATTGATTTGCTTGGATTTAATGATGCAATGCCTGACAGTGACTGGATGGTAAGAAGGTGGTCACTAAAAGAACATTTGTCTTGGTTTTGAGATTTATTTTTTTTTATCCTCTTCTAGTCCCTTGAAAATAACAGAAGGAGTTGATATAAAAAAGATATTTCTGGCAGAGGGAACTATATATGTAAAGGCTTGGAGATAAAATAAATACAAAGTATTTAGATGATAGAATCTACATATGAATATTATCAACAGGTCAAAGTAAGTAAACTCGAGTATTTTTTTCCACAATAAGTTGAATTTTAATTTTAAGGTGATGGTGAAGCTGAATAAGATATTAAATTGGAGTGGTATAAAAAAATTTGTGTTCTAAAAAAGTCATTCTTCCTCTTTGTATCTTATGTTTCTTTGGGGGAGAACAGAATTAAAGCCCAAATTAGTAAAGACATGGAGTACTGTAAAGAGGTCATTGCTATAAATCAGATGAGTCTTGATTGGCACCTTATTTTGGTAGATTATGTTATTCTACACTCTATGAAAGTAGTATTTTCCTGTACATTGCTATATGAGTCACAGTGATTGCATGACAGCAAAGTATACTACCCTGGGATGCTGACTGGCTTGGTTATATTAATGTGAAATGTGAGCAAAGGAATAATGGGTTACATCTGTCAGATATTTTAAGAGTAATTGGATTATATTCTCTTTACACTCATTTCTTTCTACAACAAGAACAGTGTGTACCAAACAAAGGGTGCTTAAACAATCTGGAATGTGTGAATACTACCATGAAGATGTATGTAGCAGAAGATGCAGCCATATAACAGCAGCTACTGGTATCTACCATGAGAGGAAAAAGAAATGTTTGCTTTGAAGGCCACTTTAATTTTGGTTTCTTGCTACTCCTATAATATAATGAAAAAAAATCACATACTTGAAGTTGCATCAGTAGGAGTGAAGAAATCTTGGGTTAAAAGAGATATAAACATAAATGATTAAAAAGAATGGATGACAAAAAAATCAAAGGTGACTCTCTGTCACTGATTGAATAACTCAGTCCTATTGAAAATGCAAGGACTAAACTTATTTTATTTTCCAAGGGCTGTAATTCAAATATAGCACTTCCACTTTTATAAATAAGCAAAGTACCTTACACTCTGAGAGACTGTCCTAGATTATACAAGTATTCAGTAAGAAAAACTAGGATGGCAATATTAAATTCCAAATTAATGAAGGAAAAGAAATAAGTTTGTGGACAAAATGAGTAGTAAATCATATTAAATAGAATTTTCTCGGTTTCAAAAAAAAAAGACCCCCTCATTTTAGCATAGTCAGTTTTCCATATCTCTGGTACATACAAAGACTTAATCAAATATGATAACTCATGAACCAGTATCCCAATATCCTCAAATTACTGTCTCTCTTTCTTTGTAACTTGGATTGAAGTTCTTTTCCATAGTTTAGTTCTCAGTTTCAGTTAATGAATAAAAATAGTTCTTTGGGCAATTTAGAGATGATGAACATACAGGAAGATATCAAAACTCAAATAAATTTATTGAGGAAAATCATATTGGATCTGTTCAGGCCAAATGTCCGTCTCCTGAAATAATTACTGTGGACTGAGGAATGACTGATAGGCCTGCAGCTATGTGCAGGATAATGAGATAGAGCATCCCCTGGAGAACTAGTTAAAACTGTAAAAGGTTGGTTACTATGCAAAGTAAGCAGGGACTAGGTATAATAAAGCACAAAAGGTGTCAGTATATACAGTAGTTGCTTGAGATTTATTCTGAACTTTGTGTGGTATATCCAATAATGGATGTATTGTTGGGCATCCAAAGAGATCCCTAGGGTTATGCTATATATTTTTAAACTGATGGCAATCAAAAATGTTTTTCTTTCTGTACTTTTCCTCTCTCTCTCTTTTTTTTTTCAGTGAGTTTTATATTCATTTGCAATATTAAACAATATTAAACAATATTTAAGTAAATTTCATTACTTGAAAATACTTAAGTAAACTTCATTACTTGAAAATTAAAGAATTAATCAGTAATTGGTAAATTATACTGATTTCAATTCCTTGGAAAATAGATCCAGAGGTGAGATTAATGGATCACATGGTAATTTTCCTTCTACTTAAAAAACATTAATTAATATATTTTATTAGAAATAGATTTTTTTCCTGCATTTTCCTTCCTGATTCTATTTTTTAAAAAATTTGTTCTTTTTAGGTATACATAAAAGTAGAATGCATTTTTTCTAACTGATATATAAAAACATAAAAATTAAAGAATATGTAAAATACCATGGGGCATTGTGATATTTCAATAAATGTATACATTATATAGTGTTAAAACAATCAAACATATTTGTTTTCTTAAACAATTATTACTTATGGGGGGGTACTTGGGATTGAACTCAGGGGCACTCAAAAACCACTTGAGCCACATCCTTAGCCCTATTTTTTATTTTATTAGAGCAGGGTCTCACTGAGTTGCTTAGTGCCTCACTGAATTGCTGAGACTGGCTTTGAACTTGCTATCCTCTGGAGCTCCTGGGATTACAGGTTTGCACCACTGAGCCGGCCCAATTATTACTTCCTTATGGTGAAATGAACACTTTATTTTTGTTTTCTATAGTTCGTATTGTACAATAGCACACAGAAGTTCTTGCTCCAGTTTCATTGTATCTTAGTACTCATTGATCAATCTTTCTCTGTATTTCCCTCTCCCCTTTTGTCCCCAGTCTCTGGTAACCACAAATTTTACTCTCAATTATTGTAATATTGACTACTTTAGGTTACACATATAAATGAGATCATGCAGCACTTCATGTTTCTGTGTCTGTCTTGTTTCACTTCCCATGATGTTGTTGCACTTGACCTATTTTCATTATTTTATAAGGTTGAATATTATCCCTTTTTGTCTTGTTTTAGTCATATTTTTCATAGCTGTGACCTGGAGACCTGACAAAAACCATGTAGAGGAGCAATGGTTTAGGAGGTCTCAGTCCAGAGATTGCTGACACCATAGCTGTGAACCTAGGTGAAGTGGAAAACCATGGTGGAAGAGTATGGTGGAAAAAGCAGTTCAGATAATGGAAATCAGGAAGACAGGAGCTCTCCACTCACCAGGGATAAAACCTCAATGGCACAACCCTAGTGACCTACATCTTCCAGCCATACCTTATTTGCCTACAGTTACCTACTAGTTAATCCATAAGTGTATTAAGCCTTTGACTAGGTTATACATCTCACAACCTAATCATTTCTACTCGGAATGTATTTGCATTGTTTCACACATGAACTTTTGGGGGACACCACATTTGCAAACAATACCATGTTTATTAACACACTTTCTTTATGTAGTCTTTGCTTGATGGACACAAAGTTTCTTTATATTTCTTAATTATTGTGAATAGTGCTGCAATAAACATGGGACTCCAGATGTCTCTTTGACAAACTGATATAATTTCCTCTGAATATATACCTTGTAGTGGAATTACTGAATCATATTATAGCTTTAATTTTAATTCTAATTTTAATAGAATTTTATTCTAATTAGGATCACATTCATGTGGTTGTACATGATGTGGAGTTTCATTGGTGGTATATTTATGTATAAACATAGGAGAGTTATGTCTGACACATTACACTGTCTTTCCTATTCTTATCTCCCCTCCCTTCCCTTTATGCCAGTTTATCTACTCCATTGAACTTCTATTCTTCTCCTCTCCTGCTTCGTGTCTGTTAGCATTCACATAGCAGAGAGAATATTCAAACTTTGTCTTTTGGGGATTGGCTTATTTTACTTAGCACAATCATCTCCAAATACATTAATTTACCAGCAAAAGTCATAAAGTCATTCTTTTTATAGTTGAATAATATTCAATTGTTTATATATACCACATTTTATTCATCCATCCATCATCCATTGAAGGACAGCTTAGTTGGTTCCATAGCTTAGCTAATGTGAGGTGAGCTGCTATAAATATTGATGTGGCTGTGTCACTGTAGTATGATAATTTTAATTCCTTTGGATATATATCAAAGGATGTTATACATCCAAAGTGGTATAACCAAGTCAAATGGCTATTCCATTACTGCTTTTTTGAAAAATCTTCATACTGCTTTCCAGAGTAATTGTACCAATTTGCAATTCCACCAACAATGTATGAGTGTACCTTTTTCCCCACATCCTTCCTATTATGGTTTGAATGTGAGGTACCCCTGAAAAGTTCATGCATGAGAAATGAAAGAAGGTTAAGAGGAGAAATGATTGGATTATGAGATTGTTAACACAATCAGCAAATTAATCCCCTGATGAGATTAAGTAAGTATTGATTGAAGGTGGGTAGGGTGTGGCTGGAAGAGATGGGTCATTGAGGGCATAGCTCTGAGTTATATGCTTTGTGAGCTGAGCTTACTCTCCCTGCTTTCTGATCATCATGTGACCTGCTTCCCTAAACTCCACTCTTCTGCCATGATGTTCAGGCTGACCTCAGCCCTAAGGAATGGAGCTGTTGTCTATGGACAGAGACCTCTGAAACCTTGAGCCCTCAAATAAATTTTTCCTCTCTACAATTCTTCTGATTGGGTCTTTTAGTCATAGCAGTGAAAAAAGCTGTCTAAAACACTCTAAAACATTTATTGTTACTTGTATTCTTGGTTATTGCCATTTTAACTGGAGTGAGATGAAATCTCAGTGTGGTTTTAATCAGCATTTCTCTAATTGATGGAGATGTTGAACATTTTTTCATACATTTGTTGACCATTTATACTTCCTCTGTGAAGTATCAATTCCTTTACCCTTTTATTGATTGGGTGGGGTTTTTTGTTGTTGTTATTATTGTTTGTTTGTTGTTAATCTTTTGAGTTCTTTGTGTATCCTAGAGATTAATGCTCTATCTGAGGTGTAGGTGGCAAAATTTTTCTCCTGTCTTTAGGCTCTTTCATCATGTGCTTGATTGTTTTTTTTTATTTTTTTGCTGATGAGGAAGCTTTTTAGTTTGCTACTATACCATTTGTTGATGCTTGAAATTTATTTCCTAAGCCACCATGATAGAGTTGGGCTTATTTGTTCTTCCAGTAGGTCAGTGTTTCTGGTCCAAAGTCTAGGTCCTTGATCCACTTTGAGATGAGTTTTGTACAGAGTGAGAGAGTTAAATTTCATTCTGCTCAATATGAATTTCTAGTTTTTCTTTTGCCATTTGTTCGATGCCGAATTTTCTCCAATTTATGTTTATGACTCCTTTGACAAGTAAGAGAAAACTGTATTTATGTGGTTTTGTTTCTGTGCCTTGTGTTCTGTTCTATTGGTTTTCATGTCTCTTTTGATGCCAGTACCATACTGTTTTTGTCACTATAGTTCTGTAGCATAATTTAAGGTCTGGCATTGTGATGCCTCCTGCTTTATTTTTCACATTAAGGATTGCTTTTGTCTTTTCTATTCCTCTTATTTTTGCAAATGATTTAATAACTGCTTTTTCTATTTCTTTGATGAACATCATTGTAATTTTGATGGGAATATCATTGAATCTGTCTAGAGCTTTTGGTAGCATTGCCATTTCAACAATATCAATGCTGCCTATGCAAGAACATGGGAGATCCTTCCTTCTTTTAAGATCTTCCTCAGTTTGATTCCTTGGCATTCAGTAGCTTTCCTTGTAGATTTCTTTCATTTCTTTTGTTATAGATTTATTCTCAAGTAATTTTTTGATGCTATTATGAATAGATTTTTTCCCCTAATTTCACTTTAAGTTGATTCATCATTCTTGTATATGAACATAATTAATTTACACATGTTAATTTTATATCCTGCTACTTTGCTGAATTTGTTTATGATTTCTATAAATTTTACTGGTGGAGCTTTTTGAGTCTCTATATAAAGGACCTTGTCATCAGCTCAAATCACATCTTGACAACTAAATCAGTGTGTTTAATCACTGATATTAAGAAAAAATAAAATAATTTCAAGCAATTATCTTTAAATTGTATATATCTAGGATATTTGCTTAAATGCTTTTTATGAGCTATTGTGGAGGAAAATGTCAAGAAAAACTACCCACTTGTTATGTAATTGAGAGAGTTAATAAGCATTTTAAATAAGCATTTAAAAAATTGAAAAAAAGTGAAGTTTTGCACCCAAACAACTTGACAAGTGTTCTTACTATAAGATTTAGTAGAACAAATGCTTGTTTCCTTTGAGTCTAAGTTGCAGGGAGCATCTTGTTACAATAGGTGCATGCTGTTTTAAACAAAAGTTATATTATCTTGAAATGCTCCAATAGAATTAATGCAAGTAAAATTCATTGTATGAGATCTTCAAATGGCAAAAATAAAAGAATTTAGTAATGTAGTAAACACCATATGTGTTCTAGAATAGGCACGTTTTAAAAGAAAAATCATATTACCTGTTTGTAATTTTTCTGAGCCATCTGAATTAATGCTAATAAAAAATCACTTTCCAAGTACCCTATAGAAAATAAGGATTAGTATAAATATGAATTCAAAGTTGATAGATGAATTTGTTCCAAAAGCTCATTTGACAAAACATTAATGTTCAGAGTAAACATTCAGCCCTGTGGCTTTCCTTATAATAATAAAGGATCCCTTCATTCTGGCCAAGTCTCATTAATGTACTTACATATCTTTCTTTACTTACAAACCCAGTTTTATTCCTGTTTAAATCTGCTTCTCACAGGTGACTTTAACAATTTCATATAAGATCATCAATTTTTAGGAAGTATTCATTTTAATTAAAATATATTTTAATTGACAAAATAAATATACATGTTTATTCAGTACAGTATAATACTTTGCTGTTTTCATATATACAATGCATAAAGATATAATCAGGGTAATTAGCATATCCCTCTCATTAAATATGTATAATTTCATTGTATTGGCAATTTTAATGCTTTTTTATAGTTCTTTATGATATATTTTATGGTATTTGTATTTTTTATAATAAAAATTTATACTAATTCATTTAACTATAGTTACCCTACTGTTCTATAAAAAATGAATACTTGCTACTTTTATTTGACTATGTTTTGGTACTCATTATTCATCCTCCTGTCCTCTCTCAAACTTTTCCTTGCCTCCAGTGACAACTATCCTATTCTCTTCTTCTATGGACTTAACGTTTTTTTAGGTTCTCCATATGAGGAAGAACAATGGGACTATTATTTTTTATAAATAAATATGAGAGAGAGTGGGTTATAAACATCTACATGAATGATGCAATAACTGTATTAACCTAAGGTACATAGACATTATGTATGGATTGGGAGGTTACATGTACCACACAGATTTACAAACCCAATTATTTTCACAGAGTAGCACTTTGTTAACATTGAACTTGAGAGTGTGTGAGAATTATGCTGTTCCGATGGCATTTTTTGTTGCTTCCCTCTGTCTGTCTCTCCCCACTGCCCCCTGCATGCTGTGGATGGAACACAGGGCCTTTCCCATGATAGGCAAACATTCTACTACTGAACTATACTACCAGCCCTGTTTTTTTTGTTGTTCATTTGTTTTTTGTTGTTGTTGTCATCAAAATTTTAAGGGAGACTGAAGAAAACTTGCAGGTGGGTTCCTTTATTTACTAATAAAAAACTTCCAATAAAATGACTGTATTATAAACCTTGATGACAGGATGTCCATTAAAAAATTTTATAATATATGACATTCTATCATGGGAGAAAATCAGTTTAAATGGATGATTTTTCATACTCAGCTGGAAGCAGGCTAACAAATATTGAGTATATAATACAATTATATATTTTAACACTACTCTTCAAAAGATTTAATTTATGCACACCAATCCCCATCACTTAGTCCATTTTACATTTAATAATTGACTCCCTCTTTTTATCTTCTGGCTTTTCTCTATGAGTTTCTGGTGTCTCATATGCTACAATATATCTTTTGAACTCATACAACTGAAGCAGTAGTAAGTTTTACTTTTCTGAATATATTGCTAACTTTGTTTTTTATAATTAAATTTTGAATTAAAACAGAATGACATTATTGAGAAGACAATGCAAATATTAGGACAAATTTCATGCTTTTGTAATCAAATGGTGTTCTGCTGTGCTCCAAGAATTAACTGAAGTAAATAACATAAAGGATTAAAAGCTGTGTAGAAATTTATAACTATCAGATTGGTAGTTAATGGATCTATAAAGAAATAAACCTATGCATATACTCTGTTTGATATTGATGTGTCCTAATATTGGCCCCTTCAAACACATTTTATGTTGGGAAAGATTCATCATTGACCAGTTAAGCCCAATAGTAGAACTTAGACCTGATTGCTAAATACCTCATTGTTCCAAGAATCTAAATGTAATTTCAGATGAGGTGTCTCCTAGAAGAGCACTCACACCAGGAAATAAGGACACAAGCCCTGAGCCAATCAGTAATTCAGCAAACAAGTACAAGCACTCTGAGATGAAGGAATGTATTAAAAAATCAACTTCAAAGGATTAGGAAAACAATGCAAAACTAAAAATGCTTTGTTGGTACAGCATAAGAAAAAAGAAAGAAAGAAAGAAAGAAGACACATTCTCTCTCATTTCACCCAACACAAGCATGCAATTTAGACACCACAGTATCATATGGATGAAAGTGAAATAACTTTGGAAACCAATGGAGAACTCAATTGTTCAATAAGAGAGAGCAGTGAAACCTCTACTCCTGAGGGAAGAATGTAAGGTCAGGGAGAAACAGAAAAAAGAGGAGGGGCAAGGGAGGGAGAAAAAGGAAGTGTGAGGGAGGAAGAGAAGGGGGAGAGACAGAGATAGAGGGGAGAAAGAGAGAAGACACATGATAACTAGATCACCTAACAGAGGTACCTGCCCTGTAGCAAGACCCACAATAACAATAATGGAGAAGCAGAAGCCTATAGCAGTAGATTGGAATTATAAAGGAAAGAACAGAAGTGTCCCATAGGGAAAGTTTGTGGGGTTTTTTTTGGGTTTTTTTGGTGGGCAGCAAGTTCTTCTGGCCATTCCTAGATTATCTGTTAATTTCTTTTCTTATGGCTGGGCTAATGTTGTGGTGGACATTGTTGAGACTATACATTTTTCATCAACATGGTTAGGCTATAGACAGTGAACTTGAGTGACAAAAATTGCTAATATTTAAATTGTGTACATAGGTATAAAGTAAGTTCACTGTGCATTGATTACCAACGTGGCTGAACCTGGTGAGAGAGAATACCATCATACAAATAGCTCCATAAAATAGATTTATCGGTCATGGATGGCCAGCAAGAGACATATAACTCAGATTTATAAATCTGAGTCTTCAAAAGCTCAGGAAAGATGTCCAGGGCAGATGGAGTCTCGTTGCTTGTGTAACCACTTATGAAGCTGTGAGGCCCCAGAAAGCATCTCATCCTGAGTCTAAAACCCTGGAGAAATGTGACTTCCGGGCTGATGCATTAAAAGACATCCAGTTTCTAGGAGGAAATGGAGCAGAGCCCTTGCTTTTCTGGTCAGATACAGGTATCACAGGATGCTATAATCACAACACAGTCTGCAATTATTCTTGAAAACTACAAGCAAGAAAACAGAACTTGATCAGTCCAAAATCACTTGGGAAACTGTCTTGCCTTAAAAAAATTAATTTCTGAGAAGCAGAGATTACATTTAATTCCTAAAGAAACACAGTACTGGTTCTTTATCATCAAATATGGAATTGGGGTCCAGTGGAGTAGGAGATACCTTATGTATAATATTGACATAATCTAAGAATGTTTTTAATGGTTACAGGATAATTGGCTTAAATAGCAGCTATGATTGATGTTTGGGGGTAAGAGATTATACTAACAGTTTATTTGTAGGCACTTATCAACAAACACCAATATTTGAACAAACAATTTGTAAAAAATCATGGTTATAACAGTGAACAAAAGACATTTATGAAAATTATGATGACAATAGTTTCTTAAACTATTTTATTTCTATGTTCATGTATGTTCCAGAAAGTTTTAGTTACAAAGTTTATTATATTTTCAGCCAAAAAATTCATAAGATTTTTATACTTTGAAATATCTCCAAGTTGTTTCTGGCAAAAAAAAATTAAATACATAAATAAAAATAAAAGTAAAAAGCATCCTAATTTGTAATTCTTGTCTTCTGCATTTTCCATTAAAATTACACAAAATGTATGTAAAAATAACATACAATGAGTAAAATGAGTAGTTTTCACAACTAAAAGAAACTGCTTGCTTCATTCTAAATCTATCTGTAGAATTCTATGATGCATGTAAACAATAAGCTTGTCTTCGGTTCGTCTTTGTGTTTTTCACAATGTCTATTTCAGTAATTTACTGAATTAGAGGCTCCCTAATGTATTAGTTTTTTGATGTCCTTGAGATAGATACATAATGACTTCTATACCTGTGCACATTTCTTGCAATGATAATAACTTCATGAGTTTGTTCTCTTTTTATACTGAAGTGAATTTTGAATATTATACATACATGGGGTATAAATTATTGTAATTAGGTTCATATTCTTGTGGTTGTACATGGCATGGAGATTCACTGTGGTGTATTCATATATGTACAAAGAAAAGTTAAGTCAGATTCATTCTACTGTCTTTCCTATTCCTCTCTCCCCTCTCTTTCATTCCCTTTTGTCTAACTACTGAACTTCTATTCTTCCCCTGTCAGCTTTACTGTATTTTATCATCTTCATAGCAGAGAGAACATTTGACCTTTGGTTATGGGGGATTGGCTTATTTCACTTAGCTTGATAAGAGTTTGTTCTTTACTGTGGAGTTGAGGCATGAGGTCTAGTGACAGTAAATTCCAGAGTACTCATAAGAGACTTAGTAAGAATCAGAGAATATTACTAAATATAATTCACAAATAACATTGAAAGAAGGACAAGCAAAGAGAAAATGAAGTAAAATACAAGTAAGACAAAGATCAGAAATATGTAGATAATGTATTGGATACATAATACAGTAATTTTTAAACAGCAAAAAAAAAAAAAAAAATCCAAAACTGAAATGCTAAAGACATGGACATTTGTATAATTAGGAAGCCACAAGTTCATACGTGTGTTTTAATTTTGCTTTGTAAATCATTCATCTATGTTGGCTTGATACAGGAAGTGTTATAACATTGAGGGAAAAAATGATAAAAGACTTCGAAGGAGGCTTATGCTCAAATCAGCGATTCCCAGGGAGTTCTCTGTTGAAAAAGGAAGCATCTTGATTTATTTTGTACACAGAGCAAATAAAGGATTACACGGAGATAAAAGTAGTGCCCAAGAAGAGGTTACTTATTTTTAGTGTTAGAGTAAATCAAACTATGTGGCTCAAGCCACTCCCCACAGGGTATATTTTTAATTGAAATCGTGTTAAAAGTGTACTTAGGGGAGATTTAGCATCTTAAAGTTATGTAATCTTCTTACCCATGAACAAAACTGTATCTGTTTTTAGTGAAGACCTTTTATCCTAACTCAGCATAGTTTTATACATATTTTAGTACATATCATATATATTTGTATTTATTCATTTTATCTAATGCAATTTTAAAAATGCTACCTGTTTCAGTGGCATATCTAGCACATTTAATGCTATAGGTAATCATTTGGGGCATTCCCCTCTAGGTTATAATAAAGAAATTTAATAATTTAGTAATTCTATGATAAAATGAGTATTATAATTTTCACATGCAGAGAAATATTTTCAAATGAAGATAGAATTTACAATGTTAAATCATGACATAGAGAATATAACACTAAGAAATCTTTTAAGAATGCTCTTCTAAAAACTTGATGAAGACACTATGAATGTTACAGTTTCACACTTAATTTAAAAAGCATGCCCATTTCCAAGGCATTACTTTCCTTATGTTCTTTATATGATTATGGATTAACTTTTTATGTAAACCTTGCTTTTATGAATATGGACCCTATTTGAAATCAATGCTCAATGTTATGGCTTAATCCCACCACTTAGAAACTATGAAGGTGATACTCTGAAATAGAAGCAAAGCTGTCCTGGATTTATTTACTTAAGCAGGAATATCTGAGCTGATCATCTTACATTGAAAACATAGAGTCTTAAAATAGATATACTTTGAGAAATCTTCAGGAAAGGAAAGACCTCAGTCTGTATTTTGTGAAAAGGGTATAGACAGTTCCCTACTTAAGGCAGAGCTCAATTGCTCAGTGAGGCAACTGGTGATATCAAGGAAATAGAATAGCATGTTTATACCCCAACTGGAAGAGGTCATGTCAGTGGAATAAATATTTTGAAAAAACACAGTGAAAAAATATTAAAAAAAAATAATAATTCCAAATATATGTTTTAAAAAATTCTGCATATTTTAATAAAAACTGGAAGAGACCAAAGCAATAACTAAATAAAAATAAATGCTTTAACTTGTCTTATTTGAAAGAAATATTATATTTGTTAATAAATTCAAGATCCTCTTAGATGTACCTCTTACATATGAGTATGTAAAAGTACTTAATTAGATGTATAAAAGACTTGTAATTGAATTGGTGAGTTTTGAAGGCTAAGAAAGTGTTTATATGTGTAGATATTAACTCATTAGTGCCCCTATAAAGAAAACACACACTCAAAAATCTTCTAACTTATGAAGGCATTGTATTGTCTTTAGTAGTATAGTCTTATATAAAATAGTAAAATTATGCAATGAAAACAAGAGGTTTAATAAAGCATGTACTGTTAGAGTCTGTGAACAAGTCTGGATGGCACCTGGCAAAATGCCAGAGGGAGTGGTCTGTGAAGTAACTCCAGCGAGCCATTAAGTGTGGAGATTCCTTATTGGTTGACTGATGTATCTAGTTTATGCTAATTAAGATAAGCTGTATGAAATGTATAAATACCGCTCCTGTCCTACAATAAAGGGCTCCTACTCCTGCTGTATCAACGTACACAAGTTGTTCGTCACCCCCCAGGCTAGTTTGCTGCAGCCGGACTGCAGCAGATGGTGGCCCATACGGGGAGCCCCAGGACACTCGGGGGTAAGTGACGAAAAAAAGCTACCCATCCATAGATAGGATGGGAACAATCTGCTCTTCCTATTTTGGCACATAGGGCAAAAGGAAAAATGGCCATTTCAAGAAAATGGAGAAGATTGATTCAGTATGTTTGTGTCTTATTTTGTCTCAATGTATTGTATTGTCTTTGTGATGAAAATATGGAAGGGATAAAAAGTAAATTGATAAGGGAAAGAGGCACCCCAATGGAAACAAGAGCAATTAGGGCATGTGTTGATGGAAGCCCGGGAACTCTAGTCAGAAAGAAAAAAAATTCAGAGGAGGAAGAATTATCAGGAAAAAAGTTGCAGCAAAAGGCTATTACTGAATACTTTTCATTACCTGAGGGTGCATGAATTGGCTCAGCGGCTGCCACCTGCCCAAGCCGGTCATGGCGAAACAAGGACTTTCCAAGCAGTGGCAACCCCGCCCCACCCCCCCAGGGGAGCAGGACGCCATTTCGAGAGCCCAAATCCAGGCATAGTCTTGCAGGCTCTTGCTCCCTGTGCCTGGAAGCAGTTTGAGACCGGGACTCTCCCCAGGGCCATCTGGGGCTGCCCGGGATGCTGCAGGCAGAAGACAGCCTGCGTCTGTGAAGTTTGATCATTTTCAAGGCCAGTAACTACAATGGTTCTAATGATCACTATTAAGGCTTATTTCAAATGTAAAAAACCTTAAGATAATATACTAAATTGTTCAAAAGGTTGTTTTCTTAGTGGAATACTACAGGATTTTCTTTAGCCATCTGGAGTTCCTGCCTTCAGGGTGGAAGAATTTCTGGTGTTGCTGAGAACCGGACAAAACTTTGGAGCTGTTGCTGTTTCTGCTGCTACAGCTTAAGCTAGCTGCCTGCAGAACTTACCTGGACTGTGATTTAAGCTAGCTGCCTGCAGAACTTACCTGGACTTTGATTTACCTGGACTGTGAGTTAATCTATTGAGACACTGCTTTACCTGGACTGAGACAACAAACTGTAATCTACAACAAATTGTAACTCGGTATCTTTGCTAACGGTGTCATTGCTGGTATAATTTTTCCAAAGGCTTCCTGCATGAAGCCATCAATTGGCTTGGTATTGTGGCATTTTGTATCCTCCCCTTCTGCTTGTAGCAGATTATTTATGGTGTTTGTGTAAAAACCACTATGGTTGTTATTTAAATTAAACAAAAGGGGGAAATATTAGAGTCTGTAAACAAGTCTGGATGGCACCTGGCAAAATGCCAGAGGGAGTGGTTTGTGAAGTAACTCCAGCAAGCCATTAAGTGTAGAGATTTCATATTGGTTGACTGGTGTATCTAGTTTATGCTAATTAAGATAAGCTGTATGAAATGTATAAATACCGCTCCTGTCCTACAATAAAGGGCTCCTACTCCTGCTGCATCAATCTACACAAGTTGCTTGTCACCCCCCCCCCCCCCCCCCCCCGTTATTTTGCTGCAACCAGCCGGACTGCAGCAATGTACATTTGAAATATATTTAATCAAGTATTTATTTCTGTTCTGTTTTTCAAAAATACTTAACTCTTGCAATGTTACACTATAGACATATCTTGAAATGTTCATTGTCTCTCATGACAAACTTTAAGTTCAATCTCTTTTAACATCATTTCTTACCCCTTACAATTGGTTCTCATCAATTTTTATTGCTTCAGGATACTCTTATGATTATCACTACATTTGTGTCCCTAGCTCAATATCTCTCTTGTAAAATGTTTCATATTACCAATTTTCTTTGATTTCAATATGGAACCAACTCTATTTTATTCCTTTTATTATTTTACTTTAATAATTGCATGAGAATGAAAAGGAAAAATAATGATATTCATCAATTATTTGTATACATAAACACTGTATTTATGGGTGAGTCTGGGTTCCCATATCTTAACTTTCTCTTCATTTCTGAGATTCTAAAATGAAATGTAAACAAAGGTGACAAAAACCAAATGACTTTATTAATGGTTGTGTAACATTCTACATATTTCAAAGGAACTCAGAATTCAGCTTAAACTACGTAAGCAAGATTTCCAACAATCTTTCTGTTAAAATTAAGGTGTTAAACTCTACAGAATTGTAAGTTGAAAAAACCAGTCAATCCAGCACAAAGATGCTTAAAGAGAAGGACAGAATGTCTGACCCTTCCTCAGAGTTTTAAATGCTCAAAGTATGGCATGGTTACAGCAGCCAAGTCCACCAGCAAGGCTGGAAAAGAGGGAAGGAGAGAGAGAATAGTTAAAATTATGTCACAGAGACAATGAATAACATCTACTCAATTGTCATAACTTATGAATTTACTTTTCTAAATATTGTTTATACCTGCTCTCTTCCACACTTTTACTGAAACTGTTGTGCATAAATTTGTATTATCTATTGTTTGGATACTTATAATTGTACCCTAATGTATACTCAAACCTCACTATACCAATTAGAAGCTTGGTAGAGTCCTTCAAATGTGTAAACTTCAAATTCCACATCCTGATGGGCTTCCATGTTTTTAACCAAATTAGTTTAATTGATCTTTCAAAATTCAGGTAAAAAGTACCCTTAAATAATGATACCTGCTGGGTTGAAATGTCAGATCTCAGGAAGTCTTCCTAACCATGTGCCGCAGTCTGGCTGGGCACAAAATCATGAGCCACTCACAGCCTTGTAGATTCAAACAGCAATTTTTTATTCCTGAACTGTCACCGGCACTCTACACACACGTACTGGGAAAATCCACCGGCACTCTACAAGCACGTTCTGGGCAAAATCCACACTTCCACTGGGCTCTGCATCCCAAAATACTCTGAATCCCACGAGAACTCAAGGAGCAGTGGGCAGGAGCGGTGGGCGGGAGCGGGCAGGCGCTTGAGGCAGCAGGATACGCCCTATTCCCAGCAGGGTCCACCTTAAACCTGGAACTGCCCTAAACCTAAGGAGTGGGATACTCCCTATTCCCAGCAGGATACACCCTAAACCTGGACCCACCCTGGTCCAGCAGGATCCTCCCTAAACTCGGATCCACCTTGGTCCTTGAGCAGGGTCACCTTACTCAAACATATATGCAATGTCACTACAAATGACCTGGGTCCAAAGGCAAGCCCATTTCCACAATGGAGAGTCCTTCCTCTAAGCAACATGGAGTAGGCTGACAAAGAAATTGCCATGCATCATTCCTACTTGGCAATGGCTCTCAGCATCCATGTTAAGGCCTTGCTCTGCCTCTGCAGCCTTCTGTTGTTGCACAAGCTCATCCTCATTTTTCTAGAACACTACTGTCTTTCTTCCAAGGTCTTAGCACCCCCATCTCTTTTCTATCCTCTAGCATTTCTGTTGAATGGCATCTATGTTTTATTTTCTTCTTACTCTTTAGGGAACTGCTTAGAATGTCACCTACTGAAGATATTTCCTATGATTCCTTTTCCATATAAAGTCTAAATTAGATATAGCTTCATTATTTCTTCTCAGAACATACTGTGTTTTCTTTACTGCTTATTTACTAGAATTTGCAATTTTTCATTTATTTTTATTTCTATGGCTACATTTCTCTAAAAGAAAAGTGTGTTTATCTTGAGGAAAACTGCCCCCTACATTTTGCTTACCTCTTTGTTTTCAGAGCCTAACATAATATAGAGAGAATAAGTAATTAATAAATTTTTGTTCCAAGATTATTCAATAATATATTACTAACAAATTAATTTCCTGATTACCTACTAAGATTACAAATGAATCAAATACATAGATAAATATTGTGTATTATAGTACCAATTTGTGAAAATTCACAATTGTAAAATTTAGATTTAGAATTTTACAACATATTTAAAAATCACAAAATTAACAGTTTGAAACTAAAATACAAATTCTGTGCCCTCTCCTTATATTTCTCTGTCATTCTCTGAATTCAGAATTATATTTCTTCTCAAAAGTATGTCTGTATTTCTCTTTACTCCAAAAATAGTCAAGTATTTTTAAAAAGTGGTTTTAATATAGTTGATTCTTGCCATATTACTGGCTCCTTCACTCTGTGTAAAATTTAAAATGCTGAGATCTCTGCAGATATCCCAAGAGATGCCTGTCACAGAAAACACCAAGAATCTCTTGTAAATAATCATGTTACCATTAAGTTTTATTGGTTCCCTTAGTAACATACCTATTTCTGACACAGAAACCTAGAGATAGCTTACTTCTCCTGAAAATGATGATGTATTTCATTGCCTTCAAAACCTTTTCTGCTTCTTTGATGACCAAACATTCTAAGACTTGCTGGAATAATATGAATTGATTTTTCATATTATTGCATCTTTCCAAAATGAAACTTTAGGTCATATCTATCTTAGGTCCACTAAGACATCTCTGTTCTTATTATAAAAAAATAATATATTTCCATTTATTAAAATTGCAAATTTTTCTTCATGACTTTTCTTTAAGCAATCTAGTTTTTTCCTGAAAAAAAAAAAAAGATTATGGAGTATTTGTTCCTTGTAGATTGATAGGTTTTATTATTGATGGTGTGGTATCTTTTTATTTTTTTCTATAAAAGAAGACATCTTAAACCTCCCACATTAAAACTTGCTTTTATAAGATTTGTGGTTACACCATTACTTTTTCCTTTTTTGAATCTTTATTTCATGAAGCTGTTGAATCATTTTAATCTTTATTTTATTACTGTTTTAACTATAAAATTACAAGCATTATAAAAAATTGTTATTGTCAGCATTGTAGATACTATAGACCTATTTAAATCCTACAGTTTAGTGTTGTGTGTGTGCGAAAGAGAGAGAGGGGGGGGGGAATTCACTAGAGCATGATAACAGAAGGGCCACAAAATGTGATGTCATTCCATATCATATGCTTCTTTAGCTTGAAATGATTTGTATGTGTTTAGATGTGGATGGATACTAGATTAACATCCCACATTCTTTAGGTATTCAAACCCATCTTATTCATGCATGGATGCCTTGCCTTGTGGTAGAGTACCTGACTCACATTCTTTCATGTGTATTTAGCATTGACCTGAAGTATAGCATGATAAAGAATGGATCAGAGTCAGAAAAGAGTGTTGTATTGTGAATTACTTAGAGGGAATGTAGGTTTTCATCCCTGACAGTCACATTGTCTCTATTTATGTTAGTACGTGCCTTAGACAGACAGCAAGGAAAATTGTAAGACATGAGCCTCATGGATAAAGGATTTTTGCTGATGAGAGCTTCTTACCTGGTTGCCCATCTTGACCACGATGATCTTTAATGCAATAGTTAGGCAAAATACAACCATTTCAAATAGCTATTTGTAACAAGGCCAAGAATTTAAACCCAAATCCAGCAATTCTCAGGAGATGCTTAATTACTCACAGGTGATGTTGCTAGGCAACCACTTCACCTTCTGATTCTGCTGCTTCACCTAAGTATGGTACTCAGTTTGCTCTATTGTTACTGAATGCTAAAAGAGATGGAGAAGTACTGTATGAAGAATTTATTTTAAACCAAGTGAAAAAAAAATAGGCTCAGAAAAAGACTTTAAAAAACAGTTTTGAATTAGAAAATATGCAAGCATATTTTTAAACATTTTTCCCCCTCTCTAGTTTGAAAGAGTATTTTTAATCAACAAAAAATTAGGATGGAAGTTCAATAAGAATGAAAGGATTATTTGAAGAAAAATTGTGATATTTGAAATCATAATGGCTGAAAGCAGATGTGCCAGACAGCAGGATCAAAAGACTGTGCCTCTGCACAGACACTGTAGTCCCTACAGTTGCAGATCCCTACTGTTACAATAGAATTGTCCAGGAAATTACCCAAAAATATAACCTCAAACTGTCTAAAATTGAATTACTATTCTCACATTATTTTTAAATTTCAGTTATTAGTTTTGACTATAGATTTAGAATCTTGAAGTGTTTCCATTAAGAACTTCTCTTGCTTGAATTATGAGTAATTTATTCATGTGCTTGCTTGTGATTTTGCTTTCATACAACAAGCGAACTTTCAGTATCATTCCTATGCTTTCTCATCATTTCCTTTCACAAACCACTTTCCATTTCCCTGGATCTTCAAAGGATTAAAATTCACGGGGATACTGTTCTTTGAAAAGGCCTGGATGAAATAAGCTTCCTACATATTTGATGCCAATGCATAAATTCATCACTACCCTATATCAGTTTGATAATTGCACTTCAATGCACTTCTGAATTCCTGTCCTTAAGATAGCTAGGTCAGTGAGCATTCTAAATATGAGCATTGATCCTTTGTGCTAATAATATTCATAAATTGACAAAAAGAGTTCAACCATTCACTCATTAAATTACTTAACAAATACTAATTGTCAACTGTGAGTAAAAAATTGTCTGTATTCCATACATAATTTATTATCATATAAGAATTGTTCTGCCTTTATAAATTATAGAAGAGAATGTGCCTATGTATTTCTTCATCTTCCGATTGTTTGCTTCTTAATTAAGATGTAACATTATTTTCATATTAAACTAAAATTGTGACCTAATATGTAAAATAGTTTATAAACTTCCAATTGCCTTACTTTTTCAGATTATCCAGTATTTTTTGTCTTGTAATAGTTCTGTGCTATGACCATTTCACACTAAAAGTTTGTGGATGATTAATTAACCTGTGCATTTTCACCAACCAACTGGGATGCACATTTGCTAAAAATCACAACTTGATTTTATTTTGGATTAGTTTTTGTATATCAGAAAATATCCAACTTTTTACTTCTTGGGACTGGCTTATTTCACTTAGCATAATAGTCTCCAGTTCCATCCATTTATCTGCAAATGCCATGAAGTCATTCTTATTTATGTCTGAGTAATAATTATATATATATATCACATTTCTTATCTGTTGAAGGCCTCCTAGTTTGGTTCCACAGCTTGGCTATTGTGAATAGTACTGCTATAAATATTGATGTGGCTGTGTGACTGTAGTATGATGATTTTAAATCTCTTGGCTATATATGGAGAAGTGGGATAGCTGGGTCATATGGTGGTTCCATTTCTAGTTTCGTGAGGAATCTTTATACTGCTTTCCAGAGTGGTTGCACTAATTTAAAGTCCCACCAACAATGTATGATTGTGCCTTTTCTCCCACATCCTTACCAACATTTATTGTTTCTTGAATTCTTGAAAACTGACATTCTGACTGTAGTGAAGATATCTTTTACAATGGAAAAAAATAGGATTCATCATGTCATGGTTTAAGATAAATAGAATAAAGAATTACACAATACCTGTAAAAGACTAATTAAAAACATGGAAAACGATTCTCCACTTGGATTGTTTCTCAAATATTTCTAGATCTATAACCTACATTAGGAAATAGGAAAAGCAAATCTAACACAATGAATTCTGTATGACATTTTTTTCTGAAAGTATTACATCATCATGATATATGATATACTATTAATTTATAAATTGATATATTATAATTTGAAATTTAATAACAAAAATTCATTTCTAAGTAACTTACCATTAACCTGGACTATATGAGTAATTTTCTTGAATATTTCAATTGGTAGAAGAGTATATTTAAAGATAATTTTAAGTTGTTCAATCAGGTTTAAAAAGAAAACAAAATAGTAGTCAAATAAATTTGGGAAATAGCACGTAGAGAAGTCTTCTCTTTGCTTTGTAACATGGATGTTTATTGTTCATAAAAGTTCTAAAGTAAAAGAAATTCTTACATTTTATTTATAACTCAACATTCCCTATGATTTTAGCCATACTTCTTGGTTTTACATAGAAACTAATAACATTTCAAGATCTAGTGACTATCAAATATCATTTTAAAAATGCTGAGCTACAAAATACTTTTTTTTGTGAATCTATGCATTTTACTTTTCTATGTGAAACTCATTCATATCACTGTGGATTGAATATGCCAGCTGTAAATGAAAATGTGTTATTGGAGTAATTTGAAAGTCACCATACACTATTAAGAACATCCTTTACAAAATGTGAATCTCAAAACTTTCAAGATTTTTCTAAATTGTTCTTACACTGAGTAAGTATAGCTTGGGGCACATATTTTACTAAATGATGTTTTAAATTATTTAGTTTTATTCTCCTATTCCTCAATTTTGTGTTTTAAAGATACAAATAAAATAGTGGTAGATATAGAGAAAATACACATACTTTCTATATGTATGTATACACACACACACACACACACACACACACACACACATATATATATATATATAACCAGATGTAAACCTGGTAAGATTTTATTGTTAAAAAATGGTGAAAACTCAAAATGCATTAGAAAGGATTTAGGATGGTAAGAGTAAATGTAGATGAGATGAGGCTTTAGAATATAAAGCACTAAGAGAAGTGTATGCAGTGTATTCAGACAGGGATCAGGCACATACATAAATCTTTGCACCCTTCTATGCATGCAAATGCAATTAATAAATGTAATGTGCACCAGAATAAAAGCATGCCTTTCACACTATAAATATTATATTATCAGTATTCAACAAAGAGAATATAAATATGCCCACTCATATGTCAGGCAGATCCAGTTGATGTAAAGTGCTTGCCAGAATATGCATCCCCTTGAACATAACTGCAGCTCCTATCACATAATTCATATTCTTAATGCAAGACTTGGCACAGGTTTTTTTTTTCATTTTGCAGGAAGAGGGTGAGAACTTAAATTCTAGGCAATCTTTTTTGATGCATAGTATGAAATGAATTACCCTTTGCACTATGGTGCATCACTTAAAAGTCCAGGATGGACAGGTAATTTATCCACATATATCTCACTGCAGATATTGTTTAATTATTTGGCAATAGGCCTAAATAATATGACTGATCACATTAATATGTATATTTTCAGATTAAAGTTTATTTTATGAGGAAAAATATGAAGCAATATCATTTTCCATCTCATAATTTTGTTTTTTATTATATTAAGATACATTAATATGTAATCATTGCTTTAAATTCTACCTTCAAAATTTTAAAAATATATTTGTATTTATATGTATATATATATGTGTGTACATGTAAATGTATCAACACATATGCACACGTTCATATGAATCTTCCTTTTTGTCTAACATTAACAAATTAGAAAATTCATCAATAATGTTCTTTATGATATTATCATAAACTCTCAACGCTGCTAATTTTTTTAAATTAACACAATGAAATCTATATTGTAAAACAGTCTATGTGGAAGAAACTAGGCAATTCAAGAAACTTTAGTGACTCAGAAACGAGAGACGTGACCTGTAAGGAAGTTATAGAGGTCTAGCAAAATGAATCCATGAATTCAGGCTTAGCTTTCATCACAGACATGAATGCGTTGCTCTATTATTTGTGAATTTCTTTCAGTTTTCCTACCAGATGATTTATTTTTATCCTACTGTTATATGTTTTTATACCTTCTAGGTACTGATTATTTTACCTTAGTTTCTGATTCTCCATAACTTCAGCATAAAAATTGCCATACCACAACATTTTCTAGCTTATGCATATTTTCAGCTTCAACTCCTGCTAGTGCCTGATTATATTTATATTTCTCTTTTTTATTTTTTATATTTTTTAAAGAGAGAGAGATGGAGGGGGAGAGAGAGAGAGAGAGAGAGAGAGAGAGAGAGAGAGAGAGAGAGAGAATTTTTAAATATTTACTTTTCAGTTTTCTGTGGACATAACATCTTTATTTTATGTGGTGCTGAGGATTGAACTCAGCGCCCTGCGCATGCCAGGCGAGGGCGATACTGCTTGAGCCACATCCCCAGCCCAAAATTTAGATTTCTAACTTCTTCCTGAGAATGAAAATATATAACTTCCAGCTTATATGTTCAAAGGATACAGTATCACAAAATCACTACCTACTTGTGCTTTAGATGTGGGATGATCCCCAAAAGCTCCTGTACAGAAAATGTTGTGCTCAGTGCAGCAAAGTTCAGAGGCAGGGCTTTTTAGGCAATGATTGGATTATAAGGACTTTGACTTCATCAGTGGAATAATCTGTCAAATGATGAATCCATTGAATGAATGAGTGGGACCTATTTGAAGGAAGTAGGTTTCTGGGGTCATACCATGGAAGAGTTTAATCCTTTCCCAGAAAATCCTTCTGGGCCTTTTCTTTCTCTAATTTCTGGCTGCCAAAAGCTGAGAATATTTTCTTTTTCATGTGCTTCTGCCATTAAGAACTACCTCACTTCAAGCCCAGAGCTATGGAGCCTGCCATGCATGCACTGAGACTTCTGAAATTAAAAGCCAAAATCAATCTTTCCACCTCTAAGTTGTTTATGCAAGTTATTTTAGTCATAGCAACACAAGGTTGAATAACCTAGTGTGGTTTGAGTTACCTGTATTTCCCAGATCCATGTCCATGTCCAAATATTAATTGTGGAATGATGACATCGTCCCTACAGGATTACCTTATACAAGGATCAACATGCAGACCTTCATAGAGCTCCACGTGGTGTGTCATGTTTCATGATTAACATGTGGACTATAAAACCTGTTTTATGCTCTAATTAGGTTCTGAATTAATGCAACTGTATTTACCAAAATATTGCTACTTGCTATGCAACTACATATTAAATGTTCCTCCTGTGAAGTAAAGATGCACAGGAAAAAGAATTATAAATTCATAATCACATTTTATTTAACATTTAAATATTTTTATATTAAATAGTGACTAGATACAACAATTTTTTTATAAAGTCATGTAGGTTAAAAGAATTATAAGAATGTGGCATGTATATATATACCAAGGTTATCAAAACAAATGATAAGTAAATATCTCCATTGGCTCTCATGTTCCTTTAACTGATCTCATTCTTTCTCTCCTACCTAAGTGGTAAACAGTAGCCTAAATTTCTAATATTTAATATTGTTTTTTTGTTTTCCTTCATAGTCGTTTTACATGTTTAATATAAAGTCATAATACATTGTACCAGATTTTTGTTATTTGTGAAATTATAATAGTACCATATGTATATTTTATGCCTTGCTTTTTGAACTTTTAACTATATTATATGAGATAAATTTATGTTGTTGAGTATAATTAAAATAATTAACTTATTTTAATAACTGAGATTAATAATTAAGAACTTTATTAATTTATTATGACATTGATGAATATTTGAGTAAGTTTCTATATGCTATCAGACAGAGTTTTTCTATACATAATCATGTGTGTAGTTATTCATGGATTTGTGTGAGCTTTTGTCTAGGACACATATCCAGGAGTGGAATTGCCAAGTCTTGAAGTGTATATAGTAAAACCTTTGCAAGATAATGTGAGCTTCTTTGCCCAATTTTTGTACTAATTCATATTCATTCTAGCAGCTTTAAGGGTTGTAGTCTTCTACTTTATTGTCAACATCTGATTTTACTGGATTTTCATTTTGTCTGTATTTCATACCACTAACGTGGGTAAAAATAGGTACCTTAGGATTTTGTTTCTTTTCTTTTTGACATTTTTATGATTAATAACTTGATAGATAATCTTTAGTGCACCCCCCTCCAATTAGCCAGTTAGTGCTTTCTGATGATGAAGTTAAGGAGTTGATGTCATTAGATGAGACCTCATCCTATGAGACTGACCTTATAAATAAGGAGATATTCACAGAGGGAAGATATGAGGACCCAGGGAAAAAGCCATGTATAGGAACATAACATGTGAGGCTAAGAGAAGCTAGAAAAGAGGCAGGGAGAAAATTATCAGTGCAGAAAGAAGCTACCTATGAGCATCTTGATCCTGGACTTCTATCATCCAGCAATGTGGGACAATAAATTCAGCGATTCAAGTTACACAATTTATAATACTTTGCTACAGCAGCCCCAGGAAATTAATATATTGCCTGATTTAGAGTGTCTCAAAAAAATCAATCTCTATCTATGTGCATTTTTGCTTGTATATTGTACAAACACAAACTTATTTTTCTTATTTATTTATTTATTTATTTTTTTACTGTTAAGCAGTATTGTAACTCTGCGCCTATTTAATATGTACTGACCAAAAGCAGGGTATTTTATTCACAAAGATTTAATTATATTCTCCATCTTTCATCTTTTCATCTATTGCTTTAAATATAATTTAAAGTTCATAACTATTTTAAAGCTGATGTTTGAAAACTTTAATTCCTGAGTATTTTATTATATTTTCTATAGTGTTTTTCTGTTTATTTCAGTATACTTTTCACCATGAAAATTTTCATTATGTTCCATTTACATTTAAAATACACTTACTTATTACATGTTTTATCCATTCAATATGATTTTCTTTTTGCCATCTTCACACTTTTGCAATTTAAAACTTTTAAGAACAATTAGTAATGTCATATGTTTGTGCACTAATATAATGACTTTTTGCAAAAATAAATCTATCAAGTTTTAAAAACAAGATCCATAAAAATGATATTAACATAGAAGTTAAAAACTTGATTGTAAAATAAATAAAGATATGTACCTTATCTATATTATAACCTCAGTTCATCATGGAAATGCAAGTATTGCCTGAAAGCTCTTCGTTTGTTGATGTTGTTGTTGTTGTTTTCTCTACCTACATTTCCCTTCCTTAACAGCTAACAGGTTGAACTCATAGCTATTCTTTGAGCTTACACAATGGGTACAGAATTCAAGAATCCCTTTTCAAAACTTTGTATTAAAAGATACCTCTTCCTTCTTTGATGCCATGCCATTATTTTGACTACGTTTAATAAAAAGGGATTATATCCCCCTCTTCCTCTCTAGTTGTCTGCGCACATTGTTCTTCTAGTAGACTTTAAACAGAATGTATTTTGTGCATATTTTTATCTAAAATGATACACAAGGCCCTTTAAAATTCTTAATGAAATGCACTGATTTTCATCAAACATCGAGATATATTACACACTTCACCTGTGCAACACAATAGTTATGATTTCCTTGGAAGCTAGGAAGAATGTGTTTAGGAAGCTTTTTCATGAAGCCAGCAATCAAATCATTTCACTCTTAGTAGCTTCAAAATAGACATACAAACAGCATGCTGTTAAAACAGAAAAATCAGACAAACAAGACATTCAGAGTACATATTTTGGAAAAAGGGAGTGATACTATTATGCACTTTTTATATTTGTTTATTGTTTTATTCTGCCCTAGGTTTCTGATAATGGAAAAGGTTAAACAAGCAAAATTATGCATGCTATTTTCCTATACACATTTTTAACAAATAAAGTGATGATCTTTAACAATTTTTTTAACTTCAATGAAATAACATGCTCTGTGGTTTTTGTACAAATAAATCATGATGAAATCCTTCCAGGTGATTCATATTAATATGGCTTGTAAGAAAAGGAAAAGGAGACAGAAGCAAGGTGGAGACGCAGAACCACAAAATGGCAGAAAGGGTCCTAGTCCAAGCTGCCAACTTTATTTATATCAATAGGTTACATTAGGTCACTGGAACCAGTACTACATTATTGTTCATTGTGTCATTAGGTAGCTTCCAGAGTTAGGAACATTATGCAGCTTATCCCTCAGTTACATTGTTAAAGTTACTGTTATGTGGACAGGTTCAGGAGCAACAAAGCTTGGTGAAACATTGTGGCTGTCTAACAACAGAGTTTCTTTATTCCTTGGAGCTGTATGCCTGAGATCAAGGTTGAGGCTGAGAGTCTCCTCATGCAGGGCATTGCCACAGCAGCTAGGCATTGCCCATGTATTAGTTCCTAAGAGAAACTGCAGAATATTCCAACCATGAGAAACAGGGTGCCTGTTACCTGCCACTGGGCCCCCAGGAGTTTGCTGACCAAACTCATTTCACTCATGCCTTATAAGTTCCCACAGTCAGAGCCCCTACAATGGCTGAGGAAAATGTTCATATGTACATTTAAGGACTTTGGAATTTCTACTTAAACTGGTAGCATTTATGTTGTACACTATACTAGATATTAGTTGTAGAAATAGTTGTGTAAACTGTACAAAATCTGAAAATATTTAAAATGCAATTTCATAGTCATTTATATTTTCTCTTATCCTACATGATAAAGAATCAGAAGTTCGTCCTTTGTCACGTACTTTCTATATTACCCTGAGTGTGTGACATAAGTATTATTTTTCTCAATCTATTAATCTATAATACAGAGAAAAAAAGATTTAAAAAATTTCACTTCCTTATATAATTTTAAATGACAATGATAATTAATTTATGAACAAAACACACAAAGTATTTTTTATTTTAATTTTCTTATACATGAAATCTACCCAGCTAATAGACTGTAAGTAAATTCTATAATAGTGGTGATCACAATTAATATTTTTGCAAACTGTTCATGTAAATACACCATCTTGAATAATTTTTTTTATTTTAATTTCCTGAGGATTTATCACTCATAAAATCTTTTCTAAATATTGTTTTCATGAATAAATGAAGCACTTTTACAATTCAGGTACTAATTGTTACTCTCCTCAAAAGACTACTTGATCATAATCCGAAAAACCTTACTTCACAATATATTCTCAACACTTTGAATTCAATAATTTTTCTCATTTATTTGGTACATCATTACTGAGTCATCCCTAAAGAATAGGAAAAAAAAAAGAAAAGTTTTGTAAGATATAAAACTATGCTTGTAAGTTTCAGTAATGGTAATATATATATTTTATATGTTATATATAAATATGTATATATATACATACACACACACACATACACTGAGGTATATATTAAAAAGTGTAAAAAAGGAAATTCATAAGGTAATAATAAATTGTCTTCCCAAATATGTGAATTAATCAACTAATTATAATTTTTATGTACCATCTATTTTCCATTTTTATACAATACTGATAAAATATATTTCTATAAATATTTTTCCTTCCATGTTTCTAATGAGTCATGCAAGTCACATATTATAAATGCTACCACAATTTTACCAAATTTCATTACATATGCATTTTGATTTATAGGCTTTCATAAATTCAGCACTGAGTAGAATATTCAAAATAAATTACATACTATTTATTGCTAAAAATTGAAAATATAATTATTTCTAAGCAAGAAAAAATGAATACAAATGTCTTAAAAGCAAATGAATTATGCCTACTATACACTACATACTCAAACTGACTAAACATTTGTTATCTTTCCTATTAATCTCAGATAGTAACCAGAAGAGAAAATTGTGCTCGTCTTTACTGTGTAGAGTTGGTGAGTCAAAAAAAAAAAAAAAAAACAACAACAACAACAACAAAAACCCACAATTCCCTAGATCTCAAAATGATGAAATAAACTATAATAACAACTGAGTATTTATCATTTTGAAAAGTCATGAGATCTTATCAATGCACCTAAAGGTTATATTCATTGGCATTTTGACTCATTAGTTCCTTTTCAGAGAATTTGTAGCTTTTTGCAAAAAAAAAAAAAAAATGAATACTGGCAAACCACTATAATAAGTTCAGCTTCTAAAAGCTTAAAATTTAATGGTAAAAATATTGATGTAGAAACTTTTTATATGAAGGCTTTCTTTTTATTTCACTTTAAAAAATTTGTTTATACTGAAGCAAAACTAATTCATTATTGTGAACCATATTATCAAAGAACAACTTGGGCCATCTGGTTTTGTAGCAGATGGTAAATATTTAATAAGGGAATACCCCATACAGTCTCTAGTTATTAAATATAAACCATTACTTTTTTTTCAATATACTCCCTGCTTATTCTCAGTGTGGATGTTCAGGTAGCATTCTGTGACACAGATAAAAAAATAATACTGTTATTTTCATGTAAAAGTCAAGAAGATATATTCCAGAATAGGATGATTTCATTAGCTAAACAGGATGTTAAATACAGAGCAACTTGATTTAGGAATTGGGTTATTTTTCTTTGTAGGTAAAAAGCTTGTTTATATATGATTTATTTGTTTAAGTAAATATGGATAAATTGCATATTTTTCCATATTTTTTTTTAAATCAGGAGATGCTGATAATGGAGTTATCCAATTCAAGAAAGCTCTGTAGTTCTAAATAATAATACATATCAGAAGACATTTTTCAAAGAAAGAAGTGTCAGCAATTAATTATTTGGTACAATTCAAGGACACCATGTTTTATCTCACCTCTAAGTTCTCTTAATAATGGTTGATAAATGCTGATGAAGCAAGAATTGATCATGTTCCAAATCATGCTGGATCACTAGAAATAAGATTTTCCAATGCATTGGAATTCAAGTTTCTACTATCAAAATGTTTAGCATAAATGTCAATTAGAAGTTTGTGCATCAAATATTACTGAAGTGTTCTTACCTACACTTCAGGGAGATAAATCATGGCTAACAAAATGATAGAGTAGATAAATGATTAGTTGATAGTATATTGAGCAGAGTATTAGAGGTAATATGAAGAAGTCATACTAGTATTATCTGGCCTTACTAATATCCAGCTTGGCTTCTTAGTTTATCATTGCATATTAATGTTTTCTTGTGAAGAAAATGATAGAGAAGACATGAATACATTGTGTGTGTGTGTGTGTGTGTGTGTGTGTGTGTGTGTTCATTTAGGCAGTAAGTAAGTATGTTTTAACTGTTTTTGTCACAAAATACTTGTGTGTTTCTAGTACAATTCTCTCTGGGAACATGCTGTAAAGATCGTTCCTGTTTCATCAAAATTGGGGTCTTTCTTTATTGCTTAAGAAATAATAATTTGTTTCATACTAATATCTGTTAATATTCTTCATCTCAAAAATGTGGATTTTTAATATTTTTAAAATGCTTCAAATTCAAAGTCGTATTTTTGGTGTTGAGTTTTGGAGTGACAGAAACTGGAGTTTTTCAGCACAATATCTTCAGATTTTATTTTCATGAACTGGTCCTAAAGAGAACTGCATCTCCCCATTCTCGTTGTGTAAACTGCACTTCTGGAAATATATACCATATACTAATCACTCCTTTATCTAATAAATATTACTCAAGAAAATATGTGTTCATTTAAAGAGTTTTCTTCACATATAATTATAGCTTATTCTAAAAATTATATTTATTGATAATATGGGATTAATATTTTTACTTCACTAGCATTTCAGAAGTGCTATTGTAAATGAATTAAAATCTCTTTTGTGAATAAGGACATACTTATTTAAAATTCTAATAATGATGGATTAGTTGGTCGATATATCACACTGATTATTCAAACAAGTTTTTCTAGACCTTCAGAATAAGTAGTTAGAATATTGATTTGTTATGTATTCAAATTTTTGTTTACTAAGAGGTACAAATGATGCTCAAAGTTTGCTTGAAATGAAGGGGATATTTGAATAATAACTCTTTAGGTGAGATAATTCTGAGATATTTCTTTAATAAAATTTGTATATCTGTCCATTTAAAGAGAATTCTCTATTCCTAATTTTTGTTCTTAATTTTCTATAATTCAGAACAGCTTAATTGGAAATTTTATTTTTTTTTCTTTTACTCATTGCATATTAACAAGGATTCCAACGTAATATGAAGCTAATATAGAAGATATAATCTGTAGATAACCTGCCTGTAACAATTCAGGAAGTTTGACATCTACTTTCAAATCTTAATGCTTCATTACAAATTACACTTTTAAGTTTTTTTGCTTTATTGAATTTTAGTTAAAATGCTATAAATCAAGTTAGGATTTTGTAATATACACAATGTTATCTTAAAGAGAGAGCTTGCTAATAACATCAATGTAAAACTTACCTAGATCTATATTATCCTCTTGTTAGTGGCATAAAATATGACTTGAGAACTGTTGGCAAAAGAGACATGAATATCTTTGAATGTCTCATACTTCAAATTTTCCTTAGGATCAAACCTGTTTTCTCTCTCTCTCTCTCTCTCTCTCTCTCTCTCTCTCTCTCTCTCTCTCTCTCTCCGTAAATGAAACAAAATATCAAAACACAGTCAGCAATAGGATGTGTTACTTAAGAATGTAATATCCATGATTCATTTTTCCTTATCCACCTCATATCCTGAGGGAAAACATTAATTTCAATGTAATTTGGGTGACTCTGTTTTGTGTTTCCTCTCAATTTTATGTTCCAATTAGATTTAAAAATGATTTACTATTCATTTTAAAATATTATTGCACAAATGGAATTTGTAATAAGAAAAAGTGTCTTGTTTCATAATAAGTCCAAATGTCAAACATCTTGATTTTATGACAAAATTGGTGACATGAACTTCAGAGTATTATTTATTTGAATCCAATAGATTTAACCTTGAGTAGGGAAAAGCCCTCAATCCTCTTTCCTACCAGGAGGAAGTAGGCCCTTCTCCCCAAAGCCAAGGAAGATGGTGATGACTTAGAGTGCTAAATCTTAAAAGAAATGAACTAAGATTGAGAAGATATATTATGCATGATAATTAAAAATTGTAGGACAAACACCAATGCAAAGAAGTTCAAAAAATATGCCATTGCTTGATATAAGAGAGAACTAAGGGGTGGGACTGGCAGGAGGCACATTGGTACTCTTATTTTTCATGTATAGTATTAATATATAATTTACCTATATAAATTGATTTGAAAAGTATGAATTTTATACACACACATATTTAAAAGAAGTGGATCTATGAAGAATATTTAAGACACCATAAATTACTGATTAATGAAACAGGGTCTTAGAAGTAAACTCACCTCCAAGAACAGTTTTTTTTACTATGATGATACAGATGACTTTACAAGTATAGCTGACATTCTCAAAACTTATAGTTGCAGAAAGTAGATCTTCTTCAGATATCTGTATGTAATCTGACTTTAGATGATTGATTGTCATTATTTAATTCTTAAAACAAAGTTACCCTTGAAGCTGAATATCAAATTTCCTTACTTAAAAGTATGAATCAATCACTGTTTTTGTTCAGCTATAAAAATATGCTCACACTCAGTGAGTCTTTAATCTGAAATAATTTTATGTTTCTTAAATTTAAAAATATAACCAGAACTCACATTTGAGGAAGAGACCACACGGGACAGTCTTCAAAAATAGAGATATCAGAATACAGTTGTTGATGTTAGTCAATCATGAAGGAAAAAACAAACAAGCATAGCACATTTAAATTGCTTTCTGAATTTCTATCAACCCAACTCTAAGGATGAATCTATTCTACTATAATTAAATGCAGTGGTTGATTGGTACTTTGTCATTTTTTCATCATTTTACACAATACCAATTTAAATTATATGATTCTGGCAATGTAAGTACCTGACATGTCTAAATGATAGAACATTGATCCTTGACACAGATGATAAAGGACCACATTCTCCCTATCACTTGAGAAAGCCCTTGAAGTTCAGAGGTCACAGTCTTTTTCTGAAAAGATAGGGACAAGTGGAGGACAAGTTCATCTAAAAGCTTGAATTTGCTCCTGAATTTTTTTTCACAGCCTGAAGATGGGAATGATGCAACACTGCTTTTACCATTTAAAATAATATTTTCTTTTATCTTAGAACTTTTGTATTCCTACATAATGGCCTTTGTCAATACTTCAAGTCCCCTAAAAGAACTGACAAATTCACCTGGAAAAAAATACTAATTATATTTATGGAAAGACAGGGGTTCTATAACTGAATGTTTGATAAGTATTCAAATGACACATTATCAGCTGACAAAGAACAGGCACGTAGGTAGCACTTTGGTATAATGGGTAGCACTGGGAGCTGCCTGCATTTGTATGTTCTGTGACTATGGTAGATCAGGATTTGGCTTCAGTTGGCACTTTTAAAGGAGAATTTCTTTCTTACTCTTTGAAATAGTATTGGTCGTTGAACCACTGACCTACAACCCCAGGCATTTTTATTTATTATTTTAAATGTATTTATTTATTTATTTTGGTACCAGGGATTGAACTCAGGGGCACTTAACCACTGAGCCACATCCCCAGACCTAATTTGTGTTTTATATAAAGAAACATGGTCTCACTGCATTTGTTTAGCTCCTCGCTTTTGCTGAGCCTGTCTTTGAACTCATGATCCTCCCGCATCAGCCTTCTGAGCTGCTGGGATTACAGCCATGTGCCATCACACCCTGATTTATTTATTTATTTATTTTTATTTTTGAGCAGTGCCTTGCTACATTGCTAAAGCTGCCTACTAGTTTATGATGCCCCGACCTCAGCCTCTCTAATTTCTTGGATGACAAGTGCGTGCCACTATGCCCAGCTACGGTAGATGATTTTAATTTCAATATCTTAAACTATAAAAGAAATAATAAATTTGCTTATTTTATAACAATATAATTAAAATTAGCATACTGATAAAAGGATAGTAGAAATAAATCGTTTTCCACAAGTGGCAAGGGGAGAATTCACATGGTCTAAAAAAATAATAAATGCATTATTTACATAAATGAATGCTACTTTGTTCCTTTGGATATTTGTTATTTATAGTAATTTGCAGTTTACAAGCTATTTTAACTTGTTAACATATATCTATGTATGTTTGTACAAACACACATATATACATCTATATGTATGCCCTTAAGGTGTTTATTTTAAAGACTAATTAAAATATACTAATATATAGTGGTATTAAGCTAATGCCAGTGAAAATATAATAAACATATTTTGATATATATGGTATTAATATATGAATAAAATAAATTTTCTGCCTATATTTAATCTAGACAAAGAATGCTTGTAAAGTTACAAAAATACTTGTTGGTTTTATATGTATTTGATCCTCCAGTGTCATCCTACAGTGACAAATTTATCTGATTTAAAAATCTAAAGCTTCTTATACCCTAGGCATAAAAATGATACATTTGTTATTTGAAAGCAAAGCAATATATGAAAAGTTATATATACCTGGGATTTTCTGCATTAAATCAATGCAGCACATTCACTATTTATTTTATTTTCTCCATATGTTAATGCTATCTATAGAAAAATGTGTCTGTGTAAAAATAAGTGTACCCCTTCCTGCCCCACACAATATAATTTTAAAATCTTGACAAAGTATGTGAAATGACATTTGAGGACTGGAAACAAATAGCACCAGAGAGGTGAAGACATATTACCTTAAATCAAAGTACCTCCAAAAAGGTAGCATCCCTTTGACATACTCTTGGGTAAAACTTGACATTTTTGGGAACCTCAGACTAGACTGTGGACAAAAAACAAAATATGACAAAAATAAATAAAAGCCTTCGGAAAAAGAAACAAACACACAAAGAAACAAACAAACAAAAAAAAAAGGTAAGAGAATTCTTAAAGCACATAGAGAGGAAAAACAATATTTTATTCTCATTTCCTCTCTGTCTCTCTCTCTTTTTTTTTTTTTTTTCCTACTACAGATCCCAGACAATACTGTGGTGAAGGTTGCCAGTATGATGAAGACAGTCACAATGATGGCAGACCTGCAGGAGTGGGAATCTCTGGGTATCATCTCTGGGACTGCAGATTCAGAGGGTAGGCCAAACCTCTCTCTCTCTCTCTCTCCCACTCTTTCTCTCTCTCTTTTTCTCCCCTCATGTTCTAATAGTATAAGTAACCTATCATTCTATATCTACATCCATTTCTATCTGTACTATATCTACATATCTATATCTATGTCTGTATCTCTCTTTATACAAACCTATAGATTTCCCCACCTCTTGATCACAGACAAGCTTTAATTGCCCAAATAATTGCTTTCTGCCAGAAATATCAAAATGGAGTCTAGCTGAGGAGATTGTGGAGAGAAGGAGTTTGAAAAACCAATCCCATAAAAGTAGTATATGAACCACTGGGCCCATTTGTGGCTAATGCCTGTAGGGATCTAATTCTAATTAGCATATGAAAACCTTTAAGAACTCAGCCAATAGACTTCTGCCCCAGTCACTCTCTAAACATCATGCTGCCCACTTATCACGTAAGTATAGCAAGGTAAATGATCTGAAAAATGAACCAACCTTGAAAAGTGAAGGAACCTTGGCACTAAGTCCCAGAGAATGTGGATTATTCTTGCTGCCTGAACCAAACCAAATTAATTTCATTCTAAAATATAAAATTTGGAATTTTTCATGTGATGTGAACCAGATTCAGTGTCTTATAATGTAAAATTTAAAATGTCAAATATACAATATGGAATTACAAAGAGTTAATGAACCATGATAATATTAATTTACCAGGGAAAGACAAATATAAAATGATAAAGATATTGGAATTTTCAGACAAATCCATGAAAGCAACTCTTACATAAATGTTCAAGTTAGCAATGAAAACACCTTTAAAACAACTGTTAAAATGTAATGTGCAAAACAAATAGAAAATATGAAGAACAGAGTGGAAGTTTTGGAACTGAAAACTCCACCGAACATACTCAATAGCAAAATCAAAATGAAAGAGTAAGTGAAAATGAGAACTTAAACATAGATCAACAGCTTTTGTTCAATCTGAATGGGATGGATGGAGGGAAAGAGAGAAACTAGAGGAAAATAATGAGTAGAACCTTAGGAACCTGTGAGACAACAATTTTGGAAACTTTGGACTTTCACAAGGAAAGGAAAAATACTGATGCTCAAAAAAATGTTGGAAGAAATAGTGCATCTGAAGTCCCATATTTCTGGAAATACATAGACGTATATATTATAGATTTGTAGACTATAAATAGACTTATAGATTCATCTAGCCTATGAATCCAAAGCTGAATAAACACATAGAAAGTTTACTTCAAATATAATCAGATAGCTGTAAACTCGAAACAAAAATCTTAAAAACAGCCAGATAAAAATGTGTCATTGCCTATAGGGGAACAATGATTTGAATGACCACAGGCATCTCACTGCAAATCTTGGAGGCCAGAAGCCAGGGCACAGTACTTTTTGTTTTTGTTTTTATTTTGAGTAGTAAAAGAAAAGAGCTGTTAACCCAGAATGTCTTATTGAGTAAAAAATATTTTCTGGGATGATATTGGAATAAAGATATTCTTGGATGCAATAAAATAGTTTTTAGACTGTAAAATGTTCCCAAGTAATTGTTGAAGGAAATTCTTCACACAGAAGAGAAATTATAGAAGGAAATATGGAAAATTAGGAATAAAGTAGAACATAAACTGTAAATATATGGTAAATATAATGAACATTATTTCTTGTCTTTATTTCTTTTGTGTGTGCACATGTGTGTATATGTGTTCGTGTGTGTATGTGTGTGTGTGTATTTATGAATTTTACCCTTGGCCTCAAACAAGCTAAGCAAATGCTCTACCACTGAACTACATTTTTGTTCCTTTAAAGTATTTTCAAAAATTCAAAGCAAAAACTACAATAATTCAGTCTTTTATAAGAGTTTCAAAATATATAGATTAAAAATTTTTTTAAAAAAACCAGCCATGTGAAAAAGAAAGACAGTAAAAGGGGCTAGGTGGAGTGATAGAATATTGATTATAAGAAAACTGGTCAAATATATGAGTACATATTGCAAGCTCTGAAGGAAAAGATGATCAATTGGTGAATAAACAAATTGAGGGATATCCATGAAGTAGAATATTAGTCACCAATATATGCAGCAATTTGAACCCACATTGACAAATGCAACCACTTTGGATTTATCTTCAAATGTCTTCTACTGAGTCAATTAAGTCATTCTGAAAAGGTTATGTAAAATATGACTCCATATATGTGATCTTAAATACAAACCAACCAATCTACAATGAGAACATCGGTGTTTATCAGAAGTCGCAGGAGGTTATGACTAAAAAGAGATAGCGTGAGGATTTGGGGGTGATGAAAATGTTCAGTGTATACACTGAAAGAAAAGAGGTTTATCTAATAATTTAAAAACAATCTGAAAAAATCAAACATTTTTATAAGTATAACTGAGAAAGTGATAATTTTCTATTTTTTCTAAGTGCACTCTCTTTACTTTAGTCAACAACAAAAGTTAGCATTTTCAACCATGTGCTATTCATAATTTTAATATAAAAATCAACAGATCTAAAGATCGTATTTTATAAAATATCCACTTTTTTAATGAGTTAAATAATCAATTTCAATATATTTTTATTGTTTATACATGCTTTACCCCTTTCATTATCCCAAGAATAACTAAAACTATGAAAAAAATGCCACTTCCAATGTCTCTAATTCTGCATTAAAAATTGTTATGCCTATTGGCCAAATTTTATTTTTAATGCATAAAATATTGCATTTCAATCTAGTTTGTCTCTAAACAAATGGATCATATTAATGTATAATTTGATGTTATTACAGGAAACTTGAATTTTAATGAGCCTTGCTTGATTTGAATGAGTCAAGACAGGCATAACACAATTGAGTCAATTAGCAAGAATTTTGTAATCAATGTTGATTAAGAAAATGGGATGATGGTATGTGCATAATTTGGAGGCATTCCCTGGCTTAAACATTAATATAATGAGATAAACATTGGCATTTAAAGGTAGTATATTGCTCTAAAATAAAATAATACATATATTTTATATTTTTAGATATCAATCTCTATATTGTTTATCATGCATGACTAGATACCATTTAAAGTATGTCTAAGGAGAAACAATACATTTTTCTGCTTCTGTCTTCCAGGAAATCATAACCATTAAACCTGCTATTGCTAAACATGCAATGAAATAAATCTAGGATAATGGCATATGATTATCATGATTGGATTTTTATCCTATACATCAATGATGGGTATACACTTTTTCCTTACAATTTTGTTTTATGAAATATATACATTATAAATATTTGTTGTTCTATCACTGTTACAGTGCCTTTCTCATAGAGAAATGAATATTTTTAACTGATTTACGTATAAAGATGAAATATAAAAAAATGTTAGATAAAAATTAGATAAAAATTCTATTACCTAATATTGAATCAACTGTTGAATTTAACATATTATTTTATTTACTTTTTTTTTTCAGGAAGAATTATATTTTGCTTCCTCTTATGTTCTTTTAAAGTATACTTTAGCTATTCATTAACCTGTGTCATTTAGTATTCTTTTATTAATGATTTGGGGACATTATATTATTTCTTGATATAAAGCTCTCAATATTTAATATGAATTTCTCTGATAATAAATCATATAAAGCAATAATATTATAGTGTTTATAATTAGAAATCACGTCAAACCTGAGAGCAAAATAAATTTATAAGAAAGTTTTAACTAATGGAAATATATCCATATTATCAGATTGAGTGAATGAGCTAAAAATTAAATACATAAAATAAAACTAATACCTACTGTTCAGGATAATAAATTACTCTGAGGGAGGACAAACTTCTATTTAATAAATTTTGTATCTGTCAAACTTCAAATGTGTTCTTGAGTAATTGTTCTTGATCTGATTCCATTTTACAGGTAATTTGAAGTTCATCAGCCAAAGAAAAAAAACCATTAAAATATTCTAATTTTTATTTGCAATCATATTTGCTTTTCCAAATGTTATAAAGTATTGTGATAAACTTTTCATTGTTTTCCATGTGAATTTTTATTGATTTGTTTGTATTATCTTTGTTATATAAAATTTAAATGCTATCATATTTTCATGACTTTACAGAGGGGTTAAGATTTTCTTTTCATTTATCAATTAAATGAGGAATTGTAGCATTTTCTATTCTGCATTTAAATAAATATTTTTGCAAAGATAAGTCAACCATAGGAGCTAAATTCTTCTGTAGTATACTTTTTTCCCAAACTACTTTTAGAGAATTCTCTCCATATAATCACATTTTTATATGACTTTTCTGTTTGATTATAGTACATTTTTGACACTGAGAGCTTACAAAAGGGGATTTGTTCAGTATTATGATATGCACTAGGATTCTTTTGTGAAAAACAAAAACACTTCATGTTGTAGCATAGAAAATAATCTCTAAGTAATTTGCAGCATGCTGAGTATCACAAAAGGGGGAGTAGAGTGCTATTATGGAAACATACAAAAAGGAAATCCGATATGATTTTGTGAAGTTCTCTCTGAAGAATGTTTTATCTTATAAACAACTATAGCTGCATCTAGTTTTTTGATTGTGAAAATGTACCTGACAAATGTTATGTTTTAACTGATGTAGAACATTCAAATCTAAAACAATTACTGATGTGGCAAAATTGAAATGTCACCATCTTATGTATTTAAACATTTTATACTGTCCTTTTTTTCTCCTGCCTCTTATGGGTTTAAAAAAGCCTGTTTTATAATTTTGTGTTATATCCCAAATCACCCCTACCTTTTTAAAACAAAACAAACAAACAAACAAACAAACAAAAAACAGTGATTTCTCTGATTTTATTGTATATGTGATGAAATAATACATTTATTTCCAAGAAATTTATAGCACTTCACGTATATTAAACATGTCAAATATGATAGCAGTCATTTCCAGCTTCTCCTTCTGATTCCCTGTGCCAATATTGCCATAGTTTTCATTTTACATATATTTTTAAAAAACAATATTTTTATCATTTTGCTTTTAAAGTTATCTTAAAAAATAGTTAAAATACTTTCATTTTAGCTTCATTTATTTCCTTTCAACCAGAACAAGACAGAAATACCCACTTTTACCACTTCTATTCAACATAGTCCTTGAATCTCTACCCAGATCTATTAGTAAAGAGAAATAAATTACAGGATAGTAATAGGAAAAGAAGAGCTCAAACTATCTGCTTGTTGATGACATGATTCTATATTTAGAAGATTCAAAAAACTCCACCAGAAAATTTCTTGAACTTATAAATGAATTCAACAAAGTAGCAGTATACAAAATTAACACTCATAAATCAATTCCATTCTTAAACTTCAATGACAAATTAGATGACAGGGAAATTAGAAAAACCATCTCCTTCATGATAGTCTAAAAAGTAACAAAAACAACAACAACAAAAAAAAAATCTTGGAAATAAGCCAAACAAAAGTTTTCCTTATTCTACAAAGAAAACTACAGAAAACTAACACGTAAAATTGAAAAAGAAGATAAAAGACCACCCATGTACTTGGATAAGCAGTATTAATACTGTTAAAATGATGATACTAGCAAAGGCATCACACAGATTCAATGAAATACCAGTGACATTCTTCATAGAGATCGAAAAAGCAGTTATGAAATTCCTTTGGGATTGCTTTTGTTCTCCTGCCCAGCTCTCCATTCCCAGCTACACAACTTCTTTGCTTTTGCCACCAGACTACAAATTGTATTGTCCTTCTCTTCATAAAATAAGAACTTTTAATCCTTGGTGGAGACAGGTGAGATTGGTCTGGTGGGTTTTAGTTGTGGCTCCTGCCCTCCTTTCCCAATAAACTCTTTCTTAATTCCCCCTGAGAGTGAATGGCTAGTAATATATTTTGATAAGAACCCATAAAATATGACAAATCCTCCTGTATGTCTGTGGATCTCAAGAATCTTCATGCTTTACCCTGGCTCACACCCAACCTTTGGTGATATAATACTGCAGATGGATCTTTCTATTGTATTTTGAAATTTAGACTTCTGTTTGAGGGAAGTACATGCTTGGGGTGAATCTCTCCCTGAAAGTATCTAGCTCTCCCTAAATTTTCAGTTAGCTGCTGATATCAGTGATGAGAATCAATTAGGGTCTAGTTCTGTTACCCCCAATATTGTTGAACACCTGAGAAAGGCTGAGGTAAGCATAGAAAGCAAGTTTTATTTAATGATAGAACAGAGATAGACATCTCCACCAAAAAAGGGGCCCCAGAGCTGGGTGTCCACAGAAATTGGGGTGTCCTGCCCCTTTTATGCATTTTAGAATTCTTTTGTTATTGTGGCCTCTCCTCCTCCATCCTGTGTACTTGACTAGTGACCAGAAGGTGGCCAGATGTAGAGTGATTGTGAGCAAGAAAGGTAGGGAGCAGCCCAGGAGGCATTCATTCATTAAGAGCTCCTTGGAAGCAGGAACAATCCATTGAGGCAGGTTACTCTAGCAACAGTGGAGGAGGAGGAAGTGTCCTGAAGTTATTAACAATTTATTTTTTTCCTGAATCAGCTCCCATATTTCTGACTCAATTATTCATTACCTACTGCCTTTTGTCCCCCATCCTCACTGTTTAAATTATGATTTCAGAACTCTAGTAAGCTTAAGAAATGTCATCAATGGCAGTTTGTCCATGCTTTATTCAGAGAGAAGTAAGGACAATGTTCTGGCCAGATCTTGATACCTTTGGGCTGAAATGAAACTTGTATAATGTGAGAATTATATTTTGCAATGTAGTAGTTTATAACTAATAACTAGTCTTTTGTTTTGGAAAGTTTTTGAAGTGATAGAAAAGTTATAAGTTGTTTGATAACATATATATTTGCACTGTATGCAGAACTTCTCTTTTCTAAATTTCATGTGCAACTATTTAGCTCATTTAACCAAGTATTATCTACAGTAGATATTGTGCATAACAAATTGTAATTCCTCATTCATCAGAAAAAAAGTACAATATGCTTTATTGGTTATAATGAATGGTACATTTATCTGCATTTACTGTTGTTTCACGTATTTTATCTTAGAGAAATATGTTGTGTGCAGGAAAATTATATTAGCCATAGATTAAATTTTATTAATATAACTTGAAACCCTTTAATCAATTTACATTTCATTTTGCAAAGGTCAATGAATTAACCATAGTCAACAGATAAATTGTTTTTATTGAAAAGTCTATAATTTATTATTGTAGCAAATATCAGACTGACATTTTTAGAATTATAATGAAGAGATGGCAAATTACTTAGACTCAGATTAAATGTACTACCATATGAGAATATGGTATAAGCTAATTTACTTTTAATTTTGCTTAGTATTTTTCTAAATTTAAAATAAAGCCCTAGGTTTTAAAAGTACTTTTAAAAATTCTAAATAATACTAATGAAATTAATTTACATATAAATCCAAGGAGAGGTTGTTTTATACTGAAAGACTCATTTATTTATAATTATTGTAGTTAATCATAAGAAAAAAAGAAATTTAGTATCAATGTTTAGCAATTATTACTAAAGAAACTAACATCCATAAGGCTAGTGTTTCTTCCTTTTAAAGAATACACTAAAAGGAAGTAATTTGACAGACTACTATGATGATTAACTATGGGGATAATAAAGCCTTATATTTCTGGGTTCACATATTTTATCTCTACCTGTATATTTCAATATCGGTATATCTTTATCTAGAACCAACATATAAGTATAATATTCTGTAATATTTTCAATATTTTAAGTATTTTTGCCTACAACAAAAATTGTCTTTCAATCAAAACCCTGTGCTACATTTATATTTTTCAGACCTGTCTTGATTGATATCCAGTCTCTGTTGATCTGTGTGCTTGTGAATCTAAACCTCAAATTTCTGTTGCTCCCACCTTGGTTCCTTGAGATTGCACAAACTCATAATCTTTCCAACTTGGGCCCAATAGCTATACCATAAGTTTATTTGTTTGATTTAGCTATAAATTTATATTTAAACATTACATGTTTATGATTTCTATGTATTTGGATTGACTATGAGAAGAGAGATTTGAAATTCAAAAGTATTTTCTGTGGCGCTTGAAGGATATATTTAATATAAATGCTTATCTTTTAAATGCAAGAAATAAAAATTTTGTTGATTAAAAATTACAATATTTACTTAATATGGCAGTACACATCGGAAGTTCCAACTAATAAAGGGCTAAATAAAGCTGGAGGATCCCAAGCTCAAGGCCAACCCCTTCGCAAACATAAACAATGAATTGGAAAAACCAAATAGAAGAGGTTTACAGAACACCAAATGTACGAAAATACAACAGATGTACACCAAGACACATTATAATAAAAATACCTAACATACAGAATAAGCACATAAATCTTCAAGGATGTAAGAGAGAGGAATCAGAATACACACAGAGGGAGACAAATTTGCATCTCAACAGATTTTTTAACCCAGATCCTCAAAGCCAAGAGATCCTGGAACAACATATATCAATCTGAAAGAAATTGGATGCCAAACAAGAATCTGATATCAAGCAAAATTAAGCATCAAATTGGATGATGAAATAAAAACGTTTCATGATAAAGAAGAAAAAAGTTAAAAGAATTTATAGTGAGAAAGCCTGTACTACAGAGCATTCTCAGAAAAATATTTCAGGAGGAGAAAATGAAAAACAACAATGAAAATCAGCAAATTGAGGAACTACACTAAAGGAAAGGCCATCGAAGGAGAAACCAAGATGAGTTAAATATCACAAAGAAACCAAAATGTACAGGAATACAAATCATATTTCAATAATAAACTTTAACTGGAATGGCCTAAACTAATTAATTAAAAAACATAGACTGTAGATTGGATTTTTTTTTAAAAAAAGGCACAAGAATATGCTGTCTTCAAGAGACTCATCTCACAGGAAAAGACATCCACAGACTGAAGGTGAAAGGGTGGGGAAAAACATGACACTCACATGGGCCACATAAACAGGCAGGGGTTTCCATCCTCATATCAGATAAGTGGTCTTCAAACCAAAGCTAGTGAAAAGGATAAAGAAGAACATTTCATATTGCTTAAAGGATTCATACATCAACAAGTCATACCAATCATAAATATCTATGCCCCAAACAATGGGCCATCTATGTATATCAAACAAACCCTTCCAACTACAATAATCAAATATATCACAACAATAATTCTGGGTGACTTTAAAGCATCTCCCTTACCACTGGATAGATCTTCCAAACAAAATCTAAAGAAACTATAGAACTCATTAAAAATAATAGATAATTTAGAATTAACAGACATATATAGAATATTCCATCCATTAATGAGCGAATACTCCTTTTTTCTCAGCAGCACATGGATCCTTCTCCAAAATAGACCATATATTATACCACAAAGCAAGTCTTGGCAAATACAGAAAAATAGAGATACTACCCTGAATTCTATCTGACCATAATGGAATGAAATTAGAAATCAATGATAAAATAAAAAATAAAGCTACTCCAATACCTGGAGACTAAATAATACACTATTGAATAACACATGTAATAGGCACATCAGGGAGGAGATAAAAAATTTCTTAGAGATAAATGAGAACTCTGATACAACTCATCAAAATCTCTAGAACACTATGAAGGCAAGGCTAAGAGGAAAGTTCATTGCATTAAGCTCAGTCATTAAAAAAATAAAAGTCAACAAATAAACTATCTAACATTACATCTCAAAGCCCTAGAAAAAGGAACAAACCAACACCAAAAGTAGTAGAAGACAGCAAATAATTAAAATCAGGGCAGAAATAAATGAAACTGAAACAAAAAAGAATTCAAAAAATTGACAAAACTAAAAGCTGATTTTATGAAAAACTAAATAAAATTGACAAGCCCTTACCTACTCTAAAAAAAAAAGGGAAAGAAAACTCGCATTACTAAAATTTCTGATGAAAAATGAAATATCATGACAGACAGTATTGAAATACAGAAGGCAATTAGAAACTGAAATAAAAATATAAAGTACTGGGAATGTAGCTCAATGGTAGAATGCTCCTTGGTTTAAGCCCCAGTACAACAAAACACAAAATAAAATGGGAAAAAGAAAGAAAATTAGGATTATTTACATTTATGTCCTTTTCCAAATAAGTGGATTTCATGATTCTAAAGAATGAATATTGTAAAAAGGACTACTTTATTAGCAAGAATATCTATTTATAGGGAAATCAGACATTTTGGAAAAACATTTGATTCAAGCTCCAGAGAAGGGAATATGGCTTCCCTACACATGGAATTATCATAGAAATAGATTTTTAATATACTATGTAATTTTCACATAGAAAATATTATGCTCTCAATATAATGCAGGGAAAACTACAAAAAAGATTAGAGCTTCAACAACTATGCTTAATGTTAGATTCAGTGACAAAAGTTTTAGTTTCCTTATCAAAGTATGTAAAAATAAATAAATAAAAGATCAACTATGTACTGCTTATCCTGCTATTGACATTTCAGACAATGATGAACCATCTGTTTGATGGTGGTGCCATAAGATTATAATAGACTAGGGAGGTTCTATAGAGGTATAGGATATAAATTATGCACGGTACATGATATTTGGTAATGATAAGATGTGTCTGTTTTTCTTTTGTATTCACTATATTATACTTATTATTACTTTTTGAGTGTGCTCCTACTTAAAAAGGAGGATACAATTAAATAACCTCAGACAGGTCATTCTGGAGGTATCCAGAAGGCAGCGTTATTGTGACAGACAGAGGCCAGCTCCTTGAACACCATTGTCCCTGAATTCCCCAGTGGGATAGGTATGGAGGTAGCATATAGTGATATTAATAATCTTGATGCTGTATAGGCCTAGGTTAATGAGGATGTTTGTGTCTTTTTTTTTTTACCAAAAATCTTAAAAATCAAAATTAAAAATTTTAAAGCAGAGAAGCTTATAGAATGAAGATTTAAAGAAATAAAATACTGTTTTATATCTATAGAATGTTTAAGTGTTACTATATGAACCAAAATGTTAAAAAAAATATAGTTGATTGAGTATAAAGTTAGAGCTAACTAAATATAATTTATTGTTGAAGGAAAGTTAAAATGTTTTTAGATTTTATTTAAAGTTTACAGTAATGTACAGCAATATTCTAGGCCATTGGATTCACCCGGTATTCACTCACCGACTCACCCAGAGCAACAGGCAGTCCTGAAAGTTCCATTCCCGGTAACACTTCACACAAGTATACCATGTTTCATCATTTATGTCATATTTTTACTGTGCACTTATGTATTTAGATAAAAATCATAACCATTGTGTACTAAATGCCTATAAGCTTCAGTACAGTAACATGCTGTACAGGTTTATACCCTAGGGACAGTTAACTGTACCATACACTCTAGAGGAGGAGGAGTTATACCACCTCAACAAGTATGAGTAAACCATAAGGTTCACAGCACAACCAAGTACCATAACATAACTTATCATTTTAAGAGCATAACCACATCATTAAATGATGCATGACTGTTTAAATCATTTATAAAATACTACAGAAAATGCAACAATATTAATTTTATAACGTCAGAAAAAAAATCACTGCATCTTATGATTGAATCATAATATAGAGAGATGATACAGCTTCATTTTGCATTTAAAATGTTTCTCCCTGGGATTTTAAAAATTTAAGTAAACCAGTATATAAACATAAAGAGGTATGTTTACAGAATTCATATTTTATTTTATGATACTGTTGTGTGGCTTCACCATGAAATATTAGTTATGAAGAATAAGTAGAAGAAGAAAGTATATAGTCCATTGTTCACCATACTTAGTAACCTTTTATCTTCATAATGTCATGTTTTTTTTGTAATGCATGAAAAAAAATCATCTTTCATTTTTCTATTATCATATAGTTTACATAGACATTATTTTATACTTTTTGTATTTCCTCAATACATATTCACAGAAATGATATTACTGGCTAAGAATTTATCGTTGTGTTCTTGTGGCAGGAGGAGCTTAAATTTTTGCAACTAATACTTTCACCAGCGCTACTATAATAGAGGACATATTTTGTTACAGACCACCTAATTGTAATTAATTTTATGTTTACTGGATTTGTAGTAAGCTTGAACAACCTCTCTATCCTGCCCTATTCACTCTTGGCTACTTAATTTTTGTTCAAATAGAGACTTTACCTGTGAGCCTGGTAACTTAGTTATATAATGAAGTGCATGGTTATAAAATGTACATGTCAAGTCAAATTTACTAATTAAATGTCAAATTCTTAAATTTTGAAAAAAGTTTTCAGATATGTTGAGCATAAATTCATTTTAGTGGCTATTCAGTACACATCCTCTTTTGTGGCATTATGAAAACATGAAAATATTATGAAGTTTATATTTAAATACAAATACATACTCAAGTAAAAGCATAGTTTTAAAGTATTTACTTTTTACTACAGCCTTTATTTCTATATATTGATCTCCTAACTTTGTTATATGGTCTCATATTATCATTAATGTTTTGAACTAATAACCAGATAATTATAATATCAATAAAGAAAAGAAAAATGCAAAAACAAAACCAAAACATAGGCCTGTATATCAGTACAAATTATATTACTACACAAATCAGTAAACTGTATGGCAATCTATTTTTTGCTAAGAAATTGCTACTAGGTGTTTACTAATGATTAGCATAAAAAGTGGCTGTAATTTTTCAGGTTGTAATTAGTTATGGTAACTGACTCAGATCAAGGACTGGGCCATCATCTGTCTTAGATTATAAATGCAAGACATTACTTGCTCTCTTCCAGTCAAGGCAATTCATTAGTTATGCTGTTTGAGAGCAGCTGTACCCTTTGAGATGTGATTTATTCAGATTCTCTCAATATTACTGCAGAAGCATGGGGAGATAAGTGATTTGATGAGGCTATGTATTTACTGTCAAATGCCATTATGTTTTGAATGTGCAATACCAGTGATAGGAAGTTTGGTTTTCAAAGGCAAAGGATTAAATCAAATGAGGAAAAGCCCAGAAAATTCAAAAGTACAAAATCATATATCCTATAGGCATAAACTTTTTTTTTTAAATTACAGAGCTCATTAAATTTTGACTTGCAATTCTGTTCATCATTGTGAAGAGTAGATGCATTTTAAAAATGTAAACAGAAAACACAATTATTACAAATAAAATTGTTTAAAACCTAAGCATAGAAACACAATTATTACAAATATAAACTGTCAAATATTTACCAAAGGAATCTAATTATAATTGTCCTAGCTATGTTTTTTTATAATTTAATTCATGTAAGCATACTTCTTAAAACAAGTAAATAAAATAAATTTGACGTAAAATGAACTATGTGTCTATACAACTCAACTTAAAATATGTTCTTGAGGTTCTGTGACTTTGGATTAAAAAATCAAATGTTTGCTTCCAGTGATTCCCCAATACCTCTCTATAAGGTCATTGAAGAAAAACAGTATTATATTTATATATATTGTAGTAGCTGGAGGCACTGAGAGTAAATATTACCTTGATTTTCCAAAATCTTTGGCCTTATAACCTTTGTTATTAGTCTAGAGTTTAAAGAATAGTTTGCATGTGGTATAAATGTATATTTTTTATAGTTACAGATGCATATTATATATGCTATCAGATAGAACTTGTTTAGTTTAAGGGAGCTTCTGAGGTCCCATTCTGCATCTCTTCTTCAGCCTCTCCTGTTCTTGAGGTCCTGCTGAGTAACAACTAATGCCTAAGTCCTGATTGGTCACTTTTTAAAATATTTTTAAAATTTTGATTGTGTTAAGACACTTAAAATGAGATTCAACATTTTAACAAATATTAAGTGCACAGTACATTATTGCTGATTATGAACAGAATGTTTATAACACATTTCTTTTTGTTTATTTTAATACAGTATAATTATGAATAATAGTGGGATTCATTTTGACATATTCACAAATGTATACAATGTAATTTCCTCCATTTCAATCCTTAGTACTATACAATTCCTTCCTTTCTCCCTCCCCTGATTTCTTTCATCTATTTTATTGATCTTCCTCCTATTTGTTATTTATTTATCCATTTATTTTTCATTGGTTATAGTTATATATAAAATTGGAATACAGTATGCTATATTCATGCATGAACCTAGCACTGATTTGGTCAACTTCATTCCCCAGTTCTTCCTCTTTCCCTCCCTCCTGCCTCTTCCTTTCTTTCTATATTCTTTTCGAGTAATCTCCTTTCTATTTTCACGATATTCCCATTTTTTATTACTTTTTTTCTTTCAAGCTTCTGTATAAGAGAGAAAACATTTGAACCTTGAATTTCTAGGTCTGGCTTATTTCACTTAGCATGACATGCTCCAGATTCATCCATTTTTCCAGCTAATGACACAAATTCATTCTTCTTTATGGCTGAGTAGCACTCCATTGTGTCGCAGATTTCATTTTAAGCCACCAATTTAGCCTAATGCACATATAGCAGAACTGGAAAGTTAGTGTCAAGACATTGTAAAGTCACATAATAGATGAACACATTCAGGCAATACTTGAATACTCTTCTACCTCTGTGCCCTAAGTTCATGACATTATTATAGATTTCTTGAAAGGAGTAAAGATATGCTACAATGGCCATTTTTTTCTCAAATTTATTAAGGCATGCAAACTGAAGACTCAGCAATGGTTATATATTAAATGATTTACCATTTCTTTTTTTATGAAATGTGACCATCTTTTATTTTTACATGGATTAATATGTCAAGCACTTGCAAGAGTGCTTGGTGTGTAAAAATTGAGTGTTTGTGTATTTTTTATGCATTAATAGCTTTTGCTTTTTACTTTTATACATATTTTTAAAATGTATTCTAATTAATTATACATGACAGTAGAATGCATTTTGACATACAATACATAAATGGAGTATAACTTGTCATTCATCTGGTTGTACATGATGTAAAGTTACACAGGTCATGTAATCAAATGCACATAGGATAATAGTGTCCAATTCATTCTACTATCATTCTTAGTCCACAAGGTAGAGTTCACCAAAATCAACATCAACAATCTCAAAACCACAATCTAAAAATGTAAACTTCTACAAACATTAATTATAGACTTTTCTGTATTCTAACTAATAAGCCAAGAAATTTGAATGCAACATAATCCTTTGGTGTATTTTCTGGAGGAGGAAACATACATAAATATTTATAGAATATTAAAAAAATGTAAGATTATAAGAATGAGAAAATGGGAAATACTTGAGTCTGAGACTAGAGAATAAGAGTAATTGAACTAGGCCTTAAGGAAGGAATAAACAGAAATAAACATTTAGTAAAAAAGAGTTAGGATGAGGGGACAATGAAATGATCCAAGGAATAGGACAGGTTTTCTCAATTAGTTATTAAAAACCTATATTTTCAGAAATCATGATAATAACTGACACTGAAAACCTTACCCTGTGCCATACACCATAAGTCCCTTACATTTATAATCATTTTGAGAGACTTAAGGTATTATGTAGTCACTAATTCATAGAAATTTTATTAAATCATCTAACATTTCAATATCCCATTATAAATTTGGTGTGATTATAGCAACTCTTTATAGGAAAAGAAACTGACCCAAAGGGCAGATAAGGAAGCTTCCCGAGATTCACAGAGCAAAGCAAATGTTAGAGCCTGTACTTAGATCCTGTCAAGTTTACTTCAGACCTGTGTCTCACTGGCGACCCTGACAAGATGAGCTGGGTTCAAAAGAGCTGGCCGCAACTTTAAGCTAAGAAAACCTCCAGAAAGCACAGGACTCCGAAGTAATTTTCATATCAAGGGTGGGATGGCTCTGGGACCTTAAGGGTCAGCTTCCACACTGAAAGGAAAAGAGAGTGTGCACCTAGAATCTCTTTATTTTTATAGTGGGTTGGGAGGGAACACACAAGGTGTTTCAATAGAGTGTTCTTTACCAAATAAGGCAGTGGAAAAGGATTTCAAAGGCGGCGGGTGGGGGGCGGTGGGGGGTGTCCAATCCCATTTGGGATTTGGGTAAAGCCCAAGTCCAGAGCTGAACAAACTTCTGTGCCCAGCAAAGGTGAAGGCCACTTTCTTCACACAGTGCATGGCATGTGATGCCAGACCGAATCCAACTTTACTCAAGGTTGACCAGGGATGCTTAGCTCATAGGCAGGCAGCCTCCCACACCTTCCCCTTTGCAAATTTTTTAAATTTTTAAATTTAAATTTTTAAATTTGCAGGGAGTAAATTATAGCTGACTGTTGAACAAAATGATGTATGCATCTCAGCATCAACAGAGTAAAATCCAAAACATAGAATGAGGTTTCTTAAGTCATCATCAATACAGAGTAATTCACAATTAGAAACTCAAGAATTTCAAATAAACCTTATTGAAAGAGAGGAGCAAAATATGTTACAAATATGTTAAAATGAACACAGTACTTTGCAAATACACTCACTTAAAAAATAGAGAGCCTTGTAGTAGTCATTGACATGAAAGTATTAATTATAGAATTTCAAAGAAAATAGTGAAAAACACATACTGATTATTATGCACATTTGCTTTGTATAGTTTAAGGAAAATTTTTCTCCTCATTAAAGATCTTAAAAATATATTATAAAAAGTAAAATTGAAAATTAGCAGTAATAACTCAGTGTCTTTAGTCACAAGTGGCTCAAATTTTTCCCACCAGTACATTAGATTACAACACCATGCAATAGTATTAATTATATTCTATTCAATCTAAGAATGCTGCTAATGTAAATTTTTTTTTAATTTGATGATTCTAATGTTTTCATGATGGCTTTAAATTTCAAAAGAGGAAAAGATCACAAAATAAAATGGGAGCCATGATTTTTATCAGTTTTTTCATTTATATATGAAAAAACATAAATACTATTCTTTAATAAGTACAGAAATTTTAAGAAAGAATTTGTTATTTATGTTCATAGCAGATATTTTTGCCCAAACTGTATCTACTTGGGAAAATTTTGACAAATACATTTTTAATTTCAGCTAAATTAAATTTATTTTATTTGTGCTCTTTGTGTCCTATTTAAACATTTTAAAGCACTTTTTAAGAGAGATTTATTTTTCTTATGGAACTGCACTGGCATCTTTGTGATAAGTAAGATGATTATAGAGTAAGATAATAATACATATAGCCAGTTACTGGAGTTTGTTCCATAAATCTATTTTTCTTGTCATAGAACTAGTTTTCTAAAATTTCTCCAAACTTCAAATAAAAATATTGCTCCCAATTTGCCCTTCTTAAACTTTGGTGTTGATGTAAGTATTTTTCTAGGTATATTTTTAATATTATTGTAAGCAAAATTTAAAAAAATACTATATTTATTGATGGCACATTTAAGTATAATTAAATTTATTCTATAAAGGTATTAATCCCCAAAATCATGTTGATCTAACATGTTAGTTACAATTGTTTTTCTTTTGGTTTTACTTATTTTAGCATATACAATCTTGTCATCCGCAAGTATTCATTATCATATTTCTTATTTACTTTGATTTTTTTTCCTGCCTTACTATACTAAAAACTTAGAATAAAACCTTTAAACTAAGTTGGTAATGATGGGAATTCTTTCCTTGATTTTGAACTCAGGGGAAATTTTTATTACTTCACAATTTGTACAATTTTTTTTTTTTTTTATTTTCTGAAATACCTCTATCAGACAAAGAAAATATTGTATTTCTAGGTTGTTCACAGTGGAGTTTTATTTATGATAAATATGAATCAATCATATCAAATGCTCTTTATGTAGTCATGCTCTGCTTATAATTATTAAAATATTTTAATAGCTTGAATTAGATTGTTTTTTGTAGATTTAAGCAAATGTTGCAGTGATGGAATAAAACCTCCTTACCAATTATGTAGAACGTTTTAAAATATTGATCTATTAATTTTTCATGTACTTTATTTGTGATTTCTTTTTCTCCATTTATGAGAGAGATGGATCTGGAATTTTCCTTTCTTGTTCTGGCTGTACATGATAAATTCAAAATTGCTCCCCCTTTCTCTATCCTCTGATAATTTGTGTATGAGATATGTTCCATTTACTCTGGAGTTTGCTTCATGGGTAGGCTTTAAACCCATGTTAACTTTCTTTATTAGGAGCCACATTGTGTTTCAGGAGACAGCTGATTCCCACAGTGGAGGAGACAATAAAGAAAGTCCAGCACATCCACCTGCCCACTTCCCTTCTCTCTGTAATCTTGACTTCCTAAGCAATTGCTGCCATTTCTTATTCTCTGATGCCTTTAGACAGCATTTTTATTTTCATTTAGTTCCCTTTTAAAAAACCTGGTATTTTAATTTTTTTTATTTTTTAAATTTTAATTTGTTATATATGACAGCAAATGCATTACAATTCATATTACACATATAGATCACAAATTTTCATATCTCTGGTTGTACACAGTGTAGAGTCACATCATTCATGTCTTCATACATGTACTTAGGGTAATGATGTCAATCTCATACCACCATCTTTTCTACCCTCATGCCCCATCCCTTCTCCTCTCTCCCCTTTGCCTTATCTAGAGTTCATATAATCTTCCCATGCCCTCCAGCCAAACCCATTAAGAATCAGCATCCTTAAATAAGAGAAAACATTCAGCATTTGGTTTTTTGGGACTGGCTAACTTCATTTAGCATGATATTCTTCAACCCTATCCATTTACCTGCAAATGCTATGATTTTATCCTCTTTCAATGGTGAATAATATTCCATTGTGTATGTAAAACACATTTTCTTTATCCATTCATCTACTGAAGGGCATCTAGGTTGGTTCCACAGTTTAGCTGTTGTGAATTGTGCTTCTATAAACATTGATGTGGCTGTGTGCCTATAGTATGCTGTTTTTAAGTCCTTTGGGTATAGACTGAGGAGTGGGATAGCTGGGTCAAATGGTGGTTCCATTCCCAGTTTTTCAAGGATTCTGCATACTGCTTTCCATATTGGCTGCACCAATTTGCAGTTCCATCAGCAATGTGAGTGTGCCTTTTTTCCTCACATTCTCACCAACACTTATTGTTGTTTGTATTCTTAACAGCTGCCATTCTGACTGGAATAAGCTGAAATTTTAGAGTAGTTTTGATTTGCATTTCTCTAATGGCTAGAAATGTTGAATATTTTTTCATATGTTTGTTGATTGATTGCATATCATATTCTGAGAAGTGCCTGCTCCGTTCCTTGACTACAGTAATCTTACATTAGATAAAAGCTCCAAAAGCATACATTTTAGAAAAGATAGCATCTTCAACAAATGGTGCTGTAAATCCACATGCAACAAAATGAAATTAAACCCCTATCTCTCACCATGCACAAAACTCAATTCAAAGTGGATCAAGGACCTAGGAATTAAACCAGAGACACTGCACCTATTATAAGAAAGAAACAGGCCCAAATCTCCATCATGTCAGATTCAGCCCTTAATTCCTTAATAAGACTCCTATAATGCCAGACTTAAAATCAAGAATCAATAAATGGGATGGATTCAAACTAAAATGCTTCTTCTCAGCAAAAGAAACAATCAGTGAGGTGAATACAGAGCCTACATTTCGGGAGCAAATTTTTACCACGTGCACATCAGATACAGAACTAATCTCTAAAATATATAAATAATTCAAAAATCTTAACACACATAAAAAAAACCCCCAAATAACCCAATAAATAAATGGGCCTTAAAATCCCAGTTTTATAGACATGTTTTGGGGATGTTTGTCTTTATTAATGACAGGTGACACTTTTTATTTCTTTATGAATTCAAAATTACATAAAGATAAATATTTATGGTATGTTTTCATATGTATCTCAAACTTAAAACTTTTATTTCATTTGGTAAAAGTAGTGAAAAAAGACAAATATTTATGAGGTATTCTTGCAAACAAAACATTTATCTCATTTTTTACATAAAACATGAAAATAGCATAACTGAAATTATTGGAAATATGACAGAATCAAAAGAAACCTGGAGAATTAGCTGTTATAAAGCAAACAGCAGGAAGGTCCCTTGGGGTGACCTGCTGTTACCATAGTGTACTCACAAGGTTTTGTTGGACAAGGAACTTCAACATTTCTCTAAATTGTATTTGACTTTCTGAGTTTCATTGAGACACTCCCTTCAAATTCAAAGACCAAAAGTTCCAATTTGCCAGAACTATCAAGATTCTTGAAGTGCAAGAAAAAAAAAATCAAAAGTCAATAAGTGGGATACCATCAAATTAAAAACCTTCTGCATAGCAAAAAAAAAAAAAAAAAAAAAAAAAAAAAAAAAAAGCATGAAGAGAAAGCCTACAGAATGAGAGAAAATCTTTGTTACCTGCTTCTCAGGATATTAATATCCAGAATATACAAATATCTCAAAAAAATTAACATCAAAAAAACCCAAATAACCCAATCAATAAATGGGCGAAGGAACTACACAAACACTTCTCAAAAGAAGAAATAAATATATGAAACAAATATATAAAAAAACGAAAAAACAAATATATGAAAAAATGTTCAACATCTCTAGCAATTATAGAAATGCAAATAAAAAACTACATTGAGATTTCATGTCATTCCAGTCAGAATGGCAATTATTAAGAATACAAAAAAATAATAAATGTTGGTACGGAAGTGGGGGAAATGTTACACTCATACATTGCTGGTGGGACTGCAAATTAGTGCAACCTCTCTGGTATGCAATATGGGAATTCATCAAAAAACTAGGAATGGAACCACCATATGACCCAGTTATCCCACATCTCAGTATATATCTTAAAGGATTTTAAATAAGTATACTATATTGACACAGCCATATAAATGTTTATAGCTGCACAATTCACCATAGCTAAGCTATGGAGTCAAACTAGGTGCTCTTCAACAGATGAATGGCTAAAGAAAATGGTAGTATATATAAACACTGGAGTATTACTCAGTTATAAAGAATAACGGCATTATAATGTTTGCTGGAAAATGGTTGAAACTGGAGATTATCATGATAAGTGAAATAAGCCAGTTCTAAAGAGTCAAAGGTCAAATGTTTTTTTCTGATGTATGGAAGTTAATCCAAATAAGTGGGTGGGGGTGACCAAAGGAAAAGAAGAAGAGATAGAAGGTGGGGGAAGGGACAAAAAGAGAGAGGGAACTTCATCAAAATTCAGGAAAGATCATTGGGTAAAAAAGGGGGATTGAGAAGAAAAAAGGGAATGAATCTGACCAAACTTTGGTCTATGCATTCATGGATGTGGCACAGTGGGTGCCAGCATGGTGAGTCCTGGCATTGGATATTTTAAAACAAGACACTAATTTAAACAACAACAACAGCAACAACAAAATATAAACTATAAATGGATTGGAGAGAGATCAGTGGAAAAGAGGGGAGGGAGCAGGAGACAATGGGCTAAGGACTGGGGTTGAATTGGGACAAACTTTGTGAAAAAGTCAGGGTGTGTCCTGGTGTTGTATATAACTGCAAAGAATAATAATTTTTTAAAAAATCTATGCCTTAACTTTAGAAAGAAATAGGAATGCTGAGGTTTACTTCATTACAATATTGGAGAAGAGGTTCTGCTTTTCAAAGACTTGTTCACTGAGTAGTTTGGGTGCTAGATCAACAAAGGATCATGTACATATTCCAAATGTCCTCATTAAACATAGATGTGTAATACAGCTAAGACCACATAGCAGCAAATCCATTGCCCCTCACTGGACTATGTATCTTTTTCTGTCAAAATTGAACAAATATTCAAGCCTCACCTATTATACCACAAGAAATACCAACAACCACATATTATTATGGTCATTCAATTGATGTTAAAGGAGAAAAATGTTTATTGAAAGGTTTGAACAGGTCTTTTGAGGTCCATTAAGAGACAGCAAACATGGCATAAACCCTGAGCTTTACTGTATCTGCTCTAATGTACTCAAGAACTTATTTTTTCATTTTTTTTTAATTTGTTCTAATTAGTTACACAAGATAACAGAATGTATTTCAATTCATTGTACACAAATAGTGCTCAACTATTCATTTCTCTGTACATGACAGAGTTGCACCACACATGCAAAATTTATTTTTAATAGTTATTTTCTTTTCTTTTTATCTTCTTTTATTATGATTTTCTAAGATTATTCCATCTGAAATATCTATGCTAATATGCTAATATTTACTGAGTACTCAATATATGCTGAATGATATTCTAAATCCTTTGCATGTAATAAATTATCTCAAAATCACCAACTTTAATTGTATCTCCATTTTACATTTTCTGAACCATAGAAAAGTTATGTATGTGCATATATTTTAGCTGTATAGAGCAAGAGAGACAGAGACAGAGACAGAGAGAGTTCCAGGGAAACTCCAACAATTGTGCTTCTAATATAGTTATTTATAACAAAAAAGGGCAATATTGTTAAAATCACATTTGCTTTAGAAGATACCAAGACCAACTCTTTTGTTGAAGGAATCACTGTGGAAAGAGGATAGCATATCACTGCATACCCCAACACTTAAATGTTTAATTGTTCCACCTGAAAAAAATTTAATAATATCAAAACAACCAAAAGTGGAACCCTGACATCTTTTAAGTGTACAGCAAAGAAATACTTCACAGAATTAATTAGATTAGGGGAAACTGTTGTTATAAAAATTATTGATGAATGGATTTTATACCAAGAGGACTGGTTTCTCTGGCTTTCCTTGCAGGATGATTCATTGGTTGGCTGCTCACATCAGGTATTTTAGAGCACAATGTTCTCTCATTGGGGAACATTCTTTTTTGTGAAAGCAGAAATAATAGACACTTGGCAAATGTTTTAAATTTGCCTCTATTTTTGCCTCTGAAATTGTGCTTGGCAGGACATTTAGAAAATTTGGATGCAGTTGCTCCCTGGGGAATTTGTCATTCCCTTGGACTACACGTTCAGCCTATCTAGATGTCTCTGAGTAGAGGGACCGATTAACTGACATTCAAATTATATGTTGATAATAAATTCCTGTCTAACTTGTAATATTTGCTTTTCAAAAAACTATAAATACAAGTTTGCTTAAATTAGATTCTCTTACTTTTCCACAACAGGAAATTACTTAAGTATTATTTTGAACTATAAAATACATATAGGCAAGTAGATAGCTAATACAAATTTAATCTATTATGGTGTAAATTTTGTAAAATGTTACTTGGTAGAAATTAATTTTAACAAATGACTGTTTTTTAATTTAATGATAGCTAAGTTCTCCTAGAGATAATGTGGGTTAATATTATCTATGTCTAAAAAAAAAGCCATGAATTCCCTTGTAAAGAAAATTTTAAAATTACTATTTGTTGATTGAATAATTAATTAATCCATCTATTTAAAGACTTCTTTGTGACCCAATGGATTTTATAATTTTTATTACGTAACTAGAAATATATTATTAAATTATGAAAACTTTTAATCTAATGAACTGCCATACTGCTTATGTGATTTTGCCTTTATGTTAAATATAAGCTCTCATATTTTTAAGAAGCTACGAACCAAAAATTTATATAGGTAATCCTTAGAGGAATGATTCACCACATGATAGATATTCACATATTTTTTAAAGCATTAGGCAAATTCTGAATGTATCATGGAGGCATTTATTGTCATTATAATAGGTTTGATTATATCAGTATTATGTATGCTAAGAAAGGATGATGACAACATGCATACTTGTTAAATAATAGGTCTCAAAGAAACTTGATCCCCAAAAGATCAAATTAAAAGATGTATAAAATAAAAAATCTTCTGCCGCAGTCTGGCTGGGCACAAAATCACGAGCCACTCACAGCTTTGTAGATTCAAACAGCAATTCTTTATTCCCAATCTCACACCAGCCTCTACAAACATGTTCTGGGGAAATCCACGTTCTCTGCCCAAATCCACACCACCACTGGGCTTCTGTCTCCCAAAAATACTTTCTGAATCCTGTGAGAACTCAAGGGGAACTCAGGCAGCAGGATACGCCCTATTCCCAGCAGAAATAATCTTAAACCTGGAACAGCCCTAAACCCAGATTGTCCTAAACTGGGAACGCCCTAAATCCAAGGAGAGCCTTAAACCCTGATCCGCCCTAAACCCGGATCCGCCCTGGTCCTTGAGCAAGGTCACCTTACATGCAATGTCACTGCAAAATGTCTAAGGCAAGTTCATTTTACCCCATTTAAGCAACATGGGGTACGCTGGCAAGGAAATTGTCATACCTACTTGGCTAATGGCTCTCAGCAATCTTCCTTAAATATATTTATTTAGTTTTAATATATACAATTAAGGAGTACAATAAGTTGTTTTGATAGGCATATGCATAATGATATGATTGCTACAATCAAGCAAATTATTAATTATTCCCTCACAGTTTCCTTTTGTTTCCTCCCAAGTGAGAGCACCCGATACATATTCTCTGAGCAAATGTCCGATACCTAATACAATATTAACTATGATCATCAGGCTGAGTCTTAGATCTCTGGACTTACCCTACACAATTGTAGCTTTGTATTCTTTGGCTAATATCTCCCATTTCCTAGTAATCACTTTTCTACTCTTTTCTTTTTTGTATTTTATTTTTTAAGGTTTGACATACAAGTCAGATCAGGCAGTGTTTTCCTTTCTGTGCCTGCTTTTTGTCACTTAACAAATAGTTACAGCCATTATAGAAAACAGAAAGAAGGCTTCACGATTAAAATAGAGCTATTATATATATGAACAGCAAGATCACTATTGAGCTTACACCCAAAGGGAGTGGAATTAGTACTGCAAAGAGATATTTGCATTCTCATGTTCATTATATGTGTGTGTGTATATATGCATATTATAAATACATAAATATAGAATATATATACAAAATATTATTTATATTGTATACATTTATACATATGTATTTGTTTATTAAAGGAATATGATTCATCATTAAAAAAGAATAGTGTTATGCCATTTACAACAATATGGAGGCAAGTAGAGGAGAGTATGCTCTTTATATTAACAAAAATTCATTAAATAAGTAAAAAACGTGTCTTATCCCTGAATTGGAAATCTCAATTGTGCAGTAGCCAACAATTTTCTATAAATTTTATATAAGTAAAACTAACTAAAGAGTAATAAAAATGTGGGTAGGGCTGTGATAATTAAGCAATATAAGTTCAAAGATCATCTAGAATGAAATAACAATTAAGATTGTTAATTGTAAAAACTGTTTTTTTACAATTTTTTTTACCCTGAAAATGTAAAACTAGTGGAGAAAAAAATAATTATTTTAAAGTATTTATTTCATCTATTGAACAAGCACTCTCAAAATGTCAAGACCAAAACTATAAAATAGAGGGATAATTTTGGCTGTTTTTGCTTATAAAATATGCAGGTATATAATGTCTTTCAAAAAAAGCAAAATAATAACCTAGTTGAAATTTTTTTGACAATGTTTTTACCTGTGTGTGCATATAAATATAAATATAAATAAATACAAATACAATAAATTTACATATAAATATATACACATGTTCAATACGAATTTTACACTCAAATATGTAATTTACAAATCTACAAATATATGATGACAGTTAAAATTACACAACAGATAAGTATTATATATTTTCCCTAGAATGTAATGATTTTCCTTTTTAAATTTCATCTGTTTACTGAATAAAGTTCTTACATTTTCACTATTCTTAAAGGAAAGACAGTTTGCAATATCTGAAAATGGCACTTTAATAGAAAACATTAAATCATACTGATTGTGTATTACTATAATTCTCTAATTTACACAAATTTGGAGATTTAGAAGCTAAGAAATTTTGCTATTCAATACTGTTTAAAGTATTCAAAAGATACCCTCTATGTGTCAAGTTGTTTTCCCAAAGCTTTAATGTCAGCTTCAATTCCAGCAGAGTTATTTTGAGTTGCTCAAGCTCAGCATTTCCTACTCTCTCTCTCTCTCTTTTAGACAACACACGTAATTTGTGTTTTAAATACCACAGGGAAAAAAATTATGAAAACTAGAACGAACTAATATATACAGAAATGCATTGTTAATTTTATCTACAAACAGGCCACTCCATCTGTTCAAACATAATGCTCCAAACCAAGGAATATGTTCCAAACCAAAGAGCATGATATTTGACAGATGGAGAGGTCTGTAAGCCTGTCTGGAGCATGGAATACTATATAGTTTGTAGCAGGGTCCAATTTTCCACGCGAAATGAAATCTAATAGAAATTTCTCCCCAATAAACGTCAAAATCAGCACCAATTTTCCCAATTGATATGCACCACAGAACAACTCATTTTTTATATTTCTTTCTCAAACAATGGAAATTCATATTTTCTTTCAGTTCATTCTCTATTTTTATAGTTGTTCTTCTACATAAATAAGTATACATGTCAAACATATTTCAGATGATAAAAACCACTAGTGAGTCCAATTTAGTATGCTTTACTATTTAACATAAATATATGAGTGCTATTTTTAGAATAATTAAACATTTAAAGATTGTATCATAGTACATAAAATTCAAAAAAGTCTATGACAGGTTGTTATTAATCTCTTTAACTTATTAAATTAAATATCATAACAAGATGTTTGTCTTCCCTAAAAGCATGTAGCAAGTATGAAGCTGAATTAGATTTTTCAGCTCTTATCTAGGCCTCCTTGGTAAAACCCAGTTCAAATGTGTGATTAAGTCATGGGAGATCAACTCATCATTATTAACATTTCATCACAATTAAACAAAAACTTTGCTGAAAATATCTTTATCATATGGGCTGCTAGGAAGTTAGAACAGGATTTCAATCTGTGCAAATTAATTGCAGTCTTATCAAATAGAGCATAAGGTATCCAGTGAGGAATGTGCCGATAAAATATATTAACATTGATGGGTGTCATATGAGATCTCAGTCCTGAAAAACTGGGACATAGTTCAATATCTAATTCTAACGCTTCAAAATTCAGAGCCACTTATTACTTTGCATCTGAGTAAATTTGAATCAGTTAAACCTTGCTTCTTGCCCCTCTCAGTTCCAAACCTGGGTAGTAATGATGATGCCCTGTCACCTTGGTTGTCCTTAGTACAAGTAAGAACATTCAGATTTAGCAGAAATTTTCACTGGAAACCCTGAAGTAAGCACACTTCTACTGCCTTCCTTAGAAGTACTATAATTGTAAAGACCTTTACAAAAGTGGTTGCAAAAAAAAAAAAAAAAGATATTTTCTTTTGTTTCACCTCAAATAATTTAAACATTCATCATCTTGACCACAAATCTAAAGACTGGAATACTTATTTTTCATTTTGGGGACAATAGTTTTAAACATTATGTAAAATTCAGGTAAAATCAATATTTGATATGTATATTTGAGCTCTCGCAATCTACTTTTATTCTCTATCCATGAAATACATTATTCTTGATTTTAAATCAGTTATTCAACAGTGAATGGTTATATTATCATTTTGGTAGTCAATTATTTGGCCATGTCATTCCCACATAAAATGCTCTGAACATTCTCTCTCTCAAATTTAGGTGATTCTATTAGATGCTATTTTGTGTTACCAGGAACTGCCTACTGAAATGCTCTCAAATTTTGTTTCAGAGCCTATTTCTCAATTATACAAAGTTTTACTGGACCTGAATCTGTCTGCATCAATAAAGATTAATTGAGAGGCTTTTTGCAGTGCCGAAGTACCTCTTAAGATTTCAATGTAAATTCATCTTGTGTTTCTAGCACTTGCTTAATAGTATGGCACCACACTCTTTAATCATATTTCTTTTCATATTTCTTATTATTTCTAATCCAGCACATATATATATATATATATATATATATATATATATATATATTCAATATCACTTGTAACTGCTATAGCTAGATTGTGTGTGTTTGTTTGTGTGTGTGTGTGTGTGTGTGTTTTGCACTTCAATTTTACCCACCATTTTGAGAAAATAAAGCGTATTTAGAAAGAGAAGATAATTCCTGGCCAAGAAAAAGATCTGATTTTCATATGCACTACCAGTTTACCCCAAAGTGGAGCTCTCAAGTTCTAGATTTATACACAGTGTCCTACTTGACTATTAACTTAGAAATTTAATAGGCATCTGAATCTTGATAAATCCATAATGAAATCATGGATTCTTCCCACCTCAATGAAAACCGAACCATATTTCTCATTATATTTCCAACTACATAATGACAGTAAATCCAATTTAATTTTCTAGAAAAATTTATGAGCCATCATTCATTAATTCCTATTTCTTCTCTAGTGTTCTTCACATTAAACTTATTGCCAAGTTCTCTCAGTTTCGGTTTGGGAGCAGATTTCTAATTGATCCAAATCTCTCTCTCACCAGTGTCCTAAACCAAGGCAATGATGTTCTCTTTTCTGGGCTAATGCAATGGACTCTTTCCATTCCTGATCCTACAGCTAATTTTCCAAACTACAGTAAGCATGCTAGATTATTTTCAGTATTATTTCTGGCTTATTTTCCTTCCTCCCTTCCTTTCCTCATTCCTCTATTCTTGTTTGCTTCTTTCCTCCCTCCTTGCTTTCATTCTTTCTTTCCTTCTTTTCCCTCGTTATATTTTTCTCCCTTTCAAATGAATCAGATTTCAAGTCTCCTTTGTTTAAATCTGTCTTATTGATTTCAGTTATACATGACAAAAAATCCAACCTCTCTGCCTCACTTCCCAAGTTCAATCATGCACCTCTCTGTCCTTCCTCAGTGTACTTCTGCTGTAGTTTAGTGTGTCTTAAGTTTCAGTCTCATCTTTTCCTCTGCCCTGGAACATTCTTTCAAAAGTTCATGGAATGAAAATCTTTACATCATTCACTTCTCATATGTTAACCACTTTCAGAGATTGGGATTGTTTGGCCACTCTATCTACAATTTTTCACTATTCTGCATGCACAATTACCCTCTAAAATTGTTAATTTTATATGTCAACTCATCATCCATGGGGTGTCCAGATATGTAGTTAAACATTGTTTCTGGTTGTATCTGTGAGGTTTTTATGTGTGCAATTAACATTTCAATGATTAAACTTAAGTAAATAGGTCACCTGAGTGTGTGGGGGCCTCATCCGATCATTGGAGGTCTGAATAAAATAAAAAAGCCAAAGGATAATTTATTCTATCTACCTGACAGTCTTGGACTTTGAACATGGTTTTTCTCTTGCTTTTGAATTTGGACTCAGCATAAATTCTCCTGCTTCTCAGGCCTTTGGAATCAGGAAGTATACCATTTAGTCTCCTATATCTAGACTTCTCAGCTTCCATAATCACATGAACCAATCTCCTCATATTTATCTCAGCTTCCTTCAGCATATACTTCAAAACTCTTCCAGCCTCTTTTAATTATTGAGTTCCTGGAGTACTTGCATATTTTTAAGTATTTTTTTTTTTGTAGCAGCAACTGACTAATCAGTGCCAAAATATAAATTAGTATGCTTGGGTTGCCATTATAAAATACCATAGACTAGATAACTTAAAGAATTATTGATCACCATTCTGGAGGCCAGAAATCCAAGATAGAGATGAGTTTTCTGGTAAGAATTCCCTTTTGGGGGTTGGGATTGTGGCTCAGAGGTAGAGTGCTCGCCTAGCATGCATGAGGCACTGGGTCCAATCCTCAGTACCACATAAAAATAAAATAAAGATATGTGTCCACGTATAACTAAAAAATAAATATTTTTTTAGAAATTCTCTTCTTGACTTGGAGATGTTCTTACTCTGTGATATTTTGTTATAACAGGTAGAGCTGACTAACACCTTTTGGGGTTGGGCAGGGGTTCTGGGAATTGAACCCAGAGGTACTTCATCCCTGACCTATATCCTTAGCTCTTTTAAATTTTTTATTTGAAGATAGGATCTCACTAAGTTGCTTATAGCCTACCTAAATTGGTTAGGCTGGCCTCACACTTGCAATCCTCCTGCATCAGCTTCCCAAGCTTCTAGGATTACACATGTGCACCTTGACACCCCACTTAACACACTCATACTTGTAAATAATAAAATATGTTTGAATATTAATTATATATACATTATATACATAATGTATATATACATTAAATATACATATATATGTGTATATATATAACTTCTGAATAAATTTCTCCATATGATTTCAAGTTACTAGTCACAGTTTCATTTAGAATTTATGGTAGTTAGTCTTTTTTCCAAGCCAATGAGTTAATTAAGCAGTTCTAATATTCATCCTGACTTCTCATTCTGGACAGGCAAGAGTGGTATGACAAGGGGATAAATAAATTCTTTTGCCTCAAATGTCTAAATATTTTGAGGTATAAATCAAGAAAATAATATATTAAGTGAAATTTGTTCTGTAGACTATCCCAAAAAATCTAATTGTATAATTCCGTGTTCTTCAAGACAATGCTTTTAATCTTTGCTCTTAAGGTGGGCATTAGATTGGTTGAGGCCTACCCATGTTATGATCAATTACCTGCTTCATTTACAGTAACATCAATAAATACCTTTACAGTAGCATCTAGACTATGTCTGACCAGACAACTTTCTGCCATAGTATGGCAAACTTAAAACACAAAATTAACCTTGACAATAAAAATCATTATAAATACAGTATTTTTAAATGTATAAGATTTTCTTCTGGAAAAGGGCAAAATATCAAAGATGATTGAATTGTATTATTATCATATATAATGAATGTTGTAATAATAAGCCAATGTTTTTTAAATAAGAAATGCTTTAAGAATATATAAAATGGGGCTGGGATTGTGGCTCAGTGGTAGAGTGCTCGCATAGCACAGGCGGGACCCGGGTTTGATTCTCAGCACCACATAAAAATAAAGGCATTGTGTTGTGTCCATCTACAAAAAAGATTCTCTCTCTCTCTCTCTCTCTCTCTCTCTCTCTCTTTAACAAAAAAGAATATATAAAGCATAAATCACTATATCTTTAGCCAAATGTATTTTACTATAATTTTTATAAAATCATTAACTATCCATTATAATAAATACCTTTATATAATACATATCCCATTTTAGCTATTATCTTAAATAATAAAATAAACAATTTTATTTAAAGTATCAAAAATTAGATATATTTTTAAAGTGTTACATTAAAATCAAATTTATGTTAATGCATTTATACATCTTCTAAAAAGTTATTTTTCTTTAAAAATAATAGGTAATAGGTAAGATGGGTATCAGTTACACCTCCAAAAGCAATTATAATGGTTCTTCCCCATAATCTTATGGACTCTTCCCAACATTCTTACTTTTCTTAGATTCCCCTATAAAAAAGATCTTACCAGAATTCTGCAAGGATCCTGAAAAGACCTATTTTATAAATGTATATAAAGAAATTGACTTCAACAGACATAAAGGATGGCACCAACTGTTAGGGAGCACCAAATACCCAGTCCATGTACCTACGAAGGAAGGAGGTCTTTCTACAGCTGTAAGACATGTCATCAGCAGAAAGCTTCCATGCCTCTGTCCTTCAGTCTACCCCAGCTGCTGCTCATGCCTGTCTTAGGGTAGCTCAAATCCAACGACCAAAGAAGGTAGGACTATAAAAGTCTGGACATTTTAGATAATACAGGAAACCACAGGATCATATTTAGCTCTATTTGACCATCAAGAAAGTAAAATTTTCATACTTCCCTTTCTTGCCTTTTATTTTTTTAACCTTCTCTTCCACATTTGTTGATTGAAAGAACACTCCTCAATATACAATGTGGGAACTAAACTCTCAGAGTCAACTTCCTCAATAGTGCTAGCTGCCACTCTGCATTAATCTTGACATTGACCTGAACATACTGTTGTATATGCTCCAGGAGATCAGTGATCATATCATACTCACATTCTCTTCAATTCTAATTTATACCCTCTTTTTATACCTAGCATCAGAATTAATTCTTCACATTTCTGTGAACTGTATCTATTTTGGAATTCTAAGGTATCTCATTTCAATATATAACTTTGCTTAGTATGTTGACTAATTTAGCTATTTCTAGACAAATATAGCTATGATTTCTTTATGTTAATATAAGCACAAGAAAGACAGAAGAATCTAGGTCTGCTGGTGCATGTCTATAGTCCCAGTTACTTGAGAGGCTAAGACAAAGGATTTCTTGAACACACAAATTTGAGACCAGCCTGGGCAGCACAGTGAGACCCCACCTTAAAATAAACAAACAAACAAACAAAAAATAACAACAATGGTAAATAAAAAATAACAACAATGGTAAATTAAAAAAGCAAAGGATATTTTATCCATAGGGAATACTTAACTATAACATAAGTTTGGGAATTACTTTAATCTATTAGGTGTTCTAAAAATGATTTTGACAGTAATACAAGTAAATCAAACTTCAAGTAAACATTAAATTTCTACTATGCCTGTTTTTAAAAACTGTAGGTGCCTAATCTATAATCAGTATCAGCCTGTTTCAGGGTTTTAAGATTGCAATTTAGAATTTGTTTAACTGAACTATTTTATACAATGAAGTTCTTGATTCTACCCAGAAAATTTGGATTTTGTCAAATAAGAATCAATGATAGCATGCTGTCTTGGAAAGAAAAATAACTTGCATCTAGAATTTAAAATGATCTGGAAGACAAAAACACTCAAGGAACCCATGGAAGGCCAATAAGTCAGATTTTAAAGACAACTTTCCTATGTACATATGTGAATATATCACAGTGAATCTCAACATTGTATACAAGACTGGGACACTAATAAGATATATTCCATGCTTGTATAAATATATCAAGATAGATTCTACTGTTACATATAACTAGGACAAATAAAAGTAAAAATAAAGAACATGGATAGTATAACAAATGTAGAAGAGCCTGAGATTTAAGGGATGAGCTGTCCAGTCAGAGAATAAAATAGCATGATGAGCTAGGTTCCAGGTTGGTACATGAGACAGAAGGTCTGCATTGAGTCAAATTAGAAAATGATACTTACAGAAGTATTCAACAAAAAAGATTCTATGTGTGTACCATTGCTTACCAAGATGATTTTAAAACAAAGAATGAAACTTAAGAGAAGGGATTCTGACTCAGATAAATGTAGGCAGTCCCCAATCAGAACCGCCAGCTCTTGGCAACCTTTGATTGTTTCCTCTCCCTGTATTTTCTAGAAGTGTAGTTTCCAAGTATCTTTAAGTGGAACCCTTCAGTGTACAGCCTTTCAAGTTTGGCTTGCTTCTTTCAGACTTTTAGGATTCACACTGATTGTTATATATGTCAGTGTTTCATTCTTTTCCTGGGCTATGTGCCATTTTATGGATAGATGACAATTTTTAGTTCATTTTACCCATTGATGAATGTTTGGGTTGTTTCTTGGTTTTGGTGATTATGAATAAATATGCTATAAATATTCACAAACAGATGTTTGAATATGTCTTTATTTCTCTTTGGTGAAAACCTAGGATTAAGCATGTTGGACAACATGGAAATTCTGTTATCTTTATAGGAAATTGCCTTTCATTTTTTTGAAATGTGTATATTATTTGCATCTACACCAGCAATATATAAAAGCTCCTTTTGCTCCATATTAACAAGTTTTTTTAAGTGATCAAATACATAGAAAGTACTATCTTATTTGTTTAAATTACATTTCTTAACTTACTTTTTGTCTCTTCATTCTCTTCACAGTAAGATTGACAAAATAGAATTTTTTCAATTTAATTAATTGCAACCTATCCATATTTTATTCAATTTTTTGACATTTTTTAAATCAAACATAATAAATATTTGCTTAATCTAAGAACCCAATTGTAAAAAGTATTTTTCTATGCTTTTTTCTTAGTTATTTTATAGGTTTAGTTCTATGATTCATTTTGAGCTAATTTTTGTGTATAATATAATTAATTGTAGAGATGCACAGTTTTGTATATATGAGTTCTATTTTTCTAGTTTTAATGAAAATGATATCCATTCTTAGACAAATTCCCTTTTATCAAGCATCAAATTACCATATTGGTTTAGATATATTTCTTTTTATATTATGTTTTATTGATTTACATATTGCTTTTTACAATAATACACTATCTTGATAATTATTGTTTTATAATAATTCTTAGAATCAGGTAGTGTAAATTCTTGAAATTTGCTCTTCTTTCAAAAAACATTGTATGTCATTCTGGATTCTTCTTTACCATGTAAATTCTAGAATCAGCTTGTTAACTTTCATAAAAAAGTCAGCTGGATTTTGGTTATGATTACGCTGACTCTGTAGACAATTTGGAGAACTGATCTTTTAGTCATTGTTTATAATCTTCTAAGTCTTGTATACATGTATCTACCCATAAATTTAGAGCTTATTTAATTTTTCTCATCCACTGTTTTTTATGGTTTTCACTTCAAAATAAATCTTGCACATATTTTGGTGGAATTCTTTATAAATTCACTTGTATATTTGTGATTGTTTTTTTAAAATGTAAATTACTGATTGCTACAAGGTAGAAATATAGTTGATTTCTTTTATCAACTTTGTATTTGGTGACCAAGCGAAACACACTTATTCAATCTAGCAGTTCTTGCTTGGAATCTTTCAGATTTTTCCCATAGACTATTAAGGCATCTGTGAATAGAGAAAGCTTATTTCTTTTTTCCAACATATATTTTCTTTTTTTTATTTCATATTCTTTCTGAGTTTCACCAGCTAGAATCTGTATTATTAATTTTCAAGAGAGTGGCTAAAATAAATATCCTTTTCCTGTTTCTGGTTTTAAGGGGAGACACTTAATTATTGAGCATTTAGTATCATACAAGTTGTAAGTTTTTATGAAATGACCTTTATCAACGCTGTAAGATTTTATGAAACGTCCTTTATCAAGTTGACAAAGTTACCATTTATTAGTTTGTGAAGATATTTTATAATATATGTAATCTGAACTTGGGCAAATATATTGCTTCATTTATTAGGATAATCCCATGCTACTGTGATTTAGTGGTGTTATTTTTGCTTACATTACATTAATTCACTTTGAAACTGAATAAATTTCCTAAGGTATATTATAGTCTGACATGGTTCCTTTAGAGAGAGAGATCAAGACAGAGAGAGAGAGAGAGAGAGAGAGAGAGAGAGTGAGAGGGAGAAAGGGAGAGATGATGATGATGATGATGATGATGATGAGGGTGATGATGATGAAAGTCATGATGATAACAATAAGACTTTTTTCCATCTCTATGAGGAAAATACTATATACTTGTAAGTTTTTCTGTTTTGGCACCAGTATTATGCTGGACTTATAAAATTAGTTAGGAAGGTTCTCTTTTATTTTCTGGAAATCACTTTATTTAATGAATCTGATTTGTTTGCTTTGGTAATTTTCTCCAGTGACGCCATCTGTGCCTGGGACTTAGATTGTGTGATTATTAACTATGAATTCAATATTGTTAGTCATTACAATACTATTTTGATAATCCACTTCTTAGGTGAGCTTTGGTAGTTTTTTGTCTTTCATAGAATGTATCTGTTTCATGTAACATGTCTATTTATTTGTGATAAAGTAGTTCATAACATGCCATTGTTATGTTAATGTGTATAAAATTTGTGGTGAGTCCTCTCTTAATTTATTCAATTTCATGCATAAATTGTGTCTTTGTTTGTTCTGATACAATTGGCTAAAAGTTTATAAATTTTAATGTTTTTTCCTAAGAAACATTTGGTTTTATAGATTTTCTCTACTATTTTTCTCATTACATTTTCAATTGTTTCTCCTCCTATTGCTGTTTCCTTCCTTTGTATTAAATTGAGTTAAATTCACACCTAAATTTCTGTCTCTGTGTATTGTGATTTTTCTTTTATTTCAATTGTGGAAATTAGGCAGAATTTCAGGTATCTAAGCTTGAATGCAGATTCTATAATGAATTCTGCTCATGCTAAATGTTAAGGGCCAATTTGTTTCCTCTAAATTTTTCCAAACCAATTATTCCAGACTCTACAGAAGGTAGATCTGTCCTAAACATGCCTGGTGACATGAAAATGTCTTTAGCCATACATAAGGAACAAGGAGCCCAGTACCAAATTATCAGATGGTCCCTGAATTTACGATTATTCAACTTTTGATTTTTTTTTTTACATGCCAATGGTGCAAAAACCCTATGCAGAAAACTCACTTTAGATTTTAATTCTGATATTTTTGGGGGTCAGCATCAGGTGGTATGATACTTTCTCACAATGCAGGATAGGGACAGTAAGCAGCAGCTCTTAGCCATGTGATCACCTGAGGGAAAACAAGCAACTCCTGGGGTGCAGTGTGCTACTATGCTATGATGTTTGGCAGGGAAACTATATTAAATGTGTTTTCAGTTTACTATATTTTTAACTTATGATGAATAGACCATAGCCCCATCACAAGTTGAGGGGAATCTATATATTCCACTCAATAGGTATACATTTATTAACTTAATAATTGTTCTGAAAGTAATTTGGGTTTAAGAGTATATTATGGGCTCTTGCAATGTAGGCGGACCTGCGACCCACCGGCAGGTCAGGCCCAGAAACCCGTGGAGGGGCACAGTTGCCCCACGCGCCTGCAAGGTAGGCGGAACCGTGACCACCGACAGAACAGGCCCAGCGGCCCGCCAGACACATCGCCCCAGTTGGGGGAGGGGCAGAGCCGCTGGGCGCCTGCAAGGTAGGTGGACCTGAGACCCACCGGCAGGTCAGGCCCAGCAACACACAGAGGGGCAGAACTGCCCCCTGCGCCTGCAAGGTAGGTGGACCTGTGACCCACCGGCAGAACAGGCCCAGTGGCCTGCCATCGCCCTGGTTGGGGGAGGGGCAGAGTCGCCACCAGCGCCTGCTCTGTAGATAGATCTACAAATGACAGACAGAACAGGCCTAGTGGCCCGCGGAGGGGCAGAGCCGCTGCCCGCGCCTGCAAGGTAGGTGGACCTGTGACCACCGAAAGAACAGGCCCAGCGGACTGCCGGCATGGTAGGCACATTGCCCCAATTGGAGGAGGGGCAGAGCCACTGCCAAAGCCTGCGAGGGAGACTTTGCAACTATACAAGAGCAATATAAATATATAGGGGGGAAAATCAGTAACACAACAGTTTCACCAAGCAGAAAGAAACACGAACAGTATCAAAAGACAAGGAAAGAAAGGACCACAAGCAATGCAGGTCAACTCAACTTTAGAAGAGGTAATAGCTGCAGCAGATGGAATGTCAGATAAAGAATTCAGGATATACATGCTTCAGATGATCTGGAGTCTCAAGGAAGACATTAGACAGCAAAATCAGACAATGAAAGACCACTTCGACCACTCGACAATGAATTACATAAACAAATCCAAGAAGCAAAAGATCAATTATACAGGGAGATAGAGGTTATAAAAAACGAACAAACAGAAATCCTAGAAATGCAGGAAGCAATAAACCAACTTAAAAACTCAATTGAGAATACTACCAGCAGAGTAGAACACTTAGAAGATAGAACATCAGACAATGAAGACAAAGTATTTCAACTTGAAAAGAACATAGACAGCTCAGCAAGACTGTTAAGAAACCATGAGCAGAACATCCAAGAAATATGAGATAACATAAAGAGACCAAACTTAAGAGTCATTGGGATACAGGGAGGTATAGAGGTACAAACCAAAGGCATGAGCAATCTATTCAATGAAATAATACGAGAAAACTTCCCAGACTTGAAGAATGAGACAGAATCCCAAATCCTAGAAGCCTACAGGACGCCGAATGTGCAAAATCATAAGAGATCCACACCTAGACGCATTATAATGAAGATGCCCAACATATAGAATAAGGAGAGAATTTTAAAAGCTTCAAGAGAAAGGAAGCAGATTACATTTAGGGGTAAACCAATCAGGATAACAGCTGATCTTTCAACACAGACTCTGAAAGCTAGAAGATCCTGGAATAACATATTTCAAACACTGAAAGAAAATGGGTTCCAACTAAGAATTGTGTATCCCGCGAAATTAAGCTTCAGGATGGAGATGAAATTAAAACCTTCCATGATAAACAAAAGTTAAAAGAATTTGCAGGTAGAAAACCATCTCTTCAAAACATCCTCGGCAAAATATTACAGGAAGAGGAAATGGAAAAAATCAATGAAAACCAACAGTGGGAGGTAGTACAGTAAAGGGGGGGGAATAATCAAAGAGGAAAACAAACCATGCTTAGTAACATAAATAAACAAATATGGCTGGAAGAACAACCCATATCTCAATAATAACCCTAAATGTTAATGGCTTAAACTCACCATTAAGAGACACAGGCTAGTAGAATGGATCACAAAACAAGACCCAACAATATGCTGCCTTCAGGAGACGCATTTGATAAAAAAAGACATATAGACTGAAGGTAAAAGGTTGGGAAAAATCATATCACTCATATGGACTTCGGAAACAAGCAGGAGTGTCCATACTCATATCAAATAAAATAGATTTCAAGCCAAAGTTAATCAAAAGGGATAAAGAGGGACACTACATACTGCTCAAGGGAACCATACACCAACAAGACATAACAATCATAAATATATATGTCCCAAACAATGGTGCAGCTATGTTCATCAAACAAACTCTTCTCAAGTTCAAGAGTCTAATAGACCACCATACAATAATCATGGGAGACTTCAACACACCTCTCTCACCACTGGACAGATCTTCCAAACAAAAGTTGAATAAGGAAACTATAGAACTCAATAACATAATTAATAACCTAGACTTAATTGACGTATATAGAATATACCACCCAAGATCAAGCAGTTACACTTTTTTCTCAGCAGCACATGGATCCTTCTCAAAAATAGATCATATATTATGTCACAGGGCAACTCTTAGAAAATATAAAGGAGTAGAGATAATACCATGCATCTTATCTGATCATAATGGAATGAAATTGAAAAATTGTAGATAGAGTGGCCAAACAATCCCAATCTCTGAAAGTGGTTAACATATGAGAAGTGAATGATGTAAAGATTTTCATTCCATGAACTTTTGAAAGAATGTTCCAGGGCAGAGGAAAAGATGAGACTGAAACTTAAGACACACTAAACTACAGCAGAAGTACACTGAGGAAGGACAGAGAGGTGCATGATTGAACTTGGGAAGTGAGGCAGAGAGGTTGGATTTTTTGTCATGTATAACTGAAATCAATAAGACAGATTTAAACAAAGGAGACATGAAATCTGATTCATGTGAAAGGGAGAAAAATATAACAAGAGGGAAAAGAAGGAAAGAAAGAATGAAAGCAAGGAGGGAGGAAAGAAGCAAACAAGAATAGAGGAATGAGGAAAGGAAGGGAGGAAGGAAAATAAGCCAGAAATAATACTGAAAATAATCTAGCATGCTTACTGTAGTTTGGAAAATTAGCTGTAGGATCAGGAATGGAAAGAGTCCATTGCATTAGCCCAGAAAAGAGAACATCATTGCCTTGGTTTAGGACACTGGTGAGAGAGAGATTTGGATCAATTAGAAATCTGCTCCCAAACCGAAATTGAGAGAACTTGGCAATAAGTTTAATGTGAAGAACACTAGAGAAGAAATAGGAATTAATGAATGATGGCTCATAAATTTTTCTAGAAAATTAAATTGGATTTACTGTCATTATGTAGGTGGAAATATAATGAGAAACATGGTTCCTTAAAAGAAGTAAGGAAAAAGCATGCATCAGTTGGAGAATGAACAATAGGTTACTGAATGATCAATGGATTATAGAAGACATCAAGGAGGAAATTAAAAAATTCTTAGAGATAAATGAAAACACAGACACAACATATCGGAATCTACGGGACACATTGAAAGCAGTTCTAAGAGGAAAATTCATTGCTTGGAGTTCATTCCTTAAAAAAAGAAGAAAACAACAAATAAATGATCTAATACTTCATCTGAAAATCCTAGAAAAAGAAGAGCAAAACAACAGCAAAAGAAGTAGAAGGCAAGAAATAATTAAAATCAGAGCTGAAATTAATGAAATCGAAACAAAAGAAAAAATTGACAAAACTAAAAGTTGGTTCTTAGAAAAAATAAATAAAATCGACAGACCCTTAGCCATGCTAATGAAGAGAAGAAGAGAAAACTCAAATTACCAGCATATGAGAAGAAAAAGGCAATATCACAACAGACACTTCAGAAATACAGAAGATAATTAGAAATTATTTTGAATCCTTATACTCCAATAAAATAGAAGATAGTAAAGGCATCGATAAATTTCTTAAGTCATATGATCTACCCAGATTGAGTCAGGAGGACATAGACAACCTAAACAGACCAATATCAATCGAGGAAATAGAAGAAGCCATCAAAAGACTACCAACTAAGAAAAGCCCAGGACCGGATGGGTATACAGCAGAGTTTTACACAACCTTTAAAGAAGAACTAATACCAATACTTTTCAAGCTATTCCAGGAAATAGAGAAAGAGGGAGAACTTCCAAATTCATTCTACGAGGCCAACATCACCCTGATTCCTAAACCAGACAAAGACACTTCAAAGAAAGAAAACTACAGACCAATATCTCTAATGAACCTAGATGGAAAAATCCTCAATAAAATTCTGGCGAATCGGATACAAAAACATCAAAAAAATTGTGCACCATGATCAAGTAGGATTTATCCCTGGGATGCAAGACTGGTTCAGTATACGGAAATCAATAAATGTTATTCACCACATCAATATGCTTAAAAATAAGAACCATATGATCATCTCGATAGATGCAGAAAAAGCATTCGACAAAGTACAGCATCCCTTTATGTGCACCTCTTAATTCATCAGTGTGTGCCTGCACTCACTGTTGACCTTTGGACTGATATTATAAAGAGAATGTATAGCAAGAGATACTTGAAGATAAGTTTTGAGCCACTTACGAGTGAGTTGTTCAATAACTTCCTAGAAATGTTGCTTTAATCTGAAGCAAAAACATAAAAAGTTTCTCCATGTGAAGTTAATTGGCTCGGATAGGATAGTGCTGTTGTTTTTGCCATGACTAAAACTCAGCAGTTATCAAGGAAACAAGAGGTACTCTGCCTGCATAGTATTTCTAATGGCAAGTAAAAGGTAGACTGAAAGATAGTTTCCCACTTTGCAATTGTTAACTGAGAAGAACATGTAAAAGACTCCTATACATTCTTTCTTAAATCAATTCTGTCAGAGGATCAGTGGCAGAGTTGTGTAATTAAACACACTATTATACTCTTGCTTTTGTCTCTATTATCTGAGATCAGAGTATAAGAATTCATACCCCAGCATTATAATTTACTCTTGGTAAAGTGAGATCTTTGGAAAGTTGTGTATTATGCATAATCTTTGTATGTACAGATGAAGGTCAAAAACAGTATTATTTTATGGAATAACTTTTTATTATTATTTATCTGATTACTTCTGATGAAGTGAAGCTTTATGCACCCCATTTTATAAATTGAAAAGAACAATATGTTTATATAATTTCCCAGGATTTTTGATATTGTCAACTTAAAACTGACCTTGATGTATACGGATAGGAAAGACTAAAGGTGACAATACTAATCACAAAGCAGCATTTGAAAGGTGGAGTTCTGATTTTTTTAGTCAAAAGTCACTACTGAGAAAGGTACAAAGAAATCAGGCTTTCTTTTTCATAATGTGCAACCATGATTTGCTAACTGTGATTAAACCTGTCTAAGTCCACCTACAATTGCCTTAATATTACTGCTAATTCTGACATGATGCTTTCTGTCAGTCTTGATTTTCAGCATTATGAGTCTGGTTGTATTTCATTTTATTTTTCTTTTCTTTAAAGGGTTATGAAGAAGTTGGAAGAAGAAGCGTTAGAGATTCCTAACCAAATCCATTTCAAAACAGTCCATTTGAGTATTTTTAAATCACATTTTTTTCTTTAGTAAGCTAAAAATAGACCAAATATTAGTGACTACGAAAATTTCAAAATGCCACTCAAACATGATTTATTCAGCATAGTTTTAATATACTCTAAATTTAATTAAGCTTGTATACAAAACTCAAGGCTTGCAATTCTGCCATCAAATATTAATCCAAAATGTCATGTAAGGCAACATTTTTTTAAATTATAGTATTTAAAGGTAAAATGATCAGTATTAATATTCAAAAATGAGTATAATTTTTATGGGGGAAAACATGTTTTTATTCAATCAATGAAATGAAATAGAAAAAAATCACTGCCATACATGACCTAGGCTTACTTTTTATTCAGAGGATATTCTAAATATACTTGATGATTTTGTTGTGAGGATGCGCTGGATGAAGCTGGTCAAAGGTGCTAAGGAAGGCTACTTAACCTTCCTGGGGAAGGTAATATCATTTGATTTGTACACATGTCACATCCAGCTTCACTTTGCGTAGCTGCTGCTGAGCTCCCATCTGCCACATCTCAACAGAACAAAGTCCATAAATTTGTGTAATTCACGAACCATCTTTTTGCTAGCTGGCAAGAGAAATAAAATCAGGAGCCAGTGACTTCCTGTGGCATGTTATTGATGTGTGTTCTACCTGGACATACCACATTGACATAAAATTCTTCCAACCACTTCCTGTAAAAATTAGCTTATTTCTAAAAAAATTACACATATTTATTTATTATATATAATATATTTTATATATTTATATATTATATGTATTATGTATATATTATACTTACATTGTATTATATATATATTTTTTTCAAATATATACTATGATTGGTACTCATTTGACAATATGCATTATCAGTATAACATCTATGAATCTTCAGTAAAATTGTATTTAGCCATGAAGGGGAATTATTTGGTAGAGAACTGAGTATCAGTTTTCAATACTTGCTCTAAAAGAAGAGGAATGGATTTTTATAAAGCTATGATTTAATTTAATATTTTATAGGCATTGCATGAAAAATCAAGCATTTCACTCTGAAAGTATCCTTAGAAAGAATTCAGCAAAATAGATATCTCTGAAATTAAGCAGAAAAAAATTCATTCAGTTCCAAGAAGATAAATAATAATGTGCCACAGATTTATCTTCTAGTGTCAGCTCATCTAACAGTGGGCCAATAAGTAGCATAGAAATCTTGTATCTTTAATACATTTTTTTCCTGACAGTTAAAGTTACATTGATTTACTTCTAAATCGCATGTGAGCACTTCAAGTGTTTATACAATGCATACTTTATTTTAAGATTGAATATAAAGGAGATGTTTTGACATAAATGGAACTAAAACCATAAAAAATTTTCACACAGAAAATTAATAGACCTTTGAGTTATGGCCCATTGTACTCTAAAAAGCATCTTGCTTAGTTTGAATTATGCTTCTACATATGAGAAACCAAGAAGTTGATGTTTTATTCAGTAAGTATGAAGAATTTGCTATCTGTCAGACACTTAGCCACCTACTAGGACTGCAAAAAAAAAATTAACAAATAAGAAAGAGATAAACTTTCTTCCACAAGAAGTTCAAAGTCATGTAAAGGTAAAAGAAAGAAGTATAGATAAATTTACTCTAATCATATAGGTGGATAAAAAAACATATTACCTGACTGTGGTATTGCTATTGAAGGATAATATGATACCTATTTCAATCTTGTGGTTTTTACTTTTATATTATGAAGGGGATAATTCTTCATCTGTATCACGAATAATAATTATGAGTGAGTTAAAAGGTGAGCATTGGGAATACTTATACTGAAAAGAATTGCTAATTATCAGAACTCCTAATTTAATCAGGTGTACTGTGTTTTAATTTGGAATCTGGTGACATATGTATTCTACCTACCAGGGCAACAGCACCATATATCTTTCTAATAATTTATCTTCTCTGCTGCAGCTGAGATAGTGATAAAAGTGGAATCAAGCATTAATATCAATAGGGAGTAAATCCCATGTTCAGGAAGGCAGTATATATGAAGACTACAATGAGGTGAGAGTTTTTTTTTTTTTTTTTTTTTTTTTGCTACCAGGGTTTGAACACAGGGGCACTTGACCACTGAGCCACATCCCAAGCCCTATTTTGCATTTTATTTAGAGAGAGGGTCTCACTGAATAGCTTAGTGCCTCCCTTTTGCTGAGGCTCATTTTGAATTTGGGATTTCAGTGCTTCAGCCTCCTGAGCCTCTGGGATTACAAGTGTGTGCCACCACCGGGCCTGGCTGAGAATGCCTCTTTTGAAAATAAGGAAAAAAACAAATTTTCTCTCAATCTCAAAAAAATATGGTAGCTGAGCGATTTAGCACCCTATACTCTTCTTATGGAAGAAATTCAGTATTAATTTACATCTAGGTTTCCTTTGAATGATTTGATATTCTAGATGACTGCTTAACCTGGGAATAAAGGTTGCAGAGAATCATGTGGAAAATATTGGAAGTAGTAAGTATCTTGGATTAGGTTAGCAACCTCAGAATGCCACGCGTATGATAAAATAAATCAATGGGACTTTTATTCTGGGGCATTAACCAGAACGAAAGTTATATTAGGCAACACATAAGACTTGGACCTAAAAATTTCAGAACTCTGATAGAATGCAAATTGCACCATTGGCGATGATATAAATTGACTTCAGAGAAGATAGTCTCAGAGCTGGTGGAACTAGAACTTTTTGTTGTTATTCAGGCATACTGTTGATATAGATTATCTTAGAGAATCATCAGAGGTGCTCAGGGAAATGAATGGATAGTTCCCACATTTGTAGAAAACATGTCTATTAGAATTACACTGAACCAGGCTCCAACTTTAATAATCAAATGAAAAAATTATTGTAGCATATGCTTACATTTTTACTGAATTATTTTCACCATTCTCATTGATTAATGAGGCATTAAAATAATTTTCTGTTTGTATAACCTCCTTTGACATTCTGTTCTTTTCCTTTCAATATAAAAATATGTATGTTTTGGGTTAGCCTAAAATATTTCCTAATTCTATAGTGTCCTGGTATCCGAGAATTAAAAAAAAGAAGAAAATGATAAAAACTTGGATAACAATTCATTACATCATTCAAATGTTCAGATTAAGAAAGAGAAACTCAATTAATGCATTTTTTTTCAGAGTACAACAAAGCTCCTGAACAGTTGTATCTCCTAAAATACTAATTTACTGGATCTCAAAAATAGCCTTCTTTCTTTACCTATCAACTCCTGTTCCTCAACCTCTACTTTGTACTAGATTGCTAGATTGTACTAGATATACAGGTTAAAAATTTGCATTTAGTAGCAGTATTAATAACACATTCTCTGAGGTTCAAATCCTAACCATACTTCCTAAATTAAGCAACTTGGAAAGTTACATTAGTCTTCTGAGGGGAACAAAGGGACTTTTATACAAGCCAAACTCAATAAATATTTCATATAAGAATTCTAGTAATAGTATAGGGGGAAAGAATATTAAATTTAATCAAAGAAGTTAGAGAAATATTTACATTGTATGTGACAATTTAGCTGATACTTAGAAGACAATTTGGAACAGGAGTTAGCAAATTAATTTTTATGCTCACAAGCTAGGAATGATTTTAAATGGTTAAATGCTTAGAAAAAATAATAATGTTTTGTGACATGGAAAAACTTGCGATATTCAAATTTCAGTGACCATAAATAAAATTTTATTAGAACACAGCCAGACACATTCACTTAAATATTGTCTATAGCTACCTTCATGCTATACAGCAGAATTGATGATTTGCAGTGAAACCGATAGGCCCACTAAATCTAAAATATGTACTTTCTGACCCTTTACAGAAAAATCTTTACAGAAGAATTTACTGAACCCTGGCTTAGAGAAATGCTACATGTAGTGCTGGACTGCAAAGAGTTAAGGAGATTGTGACAAGATGTGACTTAAAGAACAACGTCCTATATTAAAAATGTCTTCTTATAAAAAGGGATTGAGAATCAAACTAAATCATGTGGTAGATTTATATTTTGACTCAAGTTTCTTCTTTTGTCACAGACAGAAAGCTAACAGTTAGAGTTCCTCTTGTTAGTCCACAGATAACATTTTGAGTGCCACAATTTCAAAGCTTGCTTCCCAGATATAACAAGGGTGAATATCCAGTGAGAAGGGATTATGTACAGAATAAAGATATGAATCTTAACATTAGATGAGGAATGACTTAATTTCATTTCTTGTCATTACACATAAATATTTCCATGTTTAAATGCAGGAATAAAGTGTGGAATATTTAAGGCATGTAAATGTTGAAAACTTATAAGAGCCACACTCAAAGAGGAAAATAAAGTAATTAAATAAGCAATATCACTAAACAACCTGGATGCCAATCAAAGAAAGATTTAATTTGAAGACAAGTTGTTCAGAGAGGAAGGAAGCAAGCAAACTACAGATTTCAAAATAACATATAGAGCTTGGTATTTCCAATTATCTTCAAAGAATTTGTAATTATCTCAGAAACATCAGCTTTTTCTAACATGACTTTTAAAATCATCCTGATGAGTTTTTCAAAAATCAAGCATTGACCCCTGTTCGTATTTTGAATCCTATTGTCTTACATTACAGAGCACTATTAAGTTCATGAACTTGATAATCCTTTGTACCTTTGTTAAGAGTGTTTCTACTATCTTCCTCTACACTGAAAAGAGAAGCATGTACACATTAGGAAAACAGTTAATTAATTGGAAAATGATAATAACTTTGAAAAAATTGAAAAATAATCTAATAAAAATTATAATTATTATATAGAGAGACCTCTGATTCTGAACAAAAGAGAAGGCCACATTAAATACCATTTTTTTATACTTCTTTAACGCTATCAAACATTCTTTAGTTTTTAAAGTCTCAATTTTGACAAATAAAATTATTGTTTTTCTTCAAATAAACATTTCCAGTATTATTTTTCCTACTTACTTCCTCTTGTATAAATAAGCAAAATTACATTCTATGTAAACTTTTAAACTAGAAAGTTCAAACGATAGATAAATTAATGTAAACTCTAGCCATGCTTTTTACTTTTCTGTCTTTTGCAGGAATTAGATCCATTTTATTACGTCCTTGGAAGTATTTTCAAAATTGTGTGTTTTGCAATATTAAGTATGTCCCCATTATATTATCCTTCATTGTATCTATGTTATTAGTCTTCCTATGACTAAATGAATATGCTTTAATCCTCTAGTTACAAAATGTCCTTAGAATACAGAAGGCTTATCATTTGAAAGGTGAATATTGTGGAGCCAGATTAACAAATGTATTTGCTAAATGTAGAAAGAAATATGAAATATGAAAGGAACTGCACTACTGCACGAAGACTTGTGAACCAGGTTAAAAGAAAGAGGGCAAGGGAGTCAGCAAAGCACTGTCTGTTCCAGGAGACACTTTCATAATGTTACTTCTGGAAATAGATACCAAACATGACCTTTTGCTATTTCTTTTTACCCATATTTTGTGAATAATGTAACTTTTAAAAGACATTAACTGTTAAAAGATGTCTGTGAACACAAGCCTGAGTGTCAAAATATAGACCCAGAAGAACACACAATGCATGATTCCATTTATCTATTATATATACACACATATCTATATCTTTTTTATTCAAATAGCTTCCAGAGCATTAAATTGGGAAAATGAGAACATTTTCTGAACAGGTAAAAACATTCTATATACCAATGCAGGTCTGGTATAAAACTGAATGTATAAGTTTGTCCAAATGTATCATTTTCTAAGCTTAAAATCTGTGCGTTTTATTCTATGTAAATTTTTAAACTGCAAAGTTCAAACTAAATCACTGCAAACTCTAGCTATAAACTCTGATTTTATTTTTTGGGTACTGGGGATTGAACCCAAGGGTGCTTAACCAGTGAGCAACATCCTCAGTCCTTTTTAAAAAATTTTTAGTTAGAGCAGTGTCTCCCTAAATTGCATAGAGCCTTGCTAAGTTGCTGAGACTATTTTTGATCTTGCCATCCTCCTGTCTGAGCCTCCCAGGCCTCTGGGATTAAAGGCATGTACCACTACACACAGCAATTTGCTTTTTTTTTCTAAATGATAAAGTTTCATAATTTTTACACTAATATCTACACATTGTATACTTGAAAAACAAAAGTATACGTTGAAGAAAGTGACAGATTTCTCACTGCTGTCAAAGGTAAAGTTAAGTGTGGCTATTGAAAAGGTCTGTCTGCAGTATATGGTATTGGCTCTAAAATTGAACAGACGCAATGACATACTGGTAGCAACAAGCATAAAAACACCCAGTTATTGGCTTCTATGTATCATTTTCCACTAAAAAAAATCAGAGATTTATTTGTTGAAAGGTGAAAGACTGATTCCAGAGATACAAAAGGAAGAAAATTTTAAATTGGGTGTTGAAGGAGATCTCAACTAGAAGAGATGATAATTAATCTGAGAAATTAAATATGGAAAGAAATTAAATAGATATCCAATAAGAATAAACTGCCACAACCACAGGCCGTCACATTCAAGGAACTCTGTTTTGGGGTAATTTTTTTCTTAATAAAGAGTTTTTTGCTTTGAGTTGTAGCTCTACTGACTTGGAATAGGGGTGGGACCCATGGCTGATCCAGAATTCAGCTAGGTCACAGTCCAACCTTATCCTTTTGTGGTAGGACATTTTAAAAATATCTGTTATAGACACATACCATGTATAGCTATGCATTTTAACCAAATAGACATGATAATGATGATAACATTACCCATACATATATGCCAAGCACTGTGCTTAGCAAAATTGTGTCCATTAAGGAATATTTGATTCTCAAAACAGACTCATGAATCAGGTGCTAGTATTCCAAATTTATAAATGAAAATTTGAAATATATAAATGTTAATTAGCTTATTCATAGTCATTCAGGAAATGATTTATATGGGATGTGAATCCAGATGTTCTAGTATATTGTCCATACACTTTTTTTCTCATTTTTTATTGATGTATAATTATTGTACATCTTGGTGGGAATTATTATTATATATTCATACATACACACAATAACCTACTTATTACAATGTCTCTCTGCCATAAGAATTAAATACATAGTTTTATTTTTCTTGCTATTGATTGGCAATTATATATATAAAAAATTCTACTTCATTGGTTCCCTTTCAACTTTCATATGCTTTTCTTTATAGATTTTATATCTTCTAAGTAATTGGAACTCCAAACCAGCACTGGCATGAACCAGCACTGCTATTATAATGCACAGGAGAAAGTGGTTTTTGTTTTTTGGTACTGGGGATTGAACCAAGCGTTGCTTAACCACTGAGCCACATCCCCAGATTTTTTTTTTTTTTTAATTTGAGACAGGGTCTCAATAAGTTGCTTAGGGACTCATTAAGTTGCTGAGGCTGGCTTAAAACTTGCAATCCTCCTGCCTCAACCTCCTGAGCTGCAAGAATTACAGGTGTGCGTGACCGCCCCCCTGCAAGGAACTGTATGATATAAAGTGTATTAAGAATTGTAATGTAATAATAATAATAATAATAATAATAATAATACTGCTCATGTATAATGGCATAATTTGGTGTGAACATACTTTATATACAGAGTTACAAAAAATGGTATTGTGAATGGATAATTATGATTGTAATGCATTCCACTATTGTCATGTATATAAGAATTTTAAAAAAAGAAGACTAAATTAAAATTTAACAGATTTCTAATGTTATAAAGGCAAACTTTCATTTTAGTAAAAAAAGGCCACAAAATAAGTCTTTTAGAATCACACAAAATCATAACTGCTTTTTTCACCTTGGAGGATTTTTATATTTCAGTTATACTGACACACAAACAGAATCTTTCCCTGTTATGTATACAATTAATAAAACAATTTCCAGCATGTTGTTTTATAATCATTAGTATAAATGCATGAAATACAATCAGGATAGATGATTGATTTTGGAAGCTGATAATTAAAAAAACACTGGTAGTTTAATTTAATGCAATAAAAAGTGGAAAAAATAAACAGGTTCCATGATAAAGAAAATTTTTTTAAAAATATATGGGATTATATGGAACAGTTTTTTTTTCTTGTCATACAGTTGCATTACTATAAACACATGAATATTATATGGCAGTGTTCAATAAACAAGAAACTCCAAGATGTAAACATAAATGAAATAATTTTTTCCTATAAAAATTGAGCCTGTTCCTGGACTTTCTTGCCCTCAGCATCGCTTGTAATAGTTAGGAAGACACTATACATTTTCTTAATTAATCTCCTCAGCATTGATTTTAGAACTTGTTTAAATATGTGATCTAAAATAATTTTTATTCCGATAGTACACAGTTTTTATTTTTTCTCTTACATTTTTAATATATACCTAATGTTTGTTTATTAGGGAAAATATACTTTAGTTCTTTTCATGAATGTAATGCTGTGGCAACATTTGATTGTTAAGAAACTAATTTTTCAGTCTATTTTCCATATACAGTTTTTTGAGGGTGGTTAACTGATCACTTCTCAGCTGTAATTTTGAGCTCCACTGAACTGTTATGGATGTTCCATTTTAAAACTGAACATATGTGAACAGAACTGTTCCCGTTATGCTTGACTGATGCCCCTGATTGTGTTCTAAATTCACAACTGTGCCTCTAGTTATGAACTAATAACTTTGATTATTTAGGTAAAGTCAAATCTTCAAATCCAATTCTGTTAGTCTAATTGAAAAACAACGAAAATGCTATTGCCTCTATGCAATATATTTCCCCCCAGTCTTGAAAGATCTCATAGTTACAGCTGTATGAAATTCTTGACATTAAACTACATTATAACCAGGCCACTTTTAAGTCAGTAAACAATTGTTCATTGAAATGAGAAAATATAAGGTTGGTTTCATGAAATGCTAACATAATTTGAATAAACTTGAAGTTGTTTAGAAATAGTTTTATTTTAATTAGAGGATATATCTTCAAAATATAGCACGAGTCAAACTTATGATTGATATAGTTTCCTTTGTGCTTCTCGTAACCACAAACACCTTCTTATGAAAAAATGAAATATGAAAAACAGTACAGAAGCTTACTCTTCAGGACCTGAGTTTAAGCTTTACCTCAGTTACCTATTTGGCAAATCTACTTGGCAATTTATTTTAATCTTTGACTCTTAGTTTGTAAAACCATATAATAACTGGAACCCATACCTCATACCAAGTTATACAACATTTAATAAAGACATATATGTGAAAAATATTTCATATTATGAAAATCAGTAAGAGTGTTAATGTTACTTAATTCTGAAAGATGTCTCCTTGCTCAGAGAAGTTTAGGATACTAGCCAAATTCAACCTTTAAAAATTTCCTGGGACTATCTGTTCAGGAACTATCTCAGAAATATATGCATTTTGATCATCCTTATCTTAGGATTTAAATTTCCACACAGATGCTTCTGTTTTTATAAGTACCTGAAGAATTTCATTGCCATATCCATTGACTGTTACTCAAAGAGCTACCACTCACTTGCAGTTAAGTTTGCATCATATTTTTAATAAATCTCATCAGCCTAACTAATCATACTTGCAACTAGAAAAATAAAAACATGAAATAATGACCATAAGCTTTTCTAATCTGTTGCTGTCTATTTGTACAGATATATATTGAAGCACACATTTCTCTAATTCTAAAAGATTTTATGTAGCCTCTTTGTTTTTAATCTTATATAGAAATCAATTTTGCGTAAGTGTGGATTATAAGTAAATGAATATATTACTTATATTATCCTAATTTTATATATGTATATTCTTTCCTCTTATTATGCTATGTCTTGAGTATTTTCTATCTTGCCTTCCCAGATAGACTACATTATTCTCTTCACTAAGGTCCCTTTGTTAATTCTGGGCCTATATTTTTGTCATCTTTCTTCTTTCTCTTTCTTAGCAAATCTCCCTTGTTAGACTCATTTGTCTATCATTTCTGTAGTCTATCCCCAAAATAATATGTTCTAAGTTTTGGATATTGAGGCCTTATTGGCATCTTTTCAATTTTACGATTAAAAAAAAAAATGGACACAGTTGGAGAATATCATGCTAAGCTAAATAAGCCAATCTCAAAAGCCAAAGGCCGAATGTGTTCTCTGATATAATGATACTAATTCACAATAAGTGGGGGACTGTGCTAGGGAGGAAAGTAACTTTTGATTAGGTAGAGGGAAGTGGAAGGAAAGGGGTGGATATGGGGAGAGGAAATATAGTAGAATGAAACAGACATTACCTTATGTACATATATGACTACATGACCAATGTGATTCTACAACATGTACGATCAGAGAAACTATACCCCAATTATAAATGATATAGCAAAGAGTGTAAATGCATTCTTTTGTCATGTATAACTAATTAAGACAAATAAAAAATTTAAAAGTCTCTAATTTCATAAATACTTTTAAAAATAATTTAAATTGCTTAATATTTTAAAACAGGCCACTGATTCAACTCAGGTTTTATATATATATATATATATATATATATATATATATATATATATATATATATGAATGATTTAAATTAGGAGACAGAGAGAGGGGTTTATTTTCAAAGGGTGTTTGTGTGAAAGTGTGAGCAGGATATGAGGATAAAATTTAGTACAACAGAGTGATTCAGGACTAACAGAAGCAGAGATCTTCATTCAGACCTGAAGGCTTAAGTGGAGGGAGTGACTAGCAGAAAAGAGAGTTATATAGGACAGGCCTCTTTGAGAGGGTTAAGCAGCCTGTGTGAAAAGACAAAATAAGACCATGTTGATCTCACAGGAAAGAAACCAGGGGGATTAATTCCTTGACTTCACTCTTCTCACTTCCTCTTATTGCCTACACAGATTCCCCATGAGCCCACTTAACTATAAGCTGGACACAGGTGTCATTATTGTGATCCATAAAAACCAGCCTCCTAGAGCAGAGGGCAAGGGTAAAAGGACAAACAAAAGATACCTGGCATGGCTCACTTCTGCTTTCCCTCACCCATTTGTCCCAACATACACAATTTCCCATTATCTACCATATAATTGCGAGATAAAATTTACTAAGTCATCTACCCACTAAAATCTAAAATAGTAGTTATCACTAATGTTCTTCAAACATAGGGGGAAAGAAGAAAAAAATGATTAAAATATAGCAAATATATTACAGTTAACCATCACAATATCAGTCTTATGGCTTACAATAGTTAATATGGATGTCTTTTCTCACTGATCATTCTGTAGTCCCTCTATTCTATGCCAGCCTCTCAGCTGCACGGGGCTTTTGGTTCAAATCTTAAAACTTTCACAAGCTGAGTCCTTCAGCCCAGTCTCATTTACTGCAATTTGCCATTCACCAGCACATTTGAGAAAGATATTATAATAAAAGCACACCAATTAAACCTTTTGGTTCTGATAAGTGTCCTCTTTACTCTCATTGTGAGACAGCAAACCAATTTACCACTTGTATTCAGGATTCATCACATGAAATAGTTTAGTGGCAGTCCTTCCCCCATTGGATCAATGGCAAAAGGAACATAAAATCATCTAGTAACAGATTGTGTTGCCTAGTGCCATCATCTGTGTCCCTTGGACAACACCACAGTCCTGAGTGAGGCATTATATCAATCTATAAATAATAGGGGTAGCATTCTGCATAGGGAATAAAAACCTATATTTGGAATATATGACTAATTCTATGAAGACAAAAATTTTCCTACTGCACTATGGAAAGGCTAAGCCTGCCACCAGGTAGCTAACTGGGCCTCAGGAAATAGTATATTGTTAGCATTAATTGACAAATTTAAACAGTCACAGTTTGGGGGAAAGCAGGTGGTTGAACCTATTCTTATCAAACATCATTTCTACTATGGCAATTTTGTAGATTTTTTCACTAAGTAAACACTGGGATAACTGGGAAGAAGATAAATGTTCCTAGATTTGTTGATATAAATATTAAGAATCTATTTTTTATGAAAGTAACTTAGGCTGAATAACTTAGCCTAGTCTTAAATATACAAATTCCCTTTTAGGATAGAATGATTATGTGTCAATCTAATATTATATAGTTCAGTGGTCAAGGTTTCAGATTCTTAAGATTCTCCCATGTTCTAGCAGCAATCCCAGAACTAATCTTCAATAGTTTTAAGCAGAGAATGGTATATATTTCTCCAAAATTTTAATATACTGTATTAGGATTTCTCAGCAAAGTGAGACTTCCCTGGGGATCTATGCAGAAATTCACTATGCCATGGCCACATCAACTGATGCTGAAAAATATATGGGAGGAATCCAAAGCAATGGAGATACAGAAGTACTTTTCACAGGATGCTGCAAGAGAAAGGAATCAGGGTAACAAATGAGGAATGAGATTTTTGAGAAGAGAGAGAGAGAGACAGAGAGAGAGAGAGAGAGAGAGAGAGAGAGAGAGAGAGAGAGAGAGAGAGATATTCTGGGAACAAATTAAGAAGTGAAAGGAATCCTGTTTGGCATGAGCCTCTGGGAAGGCAATCTAGAGGGAAAAACAAAACCTTTCACAACTGCATCCCCTGGCTTCCAGACTAGGGACAGGGAACCAAACACTGGAAAAATAAATTTAAGCAGGAAAGTGCAAACAACCTTGAGAAAAACAGTATATGGGCAGTTCTAAGAGCATGATGAATCACTGCTTCTTATATATTTTAAGTCCAGTTTAGGAATTTGGAGTAAAATTGACTCCTCTGCCCAAAGAAGGTACTCACTCAGGACCTGTCCAAACCTCAAAGCTCAAAACCCCACAGCAGCCATTCTTAGACACAATCTTGGCTTAGCAGGGTGTGGACTGAACAATGAGCACCTCACTGGGTAGAAAACCGCTCCATCATCCTGCTGCTTCAGTCCCAGAGGCTGCTGTGGCCACAAGCCTGACTCCAACCTGCACAACCCCATGGAATTTCGCAGGATCTTCTTCTCAGACCACAGTTTTGGGATTGTAATCACTACTATAAAATCAAAATTTCACACACACACACACACACACACACACACACACACACATATCCAGAGTAGGAAAAGTCCCAGCTGAGTCCTATGCATGCTTACACTCCTTCAAAAAAAATGAGGTACCATCTCCAATTCTCCTCCCATCCTTGGAATGGTAGACAAACCTGCAAGGACCAGTCTCCCTAGTTTTGAGTATCCAGAGTTGAAAAAATTACTGGTCATGCCCTGTAGCTTTGGACCTCCACCAATGTCTGTGTTCACCATCACCCTCACCAACCACCTGCACATAAGTAGTGGGTTTTTGGGAAGGTCTCTTAACCAGCCCACAACCTTGGGTCTCCAGCTGCTGGCACAAAATCCCTTGGCATCGCTAAAGCTTGTCCCTGTTGACTAGGAAAAGAGCCCATTCACGCTCCTCATATGCAAGACTCCATTTCATAGAAGTGGAAAAAAAATGTTATAGTGGAAGCACGGATATCAAAGTGAAGACACAAGAAACAGGAAAGAAGGCATGATACTACAAAGGATAGGAATTATTCTTCAGAAATAGATCTCAATTTGAAAGAAATCAATGCAATGCCTAAAAAAAAGTTTTAAAAGAAAAACAAATTTTTTTAAAGAAAAAACAAATTGAAAAGAATGTAGAAAGCATATGAGACTTATAGGACACAGTCAAGCCACAAAATATATGCATTATGAGAATTCCAGGAGGCAAAAGAAAACAGAAAGACATTAGTTCATAAAACAATGGATGAAAACTTCCCAAATCTAAAAGACATATGAACATCTGGATTCAAAAATTAAAGAGGACCCCACCTAGATGCAACCAATTAGATGCTCAGTGGCAAAGACATATTGCCAAAAGTCCAAGACAGAGAATCCAAAAAAAGAAGAGAAAAAAAAAAAATCAAGGCAAAAGCATCAAGTCACACATAAGGAAAGGTCCCTCAGAGTAAGAGAAAATCTGGCAGCAGAAACCTTACAGACTAGGAAAAAAAAAAAAATGGGAAGATACATTCAAAACACTGAAATGAAATGTTACCAAACAAGAGTAGTATCAGGCAAGAGTATCCATCAAAACCACAAAAGAAATAAAGTCTTTATGGATTAACAGAAACTGAGGGATTCAAAACTCTCAAATCAGTATTATGTATGCTTGTATGAAAATACCACAGTGAATACTTTTAATTTAGATAGTTAATATGTATTAATATAATGATAATAATACAAATAAAATATTATCAAACAAATTTTTGGTATTTTTAAATCTTCACTATAAAGAAAAATTTTCTCTATTAAGCAAAGTAATATTTTTCTAAATGATTACCCTTATATAAATGAGACCCGGTATTTCCCCTTGAGATTGTTTTGTCATATTTTGTTCCCAAGTCTATCTTATAAAACAATATTAGTTATATGATTTTATTTTCCAAAATGACTACAGCAAACCTTAAATAATCATAACCTTAAGAGGAAAAAAAAAAAAAAACAGGAATGACAATTCAAAAACAAGTGCCAGAAGACAACACTAATTTTCCGGTGAAGAATCCATTAGAGGATTCCTGAAAAATAGTCAAAAGCAAAAGCATTCCTTGTACATATTCTTGATTTTCAACTTAAAGTCAAGCTGTCTCTGCCTACTAACCTGAGAAATCACCATTTTCCATGGCAAGTAGAATTTGTTAGGCTAAGATATCCTTAAAAGCCAATTTTGTATGTGAAAATAAGACCAAAAAGTTGTTGATGAATGACACAACCAAATTTATTCTAGAAAGATAATATCTAAAAGGGCTTTCACTCTTCAGATACACCTTGAAAGACATTTGTCTTAACTATACAGCTCTTGTTCTGGGAGTATAGCTCAGTAGTAGAGCACTTGCCTAACATGGGCAAGGCCCTAGGTAAATCTCCAGCACTGGGGGTTGGGGATGGGGGTCGGCAGTGCTACACAGATCTTGAAATTCTTCTGATAAACACAGTAGTTTTACCAAAAGCAAACATGATGACTGTCAAAGTCTACTAACAAAAGCTGTCAGGAATTTATTTTTATCTAGGTAAAATAAAAAATAAATAAATAAAAACATAAAAAAAACAACAAAAACAAAACAAAAAATACAAAGAGAATGGCTAATGGCTAATAAATGACTTGCTAGACCAAAACGAGTACAAACATCAGATGAGAAAAAGAGAACCGGGACTTCTATTATTTTTCTTTTCTATTTCTTTTTTGGCAGTACTGGGGAGTGAATACAGGGCCTTACACATTCAAGGCAAATGCTCTACCTCTGAACTACATCCCTTCTATTTTTTTTATAGCCTTCTATTTTTTTTTCCCCCTGAAACTGGCTTTGAACTCATGATCCTCCTGCCTCAGCTTCCCTAGTTGCTGGGATTATAGGCCTGTGCCACTGTGCTCAGCTCAGTTTTCTACTTTAAAGGGGAAACATAAAAGAATTCTGGAGAGTTGGTCAAATATTTGGAGCACAAATTCAGTATTAACTTACTTTACTCTCATTGGCAAGTTTGCCTCTATGAGATATAGACACAAAGGTGCATTTAGGAGTATTACACTGTGGCAACAAAATTCCCAGCAAGATCACAGTGAAAGTTGTGATGACTGTCAAAGCCTACCAACAAAAGCTGTCAGGAATTTATTTTTTATCTAGACAAAGTAAAAATAAATAAATACATAAATAAATAAATTGTGTATTTATCTTTGTGTACTGAAGGAGAAAGTGCCCAAGAGGAACATTTCAAGCAATTCAGTCTGGGGAATATAAGGAGTTTTCTTAAAAGGTTTAGGTTTCCTTTGGATGATTCTGAGGGAAAATAGGTAAATGGGTATCAGTTCTCAATTCACTGATAATTAGAAGAGGCAGAAAATCTGGAGTTTGTACATATACATGGGATTCATTATGCCTTAGGTATATCCCTGTGTTTATCCCATGTTTCATTAGATCACCATTATCTCCATCTTTCAGGAAGTTTTTATAATATAGGCAAATATCCTACTTCTTTTAATTCATAAGCTAAATTAAACTAATGAAGTGAAAGCATTATAATTTTTTATTTAATCTAAAAATAAGTGGCTTCAAATAGAAATAAAAGTTCATTATATCATTACTTTCTTTGCAAGGCATGTTTAATAAGAATCCAACCATATCCTGTGGGAAAATCTTGCAGTATTAGCCAATGATGACAGCCAATAGTGTGTGAAGTTTTCTCCCTCTAGAGATTGGGTTGGTTTCTGCAGAGTGCTGCACTCCACTAATGTTCCATATCAAGCCATAGATTAACCTGAAGGGTAAAGAAAGGCCAGACATATAATAAAGTACAGAAAATAATTACAGAAGAGTCATCAAAATTATGAGGAAAAACAGGAGTATATTTTTTTTCCTCCCAATGTTGAAGTCTCGTGGGAAATACAGCTAAAAAGAATAACACATACATGGCTTCTATAACACTGCAGAAATAAATACTTGTACACATTAACACAGCATATCACTCTCATAAAAATCATATTATATATGATATTTCAGCATGATAGATTTTCAACACATCACATGGGATTTATGCTACTGAACTATTATGATTTTTTAAAAATATACACTAAATATACTGCTTTGTCCATATATTTAAATAACTTATTTGAAGTTTGTACATTTAGGAAGAGTCAAAGTATGAAACTGGGAAAATAATCTGTTTAATTATGTCATTACTAGCTTCTTATATGGTGCCAGCACTGATTTCAGAGAAAAACTAAAATTACCTAGTACATATGCTCAGCAATAAATTTTGATGTTTAAAATTATGGACAGATTTTACAGGCACTTTTGCTTCAATATACCAACATTAAAACCTAAATATATACAAAATTGTGTTTTCCACAAACCATGTCCTACCTAGAGAATACTAAAAAATCAGCTAAAGACATGAGGATTCATTTTATTTATCTCTAAATCAAAGTCAGACATGAATTTAAATAACTTGTAAATAAAATATGCATAAAAATGTAAACCCTTGAGCCAAATTTTAATCTGAAGCAACATGAAATAAACAAGATTACATCTTGAAAGTTCCTATAAACAAAATGTGGATGAATATATTATTTCCAAACCAAGATTATAATATTTCACTACTGCTTCATAATAAGGATTTTCAATTGGTTTTGCATTAGAAACTGATGGAATATATGCATAATAAGAAATATTTGCTAAAAGAAATAAGATAGTTTTGAAATGATTTTTTCCCTTTACCTACTATTTTGGTCCAAAAGATTTAAATGCATCTTCTTTACATTACAAATTATTTTTTATCACATTGCTATGTGGTGTTAAATGAATTATCAAACACTAGAAACATGTATACATAATGATTCACAATCTCTCCCACATAGATAATTTCACCTCTGTGTTGTAAGGATTTTCAGGTCCACCAAAAACATGTGGTATGTCTGTCTTCTTAAATGGACATAACACCTCCCTTCAGGTTGATGACTCAACATGTGTCTAAATCATAATACTTGTTGTTACTGAATGTATAGAACTTGTAATTTTTTGGTTTTAGAATAAGAAGACCCATGTGTGGAAGAGCTCAAAAAAGGTAGTAGGAATTCAAACACAATACAAACACCTTTCATTTCTAATGGTGAAATTGTGGATGGAGCTTAGAAGGACTGGCAGGTATAGCTTCCCTAGACCTTGCCTGATTCAAAAATAATGAACTATATTTGCATGAAGAGCTATATCTTCAGGCTAATAGATTAAAAGAGGCTCTGAGTGAAAATCAGCATGTCTGCAGAAATACACCCACTTCAAATCCTGTTCACTTAAAAGTGAATTAAAAGAAAGAAAAAATTGGCATGAGTCAATCAATAGATTTGGCAAATAGTGAGGTACTAAAACAAAAGAAACCAATTGACTAGGAAGGAAAATTTGTAAGAAAAATATTGCCAGGTACTGCGTGTTTAATCATATGTAAAAATGGGGAAAAAAAACCTGATGATTACTAGAAATTGGGAAGGGTAAAAGAATGGGGTAGGTAAAAAAAGAATAGTTGGAGAGGATCAGTGCAATTGTATGCCTGCATAGAAATATCACTCTGAAACATTAATATGTACAATTAATGTGTTACTAAAAATATTGCCAAAGAATACAGAAGATTTTGTCATGAATTGAAATGCTTAAAAAGATCATTTTTATTGGGTAGAAAAACACATACATTTTAACAATTCAGAAAAGTAATGTAAATCCTAACTTTAAGATGATAAGATGAAGGGCTGGGGATGTGGCTCAAGAGGTAGCGTGCTTGCCTGGCATGCGTGTGGCCTCGGTTCGATCCTCAGCACCACATACAAATAAACATGTTGTGTCTGCTGAAAACTAAAAAATAAAAAAATAAATTAAAAAAGATGATAAGATGAAATAAATTCAAAATAAAACAAAATATATAAATATAAAAATGTAGGATTTTCAATGAAGAATTGATTCTATGGTGAGTACATTAACAAATATAGGTGTATGTAAAAATGAGTAAAGCTAAGAAAATTAAACAGATTTGAAAAATGTTTCCAAAAAAGAGTTTAAAAAGGAACTTATAATTTCAGATTAGTGACTGGGAAAGCTGGAAAGAATGTTTTTTCTGCATTTAAAGAAAAAAAGTCTAGGAAAACTGAAAATTCGATGATGCTCTTGAATCTTTAAAAAAACAGAGGTCTCAGGGCAAAAACAATAACAAATCAAGACAACAAAAAAGAAAACTAACCTGACATAAGGAAAATCAGGTATTGGAGGGAAAAACAGGACCCTCAAATGTGACAAGCACGTGCATGTGGCAGAAAGAAGAAGGGAGGAGTGAGGGGAAGAAGAGAGGAAGCGGATTTTTAATATATAGCAACAAGATATTCAGTACACATTTTGAACAAATTATTTAGCCTAGCATGAAACTGCCAAGCCCCAAGACTCCAGACATAAAGGGGTCTACACCTCACATAGATGTTTTCTAAGAACTTAATGGACACTCACAGAAAGTTATGCATCCTAAAGTTCAGAGGAAAAGGAGAATGGCAGCCATTTCTGAATCCCATCAAAGACATTTTCGCCAATCCCTTCTACTGAACAAAATCCTTAATGTATTTTCTAGGGGACAGAAACTGCAAGCTTAGTAAACTGGTGAAAAACTATTGCACCTGGGAGAAGGGAATGACAGCCACTCTACAAAATCTACTCAAGCCCATCTTCCTTATCACCCCTAGGGGAGGAGGGTATAGTCAGGCTGCAGACAGAGGAATAATAAAAGCTATATCTATTTTCTGAGAGAATCCGTGGAAACCCACAAGAATTAGGAACACAAAAAGAGGAGGGGGAAAAATCCCAGAAAAGAAAAAGCTTTATAGGAATAGCAGAACACACAATGATCAATGGTTCAACATACACATAGATATAATTTAAATATCAGTAAGAGAAAAAAAAGAGAGGAACTATTTTAAGAAATATTCACTGGAAATTTTCCAAAATCAATATTAGATATCAAATCTCATATGCAAGAAGCTCAGAGAATATTAGTTACATAAAGGCTTCCACACTGCCCCCCCCTACCACCATTGAAAAAAAAATTGGGCATATCATAATCAAATGGATGCAATAAAAGAGAATGTCATGAAGGCAGTCAGAGAACAGACGGTTTACCTCAGAGGAACAAAAATAATTACAACACATATCTCACTGGAAACATACAAGCAAGATGACAGCATTAAATGTGCTGAAAAGAAACAACTTTTCCAGTCAGAATTCTATACCAAGTAAAAATATCCTTCCAAGTGAAAAAGAAACAAGTATCCCAGACAAAAACTGAGGGGATATACCTATAGCAAACTAAGTTATAAGAAAATTTAAAGAGCATAGTTCATGCAGAGGAATATACTATAGGCTGGGAACTGGTTACACAAAAGCAATAAACATGTAAAGATGGAATAAGTGTAAGGTTTTTTTTTCTTATTCCTAATTTCTCTAAAAGATAATTTCTTTAAACAAAAATGTAACAGTGCACTGTATTTACAGCATATGTAAAAGTGAAATGTATGGCACAATCGGTGAGAATGAAGAATCAATACTTCAGTGTTCATAAGTTCTTATTTCATATGTGAAATTATAATATGTGAAAGGGGACTCAGATGTTTGATATCATAAAAATGCATATCACAATCCCTATAATAACCATTTTATAATTTTAAATCAATACAGATAAAATATTTTAAATGTTCAATTATACTTAGAGAAGGCAAAAACAATAAAGAAGAAGAAAAAAGAACAAATGAAAACAGTTTTGAATATCTAGAAAGATGACAGGTTTTAATCCAACCACATTAATAAACACATTAAATGTGAATTTTCTATGGCTTCTGATTAAAAGGAAGATCATCAGATACAATGAACAACACAGACCTGTGATAGATACAAGAAGTACATTTTAAATGCAATGTCATTTACAAGTTAAAAAAAAAAAGATGAAAAACAGTTGCACTAACTATAACCTAAAGAAATCTGGGACTGTATACAATAATAATTTGTGTTTTATGACCAAAACTATTTTCACACACTTAAAAAAATAGAAATTGTTTAAGTATGTTCTCAGAATATAGCAAAAGTAAAATGAAAATCAGGAACAGGATGGTATGTTGAAACAAATCCCTAATAATTCTTTAAAGAGAATGGTAAAGACTTTCGTCAATAATGAATAAACAATTAATTTTTAAACTCAGAAATTTAAAAAGAAAACAACTAGCAAAGGTTTTGAACATTCACTTTATCAAAGCTATATGGATTACAAATATACACATGAAACTTCATTATTGAAACAAAGTCAAATGAAATATCATAATTGCCATTAAGATTGGCTGAAAGTTTTCTAAAAACTACCAAATGTTATAAGGGTATGAAAGAAATAAATTCTTAAAATATTGCTGATATGGATGTAACCCAGTATGGTTTAGAGTAGAATTTGGCTGTTACTTATAAAATTGAATATGCACTTACCTTATGGCCTAGTAATCCCATTCCTGTGAAGTATTCATTTATATTCACACAAAAGTCTATACATTAATGCTCATGACAGTTTTATTGATAATCATAAAAACGTATAAACAAGGAAAATGATTAAAATACGACATAAGGGTTTAATGGAATACTAGTCAAGAACAAAAAGTAATGAGATTTTTAATACATACATATACATCATAGATGAATCACTAAAATATTAAGTGAAAAAAGCCAGAGATGAATGAACATTTCATTTCTGATTTTATTTATGCAAATTTGTATAACTTCCTAACTAATCCATAGGCACAGAATGCAGATCAATTGTTGTAGGGTAGATAGGGTTAGGGGAGAATATACACAAAGAGGCAAGAGATAACTTGAAGATGATTAAAGTGATTGTATGACAATTATATGTTAGTTTCATAGGTATAAACATTTATCAACATGCAAACATGCATCCTATTATCTGCATCAATTATGTACAGTTTAAATTGTACTTCATTGAAAACATATTTTTAAATAATTATAACATGAATCTTTCTTTTTTTTTTTTTTTTTTTTTTTGGTGTTTGGATTGAACCCATGACACTTACCATGGACCCATTTCCCCAGCCCCTTTTTAAAAGTTTTTACTTTTTGAGTCAGAGCTCATTAAGTTGCTCAGTGTCTCTCTATGTTGCTGAGGCTGGCTTTGTACTCACTTTTTTACTCAGGTAAAACCTTTGATTCAACAACTCTCATTATTTTAGAACTGTTTACAGCTACTTTTACATGCCAAGATTACTATTTTTTTAACCAAATCACTTAATGCAGTCACATAATCCACCCCATTTAAAAAAAAACACAATTGCTATCTTGATATTAGATATTAATGGAAACTGACCACAAACATATATCAGGTGATGCTCAGCCTATAAATGACTATATGTCTTTGATGGGACTAAAGAAACATGCAGATATAAAAGAAACTGTTCCATGAATCTCATTAAATAAGCACAAATGATAACTAAGTAAGCATAAATAATATAAATGGAAGAACACAATGTGAGAGGTTCAGATGAGTTTGAGTGTAATCCATGCATCTATAGTACGCTTTTGTGACTGTAGCTCCAACAGTCTTTGGCAGTCATTGCTATATGATTCGAACTCCACATCAAAGGAAAACAAAAGGCATGCTTGCATTTTTTTAAAATTAAGGATAGCAATGGTGTTTGAACGTGGGATATAATGTGCTTTGCAGATTATAAAACCCTGAAAAACAAGGTAAGGTGACTGATGGAAGAGCATAAAGGTAAATCTGTACCATCACTGGACTAAGACTACTAATTAGGCTTCTGACCTCAGAGAAGTGTTTGTATACTTGTAGATTTTAGTACCATAACAATTATGAGGTATGAGCATGTAAGTGTGCTCTAGGTGATAGTGTAATAAAAGTACCCCAATATGTGTTTGCTCAATTCTGGAAACTACCTACAGTATTTTAGAGGAACAAATTAAGGTGAATGATAAAGATTCACACAAGCAAAACTTGGTAGCCATTTTAGAAGAGGGCTGGAATACTTAAACAGTTGTCTTAGTTGGATCATTACAATTAGATTTCTGGGTTCATAAAATAGATAATCTTAAGGAATGCAAAGATGGATTAAATTATGACTTATTTGATTACACATGTTGAAGTAACAAATGTGTTAATTGACTATCTTTCCTTGTCAATAAGAAAGGAGTTGCCTCAAGATAGTTTAAGCATAATTTCTAGAGGAAATGTATTCATTCATAGCTGGCAAGTAGATTGCATTGAATCCCACCATTAGCTGGGTGATGGTTGAGGTGGGGACTAGGACAACAATGTATTAACTGAAATTGACAACTATTGTATACTAGGATTTTCAGAATCATTCATAGTGAAAATTATTGAAAGACTGAAGTTATAATCTCTCTATTTGTTCACATAAATATATTTCCTGTGATTAAATGAAGCACTTTACTATTTACTAGCATACAATAGCAAGTGTGCATTGGCAAAATGATCTAATATTGCATAAATACATCACAAGCCTTATCACTCTCAAACTTTGGTCTCATTGGAATTGAAATGACAATTAAATATTTACAAATTAAAATAGGTGATTCAAAAAGGATGAAATGATGCTGAAACTAAGTGAATGTTTTCACAAATTAAAGACATTATAGGAGGAATTCCATTAAAACACTTTTAGAATAAATTGGGAATTTGGGAATGAGAAGGTAGGGAATCACAAAATCTCACAACTGTATAACTTGCACTTGCCAAAATGTTTCTTTCATTATTACCTCATTCAAATACCAATAGAGACAAAAGTCAATGCATAAGACAGAGTATTCAAACTATCAGATTCAGCAGCATACATGTATTTCATGAGGTTATCAGGGTGGATTAAAACTTCCCCATGTACTTAAATTAGAGCTAAATTTAAATATGACCTTGTTACTAAGTGGCAAGTTCAAACCTCTGCTTATTTTCTGATCACATCCTACAGCATCTTCTTCAGGTTAAGCTGAAGAGAAAGTCATATGCTTAACAGTATTTGGAAACCAGCAAATGCTAACAGAGGAGGAAGGGTATGAGTTAAAGCAAGTAAGTAAATGGTCATAAAAACAAGAAGATGTCACAAAAATTGGGTTATGAACACCAGCAAAAGGAAGCATGATAACTTATTTCAAAAATGAATCTCTTAGGGCAAGAAAACAACACTCCCAGCTATTTTTCCCAGTCTGCTGCAGATAGTTAATATAAGTAGAAGGGCAAGAGTCTCCTGTAGATTTATGGGCTCTGCCCAAAAACTACATGGAGATAATTTGTAGAGAAGACCTGGCACAGAATCTCCTAAGAACTCAACTAGCAAGGAGAAAATATAATCTATTATTTGGTTTACAATTTTTGGACTATATTTGTTGATTTGTTTCTTTTTCTTGTAGCCTGTGAATGAGAAAATATTACCTTTAATTTACATGGTTGGAAATTGCTAAACAGCCAAGCATCTACAGTTTGTGACTGTGAATCAAGAGGTCACATTGCTGACAGCTGTCTGAGTGTGATTGAAGCAGATTTCTACCACATACCTGAAATGTCATTTGTTTTTCTCTTGCATCTAGGCTAAAATAAATTGAGTGGACTTCGTTTAAGGCAAGTGGCAGTGGGATCTGAATAGTCTGAACTTAGTTGACACAGGGTGATATAGTTGCCTCATTCCAGCACCTTTTTTCATTTGATACTTCAGAGCATTCACTCATGAGAAGAATTATGGCACACACAAACTGAGCAGGATTAAGGATAGATTTTAATTGATAATTTTATGGAGCACGCATCACTCTGGTCTTTAGTGTATGCCTAATCTGTGCTTGTACCATGAGTGCCCAATGGCAACAGTATGTGAGGGGGCATGAAATGCACCAGTCCACCGGGTCAGATTTAACACATGGAAATTTTATAAGAACATCTAAATTTTCTCAGTTAAAAAGTCACCACCATAATGAAAAAAAACTGTTAATGCTTATTTATGATACCATGTTGGAAACAATACTTTGAAATCTATAGTGCCCTCTTAAAATATATGTCTTATGCTTTGAACCAGTGACTGTTATATAAGGACATCATTTTCCTACAGTCAGACTATGCAGTTTTAGGAATCAGGATACCGCAGCAGCCCTTCTGAGTAATACACAAAAAGATTCACTGAATTATTTTTTATTCCTTTACCTGAAACTTTGAATCTGTCTGAGAAGAATGTTTTCACCAAAGGATATAATCGCATTGAATTGGAAGGTGAGATTTACTACATGGCTATTTTGGGCAACTTATACCAATGAAACAGGATACAGAATGGAGTTACTGTAATGGCTGCAGTGATTGATTCCAAGCGCCGAGTGGAAATGGGCTTGCTGTCTGCCACACAATTGGGGCAAACAGTTCTGTGTCTGGAACTTAGAGAATTTACTGGATGTCTACAAATATCCAGTCACCAGTGGTCTCCCATTTTGTTAGAGATAAGATAATTGTAGGCTAAGAATTTTGCAATATGGAATACAGGCTCAAGAAAATTAAATGAAAAAAGAAGCAACGTTTTCTTATTTGAAATGACACAGACTTAATGAGGGGGAGTTGGATTTCACAACTGTAAAATCTGAAGCAAAATTTTGTCTGTAGAATGCAAATAATGATTTCAATATACAGTAGTGTCAAAGGGAATGGTCTTTCAAATCTTACAGTATGTGTCTTGGACAGATTCTTAAAATTTTTTTTTTAAATTATCTAACTTGCATATTAACCGATATGGTTGTAAAAAGATTATAGAGGAAAACACAAAGTGTCTGATACTTAAGTACTTAGTGCATAATAGTTTTTATGCATATTATTATAAAAAATTATCAGATGACCTTTAATTTGAATATGAAATAGAGAATGTTAGAGATGGAAGAAGACAATTACAATTCATTTTTAATCTTTAATTTTACAGAAAAGGAAATTGAACTAGACATTAAATAAAACTTATTTCAGGTCAGAATATTAAATAGAGGCATAAAAATATGGAAAACTAATTATTGGAGAATAAATAGCAGCTTCATGAAATTTGTAATGTGAAAACTAGTAGGCAGAAACTTGTAGCTGGAGACAAATATGTTAAGACTACTATAATTAAATTTAAGCCACAAGTTTTAAAAAATTGGTAAATCCACATACATCTTATCAGAAACTTACTTAGTATGCAAAAATTAAGATTGGCATTATCTCTTCAATTTGAATCCACGAGTCTGGAAACTAGTGATTGTTTTTTTAGATTATACTATTACTCAATTCAAAGGAATCCTGAGTAAATATGGAAGTCCCAGAGACAGTTCTTATAAAGAATTGGTTTAAATTATCTTTTCATAAACATTTAAAAATGCATAAATAACTGTAAATATCTCTTTGTGTGTGTGTGTGTGTGTGTGTGTGTGTGTGTGTGTAGTCTTTCTGAGAATTAAAGAGTAAGTTGCTTAATCAGAAATTTCTTAGGAATATAAGCATGTAATCCTAAAATGTAAATCAGAAAAGAGATTGTGTTTCTTTCTTGAAACAGCTTGAATCACTGACATTTGTACTGATTTGTATTGAGCCCCTCTATCTTGCCTAATCCTATGGTAATCCCTTGCTGATTAGAATATTTTATCATCACATTTAGAAACTAATGTATGAATTTTAGGGAGAAACACAATTAGAACTGAAGAAGAGAAATAGTCCATGGATTTAGAGCAAGAAAGGGAATTTCAGACTTTGGAAAAATAGGAATAAAACCTAATATTAATTAAGAAATATTGGAATAAATTAATTAAAATTAATGTGAAAATGAGGTGGTACTTGGAGGTATAGAAGTCATTACTTAGTTAAAATAACCCCCAATACATTTCAAACTTAAAAAAACCTAGATCAATCTTATGCAATAAAAGATTGAGAAGCTCAAGAAGGATTTTTGTTTAATTTTTATTTCTTCAAGAAGTTCTTTATTTAGAAAGATATTATATACTTTTTAATATGACTATTGCCATGCCATTACTTTAAAAGGAAATTTGTCTGTCTCAGCTTTGTCCTCTGGAAACACCTTCATAATAATCCTTAATACCTAGATCTGAATTGAGTCTTTGTAACAGGAGTGTCCTCAGTGTGGTGGAAAGTCACAGGGTGATTTATTTAAGAGCAAGGACTCTCTCCTTTCTTTTATGAATTCTTGAGTTTTTATGAATTTGCTTGAGTTTGAAAGTTTAAATATGATAGAATTACTAATCTATGAGTTTTATTATTGTACTTCTTGAAATAGACTCTCTCATTACAAGTTAGGTTATTGATCCTCTAAAGGGTATGTACACATGCCCTCTCTACTGGATCTCAAAAGCCCAGTGCTGTTGCTCCTCTTTTGCAGTCAGATAAACCTTTGCTTAAGAAAAAATTATCAAGAAACTTAATACTTGCTGTCTTAAAAGAAAGTTCCTCTGAATTTATACTAACAACTTCTGCAAAATCACAGCATACAACATTTACTTTTGAAGAGTTTTTTTTTTCCTCCAATATCTATTTGTAGATTTTTGTTACCTCTATTGATGCAGACAAAATCTAAATACAGCTCTGGGTAGAAGTACTTTTTTATATGGTATTGTGCACAGAAATCTTCTATGAATTTAAATTTCAAAATTCCAACTTCATTCCAATCTTTTCTATCAACTCTAAATGATGAGTTCATTTCTTCTGCTTGTAGAAGGAGGCAGAAAGTATAGTACACTAATTACTAAATCCATATAAATTTTAAAAATCCAAGAAAAGACAGAAGAGAAAAGAATCAAGTATCACTGCTAAGTGACCCAACAAGTAAAACCAATGCCTACTCCTTGTAGGCACATAGACAGTATATTTCTGGAGGCCATTCTAGTAAGAATGAAATAAATCTTAGCAAATGTCAAAGTGATGGACAAAAAATTTGAAAAAAAGGGGGGGGGAGGGGTTAAAAATGTCAGGATTCAGTAAATTTGACTTAATTTTATATATAAAGGAGAGGAAGAATAAATAATGATGGTGAAGCTTCCCAGATATAACCACTACAATGATGCCAACACAAAGGGATCATAGACACACACAGCAACAAGATGTGCAGATAAAAAAATAAATAAATAAAGATCATTGAGATAACCATACTGTCACACAAGAGCAGAAAATTTGCAATCCTAATAATACTCATTAGCCCCCAGTTTAGCCATTCTTCATGCAACATGACCTAAATTTGTCTCTATTTCTGGGATTTTTAACATTTGATATTGGACATCTGAAGTATTTCTTGACTTTCACGATACTGTCTGTATTATTTCCCATGTTTCCCTTAGTAAGAATGTTTCAACTTTCTATTCAAAAACTGAATTTTTAAAAGAATGTGTCTGCTATGGTATGTTTTATTTAAAAAAAACTTTCATTTTGTTCCTTGATTTTTTTTTTCATAGCAATATCTTTTCTTATCTCTGAGAAAATTACCTTTGGTTGTCCAAGTTTATTTTTTTCTGTAGGTTTGTATCAACAGCTGCTTTTTCCCTTTGGAGCTATCTTCAAATATTTGGTAACCTTTGGATATATGTTCATGTATTAAAAGGAAGCACCAAAAAATAAGCAGGTGCTCTGTATCTTTAGGCAATACTTATAAAATGAGCCTTAATAGTTTAATCAGTCAGCATCTTCAGGGATTTTTTTTCAGGCTGGTTATACTATTCAGATAAAAATCTTCTTATTCCCTCCCTAGGCTATGAGCCTGGATGCTAATGATATAAAATGAGGATGGTAAGGGGTTGGGGGATTTTTTCAGTCACTATGTGGATTCCCAACTCATCACCTTATTTCCAATATTGCATCCCTGTAGGTGAATATTTTCAGTGTCATCTATTTAGATGTTTCTAGAAAACTCTTTTTTGAATCTACTCATTCTTAAAAAATAATTTGGCAAATTATTTTGCTCTCCAGCCTACTTTGTGCCACCCTCCCTCCATCTTTATTTGCCAACTTTTAAGGATTTTTATTGCTGCTGCTGTGGAAATCATGTTACTTTGGGGCTTTTCTTGCAATAGCTCAAATATCATGTTTCTCAAGTGTGCTCATTCGGTTCCACTAATCCATATGCTTTTAAACTTCCAAAATTGTGTTGCTATAGATTTATCTTTTATCATTTTTGTACTTAAGGATATAGCATTTATTTACTGAATACATCATTTTCACTTTGGTAAAATTTTAAAAGGAACTTTAGGAAAATACATGTGCTCAATTGGTCATCATTAATAGAAAATCAATCAAAATATCTATTGAGTTTTCAACTACAATTGTTAAAAATAATGTTTGTTTCAGGCATTGTGTAGCATACCTATAATCTCTAAGACTCTGGAGGTTGAGGTAGGAGGCCTTCAAGGCCAGAAACAGCAATTTAGCAAGATCCTAAGCAACTTAGAACTTGTCTCTAAACAAACAAATAAATAAACAAATAGATAGATAAAAATTTTAAAAAGGCTGGAGATGTGACTTAGTGGGAAAGTTCCCCTGGGTTCAATTCCCAGTACCAGAAATAAGTAAATAAGTAAGTAAATAAATAAAGTTTGTACAGAATGAACAACCTTTATGTATTTAAAACTTTGTCATGCTTACCTGGTGAAGTGCAGTATACCATTTCTCAGGAGGCAGCATGATAAATTATAGACTTCCATGTTTGAAGTTAGAATTTAAGTCAAAATATGTTAATAATATGTAATAGTTGTACAAACTTGTAAGGAATAGTTTCATATCTGACACCCTTGTTTTACATACCTGTAACATGAGTTTTTTCCTTTTATCTCATTTTTTTTTCAAATAGAAAAAGAAAAAAAAAGTTACCTTTATAATTTGAATTGCTTCATAACTATTGTACTTTATGATAATACATTATTATAAATGATACAAACTGCATAATACTATCTCATGAGCATGTTATAATTCTGCTATATGACATTTTCTCAAAATGCACCATTTTATTTAAATTTATTTGAAACTGATACACAGAAACAAAAGAAAATTCTACATATTATTGGGGCGCCACATGATGTTTAGATACATGTATACATTGTATAATCTTTAAATCAGGTTAAACATATTTATCTTAAACATTAATCATTCTTTGTGAGAAAAACTTTCAAAATCCTTTCTTCAAGCATTTTGAAATGTACAACATATTATTATTACCTGTAGTTAACCTAGTGTTTAACAGCACACAGAATGCCCTGTTCCTATCTAACAAAGATATCCCTCATTTTAGACACATATATAGGGAGTTGCTTTCAATAAACTTCAACATATTTTGTTGATTGTAAGAATGTCTCATTGTGAAATGCATGATTGCATTATAGTATTATAGGTAATGGCTTCAAAGAGTTGATCTGTATAAATTAATTTCATTTGTCTCTTCTAAAGCTTACCAAAAACTTTCTATACAGTTCAAAGGATTGTTTAAACCCACTAAATAATTTGTTAAGAATAGACTAATTGGGATAAATTTTACTGACTGTATGCATAATATGTCAAAATACACTCTATTATCATGTATATCTATAAAAAACATATAAACAATAGAATAGACTAATACAAATACCAGTTTCCCTCAACAATATTTTGAAAAGGAAAATAAAATTTCCCACTATAGCACTTTCCCTTTTAATCCAGCCACACATGATTTGCATTACAAATATACCTCTAATTTCAATCTGCATTATCAGATGTTGCATGCAGTTCACTTTAATAAAGAAGAGAAAACTGGATTAATGTATCAATCGAAACAGTTCCACTTTAAACAGAATCATTTACTTGAGACAAATACTTTAATTGCTTGAACTAGTAATAGTGTCACTGTATAAATTATTGAGAGCAAAAGTGTGCACAGTTGTAAGTCAGAACTTCACTGGGCAAAGCAAGATATATGCTGGCATAGTTAAAGGGAACTCACTTGCCAAATGCCCACTGGTGGCAAGAGTTCAAAGGAGCAGAAATGTGGCTATGTAAAATTTAGTAGCCTATTGAAACCTTGGGACAGAGCAAAACAGAAACACATATTTGAAAGGAAAACAGAAGGAAGCAAAAAAAAGATAGGGTAATTAATAATGTAGGCTTTTCGTTATGACCTTGATTTGGTACATCTTGCATAAATTAACTACCAAAACCCACAGAAAAGTATGCTTCTGTTAACTGATAGAAGGCTATTTATTTATCATATTTAGTTTGAATTTTTAAGAATTTCTATGCTGGAATTTGAAGTGTAGGAAAGTATATTATAAAATTATGATCTCTTTAGCCATCTCCCCAAATCAGAAATCATAAGCTGATGTATCCCAAGGATTTCAGATTTGAGATCAGAGCTATATCACCACGATATAGCAGCTGCTTTCCTCTCCTAATTGTTATGGTTTATTTTATTTTATTTGTCAACTTTCCTAGGCTCTGTTGTCCAGGCATTTGATCATATGCAAATTCAGAAACTGCTAGAAAGGTATCTTTAGACACAATTAAAAATTAATCAGTAGACTCCATAAAGCAATTATTCTCTATATTAGGGGGTGTAAGGCCTTAAAAGGAAAAAAAAAAAAAAAAAAGGAACTAGGGTCCTTCAAGTGGAAAGGAATTGTCTCCAGAATGTCTTCAGATTCAGTCTGCCACATCTGATCTTCCCTGGATCTCCTATCAGTACACCCTGCAAAATTCAGGCTTTCTGTCAATCTCTCTCTCTCTCTCTCTCTCTCTCTCTCTCTCTGGGTGTATGTGTGTATGTGTGTCTCATAAATGACTTTAAAAATATTACTTATTTGCCAGTTTTTACAGTTTGGATGTGAGGTATCCCTAAAAAAAACTCCTGTTAATGAAGGAAAATTCAGAAATGAAATGATTAGTTTGTGAGAGCTATAACCTATAATCAGTTCATGGTTTAAATGTACTGACTGGGTAGTGATAGTGTTCAGGTAAGGCATGGCCCAAGGAGGTGGGTCACTGAGGGGCATACCTTGGAAGTGTGCATCTTCCATGTGGCCTCTTTCCCCTCCTTGTCTCTGCTTCCTGACCACCATGAACTGAGTGAGCAGCTTTCCTCCACTAGGCTCTTCTCCCATGATACTGTGCCTCACCTTGGGCCAAGAGAAACGGAGTCCAACATCTATGGATTGAGACCTCTGAAATGCTGAGTAACAAATAAGGTTTTTCTCCTCTTCGTTGTTCTTGTATGCTTGGATCACAGCAACAAAAAGTTAACTAAATCACTGGTACCCTTCAAATGGGTTTTTTTTTCCACATCTCTCTTGATATCTCCTTGTTGTGCTCACTGTTTTGCATGCCTTGGCTAGTTCTGCTTTGTTGTTTTTCTCTGTCTCTAAAATGCACTGCTCTACCTACATGCTTTCTTCCAAACTTCTTTCTCTCTCAGGAGCACACTTTTCCTTCCTGACTTCTGTTCCTATTGTATTCAACATACATATTTTGGCCCTAATGAAATTGTTATTAGTGAAGTTCCCAACCCCCATATAATTAAGACCATTTATTCAGTTAGACACCACCACAGATTATTGATCTTCCTTTTCCAGTTGTTATTTTAGGAAATTCTTACCAATTATGGAAAAACATTACTTGAAAAAGTTTAATTAAAGTAAACACTTCAGTACAGGGTCAAATTGCATTACAATTAAGAAAGTCAACAAACAAAAGTTTGAGTTATGTTTAAGTGAAATTAAGTATTATGAAAATCATTTCAGAAAATTCGTGAAGTTTATATAATGCTTTCAATATGGTGATTACATACTGAATATATAAATGAATGAATACAATGACCTCAGTTGATTTTTTGTGGATAATTTTCAGAAATATTGCATAATTGTAAACAAGCCATTTTAACTTACAATAGGCTCTATTGATATAAAAATAAATTTCCTTTGAAACATATCTTCCATTATCTTTGCCCTTTTCTCTTTTTCAATTTATAATTAACTTACATCTGCCAGATTCCCAGGGGCTAATAACTTTGATATGATGATATGGTTTTGTGCAAACTATTCAACTTGTATTCCATGATGACTGGCCCACAGAAATGCAGTCAAACCAAGCAGATATTGAAGCAGTGAATGTAAGCTGATTATTGTCTTTCAACTGGCAGATAAATAGAGCTGTTGTTTTTTTCAAAAACATTGCAATTGTCTTTATAAAATATTTCATCTGTTGAAAAAACATTGTTTCAGTTGGTAATTGATTTTCATTCTTTTGCACTTGGCAGGATACTGAATTTTTAATTGCCCTGAGTTATGTGAAAAAAGCACTATGCTAAATAAAATTTAAATGGAAACAAGCCTAATTAGCGGTCAGTTAGTTAATATGGCTTGTCTTGATGAAGTTTTCTTCCCTATGTGAACTTATAACTGGAAACGAATCTGATTATGAAGACCTGAATTATGGATATGCACTATATTAATTACCTATTTGGTATGTTAAAAGTATCTCACCCAAAAGTGAGAAAGACAAAGATAAAATTTAATGTATATTAGCCATTCAAAATAAGCATCAGATATTAGTTCAATAAAATTTAATTTTTTGTGTGTGGGGGGTCAGGCATAATGGTGCACACCTGTAATTCTAGCAATTTGAGAGTCTGAGGCAGCAAGATTGCAAATTCCAGTCCAGCCTCAGCAATTTAGGGAGAATATATCTCAAAGTTAAAACTAAAAGGGACTGGGGATGTATCTCAGTGTTAAAATGTCTCTGAGTTCAGTCCCCAGTAACATAACAAGCAAACAAAAACATTTTTGCCAAATGATGTGAATAGTGTGTTACAAGACTAGAGATTTGGAAATATAGATATTGATATGAATAATATAAATCTAGATACAGATACAGATATATGTGCATAAATATGTATACATATGTACATACATTTTTGCACGCATACATACATATATCTCTATTCTAAGGGCTATTATAAAAACATCATAATCAAACTAAACTTATTTTTAGTAAACAAGAAATCTGTCACCACTTAACATTTTTGAAAGTTAATTTTGTAGTTTGATTAATGAGAGATCTTCTAATGCATTAAAATTATTTGTAAACATGGTGACTAACAATAAAACTTTTAAAAACTTTAGGTGTTTTGCCTCTGTTGCTGAAGACTATATTTTTAATGACAGAAATAATTTAAATCAAGTAATTAAAATTATTGAAAAAAATGAATGTTAACAGTTCCCATAACAAAAAAACAGATGACTATGTGAGGTACCTCATTGTTAATTAGCCAGATTTATCTATTTGAAAATATGAAAATGCTTCAAATATCATGTTTCACAAAATAAATACACACAGATTCACCTGTCGATTTGAAAATAATAAGAGAAAGCAGTTAACACTTGAGAATGTATTTTTTTTCACATCATTGAAAGATCAAAGAGAAGAAAGAGAAAGAATAATATGTTGAAGAAAGAGGAGACAGTGAAAAATATAACTTTGGTTATCAAATTTAAGAAACATGTAAAAAACCTTAATTAATGCTCTCACAATAAAGCAAGTATAATTTTAACAAAATATTATAAGCATTATTTTGTTAAATATGGACAACCTCTTTGTACCTCTTATATTCAAACATCTTAACATTCTCTGCTTAGTCCTTGAGAGAAGGTTGTAATACTAGAAAAGGAAAAACAATAAAATAAACTGCTTTCAACCTGAGAATCAAATGGCTATCTCTGAAGTGATATTTGGGGCTATGACTCTGAACATGTACAATGAATTGGAGCAAGTACCTAAAGTGAGAAAGCAATGTTTCTTTTGCTTCCTGGAAACAATAGAATAGGTAAAGATTTTTACAAGAGTTAAACTGTGAACAATCTTATGGGTTATTTTAGAAATGAGCTAGTCTCCTCTCCTCAGCATTCCAAGCTCCAAAGTAGATAGAAATAACAAAGAATTCTGAATGCACAGAGAATGTTTGTCTTACTACCCTGGTAGAGCCCACCTTCAAGTTGGTATGACCATATAGGTTAGAAAGAACAACATTGTGTCTAAGAAGAGTGCGCCTTAGGAAAAATATGAATTAGAAAAATCACAATTAGAATTTTAGTCCATTGGTTTTCTATTGTTTTACATTGACATAAAGAATCACCACAAACTTCATAAAGTAAGATAAATGTATTATCTTACAATTGTGTAGGTCAGAGTCTGAAATAGGTCTCACTGGGCTGATACTAAGATTTTGACAAGATTGCAGTTCAGGATTTAGTTAAAGACTCCTTCCTGCCTTTTCCCATCTTTAGAAGCTACCTTTGCTCATTGGTTTCTGGCTCTTTTTCACTTTCAAAGGTAGCAATTGCTAGGCAAGACTTTCTTAGACAGAATCACTCTGATTCTGATGTTCCTTTTCCCTACTTTTTAAAAATCAGGATCTATTTGACAAAACTGAGCCTACCATAATAAGACATGACAATCTCCCATTGCCAATGAACCTAACTTCATCACAATCGCAAAGAGCCCGATACCATGTAAGGTAACATACTTACTAGTTCTAGGGATTAGTACCTGGACTTTGACAGGAATGTAATTTTTCCACAAACCAAAGGTAGAGACAAAATTTTAATTATCTTCATTGGTGCCAGTCCTTCAATAAAGAAAATAAATTATTAAAAACCAATCTAAGAATTCAGCAGTATTTCCAGAGGGAAAAAACCTATTATACAATAAGTAGCATTCTTCTACTCTAGAGATTAATAAATTGAAATCAGGAAGTCAATTCACCATTTTTCCTCCACACAAAGAAATCAACATGAAGTCTGTTATGAGCAGAATCTCATTAAAAAACTTCAGGAGAAGGAAACCATCATTGATGGATTTTTGAGAGTCACGGCCAGGTCAAGATGGTGCCTGGCATTTTGCCAGAAGGAGCGGTTCCTGCTGCCTCAGGTGTCTGCTATTTTTGAGCTCTCGCAGAGTTCCTAGAGAGTTATCATGGGTTGGCTGAGTTCTGGTTGGGCTCTCACAGAGTTCCTGGAGAGTTCACGTGGGTGGAGTTCACAGTTTGAGGGTTGAATTCCGGTTGATTTGTCTCAAGGTTCCTGAAGTTCCGGGGGAGCTCTCTCTGAGGGTTCCTGGAGAGGCCCTTGAGGTGTCTGGCATGGGTTCTTAAAATAAAGTTCGTTCCTGCTTGAATCTTCAAGTGGCCCGTGATTTGTGCCCAGCCAGACTGTGGCAATGGATGAATAATCTGAAGTGCAGGAGGGCAAAGAAATGTGTAAACCTGTGGAAATATTTATGAACACTGTCTAATTGCATGTCTAGACTGATTAAAATACACCCCAAAAGAGTGACTTAAAATTTCAAATATTATGTAAGGAGACCAAAGTCAAATTACATTAAAAATGTCCTTATATTATCTGGAAGAAGGATTAAATATCATCAAATTGTAGCCTAGTATTAGTTAATTGTGTATTTTGTGATTTATAAGCTAACCATTAATAATATTAAAAACATACAATTTATAATTTTGTAGAGAAATGGCATTAAAATATCCATTTTCAATATAATGGATAAAGGGAAAAAGTAAAACAAAGAGCAGAATGGACAAATGGGAAATTTAAAATGAAATACTGTAATCAAACCTAACTATATATAACAACAATATTAATGGTAAAGTGAAAAATATGATCATAATGCATAAACATACAAAATCCAGTCTTTGGTACTTTAAAGGAAGTTTCTTTTTATTTTATTTCTATTTTTTTTTAATTTTTTTTACTATGGATTTCACCCAGAGGTACTTTACAACCAAACTACATCTCCTGAACAACAACAACAACTTCTTCTTCTTCTTCTTCTTCTTCTTCTTCTTCTTCTTCTTCTTCTTCTTCTTCTTCTTCTTCTTCTTCTTCGAGACAGGGTTTTATTAAATTGCTGGGCTGGCCTCCTTCTGCTTTAACCTCCCAAGTCACTGGGATTATAAGCATATACCAAATGCCCAATTAAAGGGACATTACTTAGAAGTGACAATGTATTATATTTAAAGTGAATAAGGTTGAAAATATATACTAAGAAAACAGTTTGTTTTATTAATATAAGCTATAACATAAATTCGAAGGTAGAATACACTGCTATAGATAAACAGGGTTTAACATATTGATTACAGGCTCAATTCATTTTGGCAGTTAGTAGCATTACTAGTAGAAAACTAACAAATACATGGTAATTAAGAGAGATTTTTAACACAAATATTTTGTAATTTATGCTAAAGTTCAATGAAAAGTCATTAAAGATATAGTTATTTGAAAGTGATTGACACAATTGACCTATAGATTTCTATAATATGAATTATTTATTGCTCTCTTAAAAATATTTACCAAAAATGATTGGTATATTGTTATAATTAAAGTTTTGTAGCATTTCAAAATACTACAATGACATTCAGAATAGTCTCTTGCCTCAATGCAAATAAGTTAGGAATCAATGATAAAGGATAAGTATAAAATCCTCCAATATTAAGAATTAAAAAAAAAAAATCCTAGTCTAAGTACCTTGTGTTAAAAATCTTAATGGAAAATGTATTTTGGATACAACATAAAGTATGAGATTTTACAGACAAACTTTCCTGAAAAATCAGTATTTGAATTAAAAGTTATAGCTACATATGAACATTAGAAAAAAATTTAAATGATTAAATTATTTGGGCATGGCAGTACATACCTGTAAACCCAGCATTTTGGGGAGCTGAAGCAGAGGATTGTAAATTCAAAGCCAGCCTACATAACTCAGTGAGGCCCTAAGTAACTCAATAAGACCCTGTCTCTAAGTAAAATATAAAAAGGACTGGGGATGTGTTTCAGTGTTTAGACACTCCTGGGTTCAACCCTCTGTACCAAGGGAAAAAAAAAAAAAGACCACAATTAAACATTATTTCAAAAAGGTACAATGTACAAAATAACCTATGCAAAATTGCAGAATCAAACATCATACAAGACACAGTTTGAAAAAAAGGATATATAAACAAATGGACAAATTCTTAGAAAATATCCATTAAAACATGAAAGAAGAAATAAAAATCTAAATTTTTCTAAAATTATTTAAAAATGGAATAAATGGATTCTTATAAAATTAGGAATATTGTGAAAGATAAACAATTCATAAATTCATAGAAAGATATAATTTTACCAAATTTGCCTAAGAAGAAATAGAATCATGAACTGATCTATAATCATTACTAAAATTAAATAAATAATCAAAATCTTCCCACATGGCCAGATATCTTTTAAATGGTTATTTCTAACTGGAACAAAGAGATAATTCTAATAATACACACCTTTTTCTAAAAAATTGGTACAGATTCCCACATGCATGTATTAAGACTTAGTACAGTCTTGACCCATATGTGAGATAGAAAAGTACAGGACAAAGGAAATTATGGACTGATAAAATTTGCAAACCTCAAAGACAAATTCTAATCCGAACATCAAACTGGATCAAAAACCAACCAAACAAAAAACATATTGGAGAATTTACTGTTTGATTCCTTTTGGAAAACCTCCCACCGTTTTTCTGTTAACCTCATTTATGGTAAAATATATTCCCCACTGTGTATTAACATATACTGTTTTGGTCCAATGCCTTACACCATAAAAGTATTTGTTTATAGACAGGGATAAGGACCAAGGAGGAATTTCTGGTACACTATTATGATTTTGAAGCTGTAGATAGACCTCCCAGACTTGTTTCATCTAAGGGGCAATTACCACCCTGCCTTTCAATCACTCTGCAGTTCTGATGCTCTTTCAAAGTTAAATTCAGGAAGCAATAGGATTAGTCAGCAGGAGATCTCAGCCATGATTCAAGCTCATATTATAGGAGAATGTTGGCATAGGAGGTAGAGCCTAAAACAATGAAGCTGGCAAATTAGCTTTGCATTAATTTTTTATTAGTTTTGATTCAAATCCAATTACCCATGGCTAGGAAGTATCTCCTTCTCTGTTGCCTCCTTTTAACCAGAAAGTGAAGTCATCCCAGATGTGGCTGAAAGCAGATTGCCAGTTCTTGCTCTCAAAACCCTCTGGAGTTTTCCTCTTCCACACCCTGGATTGTCTACGAGATAATAATGAAGATCAACAGAGTGTGCAAAGTCTTGCAATCTGCATAAGTCTCACACTGAATGGAAATATGAAAACAGGAAGAAGTCAAGTTCTGAATGTGGCTACTTAGAAATTGTGGCACTCTATTATCTCCCACAAGAGGGACCTAACTTGGAATCCATTCCTTTCTTTAATGCAGTCCCAATATCTACCAGAAAAAAACTTCTGCCTACTCTGTATCATATTCTTCGCTTTTTGAACATGTCCTAAAAAGGACCATATTAAACAGTCACATGTTTTTCTTCTTTTAATTATATCATAAATATCTCAAATGTCATTTCTTAATACACAAGAAATGATATTTCTTTAGATTATAACTGTATAATTGATAAACACAGTATTAATATCTTCATTTTTGCCAAATATCAACATCACTATCATTCTTTGATAAATTCTACTTGGACAAATAAGGGTGTGTTAAATAGTTTCAATAATCTGCAAACAAATTATTTTAAAAAGCATCCATTTGTTTCTAATTGCAAATCGAATTTGCAAAATTTGCTTAAAATAGAAATACTTCATAAAATTAATAATGTGCTTAAAATCAAAATTAATTGCATTTTTATTATTTGATGCTTAAACTTTTCAAAGAATATATTAAATTCCATAGAGTTTACAAAAATTATTAATAAACAATTTTCTTAAGCAAACACTATAATGACATAAAAAATGTTTTCTTTGTGTCCTCTATTCTGTACCATTGGTCCACCCGTCTGTTTTGGTACCAGTACCATGCTGTTTTTGTTACTATTGCTCTGTAATATAGTTTGAAATCCGGTATCGCTATACCGCCTGATTCACACTTCCTGCTTAGAATTGTTTTTGCTATTCTGGGTCTTTTATTTTTCCATATGAATTTCATGATTGCTTTATCTATTTCTACAAGAAATGCTGTTGGGATTTTGATTGGCATTGCATTAAACCTATAGAGAACTTTTGGTAATATCGCCATTTTGATGATGTTAGTTCTGCCTATCCATGAACAGGGTATATTTTTCCATCTTCTAAGATCTTCTACTTCTCTTTTTAGGGTTCTGTAGTTTTCATTGTATAAGTCTTTCACCTCTTTTGTTAGGTTGATTCCCAGGTATTTTATTTTTTTGAGGATATTATGAATGGAGTGTTTTTCTTCATTTTCATTTCAAAAGTTTTGTCGCTGATATACAGAAATGCCTTTGATTTATGCGTGTTGATTTTATTTCCTGCCACTTTGCTGAATTCATTTATTAGCTCTAATAGTTTCTTTGTAGACCCTTTTGGGTCTTCTAGGTATAGAATCATGTCATCTGCAAATAGTGATAATTTAAGTTCTTCTTTTCCTATTTTTATGCCTTTAATTTCTTTCATCTGTCTAATTGCTCTGGCCAATGTTTCGAGAACTATATTAAATAGAAGTGGTGAGAGAGGGCATCCCTGTCTTGTTCCAGATTTTAGAGGGAATGCCTTCAATTTTTCTCCATTCAGAATGATGCTAGCCTGAGGCTTAGCATAGATAGCTTTTACAATGTCGAGGTAGGTTCCTGTTATCCCTAGTTTTTCTAATGTTTTGAACATAAAGGGATGCTGTACTTTGTCGAATGCTTTTTCTGCATCTATCGAGATGATCATATGGTTCTTATCTTTAAGTCTATTGATGTGTTGAATAACATTTATTGATTTCCGTATATTGAACCATCCTTGCATCCAAGGGATGAATCCTACTTGATCATGGTACACAATTTTTTTGATGTGCCTTTGTATCCGATTCGCCAGAATTTTATTGAGGATTTTTGCATCTAGGTTCATCAGAGATATTGGTCTGTAGTTTTCTTTCTTTGAGGTGTCTTTGTCTGGTTTTGGAATCAGGGTGATGTTGGCCTCATAGAATGAATTTGGCAGTGTTCCCTCTTTTTCTATTTCCTGAAATAACTTGAAAAGTATTGGTATTAATTCTTCTTTAAAGGTTTTGTAAAACTCCGCTGTATACCCATCCGGTCCTGGGCTTTTTTTAGTTGGTAGTCTTTTGATTGCTTCTTCAATTTCCTAAAAAACAAATACCAAATGTCTTCTTTGATATAATGAGAGCAACTAAGAACAGAGCAGGGAGGAAGAGCAGGAAGAAAAGATTAACATTAAGCAGAGACATGAGGTGGGAGGGAAAGGGTGAGAAAAGGGAAATTGCATGGAAATGGAGGGAGACCCTCATTGTTATACAAAATTACATATAAGAGGTTGTGAGGGGAATGGAAAATAAACAAGGAGAGAAATGAACTACAGTAGATGGGATAGAGAGAGAAGATGGGAGGGGAGGGGAGGGGGGTTAGTAGAGAATAGGAAAGGTAGCAGAATACAACAGTTACTAATAGGGCATTATGTAAAAATATGGTTGTGTAACCGATGTGATTCTACAATCTGTATTTGGGATAAAAATGGGAGTGCATAACCCACTTGAGTCTAATGTATGAAATATGATATATCTAGAGCTTTGTAATGTTTTGAACAACCAATTAAAAAAAATTAAAAAAAAAAGTTTTCTTTTTTGTTGGGGTGGGGTACTCAGGGAGCATTCTACCACTGAGCTACATCCTCCCCAACACTGTTTTGTGTTTTATTTAGAGACAGGGTCTCACTGATTTGCTTAGTGCCTTGCTTATGCTGAGGCTGGATTTGAATGAGTTTCTCCTGCCTCAGCCTCCTAACCTGCTGGGATTACAATACAAGTGTGCCACCATTTTAAAAGGTGAATAAATTGTTTGAATATAAAAGGGAAAATTGTGTTTCAAAAATGATTATTAAATGAACTAATACATGTCTGAGTTAAAATAACCCTTATCCAAATACACTTTGTTCAGAAAATTTACTGATATTTCCCATCCTTGATATTAACATTTTAGTTTGGAAGAGATTATAACCAAAATATGTGTGTTGATTGTTCTCCTGTTCCCAGAGCAATTTATTAAAGAGTGCTTTTATTTTTGTTTTAATCTAAAAGATTTATTCTTTTACTTAAATTTAAGGTCTACAAAGTACTTTGCATTGATTTTTGGGTGTGGTGTAACAGGAGTCAGGGTGAACATTTCTATACATTTAATCAGTTGCTCCATAAAAAATTGTTGAGTTTTTCCTTAATGTATGGAAGGCTCAGGGTGGCCATTGTCTAAAAATTGGCTATATGTGGATAGCTCTATTTCTAGATTCTGTCTTCAGTTCTATGGACCAAGTCATGCAAATATTATAGTAGTTTTGAAACTATTTAGAATGAGTCTCCAATATTTTCCTTCTTTAATAAGAATATTTTATCTCATATAAAATTTAAAATAAATTCCTACATTTCTATAAAAATCATATAAGAATTTTGGGGGATTTTTAAATCAACTTTTGTGAAAATATTGAATCTCATTTTTTTATATATGTTCTCCTAAAATGAGTTCTTATATATTAGTGTATTTATCTATTTTTGTATCCAATTTTTCAAATCAACATTCTCCTGTATGCAATGATCTAAATTTTTACTTTGACTGACTTAAGACATTTTCTATTTATTCTGTTATTTTTATCAAATTTCTTTGTATTAATCCTGGTTGGTGTCTGAGAGTCTCCCACAGGTTGCTATTCTCTAGATTTGAAAAATTTTCAGCCATTAGTTCTCCAAATATTTTTCTGTCCCATTATCTCTCTCTTGTCTCTCTGAGAAACTCTAATTTCAGGCTTACGAGCCCACTTGCATTGTCTCAGTTACTGAAGCTTAGCTTATTTTTTTCTATTTTTTCTTCTATTCTTTAGCTAAGATAAGTTTAGTTTATCTTCAAGTTCACTATTTCTTATGACATTTTTTTTAAGCCTCTAAGTCAAGAATTATTCCTTTTCCTTTTTTTAGCTTTTTTTGTTTGTTTGTTTTTACAATATACATACAATCATGTATGGTAAGTTTTTATATAAATTTAGTAATCTACATCACAATCAAGATAAAAACATTTTAATTTTGTCTCAGATTTTGCTGATACCATGTTGTGATAAATTAGTTAGCATTTTCTCAAATTCTACATAAATAGAATGATTTAGTATAAATTCTTTTTGTTGCAATTTCTTTTACTCAACACATTGATTTTCAGAATCACTATGTTAAGTGTATTGATAGCTAATTCTTTTTATAGCTGAATAAAACTGCTTTTGTTTGTTTATTATTATGGGAAGTTGAACACATGGGACCTAGACCACTGAGCCATATCATTTTGTTTAGAGACAGGGTTTCACTAAGTTGCTTAGTGCCTCACTTTTGCTGTGGCTCCCTTTGAACTTGCAATCTTCCTGCCTTAGCCCCCCATCCCCCAAGTCACTCAGATTACATATGTGCACCACCATGCCTGGTTAAAACAACTTTTTATTAAAACAACACAAAATGTTTTATTCATGTGTTATTGGACATTAGAATTTTTTCCAATTTGGAACTATTTTAAATAAAGTATTTTAGATAAAGCATCTAAGAATATTTATGCACAAATACCTTTGTTGTAAATTAATTTTCAGTTCTTTTGGGTGGGTATCTAATCTAGGAAGAGAACTGATAGATAGTACGTAGTTTAACTTTTCAAAAAAATCTACCAAACTTTCCAAAGTGGTTTTACTAATCAACTTCTTATGAATATTGTATGAAAATTTGTTTCAAAACTTGGCCAACATTTGAAAAAAAATAACCTTTTAATTTTAATTTTTAACTATTATAATTTTTGGTTCTGGGATTTCTATTTTGTATCCTTTTATAATTTCCATTTCTCTTCCTAGATTCCTATTTGTTTGCTCATTTTATCAATACTTTTCCTTAAGTGTTTAACATTTTTGTAAGGAAAATAAAAAGAGACAAAGAGATAAGATGCAGAGACAGGAAAGAAAGATGACAGAATGGCAGAGGGGCCAACCTGTCAAGCTTTATTTATATCAATAGGTTACCTTAGGTCATTGGCATCATTAGTACATATTGTTCACTGTATTAGCAGACAGTTTACAGACTTAGCAACATTATGCAGTTTATTCCTCAGTTAAATACTAACTTCCAATGTGCAATGTGAAGAGCTTTGTGTAGCTATCAATAAAGTACATTGTATAAAGTTACTGTTATGTGGGCAGGTTTAGGCTCAGTGAAACATTAAGTTTGTCCAAGAGAGTTCCTTTATTCCCAGGAGCTATGTGCCTGAGATCAATGCCGGGGATGATAAGACTCTTAACACAGAGCCTCCTCATGAAGAACATGGCTATAGTAGCCAGACATCCTGTATCTTTGCACAGAAGTTTTTCCAGCAACCAGGAACTTCCTAGCAGCCAGGCATTCTGTGTCGTTGCACAGAAACTACCTAGCCATCAAACATGCTACAATCATGAAGTTATCAGAGACCCCAATCCCAAACACAGAACCCCTACACATATTTAAAGTAGTTGGGTGGGGGTGAGTGTGTACTAGACATTGAACTCAGGGGCATTTAACCACTGAGCCACATCCCCAGTCCTATTTTGTATTTTGTTTAGAGACAGGGTCACACTGAGATGCTTGGTGCCTCACTTTTACTGAGACTGGCTTTGAACTATTTATCTTCCTGCCTCAGCCTCCCAAGCTGCTGGGATTACAGGCATATGCCACCATGCCAAGCTGTTCTAACATATTTTTATGTTAAACCTAACATCTGGTTCTTTGGTATTTATTCTTATTTTACAATTGATATTGTGAATCATTGCAGGAAGTCTGGTGATGAGTTCTTTTCTAACAGTTATATTGTTGATGTACCATTTTGACTCCATCAGGATTGAGTTCTTTGTTAAAAGTTTTATCCTCTGTCTTAGACCATGGCAAAGCATAGGGAGTGCTTCTGCTCCTGACCTGCGATATCTTCTGAATGACTGAATTGTTCAGTGGGTTCTCATCACCCTGTCCATACTGCAACTCCAATGTCCTCCAGTCTTGCCAAATCTATGGCATCTATGCTCAAGGACATACCTTTCTTCTAGGCTCTGTCATGTTGTGCATTTTCTGCTCATCCAGTAGATGAGGAACCTTTCTGTTTTACATCTATCTCCTTTTCATTATTCTCACCAAGCACTTAAACAAACCTAAGTTCTGTTCTGTGCTTCCTCATCCTGGTGAGCCTGTCAAACACTGCTTGATTTCAAATTTCTGCTGTTGTATGAAAAGTGTTCAAGAACTTGAGGAGAATATAGTCTTTATTTCTTCCTCCATTTTCTTATGGATCATCTTCTTGACTTTTCTGTATATAAATAACTAAAAAAATATTTTCTTTATATGTTGATTTGTACTAAACCGCATGAATTTAGGAGAAAAAGTTCAGAACCAGTTAGTTATTTTACTATGACAGACCACAGAAATTCCTCTTCTATTTTATTTCCAAGATTTCTGTGTGGACTTCTTATTTCTTCCCTGTAGTACTCCTATTATATACATGATAGATATGTATATTCTGCTTTCTATATTATAAAGTATATATGCAGACAAACATGTACATATATGTATGTGTATGTGTATAGACCCATATTTTCATATACATATTCAAGATTTTATGCCTTTATGTTGAATTTTAAGTGATTTCATTAAATTCTCTTTCAAACATTTTTTATTTATCTGTGGATAAGTTGCTCTGTAATCCACTTATTAATAATAGTTTTATCTTTGTTATGCAACAAATGTATCTTTAAGTCCTAAAATTACTTTTTGAGAGAAGATTCAGGTCAGCCAGATGGTAGAGTAGGAAACCTACCTCCCCATTACACAAAGTTGAACTAGAAATTATCCACAGACCAGAACTTGTTTTTGATTTTTTAAAATACTTTTTTAGTTTTAGATGGGCACAATATCTTTATTTTATTTATTTATATGTGGTGCTGAAGATTGAATCCAGGGCCTCACACATGCTAGGCAAGTGCTCTACCACTGAGCAACAACCCCAGTACATGTTTTTTTTTTTTTTTTCAAAGGCTGACAGACCCACATAGTTCTCAGAACTAAATGAAAATAAAATTAAAACAATACCATTAATGTAGAGGATATTGTACTTAATGAAATAATACTGACATGGGACAATTGTATGATCTCTTTTAGTTGTAGAATCTTTAAAAAAGGTCAGACTCATAGAAGCAGAGAGAATCTTTTTGTTTCTCTACCTAAGAGTGGTTTTGGGAAAAATAGGCAGATGTGGGGAAAGGATATAAAGTTTTAATATTGCAGGATGAGTAACTTCTGGAGATATAATATTGCACATGATGACAATAGTTAAGATCAATTTATATTTAAAATTTAATAGCAGAGTAGATCTTAAACATTCTTACCACACACACAAAGGTTCACTATGTTAGGAAATGGAAGAAACAAACAGAAAGAGAAGAAGGAGGGATGAGGGAAAAGAAAAAAGGAAAGAAGAAAGAAGAGAGAAAAAGGGATAAAGAAAAAGTATAGAAAGAAAATGAAAAGAATAAGATTTTTTTTAAATTTAGATTATTCTGATATTAACATTCTATATTCTTTTCTCTATGTCATGGTCAAACTGAATAGATTGTCCAAATTTACAGTCATTCACCCCTCAACCAACTACAAATCTATTGTTTCTTTCTGAATGCTTTTGTTCAATTTACTTGGAAAATTCTTATCATTATCCTACTCTTGATATCAGAGTATACCTTAGCATCTTGCTAGTGAGTTGCTACACATTTTGGATGTTATCCCTTTTTCCAATATGTTTTGCAAATATTTCCTTCCATCATTTCAGTCTGTTGACTGCTTCCTTTGCTGTGTAGAAACTCTATAAATTCAAACCTGTTTGCCTCTTTCTCCTGTGCTTTGTGGTTGTAACAAGAAACAATGCCCAGTGTGAAGAAGGTCTTTCTTATGTTTTTTTTTTGTTGTTGTTGTTGTTTGTTTGTTTGTTTTCTGGTAATGTGGTAATGTTCTGGTATGTTGTTCAGTGTTAAAGTGCTTGGCTTGGCTATCTTGAACAAGGCCCTGGGTTCAACGCTAGTATTGCCAAAAAACAAACAAAAAAACAAACAAAAAACAAAAACAAAAACAAAACAAAACACCTAAACCAAAACCAAACTTTTTGGGAAGTCGTTTTGTTGCTTCAGGATTCATGTCTTAGTTTAAAGGCATTCATTCATTTTAAAATAATATTGAATCTGGAATAACTGTCCAATTTTATTCTTCTGTATGTGGATACTGTTTTCCCTAGCCTCATTTTTTGAAGAGAATATTTGTTCCCTAAGGACATAAGAAAATATTATGTTTTGTCAGAAAATGAGAATTTAACAACTAGGTGCATTGAATTCTAAGGACAGTACGTCAAATTTTATTTAAAACGAAAGTAAATAGTCTTTCTCTTCCATGTGTAGGAATAATATTTTAAAGTTCAAAACAAAGTGGCTTATCAAATATCCTATACATCTTTACAACTTTGTTGTAAAATGTTAAATTTATCAAAGAGAGCAACTATTGTAAATAAAACACAAGAGTTATCTTATAAATTGCTTATGTAAGGAAATTCTCTACTCTAGAGAACAAAGAAATCTGTAATGAGCTATATTATTTTTGTATCTGTGTATTCCCATAAATTTAATTATTTTGCATAAAGTGAGAAATGTAATAAATTAAATATGCATAATTAGTGTTATGTCTAACTTTTCAAAATAACTTTTCCAGAATTTCTATTTAAATCATAGTCTTAGTTAAGATTTGGGGTTTTATTATTTTAATATATTATTTCATTATAGTATCTATTCAAAGTAGTATACAGTATTACTAGTCAAGGAATATTAGTGACTAATAAAATATTGAATGTTCTCTTATTGGAAATTATACTTGTGTTTTAAACCAAACTTTAAAAACACAGTCACTATGGAAGTCAGCATGGAGATCCCTCAAAAACACTGAAACTTTAACTACATGTGATCCAGGTGTACCATTCCTTGGTATTTAACTAAAGAATTAAAGTCATCATAATATAACGAGTGATATATGCATACCCTGTTTATGGTAGCACAATTCCCAATAGTCAAACTATAGAACCAGTCTAGGTGTCCAAAGATGGATGAATAAATAAAGGAAAAAAATATATATATAGATATATAGATATATAGATATAGATAGATAGATAATGGATTACTATTCAGTCATATGGAAGAATGAAATTATTTGCAAGAAAATGAACTGGAAAATATCATATTAAGTGAAATAATTCAGTATCAGAAAGACAAGATTTGTATGTTTTATCTCTATGGAATCTTGAGAGGAAAAAAGAAAAAAGAAATTTCATGAAAGTGAAAGGGAGGCAAGTAGGGTAGATGAAGGAAAACTTGGGGTAAGAGGAAAAGAGGATAGGGGAGGTATTAATAAGTAAAAATTATCAAATATGTTATATGCCTATACAAACATGTTATAATAAAACTATTCTATATAATATGTACCAATAAATAACACTAAAATATAATAATAAAAATGTATGTTTTACCATTCAGAAGTAAGAATGTTTTTGTCAAAATCATACTTCTTTTTATCATAAGAACTGAGAAATAAAGGGTCCAATTATGCTACTTGGTTATTTTTCCCTGCTATATTTCTTTCATGGAAGTAACTACATATGACTAAGTAATTTTTTTTTTACATTTTATTCTTTGAATTCCATCCCTTATTTATGATTTTAATGCAAATAGTACTGTGCAACACATACTTTTTTTTTGTTTTTTTATGTTTTACTTTTCCCAACCTTGGTTTGTACTGTGTCAAATCAAAGAACAAGTACTATTTGCTAAGTGAATAACAAGTAAGTTTATTGCCTGAGAAGTTTGATAGGACATAAAACTGATATTTCTTAAAGGAAACTTGTTCTTGTTTGTTTCCCAAACATTACAAAGAGTATATCACATGACAGGTATGATTGAGGGTAGACTTATGATCAAATTACCACATTGGATCAAAGATCTAGTAAGGAGTACTTCTGTGCAGATGGATCCTGCTATTTCCAGCAGGATGATGATATATTTTTCTCTAGGCATTATTGTAATCCACTTGATGCTGCTTATTGAGGCATCCTATAAATAAAAAAAACTGATAAATCTTTTCTATTTATTTATTTATTTAGAATTAGGTCTCTTGGCATGAGAACAATTAAAACTTAGCATCATTCAGGAAGGAGGTGGTACACTATGGAGTAGAAAAAATGTAAAGAAAAAAGAAAATCAGAAGATTAAAACAATGAACCAGAAAATTTTAGAGCAGCTAAAACCTGGAAAAGTGAATCCAAAAAAATAAAGAAAGAAAGATAGCAAGTTGAGACTATGACAAAAACTTACTCAAATATCATATGCATTTTTTTTAACTTTTATTTGTTCTTTTTAGTTATACCTCACAGTATAACTTTTGATATATTTATATAAACATGGACTATATAAAATCTCCTCTGTATAATGAAGAGATATAATTGAATTTAATTCTGTAAAGTTCTCTGTGTTTTGAAACCTGTGGAAGATACTGTAGGGATTCTCGAACTGTTAATTTTCTCTGTTTGATTTCCCAGAGCACCATTGGAGAGGGAGGACTGTGTGACTGTCGTTCTTACTAGTGACCTGGAGTTTTAAACCCTTCAAGGTGATGCAGGAAGAATTCATGCATGTTTCTTCATTTCCCCTTTCCTGCTGCAAATACTGAAGCAGTTTTATGTTCTAATGTTCTAATATAAAAATGTATGTTGCTATAGCACAATAGGTCAAGACAATATTTACTATCAGCTGGATTCCTGAGTAACTCTGTATAGCACAACACTGAAGACCACAGGAAGGAATGCTATGTTTGTTTTAAAATATTGTAAAAATTTTCAGTAGGAAGCTTTCCCTATACATTTATTGGTGCATTATATTTGTACACATTGGTGGAATTTGTTGTTACATAAACATACATGTACACAATATAACATCAAAATTTAGCTAATATCATTCCACAGTATTTTCCCTTTCCCTTCCCTCTTTCCTTCTTAGTTTTACTCCTGTACTCTATTGATCTCCTTTTGATTTTCATGAAACCTCTCCTTTCTCACCTTTGTTTTCTGTTCCCTCTCTAGCTTCCACATAGGAAAGAAAAATCTATGACCCCTGACTTTCTGAGTTTGGTTTATTTTGCTTAATATAATGTTCTCAATTTCCACCCTTTGTCCTTCAAATGACAATTTTGTTCTTTATGGTTGAATAAAACTGATCTGTGTATATATACTATACTTTATTTATCCATTCATCCATTGAGAGACCCCTATGGATGGTTCCATAGTTTAGCTATTGTGAATTGTGCTGCTATAAACATGGTAGGCGTGTATAGCTACAGAGTACTGGCTTTAATTCTTCAGGAGTGGTATACAGCTAGTATTATCTAGCCTATCATGTATAATGTCACATCTACAATATCTTCTTTCTAGCATAATTTTATAACTATATTTTAAATATCTTTTCTGAATTTCCTATCTCACTATTTAATCAATCACAACTATTGAAGGTCACGATGACCTCCTAATTGTCTTCTCTGCTTTTTTGAATTACTGACATATTTTATGGAATACTCAATATACATGGCACTATAAAACCTAGTTCTCCCTCTCACATCAGAGATATATTAAGTTCCCCAACACTTTAGTCTCTTTGAGATTTTACCACCTATTGGGAGCAATAGACATATATTAGGATACAATTTACTTTTCTCTGTGGTACATTATCTATTTTTTGTTACATTAATGTAAATGAGAAGAAATTAACATTTGACTTGAGTATGATAATAAGTTGATACTTTTACTTATATACTTCTCTCCTCAAACTTCATATAGACTCCAATCTAAATTTTAAGTTTGTCACTTTGTACACTTTCTGAATCATTCTTTTTATATCAGAATGCCCACTGCTTGTTTTGGAAAATAACAGTTGCCCTTAATATGACATTTCATATTGAAGTAGACATAATGTAAACCTTATTTAAAATTTAATAAGGAGTTTTATTTTGTTTTGTAAGCATTGAAATTCTAAGCACTCAACAATGCAAAAAGGCCAAAAAAAAAAAAAAAAACCTAACCAGGGCTTCTATACATATAGATCAGAATTCCACAGAAAGAACAGCTTCAGAGAAGGTACTCAGCTAGCGTTCAGCTGGATTTTAAGTACATTCAGCCCATAGACCACAGTGCTGAGTGATTCATATGTAGTATTTAGTCAGGTATGTCCAGTTCAGCCACCTACTCTGCTCCTTGTAATCCCTAGGGCTTTCACACTGTTGGGAATTTGAATTGGCACAAGTGCAAAATAGAATGGGAAAAAGAGTTTAACCTGTTAAATTAGATGTAAGAGCTAATAAAACTTTTTAACTTTAGCTATATAGCATTTACTCATATTAAATTATATAAATGCAAAGCTATGAGTGAAATCATCCAGGTCTAGTTAGTAAGAAATGAGGAGCAATTCCAGGGAATACTAAAACTTAAGAAAGATCAGCAAGAATTGTTCAATGAAGTTGGCAGAACACCTGAATTCCCTAGAAAATTGAACATTAGGGGGGTTAAATTGGTTAATATATTCACTTTATTCCAAAGTTTCAAACAGGAAAAAATAACTGGAGTGTATCCATTGTCCCTATTAAAAGGAACCATTCATGGTGATCTTATGAAGATTTAACAGACATGTAGGAACTAAAGCCAGGTTACTTAGGTTAAAAGAACAAAACAAACAAACAAACAGAAAATAGTAAAATAAAGACAATGAGTTCTTAAACTTTCAAGAAGAGGTGGTTAAGAAATAGAAAGACTCATGTATGTCTTTTGAGGCTAGATATGGGTAATTATTTTTTTCTATAGCCTAATAGATTCATACTTAATAATCTTTAAATAGAATCATATGCAGTGGCACATGCCTGTAATCCCAGAGGCTCAGGAGGTGAGGTAAAAGGATTTCTAGCTCAAAGCCAGACTCAGCAAAACTAAGGTGCTAAGCAACTCAGTAAGATACTGTCTCTAAATAAAATACAAAATAGGGCTGAGGATGTGGCTCAGTGGTCAAGTGTTCCTTAGTTCAGTCTCCTGTATTCCCCTCAAAATAATAATAATAATCATCTTTAAATAGCATTGGAAATATAAAATAACAGAATAAAATTAATATGTAGGTAAGAGTGGAAGAAATAAGAGAAAGTCTCTTGAGATCATTATATTTCTTTCTTTAATTCTGACATATGTTTGTTGCAATTTTAGTCTTCATTCTTAACTCTCCCAAAAGATTTCATGGAGCTGTGCTTCACAATCACCTTTCTGCAACTGATTTTAAAATCCACATCTCCAGCTCTAATCTGTCTATTTTAAATTTCAACCCTGTATATCTAATTGCCTGCTGGGCATTTCCATTTCAAATTGTACACATCTAAAAGCTAGGTTTTCATTCTTCAGAGAAATCAACTTTGCTTTCCTGTCTCTTTAATGTATAGTCTGACACCTCTTCTCTATTTCCTTAAACTCATTTCTTATACAGTATTCAAATATTGTGTCTACCTGTAACTGCAGTCTTCGATTAAATGCTAAAGCACACAGAATGTTTTCTTAACTGTTTGGCTTACATGACCTTTCAATTTTTTTCCAAAACTAATTCTGCCAGATTCTAGAAGTTGACACAAATATAAAGCTCACTTGAAACATTGCAATAAAGAGTGTCTAATTTTTTTTTTTTTTTCTGGATGTAAAAAGACGTAATGAAATTGGCCACTGCTTTCTCCCTTAGGGAACCTAAAAAAGTTTCATTTTCTTTTAGCTCTTTTGAATTGTTGAATATAATACATACAGATTACATTTGATACCCACCCCTCCAAAAAAAATCACCAGTAATTTTGTCATGTTCAGTCAGAGAATAGTCAGAGAATCATGCAAGATGAGTTCCCTTAAAGATGGGTTTTCTGCTGAATTAACTCATTTGATAAAGTATCCTAAAGCAATTAAATATAAATATATTGAGATTATGAAGTTAACTGAGATTACAACTAAAAATTCCTCAAAGCTATTTTTATTTAATTAAAGAAAGAATGTCAATTATGTCAGTAATGAAGTAAAAGATGTGACCTAGTCTCAAATTCATTTTAATGGACTCTTGGTCACCTAGTGGTAGCCTAAGATATTGGGCTGAAATTGTAATTGTCAGCTGTTGTCACAAGATTATACTAGAAACGAAGTGGTCAATATATTTTAGATTAGAGAAAGGCACACTTAACACAGAGATGAACACCTGAGCATACGCTACTCTAAACTTGCCAGGCGAGGAGAAAAGAATCAGTGATCAGAAATAATTAAAATATGACCAGAACTTCCATGGTGACCTTCAATAATCTTTACTATAAGCGAGCTTCAGTAGTAATAAGTGGCTCTGAGCAGGGACTGAATCAATTGTGCATTTTAATTTGTTATTTAGGTCATTTTACATAAACTCATATTAGTTCAGCACATTCTTTAATACAAACATTAAAAGCAAGTGAGAGTCTTAGGTAAATTTATAACTTCTACAATATTTTTATCTAAATTATAACCTCTACAATATTTTTTTAATCTAAATTTGCACTTTAAGTGCCAATAGCCATTTTTTAACTAATAAAATCATTTTCTATTGTTCAATCTTATGAAAGAAGCATGGTGAATATCCATGGGTAGTATAATTGAAATAGGCATACACAGAATGCAATGACCTTTGTTGATGACAATTAAGCTTTTAATCTCTTACCCTTATTCTAAAAAAAGGTTTACATTATATTAAGGATGTATAACTAATGAGTGGTAAAATTAAATTCCTTGGTTTGGTTTCAGTATATTTTTAAATTACATGTTACCTTACTATACCATGGATTATTATTGGCCAACTCTTACAAATTAAAATAAAATAAAACAAATCCTACATTTATAAAATAACTCAGAATCAATCTGTATAAGAAACTATGTTCAAAATTATTAATTTATTCATTCTTACATTCACCTTTTCATCTTTATACTTATTTAAACTCAGAGCACAAATTCTGCTCTCCATAAAATATATTTAGACAGAATATTTAATATAATAAGCTAACAACATATTTTCTAAGTTTTCTATAAGAAGCAAAATGATACATAAAATCTTACCTCAAGAGTCCTAAAAATACTGTATTATTTGCATTGTTTATGCATATTTTTATAACTACATTAATTAAACATTTTTTATTGAGTTTCTATTATGTTTCATTGTTTTTCTAGGCATTAGGGACACAATGATAAACTATTTTCTTTATCTCATTGAGTTTATGTTCTGGCAAAGTAGGAAATTCCACATATAAGAAATAAATAATATAATATTTTATTACATATAAAGTGCTTTTTCCTTATGAACATGCAATAGGTAATAATTGAATACAATATTCTCTCTGCATCTGCACACTGCTACTTTTCAATTATAGCAAGCAAAAAAGTAATATAAGGAGGTGGGAAGTACAAATGCTTTTTCTCCAAATTCATAAACTATCTGGAAATACTAAAATACTCACCTGATAACAGAAACAAATACTTATCTAACAGAAATAAATGTCTGTCTCACCTAACAAGGATCACGATTAGGCCGCAGCTTTCTTTCTCTCTATTTTTTTTTTCTTTTCTGTGACTCCATAAATTCAAGGCTAAAATTTTGAGAGATTTTGACTATATGAAAGTTGCTAAATTGAACATTTTTGCTTTTAGCATATAAAAAAGGTAGAGGGTAGGAAGCTGTGGGAAGCTGTGATTGTTTTAGAATGGGTTTCTTAGAATCAGTCCTTGAAATTTAAATTTAATATAACTTTTTTAAACAAGAAAATACAGTAGAGAGATGGGGTAAGGAAAGAAAAACAGAAAGACAGGAAGGAAGGAAAGAAGGAAGGAAGGAAAGAAGGAAGATAGGAAGGAGGAAAAAAAGAAGGAAGGCAGGAAGGAAACAGCCAAGCAGAGGCATACCAGCACATCTGGTATCCCAGGAGATAATTATAACTCCATCCCACTAGGAGCTTTACATTCAGTGAATGAGTCACACCCTTTCCTTGATTAGGGCAAAAGAGCAAAAGTTCTTAAATTGCCACATTCACCAATGGTTGTTTCAAAGCAGCTTCCTAGTGGAAATTTTTATCCCATCAATTCTGGTATTTATTTCATCAGTCTTACTCTGGAGCAGCCCTTGGAAATGCGAGATGCATTCTCTAGCTACTGGGAATAAGCACACCAAGATAATGGCAAAGGAACTTAAGGGGATACTGGCAGAGCACTACATCATCTGCTACAAGTGCAGAATGAGCTAAACGATGTTCTGCTACCTGGGGTCAAAAGATGAAAATACAAAAAGATAAATAGTAGTAAGAGTACCAAGACTAGAGATAAAGCTAATATAATTGAGTCAATATATTAATGTCACAAATATGGTGAAAAATTTCTGAGGGTCAAGTTCATTAGGAAAACATTGTTTATATTCACTTACATATTTGTTCCCTATCAATTTCATTTAATTTATAACATAAAATGTGGTAAAAATTCTGCATAACCATTTTAAGAAATAATAATTCCTCTAAGTAAGTCCCTGGGATAGAATCATCTAAGTAGAATGTTAGAAGGTCTTGTCCTGCTGAACAACTAATGCCTATGTTTGGACTTAAGGGAGTATAATGATTATTTTTAAAATAATTCAAATAATGTTTTTAATTACATGCCTGTTTTAATGACTTTGGAAAATGCAATTGATAAAACTGAAAAAAAATATTAAAAGATTCTAACTTATTAATTCTGTTCAATAACTTGTAAAGCAAATAAAAATAAAATAAATTAATGAAGATGTTATTAATAATTTACCATAAAAGTTTATTTTATAAACTATTTTATGCAATCTACTTTAAAGATAATCCTCCATATATATGCCTTATAAATCAATAGGTCCCACTTAAGAGGAGAGAGTGGTTCTCAAGAAAGCAGAAATTAACTCCTTTATATAATCAGTTAATTTGTTCTCACTATTGACTTTTTGAATCCCTTTGAACAATTTTTAGTTCTGTCTTTCATCTTGTTAATCATGTTCACTTGAGATGAAAGAAGCAGCCTAATCTATTAAAGGAGAAAACCGTTGCAGCTACCCTCTGAGCTGTGATGCAGTATAACTCAGTCAACATTGGCTGCCATTTTATTCTAAGGAAGATCTCAATTTGGAGCAGAAAATTCAGTCTTTAATTGAGCTTTATCTTTCACATTATGACCTTTCATCTTGATCCTAAGAATATTACACTATGAAACAATTAAAAGCGATAACTTTGCTATTGTTGAAAAGGATGAACTGTTTTGTGTCACTTGAAAAATAATCTTCGAAATGAATAAAGAACACACTTTCCAAATTCTTATGTAAAGATATTAATGTTCAGAAGATACCTTGCTTCTCTAAAAAGTTATTCTCATTACTTTATAAGAAGTGGTAAGCAACTTTATAAATTATATTGATATTTATATGTGTGTTGAAGTAAAAAAAAAATTAGAATTTTTCACTAGAAAGTAGGATGTTTTCCCTTTTGCCCTCACCACTAAATTAGTATAGCACCTTCTCCTTAACTTTCTATCAATATCTAACTTAAATCCAGTTTTTCCTGTCAGTTATTTGATAGTTAAAATATGCCAAAGTCATGGAATAGAATTACTTAAAAAAGAATATTTCTCATGAGAAATAAATTTGAAATATTTTAGAAGGAATGGGGAAAGTGCAATTATCTTTACATGATGATTGCTTGCCAAATCTTATTTAGGTATGTTAATTAACAATATTTCACTTTGTTTTTTGAACCAGTTGTTGAATGTATTCAGCAAAATGATTGGTGATTATGAGTTGCAATTTAAGATCTATTTGTTTGAAATAATATATATCTGAGAATCAGGCCATAAATCATGAAAACAGAATGAGTTATATTGAAAACTACAGATATAACTGAATGTCATTTAAATAACTTTTCAGCTTTTTTATTTTTTAATTTTATTTTTTAACTTACGAGTCATCACTGAAGTCAATGTTAGCTTGAGACATTGCACTTTGAAAAGTCAGTGTAAGGAATTGGAGACCCCTAGTGTGACTCTGAAAAATATTAATAATATTTACCTTGGGTTTGTTGAGGTCCTATTATTTTAAGTACTTTGTATTTTTTATATCAGATAAACTTCACAACAACTCTTATAAAGGGACACGGAAATTGTGTTCCTTACATTTTCAGATGAGGAAATTGATGCTCTCAGAGGAAAAGTAAGTTGGCAAGGCCATAAACACATGTTGAATATCTTAAATACCAGCACTTAAAACTATTTAGATACACACCTTTTCTCAGACCCTCCAAACTTTATATCCTTCTGGAGACACAAAAACATATTTTTAAAAGCAGGAACATAGCAAAATTGCTTTCATGGCAAAAAAGTAGCTGCTGCAGACACGCTTGAGCCTTGAAAGGTCGTTAATGTTCAGCTGTAGCAGGTGAAGTGGGATTATTCTGAGCAGGAATAATGATGGGATAAATCAGGGAATTGAAGGACTTGAACAATTTTTAAGGAATTGTGAATTGTTTTAAATTTATTTTTTAGTTGTAGTTGGACACAATACCTTTATTTTGTTTATTTATATGTTGTGCTGAGGATTGAACCCAGGGCCTTGCATGTGTTAGGCGAGAGCTCTATCACTGAGCCACAACCCCAGGCCCAAGGAATTGTGAATTTTAAGGCAAGTGCTGTGTGATTTGAAATTAAGAACAGAAATGATGCTGTAATATCCTGAGGAAACTGAACCAAACAGGATCATGAGTTATTTGGTACACGGAAATTTCTAATTTTATTTCTTCCAAAAGAAAATAATATCTAAACAATTGTTGTGCTCAGAGTTGTACTTGTCTTCAGGAACTGTCTTTTGGAGTGTACAAGAACCAGTAGTTTTCAACTTCAAGATATTACTTCCATAGACCTTGCTTAAGATGGCAGACAGCAAAACTCAGCAAAGTTTTCAATATTCAAAGGCATATTAACTTAGTTGAGTTTGACATCATGATTATCAGAACTTTAAAAATATAAAATGCTTATTAATTTTATTGTCTTAAGAATAATCATGAACCAGTTTCTGTAAGTTTATTTCACACATCTGCTAAAACACCTGGAAGCAATCTATTGTACAACGCTTAATAATACATTGTTGCTTGACAATGATGAAAAAAGTGCTTAATTTAGAAAAAGGTAATCACACAGCAAGTTGAAATTACTACTTAAAAGTTTTCTGATATGAATACATTCGAGTTTCATTGTATTGATGATAACAAGTGAACAGCACAAAATGAAACTGATCTTCAATAGCTAATAATTACTGATGTTTATGGTTATCAGGTACTCAAAACTGTGGTACATAAATAAACTTATATTATTGAAAGAGGCAACAAAACTTTTTGACATTTATCCAATAGTGTTAAGCTGAGTATAATGTTTTATGTGCTTGACTTTTTATTCAAAAAAATTAATATGACTCCTCTAGATAGAAATATAATATTTACTGACAGTAAGACTTGAACTTAGGCATTGGACCACAACAGTCTTTTCATTAGTTAAATTGATCATTTTTTTAAAGCATAAAACAGAACAAGTTATGAGGAAGAATTTTTTTTTTTTTTTTGGAAAACAAACAGTGAAAGTTTTTGATGTCTACCAGAATACAATGGAGCAGCATCCTGGAAGTGCTAAAAGAAAAATCTATCCAGTTATAATTCATTCTGAGATAGAAATACTTGCTAAAAATCAAGACAAAATAAAGGCATGATAGCAGCCTATAGAGAAGAAAGGAGGGTAAAAGGAGAAACCTTAGTATACTTTTTCCCACAATGAGTTAGTACCAATACTTCGGCATTCCTAGATCATCACTCTAATCTCCCTAAACCTACCTCTGCAGCTACTGGAACCTTTTGTTCAAGGTATCCTCAACAGTAAGAAAAACTCTGCTTTTTTTTTTTTTTTTTTTCTGATCCACTGACCCTCAAAGAGAATGCTATTTTCTGGGGAAATGGGACACACACAGAGAACCCAATTGGTGCTTTCTATAGTTTTTTGTTTGTTTGTTTATACTATACCAGTAAGAGATAAAAGGCTTCAATTTTTATTTTTTACTTGTTTCTTTACTCAGATACTTGAATACCTAAGAGCCCAAGATCTCTCTCTTTTACCTCAACTAATCTCTTGAAACGACTCATATAAAAAATTTACTAGAAGGCTAAAAATGGAAGCCTACAAATTTTCATTAGCTGTAAGATATATAAGCTCATAGTGATAAATATATATATAGTGACATTTTAGCACTATAAAATGTAACATACAGGGCTGGGGATGTGGCTCAAGCGGTAGCGCGCTCGCCTGGCATGCGTGCGGCCCGGGTTCGATCCTCAGCACCACATACAAACAAAGATGTTGTGTCCGCCGAGAACTAAAAAATAAATATTAAAATTCTCTCTCTCTCTCTCCCAATCTCTCTTTCTCTCACTCTTTCTTTAAAAAATAAAAAAATAAAATAAAATGTAACATACATAATATGAATTAATATTTTTAAAATTATGCTGAGAGAAAGAAACCAGATATCAAAGACTACATATGTCATTGATATATTGTAGTGCTGGATCTGACAAATCTAATGGTTGAAAACAATTAGAATGTTCCTTACCTCTGATGAGTGGGTTCTGATTGATGAGAAAGTTGCAGTAAGGACTCTTTGGGGTGATGGAAATGTTATGCTTCTCAGCATGTTCTTGTGATATTTAAGCTCTGTGAAATTCATTTATGTAAATTGAAACTTAATAAAATATAAATGACTGTTTGAATCAGATACATTCCTTAATCCAAGAAATTTTATAAACCCTGAATCTAAAAAGTTCAAACTAACAGTTAATTATGTTTCCTTACAAAGAATTATAGTCCACACAAAATTATGTTCATGGACTAAAGAATTATAGCTTCATAACTATTCATACTAAATTTTAACTTTACACATCAAATACACAAGATAAATATTTTTTTTCATTCAAAGAATTTGGTAAAAAGATGTGGATGTTACTGTTAATTATTAAAAAACAAAACAAAGCATCAGTATAAGGCTTTTTAGATGACCTTGACTAAGTTTTTAGGCTTCCTATTTGCAGTTGCTATCTTATAATATCTGGTGTCTGTGCACTAAAGTCTGTATTACTTCATTGGTAGATCTTCAAACTGACTTTTGTCATCTCCCATTAAATGAAAAACTATTATCTAAACCTACAGTTTTAAATATGTAATCAATTAATTTTTTAACTTCTTAAGAATTTATTTATTATAAATTGACATAAAATTGAATGTATAATGTACAGCATGGGGTTTTGAAGAATACATATATTGCAAAATGCTTAAATATAGCTGACAAATGTATTAACTCACACAGATATTATTTTTTTGTAATGAGATCACATAACTTTCATTTAAGAATGCAATATATCACTAACTATGTTTACATACTGCACTTTGGATCTCTTAAGCTTATTACCCTTATAGAACTATAAAAACTATCTTTTGATTAACATCTTCCCACACTTTTCTCCTTCCAAACCATAAAGGCCTCTGGTAACAATCATTCTACCATCAACTTCCGAGATCAGTTTTTTAGATTCTACATGTATCTCAGTATTACTTCTTAGACTTGATCCTGAGCATATTTCCACCTTATTTGCTGTCTGTTTATATTCTTGGTTTGCTCTTGTCTTTGACTACCTTTTTCATTAGAGTTTTTAGTTTATTGTTGTTCAGTTTTAATAACTAATCTTATATTTGGATACAACTCCTTTATCAGTTCATCCCAACACCAAACCCAGATAAAAATATTACAAGTAGAGAGAACTAGAATCATATTTGTAAATATTTTCTCCCAGTCTCTCTTTATTATCATAAAAGTGGTTTTTCACAGAGAAGAAATTTTAATACTCATAAAATTCATTATCAGTTTTTTCCTTCAGTTATTTCATGGAATGTGGTCATGGTGTTATATTTAAATACTCACTGAAAACAAAGAATATAGATTTTCTCTTATGCTATCTTCTAGATGTTAATTTTTTACATTTTATACTTTTCACCAGATGCAACCTGAATTATTTTTTTTCTGAAAGGTATAATATGCTCTGTTTCTAGAGTAATTGTTTGCATATCATGTCCAAATCTCTCAGCATTAAATGTTAAAAAGGTATTGAAACAGGAAAATGACCTTGTATTTTCTCAAAGACCAGTAGTTGATTATATTTGTGAACCTGTTTTGGACTCCTCTTCTCTCCCATGGATCTATTTGTATATTTTTGCATCAATACCAAGCTGTCCTGTGCACTATACATTCATAGTACCATTGAAGTAAGATTGAGTTGGGCCTCTAATTTTGCTCCTTTTCATTTAAGTATTCAATTTTCTAGGTCTTTTGCCTTGTTGTATAAACTTGAAAATTAATTAGCCAATATCTATGAAATAATTTTCTTGAATTTTGATAAGAAATTCAATAAACATAAAGATTATATTAGGAAGAATTTACTTCATAACATTGAATATTCTTATCCATGAATATGAAATAAGTTTCCATGTATTTAGATCTCTCTTGATTTCTTCTGTTAGTGTTTTCTAGTTTTCCTTATAGTGATTCTGAAAATATTTTTATAGATTTATGATTATGTGTTTTATTGCTTTGGATACTAGTATAAATAGTATTGTTTTAAATTTCAAATAATAGTTTTCATTGAAGTTACCAAAAAAATATTTGTTTGTCTATTTACCTTGTACTCTTTAATTATGCTATAATCACTTATTAGTTTCAAATGTTTTCCATTGATTTATGTTTTATTTCCATATCCTGAGGGAAAAGAAGCTTAATTTTGTTGATTCAATGTATAATTTTATTTTGTTCATTAACTAGACTTCAAGCAAATTATTAATTAGGAATAGTAAAAAATGTTGTTCTTGCCTCATTCTCAATTTTAGGAGAAAATACATATCTTATCACCTTTAAATGTAATCTTGGAGCCAGCAGCAATGCACATATCAATAATTGCAGTGACTTGGGACACTGAGGCAGGAGGATTGCAAGTTCAAAGCCAGGCTTGGCAACTTAGCAAGACCTTAAGCAACTTAGGGAAACCCTATCTCAAGATGAATAATGGAAAGAACTGGGAATGTGGTTCAGGGGTTGAGTGACCCTGGGTTCAACCCTTGGTACCAAGAAAAAAAGAAAAACAAATGCAATCTTGACACATTGTTATATGGAGAGTCTCTTTATCAAGCTGAGGAAATTAGCCTCTATTTTAGAGAATTTCTATAATCACAAAACTATTGGATTATGTCAAATGCTTATTATGAATCCTCTAATAGGTGATTTGTCTTCTTAAGTCGGTTGATGTGATGAATTTCATTAATTTTTTTAAAAAAGTCTTACAGACATGGAATATATGGTCAAGATGTCTAATGTTTATACTTTTTTGATGTGATTTACTAATATTTTCTTGAGGATTTTTAGAATTGTGTTCCTAGTTTTCTGTTTTTGTAATGTCTTTATATAGTTTACTTTTTAGGGTACTGGTATCCTTAAAGAATAAGGTAAAATTGTCCCCTTTGACTTTATTTTCTTCAAGACATTGTATAGAATTGATAAAATCTCCTGTATATTTAGGATAAACTACTTAGTGTCTTTCTTCTCATGTATATATTTCACTTCATGATTTCAATTGTCCTGTAAGTGGTGAGTTTGCTGCAAGCTAGAAAATAGAATCCATGAAACCATATGTATATGAATATACACTCACATTGTGTACTTTGTTTCTGTGCATTTTACAGTATGTCAATAATAACAATATATCTGGTTAAAATAATCATTATATGAAATTACTGAATAACACATTGAAATTTAAATGAAATGCTTTTCTATGCATTTATAGAAAGATCATGCTATTCCCCATAAATATGTAAAATTAAAACAATAATAATAAAAATAAACCATAAGAATAAATAAAATAGTGTTTTGCAAATTTTTTAAGAATTACTGTGTGTTATAAACTTAGAAAGGACAATATTGGGTAGAGATAAAGGGGTTTGTGAGAAAAAGCACCTTGGCAAAGACTATAAAACAATTGAAAGATGGGATTATATCTGTGTGTTATGGTGAGTATGAAATTTATAGAGAAAATTATAGGCTACATGATTCATACATGACCTTAAAATAACATGATACCACATGCTTACTAGATATTATTAGCAGTTGAGGACAGAATAAAATAAAGTAGCATAATCATTTCTGAGGACCCTTGTTCTACTTACTGTTATAATGCAATGATTAAAACAAATCAAATTGTATGAAGTCTGGTGACTTGGTTGTAAATCATGTGGGACATTCTTATCTCTCTTATTTTAGAAATGTCATTTAATCTCTTTAAGCTACAGGTTTGTTATTTGTAAAGTAGGAAAGACAGCAACATATACTTTTGAGATTTGTGGGGAGGTTTCAATGACACAAAATATATAAACTGTTTTAGCACTGGGGTTTTTGTAGAATAGGACATCATTTTTTCAATAGAAATTAATATTGAAAGAAATGTTTACTACTGTAGTCTTCAAAGCAAGAATATGAAGCTGTATTTTTAAGCATATTTTATCACAATATTTTGCTAGTAATCTTTATTTAGCAAGTGATACATTTAACAATGGGGAAAAGAAGGGAAAAAATTCCTATTAAATAAAATTCATATCAACATAAGTGGAAACACCAATTATGTTTCCAAGGCATCTCCAAACTGCATGTATGTTCAGAGGTATGCAGAACTCTTTTTGATGAATGACATCTAGGCCATCTTCATCAAAGTGCCTCTGCATAAGCTAAGTATGATAGTAATAATAAAGAATTTCAAGCTATTATGAAAAATGAGAATGATGAAGAAGCCAGGAACTTTATATGTACTTTTACTTAAATTGCTCACAGAAAATAATTTGACATCAATATGTGGGAACGTTGATACATGGGAAAACAAAACAGCCAGGGGCCACACTGAATTGGCACAAAGGTTCAGACACAGGGCTAAAAGATTCAAACAAAATTTAGCTTTAGGAAGAAAAAAAAGTCAATGTAGAAACTGGTAATTTATTTTAGAAAAAGGAAGAAGGCAGCAAATATTGCAAACAAAAAGCATGATGTACTGATTCTTCACAAACAGGAAAGCTAAAGTAGGAAGTATAATCATGCTTTAATAAGTAAATTTTCCTACAAAATGTCGGCCAATGTAAAGTGATTCCTTGTCACAAATTATTTAGGGACATAGTTTGATATAATAGAACCTGTCTTTCTTCCAACTGTTTGCATGTTGCTTCTCAAAACAGATTGTTGAATGGATTTACTCGTTAACAAAAATCTCCATAGGCCATCTTCACAAAATAACAGATACACAGAGAAAATATTGAAGAGTAAATTGAATTTAAATTTTAATGATATGCATATAAAACGTAGAAGATAGTTAACCATATGCCAAAAAACCTGTGGTTTCTTGATAACATTAATAAAGTCACATTCAAATAACATTATCTCACTAAAATTGTCACTTAAGCTGTCTTTTCTTTTCATCATTATATTCTGGTACCCACCAGGGACCACCTGAATATCCTCATTAATATCCACATTGTATATATTATAGCTATTTTGAACAATTTATATGGCCAGTGGAAGACCATATACTATATACCAGCCACACTTGCCTTATTTTATTAATAATATGTAGACTAGGTCAGTTCCAATGCATTAGCAGGCTCTCTGAGAAACCTAGGTTACTACCAGGTAATCTTCTAATTTAGAGACTCTTCTAAAAATCCAAATCTTCTCTTTATAGACAACTCTTCCAAGTTGTCTTTCATAATCATTTCTGGGAACTCAAAAGAGACTTTGATAGAAACATAATGGTTGAACTAAATCTTTTCAATGTTAATTAAGATTTGTTTACACTTGACAAACTTCTTTGTCATAAATAATCTCCCCATATTTCCATAAATTTCAGTACTGTGCATACATACAACATTTCATGGGTAAATATTGCTTCTCCTGCCTGAGGCAAGAACTCTACCACTAGAAGCCCTACTCCAGGACTCAGTATATCAGCCAAGAGGGAGCCTATCACACCTGCCATTCATATTATTTGGAAGGTTATTTTGCCAGGTTATGTGGAAGGCACTGGAAACTCCACACTACTTTTTGAGGATGTACATACTTTAAAAAGTATGGGCAAGATGGTTGCAATATAGCATATCAGTAGTCCCAGCAATTCAGAAAATGGAAATGGAAGAACTACTGAGCACAAGAGTTCCAGACCAGGCTGGACAACATAATGAAACCATCTCTCTAAACAAACACACACACATATATCAAGGACAATCTGTACCTCCTCTTAAATGAGTATTATTTGTAGTTGGTGGCATTAGACATTTTGAAACAGGTACAAGAACGGAAGAATTCTTCCTTCAGCTGTCAGACATCCATAGTAGATGCCAACCCCATAGTTTTCTGAAAAAACAAACAACAACAACAAAAAAACCTTTGAGCCTTTTTTTTTTTCTCAGCTGTCTCTTTTCTTCCTGAGTTACCTTCTACTTCAGTTGACGTAGTTTATATATTCTGTCTCTGCATTTGTTTTGCTTTGCTATCACATTTTAAATGGCCTATTTTACTGGATATTGAAATTCACTATGTTCCAATTTGGAACTGTGTAATGTACTTAGACCTTGACACTATCAGTTCCATCTTCCTTTGCTTATAATCAATGCCCACCATTTACAAACATGGCTGATTTTATCCATGTTTAGAGGAATGGTAGCAGATTACAATTCATGGAAAAAATACAAGTATGAAAGACAATTCCTTATGTAGTCCACTAGGGCATACAAAGTCTGAAAAGACTATGCTTTTGATCACAAATATATTTATATTTAGAAAATTTCCTGAAGCATACCCAATGTAGATTAAGAATTTTAGATTTCATCTGACCCTATGAAGGGATTCCCTAGGAGCAAATAACAATGAGCTCACTCTAGATTTTAAATCGAAACACAGCCGGATTTCCACTAAGAATGGAATACTCAGATACCATGCATAGACCAGGCACAAAATAGTTGGCATAAGCTATTAATTTCCCACCTCTATCTCCTTAGCTACCCAGGAGGTAGTTTGCAAAGCTGCCTTATACTTGCTAAGAATTTTGTGCACCTCTGTCCTAAGGATTTCTCTAGGCATGGGAGCCTGCTAAGCAGTCACAGAAGGCATGTTCCCAGTTCAGCAAGTCAATGCCCACAGTTTCTCAGAGTAGCAAATAAATTCTTCAGGTTCCCGCTACTCCTTAGAAAAATTTTGTGGCATGCTTTATATAGAATTTCAGAGGGTGCTAGTGATATTAAGTTCCATTACCAAGGATAAAAACTTGCTTTTGAGCATGTTTGATTGATTTTACTGGCCTAACTTTCTTACTTCCTTATTTTCTGTGTGCTTCTAGGACTCAACTCACAAAGAGATATCTTGTATCCAAATTCTTGTCATAGTATCAGTTTACATTAGAATCTGAATTCAGCCAAAGCATAAACTATTGCTTCTAGGTTTGCCCATGTGTCTGTTTTGTGTAGCCTATATTTGTTACCTGCGTATTTTGTTGTTTTGGTCTCCAGCTCCAGTTGTTAGAAAAGTAGTACAAATATACTTATTTAAATTATCATTACCAGGGATATCATATCCATTATTTAACTACATTTTGTTTAAAGCCATAACTTTATTTTTCTTAGTGGCTTACAAATAAAGTGATGTCAGATAGTTTTCCCACTCTGATGACTTATAAGTTAACACAATGGATTAGCTTCTCAAGTCAGACTTGCACAAATCAAATATCTTATTTGTTATTAAAGTTGAATAGTTGCCCCTCCAAAAAGAAAGCAAAATCATAACCCTACGATCGCAGAATGTGAATTTATTTCAAAGTAGGATCATTGCAGAAGTGATGAGTTAAACTTATATGGGAATAAAATGGGCTGGCTCCTAAACCAACATGACTTGTGCCCTTTTAAGAAGATGGCTTTATGAAGACAAACATTCATAGGGAAAATGTCACCCAAGGACAGAGACAAAGATTAGAGTTATGCAGCTTCAAGCTAAGGGACCATGAAAATTGCCTAGAAATAACTGGAAGCTAGAAGAGGCAAGTCCTGTGGTATCCAGACTGTGAGAAATTAAATTTTAATGTTTTGGCAGCTGCCTATTTGTGCTACTTTATTCCATCAGCCCTGGGAAACAAATATACTTGGAATCAAGATTATTAAAATAGTCAAGTATACAGGTCTTCACAAGAATATGTCCAGATAAGCCACCACAGCTCTCTAGATCCTTCCTTTCCATATAAGACAGACAATGTGTTAGACTAATATAAAAGAACACAAGTAATGTCAACAGGTATCTTTATGATATAGAAGTGAGCCACTCCATTATCTCTATTTTACACTCAAATATTGAAGTAGCTAATAGATCATTTTCAAGGTATGTTGCTTAAATCCATGTACTCCAGGTGTATTTAAGATAAGCCTTGCTAAAAGCATTCACTGGTAAGTACTCTCCTATTTATAATATCCCTATTAACAGGTTTACTTGGAGATTGATCATTAGCATTTCTACAGATTTTATTAGGGCATTTCAACAGGAGATGTAGAAAATAAGATTGCAGGCTTACTGCTCAACCATTTTCTTTCTACATAGCAAAATGTACTTATTCATCTTAAATTTATTGTTTAGATCTCCATGTATTTTTAATCATGAATATCAGTTAATTAAGGAAAGGGTGCCTTATGTAAGGCAGCATGTCTTAGCTTTTTCACTGCTGTAACTAAAAGATCTGACCAGAACAATTTTAGGGAGGAAAAGTTTTTTTAGGGGCTTACAGTTTCATAAGTCTCAATCCATAGGCAGCTGGCTCCATTTCTTGGCGTTCCAGGTGAGGCTAAACATCATGGCAGAACAGGGTGGCAGAAGGAAGTGGCTCACATGATGATCAGGAAGCAGAGAAAGTCTCCAATGGCCAAATACCCACAAAGGGTATATCCAAAAAGTTATCTTAACACTATCAGTTCCGTCTTCCTTCATACCTGTCTCAAAATGTCTAATGCCCCCCAATGAATACCTCCTCCAGCCACACTCTACCTATATTCAGTTTCCACTCAGTTAAACCCATCAGGGAGATTAATTCACTGATTGGGTTAAGACTATTATAACCCAGTCATTTCTCCTCTAAACTTCTTGCATTGTCTCACACATGAGTTTTGGGGGACATCTCACATTCAAACGTAACACAGCATTTTTTGATTCATATTCTTTTAAATATTATTGTCACTCAAATGCTTTCTTTTTATTCTTAGAAACACATTAGGCAAACATGATTTTGATACTTCTAGGTTATATCATCTTGAGTAAGCGACCTAATCTTTCTAAAATAAACATCTTTATAAAACTGAAATGAGAATCCCTAGTGGACCATTAAATTTTAATTGAGTCTGATTCTGTGAATCTCACTACATATACTCCATAAGTGATTTTCTTCTTTCTCACCTGAGTCTCACCTTCATAATGTCTAGTGTGTCCCTTCCAACTTTCTTAAATCAATTCTCTTGTCTCAATGTATGACTGCCAGATTATACACAGTATCCTTAGTTTAAATGCTTCAAACTTTGGTGGAAGTCTGCTTTTTTTTTTTTTTTCCAGGAATAGAATTTCATCCTTTAAGTTTCAACAAGTAATTTTGAGTGTCTTCTTTACAAACATAGTATATTTAAAAAGTAGAAATAGGTAGACAGATCTACAATTAACATGTTTAATCCATGTTTAACTCTATGTTATAAAGACGCAAAACAATGTAATTCTTATTTTAATATTGAGGGATCACAGACAACTATATGTTAAACATTTAATATTGAGAATAAAAAACAAACCTAGTTAACCATCATCTAAAGCTCTTTCATTGAAAATTCCAAAAATAAAAAATCCATGTTTTAAATCTCCCAATGTTCTGAGTAGTGTGCCAAAATTTCATGCCATCTGTTTAACTGTCCCACTTGGGAAGTGAAGCATTCTTTTGTCCAGTATATCCACACTGCATAAGCTACTGGACTGTTACTACTTCTTAATAGCTGTCTCAGTTATTGGATTGAGTACAGTAGTATCGCAGGCCTTGTACAGGTTTCAATATCACCCAGGGATTAAGGCATCCACTGAGAGTCTTAGACCATGTCCTCCATAGATAAAGGAGGACTACTATATTAAAAGTTGATAAGTATTATGTATGTATTTAGAAGCTGCGAATTTTAGTTCTATGTCAGAAGTGGGATATTCTTAACAAAAATTAGCTCTTGGGAAAATGTCTAAACTGAAGATAAGATCTATTATGATCAGCATAACTTTTAAATTTTAAATTATAGCCTATACTACATCTTTATAAACATATTGCACTACAATTATAATTGTGTGATTCTTGACATTTTCAGTAACATAATATACCTGAACAACCAGCACCTAAATCAAAAACATTGACAGAACACAAGAAGATTCCCTTGTCCCCTTAGATCCCAGAGGTCTCCCCTATCCCCTTACCAGTCTCTACCTCCAAATCCCCAGGGTCAAATATTCTTTCAACCTCCAACAATGGATATTAATTTCAGTCCTTTTTGGACTTTGTGAATAACAAGTTGTGCATAAATCCTCTTTTAACCTGCCTGCTTTAACTCAAGTTGATGTTTGTGAATGCCCTTTCATATGTCACTGTCCTCTGGGTTTTAAATGGTTTTCTACCTTTGTTCCTTCTGGATTTCTTATGGAAAAATAGCACTTCCTCTAAGAAGATATTTTAATGTTCTTCCTTCTGTTTAACTACTTAATTGTGCTAATTACTATTGAAATCATCTTGTATACTTATGTTTAACAAAAATTTTTGAGGTATAACTGACATAAAATTCACACATTTCAATTTTAAGTTTTATCATAAACATACACACCAATAAAAATGACAAAGTCCTGTGGTCATTGGTATGGTTTGGATGTGAGGTGTGCCCCCCAAACTCACATATGTGACAATAAGAAAGAGTTCAGAGTGGAGAGGAGAGGATTGTGTTGTGAGAGCTTTAAATCAATCAGTGAATTAATCACTTGGTGGGGTTAATTGACTGGTAATTAAAGGCAGGTAGGGTGTGGCTGGAAAAGGTGGGCCATTTGGGGTGGGGCTTTGAGGTATATATTAATATATGGCAAGTGGAGTATCTCTCTCTATTTCTCTCTCTCTCTCTCTCTCTCTCTCTCTCTCTCTCTCCTTTCATATCATCCTATGAGTTGCTTCTTTCTGCTACATTCTTCCACCATGATGTTCTGCCTCATCTTGAGCCCAGAGGAAAGGGATCTTACTATCCATAGATTGAGACCTCTGAAAACATGACCGGCCAAATAAATATTTTCTCCTTTACAATTATTCTGGTCAGATCTTGTAGTCACAGCAGTGAAAAAGATGACTATAACAATTATTTTTTAGGGGAGCTAGAAACACAGAAAGAACATGAGGAAATATTCAAGGTATGAGTAAAAGTTTGGTGATTTTATTTCATCTCAGTGCTAACTACACACTTCAGTATATAGAATTTCATTGAGCTGTAATATGGATGGTTTGCGCAATTTTTCTTGAGTGTACATATTGAACATTTTTTAAAACTTGATTCTATTTCGTATCAAATTCCTGTAATTTCCTTTGTTTGGTTGTAATGTCTTTATATACAATTCTTTTCTCAACAAAGATATATTTTTCATACATTGTAAATAAAGATTTAAATTTCTTAAACACTCTTATGACACTATATATTCAACTAACCAAAGAACTAAATTTTTATATTTGCATAATTACATTTGAGAATATTGAAATTGTTAAAAGATTTTACCTTGATTCATAATCTGAAGATTTTAATGGACTAAAACTCACATAGAATCATCTAATCCTGGCATTTTTTTTTCTTTAAAAAACATACTAATTAGATCTCTAAAAAGAACTAAAATACGGGTTATATTTTTCTAGCAAAATTCCTTATGTCTTGTGAAGAATAGCTTATGTTGCAGCATCTACTGGTTCATAAACAGCCTCTGAATGTTTTCACACTACGTAATTTTGTTATGTGAAGAAAGCAGTTCCTTTTCACCCTTAATTGTCTTCTAATGTATGTTTACCATATGGCAAGCTGCTGAGTATAACAAAACAGAGCTGCTAATGTTCTTTTATTTCATATAAATTTCATAGTAAGTAAATCAATAATCTTAAACTTTTTCTTTTTTTTTTTTTTTTAAGTAGTGGTGGTGTGTGCTGCCACTTCCTTGGAAAGACTATGAAATAACACATTGATTAAGTGGAGACAGATTTATTGCTTACTGCAGTGAAAACATTAACTACCTGTACAGAATCTTAGTGGTTTCTTGAAACTGGAAGATCAAGGACAAGACACTTAGAAGATTTTCTGATTTAAGGCAGGCCATTGCATGAAAAGGCCTGTTTGAAACTGGATCACATTTGTGAAATAATAATTTAACACTGAAGGACTCCCTGAGGTGGCAGTGACATAAGCATTGACAATCCTATTTGAGCAGCCTAAGGTTAGGAAGAGAGAGTTGCACTCCAGAGCCAAAAAGCTAGTATACTACTGTTTGGATAACTGGATTTTCATGCAGTTCCTGGAACCAAGTAATTTATAATTTCATTTTCATGGTAAAAATTCCCTGGTAGAGCATTAATGCAGAATTTTAAATAGTACTGTTGTTAATACAGCCACTAACTTTGGCATTCTCAAATATTTTAAAGAACTTAACCCTGAGAAATAACCTCACCAATTATTGTGAACATATCAACTTATTAGGAGTAAGTCATATATTTTCTAGAAATGCCATGTTTGTGATAATGGGGACACTAAAAAATAGTCAATTAAACAGTAATTCAGGCTATTTAATAATTTAGTAGTTAAAAATATAAAAGCAGTACTAAGTAGGATGCAGTGGAAAAACATAAAAATATACAAAATATTTCTTATAATTATGTTCATAAATTGCTCCTTCCATCATTTCAAAAATATTGAGATATTTATTAATTTTTAAATATAGTTCTTATCTTCAGAAGATCATTTCTCAGACTAACTTTTATCCATGCATTCCTGTGGTTTATTTCAGAGGCACAAGTTTTCACAATTATTTTCCCTTAAATAATCATGCATGTTACAAAAGGTGGCATTTTAGAATTACTGTCAATTAAGTGCCATGTGTGAAAACTTTGTAACTGGTGTCAGAGTTAGTGGTATTAAATTCGTGGAGATATTACTATGTAGATATATTTTAATAGTGAATATTTAATAAATCAATAATCAATATTTTGAGGAAAATTTGAGATTTTTTAGCCAGTGCTTATTAGATGAATAATTTCAAATACAAATTGCTACCTATAGTTTAAGTAGCATAAATTATACTTATTAAGTATATTTTATTTTTACTTAAGTAAAATTATTTTAAAATTTATAGCACAAATGTTTTATTACAAAAAGTATCTGGTTACTCTATGGAAATTTTATTAAATTTTTCTATGAATTCTAGAAGAAAATTTTAGTATGAGATCTCAGTGCACTGATCTTAACCTCAAATTTTAAAGACATTTTAACATTTAATTGATTATTGTAAATTAGACCACTAAATCATGTAATATTTTCTTTCTGATAAATGATGACTTCTAATTTTCTACAAGAAAAAAATTTTCAAGACATTTTATTTTATAAATTATTTATACTTTATATTTACTAAGTTAAACTAATTAATGGGTTTACAGTCTTTGCCTATTCTTTCAGTTCATTTAAAAGGAAGTCACTCAAAAGAAAAATGTTTAACTATATTTCAGGAGAGCAGTTGTCTAACTTGGTTCTCTGAGTTGTATGTTCTGCATGAGGCTGAGAGATAAACCTCTCCAATATTTGTAAAAAAATGACTTTTATACATTAGCATATACAAGTCAATATATTTCAGGTTTTCTTTGGTTTGATTTCCTCACAAAATGACCTTACTTCTTAGAACACATATATTTATGTGTAAAAATGAGGTTTTATCACATTCCACCATGAATGTAAGTAGTTGCATTGAAAATATTGACATTGACACCAGATCTCATTTGAAGGTTCTAGTCTTGTACAATTCTTCTTGGCTCAAAATGCAAATTCTAGAAACATCTCTTTTCCTCTTCAGAGTTAACAAAGTATTATAAAAATAAATAGAAGAAAGATTGTAGGCTAGAGGATAGGGGTTGAGGAAAAGTGAGGAGAGACCAGATAAAGGAAAACAGTGGAATGAATCTGACCTGACCAACTTTCCTATGTACATATATGAATCTATACCACAGTGAACTTTACCATCATGTATATTCACAAAACAATAAGGACAAAAAATACAAGTAAATATCAGAAAGATCAGTAGAGTAGAGGGAAAGAAATAAAGGAAGGGAGGAAGGTCAAATACTGAGGACTGAATTAGAGCAAATTAAATTACATGCTTTTATAATTATGTCAAAATGAATCTTACTGTTATGTATAACTAAAAAGAACCAATAAAAAAAAGAAAAGCAAAATCCAAAAAAGTAAATGATAACTTTTACTTACAGTTGACCTAATGTATTTTGCAAATTTAAAACTTCTTTTTAAGTAGAAGTAAAGCTTTTCTTTTAAACCCTATAGCTTCTATAACTTTTCATAGAGGGAAGGGGAAATCTAAGACATGAAGAACTATAATAACCAAGCAGAATACATACGTAAACATGTAATTTAACCAAGACAACTTGAGATTTGCCTTAGCTCACTTCCAGTAGGTTTCTTCTTGAATGTTCAGGTTTCTGACCTAGAATACTTAATACTTTAATTTAGAAAGGTTGTAATTGTACATTCCTTCTCTGCCACCTTGAGGTGGGAACCTTTTTGAATGCATCTTGAATTTCACAACCAGGAGTGTCTTTCTTAAGAATCTGCCACCTTCCATTTGAAGTGCGCTCATCAAGAAAGATAGCACTGCATTTCTCAGTTTTTCTTGGAGAATAGCAGTTTAACTTCTGCCTGAGAAGCAAGCATAGGATTGAGTTTCGTCACTAGGGAAATAAAATCTGGCATTCATGCACTGACTTATTCCACTGTAGTAGCTTTTAATATTGACATAATTCATTTATTTTAATATCTAGGTCCTTTGTCATGTGATTTTGTAATTAGTGGAATATATTTTCACACCACTTGAATTTGGATAAGTTATATGACTTGCATTTGGCAAAGGAATGTTCCCCTGATACCATAGTCAGGAGAAGGGCATACCTGGACCATTCTCCTCAACCAGGAAAATGATGGGACATGTGGTCTGTGGCTATCCCACACAGATGTGATCTAGACTAGCTGACCTGTACCAACCACTGAGTATGAAGCCTATCTCAACTGAAATCATCAGAGCTGTTTAGCTTAACTCAGACTAGATCAGTGGACTTTCAGCTATTCAGCAAAGACATGGTAAATAACTGTTTAATACTATGTACCACTGAGATGTTAATGAAATAAAAATGAGTGGATCCAGCAAAATTTAGTGACCAAAATTAGTGCAGTGACACAAGATTCTCAGAGGAATAAGGAATTTTATATTTGGACAACTTAGTTCTTTTTAACTGCAACAACTATAGACAAATAATTTTAAATACAATAAGATAGTGGCTATTGTAATCTTGAATACTTCTTATAAAAAACAGCAGGAATATTGCAAACATTCAAGAAAGATTATGGAAATTTGAGAAAAAATAATTTATTTGAGAATTTAATATATTTTTGAAGACATTTAGCTCCAAAAACAAAGTAAAAGAAGGAAAAAAGATGCAATATACATATTACATATGCTGAAAATATAGAAATAATATGCTTAATGAAGGAAAAATAGGGAATAATGTAGAAAAGACTAAAAATGCTTAATGCATGCCTTATCTGTAATTATTATGAGTCAAAGCTGACAAAATAAGTAGTACAAATCAAAGGTTACTCAAGAATAAAAGTAAACCCCAGGAAATAGAATTATAATAGTTACTAAAGATTAAATTTACTTTATTGTTCTTATTGCAAGGGTCACTAGCTACTGTAATAAAAAAAATAGGAAATTAGGTTCATTACAAAGTCTAAATTTATAGAGGATATCTGCCTTGTCTCGTCTCATACTTCCTAATTTTAACTCTATTCATCGCTGTGAAAACTACTTTCATGCAGTTGCAACATGATAGGGCCTTTCCTAAACTTCACAATTACTACTTCCTTTTGGTTCTAGAATTTCTCTGACACCTATAAGTAGGACTCCTGACAAAACCACAGTCTCCACTCATAGACAACCTGGAAATGTTCAGGTGTTAGTGTGCGAAGGGCTACATCTTCAGAATACGCTGGTTGAATTGGGCTTCAGTAGCCCAGAGTGGCATGTACCTTCACCCTGATTTCTTTCACTCTTCCCAGTCCCCCACACTTGTTCCCTGGGATCACTTCTCACAAAAGATTGTCATCACAGCTTTTTTCTTGCTTTTCTTGTTTCCTGGGGGAAAATTATGCTTAAAAAAAGTTAAGTACCAGAACAAATATATAAAACTGAAAAGTTCATAAGAACTATAGTAAAAATATGAAAATATCAGTAATTTTTATAGGAAAAAAAGTGTTTCAGTTACTGCTTCTACTACTATGGTTTATTGCATACATTTATAATGGAAGAAAGTTCTAAATTTAAGTTAGATGTTATGCAAAACTAACGATGAAATTTTATTTCTACCCAATTTCATGGGTCTGCTAAATTTCACTTATAGACCCTTGAGTTAAAAACACATGGTATAATGACTGTTTGATTTTCATAGCAAACCCATGAATTGATATGAATGTTAATATTATTAAAGGAGTAACACTAGTCGTTCCAAAGCATTTATTTATTTAATGTAGAGAATTTTTAAAGGACTCTGATCTTTTTAATGTCAGTGGTCATGTACAAAGTGCACCTATGTATATTCTTAAGCATATAGAATGCAAAATTTTGTTGTGCACTGTTTACAGAGGATGAAAAATGTTATCAACTAAATTCAACTCTGGCCTAAAGTAACTGAACTAATAAGTACAGAAAGATGGAATAGACACAAATTGACAGAAGGATTCCTTGTCAGAGTTGGATTCAGTGGTTTATGAGTTTATTATATATTAGAGGATCCACTTAACCATTGTATTACTCAGTTTGAGAAGTCATAACACAATGCCATAGACTAGGTGCCTTAAGCAACAGATGTTTATTTTCCTACAGTTCTGGAGGCTGGAGGTACAAGGTTAATGTTCCAACAAGTTTCTTTTCTAGTGAGGCATCTACTCTCAGCTGTCTTTTCACTACATCCTCACATCTTCTTCACTGAGAGTGAGATCTCTGGTGTCTCACTCTTCATAAAACAATACATGTCATAGCAGACTAGGGATCCAACTACATGACCTGATTTAGTCTTAAGTATCACCCAAAAGCCCTATCTCCCAAAAATCAAATGGGAGTTAGGCTTCAACCAATGAATTTGGGAGGACACAATTTAGTCTAAACTAACATATCCATTCATTGAAACTTATCTGCAAATTAAGGGTGATTGGATACTCTTTCAAAATGTCGTGAAGGTCAAATGAAAGGAAGGGTTTATCAGACCACTGAGGTTGTAGGGATAGTGGAAAAAGCTTTGTCACTATTTTAAATAAGTTATTTTATTGGTGAGATGAGAAATTTTCCTACATGGCAAATGAAGAACTAGAATTTGTGTAACAACTGCATGTGAAACATAAGGTTGTGTGTACCATCTGAACTACTAGATCCCAGTGCAGGAAAAGGTTAAGGTTGTAGAGTGCTCACTTCTTACCGTGCCCTGCCCCCCATGTTCAGAGTAAAAGAGAAGTAGTGCTTAGTCCATGACCACTCTCAGTAGACATCAAAATATACTTATGACTGACAGGTTTTTAAATGCAGCTTAAACAAGTGGGCTTAAATAATACAAGACCCACATGTTAGAAAGACTTATGTACCTAGGCATAGTGAAAGCAAAGAAGACTAACTCCATTTCCCCCAATCCAAACAACTAAAGTAGCCTAAAGAATGTCACTGCTGGAGAAAAGAAGGTATATCCTCTTCTCCAAGCACAAAGAAAGGGGAACAGGGCCATTTCAGCCAGCATTCTTCCATTCTGCATAATCAGAAAAGTGGTTCCTCATCCTGAGAAAAAGATTGCAGGAATTGCACACTCCCCAGTGGTAAAGAAATGCTGTAATGTGGAATAAGAGCATCATCTATGAAAAGATGAGAATTGCCTGACATTTTACATCTGTAAGACTTCAGTATCACAAAAGCAAATAAAACATACTGGTACATATTAAGTGGCAGAGTGAAATAGGAAATGAGAAGGAATGGAAAGAATTGTTAGGATACCAGTGTCCAATCAAGATCTAAGCAAAACACAAGTTCAATATGTCAATCCAGTCATGGGTAGAAAAGGAAGATAGAAATTAAAGAACAAAGTCATTTGACAAAGGACATGTGAACGACTTTGTGATGTTGAGCTCCTAAATGAGGACATGTGTCTCCTAACGGAATAGTGATATCACTATTGGTCCTAGTTGGTGGATGGTTTTAGCATGCAAAAAAGAATGATACTTTATTAGAAATTAAATGTTGAATCTAGGTAATGTGTCTATCTAGGTAATTAATTCAGATTCTAGACTACAAATGTCCTAAATCCATCCTCTGAGAATTTAAAATAAAAGATTCTGATGAGAATACCAGCAAACTGAGTGGATTCAGAGAAGTGGGAAGAAAGGTGACCTGTAAATTACCCTCAAGAGCTGGAATTTGAGTCAGATATCTGTGCTGCTGGGTTTTTGTGTAAGAATTAAATGTTACACTTTTTAAGATAGGTTGAGCACAGAGAAACAGGCAGTTCTGACACTAAATAACACTACATATATATTTTAAATTCAAAGAACTTCAGGGTTGAAAGTGTCTTTAAAGGGCATATTCAGTTCTTGCATTATGCAGGACTGACTCTAAGTTAAAAGACAATCATTGTGAACTGAAGTCCAGAAGGGAGGCAAGAAATGACTTTTTAAATACAAAAAACCTTCAGCTACATTAAAATAGCTTCCGAGTTATTTTTATATTATGCCTTAGCCACAGAATTTCCAAAGTCAATAAATGAAAAGGACTCATGTTAACCTCTAACATTTTTAATCAATTTAATATTCTATAATAAATTTTATTTTGATTAAAAAGGGAAGACCCATTCTTCATTAAATATAATCTTACTAATCAACTAAACACTAAAATATTCCCATCAATCTATGCCATTTACATTAACTGTCCTCTGGAAAAGGGACATTTTATTTTGATATGTGTTTCTTTACCACTGTTTCTTGGCACAGAGTTAAGAATTTCCTAAGTGATGGGAGTGTTTTTTATTATTCATAATGAGCCCCTTTAGAGTGTGCCTGAATTTATGCTAATGAGGTGACTCTTGGTGTTGTCCATTCTTAGTCTTCAGAGAGCAACAGGCTCTGTCCCGTAGACCAAGGCACTAAATTATGATTGGAAGTTTCTTCCTCATCCTTCAACCTCTGGGGATGGGAGAGGGATGGGAGAACAATAATGCTCACATAATGAAACAAGATAAAAGCTCTGAACAGTGGACCTGAGTGTAGGTGTAAATTGGTAAACGTATTAATATGCAAGGCCTAATTCCCAAGAGGGCATGGAGGGTCTATCTTCCCTCTTCCCATCAGAACTTAACTTTTTCATCTCCTTCTTTTGACTGTTCCAAATTGTTTATTTTACAATGAAACTGTAACGATAAGTATAGTACTTTCACTAAGCTGTGTGAGTTGTTTCAGGAAATTATTAAACCTGAAATGGGGTTCTGACCATGGGAATCTCAAAGTTTATAACCAAGTTGAAGAGAAATAAAGGAAGCCTGGGGATTCCACCTGTAAGTAGAAGAAGGGAAATCTCACTGGTTGCTTTGTTCTTTAATTTATGGGATCTGATGTTAATGTTAGGAATTTAGTGTTGAGGAGTATTTAATTATGAAACACTCAGTTGGTGTCAAAAGGCAATCATAAATGTTGAACTGAAAATCAATATATTTATTTTGGGCAAAACAATATACCTTATAAAGATGAAACACCTTTAAAAGTAAATTTGTTAGGCAATTAATATTGTAAAGAAATTAACACTATGCTTGATATAAGATCATAGTAAATGATACTATGTAGTCATGACAATGAAAGTATAAAGATCTCAGTGATTTATCGAAGTGAGTTGAGTTTTCCTCTTTTAAATTAGTGTTAAAGGCTGAATTTTCCATAGTTTTAATTGTGGTAGTGTTCATATTCACCATATGGAAAAAATTACTTTTTATAAGTGTGATAACTAGTATTGTAAAATGGCCCCAGTGACTCTAAACTTTTGGTATTCACTATCTTGTGTTATTTCCTTCCATATTAAACAAGCCTGATCTTTTCAACTAACAAAGTGTTGAAGAAGTAATAGAGTGTGACTTATGAAAAATTGAAGGTTATGTCTTATTCCTTGGAATTTCTTATTCTTAAAGGGGGGAAAACAGGTCCATGTCTTGTGCATATTTAAGTATTTTTGTGAAGAAATCCATGAGAGAAAAATCAAATCCTGCCAACAATATGTATCAATTCAGTGACCAAGTGAGTAAGCCAATTTAAAGTACATACTACAGTTCCAATCTTCAGCTGATACCTTGATTATAATGTCATGAAAGATCACAGACTAGCTCCCTCCATGTAAGTCAATTAATATGAAGAGTAACATATAACAGACCAATAGATAAGCAGTAAACAAATAAGTGTGCATGCACAGATACACAGAAATACACACACACCTTAAAAACTAAAATTGTGGAAATGTCTCTGGGACCAGTTAGCAGGTATATAGTGAGAGAGTGAGATTGATTAGTTGATTCTGAATGAAATTTGAAGAAAGTGTTCCTGGAATTTTAATGTGATTTGAATGTCATATCAGTGGAAGCTTGATGATATCAGAGGTCTTGACTGGGAGGAACTAAAGCAAGGTGGTAAACATTTGGGGAGAGAGTTTGAGTCCAGAGGACACTTTGTTGATACAAAACCACTCTCTGAGGTAACACAAAAGGTACAAAATGTACCTATTAAAATGGGTGATCAAGTTAGAAAATATCCAGGCAGAAAATTGGAGTTGCAAAATCAATTCTCTAAATTGTTCTATGTACTTTGTTTAAATGAACACCTGCCAGGAAGTCACCTCTTGAATTTCATTCATCCTTACTATATTCTCTGCCTTACTACATTCATACATCTATGCATTTTCATCAGCTTTTTCGGTGCAATGACTGAAGACTTCCACATGAGCAATTTTAGAGGAGGAAAAGTTTATTTGGGGGCTCAAGGTCTCAGAGGTTAGTCCATAGACAACTGGCTCTAGTCCTCAGAGCTCAAGGTGAGATAGAACACCATGGTAAAAGAGTGTGGCAGAGGCTAGCAGCTCACATTATGTACAGAGAGCAGAGAGACTCCACTCACCAGATACAAAACATATATCCCAAAGGGACCCACTTCCATCAGCCACATCCTACCTGCCTTTCATTACCACTCAGTTAATCCTATCAGGAAAAATTCACTGATTGATTAACTCACTGTTATGATTCACATCACCCAATCATTTCTTGTTTAAACCTTCTTGCATTGGCTCACACATAAGCTTTTGGGGGACCCCTCACATTCAATATAAGCACGTGCCATGTTTTTTCACTTCTCTATCTCCTACTTGTCCATGTATCCAATTTAGAGCATGTGTATTTAAGAAAGCCTATGGGAGTCTTAAAATGAATCTTGTAAACCCTGCAATAACTCTGAATTCTTGTTTCCATTTAATTTCTCTACATCAAAATATTAATAGGAGTAGTAGCAAATATTATAATAAATGAAACCTTCTTCAAGTCAGGGGCAATTTTAATTAATTTTATTATATGAATTAGTGAAGATCTTTGAGGAGTTCACTGATTATTTGATTTTTCATTTACTCATTTTATCATACTCCTTTGAGTTACCTGCAGATGTGGCAGATACAAGAAAACTATAAAAATGATACCTATGTATATTTTGAAACACCCACTTCTGGTTTGGTGTGTGTGTGTGTGTGTGTGTGTGTGTGTGTGTATGTATATAAGCATGCGCATACACATGCATTTATATACAGTGAAGCGATCCTTAAGGCAGGAGAGGAAGGCATTTTAAATCTGGATGGGGGATAGATACTTTCTTCTTGATTATATTGAATCTCACCTCATGCTGGAAAAATCACAGCTGTCAAAACTGATTAAGAATCCAATAGCATGAATATTTGATATTCAATGGATTTTATTATTTACAAAATTCCATTTCATGCCTGCAAGTAGGCAGGCATATCTACCTCCCATGCTTCTCCCATAGACTAGTTTATCTTAATCTTCTGTTGTAGTCAGCTTTGCTCTAAGTAAGGCAATGTAAATAAACTAATAAACAATGTAAATAAACTTACAAACTAATACAAATGACAACTAAAAAAATAAAATATATTAGTCTTTCTCATTTCTTATCTTTATAATCTTTTCAATTGAGATATGCTTAATTGTTGAGAGCCACAACCAAAGGGGCCCCAGCAAACTTCCAGCTGCAGCAAACTTCTAGCTGCCAAGTGATTGGCTCCTCTACGGTGATGCTCATTGGGCTGTTTCCCTGCCCTTTTAGACCACAGAGCTGCTCATTGGGGGACTTTTTTTGGCTCCCCCCAAACGACCCAGCCAATCGGCCTCAAGAGCAAGAGGAGTGGGGGAAGTTGAGAGGCTTGTGGGAAGCTGGTGGTGGCTCTTAGGGAATTCCTGAAGAGCTGTGTGGTGCGGTTGTGTGTTCTAAAAATAAAGTTCGTTTCTTTTGAAAAGTGGCTCCTGAATTGTGCCCAGCCAGACTACGGCAATTAATCAGTTTTTAAAATTAAATTATTTTTAACTGATAGATAAAAACATATACCATCCATATTTGTAGGATGGTATGTAATATTTCCATATATACATATATTGTCTGATGTTTATTTAAGATGAACATTTCCATGTACTTCATCATTTTTTTCATGGTGAATACATTAAAAATCATTTATTCTCATTTTGAAATTAACACTATATTAGTATTATCAATAGTCACCCTGGTATACAATAATGCACCAGAACTTCTTCCTTCTATCTGTCTGTAACATAGTACCCACTGATCAACTTTTCCCCTACTTTCCCTAGCTATTCCGGCAGGCCGTTGGTAACCACTCTTCCATTCTCAACTTATCTATGAGATCAACTTTTTTAGATTCCAAATATACATGAGATCATATATATTAACTTTATGAGCCTGACATATTTTATTTGGCATGATGATCCCTAGTTCAAATCATGTTGTTGCAAATGATAGGCTTTCATCTTTTTTAAAAAGACTAAATAGTATTCCATAGTGTTTACAAGCCACATTTTTTTTCATTCATTCACCAGTTAATGACCACCATTGTTTTCTATTTCTTGGCTCCTGTGAAGAGAGCCACAGTGAACATGGGAGTGCAGTTATCCCTTCAACATATTTCTCATTGTAATTTATTTTCCATCTTCCTTTCTACACTAATTTGTCTTCCTTTCTCCTCTGCTCCCCAGTCCTGTTCACATTCTCTAATAATGTCTCTTCTACTTTCAAGTCACATTTATTTGTTTATTTTGGATTTTTGATTCCTCCTGAGGGAAAACATGAAATATGTGCCTCTCAGTATCTGTCTTATCTAGCTTCCTACAAAGTTTTCCATATTCATCCAGTTTCCTGCAATGACTCACTCATTCTTTATGAATGAAATAATATTCCACCTTTTTTTCAATTGATTCAGGTTTTATTTGGTGTACTATAGTTATATATAAAAGTGCAATTCATTGGAATATGTTCATTTGTGCACATGATCTAGCTTACTTAATTTAATTCTGCTGTTCCTCCCCTTTCCAATTTCTCCTTCCTCTCCTTTAGTCCCCTTCCTCTACTCTGCTGTTCTCTTTTCTATTTTCATTAGTTTCTCCCCTTATCTTCCTAAAATTTTATTTTAGTTGTAGATGGACACAATACCTTTATTTTATCTATTTATTTTTATGTGGTACTGAGTATCAAACCCTGTGCCTCAAATATGCCAGATGAGCACACTACCACTGAGCCACAATCCCAGCCCCAGATTCCCCCATTTTTGACTCCTTATTTCTGTCTAGCTTCTGCACATAAGAAAAAACATTTGACCCTTGACTTTCTGAGATTGACTTATTTCAGTCAGCATTATGTTCTCCAGTTCCACCCTTGAAAATTAGTACAACTGCTTTGCAAAACAATATGGATATTCCTCAAAAGATGAGGACTGGTCCACCATATGATCCATCTGTTTCATTCCTTCGTGTTTATTCAAAAGAATTTAAGCCAGCACACTATTTTGATACATGCCTGCCAATGTTTATAGCAGCACAATATACAATATCCAGGTTATGGAACAAGCCTAGGTGAATCTCAGTAGAAAATTGGATTTTTTTTCTAGTTCTGTGAAGAATGTCATTGATATTTTCATGGGGATTGCCCTAAATCTGTATATTGCTTTTGGGATTGTAGCTGATATCATATCCTAGCTATTGCAAATACTGGTGCATTAAACATGGTGCATTCATGTATCTCTTTTGAATGTGGAATCCATTTCCTTTAGTCACATGCCTAGGAGTGAAACAAGTGAATCACATGGTAGTTCTATATTTCATTTATTGAGGAACCTCCACATGGTTTTCTAAGGTAACTGGACTAATTTAATTCCCACCTAACAGTGTATATGAATTACTTTTGTCCACATAATCACGACCATTTATTTACTTATTATTTTTGATTATGGCAATTCTAATTGATGTGAAAATTAATATCACATACTTTTGCATTTCCCTGATCACTAAAGATAATCAGCATTTTTCATGTATTTATTGGCCATTTGTATTTCTTCTTTTAAGAAATGTATATTTAGCCAGTTGCAGTGGAACACACCTGTAATCCCAGCAGCTTGGTACGCTGAGGCAGGAGGATGGAAATTTCAAAGCTAGCCTCAGCAATGGCAAGGAGCTAAGCAACTCAGTGAGACCCTGTCTCTAAATAAAATCCAAAATAGTTCTGGCAACGTGGCTCAGTGGTTGAGTGCCCTTGAGTTCAATCCCCAATACTCAGGGGGGAAAAAAAAAAAGTCTGCTCAGATCTGAGATCATTTGCTGACTTTTTGAATGGTTTTTCTGTTTTTCTTTGTTGTTGTTGTTGTTGTTTGTTTGTTTGTTTGTTTTTGTGTGTGTGTGTCAAGTGTTTTGAGTTTTTCGTATATCATGCACTTTTACTTACAACAACTTTATAGTGTATTTTGAAGTTAGGTAATGGCTCCTATTTTTGTTTTGTTTTGTTTGTTTGTTTTTATACAAGATTGCTTTGGCTATTTGTTGATTTTATGGTTCCATATAAATTTTAGTATTGTTTCATCTGTTTCTGAGGATGTTATTAATATTTTGATAGGGATTACATTGAATCTGTAGATTGCTTTAAGTCACATGGGCATGTTAATGATGTTGATTCTTCTAATTTATAAATAAAGGATGTCTTTCCATAATTTTGTATGTCCTCTTCAGTTTTTTTCATTAATATTTTGCAATTCTTATTGTAGAGATCTTTCACCTCGTTGGTTAAATTGTCTTTTTGTAGCTATTGTAAATAGTATTGCTTTCTTTTTTTCTGTTTGAGATAATTGCAAAATATGATCTTACAAGTAGACAATTCCACAAAAAAGGCATTATAACTAAAAAAATTTAGCAAAGTTGCAGAATATAGTATTAACATGTAAAAATCAACAGCATTATTAGATATTAAAATAACTTTTCACAAATATTAGTAAGTAAATTCTATTCTAAGCACTTAATGTTATTGTAAAAAATAATTGATAGTAATTTTTTAATTTATTTTAGATTTTAAATAGGAGGAAATTGAATCGGTAGAGAGGTTTAGCTATTTTCTATAGATAACCATTTTAGAAAGTGTTAGAGACAGGATTCTGACCCAAACAATCTCTTTTGAGCTTGCAAAACTAAAAACAGCATTATGCTGCCTCCTGTAAGGAAAGGCAGAGCTGAGAACAAGCCTCCGCATCCTTAATGAATAGTGAACATTTAACAGCATGAAAGAGGATGCATTTTCAATGGTGTTTCCAATTGAATGAGTGCCATACAACAATTTTCATGGCTCATTTGATAAGACATCCTAGCTGATTTAATTATCTACTCTTTAATCATTTATTTTTTTTTTTCAGACATGTTTTCACCAGAAGAGAATATAGTTGATCTTGGATGAATGAACCATCACATCAATAGCTTGTACTAAAAATGAAGGTTTAGTTCTAGAAATATTGCACTTATTAGGATGTTAAATTTTATCTAAGTTTGTCTTCATCTAAAACCATGAAAAACAGGATTCATAGATACTCTTTGTATATATTTCATCTGAATTCATCTATCAAAAATTCTATGCATTTACCATGTTCTTTTTCTTGCTACATTTTAACCAAATTGCTAGAGGAAGTACAACAGATTAGCTGTTAAAACAAATGGAAATATTAATATATAATTATAAGATAGTATAATGGCAACCATAAAATAATGAACACAAAAAAATTAGTAACTAAATAGATTTGCTGGAGAGTAGAATGTAGGTCAGTAGTCCTTTCTGAAATAAATTATAAAATGTTTTGGTGAAATATAACACAACTGCTTGATTTCCTATTAACTCCCAGTTGACCAGAAATTCAACTAATAAAAATAAAATATCTGGTAACACAGAAAACATTCAATAAAATTTGGAATAATAAGAGAGTTATAAAGATTGAATTTGCTATTAATTCTGACTCATTCCCCCCTAACACACTTGTAAATTTTATTTATAAAAGGGGTAAGTCAAACATTGTTTTGCCTTCGTTTAAAGGTAGTCTAAGTAAGGAAGTATTAATTTTTAGTTTTTTGACTAAAGAATTACTTTCTGTTTATTTGAGGTGTGACTTCAATAATTGTAAGATTTAAGTCCAAAAGAAAAGGTCATTTTGATGTGGTATGTAATACTGATTGATTTTCCTATAGAATGAGATAATATGGGTACTGTTGTCTTAATGAAGCTAAGTTGTAGTAATTGAAGTAAAATATTCTGGCATCAATTGCATAGTCGAATGATTATAGATAATGATCTGTACTGTATATTTTGAAAAGCAAAGAAAGAATTTTGAACGTCTTACCATATAGAAATAATAAATGAGGACAAAGAAATGTTTAATTTGATTTAAATATAACAGGACTATTTATGTATTAAAATATCACATAATACTCTCTCAATATATATGTATAATTATTATGTATTGGTTGAAAATAAACTTAATATAAAAATAAAATGATTTGGCAGAAAACATGGGAAGTAATTAGTATAACTTTTCTTTAAGTTAATAAAATTAAAGGCTACAAGCTGTATGAAAGATGTTTCTTCATTGATACCTGAAGACTTTCATTGGAAATATGCAATAAGTAATTGATCAACATATACATATTTCAGTACATATCAAATACGGAGTTTTTCTTGCTAGTTTGCCTTTTTGTTGTAAATTTGAATTGTAGACCCTTTAGAAAGCTATATAAATAGCTTTCTGATTAAACCCTCATATGTACATTTTGCAGTTGAAATTATATTAATGAAGTACTATATACTAAACAACATTTAAACAAATATTATTCAATAATGACAATACCTTTATTTATTAATATAATTGTACTTCTCTCATAATATGCTTATGATTAAAATATGTTTAAAGAATAAATCAATATTATTTTATCATTTTTATATGTAGCAGTGATAATTTTCAGATAACTTCGGTCATATGTCATACTTTTGTGACATATTTATGTATATATTTTATGCATTTTCAAAAATAATCCTTAGTAAAGGATTATTTACTGATTCTTTTTAATATTCACTTTTTCTATTCCTGTACACTTTACTATTTACCATTTCAATAATCTACATGATATTTAAACTTCAGATGATTTATTTAACAGTCTTTTATTTTGGAATGTTTATTAATTCTTAACAAGTAATATATCATTCCATAGTTGAAATTTTACCAATATTATTTTCATATTTTAAATTCATATTAGATACTTAAACTGTTTAAATTTATATTAAACACTTAAAATTATTAAAAATTGACAATTTTAGAGTTTGGGCATGTTGAGAATATCAAAATAAGAGTTCTCAAACTTTATAATTTAATACCTTAAAAATATTTTTATTTTACTCTCATTTCCAACCCACTATTACTGTGTTAGCTCTTCCTCATATCACTTTTCATTTTTAACTTCCAAACTGCTCTCTTGATAAAAATCTGCTTACCATGTTCATTTCTCACACTGTGGAGTTAACTTCATAAGAAAGCTAGTCTGATCATTTACTACTTCTTAGGTCAATAGGACCACCATTGGCTCTGCATAGGATAAAACATGTATATGCAAAGTGCAAATCCTTTGCAGTTTCTTTTCTGGAATCATACATAATTACTTGTTTCTTGTTCCCTATATAACAAGCATGGCATATATACCACCATTTCAAAAATTTATTTCATGTTTTGAACATGGTCTTCCCTCTGCTTAAAATATGTGCATCTTCCCACCTATATCCTTTCACTTCTGTTTGAAAAAAAAAAGAAATATTTCAAACTCAAATAAAATATTACCTCTTTGTTGAAACCAGTACTTTTATGTCTAAATCATTAAGTAATACTGATTTCCATTTTATCAACTAATACGTGTTTGGCACATCATGCTATGTATCTGACATTTTGATAATAAATATATAATCTTTAAGTGTACAATTTTTGAAAATGACATTCATGGAGCATAAATAGATCATACTTTTTTACAAAATCTTTTCCTTCTGTAAGAGGTATTTTTTTCAAAGTATCAGTAAAATAAAATGTCTCTGGCCTCTTTTAAATTGAAACATTTTTTTGTGACTGTAGGCATGTAAATTTATTTTACAGAAAAATAATTTGCTATTACCCTGTTTATTTCTTTTATAATTTTGATCACTAGAAATAATATATATATATATATACACACATTTATTTTCATTGACCTATTTAAGTATTTTGAACATTATTTTATTAGCCTATACAATATGATACACACCACATTGACAGATAAAGTTCTCATGATTATCTAAATAAATGCAAAAGAAAATATGTGCCAAATTCAACACCTGTTCTTGGCAAAAACAAAAAAAAACACAAAAACTTCAACCAATTAGGTATAATAATAATAAACACATTCAGTAAAATCTCTGTACACTAACAATGAGCCGTTGATAAGAAAATTAGAAAAATAATTCAATTTGAATAGCATCAAAACTAAATAAACTACTCAGGAATAAACTTAACCAAGAAGGTGAAAGATCTGTGCACTAAAGATTATAAAAAATTAATGAAAGAAATTGAGGAGGGCACAAATAAATGAACATACATCCTGTGTTCATGGATTAGAAGCTCTAAATTGTTAAAATAACTATAATACCCAAAGCCTATAATTAAAACATGAATTGCTTAGAAATAGTGATTGCAATTTCTTATGAAAATTCTGTACCTCAAGAATGTAGCAGAATACAACAGACACTAGTATGGCAATATGTAAATCAATGGATGTGCAACTGATGTGATTCTGCAATCTGTATACGCGGTAAAAATGGGAGTTCATATCCCACTTGAATCAAAGTGTGAAATATGATATATCCAGATCTATGTAATGTTTTGAACAACCAACAATAAAAATTAATTTAAAAAAAAGAATGTCCTTGGACCAGTGTCCACAAAATTTTTCTTTCTATGTTGCTGGGCAGACAACATACTAATTAGTTAATTTGTTCATAATGTCTTATTGGCTTGGATATTTTGAAGACACAGTAAATTCAACATTCTCAAAGCTGAATTAGATAATTTTCAACTAAATTTCCAAATTTTTTTCTCTTGATTTCTTAAAGTTTTTCATATTTTATGTTTTTTTTTCCCTATTGTACCTCACATGGCACATCCAGTTAATCATCAAATCCTGACATTTTCTCCTTTTTAATTTACCAGACTTTTTTGCTGGTAGTACTACCAGTATAGATTACACCCTCCCTCATTCAGCATATTCCTGAATGATTTTCTTGCTTTCCATATACACTCTTGTATAATTATCCTCTGAATAACCAGGGTTACTTTCTTACATGATTTATACTACTAGTTATTATTACTCGTAGTAGTTAGAACCAGGTCTTCACTATCTTCCTATGCCTTGCACAGGATCTGTGACATAGATATAGTTTACAAATGATATTTTTTCTTGGGGTTGTAGTTGAATTAAAAAAAATTATGAAAATCAAGAGTTAGCATGAATTCTGGGGACCTTCCCCAAACACTGGCTGTTATAAAGTTGAAACTCTGAGTAAGTAATCATCTAAATGTGTCCTATCATTGTTAAATTAGACCAGAATTTAAAAGCACATGATCAGTACTTTGAAAACTTCTTTTGTCATCAAAAGAAATACTTGCTTTCTTTAATTCTGGATTCAAGGTAATTTTGGTATAGTGATGCTATCATCTCTTGTCAAATACCATAACCCCTAAATTTAAATGAATTGCTAAAGTAATACAAAGGTTTCCTTGGTGTATTGCTTTTATTTAGAAATCATGGATATATTCTCTTTTACATACCTGTTGTTAGAAAGAATACATTTTTCAATTTTAATGGCTTTTTACCTTTTGTTTTCCTTTATTTTAGCTGTACCATTTAGTTATATTCATAGGCCAATCACAGATAATATTAAGTTAAATTTGAAGTGTGAACAGAAAATGCATTTTAAAGTGCTACTTGGGGAATTAATTCAAACTGCCTTTGTTTTTCTCTCTAGTTCTTTTATGTTTGAAGATATAAGAATAGCTAATGGATGAAAATTGCAGCTTAGCTTATGATTCCCAGACATTCACTGTGACCTCCTTCAACTCTCTTTGATCCTTAAGAATGGAAAATTTACTTAAATTGCTCTTTTTGGAATTTATTTCATCATTCTGACTTACAGACCTTGTTTATATATTCTAATATCTTCTTAAAATTAGATTCAAGTTCATATTTATAGAAATGTACTTTGAATACCATCATGAATTCATAAAATTTTAGACCTTGTGTTATAAAATAAAACCCCCAAACTTATTTAAAAAAATAGTAAGCCCAACTTCAGGTTTATGATGAACTATTTGGGATTTCACCTTAACAGATTTTCTTATGACAGTGTACCCATAAAGAGCAAGTCTGCCCTGTCAATAAGGCAATCTTTAATGGGATGACCTTTAACTTGTGGACAGTCACAACTGAAATCCAACAGGCTACTTTTAATTAGTTAAGATGTCATTCCAAAGAACAGATAGTGAAACAAAGTCATAATTCTGGAAGACATTTCATTCAGTAGGGATTTAGGAAAAGCTGACAGGAGGCAATGCTGTCAAGCTTTAATGACTTTTTGAGCCTGAGTGACAGTACAACATTTCATTCCAAGTAGGTCAAGGTTAGTTTGTCACTCAGTGGCAACACAAATACAGACCACAATTCCTGGCACACATAACAGAAAAATGAGAAAAGCTAAGGAGAAAGTACTGGTGTTATTTGTTTCCTATCAAGAGTTTGTAAAATTATCAAAAGAATAGTAGCATGTATGCTGAAAAAAGAAAAAGCAATATAACAAGAAATGCATTTTTATATTTGCTATCTGAACAAATGACTAAGTTGACAAATTCAGAACAATGGACAGATTATTTTCTGAACTGTGTGAGAGATCCTAATTAGATTTTTTTTTTAATTTTGTTAGCAAATTCACTAAAATTTACAAAGGAAGAAAATTTAAAATTTTACATGATAAAACAAATTATATTTTATTGCTATAGTAATTGGAAATATGTTTTTCTCATGAAATTCATTGCCCAATTTTATGTCTTCACTAAATTTCTCATCAAAGACCAAGAATGAAATATTTAGTCTTTATCTTGTTTTACACAAAATTATCTTTTATGTTCATTCATATTCAGCTTGGTTTTGTCCTAAAAAATGTTTTCCACTTACTATAAGAAAATAAAATTAAGATACAAAATTTTAAAATAACTGAAATTAAATCTGTGTGCGTATGTGTGTGTGTATATATGTGTGTGTGTATGTATGTACATATATACAAATATATGTATAAATGTACATGTAGCTATTCCTGTGTATAATAACCCAAGACTGCCAAAATGAAGATTAGTCAATATAGAGGACATTTATTTATTTTCTTATAGTCAAATAAAATAAATCAACATAGAGTACATTTATTTATTTTCTGTTTTCTACCTGTAGTGATATTGCTTTATTTTTGTGACTCTTTTTAATTTAAAAAGAATAAATATTTTTTATCATTGGTGAGGAAATCACAAAGCTCTAGGGAGCAATGTGGTCACTTACACTCAACTGCTGTAAATATTTTCTTGTGTTTCTGTCAATATTTATCACACACATTCACTGGATTCTTTGAAATTGCTTTGATATCTGTTTGCTGACACTTAGGTGACAGCCTTATGGGTAAATTCAACTTTGTGTAAAAGTTTTTGAACTTGAATTTTCTTTGTTTGAGTTTTAGGTACACTACTGATCAAATAGTATTAGATTTGAAATAATCAAACTGAAGAGGTGTTAGATGTGTGTTAATAGATTATCCCCATTGATTTTACTGAGTTTTAGATTGACAATATCTATGCTTAACGGAAAAAGCAATTGATATCTATTATTTAGGTACATTTTAAAAGAAATGCTTATCTTAAGTGAAATGTTACGTGTTTCCTAAAAGCAATACTTCCTTTTGCCCAAATTGTAAGCCAATAGTAGGTTTACTTTGTACACTTATATAGTTAACTATATAGCCCAGTGGCTCCTAGAGCTTTATCAATATAATACAGTCATCTGATTTATTTTTTAATGCTATTTTACATATGTTTTGTTTGGGTTTTAGGGTATTGAAACTCTGTGTCAAAAGAAATTAGTGATGTAGAGTTACAGACTACTTTGTTGCAAAATAATATGTGTTAATGTTTTATCCAATATCATTGGAATTATTCCTAATTTTTTAGAAACAAAATGAGAAAAAGAGAGTTGTTCAGGATCATGCATACCTATTGAAAGGAAAATAGACTCTACCTCATAGCTGGTAACATGCTTATGCTCACATGAAAGGTCTCACATCTTCTCCTTTAAAGAGGCTGACACAGGTTCTTCTGACCTGTGTGCCTCAATATTTGTAAATGTTTTATAAATATTGATTAATTTAATCTTCCTGAAGACAATAGGTGGTATTATTTCCTTCATGAGACAACATGTAAATACATTAAAAATGTAAGTGATGTGGTAATTATGAACACCAAACACTTTTTCACCATGTCCCATCTTGGAATTGACTACCCCATACCTAATCCTAGTACAACCCAGACGTTATTATTGGCTATAAGAGGTAAAGAGAAATGTTAAGTGCTTTTATCTTATGAGGAAAGAATAATAACAGAACAATAATTGTGAAGAGAAATAGGCCTTTGAGATTTATTTAAAATTCTTATCCATAATTTATTTATAAGTCAAAATATAGTATTCATTTATCTGATATTCATTAATTGAACAAATATTTGTTATATCTTAGTTTATAAAAAGTTAATTTTTGTTGTAAGACTTTTTAAAAATTTCAAACAGTATGTTATCAGGGTTATTAATCATATAGTTGTCACATGCATAATTATTATTAAAATTTAACCTGAAAAATAATATCTTTGTGCCTCTTTTTTTCAGGATTTGTTCTTGCTTTTTATTAAGGTTTTAGTGCATCCTTTTGTAGAAATCTCTTTTCAATGAACAGTTTGCCACAGGACAAGGACTGAAGGGCGGAATCCCAGCTAAAATGAAGAACTCGAACTTCCGTTTAGGTAAGCATATATTCCTCTTTAAAGAATTATAGCATATTTTGAAAGCATGCAAAGGAAAGAGAGCCAGCAAGAAAAGACTAAGGCAAAAATTTGTAGCTGGTGAGTTCCAGACACCAAGTGCCACGGTTTTCCTTTGGGGCCTACAGTTCACTGCATTCAAGAATAAAATTGGAAAGATGTCTGAGTTTGGAAAACTGGGGTCATCATTAGGACAAACTACTTCCCTCCAGGTTCTGGCTTCTTTTCTTTTTTTAATTAATATTTTTTAAAAAATTTATATGTGACAGTGGAATGCATTATAATTCTTAACACACATATAGAGCACAATTTTTCATATCTCTGGTTGTATACAAAGTCTATTCACACCAATTCGTATCTTCATACATGTACTTTGGATAATAATGTCCATCACATTCCACCATTATTTCTAATCCCATGCCCCCTTCCTTGCCTTCGCACCCCTCTGCCCTATTTGGAGTTTCTCTAATCCTCCCATGTTCCATTTCGGTACCCCACTATGAATCAGCCTCCTTATATCAAAACACCAGCAGTGTATGAGTGTACCTTTTTTACCATATCCTCTTCAACACATATTGTTGTTTTTCGTCATAATAGTTGCCATTTTGACTGGAATGAGATGAAATCTTAGAGTAGTTTTGATTTGCATTTATCTAATTGCTAGTGATGATGAACATTTTTTTATATATTTGTTGACTGTATATCATCTTCTAAGTGTCTGCTCAGGTCCTTGGCCATTTATTGATTGGGTTATTTGTTTTTCTAGGGTTTAGTTTTTTTGAGCTCTTTATGTATCCTAGAGATTAGTGCTCTATTTGATGTGTGAGGGGTAAAGCTTTGCTCCCAAGATGTAGGCTCTCTATTCACCTCACAGATTGTTTCTTTTGCTGAGAAGAAACTTTTTAGTATGAGTCCCTCCCATTTATTGGTTCTTTATTTTAATTCTTGCACCAAAGAAGTCTTATTAAGGAAGTTAGGGCTTAATTTCACATGATGGGGATTAGGGCCTACTTTTTTTTTTTTTATTAGGCACAGGGTCTCTGGCTGTATTCCTAAGTCCTTGATCCATTTTGAGTTGAGTTTTGTGCATGATGAGAGATAGGGGTTCAATTTCATTTTGTTGCATATGCAATTCCAGTTTTCCCAGCACCATTTGTTGAAGAGGCTATTTTTTCTCCAATGCATGTTTTTGGCAGCTTTGTTTAATATAAGATAATTGTAGTTTTGTGGTTAGTCTCTGTGTCCTGTATTTTGTACCATTGGTCTACCAGTCTGTTTTGGTGCTAATACCATGCTTTTTTTGTTATAGTGATGCCAACTGCTTCACTCTTCCTGCTAAGGAATTCTTTAGCTATTCTGCATGTCTTATTTTTCCAGGTGAATTTTATGAGTGCTTTTTCTATTTCTATGAAGAATGTCATTGGGATTTTGATTGGAATTGCATTAAATCTGTATAGTGCTTTTGGAAATATGACCATTTTGCTAATATTAATTCTGTCTATCCAAGAGCAAGGTAGATCTTTCCATCTTCGAAGGTCTTCTTTGACTTCTTTCTTTAGGGTTCTGTAATTTTCATTATATAGATCTTTCATCTCTTTTGTTAAGTTGATTCCCAAGGTTTTTTTTTTTTGTTTTGTTTTGTTTTTTTTGAGGCTGTTGTAAATGGGGTAGTTTTCCTCATTTCCCTTTCTGAGGATTTGTCACTATATACTGAAATGCCTTTGATTTTTGGACGTTGATTTTATATCCTGATACTTTGCTGAATTTATTTACTAGGTCTAGAAGTTTTCTTACGAAACTTTTAGTGTCTTCTAGGTATAGAATCATATCATCAGTAAATAGTGCCAATTTGAGTTCTCCTTTTCCTATGTGTATCCCTTCAATTTCTTTCATTTGTCTAATTGCTCTGGCCAGTGTTTCCAGAACTATGTTAAATAGAAGTGGTGAAAGAGGGCATCCCTGTCTTGTTGCAGTTTTTAGTATGAATGCCTTCAATTTTTCTCCATTTAGAATGATGTTGGCCTGGGGCTTAGCATAGATAGCCTTTATGATGTTGAGATATGTTCCTGTTATTCCTAGTTTTTGTAGTGTTTTGAACATAAAAGAGTGCTGTATTTTGTCAAATGCTTTTTTTTGTGTGTCTATTGAGACATTCATATGATTCTTATCTATAAGTCTATTGATGTGATGAATTACATTTATTGATTTTCTTATGTTGAACCCTGGGATAAATCCCACTTGATTGTGGTGCATGATCTTTTTGATATGTTTTTGTATTTGATTTGCCAGAATTTTATTGAGAATTTTTACATCTATGCTCATTAGAGATATTGGTCTAAAGTTTTCTCTCTCTCTCTTTTTTTTTTTTTTTTTGATGTGTCTTTGCCTGGTTTTGAAATCAGGGTGATATTGCGCTCATAGAAGGAGGTTGGAAGTGCTTCTGCTTTTTTATTTCCTGAAATAAATTGAAGAGTATTAGTGTTAGTTCTTCTTAAAGGGTCTTGTAGAACTAGTCATTGTATCCATGCGGACCTGGTCTTTTCATGGTTGGTAGACTTTTGATGGTGTATGCTATTTTTTTTTCACTTGAAATTGATCTGTTTAAATTGTGTATATCATCCTGAATCAATATTGGCAAATTATATAATTCTAGAAATTTGTTGATACCTTTGATATTTTCTATTTTATTGGAGTACCTGTTTTAAAATAATTTTTAATTATCTTCTGTATTACTGTAATGTCTGCTGTGATATTTCCTTTTTCATCATGTATATTAGTGATTTGAGTTTTCTCTCTTCTCTTCATTAGCATGACTAAAGGTCTGTCATTTTTTGTTTGTTTTTTCAAAGAACCAACTTTTTGTTCTGTCAATTTTTTAAAATGTTTGTTTTGTTTCAGTTTCATTGATTTTGCCTCTGATTTTAATTATTTCTTATCTTGTACTGCTTTTGGTGTTGATTTGCTCTTTATTTTCTAAGACTTCATTTAAAATGTAGTGTTAAGTCATTTACTTGTTGACTTTTTCTTCTTTTAAGGAATTAACTCCATGAAATGAACTTTTCTCTTAGAAATGCTTTCATAGTGTTCCAGAGATTTTGATATGTTTTATCTGTGTTTTGATTCATCTCTAAAAATTTTTTGATCTCCTCCTTTACGTCTTCTTCAACCCATTGTTCATTCAGTAACATATTATTTAGTCTCCAGGTGTTGGAGTGGATTTTATTTATTATTTTATCATTGATTTCTAATTTTATTCAACTATGATCTGATAGAATGCAGGGTAGCATCTCTTCATGCTTGGGAAATTTTCTGATATTATCTCATTGAAAAGATTGTGCATTCTTTTGGTTTGAAACTCTGTGCCTTCCTCTATCCCAATCACTCTTATATTTGGTCTTTGATGCTATTCCATAATTCACGGATGTTCTGTTCATGGTTTCTTACCATCTTCACTGTGTGATCAACTTTATTTTTCAGATTGTATACTTTGTCTTCATTATCTGACTTTTTTTCTTCCAAGTGATCCAATGTTTTCTTTTGAGTTTTGTATTTGATTTATTGTATCCTTCATTTCAAGGATTCCTGACTTTTTTTTCCCCAAAGTCTCTATCTCTCTCTTGAAATAATCTTTTGCTACCTGTATTTGCTCTCTTACCTCTTTGTTGTAATGATCAATTTAGGCCTGTATTTGCTCATTTAGGTCATTCTTTAATTCACAGATCATTTTAACTATGAACCTTCTGAACTCCTTCTCTGATATTTCATCAACTTTGCTGTCCATGGGTTCTCTTATTATAGTGTCCTGGTTTGTTTGGGGCACTTTTGTCCCTTGGTTTCTCATGTTTTTTATGTGTCTTTCTTTCTTGCAGTGTGAAACTAAGATATTACAGTTTGTTCCCTATATTCTTGTAGTACCTATGCAGATTGTCTGTACCTCACCTTAATGTTGGGCTTCCAGACCCTGCTGGTGTCCCTCTATGTATGCTACTGCATGTAAACGTAGTGGCTGCAATAGCAGAAGTAACTCGAGATAATAGTTAAGGTGCCCCAAGCTGGAAGCAATATCTTACAGAGATGGGGCTGAAAGGGTGGGCCTCACACTCCTTTTGGGATGCCTGCTCTAAGATGCAGCTGTTTCTAGGCCCTGTCTGCTGTCAAAAAGTTAGGGGCTAATGTGTGGGGAAGGTTATGGTGATGACTACAGTGTCCCAAGATGGAGGTGGGTTTAGGCTTAGACTCCCAGGTTAGAGGGGGGCAAACTCAGACCTACTCTGGACCTGGGTCTGGAGTAAGACAGTGTGGATGGCTCTGGGCCACTGGGCTTGACCGTCTGCGGTAGTCTGGTGGTCAGAATGGGTAGTCCTGTGCCAGAGGCTTGACTCCAGCAGGTGTCTGCCCAGCTGGTGGACCCGGGCCTACTATCTCTTATTGAATTTTTAAAAACTGTGTATTATTATTAATTAATTAGTAAAAAAAAAAAGAATTTGATCAGGAGTACATTTCAAGTACTATTCTGTGATTTTTCATTTCCCTTAAATAGATTCTAACATCTACCTAGGAAAAAAAAGAAATAGAATTTCTACTAAAATGAGTAGAGCAACATTTTTAAGTAGACAAACATTTGATTATTGCTTAGAAAAAAATCCTGATTAATATAGTAAAATATGTTATATTTTTAACTTGATTTTGCACTTCATTATATTTTTTTAAATTTTTTTATTAGTTGCTCAAGACAATACAATGATCTTGAAATATCATACATTTGATTCAAATAGAGTATGAATTCTCATTTTTCCACGTGTACAGATTGCAGGATCACATTGGTTATACATCTATGTATATAGATACAGCAATCCTACTGTCAGTTGTATTCTGCTGTCCTCCCTATCCCCTCTTCCTTCTCCTCCCCTCCCATCCCTATTGTCTACCCATACTACTGTGACACTTATCTCTCTCTCTTTTTTCCCCTTCCCTTCCCCCTCATCCCATCATATATGTATTTTGTGAACCCATGAGGGTCTCCTTCCATCTTCCGTGCAGAAATGCAAATTAAAACAACTCTAAGATAACATCTCACTCCAGTAAGAAAGGCAGTCATTATGAAATCAAACAATAACAAGTGCTGGCGAGGATGTAGAGAAAAAGGAACATTTGTACATTGCTGGTGGGACTGCAAACTGGTGCAGCCAATTTGGAGAGCAGTATGGAGATTACTTCATTATATTTACCTGATTATAAAGCAGAATAATCAGTTTTAAAGATGTATTTGCATAAAATCTAATTCATTTTTCAATTTTAACTTATAAAAAATTGAGTCCACACTATAGCTGATTAATTTCACAATAAGTTTACACTATGTAGTTTTAAGAATTTTTACTTTGAAAATTATTTAATATGAGTTTTTAAATTTCTCCAAAGTGAACATGTATCAAAAATACTAGCCTGCCTAGAGTTGTTTCACAGATTAGGATTGTGTAGGCATAAAAAAAGTCCCTAATACATCAAAATTTACTCTATACTTATTTAAGAAAATAAACAGAGCTGTCTCCTCCCTCCTTTTCCTGTTGATGATAAAATTCACATTCTGTGAAATCTATCAAAGTGTGCAATGTACATGTATGACATACTACATGATCCTGACTATACACAAAATTACAGTGCACAGACTAAAATAATATTAATCACAATAATAAAGATAATGATAACAACAGAATATCAATAGAGTATCACAAGAAGGATGGGAGAGAGCAGAGGTAAGGAAAGGTGAAGGTACTGAGGAAAGATTGATCAAATTATGTTATGTACATGTACAATTATGGCAAAATAAATCCCATTATTACAAATAATAATACAACACTATGAAATAAATAACAATTTTTAAAGCCATGATTCCAGTCCAGAAGTTTAAAAATTCTTGGAAATTTTGACTAGTTTATAATACTTTGTTTTACTCTACAGTTCCCAAAAGTTTTCATCTAATTTGTGCATGCCACCATATATTTGTCTTTACCTCTTGGTTAATGTGTGTGTGTATATATTAATTTTACCTTAAGAAACATTATCCCCTTTTCTATGACAAATTCATAACAAATGCATAAAAAATAATTTTTTTTCACTTATATCATCCCTTTCCCCCCCCAAAATTGAGAGAATTTATTTCTACTGGACATATCTTATAAGATGTGCAGAAAGGGAATTGTCTAAACTGTAATAAGAGAAAAACAGTACTGAGTAAGAACAAAATTTCAAAAGATATAAAAGCAACTGTACAAAATCAGAATGCTTTGATATTATAAGCAGGGTACATAAACCTCCATATTTTTATTATAAAGATAAAAATAAAACAAAGATAAAAATGACTACATTGATATGTTAAGAGATAAAAACAGAAATATGTAAAACAGGACATCAAAAACTCAAAATATGTGAAGAAATGGAGTGAAATTGTAGAGTTTATTACTAGTATATTTTCATTGTGTTATTGTTTCTTGTCTTTATAACCTTAAATTGCTATATTTTCCAAATAATTTGTTACAACCAAAAGAAGTTTTGATAAGCCTCCTGGTAAGCACAAAGCAAAAATCTATAATAGAAAATATAAAAATTATGAACAAGGCATCAAGGCACACTATTAAGAATAAATTACTTAACCAAAAGGAAAGCAAGAGAGTGAAAAAGAAAGAAAGGTACTTCAAGAAATGTAGAAAGAAAGTTACAAGTTTGGTGTAGTAAGACCTTATCTATAATTACCTTCAATGCCAATGTCAATTAATTTTTTTCTCTGCATAATTACTTCACATAGAGTGGCTGAATGGATAATATAAGACATATGTGCTGCTTACAAGAGAGTAGATTCACCTTCAAAGCCACAGGTATAGTGAATGAATATATAGATGAATGAATGGAATAAAATAGTCCACAAAAATGGAATCCCATAACAAGCAGAAGTAGCAATAAAATAATTTTACATTAAAACCTCCACAAAAATAAAGTGGTGAAAAAAGATAAGGAAGGTCATTATAAAAAATAATTGTAATGATTCAGCAAGAGGAAATAATAATTCTAAATCCATATCCACCCAATATTGGAGCATCCAAATATTTAAAGTGAAAATTAATACAAAGTGCAGCACGCTTTAACACAATCACTAAAATAATTTCAATTAGATGTTAAGATATTAAATAGGAAGATGCATGTTATTGGTAGAAAATTTTACAATATTTTGAACACATTTGATGCTTCTTTATCTGTTACTGTGTTCAAAGCTATTTTTACTGTTTCCTGAACTCCTTTTTTTTTTCTTAAAAAGTAATAGTTCTGATTTCTCTTTTCTAAACACAGATTATTTTTAATAATAATAGACATTATTAATTAAGCTATTGAATTAAGCTAACTAATGTAAAGTGGGTAATATCTCAAGGTTGGTAAGGAACTGTCCCAAACTTGTCTGTCTCTAGATCCCATGATCTTTACTACTATTTTGTGAAACAACCTTGCTTCACCTGTTCTGAAATGAACAAATTTGCTTCACCTGTTCTAGTATTACCAGAATCTATAAACACTTCAATCTGCATGACCAAATACTTGAAACTCTGATGCCATAATTAAAGTTCATTGCTAACAAAGCTGCATCTCCTTATTGGTTATGATAGTCTATGTTGCTATAATTTATCTTCCAAATGAAGCTAACAGTAATTATTGCTGTCTCTGATATGTGGATGATAACACACAAGTTGGAGGGAGGGAGAATAGAAGTTCATTGAATTGGACAAAGGGGAGTAAAGGGAAGGGAGGAAGAATAGGAATAGAAAAGACAGGTCAGTGAATTGGACAAAACTTTGTTATGTTCATGTATGAACATATGAAACTCCACATCATATGCAACCACAAAAATGGGATCCTAATTAGATGTTCTATTCCATGTATGTATAATATGTCAAAATGCACTCCATTGTCATGTATATCTAAAAAAGAACAAATAAAAAGGCAAAGAACACAAAAGAAATTTCTACCAGATACAAATTGAACACAACAAAGATTTACAAATTGATATACAAAGTCTGTCTGACTATGCATCCACTAGAGTTAGAATTTTGGACCCCAATATTCAGAACAGAAATGTCACAGAATAACCATAGTGGATTGAGAGAAGAATTACTAAAAAAATGATCTAACAGAAATTATTTGTTTTAGCCCCCAGAATATAAGGCTTCGAAGTTTAATAATGGCTTTATATTATTTTTTAAAAATTATGTTTTTAGAAACATAGCAGCAATAGTTATTAATTGCCATAGGCATTTCTGAAACTTCTTTTCCCACATTGATCTCCTGTTATTTTTCATCAACCTATAAAGCACATTTATTAAGTAATACTTATTAAATTGCATAGAATCAGAACCATGGAATTTAAACATTCTGAAACATTGGAAGGAGGTTAGCCTCTGGCTGCAAAAAAGGTCCTATTTTTCAAATGATAAACTGTCTTCTATACTAGGCAACTGGTTTAAGATAAAAGATGCCACTGCAGTAACAGCAGTAATCTAAACCTTTTTTTTCTTTCTCTTGGGAAATGGGTTTGTCTTTGTGATTGTTCATTTTACATGTGGTAACTTGGCTAGGCTATTGGTGGCAGTTCTTTGGTAAAATACTAATTAGGATGTCACTGTGAAGATATTCTTTTTACATGTGATTAACATTTATGTTAGTAGACTTTTGATTAAAGCGAACTGGTCTCCATAATGTGAATAGGTCTCATCCAATCAGTCAATGGTCTTAAGGCAAGAGAGGGAAGTCCCTTGAGAAACAAGGCAGTGTCTTCAGACTGCCTTTGAAGCTGAGACTTCAACAGAAATTTTTCCCTGGGACTCTCAATCCCACTCTTTCCTGGAGATTTTGGACTTCCCAGCCCCAATAATTATGTCAGCCAATTTTTAAAGTAAACACATCTCTCTCTCTCTCCCTTTTTCTCTTATTGATTTATGTTTCTTAACAGAACCCTAATATAAACTTTTTGGCTAAGATGCATATATGGATGCTCAGACTGGGGTAATTTCTTTATTTTTCCCTTTCCTCTTTTACATTTTAAAATTACATTTAAAATTAAAATAAATAAATTTCTAAAGGATACATGATATATATATATATATATATATATATATATATATATATATATATATATAGAGAGAGAGAGAGAGAGAGAGAGAGAGAGAGAGAACTATGGTATTTTGATACATGTACAAATTGAGTAATATTTAAATCAAGGTGTTGACACATCTAATGGGATTTCTAAGAAATGTTTATAAGTGGTTGCTTAAATATGTCTTGCTGCATTGTAGAAAACAATATTATAAAGACTTTTAACTTCGCTGAACCACAATCTTGTTAAATATAAATTGACTGAGTTGAAGAACACAAAATGAAATAAAAGACAATCTTTTGAAATAAAATGAAATAAAAAATTATCTTTTCCGCTGGGTATCCTAACACATGCCTGTAATCCCAGTGACTTGGGATGGTGAGATAGGAGGATCATGAGTTGAAGTCCAGTGTGGGAAATTTAGTGAGATCCTGCCTCAGAATAAAAAGGGTTGAGGATATAACTCAGCGATTATAGCGCCCCTGGGTTTAATCCAAGTAATGAAAAAAAATTATATTTATCATCCAATAAAAAAGAAGACAAGTTATTTTACAATATACTTTATATATAAAAGGCCAATTTTAAGTCAACCAACAAATAATTTACATATACTAATAAATAAAAATGAACTTTATAATTCCTTTTTTGAACAATATTGGTTTATAAAATATTACAGCAGGGATGGCATAAAATAAGAAGTAATGGTTTTCATATTAAAATATGAGTGGGAAGGAAGATACACAATGATACAATACAATAATGATACACATCATTTAGTTGAACAAAAAATTAGCAGTGATGGAAACATAACATATTATTAATTTCAATTAATATATGTACCTATTTGTTTTGGGGATTGGTATATAGGCCATGTTTAGTATGTCATTTGCTAAGATTGTCCCTGCTCTAACTAATAACCTTCTGTATTACATTATTATATTCTTCAATAAAATAAATGGATATATCTTAGTTTGTTTGCTTGTTTGTTTTGTTTTGTACCAAGGATTGAATCCAGGAGTGTTTAGTCACTGAGCTACATCCTCTGCTCCCCCTTTATAAGTTTTTTATTTTGAGAAGAGTCTCACTAAGTTGCTGAGGCTGGCTTTGAATTCAGAAAATTCCTGCCTCAGCTTCTCAAGCTGCTGGGATTATAGTTGTGTTCCACTGCACCCTGCCATCCTTAAGTTTTCTAACCAAAGGTGTTTCAAGTTTTGACAGAATGTGAAAGCTTGTGTCAAGCTTCTGATCTTGCACTTTGAAAGACATAGTTGTACAATCATTTTAAGAAGGGTAAAAGTTTTTGGCAAATTATTAACTGATTTTTTCTTTTATGAAGTAACAATAAACACATTTTTATAAAATGTTAAATATACATAGATATATTGATCTAGATACTCTAATTCTGATATTTTAATCTAATGTATACTTTTGAGTTGTGAAAGACAATGAGAGATTATCACTAAGTTCTCTATTATAGGTGAAATATAAAATAAAATTAACATTACACTTGATAAAAATCAGGGCAAGCAGAATAAGTTTTTAAAGCTGTTTCTTAGTTGATGGCTTTTATGGAGTACTCCCAGTCATAATTTATTACATTTGTAGGATAAGCAAAATTTAATTATGACAAGGAATGACTTAATTATTTTCAAAATCTTGTTGAGCTGAAACTCTCTACTAGTACTTGTGTTATTTTTGTGTAATTTGTGAATTTTTGCTTAAATTTTATTTTGCTAACTAAATTAGATGTTGGGCTTGGTCTTCTGTTAGGTCAATACTACCTTTAATAAAATTCTGAACTTTATACATGTTATATATACTATAGGTAAACCAGCTCATCATTTCATCTCTGGAGATCATGTGGATCCTGCATTTGCTCCCCTAGTATCTTATCACCTAAAAATGTGGTAAACATTAGCTTTAAGGTTTTTCCATGTAACTTATAATACAGATAATGTGCTCTGTAGTAGATATATTGTAAAAGGCATGTCTTCATAAAGTTTGTCATAATTTCCTAAACCCTTTAGAACATGTTTGACTCTTTTCTTGTAACCCATATATACCACATATATACCACATTTCTTGCTCACTAGGTATTTTGCCATAATAATTTGTTCTCAAAAATATTTTTATATATTATTTTCTTTCATAAATCTTCCAAGAATCTTGTATTATCAGTTTGTTTATTTAATTTTTTTAGCAAGACCATGTGTCTAAAGCTTGAGACATATAATTTTTTATTTGATAAAAATGGAAGCATTCGGTCAGTGCCATCTTTTAGCCCTTCCTCCACCCACAGTGATATCATACTAAGCTTCACCAACATTCTCTGTAACAATCTTGCTTGGGAAATTAGTTTTATTTAAAGAAATCCAAGACTCCTGCTTTTATATCCTTTCATGTGTACATACCAATGAGAAATTACAAAATCAACTCTACCATTGGGATGGGACCTAAGAGTTAACATTCTTTTTAGCTTGCTTGTATGGTTCTTACAATCCAGGTTCCTCACCTGCCCCTAGCACCACTCTAAAATCAACAATATTAAAAAAAAAAAAAAAAAAAAGATGGATAGGCACATGCCAGTATTTATCTTTGAAAACTGATTATCATTATTTATAGATCAACTAAGATCAATTGCCTCATTTCTCTCTTATCCATTAGAGTAATCAACTTCTCTATGTTGTTTTATATGTGCACTTTCTATGGCAAGTAGAAAGCCCTGTGATGGCAAAAATGATCAAACATACATCATTATTCTGAGCATAGCAGAAGAAAAAATGGTGGTTTTACTTTATTGTCTACTTATATTCTTAGGCAAGTAAGCAGAATTATTTTCAAATTAATAGTGGACTTCTTAATAAAAACTTTAAATCAAATATCATGAGTCCTCAAATTTAAACTCTTTAAAGTTAACACTAACCTTCCTAAATCAGTATCTTACTAGCTTTAATTTTTCAAATAATTTTGTTTGATAATATTTTTGAAAGTTAACATTCTTTAATATATATGATTAATATAACTCATTTCCTATGGCAATTTCATTACAGTATTTTTTAAATACCAAAGCATCAGAGCCTCTCCATAGCCAAGAAAGTTGACATAATGCTTGTTTTCCTTTCTATGATAATCATTATTAGCATAATTAATTTAAATTATATAGTGAGTATGTATTATTTTAGAGATGTCAAATGGCCAGTTGAAAAGAAAGAATATTTTAAGTAACTTAATATTATATTAATGTCAATAGATATTATATATTTAACTTTTCTAGATTTCTGAGGTTATTCTGATTTATCCATGGTTCACAATAATAAATTTATTAGCTTAATTGAAATTGTGCAATGGAATCACTTGAAGTTTTATTTAGTGATATGTACCACCATTTTTTGATTATCATATTAAATATTTTCAGTCTGAAGCATATATTGTTATAAGAATGTTTGAAATAATTACTTAGATAATGTATAAATTTAGAAACTGAGTGCTTGGCTTTTATGTTATTAATTGCTTTTGAGATATTTACTAGGAGGTAACTTAGAGGCATCATATAAAATATTCTAAATATTATAATAATACATACATAAGTGTGCATATAAACATATACATATATGTACATGTAAAACACATATTTAAGCCCCATTTGTTGGCTTTTATATATACTGTCTAACTTTAAGATTGTTTTCATAATAGTAAGCTTTTCTTTAATAACAATTTTGTCAAAGATTAACAATAATGTTAATAAATTCTAGGAAAGAAAAGCAAATTTTAAAACAATGAGTTTAGTAAGACCATATTTAATCAGCTTGAGAAGCATCTACCATTACTTCACTATTTTGGCCTAACACATATCAGAGGCTTCCATTGATGCAGAGATAGATGAGATTACAATAGCGATAGATGAGGATACAATAGTCTATATTTTTATTATATAACAATTTTATTCTACATAACATATATATATTTTTAATGTTAGACCTTGATTCCTATAGCTACTAAAGCTACTATAGTTGCTGCCATTTATTGGTTTTGTTATATTTTATTTTTATTTTCACACTCTTATATCAATTAAATTGATAAAATTGGTGATGGAATAATTGCATGCATTTTTCTCTAAATATAATTAAATTTGGAAGTCAATATATATTTCAGGTTGTAACTGAAAAATATTTTTAAAATTAACAATAAAAGAAAATCAATTAATCTGGTCTAGTTCATTAAATTTTAAATACATATTTGAAAGCCTTAATATGAAACATACTTCACATAATTGCAAGACAATCTGTGAGCATTACAGGAAATTTTCTGTAGTAATAGAATGCAATATCACAATTCATTAATTGTTGCTTCAACAAGGTCAATTATGCCACTAGTTTATTATTTATTAAATTTATTTCTTTTTAACAATAAATTTAATTATATGACTGTTTCATATACTGATATTTCAGAGTCATAGACACACTTTCCCTACTCAGTCATAGTTTTATTTTGGTGGAAGAGAGAATAGAAAGCATTTTTCTTTTATCACAGGCTGGCAAAAGACAGGTAAACTTGATTGCAAAGTGAGTGGAACTTAAGTAAGCAATTTTGGAAGAATATTATATTCATGTACATAAATTGAGGATTGATAATTTGCTGGGAGAGGAAAACACGGAGAAAATTTAGAGAATACAGCACTTGTTAATGACCACCAGGTACATGTTTCTGAAAGCTCCACCTTACCACAAGGAGTATTTTCAACCTACTAATTTTGTGCTGGCGATGGTGTGAAGGACTATTCCTTGTAGGTCTTCAGAGGAACTCCCAGACTCTACCTCTAATTGTAAGTTCCAACCTCCTTTTCAAAATGAACAAAATTCTGCAGATATTGGCAAAATATACAGTTGATAACTACCAAAGTATTCAATTGCAAACTTATTTATGAGCTCTGTATTTTGCACAATTAAAAATTACCAATTTATTATACCAGATAAATTATTTAGAAAATGATAAGTTAAAAACACCATGTAAATTATGTACATAAATGAATATTTATAAAGAAAATTTATATTTTTCAGTAATTGTAATTGCTAGCAAGCATGCAGTTATATAAATTAATCAACACTGATAGACTGATCAGTGTTTTAAATATGAAAGGAAATAATATCTGTTGAAAAATATTTTCTCTTTGGTGACTCTTAAAATAAAAACAATATATTAATATTATTTGTTTAAGCAAATTTAATTAATTGTGTTCAATTAATTTAGAAAGAATGCTTCTATATATGTTAAGGTAATTTATTTTTAGAAGATAAGCAGTCATATTTACCTGTAAAAGTAAAATGGTTTAACTGAAATTAGATTATTGAAGAAGAGCCAGTTTTACCTTTATTAACCAAGTAAATAAATTCACTCTGTCTCTCACTTTTATGTGTGTTTCTCTATTTAGGACGATACATGTGCATTTTTTTTAATACATCTACAATCATGTATTCACTTAATAGGTTAAGAAATGGGGCTCAAATGGTTCTGCACAAAAGTCATGCACAAATGTCAGTGATAATTCTGTTAAGGAAACAAAAGCTGACAAAAAATGGAAATCAAGAATCTGATTCAGTGTTTAGATGACCACTGAGGCACACTTTGAAAAGCTGATTTGAATAGTGAAAATATATCTGCCTTACTATGCCTTAAAAGTAAATTGCATGCTGAAGATATGAACACTTTATTTTTACCAAACTATTTTCTTTATTCAACATATTTTTGATCATCGTGGATACCTTCATGCATTCCTCCCTCAATTTTTCACCAAATTGAATGCCTTCTATGTTGCAGGCATTGTGCAAGTATATTCCAATAATATGGGTTTTTTTTTCTAATGCTATATAATTTCTCCAAAACTCCATGTCTTTTAAACATAACAACTTTATTATCACCAACGCATCTGTGGGATGTCTGGATGCAGCTGGATATTACTTCTGCTACAATTTCAGTTGGGACTGGTGCAATCTGTTTTAGGGCTACAGTGGGCTAGAGTATCAGCTCATGCCCTCAGAAGGAAACATCATTAATGGAAGGGGTTAAACAACAGAATTTTATTTTTCACCATTCGGTGGTTGGAAATGGAACACCAAGGTGCCAGCATGCTTGGGTTCTAGTGAGGGATCTCTTCCTGGCTTACAATAGTCACCTTCTAACTGCACTGATTTGGCTGTATTCTCACATGGGGTGGGGGGAAAGAGAGATCTTTTTCTTTTCCTCTTAAAAAGTGGCAGCCCTATTGGATTAGGACCTCAATTTTATGAACTTATTTAAAGTTCTTATTTAAAGTCCTAAAATCTTTATCTTCATCACTGTCACATGGTGATTAGGTCTTCAACATGAATTTCAGGGAGACACAATTCAGCCCATAGTAATTTGTACATCTAAGATGGTTTATTTAAATATTTAGCACCTTATTGGTTTCCAGCTAATAATCTGGGATTTTGGAATAAAAGCTTCTGTATTTTTCTGTGTAGTCTTTGTGCTTCTCCCTCTTCACACTGAATTTTCACAGTCTTTCCCACAGAGCACATAGATGTTTACATAGTAGGTCAGATTCCCAAAGTGGAAAATAACGAGTGATCAAAGCTTAAGGTTTTTGACTTTGTCTGACCAGCATCCTCTTCCTTTTTTTTTTTTTTTCATTTACATGATTCATATAGTAAGCCCAGGCTTAAAGAAGGAGGAAAAAAATACACACACACACACACACACTCACACATGTATATATACTTATATGTGTGTGTATATACACAAGTGTTTGTCATATTGTTTATTGTTGAATAATTATAAAGTGTTTTAGTGCTATAAAAGAAAAATGATATTATAATAAACAAGAAGAGCCTTACCTTGTATCATTAAATACAACTATTGATGGAAACAGTCTTTAATTTGAGACACAAATATGAAAATAAACTAGTCATCAAGAACAGGTAAAAGTGTGTAGACAGAGGAATCAGTAAACACAAGGTCCCTCTGGTGACAAGCAATTATTTGTGAGACACACTGTCAGCCTCTGAAACCCAGTAGTAAATAAAAGAGGCTAGCTTTTGAATTCATGGAGTTTAAATCTAGTGGTTATTACATATATTAAGAAAAAGTATGCATTAGTATTTAATTATATTTATGAAACAATAGGTTGTTTTATCCCATAAAGGGTGGTGATACCTGACGCCATCAGAGGAATGTAATTAACAAAAGACAATGTATATCAACTATAATTTCAAAACCTAAAATGCTTAGATGCAAATGTTCATGAATTCCAAAAATTTGAGGTTATTAATTTAACAGCAAAATTCTATTTGAAATGATATGAAGCTTCATATAACCTTTATTCATTTCACTTAGTATGAATATTTTCATATATTTCTGGAATCAAATGATGTATTTGAATATGTATGTTGATTCTATTGGGATTGTTAGATAAAAATCGAAAAATTCCTACATTAAAAAGAAACATACAAAATCTTAAGATTTTCCAATAATAATATGTAAAATTATATTTGCAGATTTTCCTGAAAGACACATTGATAATATGTTACCAAACTTAACCAAGACAAAAATAGAATACATAGGAAATTGAAAAAATTAGAAGATGTGAGCAAAATAGAATGAGAAGTCCCACCCCTCCTCACTTCAAAGAAACAATGATTAGTAACCATATACAGATGCAGATGCAAATATGATCCTCAGAATCCAGTTAAGAAATTTCCACAGCACTGGAGGAACATACAACTAAGAGCAACTGCATTAACATGGGTAAGAAGAATAGTTGTATTTTTCAGCACATCCACTTCTCCCAAGTTTACAAAGCGGAGCTCTAAGAAAGATCCCCTCATACTGCAGTTTTCTCATAATGAAAAAACAGAGGAAGTAAAACATTCAACATCCCCAGCCTTTTGGAGTATGACAATGGTAACATAAGTTATGTCTGAGGGGAGTAAAAGTGTATATGCAATTGAAATAAGATGTTATCAGCTTAAAATGGACTTTTAAAACTATTAAATGTTTTTTGTAAGCATTTTGGCAAATGTAACTTTACCCCCACCCCCCAAAGACATACACCTTTGGAAGATACACATGGGGGAAAAAAAAAAAAAAAGGAATCAAAGTATACCCCTACAAAACATCAAGAAAACAAAGAGGAAGAGAGGATTGCTTCTTCTGTTTCATGCAACGTAAACTACAGTTGTGGCAATCTGGTGCTTTAGGGCTTGAGTATGCTGGTGCATTAGTCATCTCATGCTGTCATAAAGGAATGCCATAGATAGAGTGGCTTACAAAATAGTAATTTACTTTCTCATGATTTTGGAGAAAGGATAAGAATAACAAGAGAGAAACAATTAACAAAATGGCAGTAGAAAGTCCTTCCCTGTCAACAAGTGGATTAAACTCCCATTTGGAAGGCATAGAGTGACAGAACAGAGCTAATAAAATCAAAACTGAACTATAGGCTGTGTATAAGAGACTCATGTTACATAAAAGAAAACACATTAGCAGAAAATGAATGGATTGAAAAAGACATTCTGGTAAAATGACAAACAAAAGAAAGCATGTAGCAATACTTGTATTGCTACAAGTAAACTTAATAGTTATAGGACAACAGGACATGTACAATGATAAAAGTATCAATTCAGGAGGAAGATATAATAATTATACATAAATATGTATTGAACATCTGAGCACCTAAATATATCAAGTAAATATTAAAAGAGCAGAAGAGAGAAAAGAAAAGCAATACAATAGGACTAGACTTCTATATCCCACTTTCAGGAATGGATAGAACATCCTGATAGAAAAATTGATAAGAAACCAGCTGACTTCAAGTACACTGTGGGCCAAATGGACCCAAGGGATGTACGCTGATTGTTCTGTTTAATAGCAGCCCAAAATACAGTCTAGTCAAGTGCAAACAGAACATGCTATAGGACAGATCAAATGGTGTTACATTGCGTGTGTTGGTTTGTTTCCAAAAAACATGTTAAACTAACAAATTTAAGAAGAATGAAAAAATAGCAGGCATTTCTTCTGACTACAACATTATGACATTAGAAATATAGGGTATATGAAAAATTCAAAAATACGTGTAAGTGCAACAGCACACTCCTAAACAAGCAATGGGTCAGAGAAGAAATCAATGGGGAAATCAGAAAATATGTTGAGACAAATGAAAGTGAAAACAGGATGCTGAAAAAGTAGTATGAAGAAGGACGTGTAGCAATAAGCACATTTAAAAAAAATCTCAAAAAGTACTCTGACTTTGCAACTCAAGAAAGTAGAAGAACTAAGTTTAAAGTTGACAGAAGGAAAGAAGTTATAAAGATTAGAGAAGAAAAATTAAATAGCACTGAGAAAACAATAGAAAAAAAATTAAATGAAGAGATTTTGTTTGATAATGTAAATAAAATTGGCCAATCCTTAGTTAAGCTAAGAAAAAGGAGGGGTAACACAAATAAAATTAGAAAAAAAAGAAAGTATATTACCTGATACAAAAGAAGTAAAAAAGATCATAAGAGCCCACTATAAAAATTTTATGCAAAAAAATAGATAACTTAAAAGACATAAAGAAATTCCCCACAGCATATAAACTACTAAAACTGAACAATAAAGAAAAAGAATATCTGAAAAGACTAATAATGAGTAAGGATATTGAATAAGTATTCAAAAATCCCATAGTAAAAAAAAATTACAGAACAAGATGGTTTCATAATTGAATTCTTTTTCACCATTTAGAGAAGAATTAACACTGATCCTTTTCAATTTTTTTTAAATATTCAAAGAAAGAGGAAAATTCAAACTCATTTTAAAAAGACACTATTACCCTTATGACAAAGTTAGACAAGGACAATATGAGGATATATTTAGGCAAATATCACTAATAAATACAAATATGCTCATTAAAGTACTAGCAAACCAAATTCTACAGCATATTAAGAAGGCTCATTTACAATGATTATGTGAGCTTAATTCTGGGATACAAGGAAGTTTCAACATATACAAATCATTAATTGTGATATGCCACATTAACAGAATGATCATTTCAATAGTTGTTGAAAAAGCCTTTGACAAAACTTTGGTATTTGTGTGTTCTTAGGTATCATGGGACAATTCTCTCTCTCTCTCTCTCTCTCTCTCTCTCTCTCTCTCTCTCTCTGTGTGTGTGTGTGTGTGTGTGTGTGTGTGTGTGTATCTTTGATTTGGTTCCTCTAGAGAATCCATCAACAGCAAACTTTTTACTTTAAATATAAAAATGCAAAACAAAAGGATGGAAAAACCATACCATACTACCATGCTCCAAAATAATGCTAGAACTGTTATGATAATTTCAAACAAAGCATAACAAGATAGACTATCATGGATAAAGAAGACCATTAAAGAGTTATTGAGAAGCAAATTCTCCAGTGGACAAAACAGTCATAAACAGGCATGTGCCTAAGAAAAATATATCAAAATAATAAAGTAAATACTGAAAAATTGGAGAGGTGCTGAAATCTAATCTTTGCTGATTTCAGCACCCCAACCAGAACTTCTCGACATTGTCTGGGAAATGTAAAACAATGCAAAACTAAGAAACTGTCATAATCAAAAGTTGCCTGAGGTAAAACAATGACTTATATGTAATGTGATATACTGGATAAGATTCTGTAACAGAATAAGTACATTAGGCAAAACTTTTAGAAATGAGATTTGTGTGGGCTTTAAATTAATAACAATTTATCAGTATTGGTCTATTAGTTCTGACAAGCATATAAAACTAATGTAAGATATTGACAAGAAGGAAAATTGTATGTAGCACTGTTTCATACAATTGTCACAACCTTTCTTCAAAACCAAAATTATTTTTAAATGACAATATTATTAAAATAATAACAGAGAAATGTAGACATCACAGGGGCTGTGATGTAGACATCACAGGGGCTGGAGATGTGGCTCAAGTGGTAATGCGCTCGCCTGGCATGCGTGTGGCCCGGGTTCGATCCTCAGCACCACATACAAAGATGTTGTGTCCCCCGAAAACTAAAAAATAAATATTAAAAAATTCTCTCTCTCTCTCTCCCTCACTCTCTCTTTAAAAAAAAATGTAGACATCACTAACTTTGGAAAAGAATAAAAGATAAATTGAAGAGTTCAAATATTATTGCATCATTAAGAAAGAAGCTAGTGGTAGAGAAGGTAGTTCAATGTGTCTTTTGTTAAGTGTATTATGTTAGACTTTATTCTGTTTCCCCCCCCCCCCAACAAATGAAGTAGGATGTATATTGCTGAGGAAAGCAAACTCCATGGTTGTCATCAGCATGCACATATCCCTGTGCCTACTGGCTTCCCTGATAACATTTATTGTCAACCTAGAAACCTAGGGTCTCTGTTTTCCTAGGAGACATCGTTCTCATTGTGGCTTCCATGAAGGAACCTTGGTAAATACCTGGGAATGAACTGCCTTCAAGTTTCCGTGGAATACCATAGCTCTCACCTTGCTGGCTTTCCCTAGAAAGTTACTGATTCTGTAAACTATCACTTTTTGACACAGAACCCTCTTTGTGGTGTTTTTCGCTTATTTGGCACTCTCTCTTTTCCACAATGTTAGAGCTTTGTTTATTCAATCATATCTTATCTGCTTTCTATTATTCATGGATTCTCTACAGTTTCTGTTCTATCAAGAACTGTACTTATTTTTAAAGTGTCCATTTGTTAGCTCTCTCTCTCTCTCTCTCTCTCTCTCTCTCTCTCTCTACTTCTATCTCTATCTCTATCTCTACCTATTGATTATCACCTATCTCCTAGTCACATATTTTGTTGTTGACAATTTACATAATGATATTTGGTTATTTGTTGTGGGTGAGAAAGTAGGGTGGTTTCTGTCTCTGTCACTGAGGCAGTTAAATTAGCCTTTATTCTGTGTGTGTGTGTGTGTTTTCCCCACAAATAAAGTAGGATGCATATTGCTGAAGAAAGCAAACTCCACAGTTGTCATCAACATGCACCAGGGTTATTTCAGTTAGTCTCTGAGTAATGCCTCTGGAGTTTCTGCTCAATTAAATATTTGCCATACTAAATCAACAGGTCAGTAAGATGCTCTTGCAGCTCAATTTATATAAGCTTTTAAAGTCAGAAAAAAAACAGAAATTGGCAAATGGGCAATACTACATAATAATGAGGCTTACTAGTGCTAAGTGACCCTGATCACATCACAATTATTTTTCAAGGTTTTGATCCTTTAACAGTGAATGACTTGTAATGTAATGGAGATAAGCATAAACATAAAAAGGCTTCTTGATAAACCATTTATAATAAAATTAAAAATTTGGATGAAATACAAACCATATATAAAAGCAAGATATAATGTTCTAGAAACGGTTTAATGACACATTTGTATATTAATCATGATTAATATAAATGCTTAATATTATAGCAGTTGGAAATTATTTTTTTAAATATTCATCTATATAAAGTATTCATTTTAAATATGTAGAAATAGTACCTTTATTTTATTCAACAAAATATACAATTGTACTAGACAAAATACAGTATTGAAACCATATAAGACACTAAGCATAACTTTCCAACTATTGCATGATATACAGAAATAGATGAGTAAATTACCTTTCTATAGTAAATATATATGCTCTCTTATGCTACAGAAATGCTGTAGAACAATCAACAGGATGATTTATTTCAGATGAGATAGATTGTTTCCTATTGTTTTATCAAACTTGTTTATAAGACAGCTTTAGTGACAGCAAACGAAAAAAAAATGTTAAAGTATCTGTTTTAGACAGAACTTTTTTCTTCCATATATATGAAGAAAACATTTATATAGTGTTACTTAAGTCTTTGAAAAGACAGTAAATATATCAAGATAAATGTTTTCAAAAATATCTTTAGAATTATTATAAATTATATTTATTTTTACTTCTATATATATGTATGTGTGTGTGTATGTATGCCCTCCTACATATTTATATGTGAATAAATAAATCAAAAGAAGCTCATAATATATATGAAATGACATATCATAAAAAGTTTATAAAAATGTTTCATATTTTCCATATTACTTCTTTTTACAATTACCCCAAACCTTTATATATGCTTAACATTATAAGATTTTTATCCAGCTAAGTCCAAAATGTCTTGTTGCTATATTATTAATGTCAAAGAAATATAAATTTCTCCATTTTACAAATAGATAAGACCAATATTAATATTTAATATTTTTCTTTCCCCAGTTTGAATATTGCTGTCATTTCAGTTTTCATACCAGAAGACATGCCAGAATAAATAATAAAATAAACATATTAATATTTAATATTATAATACAATGCAAAAAAATTAAACTAGGTATGAAAATTCACATCAGATTTTATCTTTTTTCATTTGAATAATCAGGTACTAATAGTCATATTGCTTGAACCAATGAAATGATCAGTTCAGAGACAAAATTTGATTTCCGTATTAAATTTGAGATCCATTTATCTATTTAAAGTAAAAATCTGATAAACAGGTTTTCACCTTGAAACAACCCTAACAACCAACCACAGGACACAGTTAAGACTTCGATCATATAGGGATTTCTATTTCAGTAGTAGTCCATTCTCAGAAGATGGCTGTCAACTATCAATAATGATAGTAGAGTTGGGTGTCAACATAGGCATCACTTCCATAAGAAAAGTAAACCCTGAAAAATGTGTGCTGAGTATTGAGCTGGCACTTACATCTCTGAACCTTCACCATATTTTCATCTTCTATCCTGACTTTCCCACCCACACTCTACTAATTAAAATAATAAATACATCTTAATTGGGCTATTTTAATTTATTTCTTATACTACACTTTTATAATATTACTTTTAACTTTCTCTGGCAAGTCAATAACTCAATATATGGAAAATCACATTATGATCAAAAGTATCTTTGGGATTATTTTAGATTCTTTGTGAAAAGAATTGCAATTGTGGCTTGTAATTATGGCTCATTTCTGAAAGCAGTTGTTTGCTAAACATGTTGCACTTTATATTCTTCTTAGTGTAAAATAAAATAATAGAAAAGAATCCAAAAATGCCTTAGCCCAATCTCAGAAATTTTGAATTATTTGGCTTAATGTGGAGCCCACATAATGGTATTTTCTAAAATCTCCTATCACATGATTCTAGTCAGGAGACAGGCTAAAGGACTTGATTAGAGACTGAAGTCTAAAATCTTTTGAGATCTGTCATTTCCGAGTCTTAAGAATTTAATTGCATCTTATGTGCTATAAAATTCCAAAGTCTCAACTATGACAGGTACTGTCATATAATTACAGAGTCCATTTTTCTGTTTTCTTTAAACCAATCGTTTTTCCAATTACTTCTATAACAACACAAATCATTCTAATATCCAAAGAATCAGTTTAAGACACACTGGGAAAATATGATTTAAACCAGATATAAGTACTGGCCAAAATATGAAAAAAACAAAATTCTCACTTACTATCAATGAGAATCTAAGTATGTACAGGCATTATAATAAATAGTATGATAATTCCTTAAAAAGTTAAACTAAAACTACCAAAATGACCAGCATTTACATTACTGGGTATATGTCCAAAGGATATGAAATCAATATCTAAGAAACATCTCCAATACCATGTTCACTACAGCACTAGTCAACATAGACATCTACAATACCATGTTCACTGTAGCACTAGTAAACATAGACAAGTCACTGAATCATATAAATATCCATCAACTGAAAAATGCATAAAGAAAATGGGGTACATATTCACAGTGGTATACTACTCAGCCTTTCAGCCATAAAAAGATGAAATTCCATTACCTGGAATTTATTTTCCTAAAAGAAATCATACAGGCAAAGAAAGAGGCAAGTACCATAGGATTTCACTTATATGTGGAATCTAAAAAAACTGACTTCATAGAACTTAAGAGTACAGTGGTGGTTCTTAGAGGTGGGAGGAAGACATGAGAAAAGATTGGTCAACAGGTACTGAATTCCAGTTACACAGGAGAAACAAATTCTGCGTAATAATACATAGTAGGGTAACTATACATTTCATAAAAGCTAAAAGAAAGGATTTTCAATATTTTAATCATAAAGAAATCATAAATGTTTGAGCAAATAACATATGCTTACCTTGTTTTGAACAGGCTTTGATATAGGTGTCCTGAAAAATCTCATTTGTGAGGCAATACAAGAAAGTTTAGAGGTGAAATGATTGGCTTATGAAGGCCTTAACTTATTTGGTGGGATAATCCACTGATGATTTCTCTAATTGCTAGCTATGGTGAACATTTTTTCAAGTGTTTATTGAAGTGAAAGATATATATATAATGAAAATTACAGAACCCTAAAGAAAGAATTCAAAGAAATCTTTAGAAGATGGAACGATCTACCTTGCTCTTGGATAGGCAGAATTAATATTATCAAAATGGTCATACTTCCAAAAGCACTATACAGATTTAATGCAATTCCAATCAAAATCCCAATGATATTCCTCCTAGAAACAGAAAAAGCAGTCATGAAATTCATCTGGAAAAATAAGACACCCAAAATAGCTAAAACAATCCTTAGCAGGAAGAGTGAAGCAGGTGGCATCAAGATACCAGAACTTGAACTATATTACAGAGCAATAGTAACAAAAATAGCATGGTATTGGCACCAAAAAAGACTCATGGACTAATGGTACAGAATACAGGAAACAGAAAATAACCACAAAACTACAGTTATCTTATATTAGACAAAGCTGCCAAAAACATGCATTGGAGAAAAGATAGCCTGTTCAACAAATGGTGCTGGGAAAACTGGAATTGCATGTGCAACAAAATTAAATTGAACTGCTATCTCTCACCATGCACAAAACTCAACTCAAAATGGATCAAGGACTTAGGAATACAGCCAGGGACCCTGTGTCTACTACAAGAAAAAGTAGGCCCTAATCTCCATCATGTAAAAATTAGGTCCCTACTTCCTTAATAAGACTTCTTTGGTGCAAGAATTAAAATGAAGAATCAATAAATGGGAGGGACTCGTACTAAAAAAACTTTCTTCTCAGCAAAAGAAACAATCTGTGAGGTGAATAGAGAGCCTTTTACCCCTCACACATCAGATAGAGCACTAATCTCTAGGGTATATAAAGACCTCAAAAGTTAAACACCAAAACAAAACAAAACAGAAAAAATAATCCAATCAATAAATGGGCCAAGGACAATTTTGACAATATTAATTCTGCCTATCCAAGAGCATTACAGATCTTTCCATCTTCTAAGGTCTTCTTTAATTTATTTCTTTAGTGTTTTGTAGTTTTCATTATAGAGGTCTTTCACCTCTTTTGTTAAGTTGATCCCCAAGTTTTTTTTTTTAAGGCTATTGTGAATGGGGTATATTTCCTAATTTCTCTTTCAGAGGATTCATCACTGATGTACAGAAAATCATTTGATTTATAGGTATTGATTTTATATCTTGCTGCCTTGCTTAATTCATTAATTCTAGAAGTTTACTGGTGGAGTTTTTTGGATCCTCTAAATGTAGAATCATGTCATCAGTAAATAATGACAGTTTGAGGGTTTTTTTTTTTTTGCCTATTTGTTTCCTTATGATTTATTTAATCTGTCTAATTGCTCTGGTTAGAGTTTCAAGAACTATGTTGAATAGAAGTGGTGAAACAGGACATCCCTGACTTGTTCTAGTTTTTATAGGGAATGCTTCCAATTGTTCTCCATTTACAATGATGTTGGCCTTGGGTTTATTACAGATAGCTTTTACAATGTTGAAGTATGTTCCTACTATCCCTAGTTTTACTAGTGTTTTCAACATGAAAGGGTGCTGTATTTTGTCAAACGCTTTCTCTGAATCAATTTATATAATCATATGATTCTTATCTTTAATTATACTAATGTGATGAATTATATTTATATATTTCTGTATGTTGAGCCAAACTTGCATCCCAGGAATGAACCCCACTTGGTCATGGTGAATTATTTTTTAATATGTTTTTGTATGCAATTTTCCAGAATTTAATTGAGAATTTTTGCATCAGTGTTCATCAGAGATATTGGTCTGGAAAATTCTTTCCTTGATGTCTCTGTCGCCTTTTGTAGTGAGGCTATTAAATATACTTGTAAATATTAATGCTTATACATTTTGTTTCAACAACAGGTATCTAGTGACATAGAACTTGCAAAATAAAAGCCCCTATAAACATTTTTATCATATAAATTGTAGAACTGATGGAAAAACATGATCAATGTTGCAATAATAATACATTTTATTCAATTAATGTTTATTTTAGAATCTTTTTTTTTCTCAGCACTCTGGTAAGAGCAGAAGGAGATAAGTATAAAAATAATGCTGTTTATGTTTCCATTTGCAAATGGTACAGAGAATGGAAAATTATCTTTTCAGGTTACCTTGTATTTTGTGTGAGATGGTTCTTCCATATGTAGCTGCCGTTTGTAGATTAGTATTAAGATACAATGAAGTAAGTTTTATGGACTCATATAATGTGTGGCACATTCTCTTCAAAATGAATAAAAAGAGTTTTCACTTTCCTCCAAATTATGATTCTTTCCAGTGCCTTCAAGAAATAGTCATTTAACAAAATAGAAAAAAGCCACATATTTATGTATTTTAAAATGATTAGTATTAATTTCATCTACTTCTTGTGTGCACACATTTCCCAATCAATTGGAAACTCTTGTAACTTACATAATTTGCTTGAGTTGTTCAGGGAACTTATCATATTACTTCATTTTATTTTACAGTTTTATTGGATTTAGCACAAACCTATCAGTGTTATAGAAATCCATCAGGTCTGATTTCTTTAATTTGAATCACAAGCATTCATTGCTACCTCAACATAAGCATTACATAATTTATGCATACATGATTTATGTTTTTACTTAAAATCTTTTATTTAAGTATATTTTAATATTCCAAGAATGAGAAACTAATTTCTCAATATAAAAACAATGACAATGAGAAATATTATCAATTATGTTTGATCTTATATAATTTTCTTCTTTTGAAAAGGAAATCATCTAAGGTTATATGGTTGATTCTAAGGTAATAACATAAGCCTAATCATGTCTCATTGATTTAATCATAAAAATTAAGTGAGATTTAATAAGGAAGTCAATTACTTACAGTTCTTTATAATGTAATTTATACTGTTATTTAATGCTTTATCAATATGCTATTTAAAATAATTCAATGTGCTAAGGAGCTGTGATATGCTTTCAAATATTAATTTAAAAATTGTAGAACTGATGGTTAATACTGTCTAAAACACACTTACAACCCACCACACACATACACACACATACCCCAAAATAAAATTTTAGAAGGAAATTATTTCAACTTTACTGCATTTTTAGTTTCTATGAGTATATCAAACAAATATCTTTTAAAAGGAAAAACTTGACTTTTTCCACTGGTCCTGGATTTTTGTTTAATCTTCCACCTATTTATATTATACTAAATCTGTTACTTGCTTCCAGGGAGAGAGAAGAAAAAAAATAGTAGTAAAATATTGGAAATATGTTAGACTGAAATATATTTTATATTTTTTTGTATGTTCTCTGGATACTTACAGATTTAAAGAAAAGCTTTCTCAAGAAAGCAGTTTAACTGCATCTGTTGAGAAATAGTATTTTATAGAGTCTACATATAAAATAAACATGTTTTTTTTTAATTGTATAATTTTCTTTCTTTTTTGGAGAGAGAGAGAGAGAGAGAGAGAGAGAGAGAGAGAGAGAGAGAGAATTTTTTTATTTTTTTATTTTTTTTAGTTTTTGGCGGACACAACATCTTTGTTTGTATGTGGGGCTGAGGATGGAACTGGGACCACACAAATGCTAGGCGAGCGCGCTACCACTTGAGTCACATCCCCAGCTCATCAACATGGTTTTAAGTGATCAACATACAAAATAATGCATTAGTTTCAACATGAGAAGTTAATTGAAAATGGTTGAGATAGTCCTAAAACTCCAAGCTTTAAATGTGGAAGGAGAAGACACATTATTGTCAATGCAATAGTTCTGATCTTTCATATAGAAATATTTTTGTTCTTTGAGGACATGTATTAATGTACTAATTTTTAAAAATATTCTTATCTCTTCTCTTTGTGCAATTAGTATTTTGTATTGATTTTGTTTACAAAATGTCTAAAAACCTATGCTTCTAAATTTATTTTAATATCTCTAGCTACCAGAGATCATCTGTAAGCAGGAAATATTTGTATATTATTTCCATTTGCTTCAAAAAATTGGAGGTTATAGTACTAATTTCCTCTCTGTGTGAAAAACTATAATATCACTACTTAACCCAATGTTATGTAGCACTTTAAAAGAAACATAAAGAATCTTCAAATGTGTGATACAATGCAATTTATTGAAATTATTATTTTAGGTAAACAAAAAAATTGACACTGAAATAAATGTTGGAGTAAAATAAAAAATATGAAATCAATCTAAAAACCATACGTTGGTTATATTTTCTAGCTTTCACTGCATAGTGAATGGGGACTCTAACTCAAAACAGCAGTGGCACTTAGTGTGGCAAGCACACTCTTTAAACAGAAGTAACACCAACACACTGGGTTAGGTTCTTAGATTTTGTTATTAAGATAATTCTTGAACTCCCTAACATTTATACTTAGCATGTCTTTAAATTTCACTTATGTTGTCACAAATGACAGCATATTCAACCTTTAATTGTCAATCATACCTTAATTTTACAAAGAACAAAATAGTTTAAAATTTACCAATAAAATAGCAAAAAGAAAGAAAAATTCTTTCAATTAAATTCCCTGTTCTGAATGTTTATGTTCTTTATTTGTCACCTATATTTATCTTCTTCTATAAATACATGGAAGAACAGGAAAAAGAAAACACAGGAAATTGTAAAGAAGTCAAAAATTTTTTATATATACTTCAGCAGTGTCCTGTACCATAACACAGAACACACATGGCTTTGAATTATAGACCATGAAGCTACATACAATATTTCTCAGTTCCAGAAATATTGGTTTTACTGAGTGGTCTTTTATACCTCACTTGTCAGTATGCTAAAGTCAGGCTTGTATCTCATAAGCCAGAAACAATCAATTGATGTCTACTTCTCTAATCAGAGGAGACAAGTAAGAAACTGGTGTCTTTTGGTCACAGAGACCATTTTGCCTGGAGTAATACAGATCAGAGAGGCCAGAAAAAGAGCCTTGCTCTGTTCCCTGCTCCATGAACTGGTAGGGGCACAGGTCCAGGGGCAGGGAGAAACTGACAGGGCAGAGTGATGGAGCTCAGGGCACAAAAAAACAGTCCTTGAGAGGCCAAAATGTTTTAATTTTAAACATATTATATAAATAATTAGCCACCACAGTTTACTCCTTTCTTGAACAATGGTCAGAACCAGACTTTGGGACAGACAAGATGGTAGATTAGGGAGAAGTAACTTTTCTCACAGCTCCATGACTCAGGACTCAAACAGCAAGAAAAGTACTTCTCTTGGAGGTGAGTCAAAATAAACAAAACAGAACAAAAAAGACTCTACTGATACCCAATATTAGACAGACAGACTTGAAGATTGGGAAATTTGGGATACATCAGACAAGGCAAAGGATCAGAACTGCAGGTGAGCTCTGGAGCAGGGAAAATACACAAAGTCAGAAAAGAGCTATTAAGTCCTGGGAAAATCTTGGCATGGGGAACCCCAGGATTGGAGGGGCAGCCAACCCTGGGCTGAGCTGAAAGCTATTTGGCCCAATAAACTGATACATGAAAGTCATGTCCTGCCAGTCACATATAGGGAGCCCAACTAGAAACACTTTAATACCTTTGTAAGACTATGGTGCCAACTCGAAGAGGGAACTTAGATCTGTGAGTTCAGGGATGAAACCAATACATTAATCTCACAGACTCCAGCCTCAAGGTCTAAAGAGAGCCCAGGAAACTAGAAGAATCTCTGGCACACCAAATTTTGGTCACAGAGACCATTTTGCCTGGGGTAATACACATCAGAAAGGCCAGAGAAAGAGCCTTGCTCTATTCCCTGCTCCATTGAACTGGTAGGGCACAGGACCAGGGGCAGGGAGAAACTGACAGGGAAGAATGACTGAGCTCAGTGCTCGGGGAAACAGTTCTTGAGAAAACAAAATACAGCAGTATCCCCAGTCAACACAGCTGGCAAAGGACAGTCTTCCATTCCCACAAGAGGTGCCCTGGAAGAGTAGTGGGGTACAGTCCTTGAAGTGTTTTGATTCATTAACACTGGAAAACTACCCACATAATGAAACACCTGGGGCAAACCAGACCAGATTCCCACTCCTGAGAGCTTCACTTGCAACAACTCATCACACAGAACCCAAAGACAATACCCAGAAAGCCAAGATGCCAGCATCTTTCACAGCTTCTCACATCTTCCTGCTGAGTTGGGAAGCTGAGAAACAGAAAGGCAGATTGGCACAGACAGCGGGCAAAAACTCCCATTGACCATTATGTAATTTTCCTTAGGTTTTTATTTTGTTTTCTTTTGGTTTTGAATGTGTACTGATTTATACGGGATGGACATTTATACGTTTGTACACATCCATATTTGTTTCTGCTTTTTTTCAGTTTTAGCATTTCTTGAAGGTAGCGATTTTTTCATGCTCTGATTTTTCTGAGGATTAGATTTTTGATTAGTATATTTTGGACTGTTTTTCTATTGTCCCTTTCACAACTCTGTTTTTCTTTGTTTCTATTTTGTTTTTCTTACTAAAAGCCAAACTCTATTCCTTTCCTTTTAACTCTTTGTTTAAATCTTTTACTTCTATTTTTTCCTTCCCTCTTATAAACACATCCTACCTCACTTTGCATTTCTTCTACTCACTTCTTTGAATCTAGAATCCCTTTTCTACCACTTCATCTCTTTTTCTTTTCCTCTCAAAGAACTCTATCTTGGGCTGGGGATGTGGCTCAAGCGGTAGCGCGCTTGCCTGGCATGCATGCGCCCCGGGTTCGATCCTCAGCACCACATACAAACAAAGATGTTGTGTCCGCCGAAAACTAAAAAATAAATATTAAAATTCTCTTTAAAAAAAAAAAAAAAGAATTCTATCTTTAACTGGATACTTATGCATATTCATATATCTCGAATTTTTCTCATTTTTACAATTTTATTTGAAGGCAGTTATTTTTTATGATCAATATTTTGAGGATTAAGATGTTTGATTAACATATATTAATTTTTGCTTGTAATCTTTTATTTCTTTTGTATTTTGTATCTTACAGTTTTAATTTTTATCTTATAATTTTTTCATTATTAATTTATTACATTTTATTTTCTCATTTATTGGTTTCCTCAACTCTCTTTCTCTCTTTTTTCATGAACAGTCAATGTTTATTGTTCTCTCTTTCACTCTTCCTTTAATTTTTTACTTCAATTTTTTCTCCTCCTCCCTCATAATTATCATGTCATACATTATGTCTGCTCTATCCCTGATCACCATGTAAAATTGTAAACCCTTATGTAATCTTTCTGTTTTCACCATGGGTAATAAATAATCAGATCTTTTTTATTTATTGTGATGATCAACACTGTAGATTTCATTATAAGAGCTATGATATTATAAGATATTATATTTCATTATAAGAGCTGTTATCTGTTTCCTCCTAAACTGGGAGATAATAGAAACCTTCAAGGATATTATAAGTCCATAAGGTAGAAACTCTACTGCCTCAAAACCAACAGTTAGATGTATAGACAAACAAACAACATGAAAAAGCATAGGAACAATTTGCCTCAAACAAACAAAAATACATGAAAAATAGAATCTATTGACACCACAGTGAAAGAAATGTCAGAGAAGGAGTCTAAAATGTTCATAGTTAAATTGATCTGTGAGGTAAAGGACAAGGTAAGCAGAAAAATACAGGAAGCAAAAGATCATGTAAATAAAGAGATAGAGTCTGGTAAGAAAAACAAAAAGATATCCGTGAAATGAAGAAATCAATAACTGAAATTAAAAATTGATTGAAAAGCGTCACCAGCAGACTAGACTACATGGAAACTTGAGACTCAGGCAATGAAGACAAAATATATCATCTACTGTCATGTATAACTAATCAAAACAAATTTTAAAAAAAATTTAAAAAGATAGTGCACCATGGCCAAGTGGGGTTCATTCCAGGGATTCAAGGTTGGTTCAGCATATGGAAATCAATAAATGTAATTCACCACATCAATAAACGTAAACACAAGAATCACATCATTATCTCAGTAGATGCAGAAAAAGCTTTTGAAAAAATACAGCATATATTCATGCTCATAACACTAGAAAAACTAGGAATAGTAGGAACATACCTCAACATAGTAAAAACTATATATCCCATACCCAAGTCCAACATCATTTTGAATGAAGAAAAATTGAAAGCATTCCTTTTAAGAACTGGAACAAGACAGGAAAGCCCTCTTTCACCACTTTTATTCAACATAATCATTGAAACACTAGCTCGAGCAGTTAGACAAAAAAAAAAAAAAAAAAGAAATGAAATGAAATGGATATGAAATGGTAAAGAAGAGCTCAAAATATCCCTATTTGCCAACAACATAATTTTATATTTACAAACCCCAAACATGCTTTCACAGAAAGCTTCTAGAACTTATAATTCATCATAGTAGCAGTGTATATAATCAACACTCATAAATCAATTGTATTCCTATACACCAATGGCATTACAGCTGAAAGAGAAATCAGAAAAACTATCCCTTTTAAAATAGCCTCAAAAAAATGAAATACTTGGGAATCAACCTAACAAAAGAAGTGAAAGACCTCTATAATGAAAACTACAGAATACTAAAGAAAGAAATTGAAGAAAAAATAAGAAAATGGAAAGATCTCCCATGTTTTCGCATAGGCAAAATTTATATTGTCAAAATGGACATAATACCAAAAAATGCTATGTGGATTTAATGCAATTCCTATCAAAATTCCAATAACATTCTTCATAGAAGAGAAAAAATAGTCATGAAATTCATTTGGAAAAATAAGAGGGCTACAAGAGTCAAAGTATCCTTAGTGAGAAAAGTGATGCAGGAGGCATCACAATACAAGACTTTAAATAACACTACAGATCTATAGTAATAAAATGGTACAAAAACAGACATGAAGAACAAAGGAAGAGAATAGAAGACACAGAGACAAACCCAGATAAATACAGTTATTTCATACTAGACAAAGGCACCATAAACTGATAATGGAGAAAAGACAGCCTCTTCTACAAATGGTGCTGGGAAAACTGGAAATCTATATGTAGTAGAATGAAATTAAACCCCTTCTCTCACCCTGAACAAAATTAAAATCAAAGTGGATCCAGAATCTAGGTAGTCATTGGACCAGAGACCCTGTATGGACTAGAAGAAAAAAGTAGACCTGATTCTCCTTCATATCAGCTTAAGAAGCAACTTCCTCAATAAGACTCCTAAAGCAAAAGAAAGAAAATCAAGAATCAAAAAATCAGATGGTATTAAACGAAAAATTTCTTTTGCACCAGAGGAAATCATCAAGAACATGAACAGAGAGCCTACAAGGTGGAAGAAAATCTTTATCACCTGCCCTTCAGAGGAAGCATTAATCTCCAGGATATATAAAGAAGTTAAAAATGTAACACCAAAAATAAAACCTAAAAACCCCAATCAATAAATGGGCAAAGGAACTTAACAGGCATTTCACAGAAGAAGAAATATGAATGGTAAAAAAATATATTTAAAAAATGTTCAACATCTCTAGCAATTAGAGAAATGTAAATTAAAACGATACTGAGATTCCGTCTTACTCCAATCAGAATGGCAGTTATCAAGAATACAAGTAACAATAAAGGTTGGCAAGCCTGTGGAAGAGAAATATACTCTCTTTCATTGCTGGTGGAACAGCAAAATGGTGAAATCACTATATAAAACTATAAATCACTATATAAAACTGTATAGATTCCTCAGGAATCTAACCACCATTTAATCCTGTCCTCCCACTTCTCAGTCTTTACACAAAAATCTTAAAATCAGTATACTACAGTGACACATCCGAATCAACATTTATACCAGCTTAATTCACAATAGCCAAGCTGTGGAACCAATTTAAGTGTCCTTCAACAGATAAAAGGAAAAAGAAAATGTGGTATATATACACAATGGAATATTATTCAGCCCTACAGAAGAATAAAATTATGGCATTTGCTGGTAAATGGATAGAACCAGAGACTATCATGCTAAGCCCATCCGAAAAATCTGAAGGCCAATGTGTTCTCTCTGATATTTGGATGCTATCCCACAAAGAGGTTAAAGAGGCGAAAAATCAAAGTCCTTTGGACTAGACAAAGGGGAATGAAGGGAAGGGAGTGGGGAGGGGAATAGGAAAGACAGTTGATGCACAATAGTAAGTAACTAGATCAATGAGTATAATAAGAAATTGGTTGGTCAGGATTAAAAAAAAAAAAGTGGTTACCCCAGAGTTTATACTCTTGACTTGAAAATATACTGTCTCAATTTTTAAAATACTTACAATCTACCTTAGAGATTTTACTTTTACCACCAAATAAGTGACAAAAATAAACAAGTAATCTGAGAGAAACAAAAACATATATTTAGAAATTTCTATTGCATATTAATAATGGCACTTTTTAAAATTTCTCTGCTATAGATATTATTAATTTATTTTCACATGGAAATACATAAAAATGTGCTTTTAAAAATACAAGAAATGACTAAATTATTTCATTCTGAAAGGAAAGAAACAAGCTGGGTGTGGTGGCACATGCCTAAACTCCCACAGAAGGATCTCAAGTCAAAGTCAGCCTCAGCAAAAGCAAGGCACTAAGCAACTCATTGAGACCCTGTCTCTAAATAAAATTTAAAAAAAAGGGATGGTGATGTGGCTCAGTGGTTGAGTGATCATGAGTTCAATTGTTGCCCTCCCCCCCAAAAAAGAGAGAAAGAAACAATTTATGGTTATAATTTTAAATTATCTAAGTATCTGAAATTCTAGCATGATTGCTTTAAAAATGTTACATAATAGTAATACTGAATGTAATATTTCAAATATATTAATTTCCATATAGTCAAAAGACAATTGTTTTCAACACTCTCACAATGTTTATAAGATTTTTTTTATTTTGGTTTGTATGCCAGATGATTGGGGGAAATATAAACTCCATTTCATAGAGCTATAATGTGGGTATCCAGGAAATATGAAAATACTGACCAAAAACTGAACTCTATTTTCTGGGGGTGAAGAGTTCTTAATTGATTAAAGACCCATTAGGAAGAATAAAAAGGAAAGTAAAGACATGATTGGCTATTGACCTTGAGCTTGACATTTCAGTCAAGAAATCTGATAACATAGACAAGCATGACAAGCAAAATCCATGTTTCTTTCCTCCTATGCTCAAATTTGAACCATGGAATTTTACAACACTTCAGTGATCCATGTAGGGAGAAAGTGTCTGGTCACAAGAAAAAAAAAAAAAAAGAAAAGTGGTAGAATGTCATACTCAGTTATTTCCTGGGAACACCAGAAAACACGTTATATTCAACATCCTGGGATATGCTTGACTGGAATGGTTGCCTTAAGTGCCTGCTGGAAAACAGAACAAAACAAAATGTATATTTCCTCATTCTTTGCAGCTTGGATCTGAGATGGGCCATCTTTTTTTACTGCTTAAATGGAGCCACCTACAAGTCAGCTTCAGTTTTCCCCACTTGCTTATGCAGAACCCACAGATTTGCCTTAGGTGGGCACGTATGTCATATTTTTGAGCATGTGCTTTGTTGAGGGCACATACATTCATTTTCTCTCATAGGCACCCCAAGAAGCTTCAGCATAGCCATCCTCTTCCTGGGCTTTTGGAATTATCTTGACTTGTGTTTACACTGCCCTTTGCCCTAGATAGGCATTGGTAGTGTATGTCTTTAAATTTTTCCAGATACCCAGAAAACCACTCCAGCCTAAGAAGAGGGAAACAAAGATTCTTCTCTGTTCAGTCCTTCAGAAAGCCAGCAAACAACTCAAAGGCATGACCATGGATTTAGGACCAGATGAACTCTGTGGCACCAGCAAAACACACCAAGGATACAGATGCTGTCTTCAGATCAACACTGTTGCTGAGTTGTAGAGTGGAGAATGCTAGGCTGGTAGGTGACTTCCTACCAAAGTGTAGCTGTTCTTTTCCTCTTTAAGCAAGTCCTTGGGTTCTATAAGTTCAGATTAGATTCCAGAGTTCCAAAAAAGTTAATTATCTCAGTCTTTTCCAACTGATATTGGTTTTAGTGGAGGGAAATTTTTTTTTCAAACCTTTACTATTGAACACACTTTTGTTCTAATTGCAGTTGTACTAATTATTTTCAAAATACCATTTTGATATATAGTGCACCTTATTTTCAATTTTTTTTTTTGAGAGAGAGAGAGAGAGAGAATTTTTTAATATTTATTTTTTAGTTTTCGGTGGACATACATCTTTATTTTATTTTTATGTGGTGCTGAGCATCGAACCCAGTGCCCTGTGCATGCCAGGCGAGCGCGTTACCGCTTGAGCCACGTCCCCAGCCCTTCAATTTGTTTTTAATGTGTTCTTTTGAATATTTTTTTAGTTTAATTTCATTTTGAAAAATCGCTTTTTTCATTCCAAGTAATTAGGTTGAGGAGGTAGATCAGTTGTTGTAAAGCACTCGGCTAGCATGTGTAAGGCCCTGGGTTCAATCCCTAGTACCTAGTTTAAAAAAAAAAAAAAACATATATATATATATATATATATATATACACACACACACACAAACACACACACACACACACACACACACACACACATATATATATAAAACATTAAAATGTATAAATGTATGAAATATCTGCAAAGTTTATATACCATGCAAGGCAACTTTCAAAGGTTATGGGATTAGGACATTAGGACTTTGTGGAATGGTATTCAGCCTAGCACAGAAACTATTTATAAAGAAAACAAAACCAAGAAAATAAGTATTAAATATAAGTTATAAAAGTAATTATAAATAACACTAAAATATTAGAGTGCTAGAAAACATGTATTTGTTTATAACCTTTTATTTTGTACATTAATATTTTTCCTAATTAAGAATATATTCATAGATATCCTCCAGACCAAATAAAACATGTTTGTCTTTCATAGTTTAATATGATTATTCCGTGACAGAATAATAACTTAACACCAGAAAAATTGGATGGCCCTAATTCAGAAGTGTCAGCCAATTACTTATGATAAAATAATTTATGGATATTCTAGGCCAACTTATCTGAGTAAACATGTTTGAACAACTCATATTTGCATTTATTTTTAAGTAAAACTGAAATAGCTTCTTATTCTTTTCCTTTGATAGAATTTAGTTTAAACTCAGTGGCTGAAATATAAAAACAAAAATTGCTTCATGTCATCTTTCCTGGCCTAAGAATTAATCAAAAAATTGTAAAAGACAAAATGCCAGTTATATAATCATGGAGTCAGAGGTTATTAGATTAACAGAAAGGTAAACGCAAGAGAAGAAAATGCTAAACCATTTAGCATACAGGTCATATTCTGATTCATTTTCACTGCCATACTTTATTTTTAGTTCTCAACAGGCATCCAGAGATAAAAATCAGATAACCTTTAAAAGCAGTTTCTCAAGAAAGAGTGCACATGTGTACACACACACACAATTCTCTTTCTGAAAAAGTAGAACTTTTAAACAATGAATATTTCATATTAATCCCTCTACCTTTCACTATCCTCAAAGATATATCATCATTTGATATTTGTAGAATTCTATTAAGAAAACACTATGCATCATAACACTATGCATGTTCTATATTCCAAGGTCACACATTTAGGGGAACTTCAACTCAAAATAGTAAACATGATTACAGATTATAGTGTTAATGACATACTCCAAATATTCAGAATATATATGTATGTGTGTTTGCATGTGTATGTGTGTGTGTGTATAAAAATATATATGTATGTATAATACGAAAATATATATACATACAATATATATGACATTATATTTTTTTTCACCTACACCTACATACAATAGAGAATTTGAGAAACTGCCAGATCTTTCATGGAAACTCTGTGGTAAGCTAATGTCAACTTGATTATGATCTAATCTCACTTCCTATTAAATCTGTGATAAATCTATGACTGGCAAAGTTACTCATTTTCCTTTTGTCTTTTTTTTTCTTATCCCATATTTAAATAATGTGCTTATCCTATTGCTTTAACATTTAAGGAGGAAAATTGTGTAAAAAATATGTTTAGAAAAAATGTACAATATTGAAAGTCTCTGACTTATAATGGTTTGACTTATGATCTTTCACAATGGTATGATAGTAAATCATATACAGTAGAAACTGTATTTTGAATTTTTTAAAAAATTTCTTTTCCAGGCCAGTTATACAGTCTTGTGATGCTAGTCAGTTACAGCAATCTTAAGTTCTCAATCAGCCAGGTGGTCACAGGGGAAACAATCCCAACTCAGTAGTGTATTGTGTTGCTAAGATAAGGTGTTCAATAAGTTAGGTATATTACTTGCACTTTAAATTTATAGTATGTTCAAATTATGGTGGGTGTATTGGGATGTAACTCTATGGAAATGAGGAATAGCTGTAATGTTATGGGTGTTTTCCATTCCTTTTCTCTTCTCCTATGTTTCTTTGTTCTCCTACGCTTCTTTGTTCTGCTCTGCATCATGAGGTTGATCTGCACTCATTACATAAAGGCCCTTGTTGTGAAGCTTTCAGTTGTGGTGAAGTAATGAGAAGTGCCAGCCAAAGACTGAAGTGTAGAAGGTAAGGGATGCTGGGGTAATTTTCTTCATTTCCTACCAGGTTAACAAGACACAATTGCTCTCTTATGGCCATCTCTCTACAGATTGATGGATCCAGATCCATCCATCCATCTAGCTATCTACCTATTTACTTTTTAGTTGTAGATGGATGCAATACCTTTATTTTATTTATTTTAGTTTTATGTGGTGCTAAGGATCGAACCCAGTGTCTCATGCGTGCTAGGCAAGTACTCTTCCACTGAGCCACAATTCCAGCCCTCTCCATGGGTTTGGGTAATAACTTCCTTGCATTGACCCCATTGTTCAAGAAGTGGCCATAGCTCCTAATTTTGTTCCTCTTACTATTATCACATTTCTTGTAGATGTCCTTGACCTTGACTACATTTTTGTTAATAATTATTTTATTAAGTTTTTTCAGTCGCTAAAAAGGCAAGGCACTCTGGCTTGTGCATGTTCAAGAAAGTTCCAGTTTATGCCTCTTACTCTGGCCTACTTATTAATAGAAGATTGGCAGAAGTGAACACTATGTTCACCTTCTGAGTATGCCATTTTTTTCCTTGGGTAATCCTGACATATATAAATATTTATAAAAATATGAGCCATAATTAATAATTATTCAGCAAATAATATGTGAACTTATTTTAGCTTTTAATAGACAGATACATATCTTTATATCCAGAAGTCAATGGGAAAATAGATCTGAATAAAGTTTTATATCCACAAATATCAGTAACTTGGTATTAAAATGATGAGAGGTCAAACTTGCTTTCTTGTTTAGTTTGTACTTAATTGTGGAAGAGGAAGTGCTGTGTAAATTATTTCATTCAGCATATGTGTCAAATTGTCACTGCAGAAAATGTCTGATCAATGAGAATTTTTAATATTCTTTCATAGGCAAATTTCTAGTAGTGTCCTGGTACTATTAAATTATTTTCCTGTGGTTTATCTTATGCTGCCATCATGAAAGATATAATGATAAGAATGACCAAGGAAAACATACCTCATTTTATGGTATGGGATTTGACAATAATCATCTAAATTTTCACAATTTAGGACCGTAGAATCAATAGGTTTACTGATGTCCCAACATTATTAATCCAATTGTGGAGAGGATTTGTCTAGGAAGAGCTAATAGCATACTCTATGTGTTTTGTTAGGAGACTCTAAGAACAACTAACCTCAGCTTATTTTTCCTAATACTCTTTGCTTCTTTAGGCTGCTTACTATGAAGTGGTTTCCTGGAGTTAATCTTTTACATACCAGCAATGCATAAGTTGTTGATTTTTCAAAAAGTCACTTTTTCCAAAGTATATACTTATATATGTTTTTAAAATACTAAATTTATTTCTTATTTATAAATTGAATTTTATATCCCCCCCCAAAGATATGCTAGAGTCCTACTCCCCCCTATAACTTAAAATGTTAGCATATTTGACGTAGTGGGTCTTTGGGAAGATAATCAAATATAATAAAGCCATCAGGGAAGATCCTAATTCAATATGATGGGTGTCCTTATGAAAGGAGAAATTTAGACAGAGAGAGACACTCACAGAATACATGTGGAGAGATACAAGGAGAAGACAGCCTCCTAAGGACAAAGGCCTGGAACAGATTTATTTCTCACAGCCCTAAGAAGGAACAAACCAAACTGACACCTTGAGAATATACTGCTAAAATCTACAACTGTAAGAGTAAATTTCAGTTGTATAAACAACCCAGTTTATGGTACTTTGTTGTGGCAGCTTTATAAACTAAGACACTAGCAAAGAGACTAAATATTTTCATTAACTCTGTCTCTGAGCTTTCAAGTAGGCAAAGCAAAGAAATGGAGAATAGTTATAGACCTCATCTTCTGTTAAAATACAGATATGACTACAGATTTTTCTAGTCACTTTATTCTATAATGGCTGTAACTTAAATGATATTAAAAATAAAGGCCAGTTAACATATTAACAAAAATCATTATAGTGGAAAATTAGGAATGGTAGTCTATAAACATTTTACTAATGTCAAAGGTCATTTTCTGTATCTTCTCATGAAAAATATAACTTGCTGATATTCCTGTTTATTATCAAGTTTATCTTAAAAATCTGAAAAACATTCTAAATAAATGTCTGGTTGAAGACATTGTAAAGCTACCAAAGAACCTGACAGTTCAGGGACAGAAATCCTCAATTAAAAACAAACAAACAAACCAAACATCCCACAAGCCAAAACAAAGAAAGCACTGAAGCAAGCCTGATTTTCTACAGTACTTCTCTCCTTGAGACATTCACTGACTGGTAAGTATCTTAGGATAAAGAGACCAAGGAATCAAGCAAGAAAGAGGGAGTTTAATACCTGAAACACAAAATGCTAACTGAAGGATCTGCAAAGGAAAAGTTCCTTGGAAATATTCCATATAGCAGGTACAATTCCAGATAAATTATACCCTATTATCATAAAAAAAATAAAAATAAAAAACAGTTCTTTAGAAATATTCATATAGAAATATTCTCATTGGTCTCAACACCACCTCAGACTGAACAAAGAGAAGTATCTTGATTTAAACTATAGCCCAGAAAGTAAGTCAGAGTTGATCTTCAGTGAATGAAGTCTTAAAACAAAGCAGGAGGTCTGTTGGTATTTAAGTACTTAATAAAAAATGAAATATGCACAATTACTTAGGAAATAACTGAAGAGGAATTCTCTAAGGATGGATAATTCCCTACCAGGTATTAAAATATATATATATATATATATATATAAATAATGAAACAAATGTGATACTAGCTTTAAAGTAGGCAAACAATAGAATAGAAAATCAATAAGCAGACGCAAGTAAGTATGAATATTTAGGTTCTGTTGAAAACTGCCATCTGAAGTCATTGGGGAATAGAATTATTTTCTTTCTAAGCATAAAGGGAAGAGATAAGTATATAAGCCATTTTCAAAGAATGCGTTCATACTTATTTTTACATGCACAAATGAACTCAAACCAGATTGAAGATATAAACATAAAAAATTAAGCCACACAATCAGTAGAACATAACATGGTTTGTATATATTACCACAAGCAAAATAAAAAAAATATTAAAGGTGAAAATGTATTAAAATAATAGGTAAATAGTAAATGTTGTTAATCTAAAGCATCTCTTAAAATTGAGGAAAATGAAACAAATGTAAAAGAAAAATAAGGAAAAGATATACACACATATGCACACTCATATAACATATACATGTCTTCTAAATATATTAAAAAGTATTTGTCTTCACTTAATGTAAAAGAGAAATACAAATTAAAACTAAACTGGGATAAACATATCATCGGTCATGTAGGCAAAATGGTAATATATAAAAGGCTTGACAATACCCACAGGGGTATTGGGAAAGGCTCCCATAAAACAGATCTTCTCATTTTTGATGCTGGGATATAAAATTTTACAATTCTTGAGGGAAATTAGTCAATATTTGTTTTTAAAAATTGCATGTGAATTTACCTTCTAACACCAACAATGCCTCTTTCTAAGAATTTACCCTGAAGGTGCATTTTCTACAATGTAAAAATGCATTTGCACAGTTATTCCTTATAGCGTTATTGACTATCATAAATATTTAGAATGGTTAAAATGCCCCTGCCCAGTTAAACTATGAACCTCTCACAATTGTAATAATTGTAGTAATTTTCACACATCTTATTTAAAAAGACACAAAAGAGTTTCTGTATTTTACTCTATTTTGTGCCAAACCTGTGAAGCAGAGCATGACAAAATACGCAGGTATCTGCAGATTTTTGCAAAAAGAAACACAGGGAGGGAAAATCTAAAGCCTATGAATTTTTTTTTCTGCAGGAGAGATTTATAATGAGAAAAGAATTGAGAAGGGAATAATAACCTCTTGGTCTCCTTGAGTTGTAGGTTTGCTGGAGGTCATGAGCTCCAGGAAACAGTTACCTCTCAGATCTCAGGCCCAGGTATATAGTGGTCTTTACTATCTCCAGATATTTCAACTTTTTTGCTTCCATTTTAGGAAATGCTCTCTTAATTAAACATTCTTTAGTCAATATTTTGGAGTAGAGCATCTGTTAATTTACAAAACTCAAATTACCCTAAATGTCTCATGTATAAAAATATATTTGAATATGCAATCCCTCCTGTATTCTTTCCATATTTGAATGGCTATATTGTAGTCTTCCTGAATTGGTGATACATTGAGACTGATACCTCATTCTCCCCTCAGTTCAAAAATGATTTAATGATTTAACATTGACATTGTATTCTGCAAATGGACTTTGTCTTTTTAATTTAATTTTAATTTAAAGGAACTTAAAATGCTAGGAGACATACATGGGTAGAAAACAGTCTGAAAATCTTTAAGAGTTCTGTTTGATCTAAATGTATGGGAAGACAGTAATAAAGAAAAAAGAATACTATCCAAAAAAAGGGAAAATGCAAGAAAATGTAAATAATCATGTTTTCAGCACTTTCTATGCCTTTTGGTGGCTGGCCTTAGAATACTTATACATTAACTATTCTGTGATAGTCACTGTACTAAATTCATCAATTTTTAAGTTCACATGTAGTATTCATTACATTTTTATCTAAGTCATCATTTTTTTCCACTTTGTTTTACATGATGTATGTTTAGTTTAATTATTTCTGTGCATTTGAAGGAAATTCTTTATTTATATATCCAATCAGCAAAGTATAAATGACCACAAATAATGGAAGATTATTGAACACTAGTTAGCCACAAATCTAATGTTCTTAAACTCATTTTCATCTGATCTAGATCTAATTTTTTAATACAGAAGTGAAATGACATAATCTATATGGGATAAGAATTGATAGCCGATATCAGCTCTAGTCTGATTAAAAGTATTTTAAAAGGTTCATATATTCAATTGTATTCTTGAAATAAGCATTCCAGGCTTCAAAACTTGTTCTGGAAAAAGAGTTTGGCATGTTGGCAAAATAATAATATTAAAACATTCTTTGCAAACAGTCAGTACCCTCTAGTGTACATTATCAATAAAACTCTGAAATAAAATGAACAATGTTGCCTTTTTCTTTAATGATTACCATTTCTCTACAATCTCTCTTTTAATATCTGAAAATGTGTAATCAAGCAACAATTACCTGGGCGAATGATGAAGTGTGCTGATTATAAATGCTTCATAACCATGGTACAATCCATAGGAGTCTATTTCTGGGTCCGGAGCTATAATTCCTATCCATGTTCATGTCACTTGAAAACTTATACTAATGGAGGAATTAGACCTCATAGTGTTTCTTATTCTAAAACTCTGCCATAGGTTATTGATTTCACTGACATTTAAACTATCATAGCATATCACAAACATACACAAATACTTACATGTTCTTGTCAAAATTAATAAAATTGCAGGTACCAAAAGCAATTTTTAAAAAAAGAAATATGAAGTAGAACATCATATTAAGTTAGCTGCTTTCAGAAATCATCTGGATTAACCAGAATTCCTATCACTTCTGGCATGAAGCCTAGAAATCTAATTGTGCACATTGGGACATCCTCCTCACCACCAATGCTACAGCTACTGCATAATAAAACGTTTATCTAACTTCCATATTAAGCAATGCTCTGAAGTTCACACTGGCCTTTCTATAACAACTAGCACAAGGCAATCAAAAAATATAAAAGCTGTGCATATTTGAGACAAGAAAAAACATAGATGTAATCCAGTACCAATCTTCACTTTCTTCATTTATTTTGAGAGTCAAGAAGTATTGGTCTTGAAATCATTGTTTTGGAAAACTAAAGTCCCCACAGTGTTGAAATAGTTCACTATTTAATATGCTCAGTTATTTGTACTTTACTGTAACAATTATGTTTTCTGGTTATAATGGAGAGATGGTAATATTTCAAAAGCAAATTGGTTGTCAGAGGAAATTAAGCATTCTTAAGGATGTAGATTTATCACCTGAAGGAAATGACTATTTATTTCTTGCATATAAACAGATAACCATACAAAAGAGTGCTTTCATAAAAGAAAGTCATCTGTTCCTACTTTTCATTTGCAAATGAATAAATGCCAGTTTTTAAAGTAAAAATCTGATAAGTTACAAGCCATTGTTTAGAGACTCTGAGCATTAGATTGAGTAGAGAAAAATAAGCTAAAAATTAATTAGAAGACTATATTGGTGAAGATTCTGGTATTTTTGAACAATAAAAAGCTAAAATGATATATTAAAGTTCTATCATGTTCCTTAGTTAAAGAATTTTTCTATAAAGCATGAAGATTTGGAAGAATGCAATTATTAACTTTGAACAATTGTTGGAATATGCATCAGAGCTGAAATACACACACACACACACACACACACACACACACACACACACACCACTCTAGTTATTAAGCAGCTAGCCAAATAAGAGTACTATTTGACAAATAAATAGGAAAACAGACAATTGGAAATGGAAATAGGTTTCTCTTTAATCATGTCCAAGAGGCTTATCAGATGATAATAGAAATGAAAAATAAAAATGAATTAATCTTTATGATTAGATAATATTTATTTTTAGAGCTCTCCAAATAAGTCAGAAAAATATTATAATCAAACAGTCATAATATTTTATATAATGAAGAAATATTTTTATTTCACTTTATTTCCTCTATTTGGCCCTCCCATAATTCTCATTCAAAGGTGCATATCTCTCAAAATTTATTTTAAGGAAATAATGAACTTATATGAATATGAAATATATTACAGTGGATATAAATATATTCACTGGATATAAATGTCAACTTCTATCAAAATTGATTCATGATTTCCATATTTTTTATGAACATAAACCTCTATGAAATGATTTATTTCATGGCTTGAGGCAATTTTATTCTCATCTAATGCTGAAGCAAAAGATGCAATAAAATTTTTGAATGAAAAAATACTTTCCAGTAGTTAAATCTCAAGATTGAACAACAAATAATTTGAAGTAATAAAAATTATTATACTTATTAAAAATTCATTCGTCCCACATTTTCCTTATAATTGCTTGACTCAATACAGAAAAGGGGTAAGGACCAAGTTAAAAAAAAAAAAAAAACTTAAAATATTAGTAGGACTTTCATTTCAACTATGAATTTTAATTTCACTTATTGAAATTGATAATATTCAATGTTTTTGATCCCAGAAAAATAGCAATTTTATACAGCTCAATCTAAAAATTAATATATCATCTAAGTAGAAAATAACTATAAAATTATTCTGTCTAGTGTTCTTATGACATTTAGTAATTAAACTTGAAATTTTAATTATTTCAGGAATTCTGTGAACTCACTGATAAAGAACAAATAAGCATAAAGAACAAATAGTTACAACTACTTGGACTGCTGTGGATATTTCAGCAGGGACCACAGCTGTTGCACTTGCAGAGACACCAGAGCTTTACACCTATTATTTATACTGAACTAAACTGGCCTTTGAGAGTGAAGAGGTGATGAAGTATATGGATGGTTAGATGTGTTCTTTCTACTCACTGTCAGGCCACATGATAGTTAAGTGCAAAACATATTATTTTCAGGAAAGCTATGATATATATTATTTATAGATAAATAATTTTCTTTCATTTTAAAGCTTTTGAAAATGGCTTTTAAAATCCTAAGCCACATCTAATGGTGAATATTAAATGAGTAAATATTACTTATCACTTCAAATTATACTTTAGCTGTTCAACATTCAGATAATAATAATAATAATAAAAAAATTTTGTCCTAAGGAAAGATCATAAAGGCTACCAGAACAGTATACATTGTTTTTCATGGGCTTTAAATTCTTTATCATTTATGACCTTTAAAAACATGGAAAGAAACATCATTGTAGCACATCACAGATCAAAGATAATAAAAGTATAAAATAAAAACTGTTAATTATATTTACTTGAGTCAGGTTTTTCTATGCTGTGACCCCCCCCCCGAAAAAAAAAAAAAACTGACAAGAAGAATTTTAGGAAGAAAAGTTTTTTTTTTTGTGGGAAGCTTACAGTTTTAGGGGGCTCAGTTCACAGAGAGTTTGCTCCATTCCTCAGATTTCCCAATGAGGGAGAACATTGTAGCAGAAACTGTGTTGGAGGACAGTGGTTCAGGACAGGATCACAAGAAGCAGAGAGAGAATATTACACTAAACAAGAACAAAATATAAACCCCAAACGCATTCCCAGAGTGATTCACCTCCTCCACTCATATCCTCCCTACCCAGAGTTACCATCTCTCCTCCACTCATATCCTCCCTACCCAGAGTTACCATCTAGTTAATTCTTATTAGTGGATTAACACACTGATATGGTTAAGGTCTCATAACCCAATCATTTCACTTTGAACTTTTTGGCATTGTCTCACATGTGAATTTTGGGGGACACATCTTATCTAAACCATAAAAAGAAAATAAATAAAATGTATTTAAAATAAAAATTTTAATGGATGTCTTAAAATCATAATAAAAAAGAATAAAACACTGTATAGTGATATTCATAATTTCAAGGAAAACTAAAAATGATTCTTAACTAAAGGGATTCAAATTTTGAAATGACTATTATATTTTTGCTAATATATATTGACTGCATGATTTACAAAACAAGCAATGTAATTATTTGTATAAGAATATATTTTATTGTACAATTCCCTTTACATTGCCAGCTGATTACTTAATAACATCTGCATAAATTTTATTGCAAATTAAGGAAACTTAGTTTTTTCTTGGAGAATTCACCATCACCATATGAACTATATTTTCTTAAGAACCTGGTATATAATATTTTTATGTGTGATATATGTTATATGAAACCATAAATTAAAAGTATATTTAGAACCATCTTTACACCATGTTAAATGATGAGGCAATTTTTAAAACATTATAGAATATTAAACAAATAAGATAGGTTTAGAGAAAAACAAAAATACAGCAATTATATTCTATTTTATAGACATGTTCAGAAGGTATGCAAATGTGTTTGCTGATTTTTAAAATAATCACTAAAAATGGAATAAAATCATTATCCACGAACAGAAAAACAACATGTAAATATGAACTCATTGATAATATATGTTGTTGTTCAGCCATTTAAGGAATGGAGTAACTTAATACATTTTATTGGTAAAGAATGGGTAACAATTAATGTCCAGTGAAGAGAGCTTATAGTAAATATTCATTAAGTAAATATTCATGCATATATTCTATGTTCCAGGTGTTGTTCTAGGCCCAAGTGATTCATTTAGCTTAGAGCTGAAACCAAACAAAAATTAATATTGTGCTTTTATCTTTGTGTGTATACATGTTTTAAGTAGGTTGAAAAAAAATCTGGACGGAAGCAATGATAATTTAAGACACAGAAAGACTGATATTGTAGTGAGAGAAAACAAATTAAATTATATGTATTGTGCTTAATTATTTAACTTTCAATCTTTAGAGTTTTAAAGCTCAGTTACCATGAGCCCCAAATACTTTTTTAGTTGTCATGTTATGTTGAGTGTGAGTAAAAGCATAATGTATAAACTTCACTGCTAGCTCTTCAGTCCACACAGGAATCATTCAGTGAACAAAAGACACACAACAATTGTGATCAATCCTGTTACTCTGTTAATGTCTGCTAGTGACCGGCCCCTGATTCTGATATTCAGTTCAGGAACAGACAGCAAAGCTTGAAGTTGTACTGACTGCTTGTGTCACAGTGATAAACCCATATGACAGTGAGCATGGGTAACAAACAGAAGCAATTTCTCAACAAAAGTGAAAATGCAGCAAAGGAATGAAAAGCGACAAAGCTAAAAGGAAGAGCAATGTGAGTGGAAGGTAAACGGAGACCGCACTGTGGAGATGCTGCCCTGGCGGTATTCGGTATTCTAGAGACTCTAGGAATGAAGCAGAGGACCTGAGTGAAGGCACACTTAGAAACATAAGGAAAAAAAAATGTTCTCAAAGAAAAAGATGGATATACCCCAGAGGAAACATCTGGACTTTAAGGAAATCTTGGCGATATTTCATAATATTGAAGGGTTCAGATTGAACCATAGTTCTGTTTTTATGAAGTTTCTGAGCCAATAATTTATTTATTTTCCTTACATTTTTGAAGAATTGTGTAAGACGTAAAAGAAAGAAGAGGTACTCTGCAAACCCTAAAATATTTACTACTGACCATTTCCAGTTAAAGTTTTAAAGTTCCTTCACTAAAATACTAGACATCAAAAGTAAAGTAAAAATAAAATAATTGGTTAATATCACTTAAGGATAATGTTGCTAAATGATTTGAGTGGCAATGCAAATAGTTTGCATATTTCTTAGACAGCAATACATTACAGTTGAATTAGCCCCATGAAGGGAAAATCACGGAGGAAGTATGTAGAGGCACTGAATGATGGGGCATCTAGATGCACACAGGGCATGACCATTTAAAACTCAGAAACATGGCTCAAAGGTTGAGATTTTAATATCACTCTGCCTAAAGATAGGTGTTTGTCTCAATTTGAAATGCCTGAATTTCATAATTTAAGTACATTGCAGAGGTGATATATTGTTTTCATGGATATGGACTCTACATGTAACAGAAGTACTGTTAATGGTCCAGACACATAAAGTTTAGTACAGTAAACTGTTTGTAAGCTTCAAAAATAATTTAATACAAATATCTTAGGTGATCTACTGGATAAGACACACACAGAAATGCATTATGTTCCTAATATTTTTAGAAGATTATTTTGTCTTCAGAGAAACTAGCATAAATTATAAAGGAAGCGCTAAACTTACCTGTTAGAACTAACCTCATAGATTCAGGGGTATAGATTTTCCCAATTAGTTCACTCATCAAAAGCAAAAAATGAGTATTATTCACACATTCTAATTTGTTAGTATCTTTTATCCTTTAAGATAAATTTCATGCTTTATATTGGCAGCGTTCTCTTACAGATCTTTTTTAACATTCTATAAGGAAGGATAACCTTAAAACTGTGGAAAGTATCATATGTTTTGCATGGGCTCTCTCTTGTCCAGAGAGGAGGTCCACGGAACAGGGTAGAGGAGAGTGTGGCTGTGGAGTCACTAATCAAGACCTCTGAAGACCAATCAGGAAGCAGGCCTGATTTAAGTGCTCAGTTACCATGTATATATACTCAGGCAGTGGCTAAGCAGATTACAGGCAGCCATCAATGCCATTTCTGCTAACTGTTCTTGCAGCAACCAATCCAGGAGTGGGCCATGGAGCAAGCAGAGGGACTGCAACACATGACCTCATGCCCAGGGCTGTGCCTATAGGATAAGAGGCTTGCTACGCACACGCCAGAGGCCCTTAATGTATGCCATGTATGCAGTACTCCTTGCTCTTGTCCCCACAATGTGTACCAGAGAATAACTTAAACCCTGTCCTGAAGGTCAGTCCTTAAACACAGATCAACTACTGACTTGCCTAACCTCTTCAGGTAACTTTCTTTTCATAGAAGTAAGTGGGGGCACTCATGTTTTTGAAGTGCCAGTGTTTTATTTTTCTGAAAGAAAGAAATAAACCTTTGATTCACTAAGATTCCCTACGTAAGCATTTAAGTGACAAGATCAGGGCTGCATTTTAAGAATTTCAACCTGGCAGCAGATTATCGAATAGGAAAGGAAGGTGTGTGCAGAAGGCCACAAGTGCAAAGTTGAGGAGGCCCAAGCCACAATTGCCTCAAACATATAGGGCTCTAAATTATTGAAGCAATTTTGAAGAGGGAAGTAAGGATATGGAAAAACAATAAAAACGACGATCATAATTCTATCAGGGAGTTTGAGTATAAAATAGACCTTTTAACCAATTGACATAAAATACACACACAAAAGTACACAGAAATAAAACCAATAATTTTAAATGTCTCAATAATTAGTGCTACCTTTTGTCATAAATTGACATTATGGAGGTAATACCACATTATAAAAGATAACATATTTAGAATAATAAACCTCATTTTTAAAACAATTGCAATTCTTTGAGTTTTCAAATATTATCAAAACAAATTCTCTCTTCTTAATAATTAAATATTTGTAACATTAAACAGACGTAATAACATCTTGTTAGGGTTAATATGATGGTGTTTGGTTTGTCATTGATAATTCTGAAGGGGCACTTGCTTTTTTCTGAAACTAGAAGTACTTTAAATGAGTACCTTAAAAGAATATAATAAAATGGTCACTTTTCAACCATGAGAGATATAAGGACACCTTGATACTATGAATTCCAAAACAAAATATCAGAAGAAATTTAGTATAATATTTTTGAAAATATGGAGAAATTAATCTCATTTGGAATTTTTTATTTTTTATTTACCTGAAATTTACACAAATGGATCCTTTATCAACAGTATGTCCTGTCACTCAAGTTGATGAAGACAACTAAGGATTTTTATCTTGGTGAAAATGTAAGAATCAAAGAGGCTCAGTCTAATCTTTAATCTAAAATGGAATTTTAGGGAGTATCCTATCAAAGTCATTCAAAAGGATGAAAGTGTTGTGAGATTAGCGAAAGATGTTTCTTAAAGGTAGGCAATACATAAACAAAGCATGTAAGTGACAGAATTGAAAGTTTGGGTCAAACTATAAAGGGTAGAGAAGCCCAGATAAGAAAAAGGAATCCTTATACACTGTTAATGGGAATGCAAATAAGTACAATTACTATGGAAAATAATATCGTTTCCTCAAAAGACTGAAAATAAAGCTAACATATGATCTAGTTATTCCACCTCTGGGAATACATACATAGGAAATGAAATCAGCATATGAAAGAGATACCTGCATACCCAAGATTACTGCGGTTATATTCATCATAGCCAAGTTATGGAATCAGTCTTGATATCCATCTAAAGATGAATGGATAAAAAAGATAAAGAAAATACCAATGGATAATGTAAACTGTGTATGTGGGGTGTGTGTGTGTGTGTGTGTGAGAGAGAGACACATATACACCTATGCATATATATATGTATGTATACACCTATATATGTACACACACACACACGCATACATACATATCATGGGGTATTATTCAGCCTTAAAAAATGAAATTTGTTTTTTCAGGAAAATGGACTAACTGGAAGTAATCATGTTAAGCAAAATAAGCCAGACATAAAAAGATAAGTATCATATGTCTTCCCTCATATATGAAATATGAAAAAAACTCATATTTGTGTATATGTGTATATATGTGTGTGTGTGTGTGTGTGTGTGTGTGTGTGTATATATATATATATATATATATATATATATATATATCTTGAAAATAGATGAGGGAGTGTTAAGATTGTAGAAAGGGATCAGGGGAAGAGGTAAAGAAGAGAATTCAAAGGAGGAGAGTAAGAAGTTCTATAATATCAAACAACATATTACAGTATGAAAATATCACAATCATAATCTTGAATCTGTAGAATTCATATGCATTAATAATAATAATAGTAAAACAATAAGAATGAAAATCAAAAAAGAAACAGGTTCTATTTCACTAACTCTATTTCAGAAGTAGTGTCCCATGATTGGAATTGGCAAGGTCTCCCAAACAATAAAATAGAATAAAAATGATAAGAGATAAGCTATTTTTTTCCTCTCATGGATACATATACTTGGTTATATATAAATAGATGCATAATATATACAGCATAGCTGGGTATAAATTGGGAACCAGATGATTATTTCAATGGTTAATTATTATTGTCTACCACTGAATGGTTCCTTTGTAGTTAGTGGTAGTACTTCACACATATCTAAGATCATATATCAGTTTTAGTAGAGAGCACAAAGATACCAAACAATCTAATTTAAATAAAATAAAGGATTCCTGAATCACATAATGAAAATTCCATATCTAAAATGAATACTGCAACTTGGTGAAAATGGGAAGACAATGAGTTTTCTTGCATCTTAGCCTACAGATTTTCCTTTGGCATGATTCTTGCAAGAATTCTAGCCCCTTCTTTGCCCTCAACTTCTTTAACCTGGAAAATTAGGACCACAAAGCATATATTTGGCAATCTGTATTCTTTCTTTGATAACTTAAATAAATATTTTTGGAGGTTCTATGTTCTGAAGCTGCAGAAATGGGGTACAAGTGGACAACAGCACAATAATTATTGAATTAGACATTTAAGGTGCCTTTCTGTATGTATACACTGAAGCTATTTTAGTGGTAGAGCTGGCATTGTCTACCGTTGAATGAGTCATTTTAAATAAATGAACATATTTCACACATCTCTAAGATCACATATCTGTTTAGTAGCAAGTGAGAAGATTCCAACCAGTCTAATATAAGCAAAAAAGGATTCCTGAAGTATGTAATGAAAATATCATGTAACCAAAATGAAAACTGTAGCTTTCCAGTTTATTTCAAACTGAATTAAGAAAGAGAAGAGGTGTTACACTTTAAGGTTGGACATTTTTTAAATATAATAGATGCTCCTAATCTAACTTATCCAATCAAAGTCAGAAAATCTATCAGCTCCTGCTTCTTAGAACTTGAGACCACTTTAAATTTCTTCTAAATAATTTTGACTGTGAACCGGACATTTTCATCTCATGTAAAATCTACCTCTTTGTTTTTCCTATTCCAATTCACTTTAGTTAACCTTGGATGAAATTCAGTGTTAGCTGTAGGGACAATAGTATCAATATCACATAGATACATTTTCAAATACAGAATGTCAAGACTTATTCTAGGCCCACTAATTCAATATCTTCAATTTCAATAAGATTTACTGGTGATTCATACAAAAGTTAGATTGTAAATAACTGAAAGACCAAAGTGAATTCTGTGTAGAAGAGAACTGATAATCATAACATTAGAGCTAGAGCATCCATTAGTACCTCACAGCTGGTTCCTTTCCATCTCTACCCTAAAGCTGCTCTTGTCCAGTGTCCATAGTCTGACATTTGGTCCAAGGATATTGTCCTGAAACTGCTATAGGAACTATAGCACTGTCTCTTATCACACTGTAGATACTACTAATATCCATACTCTTCATGGTTTGTGTTAAAGCAGCGTTAGTGTGTTTGCACTATTGATATCTTACTGGTATTTCCTTACCCTAGGTTTGAAAACCATGAATCCAAAGTCACTAGTCTGAGCACAGTCTGAGACAAACATTGCACTTGGATTAAAATTGTTTCTCCTTTCAGATATTGGTCAAGTTGCCTCCAATCAAACTTTCTTTAATGGATGATTTCTTTCTTTATAAATCTCACTATTGTAAAAACCAAATTCCGAACTAATATATTTACTACTGATGTAACAATGCATACCTGAATCATAAATTGACACATCTTACCAGAAGCTAACATCCTTAAGTAACTTAAGTATCTAAACTTTTCTTTAAATAGGACTGGAAATATTCAGAATCACCAAACTAGCTGTTTACTCTCTGTCTTAAGAAGAGAGATTATTTTGACAGATTGATGGAGAATTTCAAGTTTCACAATGATAGTATGTAATTTTCCACAATTTGGGTAAATGGTTTCTTTAAAAAAATCATCTGCACTATATTAAAAGGTAACTTTTTAATAGAAATCCTAAAACCATTATGTTGCCAATTATATAAAAGTAAAGTGTTAATTTTTTATATCTCATGGCAAAAATATTTATTACACTTATAGTAATAGAGGTTAATCAACATACATATTTGAATTGTGTAAAAATGATATGCACTATAATGTTTATGTGACAGAAAATTTGAGAAAGAAAGGAGTTCAGTGTAATAAATTATAAGAGAAGCATTGGTCAAGTTTTAAATTATGACTTCAGTGTCATTATTAAAGATATGCAAATCAATTGGGGTTCAAAGGAGCTTTTACATGAACCTTCTAGGACCCTGGTTATACAAAGCCTCAATTTCTTCTCAATTGCTTCATCCTATTTAGATCCTCTCTTTTGTTGACATACTGTTACAGCAGTAACTAATGGTAGTTATTAAAATGTGTTCAAATTGTAGAAAATCTGCTATAGTAATATGATTCTAAGGGATTTTTAATAATTGATGAGGCAGCACATTTTTCAGGCTGTTGGAATAATCTGGCTGCATTTCAAATAGAAAATTATATTCTGTCTATATTCCTTAATATTTCTATTTGGCAAACTCTTTTAAATCAAAATTAAAACAAATAAAATAAGAATAAAATATCACAAATCCAACAACTAAAATAAATGTACAACATACTTCTCTATGATATTATTTTTTGCTTCATAGAGAATATGCACATCTCTGTTGAATATGTGTACCTTAATGAAAAAGTGAATGAGGAGGTGTCTCTGACAGTCTTGAAATTTTTGTTATGTTATAAAAATAATAGAATCGAGGTAATATGAGTAAATGTATGAGCAAATTCCTCTTTAGACTCTTTTACTAATACTTGAGGAAAAAAAAAACAGAATGAACTTGGCATTGGGTAAAATCATCCCTCCTCTCTATACAAATTATTAGTAAGGTGAACCCTGGAAGTCCACCCCTGCTGCCAGTATTGTTCTCTTACCAATTCTGCCCTGCTTAGTTTGTGTTGCGTTTTTAAACATTACTTCTATGAACAGGAAGACAAAAAGGTGCTGTTTACTGAGAAAATATTGAGATACATTTCTTTTTGACACTTAATCTTATATCCACTTCCTTTTATGTTTTCAATTTAAGCAGACACTTTAATAAAAAACTAGAATCACAGGCAAATACAATGTTTTAATAAAAAGTAAAAAAGACATTCATTCTATGTCTGTCTCAGCATACTATTGAATTCAGTTGTACCGTTTCCTTGTGCTCACTCAGAAATACTCTCTAAATATCAAGTATAGTTAAACAGATTCCATATGTAACAACAAATATGAAACCTTTAAAAACATCTAGCCTCATTTGTGAATGCTTCTATGCTTTGATACCGACGGAATATCAGAAAATTATAAAGAGTTGTTTTGGAGACCCCAAGGGAGAGTGAGGGAACATTTATATATTAAGAACTATTACCTCTAATGGTTTACATGTCATGTGTAAAAAGAAAAAAATTGCTTTTGCTTTATAACAACACAGTAGAGCATCTTTTTCATTGCATTTGAGGAATATTTTTAAGAGATATATCACCAAGCTGTAGAAAATAAGCTCTATTACCTCCCTGTTGAAAAGATGAGGGATAGTGAAATTGGAAGGTTAAATGGTTTGCTCACCATCTCATGCTAAGTTATTGGCAGAGGAAATATATGAGACTAGCCTCTGGACTTTAAATCTGTTGCTTAGCTACTGATCCACAATAGCTCCCAATTGACTTGAACTACAGAGTAGTAGAGAATTTGAAGATTCAAAAAAGATCATGCCTCCACTGAAATGAAAAGTGGGAAATTCTATCAACATATTGTTCTAGGCATCAGCCAGTCAATCACCCTCCTCAAACAGAGTCTTATAATAGTATATTCGATTTATTTTTGAATTTTCATGATATCACAAATAAATTTCCAGATGATATTGTGTTATACATATAAACTAGAGAATAACTGTGTTAGCTCACCTTAATCTATTCAAAATACATATAGCTAGAATAATATTTTTGCAGAAATCTTCATAGTCACTTGACCTTAGCTGTGATAAAGTTAGAACAACTGTCAGATGATATAGGTTGTTATGCATGCCTCTCCATCACAATAAAAATTTGAAGCAGAGTAAATATTTTTTAAAAATTTAAGTATATTTCATTTTAAAATAAAAATTGTAAAAAAATGTATTTTGTCAGAACAATGAACAGAAAAATATTTTGAATTCTAGCAACTTTTAATAAAAAATAAAGATAATTTTAATTGATTTGTAGATATTTTCTTTCTTGTTTTAATGACCATATTGTAAAAGAAATGTCTCTATCCCTTCCTGTCTCATGTTGATGAATAAGAACTGCTGGCAGAGAGTGAGATCTTTCCCATTTCCAAGTGTATATCTTGCTTATGCAGATGATGTTTTGATCACCACTATGACTTTTTTTGGTTACCTCTTACGACTTCCTCTTCCATTAATCTCCATAGACATGCATAAGCCTCCTGGATGGTTATTGATAGGAAGAACACTTAAAGCTTCAGACTGTGGACTTTCTCAGTTCCATGTCTGAGGTAGAGAGAGAGATGCTTTTTTCATCACTCAGAGCTAGCAGCCAGTAGAACATGTAAGATAACATGAATATGCAACTATATGATTTATTACTGGTACTGCATTGTCTATAGTCAGTACTTAAGAAATTGGGAGTAGTCAAGGAGCCCTCTAGAGCTTGCAGACTCAAAGTAATATATTTATACCTCAATCAAATGATCTCCCTCACGATTACAATTTTAATTAAGCTACAATTAGAAAAAAAGCAGCTCCCAATACTTGCCTTAACACTTTTCCAGGATCACAATTAGAATATGTTTCTTCATTTGTGAGCATATTTCTCCGTAAAATGTCAGTAATGTGAAGTGGGAGCCCTTTATCCCAAGCATTCTCTCCTAAAAAACAACAACAACAACAAAAAAAACCTCCACTTTTGTCAAACTCCTCTTGAATTTTCATCATTTCAAATAAATGTTTTCAAACACATAAATAATCTACAGTCTTCTTTATATATGTTTGTTTCTCACCAAAATTTGACAGTCTATCTACATTTTATGAGTTATCTGGCTTTTAAGCTTGCATGCATGTATTTCTACCAGTTTACCCTGGTGACTTCTGATGTTATGTATATGCTTTAACCTTTATTTTTCCTGAGATGAAAACATCCCTGCCAGTATGCCATATAAAAATGAACAAAATGACTAGAAACAAAGATCAAGTATTGCATCATGCACAGTAAAACAATTGTAAAAAAAGAAAAATTATGTATGGCAAGTGCCTTGTACTTTGGAAATAGGAGTTCATAATAAAATGGAATAATGATTGGTTTCTTTATGATTTCTTATTTGTGTACAACAAATTGTACTCTGTGTGTGTGTGTTGTTTTAATCAATGGAAACATAAAGATGGATTAGGTAAAGTTATCTTAACTTGGCTCAAGAAGCCATTCTGTACTATAGACAGAGACCTACATTTTTAAGTAACATCATATTATATATTTTACTAAATAATGCTATGTTGTATTTTAAGAAAATACTGAACAAAAGTAAAAGTAATATACTGACTTACCAACCTTTTTGATAATTCACAAAATAACACTTCAAGTTAATGCCTTATTAAGCTGTAAAAATGTGCCCAAATTTCAAATAATTTAGGAATAACATAATTACATAATTTCTTATAACCAGATGAAAATGTAATTTCTTCATTTAAGGATGCTTTGTACATTTATTTTAAAAGCATAAATACCTGAAATAAATGGGATATAGTCAAGGTAGTTTGCCAAGATTACAGCAGTACATGTATCATCTCAAAACCCATTAAAATATGCTGCTAGCTTGATGCTTTCTCAATCAAAAGGTTAAATATTCAAAAGGGAAATAAAACATGCAAGAATCACTTTTAAAAATAAATCTTCACTTTTATTTTCATTAGCAATGAGAGAAAAATTATCATTTACTAAGTCTATAACTTGTGCTGTTTTCAAAAACTAGAGCTGGTAGATATTTGAATAATATGGATACTGTATTCTTTGTTAGTTGGCTTTAGTTCTGAGGAGTTGACATTTCTCAATCTCTCACCATTAATATTTTTTTTTTCTCCCTTGTGACTGGCCTGCCTGTGTTTCAGGGCTTAGTCACTCTCTAATATACTCTAACTCCTGAAGATGAAATGGCCTAGGGACAAACAGCTTTTTCTTTTTTTTCCTTTCCTGATAAAATTGAGAGTTCTGGTGTATGAATGTAAATATTCTAAAGAAATAAAAACACAGTATGATTTATAATCTGTATTTTAAGAACAAGTCATTAAAACATATCTTAGTTATCTTATAGGTAAAACATAATTTTAATATTGTAGTTATACAATATAAAATTATGCTATGATCTATGTTTATCATGGGTTTAGAGTGTTTTTATTCTGGGATTTAAAAAGGAAAGCTGCAACTCTATATATTGGGCTTAATTTTTTTAATATTTTTTTTAGAAGTAGTTGGACACAATACGCTTAATTACCTTGCTACACCAAATTGCCGGTTCCTATTTATTTTTTTATTTTTAATCACCAATTTATTTCAGAGAACTTCATGAAAATATTAGAGTGTGAAAATTTTTTGAGAAGCAATATTGCATTGTCTTACATATCATTTTCAAAGACATGAACACCTAAATCATATATCCCCCTCACTAGAGTGGGGAAAAAAAAAACAGAAACAGAAACAACTAGCATTAGTTGACAGAATCTTGTATTCCAGACTTATATCAGATGAAATGCACCAGTGTGGATATTCTGGTTTAAAGACTATTAAAATAACTCTGTACTGGATGGTAGACAACTGCAGTTTTCTCCCCAGACAGTTCTCTCCAAATTTTCCCCATTAACAAATAAGAGTTAATTATTGGCCTAGCATGGGGGTCCCAGAACCAGGACTCTAGTGCAAGGCCAGAATCATCCTGGTTGACCCTCTGCCATTTCACTGAAAGGCAGTATCAATCTGTAACCAAGCAATTTAAAATCTGCAACTATTAATCTTATATGGAATAGTTATGAGAAATCATTCTTTCTTTCCTAACAAAGTCAATTTTATCTCACAACAATATCCCTAAGTGCAAGTCTCTTTCAAATTATTACTAATCAACTTGGAAGATTATGGAGTACAACAATAAGTTAGGATGCTGGAGAAAGTAAAAATTGTTTATGAAAAACATTATACATTCATTTGTAGTATGTAGAGTATCTTGTACTCTCAACTAGCTTCCCTAAGAGTCATCTTTTAAGGTAACTTAGTATAGTATCAAACCAGGAATGTGGCATTATAAATGGCATTGTGTTTTAATTTCAGTTTCCACATTTTTCATGACTGGTATATAAAATATAACTTGATTTTTATTGGGTTTAAGCTTGTGTCTGGTGACCTTAAAAACTTACTGTTAGGGTCTGTAAACAAGTCAGGATGGTGCCAGAGGGAGTGGTTTGTGAAGTAACACCAGCGAGCCATTAAGTGTGGAGATTCCTTATTGGCTGACTGCTGTATCTAGTTTATGTTAATTAAGATAAGCTGTGTGTAATGTATATATACCCCTCCGGTCCTACAATAAACGGCTCTCACTCCTACTGTATCAATCTACACAAGTTGCTCGTCACCCCCTGGTTACTTTGCTGCAGCCAGACTGCGGCAACTTACTAATTAGTTATATATGTTTTGTTGCAGAGTCCTTGGAATTTTCTCTGTCTGACTGTGCAACTATCCATCTACCTATCTCACCTGAAAATTTGGAATTTTAAAAATTTCTAATTTGCATGTATTTTATTTACTCCTTTTCATACCTTGATTTATCTGGTTAAGAATTTCACTACGGTGAATTAGAGTGGTGTGAATGGGCATCCTTAATTTGTTCCATATGTTAATTAACCAAAAATAATTCTGTTTTCACCACTATATTCAGTGTTAGGTGAATAAGCAAACTGTAAGGTGGGTAAACATAAGTGAGCTCCAATTTTGTATACAATAAAGAAATTGTAGGTTTATGCCATTAAAAATTACATTGAGTGAATTGTTTTCTTCATCAAGTGTTAACTTTCAGCTTTGACAGGACTGTCATAGCTTTTTTTTCCTTGTAGTCATTACAGTTCAAACTCCAAAGTCCTTTAATAAATAAGGGGAATACAAAATAGGTATACACTTTATATTTCACAAAAATTTCCAGACATTTTAATGTGTATAGCTACAATATTATTAAGAAAATATTGTTCTTCCGGTAATATACGGTTAGTTCATAAAGTGAAAAATCTCAAAAAATGCACTTTTTTTTCTTTTATAGATAGAGCATAGATTTTTTAATGAAGGTACACTTGGTAAAGTAGAGCAGAATGAGCCAAGTGAGAGAAAGTGGCTCAAGACCCTGATATCTGGGCAAGTTTTGTCTTATATGCTAAACTGGGACTCCCTCTCCTCCCCACAGATCTTACTGAGGATCAAGCCTTATTTTTTCCTATTGGTTATGTTTTTGGCACTTTGACAAAGATCAGATAATTATAACTGTGGTGCTTTGTCTCTGTGTCTTTTCAGTCCCATTGATCTATGTGTCTGTCTTTATGCCAGTACCATGAAGGTTGGCTTTTTTTTTTTTTTTTTTTTTTGCTATAGCTCTTTGAAGTCAAATATTGTGACGACTCCAGCATTGCTTTTTTGCTTTGAATTGCTTTGGCTTTTCTGGGTCTTTTATTTTGCAAATGAATTTTTTAAATTTGTATTTGACAGCAAAATGCATTACAATTCTTATTACACATAAATAGAACAATTTTTCATATCTCCAGTTGTATACAAGGTATATTCACACCAATTTGTGTCTTCATACCTGTACTTTGCATAATAATGATCATCACATTCCACTATCATTAATAACTCCATACCCCCCAATTCCCCTCCAAGACCTCTCCCCTATCTAGAGTTTGTCTATTGTTTTCTTCCCATAATCCCTCTCCCTATCCCACTATGAATCAGACTCCTTATATCAAAGAAAACATTCAGCATTTGGGTTTTTAGGATTGGCTGACTTCAGTTAGCATCATCTTCTTTAACTCAATCCATTTGCCTGCAAATGACATGGTTTTATTCTCTTTTATTGCTGAGTAATATTCCATTGTGTATATATTCCACATTTTTTTTATCCATTCATCTATTGAAGGGCATATAAGTTTATTGACAAATCCTCAGAAAGGAAAACAAGGAAAACTACCCCATTTTCAATAGCCTCAAAATAAATAAAATACTTGAGAATCAACATAACAAAAGAGGTGAAAAATCTATATGATGAAAATTACAGAACACTAAAGAAAGAAATCAAAGAATACCTTAGAAGATAGAAAGATCTAACTTGCTCTTGGATAGGAAGAATTAATATTATCAAAATGAGCATACTTCCAAAAGCACTACACAGATTTAATGCAATTCCAATCAAAATCCTATTGACATTCCTCATAGAAACAGAAAAACCAGTCATAAAATTCATCTGGAAAAATAAGACACCCAGGGCTGGGGATGTGGCTCAAGTGGTAACACGCTCGCCTGGCATGCGTGCAGCCCGGGTTCGATCCTCAGTACCACATACAAACAAAGACGTTGTGTCCGCCGAAAACTAAAAAATAAGTATTTTAAAAAAAAAGAGAGAGAGAGAGACATAAAAATAAGACACCCAGAATAGCTAAATCAATCCTTAGTAGGAAAAGTGAAGCAGGTGGCCTCACTATACCAGAACTTGAACTATACTACAGAGCAATAGTAACAATAACAGCATGGTACTGGCATCAAAACAGACTGGTAGACCAATGGTACAGAATAGAACACACAGAGACTAACCCACAAAACTACAATTATCTTATATTAGACAAAGGTGCCAAAAATATGCATTGGAAAAAATACACCTTTTTCAACAAATGATGCTGGGAACAGTGTAATTGCATATGCAACAAAATCAAATTAAACCTCTATCTCTCACCATGCACGAAACTCAACTCAAAATAGAACAAGGACTTAGGAATACAACCAGAGACCCTGCGTCTAGTAGAAGAAAAAGTAGGCCCTAATCTTCATCATGTGGGATTAGGCCCCAACTTCCTTAATAAGACTCCTGTGGTGCAATAATTAAAATCAAGAGTGAATAAATGGGATGGACTCAAACTAAAATGTTTCTTCTCAGCAAAAGAAACAATCTGTGAGGTGAATAGAGAGCCTACATCTTGGGAGCAAATATTTACCCCTCACATATCAGATCTAGCACTAATCTCTAGGGTATATAAAGAACTCAAAAAGCTAAGCACCCAAGAAACAAATAACCTATCAATAAATGGGCCAAGGACCTGAACACTTGTCAGAAGATGATATACACTCAATCAACAAATACATGAAAAATGTTCATCACCGCTAGCAATTAGAGAAATGCAAATCAAAACCACTGTAAGATTTCATCTCACTCCAGTTAGAATGGCAGCTATTATGCATACAAACAACAATAAATGTTGGCGAGGATGTAGGAAAAAGACACACTCATACATTGCTGGTGGGAGTGCAAATTAGTGCAGCCAATATGGAAAGTAGTATGGAGATTTCTTAGAAAATTGGGAATGGAACCACCATTTGACCCAGCTATCCCTCTCCTTGGCTTATACCCAAAGGACTTTAAAAATAGCATACTACAGGGACACAGCTACATCAATGTTTATAGCAGCACAATACACAATAAAAAAATGCACTTTTGAGAGAGAGACAAATTATCTGAAGGGCTAAACCTGTTTTTTCTAGCTTTGTATTCAGTGATATTTATTTTGTTTTCCTGGCAGTCTATTTACTAGAGAGCTGTATCTTCTTAATCCTGCTACATCAATAGACATCACTGAGCATGCACAGATCAAGGCAAAACTGGAAAATATAATGGATTAGATCAGATAGAAAACCGAGTTGTAATACCATGAAGACATGTAAAGTCATGGGACTTTATACAAACTGGAAAAAAAATCAGTGATGCAAATGTTCATTGATGAAAACCTTTTCTACAGATTTTAATATTTACTTGAGGTTTATTTTACAAAATTTAAATTGCAAAAGATGTTGAATTTAAGGCATGAATTAGCATTGTTTACTCCCATGAAACAATGTCAGTTGTTTCATTCTGAAGCTTGATTTTGGATCATCTCATAGGCTTTTATATGTGGCATTTTTAAAAAGAAATCAAAATAGCACAATATGTACATAGAATATTTAAAATAATTTATGTACAGTGTAGAAAACAAACAGAAGAGAGAACATTATCAGGGAATAGATGAAATTAACTCCACAGAGTTGTAGGACTAGATTGCATGGCTGTCAGTTTTTTTGTTTTGGTTTTAATAGCATTGGCATATAACTGATACCAGTATAAATTTCATTCCAATACAGGATTTAAGTCACAAAGTAATCAGTTACAACAAGATAGTCATTGAGTGGATTTATGGCTTTTGATACTTAAATTGCATTCTGGCAATAAAGAAAGCAATTTAATCTAGGTGAATGCTTTTGTTCTAGGCCATGATAGTGGATAGTACATGTTTAGGAAGAAGAGATGTTGTGATACTTCACTAATCATATTACATGGAATTCCATCTATATATACCTGCTAGCTGATATAATCTTATTGATCCTAAAGTCTACTGACATGAAAGAAATCTTACCTTTGTCTTTTCCTTTTAAAGTTATTAATGATCATCTGTATTTAGTTTCCTATCCTTCCACATTGTTCTGTCTCCTATAAGGTTATGTTAATTATTTCCATGCTATAATAAAGATGGATGTATGACACCTTACACATATGTCGATACTTAGGTAATACCAAGCCTTGCTTTTTAAACTTTCTTTATTACCAGAATGCAATTTAAATATCAAAAGCCATAAATACACTCAATGGCTATCTTGGTGTAACTGACTACTTGGTAACTCAAATCTTGTATTGGAATGAAATTTATACTGGTATCAATCATGTGCCTATGCTGTTTAAAACAAAACAAAACAAACAAATAAAAAGAAAAAACTGACAACCATGCAATCCAGTCCTAAATTGACAACACTGTGGAGTTAATCTTATCTATTCCCTGATAATCTTCTCTCTTCTGGTTGTGCTTATTTCTAATTTTTCATTATCCTCTCTATATTATTTAAATATAGAATAGAAAAATAATGTTTCCTAGACTACATTATGCAATTCTATTAGAAACAAGCCCATATCTGTCACATGAAGAAATAAATGACAATCCCAAACCACAAGAAACTACAGCAATTTTAAAATTCTACTATATTATAAATATCTTCTCTCTCAAACTCACAAGAACAGTACTCTATAAACCCTAATTTTCCTTCCTCAACTTTGTGTACTTATCACAAATGTACTCTCCTACTGGCATTATTACACTAATATACTCTATAAAATTCAATTTGATATTGTTGCAACAGAGATAATATGAGAAAATATAACTTGTGGGTTATTTTAATGATATTCATAAACTATTTGATAATTATTAAGACATTTATTATGTTACTTCATCCACTTAGTAGAAGTAAAGACAGTTTTTATACCCACAGTTTCTTTGTAATGCAATACTTTGAATAAAATCCCTTGCCTTCAATTTCTGTTATCTCCTTATTTGCTGATTTTTCATAAATTACACAATGCTATTATTTTAACTTTTATTAGCTTTCTTTTGTTATAAGAAAAACTAAAGGAGTATAATGGGATGGAAAGTAAGCTGTGAAACAGTTTTTCTATTAAAAGAAGAGTTGTGGCTGGAAATATAGTTCAGAGGTAGAGTGCTTGGCTAGCAAGTTTCAACACAAGAAAACAGGCTCTAATTTTCAGTTACTATAGTTTAAAAGAGTAAATCAGTTATTGGGCAAGTTAATTACAGGGATATTCAGATGAAGAAATGCTACAGGTATTAGAAAAATTGTCTGAAGCTATTTTACAGAAGCAAAGTAAAGATAAACCTAGACCAGAAGTAATGGTAATAAAGTGAACAAAATGTAACTAGCATCACACAGTAAACAAAGGTATGGGATTTGCAGTTTTTAATTGTATTAATGTATTCCTAGAAATATAGATAAAGCTTATTCCTAGAGACTATACTGCTATAACAATAAAAATTAAGATATAGTATCTATTTTAAGGTTTAACTTCTGTAAAACCTAAAAATATATATATATATTTTTTCAAGTGACCCACACAGAAGGACAAAAGTGAAGTAACATAGTGCCATTATTGATAAATTCAAATTAGTGTTTAATTGGAGGAATACATAGTGCCATAGGGGTTAGAGAAAATTTTGTCCTAAATGAGTTCTAATTATTCCAAACTATCATGAATTTCTGTTTGAATAAATAGGTGTGGCTGAGTAAAATATGAATTTACTATATAACTAGAAGTTGTCTAAAATAACTTCCATGTAAAATGTAATGCTCTTATAGAAAAAACCCTGCTAATTAGATGGTTGGTTGTATAGTAAAATCTGCCCTCAGTGTGCATAGTGTTTCAGACTGTAGAAATTACCTTTGCAAGCTGAAACGATGGAAAGAAATTTTGTTAATCAATTAGAAAATGTATTTATGTTTATTAATTTTAAGACAAGTATTTTTCATCATTACTAATTTTTGTATTATTTTGTTTGTGTCAAAATATTGGAAACTTTTCTATTGTTGATTTTAAATTTATAGAGAAAGAAAAGTGTAAAACTTATGTGTAACTGTAACAAAACTTTTGAATTCCAAGGGTTATATTTCTTAATTTGGAAAAAAAACACAACTTTCTTGTTGTCTTTGTGATACAGTAAGAATCTTCTCTATGCATTAAGAGTTATTTTATTCCATTGTGTTTGAAAAATCTTCCAATATTTTTATTGGTGTTCTCTCAAAATTGTGAAATATCTTCAAAATTTTCTTTAGTGTGAAGGCTTTGCCAGTATTTCTTCCTCGGGGATATATTTATCTTTTTCTGTGAAAACATTTCCTCCTTGTGTTTCTAAGTGTGCCTTCACTCAGGTCGTCTGCTGCATTCCTAGAGTCTCTAGAATACCGCCAGGGCAGCATCTCCACAGTCCTGTTTCCGTTTACCTTCCACTCACATTGCTCTTCCTTTCAGCTTTGTTGCTTCTCATTTCTTTGCTACATTTTCATTTTTGTTGAGCAATTCCCTCAGTCTGTTACCCATGCTAACTGTCATGTGGGTTTATCACTGTGACACAAGCAGTCAGTACAACTTCAAGCTTTGCTGTCTGTTCCTGAACTGAATATCAGAATCAGGGGCCGGTCACTAGTTGACATAATGATTCCTGTGTGAACTGAAGAGCTAGCAGTGAGGTTTATACTGTATGTTACTACTCACACTTATTATAATAACTAAAGTTTTAAAATGCTTTTATTTTTTATTTATTGATTGATTTATTTTTAATTTTTATTGTTGGTTGTTCAAAACTTTACATAGTTCTTGACATATCATATTTCACACATTTGATTCAAGTGAATTATGAACTCCCATTTTTACCCCATATACAGATTGCAGAATCACATCGGTTACACATCCACTGTTTTACATATTGTCACACTACTGTCTGATGTATTCTGCTGCCTTTCCTATCCTCTACTATTCCCCCTCCCCTCCCCTCCCCTCCCATCTTCTCTCTCTACCCCTGTTAGAGTCTGTAAACAAGTCAGGATGGCGCCTGGCATTTTGCCAGAGAAATGTTAGGGTCTGTAAACAAGTCAAGATGGCGCCTGGCAAAATGCCAGAGGAAGTGTTTGTGAAGTAACACCAGCGAGCCATTAAGTGTGGAGATTCCTTATTGGTTGACTGCTGTATCTATTTTATGCTAATTAAGATAAGCTGTGTGGAATGTATAAATACCCTCCTGTCCTACAATAAACGGCTCTCACTCCTGCTGTATCAATCTACACAAGTTGCTCATCACCCCCCGGTTAGTTTGCTGCAGCTGGACTGCTGCATACCCCATCTACTGTAATTCATTTCTCTCCCTTGTTTTTTTTTTCCTTTCCCCTCACTTCCTCTTGTATGTAATTTTGTATAACAATGAGGGTCTCCTTCCATTTCCATGCAATTACCCTTCTCTCTAACTTTCCCTCCCACCTCTCGTCCCTGTTTAATGTTAATATTCTTCTCATGCTCTTCCTCCCTAATCTGTTCTTAGTTGCTCTCCTTTTATCAAAGAAGACATTTGGCATTTGTGTTTTAGGGATTGGCTAGCTTCACTTAGCATAATCTGCTCTAATGCCATCCATTTCCCTGCAAATTCCATGATTTTGTCATTTTTTAATGCAGAGTAATACTTCATTGTGTATAAATGCCACACTTTTTTATCCATTCATCTATTGAAGGGCATCTAGGTTGGTTCCACAGTCTAGCTATTGTGAATTGTGCTGCTATGAACATGGATGTAGCAGTGTCCCTGTAGTATGCTCTTTTTAGGTCTTTAGGGAATAGATCAAGAAGGGGAATGACTGGGTCAAATGGTGGTTTCATTCCCTGCTTTCCAAGACATCTCCATACTGCTTTCCAAATTGGCCGCACCAATTTGCAGTCCCACCAGCAATGTACAAGTGTACCCTTTTCCCCACATCCTCGCCAGCACTTGTTGTTGTTTGACTTCCTAATGGCTGCCAATCTTACTGGAGTGAGATGGTATCTTAGGGTGGTTTTGATTTGCATTTCTCTGACTGCTAGAGTTGGTGAGCATTTTTTCATGTACTTGTTGATTGATTGTATGTCCTCCTCTAAGAAGTGTCTGTTCAGGTCCTTGGCCCATTTGTTGATTGGGTTATTTGTTTTCTTATTGTTTAATTTTTTGAGTTCTTTGTATACTCTGGATATTAGGGTTCTATCTGAAGTGTGAGGAGTAAAGATTTGTTCCCAGGATGTAGGCTCCCTATTTACCTCTCTTATTGATTCTCTTGCTGAGAAATACTTTTTAGTTTGAGAAAGTCCCATTTGTTGATTCTAGTTATTAACTCTTGTGCTATGGGTGTCCTATTGAGGAATATGGAGCCCAACCCCACAATATATAGATTGGAGACAACTTTTTCTTCTATCAGATGCAGAGTTTCTGATTTGACATCAAGCTCCTTGATCCATTTTGAGTTAACTTTTGTGCATGGCGAGAGAAAGGGATTCAGTTTCATTTTGTTGCATATGGATTTCCAGTTTTCCCAGCACCATTTGTTGAAGATGCTATCCTTTCTCCGTTGCATACTTTTAGCCCCTTTATCAAATATAAGATAATTGTAATTTTGTGGATTGGTCTCTGTGTCCTCTATTCTGTACCATTGGCCCACCCGCCTGTTTTGGTACTGGTACCATGCTGTTTTTGTTACTATTGCTCTGTAGTATTGTTTGAAGTCTGGTATTGCTATACTGCTGATTCACACTTCCTGCTTAGAATTGTTTTTGCTATTCTGGGTCTTTTATTGTTCCATATGAATTTCATGATTGCTCTATCTATTTCTACAAGAAATGCCATTGGGATTTTGATTGGCATTGCATTAAACCTATAGAGAACTTTTGGTAATATCTCCATTTTGATGATGTTAGTTCTGCCTATCCATGAACAGGGTATATTTTTCCATCTTCTAAGATCTTCTATTTCTCTCTTTAGGGTTCTGTAATTTTTATTGTATAAGTCTTTCACCTCTTTTGTTAGGTTGATTCCCAAGTATTATTATTATTATTATTATTAGATTATTGTGAATGGAGTGGTTGTCCTCATTTCCATTTCAGAAGATTTGTCGCTGATATACAGGAATGCCTTTGATTTATGCGTGTTGATTTTATATCCTGCCACTTTGCTGAATTCATTTATTAGCTCTAGTAGTTTCTTTGTAGACCCTTTTGGGTCTGCTAGGTATAGAATCATGTCAGCCACAAATAGTGATAATTTAAGTTCTTCTTTTCCTATTTTTATGCCTTTAATTTCTTTCATCTAATTGCTCTGGCCAGTGTTTCAAGAACTATGTTGAACAGAAGTGGTGAGAGAGGGCATCCCTGTCTTGTTCCAGATGATAGAGGAAATGCCTTCAATTTTTCTCCCTTCAGAATGATGCTAGCCTGAGGCTTAGCATAGATAGCTTTTACAATATTGAGGTATGTTCCTGTTATCCCTAGTTTTTCTAGAGTTTTGAACATAAAGGGATGCTGTACTTTGTCAAATGCTTTTTCTGCATCTATCAAGATGATCATATGGTTCTTATCTTTAAGTCTATTGATGTGGTGAATAACATTTATTGATTTCCGTATATTGAACCAGCCTTGCATCCCAGGGATGAATCCTACTTGATCATGCTGCACGATCTTTTTGATATGTTTCTGTATCCAATTTGACAGAATTTTATTGAGGATTTTTGCATCTATGTTCATTAGAGACATTGGTCTGTAGCTTTCTTTCTTTGAAGTGTCTTTGTCTGGCTTAGGAATCAGGGTGATGTTGGCCTCGCAGAATAAATTTGGCAGAGCTCCCTCTTTTTCTATCTCCTGAAATAGCTTGAAAAGTATTGGTATTAGTTCTTCTTTAAAGGTTTTGTAAAACTCTGTTGTATACCCATCCGGTCCTGGGCTTTTCTTAGTTGGTAGTCTTTTGATGGCTTCTTCTATTTCCTCAATTGATATTGGTCTGTTTAAGTTGTGTATATCCTCCTGACTCAATCTGGGCAGATCATATGACTTAAGAAATTTATTGATGCCTTCACTATCTTCTATTTTATTGGAGTATAAAGATTCAAAATAATTTCTAACTATCTTCTGTATTTCTGAAGTGTCTGTTGTGATATTGCCTTTTTTATCCCGTATGCTAGTAAGTTGAGTTCTCTGCTTCTCTTCGTTAGCATGAATAAGGGTCTGTTGATCTTATTTAATTTTTCAAAGAACCAACTTTTAGTTTTGTCAATTTTTTCAATTGTTTTTTTGTTTCAATTTCATTGATTTCAGCTCTGATTTTAATATTTCTTGTCTTCTACTTCTTTTGCTTTTGTTTTGTTCTTCTTTTTCTAGGATTTTGAGATGAAGTGTGAGATCATTTATTTGTTGGTTTTTTCTTTTTTTAAGGAATGAACTCCAAGCAATGAATTTTCCTCTTAGAACTGCTTTCATTGTGTCCCATAGATTTCGATATGTTGTGTCTGTGTTTTCATTTATCTCTAAGAATTTTTTAATTTTCTCCTTGATGTCTTCTATAACCCATTGATCATTCAGTAACCTATTGTTCATTCTCCAAGTGATGCATGATTTTTCCTTCCTTCTTTTATCTTTAAATTCCTGTTTCATTCCATTATGATCAGATAGGATGCATGGTATTATCTCTACTCCTTTATAATTTCTAAGAGTTGCCCTGTGACATAATATATTATCTATTTTTGAGAAGGATCCATGTTGCTGAGAAAAAAGTGTAACTGCTTGATGTTGGGTGGTATATTCTATATATTTCAATTAAGTCTAGGCTATTAATTATATTACTGAGTTTTATAGTTTCTTTATTCAACTTTTGTTTGGAAGATCTCTCCAGAGGTGAGAGAGGTGTGTTGAAGTCTCCCATAATTATTGTATGGTGGTCTATTAGACTCTTGAACTTGAGAAGAGTTTGTTTGATGAACATAGCTACACCATTGTTTGGGGCATATATATTTATGATTGTTATGTCTTGTTGGTGTATGGTTCCCTTGAGCAGTTTGTAGTGTCCCTCTTTGTCCCTTTTGATTAACTTTGGCTTGAAATCTATTTTATTTGATATGAGTATGGATACTCCTGCTTGTTTCCGAAGTCCATATGAGTGATATGATTTTTCCCAACCTTTTACCTTCAGTCTATGTATGTCTTTTCCTATCAAATGTGTCTCCTGTAGGCAGCATATTGTTGGATCTTTTTTTTTTTTTTTTTTTTTTATCCATTCTACTAGCCTGTGTCTCTTAATTGGTGAGTTTAAGCCATTAACATTTAGGGTTATTATTGAGATATGGATTGTTCTTCAGCCATATTTGTTTATTTATGTTACTTAACATGGTTTGTTTTTCCTCTTTGATTATTTTTTCCCTTTACTGTACTACCTCCCACTGTTGGTTTTCATTGTTATTTTCCATTTCCTCTTCCTGTAATGTTTTTCCCAGGATGTTTTGAAGAGATGGTTTTCTAGCTGCAAATTCTCTTAACTTTTATTTGTCGTGGAAGGTTTTAATTTCATCTTCCATCCTGAAGCTTAATTTCACTGGATACACAATTCTTGTTTGGAACCCATTTTCTTTCATCGTTTGAAATATGTTGTTCCAGGATCTTCTAGCTTTCAGAGTCTGTGTTGAAAGATCAGCTGTTATCCTGATTGGTTTACCCCTAAATGTAATCTGCTTCCTTTCTCTTATAGCTTTTAAAATTCTCTCCTTATTATGTATATTGGCTATCTTCATTATAATGTGTCTAGGTGTGGATCTCTTATGATTTTGCACATTCGGCATCCTGTAGGCTTCTAGGATTTGGGATTCTGTCTCATTCTTCAAGTCTGGGAAGTTTTCTCGTATTATTTCATTGAACAGATGCTCATTCCTTTGGTTTGGACCTCTATACCTTCCTGTATCCCAATGACTCTTAAGTTTGGTCTCTTTATGTTATCCCATATTTCTTGGATGTTCTGCTCATGGTTTCTTAACAGTCTCGCTGAGCTGTCTATGTTCTTTTCAAGTTGAAATACTGTCTTCATTGTCTGATGTTCTATCTTCTAAGTGTTCTACTCTGCTGCTAGTACTCTCATTTGAGTTTTTAATTTGGTTTATTGCTTTCTGCATTTCTAGGATTTCTGTTTGTTTGTTTTTTTATAACCTCTATCTCCCTGTGTAGTTGATCTTTTGCTTCTTGGATTTGTTTATGTAATTCATTGTCGAAGTGGTCGAAGTGGTCTTTCATTGTCTGATTTTGCTGTCTAATGTCTTCCTTGAGACTCCAGATCATCTGCAGCATGTATATCCTGAATTCTTTATCTGACATTCCATCTGCTGCAGATATTACCTCTTCTAAAGTTGAGTTGACCTGCATTGCTTGTGGTCCTTTCTTTCCTTGTCTTTTCATACTGTTCGCGTTTCTTTCTGCTTGGTGAAACTGTTGTGTTATTGATTTTTCCCCCTATATATTTATATTGCTCTTGTATAGTTGCAAGTCTCCCTTTTGTGGAGAAAGACAATGTTAACAGTTCTCAATATCAGTAGTACATCATCTAAGCACACGTTTTCCTTATTACTACATTTGTAGCTAGACTGTATGTGTACAATTGTTGGTTTCGATTATCATTTACAAATATAGTCATTAGTTTCATGAAAGGCATACCATTTCTGGTGGCTTGACGAAAACTGAATTTCAGGTGTAGGATGTTATGTTTATGGGGAAAGGAGTGAGAGTATGGGGTTAATCTAACTTAGTAACTTTGGAGAGCTCTAAACAATAGATGGGTAATTTATGGAAGAATGTGTATTCAAATTCCTATCTGTATTTATAAGATTACCCTACTTATGAATAGTAAAATTTAGGGGGTTGCAAGTGGGATAGAGGGGGCAAGAGGGAGCAAAACAAATAAGAAGGAAAGGAAGAGAAAAAAAGAGTGTGGGAAAAAGAAAATATGAGAAAAAAGAAAAGAAATAAAAAGGGGGAAGGGAGGTGGGGCATATGCAATTCCTCTATAGTATATTATTCTGGTGATTCAGTTGTTAAAGACCTTTTTCGTGCACAATTTTTGGTTTCACATATGTTGAGGTTGCAAAAACCCGAAGGGGAAGGGTAGAGGAGACTGGGTGAATGGCTGAAAAGAGAAAGAGAAGAGAGAAAAAGAAGAAAAAAAAATGTCTCTCAGAACTCTGTTTTCATTTCTTCCAGTTGGTGGCGATGTCTATTCCTAGCTTGAGTCTCTGGGTTCAGGATGGTGGTGGTAGTCAGTGTGAGAGGACTTGAGCTTCCACCTGTGGCCTCTCTACTCTTATTCTCTGAAATGTAAACCAGGTGCCTGATCCGCTACAGAACCACTGGTAGCCATGCCAGTCAACCAGTTGGTGGGTTTTAAGGTTTCCAAGATGAGTTCCATCAGTTTTTCTCATAAGGTGTTTGATGAAGTGGGGGTGTTGGGGAAACCTTATGTTTGTCAAGAGCTGGTCAGGTAACCGCCCGGGCAGGCAGCAGGGCCCCTCCTCTAGTTGGAGTGGTCTGTCTACTGCACTGCTGGGAGGCTGGGCTCCTGCAACTGGGGAGGTCTGTCTACTGTGCAGGCGAGCCGCTGGGCCTATTCTCCAGGTCGCAGGTCTGCCTACCGTGTAGGCGCAGGCGGCAGCTGGGCCCTTCCTCCAGTTGGGGTGATCTGTCTACCACACCGGCAGGCCGCTGGGCCCCTTCTCTGGGATGCACGGTCTGCCTACCTTGCAGGTGGCGGCTGGGCCCCTCCTCCAATAGGGGTGATCTGTCCTAAAATGTTTTTAAAACACAGGCATTGTTATGCGAAAATGTGGTAACTAAAAGTTGTGCATAAAAGAAACCTGCAAAGGATGGACTGTCTGTATTAAAAACCAGTGAATCCTACAATTGTTTAGAATTGAGGTCATCAATTATTTTTCAGGGAGAAATATGTTATCAGTAAAATTCTTTAAGATTGCATGCATTTTACTTGTATATTTAAAAAAAATTCTTTACAGAAAAAGCATGTATTTATTGGCTTCGGTTAAGGCAAACAGGTCACCTCCTGGTCATCCTTAAGTCGCTTAGGGAAAACCATTATGAATGGAAGTCCTTTGTTATGAATGGAAGTCCATTGTAAACTACAGCAGACACTTCCCAAACCACTTAAAGGTGTTTTGAATGCAGAAAGAAATGGCTGGATGATTATATTAAGCAGTGAGGTTATAAATCTCATTTAAAATTCTCTTAACCAACTACAAAAAGGAGCACAAATAAACTACTAGAGTTGTGGGAAGAATTTGACAAATGCAGTATATATGTCACTGTTAACCTTGTCTTTTTCATATGAATAAATATCTTACAGAAAAATTAAGCAAAATATTCAGTTCTTTGCTTTTTTACACTGATCAAAAAGCACTTTCAACTAAATTTCTTAATATATAATTGCTATTACTAAGACCTATTCAAAATATTTTTAGAAATATCAGAAATTAAAATTATTTTAGATTTATTGAGTATATTTATAGACTTAAACTGATTTGTAAGCTACAGTGAATTCTATTATTAATGTCTTATTAAATAAGATGTATTTTTTTTCAAGAACCTTATTAAGTTTGTACTTTGTACCCTTATAATTAGACTGATTTTGCACCAGTGTCATGTTCATTTATTTTGTTTAATATTTTTTTAACAAATGTTTCCTCTTATACTCAGAAAAAAGAACAGCTGAATTCAAAATTCCCAGTGTTCTGCCCTCTCTCTCCCCCAGAAAATTCTTACTTTATACAGTGGCTCTTCCTCTGTCCCTACATTTAACTTTACCCTTTAAAATAAGCTGTTATTTCATTTGTCTTTATGTCTCTGTAGCATTGTCTATTCTTTCACCAAACTTGGGCCTGTATTTTAAGGTTTTCTTCCTGAAATCTTAACTCTGAACAAATCCAAACATTGACTTTCTCTGTCCTATAATAGCAGTGATGAATATTTTGGAGGAAATTGTCCAGATGGTTGTAGTGACGCTATACAAAATCCACCACTGCCACAAATCTCATTTATGTTTGAACAATGCCCAGAATCTTTCTCCTATTATTATACTCAAGCATTTTACAATTTTCATAATTATCATTTAAAAATGTTTTCCCTTCTGAAAATTCCTGAGAGGCCTCAACAGTCCCATTGTTTTTTAGCAAATGACCTTGCTTTTGTTTTACAGGGAAAATGTGCCATCAGAGGCTTACTAACACAATTCCCTTATACCAAATACAAAAAAAAAAAGAAAAAAGAAAGAAAGAAAGAAATGTGTTTGTACCTATACACACAAGCACATACATATACATGTAAGTACACATGTGTGTGCATGCACATATATGCTAGGCTCTTTTATTTCTTCATAAGGAAAATTCCATCACATTCTAATTAGTTATCTTTTAACTATATACTCAGTCTCACTATTTCTCAATGAAGTTTCATTATCAATTGTCCTCCTCATTTATGTCTTCAACATCTCCCTGTCGTATGAGCCCTTAAATATAGACAAATTTGTTTTATACTTTAAAACATTCTGTTCTGTTGATTTTTCTTTCATTCACTGCCTGATCTTTTTGTTTTCTTTCTCTCTTCTTCACAGCCTAATTCCATGCATGTATATGTGACATTATACACATTGCCTGCTTTCCCACTTCCTGTTGATGCTCAAATGAGCATAATCTGGATTTTCCAGACTCTGTTAATTAACATGATGACACTGGACCAAATATACCCAACTCTGTAAGTTTTTCTTTCAACCAATACTGTTTGAAGTTTTTGACAACTATCTTTCAAAGCACATGATTATTTTAAAATCTTTTGTCATTATAGGATATCATACTCATCTCCTAAAAGCAGGTAGACAAATACATGTATTTAAAGAACCAGAGAAATCTATGATAAGTTCAAAGAGAGCCACATTTGGCTACACCTTTTGTTTTTTAGTATTTATTTAGTATTAGCTGTAGTTGGACACAATACGTTTATTTTTATTTATTTATTTATTTATTTTTATGTGGTGCTGAGGATCAAACCCAGGGCCTTGCATGTGCTAGGCGAGCACTTTATCACTAAGCCACAACCCCAGCCCCTTGGCTACACCTTAATAGAACTAAGTTGCATTAAAAATTATTGGAAATGGAAGGATATCATTAATACTAATGTTTGTTAGAATTCCTGCTACAAAAATGGAAAAATAACAAAATCATGTATGACTAACAACTATTACAAAGAATGCAAAGTATATTAATACTCTTTAAAAGGGAAACATGATATAGGTGGGTCATAAAAAATGAATAGATGGCAGACTTATAAGATTTATTAGTCACTATATTATAGGTTAATGAATAAAACATTTCAAACAAAATATAAAGGTTTCATTCTGCTTAAAAATAAAAGATTAAAAATTGTAGATTATACAAAAGTTTTGAAGTGTTCCAAATGCAGTAATAGGCAACAGATACCATTAATTATCATAGTAATATAAATTAAATCATGATGCACTGCAAACACACCAAAAGCAAAATGAGTAAAATTAAGGGGGGCGGGGTGTGTAACAAGTGGTGGTTGGCAGAAATGTAAATTCTTACAATCATTCTACAAGTCTTTGGCAGATCTACTAAAGCTGTCCATATGTATATATTGTGACTCATTCACTCACATTCTCAGTGTACACCTGCCAAAAAGTCATAAATGCACTTGCCATGTATGTATACTAGAACACTCGAACAAGCACTATCATAATAATAAAAAAAACTGGTACTACCCTAATTTCTATCAATGATAGATAGCTATGACATAATCACACAATGGTGTACACTAATAAAAAAGAAAAAGCTATAGCTCTGCTAAACAGAATGGATGACTCAAGAATATGCTGTGAATTAAAGAAGCCAGACACAAAAGAGTAGTATGTATTGTGTGATGGTGTTCATTAAGAATACAAATTCAAAATTAGTATGTGTTATTAGAACAGAATAGTAGTTAACCATGATGGGTAGAATGGATAGGAAATGACACAAATGAGGATCCCAGGTTATAGGTATTTTTGTTGTTGTTTCTAAACATGATCGCTTTTTAAAACTGTAAACAACCTAAGAAGTTTTTGATTTTAATCAACAGGTCATAGTAACTAATGATATTCAGAATTCGTCATGTGCTTATTTGCCATAATTCTCTTTAGGTTGGTTCAAATCTCATGCCCATTTTAGAATGTTATTTGTCTTAATATTAACATATAAAGTTTCATTTTATATTCTGGATATTAATTCATTACCAAATAAAAAGTTTTAATCAGCTATTATTGTCCAGTCATTCCCTTAATAAGGTATTTAAAAGAGAAGTTCTTAAATGAGACTGCCACCAGTTTTCAAAAATAAAGTTTTACTAGAACAAATCCACACTTAATGTTTTATATCATCTATGGTAATTTTTGTATTACCATGGCAGAGCAGATTAGTTGCAAGAAATATCATATGGCTATAATGTTGACTATCTGAACTTTTGTAAATAAAGTTTACAATCTCCAACCAAGCTATATAGTATATTATTATTAATTTTGCTTTAAAGATTCAGTTATTTCTTGCAGTAATTAAGAACTGTTAATATCTCTTCATTCCATTTTTAAATATTTATTATTGCATTGCAAAGATCTGAGAAATGTGCCTGAAGAACTTCAACATAATGAAAGAGTTCTGATGTTGTTAAATTACTCTGTTCTCATTTTAGAGTCATTAATTTTTCTTTCCTCTTAAGATTATGTTTGTGGTAGATTATGAGCTGACTATTTTTTTATTCTTATAAAAACATCACACATCGCATCTTTATTGTTCTTGCTCCCTTTGTTTCTAAGACACACTGTCATGCTTATCCTTATTCCCCTGTATATAATGTATTATTTTTCCTCTGGATTCCTTTAGGATTTTTCTCTGGACTTCAGCCTTAGAAATGTGAATATAATACAGATGTATGTGCACATGAGTGTGTGTGTGTGTGTGTGTGTGTGTGTGTGTGTGTACACATGTGGCCACAGATGCTGTTTTATTATAAATACTGACTAGTTTTCACAATGGTATTTGAATCTGTGGAATATCATCTGTTTTATGCTCATTCTTATTTTTTATGTACTTGTTTAATTCAAAAAAATTTCTTATATTTCATTCCAAATATTTCAATATGTGATTTTAATATTCAGTTGTGAACATTAATAAAATTTAATTATTACTTATTAATAGTAAATTTTTAAAAGTGATAGTTTTTAAAATTTAATAAAAATGCCACTATGAGTTATTTTCATCAGCATACAAATTAATTTCATATTGGTTATATTATACTAATTACATAAATTTTGTGATAAAATTCCAAATTGTGCAGTGGAACATAATGTGAGTGTTTCTCTGATCTATGTGGAAGGAATTATTTCTTAAATAATACCAAGTGTAACAACAAAAATTTACATTTACCAAATAAGACAAACACACAAAAAATGAATTGAGTGAATATATGTACCACCAAGGTGAGAGAGAAGAGGAATAATTTCAAAAATAGTATCTTCATACATTTATACACATGTTTATGTGCACACACGTCTACACATTTCCCTATAAAACAATTAATGAAGGTAAATCACTCAATAGAAATGTGGACAAATTAAAGCCAAAATTACACAAAATTTACAAGCAATGATTAAAGTTTAGTAGAGATCTAGAAATACCAAATCTTGTAATAGATGTAGAACTGTGTTTCTTTTAATGACTGGTAGAATGTAAATGAGTAAAATCATTTTCGGAAAATAATATGGAATTATTTTTAGTTCTGATAAATTATTTCTTTCTCTCTGTCTCTTTGCCTCTGTCTCTCTTCTCTATCTTCCCAAATAAAGAAATTCAGGATGATAAATGGTAATAAAGGGAAAGACATCCATGCATTCATATTGATGAATTATTTTCAATATTATATTTTTGCCATTATGTTCATGGATAGATCAATAAAGCAAGGTAGACGTTTAAGTAAAAATACTATTATTATGAATCAATAGTTTCCATTCCTATTATTTTTCTGTTCTTTGAATTATACCAAGAGAAATATCTAATGATTTTTAAATTCTGTTTCAGCAAAGACAAAAAAGGTATTAATATAAATAGCTTAGGCAGTCCAACAGATTTATGAAAATATTTTTTCACTCTGTATTTTAAAAGTTAGTTTTGTATGTGGTAAGTGACATTGATTTCCCTTTTTTCATAGTGAGTACCTTTTAACTTAAAATATTACATAGAATAATGAGCTTACATAAAGAAAATAATTTAAAAATAATTTAAATTTTAAAATGACATAATGTATGAACAGCTGTGAATATGCAAGCCATTTGACTGATATTAGGGAACAAAGAAATTAAAAATGGGTTTTAGGCAAATCCCCTTATTAAAGTGTATACACTCCTAAAAGTATTAGCATGTGAAACAATAACAAAGTACTAACCATAGTGGTAGAAAAACAAGAATATTTTATGTGTTAAATATCCATTACCTTTCTGTATTCAGAATATTTTATGTGCTAAATATCCATTACCTTTTTGTATTCAGATCATTAAAATATATTTTTGCAGTATCTACCAATACATCATCTTTCTTTTCTTAAAAAGATGCACTCATAATTATTATATCATTAACTATGTACACTATTAAGAATTTTATTAATCAACATGAAATTTTGTTTTATAATCATTGTGTAAGTTTTATAACCAGAAATATACCAACTTTAATTTTTGGTATTTATAAAAGCCAACATTTCTGACTTATAATAATTAAAATTTTTTCTTGTTATAACTGTAATTTGTCAAGGAGATCTCTAGTCCAATGCCACAATGCAAATGGATCTCTCTCTTGCCATTAGTGAAATTCGGATTTTTACCCCTCTAGGGAAGACTCCTGTTACACTCACAGTATAGCATTAATTAAAGTCTCCTCTGCCACAGCTAGAACTTTTATAACATGAACAATACCTTAATATTAAAATGAAATAATTAGAAAATTCTGAACAGTTAAATTTGAATATTAAATGATGGAATGTTTGGGTATCTGTGCATTGCAGGATTAGAAATATTTAGTCTTACTTGCAATCATCAGTTTGAGTTCAAAGTCAATCCTACTGTTGGACAAAAGTAAATTCAAATACTATGTGGATTCATCCTGAATAAAATATGGAGTGAATTTGTTTACTCTTTCTTTTTTTCTCCCAACTTAAATTTTCAGGGATCCTGAATTACTAGTGATAAAGAGGTGGTGGAGAAAAAAAAATATTCTATTTACACATACTTACATACTTTGGTAAATAACCCATGACTCCTATTTATCCTTTTTTTAGTTTCCACAAATATTTCCAATGTTTATATTGCATGACATAATCTATTTAACAATAATAAATAAAATGTATTTGTAAAAATTGTGCTTATCAATTCAAATATAGGGTATATCAAATGTGTTATTTTACTAAGCAATAGTAGCATGAAAATTATTCCAAAATGGCATATCTGTCTATTTAGCTATCCTCTACCTACCTACTTACCTACCTACATTTGGGCTGATCAAAATAAATATGTTACACAGTCAGGCACCCCATGACAGTGTTTCAAAGATGAAATTGAGACATGATGGTGGTTCCATAAGATTATAATCAAAGTGAAAGCTTTCTATCTAGTGATAGCACAGCAATTTTAATTAGATATCACAATACATTGCTCATGTGTTTGTGGCGATGCTAGTGTAAATGAAACTACTGCATTGTCAGTCATAAAATACAGCATATGCAATGTAGTATTATATTTTTTCATTATTAGAGAGTACACTCCTACTCATAACACTATTCTATATTCTATATTTTCCTCATACTATCTTTCCACTTACTATCTTGATTGCATCAAGAGGTCATGTCAAGTGATTGACCTATTCCATTTAATTTGTGTAAGTACACTCTGTGATCATAATGATGAAATCAGCTAAAGACACATTTCTCAGAACTGTCTTTAAGTTCCATGAATATACTGCCATTAAGCAACACATGGCTGACCTGTATTTCTTGCAGACCAGTTGGTATCCTTCTATGTGGAATCATTGAAATCTCTCATTTCACTTTTCTTCACTAAATTTTAAACTGAGAATCCTTTCAGTTCTTCGAGCACACCATACAATTTCCTATCTTGCATCATTCATACTTATTTTTTGCCTGTGACCGGAAAAAGACTTTTTCAAATTTTTGGCCACATTATTCTATGAATACCACATCTAAAATAATCTTTCATATTTATTATCTTACATGAACATTAGGCCATCAAGTTCATTTTTGTTTCCCCAAATAACAGCCTGTAATTGTTTTTAATTATTTGTCGATTTTGTTTTGTTTTGTTTTGTTTTACTCTCAGACTTAAAGTGTGGTTCATAAAGGCAGCTGCTGGCTTGTCCTGTGTTGTATAATCACATCAAGAGAATAAAACTCAGCACAGAGTTCATTCTCTGTAATACTTGCTAAACGAATGACTGAATTACTAAAATTTCTAATAACTTTTTAATTTTTATGTCCTTTAAATCTTATAAATTCTCATCATTTTAGAGATTAATTTAATTTGCTGTTATTAAATTTTTTATTAGACTAGAGAACTTTTTAAATTTTCCAAGTTTACCATTCTACACTTACTATATGCCCATCTCTATTCCATTTTGAATTTTGTTTCTTAAAGTAGGAATTACTGTTTTCCAAATCTTGAGTGTTTTTAGACATTGGAGTTATTTACGTTTTAAAGTCATTGTAAGTGAAGTATTGTTTTCCCCCAAACTATCTGACATATGAGTTTAAACATACTAAGATGCATCACATTCTAAGAAAGAAAAATTAAACTTAGAACCTTTAAGTAGCTCATCTTAATTTGCAGGTGATATGTAGTAATGATTCAAAGAATGAAATAATTGTCCTGTACAACTGCTATTTAACATACTTTCTGAGCACTTTGGAGGGCTTATTTGTTTTTCATTATTATAAACTATTTTATAAAGCACTATTTTGTTCAAGTATTTATGGGGATACTAAATATCCTGCAAAATAAAGAAAATTTAACATGTCTCAAATATAATAAATAATTAATCAATATAAAAGGGCAAAAAAATACTAGTCTTACTGAGGAGAAAAAAGAAAACAATAGAAATCGATGTATAAGTGATACATGAAATAAAATATGTACATAAGGACTTCATATTTTATTTTATGTACAAAAGAAGTTTTTGGAAGTTATTTAGATAGGGACATGATGTATATATATCATATATATAACATATGATATGATATATATATATCATATTTAGTGAAATTCGGATTTTTACCCCTCCAGGGAATATTTACACACATAAATCAAGTTTAAGTGTATAGGGATAAAAAATTCTCATCATTTAAAAAAATAAATTAGCTGAAATGAATAATATATTCATAAGGGAAACAATTAGAAAGCAGTTATTAATTTAACCATGTCAATTATCACTTTAAATGTATATGATCTAAATAAAATACAGAGAGTGTTGCTGTTGTTCTAAGTAGACTTTATTTCAGAGCATAGTTAGGCATACAGCAAAATTGAACGAAAGTACACAGAGTTCTCATATATACTCTGACCCCAAGTATGTTCAGCTTCAACCATTATCATTATCCCATGTAAAAATAGCACATTTACTAAAACTAATGAACTTATATAATGACATGTTTATTATTCAAGGTCTACTATTTACATTAGAGATCTTTCACTGTGGTGCAACATTTTCTATGGATTTTGACAAATGTATAGATCTATTCACCATTGTAGTATTATGGAGAATAGTCTCACTCCCTTAAAAATACTCTGGGCTACACCTATTCAGCTTTCCCTTTCCCCTAAACCATGGCAACTATTAATCTTTTTACTGACTATAATTCTACCTTTCCAAGCATGCCATATGATTGAACTAAAATCATGTATGAACTTTTTAAGATTGGCTTATTGCACTTAGTAATATATATTTAAGTTACCAGCATGTCTTTTCATGGCTTGATAGTTTATTTCTTTTTATGATCTAATAATATTCCATTGTTTTGAAATAACATAGTTTATTTATCCCTTAACCTATTGAAGCATATCTTTATTGCTTCTAAATTTTAACAATTATAAATAAAATTGCTGTAATCATTTGTATGCAAGTTTTTGCATAGAAACTCGTTTTCAGATTATTGAGTAACTACTGAGGAGCGCATTCATATAAATACATTCACATGTGAGTGCTTTTACACACACACATCCATGCATGTATGCACATACACATAATAAAAATTTGTAAATTGAAGTGATAATATCATGATGTCATCAAATAATAAAAAGAAAGTACGGGAAAATGACAAAACATGTGCAAGAACTATGCATTGACCCGGGCATGGTGGCATATGCCTCTAATCAGCGGCTCTAGAGGCTGAGACAAGAGGAACATGAGTTCAAAGCCAGTCTCAGCAAAGGCAAGGTGCTAAGCAACTCAGTGAGACTCTGTATCTAAATAAAATATTAACATGGGCTGGGGATGTGGCTCAGTGGTCGAGTGCCCTTGATTTCAATCCCTGGACAACCCCCACCCCCACCCCCCCCCCCAAAAAAAATAGAAAAGAACTATGCATTGAATACTCTAAGACATTGCTGAAAGGAACTGAATAAATGAGTGATACAATATGTTCATGCATTACAGACCTTAATATCATTAAATGTTAGCTACCCTTTAATTGATCTATAGATTTAACATAATACCTGTCAAATCCCAGCAGATATTTTTGTACTAATTTGATTTAATTTTATATTTATATTTATTTAATTTTATATTTTTATATAAACTTAATATAATGAGAATGAGTCTTATTCATCTTGGTCCAGAAGGCTCTCTGCTTCCCCTGTGATAGTAAGTATGTGCACCCTTTCCTCCAGTCACAACAATTCCAGGGGACCTAGGTTGAGTCAAATAACAACAACAAAAGCAACACAAAGAACCTTGAAAGGTCAAAACAACTTTAAAGACATATCTCCAAATACATGTTTTATCTGATTTTCAGAATGATTATAAAATTACTTTACTCATAACTGTGTAATATGAGTATAAAGTTACATTTATGGAGCCAATGGAACAAAATAGAGGTATCAGGTATAAACTCAAAACTATTTGATCAGTTCATTTTAACAGTGGTGCAATGTTGAAATATTGGTAATACTCGAATGGGATGACATTAAAGCATGTGTATATTTTAATAATTTGTTATTTTCTCTTTCTTCCTTGAGAATATTAGCTCATTGAGAACAAAAAGTTTTATATAGCATTGTCTTGTTTTTGTCTGAATTGTTCTTTCTTTCATGTCTAGCTCCTAGAATAGCATTTGTCCCATATATAGAGATGTTCACTATTTGTTGGCTTGATATATTAGTCTCAACCAAAGTACCACAAAATTAGCACAAAAAATAGTTTAAAAAGAAAGAACTCTAAATGAAGCATAGTCAAACATAATGTGTCAGTATCCACTTTTTTTGCTTTGGCAAATGTACTGTGGTAATATTAGATGTTAATGGTAAAAGAAATGGTATATCTGCAGGGGTTCTCTAGAGAAACAGAACTATCTATAATTATCTCTCAGGTTATTCGATGAGATCCACTTATATTATGAAAAATAAGCTGCTTAAATTAAAGTTGATTGATTGTTAATGTTAGTCACTTCTACAAAATAACTTCACTGCAACATCTAGACTAATGTTTGTTCAACAACTCAGCACCATAGGCTAGTCAAGACGGCACATGAAATTAACCATCACAATAGGTGAAGAATGTATGTATACGACTCCACAGAGCATCTGGAATTTTTCTGTAAGTCTTAATAATTCTAAGATGAATGTTTTACTTAAAAAAGTAAAGATAAAACATATCTGAGTTATTAATCATTATAAATCTTTATTTTGATTATCTAAATAATCAAAAATAAAGTGAAATGGTTTAAAAACATTAAGGTAATTGAACATGTCTTGATCATAACTCTATCATCAAGTTACTATTTTATTTTTTCCTTTAAAATAAAAGATAAAAATGTACTTTTGAATTATTTTCAGAAATTATCTTACAATTTGTCAAAGGTGCATTTTCTAATTCATTACTTTAAAATTTTGGGCATCTTTAATATACCCTTCTCTGTTAATCATCATAACATATTTTAATCCTATAGAATATTTTTACTTGCATGTTATTTTTTCTTCTATTTCTTGAGATGGAAATATTCATGGAAATATGGTATGAAATTTTTTTCTCATTGGATTTAATTTCTACTTTCCAAAGACTTTTCTCCCATTCCTTCCTTTATTTTCAATTGTTCTATTTTCAACTTAGTTCCTTGCCCTTTGATTTTCACCTAGCAAATAATAAAACATTAACTTCATCAAAAGATACGGTGATTTATTTTTCTAACCCTCCAAATCTATTTGAAAGAAATCTGTTACTCTTGTGCCATGCTCATGTTCCTCTCCTTACCTCCAAGGAACTCCTTGCACATCAAATACAGAAAGGAAAGCTAAGCAATTAGCCTATGTTAGGGCACTATTAATTTTTAAATCACGAGTTTTAAGATTTATTTTTGCATCTATTATGGTTTGTATCTGGAATGTCCCCCTAAAGCTCATGTGCTGAAAAGGTCTCCACTGCTGCAATGTTAGAGGTAGGGTTTTTGAGAAGTGATAATATCATGAAGGACCTGACCTCATCATCAGTCCCTTGACAGCTGAATTGAATACTGGAAGGTACAAATCTAGGTGGTGGTGATATAGCTGCCAAGCTATGCAGCCCATCTACTAGTCCTACAGGAGAAGAGGAAGGGGATCCATGGAGTGGTGGAACAGTGGAGTAGCACCCAGGTGGGTCACAGCAGGTGACAACCATGGCCCTTCCACAGAGAGCCCACCATGCAAACACCAGGAGCCAGAGCTCAGGTGAGTGCCAAGGCTACCAACTTAGGCAGCTAAGCCAGGGCACTGTATGGGCACCTGCTGAAGAAACCTGTTCCATGCAACATCACAACACCATTCCATGACCTCAACCTCCTGGTTCCTGACATGTCACAAGGTAATAGAAGTAGGGTAGACTTAAATGAGTTAGGCCTCAAGAATTGGCCAATAAGGTTAATACATTTCCATACCCTAATGATCATAAACTTAGACCAATAGCAATAAATCTAGTGCTATAAAACCCCCTAAATTAGTACACTTGGTCAGAGAAAACCTGATGTTGGGTTTCTTCTTGCACTACAAGAATTCAGCTCTTGTTCCTGTTCTTCAATAAATCCTCCTTACACTCACAGATCCTAGTCTGTGGATTTCATTCTTTAAATTCATAAGAGAAGAACCCTGAAAGGAGAAGAAATTGAGGGTGAGCTGCTAGGGTTTGCTATAACACCAGAGGGCATGGCCCACTGTGGAGGGCATGGCCCACCATTAAGGGTTGTAACACTTCTAGGTCTCAGCGACCTGCCATCAGAAGCACTGAATTGAGTTTCGTCACAAAACTCAAGTTTCATTGGGCTTGATTGTAGTATGTGGACAGTGGTGACATGCCTTGAAGGGTATTTCTTGTAAATGGTACCTGCTTCTCTTCCTGGCTGCCATGCCCTTCCATCATGACATTCTGTCTCACCTCAGGCCCAAAGTTACGCTAAAAGCTATGAAACCATGAGTTAAATAAATCTTTCCTCCTCTGAGTTGTTTTTCTCAGAAAAAAAATAAAATAAAAATAACATAAAATTTCAGAACTAGACATTGCAAAAATCTTAATTAAATATTTAATCTCCAAATAAAATCAGTGAATTTTAGTATCAGAATTTTTTAAAAAGTATTTACTTTTTTACTTGAGAATGAAAACAATTAAAGCATAATGTTGATATTACATAAACTGATTATATTTCAGTCTTGTTCTAATAATCTGCATTGGGCCCCTCAACTTTTACCACACATTATATTGTTTTAATTAGTTGTTTTAATAATTTATTGTTTTAATAATCTAAATTTTATTTAGATTATTATTAAAATATTTAATCTAAATATTTTAACTGTTTTATGCTATAGTGGTAATATCTTAAATAAAATTTAAATTATTATAATGAAAATTTCATAATTATAATAAATGTTAAAATTTTTAAAAATTTTATAAGAGATAAGACTTTCAAAATATTTAAACAGATTTTCTTCCAGCATTTTGGTCTCTGAAAGTGAGGCAAACTAGAGGTATCTTAGAATAATTACCATGTACTTCAGAATATATAAAACATTCACTGTTCATGTTTTAATATCAAGTGTAATGTGTAAAGTTAACTGAAATTAGAAGATTGAGACAATCTGGACTAATAAATATGAAGCTTAGAATCTACATCTTCATAATAATACTTATTGCTTTGGTATGTAATACCAATTACTGGAAATTTTATGTGTATCTGAAGTGCAGGATATTACTAGGTGCTGAAATTAATTTATTCAGGGTCAAAAATATATTTTTAACCAACACTTATGGCTAATTTTAATAAAGAAAAAGCATTTATATTCACTCCCTTAGGGAAGATGACAGGAAAGCAACTACAGAGGAGTACAGTATGTAAATTTATGCAAATATATTGAATATGTGAAGAGCGCACAATTAATTTTAGGCAATGAAAAGACAGGTAAAAGTTACAATTCTCAGTGATTTGTGCACTGGGAATTGTACACCTTCCTGATTGCATTAATTGAGGAGTAGATGAGGCAGCAATTGTGCAGATGTCACTATGAATGCTGCACAGATATGCACAGCTGTCAGCAGCAGGTATGCTGCTATTGTGTTTAATTTCTATATTATATGCATGTGACAGTTTCAGTAATGAGATGCTAGTGTAAGGTAGACAAGCAATGAAATCAACTCTTGTCCTGAAAAACATAAATGAATTTCAAAACACCTATAAGAAACACATAGAATTATACATTTATGACATGGGCTATCACCAAAAGAAGAAGAAAATCCCAAATTAGAAAAGCACCATGTTAATTCTTGTAAGTTGCTTTTTAACTGTTTTATGCTAAAGAAGGTGGCTGGTATTTAAAAGTTAAGTATTTATAATTTATGTAATTCATGATATTGATAAGATTATGTGCAATATGCTAACCGGAGACATTTATAACAGCAGAGAATTTTGTGAGAAACTGATTTAAAACTAGCTTCATGGATCATCCTTCAGGATCCTGAAATCATACAATACATAATTCCTTTGTATGTGTTTCTCTTCCCAGCTATCTCTTAAAAGCTAAGAGAGAAACAGTATGTTTAAAGTTACAGTTTAGATATGTCTGATATTTATATACACTATAATGTCTGATTGGTGATATAAATATAGATTTTTCCATGAATATAGGAAAATTAGACTTTGAAATGTCAACTTGTTACCAAAGTATTATTAAATGACACAAAAGAAACACAATAAAACACTTCTGACTTCATACAAAATTTTATTATCTGAAATTACATCATTTGTCAAGTTTTAAGGATAAATTAAAATTCTATAATTACATTACATAAAGAACTATAAAGAACATTTTTTCTTTAAAAATAACAGTGATTTTATTAATTCCACAAAGCATACAATTAAAAATGCTTTTTAAAAATAAATAAAATTGATAAACCCTAGCCATGCTAACAAAGAGAAAAAGAGAAAACTCAAATTACTAAAATACATGATGACAAGGAAATATCACAACAGTCTTGACTAAAATATTCAGAATAATTAGAAACTATTTTGAAAATTTATACTCCAATAAAATAGAAAATCTTGAAGACATCAACATATTTCCAGAGACATATGATCTACCCAAAATGAATCAGGAGGCCATACATGTTTTAAACAGATCAATTAACGAGTATTGAAATTGAAAATGCCATCAAAAGCTTACCAATTAATAAAAGCTCAGGAACAGAAATATTCTCAGCCAAATTCTACAAGACCTTCATAGAAGAATTAACATCAATACTTCAAATTATTCTGTAAAATAGAAAAGGAGGGGACCCATCCAAACTCATTTTATGAGGCTAATATCACCCTGATACCAAAACTAGACAAAGGCACATCAAAGAAAGAAAACTTCAGACCAATATCCCTGATGAACATAGATGCAAAAATTCTCAATAAAATTCTGGCAAATCACATACAAAAACATTAAAAAGATAGTGCACCACAATCAAGTGGGTTTCATCCCAGGGATGCAAGGTTAGTTATGCGAATCAATAAAGGTAATTCATTACATCAATAGACTTAATGATAAAAATCATATGATTATATCAATTGAAGCAGAGAAAGCATTTGAAAAAATATATTACCCTTTCATACTCAAAACACTAGAAAAACTAGGGATTATAGGAACATACCTCAACATCGTAAAACGTATATATGCTCAATCTAAGACCAACAGTGATGCAGCTGCATTAATGTTTATAGCAGCTCAATTTATAATAGCTAAAGTATGGAACCAACTTAGGTGCCTTCATCTGATGAATGGATAAAAAAATAAAGTGGTATATATATATGATGAAATATTCCTCAGTCTTAAAGAAGAATGAAATTTTGGCATTTGCCAGTAAAAGGATAAAATTGTAGAATATCATGCTAAGTGAAATAAGCCAATCTCCAAAAACAAAGTCCAACTATTTTCTCTGATATGTGAAGGCTAATTTACAACAAGGCAGGGTGAGGTAGGAAAGAATAGATTTACTTGGGTACATAGAGGGGAGTGAAGAGAGGACAAGAGTATGGAGATAAGAAAATAGTAGAATGAATCAGACATTATTACATTATGTATATGCATATATAACTATACTACTGATGGTATTCTACATCATGTACAACCAGAAGAATGAGAAATTGTACTCTATTTATATGTGATATATCAAAGTGCATTCTATGTTATGTATAACTAATTAGAACAAATAAAAAATTTAAATGCTTTTTCAAAGAAAGCAGTGGATTTCTACTCATCAAGTTTTGTTATTATTTCAGTTTTTATTTCAATGTTGGTTCATATGTGTGTGATGTCACGGTGGGGGCATTTTGACTATGCATGAGAAAAAAATTTTGTAGGTGACCCTTCCTTCAAATCTCAAGTTTAGTGTTTATTGCTAACATCACTTAGTTTAAACAATTGTTACTTCTAAGCAAGAACCTGTATTTAACACCAAATTTTTGTGTATAAATCTATTATAAGATTTGCAACAAATGTTCTGGCAGAATTGGATAAATTATGATTTTATTATGAAAAATTTTCACATGGCAACAAATATTTATTGATTCTCTACTTTGAAAAATCTTAATAGACTGAATAGACATTGTGAAACAAAAATATTTTGTCATTACTGTTTTCCTTTTTTAGCCTGTCACACATTTAAATGCTATAGGCAGATTATATCAAAAGACAGATTTACAATAAATATAGCAAAAAATTTAACTTATACATTAATTAATTATGGAATAATAATGAGGAATATGAAGTATCAATCATACAAACTTGCATTATAATTTTCCTTGGAATCATTGTCTTTTTTGTTTTGCTTTTGTTTTTGAGGCATGGTCTTTCTATGTTTCCCAGGCTGGTGCTAAACCTTGACCTCCTGGGTTCAAGTTATTCTCCTTCCTCAGAATTCCATGTAGCTGGGTCTCCACACGTATGCCACCACAAAAGACTTCTTTGGGAAATATGGTTATAATTTCATATTTTTCAAATTTATTATACATGTATGTTTTTAGTTCCTTTTTAGACTTGAATAGATTATGGAGATTATATGTGGAGAAGAATGTGTTATGTATCTCAATTTAGTGTTTTGGGAATGAGAAATATTTGCAAAATTTTTTTTTCCCAAACTGATGATACTTTATAAAATTGTTTAGAAAACAATTTATGGTGTTGTTAAAAGATAACAGAGAATTGAAAACCACCAGCTCAACATAAACAGTAGTCATGAAGTCATAAAATAACAGAAGAAAATAATGTTTTAGAATTTCTGAAATCAGTTTTCAGTATCCTTTCCTGACCACATCTCTTTTTCTTTTTTATTGTGATGAGCATTGAACCCAGGACATACTAAGCAAATGCTCTATCACAGCCCCTTGCATTCCTTAATTTATTCATTTATTTGGTGACTGTTGCTGTTTTATAGAAACTTTAACAGTGTGGTTATAACTTGTGGTTATACAAGAATGATAAGTCAGAGAGAGTTATTCCAAAGTACAGAGAACATCCTTTCCAAGAAAAGATCTTTCAGTGATTTGTGAAATTTTAATGTATTATAATATTTATCTATAAAATCTAAAACAAAAAATAAGAATGAAAAGAAACTTTCTGAATATCAGGATTAACCAGAATATCAAGAGATATTACAAGCTGAAATTAATTTAAATTCATAGATTGTTTTATTACCACATTCAGATATTTATTTCTCCAGCTTGCACACTTAGAAGTCTGACATTGTAAGACTTACAGCTCACACTCACATAACTAAAACACACAAGGATGCTCATATAAGTAGAAATGGTAATTTATCTATTCTAAGCTATAAATATTATCTGTCAGAACATTCTTTGCACTATGATCATTGAAATAATTTCCTATAACTGGACTACATGAAAGAAAACTCATATTTCAAAACTTTTATGTGTTCATAAGATAGAGATAAAACAAACCAAATAGAATAATAGATCTTTATGATATTCATACATAAATGGTTTAGAATATTGGACCAGCATATATGAAGACATTTGACTCAATACTTATTTCCTCTGGTTATTCCTTAGATGAGTACTGTTAATTTTCTGTGGATGAAATTCTTTTGAAATAATTATGTATATCTAATATTAGCTATGTAAATACATTCAGTCAACCTATAATACAAACTGTCAGGCTGTGCCTTCATAGTGAATTTCTAGGTTTTCTTCCTCATAGTTTGAGAAATATATCACTGAAATCTTCAAATACTGATAACATATATTTTCTACCTGCAAAATATCCCATATAGTTGCCTAAAGTTAGATGTTCAATTTTTTTAATTTAGTTATGTGGAGGCAGAAATCATAAACATATTGGAAGATTTGAAAATTTCTTCATCAAATATAAATTGTCAGAATTAAAAACTCCTGATACAGGGCTGGGGTTGTGGCTCAGCAGTAGAGTGCTCTTCTAGCATATGCGAGGCCCTGAGTTCGATCCTCAGTGCCACATAAATAACATAAAGGTGTTGTTTCCAACTATTTCCAAAAAATTAAAAATGTTTAAAAAAACAAAGAACTGAAAAACTCCTGATGCTATTCACAAAGTAGATATTAGTCATGTATCCAATTCCTTTAATTTGGAAGCAGAAATATATTTCCACAGAAAGTCATATCTGTCTGTAGTTCATCAGTGCATTTTACATTTTAATTAGTGATTTCTACTTTATATTCACAAGTAGCATTCCAGTGTTCTTTGTTAAAGTAATATAGTATTAAAAGTAACATAATCTCAAAACAAGCAAATATATTTACACAGTACTAATATTTACCTCAAAAGACACAGTCCATTTAATTTACATCCCTGAATAATGCTTCTTAAAACACTTTCTCTCTGTTATTATCTAGCAGTTTTTTTCTGCATCTGGATTGTTTTTATATGTAAATTCACACACATACACACCCCCAAACAGACTCTTGATTTTCATCCACTTATTTCACAGTCATTTATCACCAGAAATTAGAACCCTCAATAAGCAAGACTACTATATACTCTTGCTATCAGCTTCTCCAATGTGTTCATTCTTGTGAGACGGATGTACTTAATCAAGGGAAAGTTGATTCCAAGAGTTATAGGAAGTTATAAACATTTTAAATTGCTTAATCCAATTGCTGTGGGTAATCAGAGTAATCCTTCTTATTTTCTTGTTTGTCCTTCCAGAATTGAAACTCCAAATTCCACCAGGTAAATATTTACACTATAAAGAAAACACACACACACACACATATTACATTAATCTTTATATCTGTGCTTATTCTAATACATGCTATTCTTATTAATATAAACTATAGCTCTGTAGTATTATTTGAGATCAGATATCATGATACCTCCTGGCTAACTCACTTCTGTTGCTCACAATTGTTCTTGATATTCTCAGTCTTTTTATTCTTCCATATGAATTTTAGAACTTATTTTTTTATAGTTCTGTGAAGAAATGTTATTGGCATTTTGATAGGAATTATATTTAATCTGTAAATTTCATTTAGGAATTTATTTTAGTAATATGACCATTTTATGATATTTATCCCTAGAATGCATTAGAATGTATATTTTTCTATTCCATGGGATAATTTGAGGAAGATCAGCATTAGCTTTTCTTTAAAGGTCTAGTGAAACTCAGCTGAGAATCCATCTTGTCCTGGGTTTTTCCCAAAGCAAATTTTTTACTTAGGGTACAGGTTTCAGTGTAGAAATACCCTTAGAGTAAAGCACTAGATTTTAAGTAGTTCTTCCCAAATACTATTGAAAAATTGGATATGTCAGTTAGCTATGATATATACATAGATGAAAACATCACATTGTATCCCAAAAGTACATTTAATTATGTGTCAATCAAAAATAAATTTAAAAATAAAATGTAAAATATTTTACAGACTAGTATTGATCACAGGAATTTTAAAAGACAAACAATAGTGTACAGTAGCTCAGTGAACTTATATAGACTAGTTAAAAAGTGAATAACTTTGTTCTACCATTTTTTTGTTTGGATTATAAAAGAAAAACAAATTACATTTCTAATTCAATATGTACTTTGTACATGATTTAAGCATTATATACTGGTAATTTTGAGAAACACTGGAGATTTAAAATAGTAAAAATATAAAAATTCTATGACATCTAATTCCATTTACTAGACTGTTTCTTGTCAACACTAACATATATCCTGACGAGTAAAAAAATTTGATTATCAAATAATGATCATAAAGTATTTTGTAAATGCTAAAATAGTTCAATTTCTTATTTACTTAATATAGCATGATTGGCAAAATTCTATTGGATACCTCAGAGCTACAGCACTTCATCTTATCATCAAGGAGAGATCATGTGTTCTTGATTTAGTTGTTTGTCCTATAAAATGCATTTCATTTAGTCTTCACATGAATCCCATGGACTTCACCAAAGCATCAATAACAATCCTGTATATTTGGCTTTAATATAGTAAATATAGAAAATCTGTGTTATTAATATCAGTATAAAGATTTATATTTTAATAGTTGGGAGGTAGAATACAAAAATGTAGAAAAAATTTTCAAATGACTTAGTTTCTACTAACTTGGAGTTATAAGGAGTCATAAGTTTATATGATCTATACAATCATACACGTCTGAGAAACAAAACAGAAACAATTTGGGAAAGCAGCAAAGAAAATGATTAGTGCCTCTTTAAAAAATATCGATTTTGAGAAACCTGTGGAACTGAAAATGAGGAGGTCTTGAGCTAGTATGTTAAATATTCATATATGAGGATATCAATTTGGGGTAAGAAGATCATAGGTGTCACTTTTGACAAAGTGATTGGATTAATTTAAATGAAAAGTCTAATTGGAATAATGACAAGGAAAAGGAGACAGTGTAAAACCAACATTTCTGTATGACTGGAAAAAGACAATTATAAGAAGTAAATGACTATAAGAGAAAAGTAGAATAGGAGAAGACTGTTCTAGAAAGGAATGATCAATAATAGCAAATACCAGAGTCAGGAAATTTGAGAAGAAAAATGAAATTTCTCATTGATTCATATATAACTTTTTTTATGACTGACTCTGTTCAGAGTAGTTTTAATAAATAACAAGGATAGAAACTGTCTGTAAGATGAGCATTAAATGGGAGATAATATATGTGAATTGGTAAGCACACACCTTAATTTCAAGGAGCTCAGCTCTCTTGATGGGAGAGTTAATAGGACAGTAGCTTGCAAAGAATTGGGGATTAAGAGCTCTTAATAAGGCTGCAGGTTGGAACATGCTTGTAATCCCAGGGGTTTGTTAGGCTGAGGCAGGAGGAGCTCAAAGCCAGTCTCAGCAAAAACAAGGTGCTAAGCAACTCAGTGAGATCCTGTCTCTAAATAAAATACAAAATAGGGCTGGGATGTGGCTCTGTGGTCAAGTGCCCCTGAGTTCAATCCCCAGTAACAACAACAAAAAAGTTCTTAATAAAATAAGAAACAACATATAAAATCACATGAAGTTTTCAAAGAAAAATTTCAAGATTTTTTGAAGCCTATATGAGTTAGCGCTTTCAATAAGATTGAAAAAAACATATTACTTGGGGGTGGGGCTAGGGAAGAATACTTTAAATTAGATAGAAGGAAGTAAAGGGAAGGGAGGGGGTATGGGGGTAGGAAGGAGAGTAGAATGAATCAGACATTTTTACTCTATGTATGTATATAACTATATGACCATTGGGTTTCTACATCATGTACCACCAGAAGAATGAGAAATTATAATAAATTATATATGATGTACCAAAATGCATTCTACTGTCATGTATAATTAATTAAAACAATTTTTTTTTTAAAAATAAATAATTACTATGCTAGGAACAATAGTATTTTAGAAAATGAAGAATAGAGTTTTCATTTATTTCTTTATGTCTTCATTATTTTAGAAAACTAGAAAGTAAGACCATCTACTGAAACTGAAAAGAAATATGGAGGATGCTATGACATATACTGTGTCCACAAAAATACAGATGTTGGGGTTGTCATTCCCAGACCCACAGGATGTGACCTTGTGTGCAGATAAGGTCCTTACACAGAAAAATTAAGTTAAAAAGGATGCATTAGGTTAAATATAATATAACTGATGTTCTCATTAAAAAAAAAAAAAGTGGTGGGATGGATTTGGACACAGAAACAACATGGAGGGAAGTGGATATGATGAAGAGATGGAGAAAGACAAACCAAGGAGAGAGACTCGGAACAGATTCTTCACTTATAACCCTCAGAAGGAAACAACCATGATGAGAATGCATTCATTTTGGGTTTTTAGCTTTAAAAATTGTAGATATTATTTTCTATTGTTTAAGCAATCCAGTTTGTGGCACTTTGTTTATTTATGGCATCCATAGCAAACAAATTTAGAGATTTAATGATAATAGGTAAAAACCAAAATACATCAAATGATTTTGTTTAAATTACATAGAGGTCCAAAGCTTTCTTTATCTTTTCCCCGAACAAAGGCTAAAATTTATGCTATGGTTTATGAATCATTGCTCCAATATTTAATTTAATTTAATTTATGAATCTATCACTTAATGAATATGTGTTTCCTGAATTTATGTAATGGCAACAGATCTTAATATGATTTATAATGAACTGGAAAAAATCAAGAGACTGTGAAAATACTCTGGCTCTACGACTCAATGTCTAAACAATAATAGCTGAATAAATAAAAATATTTCCCTCACAAATTAACTGGATATAATTATACCTGGCTATCTTCTTTATCTGTCATAACAGTAATGAAAAAAATGACATGTTGTTGTAACTAAGCAAAATACAAACTTGTAACTAACAGTATTAGCATTTTTTAAACATTATAAACATTAAACTAAGAAAATGGAATTTGTTATATAACACAAATATAAATTACCAGTAATGTTACAATCATTTATATTATTTAAGAGGTACAAGTTTTAAGTGGCAAAACTTTGGTTTTATCTTCACATTAATTCCATTTAAATGGCTGTATACAGAAAATAAAAGTCATTTAAATTCTGTACCATCTTAAAACAGGGAGCATCTGTCAGCATAATAGATCCTTTAGCCTCCTGCTGGGCAAACTCAGTTAGTAGATATTTTAAAATTGACTGAGTTTGAGAAGAAGCAATTTTTCATACAAAAGCTGGCAGTTAAGGAGGAAAAATGTTGTTAGCCTAATTAGATTGGATTTGGCCACTGGGATCTTTTCTATTCACCACAATAAATTTAGAAACCTTTTGTAAATTTATACCACTCAGGATTTTCATAGTTACCTGATAAGTTGGCTAACTCTGTCATTGGTGCTGAGTCTGCTCTTTGCTCTTTGAATAGTTTTCTTTCTTTTTTGCTCTTTCCCTAGTGGGCTCCTGAAGAAGACAGAGGAATTTGGGTTTATTTAGCAGTTGTTTTTCTCCTGTTAATGGCTGTCAAATGGACACCCCTTGAAGATAGTATTCGTTTTGCCCCTCTCTTAACTCATCCCACTTATTTGAAGGCTTGTTTTGATGTTTGAGCCTGTCAGGCAAATAACATATGCTCAAAGAGTTACAATTAGCATCCATTATAATATTATGCCAATTGCTTATTCTTGGCTCACATTTTTTAGAGTAACTGGAATAATGTGTTGCAAACATTGATTGTATTTTAGCAATCAAACATTATATTGTGATTAAATTATTACCAGCCCCTAATATGATATTTATTTTTATACTTTCAGTGAGAATAATACTTGAATATATTACTAATTTAATAATGATCATGAAATAATTTTCCTTAAAGTACAGATTCACATAACATAAACATACACAGGCACATACATGTATATACACAATTGTATACACAAACATGATTTTTTTCTTTTTTCTTTCTTTTTTTTTTGATCCTGTGCCTTGAACCCAAGTCCTTATGCATGCTAAGCATTCATCTACCACTAATTTATATCCTTAATCCCAAGTTTACTTTCTTATTTATTTTCAAATCAATAGATTACATTGTATGGTTTTATAATATATAACATGATGTTTAGAAATATAAAAACATTGTGAAATGATCAAATCTAGCTAATTAACAAATGCATTACCTCACATAGTTACAATTTTTTTTTTGGTGAGCGCATATAACATCCATTCTCTAAACTTTTTAAAAATACCATATATTGCCATTAACTATAGACTTCTTGCTGTTCACTGCAACTCTTAAAATGTATTCCTCCCATCTAACTCTAATTATGTATTCTTTGTATGGCATCTGCCTATCCCCTCCACAGCATCTGCTAATCACCATTATTCTTTACTTCTTCAAGATCAATTGTTTGTAAATTTCACATATAAGCAAGATCATGCAGTATTTGTCTTATGGCACTTAGTTTATTTCACTTAACATAGTTCCCTCCTAGTTCATCATGTTTTCAAAAATAGCAGCCTTCAATTATTTTATGATTGAATAGTATTCCATTGTATATATGTACATTTTCTTTATTCTTTCATCAGGTGGAAACAATAGGTAGATTTTATATCTGGACAATTGCAAATAATGATGCAGTAAACATATGAACTCAGACATCTCTTTGTTGTACTGATTTTATTTTATTTTATTTTTGTATATATACCCAGCAGTAGGATTTCTGGATAATGTGTTAGTTCTGTTTTTAGCTTTTCATTGAACATTCATACTTTCTCAACAATTACTGTATTAATCTATATCCCTACCAACAATATATAGAATTCTCTTTTCTACACCTCCTTACAAACACGTATTATCATTTCTTTTTGATAATAGCTATTTTAACTGGGGTGAGATTATGACTTTTATTTACATTTCCCTGATAATTAGTGAAATTGAAATTTTTATATGCTTTTTGGCCATTTGCATGTATTCTTTTGAAAAATATTTTTGTCTTTTGCCCAATAATAAAATTAGAATTGTGTGAATTATTTGCATATTTTTTATCTCCTCATACACTTTGGATATTGATCTCTTGTGAATTGGTTTTGTTGAAAATATTTTCTCCCATTCAATATGTTGCCTCTTCACTCTTGTAATTGTTTATTTTGCTGGGCAGAGCTTTTTAATTTGACACAAATCATTTGTATATCTTTGCTTTTGATATCTTACACAAATAATCCTTGCCCAAACTAAGGTTATCAAGTATTTCCATGTTTTCTTCTAATAGTTTTACAGCTTAAGTTCTTAAATTTAAACCATTCATCCATTTTCAATTGTACTTTGCATATTTTGAGAGATAAGGGTATAATTTCTTTCTTTGGCATGTGGCTATTCAGTTTTCCCAGAACCATTTATTGAACCCTAATGTCCTATTCTTAATTTTGTATTCTTAGTACATTTCTTAAAAGTGGGGCCATTGGTTTTATTTTTCTAATTGAAATTAATATTTATATTAAAGATCAATATTAAAATATTAATTAAGACAACTGAATATACTTAATGCTGACTTTCCATGTGTTATGAAATACATTTTAAATTCATTTTATATCTTCAAAAACAATGCTAAAATAATTTTTTGCAAATTCCCAATTTATTTTGGTTGAAAACTGATACTTAGTTCAGGGGGGGAAATACCACATATAATTAAAATAACTTATAATAAAAAGAAATTCAATAAATTGGGACTAACTTTTCATAATGGGACTAACATCAAGTTACAGTAGTTCTGATATAAAGAAATATTATTTCTAGCTCCTTATATTCATTTTCCTGGAGGGGCATAGGTAAAATCCTAGAGAAAGAGGGACAACTTTTGGAGTCCTCCATAGGGTCTCAAATGAGTAGATTAACAAAAACAAACAAACCAACAAAACTCAAATCCCAACACAATTGAAAGAACTGACAAAAATTCCCCTTCTGAGTTACGTTTCTGCCAATTAGAAAGAAAAAATTATGCTTAAACATATTGGTCAGATTTGAGAAGAAATGGCAAGTCAGAGAGGTAGGACTTCATGGATCTGAAACAATTTCCAGAATCTGCTTTGACAAGATTATGTGTTTCCTGTGAATCAAATAGGCAGAGCAGCTTATAGCCAGTCATCAGCAACTTTGTCGATATCTTAGATGAATATAAAAATGTTTGTTCTAAATGGGACTGTTTAGAGGGCAAAATGTGTTCTTATTAATGCTCATTATTGTTTCAATGAAAATCATAAATTGATAGAAAACTACACTAATTACTATGTATGGTTGCCCTATAACTATCCTGCCTGACCAAGTGCTGGGCATCATTGATATCCTATCTATTTCTCTTCATTAAACTCTATTGTCAGGCTTTCCTCCTCCTTACCAGCTTCTGAATTTTGCACACCACCCTCAGCATGAACATAACATCTGAGTATTGGATGAAAAGAACTAGAATTTTTCCTGACAGATCCTACTAGTCATTTCCTCTTGTTTGCCTAACTTCTTACTTTTTTACATATGCTTTCCTATAAAATATTTGATTTTCTGATTGATTTTGAGATACTTGCCATTACTGTATTTAGATGGCTCTATTTCAAATCTTTCCAATTAAATTCTCTTCATCTAAATCCAGGTTTATTTTTATTTGGGCATGTCATATAAGAAAAAATCTGAATTTAATCCATTTAGTTGGGGCACAATCACTTGCCGCAGTCCGGCTGACTGGGCAAAATAACCGGGGGGGGGGGGGTGATGAACAACTTGTGTACGTTGATACAGCTGGAGTGGGAGCCCTTTATTGTAGGACAGGAGCGGTATATATACATTCCACACAGCCTATCTTAATTAGCATAAAATAGATACAGCAGTCAACCAATAAGGAATCTCCACACTTAATGGCTCGCTTTTTTTACTTCACAAACCACTCCCTCTGGCATTTTGCCAGGCGCCATCCAGACTCCTTTACAGTCTCTAACAATCACTCCTTTAGGACACTCTGAAGGACACACTATGGTTTGAATGTGAGGTGTCCCCCAAAAGCTCATGTGTGAGACAGTGCAAGGAGGTTCAGAAAAGAAATGATTGGGTTTTAAGAGTCTTAACCCAATTAAGTGATTTAATCCCCTGATAAGAATTAACTGAGTGGTAACTGAAGTGGTAGAGTATGGCTAGAGGAGGTGGGAATTGAGAATGTGGCTTTGGTGTATATATTTGTATCTGGAAAGTGGAGTATCTCTCTCTCCTTCCTGATCACCATGATGTGAGTTGCTTCCTTCTGTCACCCTCTCCTGCCATGATATTCAGTCTCACCTCAAGCTTTAAGGAATGGAGCTGAACTTCTATAGACTAAGACCTCTAAAACCATAAGCCCTCTAATAAACTTTTCCTTCCTCTCTACAGTTGTGTTGGTTGTGTCATTTAGTCACAGCAATGAAAAAGCTGACTAAAACACCAAAGGACATTAATAGAGATGGGGACATAAAACCAACTCTGAAAATACCAGTAAAGGGAAAAAAAAATGCCTTCATCCATTTAACAGAATGGACCTTTCAGGCCTCACCTCTAGGCATGTTTGAAGGAGAAGAGTAAAAGGTAAGTCCACATTACCTTACTCCCTACCACGATATGTCTTCTCAAAATATGAACTAATGGTGTTTGGGTGGTCAGTTGGTGAGATGAGAATAGAATAAGTGATAACAGTCTAAAATAAATAGAAAATGAAGTTTTAAACCAAACTATGCTGCACTGGACTTTATAACTACTCCAAATGAAATTATAGCTATTAATAGATCCAAGATAGTCCTGAGTCATATGAAATGAAGATTTTGGCTGAATGTGGAACTTAGAAATCATTAAAATTATTTCATAGTACAATACACTGAGTCAAGACTTACATTTACTTGCTATATCAACCAGTGTTTTCAGTAATAAATAAATAAATAAATAAATAAATAAATAAATAAAATAAAAGAATGCTGAATTTAGTGGCTTAAAAAATTGACACTTAATTGAAACCAAAGGTCTGTGGTGGGGTAGCTCCAAGGTTAGACTGGAGGCTTACTGATATCAAAAACAGAGGTGAACCCTTCCTTTTATTTTTCCATATATAATGTAGTATCCATGTGTTCTAAAGAAGCTATAAAATAACTCCATTACATAATAATGTACAAAGGAAGAAAAAAGGAGGTGCAGCAAATTAATGAAGCAGCTCTTCTTAGGTAACTTAATCTGTGATAAGAATCATCAGAATTCTCCTTACCCCAACACAAAATCTTATGACTAAATTAGAAGAAAGAGAATTTGAAAGTGAGTATCTAGAAAGGTTACTTTCTGATTTTGGTGACAAGTTTTGCCAGTCTAAAAGGTAACTAGTACTCTTTAATAATAATTAATAGGGTTTGCCCCACAAGCCTTTCTATTTTACTGAATTGGTGTAATTTAATATCTCATTTAGTTATTGGATGAAATAAGAGAGTAGAAGTAAATTTTAGTGAATTTTAAATGAAACAAATTGAATTTGTAATTATCAATTTAAATAAATTACTTTAGCTGTATACAGTACTTTTAAATGATGTTATTTATACTTTCTTAATAATCTTGGTACAATACAGTAGGCATTGCTATGATCATCTATTTCAAATTTCCTCAGTGGTTGGAATAACATTCGTTCACTCAAGATAGGAATATAGATATCACCAATGGTATGTAATTATAATTCTTTTAATTTTTTTGCAAATGTTATGTTTTAACTAGTTCTCAGATATATTTGATGTGCCCATATATTACTTATTGCTATCTTTATTTGGAACCTTATATTGCCAGAATTATTGGAAACAGTGCTTACCATGCTTGCCATCAATCAGACACTCACTATTCTATCATTCTTGAAATCACAAGTTTGGCTTATCTAAAATAAAAGCAATTATTTCCCCTCCCCCAATTTTTTATGTCTCTTACTTTACCATCAGATAAAGTTCCAAACCTTTTATATTAATCTCAGCAATTTTCGTTTTTAACTCACTTCCTATTACATATTACCATGCACAGATTGCTATGCCTCTAAATATTTGCTTAATATTTTTCACTTGGAACACATGCATCCTATTTACTCCACTCATTTAATTTATCCTGGAAATTTGCTTTCATAATAGATTAAATTAACTGTCATTTACAAGTTTTTATCATTGTGCTTACAACATTTAAAGATAAATATGTGTTATGTAACTTTCTGTGTGTGTGCTAACAAATTGAGCACAAAAACTTGGTCACCTAGAATTTTCAGGTTCAAAAATAGTAGAGTACTACTAAATGATGTGTGCTCAATATTTTAAGAGAAACTGATGTGTAAAAATATACTATATAATAATAAAGGACACCATTGCTGTCAAATCAGGGGAATTATTTAATGAATAAACTTTAAGAAGAATATCTATAAATTTGTCAATCATCTAAGCAGTTACAAACAGGCAGGTGTCTGTAGGGTTGCTTTGCAGCCTGAGCAAAAGTGGAAACACAATAAAAATCAATAGCCATTTTAAAATAACTGACAAATGCAAAGAAAGTGACTTTAAAATTAGAATATAAATCAATGTGAAGATGAGTCAACTGACAGAAATTGAATTTTTAGAATGCATCTATTCTAGTGAGTGTACTGCAGTTGTGGATATTTGGCTAATGCTCTAGAATACTAAAAGAAATGTTGTAGCCAAATTCAGGACACAAAATTTTAGTTCTGCCCACAAAACTTATGGCGTGTGCACACACACACACGCACATGTATTCACATGTGCTTACCTACTCAGTTACAGGCAACAGAGATGATGATTTCAAAAGAGAACAGAGGGGAAAAAATGTTTATTAAGTTAAGATTTGCTTTTAAATTTTTTTTTTTGTTTAGCATTCAGTCATTCAGAGAGTAAATTTTTGAACAACTATTGACAAAGAGTCTAATATACTGGAACTAAGAAAATAGTTAACAGGTAACTAGATACAAATGGACTCAGTTTTCTCTTATCTTAAAATCTGCTGGAAGGGAGGTTGAGAATACAAGAAAACATGAAGCAAATAGTAGTAATGATAGGCGCTGTGTTAGGAAACCTTAATGTTTAAGAGGATATGATGAATGAGGTTTGCACAATGGGAAAAAGAAGACTATGTTCTCATCACAGAAAACAACTTCTACAGTGTCTTTTGAACCCACTGGAAGATAGAAAGATGTGAAGACATTGAAGGGTGGGTGGTAAACCAGGAGGTTACACAGTAGGGGTTTTGTGCTGATCCAGAAGGACCTTGAGAGTCAGGGTTATGGATCTGGACTTTACCTATGAACATTTGAACTACAGAAAAATTTAAGTAGAAGAATGACATAAATGGATTTTTATTTCAGAAACAAAGTGCTAGTAATGTGTAGATAATGTACTGTAAGGTAGAAATACTGGATGAGTTATGGTTTGCTGTTACTTATTCATTATTTGTTTCTTTTAGAGTAATCCCAGAAAAAAATCATTAATTTGGCTAGTTTATAAATTGCTGTTGAGGATAAGTAGGACATCAAATGGGTGTTACAAGACTTGGAGAATGGCAGATTATTGTATGAAGAAGAGGTCAGGCATTAGGCCCAGGATTCTAACTTTAGTCCTGTGGAACAGGAAACAGTTCATGTTTCAAAGAAAAATAAATATTTATCTCACAATCATCAATTTGTGGGAATATGTAGCATTCTGAAAGTGATTTCTATAATCAATTTTTTTAAAAAATTTAAGAAATATTGGAATGCAATCAGAGAGAATCAGAAATTTAAAGACCTTCACAGTGTGGTAGGTTCTGAACTCTACCTAATTATCTAAAATGTTCACCAAATTAATACCCAGTTTACTAGTTTAGAAAATGAAGTTTAAAAATCTCTATGGATAAAGCAGAGCAGAGTGACTGATGTTAGTTTCTTGAAAATATTCCAAGAAACAAAGTTAAAAAAAATTTCTCTCAGATTGTCAAAAAGGCAGTTTTGAATATCCTATGGTTATATATTTAGATTAGTTCAGCCAAACAGCTAGGGATCAAAATAAGGAACTAGAAGTCTTTTTCTCCTATTCTCCTTGTATTCATGGGATATCGTATCAAGGATACTAATCTCTATACCTACCATTTACTTTAATCTTTGCTTAACTTGCATAGAACAGATAGATGATATACAAGTGAAACTTCTAACCTTCCAATACTAACATGAGTGTGAATCACACATACATTAGGAAACAGAAAATTAAAAAGTAGATATGAATATAGATGAATATTTGGAGCACAGTGGAAATGTTTACCAAAATCTACTGAAGAAGAAACAGTAAACAGAGTAATTTGTAAAATTACTCCCCCACCCTAGACATCTCAATATCTCTTACAAGTCTAGTTCTCACCTGGAAATCCCTTTTTCCTTTTTTGTAAACTACTTGTTAATTGTCTAAAGTCTACGATTTTAAACAATTAACTCTGTAAATACATAAATTTTCCTGTGAAATCTATTTTCCCACTATTTGCAATCAGTTCTTGTTTTTTTCTTTTATAATATCAATTCTTGTAGTTTCTTTAATTATTTTACTTACCTTTCTGGATTTCCCTAATCTATGTAGAAAGTCACATAGAAGGTTGAGGTCAACAACAACAACAACAAAAGCAAAAACAACGCCTGAATTCTCCTGATTTCATAACCACGATGAAGCAGGGTACTGTGGCAAAAATGAGGTTAGAGAGGAAGTAGAGTTAAATAAGCATATGAGGTAGGGGGCACAGAGCCTCCAAAATTATAATTTTATGGTAGCAAGAATAAAATTTAAGGATTTTGCCTGCTAATCTAACATGATAAACAATTATACTCCCTACCATCATGCTACAGGTATTTGTTTAGGGATAGTATTAATTGGATTTCATATTCTGTCCATATATAGCTAATTGATTTTAGACAGTAATATTTTATTTATCTTTTTGTATGTTTAGTGCATTCATGTGTCAGTTTTATTTAATAACTATCAGATTGATTTAAAGACAATCTTGATTTCTCTGAATTATTAAAATACTCAATGGATATTAAGTGACTGTTCAAAATATAAAATTTAAGATATATTTTTCTTTAATCTGAAACTAGCAAAATAAGATATACATATATGCTGATGTCTGAAATACTAAAAACCCAGTGGAAGTAAAATAAATAGCTCTGTGGCTTATTTTGTTAAAAATATATACATGACTCATTATTTCAATATTGCCATATCAAAATCTAAAAATACTTAAAGAGTGTCCAAAATATAGAGAAGTTTAAAATGAAAATAAGTAAGCAATATCAAAGTCATTATAGACAAGGGCTAAATAAAAATTAAAAGAGTTTGAATATAATACGAGGATTTTCTTTTAAGATGTAAATATAAACAACTTATATATCAAGAAAAAATTCCAGTTAGTAAAAAATCATTAAAATTGAGATTTTTTAAAACCAAAGTTGAAAGTCAACATAAAAATATCAAATAAATAAAAAGTCAATTCTCCCTGTGCACACATTCACATATAAATATAATAAGTTATATGACTTATCCACTAGACTGATAATATGATCAATTACTAAAACAACAAAAATACTTTGTATTCCAGTTTGATGCCATTGGCTACCTCACTAGGGTGCCAGGACAAGGGCAGATTGCTAATAAGTTTTTTATTCCATTGCATTAAAAAATGATATTACTTTTTATTTTGAAAAAGAATATAAATGTTAATGGAGACATCAGAACTGAATTTTAAAATGTCTGATCTCTTAACTATTTGTCATTTCTAAGTATAATTGATACAAAATGTTTTGCAGTAAATTTCTATAACCCAAGTTGTCTTTCATGCATCTTGCTACATTTTTATTTCATCTTCCTAATTTGTTTTGGTCATAGGAAGACTAACAATTATTAAATTATCATACTTACTTCATCCAGTCACAAAATTACTTAAATAGGCTTTAATATAACAGTGATACAGAAAGACATATACTATATGTTTTCTCTCAAATAATTTTTTTTAAAAAAATTGAAGTGAATGTAGAATAGTGATTAATAGAGGCTGGGATAAGTGTATGGGAAGAGAGAAAAAAGGGAACTGGAATAAGGGGTAATAAAACACGGAAGAAATAATTTCTGGTGTTTCACAGTACACTGGGATGACTATAGTTCACAATAAGTTCTTACATATTTTATGAAGCTCTCAAGAGAGAAACTCAGAGGCTCCAAACATAAAGAAATGATAAGGAGAAGAAAAGGACAATTATGATGTAATCAGTTTATAAAACAATGAAAATAAGTAAACTTTAACAAGTGCATTTGTTAAAATATTACACTGTACCCAATTGCTATGTTCAATTCATTTGTGTTACTAAAAACACAAACTAAATGAAAGAAGAAATAAATATATATTCATTTTACACCAAGAAAAAAAAACTACTATTAAATTTTGGGAGTGCTATTATATGGCTTTAATTTTTCTTATTTAAATAATTAGTACCCTAATCTAACCTTTCCTTATAAAAGGCATCTTCATTATTTATCCAATATGTTAGTATGGTCCCTTATAAACCATCAGTTATCTTACTAGTTATTAAAATATTCAATTATTATTTGAATATACAATTGTAAGCATAAAGTGACTTTACTTGATTAGCAAAGTAAAAACATTAAAAATCAATATAAGGTAACTTTAGGTTTCTTTTCTTAAATTATTAGAAGCCTGTGTTAAAAATATAATGTTCTAAAATTTTAAAACACACATCACACAAATTCTGATTTATCCGTAAATTTTCTATGCTAGTTATAAATTTCATGCATACCTTCTGGCAGTAATAAATAAATAAACAATTTTAGAGAAGTGTTTTTATCATGTAGTTTTGTTCCATTGGAATGTATTATTCAAATATATCAAAATTTAGTATGATTAGAGAGAAAAAAAAACTCAAACCAAAGAAAAAGAGATCCATGAAATATAATTTTTGCACTAACCTTTTTTATTTTTATAAATTACAAGTCCTGTTTTGGGGAATTTTTCAATACAAATAACCTAAAGGACAGATAAACTGACAACACTCAGTTACTTGGTATAAATTCTTACTAGTTATAGCTTTCCCCTTAATATTCCCCTTATTGTCTTTTCAGTCAGTGAAAATTTTGCCTGCTCATTTGTTTTATCTGCCTGCAGTGGTAACCTATGCCAAAATGGTTATTGCTGCATAAATTAATGAATGCAAATTATCATACAAACTTCTCAAAACTCTATAATTGCATACACTGGGGGAGATGATTATGAAATATGTTTTTAGATTGTTACTTTTTAAACACAAAAGTTGTTGATTGTATTTTTGAAAATAATTAGATCTGACATTAAACTTTATTTATGTGCTACTGTTTATATTAACACTAAAACAAAATAATGGTGTCTTAGACATTTTGCAGGAATTATTAATCAAACTTTCTTATATCTATATGAGACAGATAGCTTAATTGATAAAATATCACCCACTAACCTCACTGGGTTTTAAGAATACGAAGTTAGAAAGAGAGCAAATATCATATTCATTATCATAGTTATATAGATAAATTTGATAAGATTCTAATTTTTGAAACCCAACAAAATGTTATCAAAATACAAATTAATTTGTAAAAATTACAAAATGATGACAAACTCCTTAGTAATAACATTCTCAGAAGGATTCAAGAGTTACCAATTTCTTTAGAATCTACTGACTTTTATTTCATTAACATCCCAATTCAAGAATGTTCTTTCTGATATATGAATGCTAACCCATATTAAGAGAGTATTAGGAGGGAAATAACAGAAGTCCATCAGATTAGATAAAAAGGATGAAGGGAATGGAGGGTGGGGGATGGAATAGGAAGGAGAGTAGAATTAATTGGACATAACTTTCCTATCCTTGTATTTGAATAGACATACAGGGTAAGTCCACATCATGTACACCCACAAGAATAGGATCCTAATTAGAATTAATTATACTCCATGTATGAATAATACACCAAAATGCATTCTATTGACATATAACTCTAAAAAGAACATTAAAAAAAAATCCCTATTCAAGATCATATGATAGCCGAGCATGGTCCTACACAACTGCAGTTTGTTACTCAGGAGTCTAGGACAGTAGGATTTCATGTTTGAAGCCAACTTGGCCAACTCCCTGAAACACATCTCAAAATTTAAAAAAATGAAAAAGGATGGTGCTTTAATCCTGCGATTAGTCTTTAATACTGAAAAAAAAACCCCATAATAACCATTCAGTTCAATTTAAATAATTTGAGTTGTCTAATTCACTAATTTACCATGTAAATATATATTTATTCTAATAAAACTCTCTCTCTTCCTTAGTCATGCATAGTATTTTTGTGTTTAAAACAGGGCAATTATAATTGTTTTCATCAATGTCATCAAGGGTGCCAACTCATGACAATCCAACAATCATTGTCTTCTCTTTGTAGCAATTTCTCTCTGCTTTCTGGAATTTTGATCAGTCAAACTAGAACTTTTCCATCCTTGTGTTTCTTTACATCTCTTTCATAAATTCTCTTTCTATATAAAATATTTGTAAAGTTGTAATTATTAACGTTACTGATGGTTGTTGATCCAATGCTTTATTTTGTCATTTTGCTTTTATTTTGTAACATTGGTTGTTTATTTTCCTTGAAAAATTATTTGAAGAAATTCTTGTAGTATATTGTGATGCTTATTGTGATGTTCCTCCAGATATATATATAATGTGTGTGTATATATATATATATATATATATATATATATATATATATATATAAATTTATTTCAGACATGAGGAATATACGAATCAATTTTAAAGGGAATTCATATTTTGAGATTCTTTAAAGGGTAAGTTAGATGATAAAGAAGGCTTCAACTTAGACTGTGATTCCATGTTAGGACTAGCTTCTAATTAAAAGTTCTTAGGGATGAATTGATTTCTTTCTTTTTACACTTAGTATGAAGTTACTTTGGTTACCTTCTGGGTAAAAATGGGGCTAGTACTTTTCTACCTTTTCCTGAGAACAAAGTTCAGTGTGTGAGCTTTATGAATTATGGACTGATATTGGCTTTTCCAATTTGGGATCAGCCTGCTTGGACTTTTCTTCTCTTTATTGCACCAAGAGTTAATAAAAACCAAAGATCAAGGGGAGAATAGTAAATAAAACTATGTCATGTCTTTCTTGCTTTTTAAATAGCTGCCTCTTTTATATTGAAGGTGTAAAGAGCAGATTGTGCCTTGGTCTGAGTTACTTCATGATGTATAACATAGTTTTCAAACTGTGCCTAAATCTGAGATACTCCATTCTGAAAAGCAGTAGTTTCCTATGAGTTACTCCAGTTTCAGTACAAGTGCCAAGGCAGAATAACTGTGCACCTTGTTTGTACAAGTAAACAAGCTCCATCTGCCTAGAAAATTCATAAGGTACAAACTGATAAATAAGTTATTTGTGCCAGATTATCAAACTAAATCAGGAGCATCTGGACATCTGGACATCCCAGATAATATCAGAAACACTAGACACAGGAGCTTATCAGCCTACCAGATGCAACGCTCTCACTTAAGAACCCTAAATTGAGAAGCTACCCAAGACTGGACATAGTGGCACCCTGACCCTGTCACCTGGACACTCCTGTGAGCCTTACCCAGGAAACTTGCCATAGCAATGAACCTCTGTTTTTGTCCTCCTGGGCTTTTAGCATGGTGTGGTTTCTGATGCCTGTGATGAGAATGCATGACCCATTCCAAGCTGACATCCTGAAACTGATGTGAATCTGGACCCTCTGCATTGACATCTCTGTGGAACTTATTCAGTGAAATCCATAGGTGACCACCCATAGTAACTCTCTGATTCTTTGCTTTAGTATTTACTCTCTTCCTGTGAGCTTGGCACAATATCCATTACCATGTTGCCACAGTCCGGCTGCAGCAAAATAACTGGGGGGTGACGAACAACTTGTGTACATTGATACAGCAGGAGTGGGAGCCGTTTATTGTAAGACAGGAGGGGCATATATACATTACACACAGCTTATCTTAATTAACATAAACTAGATACAGCAGTCAACCAATAAGGAATCTCCAGTGTTCCAGACTCAAACTGCCAGGGAGCAAGAGCCTGCGCCTCCGGGTCAGGTTTGGATTTGGGTTCTCACAGTGGAAGAGCCAGCTGCCACCGCTTGGAAAGTTCTTGTTGCGCGGTGACCGGCTCGCATATGCGGCAGTCGCCACACTGATTCATGCACCCTCTGGTAACGAAAAGTATTCAGTAATAACCTTTTGCTGCAACTTTTTTCCCAATAATCCTTCCTCCTCTGAACTTTCTTCTTTCTGACTAGAGTTCCTGGGCTTCCATCAACACATGCCCTAATTATTTTTGGTTCCACTGGGGTGCCTCTTTCCCTTATCAATTTACTTAATACCCCTTCCATATTTTTGTCACAAAGACAATACAATACATTGAGACAAAACAAGACACAAACATACTGTATCAATCTTCTCCATTTTCTCAAAATGGCCATTTTTCCTCTCGACCTATCTAGGGATGAGCATATTTGCTCCCATCCTATCTAGGGACGGGCAGCTTTTTCTCATCACTTACCCCCGAGTGTCCTGGGGCTCCCGGTACAGGCCACCATCTGCCGCTGTCCGGCTGCAGCAAAATAACCGGGGGGTGATGAACAACTTGTGTACATTGATACAGCAGGAGTGGGAGCCGTTTATTGTAAGACAGGAGGGGCATATATACATTCCACACAGCTTATCTCAATTAACATAAACTAGATACAGCAGTCAACCAATAAGGAATCTCCACACTTAATGGCTCGCTGGCCTTACTTCAAAAACCACTCCCTCTCTGGCCTTACTTCAAAAACCACTCCCTCTGGCAAAATGCCAGGCGCCATCCTGACTTGTTTACAGACCCTAAGACCATGTGCCTGCCTCTTTCTTCGTCATTCTTTGGTATACGTACACATACACACATACAAACACACATTTGTATGAAGGATGACATGTGATTTGAGTGACACAGATATTATAGATTAGTATTAGAATAGAATAAAAAATATTTGCGATTGCCTTTCTTATAACTATCAAGTTACCCACAAGTATTCAGTGGATTGCAACCTCCAAAAGTGGTGTAGCTTGTGAATACATTGTTATTCAATAAATTCTGATACTGTGGAAAAACACAATGTTTGGTCTATGCTGATGGCATGGGTTCATGCACAACACAAGGCTTATGAATAAATTAAACATTCTGTTAATTAATTTGAAAAAGACTGTCAAAATACATCATGGTCTTATAACAAACACCAGAAATCCACACTAATTTATTAAAAAAATTTTTGGTAATTCTACATAAAGGAAGAAGTAAGATTTATTTACTGAATAAAAGCCCTCTATTATTGTTAGTATGCTTAATTATTTATCTACATTTATTTGATTTTTTAGTTTATTCTTATAGTAAAAGAAACAGTTTTTCAAAATTTATTAAACAAAACAGTGACATTCAGATACAAAGGGAAAGTTATATAAAATTGTCATTTTAACAATATTTTATGAATTACATATTATAAAATTATTAAATAAAATTTAAATTTTATGTAGAAATGTATTGCTATATATAATTATAATCCATTAATAACAAGGAAAAATAAATGAGTTTTATATAAAAATATAAAACCCATTTAATTAGGCTTCCCTTACTTCCTCAAAAAAATTCTTGATTCCAAAAGTTGCTAAAGTTTTCGTTTCAAAAGATACTTTTAATAAAATGTTCACATGCTTATTTGTATTCAGAATAAAATTCTTTAATTGATACATTTCTTAGACATTAATTTTTCCATAGTATGAAATATACCTTTTACTATTTGCATGTAATATGGGCACTATATAAAATATTATATATTGTTTTAGTTTTGAAATCATTTTTTTACATAGACTGGTTCACTTATGCAATATTATCAAGAGTACATTTTTAAATGATTCATATTATATAATATGTTAATTTTAAATGTGGAAAAATATATTCACACACGTGTGATTTTACATTTTAGCTTTGTTTGAAATAAAGTTGGAAAGCAGCAAGCAGAGTCACTTGACACTATCACATGGCATCACTTTATGTATAAGTTTGTGTTAAAACTCCACTCGAATTTGAATATAATGATTGATGGTTAGTTTCTTTCTCCAAACAAGTAAGGTGAAGGTAAGGATGATAAATAAATACCAGGTCACTTTTTGGAAGTAAAGGACAATTCATGTGTCCTTGGCTTATCCACAAGGCCAGTGAATAAAGGGAATCTACCAGTGGGGAGAGGCATGTCTTCAAGTTTCATAGATGTTCCAGAAAAAGTCACAGAACTGAAAATCATTCCATTCCTTATTAATCTAAAATGAATTATTGACCACAAGGTACTACCCAATTGTTATTTATATAGAAAAACACACATCAAGAAATTCAAACTAAGTAGAATCACTTCAGCCACTATATTAAAATAATGATAATCCATTCCTACACTTCTTGTGTGTGTGCAAAAAATGCATTTGAAACATTCAACATGACTTCACAAGTATCTATTAAACATTATCTGCAATTTATAAGATAAATAATAGTCTTCAATTTAATAAAGCATATCTATCAAAATCTTTAGTTAACAACATACAAAATGATGAAGAATTTAACATGTTTCCATTAAGGAGTAAGAAAGGCAAATATGCTCACAATCATTTCTATTCGGCATTTTATTGAATTCTAGCCAGTAAATTAAAATAATAATAACATATAATTGGCATACTCATTAGAGAAGGTGAAGTAAACCTAACATCATTAGATATGATTATTTTATGCAAAATCTCAAAGAATCAACAAGAAAATAAGTAAAACTAAAAGTGAGTTTAATAAACCACCCAAAACAACCTACAACACTTCAACAAATGATCTCATTGACACCACAGTGAGAAAATGTCAGAGAAGGAATTTAGAAAGTGTACAGCTAAAATGTTCAATGAGATAAAAGATTAAACCCAGAAAAACTTGAAATGAAATAACACTTTAATAAAGATATAGAGATTCCAAAAAAGAACCAAACAGAAATTCTAGAAATGAAAGAATCTGTAAGTCAAATCACCAAGAGATTAGACCACTATGAAGACGGATTCACAGGTCTTGAAGACAAAGTATATAATCTTGAATGTTAAATGACAAAATGAAAACATGTTAAGAGACCATGACTAGAATATTCAAGAAAATAACATTAAAAGACAAAAATCTGACAATCATTGATACAGAAGATAGTTTTGAAATACAAACTAAAGGAACGCACAAACTCTTCAATTAAATATCAGAAAATTTTTCAAATCTGAAGAACAAGATAAAATTCAAACATGCATGTAGAAACTCAAATAGGCAGGATCAAAAAAGGTCCTCTTCAAGACATTTTAATAAAAATGGATAATAGAATGATAGAATTTAAGTCACAAGAAAAACTGGCAGGTCCACATTTGGTGGAAAGGGAAATCAAATTTCAACTGATATCTTAATCTAGACTTCTAAAATCCAGGAAAGCATGGAATAATATAAACCAAGCTATGAAATAAAATGAGTACCAACCAAGATTACTATCTCCAGCAAAACTGACTGAAGATGAAATAAAAAACTTCCATCATAAGCAGCAACTAAATTAATTCAAAATCACTAAGCTTGCAATATAAAATATACAAAATGAAATATTTCAGGCAGAAGAAACAAAACACAAAGATGAAAACCAAAATATAGATGAATTTTACTAGAAGAATAGTCAATTAAAAGAGAATCAGATATGAATTAAGCATTATAAATAAGTCAAAATGGGAGGAAATAAAAAATATGTCTTCATAACAACATAGAATGTAAATGGCATAAACTTTCCAATCAAAAGATATATATTGGCAGGTTGTATTAAAATAAGATCCAACTCTATGTTGTTTACAAGATACTCAACTTACATGCAAATATAGACTGAAGGTGAAAGGACTGAAAAACATTCACCATGCAAATGGAAACTGAAATCAAGAAGGGTTAGCTGATATCATACCAGACAAAGTAGAATTCAAGTCACAAGTAATAAGAGACAAAGATGGTCACTTCATACTGGTTAAGGGCATAATCCAAAAAAATACAAAGTGATTGTAAATATTTATGCCCCCAAACAAAGGAGCACCTACAAACTTAAAACAAACCATTCTCAATGTAAAGAATAAAATAGACCATAGCATAATAATACTGACTGATTTCAAATGTGTTCTTTCAAACCATTGGGTAGATTACCCAGACATAAACTAAAACTCTTCAGAATTAACAAAAGCTATTAATCAAATGGACCTAACAGAGAACTATAGAATATTTCCTTCATTGACAACTGAATTAACTTTTTTCTCACTGGAACACGGTACTGACTCTAAAGTAGATCATATTGCAGGTCACAAAACTAATCTTAGAAAATACAAAATAAAGAGATAAATTCGTGCATTCTATCTGATCATAATGAAATAAATTAGAAATCCATGATAACATTAAAAAATTTTAAAACATGAAGATTAAATAATTGTTATGGTATAAATATGAGGTGTCCCCCTAAAGCTCATGTGTGAAAGAATATTCAGTGGTGAGATGATTAGATTATGAGGGTGGTAAACTGATTAGTGGATTAATTCACAAATAAGGATTAACTGGGTGGTTACTATAGGCAGGTAAGGAATGGCTGGAGGAGGTGGGTTACTGAGGGCATGCATTTGGGATTTATATTTTGTTAATAGAGCTCTGTGCTTTGTGTTTGCAATGTTCTGCTTTCCTCAACCACACTGACTACAATTAAGATCTGCTTTTCTTGGACAGAACTTTCTGCCATGATGTTCTGTTTTACCATTGGCCCAGAACTCTGAAGTCATCTGTCTATAAATAAGACCTCTGGAATTATGAGTCCAAATAAACTTTTCCTCCCATACTTTGTTCTTCCCGGATTTTTTGGTCACAGTAATAAAAAGACTGACCAAAACAATGATATACTTATGAGTAAGGAATGAATTCCTTAAGAAATTAGAAAAAAATTTTAAAAAATCATTAGAAATAAATAAGAATAGAGATGCAAAATACGAAAATCTATGAGACAGTATAAAAGCAGTTTTAAGAAAAAAGTTTATTACACTGAGTTCCTACATTAAGAAAATTAAAAATAATAAATAATATAACATTACTTTGCAAGGCCCTAGAGAATTAACAAACTAATCCACAAATCCATAGAAGAAAGAAAATAATTTAAATCAGAACTGAAATTTTAAAAAAAAGAGAGAATTAAAAATTACAAAGGATTGGGCTGGGGCTGGGGCTCAGTGGTAGTTGCCTGGCATGTGAGACACTGGGTTTGATTCTCAGCACCACATATAAATAAATAAAAGAAAGGTATATCGGTAGCTAACAAAATATTTTTTTAAAAATACAAATGATCATGAAAGCAAAGAGTCAGTTCTTTTAAAACATAAACAAAATTGATAAACTCTTAGCCCAACCCACCAAAGGACACAGAACACCCAAATGAAAAAAAAATTAAGAGATGAAAAGGAGATATCACCACAAACACTTCTGAAGTCCAAAAGATTATTAACAGATATTTTAAAAAATGTATACTCCAATAAACTAGAACATATAGAAGATTTTGAAATTTCTAGACACGTATGACCTACCCAATTGAATCATGCGGATACAGAAAACTTAAACAAACCAATATCACGCAATGAGATTAAAGCAGCAATTTAAAGTCTTCTAAAAAGAAAAGCCAGGATCAGATGGATTTTCAAGTTTTACCAGACTTTTAAAGGAGAGCTAATACCAATCTTCAAATTATTGCATGAAACAGAAAATGAGGGAATATTGCCAAATTCATTCTATAAAAGTAGTATTACCTTATAACCAAAACCAGACAAACACACAGCAAGGAAAGAAAACTTCAGACCAATATCCCTCATGAATATAAATGCAAAATTTATCAATGAAATATTGGCAAAATGTATTCAAAAACACATTAAGAAGATAGTGCATCATGATAATGTAGGTTTTGTCCCAGTGATGCAAGTGGGACATCAGAACTTATTCCAACATTTTAAAGGTCATATATGACAAACCCAATACCAACATAATACTGAATGGAGAAAAGCTGAAAATATTTCTTGTAAATCAGGAGCAAGACAATGATTTCCATTCCCATCACTCCTATTCAACAGAGTACTTGAAACTCTAGCCAGAACAATTAGGCAAGGAAAGAAAGCTAGGGGTACAAATAGGAAAAGAAGAAGCAAATTATCTCTTTTTGTTGATGACATGATATATTTAGAAGACCTAAAAAAAAAAAAAAAAAAAAAAAAACTTCATCAGAAGACTTCTAGAGCAAATAAACAAATTTAGCAAAGTTGAAGAATGTAAGATGAACACACATAAATCCATCACTTTCCTATACACCAATAATAAAACTGCTGAAAAAATAAATCAGGAAAATGATCCCATTTTTAGTAATGTCAAAAAAAAAAGCACTTGGGAACAAATCTAACCAAGGAGGTTAGAGACTTCTACAATGAAAACAGTAGAACACTAAACAAAGTAATTCAAGAAGACCTTAGAAGGTGGAAAATCCTACCATGTTCTTGGATAGGCAGAATGATATTGTCCAAATGGACATACAGATTCCAAGTGTCATACAGATTCAATGTGATTCCCATAACAATATTAATGACATTTTTCACAAAGCTTGAAAAAATAGTTTTAAAATTTATTTGGAAGAATAAGAGATCCAGAAAACCAAAGCATTTCTGAGCAACAAGACTGATGCTGTAAGTTAATTTATAATAAAAAGAAGAAATTTGCATATGTAAAATTTTGTACTTTTTTCTTTTTTAAGTAAGTTGGATCATCAAGTGTTATGTTTTGGATCTGGAGTATTCTCCAAAGCCCCATGGGTTGAACACATGACTTCAAGTAAACAAAGCTGACTTCAGGTGAACTTCCTGTACGAGGAGAGACAAAAGCCTCCCCCAGCAGATCCCCAGTGCAGCAAAATTCAGAGGTGGAGGTTTGGGGAAGTGATTGAATAAGGAAGTGATTGAATCACTTTGGAGAAATGATTAATCATTAATGGATTAATCCATTATTGATTGAATGAACTATTGGGAGATGGCACCAAGTTGAAGGAAGTGAGTAGGTCACTAGGACTTCCTTGGTTAGGGTTTATCTATTCTCTGGCCCCTTCCTCTTTTTCCTTTTCTCTCTGCTTCCTAAGCTGAGCACTTATCCTCTGCCATGTTCTTCCACCGTGATGTTTCTGCCTTGGAGCAAGCTGACTGGACAGAATCCTCTGAAACCATGAGCCAAAATAAGTCTTTCTCTCTCTAAGGTGTTCTTGTGAAGTGATTTAGTACAGGTACAGAAAGCTGAATGATATATCTGGTAAAATGTGTATTTCTTTTATTTCATCCAAGTTCTAAGATTATTTTAATCTTTAATATTTTTTTTTAAGTTTTGATATGGGAAAACAATTAATGGTAATGATTTTATTGGTAATGAATATTTAAAACAATTCAATTATCACATAGTAATGAGAGTGTTACCATAACAGGAATAGTAATGCTGATAAACATGCATAAGAGAAAATAAATGAGTTAGTTTAATTTTGCATAATATGCTTTAATATAAAATAGACTTTAATATTCTCATATTTTACTTTTCAAGTAGGTAACCATGAACATAAAATAAAAGATTAAGCTGGATAATGCTATCGTTAGCCAAGGGAATTTTTTTTTTCTTTAATTAAAGTATAGAATTATATACTGGTGATGATGCCATTGCAGTTGTGTGAGTATTGTTGGAAATTCAACCAGGAAGTTCCCTTCAGGTTGCTTGGACAATGAACCAACCGCTAGGGGAAGCTTTTGTCTTATCCTTGCTCAGGAAGTTCTCCTGAAGCCAGCTTTTCATATGTCTCAAACCCCCAGATGACTGGACCTGATGGTCTTCAGAAAACTACCACAAGCCTATGGCATTTAAACCCAAGATTCCTTGGTACCCAACTAGTCTTCCTGTCTTCCTTATATGTATGTCATATAAGGAAGAAGAGAGTACATGGTCACCCTGGGGCACTTGTGCTCTTGCAGCTTGTCCCCAGAACACTCATATGTGGAACACAGTGAAGGTTTGGGAATTCTGCATTTCAATGCTGACCTTTGGCTTACAAATTTATGATTCGTTAGTGTTTAGCTCTTAATGTAATATTGTGGAATTGACAAATGCTTCCCTTGCATGAAAGTTTCACAAGGTACCAGTGCTTAGACCACTATCTATATGATTTGTGACTAGCATCCACCTATTTTTTGTATCTTATTTTTTGTGCTACATTGGAGGTACCTATTCAGACTAAATTATAGCACAATTTATTTAAAAAAGTCAAAAGTAAAGGAAGATCAATTAAAGTACTATTAAATATTTATAACAGGAAAGGGTTATTTATTCCCCATAACCTTGTCTCTCACTTCTTAGATAATGTCTAAATAAGATCAGACAAGTACTTTATAAGACAGATAAATTCTGTCTAGACACACTTAATTTCTCTATAAAAATATGAAGAATTCTGTTTATTTATTTTGGTTTTCCTTTTTTTGTTTTGACATTTTATAAACACAACTGTGGTTATTTAAAATATGTCAATTATATAGTAAATCTTTGTAATATATGATAAATGTTATTGAAAAGATTAAAAAAGGATTGCATTGTTTTGAAACACGAAACAGTTCTCCATATTTCATTCCCTTTATTCCCCCTCCAGAAATATGCAATATAATCACTCCTGTTTTCTAAACTGCTAACTTATAAGCTAAGGTTACTTCTGGTATTTCAGAAGCAGTATGCACATTCTACTTCTATGAGAAATTATCATTTATCAAGAATGAAAACATTATAGATAAAAATAGAAAACAAGAGGGAGGAAGACTTCTTAAAGATATAATATAAGCATAAAAGCTATAGAAAAATCTTTGTTCATGTGACATTCTACTGTAGATTATCCAACTTTATTTTTAACAATTAATGTAACTTTCAGGTGAATTGCTAGTTAAGAATCTGAAGGTACATATTAATTGTTGGCTCATACTGCTTATAGCTATTTAAGGTGTGCATTATCCCTCTGCCTCCTCAGGGGCTATTATTGCTTTAAGGGCTGAAGCCTACCCAAGGCAGCCAAGAGTGTGACAGAGACAGCAGGGGACCACTCCGATGCTGCTGAGTCCATCTGTCATAGCAAGGATTTTAGCATTTACTTTAAAATCGAATTTCCATACCCAAAATATAATTTCTCCTACCACTGGTACTTACAATATTATATTGCATACCCTGTTTCTATTTCTGTAAGAACTTGTCATGGCTAGCACCACATTATAATTTGACTGAACATGTGTGTGGGTGTGTGTGTGTGTGTGTGTGTGTGTGTGCACGTATTAAATCTGTAGGTACATTGAACTTCATATAACTCAAGAAGTCTGAGAAATATGGTGTTTTAGGGAATTAAGTGATTGTCACACATATTCCAAATAATTTGAGTAGCATGTATCTCCTAAATAATTCTTACTGCTAATTTTCACTTTTCAGATAGAATATTCATTATTGATTTAGAATGCTTAAAATCATTAATAACAATAACATTATTCATATTTAAATTAGAAATTATCAAAGATCAGAAAATAAATTCTAGCTCATATGACTTCTGATTGTGTCTGAGTGTTTGGGTCTATGTGGATATACAATATTACATGTTGAAAAGCATATATATGTACATATGCAGGCACTAATGTCACCGCTGTTTACCAGTGACGAGTCCTTGTTTCCCTGAATGCTGAAGTATAACACAAGAGAAGCACGTGGAGGCAAATGTAGAGTGGAAAGTAAAAGCTTTATTAAAGGATAGTAGAAAAGACTTCTTCTCCGAGGAAGAAGAGGACCTGAAAAGTGGAATCCATGGAAAGTCGAGGTCTTCCCTTTTTTATATGTAAGGTCTTTTGTCCTCCCACATTCCTGCCCTTTGTTTCCCTCTATCTTGCAGTGATGGTGGATGCAGGTGGGAAGGCCAAAAGGTAGGAGATTGGTGGACTGATGGGGCAGGGAGGAGTAATCTGGCCAGGAAGGGCCTGGGGTGGTTTCATTAGCACCTCCTTCTTTGCTGGGAGCTACTTGATTAACACTTCTTTAGGATGGGTCTCTGGTCTTGGGAACAGTGACATTTCAATTTCCACATGTGCTGTTCTGGTTTTCCTAGCTCAGCTATTCCATCTTCTTTATAGACTCCATTCTTTATCCCAATATTAGACCTGATTGACCTAACTACACTAACTACCTATCTTTAAGTCTGGCTTCACTAACACACCCTACATATACACATATACAGATATATGATGCAAATATAGTATTGTATGTATTTTATATGAATGTGTGAACATGTACATACACTGACATAGACTGAAATAGAGTACGGATTATATAACCAAGAGAAAACCTAAATAAAACTTCTAGCTCCATTTGCATTTAGCTGATTTTGAAAAATCTCTCATTTTGGAAATCATGCAGGTGAACAATATACTCTTAGTATCCCACTACATTTGCTGTAGATGACATCTCTAACTGAAGCGTCCTAAAAAGTTAACACCATTCTTAGGCAAAAGGTTGCATTACAGTTTTCTCATGAGAGTTGTCTTTCTTCTATCTTCCCATTTTCTCTGAGGGACAGTTGACTTTTGCTATAGTCCCCTGTCCTCTGATTGAAGACACCTTTTATATCCTAATGTTTAAATTCAGGATTAGCTATTCCTGTGAAAAGGAAATGAAAATATAGGAATCTTAACACTTTCTAATCGGTACCTTTTCTTTAGAAAGAACCTAGAGATATTAGTGACCTACAGATGATAGCACCTGTGCTTCAGAAATGCAGACCACCCCAAATTTTTAACTAACCAGGAATTTGTAACTACACTGGTGACTGCCTGATACACCCCCTCCAAATTCCGTATAGAAAGTTTATACATGCAAACCCTAAGCAAGATGGTCATTTTTGCCAATGGTCTTTGTCTTTGGTATCTTAACTTTCCAAATCTTTTTTTCTTGTCCCAACACTTTTCCTTAAGGCCTTTTCAAGTGGTGAGCAAGGAACTTGAGTATGGTAACATTTTAGACTATATCTTCTTCTGTATGTACATGTGTGTCCCTATGTGTATATAAATTCATGTATGCATAATTTCTTACATATTTTTGTGATACATCACAGAAACTTTAGTGCCTATTATATTCCAGTTACTGTGCTCTTAACTATATGAATGATTTCAATTGATGCTTCTACCTCTTATATGTTCATGATCCTATGGCTTATTCTAGAAAATAGAATAATAAATAAAAAACTTACAGTGTTTGGATGAATTGGAATTGATATATGATTGAGAAGATCTGGAAGGCAAAGGAGTTATATATTCAATCAATGCCTCTTAGTTGATATTTGTTTTTAGTATTTTTCCTACCTTATCACTCAACGATATATTATTTCTGCTAAGAATGAAATGAAAAGTGATGCAATCATTTGATGGACTATTTCTTCACTCTGACAGGTAAATCGTCTAGGAAAAGAAAATTAATGTTGATTTCATCAAAGAAAAAGTTTGTTGAAAATCAATCAGCTCTCATAGAGAGCTAAGAAAATACTGCTTTTCAAGTCACCAAACACTTTCAATAAATGTTCAAAACTATAAGGTAATTAAAATGTCAACCAGAATTTTTATCAAAGATTTTTCTAGATTAAAAAAAAAATATCATAGCATATTTTGTCTGTCGAGAGCAGTGAGTAAATCATTGCTTTGAACTCCGTAGCCCTGGACAGTGTGAGATGCCGCTTCTGGGAATGTTTCCAGGGGATAGTGATGGGAGACATGTTCACTTGCAGGTGGCCACTGTTGATGGGGTAGATTCCATGTCTGGCATGGAATGTATGGGTTCAATAGCTTTAGGTTCAAATGCCAGCTGCCTGGGGGGGTAGAAGAAATATGGGCTCGCTCCATAGCCTTGAGGCGCTAGCTGCCAGAACAGAGAAGATAAGGCTTAAGCTGATGAGCCCCAATTAGTCTGTTCTAGCTGACAACCTCACTTTTGTTTACCTTGAAGATGTTTTCTCACACACACAAAAAAAATCCTTTTGATAGTTAAACCTGTATCTAATACAGTCAGCCCCCATCAGGGTTTACTCCCCACTAAGTCCCACTTCACCTACTTTTGTGTCTTTTATCTTTATTTCTTATACTCCCTATATTTTCTAATATGCTCATTGTCTGCATTCAGAGAATTGTTTAGTGCTGCATGGGTCATGGCATTTGTTTTGTAGACTTATATACACTTTGTCAAAAGCAAGAATGAACAAGCTTCCTAATAGCTGGGCCTCTGACTGCAAATATCTGCACCATTGTGAGCAGGCTCTGGCCATGTCTTCTCTGATATTCCCTATAGAAATATTTAATGTCAACAAGCTAATCCAGAAATAAACTGGTCACATCAGAATTTGCTATATTTTTAAAGCATGGGCAAAATTTAAATTACCAGACGACAAAGGAACTACCTAATTTCAAAAAAAAATTATTTTTGTACATGATGGCTCTATAAAATGCTAAAAGAACTGTGTAAAGTTACTCAAATATTGATTAGCATATCATCCTTCTCAAAATCCAGAGTTAGGACATGAAGTTAAAGTAGAAATCTGGAAGAAAAAAACAGAGTTTCAATCCAGGGATGTTTACTCTTCTTTCTCTATCTGGAGAGATCTCAACTACCTGAATATCCCAGAGAACAATGCACTGGTCCACTGCCATGATCATATGTTGATCAGGCAAGGTAAGAAAAAAGTTGCTAACAGGCTGAGGGCACAGTTAGGTATATCTGCTCCAAAAGATGAAACATAAAGCCCAGGAAACACACAGATGTCTCTGAGTCCACTAGTACTACTATAACAAAACACCACAGACTGGGTCATTTACAAAGAATAGCAATGCCGTCTCCCATAATTCTGAAGGCTGAAAAGTTCAAGATCAAGGAGCCAGCAAGTTTATTCTCTACTGTCAAAATGACACATATTCTGGTGACCTCCAGAGAGGAAAGATGCTGTGCCCTCAGGTGACAGAATATCAGAAAACAGAGTAAACTCACTCACACAAGCTCTTTTTATAGCCTATTAATGCATTCATGAGAGTGGCACCCTGATGGCTTAATCACTTCCCATTAGACCCTTCCTGTCAACACTATCACAGTGGGGATAAAGTTTTAATATGAGTTTTGAATGGGACAGAAACATTCAAACCATACACTGTCACTACAGAAGTTGTTAGGGATATTTCAGGACACATTGTCCCAATAAAAAGACATTGTTAAAAAAATTTATATATGTCAGTGAAATGTATTACAATTCTTATTACACACATAGAGCACAATTTTTCATATATCTGGTTGCATACATAGTATATTCACACCAATTCGTGTCTTTATACATATACTTTGGATAATAATGATTATCACATTCCACCATCATTTCTAACCCCATGCCCTCTCCCTTTCCCTTCAACCCCTCTCACCTATTTAGAGTTCCTCTATTCCTCCCATGATCCCTCTCCCTGTCCCACTATGAATCCACCTCCTTATATCAAAGAAAACATTCAGCATTTTTTTTGGGGGGGGGATAGGCTAAATTCACTTAGCATTATCTTTTCTAACTCCATACATTTACCTGCAAATGCCATGATTTTATTCACTTTTATTGCTGAGTAATATTCCATTGTGTATATATGCCATATTTTTTATTCATTCATATATCGAAGGACATCTAAGTTGTTTCCACAGGTTAGCTATTGTGAACTGTGCTGCTATAAACATTGATATAGCTGTGTCCCTATAGTATGCTGTTTTTAAGTCCTTTGGGTATAGACTGAGGAAAGGGACAGCTGGGTCAAATGATGGTTTCATTCCCAATTTCCCAAGAAATCTCCATACTGCTTTCCATATTGGCTGCACCAATTTGCACTCACCAGCAGTGTATGAGTGTACCTTTTTCCCCACATCCTCATCACACTTATTGTTGTTTTTATGCAAAATAGCTGACATTCTGACTGGAGTGAGATGAAATCTTAGAGTGGTTTTGATTTGCATTTCTTTAATTGCTAAGGATGATGAACATTTTTTCATATATTTGTTGATTAATGGTATATCATCTTCTGAGAAGTTTCTCTCCAGGTCCTTGGCCCATTTGTTGATTGGGTTATTTGGTTTTTTGGTGTTTAACTTTTTGAACTCTTTATGTACCCTAGAGATTTGTGCTCTATCTGATGTGTGAGAGGTAAAGATTTTCTCCTAACAGGTAGGCTCTCTATTCACCTCATAGATTGTTTCTTTTGGTGAGAAGAAAGTTTTTAATTTGAGTCCATCCCATTTATTGATTCTTGATTTTAATTCTTGCACCAAAGGAGTCTTATTAAGGAAGTGGTGGCCTAATCCCACATGATAGAGATCAGGGCCTACTTTTTCTTCTATTAGATGCAGGGTCTCTGGTATAGAATAGAGGACCCAGAGACTGACCTACAAATTACAATTATGTTACATTAGACAAAGGTGCCAGAAACATGCATTGGAAAAAGATAGCTTCTTCAAAAAATGGTGCTGGGAAAACTGGAAGTCCATATGCAACAAAATGAAATTAAATCCCTATCTCTCACCATCCACAAAACTCAACTCAAAATGGATCAAGGACTTAGGAATAGCCTTTACTTTTTCTAATGTATATCTTTTATTATAATAAATCCTAGATGTGGGTGACAACTATAGATTGAGTCTAAACTCTTAGAAAATTATCAGATAGGGCTGGGGATGTGGCTCAAGCGGTAGCACACTTGCCTGGCATGCGTGTGGCCCAGGTTCCATCCTCAACACCACATACAAAAACAAATGATGTTGTGTCCGCCGAAAACTAAAAAATAAATATTAAAATTTTTCTCTCTCTCTCCTCTATCTCTCTCTCTATTTAAAAAAAAAGAAAATTATTAGATATATGGATGGTCTTGTGGATACCCTCTGATAATAATAAATATTATAGAAACATAGTTAAATGTGCACATTTCTTACAATTTGATATTTAAGAGAAGTTTTAAAAATTTAATTTCTTAATATAAAAATTTAAAATGTATCTGCACTTTAAATATAGACATAATAGACAATGTTCAAATTCTAGAAAAAGAAGTTTTCCAGAATCTATTTTTTTTCTTGTTTATGTAGAAGGAGATAAATACTGATTGGAGTGAAAAACCAATCAAAAATAGGTCAAGCTCTAACTCTGAATCAGGTAACTATCAGCAACAATTATTGAGTAAATCATGCAATTTATTTACTTACTCTCTCTACTAACATTATTGTTGTCTTGCTACATGCTAACGAAAGAGGTGCAAGATCTATATAATGAAAATTACAAAACCCTAAAAAAAGAAGTCAAAGAACACTTTACAAGATAGAAAGATCTACCTTGCTCTTGGATAGGCAGAATTAATATTATCAAAATGACCATACTTCCAAAAATACTATACGGATTTAATGCAATTACAATCAAAATCCCAATGACTTTCTTCATAGATATCGAAAAAGCAATCATTAAATTCATCTGAAAAAATAAGAGACCCAGCATAGCTAAAGCAATCCTTAGTAGAAAGAGTGAAACACGTGACATCACTATACCAGACCTTAAATTATACTACAGAGCAATAGTAACAAAAAAAGCATGGCATTGGCACCAAAAGAGACTGGTAAACCAATGGTACAGAATAGAGAACACAGAGACTACCCCACAAAATTACAATAAAAAGACATTTAATATTTATTTCCATAAAGAATGAAGTATAATCCCCAATAGGCCTTTTCAAATTCTAGAGCCAACTTATATTCTCTACAACACCATACTGACTTGGCCCATATGTCATCTGTTACAGCTTTGAGCAAAGCTCAGAATTGGAGGGAAGAATGCTCCAGTAGGGGCATCCAACACTGTCACTTATGGTCAGACACATTAGCATATATTCATGTCAGAAAATGATAGTTATAAGTTTATGCTAAACTCTGTTGGGAAAATTCAGAGCATGGTCACCTGAGATTCTGAAGACAGGCTGTAGGTTTTCTACAGCAAAGTATTATATTTATTTTAACAAGCAGCTACAGAACTACTACAGAGCACTGGTAAAAATGAAACACTTGACCTTGCATTATTGATCTTCATCAGCAGAAAGATTATTCAGCAAGTGGAATGAACCACAGTGGCTGGAAGAAGGGTGCAATTTTGAAGGTAATTTCAAAGATATAGGCACTAACAATGATTAACCTAGTACCTGAACCCTGTCTTACTTCCTGTCCTCAAACAGCATACTAGGAATCGGTTCTCACAGGAAGAAGACTTTGAGATTAAGATACGCTAAAACCCAGGAGAAAGGTATGGCTGCATACAGTAGAATAAGTAGTTGAGATACATGAAATATTTTTAGCAAAACTAGAGAATTAATTTTATCTCAATATTAAATATTTTAACCACAGATACAGTATGGTATGCAAATAAAAGATACTAAGGAAAACAATATATATAATTTCATGGAAAATATTTTTTTCATAGCACATTCTAATTTCCACAAATAATGTGAATCTTAAAACTTTACTATGCATTCGAAGAAATGGCAAAAATTTGATTGTGATTATTTCATTTACTGCTATGTAGAAATTTCATCATTCTTAAAAATAAATTATCTTTCATTGTTCATTGACAGAATTCTTAAACTTAAATTTAATACTGCATTCATTATTTACCCAGCACTTATTTTCTGTAGCAGTACAATAAACTGAAATTGAATAGTTCCAATTATGATTGCCTATTGGGGAACATTGTTAGAATTCTACTAACTTCAACTGATGAATAGAGAATAAATTTTACAAAATTTCTCCTTGAAAAATTAGAAAAAAATATGATTCATTACACTGACTTATTTACCAATGCAAAAAATCCTTTAAATTTGGTAAAATAATAAACGTGTTTGTGAATGGTAAAAGACAATAATGTTTCATTTTTATTTTTATGATGTCTTTGTAATGTTAGGGTGAATATTATAGGGGACTCTTAAAACTTATATTTTCCTCTTTTTCATTTCTCTTGAAATATGTGCATAAAAGTAATGTCACCTTCTCTTTAAGCTTGGAAATAGATTTCCCAGGGCAGCCATCTGCACTCGGAGATTTTTTTTTGTGAAAAGGTTCTTAAATGTGCTCAATGATTTTAGTAGGTAAGGGAACATTTACATTTATAATTTTAGTCTTAAAACTTTAAAAACAAAAGATTATGTCTTTCAAGAAAATAGACAATTTCACATATATTCAAATAAATTGTTTTCTGATGATGATTGGAAGATTGCTTTTTTCCATCCTTTATATAGCCAATTTGTGTTCCCCTGCCCTCACACCTTTTATTCTGTTGCTCAGAAGGATATTTTTTTTCTTTTTTTCTATATTGCACGTTGGTTTCCTATTTGTTATTCTTATTAAATTGTTTGTTTCCTTTCAATTCTTTAGATTTAATTAACTTTTCACCTTTATTTTTTGACATAGAAGTTATTGGGCTGGGATTGTGGCTCAATGGCAGAGTGCTTGGCTCACATGTGTGAGTCATGGGGTTCAATCATCAGCACGATAGATAGATAGATAGATAGATAGATAGATAGATAGATAGATAAATAGATAGATATGTTCGAATTTTAAATAACTAGCAAAGAAGAAGAAGAAGAAGAAGAAGAAGAGGAGGAGGAGGAGGAGGAGGAGGAGGAGGAGGAGGAGGAGGAGGAGGAGGAAGAAGTCTTCTTTCTTTCTTCTTAGAAAAAGAAGAAGAAAAAGTTGTTGTTATGGGAAAGACTTTCAGTTTCTCTTTATTTCTAATATGTATGCTTAAAACTAATTTCTCTCTAAAAACTATTTCAACTGTATCCTGTAAATTTTTCTGAACTGTTTCATTTCACTGGAAGTATTTTATCAATTCCAATTTCTGATTTTTCTTTGATTCAAGCAATAATTAATATATTGGCTGATTTCCAGTTAGATATGAATTATCATCCAAAATTGTTTTCTAGGATAGTTAGAGACCAGATCCCATATATATTTTATGCTAGTAAAACATTATTTTTTATTTATATATGACAGGAATTCATTACAATTCTTATTACACATATAGAGCACAATTTTTCATCTCTGGTTTTATACAAAGTATATTCACAACAAACCATGTCTTCATACCTGTACTTTGGATAAAAAAGATCATCGCATTCCACCATCATTTCTAACCCCATGCCCCGTCCTTTTCCCTTCAACCCCTCTGTCCTATCCAGAGATCATCTATTCCTCCCATGCTCCTCTCCTTGTCCCACTATGAATCAGCCTCCTTATATCAAAGAAAACATTCGGCATTTTTTTTTTTTGAGGGGGTTGGCTAACTTCAGTTAGCATTATCTTCTCTAACACCATCAATTTACCTGCAAATGCCATGATTTTATTCACTTTTATTGCTGAGTAATATTCCATTGTGTATATATGCCACATTTTTTAAATTCATTCATCTATTGAAGGACATCTAAGTTGTTTCCAGAGGTTAGCTATTGTGAATTGTGCTGCTATAAAAATTGATGTGGCTGTGTCCCTGTAGTATGCTGTTTTTAAGTCCTTTGGGTATAGACTGAGGAGAGTGATAGCTGGGTCAAATGGTGGTTCCATTTCAAATTTTCCAAGAAATCTCCATACTGCTTTCCATATTGGCTGCACCAATTTGCAGTCCTACCAACAGTGTATGAGTGTACCTTTTTCTTCACATCCTTGCCAACACTTATTATTGTTTGTCTTCATAATAGCTGCCATTCCTATATTATTTATCTCTTTTATCTTTTGCATTGAGTGTTGATTGATGTGAAATTTTGTGAATGTTCTGTGTTTCTATGAATAGAAGGCTGAGTCTGTCCTTACTGATGATGTATTTCCACATAAGTTGTGTTTCTACAGTATGGTTTATAGATCTTATCTGTCCTTACCAATAGACTTCTAGATGCCAGCAACTAAAAGATGTATGGAAAAATCTCCAGCCATGATTACAGTCATTCCTTATTTTTTTTTTTTTTTTTGCTCTGTCAGTTTCTGTGCGCTCTTGAGCCTATATTATTCCATATGTGCATATATATATATATAAATATATATGCATATATATACACACACACACACACACACACACACACACATACACATATACATACACATATGTAATTATTTTGTTTTCCGGTGAAAACAATTTAATATCTTTATTTTTGGTCATGATTTCTTTTTAAATCATTTTTTAATAATGGCTAGAAAGCCTGAAGTTTTTACATATCTTTGGCAATTGATACATAAAAGAGTGCTTCTTCCAACCTGAAAATACAAATAGTAGGTAATTTTAAGACTTAATCTTAGACTACATCTTGTTTATTTGCTAAATATTATTAAAATTTTTCCAATTATAGTTTGTAGTTTCTTACTACTGTTATATAGAAATTATGTCAAATTATATTCCAAATAAGTACTTTTATAGTAATGCTTTCCCCAGAAACTTTTGTAAATATTTTTTCTGTTATCAATATTAATGGTAATTAAAACAAATTATCCTGATACTTTTGGTAGACATACTTTATTTATTAAGAAAGATAATATTCTGTGCCTTTTATATCCTGCTCAAATAGTCTGAAATTTTTTATGTGGCATCTTGTGGTCAAAGGGTAGCAGTGGGTTTTTTTTTAAATATATAACATTGCATATACTTTTATCTTTTTATGCTTTTACTTGTTAATTCTCATGTTTATGATTTCTTCCCAAAATTGTTTCATAATGTCAAATCTAAATAATATTTTCTACAATATAAATATGTCCCTAATCAATATCTCCCTCTTAAATATCTATGTCCACATCAATACCCATGCTTATGCTAATCTTTCAATGTCTACAACTGTATCTTCATCTATTGCTTCCCCAATCTGTAGACCTCTGTGTTCCTTACCCTAAGTTCCTACTGTGTCTTATTAATGAATATTTTAGTTTATTAGTGATAATAGTGATAAGAACAAATACACATTGGTACTATATTCTAGATATACTGCATTATAATTACCAGGTAATACTGTTAATAAATATATAAAATATTTAGGATTGAAGATGTAATTGCCTATAGATGTATAAAAAGAATTTAAAAACTTGGAAATTCTGATATGTGGCCATAAAAGTAAATGGAAATATCAATAAGATAATTCTGTAAATATTGGTTTCTGATTTTTGAGATATTTGCTAGTTTAGAAAAGAAAATCATTTTATTTTTTTTCAACTAATTTTGTGACAGGAAATTCAAATTTATGATTAATATCTTAAATTATTTTATACTTTTCAGAATTTTTAAGAGGCTTTTATTTTACTCTATTATTGTACCTGAGATAACATTTTGTAAAAGCTTATACTCTATTATTTATCACAACAATATTTTAGTAACATTCAAGTTGTCTTAAAGTAGAACACTTTAAATAAAAGGTGACTATTGTGTATGGTCAATCACCTTAAAATCATATTTAATGTTTTTGAAAAAATATTTTCTTCTACTTGTGTAAAATACTTTATGTACATTATATTTTTTCTTAAAAAAATTACTCTAGAAATGGCTGGGGTAATAGAGCACAGTGATAGAGCATGCCTAGCATATTCAAGGTCCCACCTTCAATCCTCAATCCTTAGCACCAAAAAAAAAAAAAAAAAAAAAGAAAAAGAAAAGAAAAAGAAAGAAAGAAAAGAAAAAATTAGTATAAAAGGCAATTATTTTGATTTTCCTACATTTTTAATAAATTTACCAATCCTTTATAAATTTAAAAATTGGTTTAACTATTAAAAATGTGGGTTGTTCCATAAAATAGTATATCAATATAATATATTTCTGTGTAGGTAAATAAATTGTTATTTATGTATACTAAAATATGCTATATAAACATATTAATTTTGTAAGATTCATTATACAAAATAGGCAATACAGTTGTTTGTACTCAAAAAGCTAATTTTTATTTAGAACAGAGGACAAAGCACCTTGTACTGTTAGAGCCTGCAATGCCTGAGACTATAATTGTTATGATTAATAACTAACCTATATATAGAGTCTCCAATACCCTTACCAAATTCTACTAAAGAGTCTCTAAAGCCAAGCTTTATGCATATCCATATTTAGAAGGTAAATTTGCAGAATGTTGAACTAAAATATCTTCCTTCAGAATATGTTCTTTTCTAGAAACATTTATGCTGTTAACTAGCTGCAGTCCTCTTGGCTGGCACCCCTGCTGATTTTGCTGACAGCAAAGAAACTGTTGGTGCTCTGGAGTCATTCTAGTCACGTTTTATACTTGGAAATATGGCAATTTGCATTAATTTTATTCATAGGGAGAATGGTGCCTCTTAATGCCCAGAATAGAATTGTTTTTTTTTTTTTTTGAGGAAAGGGAATTTTTAAATTATTTCTTTATTTAGATTAAGTTTTTCTAGAAACTCTATTTTAAAATTTTACTACAATATGTAAACTTATTTCAGTAGTGTAGTCCTTGATTTTTTATATTTGCATACACACACACTCTTTCATTTGTGCACGAGTACACGCATGTGTGTGTGTGCGCGCACACACACACACCATTTTATTTTTCCCAGAATCATTTTGAATATTTCATGTAATAGAGAAATTAACATCTCAAGACGAGGTATAATTATCATTGTTTGCTAACTTAAGTTTATTTTAAAATATTTTAGGCAAAAATATGGCTTCCTTGAACATTTTACATTATGAACCAAACATCATATTTATTGAACAATAAATACAAAAATAAATAATTACAATAATTTTCAATAATTTGGGACTGAATACTAAAAAAAAGCTGGAACAATTACTAAACATGGATTTTTTTCCCTATAAAATAAGATATAATAATGCATTAAACAAGGTAACATTGGAGGGAGATAAAGTGCAATTATTCCTAGGAGTACATATATTGAAAGATGATCATGATTTTTATCTTTCAGAACTCTCTAATTACCTTTGTTATGTATTTACCCTTTTTGTATATCTTCAATTCTCCTTTCTATTTTGTTGAATCTTTCTACTTCTCTCTTTTTATTTTTTTCTATGACTGATAACATCCATTTTATTTATCTCATATGTGACATAGGGATTGTTTATCATAATATTCTCTCTCTGAAAGAAATTGCTTTGAAAATTATAGAGGATAACCTTAATATTTTGATGTATTTATTAATTAAAAAGAATTCCTTTCTACCTCTGCACTGTGTTTCTATGATATTTTACTTTGTTTTAAATTAGAAGTATATTCTTTTTATTTTACATTCAAAAGGTAAGACAACATTTTTGGTATCTTCTACTTAATTGAGATTTACTACCTTTCAATGACCTGACTTAGGACACTGTCCATAATTGAAATGACAATTATAGCTAGAGAGTTTATGAATTCTTCTTCTCCCACTTGTACCTGCCCACCAATGCAGTTCTGAATGAACTCAGCACCAGCCTCTATACCCATACCAATGCACATTTTGAACTCTGCCAAGTGGAAAATAATTGATTTTCCCAAAGGGAAACCAATGGTACTTTGTTGGAAATGAATGCTGGGGTGGGGGGATGGAGGAATTCAAGAAACACCCTTATTGATGGCTTTTCCCTTAATTCATTATTATTTTCTCATACTATATTGTTTATTTCCATTCTCAGACATCCAACTTGGTTCTTGAGTTCATTATGAGAAAAATAGTTTGTTTTACAAAAAAACATTTGTTTAAACATTTATTTTAACTCATCTTCTTAATGAATCTGTAGCTTACAATGTTATCCATGTTTCCCATGAAATCATAAAAGAAAAACACCAATATGATACACATAATATCAGTTTGGTCTCATCTAATTATAGAAACAAATATGGAAATAGGTCATACATTTATAAATTAATTTGTCTTTATAAGGGAATTATTTGAAGACTGTTTCTTTTAAAAGAATATGTGAAAATGGAGTAGTTTCTCCTACCTAGAAGCAAATATAAAAGAGAAATATAAATCAACAAAATAGTTTCATAAATCCTAAATTTCAGACAGGAAAAAATTTAAAGTCAATAAAGAGGATGTATGAAATGTTTTTAAAGGAAAGATAATTTTAAAAAGAAAAAATGAAATTTATACCATTATAACATGCTACTACTTACTATTTCCAGGGAAGATATTTCTTAAGATCTCTTCCAGGAAATATACTTTCAATGTTCATAATATCTATCGCCAATATTTCCACAATACATATGAAATTTCAAGTACTTAAAAATTTTTACATGGACATATTAGTTTTTCATGTTCAATATATAAAAAGGTATTTTTCAATATATAAGGTCTAAGGAGCTAGACACAGTAGCAGACACCTGTAATACGTATCAGCGACTCAGGAGGCTGAGACAAGAGGATTGATTGAAAGTTTGATGTCAACTTGGGCAACTTAACAATACCCTATCTCAAAATAAGGAGTAAGAAGGACTGGGGATGTAGTTTAGGGGTAAAATGTCCCTGGTTTCAAACCCCAGTAACACATCCCCTAAAAAAACTAATTAATTTTAATTAATTTTTGCAATATTCAACATATTATTAGAGTGTCTAGTTTTAGTATATTTATGCCTCATACATAAATAAATGCTATAGTTTAAGATAAATTTCTCACTATTTTTATTCTTTTCTTTTTTTCACAGTACTAGAGATTATACTCATGGTCTTACATGTGCAAATGTTCTTTCCACAAACTACATTTCCAGCCCTCATTAGATACAGTTTGTTTATTTATTTATTTTTGCTTAAAATTATTCGTGTTTATGGAGTACCTTATGATATTTTAACTTATACATTGTATAATGTTCAAATTAGGGCAAACTTAGATCTGTTTTCCCAAACATTTATCATTTTTGTAGATAAATATTATGCTCACTTATTTCTTCAAAAACTATAAATGTATATTTGTTCTGTCAGCCTGGAATTTAGTTTGAAAATGTATATTCATAATTTGTAATCCACAAATTATGGAATAAACTACTTTTAGGGGTATGAGTCTTCTAGTTTGTGGGGTTTAACTAGTTTCCCATGAGATAGTTGTGAAAAGTTTAATAACTAATCTTATGCTGATAAAATTCATCAACTCTTAAAAAAGTGAAAATCTTTGGTCCTTCTAGCCAAAAGAACTAATAATCTCTAAAGCTAAAATTTCTTAATTCCAATATAATATTGTAAGTTAGAAGTCAAAGAAATAGTACCTTCAGACTGCTAAGATTATAGAACTAAAAGCTAGTTCTGTATCCTTCTTGGTAAATGATATCATTATCAACATAGGTTTTCAAATCTCAAACCTAGGAGAATTGTTGAATTCTCATTTTTTTCCTCACTAGTCATATATATGTAAAACTATACATTTATTAAACAAATGTTTCTAAGTTGAAATTTCCATTTTCATAGAATATATGAACATTTTTGTACAAATTTTGAGGACTCCATGACCAAAATTGTAATTCAATTCCTATCTACAGATACCATTTCACCTATGCCTCAGTAGCCTTTGATTTCAGTAACTGTCAAAAGCTTTGTATTTTTTCCTTGCTCTAGTATAAAAATATCTTTATGCCACTTCTGGGTCATGGTACTTAACTGCTCATAGTACTTTGATAATATTCTGTTTCATTTAAAATCCACACTCCTATTTACTCTTTGTGATTTCATCCCTTACCTTTCCAAAAACATATCTTTCCTACATTTTTGTTTTTATTTGTTCTCATTAATTATACATGACAGTAGAATCTATTTTGATATATTTATACAATCATGAAATATATCTTATTCTAATTATGATCACATTCTTGTGGGTGAACACAATGTTAAGATTCACTGTGATGTATTCATATATGTACATAGGAAAGTTATGTCAGATTCATTCTAATGTCTTTCCTATGTCTATACCCCCTCTCTAATTGCCATTCCCCTTTGTATAAACTGCTAAAGTTTTCTTATTCCACCCCTCCCCACCCCTGTTGGGTTAGCATCCACATATCTGGTTGCTCACCTGTAAGACAGGGACAAAGGACAGGTAATCAGTGTAGATAATAAATGATTCTGTTCAGAAAGATGGAGGCTAATTGTCAAAGAAAAGGAAACGGGATGCTAATACCCCTGGATAACATTTCCCTGCTCAAGGGCCTGCTAACATCTCTGATAAGGAAAGGATGCACTTTTCAACACAAGAAGTTCCCCCCTGGCACTACCCTTTTAGGCACATACAGGAAAGAAATAGAAAGTGGGGATCCATAAAACCTCAAGACACACATATTCCATGGGCAAGAGCTCTGGGTCCAGATTCCCCTCCCTGAAAGTACACTACCTCTGTTCTGTCCCTTAAATAAACCTTGTTTTCTATGCATGCCTAAGCATATCTCAGGTATTTAATCTTTGACACCAGAGGAACAAGGACTGGATTTTGATTTCCAAGAATGGAATCACAGTTCTGAAATTTAGTCACCAATCTGGGACTCCCCAGGCCTTTGTGTTTCTAGAACCTCTCTCTCTCTCTCTCTCTCTCTCTCTCTCTCCCTCTCTCTCTCTCTAGATATATAGATATCGATAGATATAGATATATAGATATATATATAGAGAGAGAAGTAGATAGAGATAGAGATATATAGATATCGATATAGATATAGATATATAGATATAGATAGATATATAGATACACACACACATATATATATATATTTTTCTGACTTGAGGACTTTGCTTTGGCATTTCCTGTTGTTTGAATATCTTGCTATGTCGACTCCATTCTTGTGTTTCACAACCCAGCTAAAACATTGATTGGTGATTCAATGAAATTTCCCTGACCTATCATTAGACCTTCCATACTCTTGTATTAACTTTATTTATAGTACTCAACTTTAAACTTAAATTTAAAATTGTATGCTTACTTCACATGTCTCTATCCCCATCCCACTACATACACTAGAATGAGTTGTGTAAATCAATTTAGAAACCTCTTTTCTTTTTCTGATTCCCTAATGTGTAACCAAGGCCTAGAAAAATGTTTAATACATCATTATTGTAGAAACGAACCTGAATTTCATTTTAGGAATGGATGTTCAACTGACACAATTTAGAATCTAAGAGTCACAGGATAATTTCAAGAACACCTTGAACTTACTATTTTCTTTTTAATGTCAACTGAAAAAGCAAAGGATTCCAAAAAGAACCTGACCTCATAAATTTCATAGTAGTAGGCAATTTTTTAAACACAGGAGACTCGTTATCTGATATTCTTTTTCATCTAATGGTACTTGGTCTCTGAACTTTCTTGTGATTTTGTCTCTCTTGAGGTCACTTCAAGCTCAGATATCAAGCTAATCCTAACCAAAACCCCATGAATTCATTTGGAAGTATCTATGTAATAAAGATTAAGTTAGAAAGAAATAAGCTTGAACTTACTATTGGATGTCCTTATTTATTCTTGGTCCAGGGACGCAGCTATTTTTATTTGAGTTTTAGATAAAAGAATGTTAAAGTTACCCCTTACATAGAAAAGTTAATGACTTTTATTCTAAACCCAGTTACCTGTCATTCACTAGTAAATCACATATGATTCCAGGATGAAAAATGTTGTGATAGTGTCCTTAATACAGAAAACATTTCTCAACAGTTGCATATTTCCTTCACAAAAACCAGAAAGTAAATAAAGTTTAAATAAATGAATAAGGGAAGTAGAATATATCCATACCAAACAGATTCAGAGAAACAAATACTTAATAAAGATTAAATGTTTTGTAAAATCATTTGGCTGTTAGATGAGTGAGGAAACAAGATGATTTAGAAGCAATTAATTTCACCTGTTGCTCAGGAAGGTGGGTGACTGTGAGAACATGTTGAAATTCAATAGTGGATACACAGAAACTTGGAGAAACACAGAGACTCTCAACAGTGGAGCAGAGTGTGAGAGTGGAGTCACTGAAGCAAAGGAAGAGGGATAGACCCAGTAACACAGAAATTGTCACTCTGCAAAGGAAAGCCTGAACACAGCTGTTTTGGCATTTGCAAAGCAGACTATTGTAAGAGAAATTCTTTGCACTTTCCAGCATATACTGTCAGTGTTGTAATGGGGACTCATCATGAGGTCATATCTGAACTGGTTGCTTTGGGAAAGAAATGACCTGTCTTTTCCTATCCCTGGGAACCCATAGCTAACATTACTACACTTGTCTTAGTGGATGACTACCTAGAGACCCAGTTTGACCTCCAAAGAGCACCACTGAAACAGTCCCACTTGAACTTTATGCAGTGGGTAACCCCATGTACTCTGCTGATCGCAACACAACTTCCTGATATGCCCAAAGGTACCCAACTCTTGTGAAATTTTACCCTGAGGTTCTTGTAAGACTTACCTTCATGCTTTCTCAGAGCATAGTAATGACAGCTAAAGAAGCAACAGTGAAATTACACTGTGAAATTTCATTGGAATGAAACTCAACACTACACAACAAATTGATATCCCAGTATACAGCGTCAAGAACAGTTTAGACCATAAGAAGGTCCTCATGTAAAAGTGGAAGAGTTATACATCTCAACAGTTGCATAAATCTGAACATACTAAAACAAGAAATATGAAAAAAGAATGCAACATGATTCCTCCAGAAGTTCATAAGCTTCTAGTAACTTACCTCAAAGATATTGAAGTGGATGACAAAGAATTCATGTTAAAACAATCAATTAATACAAAGAGGATACAAATAAACAAGTGAAGAAATTAAGGAAGACAATGAAAGATATGAAAGATTAATTCAATAAAAAAAATTCTGAAAAATAGACAAATGGAAATATTAGGAATAAAGTTCAATGAATTAAACAAAACTTTCACTTGAAAGCATCATCTATAAACTACAAGCAGAAGAAAGAAATCCAGAGCTTCACAAGGTAGATGAACTAACACATCAATAGAGTAATAATGAAAAACTAGAAGAAGTCATAGGCAGGACATATAAGATCTCTTAGATCACATTAAAAGAACATTCAAATCATAGGAATGGACAAGAAGGTTGAGCATGGACCAATGAGACAGAAAACCTCTCCAGTGAAATAATAGCAGAAAATTTCCCACATATTGAGAATAAATATGGACATCCATATCAGACAGGTAGACCAATGGAATACAATAGAGGAACCAGTAGAAAGCTCATACTCATATGAAAAAAAGAACCAAAAATGTATGTTGGAGAAAAGATAACCACTTCAACAAATGTTGCTGGGAAAACTTGACATCCTTATGTAGAAGATGCCTATGCTTTGCTTAGCTTTTTGCCACTGTTACTAAAAGAACTGATAAACAACTTTAGAGGAGGAAAAGTTTATTTGGGGGCTCACAGTTTCAGAAGTCTCATTCCACAGACATCCAGCTCCATTCCTCCTGTGGAGGTAAGGCAGAAGATCATGGTGGAAGAATGTGGTGGAGGGAGGCATTTAAAGACATCTCACCAGGAACCACAGAGAGTCTTCACTCATCACATGTAAAATATAAACTCCAAAGACACACCTTCTCCAGCCACACCTACCTGGCTACAGTTACCACTCAATTGATCCCTATCAGGGGATTAATTCACTGATTGCTTAAGTTTCTTATTACCTAATAATTTCTCTAAACTTTCTTGCATTGTTTCACACGTGAACTTTTGGGAGACATCTCATACCATAAATCTCTCACTCTGTACTACAATCAACTCAAAAAGGATCAAAGATCTTAATGTAAGACCTGAAACTTTAAAATTACTAAAGAAAACATAAGATAAACTCCTTCAAGATACAGGTATGGGCAATAATTTCTTGATTAGGTCTCTAATAACTAGAAAATTATAAAGAATTGACAAATGGGGTTACATCAAAGCAAAAACCTTCTGCACAGAATAAGGAACAATAACCAGAATGAAGAGGCAAATTAAGAATGGGAAAAAAATCTTTGCAGGCTATTTATCTCACATAGAATTAATATCCAGTATATATTAATATCTCAAAGAATAACACTATAATAATAACCCATTCAATCAATAAATGGGTAAATAAACTAAACAGACATTTCCTAAAAGAAGAAATTCAAATGGCCAATGAAATATTTTAAAAATTCTCAAAATCATTAGCCATCAGGAAAATATAATCAGGACTATATTGAGTTACCATCTCATCCCAGTCGGAATGGCTATTAACAATACAATAAACAAACAAAAAACAGATGTTGGCTAGGATAAGGGGAAAAGGAACACTTATTCACTATCAGGGGGAAGGTAAATTATTATTTTACTATGGAAAACAGTACAGATTTTTCCTAAGAAACTAAAAATAGTACTAACATATGATCTAGCTATTCCACTCCTGGGTAGTTAACCAAAGAAATCAAAGTCAGCATACAGATGATACCTGCTTAGCTATATTTACTGCATCACTAATGACATTAACCAAGTTATGGAATTAGCCCATTTATCATGGTCATTAACATATGAATGGATAAATAAAATGTGGCATATATATACAATGAAGTATTATTCAGCAATAAGAACAATAAAATCTTTTCATTTTCAGCAAAATGAATGGAACTGGAGATCATCATGTTGAGCAAAATAAAATAAGCCAGACTCAGAAAGACAATTATTGCACATAGATAGATAGATAGATAGATATTTTAAAGGGCTATATGAAACTATAAGGTTCCTATTACAGAAAGAGAAGAGGACCAGAAGAAGCTGGGATGGTGGCATAAGGGGAGAGGAATGGAGATGAATACGATCAAAGCATGGAAAATGCATGTACAGATATGTCATAAGGCAACCCATTAAATTGCACAATTAACATGTGCTAATAATTATAATTTTAAAAGAGTAAAATAGATGCTCTTTATTTCTTACTCATTCTAAGGATCAAATTGATTTACTGAATTGATCAAATTTTTATAAGTTCTATGGAACCAGGGAAAAAATATTTCTCTTAAATGTATAGAAATATATATAGGATAATCAAAAGAATAAATCGTTTTTTTTTCCTTTCAATATATAGATGCTATTTATTTGAGAATAGATTACAAACAACATAGAATCTGGCTTAAATTAAATTAATTATATTCCTGATAGAAAGTCAATTCAGAAATAACATAAAATGCCTTTAGTATTTGTCTATGCAGATTGGTGGGTGTGTGGGCATGTTTCCTGAATTGTAATACAGAAATGTATGAAGCAAGCACAATTAAAAATTAAATAGTACTTTATTAGAAGAAGCAAAGAAACAGATTTTTATTTTTAATTTTAGAAATTACAATGAATGTGATAGTTACAAATGAGTTTGACAAAAGTATTTTGTACTTGTTAACCTATTTCTTTATATTGTTTTTAATGAACAGTACAAAAGTGTAGTATCCTTCTAATTACAGTAGTTTTATTTTTGGAAATTTTAATAAATGTTGAAATATTGCAAAAATATCTTGTGTTTATTTGCAAGATGAAATTATGTTTAGACTTAGATTACTATTATCTAAATATTTCATGTATATGACTAATATTAGGAAACTCAAAGTCTTTTTGGACATTGAAATCTAATCTTCATTTTTTGAGAAAGACTTACTATTTGTAGTGTGTCTGATGTGTTTGACTTTTGTTCATAATAGACTAGAAAAAAAAAAAAACTCACATTGGGCACCATTCTATGAAATCTGACCTCCATCCTGTTTTTTATGGTCCAGAAACTAAGAATGGTTTTAGATTTATGAATGGTTGAAGAAAGAATAGCAGAAAAGAGAGGACAAAACTTCGTATATACTGATACATATTTTATTCATTTCATTCATCATAAAAGGGCTAGACATGGTCCCCAAACATAAGGGTTTATAATAAGTAATTTTGTAAAGAAAGGAAGAAAGAGATATACTATGATGACAGTCTAAAACTTGTATCCAAAAGAAATTAGATACCATATCAAAGATGATCAAGTGGATAAGAATAGTTTAATTAATGCATCAAATAAATTCAAGATGAAAATATCACTATCAGGTGTCACACGCCTGTCAACTTAGCAACTCAGGACGCTGAGGGCAAGGGAATTGCAAGTTCAAAGCCAACCTCATTCAGCAAGTTAGCCAGGCCCTAACCAACTTAGTGAGACCCTGTCTCAAAATAAAAAATAAAAAAAAGGCTGGGGATGTAGCTTAGTAGTTGAACAGCCCTGGCTTAAATTTCTGATACTCTGCCCCCCAAAATAAAAACTATAAATAAATAAATAAATAAATAAATAAATTTATTTATTTATTTCCATGCCCTATTTCATTTATGACTCAGTATAGTTCTGACTCAAGGGATGCATCTAAGTGTATGTGAAATACGAAGTTACATATACTACTATATTTTGTTTGCTGTTTTTTTTCTCCTTACATTTTTAGTACAGGTTTTTCTATACTATGAAATTCACATTAGATACACATGCATATATATTTTATATCTATTTCTATATAGTACACTAGTTTTACTGCATGCTACTTTTCAATACATATAATAAATATCTTTCTACTTGCAACATTGCCAAACATCTATTTGCTAAGAATTCATTTCTGGCAGTTTTAATATTCGGTTAAATGATCAAAACAGTTTTAATGCTTTCATGACACCAAATTGATTTCAGTATTTACTGCATCTGTTTTACACTGACAGTGAGTGAGAGTGGCTATTTTGAAAACAACCTCATCATTTACTTAAAACAAATAAATTAATATGCCTTTTAAAGATGACATTGTTGAGGCTTGGAACACTGTACCCCAAATATGGTACTTTTGTATGCTGAGTACATTAAATTAAAAAACATTGGAGATGTCTCAGAAGCAAAGTCTTTGACCTCCTTCTGCCCTCCTTTCTCCTCTCCTTTTCTTCTCCAAACCAAGTCGTAGAAATCAGACCTCCTACCTGGCAAAGCAAGCCATAATCTCCAAATGAGGCCCCTCTCTTCTGTTAATGAACCTCTCTGAAGATCTTGCCCCTACGAATGCTAGAGAGAAAGGCCAAGAAGAATCTGAACAAATAGGTTTTGCTGGGTTCCCTATCCCAATCTACTTTGTCCAGTCACATTTTACACAACTGTCCATTCTTCATGAAACCTAAGCATAAAAATTAATTTTTTTTTTCTCAGTCTTTTGGTCTTTGTTTCTGAAGTCTCCTGTATCATGTAAAACTTTAATGAACTAAACTTTTATGTATTGCTTTTGCTAACATGTCTTTTGTTGTAGGAATATTGGACCAAGACCTTTATTTGGATGAGGAAAGGTAGTATATGTGTCCACACTTGCAACACCATTATCAGAGAAAGATATTTATAAATATGCCAATTTTATGATAATGAGAATTAAGTATAATTTAGCCACAAACATATATTAAAATGTTGAAGAAACATTTGTCATAAGATTCGAAGATGTTTCTTTGTTTCATCTGCCATGATACTCATTTTTATGCACCTTTAAATCTGATTTTTTAAAAAGTCAATCATTAGTTTTTCTCTATTAGCCTTCTCCCACCAAACAAAATTATCTTCCTTGTATCCTAAACTTTTTCCTTAGGTTTTATATAGATCTTAACTTAATGTTATTGTCTTTGTCCAAATTACCTTTGTACATGGATCAGACAAAGGGGCAGGGGCAGGGGTATAGTTTTGGTAATTTTTACACTGTCTCAGTGTTAAAAAAGATAAATATCAATGTGTTTTAGTAACATCCTAAGCAGACAAAAAATGACTCTGTCCACATTCTATATCTAGATAGCGCATGCAGTTAACACATTTAAAGATTTAAGGCATATTGAAGTGTACTGAGGAAAAAGAATAAGGTACAATAAAATCTGAGTTTAAAATTGATGAAATCTAGGAATATAAAACAAAAACACTATCTACAGAAACAATCACCATAAAATATTTATTTTTTTCCTTTTCCCTTGGTAAAGCTCTCAAAGAACTGCATTGTATGATTAACGGATGATAGTACAATATGGTTCACAGAATCACATACAAATGTTACATATTTCATAGATTGGTCTTAATAGGCATCCTAACATATTTAATGAAGGTTGGTATCAGCACAAATCTTTTAAGGGTAGATATCCCCATGGCATCATTAATAAACTCTCTTCTTGTATTGGAGATGATAAATACTTGAAATAAAAATAAACTTAATATAAAGGGTCATTTATATAGCTTTTAAATCTTTCTCCTATCTATTGTAATAATCAAAGAGTTGTGAATTCATCCACATCTTAAATCTTATTGGAACTGTTAGTTATACAGAAACTGTAAAAGATGTTATTACTTCTAAATCACTTTGGTGCCTCCATCTCAAAAAGATAGATTCCCCAGATTATGTATTACATTATTATTTAATCACTATCTTTCCTTTTTTACTTTATGTCTTATTGCATCTATAACACTGCTTATGCAGCTGGGCATATCTTTTTTTCACTTTCCATTTCCCATAAGACTGTATGATTTGTTGAGATGCAAATGAAGTGAAAATCATGGAGAGTAGTAAGTGGATTCACACTGAAATATTTTTTCTTTAAAATTGGCTTACTATAAGAATAGCAATAAAACTAAAATATTCCTTATTGAATTAGTTATTTCCTCTTACTACTGCCATTTTTTTTTCATTTATGACATGTACAGTAGTCACCAAGTATTCAAAATTTGTTAGATAGCAATATACAAGAAAGGTGAATTAATTATGTTCATTGATGTGCCTGTGTATTTGTGTATATGTGTATCTGTCTGTGCCTATGTAGGTATATTTTGCCACCAAAGTAAATTATGTTTATGTACCTGGGGGTGCGGGGATGTCTTCTGGTTAACATATATGTATTTTAAATAAAAATTCAACTTTAATTTGCTTGTTTTGAGATTATTAAGTTCCATCGTGCTTGTACAACTCAGTGTAGTAATTATGTATGCAGTTTTTAGTAACACTACATATTCTGTGAACTGAAAAGTGAAAAGGAATTTATTAGCATGATTTATGATACTTCTGTTTTGTGGAAGAGGATAATGCTTTACTCTCTAGACTGTTAGTTTCTTTGGACACTACTATTGAGTACCAAAGCAACAGAAAGCATAACATAAAAGCATTTTTAAAATTATTTCTTCCTAGTGAATGCCAAATCATCCATATGACTCTCTCAAAGATGTATTAAAAATGTCTAGTGCCTAGCAAACAAATTCTATATTGATTATACCATTTTCTGCAATGGTTAATCTTTAATTGTGTTGTTTCTTGCAGGGATAACCTTTATCAAAGACTGTCTGCTTATAGCAGCTTCCTAAATGCTTGTTCTGTCAGAATATGTCATACATCATTCTTTGCATTTACTTTGCTTGGAAATTCTGTATATCCAATTACATTCACAGTAGATTACACTGTTATGACTTGAGTCCCCACAAAATGAAAGTGAACTCTTTTCTTACATAAAAGCTTATTGACTTGCTCTTGCATTTATTTAAATATATATTATTAAATGAAAGATTTGCTTTTATTTACCATTTTAATGCCAATGTCCTCAAATTCCAGTCTACAGTTTAATATCATTTCAGATGTTAATACCATTAATATTATTTATAGTATTAACATTATTATAGCCATTATTAACAGTGTTAACATTAATATTAGGGTAATCTCAGTAGCATTAGTACAAGTTTAAATAACTTATGACAATCAAGAAAAGGTACTCATATGTAATTTATGTATGAAAATTTAATGGTAATTCAAAAATAATTTAATGACATTATTAATTAACATTTATTGACTACAATATTAGCTAATAATGAATAATATTAAAAATAAAGCTATTTAAATATCATTAGGCGTATTTTCATAATTAATGTCTAGGCCTAACAAAAGTATAACCATTAGGTACTCTACAAAAGAAAAATCAGTCAGTTTCAATATTTTTGAAAAATAGCTTTTCCCTCACCATCTCATTATTTAATCCCATAAGTACCTTTTTTGTTCTCTAAATTATTTTAAGTTATATCAATAACTTAGTATTCACTCCAAGCAATTGTGGAATAATAGATAAAAATACTTTTCTCTGGTTTTGCAAAATTACATGGGTCACTTGCTATTACAATTTATTTTAGCCGTATTTTAATAAAAAAACAAAAATCTTCTTATTGATGATACTATGGCCATAAAATAAAACTGTTTAAATAAATGTTAAACATTTCTATAACTAAAAGAATGAATGTTTAACATTTCATGCATTTTTTTCATACTCAGATTTGTTTTTAGGAAAAAGAAATATATAGAGTAGTTTAGAATGGTCCATAACTGACACATTTGGTTTGTTTTCTGGATTTTGTTTTAAATATGATCTGTCAGGTAGTGTACTATGTATTGATGGACTAAGTAAGATCCATCTCATTTCTAAGAACAGCACTCTAAAGTTCTAAGTAGTTTCTCTAGAAATTAGAAGTAGGAAATGGGATACAGGAGATTTAAGTAAACAAAAATTCTTTTTTATTTACCTGATCAAGTTTTAGATGCACATTAATATTAATTTAATTACTGCATTTCAACCCATTTTTAAGTAAATTATCTAGTCACCATTTCATTCATCTCTTAACTTTTTTCTCCTTTCCATGGAATAAGTATATTCTAGCATCCCTATGGACTGAAAAAGGGGGAAAATATCTGCTTAATTTTTTTGTCCTTTAACATAAACTTTTACATTTTTCACTAAATGTGTGATTTTTTGAATCATAAAAATTGAAATCCTTGAATATTTTTGTACATTAATATTATATAGTACAACTGTTCACATTTCATATATGTAGCAACATCCAACATTACACTATTGTGATTATAAAAAGTTGGAAATGTATTTGGTACTTATGTATATAATTTAAATTATCTTAAGAAGTAAAACTTATTTAAATTTCAGACTAAAGAAAATACAACAAAGAAATCAACAACTATAAAGGTTTAAATGGATAGTTGTGGGATATTTACAGTAAAGAATAAACAGAATAAATAAAGGTGATGGACCATGTATAACTGACTGTAGACATTCCCAACAAAAATATTCATCACTAATAGCATTGTGAAAATAATACATTTCAATGAACACAGATGCTCATAGATCTTGTAGTAGCCTGATTCTTTGACAAACATGCAATTTTGGTTCAGGATTATTTGTAGTACAGGGCCATTAGAATGGGTCATTTAAAATGACATTTAAAACATTAAGATGTCTTTTTTTTTCTGTCACAAAACACAGGAAAAACTGCATAGCATGGTACTGATGAAGACATTACAATCTATCAAAAAAACTGTCATATGAAAAAATTTGCAGTGGCTACTTGTCACTTGTTTCTAAAATGAGGCACAACTTAAATAGATATAAATTGCTGGTAAAAGGGCAATTATAAGGGACTGTTGGATGGAAGATGCCAGCAAAAATAAGCAAAGGTTATAGAGTCCAGCACATAGATGATCAAATAAGGCAAAAGACATAGCTTTTAGTAGTAGGATAGTTACTTGGTCAAATCAAATTGCTTTCCATCTGGTGATATTAATTGGTAGGGATGAGAAAGATCTCACTCAGAGGAGTGTCTAATGTATTTCTAGCCAATGGTTCAGAATTTCACATTGGTTTAAGAAACTGGCAAGTACTATAGAACATTTCTAAATGGTATTCGCTCTGCTACTGACTGGATTGAAAGTCTGTCTCCCAGGTCAATTTCTCTTTCATATCTTGAGCATGTTATACTGGTAAATTGATGGGTCCCTGATTTCCCTGCTACTGTGAATGGCAGGGTTATCATGTAAGTTTATTATCATCAAAATTTCTCCAAACCTAGATCTATGAAAATGATGAAGGCAAAGACAAACATGAGAAAGAGAAGGAGGAGGAAGAGGAGGGAATGCAGAGGAGGAGAAGAAGGAAAAAAAAACTCAGGAAATTATATTTAGAGTGAAACTGACATTTTGGCACATGACTAAATTTTTCATGATTATAGAAAGAGAAAAAAACTAATAAGCATATTCAAAAGAGAATACAAGTAAAGTGAAAGTAAATGCAAGGTAATTAATTGAGAAACAAATACTCAAAATGTCTGTCTGCGCTCTCTCTCTCTCTCTCTCTCTCTCTTTCACACACACACACACACACACACACACACACACACACAAGTTAATGAAATCTATTCATACCCAAGAAAAGAACATAGAAAACCATTTAAGTTATTTTACAACAAAATGTTGACTTCAAAATACTAAGAAAATTCTAAATTAAACTATAAAATATCATCTTTAAAAATAGTATCTAATATTTTGTGGTGTTACTTTGCAATTTGAAATGACTACTAATAAACTGTAACATATTTGTCAAAATCAGTTTACTACCCATATTTCAGAATGTATTTTATCTATAAGAACAGAATTAGATACTGTTGTAGACCAATATTAACATGCAGTTGTCAATGAACTACAAAATTTCTCAATTTGAATGCACTTTGTTCCTCAGTTTCATTTATTTCCCAAATAGTGATATTTTTCTAATTGCAACTAATTAAAACTTTACTTGCTTCTCTGCCTACCTCCATAAAGAAATAGCTAAGCATTCTCTCGACTTTAAACCCTTCTCCCTCTCCACCACATTCATAATGGAAAACACTTCAAACTTGAAAGTCCAAGATTGAGGAAAAAAATATAATCAAATGTTCCAATTCTAACTGAAAATTACCTTGCAAACCTGTATAGGGAAGATGTGACCAGAATACTAATCCTTTCCCATGATCCTTTCTTTCAAATGACTTTTCCCCTGAGGCAAACAGGTGCTGGAATTGAGGATGATTAGATATAAGTGAGAGTTTAATGCAAATTGGATGCCAACAAATATTGCAGATCTCATCATATGGAGAAATGTGTGGGAGGAAAATGCTCACTATGACAGGGAAAACACTGAGTCTCTGTGGGGGAAAAGCTGCTACCTTATTTTCAAATCTGATCAGAGTCACACTCATTTGTAGGGCAGGATTTGATAGTTACATATGGTAATCAGTGAAATAAACGAACCATTTAGTATTCCAAGCTTGCAATACTTGGCTTTATAGAGAGACTGCTGTTACATTTCATTTCCAATCTCATTTGTGAAAATAGAATAACGTTGAATGGTTTTATTCACTTCCTCACTCATGTATGCTGTAGATTCCATGAGGTCTTGGAAAGAAGAGGGAAACAAGATCCAAGATCTGATCTCAATAAACATCTCCATATCTCCTTCATGGGGTATCCTTCACATAAACTTCTGCAACTAGTAGAATATGGAACTCACTGCCTTGTTTTTCTTTATTTTTTTCCTCTCTCCTTCCTCCCTCCCCATTCCTACACACTTGTAGCTTCTAATCTGGACTGAACTCTCCCTCTGTATAACACATCTTTTCACTCATGCATTCTTCTACACTCAGAGTATGGAGTTTTTCTGAACGTAAACAAGTTAATACTCTGGCAGGATATTAGTTAATTTTGTACAGGTGTTAAGTGGACACACTGAGTCTATTCAGGCTGAGTCAGGTGTGTGTGGAAGGCTGGAATTTGGTGAATAATCAGAAGAATATATTGCTTAACATCTTATTGAGGGTTAGCATAAATACAGAACATATAAATTTCATTATTCTATAGAAAATAGTTCACCTTTTCCCAATTTCATCCATACCTGTAGAAGTTCCAGGGTCAGATATAGAATATTTCTAACATTTCAGAAGGCTCCATTTTGTCCCTTTGCAGTAAATACACATCTCCTATTTTGGCTTCTGTTACCATAAAATTTTTTTAGAGATTTCTTTTTTAGTTGTAGAAGGTCACAATACCTTTATTTTGTGTATTTATTTTTTTTTATGTGGTGCTGAGGATCAAATCTAGTGCCTCACATATGCTAGGTTAGTACTCTACAGCTGAGGCACAATCCAGGCCCTGTTACCATGAATTTTGCCTGAGTGAAAAACTGAATTTCAGCTTATACCTGAAATCACACTGTAAAAGCTTATGTGTATCTAGTTTATTTCCTCAAATTTGTCATCTATATCTTTTGATTAAAGTGCTCATCTTATTTTTATTTAGAATAATGACTCATAGGTTCAAATCTACAAATTCATTTGTTTCACTCTTTTCAGTTTTTAAATTTATTATTTTTTGTCTCATATTAATTTTATAATTTTAATTTAATGCTTACTAATACACTTTAAAGTAACTGTGACATTGAAATTAATATTAACAATTTATATACCACACAAATACTTTCTAACATTTACTTTTTTGCTAAAACTATTGTTTTTACTATTATTATTATATATTTTAATTTCATTCATGTTCAATTTTCAAGCTGTTTTTGTTTCTTTAAGTAGTTAATAGTCTCTGACATATACTCACATATATTCTCCACACTTATTTTCAGAATATTCATACTTTCATCTGGGATGATATTTTTCTCTTTGATATTCTATTATTTTATCCTGAAGAACTATATTATCATATCTTTACCAATTTGGTTAATAAAAGTTAACAAAGTCTCTCAACATTTTTGTTTTTCTAAGAAATTCTTTATTTTCCCTTTATATCTGTAGGATATTTTTAATAAACATAAAATTTTAGTTTAATTTTTTTCTAATTTCTCTTTTTTCTTTTTTATTTAAGTATGTCAGCACTTGAAATACAGAATTTCACTGCATTCTGGTTTATAGTTGATGTTGAAAACTCATTTGTCATTCTTATTATCACTTTTCTGGAGTCAATGTGTCTTTTATCCATTGCTGCCTCTCAGAGTTTTTCCTTGTTACTTATTGATGGTCAGAGTTTGACCATGGATTTTATATATCTGTGCCTTCCTTTGTTCAATGCTATTTGGATATATTTATACAATGAAATGTCACTTACCTGTTGGAATTATTGATATTGACATTTTAAACATAAACTAAGTTCTTAAATGGAGATTTTAAAAAAATATTATTGTCAAATGTATATGTGAAGTTATAAAATATAAAAAACTAAACTTTGGTGGAAAATACCATTCTAATATGTTGGCCAGTGAATGATAGGAAAGGGACATAAGTGGACTTTCCAAAGTGGTGATAATGCTTCAATTTTTGTTATGACTTTTAGTCAAAACTCAATAAATGGCATTCTGAAAATTGGTACATTTCAGTGTATTTTAAAGTGTATCTTATTAAACTGCGTAAACAGTATTAAACTTTAGTTTTACTGGTATTTGTGATTACATATTTAGGAATAAATACATTGATATCAGTAACTTTGAAATGAATCTAACAGCAAAACTGACTAATGGTTGAGTAGATTTATAGGTAAATGGAGATAGTGGAATGTTTCATAGTGGGTATCCTTAAAGTTAATAACATTATCAGTAGTGATGCTAAAAGGGATTATTCCTTCTTATCATATGAAATTTCTTATATTTTAAGAGAATTGTTGCAATAACAAAGACTTTGATAGTTTTGTTGATTTTATGAAAACATCTTCCACATTATGACCCAATACATTTTGAATATTTCAAGGTATAATTTTGCTAGAAAATTGTGTGGATTACCACATATTCCATTGATCTCAAATATTTCCTAAAAAGCTTCTTTGAGGGACAAAATACCCCCACTCCTATGGGCACCAGCTCTGGGTTCCCTCCTTTTTGGGAGAGTCTCTCTCTCTCTCTCTCTCTCTCTCTCTCTCTCTCTCTCTCTCTCTCTCTCTCTCTCCTGTTTCTTAAAACAGAAACGAAGGAAGGAAGGAAGGAAGGAAGAAAGAAAGGAACAGTTACTACAGTTACTTGTATGCAACTTTTACTCTTATCTTAAAATTACATATAACTCCTTAGCCTTATCAAACCAATTTACTGCTTATAAGAAGGTAAAATATTAGCCATTAAAATCTGCTTTTTTGAGATTTTTAATGATCAAACATTAAATGCTAATGAATATCTTTAACAATTTTAATATTTTCCATTCAATAAAGGAATTTGCAACTTGAATTTAAACAGCACATAAGATTAAAGGAAAAATGAAAATAATAATTTTGGAAAAGCATTGTTTTGATTGTTTTGATGTTACATATATTATTAAAAATTACCAATGAAGCTGGTAATAATCTATATTGTTTGGGTAAACTTATTAAAATATTAAGAATTTGATAACATGCATGGTAATTTCTCTTCCAACAAAACTATAAATAATTAAGAACTGAAATCTATTTGATTTTTCAAAATTTAATTTAAATTTAAATATTCCTTCACAGATAAGCTGTTATAACTAGCTACTGACAAAGTATTTAACATAAAATTTGAAAATATAGCCTTACTTGCTTCAGTTCAGAAAAAATAAACATGAATATTCTTGGCTTGCTAAAACCATTATATCTTTTCTCATTACACAAAGATACTTCCATGAGACCAGTTTCTCTACTGTTATAATTGTGTAAAGAAAATAAAGTAATGGTGATTTTCCATAAAATTCATTGATATGTATTCTCTTTTGATGAAACAATGTGTATCAACACTTAAATTTTAATGTCAGAAATGAGATTGCCTCTTCCTTCTTAACCTATCTATATATTCATGTTGTTGGGGAGAAAACTTAGTAGGACTTTAAGTTTTTTATTGAGCAAATAGAAGGATGGAATAGCCATTTACTATGACAGGATCATGGCAGAAGAAGCATTAAGTGTGTGTGTGTGTGTGTGTGTGTGTGTGTGTGTGTGTGTCAGTGTGTGTGGGGGGGGTTAAAGTATAGAAACTCAATTTTCTGAGTCATGATTATAATCTTTGCTATATACAGAAATGCAGATGTTGAATATGAGGTTATTTTGAGTTCAGAGAAATTCAAGCTGGATATATAAATTTGCATACTATCCTCTAATGAGAGTAATTTAAAGACATGAAAATAGAAGAAAACCTTGAGTATGTAAAGCTAGACAAGAAAGACTGACAAAGACCTTAAGAAAACAGGGAAACAGGAGGAATTAGTCAATGAAACTGAGAAATATTTTTTTGATATATAGGTTACCCAGGAGAATAGGATATGTATGTGGGAAACCAAGTGACACACATGCTTTGAGGAGGACATGATTTACTCATATAAAATGCAGCTGCTGATTTAAATTAAATGAAATTTGACAGTTAATTAGATGGTCAGGCATGGTGGTACGCATCTGTAATGCCAGCAATTCAGCAGTCTGAGGCAGGAGAATTCCAGAAATTTAATGAAATCCTCAGCATATTAGCACCACACACACACACACACACACAAAAAAAAAAAAAAAAACCCAGAAAAAAGGAAAATGAAATACAAAGAAACAAAACAATAAAGTGGGATCTTTGGTGATTTAGGCAGGAGCTGTTTAAATGGAGAAGTAGAGGCAAATGCTAATAGTTTTGGCTCGGTTTTAGACATCAGAATGGCACCACCATTTGACTCAGTTATTTCATTCCTCAGTATATACCCAAAGGTCTTAAAATAAGAATGCTGCAGTGACTCAGCCACATCAATGTTTATAGCAGCTCATTTCACAATAGTGAATCTATAGAACCAACCTAGGTACCCTTCAATAGATGAGTGAATAAAGAAGCTATACTATATATACATAATGCAGTGTTGCTCAGCCATAAAGAAAAATGGAATTATTGTATTTGCCAGTATAAAGATGAAACTGGAGAATATCATGTTAAGTGAAATAATTCAGTCTCTAAAAACAAAAACCACATTTTCTCTCTGATATGTGGATATTGACACACATTAGGGGAAGGGAAAAGAAGTTCCAGTGGATTAGACAAAACAGAATGAAGAGAAGAGAGGAAGTAACTAGGAAAGACAGTAGAATGAATCAGAGAAAACTTTCTCATGTTCATATATGAATACACCACCAGTTAAACTCCACCTCACGTACAACCACAAGAATGGGAACCTAATTAGAATAAGCTATACTCCATGTATATATAATAGGTCAAAATACACTATACAGTCATTTATATCTAAAAAGAACAAATAAAAATATTAGAAAAAAGTTTTAGGGAGAATAATTTGAGAAAAATTAAATGTTGCCTGATTGTTACTTCAAGAATTTAACTACAAATGGAAGGCTAGAATTGGGCTTATTGATAGGGAGTAAATTAGATCCAAGAAAAAGAAATAAAATGTGTACTCAATTTTTATTTTGCTTGTAAGGCATTATAAATTCCAACATTATAAAACCAACTTTAAAATATGATGTCTTAATAAGTACTTAAATCTTCAACATTTGCATTTTCTAACCTAATATCTATTTTTCCTACCTGATGCTTACAATATAGTCACAGAATAAAATTAGAATAATTTGAAGTGACTATAAGAGAATACCAGTTCTGCACTCATTTAATGAGATGACAATTTTTTCAGAGTACAAGTGTAGCATATATCTTATTAATTAGACAAAAACCGCTGATTCTATTAGGAATGAGAATTTCTGCCTTGGTGAAAATTTATTTGTTGTGTATAGTAATCTCTATTTCTATTATGTATGTATAAATTTTTATTCTCTAGTCAAATATGCTTCCTTAAAAGATTTCAGTTAAAAACATATGTGAATATGAGCTCCATAATACCCAGCCTAATAATTACATACTGCATATCATCTTATGCAAGTCAACAAAATATTATGATTCTCACACTTCTTTTAAAATATATAAACTACTATATTATTTTTATAAAACAAATATATTTTTTCAAGGAAGGACTATGTTGTTTAAGCATTTATTATGCTCTAGTTACAAAAGTTACAACACAGGATATTGGAAGGTCCTATCTGCACTAAGAAAAATTGTGCCAACTGTGAACTTGCCCTTGTTACTCTTTGATCTACTTCTGTTTAGGAGTTTTTAAATGTCTTAGAATCATGATTCTTATATGGCAAACAGTCAACTTTTTATATGGAAAACTATTGAAAGATTTTTTTTTCCAAAAAGATTTTTTTCACCTGAAAAACTTTAAATGTTTTACACAATAATTTTGAATTTTCAAGCATTTTGCCATAGTGTAAAAATGTAATTTAGGACCTCAAAACACATTAATTTATAATAATTTTGAGCACATAAACTGCATTATTACTCCTTAGTTCAGTAACTGAATATAAAAGTTTATATTGTTATACCTGATTCTGCATTGTATTAATAAACAACATTAAAGAGACAGAGAGATATAGAAAAACATAGAGGCAGAAAGAAAAAGGAAAAGCCTTTATAAAATATACCTGAAACTTTGGTTTAAGAATTGTAGTTCTAAATGTGATTTGAATTTGCAACAACTTTATGTAAATTTTTATTTTGGGAGAAGATGTGGTATTGAAAATCATATGTTTGATCACTTTCCTCCTCTAGTCTACATTTCCTTCTATAAGTCTTTCTAAATCAGTAAGGCACCACCTTTGCTAAGTTTTTCTGGTCAAAAAGCTAGAAATCATTTTTGATTCATACCCCTGCCATTTCTTTTTCTTTTTTTTTTTTTTTGGCAAGGCCCATGATTTCTTATCTGGAATTTGAGAAAACAATAAAATCTCCTGCTTGGGATCTATATCCAGACTTGATGAAAGCTTCTTGCAGTCTATTCCCCACTTATCAACCAAAGTACTATCTTAAAACTGAAAAGTGCACTACTTAAATTACTTTTCCCTGTGAAATTTCTATCAGTATTACCTGCAACCTTCCATCATTTGCTTTTTTTGACCCTCCTTCTGCACCTTTAACCACTCATTCTGCTGCTTTTGCTACTATCATAGCAGCCTTCCTTCCACTGCTTCTGTCCACTGCTGCCTAAGTAGAAATCAACCTCGGGGTCTTTCATTTTCCATCCCTTTTTCTGAAACACACTCTGCTCAGATATTTCCTTTTGTGATTTAGATCTGAGACAGGGTTAGCACTCCAGGGACTTGTTCCTGACCAAAAGTTGTTCCAAGTCCCCATTCCAACCAAAGTGAATATCACTGTTCTTGCATTTGTTTTCTGTCCTCTAAAGCAGAGCTTAACACATTATATACAATAAATATACACTTTATAAATGATAGAATTGGATGCATTAGTGAACTTCAACTTATGGGTTTCCTGATTAGCATACAACTGTGAAAAGGAACGAATTCTGTGGAGGAAAACACATGAGTTCTCCTCATTCAAGATTTGAGTTCAAATCTCATTCCTTCCACTTACTGCATGAGTTAAATATATAACACTAGATATTTTCTGAGTTAAATATATAACACTAGATATTTTCTGTGTTAAATATATAACACTAGATATTTTTTAGTTTAATATATAACACTAGATATTTGCTAGATATTTTCTACAAAAAGTTAAAAACAAAATAACATATAAGTGGACAACAACTATATGAAAAAAAAAATACTCAACATCATTAACCACCAGGGAAATGGAAATAAAACACTGAAATATCTCAGCCTAGTTAGAATGGCTGAAAAATATTTTTTTAAAAAAAGGAAAAGAACAAATTCTTGTGAAAAGAGAACACTTATATATTCTTATGTGAATGTAAATTAGTTCAGTCATTATAGAACACAGTATGGAAGTACCTCAAAAAAAGGAGAAATAGAACTTACCATATCACCTGCAGTCTTATTACTCAGTTATATATCTAAAGGAAATAAAATCAGTATGTCAAAGAGAAATTTGCATTCATGTGAATGTACATTGCAGCACTATTTACAGTAGCCAAGAAATGGATTCATCTAAATTCTCATACATGAATGAATGGATAAGCAAATTGGTAAATGTGCCAAGAGGAATACTCTTCAGCCATTGACATTTGTAGTAACATGAGTGAATCTGGAAGACATTGCATTAAGTGAAATAATCCAGGAACTGAAGGACAACTACCATATAAGCTCACTCATATGTGGCATCTAAAAAAAGTTGATCTCAGAGAAGTCAATAGTAGAATAGTGATTACCAGAGCCTGGGGAGATTAAGACAAAGGGAAAGATGAAGAGGATTGTTCAAAGAACACAATATTACAGTTAGATTTCCACAGTAAAGTAACTATGGCTAACAATAATGCATTGTATATTTTCAATGGCTGGAAGAGTGTATTTTGGATATTGTCACAACAAATGAATATAAATATTTAAGGGGATGAATATTATAAGTTAATCATTATAAAATGCATGCATATATAGAAATATCACATTGTAGCACATAAATATATAGTTGGTATGTTCCAATAAGATTTCAAAAGTAAATAAAAATACAACTAGCCCCTAAAACATTATTTAATAAATGAAATAAAGTTATGTTTTATATATGTGGCACTCCTCAGAACTTAATAAATGTTAAATTATTCTTTTTTTATATATGTATGCTGAGAATAAGATCTTTGTATCTCAAAAGGAATTTCATGCAGGGAAAATATTGGGTAGCAAGTGCATTCAAGAAAAATCAGTATATACTTAACTGGATTGAAAAAGTATAGAAAATTGAAAGGTCTTGTCTAAAAATTTTTATTGTACTAGATAATTATGGATGTGAAATACTATCTAGTTATAGTATGAATAACCAAAATTCAGAAACTTTCAAGACACATTAGTAACTTGTTTTATTTTTCCTACATAGAAATTACATAATAGTCATTTGATACTGCACATTTAGTTTCAGATAAAGTTCAATTCACATACAACATGGTTTACAAGAGATATGGAAATGATTAACTTTTCTCATTATCTAAAAGTAGACCTACAAATACTAATGTCCTTTAGAACATGACCAAAATAAAATTATCAGCAAGAGATCTAGTTTTTCAAGTTACAGAAAGAAATCTGTTCTCAAAACAGCAGACTTCGAATCTTCTTTCTCAGAGGGCATATCCTGGGTTTTCTGTATTGAACAATTAATGTCATTAGAGGATAGAGAATTAATAGCTCTCATTAGAAACATCTGGAGAATTTCAATACCACCATAACCACAGCCAACTTGTGCTGCCCAAGTAGAAATCAAGGTTATAGCCTTTATCTATGCTTTTACATTGCATTCAACAAATTCATGATTATCCAAATGAAAACTGTTTTGCCATACAAAGATTCAAATTCAGTTGTCATTCAAGAATAGAATAAAACACTGCAATATGAAGTTTAAAAGGTAGTAAAATTATCTTGACATAATATCTGTTAGTATAGGAAAACCAGTACAGTTCTTATTTTCCAAAATTAGAATGACAGAAAGTTAAATTTTTCTATTGCCACTATTAATAAAGATAATAAGAGATGACTGAGTTTTCTTTCATCAACTGTGCTTCACATAGAAACAAACACACAGGACTAGAACTGTTATCGCTTTAAATAATCATGTAGTGATCCAACTCAATAAATCAAACATAGTAACACTGAAATAAAAAGATGTTTACATTGATATTCAGTTCTCAATTTTAAAACTATTAAAGAAAGTAAAGTATGTTAAAGGGCTTCTAAGCAATATACTTTCAATACAATATCAACTGATTTGCTAAATTTATTGTATATTGATTCTATACATGCAGAAAAGGAGAGCTTATTTTGATAAAAATTTTATATTTTAATCAGTCATAGAATAAATTCTTTAAATTTAAAGAAGACAAAGAAAAATTCATTGTGAAAAATGAGAGGAAGTTCTATCAACTTATTAGTCTTTTATAATATGATTAGTAAAAATAGTAGAATTTTTCATTGAATGTAATATGCTTTCTTTCTTATTTAAAAAATTAAGTTGCTTTCTATTTTCTAAAGTCTAAGATTTTCACTCATCAGCTATCTTCAAAATTCAACATTTTGTGCATTTGCTTTATTTATTTTCAAATTAAAATATAGAGTACTTTGGTTATTTTTTCCAAAAAATCCCAATACATGACATGTACTTTAGAAGATTCTTGCATTATGACAAGGATAAACATAATTTAAAAAATTACTATAGGTTAAAAATTATTTTCCAGCACTAACATCTATTGAGTAAGTTCTGTGTGCCACTAGTAAGTTTTATTTTATTTTGTTCTGTTTTGTTTTTGCTTTTAATATCAATTTTTACTTCTGGCCATGATTATACACAAGTGTGGCTATGCTTTTGGTATTTTATTTAAAACATATTTGTTCACTAACGATAAAATAAACATAAGAAAAAATGAACATGCCCTTAAACACTTTCTATTTAGGAAGACATAAAATACTTATGTGAAATCATTCAGCAGTTATGAACAGATAAGCAAATAATAATCTCTGCATATTGGTTTGCCTTGGAAGAGTTTAGTGTGAGGTGACATTTTGAAGAAAGTCTTCTTTAAAACAGTTTTGGTGAGATATAATTCACACATCATACAGTTCCTCCATTTACAGTGTGTATTCCAGTGATTTTTTACTTTTATTCAGAGTATGCAATTATCAAAGCAATCAATTTAGAATATTTTTATTGCCTCAAAACTATACTCCATATCACTAACAAGTTTCTCCCCACTCCCCAGTTTATCCTCTTCCCCTTGATTCCCAGACCTAGGCAGTCATTTATTTATTTTATTTCTGTATATATTTTCCTATTTTGGACTTTTTAAAAAATATTTCTCTAACTGTAATTATATATCCTTTGAGCAATATCTCCCATCTTTCTTTTCCCGAGGAAACACTTTATAAGAATGTGCATTCTATCAATGTTATTATTTTTCCAAGTATTATATATTTTAAACCTTTTTATATGTATTTATACTTAAATGTATTTTTATATGCATTTTCATAAGTGGTATTCAATTAGCAAGCCTACTGCCTCAGTGCAATGACACACTCACTTCATTTATGGATTTATAATTGAGATATTCTTCTGGCTACACTTTCTTCATTAAGCAATGCAGTCACAAATGTTGAGATCAGCTTCACTCTGTACTTCAGTAGCTATTATGATTTTAATCAAGGTATCCCAATTGACTCTCAGATTTTTCCACTGTAAACTGGAGACAATAACACTACTTTTCTCACAAGATTGCTATGGGAAAGAAATAAATTGATACAAATATAAAACTCAGAAGAGTAGCTGGGAGCATATGATATAATATGTATTAATATTAATTTACTGGTTTTGACTTCAACCAGTAGAAAGTGTTTTTTTAGAATAAACACATCCAGATACATTATATTACCACAAGGGGAAAAATGTTGCTCTCTTCTGTGAAGAAAGATATTATATGATTAATACAGAAATGTCATCCATCACTTCAGTCATATTAACATTATGCCCTGAAGAGAGTGTTTCTCAAAGTATGCCATGATAAATTCTAGTTTGTAAAGATGTCATGGGAAAACATTTTGCCCCTACTTGAAAACGTTGCATATAAATCATTTTTTGGAGCATCACTAATCATTTAGGAGATAATACATTCTCAGTAAAAACTCAATCAAGAAAAATATTTAAACCAGTAAGTTGCAAAACTATTCCACTATAGCAATTATGTGTCTACATGAGTGAGAGAGTGTTCTGTGAATACACTGGAGAACTACAGTTCTGTGGAATGCAGGAAGAAATTTTGCTTTGACTCCACACATGTCTTTTTACATAGGATGGAGTGTTAACTAGGAGATATTGATAGTTATGAACAACTGTTAACATGCTGAGTTAAATAAGTACCCAAAAGTTTGACTACTTATTAAAACTCTCCAAACATCTTAGGTCTGCAAAATATTCCTAGAAAACTAACCTCTTAAACACTAGTTTTATTATTAGATTGCTGGTGTTTGCTACTTCCCTTCAGGCTAGAAACACACTTAGTCCAACCTTTCTAATGATTTCACTTCTTTTTCAGAACCTAGGAAATGCAGACATACATAGAATATAAGAAACTTGAATATCGTAAAAGTTCACAAATTTTGTAAAACTCCAAGTTTAAGGAGTACACTGATTAATCTGAAACATTTTTACTCACTTCTAAACTGTCCTTTCTAGTGATTATTAAAGGCAGAATCAGACAAAGCCACCTTGTCTACAGTCAGTATATTCAGAATCTGTGGTTGTTTTTAATGATAGTGCTCTATCTGTTAGCATAACTTAGGAGAAAAATACTGCAGCAACTCATACTTAATTTTCTTTAAAATTTATATTTTGCTTGCTAATGGTTACTTTTTAAAGTTTATAAATAGGTGTATGATAAGAATACTAATTTGAAGGAAAGATTGTTTTTATACTGAGCTAGCTGTTCTTACAAAAATCAGCATCACCATTTGCTTTAACTTATCAAACATTCTGCTTTATATGCAATTCAAACTATTTTTTGAATAAAAAGAATAAAAAAATACAGAATCAGGATAAAGGGCAAACATTTCAATCCTGTGTCACAAAGATAATATGAGAGTGAAAATCTAAGACAATATGTTTACTAATTAACTTTAGATTCAATATACAGGCCTAGCTCAGTGGAATGCCTATAATCCCAGCTGTTTCAGAGGCTGAGGCAGGAGGAGCTCCAGCTCAAAGCCAGCCTCAGCAAACACAGGCACTAAGTAACCCAGTGAGGCCCTGTCTCTAAATAAAATACATAAGGCTGGGGATGTGGCTCAGTGGTTGAATGCCCTCGAGTTCAATCCCTTATAGCCTCCCCAAATATTCAATATACATATTGGCATACAATAAACTCAAAATTTCTTAATATATATATATCTATATACAGATATAGATATATATATATGTATTTTTTTACTCTTTTTAAAATTTAAACTTCAAATTGAAATCCAAGCTCAAGGAGTATATTAATTAATCTGAAACAATTTTTTCACATCCAAATTGTGTTTATATGTAATATAAAAATTCTGTAACTGTAAGGCAATAGAAATAAATTTTCTCAAAATTAACTTATATTTTATTACAAATTGAGTTATATAAAGCCTTTGTAAAATGCACTACCACTAAAACTAAAGAAGCCCTCTGACATTTTGACTTAGGGAAGTAAAATTTATAATAACTGAGGAAAAATTTAGAAGGAATTTTGATCACCCTTAGAGAGTTTTCTGGTTTCAGATACTTTGGTATCTGGCACCCTTATTAAGAAATACCTACATTAGGCATGGTAGTGGAGGGAGGAAAGGCTTGTTCCTTCTTCACTGGTCTTGTCATAACAAGGTCACAATGTCTAGTTCCATTAGATGTTCCAAGTAGATGATTTCTCATGAGACACATTCATAGGTGCCCTTGAGAATTTTTACATGCTGGAGGTCTCTCGGTTTATTTTGATTTTAGTAGCACTCTATTAGACTGTCTACTTTTTCATACTTTCTAAATATACAATGTTTACACTTCAGCTTCAGCTTCTGTGTTTCTGTCCAGATACTTTTCTTGGACAGAAAGACAAAAACAAACTAAACCTATACTGAGTTTTTCTTCCATGCATGGCTCACGTCTTCACATGTAGTAATACCAAGGACAACAAAATTCAGGAGCTAATGTGCTGAAAAGGAAGAAACCTGAGGAAAACTATCTTCTAACAGCTTTCATTTGAAGCATCTATCAAAACCCCTCAGCTGAGTAGCAGAGGCACCAGTGACCCCTGACATTAGCTTTAAGCCAGTAAAGGGTTACTTTCTAGGAGAAAACACAAACTGGAAATAAATTAGATCACATAAAATTTCCATACAGTTTGGGCTGGGGACGTGGCTCAAGCAGTAGCGTGCTTGCCGGGCATGCGTGCGGGCCGGCCCGGGTTTGATCCTCAACACCACATACAAAGATGTTGTGTCTACCGAAAACATAAATATTAAAATCTCTCTCTCTCTCTCTCTCTCTCTCTCTCTCTCTCTCTCTCTCTCTCTCTCAAAAAAAAAAAAAAAAAAAAAAAGAAATTTCATACAATTCATTTTTTGAAGAGTTTTATTTTTATTTATTTATTTATTTTTTTTTTTTTGTGGTGCTGGGGATTGAAACCAGGACCTTGTGCATGCAAGGCAAGCACTCTACCACTGAGCTATATACACAGCCCCCAGAAAATTCATTCTTAAAATAGAGTTTGTGTCCTTATTTTACCAAATTATGAGAAGAAAATATAAACCTCTGAGATAACTGAAAGTTATGAGAAGAAACCAATGAAATCATAGAAATAAAGATCCAGTAAGTCTAAGAATGCAATAGGTGGGATTAACAAGATCATTACATTTATGAGAAGATAGGATTAGTTAGCTGTAATAGACATTATAAAATTGAAGTGCACAGAGAGTAAACAAAAATGCAGGAAGAATATATGGAACATTATGAAGAAAATCTAACACATGGGAAATAGCAGTCTAAAAAAGGAAAGTGAGGAGAAAACATAATGACTGAAGTTCATGTAGTTGTAATACCTATGTAATCTAGTCACAGGTCCTTTGTCCTGTGAATGTACTAAAAATATTTCTCCCAGTCTGTGGCTGCTTTTTCATTTTGCTAATGATGTCTTTAGGGGAACAAAATGTTTTTAATTTTTTTGAAAGTTTTATTTAATTTTTTCCTTTATGAGGTTTGTTTTCTGTATTTTGCTAAAAAATCAATGAATGTATCATATTTATGGGTAGAAGACAAAATTTGTAAAAAGTACTGGTTCCTTCTAAATTTACCTAAAGTTCTAAAGCACTGTCAATCAAAATCCTACCAAAATAGTTTTGAAGGAAACTGGCAAGTAGAGCAAAGGAAACGATAGCAAGTCTCTCCTGAAACATGACTCTATTAGGTATCAGAAGTTATTATGAAGTCACAGTAGAGATTTGGAGACAAACACAGACAAAATACAGCAGTGGATAGCTGGAGAGGGTGCAAATGCAGATGCAAACTCACATGGCAGCCTGAATTATGACAAAATTATCACAATGCAATGAGAAAAGTATATTTTGTTCAGCAAATGCTGTTTATTTAATTGGATAGCTACACAAAACATCCACTCAAGGAAGCATTAAAAATAATCTGTAATGAATCATATAATTAAACCATAAAATTTGGGAAAGATAAATAAAATAAGGAAGCAAATGTTTTCCTAAACAAGATACAAAATGTGCTAACCACAAAGGAAATTTAACAAATAAGTCTTCACTAAAATGTGTGTTCATCAAAGGAAACCTTAAGAAAGTTAATAGTCAAACCAGAAAATTAAAAATATTCAGTGTATATCTTAAGCAGCAAACTACTACACAGAATATGTAAATAATTCCTAGAAATAAGTAAAGCAAATAGAGAATTTATAGGGAAAATGTGGGTCTAAGATGTAAACAGGCATGACAAAATAGAGCATATTGAAGGAGTCAAATAAAAGAAATACAATATTATCAGTCATCAGAGAAATGATTATAAAATCATGGCATAAAATTATCTACTAAACATAATGGAAAATTTAGAGAAAGGAAAAAAATTGAAAATATGAACCAAAAGTATATGAGGTTGTGGAGTAACTAACACTCTCACACTGCTGGTGGAGGTGTAAATTATTACCATCACTTTTCTTAAAGATGAGTAAACACATTTTAATAGTAAACATGCAGAAATAAAAGACAGATAATATTAAAAACATGTTCCTGCATGTATAATAACTTATTTTGACAAGTACAGTGAGTGGATCTTACCTACTGTTTGATATCTTTAAAAGGCTACAAACACCATTTAATGTCAATAAATAACTTATTTTATAAAGGTCCAAATACAAGAATTGTTAAGGCCTATTTATAATTATTTTAATATTGAATTGCTGAAATATGTTAAATAAAACTTCTGTACTTTTTGATTTTTAAAACTTTGTAAAATTTATTTTTAAACTGACACATAAATACAAAAACTGTTCCTGTTGATGGGTGTCACATGATGTTTCAGTACATGCATGAATGATGTGGTGTTTGAATCAGGTTAAATATACTTATTTCCTTTGATATTTATAATTTTTAATGTTTATGTTGGTACATTCAAAATCATTTATAAATCATTTTGACTTGGATTATGTGCCCCACATATATATTACATATTAACATATAAGGAAAAGTAAAAAACATAAACCCTATATGAATACCTGATTATGTCCTTCATTTTTGTTTTTGCCATTATATATTTTTTTAGGTAGTTTCTATCCATTGGTAAGAAAACATCTAATATTTGCAACTACCAATAAAAAAAAATATCAGAAAGAAACACATTTCCCACCAAATTAAGCCATAAACACTTCTGTGACATATTATAGAATATTCTCTTGCATAATTACATAATTTTCACGAACATAAGCCAGGTCAATATTTTCAAACTTGTTTTACCCTTAAGCTTCATTTGTCTCTGCAGATTGCCAACCTTTCTGGAGACACAGATGCCTTTCTTTCTTAAAGATGAGTTTTTTAAAAATTTTAACACAAAATAATTGTACGTGCTTAGGAGCACACTATTATTAATACATGTGTACACCTAGTGTGTCCATTCACCAACTTGAATAATTTCTTTGTGTTCGAGACATTCAAAGTCCTTTCTGCTACCTTTTGCAAATACTCAATTGAGTGTTGCTAGTCCTAGTGATATTGTGCTATATAGAATATTAAAAGCTATTCCTCCTAACCAACTGCATCTTTGTACCCATTCACCCTCCTACAGATGCCTTTTAAAGACCTCTGCAATTTTATACATCAGATGGTACAAAGAAGGTTTAAAAAATCAGAAGTTTGGGGACATTTTGATCACTTCTGAAACATCATGTGTTCTTGCGCTTGCTAAATTTTCATCTTTCTAATTGTGGACAAAGTCTATTAAAAAGCTTTGTGGTTTAGTGCTTTTATCAAGCAGTTAACTTGGTCCATGGTGGAAAGAATTCCTTACTTACAGTTTCTCTTTCCTCTTCAGTGCACAGAGGTGGGAGAGATGCTGTAGGTATTGGAAGGTGGCTTTCACCATGGAGGCAAGCAATTAATACAAGTACAGTCACTTTTAAAAGTGATTTTGTGATACAATCATGTTTATAACCAAACATGGTTTAACAAAATAGATGTACAAAGTTGGAAGCAATCCAAATGCCTACTTACTGGGAGAATCCATAAAGAGTAGTGTGTTCATGCAAGGTGAGACAGCATTGAGAAAAAAGCACAGTATTGGTGTATGTGTCAGCACAAATGGATGTCATAGGTTTCAAGCTGAAAAGAGTAGTCCTGCATCATTATATTTAAGTAAAAATAATAATTAGGTGTAACTAATCTCCAATTTCATTTTACAGCTACTTGTTTGCCATTTTTTAAATATGTCCCTATTTATTTTATTTAATGACCACCTTACTGTCTCCAGCTATGACAGTATCGTGTAATAATGGTTAGAATGCTTTTACTCTTCCTTGTGAAATATGAGTTCCTGTTTGTCAGATACTTGTGTTACTTTCCTGCTAATAATAAAAATATGTACAGTTGATCATAAACTGCATTTGAAAAACCAAATGTATTCGGGAATATGTTCAGAGAAGCAAAAAGTTAGTAACCCAATACTTACATTCTAACATTTTCAGCTGAGATCAAATAAGATGTTATGTTGCCTTTTTATTTCATCTCTCATACTATGAACAATTATCCTTTACAGAGTTGATTCACTACCATGTTTACTGCATGCATGTGCTTTTTGTTGGTAATTTTTCCATTAAAAATGGATCCCTGACATAGTACTGAAGTGCTGTCTAGTGTTCCTAGGCAAAAAAGACTCTGATGTGCCCCATGTAGAAAATGTCTGTTGTCAGTAAGCTTCATTTAGGCATGAATTATGGTACCATTGACCACAAGTTCAAGGTTAATGAGTCAACAATATGGTACATGCACAAAAAGGAAGAAGATATGTACCTGCTTTTCTGAGGCCACTGTGGAAAGTGCTAAAGTAATATCTATAGAACATGAAATATCTATGGAAAAGATGATCTAAAAAAGGTAGCTAAACGTGTGGATTCATAGGACGTCAACTGAACAAAAACATAGCTGTTGAGGCTGAAAAACCAAAGAAATTTATAGTCACTTTAACCTGGGTCAGAAAAATGTCAAAGCTTTCTCAACTAGTGCTGGCTGACTCACACATTTTGTAAAGCAATACTGCATGAAAAATGTTAAACTTGTGGGCAAGGCAGTTTCCACAGACCAGGGGAGTATGGACAGTTCTTTAATAAGATCTGCCAAATTTATACAGGAAAAAAGGTACAGAAAAGCAAGGCTTTTGTTGTTTGTTTTTTGGTAAAGGGGATTGAACCCAAAGTTGCTTAACCACTGAGCCCCATCCCCAGGCTTTTTGTTGTTGTTGTTGTTGTTGTTGTGAGACAGGATCTCACTAAATTGCTAAATTGCTGAGGGTGGCTTTGAACTTGCATTCTGCCCTGCCTCAACCTACTGAGCTGCTGGGATTACAGGCAAACCTGACCAGAAAAACAGGTTTTTTTGTTTGTTTGGTTGGTTGGTTTGATTTTTAATACTTAAAACTGGCAATTTTACAAAGATTTTGGCAAATGAACCTATATAATATTAATATTGTTTTGGTTGACAATAACCTTGTTTTTCTCCTTAAGAGCAATAGTTCAGTATTTGCTAATTCAGTTTTCGTTGTGACATTATAGAAGTTAACTACCTTGATTATGAAGAATCAATTGAACTATAAAAGGGAAACTTGATCCAGTTAAATAACTCTTTGGCATCTAACAGTTCTTTGAAAGAATTAGTGTCACTAAAATTCATTGGGGGATATTATTTATATCATTGTTTTAAAGGTATTTTGATTTAATAAAACTGAAATGGGAATAATAATTTTTCTCTTTATTAGTTGAACAGGTAATACAGATGTACTCTTTTAGAAACTATGTAATTATAGAAATGCTCCTATTTTCAATTTTTAAGTAAAATTTTTGTTGTAAATCAAACCTTTGAGATTATTAGTTCGATTAATAATGTGAATCACCAGAATTTCAAAAATATTACTGTGTATCCAATCTAGTTGGTCACAAGAAGATACTGATTTTTCTCCTTCAATTATTATTATTATTTAATTTAAAAAGAAAATGTGTGATTTGAATGGATTGTTTGCTCCTATCATGCTTATAATGTCAGGAAAGGGAAAATGTTGATCAAATGCATAAAGTTTCAGTTAAACTAGAGAAATAGAATCATGTGGCCTCTTGCATTGCATGGTGACCAGCTATGAATATTGTCTACTTCAAAATTGCTAAAAACTAGACTTTAAAATTCTTGCCACCCAAACAACATGTTGGTGAGGTAATAGATATGTTAATTAGATTGATTTAATCCTTTGTCATTGTATACACAAATCAAGAGATCAAATTTATCTCAAGTGTACAGACATATTACTTGTCAATTTAAAGGCTGAATTTATTTTTAAAAAGAAATTCAGTAATCATTCAGTCCTGTCTTTCTATAAAATGGTTTTCTGTTTTGTTATGTAAATAACAACCTGAGTAGAGTTAGGTTGCAGAGTTGTATATTAATGTCTTCACACCAGAGATGTGAACCTTGTAAACTTAAATACATATGAATTATATTGTTATATATAATTTCCTAGTGTTCTAACTTATGGTATATGTACAACTCAAATTCTGATAATAGTTGGAGTAGTTTTATAGGGTTAAGATAATTTTATAGTTTCGAAGCTTTATGTATAATACAAAGGCAATATTTAAAATATTGTCTTTACATAGTTGTTTTTAAAATGTTTTGTTAGATATATGTTTAGAGATTATTTAAATTTAGTTCATTAGTTACACTTCCATTGATTTATATATTGCCATACTAGTGTCTGTTGTATTCTGCTGCCTTTCCAATGTGATTCTGCAATCTGTATACAGGGTAAAAATGGGAGTTCATAACACACTTGAGTCAAAGTGTGAAATATGATATATCAAGAACTATGTAATGTTTTGAACAACCAACAATAAAAAATTAAATAAATAAATAAATTTAGTTCATTAATGTCAGCATTGATTGGAATATATAGAATATTGTATACCTTTTTTTCAATGCGAACACTTAACTGGATATTAATGTTCAATTTTGTAATAAACACATATACTGAGATTCCAGTGATAAAACAAGAGTTGTGACTGCTTTTCTATATGTATTTATATCATAATATTTTGATTGATTATCTAGGCTAGGGAGTAATTCAGTGTTTTTCTTTATCTTGTGTTTGGACTACAACATGCTCACATTTGCTGATTACATTTCTGCAAGGGCTTTCTACCATCTGTGCTCTATAGTTGCTGAAAATGTTAAACCCAAAGGGGAATAAATGACAATAATCATTAACACGAAACAACAATAAAGGATCCAAATTTGCAAGCTCAGAATTTGCCTAGAGTTTATGATTAATGAAGGCAAATACACACTGAAAGCTGATTATGTGTTTCGTTTTATGTGATGCCTAAGGGGCTCCAGCTTAAGAGAAACAGTATTGGAATCCCTCAAATCTCAGTACAAGTTCAATTTGTTTTCCTACTTGCATTGATTTTTGGATAGTACTTAGTAAACTGAATCAGCAATAATAACTCTTGCACTGCAATGAATTTTAAGCAATTTTAATGTATTTATCTCTCATTCCCCAAACAGTATTGTTTTCATCTTGTAAAACAATAATGCCTTGATTCATAGATTAGTAATTGCTCTTGAGGACAAATAAAAATGTATCACTATGTAATTCTTGAATCTTTTTTACAAGCTCTAATGCAATTTCTGAGTCATTTTTACATGATCTAATGTGTATTAAATATTTCCTCTGGTTTAATATACTAAACATCACAAAATTTGTCTTATATAAACACCTCAAATTTCCCTCACTGTGTTGTGTTTTCTGATACTGATTCATGAGCTGATTCATCAAAAGAAAATATTGAATACTTTTTAAATTGTAGATATATCTAACAGTAAAAATCGTACATAGATTAGAATTTTTATGTATACATTTTATCTTATCATAACTAAGAGAAACATAAAACTTAACTTCTCTACATCATTCTATTATTAAAATGTGTTATTGATTTATCTGTTGACTCATAGATAGAATTGTATAATTAATTCATACTTAGATTCTATTTAATTATGCTTATATACTTGTAAAAGAACTTATTGTAAAGTAAATCTATGGTTCTTATAGTATAAAGGAAAAAAATTAAATTTATTTTAACTTAATTTCCTGATTTGGACATTTATGTTCTATTTACGTAAGACAATGTTCTTTATATAAGAACAATGTAAGAAAATATTTAGCCATAAATATTCACCAAATCCACAATCTATTCCCAAATTATTTGTAAAAAAAAAAAAAAAAATATATATATATATATATATATATATATATATATATATATATATATATATATATATTTGTATTTGCCCTGCTTATATCATATATATATTATATACTTCCCCGTATAATTGATATGGGGGGCATGAAAGAGAGAGAGAAGAGAAAAAGGAGGAAGAGTAGAATAGTGAATGATAGTTACTGGCAAAAAATTAAACTGGGAAACTTTGGGTTAAATATATATGAGAATTCCTGAGGGCCTTTTTTTCTTTTTCATTTTTTCTTTAAAATGAATGATAGTCCAAAATATATAACTGCAGGAACATAAAAGATTCAGGAATTGAACAATTTAAACAGAAGCCACCATTGGAATTGGTGTAGCTGGAGACTCATGAAGTAGGATATTAGATATATTGACACATGGACTCCGAAGATGCAACATGATGAAACACATTTAATAAAGATAAAGACAACTAGCCAGGATAAATATGATTAATGAATGTGAGTAGGTGAGCAGGAATAGATGAAAAATTATCTATTTAAACTAATAAAAAGAGCTATGCTTAGCATTTATGATTTGAAAATGACAAAAATGTAAGAAAATTGAGGGCAGGGGTCATGGCTCAGTGGCAGAGTGCTTGCCTAACATGCTTGAGACACAGGGTTCAATTCTCACCATTGCATATAAATAAATACAGATCCATTGACAACTAAAAAAATTTATAAGAAAATTGAGAGTCAGTTTTCAATTAACATGAATCAATTGAACATTTAATAAAATAAAATTTTATTAGAGGTTTTTTTAGAAAACTCCAGAATATCTTTCTAACTACCTTTGGTGCAATCCTTGAAAGACTCATCTAATTAATTTAACTTAGGCAAATCATATTTAGAAAAACATAATAGAGTAGATGTGTTTAGGGAAGTCTTAGTCATAGACTTTTTTCCTACCCTATATTAGTATTTATGCTGGTAATGTTGCAAAACTTAATTCTTATGGTGGGTTGAGGTTTTAAAAAGTGCTTGAAAATACACTGTTTAAAAAAAACATAAAAAAATATTGTTCCAGAGGGTATAATGAAAAGAAATTAAAAGAAAAGATAGGTATTATTTAGGGGAATGGGTTTTTGCAAAGTAAGGGGCGAGAAGTTGCTAATTTGTAGTTCAAACAAGGTAGATACTTAAGTGTACTACCCAAAAGTAAAAATGCAGATGCTAGCTAATGTTAATGCTCTGTTTTAAAAAAAAAGTTTCTATAAAGTGTATTTAGTGACAATTTATGTGGATTTTGCTGGGATATGATATCTTCTTATGTAGATGTGTCCATTATTTTTTTCTAGTATTGAGAGTGCCAAATGAGTCAAGTGTGAAAGCTATCTGCTCTGTGAGAAAATTACCAAGTGACAGGCTCAGTTAATCACAAATGTAAATTTACAGCATTATTCTATCCCCTGAGTTCTCTGTTTCCTTGCTGTCAGGCCTGGCCCAGGGGCTAAGGAGTATGATTAATATAGTGATTCAAAGGGACCATTTGAGGGTTGAATGACCTTGCAATTTATGTAAAAGTTGCTTAGAATCATTAGGGGTACTTAAATTATATTCATAAGGTCCCAACATAGGTGATTGTACTTTTAGTTGGAGCCATCAGTAGACTATATTTCTTTTAGGAAAGGCTAAATATATGTGAAATAGCTAAAGGTGAAGAGCACAATTAAAATAAAATTAAGTGGTTTCTCAGTATCAGTATCTTTTGTAATCATGAAAGACCAAAACCAAGTATCTGTTGACTGTTTTTTCAGTGACATCAAAATATTTTTTAGGAACGTTGCGCCAATTTGTTTCAAAGTCTTACATAAATTTAAGATCATTTAAAATTATGAATTTTATAAATAGGCAACATCACTTATTAAGCACCATACATGCTGAAATACACAATTTACTTTAAATCAGAATTTATGCTAAAAGAATACATATGGCTTTTGAAAACAAAAGATAATTTTGAAGTGTGATGCTTCAAACTTTTAGAAAAAGAACAGAAGAAAATTATACCATTATTTTGTGAACAAAAATATTTGTGTTAATTTAACTTACCTTCAAATTTTCAACTTAGTATGATATGCACACACACACACATACACACACACACATATATACACACACTCCTCATTTGTCCAAAGATTTGAATATTTATTATCATAGATTAGTCTTTCCTGTTCTGAAACTTCATATAGATGAAATAGTGCAATGTGTTATTTTCTGAATGATTATCAGTCAAATGCAAACACTTAAATCCAGTTAGTTATTTTGGTAATAAATTATTGGATATACTAGAAAGTCCAGAATTATTAAACAATAATAAATTTGGCATTTAAGGGAATTCTTATTTGATTAAAAAAATGCTTACTGAAGATTCAAAACAGAATTTTTCTATACATTTGAGGCATAAATATAAACAAGACAATTAAGATATTTTTGTGAAGTTTATTACATTTTTGAAAGTTGAGGGTAGGATCCATGTAACCTAGAAATGGAAAGAACATTTTATATATCCTAGTACTTGCTAGTCAATAAAACATGGTATTGATAGAGTGAAAGTTAGGTGGAAGTGGAACCAGGAAGTAGTTTAGATTTTTTGAGCAATAAAGGAATAACTGGGGCAAAAAACCTAAATGACAGCCATGAAAATGACTGAAGAAGAAAGTTCCAGGTAAACACAAAGTCAACATACATGGCTGGTAATAACTGAGATTATTAATAAAATATGAAAAGTTTGAGTAGAAAATCTGAGGAAAAATCTATAAATAATAACTGATCCTTTGATAACCTCAAGAAGTAGGGCATCGCTGACTCAGCTTAAAAAAATTAACAAGGCAAAATATTATTAAATAATCATTATGCTTACTGTTTATATATGACAAGAAATTTAAATGTATTCACCTCACTTTTTTTTATTGGTTGTTCAAAACGTTACAAAGCTCTTGACATATCATATTTCATACAGTAGATTCAAGTTGGTTATGAACTCCCATTTTTACCCCAAATACAGATTGCAGAATCACATCAGTTACACCTCCACATTTTTACATGATGCCATATTAGTGACTGTTGTATTCTGCTACCTTTCCTATCCCCTACTATCCCCCCTCCCCTCCTCTCCCATCTTCTCTCTCTACCCCATCTACTACAATTCATTTCTCTCCTTGTTGTTTTCCCCCATTCCCCTCACAACCACTTATATGTAATTTTGTGTAACAATGAGGGTCTCCTTCCATTTCCATGCAGTTTCCCTTTTTTCTCCCTTTCCCTCCCACCTCATGTCTCTGTTTAATGTTAGTCTTTTCCTCCTGCTCTTCCTCCCTGCTCTGTTCTTAGTTGCTCTCTTTATATCAAAGTAGACATTTGTCATTTGTTTTTTAGGGATTGGCTAGCTTCACTTAGCATGATCTGCTCTAATGCCATCCATTTCCCTGCAAATTCCATGATTTTGTCATTTTTAGTGCTTCGTAATACTCCATTGTGTATAAATGCCACATTTTTTTTTATCCATTCATCTATTGAAGGGCATCTGGGTTGGTTCCACAGTCTAGCTATTGTGAATTGTGCTGCTATGAACATTGATGTGGCAGTATCCCTGTAGTGCTCTCTTTTAAGGTCTTCAGGGGATAGTCCGAGAAGGGCAATAGCTGGGTCAAATGGTGGTTCCATTCCCAGCTTTCCAAGGAATCTCCATACAGCTTTCCAAATTGGCCGCACCAATTTGCAGTCCCACCAGCAATGTATAAGAGTACCCTTTTCCCCACATCCTTGCCAGCACTTGTTGTTGTTTGACTTCATAATGGCTGCCAATCTTACTGGAGTGAGGTGGTATCTTAGGGTGGTTTTGATTTGCATTTCTCTGACTGCTAGAGATGGTGAGCATTTTTTCATGTACTTGTTGATTGATTGTATGTCCTCCTCTGAGAAGTGTCTGTTCAGGTCTTTGGCCCATTTGTTGATTAGGTTATTTGTTTTCTTATTGTTTAATTTTTTGAGTTCTTTGTATACTCTAGATATTAGGGCTACCTCACTTTTAACAAAAAATGCAGAAAGAAAAAATTCTAATTGAGAGATTATTCAGTTTTCTATAAATTTTCTCTACTTTTCTTCAAATCAAATATGTATATTTGTTTTCATGTTAGCAATGCAAACAATTCCAAAGATTTACTTCCAGAATTGAGAGTAGGTTTGTACAAAAAATGTATCCCAAATAACCATTTATAGAATGAGGAAGAAAGGAGAATAAAAAGTCACATCTGCTGGAATTCATTCAGATGGAAGAAAAAGAAGGCCCCTCAGTTAAATGTGGATAGAATGTGACAGCTCCTTAATCCTCATGTAAAATCTTTATACTACTCAGTGACATTTTTATGGTCTTGCTGGTCTCTTTTTTTTTTTTTTTTTTTTTTTTTTTGAGAGAGAGAGAGAGAGAGAGAGAGAGAGAGAGAGAGAGAGAGAGAGAGAATTTTTAATATTTATTTATTTATTTTTAGTTTTTGGCGGACATAACATTTTTGTTTGTATGTGGTGCTGAGGCTCAAACGGGCCGCATGCATGCCAGGCAAGTGCACTACCACTTGAGCCACATCCCCAGTTCCATTCTGGTCTTTTTACACAAAAATTTTCCCAAAATTTATATGAGGGGGACATAATAGACAAGAATATGGGGTTAGTTTTTATATAACTCTTACTAGCTACAAAATACAGATGAAAGCAAGCACATAGCTATTCCTCTGCAATCTAATGTGATTCAGTAAATACATGAATATAATATTTTTCTAGAAATAACATTAAAAAAACTATATAAATGTTGAGAGTCCATCTTGTCCTATTAAATAATTATACATATATATTATGACTTAATTTCAAATCTTTGTCAGATATAACCATGGTAACCCCTATTCACTTAAATTTAAGCATTTTCCATATTATTGGGGGTCAGTATATTGGGCATTAAATAACTGTATTATATAAATACAAGCTAATTTTTAGTCTTTTTTATTAAAAAATAAAGTTTGAGTAAATACATACTTCAGATAATTATGATTATATTTTATTTCTTATGACAATTTGTATTTCAAATTTATTAAATAAATTGAAAAAAGGGAAAATTTGTGAAAAAAGAGAAAAACTGAAACAAAATAGAACCAAAAAAAATTATATATTATAGTCCACCTGTTCCTTTTCTCCTTCCTGCCAATAACTCTCTCTATTCTAATAATATTTTGAACAACTGTATTTCATTACTAAAATGCAGTCCTGCAAGTATAGGGTAGTTAATCAAGAAGGTACATAGTACTAATATAACTTCTAACATGAAACTCTATTTTGATAACTTCCAGGTGATCTCACTTTGTGAGATCTCAACACAGATACTTACCCAAATACTTATTAGGGTCTCTGGGCTCCACTTAAATTCACATAGCACAGGCTATACCTAATATGACTTCCTACATAGATTCCCCCAAAGACTCTTTCTTACCCACTCTCAAAAAAATTTAAAACAGTTCCTTTCAAATTTTCTTTGATAAGGGACATTTGTTATTTATTTTTAAATTTTCAATCATTCTCAGACAGATACCTTTTATAAAATACCTGAATGAGATTTCCTTGTGATTATTTTGTCTTGAACTCATATTTTATGTTTTATATGTAAATTCTTATTACACTCCTGTGATTGTTTCATTACAATGCATTTCTGTATGGCAGACTGTATCAAAACATTGCTATCAATCATGGCTGAAACCAAATCAAGACATTAGGGACCATACTTTCTAGTGCAATTTATACCATCATTCTTTTTGTCATGTTTCCTCAGTATCACTTCCATTGTCATAATTCGACTAATGCTACTGTCCATTAAAAACTGTATCTTTTAATAAATTATTTAATTTTTAGTAAATTGATGTTAAAATAAATAATAAATGTTTATGATTATCTGGTTTCATATAATTTTGAATTGAAATTGATTAGCAAGACTTATACATTACAACACAGTTGCTCTCTGCATGGCAAGAGAATAGCTTGTGCCATATTCAGCTCATGCGATAAGTTTATCTATAACTAAATCATTCTGCATCATGTTCAACAATAATTATCCAGTAGTAGGATACCAGGGAATTCTATTACCAGTGCACAGAGCTGAAATACACAAAGCTGTACCATGCTTCGTGTAGCACTGCCTTAAATAACTCCACCACAGAATCAATCACTTTCTCTACCAAAATGAAAGTGTCTTGGCTGTGGATTTAAAGTTTCCTCTAGCCACCAGAGTTCTCCACACTCTCTATACTGAACCTTATAAAACTTATGATCTGTTCATCCAAAAGCACTACATAAAATCAGACAACATTATTTATAATCATCACTTAGGAGAAGCTGATAAAATAAATTAGAAAAATCTGTGTGACAAATAAAAGGACATTCTGTACACTTATTTCAACATTTCTTTAAGTCCAAAGTTATTCAAAAATAAAAAGCCTAACATTTGTTGTTCAAAAATTGAGTTCCAAGAGTAATGAAAACTTACTGGGGTACATTACACCTCATGGGGAGACTTTCTTTGTTCCTAGTTTAAACCATATCAGATGAAAAGAGATAATTGTTGTAAGAGTTCTGTGTTTGGGATTGAGGTCTCTGATAGCTTCCTGACTGTGGCAAGCTTGGTGGCTAGGAAGTTTCTGTGCAAAGACACAGAATGCCTGGCTGCTGGGAAAACTTCTGTGCAAAGACACAGAATGCCTAGCTGCTGTAGCAATGTCCTTCATGAGGAGGCTCTATGTTAGAGTTTTGACCTTGATCTCAGACACTCAGCTCCTGGGAACAAAGAAACTCTCTTGTTAGACCATAATGTTTCACTGAACCTAAACCTGTCCACATAACAGTAACTTTATACAATGGACTTTCTTGAGAGCTACCAAATCTCCTAACATTGCACACTGTAACTCAGTATATAACTGAGGAATAAGCTGAGTAATGTAGCTAAGTCTGTAACCTGCCTAGTAATACAATGAAGGATATGTACTAATGATGCCAATGACCTAAAGTAACCTATGGATGTAAATAAAGCTAGCAACTTGGAAAAGACGCTTTCTGATTTTGCCTCTGCATTTTGCTTATATCCCCATTTATTTTCCATACAAATTGTTATGAATCAAGTTATTTATTTTATTATAATATATTCTGAGTTACTCTAAACAGGACTGACTTTCTATTCTTTTCCTAAGGTTTTTTTGTTGAATTTTCTCTGGCTGTTTTGAGTAGTTGTGAGTTTCTGCTAGACAAACACATCTTTGTCAAGTTAGCTAGAGGTAAATTGCACATAAAATTTTTCCCTGCAGAAATTCCTTGTCAGGTAATGAACCAGCCAAAGTGACATCAATTTGACTGATGCACATTTTCAAACACTAGTCAGGGTGGTTCATCAAAGCCACTGTAGTAGTAGTATCTATGCTTGAGAACAACTAGCAGCCATGCTTGCCTAGCTATAAATCACAGCAAATCGATGTATCCTTTATTCCATTGCACACTGTCTTTGCAAGTTTCTTATTGTATATAAAAGGATAGAATAATATATCAGAAAATCCAGTGACTTAAATTTAGCATTAGTAATATACTATATTTGACACTGCACAGCAGCAATATCCTGAGTTATTATTTTTACTGTGTCTTAGTTATTAATTTTTAGGAATTTGTAGGTTGGGAACTATAGATTTTAAGAGAAAACTTTATTTTTTGTACAAGTACCAAGTGTATTGTTCTCAATTAATAGCTTGTACACACAATGTATTAACTCAGTTGGGCAGGATTGTAATCTCCTTTCATGCTTTATAACTGCCAATAGATTAAACTCAAATTAGTAGATGATCTTTAAATGTTTAATAATGTTAAGTCTAGAAAATTTTATGGAAATTAGGAGAGCTGTCTGGTTTCATAACACATATATGTCCTTTATCTTTGTGTTCTCTTTCTTTCTCCTCATAAAAATATAGTCTCACACATGCCAGGTGATCATGATATGAATACATTGATATCAGACCAGAGGCCTTGATAATAACAAATTTGGAAACAGCAATGAGACACTGATTGTGTCCTATAAGAGGCTGCACATTTCTCTGTATAATAAGATCTTAGCTATTTGGCCCCATATGCCATACCCTTAATGTTAAACACTCTCATTCAATGTTAATTTTAAATAAAAATTTTACAGTGATATAATTATAGATGCACATGCAATTATAAGAAATGATACAGAGAGCCAAATTACCATTTACTGGGTTTCCCCAATGGTAATTACTCACAAAACCATAGTACAATAATAAACCCAGATTATTTACATTAATACAATAGAGAACATCCCCATCACTGCAAGATCCCTCTCTTATTTGATTTTCATAGACACACACACACGTACAAAGACACCTTTCCCCTCAATTATACCTAACCTTCTGCTGGACCACTAGTCTGTCTAACATTTTCATAATTTTGTCTGCTACAATATTACATAAATGAAATGATGCAGCCAAAGAACAATAAAATGGCCTCAAATATAAAGAAAGAGAGGTATTTGCAGGAAGATATAAAGTGGGACCACATATAAGTAAGATTACAAGTAGTTTGACTGGTGACATGATGCAGGTAGCTGAGGACACAACCAGAGAATGAGAACGGAACTCCTAGTGATTAAAAATAGAGGATTCTCTATAATTTGAGGGCCTTCCCTGCCCCTCAAGCTACCCAGGTACTCACAGGAAAAATTGTGAGCATCCTAAGATGACTCCTTTATGGATTCATACTGAAAAAAAAGAAAAAGTTGCCATGAGAGCACCATAAAACAATATAACTTGTCCTCTATGTTTTCCCCATGGAATGCATTCTTCAGTTTCTGGGCAAAGTAACAAACAATATTGCCCTTGAAGCACATGAGAAAATCTGCTGCAGCTGGGAGAAGCAAGGCTGCCAAATTCAGTAAATAAAATACAGGACACCCAGGTATTAATTTCAAATGGCAAATTATGTTTTAGTTTAAGTGTGTACTTTGTAATATTTGGGAAATACTTATATGAAAACATGATGTTAATGTGAAATTCAAATTTAACTGCTCCTTTTGTATGTCTTCTGACAACTTTAAGAATAAGGATAAAGAAAAAAAACATTCTTATCACTAAGGAAGTTGCAGTAATACATGCTCAGCTGAGAACTATGTCATTGACGGGTGGGGGCAGGAGCACACATGTCAGCCCTCAAGGTCCAGGGACAGGACTTACCTTAGGATAAGACTTGATCAGGATAGACTGAGGGAGTATCACAGCTTGAGAGGCAACTAAGGAGACATGAAAAGTCATTTATGTGGGATCCTGGATTGTATCCAGGAACAGAAAAAGACACCAGTGTAAAATCCCATAAAACACAAGTCCTTTAGGTCCAAGTTTAGTTCATCAAGTTGCTTCAGTGTTTACCTCTAGAGATCTCAGACATTAAAGAGGAATTCCCAAAGAAAGTTCAAATGTTAAAGTTCAGACATTACCTGTGTTTCTCTTGCCCTTGTCCACGAATTGCAGTCTAAAGAATATTCTCAAAATTTTGAATTAACATTTCCACTAAAGATTGGGAATTAAGCAAGCTGTGCGTAAGCAGGGATAATTTTTTTCATCTATTTTATGACTTTTTAAAATGTTAATATTATTTTCATTGCTCTTGACAAATCATAAATATACACCTTTGTAGTCTGTTTTTTTTTCAACATTGGAGTGATGTTCTTAGTGAATGATGGATTGAACAAGATGTGGGTTACACTCAACTATATTTAATAAGAAAAGTCATTGGAAGAGTGACTCTGTTTAGTGCTAAGAGCCCCAAAGGAAAATGCATCATTCTTAAAATGCATCTTCTCATGAAGAGGTGGATACATCTATAGGAAACCAAACTATGTCAAGATTAAAGATACAGTAAGGCTGTACAAAGAAAAGGGACAATTATTTCTATTGATTTACCTAAGCATACCCTACCAGGCAGGCAATATTTGAGGTTTTCCACAGACTCTGAGAAAATACAAAGGGAGTATCTTGGAGAGAATTTTGTAAGGGACATTGATCTACACAGTGAGATCATGGCATAAACTGATATATAGAAATGACAGATAAATAGCACAAGACATTATGAAAAACAATGAAGTGCTTTAAAGTTTTTTTGTTTGTTTGTTTGTTTTGGAATTCTATTACTGAATTAATAATACAGGCTAACTACATTAAACTGAAATTACTAAAAATAAAATTAAAAAATGTTTTTATTTGTTGTTTACCACAAAAAATTATCTTAAGTATTAAATACATGGTCATTTGAAAATACCTATGAGCTTGAATTCTTTACTATCATCTTGAAAATATGATACTATACTTGTAGCTATATTTTGGAAGCTTTCAGTTTGAACATCAACCCACAAATCCATTTCACTTATCTTTCTTAATGCTATAAAATTACAAAGTAATAATCCAGTTTTAAAAATCTAATCCTCAAGTATCTGTCAAATCATTTTAATGAGCTAGTCTCTGGATTTGGTGCTGACTACAAAGTAGATACTGAATAAGTTTCTTTCACATAAAATTTAGTATGCTGTTGGTAGAAGCAAAAATTAGATATTCAATATATGATACTACAGTTGGTAATACTACTTAGAAAAGAAAAACCATTCAGTGTATGGGAGATGTAAAGGCAGCAGAGTTGCATTTCATAAAGAATAATAAACAATACTTGAACAGTATTCTAAATAAAAGGGAGGAATAAACCATGCAGATAAAACCATGAGAGAGGCTCTAGTCAGGCAAGTAAAATTCCCTCTGGGATGAGCAAGCCTAGCATATTCTAGGCACTGAGGTTGGGATAAGGCATGGGATAGTGATAGGCCACGAGATTCTTAAGTTCAGCAAGAGTTTCCATCTTTATATTAGCAGACTTGGAAACTATTAAAAATAGGTATCCTAACATTTTAAAGGATACTCTGTTCACTTTGTATAGAATAAACTATAGAGACAAATAAACTATTTAAGAACTAGGCGTGGTGGTGCATGCCACCAGTTACTCAGAAGGGAGGCAGTAGGATCACAATTGTGAGACCAGTATCTGCAACTTAGAGGCCCTAAGCAACTTAGGGAGACACTGTCTCAAAATAAAAAATAAAATGGCTGGGAGGTGGCTCAGTGCTTAAGCCCTCATGGGTTCAATCCCTGGGACCAAAAAAAAAAAAAAAAAAAGAAAAGAAAAAAGAAAAAAAGAAAAGAAAAGAAAAAGAAAAAAAAAGAAAGAAATAAAAGAAAAGAAACTAGTAAGAACATGATTGTAATAATCCACAGGAGAAATTATAGTGTTTTTCTGATGTGTTAAAAGTAAAAACAGGGGCTGGGCTTGTGGCTCAGTGGTAGAGCATTTGCCTACCGTGTAGAAGGCACTGGGTTCAATTCTCAGCACCACTTACAAATAAATAAAATAAAGATCCACTGACAACTAAAAATGTTAAAATTTAAAAAAAAAAAAAGTGGAAGCAAAGTTGAAACCATAACATTCTAAATATATTTTGAAAGAGGGATAACAAGTCTGGCTGAAGTATTACATATAGGATGTAGGAAATATAGAAAAGCACAAAGTCTTTAATATTTTTCCCATCAGCCAGAATAAACAAGTTGCCTTTTTGATATAGAGAGATCTATGTGAGTTAGGGGACAACTCCAAAACATGAATTTTGAAATGTTAAATAATGCTCAGATGACTTATCAGCCATGTAAAAGAAGATAATGAGTATTTCATCTGATGAAGGCTAAGGTCAAGGAACAAGGTTGAGGCTGAAGACATATGAGCTCTAAAAAAAAAAGATATAATTTTTATAATAAAATTCACATGAAGCAAATAACATTTTTAAAACTTTTTCCCCCCAGCACTGGAGATCTGGGGATTGAACCTAGAGGTGCTATACCACTGAGCTACATTCTCACCCTTTAATTCATTTATTTTTTAAATGTTGAGACAGATTCTTGTTAAGTTGCCCAGTAAACCTCAAACTTGCAGTTTTCCTACTGTAGCTCCTAGAGTGCTGGTATCAAAGGTGTGTGCCACTATATCCAGCAAACTTTTAAAACTTTATTTGAATTCATGATACAAACTAATAATGTATATGCTGAAAAATCATTATTCAGAAAAAAATGGAATCTGCATTGTATTGTTACTACAATTGTTCTTGTTGGAATTACAGACTGACAAAATAGATTTTGTACTATTTCCTAAAGTAATGAGACATGATATTAAACAAACTATTAACAAGTTACAATGCTTATTAAAATAGAATATTTTAAAGTTGTCTCACTTATTAAAGTCAATCTTTGTATTTTCTATGCAACCATCCAAGAATATACACAGACAAGAACACAGTTACCATAACAAGTAATGTAATAGTCACCTTTCTCATTACATATTTCAGTTAAGATCAGCCCAGCTGCTTCACATTGTAAAACATCTTCAATGTTTCTTATGTGTCTATTGTCAGGACAAGACATATTTACTCCTTCAAAAAATTAAACAATTCTCTTTTTCCACTGTTCTGTCACATGACATTATCATTTAGTAATAACAGTCAACATCACCATATTAAATTCTTATATTATAAAGATAAATAAGCATATTAAAAATCATAGGAGAAAGCCCAAACAGGATTTCTGTGCAGGTACTTTTTGCAGACAGCCGTTAGCAGCAAAATCTTCAGAAGAAGGAGTAACTCAAGGTTGAACAGAGGGCCTCTACTGCAGTTGCAACAGAGATCTCAGCACCTACCACAGGCCCTAAAACAGTAGGGCTCTTCAGAGATGTCACAAATTGAGAGAAGTTGTGCCTTTGTGACCTTAAAAGAAGGCTTCTCTCAGGCAGGAGGCAAGGCTCTGGTTGGAGCAACACCTTTGGCTTCTTCTAGAGAGCAACCGAATGTGAACAATGTACAACTGAACGATCAATCTGTGGCTGATATGTGTGCTTTGATTCTCAAGTAAGGCCTCTTGGGGTTGTGAACAATAATCATCCTCTCCAACCTCCAGTACCTTGTCACTGGAAAGAACCAGACCTTTCTGCCAAGGGACCAGTGCTGGCTTCATTAAAGAAGGTTCCATTTGTGAGTAAAATGCTAGGGAGTTTTAAATTAAAGAGACAAGACTCTAATTACCTTTTAAACCAGCTTCAGGATGGCTTCTCCTAGCTCCAGCCTCCAGCCACCTAATGCGGAGCCAGGTTTACTGAAGAGGCTAGCGAGAGAAAGAGAAAGAAAGAAAGAGAGAGAGAGAGAGAGGGAGGGAGAGAGAGAGAGGGAGAGAGAAAGAACACATCAGGGAGTGGACTTTTATTGGGGAAAAAAAATTCAGGGGAAAATCCCATCCAATGAAGGTTAAGGGGGGCAACATCCCAAGGTCAGGGGCCCTGATTGGGTCTTCGGGGCAGTGGCCAGACACACCTCTGCGCAGACAAGCTCTCCGACCTGGAGGAGGGTGGGGGAAACTCTGACACAGCTTTATCTAAGCGCCTCTCACCCAGCCAGGGAGGTAACTCAAATCACATGTGAGGATGGCCTCCCACAGACCTTTACCTCCAAAGAGTCTATCTGTGGTCACAATATCCTTCTCAGGATTTTAGGTTGCTGTACATGTCCACTTCCTAGGGAGTAATGACAGTATATCACAGGGACCCCTTGAATATGTTTGTAGAATAAAAATTATTCATACTGAGTCTGCAACTACATAATGAGTTGATTAATTCATGAACCAATCTAGACTATATGCTCTCTTCTAAGGTAATTATGAGGGACTTTCCATATGACTATAGGTATAAGCTGAGTGAAAGACAAGACTTTTAACAGTGGTAGACAAAACTCAGCTCAGCAACCTGATCAAATAGCTTACTTGAGATCTTTGACCTGGCTCACATCTGATTGCAGATCCACCACTTCTAATAAGTTGAAGAATTTAGTTATTTTCCTTTCTTTCATCCATAATGACTGGCAATGTCTGGCAAAATCCATGTTACAATAGGAAGTCCTTCCCATGTGGTCACTGGAACTGTTTTTTAAATCATCTCTCTTCTCTGGTACAGCTCTCATGAACTTGTTCCAGGAAACCTAGAGGTTACATTATGATTTTCCTACTGACATTTTCTATAAACTTCATGTAGCATACTCTCACTACAGATACCTCTAGTACGATATTATTTTCAACAATGTGTGGGGCAAATGGAGAAGCATCCTGCATCACAGCTTGAGTATTTTTCAGACCCCTTTCTTTTTCCTGGCCATACTCAGAGCTAGGGACCTTTTGAGATATAGTGTAAATGGACTAGGATATATGTACATGTGTGAAATACACTGAGTATAGAACCCCAAAAGGCCTGCAAGGTATTTTGCTTTTTTTTTTTTTGAAGAGGATGAAATATATGGTGCACTAATTTATACTATACATTGGCAAACTCAAGACATTTGGATGCCAGGTTTATTACTAGCGAGATGAAGTCCTGAACTTTCAATCAATTTATATTTTACCATCTCAAGCTATCATGTCTTACCAAGGTCTTTTATGTACTACACATACATAATGGGAATTGTTCATTACAGAAAATTAGTTATATGTTACAGATATAGTGGACAAGTGTGATGTTATACTGGTTCTCTAGACAATCTATGTCGGTTTATAATATTGTGACAGATGACAAGACAGCTAATATTACTCTCAGGCAAATATTGCTGTTGTATATTGTTTTCCATCCCCTGTGAAAGGGGACAGTTTCTAGTATTCTTTATTGTCGGTTGTGAAAAAAAATTCAGCTTGATAGTTGCATTTATATAAAGTCTTATCAATCTGCTCTGGAAATTAGACCACATCTGCCACAATAGGAACAATTATTGTTATGTCTTGTTTGAGTTAGGGATAGACCATTACACTCTTTCTAGAGTGATAATTTTTTTCTAGGACCTTTAATGTTACATTAATAGGAGAGCTGGCTATATTGGCTCATGCTACTTAGGAGGCTACTTAGGAGGCTGAAGTGGGAGGATCACTTGAATCTACAGGTTTGGAGAACAGCCTGGACAAGATAGTGAGGCTGTCTCAAAATCAAACTAACAAAAACAAAACTACAAAAAATTAATTAATTAATTAATTAATTTTAAAAATGGTAAAATATGATTGCATCTTTTGGATTCTTGCAGGTGCCACTAATTTCTGCATTCACCCTGAGATGCAAAATAGATTTTTATTTGCTTTCATGGATTGGTTGATGTGGCATTTCAAAGACATTTACTTGTAATTCCTCATTATCATGGCTCAAACTTACGGACTACTGGATGGTGGTTGTCAGGGAGGGTTCTGACAATTATTTTCAAGTATGTGCATTCCAATTATACATTTGAGAACTAGGAAAATTCAGTAGTGTTTCTATTGACAGTTGCCCGATTTTTAGCCAATACTCCTGTATACACCTGCGGATAACACAGGGAATATGATTACAACTCAGCTCTTGTGTCCAACAGCCAAAAAATCCCACTAAAATTCATACTTATATGCTATATAATTACCTTGAAAAATTCCAATGTTTCCTGGGTCTTACTAGTCAGTCAAGGATTGTTCTAGCCTTAAGCAATGTATCTACTTTAAGACCCCTGATTCTGTTAGCCTTAAATCACTTTTTGTATCATCTATCAAAGAGACTATAGCATAGAAGCATCACTTAGCATAGATGGTTGAATTTTTCAAGTTCTAGGATCCTTCTAAGTAGCATATTAAAACACTCTGGGATATTCACCAAGGTATTAAATTCTGTTTCATGCTAAATAACTTGAGCAAATTTGTGTTCTATACACATACACATACTTTGTTTCAACACCCCCTCAGGATCCTGAAAATTTATAGATATCTAAATTTATAACTAATTTATTTAAAAATTTACTGATTTATAAATTATTTTTTCTTGGAAATGTATACTAAGTTAGATAGCTCTTTGACCTTAACTCACTTTCTTCTTTTAGCAATTTCTGAACTTTCCTGGCTGGATAGTATTGTAATTTAACAATAGTTATTGATCTGTTGGCCAGTAGAAGCATAAAGCATAAATTCTGAACAGGTACACTTCCCCACCCCCCCAAAAAAGACAAAATCTTTTGTATCAACTATAAGCAAGGAAGGAAACCACTGGCCTTTCAGGAGGATTCACTTCAGAGAATCCATTGGACTGACAGAAATATGAGAATTCGGGATTTTTTAGTTCATCATTCCCACATGCCTACATCATAAGTCTCAGAAGTTTACTCCTTCTTAATAAGAGGTATATTTGACACAGCACAACTGTTGGGGGATGATAATGAAAACTTCACTGAAGTGCTATCATAGGGATAACACACCCCAGGCCTTATCTTAAGCTCTTTCTTTCCTCCATCTGAAGGACATGAGAATGTCTTTATATACTGACTGGGAATCTGCCTTGTTTTTACCCAATGATTTAATGTGGTGATTATTTATATTTGTACTGACTTTCTTTAGCATATCAATAATATCAAGTAATGGACCTTTCATTTCTTTTTGTTGTTGTTATTGTTGTTGTTGTTGTTGTTGTTATAATTAATATTTGTTCTAAACTTTTCAGAAGTCTTAGGTACTACATTTGCTAGATTTCCTTAAACCAGTGTATAATACCAACCTAGTTCATCACCGGTATAATTTAACAATTTCACTGTCACCTTGTGCCATTTTTTATCTGTGTTCCACCTTAACCAGTGAGTGAGTGGTTCCTTGTAGACCTGATGATGTTTATGATGATGCTGACTCCCTGCAAGTCTCAAACACAGAACACATACGGGGAAATATAAGGTACTCACTAAAGCATATACCCCTGAGGGTTTATAGTGGGGAGCTCTAATTGCCTGAGTTTAGAGATGGTGCTTCATTCAACTTAGCAAATATGGTTTTCCTTTATGTTTGTACTAATATATCTTTCTACATCAATGTGTAAGAACTTAAATTGCTTAAAATACTCTCCAGCCTCTTTTTTAATGTTAGTCGTAGTTTTAAACTCATAATGATATCTGTTTTTAGTTTACCTTTTTATTTTTCTGATGATTGTTAAATAATTTAGCTAGTTTTAAATGTTTTTAACCATTTATATTTAATTTTTGTGAAGCACCTACTTTTCTATTGTATTGTGTGCCTTTTTATTAACCCAATAAATTTATATTCTAGATTCGAATCCTTTTTCTTTTGACTAAAGTATCTTTATTTCAATGTATCCAATTTTATCTTTTAACTTCATTTATCAGTTTTATTTCTTATGTTTAATTTTTATATCACTGCTTATCCTAACTTTGGAGGTTATGAGACTGGGGTCAAAAGAACAGTCTCTGTAGGTAACAAATGATTAGGTCAAGAAGATAGGAGCCAATTCAAGAGGAAATAAAATGCTAATACCTCCAGAGTATTTCCCCCTTCTCCACATGTTGCTGAAGTTCCCTGCCTCCAGAGAACTGTTCCTCCCAAAAAGGAGTCAATGAGGAGCCCCTGGGTGACTCCCTTCCTGCCTATACCCCTAGGTGGCTTCCCTCCTGCCCTTGTATTATTGAACCTCTGTGGTCAGGTAGGCAGGACGGGTGTAGGACAGGACATGAGAACAAAAGAAATATAAAATGTATAAAAGAGGGAAGACACCCCTATACTTCCTCCAGCACCACCTGGACCCCTTCCTCTACATAGGAGTCTCTGTCCCTCTCTTTCTGTGTTCTATCCTTTAAATAAAACATTTTGTTCTTGCATCATAACATTTCTCAGATGTTCAATCTTTGACATGGGGGACATGGTACTTGGATTCTCAACACCAGTATCATCTCTATTACCTTTCTTTTCTCTAAAATATTCATTACTTCTTTTGACATTTAGGTTAACATTATGTCATTCTATTGTCTTTCATTTCTCATTGCTTTTTTTGAGAAGGGAAATTATTTGTTCCTCTGAAATGAAAGTATTAAGCCACATAATTTTAGCTAGTTTTATTTTAATCAGTGTTATATGTTGAGTACAGTTTTTCTTGTCTTTCATACAATTTGTAGGGATTCTAGAATCTTCATAGTGGGTATATGTCTTCTCAGTATGAGCATGTTTTCAATTCTATGCTCTTTTAATGTTGACTCTGAGAACAGATTTTTAAAAATATTTTCCTCAGGAGGCAAATTTCATGAGGAAAAAACTGACTTTTCACACAATGACTGTATTTGAAACTGATCTTTCTTTTATAATTTTATTCTTGTACATTTCTTGTTATAATAATAGTTTTCAGGTCTAAGGTTAATCTATGGGTGAATTGCAGCCACAGATTTTGAAAAATTAATAAATGTGTTTAGCAGAAGAAATCTATTTTCAAAATTGCACCTCTAAAAAGAGTGTATTCCTTATTATTAAAAAATGGAGGTGTGTTAATTACTGAAGTCAAAACAATTAAAATGTTTCTCACTAGTCAGATAACTAATGTAGAGGTCTAAATTTAAGGAAAATGGGGAGAGATCAGGTAGGGAAAACATATTATCAATTTAAACGTTGATCCAAATTGAAAGAATTCCTTATTAATGGGATGAATATTATGGTCTCTCTATTTCATACTAAGATTAAATTCAATCTAGGGGGAAATTTCTACAATCAGAACTATTTTCAATGAAATTCTTACATAGTAATACAGAGTAGACAATTAATAGTTATTCTCATAAACATCAATACCCCATAAAGCTGCATGAGCACACTGATCTCTTATGGAGTTCCATATTTCAATAGCATTGCTACAGTAAAATTACTACATGCTACCTGTCATTTTAATTATTGAATAGTGCCATGAGTGGTGGCACTTCTGTCAAAACATTGTAAAGCATAGTAAAAATAAATTTAAAAAATTAAATAAATAACACATTCCCCAGGCACTAAAGAGTAAGCTGAATGAGGAAGGTCTGTTTTCAATGTATCTTGACAGACCACAGCAGGGTTCTGCATGAGAAATGCTACAAAGCATATTTCAACTGAAGCAAAGAACTTTAATAGGAATACCATTTACACATAAGTGTATACTGGGTGATAATCACAAGTCTATTTATTCAACAGCTGGATCTCAGGATTAGAATGAAGGTGACAGAGCATAGAGAATTATGTTCCTACAGAGTAGGAAAAATCCTATTAACCTTTAATGACCTACTTTTCTTAGGCTTTTAGTTTAGAATTCAGATATAACCTACTGTTTATTTTGTCTTATTTTACTGTTAGATTCATAGTGTACAAAAGAAAATATACACATATTTTATTAACAATATTCATTTAAATTTTAAGAGTGAGTCCAAGGCCGTGGTGGGTGCTTAGACACTAATTTTGAAGTAATACAGAAAAACCTAAGGGGTAAAGTAAGTAAAAAATGAACACCTTGGATGCTAACAAAACACACAGCAGTATACATCCAGAAATTAAATCTCAGTGCCAGGGCTCTTCTGGTACCTCTTAATACTGACTTGGTTCATCTATTTGTGCAACTCTCATAATAACAAAAAAGCCTTTCATGGCTGACTAATGGGATGTGTTATTAGTTTAATTATTGTTTGGCCACTTAGAGACTCAACTTATTTGAAAGAAAGGTGATTACCACAATTGTCAACTCCTTTGGCTTACACTGTATTCACACACTAACTAATAAACTTATCACTTTTAGGGACTGCAAATTGATGCAGCCAATTTGGAAAGCAGTATGGAGATTCCTTGGAAAACTGGCTATGGAACTACCATTTGACTCAGCTATTCCTCTCTTGGACTATACCCAAAGGACTTAAAAACAGCATACTACAGGGACACAGCCACATCAATGTTTATAGTAGCACAATGTACAATAGCTAAACTGTGGAGCCAACCTAGATGTCCTTCAGTGAATGAATGGATAAAAAAAAAATATGGCATATGTATATAATGGAATTTTACTCAACATTAAAAAAGAACAAAACCATGGCATTTGCAGGTAAATAGATAGTGTTGGAGAAGATAATGCTAAGTGAAGTCAGCCAATCCCCAAAAAACAAATACTGAATGTTTTCTCTGATATGAGGATGTTGACTTATACTGGGATTGGGAGGGAGAGCATGGGAGGAATAGATAAATTCTAGATAGGGAAGAGGGGTGGAAAGGAAAGGGAAGGGGCAGGGGATCAGCAAGCTTGGTGGAATGTGATAAACATCATTATACAAAGTACATATATGAAGACTTGAATTGGGTGTCAACATACTTTATATACAAACAGAGATACAAAAATTGTAGTATATTTGTGTATTAACAATTGTAATGCAAAAAAAAAAAAGAATAGCATTACCTTAGATTAGGTAGAGGGAAGTGAAAGGAGTGAAAGGCAGGGGATGTGGGGATAAGAAAGATAGTAGAATGAAACAGACATTATTACTTTATTTATGTATGTGACTATATGACCAATGTGATTCTACAATATGTATACTCAGAAAAATGAGGAATTATATCCCATTTATGTATGATATATCAAAGTATATAAGTGCATTCTACTGTCATGTATAACTAATTAAAACAAAAAAAATTTAAAAAATAAACTGATCACTTTTATATTTTACTTAAAAGACTTATACATTTCATTAGTGAATGCTCATTAGTGAATACAATAATGTTTAAATGTTGCTTTTTCAAAAATTTTAAACAGTGAGTCTTATAAACATCTCTCCATTTGATTATTTGTCAGCATTTGATCATGTTAATTAAAAATAATAATAACAATCATTGTGCTCCAGATACTGTGCCAAATGTTTAATATGGGTAAGACATAATTTGTATCTTAAAGAAAAAAAAAGCATGATCTCAAATGATTAGGATTTTAAGAAGCATTATGTAATTTCCATAATAATAGAAAAATCTTGCAGTACAAAGGATATTGAGTAAGGAAAATATGTTGACTAGAGTGGCCAGAGTAAACTTACAAAGGTGATGAAATTTGCATTGGGTAAAAATAGAATAAACATGTTTTTTAAGAGATACTGAAGAAAGATGAGGGCTAATTTGAGTTGTATATAGATTGAGGTTTTGGTACTTCTAGAATAATTAGGAAGCTGACATTTAAGTCTGGCTCTTAGAAAAGGAAGTTATTAGTAAAACATGGTAGTAGAAGAGGTAGAAAGAAGGAATACAGGATAGTAAGAAAATGTGAAGAAAATTTTAATTTGGGGGAAGCCTGAACATGCGGAAAAACCTGGCTGATAGAAGGACACTCAATGAATCAGAGAAAGAAGGTGAAAATCTGAAGTCAGCAGTGTTGCCAGATGCAAATGAGTCAAGACAGGTTGCAAACTAAAATGCTGAAGCAAGGCTGAGTAAAGTGCAGCAGGTTTGAAAGGGCAAGGGTGACTGGTGAGAGAAGTCAGAGGATAAAGGGTGAAAAGGTGACTGCAGAGTGGACAATTCCTGTTCAACTTGCTTAGGATTTTATTGTTTGATATTCTCACAAGCCATGATTCTCAAAACCAATTCAAATCCAAGGCCACCCAAAAATCTCACTAGACAAAATTACTTGTGGTGAAGTAATAATTTACACATATTTTGTTGATTTAACAAGTGCAGCTCTAAGAGTTTTATGCATATTAACTCATTTATTTCTTTCAACAGCATTATTACTATCATTTTTAGATAAGCAAACTGAGGAATGGAAGCATTAGGTAATCTTAGTTAGGTCTAACATCAGAAAGATACCAAGCAGAAGATCCAGCAAAGCCAGACCATCCAGACTCCAGGGTTTTGAATTTAAGCATGAAACTATTGTTTTGTTATTGCTATTGCTGTTTTTGTTTGTATCTCCTGATGATATTGTTAGCTAGTTCATAAAATTAATTTTCCACAATGCCAAAGATAAGAAATTAATTACAAAGGACCTAAACACTAGTGACTCTCTAATGAAACCTGGTTTTTCATAAATCATCATATTCTAGTTCTTCCTTTGTAAGACAATGTCTTCCTTAGAGCACTAATCTCTAGGATATATAAAGCACTCAAAACCTTAACAACAAAAAATCAAATAACCAAATCAATAAATGGGCCAAGGAACTGAACAGACACTTCTCAGAAGATGATATACAATCAATCAACAAACATATGAAAAAATGTTCAGAATCTCTAGCAATTAGAGAAATGCAAATCAAAACTACTCTAAGATTTCATCTAACTCCAGTCAGAATGGCAGCTATCAAGAATACAAACCAGAATTACATGTTGGCAAGAATTTTGGGGAAAAGGCACACTCATACATTGCTGGTGGGACTTCAAATTGGTACAAATAATCTGGAAAGCAGTATTTTGATTCCTAGGAAAACTTGGAGTGGAACAGTCATTTGATCCAACTATCCCACTCCTGGGTTTATACACAACTGACTTAAAAATGGCATACTACAGGGACACAGCCACATCAATGTTTATAGCAGCACAATTCACAATAGTTAAATTGTGGAACGAACCCAGATGCCCTTCAGTGGATGAATGGATAGGGAAACTTTGAGATAGATATATATATATATATATATATATATATATATATATATATATATATATATATATATATATATATATATATATATATATATATATATATACACATACATACATACACACACACACAATGGAACATTGCTCAGCATTAAAAGAGAATAAAATCATTACATTTGCAGGTAAATGGATGGAGTTGGAGAATATAATTCTAAGTGAAGTAAGACAAACCCAAAAAAACAAAGACTGGAATATTTTCTTTGATATGAGGAAGCTAAGTCATAATGGAGATGGAGGGGGAGCATGGGAGGAATGGAGGAACTTTAGATAGGGTAAACGGAGGGAATGAAAGGGAGGGGGAAAGTGGGTAGGAATGATGGTGGAATGAGTTAGACATCATTACTCTAAGTACATGTATGAATACATGAATGGTGTGAAAATACTTTGCATACAACCAGTGACTTGAAAAATTGTGTTCTCTATGTGTAATATGAAATGAATTGCATTCTGACATCATGTATAACAAATTAGAATAAATAATTTAATAAAGAAAAAAAAGAAAATGTCTTCCTTTCCTTAATAATTTACCACTCTCAAAATACATTTTTCATTATCTCATATGTTTTCTGGTTTTCACTTCTAAACAATCAGTTAAAATATTAATGAATAAATAAAAATGAGTTGCTTCATTCACTCACCCTTTCAGGCAACAAATAATAAAATACTATTCTATGAAATACTTTATATTGAGTATATATAAATATATATACATATATAAGTGCATATATAAGCCTATATGTATAAGTGTAAATATAAAATGTTTTTATACATGTAAAGTTTTATAGTATATATGTATTATATATATTATATAAAACTTAATTACTTAAAACTTTTATTATATAAAACTTAATTATATTATATAAAACTTTAATTCATAGCATCTTATTTAACCTATAGCCTGTGTTCCTATTAACTATAAGGTCTAATTTGATAATGGCTATTTATGTAGTTAATTAGTAGCTTCTAAAAAAAAGTAATCAATTTGATAACTAAACTTTGCCTAGACTTATTAACAAAGCTATTTAAAGTTGTGAACAAGGAGGTATTTTGGTTTGTATAATTATAGCAGAGATTAGAAGAGATAATAATATAAATGGAGGGGGACAAAGGTGTTCCCATATTCTTCCTGAAGAAATTAATTGTAAAGCACACCTATTTTGTATATTGATTAAACTTCTAATTTTTTACTTAAGCTGCCTTCGACTTGTAAGAAACAGACTCAGCTGTCCAAATGCAAAAAATGGAGTAAGAGACAGGAGCCATAGCAAAAAGTAAGGCTTTATTTTAATGATGGATTTCCAAGATCTGATGCCCGGTGGTCAGGGACACACAGATTGGTAAACCAGCATTTTACCCCCTAGAGCACAAGTCCCACTCCTGGTTTCTCATTGGCTGAGTACTATGACATTCAAAGTCTTCCCAAAGATCACCTAGGTTTTACTGTCTCCTTCTGAGTTATTCAAAGAAATATACCTTTAGTTGTCCCCACCTCCCTTTGTTCTCTTGTGGCAGGAAAGTCCCCTTGGATTGAGTGCCTTTTGGTATGTACATAGTTTATCTCTGTTGGTGAGATCCTGGCTCCTTCCTTCTCACCTTCTGTTTGTCAAGGGGCTTATGAATTTGACACTCTAGTGTTAACTGCTCATAACTTTTCATTCTGATCTCCCCTCCATCTGCCTTTCTTACATCCCACCGAATTTTATGTTTAAAGCTAAATACTGTATTTTGAAAATGGACCACCAGACTTTTTATTTTGCACAGACTAATTGGAAGTGAATTTCACATAGAGAATAAAATAATTATTTCAAAATTGTCAATTTGTAGCTGCAATGTATTGAATAATGAGGACTCTCAATGGAATATAACTGACCTTGCTTATCACACATTATTCTCATAAGAGTCTATCATATCTTACAATGAAACAACTGGCAGTCTACATAACATTTATTAAGTTTGGCTTTTTCTAAAGTAAGTCATGCCAAAGCTTGGGCTTAATTCACATTGATGGTTGATACCAATCATTTGTTCCCTGACAGCCCAGACATACATATTTATTTGATTGATTTCAAACTCTATGATATCAAAATAATACAACCAATGTCACTGAAGTCAAAGCTGCATCATATTACAAATATACATATTCACATTCTAATTTACAGGTAAAGGAATTACATAGTTATTCGAAAAGATTTTTCTAATATAACCTCTTTTCATATTTCATGAAAACAGAATAAGAAAATAGAAAGGAATAATTGATAAAGGAAGTCCCTATATAATTTAAAACTATGAAAATCTTGCCTTGTCACTACTTAGCATCTTTCAGATATTATGTCCTAAAGAAAAAATTTAGAGAATGTCAATTCATTTCATTTACACCTTTTATCTGTACCCAAAATGTGAGCATCTATCATAAGTCTTTTTTACCCTAATTGTAATATGTATATTTTCATCGTTGTATCTTTATTGCCTTTTAATATTATTGGACTATTCTTTCTTATATAAACAAATTAGGTCACTACTTATTTATAATGTTTTCTCTATAACTTCTCCTTCCCAGAGCATTGATATTCCTCTTGAGGCCAATTTTGTTACAGAGCCACAGAGGGGAGATGCAACATTTTAATTTTACAGAGAAAGGCCAGGGCTGACAGGAGAACTCTTGATATCTATGGCATTCTTCTTTTGTAGGTTCCACTTTACTTAATATCAAAAGTGAAGGTCTACCTGGAACCCATATGAAATGCAATGTTCTCTGAAAATTTCAGAAAGGTTATAATATTGTTCTTATTGTTTCTTTTTCATTTACGTTAAGATCATCTAAGGTAATCATTTTTGGCAATTATCTAGTATATTCAGATACTCTTGAGCCAAACAAATCAGACGGAATGTTTTGGAAATCTTGCAGCACATTTCTCTGAGTTTCGCAAATTTTCAGCCCAAACTTTGACCTCGGCTTCATTAGTCTAAAAATATTGCCATCTGATGTTTAGACTCTCTTTTTCAATAAACTTAGAATTGTAAAAGATTTCTATCAGCAAAAAATCCAAGATGAATGTGATCTACTGTCATGTTTTTGATTTCTAAAGTATTTAACCCCTCAATTGCTGCCTAAATTGAGGCACTTTGAGGGTTGGTAAGCAGTAATTTAATAGTGCTAACATCTTCTCAATATTTATAATTGCTGCAGTAGGAAGGTTGATCCAATGTCAGCTACTTTATCACAGGAAAAACTAGAAATGCTATCTGTATGTGTATGTGTGCATGTGTGTGTTTCTACTTAAGAAACTCATCATTCCTGTACTTAAGAGTGTCATTCATGATCTTCTCCACCTATTATAAAGGGGGGCCTTGAGGAGGTGACTAGGACATTATGCATATATTATTCAGTAATCTCTACAGTACAGCTTTGAAGACCACTCTATTTTACTTATATTCTAAAACATAATAAAATAAAATAGAATGGTCTTGGACCTTCCACACCATATAATTTCTCTTTCCCATGTCTGTTCATGATTTTAGAGAATATGTGTTACTTACATTTGCATCATTGGCACCTTGCTCAGTGCCTACCAAAGTACATTAGGAAAGACAAAAAATAGCTTGAACAATTGAATAAGCAGCAAATTCATATTTGTTACAGTTACCAAAATCTTGAAATTTTGAGAGAAATTGCTTAATGCTTTCAATAAAGGAATTTAGTAGTTTGATTTCATAATAATCACAACAACATAAAGAATTTGTATTATCTGAAAAATGATTTTAAATAAATTTAATGTCCAAATTACTTCATTTTAAGAGACTCATCCTATAATGTGTATATGTCCTGAGTGCTAAAATAATTCTTAGATACAAACTTTCAAAATTACTTAGGGTGCCACTTCATTAAAAAAGAATATAATACATAGCAGATAATCAAAACTTAACATAAATCATTGTATAGTTCTAGGGGAAATATAATTTGTAAGATATTTTAGTAACAACAATTGGTTTTTAACTTAACAGGTAAGTTTGACACAAAGTTTTGCATAGCTGTCTTGATATTTAGACTGGTAATATTTAGTTTTGATATTAATGAAAAATTCAAGTGTATTTTGTTACATACTTTAAATGGGTCATAATCTGAAAAACAGTATATTTGAACATTTATAACTGACTGGACCTAAAGAGAAAGATTATGAAAGAAAATGCTTAATGATAGCTTTACACATACACACAACCACACACACAAACTTGACAGAACAATAAGAATAAATAAAAATTTTCCCAGAATAAACAGTAAATTGTATTAGAGAACTGGATGTAAGAAGGCAGAAGATCATATTTAAGCAAATAAGAGGAAAAACGGATGAAAGTGAGAATGAATTATATTTGTCATTCGAAAGAAATTTGATTTTTGAATTTTATACTTTTATTTAAAGGAAGTTACTAAGGCATGTTTAGCTGGATAACTAATATGATCTAATATACATTTAATAAACACTATGCTAACAACTGCATGGAAGAGTGATGAAGTTAGATCAAAAGAAAGGAAACCCACACATATTACAGAAAATGAGAAAGCTTATTCTGCAGAGATTTCTGAGGTTGTGGATGAAGAACCATTTTATAAAGCACTGTGGCTGTGAGCCTTAAACTGATTTGGATACCCCAATAGAATCCATGCTGGGCCTGTACCAACAGAGACATTGCCAAGTTGAACTAAATGGGACAGAATGAAGACTGTTGGACTTAGATATAACAGGACCAGGCTACATATATACAAAATGGAATATTATTCAGCCATTCATCCTTTTAAAGTAAAAAAACAAAATGGCCATTTTTTACAACATAGGTGAACCTTGACAGTATTACTCTAAGTGAATAATACAAAGTAAAATACTGCAGGAACCAGGCAAGGTGGTACATTCTTGTAATCCCAAATTCTTGGGAAGCTGAGGCAGGAGGACCACAAGTCCAAAGCCAACCCCAGCAATTTAGTGAGACCATAAGCAACTTACTCAGGTCCTGTCTCAAAATAAAAAAATAAAAAGGGCTGGGGATGTGGTTCAGTGGTTAAGCAGTTCAGGTTAAATCCTCAGTACCAATAAACAAACAAACAAATCAATCAATCAAACAAACAAACAAAACGACAGGATATCATGAGTATGTGGAATCTAAAAATCTGAACTTATAAATAGAATACAAATGGAGATTGCCAGTGCCAGGGAGGTGGAAGAAAAGCATATATTGGCTAAAAGTAAACTTTCAGTTATAACATAAATAAATTCAGGAAATCGAATAAACAGTATGGTGAAGTGATAAGTGGATTAATTTAGTGTGCAAACTGTGAAGTATTATTAGTTTAAGGAATTTTTCTGAAAGCATTTGAAATTTGCTCCTTCTCATTTTTGTTAAATAGCCTTTAACATTGTTATCATTCTATCAATAGAAAAAAATAAACAGAGTAGGATATATCTAATGCTACAATATACTCTTTGACTAATCATTTCTATGTTTTATTTCCATACAACCAAGGATACACAAAAATAAAATATAAAATAATTGTTAAACTTTAAAGTATGCAATATACCCTTTCTTAAATCAGTAAAATAACATTCTAAAGTGGCAGAAATGGGCACTTTTTCATGTGCTAAGTTGAATGAAATAAATAATGATTCAAACTTAAAAGTTAATCAACTTACAAATAGCAAAGCATATGTTCTTAGATTTATTTTTAAAATTAAATAAAATTCAGTTGTACAAGTTTAATCATTTATAGCATCTCAATATATAATACTCAATATATAAGTCTTCTTCATAATGCATTTTGTATGTCATAACAGTTTAATACAATGAGTAAACTAAATTTCCTTTAAGGTTGGTTATTGTGTAATGTTTGTGTCCTCCACAAAATTCATGGGTTGAAATGTAGTTGCCATGGGTTATAAGATGGGCCTCTGGGAGATGAATAGGTCATAAGCACTGAGCCCTTATGACTGAAACTAGTGCTCACATAGGAAAGGTGTCCTAGAGCTGCTCTGCCTAACCCTTCAATGTGAGGACGGTCAGAAGCCATCATTCTGCCAAGCACAGAGAACACTCTCACCTCTGTTGGCAGTTGATTTTGGCCTTCCCAGTCTCCATAATTACCAGAAACAAATTTCTGTTGTTTATACCACATCCAGTTTGGTATTCTGTTTGATATGTACTGTTATTTAATTAGGGATGTACAAATTTAGGATTGCTATTTAGTCCAATAACATCACAGTGTTTCCATTGTGCAGTGAATAATATGACCTTAATCATATTCAAACAGCATGCAATCCATATTTTAATTTCCGCATCTTTCTTCCTCCTTTTTCTCAAACTTTGTATATAATTCAGCTGTAAATGTGTCTTATATAAACAATATAATGGATATTTTAATGGAAGGGTTGCTTAAAAAACACTGGGCTGAAATCTCAAATCAGAATAATGGAAAATTGTAGTGGACTTGGTAAGGGCAGAAAGAAAATGATATTAAAATGTCTTACCTGCAGAGGAGGATGACAGATATTAATTTATAAATTATGAATCTTGGTAACCTAATTCTGAAATAAAAATTAATTGAGGATGACTAAATCAATAAAAATGAGAGATAAAAATCCTAGGAGCATTCTTTATGATAGGAAATAAAACAGATCAATCCTTCAGAAGGAAGCAAAGAAGGTTTAAAATGCAAATAAAAGGAACATAACAAATTAACAAAATGCCCATTGTTTACACAGAATATATTTTTAGATTTAATAATGATTTTACTAATATCCTTAATCATCTCCTTCCATCTAGTGTCCACATTTTTTTTCTGGAGTTCATAATTTTATGCTGGGCTCAGTTTGGATTTTTACTATTTATATGTTTGAAGTATCTTTATTTCACCTTCAGTAGTCAAATTGAATTTATCTGGGTATAGAAGTCTGAAAGATTTCTTCTTTCATATATTCTGACTGATGGAAAACTTGCTATGATTGTGTCACATCTTTGTAAGCAAAGTATTTTTCCCCAGAAACTCCTTGAATTTTCTATTTGCTTTTGTATTATGCAGTTATACTACAATGTGAATAAATATAAAACAACATGCATCCACGCTGCTTTAGACTATGTAAGCTATTTCAATCTATGGAGTCATCTCCTCAGTTTTTGCATTGTTAAAATGTTCCCTGTATATAATGTTCTAAACTTTCTCCCTTCCCTAAATCTCCTACTTTCTTCTATAATTTCTTTAATTAGGGCTTTCTTGTTTTATCCTTCATATTTTAAAATCACACTTTCTTCCTTCACTTCTTTATTTCCTTCTTCCCTTCCTGCCTGCCCTCCTTCTTTGCTGCCTTCCTTTTTTATAAGACCTAACTCCTCATGTTAAGTTTCAAAATATTCTTTGATTGCATTGGCCCATATATTTCATTCCAATTAAATAATAATTTTCCATATATTTATTCCAATAATTTATTTTCAAATTATATATAAATTTATTTCACATTGTTTTGTTTACTACTTTTTTTTCTTTCTCTTTTTTTTTTTTTTCCTTTTCTAGGACACTGAACCGCATTTAGTTTTCTTCAATTTGTTTTCTCAACATGATCATATATTTCTTTGTTTGGAGGACTTTTTTTTCCTGTAGTCTTCTGTGTTCTATGTGCTTCTAAAGGTATGGACACCTCTTTAGTGGAGGGGAGCTTAATTTACCTTAGGAAATCCATATCTCCCTAAGCATTAATGCATTTCTTTTTGCCTGCATCTAGACTGATTATATTGGTTCTGAGTTTGTGTTTATGATGTGTTTTCAACATAACACGTTGGCACCAGGCGTTTATTATGAATTATTCATCTTTATGAATAAAAATGGGGTCCAAATTTTTGTAGGTGACTACTTTCACCTATACACCAAATCAAATCGTCCATTTTTAGACAGATTACATCACTATTTCTCTTGTATAACAGACTTACTTCAATGTCCTAAATATATAGGATTTTCAGACTTGAATAACTCCTGTAAACAAACCTTACATCCTGGATTCAGATGCTTACTTATATTTATATCAATATACAATAATAATTTTTATAAGAACTCTTCTATCTTTAGCTTTTACTCACTACTCTGAATTTTTGTCTTTTCCTTTTCTTTTTCACTAACAATTTTGCTTTCCTGGCAATGCAATTTGGTTAATTTTTTGAGAAACACATAACTTCTTGGTCTGTGCTTTAATAGCAGAAGTAGGGAAAAACAAGGTGAGTGCTTTACACATGGGACAAGTCTGCCATATTAAGTCAGCAGTTTTTTTTTTTTTTTTTTTAATGCAGCACACTATTTAGATTCATTCTGCAAATGTACCTAAATTAATACTTTGTTCCAGATACTGCTCTAAATCCTGGAAATATAGCAGTGAATAGAACAGAAACAAATCCCTGACCTCATAAAATTCACATTTAATCTGTTATCTGAAAGTAAGCAAACAATAAAACAAAAACAAGCAGGTGTGTGAAAGCAAGATCAGTTTCACACCAGTAAACACTTAGTTTTGATTTCCCTCAGCAAATGCCTGGCTTCAACCACATGATTTTCAGGGTTTTGGTATACCCAAAGTTTTATACTAGGTAGCAAAGTCTCTGTTGTTAATGTAATTTATTATACCTTTGAGTGGGCAGCCACAACTATAACACATTTCAATTGGGAATATGGAATTTGCTGATTCACTATCATGATAATGTCCTTCGTCTTCCAGCCTGGAGGAGACAGAAACAAATAAAACATCATTTAGGTAGTTTGAGACAATCCTATTTCTTGCTTCTCCCTATCATTAAGAGGTAGGATAAAAGAAACATTCTTCCACCCACCATGTGAGTGAAAGCATTCACCTCTGGACCACTGAGTATCCTTTCACATCCCCTCATCTACTTTCTGAGATTAGTTGTCTTCTCTGTTTTAGAAAGTCTTTTCTCTGTGAGCATCTTAACTCATCCACACAACTGACAGAGTCAGATTTTGAAAAGGTAATGTTTTGAAATTGTTTTATGAATGTTAGTAGAAGACACTTATTTGGGATCAAAGACAAATGGTGTTAGTACTCTGGTCAGAACAAGCAGCAGGAGCCTCACAATTTTTCTGTGTTCCACTTCTTCCCCAAGCTCATCAAGCAATGTGGAGAGGCATTATTACATATTTTCAGTGGTATGTGTCATAGTTAATAAATATCGAACCTGGAGAACACAAAGGAGTATGTATACTAGATTACACTGAAAGAATTCTGAATAATAAGGGAATTGATCTATCCTGAAAGCTCAATATGTTCAGGACAATATGTCCATCTTTGCCCAGGATTCAGTGTTTGAGGCTTACAAAGTGCTTTAATTGTTTTGCTCTGTGAAATACTGAAGGTGCTACCATTGATACTATAGAGGACAGAAGTCTACATAGGAGAATCTGGGAATCCCACAGTTTCAAGGTCAGCACCCTGAAGAGCCTATAAGGAAAACTAGATCTTTAGTCAATACTATGCATAGAAATAAAACTTTGATCATTTGATTTATTTGTAAAGTAAAATAGAAAAATATCAGATACTTGGGGAAATCTAGAGCATAAAATATAAACATAATTTTAAAATAAGACAAGAAAACTTAACATCAAGTAGAAAAAAACTTTGGTGGCAGGAAAAAAATTAAAAAAAAACAGATATTTTAAAGAAGATATTGCAACCATAATAAAACAGAATTATATAATAACCAGCAGAACAGATATATTTAGCTATTACTAAATATTAAATTTTAAAAATAAATATTTAGAATATTTCAAAAAAACTCACAATACTGTAAAGACACATATACTATGAATAGAAGTTAAAAAAGAGGATCTGTCTAGAAAAATGTATAGAAAAAATGGAGTGAACCAAAATTTTAAGTGGAAAACACGAGAAAATTTCTTACAACTGCAGTAAACATGTTCATATAAAGAGGGATCTCTGAAAAACATGTAAGTTTAAAAAACTAACTAAATAATTTTTACTCTAAAATTTATTCTCAGGTAAATCAAGTATAGTAGCGGATTCAGACTTTTATATCCCATTTCCATCGAACTTATTAGCCATACAACTTTCATTAGAAAGCTATTTTAAAATATATCATAGAAAAACAGGGAACTAAATAAATAAGAGAAAACTAGGGATTGAACCCAGGGAGATGTGACATCTAGTTTCAGAGAATCAACAAAACAGGTTTTAGAGAATAGTTATGGACTGCAATCTTTATAAGTATGGAGAATTAATAAAATAATTGAAGTTATTTAGACCCCAAAAACTCTTTACAAAGAGTAACAGGAACTGATGCTCTCTGAAAAGAAAAATCCTTTTAAATGTTACTTACAATCTCTTTTTAAAGAAATATAGATATACAAACACTGGATCCATGTATAATTAAATTCTACATTAGAAAATTCATTGTAAGAATATATATTTGGTAAAAGTTACATAAAATGACATCAGTTTTCAATCATTAGTGTCATAATACAAATTATAGAACATAAAATTATTTTAAAACAAGGTTTGATACCTCATCCTATTTCATTTTAGTATGAGAATAAAATACTGTTGTAATACTTTGACAAATTTAGAATGTGGCTACCACTTGCATTCTACATGTGCAGTATATAGCTGCTGAAGCATCCTTAACACACTAACATAGTTGCTCTTTGGCATATTCTGCCATGAGTTAAAATGCTTCTGACACTTATAATTAAAGACTTTGTCTAAATATTCCTTTTGATAATAAACAAATAAACAAAATCTGACAGCAATATTAGTTGAAGCTTAAATTGCTTATAAATCTCTTCAAATATTTTCACACATTATTAAAACATTGCTTTTCACTTTTAAAAAGCATGCACTTATATCCAAAATATAGTCTAAAATCATTCTCCAGCACATTCGTTTCATTAGTTCTCCACGCTATATTAGGAAAATATATCTACATAATGATAATTGACTTTGTCATAAAGAGGAAGATAATTTCAACAGCCGTTTTTCTTAGCATTTCTTTACCCAAGCACATCAAGATCAACATGTGTGTGTTTGGGGGTTTGTTTGTTTGTTTGTTTGTTTGTTTTTCTATTAGCTCTCCACACAAATGGTTAATAGCTTGGGAATATACACACTTCTTGCTAAGTTTCATTATTTGATCTGGCTTGAAAGAAGAACGGTTGTATACTAGTGTGCTGACAAACTGACAAACCCTGATTCTGCTCTACAACTTTTTAATCAACATCATACTTAATATTCATCTGGTGTTCCTTAGCTATGTACCACAGAAGAGCTACCATTCATTAGAGTTAATTGAGAAATCTCCACAATGATTCTCACACATATTAGAAGTGATGTGCTGATGGAAGGAATTTACGATTTGATCCAGATTAACAAAAATCTGTCACTTTTCTTCTGATATAGTACATGCTAGTGGCAAAAATATTTGGTCATTTTTAATACTATTTCTCATTGCCTATGACTTTTCTATTGTCTGTAATTTTGTTCTATTATATCACTTTAAATGTTCTGTTTTTGTAATTTCAAAGTAAAACACAAAAATAATGAAACTTTTTAAAGAAAATCCAGGCATAATATTTTGGGAATGAAAATTGGATAATCTCATGGTATTTATTAAGGTCTACAAATTCTGTCAGTGCAAATAGATATAATGAGGTAGTGCAGGTTTTTATATGTGGAGTTCATACAAGTGCTAAATTTTTAGGTAATAATTACACTATACTGTCAATTCTTCTAAAAGCTGATTGTATTATTTTCATGGTCCTTTAGAGAAGAAATGTGTGAAAGATAAACAATAATGAAAATAAAATTGCAGTCAGTCTGAGTTTAGGAGAAACATTTTACTCTGACATATTAATACTGATTTTGAATTTCTTCTTAAGTTTATATCTTACTGTACCATCTTATTTCATAAGAAATTAAAAATGACAGTATAGACCAACCCACATTTCAGCATTGGAAGTTTTTTTAAAAAAATAGGTTTATAATTAGTTACTGAGTATAATTCTTAAGTTTTTAAAATAATTAACTATATTAACCATTTCTTATTATATTTACTTTTGTTTATTGTCTTGTATTCCCAACACAGTTTTATTTGAACTACAATGCCATGGAGAAAATTTTATTCCCCAAACATGCATACAAACACACACACTCATACAGACACTTTAGTCAGCATTATTCTCAATTTTGAGTTTTTCAACTTGAGCTGAATTTTGAAAGGTTAAAAATTGAGCAGTGACAGAGAAAAAGAAAAACAAAAAGCTTTTCAAAAGAAGAAACAGATGGCTATTAAGCAGATTGATATCAAAGATAAAACTGAATGAAACGTAAGTGTTCAGAAATCTTTAATCATATGTTGTTATCCAACTTGATGACTTATTTTCCATTGTCCTTTTTCATAGTCATTTTTGTTATTTATATATTACATATCTCCATCTATACTAATTATACTTTAGTACTAAACTATTAGAAAGGTACTTTCCTAGGCCCTGGAGGATAATAAAAATGTGAATGTAAAAACATGAATTACATTCATTTTCGCCTTGCTAACAATCTGACCAGTGAGAAAATAGGCTATTTAGTCTGTACTCTCTGATGGACTATTTACTCCATTGCTAATTCTTGGCACTTGCTAGGTTTTCACAGTCCTAATTGTTCTTCAAAGCCAGTGACCTCTAGTTACAATATGAATCATATATAGCCTTTGAAATAGGTGTTTAATAGTGTAATGAATACATATCATGGTTATTTACAAAAGACATTTCCTTTCTTCTCAGTTAGTCAAGTCATTCTGAGCAGTAGTTTCTGGACTGTTCAACAAGGGTAATGTCATTCTGCTGTATGTGCTAGAAATTCAATATAAAACTAACATTCAATGAGTGAAGCTAAATGTTTTTGCATGGCTTAGGCTTATTTTAATATATAATCAACACATTTTATTATATATATTTAATTAACAACACACATCATTTCATTTCAAGTCTAGGAAAAATGGATAACACCTTATCAAAGATCTGCTTTTTCATATGCAATTATTGCACATATAATCCTTTGGAAAGGCAAAATATTCTCAACTCAATTTAGAATAGTCATACAAATTATAAAATATTTCATTACACCAAATTGGAAAGAAGACTGAAATCATTTTCAAGTTAAATTTAAATTTTGCTTTTCACAGGGTTCTCTCACATCTTTGCATGCAAACTCTATTGACCAAAATTGCGTGTCTTGGGTCCACTCTACTCTGTTGTGCGTATGCATTTTCTGGTCAACACAGAATTTGAGAAAGATTGATATCACTCTTAGAACTCCCTCTTAAATTTCCCAACTATTCCACAAGTCCAGTGTTTGAGCCAAATATATCCAGAGTCTCAGGCTGGAAAAGACATTGGCTCTCCTGTTATTTTGTTGCTTAGATCACCATTTTAACTGAAAGTGCTCCAAATTAAGTGAGCCTCCCCAAGTGGCAGCAGCAAAGCCAGCCAGCTTCATATAGCTGTCCCACACTGTACATTACCATCTTTCCAAAATCAGGGGAAACCACTGTTCTTATGGGAATTTTGAAAGACAATTTAGATTTTGCTAGACACATGATGGCCAGCTAAAAGGTTTAGAAATCATGCAATATATAGCTTCTATTTGAATTTAGGTGTAGACATGCATGAACATATTTCTATTACCTTCTCAGACAAATGGAAATGAAAATTATGTAGGAGTTAGTATATTCTTCATAAAACTGACAGATAGAAACAAATTGGCTACTCAATTGCTTTATGATCTTAGTACAAGAATCCTCCAAGGTTCAATTTTGTGCTCTTTAAAATAGAATCAGTACAATCACATGGATAAAATAGTCAGTGGCTATAAATGTTGTGAAAGTATTTATTTAAAGCATCCCATCAAACTACAGCATCTCCTCAAATAGGATCTTCCCTTTATTTTAGCAAATTATTTTCATTCTTCTCTTAGGTTTCCAAGTTGTCCATCATCACAATCAAACTTCATTAAATATCTAATCAATAGTAATTATAGCAGGAACATTGCACTGTAAATTAAATAAACTATAGGTTACCTTTATTCATAACCTTTTAAATAAACATAACTGAGGAAAAATATCACAAAGATAAATAAACCTTCCATTATGTCCTGAAGGCAATTTTCCACATATATTTCATTTGAAACAAAATCATCTGACTATGTAAGTAATACATTCTTATAATGGACAATTTGGAAACTTCAGAAGAGTAAAAAGTGAAAATAACCATCTAAAACCATACACCTCCAGTAGCAATTATTAAGTATTCTCCTTTTAAAAGAAAACTTTTTATAAGTATATAAAAAGGGTTGTAATTTATTTTGAAACTTTAATAAATAGATAGTAGTTACACTATTTTTCCATTTACCTAAAATCTTTCTTGTGAATTATTTTTAGAATTCTTAGTATCTTATTTGTTAAACATCATATACTTTATTTGTTTAGAATAAACTTTGTCAAAATCTTAATTAACAAGATTAATAAGAGAACCAGCAGGATGATAAAACTGCTTTAAAGGGAATTAGAGTGGAAGTATTTTACAGTGGTTGAGGGAATGAATACTCAGGTAAACTTCCTAATGTATATGCAAAATAAAACTACAGGTTTGAGGTTACAATTTTCTATGCTGAACAAAACCCAGAATCTATTAACATATCAAAAAGACAAAGCTGAACTAGAGATGTACCATGGAGCTCAATGGTGGAATACTTTCTCACTTGCAGGAGGCCCTGGGTTCAAGCCCCTTACTGAAAAAATAAAAACAAAAGAACAACAACAAAAAAAAAAAAAAAAACCCACAATCTTTCTCTTTTATTTAAGAAAAATAATTTACATAAATATCAGTTTTCTACAGGATGATATCAGCATTGTAAAACGTAGTAATTGATGGTAAAAGGAGACCCACACATATAAAGAATTGAAGAATCCCACTTGGGAAAGCAAAGGACAACCAGTGGACCCTAAAGGAGCATCCAGCAATTTGTTATTACCAATACTTAGATAATTCTTTCCTAACAATAATTTTTATGGTTGTAAATATTCTCCAAAAATTATTCTTTACCACAAAGAGATCGGTTCTTGTGCATCTTTGTTTTAATTTTATTTGTAAAGAGATGAAACCAAAAGTTTAAACACACATATGACTTTGTCTCTGTGGAATTGAGCAAATACTAAGTTTTGAATAATTAACTTCTTTTTGGTGATTTTATAATAATATGGGGATGAATTTTAGGTAGCAGTCTCAACCCAGGGATTTTTTTTAACTCTTAAATTCTTTAAAAAAGAATGATTGAGTTTAAAAATTAAATGTAAGAAAATTATCTCTATCAGATTTCATTTGCATTATTTATAAAAGAAGCTGAATTCTTTTTTCTATAAGGTTCTACAATTCTAACATCATTCTGGCTTGGCAGGAAACAATCTTTCCTAATACCTGAAAGACTGGGACTTTGTAAACTAATGAACACAGAACAAGTTTGCTGGGCATGTTTGATGAAAACTAGTTTCATATATGAAGCAAAACTATTCCTTAGTGGTGGACTTGCCATATTTATTGAATAATAATAATTATCAATTCCCTTATAAACTGACATAAAATTTTTAAAAAAAACTTTAAAATATTGAAATATCATGAATATGTTTTCGTTTCAGCATGGAATTAGTTAGAAATGAACATCAACAAAACACCTAATAAACAGAGAATATCCAGAAGTTAAACTATTTAATTCTAAATAGCCAATGTGTTGAAGAAGTTGCATAATACAAAATCAATGATAATGAAAGCACAATTTATCAAACGTTTGAAACACATTTTAAGTTGCACACAGAATAAATTTATAGCTTTAAAGATTTAAAATACAGAATGCAAGTTTCCACCATTGGAAGCTGCAGTGGGAGGAAGTAAAATTTAACCAAATATATATATAAAAAAATAGTAAAGGTAAAAGTAGTAATAAATTAAATAGAAGAGAAGAAAACAATGAATAAAACAATAAAATAAAACATGGGCACTTTAGAAACAACAGCAGAATTAAAAATTCTTTAGATAGACTGATGAAAGAAAGAGTGAGAGAGAGTACAAATAACCCAATCAGAAGTAAAAAAATGGTCATCATTATATATTCTATATACAAGAGTGAAAAAATATGTGATATTATTAAAAAGTCTGCATATATTAAGAAATAAAACTATGTATAAATAAATGTATATATATATGTATTTATGTACATATATTTATTCCTATATATTTGAAAAATTATATATAATTGACAAATGCTTCAAAAGACAAATGTTACCAAACATGACACTAGATGAAATACATTCTTAACACCTTCTATTTAATGGAGAAATAGAATTTTAAGATAAAAATTTTCCCATAAAGCAAACTATACCTTGATGAATTTACATATTAATTCTAACTCTTGAAAAATATACTAAATCTATACAAATTATTTTACAAAGTGTAAGAAAGAACAAATCCCAATTTGTTAATGAGAATAATGTTACTCTAATATGGAGTCCAAATAAAGATGTTACTCAAAAAATAAAATTATGAATAATTATTATTCCTCATAAATGGAGATGCAAAGTAAAATATAAAATACACAAAATGTAGAATACATCATGAACAATGAGTTTACATAATAGTAACTCTATTTTGACATGCATATTAATCAATTTGCTTAACCATATTAACAAAATAAAGGAGAAAATACACACAACCAGTGAATTGCAGCCCCTAAACGTCATTGAAGTCAAGGGTTCAGGTCCCTTAAACAGTTGTTGGCATATTTACCTTCCTAGCCCAGGAGTCTTAATTCCTAGGGGTTATGGTTTGAATATGAGGTTTCCCTCAAAAGCTCCTGTTCCAATACAGGAATTTTAGAGGGAACATGGTTGGATTGTTAGAGCTGTAACATAATTGGTCCACCTAATTTAAATGAACTGTCTGCGAGCAGGAGGACATGAGCCAATGGGGATTGCCCTGGAAGTGTAGTTTTTCTCTGTGGACCCCAACCCCCTACCCCCTACCCCCATCATCTCTGTTTCCTGACCCTGCCTTGAGCTGAATGGTTTCCCTCCGCTAAACCTTCTGCCATGATGTTCTGCCTCATCTTGGGCCCAGAGCAATAGAATTGGGCCATCTACAACTGAGACTTCTAAAACTTTGAGCTCCCAATAAACTTTTCTTCCCCTAAGTTGTTCTTGTTCAGGCATTTTGGTCACAACATGAAAAAGCTAAGAAAAACATAGGTCTCTTTTTCTTAGATAATGGTCTTTAAGAACCTCTACCAATAGCGCTGCGTTTGTGGCTCAGGTAGAGAACTTGCCTAGCAAGTGTGAGGCCCTAGGTTCAATCATCAGCACCACATATAAATAACTAAATAAAATAAAGTTATTGTGTCCATATACAACTAAAAAATAAATATTATAACAAAGAACCTCTATCAAGACTGCCACAACAAGGGAAAGATGCAGAAAGCTTGAAGACGTTTCTCCCCATACCGACTCACAACTTAGTAATTTTTCTATTCTAAGCTCCATATTCTTTCCTTTCTCCCCACCTAGAAGCCTTTTCTTGGAAGCTTCCTCAACAGAGAGACAGCTTCACATCTGCGTTGATCCACCTGATCATGGGGAGAGTTCGCTATTTTGCTTGATTGAGTTTTTGCTTATATAATCACTATGAATGATGAAAGGCTTAACTTTCTCATCTTTGAATTTTTGCCATAGTCAGCTATTCTGACATGTGGCAGCTCTGGTTATCTTTCCAGCTTGAGTGACCACTGTCCTAGAATCTATTCAAAGTAAATTGAATCATACCCAATCTACCTAGAGGCATATGTTCATAGCTACATTTTATTTTATAATAATAGTCAAAACTACAAACAATGAACAAATGTTCATAGCTACATTTGTATTTTATAATAATAGTCAAACATATAATAATAGTCAAACAATCCAAATACATATCAATTGGTGAATGCATAAATGAACTGTGGTACATCATTATATTGAAATACTATTTAACAATAGAAAAACAAAAAACCTTACTGAAAATACAACTGCAAGGGTGAGTCCCCAAAACATCATACCATATGGAAGAAGCCAGATATAAAAGATTTGGTCCTATATAGCTATACTTTTGTACTCTAGAAAAGGTCAATCAGAATAATAGCAGAAAACAAATTATTGGTTGCCTTGGAATCTGATATAAAGTAAAAGTTTGACTTCAAAGGAGTATGAGAGTAATTTTGCTTCGGATATTAATGAGGTATGTTTAATGACTTGTTAATTTTATGAGTATGCATAACAGAATTCATATAATGTATTTATTAAATAAGTTTCATGCATTGTAACTACATTATATATCAATAAGTTGATTTAAAATAATAGGTTATGTATTTTTCCAGGCTCTCAATTTCAAAAGGTTATATGCTAAAAAGAATAGTAAGATTTTATTAAATACCTAATAAGAAATCTTGTGTTTTGAGTAATCCAACTGTTCTAATTAGTAAGTTGATATCTAGAAATTGTCATTTTTGAATCCTACTGCTACTAATGTTTCTAAAATCTATAAACCAAGTGTATTAAAAAATTAAATATTTGAACATAAATTTCATGTTATAGAACTCTAGATAAATTTGAAAACACAGGACTTTGGATATTATTGAGTCTCTGAGATTCTTCAAAATGCAAACAATTTCAGCCTCAATATTATTGATTTTTGATATTCCCTCTGCTGAGAATTCTTTTTAACATAATTTATTTTGGTATCAAATTATCTTCATGCTTGTGTTTCCTCTTCAATTTGAA